>NC_141696.1:428154239-430554239 GCF_964263255.1 Lissotriton vulgaris
TTTGTTAACTTACTGACCATGTCCATAACCATGCCATTTGTTAGTTTTATGTGTATGGGCAAAATATTGTAGATCAAGGGGTTTTGGGTCGGACTCCGTTGGCCATTGCCTTCTTTGGCTACAGAACCTTAATCCCTTGTCTTGAAACCTTGTCGATCATAAATGTCATCAACCTGTATGAGACTTATAGTCCCACAATTTTTCTGTTGACTCTTTAGCGTGGCTTTTCGCCTTGAAGAGAGTGCATGAGGGGGGGGTCTCTTTTACATCTGAAATCATGTCCCGTAGAAGTGAGTGCTGACAAAAGCATTGGGAAACCGGTTGCTACAGAAATCAAAGCAACTCCTTTGTTTATCTCTTGCCTCCATTTTACAGTGATTTTGTCTGCACTTTAGTACAGTAGGCTTGATACTTGTACGTCGTGTGCACTTCCATCTACTCTGCATACAAGCATCAAATCTGTTGACTCTGCCAATGCTTGTTTGACCTAGGACTGCCCGTCTTCCCTGGCCTTACCAACTTTACTGAACATTCCAAGGCACTTCTTGAATGCACCGAGGCATGCCTGCATTTTACTCTGCATGCTTGCTGGCTCTTTGAGTAGAGTGCATTTTGGGGTTGCCTAACCAAACAGTCCGGAATTGGTGCTGGAACAGCAGAATATCTTGTCCTCGAGTTTTAGGCACGTTTCTGTGCTTGACTGATTGTCAGCGGCAGCATGAAAATACTATGTCTGCCAGTAACAAATATGTGGGTGAGCGTCCTCAAGTACAATATATGCAACACTGAAAACACTGCCAAGGCACTTCAGAAATGTGCAGTGCCATTTTTTAAAATATTCATTTTAAAATGGTGACCTAGAGGAAAGACTTGTTGATGTGAAAGGAAAGCATACATGGAACTGGCTCGGTTGAATTTCAGGTGTGGAGATCACAACTGACCAGTTATGAATGGTTTCTACTACATCCAGTTCAGTTACATGGTTTATGGAACCCAGCACAATATGTATGCCTGGAGAAGGGTTGCGGGTTAAAAATGCCAACTGAAAACAAGTACACATGTTTAGTCATTGAACTGGAATTCATGGAAACGTTCTCCATATAGAGGTCTAAGACCTGCATACGCCCAAGTACATTAGACTGAAGTTACAGGGCTCGACAAATCATTAAAAAAATGCTCTAGACCTGCAGGTCTAGTGAACTTAGTAAACCGGCCTTTGCACCTGGGTGTCGAGAAATGAGGAAGTCACTTAAATTTCTGGTTAAGTCGCCAAATTGTTTCTCTTTAAAGAAACGCTTCCTTCCTCTTCTGAAAATATCATAGACCAATGCACTGCCATTAGGTTAGCCACAACATGTGCTCCTAAACTGGCTGCTCTCGGACATAGAGCACTACACATATGTCACCATTGGAATGCACTGTTTATAAGCAGTCCGTCTACTTCAATGTCTCTGATAAGTTCCATGGTTGTACAAAGCAAACAGAAGGAGATGATGGACGTAGCGCTGAAACTTTTCAGACACTCTTTTCAGACACTCTTCCCCCCCCCCCCCCCCCCCCCCCCCCCAGTCACAGATCTGGGTTGGATCCATCATCGTTCTTTAGCTCACTTCACCACCCCAGTTCAGACCCAGACATATGCAAATCAGTCTTGACCCTGTCCCTCATGGGAACAGTCAAGTCCAAACTACCAAGCCAGGTCTTCCCAGTGCCATGGCTGTAGTCATTGTGCCAAAATATTGCATTGCTTTTAGAAGGTCGTGTACGTCGGAGTTAACTTGCCATATCTAGATTATGCAGAAGGTTGGAGGAACATTATTCCCTAATGTACATTGGCATATCTGTTCTCTTTCCATCCATTTCAGCTCCTACTTTAATCACACTTTTTTGCATAGGACCACACGCTCTTGCAAACAGGAGAGGGTTTACTTTGCATTGAGTGGTAATAGCATAGTGCTGAGTGGTGCTAAAATGGCAGCAAATGCCTCTTCTCATTGTACACTCGGATAGTATGGGAACTGGGGTTCTGATAAAACCAGATTCACACCACTTCCCTTAATGTTAGTAAGGCCCTTTGGGCTCAAGCTAGTTCTGGTCCCTAATTACTGAAAAACGCAGGAAAATAGCCTGTATTAAGCAGAGCACGCCAGTTGCCAGATTCGCATATTGGCTGGAGTACTGAAGATAAAACACTTTTGCTTCCGTCTGCTATTAAAAAATGCTGTGTAAGCTTGTGTGGTCTACTTAGTGTAGAAAAAAATGGATGGTGTGATTTTATAAGCAAAGTTGAAATGAGGCTCGAAGTGCAATGTTTCCTTATTGCAACATAGTTATTGTGCATTAAGGAAATCTGTTCGGGTTTTATAAAATGCTACTGCATGACAGTCGTCTCACCTCCTCGGTTTAAAATCAAAAGAATGGGATTTACTACTCGAGTCCTTTTTGCTGTGGTCACGAATTGCAAATAAAACACATCTTTCTATGAAACCAGAAAAGGTTTGTTGGTCGTTAAATAGGCATTGTTTTCAGTCCAGTTTTCTTTTTATGACATAGACGAGGCTTGTTGCATCACACATACGGAACTGAATAGCCAGGACTGTGGAAATTCCATCTAACCACTTCCAAATGATTTTTATTAAATCGAGTTGGCTTTATGGTTTATGGGGCTCCGCAGGAAAGAATTGTGTTTTAAGATGTAAAAAAGTGTGGTACTGATTTGCAACAAGTAGTTATGACAGGCATTGACAACACGGCACTAAGTTTTTGACGATGCACTTATTGTTTTTATATAAAATATTAATTTGTTAGGAATAATAACTTTAGCACATCCGTTTTCACCTTTCATGGCCTATAAACGTTAGTGACTCTTTATGTAACATTGCAGCTCGTTCAGCTCATTGCCTCCTAACAAGATGCTATCAGCGGGCTTCCGGAAAGCAGCATTAGTGCAATAAAAGCATTTCATTTGTGCCGAGGGAAAACAGTTCAAGAGCACCGCTCCGCTAGACTCCCCCAGACGCGGGAAGCGAGCATTGACAAAGCCTGTAGTTAGGCGGAAAGTGTGAACACGTAGAGCGGTCATCAGTGTGCAATCAAACCCTCACATAGGGTAAGGGCAGCGGAGAACCCTATACAGCTTCGCCTGTCACAGGATGTAAAATCCCGTAAATTATGAAGCTCCGCCAGTCAGCTCTGAGCTCTCTTCGGGTAAGTCTCTGGTGTCAAAGCGCTAGAACCCTTCGGCGACTGCCCGCCCCCAGTCCCTCTCTCAATTGAACTGTGCGTATTTTAAATAAGGTGCTTTATTTCGATTCTTCAAGGTTGGGAGTCTCACGTGCGTACTGTATATTCCCTCTTGATCAACAATTTAGTAACTGGTCTGCTGTAAATCCTGTGCTTCTCTTATTAACATTTCCGTCTGAAATTCTCCAGATTAATTGTCGTTTTATTTGCTAAGTTTGACTTCCTCGGAAGGGCTGTTTGCTTGCTCTGTGGACAGACCCTTTAGTGACAGCCCTGTGTAAAGGAAGCCCTAACTTACATACTGATGTCAAATTCTTTGTTTCTTCCGATGGGTGACAATTCCGTTCACTCCTCCAGGCCCCCCTCCCTTTCTCCCCCCCCCCCCGTTCCTTTCAGACTTTTCTTTCTAAACACTGCAAGTCCTGTCTGGCGCTGGCTTCTTCTTCCTGTTCGTGCTACTGAAGGTCAGATGCAGGGATTGGAAGTTTTCTTTGCGTATTTGCATAAATGTGTTTTCAATTGGCTGCTGATTCCTGAAAACATGTCGTAGAACTTCAAATGCCCGTGTGTCTTTTGTCTTTGTGTTACAGCTTACTTTGTGGGCGTTTCAGTTGTCTCACTGCTCAGTCTTTCAGCCTGATCCAGTGAGTGAAATCTGGAATTGTGGACACGTGAACTTCTGAGGCCAAAAATCAGTTGGTTACATTTACGACTTTTTCCTGGTTATTAGTGTTTTGTTTGTGGGTTTCTACAGCATCATTTCACCAGTTGGTGTTAGACCGCTTTACACGCATCAGTTTACAACAGCTACAACATAAAATCTACCAAATGTGCAGATCAGCAGGGACGGCTGCTGTGGAAGGGAGGTAGACCTAGTGATTCTTATGTAGAAGCACTAATGTAACATCTGCTACTGCGACATATCTACCATACTGGGCAGTTGTCGTGTGTGTGTATATATAATGTCTTGTGAGCTTTTGCTTCGTTGAGATTTAACTATTCTTGAAAGTACTTAACTGTGGTATCTTGTGAATAGGTAGGCCTTGAGGATTTTGTTTTGTTGTTATTGCTGAAGTAAACAATTTTGGGCATTTATTAAACTTATTAAGAGGGTGTTCCAAATTGTGGGTGCGGAATCAAAGAAAGATTGTCTTTGAACTTGTGTCTAATTTTGCACAATGGATTTTTTTTTTTTTGGCTGAGCCATATTAACCCAAAAACTCAAAATCCTGTAAAGTAATTGTAGACTGTTCTAGTGGAATTTCCTCGAGTAGTTTGTTTTTAATGTTTTATCGTATGGTTTATCGTACTGTTTTATTTCGAAGACATTCTTGAGAAAAATGCTCTGTTGTAGAATAGGCCTTGTAAAAATATCCGATACAAGGTTTCGCTTTTTTTGTTTGTTTCATCTTCCTCAATAAAAAAATGCTCAAGGTAAAACAAGATTTCTAAATGTCATAGTATCTCTTCCATTCTACCAGATCAGCTGTGTTTACGTGCCAGAAGAGATTCTTCACCTATGGGAACATAGAGCTCTCAAGCAGGTCTTGGATACATTCACATCCAGAGTCCAGCACTAGTGAAAGGTCAGTTAGGGCTATGGGCCAGAAAGATTCTGGCCCTTTAGCTTTCTCAGGCAGAGTACTGACAATACAGTAAAACGAGCATTGGAATTGCCAATAGGTCTTGGGACCTTATAAGTATTTAGTTTTGCAGCACAATATCCTTGGTGCAACGACATCAGCTGTTGCATGGCTAAACCTTGTACCTAATAAGTGTTTAGCCATGCAACAATTGATGTTGTTGCACCAACGATATTGTGCTGAAGTTATCCAGCACAATATCCTTGGTGCAACAACATCAAGTGTTGCATGCCTAAACACTTATAAGGTCCCAAAGGCGAGACCTATTTGCTATGCCATTGCTTGTTTTAACAGTTTCCCCGACTTTTTGTTAAGAAACAACTTTTCCCGAACGGTTGATGCTGCCCTTGCCGCGTCACTCACTGAAAGGGCAAAATGGCAACTCCTGTACTGTGAAGACAAGCAAGAAGCCATCACAGCAGAACATGCCTTCTCACCAGGGGTCCTGGTACCGGAAAGACATGCAAATGCATGCAATTGGTTAAGCAGTACAACTCAAGGCTACCTGGGAGACGCTATATTAATTGTTGGACTCATCTGAAACTTTATGGTGACAGAGATTATTTTTGAGGGATAATGTAAGGGTGTTACCATATAAGTTCGGGGTTGTGTCCTTCTGAAAAAAAACTTACATAAAAGGTTTATACAAGGTGGAGTCTGACTGTCTATTCCCCTCTGCAGCAAGCAGGATCCTATTATGTGGCTGTTTGGTAATGACAAAGACAGCTGCTGCGCTCGCATTAACCAATTGAGCCTTCAGATGGTAATAAAGTGCATTTGCCAAAGATTAACTTAATTTGAATTTGTTTTCCATTGAAGGGGTTTTTGTTTTATATGTATTTACCTGAAGGTGAAAAGCCAATACAATGGTAGTCGAATATTTTGTTATTGCCACATTTCAATCCCCGCTGCACTCAGGACAAAAGTCCCCATACTTGTTACGCACTTTAACAGCTGGCTACGCCTGTGCACCTAACTGTCTGCCAGAATGAAGCTGGGCCCTGCTGCATAACTTGGTCCTTCAGTGCCACATAATTCCAGTAGCCTAGGGAATTGGCCTGTTCGACAGCTATGCTGTTAAAACATAAACCTAAACGAGCATTTGCAATGCAATAGGTCTCGCATTAGGAAAGTTTGAGCTATTGGTCTTGTGGTGGTGCGGTGGTGGCGCTGAGTGGTGCGGTGGTGGCGCTGAGTGGTGCGGTGGTGGTGCAGTGGTGGCGCGGAGTGGTGCAGTGGTGGCGGTGCTGAGTGGTGCGGTGGTGACGGTGCTGAGTGGTGCGGTGGTGGCGGTGCTGAGTGGTGCGGTGATGGCGGTGCTGAGTGGTGCGGTGGTGGCGGTGCTGAGTGGTGCGGTGGTGGCGGTGCTGAGTGGTGCGGTGGTGGCGGTGCTGAGTGGTGCGGTGGTGGCGGTGCTGAGTGGTGCGGTGGTGGCGGTGCTGAGTGGTGCGGTGGTGGCGGTGCTGAGTGGTGCGGTGGTGGCGGTGGTGCTGTGGTGGCGGTGCTGAGTGGTGCTGTGGTGGTGGTGCTGAGTGGTGCTGTGGTGGTGGTGCTGAGTGGTGCTGTGGTGGTGGTGCTGAGTGGTGCTGTGGTGGCGCTGAGTGGTGCCGGGGTGGCGCTGAGTGGTGCCGGGGTGGCGCTGAGTGGTGCCGGGGTGGCGCTGTGGTGACGCTGAGTGGTGCGGTGGTGGCGCTGAGTGGTGCGGTGGTGGCGCTGAGTGGTGCGGTGGTGGCGCTGAGTGGTGCGGTGGTGGCGCTGAGTGGTGCGGTGGTGGCGCTGAGTGGTGCGGTGGTGGCGCTGTGGTGGTGCTGAGTGGTGCTGAGTGGTGCAATGGTTTCAATGCTTGATTTGCCCTCTATACTCTCGTCTATTTATCCCTTATGGGATAGAATAGTCGAGACCTAAAAAGGTGCAGTACTAGTGTCACTGTGATCTTTGATCTTTGATGCGTTTACAAATACCTTGCTGGCACACTCATATTGGTTGCCATTTTAAGTTTTTTTTTTTTTTGGGACGTGCATGCTAGTTGAATAGAGAACAAACACGTTGCGCAGCCCGGGGTTTTGCTAGCCTTTTGCAGTGAGCAACTTGTCGGCATGTATATAGTCCCTGTCCTCAACTTGGATAGAAACTCAGCTATCGTGACGTTTTTGATACAAATCTGCCGTGTGGTTTACGTATAAGTTAGATGTGGTATGTTCTCCAAACAATGAGTGAGCAGAGAGGAAGAGAGGTAGGGATGGAGGGGTTTGCCACACAATAGGCACGTTTTTTCATAGTTATGAATCTGACGTTCTTTTACTTTATGGGTAGAAACTGGATTTAACAAACAGCCAAGCTTCATAACTATTGTATTTACAGAAGCTGCACCCAGCTCATGAATTTGCAAGCATTTCAAATGTAGCAGTAGGTAAACTGACTGGGGTGGGGAGAGGTTAGGCGGGATGAAGGTGGAGGAAGATGGGTGAAGCAAAAACACTGTGCCGGCCCAAAGAAAACAAGAGTTTGCTGCCAAAGATTAAACACAAGTGAAAAAGTTTCTTTTTTAAAGCCTGAACTAAGTTAAAAAAACACGATCACTACAATGCATAAGTAGAGGTAAAAAACAAATGGTGTCCTAGTAATAGACTTCACAAACAAAGTAGTACCTCAATCACTACGCTTGCAGGGGAGGGACACTAATTAAGTGTAAATTATTTGTAGTTGAGCAGTGCTCCACATAAGCCACAAGAAGTGACGTGTCGCGACTTCTGCCTAATTGGAAGGCAGCAAAGTAGACTGATTATTGAGCAATGGGGAGCGCGGGCGTGCTAAAAGCCCCTTCTGACTTTTTTTTTTTTTTTAAACACAACTGATCGTCGCCATAGTGACAGCGCTTATGCGCTGCCTACAGGCTCACGCGCTGCCTACAGGCTCACGCGCTGCCTACAGGCTCACGCGCTGCCTACAGGCTTGACCTAAAAAACATACCCTCTTGCTATCAGAAGGCTTGCAGTCTCAGGTAGGACGATCGCAATGGTATTTTTTTCAGTTATATGGAGTAGAACTTGACCCGAAGAGGTTGGAGCGCAATTAATACACAGACCAGAAAGGCCAAAAGGTAAAAGATACAAGATGCATTATTAACCATCAAAATAAAAAGAAACTACAAGTCAGCTGTTGTTGATGAGCATTAGGAGCACGGAAATGGAACGCATACATTTTCATGTTATCAGTTCAGCTGCAACCATGAGACCCGCAACGAGAGGCCACCCTCATAAAATCAGTCCTGCGTGTTTTGGAAAGATACTGCCTAGAAAACCTTACCTGTGTGTAACTGTTCACAGTGTGGTGAGGGGTAAAGCCAAAAACACATTACCAAATTACAAGGAGGAATGTTGTGATCATACATACTGTTAAGAGCAACAATACCAACATGCTACCAGCCTAGGTCTGGACAGAAACATTGCCAACATATTACCTGACTGCAGCCAGTGCTGGCGTGGGAGCTGTATTGGCATAGCATATATATGAATGTATTCGTTAGGGTATTGTGTGGGGGCAGGGAGTTGACAGTGTGGGAGGCTCCAAGGTCTTGACGGGTTTTGTTTCCAGGTAGCAGAGTGGAGCGAGGCACAGCTTGTCTTGAAATTAATCTCGATTTAAAGACATTATGAAATTGAAGAATCTGCTGCAGTTATGTCAGCCAGCTGCAGGCCGCCCCAGGGGAGCACCCCGGACCCAGGCTTCATATGGGGAGACAGGTGGACTTCCTTCCCTTTGGACAGAGGAGTTTGACCCTCCACTGTGGAAAAAAAGAATCAATCGGTTATGTCAGGATCCCTAGTCAGACAAAGGGCAGCTCCAGATTCTACCAGAGCTCACTCACTCCCAGGATACCAACCTTCAGGAGAACCTGCAGCAGAGGCCGGCTTGCAATTCCAGTATATGCCCAGGGTGTTTAAAGAGCTTAATAAATGATGTATATTTAGATGACGAGCATTTTCACACCAGGAAAACGGTAGTAAAGATAACAGAGAACAGGAGGGGGCAGGAGAAAAGACAACACAGACAACAGGAGCAGTAAAGGCAATACGGACAACGGAAGAGGGCAAGAGTAAACACAAAAAAGACAACAGGAGGAAGAGGGAGTAAAAGACAACACAGATAACGTGAGGGGCGGGAGTAAAGAAAACACTGAAAACGCGAGGGGTAGAGGGGTACAGGAGTTAAGACAACACAAAAATGTGAGGGTGGGAAGAAATTGAACACGGATAATGGGAGGTGGGGTTGTCTGGAAAGGCAACACAAACTACCGCGTGAAGGGGGCCGGAGCAAAGTGAACACGGATAACTGGAGGGAGCAAAGTAAACAGGGACAAATAGCAGCAGAGATCTGAACAGGAAAGTTACAATGCAAGCTGAGGCATGAAGCCATTTAGCTGTGACCCGGAAGCATGTTAAAAGGCCAGCCAGGTGGTGAAGTCAACAATCCAGTGACAACTCGCAAACTATTTTCTCTTAAAGGTCAGTGCACCCCTCAGAAGCAAGGCGCCCTGGGCCGGGGGCCAGCTTGCACATGGGCAGATACGTTCTTGTATCACACTTGGCATGGGATCCTTTCCAGCTGTTGCGGGGTGCATTCCTGCTCAGGCCTGAACCCAAGTGATGCGGAGTGGGACAGAGCAGCACAGGCAGGCTCTGAAGATGAAACTACGCCTCTGTCTCAGAGGGACATCTGTCACTGCCCCAGGGCAGCAGTCCTAAAAGAAAAGAGCAGAAGTGAAAGTACAGCCAGGCCAACAAAGGTAGGGGCAGGGCTACTTAATGGATCAGGGAGGAGATGGGTGGAGGGGGGGGCTATTCTATTACGGAGCACAACTGTGCCTTGGCTGCGGTTTACGTCGAATGACATGGCTCCTCTGATGCTCTTCGATGTTAGATTATTTTATGCCTTATTTAACTTTTCAAAGCCAGCACCATAAAAAGAATGTGTCACAGCAGAGCTCAGATCACGGCAGGCTCGGGTGTCGACAAGGGCCGAGAACATGATGTTGGTGGGAAACAGGCAAGAAAGAACAAGTGAATCGCTGTGGGGAGGGGGGAGGAGAAATGCGGGGGAGGAGAAATGCGAGTCACGTTAGAGGGAGCAGAGTGGGAGGGGGGTGGGGAGCAGAGCCTTTGAAGAGCGGAGAAGCAGATTGCCTTCAAGGCAAGTGTGAAGCAGTGGGCGGGGAAGCACAGGAGCAAATGGTAAGGTCGGGTCTGATGCAATTATGGTAAGCGCGCAGGGGAAGCCTGTGGGAGGGAGGCTGAGGCTTTGATGTGGAGAAATGCGCGTGCTTGTGGTCACGTGATTTCACGGGAACTGTTGGAAATCCGCACTCGCGATCCACCTGGTTTAACTTTCTGGTTTCACCCCAATAGGTCTCTGCGAGACCTAAAAAGAATACTTAGTGATGTATGTGCTCTATCAAATAGTTGCCATATAGCAAATCCTGCTGGCCCAAAAGGCCAGAACGAGCACAGACTGAGTGGTTACGTCCCATCAAGGAATCTATGCTAGGCGGTTCTATGCTTTACTCCCCCGATGGCCTGCGAGTGGCTGAAAGATGAGGCACATCCCAATGTGTCTAGGGCTGCAGACTGTCCAATGCCTTGCCCCAGGGATGGGGCGCTACCTACCCCAACCCGCCTTCCAAGGACACTGTCAGCATCCAGAGCGGCCTGTAGTAATGTGACATGTGCTGCTTTATAAAACTGTCAATAGTGATTTATTGTGGTATATTCTTCAAATACTTCACTTTCTAGCAGTGTGCACAATGTGTACATTTGTAAATGTATTAATTTGTGTAAGAAAATATGTTCAAAGTCTCCTTGTATCCTGTCCGACGCAGCGCTTCCAGTGCCTTCTGAAGGATACCACTGTGGGACTCTGACCGATCATAAAAACATAGCACTAACTGCATATACCTGTGGTTAGTCCATTAAAAGACCTCAAAGCCTGCAGTGTTTGGTTGCTTTGGTGAGCTGGCACAGTTTTAGGTCTCTGCCTGCGTCGCACTGCGTAAGCAATGGGCAGAGTCCGAGATTTTATGTTTTGGCAGTATGGGGCCTTGAACCCGCCCCTCTTTTTCATTGGCTGGCTTCCTAAACTGAGGCCAGCCATTGGAGGAGAGGGGCGTCACTCTGTTCAAGCCCCGTCTTTTTGCGATTTGCAGGCGTGTTTTTTGCAGTTTTTTTTAGCCGTGACGTCATCCATCACTCAACTGCTAAAAACTGTGCTGTAAAGTGTCTTACATCCTCCATCGAGGACTCTGTTACCTACCACTACTCTGGATCACTCGACTCTGGATCACACGTTTGTCTAGTCGTCCGCTATCCTGAGGCTCGGCGCTGGTCAGCCAATAAATCGTCAGCGGCCTGTTTTAACTGAACTACTTTTCCAGCTAAGCTTCCGGGTAAATTCTTCACAAACAGCATAAACGCCAGTATATTGTAGACTTAATTTAAATCGCTGACACGGCACAGCGCCTGAATAAGAACGTGTTCGTAACCATGAGGAGCCCACACTGAAAGGCCCAGTGAACACTGCAGCACTAAACTCGTTTATTCGTTCTCCAGTCATCTGCAAAACCAAATGCAGCCTTACTCATTGACTTACTAACCAGTCTCCTGTAACCTATGTTTGAAAGGCAGCACTTTGCCGTAACTGCGCAGGGAGTACAAGAACAATCACTGGTGAACTAATGGCGTTTGTGACGTCTCCAAAACGTAGTCACATTTTACAATAGCATTTCCAGTCAACGCAGTGAAAAATCTTAAAATCGGGAGAGCTTGGATGTGTGAACTGAATTCGTTTACCGCCAGACTTTTGAGTTTAATATTACCCCACAGATTTGCCGAGGCAACATTGGTGCGGAACTCGGATGATACTTTTATGTTAAAGGATGTAACAATGATTATTTTTGTACATTTTCATTGGTCTGCATCGTTTTGTTTAGTTTTGAAGCTGACACGAGGATTACTGCATAGGTACCCTGTATCTTCTTGTGTGTGGGCATAGAACCGTTATACACATTGAGGCAGTAGTGCTGTGTGAGCACTGCGCTGTTGTGTGTAATGGTGTTGTGCAGGGTTACGCTCGGTGTTGTGCAGGGTTACGCTCTCCATATGTTTAGACAGCCCGGTGCTTTATTTACAGCTCTGCGCCTGGGCAGAGCACTCTCTTCTGTCTTGTATGTTAAGGAAGTACTGCATCGTTCTGGGCACTTAGGCAGAAATGCACATTTTCGTGTTTATGGGAAGTACTTAGAAGGAATGTACTTTTCTGCATATTTAAGCAGCTTGATGGCATCAGGTACACTTAACTATGAGTAGGAATGCACCCATCATTATACTTAAGAGGCACTGTGCCATTAGGTACACGTATGCAGCATTTATTCAAGGCATATTACACTCTAAGTGCACTTCACCAGAGTGCACCTTTGTGTATATGTAGGTAGCAGTAAACCATTAGGTGCGTGCGTATATATTATTATGCGCACTAACCCTTTCGAAAGCTCTTCTGTATATTTGAGAAGTGCTGCTCTGGATGTGTAATGTTAACACAATGCTCGTGTATGCATTGTGGTTTGGATTAACATCCGTATACACGGAGGATCATGGTGATTCCGGCGGGGTGGAGGGCACAGGTCCAGGCCGACGCCGCAGGCCAGACAGTGATAACATTATGGTCCCTGTAGTGGCCTCCTTTGTCTGTGTGTGTGTGTGTGTGTGTGTGTGTGTCTGTGTGTGTGTGTGTGTGGCTCTGTGTGTGTGGCTCTGTGTGTGTGTGTGGCTCTGTGTGTGTGTGTGGCTCTGTGTGTGTGTGTGGCTCTGTGTGTGTGTGTGGCTCTGTGTGTGTGTGTGGCTCTGTCTGTGTGTGGCTCTGTCTGTGTGTGTGGCTCTGTCTGTGTGTGGCTCTGTCTGTGTGTGTGTGGCTCTGTCTGTGTGTGTGTGGCTCTGTCTGTGTGTGTGTGGCTCTGTGTGTGTGTGGCTCTGTGTGTGTGTGGCTCTGTGTGTGTGTGGCTCTCTCTGTGTGTGTGTGGCTCTCTCTGTCTGTGTGTGTGTGGCTCTCTCTGTGTGTGTGTGGCTCTCTGTCTGTGTGTGTGTGGCTCTCTCTGTCTCTGTGTGTGTGGCTCTGTCTCTGTGTGTGTGGCTCGGTCTGTGTGTGTGGCTCTGTCTGTGTGTGGCTCTGTCTGTGTGTGGCTCTGTCTGTGTGTGGAAAGAGGTTTAAAGGGAGAGACAGAATAGAATAGAAAGGAGGCCCAAGAGAGGTAGAAAGTTCACTTTCCCAGGGGGGCCCTGGAAGGTGGGTCTCACGTTGCACATGGCTTAAAGCTTTTCTGCTCAGGCCGCTGACCACATGCTGAGAAGCACTATTTCGAGAATTGTCAGCAAAATTTGGTCGTTTTGATCATTTTCAGGATGGTTTGTGAGTGTGGTTTCTTTGCATATATTTGGGTTTGTGCTGGGAAAGTTGTTAGCAAATCAGAGAAACTCCTCGAGTCGCTCAGGATGACGGAGAGTGACAACTGGAATAGTAAGCAACTCTGTGGAAAATCCCAACATGTAAAATAATATCATTTTGCTGCAAACAAGCTCAGGCTTTGTAAAGTATTGTACTTTGTTATGGGAGCCAGCACAAGCAAACATAGGTGGATCCAGAACAAGAGCAATGTGGTAAATGATTTCTATATCTTTTCCCTCTCTACCACTTCATCAGAATGTACTGTGACATCATGGAATGTTTGAGTGCCTTACTGTGGTGAGATTGACAGTTGGTCATCTCAGGCTGAGGAGCTGGTAGCTCGCTCCTGGTGGGGTTTCTCCTTTGTATCTTCTTACCTTATAACTTGCCACCTATCTACCTGCTAATAAAGAGGGATCTACTACTACACCTGGACTATGCATCGTCATTTATGTACCACAGTTTGGCGACGTTTTTTTTTTTTTTTTGGACTAACCTATGCTGCAAAGAAGGAATACTGAAATTCAGCTATGAGGAAACCAAGGACTGTTCTAGATTTAAGAAAGTTCATCTCCTGGCGATCAGAGAAACGCCCAGTCAACCCCACCAGTGTCCTTTTCAACTTGGACAGCCTGCAACCTGGGCGTTCGTGTTGTGAGAGAGTCAACTGCCATCTCGCTGTCATCTGGAGACTGTCTGTTTCCAGCTACAAGAGCCACTGTCTCAGCGGGCTTGATCACCCTGTTGTGCCTTCCGGCTTTCTTGTGTGCAATGACAGTTCGCTTTGAATATAACCACTGTGGATGTAGTGTGTTTTCACACAGTGTGGGCACTTCTCCTCCTGTGAGCACTTTCTGTGTTTGCTCTTCTGGAGGTGCCCTGTCGCTAGCAGTACACTCTCAATCACAGCAACCATCATCTGTGAAGTCACCTCTTTTCCCTACTTCTATGTTGGTGAGTTTTTTTTTCTAGTTGGTTTATGAGGAATTTTGCCCTGAGTGTTACTTGACTTGTTCAGACCGTCGTTGGGACTTGGCGGATCTCGCCGTTAATAACGGGGTGCGCGTTTAACTTTGAAGGCATGAGTGGCCGCCCCTCCATCACCGTTGTGCCGGCATCTTATAATTTGGAAATGCACACGGTGCGCACGTATAACTTTGAAGGCATGAGTGGCCGCCCCTCCATCACCGTTGTGCCGGCATCTTATAATTTGGAAATGCACACGGTGCGCACGTATAACTTTGAAGGCATGAGTGGCCGCCCGGCCATCACCATTGAGCTGACCTGTTTAAATTTGAAAATGCGCACAAGCCGCGCACATCTTACCTCTTCACGAGCGGCACTCCGTCATATCTCTATGACGTCTGTCTTTGTTCCTCTTGCCTTGGCTGTCCTCGGAAGTCTTGGCGCAGCAACGTGCCTTGAGCCATTCGGTCTGCGGCATGCGGACGTACCGCCATTTTGGGATTGCAATAGCTTTGTCGGTCTGCGGCAGTTTCGTGTGCAGTTTTTCCTGCACAAGCGTTGCCGACCACAGTGTAATTTCAATAAAGTTACAAGCGTAAAGCAAAATTGTCATATCGTCTCGCGGTTTCGTTGGTGCCTGTGCTGGGACTGTCGGAGTCACTATGCAGTCGTCACATATGACTCAGTTTCTCTTCCTCTCCCATGCTGGCGCAGGATGTCTCAACTTTAGACGAACTCCTGCAGCAGTCTTCTTGTCTTGGTTGGAAGTTTTGTTTCCTTAAGCAGAGGAACCCGTGGCCTGCTTTTCAGGACTTGCCTGCACGTCAGCCCACTTAGTTTCCTGGTGTGAAGTCACTCATCTGAGTTTATGGACAATCCTGGCTAAGAAGACCTCGGGTGAGAAATCGCTTACCGGAGCTTAACTCTTTTGTTTTTTTCATTTGCTTATGCTTCAACTTATTTGTATTTCAGTGTTTTGTTGTGGGTTGGTGTGTGTGTGTGTTGAGCATAATGGATTGTTCCATCTATCTTTGGGTGGTTGTTGGAGTGTTTTTCCATTTGTGTATTCTTGTCAGTGGTTATTTTATGCTGTACCCTACCATCGGGAGTTTGGGTTGGGTTCTTAAGGCAACATCTTAACTCTACGGTGTACCCTTATTTAGGGGAGGGTGTGGGGCTAGTCAATGCCATATTTTGAAACTAGGGCGATGTTGTACCTTATGGTGTATGTGTGTGTGTGTGTGTGTGTATGTATATGTATATATATGTATATATATGTATATGTATATGTATGTATATGTGTATATGTATATGTATGTATATGTGTATATGTATGTATGTATGTGTGTGTGTGTGTGTGTGTGTATGTATGTTGTAATCTTGGTCTCACAGGGTGTGTATCCTGTGTTTCACCCTGCTTGGGCTGCTAGGGTGTTTGTGTCTAATCTATGCCCCATTCATGTACTAAGGGTTAGTACCCTATGGTGTACCCTTACTTAGGGGAGGTTGTGGTGCCAGTCAGTGCCTAAATTTTGTTTCCTAGGGTCATGCTGTTACCCTTTGAAGAAGTTACGTCACACACTGTTTATGTGGTGTACCCTTTCATTAGGGGAGGTTGTCTGCATGTAACTTATGTTCTGAAGTTTCAAGGATTAGTATCCTTTGGTGTACCCTTTTTTGGGGAAGGTGGTGTGTGTGGTCTGCGCCACCATTAGGTGATGTTGTGTTGAACAATTTTTACATTGTTCCATGGTGTACCCTTTTGTTAGGGGATGTTGTCAGTGATTGTCAGAAAGTTGCATCACTCTATTTTTATCTTGTTCCATCATTAGGTAAAGTTGCATTGAACACATTTTTTTTTTCATTGTTCCATGCTGTACCCTTTTATTAGGGGAGGTTGTCGTGGTGCACTAGTCTGTTTTGCAAAGCATTCCTTTTTCTGTGAAGGTTGCTACATTTATGGCACAGTTGCCTAAGTACTTACTTATTGTACTTATAGGTGCACCCTCTTTCTTGAAGGGTGTTTGTCCATCTTGTTTTTTTTTTGCTACAAGTTGTACCTTTCCTTTAGGGACGTGGTTGTAGCCTCGTTGCTCATAGCTACTTTCCCTTGGACATCTGGACCTGGCATACTTCTTATTGTGCTTACTTCCATCTGCACACATTTTGTATTTTGGTTGTTACACCCTATTTGGCTTACCAGGATCGCTACCTTGTTTTATTAAGGAGGGTGGATGGGCATGTAATGTAATTTGCATTCTTGTGTTTTGACCAACCATGACCATTTGTGCATCTTATGAATATCTTTCTACATGCCTCTTTTAATTTTCTTTGTTTCTGCTTCCATGCTTAAGTTTCCTGCTTTTCAAATTATCTCTTTGACTTGCTCTTGTGTCTACTGTTTCCTCTGAATCCTTCTGCTCCGTCTTAACTTCTTACTTGCTTTTGTTCGCTAACGGAATAGGATGTGTGGTAAATGATTTCTATATCTTTTCCCTCTCTACCGCTTCATCAGAATATCCTGTGACATCATGGAATGTTTGAGTGCCTTACTGTGGTGAGATTGTCAGTTGGTCATCTCAGGCTGAGGAGCTCGTTCCTGGTGGAGTTTCTCCTTTGTATCTTCTTACCTTATAACTTGCCACCTATCTACCTGCTAATAAAGAGGGATCTACTACTACACCTGGACTATGCATCATCATTTATGTACCACAAGCAACAAGAATAGTTCAAGTGAATTTAGATCCAAATGTTATCGTTTTAATCACTCACTAGTGATCTATTCTCGACTACGTGGGTCCTGGTGAGGTTTAAAGGTATCTATTACACAAGAATCTGATGGTCAGATAGGAAATAAAACGAAGAGAAACAACCCGTGAACAACAATTATGTAATCTGGTGGTATATAAAGCTCCGAAAGGATATTAACATTCCATAATCGGAATTAGTATCAAAGACTAACCTATCGACAGATCAAAAAAATCAACAGGGACCAGTGCGAAACCCTTTGGATTTCCATCAATTGCCAAACATGGCCAATGTCATCATGTGGATATCCATCGTACTTCACCACTCAGTCCTTCAAATGCATAAGGAACTGCTGTGGTTTGTTTTACGCATCGGTCTCCGTGACCTTTACATAAATTGATCAATAATCACCACTATCAAATAGTACTCTTTGGTGATCTGATGTTTCTAAAGATAATCCAGTATATGTGTGATGGAACAAAAGAAGTGCAGTGCAAGTGAAAAAGTGATTAAAAAGGATATGGAGGAGAAAAACTTTATTCTAATATCCCTCCCAGACCTACTAAAATGAAGTGCAGAAGCGACGTCAAACAAATATGTTGCTGTTCATAAAAAATTGGTCAACTAGTTTCACCCTTAAGTGCCTATAGCCCAAGCTTTCTTCAGGACCTTAATTAGCTACTGCATATGTGTTAAAGTTAAAAATGTAATTTTCTAGTAGATAGGCAGAGTGATTTTCACATCTGGAAGACAGAAATTACACAAACACAACAAGATAGTGAGCATACATATTTCCAATTCACTGTTCTTTCTTCTACATATATTTTATATTTCAAAAATCAAAAGTTTTTTTGTCTGAAAGTGTGTTCAAATGACAAGTCTCCTATATGAGGTAATTGCCTCACCTCACCCGGTAAACACTCAGGTGTATGAGACCCCGCCCTGAAAGCAAAGTTTAAAGGTACTCTGGTGTGGGTCCTGCGGTGAGGCAGCTTTCACCCTGAATCGTGTGCCATGATGCAGTGAGGCGTGTTTCTACACACCCCTCACTTGCATTCTTTGATTCAAATCTGTGATCTACAGAGCATTACCTCAGCAAAGGCATCTCTGACGAGGCAACCCGTTCCTGTGCAAGAAGTTTTGGGGCACCAGGTGCAATGTTAATTTGCTGTTGAGTGCTCCTTTTCGCTAAGCAACACGGTCATTGGTTAGGTAATTTATTGGAATCTGGTACCCTTGTGTGGCCATTTGTAGTGGCGCTGTGAACCTAGTATCTCTACACAGGCCTTAGTCAACAGAGTCTTTCATATCAGCTGCTGCTGGTTTTACGATAGTGTGGAGTAATTGAGACCGTGTTATTGCGCAAGTAGAACAGTATATCATGTTGTTTAATTATTTCCTGTAAGATGCATAGCTCCTGCCAACTTCAAAGAGTGCGTGCGCACTACTGTGTCCTTTCGCCTTACTGAGAAGGCCACACGAGCATGGGCATCTAAATGGGCAACTGTGAGACATCACACAGGCACTAGGACAGGATTTCACAGCCACTGGGTCTGAGAGATGAGGACTGGGACAACCAGACATGCAGAACAAACAAGCGCGTGCTCGCGCTGCAAGTTAAACCAGACAAGCCCGGCTTAGAAAATGGTGCGAGCGCAATACTGGCTCACTGAGACCAGCAAAGCGGCCGTGAAAGTGATCGCGATCAAGTGCGGAGAGCGATGCGCTTAATGAGCATGCCGTGGAAAGCCATATGGCGCCTCTGCTCGTAAGCGTGCGCCCGTTCACATGCACGCAAGCTGTAGGACGGCCGTGGTAGCATTTTTTGAAGCCCTTATTAAAAGTCTCGCCAGGTCAGCGCCGTATACAGTCATAATATCGAGTAAAAAATATAGAATGGGCAAAATATCGAGTAAAAAATATAGAATGGGCAAAATATAGAATGGACAGAATATAGACAACAAAAATATCGAATTTGAGGTAAGTTAATATCGATTTTTTTTTAAATAATAAATTTTTTAAAGTGTGTTTTTATGTTAGTATTTGTATGAAAAGTGTATATTAATTTTATAATTTTTTAAAAGTAATTAATTTTAAGGTATTTAATTTTTGCGTAATATAATTATGTAGCGTGTTGTGGGTTTATAGGGGAATAGGGTGGGAAGTAATTAATTCAAATTAATTAAATATTTTAATTTATTGGTATTTATTTTGAATTGTTAATTTTTAATTGGTAATTAATTAAAATATAATTGATAATTTATTTTTATTTGATTAATTGATAATGTTAATTTTATTTTCTGTTGTGGGTTTATGGGGGAATAGGGTGGGAAGTATTTTCTGTTGTGTTTTTATGGGGGAATAGGGTGGGAAGTAATTTAATTGTAATTAATTAAATATTTTAATTTATTGGTATTTAATTTGAATTAATTGTTAATTCTGAATTGGAAATTAATTAAAATATAATTGGTAATTTATTTTTATTAATTGATAATTATGATTTTATTTTCTGTAGTGGGTTGTGGGTTTATAGGGGAATTGGGTGGGAAGTAATTTAATTGTAATGAATCAAAACATTTATTTTTTTATTGGTATTTATTTTGAATTATTTGTTTTCAATTGTTAATTAATTGGTAATTTGTATTAATAGGTAAATATTTTTAAGTTATTAATTTTTATTTGTATTTTTAATTTAATTTTTATAGTATATTAAATTGGTAATTACTTTTAATTAATTTGTAATTGGTATTTATATTTGATTTTTATTTATATATCAAGTATTTACTTTCCCTACTGTTGCACTCTTTTAGGTGGGAATAGTAATTTTTACCCTCTCGCTATCCAACGCTTTCCCTACTGTTGCACTCCCTGGAGTGGGAATAGTAATTTTTACCCCTACGCTATCCAACGCTTTCCCTACTGTTGCACTCCCTGGAGTGGGAATAGTAATTTTAACCCTCCCGCTATCCAACGCTTTCCCTACTGTTGCATTCACTGGAGTGGGAATAGTAATTTTTACCCCTACTCTATCCAACGTTTTCCCTACTGTTGCACTCACTGGTGTGGTAATAGTAAATGTTACCCTCCTGCTATCCTACGGTAAAAATAGTTTATTTTTTATTAATATGTGTGTGTGTGTGTGTGTGTATGTGTGTGTGTGTGTGTGTATATATATATATATATATATATATATATATATATATATATATATATATATATATATATATATATGTGTATGTATATAAAAATTAAATTTTATGTTTGTTTATTTTTAACTTTCATTCATTAATTATAAGCTTATTTAAGTATGCTTAAGTTAATTATTATTTTATTAATTTTGCATTACTTTTAAGATATTATTATAAAAATTCGATATTTTGACTAACTATATTTTTACAACAATATTTTTGATTTGATATTTTTGTTCTTACCTGTTTGGAGATAGGAAGTCGATATTTTGGTATTCTATATTTTTTACACGATATTTTGCTACGTCGATATTTATGTCATCGATATTATGTCAGTGATCCGTCAGCGCATGCGATGGGTCAGGCGAGACCTAAAAATGGAGCAAGCACAACACTGATATTCGACTTGGGGCAATGGGAAGTTGAAGCAGTGTGTCACCAGTTCCTCAAGAGCAAGACAGGATATGGAGTCACTAAGAATGAAGATTTGCACAGACTTTGCATTGCACCACCTCTGTCGGAACGAAGCCCAGGAAAAACCACCCTAGAAGAAAATTGGTGTAGGCCGGAACATTGCATCCCACATAAGTCAGTTGAAAAGCAATAGACCATTGACCCGGGCAGGTTGGTAGAGTCTCCAAAAATGCCAACCACTACCATTGCTGTGACAGGTTAGTGAGCGAGGAGCAAAATCCAGTCCCCTTCTAGAAGCACTCGTTTTGGGTCACCCATGAAGCAGCTAAGACTTGTAATGTTCCTCAGGAAGGGTGCATCTGACTCGCCCTCTATGTCCCTCTTCAGTGTGGGGAAATATCTCAACCAGCCCTTGTCAACTTCTTGAGAGATCTTCCTTATACTGCGTGAGATGTGGTTAGGCATAAAACTGAAGGGGAATGTACCCAACCTTTAAATTAAAGAGCTGTTCGACAGGGTTTCATCTACACACCTTTCTCCTTTATAATGTACATTATTTGGCTGCAAGGGGTGTTATCTAACCGTGGCCTTGATGTTCCTAGAGCAGGTGGTAGAGGGATTCCCGTGCTTTTATACTCCGATTATGTGGTTTTAATTGCTCGTACAGTCCGAAGCCTTTTGCATCTTTTAGATGTAGTCATTGTTTTTATGGACAGTCTTGATCTGTCCACTATTTATAAAAAAATATATATATTTTATAGTGGTTAGCCCTGAGAACACGAAAACCTCCAGCTTTTATCCCAAGGACAGATTTTAAGTAGGGTGTAAACATTTTACTACCTTCTATTCTATTCTATTCTATTCAATGAAGCGCTTGTAGAGCGCATAGCTATTTGTAGGCATCCCCGTGCTAATACTGCTGCACAGAAGCACCAAGGACCTTGAATTATACACTATTAAAGGGAGATATTCTGGAATAGCCATGTTTTTAAACATTTCCCATTTCCCGGAAGAGGAATAGCTTATTTACAGAGTGTAGAGAAAGAGGGAGGGTGTTCCATAGCCTGGCCAGGTTGTATGACAACAGTTTAAGAATTGGCTTGGTAGTTTGGTTTGCCCTGTTCCCATCGTGCACTGGGACAGGAACAGACTAATTTGCATGTAGCCAGGTTCTGAGCTGGGATGGTGCAGTGAGCTAAACGGTGATGGATTAAGCCCTGATCTCTTGACTGGGTAGGAGTAGTCTGCATCATTCAGAAACTCTGTCCATCACCACCCCCTTTTCCAAAATCGATTTTGTCCACACTAAGTGTGGGAGGGTATACTCAGACGTGAGTACCTTGCTCATTGCACCATCAGGATTCAAGCAAGCCGGGCCGACGACGGCTGAAATGCCAGAAACCGGTCCCCGGAAGCTTGTTTCCTTCCCAGTTTAAGAATTGGCTTGGTAGTTTGGTTTGCCCTGTTCCCATCATGCACTGGGACAGGAACAGACTAATTTGCATGTAGCCAGGTTCTGAGCTGGGATGGTGCAGTGAGCTAAAAAACAGTGATGGATTAAGCCCTGATCTCTTGACTGGGTAGGAGTATTCTGCATCATTCAGAAACTCTGTCCATCACCACCCCCTTTTCCAAAATTGACAAGGAGCGCTCTCCAAATCTTTCCCTTCTAATTTGCGGTACTTTGTCCGAAAAGGCATTAGAAGAACGCAAGGTTCTTCGGGGATGGTAATAGGAGCTCGAGGAGCGGGAGATCAGAAGGCCATTTTTAGAAAGTTACCTTGGGCTTCTATTCAGTTCTTGTCTTAGTTGGCAACCATTAATTAAGAAAAAAATGTAGGGAGTCTAAAAAGGGGTATTTCTGGCTTGAATGAATTTGCTTGTTTCCTTGGGTGTAGACTCCCAAAACTATTGAGCTATATAGCCAAATGCATTCCTATGGCAACATTTGGGTGTGAGGCTGGGGATATACACCTATTGATCACATCTGGTGATAGAAAACAAGTTATTGAGTGACCTTTTGGCTTTGGGACAGGGTATCCCAGCTGAAATAATTCAAATTCGGCATGAATTTTATTACAAATGTTATCCGTCTTCGTTCGTTCTTACTTTGGTGCACAGTGTGGTACACGGAGGAGTTAAATAGGCTAATTCTCTGGGACTGTTTGTCCCTGGACCATGTATCTCATATATCATGGCTCCACTACATAAAGTTCACCTTTAAAGATTTACGGAGACCACGTTTATTCTCAGATCCTGAGGGTATTGAAAGAAATGTTCTTGACAGGGTCAAGCAGACCTTCTCCCTTAGGGTGACCGTTAAATGGGAGGTTACTGCTTTAACTAAGCAGTCTATACATAATGCTAAAATGTATCAGCGGGATTGAGCCTTACCTCCTTTTGGAAATGCCCAACTATCATCGTCGTCTTTTGATCTATATCGGACCGGGCATATTTAATCAGTTAATGTTCCCTAGGGGAGTTTGGTACAAACCATCCTATTTGCCTCCTTATATATGTGACACCGTGCACTTAGTACTTGTCTGCCCTAGATTCTCTATCCTTCACCGCAAACCTATAGGGCCCCTCTTGTTGTATGTTGGGTTCACACAGATAAGACATGCATTTTTATACTTGCGACTTTTATCTACTTCTCAATTGTGCTATTATGTGTCTTGGTTCCTGGCAGGTCTTTTTAGTGCAAGTTTTTTGCCTTTTTTTTTATCTATAGACATTAGTTCTTATATTTATCCTGATTGATACTTCCCTCTGAATCATGACTCTTTCCTCTGGCTGTCTCCGAGTTATTGATTCTTCCATATTCTACATTTTTCGATGACTTATTCTTTTATTCTTTTAATTCTGCATAGGTTTAATTCTGCATAGGTTTTTATATATTTCTGTATTTATATTTGTGAATTGTTATTGCTATGTACTTGTTTTTATTACAAAAGATCGAATAAAGTTGTTGATGATGACCTCACTCGGGTTGTTGGAAGTCGTTGTACTCAGATTCTCCATTAGGCAAATGTACTATTACAGCCTGTGGTACGCACACCCAAAGCAACCTAGAAGCAAAGTAATTGGGGAACGCATTTTTGAAAACTATGATTAAGGGGAAACGTTGCCGTCCACTTGAGTAGTACCGGGCTCGTTGACCTCTTGTAAGGGGCATCAGAATAAAATGCATTTTTATCCTCTAGTCTGATTGTTTGCAATAGAGCTCAGTTAGAAAACGAGTAGCAGTACAAAGCTATGCTGCAATATTTTTTTTTTTGATGACATGAGATTTTGCTACTTCAGCTACACCACTAGAAAATGTCTGTAAGGTTCTTCCGGGCTCTTGACATTTCTATTTTGCATCTGATCAGGTACCACTTCCTGTATTTTTCTATATGTGGACAACACTGCAGAGTCCTTGGGCATTGCGTAAAATTGATGGTTCATAATGTTTCGCGGCACGCACTGTCTACAGGTAACTGATGGGGGCTCCTTTTGGTATGATGTTTCGCTGGCAGGCATCTATGTCCCTCACCACTACAGATCATTTGTAAGGGGGTGTTGCTCTGCAAATGAAGCCCCATCCCTTTCTTTGGGGGATTAATTCCTGATTTCCTTTATGCCTGGACCATACCCCACTCTGCAGAATATCCCGCTGCCTCAGATCGCACTAAAATCTACTTAATTAGGTCCTTATGTGTATTCAGCACATTGGTTTGCTTTACTTGGGCATTTCAGTGGGAGAACAAATGGGCACTCCGCTGCTGTGTGTAACGTCTTGCCAGATGTGGTGTTTGCATTGCTGAACGTAATCAAATTTAGATGGTGGCTGGTTGGTATTCCAGTTTAACAGACCCTGCTGTGTTGCCAGCAGGTTTGTGTGCCTGCAGTACAACAGATTCCTCCTGTGTTTCATAGAAGGCAGTATGGGCCAAGTGACGACAAATGGAAATCTAGATGCAGGGTGCCCTGACTCTGAATCCTCTGCATGTGCTCACAGATGTCAGTACAATAAACATCTCTCTAAGTAGCTTATTGTAGAAATGCATCCAGGAATCCGATGTCTAAGAAATTGATTTCCCGATGGTATGATTTGTGTGTTCTAAATGCTAATTAAATCACAAGAGGGATTATTTAGAAGGGATTCATGCTAATTCCATATGTAGCCTTCAGATGTGCTTTTTTAGGTCGAGCAGACCTACGCTCAATGCGTGAGCATTGAGGGTGTCTGCTTCAGACCTATTGTGGCCCGTATTTAGGAATGTGGACAGCTACCAGACGCGCGCTTTGACGAGGTCAGATTTCACCTCGGGAGCGAGCGTCTGGTAGCTGCGCATGCGCGAAGCAAATCCCTTGCTCACACACAGACACAGGCAGCCCCCACCCCTCTGCACGCACGCACACACACACACACACACACAGGCGCGCGCATGCACACGCAGGCATACGACACACATACAGGCACACATACAGGCACACTATCCCCTACCTCGCATTCTCTCTCAATCACACACAGTCACGCATGCGCACACACGCGCGCACACACTTCCCCCACCCCTCCCAGGCATACACACAGGCACGCACGCACTTCACTTCAGCCCTGGGGCCCACTCACCGACTGCGCTCTTCCGGCGGGCTCCTCACGGCGCGGCGCGTCTCGTCTCCTCTTCTCAATCGGGCTCGCGGACCTCGGGAGGCGGGACTTCCGGTCGGCCGCGACCGGATTCGCCGGCCGTCCAAGAGCTTCCGGGTCGCCGCGGGCAGCGCGGCGGCACTCCTTAATATGAACTTGTTTCGATTGAGTTGTTCACGTTTAGCGTTTCAAATGAGAATACCACATGTGAAGGCATCACAGGAATCTATTTTTCCACAAATGGTTCTTTTTGCGGGGGCTGGTCTGGAGGACTTTGATGCGAGGGCTCCTTTGATTAGTGTTTTTATATTTACAATAACGCAGTTATGTAAAAAAAAATAACAGGTATATTTGTAGGATATAAAACAACCTTTCAAGAGACACCATAACACCCCGCACGGCCCTTGGCTGCCCCAGGGTGGGGAGCGGGCGTACAGCGTCCGGAGAAATGTGTGGCCGGAAGTTAGAAGCAGCGCCTCACTCCACTTCCTGCAACAGGTTCCTTTTTACGGTGACTGTGGCCCTTTCTACTGTCTGCCCCGGCGTCCCTACACCTGCTACAGGGATACCTATGTCCCTGTGCTCTGGTATTGTCCGGGCAGCGGCTGACGTGCCTCAGTCCCAGCACAGAACACAACTGGTTGTGGTTCGCCCAGAGAGCAGCCCGCCACCTCCCCCACTCAAGTTGTGCGCTCTGATACTGTCTCATGTGCCCGGTCCCAGAGGTAACCCCATCCTGCCGGCTGAGACAGGTGGCCTTCAGGTCCGATGCAGATCCCCGCGGTCGGTGCATGAACACTCCGAGCTGCTCAACCGGCTGGCTTACCACTCCCCGTTGTGACGCCTCCTGGGCGGCTGCACCTTCTCGCTGCGCCTGGCTCGCACTGACTGCTGTGTACCTGCTCAGGGCGTGGCAGCGGCGCAGGTGAGTGTGTGATTCCCAGCTCTGTCATTCCAGCTCTGGAGCCGGCTGCGGCTCGGCGCTGAGGACACGGGCTGCCAGGACCCTAGCGCCTCCTTCCTGCTGCGGACCAGGCGCTGCCAGAGTACACAGGTGGGTCCCGCGTCCTCTTTCTATAAGACTTCCACAGAGGGGGTGGCGGCGGGCCTACGGTGTGAACGGAGAACCCACGGAGCCCTGGGAGTGAGTGATCGAGCCAGACCCGACTCTACAGAAAGACGCCCTTAGATTGTCGTTTTGTGCCTATTAGTTTCCAACGTAACCATAAAACACACAAAGAACTTGCACTGATCCGTGTGGGCAGCGGTTGGGCTGAATCCAGGTGCCTCATCTTGACCAATCTGTGCCGTTTTGCTAGGAGAACAGTGATGAGTTCTTGTATTCGTTTTGAACGTTGAATTTATTTCTTGGAGCGTGTACTTATTTTTTATTAGTTTAAGAGCATTGGCTCAAGAAAATTTACCCTCCCGGCTATATAGTTCTGCTTGTATACAAGCAGCCCTGTGTTCGAGGTATTTGTGTAGCGCCTAAGACGGGGTTTCCGAGCGCTTGGCGATCAGGGCCTGGACGCTGGTGATAGATGAGTGATGCAGCTGGGTGGCAAAACTGTGTAATGTGCAGCTTTTGTACATGTATAGTGCAGGTGCACGGGAGGCATCAAACTGGATGCCAATGGGCGCCCTCACCCTCACACGCCCTCACCCTCACACACCCACACCCTCACTCACCCTCCCTCACCTTCACACACCCTCACACCCCCTCACCCTCACACCCCCTCACAAACCCTCACTCACCCTCACTCACCCTCACCCACCCTCACCCCCTCACCCTCACACACATCCGCACACACCCTCTCACCCTCACACACATCCTCACACACCCCTCACCCTCACACCCCCTCACCCTCACAAAATCACTATGTGCTACCACAGCATCACTGAACGCCACAGCATCACTCGTTTGCCATCACAACATCACTCAGCGCCACCACATCATCAATCTCTGCGACCATTCAACACCACCTGGTTCAAATATGCTCTCTCAATGTTTGAAGCTTTATTACAAATGTAACAAAAACATGTTAATATTTCACTTCTGTTCTTGGAATTTCGTCACAATAAAATACACTGAACATAATCTTCACAAAAGTTATTTACAAAACTTTAAGCTATTGCCATTATAAATTACTATAACTTTTATTTAATTATTAACTATTAAAAAAAAATTAAAAGCCATTGTTATTTGTAATATCAATACATGTAAGTCACGTAAATACAACACATATTGCATTACAAATGCTATAGGTGTCACATTTGCGAAAGTTATAACTATTGGCATTGTAAATGACAAAGCTATTAATTTAGTTATTTTCAAAAACAAAATATAAATAAAAAAAAATTCATTTACAATACCAATAGCTCATACTTTCCTAATGCGAGACCTATTGCATTGCAAATGCTTGTGATTGCTAGACACCAACTTATGGCACCCATGTCTCCTGTAAATACCTTCACTGTCCCTTAGTCAACCTTTTATTGATTTCTCACCTCTGGGGTGAATAACCAAAGCATGAGTTTCCATATCCGTGTTTAGGTCGAGCATTCGAGATCTCTTGTATATACTTTAGTATATACTCATTATATACTTATATGTACTTTGTGGGCTCTGGAGATCAGCCGTAGGACTGGTCTGCTTCCGCTTAGGTACTTTCTTTTCTGTTCAACTGCCTCTATTTAACTGTCTTGGTAGAAAACGACCAGCAGAGGTCAGTAAAATACCATAATTGCTTTCTGCTGAGGAACTTTCTTTTTTATTTTTCTGGCACCTGCCTCTATTTAACTTTCTTGATATAAAACGACCAGCAGAGGTCAGTAAAATACCATAATCCCTTTAGCATTCTCTAGATTCCAGTCCATAGAAATTGTCTTCCACGAGCACCCGCGGACAATAACATTGTTTTCAAATCTTGTATTTTCAGTGATATGACCACCGAAGGCCCTGATTTTATATTAAAAACAGAGCTTTGGCCTATACAATTTCTAGCTGAAAGGCAATAATTCTCTCCATGTGTTCCCATACCTAGCGTGTCACACAGTTTGGTGCTTACTTTCCCTCCATGTTAAAGAACAGTAGATTTTTCAGCACCCAGGCTAATGTGTTGCATAGCTAAATACATATAAGGTCCTAAAGGCGAGACCGATTGCATTGCAAATGCTTGTTTTAAAACTCCTGGATCTGGACCACAGCAGTCTTAAGGCCATGATTAGGCCTGGGCGAACTTGCTAAATGTTTCTCTTGCAAAATCTGCTTACATTTAACAAAAAAATAAATTACATATATTGCACGAAATGTGCATAGACGTTTTCTTGCATGAATACTGAATTTCAAATATGAGACAGACAGGAGCTGGTTTGAACAGAAAATGCCTCCTCCGTTTTATAATGCCCGCGAGACATTTTCTGCTCAAACCAGTTCCTGCAGATGAGCATTTTGCAATATAGTGCAATTACAAAATGGGTGAAAAAATGTGGAATCGCATTATGCAAATTTTACATATCCCTTGCATAATTTAAATTATACCACGGCCTGTATGTGATGGAAAGTGTAGGCTACAGGTTACAATCCACACTGGCCCAGAATTAAGGTTTGGTGGTAATTGAAAGTTTTTCGATTTCTGGAGGAAGTGTTAACTCCGACGCCAGGATGTTACACTTAGGTAAAAATGCAGGATTTTTATAAAATTCGCTGCAAAAAAGTAAAATTTTAAAAAACAGATTTCTTTTGTTGGCACTGCGCTGCTGCTGGGTCAGGAAATGGAGAGCGTGGGAGTGGTCTTATTGAACACCACCCCCTTGTTGTCCCATCTCCGCTCTCCTCCCCCTCCATCAACTTGTGATTCCTTCCCCCCCCCCCCCCTGTCTCTCCCTGTGACTCCAATGCCTCCTGTGCTGGCCCCACCCTTCGCCCTGTGCCTCCCTCCCACGCCGCTCCATGCCTACAGTGCACCCCACCTTCCCTACTGCCCTGCGACTCGGTGCTCTATTTCCTGTGCCCTCCGTTGCCCCATAACACTTAGGGCACCTGAAGCGTCTGGAAAGTATGATACTGGGTGGCCAAGTCCAGCTTTTACATTAAAATCTGCCCTCTTACCGCAAATTTTGCCAACCGCGATTACAATATCCGAGGGGGTCTGCTAAATCAGACATCAATCCATCTGAGGGTTTGCCTCCATTTTAGGGATAGGGTTGTGGAGGACGTTTCCCCAGTGTTTTCTTCTCGGGCTGTAGCGCTTTCCCCACAATTTTAAGATTTTCCATTGCCTTCTAATTTTTGCCCAAAGTAAATTTAATTTTGGACTGTGGGGGGTCACAACTAACATGTCTTTGTAACCCTGCGCTAAGTTGCCTCTCATTGTTGCATTACATTTGTTGTTAGAGGACGAGACCAAAATTACTACATGTTGTCACTTAGATATCGTTTCTAAAGCATAACTTGAGGCTGTGGTAAATGATCTACCCTTCTGTTGTGGTTTACCATCGAAAACTGAAAGTACATAAAAGCGTTAGCTGTTCAAAGTGTATGCTACATATTGCAGTGCCTTTATTCATACACTCATTAAAAGTGTGTGTGTGTGTGTATATATATATATATATATTTTTTTTTTTTTTAATCTAGCTACTGACTAATTTTGCCTCTTCTGCAGTGCTCTAAATAACCTATATTCAAGTAGGAAGAACCAGTATTTAAAGCGGTAGAGCGAGTTTAACATTTCTTCCTCTGAAATCCGGGTTTAACTATTATTTTATTTTGTGCAGCTTGTTATGACAGACTTCCTAGCAGGAACATTGTAACTGCCAAACCTGTTATGGACAAAACCGTATAAGCTGCGGGTGTGTTCGCTCGGTTACTCGTCTCGTTTTACAATTTGAAGCCTCGGGGGTAGGAGGGATGTTTAAGGATTAAATGTCACAAATGGCTTTTAGATACACCTGTGTGCGGCTCTTACCCGAGGCAACATTTTCAGCCTTCCAAGCCCTTAGATGTGGAGTTTCTTTCATGACCAATTTGTCCTGGGGTTTCGGATTAGTGTTTGTTTCGTCGATAAATCTGTTCAGAAAGCTCAGGAAATCCCCCCCCCCCCCTCCCCCTCACTGCTTGTGTGGGACAGACACCAGCATGACATGTTGTTGGGTGAGCTGCTGGCCTCTGTCTGTATAAAAGATAGCTAGTGGTAAAAAGCAAAAAACAAGTTTTGGCCTCAAAAAGCGCACATTGCCAAAGTAGTCCCTGGCAATGAGGGGAACTACTTTGTGTGTGGATGCCTTCCTTGTGAAAGGGCAGAATGCCAGCAGTCACAGTGAAGTTTGCCATTAGCTGACGTTTGCTGGTCATTGCTCCACACTGTATGCTTTAGTGGGGGGAAGAAAAATCTTAATGGAAAAATAACAGACCAATGGATCAAGATGACTGTATGATACCCACGTAAATAACTATATGATGCATGTAATTTTAATAAAATCAAAAGGTCTTGGCTAATGCTACATGTAAAAATTACCAAGAAGATGTAGAGTCGGAGCTGTGTGTGGAGTTTTGCCTGTGGACGTTTTCTTTTCTCTTTAAGAACAGAAAAACGTAGGTGTATATATAATTGCAATATTCCCTGAAGCCGTTCCTTTTCACACATTCGCACATTTTTTCAGAGCAGCCCATTGACTCCATCTCCAGACATTGCCTTTTAATCTATTTACAAAGATCCACATTGTTTTCTCCATCCGCTGCAGGGCTTAAGGAAGTCCTGCCAAGTGGGACTACTGGTTAGTGGTCCGCTGTGGGTTCTGGCCCATGATGGAGCATAACTTACTGATAATCCATCCGGCACTCTTTTTTTCATATGCTTAAGTGTTTTTTTTCTCAGTACTTTGTTTGTGACCCCTGAGGAAGGGTCCCAGATGACCCGAAATGCATTGGGAAGAAATAAATTGTGTTTCGTGATGATATGAAAATCACTAACAGAAAGTTTAGAAAGAAAAATTACAGAGAAAAAAGAAATTAATGAATGAACAAATATGGTTTGAAACTATTTTCGGATTTGGAATACATTCATTTTGAACCAGGATTAAGACCTCCAAGGTCTGTGTATCAAAGTGCACACCACCTCTGAAAGCGGCAGCACCGCTTTCCTCCAATCACACCATGATGGAGCATGGCATGCTGGGCCTTTAGAATAGGACAGGCATTTTGATGCACAGTGTTGAGTTTTAGTCGCGAGTTAATAACGTCCTGTATGAAAGCCACACAAACAGTTGTACAAAAGTGTTGTAGCAGATACCCGAACACAAAATATTTATAGATCTAATGGAGAAAGACATAGCACTTCATATATGCATTTTGTGTTACTTTCTTTGCACTAAGGACCTCCCTTATTTTTACCATTACCACCTCACTGCACCGCACGATTTTCTAATTCGATTTTGAGTCATAAGCCTGAAACTTCTTAAATGTAACTAAATCACATACATGTACAGTGTACAAAGGCCAGCCTCATTACTTGATGTATAAAATGACTGCTTTGTGGATTTCTATTTGGCCTCTGCCCATGCTCTGAATTGTCTGGCTCAGCAATTGTATTTGACAAAATTTTGTATAATGTGTTCCGACAACTACTGTAGGGAATCCTACTGCTAAGCTATGGGTTAGAGACATCTGGGTCTTGGTGTGAGCTGTGACTTGGCTGCAGTACCTTCTTTAACAGAAGTGCCTGAAGTTAAAGTCTGCCTCTTTTGCAGTAACTAAGCAAGCCTCCACTGAAATGAGAAGGGTTGTATTAAAAAAAAAATAATAATAAAGGGCTTAAATGTCCACATAACTATTCGGTAAAAATGTAAATATTTTATTTTAAAAAGGCTTGAGTTGATGGCAAAAGGAAAATGGCATTGTTGGAATTTAATTTATAAAAATTGTTGCGTTGGTGAACTGTAGAAAAACAATGGAGAAATGGCTAAGAGGTTTGGCCAGGACCTGGACAAGGGACCTAGGTGGCGATGACCCATTTGCAGCCTGGTTCTTCATTTCTTCTTTCCTTATGTGAAATCGCTGGTAACTTCATCACTGGTTTAACTAATTGTTTTGGCATGCGTGTAATGTAAAGTGTGCGTTTTATGCATGGTTCCCACAGTACAGTTCAACATGCACCAGAGCACATTTGACAGTACATCTTGCATAAATCCGCAAAGCACATGCCTTATAGTGGCTATCACATCGCTCCCAAGAGCACAATCCACCAGCATATATCGCCTGGAGTTCGTCCAGCAGAACACAGTAGGGCTAATTTCTAGCACACATACAGCATGCTGAAGGTATCCGTCTCAGAAGCCAGAACTGTTATTGTTCTGCTTGACCCGATGACTTGCTATTCATCAAAAGCAAATGCATTTTGAAGACAGTTTTGCATTTAATTCTGTGACCACCTACCCTTAGGCTTAAAATCACCAGCTATCTATTGCCTTTTGTTAGGCCAACATAATTTTTTGTTTGCTAGGTGTCAGGATCACAGACGTTGATGCCTGATAATACTGACAAAAGAACCTAGATGGTTTTGAAAACCCACAGAAACAATATTTTTATTGGGCTAATACATGTACAATACGTGCAAAAATATGTGCGTTTATTCCTATAAAAACTCTGCTACTCGTCATTGTGTATTGGCTATAACAGAAAAACCACTAGAGGCACTTTTTCCTTTTAGGTAGAGTCTGAGCAGCACATGCGCTGCTCTTCGAGGCATAATATATTTGAGTAGTCCTGGGTAGTGAACTTCGCTCTGTTTGCTGAGTTTGCAGAGTTTTCTGCACTTCGCACTCTGCAAACTCCCGTGGGGACTGTCCCTTTTACTTCTATGGTTACATGGTATGTCATATTTTGTCTGAAAGCCTTATTTTCATTAATGAGTTTCTCCTATTACAGGCACAACATGCTTTCCTGTAACATTCAGACCCAGACCTATTGGCTTTGACAATGCTTGGTTTGTCGCGTCTGTATTTTTGAAGATGGAACCCAGTGGTTTTGGATGTTAGTGGCTAAAAACCTCTTTCACTGGCCATGAACAGGTGATGCAGTGTCCTGAAAGCGTACACATCACCATGATTATGATCCAGCAAAAAACAGTTTTCCCTACTTTAGTATATTGTAAAGAATTACTTTAGACTTTTTTTTCCCTTTCAATTTTTTTACTTCCTCCATACATACCGTTGCACCAGTGGGCTCAGACCTCTTGGATGGCATCTTGGAATTCTTGCATGCTGGTAATGGAATGTTCTGTTAAAATTTTAGAAATAAAATGGTATGATATAAAATATAGTTAGATTTTTGGCCCTGTGCAGAGGAATCCTCTCCCTGGGATGTTGCAGTCATCTTGGTTCCTTTACAGACTGCATTACTTTGTGGTAAATGTGCTATCCCTCGGCTTGAGCTCCTGCTGCTGATCTTTTAGACTGGTTGCCCTACTGCTTTAAATGTAGGGGTACCTCTCCTTTGGATTATTGTGTACGTTTTTTAGGTCTGGCTTTAGCCAAAACATATGACTAAAATTATATGTATAATGTACTAGGTGCTGTTAGCCAGCTTTCTTCGTCTATTGATGTGTAATGTCTTCCATATTTTTCTTCCGCCTACTACGTTGTACAGCATGGGACAGTGGGCCAGCCCGTTTCAGCCATTGGCTAATTTCACTGTGAGTGGTGGCACGCTGCCCTTTCACAATGAAAACATCAACACACAAAGTAGTTTCCTTACGATGCAGGGACTACTAATGTCAATGTTACTTTTTGTCAGCAAAGAATTAGTTAAAAAAAAAAAATATATATATATATATATATATTATTTATTTATTTATTTATTTATTTATTTATTAATGAAGGCCTGCCAGGTTCCCCAGCTATATTTTGCAAATACCATGATAAAACTAAAACAGTAGTGACAAAGCCAGGAGCTGGAAACCTACACCATACCCTGACTTTGCCATTGCTTGTTATGGTGCATTGAAGAGGTTCTTGAAATCGATCTATGTGAAGTTGTTCAAGGTAGCTAACGAGGTGGAGGGTGAGATTAGCCATAATACCAGATCATGGAAATTGAGATGTTTGCGGGTGAGAAAAGTTGATTAAGATTTCCATCCTCCCTTGTTAGCCTAAAATCAATTTGTTAAGGCACAAGCATTGGACTCTGAGGCTAAGGATTGCCCACATAGGCCTGCTCAGTTGACTGGTATGAAGGACAGCTCCATCTAACTCGTTCTGTGCTGCCAGTGGCCCACAATGCAAAACCTTAGACCAGTCAAATCATTTTATTTTCTCCAGTGTTCTGGTCAGCTTTTTGTCCTCGACTTTTTGCAGCTGCTGAAGTTAACACTTGTCTGCTGCCATCTCTCGCCCTCCTTTTTATTCTCTGACAAGTGTTACTCTGTTAGGTCAGTGCAGGCAGTGGCAGAGTGCTTCAAATGAAGTAACAAATGTTTCGCCTGCACTTGAACTTTGTTAGAATTGCAAAGATGGAAAAGCTGGTGGTTGCCAATTGTAAACTTTACGAGGTTATAGTGAAGAAAATTGCAGGAGCACAAGTTGGTAAACTAAAATATAACCTTTTTAGTACCTTTTTCATTGTGTTTCGTCATGGTAGTGAAGTAGTCCTGCACTTTAATCCTAATTTTACTGTATTCTTGCAAATGACCCAAACGTTTTATATAGCAAAAAGGCACATTTTTCCCGTTCATTTTTAGGCTTCAAACGGGCAAGTGGGCAGGTCTGGTTTCTGAGTCTTTCTTCTAAACATCTGTAGGATTTCGAGGTTCACTGTCGCCAGTTCTGTTCACTTGAATACTTCCTGTTTTTGTGCCCACCCGTCTGAAGTCAGAGCTGGAAATAACGTGCTTGCATTTTTCAAATACACAGTACTAGTGTAAGGCCCTTAAATGCTATCCATTAATGACGTTCAACCTGTGTCTAAGAGTTTCCTGTCTTGGAAGGATACTACTTTGAGGCACACAGAGATGGTGATTTCCAAGGGGCATGCAGTGTGATAGAGCGGGAGAAAGCTGGTTTACAACTTGGGTCTTTCGGTTGCACAGATCCTTCATGTGACTCTAGTTTGAACTTTTGATAGGATATCGAGTAAAAGTGAGTATCCTTGTAACTGCATGCTGGTTAGTGATCCCCTGATAAGTTTCCGAGCCAAAGGATCCTGAACTGAGATTTTGTCCAGATGATGGGCACAGTCCTGATTAGCCCATCAAACCCGATGCTCGCAAGATAACACGCTGGCTATGATAAATGGCCACGAAAAGCCTAATCTGCTTGCTGCTCCAGTATTTTGACTGGTTTATGACAAATAAGGCTATGAAGCTGGCACATCTGTCTGTCACAAGCCATCAGCAGTCTTTGAAACTTACTTGCATCACACAAAGGTCTATACTTTCTTGTAACTTCCGTTTTTATTGACTGTTGTATTGAATCATAAAATAGGAATGTTGAGCGCTAGGTCATCCAACTGAGATTGTGCAATACACAATCAGTACTGCCTAAATTTACTGATGTGAATCTCCGACCACCTGTCGGCGCCAGCAGGTGGGTCCATGATGGCTGATAACACTTGCCTTTCATAACCAGACTTGTTTTAGGATCTGGGATATGTAACCCTTTCGAGTCCCAAACCTATCTCCCAGCTCGATTATGTCCTACTACAGGTCTCTCTCTTTTTTTTTTTTTTTTTTTTTTTAAGAGCTATTCAGGGTATTTATATAGTGCAGGCCTAAAACCAGGTCGTAAAACACAAGGAAGTTGTACCAATCCCACTTAAATTTACAATTTTGTTTTTTGGGACATTTCAGCTGCATGAAGCAATACTGTAGAGGCCACAGTGTCTACTGATGCCAGGTTTGCAAGAGTAGTGCTGCAGCAACAACTGATGGGTGGTTTGCAAGAGTAAACATAGATTGATAGCTTGTTGCTTTGACACTCCTCATGCGGGCACCCATTTATATGTATGTATAGTAGGGTTGTCAGGATCATAACGAGGGCTCCCAATTTTATGATATATATTTTTTGACATTTCCGTCTGTATTTATCCATCTTTATTCTTGCTTATTTTATCTGAGTTTATATTTATTTCAGGTTTTGTGAAAAAAGAAGCTGCAGCTAGTATATTTCTGCATTTGGTTCTGATGAATAAATACATGTCCATTCTTGAATGCCTGATGGCTACACGTACCCTAATGCATTCATATGAAAACATGCTTACACGCTTCTTATGTGCAGTTGTTTAAGCTTCATTAGAAAAGTTCTCTTTTTTAGGTCGAGCGACCTATCTCAATGCGCATGCGCATTGAGCGGGAGCGAAGATATATAGGAGCTTAAATAAGCTTTACCTACACTGGCAATTGACTGGCGATTTGATGCTGTGCCCGTGCGCTTTTAGGTCAATGCGCAAGCGCATTGACCTAAAATGCGCGTGCACAACATCAAATCGCCAGTCAATCGCCAGCAGCACTCCTCCTCTGCTGCTTCACACCCTCATGCCGCTCTCCCCGCTCCGCCCCCTCCCCTGCCCGCCGTGTCGCATTTCTCATCTCCCCTCCCCACAGCAATGCCCTCAGTACTTTCACTTTGACGGCCTCAGGCAGTCTCTCGTGTTTCTCCTTGTTTCGCTCTGTCCCTCATACTTCTTTTGCAATCCTTTTCCACCTCCCTCGTGTCTCTCACTTGCTGCCCTCCTTCCCTTCCGTTCCAGTAGCCTAAGACCGCCTTGATGTTGGGAGAGTTTGTTCAGTGTTTAGTTTAAAAGCACTTTGTGTTGTGATAGTTTCATTTCCATGATTGTATGACGTATCTTGGGGAGTAATGTGACAGTGCTGTTGGTTCCCCGCACGTGGGTCCAGGAGTCCAGGCTAGCATGTGCTGTATGGGGATGACCATTAGTCATTTTGACAAACGTATACTCACTGAACCACTCAGACATGATCAATGTGGGACAGAGGGTGTGTTCCAAGCCCGGAAACGTGGAATTAAAATTCTAGCCTCGCCAGTGGAAAACATGACAGCAGTTAAGTAAGTTAGCTCCCTCTGTTTTGTTTGTGCCTGGAACTGCCTACTATATTATCATCCTTCCCATGCCGATAAACTAAGGAGGGATGAGCCTCGCAGCAGCATCTTTTACTTAACTGCAGGGCGAAAATGCAATTTGTGGGGTGCAACAAATAAATTGTTCAGTGTTATTCTTATTTTGGATCTTTGATCCACCCCAAAGTAAGGCAGAAGAAATAGGTACTCAATATTATCCTATCGGACATGTGAAAAAAGTCGTCTGAAATTACATTTAGAAATTTAAAAGATCAAAAACAAATATATTGATTTTATTGTGAAATGGTCCCAGACAAGCCCCACCATCTTTTGAGATAGATGATCCTCAAACCAAGCACTGACATGCTCGCCCTGAATGATGTGGAACATGTTCGAAAAGGATGCTGCGATTATGATCTGCATGCATTTAGAAAAAAAATCCACCACCACCGCATTCACCATCACCACCACATCCACCACCACATCCACCACACCCACCACCACCACATCCACCACACCCACCACCACCACATCCACCACACCCACCACCACCACATCCACCACACCCACCACCACTACATCCACCACCCCATCCACCACCACCCCATCCACCACCACCACATCCACCACCACCACATCCACCACCACCACATCCACCACCACCACATCCACCACCACATCCACCACCACCACCACATCCACCACCACCACCCCATCTACCACCACCACCACATCCACCACCACCACTGCATCCACCATCACCACATCCACCACCACCGCATCCACCATCACACCACATCCACCATCACATCACATCCACCATCACATCCACCACCACCACCACATCCACCATCACCTCCACATCCACCATGACATCCACATCCACCACCACATCCACATCCACCACCACATCCACATCCACCACCACCCGATCCACCACCACCACCACCGCATCCACCACCACCACCACCACCGCATCCACCACCACCACCGCATCCACCATCACCACATCCACCACCACCGCATCCACCACCACCGCATCCACCATCAACACCACATCCACCATCACATCCACCATCACCACCACATCCACCATCACATCCACCATCACCACCACATCCACCACCACATCCACCACCACATCCACCACTTCCACCGCATCCACCACCACCACATCCACCGCCACATCCACCACCACCGCCACATCCACCACCACCGCCACATCCACCACCACCACCACATCCACCACCACCACCACATCCACCACCACTTCCACCACCACCACACCCACCACCATCACTTCCACCACCACATCCACCACCACATCCACAACCACATCCACCACCACATCCACCACATCCACCGCATCCACCACCACCACATCCACCACCACATCCACCACCACATCCACCACCACATCCACCACCACATCCACCACCACCTCATCCACCACCACCTCATCCACCACCACCTCATCCACCACCACCTCATCCACCACCACCTCATCCACCACCACCTCATCCACCACCACCTCATCCACCACCACCTCATCCACCACCACCTCATCCACCACCACCACCTCATCCACCACCACCTCATCCACCACCACTTCCACCACCACTTCCACCACCACATCCACCACCACATCCACCACTACATCCACCACCACATCCACCACTACATCCACCACCACCGCCACATCCACCACCACCGCCACATCCACCACCACCGCCACATCCACCGCCACCACCACATCCACCACCACTTCCACCACCACTTCCACCACCACCACATCCACCACCACATCCACCACCACATCCACCACCACATCCACCACCACATCCACCACCACATCCACCACCACATCCACCACCACATCCATCACTTCCACCGCATCCACCACCACCACATCCACCGCCACATCCCCCACCACCACCACATCCACCACCACCACCACCACCACATCCACCGCATCCACCACCACCACATCCACCACCACATCCACCACCACATCCACCACCGCATCCACCACCACATCCACCACTACCGCATCCACCACCACCACATCCACCACCACCACCACATCCATCACCGCATCCACCACCACCACATCCACTACCACATCCACCACCTCATCCACCACCACCACACCCACCACCATCACTTCCACCACCACATCCACCACCACATCCACCACCTCATCCACCACCTCATCCACCACCACCACCACACCCACCACCACTTCCACCACCACTTCCACCACCACATCCACCACCACATCCACCACCACATCCACCACCACATCCACCACCACATCCACCACTTCCACCGCATCCACCACCACATCCACCACCGCATCCACCACCACATCCACCACCACATCCACCACCACATCCACCACCACATCCACCACCACATCCACCACCACATCCACCACCACATCCACCACCACATCCACCACCACATCCACCACCACATCCACCACCACATCCACCACCACATCCACCACCACATCCACCACCACATCCACCACCACATCCACCACCCCATCCACCACCACCACCCCATCCACCACATCCACCATCACCACATCCACCACCATCGCATCCACCACCACATCCACCATCACCACCACATCCACCATCACATCCACCACCACCACCACCACATCCACCATCACATCCACCATGACATCCACATCCACCACCACATCCACCACCACCACCCCATCCACCACCACCACTACCCCATCCACCACCGCATCCACCACCACCACCGCATCCACCATCACCACATCTACCACCACCGCATCTACCACCACCGCATCCACCACCACATCCACATCCACTACCACATCCACTACCACATCCACATCCACATCCACAACCACATCCACAACCACATCCACCACCACATCCACCACCACATCCACCACCACATCCACCACCACATCCACCACCACATCCACCACCACATCCACCACCACATCCACCACCACATCCACCACCACATCCACCACCACATCCACCACCACATCCACCACCACATCCACCACCACATCCACCACATCCACCACCACATCCACCACCTCATCCACCACCACCACCACATCCACCACCACCACATCCACCACCACCACATCCACCACCACCACATCCACCACCTCATCCACCACCTCATCCACCACCTCATCCACCACCTCATCCACCACCTCATCCACCACCACCCCCACCACCTCATCCACCACCACCCCACCACCATCACTTCCACCACCACATCCACCACATCGACCACCACCACCACATCCACCACATTCACCACCACATCCACCACATTCACCACCACATCGACCACATTCACCACCACATCCACCATTCACCACCACATCCACCACATTCACCACCACATCGACCACATTCACCACCACATCCACCACATTCACCACCACATCCACCACATTCACCACCACATCCACCACATTCACCACCACATCCACCACATCCACAACCACATCCACCACCACATCCACCACCACATCCACCACCACATCCACCACCACATCCACCACCACATCCACCACCACATCCACCACCACATCCACCACCACATCCACCACCACATCCACCACCACATCCACCACCACATCCACCACCACATCCACCACCACATCCACCACCACATCCACCACCACATCCACCACCACATCCACCACCACATCCACCACCTCATCCACCACCTCATCCACCACCACCACATCCACCACCACCACATCCACCACCACCTCATCCACCACCACCTCATCCACCACCTCATCCACCACCTCATCCACCACCTCATCCACCACCTCATCCACCACCACCCCCACCACCTCATCCACCACCACCCCACCACCATCACTTCCACCACCACATCCACCACATCGACCACCACCACCACATCGACCACATTCACCACCACATCCACCACATTCACCACCACATCCACCACATTCACCACCACATCCACCACATTCACCACCACATCCACCACATTCACCACCACATCCACCACATTCACCACCACATCCACCACATTCACCACCACATCCACCACATTCACCACCACATCGACCACATTCACCACCACATCCACCACATTCACCACCACATCCATCACATTCACCACCACATCCACCACATTCACCACCACATTCACCACCACATCCACCACCATCACCACCACATCCACCACCATCACCACCACATCCACCACCATCACCACCACATCCACCACCACCACCACATCCACCACCACCATATCCCCCACATCCACCACCACCACATCTACATGTGTGTGGCTCTGTGTGTGTGTAGGTGCAAATGCAATGTTCTTGGATTGTCGTCACAATAAAATACACTGAACATAATCTTCACAAAAGTTATTTACAAACGTTTAAGCTATTGCCATTATAAATTACAATAACTTTTATTTAAGTATTAATTATTTACAAAATTAAAAACCATTGTTATTTGTAATATCAATACATCTAAGTAAATACAACACACATTGCATTACAAATGCTATAGGTGTCACATTTGCAAAAGTTAAAACTATTGACATTGTAACTGACACAGCTATTAATTTTGCTACTTTCAAAACCAACACATAAATAAAAAAGTGTCATTTACAATACCAATAGCTCAAACTTTCCTAATGCGAGACCTATTGCATTTCGAATGCTTGTTTTTAACTATGGTTGTCAGTTTGCACAGCTTTTGGCTAGGCAGTCTTAGCTGACCGCACGAAGAAAAGCATGTTACCATATTTATCCATATTTAAAAATAAAAACAAATGGGAATGATAGATGGTTTTCTGTCAGTATGTGTCTGTATAAATTCAGTAAAAACTGGAAACCCTTGAACGTTAATCATAACTAAGGCTTCCTGTTTTCCGTTTTTACTGAATAGTCAGAAAAGCATTTATTTTCTTGTCTTTATTTTTAAATGTGGATAAAAACGGAAATTGGGTGCTTTTTTAGGGATTCTAAATACACTTTGCCATGACTGCCAGGCCAATAACTGTGTGGATTGATAGGTAAAGGGATTAAAAAAGTAAGGAATTTTAGTAAAGAAGCTTTTACAGCAGTAGATATGCACAAGGCTGATACTGAAATGTACATATTATTGTATAAGTGTATTGATTTATCTTCTGCAGGTGTTCATAGCACTGAAACCTGGCAGGCATTCAACCATGACTGCATGTTTATTGGTTAAATAAATGTGGAAATACACCAATTTAGGCTTTATTTTTTCACAAAACCCATAATAAATATGGATAAATACAGATTTGACATAAAATAAATATGGAAACATACAGATGGAAATGTCAAAAAAATAAATACCATAAAACCGGGAGCCCTAATCATAACCAAAAGCTGTTTGTGGATTTTGCTATTTCAAAAGGATCATTTTCTGTCTGTTTTCTACCTCAATTGTCGACATGGCGTGGCAACATGGCCCAAAAGGAGATTAGTTAAGAGAGTGCTAGATTTGTTTTAAAGGGGAGTCAGGCCCTCGTTGGATTAGTTTTATCAGAGATTCCGCTATCGGAATAAGAAAAAATTTATGGTGATGCCACCCCTGCTGGTAGAGAAGCGATGGCCTGGCCGGTGTTCCTAAACAAAACTACAGGTCGTGCACAAGCCCAGTAAAATCACCTTAAAATTGTGATGCAGTATCCTCCAGTAGCTGGAGAAATCCTTTAAGAGTTACCTGTGAGCACATACCTACTGGACCTCCGGTAATGCAGGGTGGGTGGGTGTTCGTCCATCCGTAAAACACTTCTGGTGTCTCCACAAAGAAGCACACCAACAGTCGTGTAATGAGTCCTCTTTATTGTGCTGTGGCAGCCGACAGCAGATGAGAACGTGTTTTGGCTTACTGCCTTGATCTACGCATTGAGCCCAAATGCGCGGTCTGCTGAGACAGCTACTGCACAGTAAAGGGGAATGATTACACAGTGATTGGTATGCAGTGCGCTTCTTTCTGGAGAATCTAGAAGTATGGTTGAAATGTGATTTCAAAAAAATGTGTGTTTGTGTGTATATATGATTTTTATTTTAAAAGAAAAACTTTATCTACTGGCCGTCGCCTATAGGTAGATATAATTACAACCTAGTTTGCATTAAAAAAGCATTTTTGGTTTGCAAATAATTTAGGCACTGATTGACTAATCTTCATGAAATTTTCAAAACTAGTTTGTCACGTTGGCTGCTGTCTGGAAAGTTTTGGGGTGATCTGTCTAGCGGGGGCCCGAGGAAAAAGTGGGGGTCCCAAAATGCTTTTTCCCCATGCAGTTTCCCATAGGGATTTTAGATATGACTACAGCCCGAACTGCTGAACGGAATTGTACCAAATTGGCAGAAAGCTATATCTTGGTCCAAGAACAGTGGTTTTTGTAATTTCATACAAATCTGTTTAGTAGTTTTGTAGTTTTTAAAGTAAAAAGATGAATGTATATCTAGAGATGCTGATCCACCGCGAATCCTTCACGGATGTGGGCGGATTCGCTTATCCATGCACCAACAGCAATGCCGTGATTGGCTGTCTGTAACCTGAGAGGAAAATTGCAGCTGTCATTTTGTGCATTGGGACACAGTTTCCAAGGGGAAAATAAAATGTAAAAGTGATGGAAGGGGTCAAGGTAGAGGTACCCATACCCCATGGAACTGATTTAGGGGTCTGAGAGGGATTCCTCATAGGTGAGAAAGTGTCCAAAAATGTTTTTGGTGAGCGCACAAGGACCTGCGGAGCCAGCCCCCAATTAAAAAAAATAACACACCCCACTCACAGACCCACACACCTACTCACATTCAATCACACACAGCCACTCACACATACACTCACAGGCCCACAACCATTTGCACACCCACACACCTACTTGCACACCCAACTACTCACACACTCACTCAGCCACTCACAGACCCACAAAACCTCTCCAGAGACCCCCTCCCACACAGGTTTCACTTCCTGGATCCCGGTAGATCATCAGATGAGAAGAGCCATAGTAGCTAAATTCCACTGCTAAATAGAGAAAGACTTTATGCTGAAGGAGTATGACAAAGGTTACCCTCTGGCTCGAATATGGCATTAAGAAAAGGGCATTCTTTTTTTAAAAGGTCTATAACTAGTGAATAAAACTGAATGGATGAATACCTCTATATTGTAAGCCCACTAACTCCAATACTTAATCACCAAATGCATAGATGTATTCTAATTCATTTTTTATTTTTCACTTCTATATATATATATATTTTTTATAATTTTTTTTAGCGATTTTGAAGAAGATAAATAAACATTTCATAGATAGATTTCAATATATTTGATCATCAATTAATATTTCAATAGTGTTCAGACAGATCTAAAAATTACATAACAAACACATGAATGAGCATACGACAAGGAGTGATGGAGGCAACGTGGTAGGTAGCACACAGGTAAAGCCGTGGGTGACACACTACGTGCGTTTCGGCTTTGGAAGCCTTCATTAGGTGACCCGTCTTTGGCACTATAATTTAAAAAAGGGGGAACACATATTTACAATCAAACTAACAAGTGAGTGGGCATAATTATAGTGGGTATATATATATATATATATATATATATATATATATATATATATATATATATATATATAATTCCTTATAATCATAATTCATAATTCTAACAAGTGATATATACAACAGACCTGTGATAATATATCATATACATGTCCAGCAAACACAGAATATTCCTATGACCACATACTACAAAAAATTCTTTGCATATTAATTTCATATCAGTTCAACGCTTAGAGTTTACATGGGTACAGAGTTTATTGACCATACCAAAACATCTTTGTTGTACTCTATCCTATCTGTAGATGTACTCAAGAGATGTAGCAAATAGTTTTGAACAGATATGCAAACTGATATGCAAACCTTTTCTTATATTTCATTAAACAACAATACATTGGTTATTTCTAGACGTATGTACCAACCAGCCCAGGCCTATGAGCATATTTTTAAATGATATACATGATGTTTCTCTTCATGGTACTTTGTTACAGATATTTTAATCAATGTATATACCTACCAGCCTGGACCTATGCACATCAAATACATGATAATCATTCTCCTATTAGCACTGTAAATGAGCAGTGTAAATGGGTAGAAAAATGCATGTAAGGTATAGTAACATGAATCCTACATTTCCTCAGGTAAAAGTGTTTCTTTAAACATATGCGAAGTGCCTACATACTTAACAACTTATTTGTACGGTATAAAGCACATTGACACCACCTAGTGCTTCACTTCAAGAAATGGTCTTAAAAGGGGTAGAACAAACAAGGGGATCTTTATGGTACTTACATGCGGAAGTAGCTCAGGATGAGAGGAAGTTCGAACTTAAAAACATGTAAATCGTCAAAGGCTCGTGTTCCTGTATTTAATGAGAATGGGGGAGGGAGGTTTTTGGTATTGTATTTTAGATTTATGAGACCACTACGATAGATGTGACTATACAGTAAGAGATAAAGCAGATAACGGTAATTGCTAAAAGCCAAGGAAAAACAAGCTAACTGAACATAAACATATAGCACCATATTTTTCATGATTAAGAAAAGGGAAGTCTGGATAAACCTTAAAAATAGGTAGATATCCTGATGTGTTTCCGTCCTCTGCTGTCACTAAGCAAAGAGGATCACCTTATTTCTTAAACCTACTCTCCCACTGAAAGTATCAGAGACCAAATTATACAAGGATGGTAACCTAAATTTGGTATATGCACCAAACACTGCTCAAGATGCATTTCTCTTGCTGTTTATGGCGGTCTTGACGGGGTGGCTAGGGGCAGTATTATCCTCAATGGGAACTTTAATGAGGTTTGAGACCTGAAAAAGGACAGAGGCAGGGAGACTAGGACACGGCGGAGAATTCTCAAAGAAATTGAAAAAAGTGTTTGGTGGATTTGGATTGACGGGTGCATGACGTGAATTAAAATAAATTGATATAGAATACCCCTATTACTCCCATGTCCACTGTATGTACTCGAGCACAGATTATATTGTGGCTAGTAATGCCCTCCTAACAAATGTTCGTCCTGTATGCATCAGTGCAATAGAGTTATCTGACCATGCCCCAGACACTGTGGAATTAATCTTGGGCACTGGGGGAGGAAATGGCAGCTTAACCCCTCCTTGCTAAGAGTCCCTCTTGCGTTGGTGGAAATAAATCAACAAGTATACTATTTTAGTTTAAACAAAGGCAGGCGGTTCGACTGAGGAAGTGTGCGGATGCTTTTAGAGCAGTACTTTGCAACAGGTTCATAGCCATAGTTTGCCTCAGCACATGCTTACAAAACTTGGGGTATTTATGCTTGAGGAGGAAAAGCACAAATATCTAAATAATATTGAGCTTCCCCACCGGACAAAAATACTGCGGGAAACACTGGATCAACCCAGGCATGTTGATTAAGTCATGGCTGCAATAAAGACCCTGGAGCTCAACAAAGTCATGGGCCCAGACAACTTTATATCATTATTTTATTAAATGTTGAATTACTGCGCAAGTGGGAGGCTAGCAAGGGTTCCGTGAGTAACGCAACCATCACGTTAATTCCCAAACCCAGTGCCAGATTTTGCTAATCATAGCTGCCCACCATGCTCCTCAACATTTTCACCAAGCTCTACTCTAAAATCGTGGCTACCCGCTACTCCCAATGAGGTGTTGAAGCACTTTTCGGCGGGTAGCAATCTACTCCTGAACCCAAAATGGATTAGTGGTGGATTAGTATAAGGAAATATGAAATCAATTTTGAGCGGTGAACGTTAGTCTGTTATTTGGATTGAAAAAAGGTTGTGGATGGATAGAAGAAAGAAGGGTTTGCATTTTTATATAGCGCTTGCTACCCCTGATGACGTGGTGAAGTGCTTTTCAGCGGGTATTAATCTACTCCGGAACCCAAATTGGATTAGTGATAAATTAGTATAGGGAAATATGAAATTAATTTGAGTTGTGGACATGTTGGTCTGTATTTGGATTGAAAAGGATAGTGTAGGGATAGAAGAGGGAAGGATTTAGAACGGTTTTTTTTTTTTGGACCTCATAGCAGTAAGAGGAGATTTGAGATGAGTAAAAGGGAGGTGGAGAGGGGGAAGAGTCAGAGGGAAGGGTTTAATCTGGCTTTTGTGGGAGATCTGAATAGGAGGAGAGGCATGAGATAATGCAAGGAGGGGTAGAGGAGTCTATTTTGGGGATGGTAGTAGTAGAATGGGGTTTGGGATCAGAGAGAGTGGTAGTAGAGGATATATTGCGAGAGGTATAGGGTGAGATATAGGGTAGTGCTTTGGAGATGCTGAATTAGAAACAAAGTAATAAATATAAAGAAGATGCATAGGTCTATGGAAGGTATATATGTATAGGGAAGGTTATATATATATGTATATATGTATATATGTATATATGTATATATATTATTTAATAAACTCTGACTTCAAAGTGTTGCTGTATTTAAAGGTAATTTAATTGTAATATTATTTTTTGTAATTCATGTGTGAAGCAATTGTAGATCAATAACTGATATAAGATTTATGTATGCAGTCACCTACATACATGTTAAACATGGAGTAATCTAACCATAAGTAATGTGTACATTTGTTAGGGAGAGCAAAGGAATATCTATACATTTAAACAAACATTTTTAATGTATACATTTATACAAAGCAATACACATGTAGGTACACATCTCAAGTGCAAATACATGCTTATATACAGTCGTATATGTTGTATATTTATGTTTGAGTATAGTAATTATGTAGGGAAGATCCAACTCTTGAGTAGTCTTCTGAAGATAAAGAAGTTATCCATGGTTCTTATGTTTAGGGATAGAGAGTTCCATATTTTGGCTGCTTGAACAGAGAAGGATATGTCCCCTATGGTTTTCTTCTTGTATGGTGGGATTTTGAGGCGAGGTGTCAATTTAGAATGGAGGTTTTTTGTGTTGAATGTATTTTGTAATTTTATTCCTGATGAAGAGTGGTCCTGTTCCATGTATCGCTTTGTGGGTGATGCAAAACAGTTTGAATGTAGATCTTCTAGTGACCGGTAACCAATGTAGGGCCTTTAAGGCGGGGGAGATGTGGCTTTATATTTAAGAGTATTTTCAAAGAACAAGGGAAACCCAAAAGGAATGCCACTAGGGTCCTTGGGCAGTAGTATATTTTACGGAACAGAGGACCCTAGTAATTAGAGATCAACCGAATGATAGACATATACTAGATAGTATATATGACTACTGTCCAGCCGGACAGAGTTTTTTATTTTTCAATTTTTCAGGTTAAGTGTGTAGGTATAACATTTATACAAAAGTGGGCACAACCTGTGACCCACAAAGGACAAGACAAAACATATGAAAAAACAATTATGTAAAGCGCACAAAAGCGGTCTGTACTAGTAATCCATTTTACAGACTGGAATTAAATCATAGCAACCCATTGTTTAACACAATACGTGAATTGAAACAAACATATGGTGCAATAAGGTCGACGACGTTTCGATGCAATTTCTAAATGCATGCATCATCATCAGGACAAAAACTGGTGTGTCAAGTTTGTCTTGGAAGTTTTAAGCAATTTCATTACCCCTTAACTGTGCATAATAGCATTCCTGGGGGTACTCGGACTTTCAGCCGTGGTTGTTTAGCTATGAGAGCTAAAAGTTATCTAACACAATGTCCATGCGTGTGAGAAATTGCTCACAGCGCCTTCGCCGGTGGGAATTAAAATAATGTAGCAGTGCTCGTGTTCTCGGCGGTGTTCTTCCTAGGAAGCGATCCCCGCCAGAACCCATCTGACCGGTTATCAAACAATGCCCAAACAATAAACCCTATTATGGATGTTGGAACCGCCGAGAACACGAGCACTGCTCCATTATTTTAATTCCCACCGGCGAAGGCGCTGTGAGCAATTTCTCACACGCATGGACATTGTGTTAGATAACTTTTAGCTCTCATAGCTAAACAACCACGGCTGAAAGTCAGAGTACCCCCAGGAATGCTATTATGCACAGTTAAGGGGTAATGAAATTGCTTAAAACTTCCAAGACAAACTTGACACACCAGTTTTTGTCCTGATGATGATGCATGCATTTAGAAATTGCATCGAAACGTCGTCGACCTTATTGCACCATATGTTTGTTTCAATTCACGTATTGTGTTAAACAATGGGTTGCTATGATTTAATTCCAGTCTGTAAAATGGATTACTAGTACAGACCGCTTTTGTGCGCTTTACATAATTGTTTTGTCATATGTTTTGTCTTGTCCTTTGTGGGTCACAGGTTGTGCCCACTTTTGTATAAATGTTATACCTACACACTTAACCTGAAAAATTGAAAAATAAAAAACTCTGTCCGGCTGGACAGTAGTCATATATACTATCTAGTATATGTCTATCATTCGGTTGATCTCTAATTACTAGGGTCCTCTGTTCCATAAAATATATTATATTTAAGAGTAGCCTGGCAGCAGAGTTCCGAGCCCTTTGTAGTCTTATCATAGATGTTAAAGATGATCCGTGGTAGAGGCTGTAGGCGTAATCCGGTTCAGACAGAACAGAAATAGTATCCTGGACCTTGTGTGGAAATCCAGGTGAGGGAAGATGCGTTGTAGAGTTTTTATAGTAACCAAACTTGATTGCTCGTTTGTCCACTTTGGCATTCATTGATAGCGTGGCGTCCATGATAATTCTGAGGTTTCTTACTTCATTTGACTCTATATACTGACGATGTATGATTTCACGCTGTGATTTACATGCTCATCTCCTGTGACTGTATTAGATCTTTTGACATCTTTCAAACTAGTTGTAAGCTATAAAGCCAACTATGAGAAATCAGAAGCTTTAAACCTAACCCTGTTGGAGGATAAGGTCTACCGACTGGCAAATCCCCCTTTTTATGGGCTAAGCATATTAAGTATCTACGGGTCAAAATTACTCTGTCCGCCCACTCCTCTAATAGGCACCCTACAATGAGATTTGGAAACTGATCATTTCCTGTATAGGATGAATTAACACTGTTAAGATACATTTTTCCAGAGGCTTTTATATTAATTTCAGGCTATCCCGATATGGGTTGACAGACCCTATTTAAAATATAAACTAAAGCCCCTCTCCCAGTTTCTGTGGAGAAATTTGAAGAAACCTAGATTATCCCAGAAACTTCTTACTCGAGCCCAAAGTGATGGTGGTCTTGCACTTCCTAGTATCTCCCAATAGTATGCAGTATCGCCCACTATTATGCAGCAGCCTGATCGGGAGTAGCTGTAGAATGGTCAAAGTTGGAATCTGAAAAGAACTGAATTCATATGGACTACGCTATAGTACAAAGGCCCTGCTGGGATTTTTTGTAAGTAGAAAATAAATATTGATCCCCACCCACCACCAAACCTAATTGAGCACTGCAGTTCGTACCACACCTTCATGGTGTGGGATAGATTTTTGGAACTTTTTGGCTGACCACTTACCCTTCACTTTACACTGCTATCACTTTAATGGTGAATTTACTCCAGCTTTAGAGGCACACTCATTTTAATAATGGGAGTGCGGGATGCCAAATGTTTGTTTTTTGTTGTTGTTTTTAGCATGTACCACAGTAATTTACCAAAAACCTTTGACCAAAGATAGGTTGAATTCCAACTCACTGAAAATGAGCGACGGCATATGTACAGATAAGGGATTGGATTACTCCCCTCCACATGCAACAGGCAGCAACTAAAGAGTAGATACTTTTTCCCAAGCTGATTGGTTCTACAGGCAGCATTTCTAACCTTTAACCGCTATTAATCATGCCTGAGAAATCATAACTGTGGAGGCATAATGTGGAGTGAGCGAGAATCTTGGGCAAGCAAACTTTCAGCAAACAGTGGTGTGGTACTGGAGAGAAGATATACACTCCCTTCTATAGCTGTAATGGGCATGGAGATCCAATATCAATTATTTTTTTTTTATAGAAAAACAATGGTTCAGGGATGGCCTAATAAGGTCCTAGGAGGAGTGTAGCGTAAGATTCAAATTCAAGTTCAAGTTTGAGAATTTATATAGCGCACTACTCACCCAGAGGGTCTCAAGGCGCTATTGGAGGGGTTCATAATTTATTGAATAGCCAGGTTTTAAGTTCTTTTCTGAAGGTGATGTGGTTCTGTGTAAGGCGGAGGTGAGTGGGGGGTGAGTTCCAGGTCTTGGCCGCCAAGTAGGAGAAGGATCTACCTCCCATGGTGGTTCTTTGGATACGCGGACTGCGGCGAGGCCTTGATTGGAGGATCTTAGTTGTCGGGTGGGAGTGTAGAAGGATAGTAGAGTGCTGAGGCATTGTATAGGGCCTAGTGTGCGTGAGTGAGGAGATGGAATGTTATTCTCTTGTTGGTGGGAAGCCAGTGGAGGTCTTTTAGATGGCCGGAAATGTGATCTTGGCGAGGAATGTCCAAAATGAGTCTCGCCGATGCGTTTTGGATGCGTTTGAGTTTTTTCTGTAATTTGGCTGTAATTCCGGCGTAGAGGGTGTTTCCGTAGTATAGTCGACTTGTAACCAGTGCGTGAGTGACAGTCTTTCTTGTCTCGGTGGGGATCCAATGGAAGATTTTTTTGAGCATACGAAGTACGTTGAAGCATGAAGATGAGACGGCGTTGACTTGTTTGGTCATCGAGAGTGAGGAGTCTAGGATGAAGCCAAGGTTGCGTGCGTGGTCTGTGGGTATGGGTGCTGAGCCCAGATCCGAAGGCCACCATGAGTCGTCCCAGGCAGAGGGGGATGATCCTAGGATGAGCACTTCCGTTTTGTCTGATTTAAGTTTTAGGCGGCTGTTTTTCATCCATACGGCTTATTCTTTCATGCTTTTGAGAAGATTGGTTTTGTCGGTGTTGGGATCTTTGGTGAGGGAGAGGATCAGCTGGGTGTCGTCAGCGTAGGAGATGATGTTGATGTTGTGTTGGCGCGCGATGGAGGCGAGTGGACTCATGTAGACGTTGAAGAGAGTGGGACTGAGTGAAGATCCTTGTGGTACACCGCAGATGACTTCAGTGGCTTCTGATTTGAAAGGAGGAAGTCGGACTCTCTGGGTTCTTCCGGCGAGGAACAAGATAATCCAGTCTAAGGCTTTTCCTTGTATGCCGATGTTGCTGAGGCGTTGTATGAGGTTGCTGTGACAGACTGTGTCGAAGGCGGCGGAAAGGTCGAGTAGGATGAGGGCCACTGTTTCTCCGCTGTCTAGTAATGTTCGGATGTCGTCTGTTGCTGCGATGAGGGCGGTTTCGGTGCTGTGTTTGGCTCGGAAGCCGGACTGTGAGGGATCAAGGGAGTTGTTGGATTTGAGGAAGGCGGCGAGTTGGGAATTGACGGCTTTCTCAATGACTTTGGCCGGGAATGGGAGGAGGGATATGGGGCGGTAGTTTTTAAGTTCAGAGGGGTGAAGTGGAGAAGTGTGGCTCAGGGGTTAGAGGCGGCAGACCCGGAAGCTGAGATCGGCCCTGGACCAGGGTTCAATTCCCCGCCTCGGCGGGTCTTGGGCTCAAAAAATTCCACGGACTCGATAATTCTCGCTCCGGTGCCTTCTCGACTCACGGGTTCACACTCTGCGACTCTGGGCAATAGCTTGCTTAATCTCCACAACGGCCCCTCGCGGCGGGATGCCTGGCTTTCACCTTGTGGATACCCTGCCGGGGTTATCTCACAGGGGAATACCAGGACGGGTTCCCTAAGCAAGCGCCGGGAAACCCTTTGTGGGTAGCTGTGCGCTATATAAGCTCAAATACATACATACATACATACAGGGGTCTGCTGTGGGTTTCTTCAGGAGGGCGCTGACTTCGGCATGTTTCCAACTTTCTGGGAAGGTAGCAGAGTTGAAGGAGCAGTTGATGACGTCACGGAGATGGGGTGCGATGATGGAGTCAGCTTTGTTGAAGATGTGGTGGGGGCAGGGGTCGGTTGGCGATCCAGAGTGGACGGAATTCATGAGGCGGATGGTGTCTTCAGTGGTGATTGGGTTCCAGGCGCTGAGGTTGTTAGAGGGCGGTTTAGGTTCTGAGGGGGGTGGGGAGGATTGCTCGTTGGAGCTGTTTTCGAAGCTGTTATGTATGTCAGCAATTTTGTTGTAGAAGAAGGAGGATAACGAGTCGCAGAGGTCTTGGGAGGGAGTGATGTCGTTTGAGGCTGCAGTGGGGTTGGTGAATTCTTTGACGATGTTGAATAGTTCCTTGCTGTTATGGGCGTTTTTGTCGAGTCGACTCTTGAATGCTGATTTTTTGGTGGATTGAATCAGCTGGTGGTGTTTGCGGGTGGCTGCCTTGAAGGTGGTCATGTTGACGGTGGTTGGGTTTTTTTCTCCATGTTTTCTCGAGAGTACGGCATAGTTTCTTGGATTTCTTGAGGTCGTCGTTGAACCGGGGGGCCTTTTTGTTGTTTTGTTTGGTGTGATGGTTTTTCAAGGGTGCTAATTCGTCAGCGCTGTGAGTGATCCATTGTTTGAATTTGATGGCAGCTTGGTTTGGGTCTGAGAGGGCGGGTGGGTTTTGGTAGAGCGATGTGAGGAGTTGGTCGGTGGTGATTTTGTTCCAGTTTCTTCGGGGGATAGGTTGTGGGTCGAGGTGGTTTTGTAGCTGAAGTGAACACAACAGTGGTCCGTCCAATGGAGAGCTGTGGTGTGATCGAAGGAGATGTGTTTGCTGGAGGTGAAGATTGGGTCAATCGTATGTCCGGCTACATGGGTGGGGGTGTCGACAAGTTGTATGAGACCGAGATTGGCCAGGTTGTCCAGAAGGGTGGTGGTGTTGCTGTCGTTTTTCTTTTCCAGGTGGAAGTTGAGGTCTCCTAGTAGAATGTAGTTCTCGGAGGCGAGGGCATGTGGACTGATGAAGTCGGTGATGTCTTCGCTGAATTGTTTACGGGTTCCTGGAGGCCTGTAGATGAGAGTGCCTCTGAGTGTGGTCCTAGGGTCTGTGTGGATCTGGAAGTGGAGGTGTTCGGCGGTAGTAAGGTTATCGACGACGCTGGTCGTGATTTTGATGGTGTTCTTATGGACGATGGCGATGCCACCTCCTGTTTGGATGGCGCAGTCTTTTCGGATGATCTTGTAGTTGTCCAGGATGGCAATGGCGATGTTGGGTGTTGATGATGCGTTCATCCATGTTTCAGTAAGGAATGCGACGTCCGGTGATGTAGTGTCGAGTAGATCCCAGAGTTCAGTGGCGTGTCTGGGACCGAGCGGGTGTTCAGCAGGATGCACTTTAGGTGGTTAGAGTCGGAGCTGTGTTTGGTGTTAGTGGTTGTGGTATGGGTTTTAACGCTGGTAAATTTGCAGGAGCGACAGGCGAAGGGGCCGTGGGTATGTCCCGGGGCAGCTCCGTAGCATTGTGGTGTGTGTCTGGGGTTAAGGGCGAGGAGGGAGGCGGCGTCATACATTAAGCGAGTGAGGTGGGAATGGCGGGGACCAGGGGGTCTGGCGCTGGGCGCGGTCCAGGCGCGGACGGGCGTAGACGGGCTTACCTTTGGCGCGCAAGGGGCGCGACCGCTGCGCGTGAACGCTGCGCGCAAAGGGCATCTGTCATAAGTGGATGGAGGAGAGGGGAGGGGCGAGGGCGGGGCAGCTGGGAGGCGGGAGCGTGGTGGGGAACTGGGCTGGGGGTCCAACAACAAACAACAAAATGGCTGCGAGCCAAAAGTCTAACACGAAGGGATTAGGGCGCAACCTAAGTTATGGCTAGGGAAAGGGCAATGGCGCCAGCACAATCAACCCAAAATCGATTACAAAGTTTAAAGGCAGAAAGCACAATAGATTGGTGATTAATGCGCACTGTGGCAGTATAGCGCTCTGAAATGATTCAAACAGGCGGAGGGCGGAGCTGTGCCCATGCGTGCCAGCTACAAGAAAAATTGATGGAAAAGGGAAGAGAGAGCTGCCTGCTGCACATAAGGCACACCCCCGAGGAAAGCAGCCGGCCGACGCGAGGCCCACGAGGCATGTGAAGAGCCTCGGGCCTAGAGGAAAAGGAAGAGGTGATCGGGAGCTCACCCCGCACCTCCCGAGCCCAGCGTGTGTGCCCCCCCTGCCTGGAGTGAAAAGAGACCAACGCGGAGCCCACCCGCGTGGCTGAACAGGCCCGTCGGCCGAAGGTGAGCCCTGGCCGTGACCGGCAATGAAAGCGGAGCCCACCCGCAATGAACTATGAATATTAACTGTGCCCCAGCAGTTGCCCGTAATTAAGCAAGGCTCGCGGAGCCCACCCGCGGCTGCCTGCAGCGTCTGCTGTCCCCCCGCCGCGCCGCGTGTGACGAGAGGTGGCTGCGGCGAGGATGAATGACATTTAAGTGAAGCAGCGCCAGCGGAGCCCACCCGCGGCCTGCCTGAGGTGTCCCCTGTCCCCCGCCCAGCGCAGCGTGTGAGGAGTGAAGCTGCCGGGAGGGGGAGTGAAAGTAAATCAAGCGGAGCCCACCCGCGATCGCAAGGGGAGGGAAAGTGAAAGTAGCTAAGCGGAGCCTACCTGCTGGGATCGCCAACCTCGCCCCCGGAGCAGTGTCCAGCATCCTCCCCACCGCGCAGTGAGTGAAAATGTGGCGGCGGGGCGAGGAATTTCAAAAGAAAGAGCCCGCAGCGTGAGGGGAGCTGCCGAGCGCCCAGAGGTAAGAACTGCATCTTCAGCGGAGCCCACACGCTGAGGAATGAACTGAAGCCGCAATGGCCGCCAGCAAGTGCCCCCAAAGAACGCCCAGGCCAGCAAGAGCCCACCTCGCTGCACCCGGTGTGAGCCCCGCATTAAACCCCCGCCGCGCAGCATGTGTGCTGTGGAGATGCGGCGGGGTGAAGAATCTGAAAAGGAGCGCACCCCTGAGTCTGGACGCCAGCGCGTAATGAGGCGCCCCCCCCCCCCTCACAAGTGACTGAAAAAAAAAAAATGAAAGATGGCAAAATAAAGAGGGAAACTCACCACGAGGAAGGCAGCAGTCCCTGGGTGCCGTGCTAGTTTAGGCTGGTTGATCACCGCCCCAGCGCTGTGGGTGCAGCAGAAGGCAGGACAGGAGCAGCCCCCCCACGGGTCCCAGCAAGCGCAAGGTCCACAGCGTTAGGAGCACACACTGACTCGAGCTGGAAAAACAAGGCACTGCCACCTAGTGGCCATCTCGCAGCAATGCACCCGCTGATCAGATACAGGACGGCAGATCAGAGCACAATGCCTGGAGAGCACCAGGGATGAGTTCAAGGGTGTGCCAAAAAATTGTAGTCTGGGCAGCTCGGTAGAATAGTTTAAGGATGGATCCTTCTGGTGCTGCGTTATTTAAGCTTGTAATCTGTATTACTCGAGTAATCCAAGCAGCGAGGCACTCGGACTCCCCTTTGCAGCCGTCTACATGCTGTGATTAATTCCTGGCAAGCAGTTGGTAAATATATGATGCTACCTTCTTCTATAGCGACTTACCCGCTAAATGGACCCCTAATACAGATTACAAGCTTAAATAACGCAGCGCCAGAAGGATCCAGCTGAGCTGCTTCTAAATATGTGATGTTACCATTTTTATAGCGCCAAACCGCTTACTGGACCCATAATACATTTCTCAAGCCTAAATAACGTAAAATCTCTTTTGTCAAATCAGCTGACGCCCTACCTAATCTGAATTGAGTTTTTCAGTCCTGCCGGACTGTACTAACTACAAATTTCAGGAGGCCCTTCAGTCCTGAAGATGATCTAAAATCATATAGATCGAAACGTCGTCGACCTACTCAAGGAAATATCACCCCCCATTGTATATATCTATGTGGTCCTTTTACCTTGTTGTTGTGTGACATTCCGTTTTTCACTATGTTCACTCGTGTCACGTTATGCACCTTGTCACTCATATGAGCACCTGAAACGTTTTGATAATTGTTGTAAAAGAAAAAAAAAAATTCTATATGTACCTACATCCTTAGCTCCCCAGCGTGAATTAATCTTACGCTACACTCCTCCTAGGACCTTATTAGGCCATCCCTGAACCATTGTATTTCTATAAAAACACTATCACCCCAGATTCGCTTTATGGGGTACCCTTGTTCTTAAGATATAACCAATATCAATTATGGCATGGATCGTATCACACCCATCTGAATCTTCACTGAATGTTCCCTAATGCAAATCCCAAATGTTGGAGGGGATGCGATGCCCTGGGGGATGCACTATGCATTTGGTGCCACTGCCCCAAAACTTGCACCTTTTGAGAGGGGGTGTGAAATGCTGTGATCTCTTGGGCTTGGACTGGACAGTCTTAAGGCAATGACTAAGTGTGAGGGGTATATGGTTCTGCAGTGTCTGGGTGCGGCAAAATTAACCATAGCTTTAATTGGAAGAAAAAAGACTCCACTGAGCTCTGAGGCGCAATTGAATGTGGACCGTCCTGACAGTAGAGTGATGAACTAGCTACATGAATGGATCACATCTTTGCTTTTTTCCTTCAAAGCCAAATGGAGGCCAGTATATGAATTACTGTGTAGCAGCCTCCCGATCACTCTGCTCCCGACTCGATGGAGGGCCTTTTGTCTTTTACACTAAATGTAACTAACCGCATGGGTCCTGAAGGTTGGGAGTGCCCGAGCTATATGGACGACCTGATGTATTGGGCTGGGGATAAGATAGTTCAGACTTAATAGACGACCGCCCCGACTACGCCAGACTCCACCTTCCCTGTGAACACCACCAGAGCCAACCGCCTGACCTCCTGGTCCAATGACGAAGAGACACGCAAGATCATGAACTCCATCCACTCAGGATCTCCGTCTGACCCGTGCCCACACCACGTATTCTACAAAGCAGACGCAGCCATCGCACCCCAACTACGGAGGGTCATCAGCATCTCCTTTGAAACAGCGACATTGCCGGAAAGCTGGAAGCACGCTGAAATCAACGCACTCCTCAAGAAACCCAAAGCAGACCCCAAGGAACTTCCAGCCTATCTCTCTACTCCCGTTCTTGGCAAAGGTCATCGAGAAAATCGTCAAAATGCAACTGACCTGCCACCTGGAAGACAACAACATCTTGGACCCGTCCCAGTCAGGATTCAGACGAAACCACAGCACCGAGCCAGCCCTCATCGCCGTCACAGATGACATCAAGCGCTAACTAGACAACGGTGAAACATCAGCCCTCATCCTCCTGGACCTGTCAGCCGCCTTCGACACAGTCTGCCATTCCACTCTAAAGACACGCCTCCTAGAAGCCGAAATCCAATAGAAGGCGCTCGACTGGACCACGTCCTTCCTCACCAACCGAACCCAGAGCGTCCGCCTCCCACCCTTCCGATCCGAAGCCACCGACATAATCTGCGGCGTCCCCCAGGGCTCATGCCTCAGCCCGACGCTGTTCAACGTCTACATGGCCCCCCTCGCACTAGTGACCCGCCATCACGACCTCAACATAATCTCCTACGCCGACGACACCCAGCTAATCCTCTCCCTCACCAAGGACCCACACACCGCCAAAACCAACCTCCACGAGAGAATGAAGGCCGTTGTCGACTGGATGAGGAGCAGCCGTCTGAAGCTGAACTCGGACAGGACGCAGGTCCTCATCCTCTGATCCACTCCCTCAGCCTGGGACGACTCCTGGTGGCCAACCGCACTGGGAACAGCACCAACACCCACTGACAATGCACGCAATCTAGGATTCATCCTTGACTCCTCCCTCTCCATGTCTAAACAGGTCAACGCCGTCTCCTCCTCCTGCTCCTACACCCTCCGCAGGATCTACAAGTGGATCCCGACCGAAACAAGAAGAACGGTGACACTGGACCTTGTCAGCAGCAGACTGGACTACGGAAACGCACTCTACGCAGGAGTCCCAGCCAAACACCTACGACGACTACAACTCATCCAAAATGCCTCCGCCCGACTGATCGTCAACGCCCCCCGCTGCAGACACATCACCCCCCACCTGAGAGACCTAACTGGCTCCCCGTCGACAAGAGGCTCACCTTCAAGCTCCTCACCCATGCACACAAAGCACTCCACAACGCCGGACCTGCCTACCTGAACAGCAGACTCAGCTTCCACCCCCTACCCGCTAGCTCCGCTCCGCCAGCCTCTCCCTCGCCGCTGTCCCCCGCATCCAATGAACGACCTCCGGCGGCAGATCCTTCTCCTACCTCGCCGCCAAGACCTTGAACACCCTCCCTACCCACATACGGCAGACCCAAGACCTACTCACCTTCAGAAGACTCCTCAAGACCTGGCTCTTTGAGCAGTAGCAGCATCCCCCCCTCCTCCACTCAGCGCCTTGGGACCCTCACGGGTAACTAGCGCGCTCTACAAGTACATTGATTGATTGAATAGTGTAATTATAGGTTGTTCCCTTCTTGGGGTGTGGTCGGAGGAGTGACCAGAGTTGTTGTTAGTTTTTTGGACCTATATTACATCATTTAGGATTAAGACCACTACTGTGATCGACCTACTCAATGCACGTTGTATGTCTTCGAACTGGATGATGCTTATCCCGGATAGGATGACCGTCCTATCTGTCAGTAATCTAAAACCTTAATGATAAGATCTCTGCAAAAAATGTTTTTTTTTATTATTACAATTACTTCAAGTGGGTGTGCTAGGAAGAGTTTTTTGTTTATTGATTTTCACTGCCAAACTCTGCTTTGACACTGCATAGCTCTCAAGTGACTAAGTTGGATAGGTCAACTGTCGTTTCCCCAAAAACAAGCGCAACGTTCCAGTGATCACACGCATGCACCTTGCTCCCACTGAGCTACGGTACTGGTGATCTGAAAGCCACAATAAGGGTTCTGCTGCTGGCGCCTTAACCTTCCGACCTTTTCTATTACTATTTGAAGCCGCATCCAGGAGAATGTACCCTTTCGGGGATCTTGAGTCTCCAGAACACTTATAATGAAGCATGACACATTTCATCAACCAAGACCATCCTTTGTACTTATTGGCTCAGAAGTGGTGGTGCTGGTGTTTACTCACACCTTGTGGTCTGTGTCAAAATGGCATTTACTCTCTAGTGCGTGATTTCTTTGTTTTAGAAGCAAATGTCCGTCTGCCATTGATTCATGTGGAAATGTGATGAGTTCTTTACATTTCAAGAAGAATTGAAACAATGTTGGACTCGTAAAATAAATTCCAATTGTCATCGGCAGTTTAGTGCGCAGGTGCTGTTGTGATGATCGCGGCCTTGAATATTCCTTTTTCAGATCTGTGCATTTCTGTGTTCTTTTATTGTCCCCTGCGGCGGTTCTGAGTGGCCCTATAGGGGCGTTTATAAATCTTAAATGCTAGTTTATAATTCATGAAACGTAGGCCCTGTGCTCGTTGGTGCACGTGAAGTGACGTTCTATCCAGCTGTGGGTGTCTTCCTGTTGGTCGCCCAGCTATTGTTAAAGCATTTGAGAGATGACTTGCTGGTACCCCTCTGTTCCCACTTGTTTGCTTAGCTAGTTTTTATGTCCATTGAAGTTGTCAACATTATCATATTAAGATATATTATTAATTCCATCCTTCTGGTTCTTAGCATGACTTAGGTGAGTCAAAAATACTTATATTATGTTGTAAATGTTCCCCTCTACTTGCAGTGAAAAGTTTGTCCCTTTTATATGCAGAATTTGTAAATTTATTTTTAAATACGTTTTCACTCACAGTAAAGAAGACAATTTGAAAATGTTCTGACCTGTAATGTCTTCCTTGTTACATGTACGAGTTACTTTTGAAGAGATCTGCATGTGATGTGAAACTATTTCTTTTATGATCGTGGTCGCGCAAGCAGCTGGCTTTAGGGCTATTGACTGCTTCAGACTATTCAGTATGATTCGTGTATGAAGACCCCTCTGCTGTTCCACACCCGCGTAAAACTCCTGGCACCACTCCTTGTGGTGCGCCTGGTAGGCAACGTCCTTCTACACACTCATAACTAGACAATACAACACACAGATCTTTTTCTGGCTCAGACTTTTTACACGTATTGAACAGTAAGAACCAATACTCAGTTAGACTTTTAACAAACTCTGCTCCAATCACTAAATACAACCACACACGCCTGGTGAGTATATTTCAGAACTATTGGCCAGATTCATGAAACGAAAATCGGCTCGCAAAGGGCCATCTGGCCCTTTACGAGCGAAATATTGGATATTTGAGATTCATCACCCCAAATGCAAAAATCGCTATTATAGAATTCGCAAATTTGCGAGCAATTGCATTTAAGGAATCTCTATTTGAGATTCCTTAAATGCAATTCATGATACATTTAAAAAATGCGAATTCGCAATTTTGGGCTGCTATTTACCGCAAAGTCAAACCTCGTGGTAAATAGCGGAAACTTAGAAAAATGCACTTAAGTGCATTTTTCTAAGTTGTATGTGTCACACACACACACACACATGTCCTTGGGACATGTGTGTGCATAACACCAGCGTCCAATGTCATTTCAGGGGTGCAACAGGGTATCCTTTGGACACCCCTGCACCCTTGAAATCGCAATTTCAAAATGCAAATCGCTAATAGCGATTCGCACATTAATATGTCTTCCCATTCATTTCTATCGGCCTTTAGGCCCATAGGAATGAATGGGGAGTTATTCCTTATTTGCGATTTAGAATTAGCTAATCACAAATAAGGAAGCTGTAGGAATCGCAAAATAAATTGCGATTTGTACATGAATCCCGTTTTGCGAGTCTGTAATAGCGATTCCTTAATAATCGCTATTACTGACTCGCAAAACGGGACTTTGATGTATCTAGCTGTATGTGTAGAGGGCGCCCAAGTTTGGAAAGCGCTGCAATGTGATAAAAGTACTCCATGCAAACGCTGATAATATACTATATCCACTAATTAGCATGTTCTCTTTATTTCTCCAATTCTTCGAATACTTAATGCTTTTTTTCTGCCTGTTTGCTGGTAGCCACCAGGTTTCATTTTGTTTATTGCCTGCGGAGACCCACTCTGCGTCCGTAAACGGTGCTTTCGGTACTTGTGTTTTGCTTATTGTTATGCGTTCTCATGGTCGTCTGCTTTGCAACACCTAGTAATAAAATGCCCAGGAATCAGTTATTGCAGATAATATAGTATTTTCTCACTGTCTTGTGGACTGTTTATGTGATTGGATATATTTCTCTCTTCTCATTTTTTTCCACTCAATTAACTAGGTCGTCGAACCCCGATTTCAATGTCATCGAACGCAATCATGGTCTAGTTTTTTTTTTTCTTGCAAAATATTTTAAAGGCAATTCCTGACACTGTAGATTTAACTGCAGGATGAGCTGGTTCAGCTGCCCAGGCAAATATGAACCAAGTTATCTGCTTGTACAAATCTCATAATCCTTGAGTTGGTTTTAGGTGTTGCCGATGTAAGGCAGCATGTTAATATATGTATAACCCACAAATGTGAATACATAAACCGGAATCGGAGAGTTTGATAAACACATTCACCTGGCGGTAGGGAGGAGACGCTAGGCGTGATCTAATGGCATGCTGCTTGAAGTACTTGTGTGCACCCTTTCTTGCTGCCTAGTCCTTAAGTGAGAATCTTACATGGTACCCCGTGGAAATATATACACATGATTTATGTGGGTTTTTGGACATGTTAACCCATTTGAAAATTAAATTTCAGCACAGTCAGGCGGGTAGGACTGTCTGACCTGTTGCATAGTTTACCGTTTGAGATGGATGAGTGGCCACACTAAGGTTTGTATGTTGGTTCTGGGTCCTGTTTGGGCTCAGAAGAGGATGGGCATATCTTTCCGACGTGCAGCTAGGTGATTTAGGGATGAGTGGTTTTGATAGTACACTGATAAATCAATTGCAGCCAACTGTGCCTTAGGACTAAGTAATAGGGGTAAAGACCTAATAATGTCTCTATATTGCTTGGTCATAAATGAAGATATAACCATCTCTCTTAACAGTTTGGCTCCTGAGACCTTTGTAAGACATAGGTAACAAAATTTAAATTCAGGTTGTGACTAATAAAAGAATTACGATTATGTTGCCCAAGGCTCACGGTCTCCTTGTAACCGCAATCACTTTATTTCAAGACTTGAGCTTATGTTTATAGTAGTTACGTTGCAGCTTAAAACCTGTTTTAGCTTGTCTCGCTTTCTTGCCTGCAAACTAGAGGATTTTCTTTGTCTGTGCATCATCCTGCTCTCTTCTGTTGCTTTACCTTGCAAACTTGGGAAGACCTTAATTCCACAATTTTGATAATGTTAAACTGCTCTAGTGCAGGTCTGGGTGACGGCGTTGTGGACGTCTCTTTATCTTTGAAACTTAAGTGATGATCTTGTGCTTGAGTTGGAAGCGAAACTGAGTTGATTCCCTGAGAAGATGCAGCCCAAATGTTGGTCTGAGATCTTCTCACCAGTGAGAATTGGAATGTGGGATGGCTGATCCCTTGTAATGAAGATCCTTAAAGTGTTGCTAGTGGTTTGTGGTCGCTGTTTCGTAAGGCCAGCATTGCTTTTATGATTAAAGCTAAAATCTCTATATAGTCTCCCATTTGACCAATCCGTACCAGTCATACTTAATATCTAAACTGCTTGTTTATAGAACGCAGCTTTTTACCAGTTGTTTGACTTCAAACCTTCTTGGAATACCAAAGAAAAAAAAATTGAAAACATATTTTGGTCTTGAGCGTTTGATTTAGCACGTGATGTGAAAAAGAATTGGCAAACAAAATAGGTCCGCCTCTTTGTTTTTATTTGTAGCGCGGTTCTAGCCAAAAAGGCAGTGCTAGCAATGTACATGGTCAAAGGTAAGCATACAGTCAACGAGTGATAAGAGAGGTAGCTCGGTATTGGATGTTTACTTCATTGTGATGTAGTGTTCCTTAAAATGGAGCTGCATTGGGGCGGTAATTGTCGATAAGGGGATGTTGCCCTTTTCAATAGGGATGTTGCTCCAGATTTCTGATGCTTCTAGGGAAAAGACCTGCTACCTTGTACTTTCTTGTTTACACTTCTTAAACTCCAGTCTGCTGGTTTACTGGCTGCGGGTGTGCTGAAAGCCATAAGAGATGGTGAACTTATTCACAAGATAAACCGGGGTACTGGTCATGATGGCTCTGTAACTGATGCAACTGTTTTTAAAGATGGAGTACGCTGACAAAGGGAGCCAATGGGGTTCCACGAGGATATGACCATATTTCTTTCCGGCCCTTTTGAGACCAGATGTGGTGTGTAGAGTATCCTTTAAGGGGTGCTAGTGTGAATTCTAGGAGATCCTGGAGTAGGGCATTACCACTATTTAGATGCGGTCTAGATGCAAGTGTACGCAGGCCTGGACCGCAATTCTGAAGTCCTTCTGGAAGAAAGGCTTCCCTTTCTTTAGAAGAGAGTGCTGGTACCCGGCAGTCTATGTGGGTGGGGGGTGGGGGGGAGAATGTGTTTCTTGAGGGTTCGTTTGCTGTCAGAAGTGAATCCAAATGACTTGGCGTTTGATAAAAGCCAGGGTTTGAATTTGTCACGATCTTTGATATTGGTTGGTGACTTTGAGGCTTTGCTATTTTTAAAAAAGAAATCCCAGATGGAGCTTTGTGTTTTTTTTTTGTTTTTTTTTTACATCTTGATTTCTTATGGATTGTCAAATTAGCATCTTGATGCTGAAGTTTTGTTAAGGTGTAGTTGTAAACTTTTTATCCTTGGCGTGTCAGCAAAAATTCTCAAACAAAATGTTTTAGGCAAGAACTTCATTGTGTAAAAAAAAATATATAGAAGTGCCTGCAAGACATATTAGGCTAAAGGAGTGTTTTTTATGTTTGTTTTCTGTAGGATTATCTTTGTTTTCTTTTTCGTTTTTTGTTTTTTTCTCTCTCAAAGTCACGTTTTCCCATCCAAATAATTAAGATAGGAACCCTGTAAATTTGCTTGGCCCACAGTCTTTTGCCACCCATGTCATTCTTTGTCAAACGTTGCTCTATATTGACTTATTGTTTGGGATACTAATACGTTCAGCCGTTAACTTAAGCCGTTAACTCTATTCAGTAGAACTGCCTGGTAAAATCTGGCAAGGTCTGATATTGCTAGCCTTCTTGCAGTTGCAACCTATAATTGATCATCTTTAGTCCTGCTGTCACTCGAGTTTGTCCACATACATTAAAAAATCTTGGACTGGAATATTTACCACGAACTATTAGGATTAGAAGCTATACCATCTATTTAGGGGCCAATTTGTTTTGCCAATCCTTTTTTCCTGTAGATTCCTGGATAGCTCCTCAATTGTGTAAGGCTAAATATGTTTTAGAAGTCATAATCACTATTTAGTTTATTAATTTGTAGATATTTAATGAGTGGACCAATCTCGTAGATGACGTGCACCGCAATCCTCCAGTTCTTCACGGTCTTGCAAATATGGACCGCATTCACGCACTTGTGAGTGACCGTGCCAAACATGTCCGAGGTGGTAGCTTCTGTACCCTATCGCTATGATTGTGTGACTGCTGACTGAAGCACTGAGCTCAGCAGTTCCTTGGAGATTTCATTTTAAACAAAAACAACGGTAATGTGCAGCCGGGGGTTGATATACTAGTGCAGTACCAGAAAAAAGATGCTGAGAGGCACTTCATACCTTGCCCCCATGGATCACTGAGCGGAGTCTGACTATGAGAAACAGCAAGTGGGCTCTGGGCGAGTTTGGGTGGAACAAAGGCAGACCTGCCAACTAGGCTATTTTTTAACTGTGTGGTTGTAGGGGGTTTTCCCTTGACAAGAAAGTGGGTAGATGGCGACTGGGGCATTAGACCCTCAGCTATGCCTAGTAAGTCCATTCCTGCCCCCTCTACCTAAACCTCCGCCTGCCCCGTCCAACAAGGAGCACTCTTCTGGAACCACCTCCCATGTCCTGAGGAGGTTTTAAATGAAGCCCTGCTGTGCAGAGTATTCAGACCTCCGCTTCAAATCTATTGTGAGAAAGAGTTTCCAGGTCACCATGTGAATTTGCCTCGTCACCTATTGGCAGTATGATATGGAGTGAAACCCTGTCACGTGGCAGAATCTTGTAAATTGGCAGGCCGGCCAAGTACATTTCTGCATGCGACTAGCAGAGGAATGCTATACAATAAGCAACATTTCATAGGAATGGGTTTGGACATCTGTTAGAAAGCAGGAATGTATAAATCATTTAAGCTACACCTGCATTCACTTTGCAAAACCTGTCATGGCAATGCAGGTTTTTTTGTGTGTATTTGGTGTTTCATCAAAGTTGGGCTCTTGCAAAATAGTGCTAGCACGAATAGATCACAAGTCCCCGATTCTGCTTATCTTTGTTTTTGCATCTGATTTGGAAATCCTGCAACAAAATGTGCAGGGTTCTATTTCCTGACGTTTCATTCTTCTAAATCCTTGCATCCGAATACCACCGGCCCACAAGGCCCTGGCCTTGGCTAGAGCACATTGTCATTACCGTCCGCCTGGCAACATTGGGTGAGGACATGAGCTCTGAACGCCACTATGAAGGTCAAACTAGACTAGGTGAGCAATGGGGAGAGGCCATCTGCATCTTGGAGAGAGTTTCTCCTCTACTCTGGTGCCTCATTTCTCCCAGAAGCCTGAGCATATCCCCGCCCCCGCGGTGGCGCCGCGGCTAGGGCGACTTACTCCGGAATCTGGGGACCACGGTTCGTTCCCCAGCATCGGCGGCAGGTTAGCCCAGCACCATGTGATTCCGGGCAATACCTTGCTTAATCTTCCCGACGGCGCCTAGAGACCCTTAAGGGTGATTGTGCGCTTTACAAATGTGGATTATTATTCTCCTGCCTTTATTTCAGCTGTTGAACCACACATAAATGTATCCAGTTGGGAGAGACCTGTACAAATGGTTGGAACATACGCGTAGACCTTGTTGAGTGTGGGAGGAGATAACACTCCCTTGTATCGATCAAATTGTGTACCGTGATTTCTAAGTTTGATAGGTGCCGATTTTTCCGTCACCCTTGCCAGTCTGCCCCGGACGTCAGTTCTTTTGCCCCTCCTTTCCCTACTGCCCTCTGCTGCCACCCTCAGCCTGTCCTGCCACCCCAAACGCGCCAGCAACTCCCACCTTCCTGCTCCTCCAATCTGCTGGCAAAATGCCTAGGGCCTTCTACACCGAATGTACTTTAACGTCCTATCACTTCACTCGATGACAACCAGCACTTTGGGGACTACCACTTTATTCGTCTTTGTCCTGACCTGACCTGGCCTTTTTCTTCTTACTAGCCCCTTGTTTCTGTCTGCCCACATTGATTGGACCTTAGAGTGGCGAAAGATGCTACACAAATAATCAACATAATATTTAACTTAAACAGTTATTGCATAAAAACTCTACTGCAACAATTTTTTATTTATTCTGTAGAAGTGTGTTTTAGTTTGAAGCCAGATCTGTTGTTCATAGTTGGCAGAATTTAAGGTTCTGGTTTCATTCCAGGGCAGTTGGTAGAGTTGCAGACAGTGCTTTTGTGGTGGTGATGGCAGGTGTTGCAAAACTTCCTGCAAATCAGGTCTTGGCATGGGACTGTGGTGTGTGCCTCTGCCAGAAAACAGTGCATTGGTTAGCATGCAGGCTTTGAAAATGAAGTAGTACACGGCAGACAGCAGCTGCTATGGGTGCTTAGGACAGCATCGTGTCCTTTGTAGCGTCTGAAACTTTTAACACATGCACACATTTGTTTGAATGTTTGATTTTTGTACGTTGATTTCTTACATGTCCAAATTGACTTGGGCCCGATTCACAAAGCAGTCTGCACACCTACATGTGCTAATTGCATGGACTACAAGTGCGAATTCACATTTGAAATTCACAAAATACGAATTTACATTCTTAAATTAATTTACTACCGTGTAAAATTAGTCCAATATGGTATTTCACACGAGACATGATTTTGTGGGTATTCACAAATCTTTTGTTATGTCCATTCATATATCAGATCCGGTCAGGGATTTACTTCTATGAAAAGAATGAAAAGAACCTTCTCCATGATTGGATTTGGGAAGTAATACCCCAAAATTTGCAAGGGGAAGGAGTTTCTCTTAAGAAAAAATATTTTCTGAGTCATGAGGAGCGGCTTTAGCAAGTGCAGCCTTTTTTTGTTAATCATGTATTGATATGTAAATGTACACTGCATAAATTCTAAGTATTGTGTAATGCTGAAGAAGGGAAGTCTCATGGAATGTAGTAACAGCTGCAGTTTCTCTGTAGTACTCTTGTCATTTTTTTTATATTCCCCAAAAATCCAAAATGTATTTCAAACGCAGCTGTTGGTCTTTGGGAGAATAGTTGTTTTGAGGATCAGGACTTGAGTGTCAATGAGGATTATCAGGCTTGTCTCTGCTTGGCCTGTAGCTCTGTTTCTGCACGCTAAAAATAGCAAACCCGTTGTCGTTGTTGGAGTTGTAAGCTGTCCTGGTTCTGCTATTAAGAAACTTGCGCAGTCGGGTCGCCGTTTCCTGCAAGCGATTTAACGGGTTCAACCTTCCACAACGCACATCTGTGACAATCGCACAGAAACATGGCCGTGACATGCAGTCAAGACCAGACTGTATACTGCCTATTGTGTGTCTTTTTGCAGTATTCGCAGGACCCTCTGACTAGAATCGGTCCTTGGGGAAGGCGCTGTGCCTTTGCGTCATCCACCGGTTATGCTCGCCAGCGCCTGTGCACCTGTTCCCCTCTGGCCAGTTACTCTGTGGTTTCTTCAAAGAAAAGGATGAAGCGGGCTGTCATTTTGCTGGGCTTGTTTGTAAACACGACCGGAAGTCTGCTTCTGGTTGATTCCCCTCACCTGCTCTGCTCGTCTCTGGTGCCTGACTGGCCCTGACAGGTGCAGCTGCAGACCAGCTCGTGGCCACGGGCCAGCGCCGCTCTTCCCGCCCGCGCTTGGCAGGCGACCACCAGCGAGCGACAGCTCCAGGTCTGCTTCTGCTCCCCGAAAACGACGTGCTTCGCCTTTTTATTAGGGTTTGCGCATGCACACGAGTAAAAAAATAGAAGCATTCTTTTGTTCCATTTCCTCTTTTTAAAGGAAAGTATATAAAAGGGGGTCTCATAAACCTTAATGGTTGTAACTTTTTACACATGCTCCTTATAATTTCGACTGAAAATGTGTTTTTCCAATCCTCTGGCAGTGTCCATTTTTTCGTCAGTATGTGAATGTGGCGTGCAAGAAGTCTACTTTTGGGCAGCGAGTGGCCTCAATCTGTTGTCTGGCAATCAATAACAGAGCTAATAGTACAAGACTGACAAAAACAACTCCCATGTGAACCATTGTTAACCAGAGAGCAGATTTTTTACAACATGTCTCTTCATAGTGGGTCTCAAAGGCAGGCGTGGGTATCAGACGAATATCTGGCATGGTAGGTGGCTGGTGGGAGGCAGAATGGAGTTCATGGTTCCTGTGTATACCTCGAAACCCTCCTCCCCTATGCATTACTTTGCACCACACCTGCATTCCTTTATGAATGTTTTACATATTATGTCCGATTTTGCGGTATTTTTAGATCCGGCTTTAGCCAATAATTTGTATTTTACAGCCCTCTTCATTCATTACTCTGTCATTCACATTTTTATTCTGCTTGTACAGCGTGGGGCAGTGGATTAGCTAACTTCAGCCACTGGCTAACTTAACAGTAAGTGAAGGCATTCTGCTCTCTTTCACAAGAGCACATCCGCACACAAAGTTGCTCACTTCAGTGTCCAAGTATGGCAATATGTGCTCTCCGAGGAAAAAAAATGTCTGTTATTAAATTATTATTTTAATATTGGCAATAGGTCAGCAGCTGCCTCAACAAAGCTTAAACACAAAGCCGGCGTTGACTGAGCCAAAAGGATGGCAGCCAATATCATACACATTGGCTTTGCCAATGTTTGTTAGGTTTAGCCTTAAGAACATTTCACCTCTTTCACCAGCCTCTTGTTTTCAAAACGTCATAAAAAAAAACACACACACATGTATACATAAAAACATGGAGGCGCTTTTGGTCAGCTCTCTACCTGCACTGTCTGTTAAAGTGCTGTTTACGTTTTGCTTCCACCCCAGTACACACTACAGCTTAGGGCTGTGGGTCAGCCCACTTTATCCTTTGGATGTCTTCAATGCGAATATTTGCATTTTGCCTGCTCACGGGTGAAAAGAAGTGCTATGAGATGGTGGTTGGGCTCCTGGCCCCTCTTAAATTTTATTTGTGGATCTGTTTTCACAAAAAACGAAGTAAAATGTGGCAATATTGGTGAAGCCAGACCTATGGGTTTTGTCAATGCTTTTTGCATATGCAATAGATTTGCCACGAATAGCGTTAAAATGCATTCTTTAACTAATTGCCCTTCATTATTCTCTTAGACCCTTTCTTGAGATGAGCCCAAGTTCCATAGACCTAAACTGAAAGTTCCTGCAGCCATAGCTTCTAAGGAACTGTATAGATCTGAAATATGAATCTTAGCAACTCTGTCTTCTGGGGATTGGATTTAAAGCAGGTGACTGTCTTAAGGCTGTTAGACTGGATGGCTGATCACCAACTAATGAACTCTTCCAACATTGACATATGAAGGTATAACTGGGTGTCCTATGCATACTGATGAACACGGATGCTCAGTGAGCTGAGGCTGTATCCCGGTGACTCTTTGTGCAAGTTGAAGAAAGGAGTGAAAGCACAATGGAATTGTGCATGTTGTCAGACGATGCAGGGTTCAGTGATTTGCAGAACCACCTGCCCTTGTAGACTTTAGTTGATCAGCAAAGGACTCAAACTAGCATAGCATTGTGACTGAATCCCTTCAGCGCCCCCAAGAACCCAGTAAACTGTAGCACAATCTGCTGAAAGGCCCAGCAGAATCAGGGCATCTAGATTTCCTCCAACTAGTACATAGAAGGGGTCATCCTTTACTTTAGGCTGTCTTTTACATGATTCCAGATTGAACGAGCCACTGGATCCTGGAAAAATTTGCCACAAGGTGAGTGAGTGAGTGCATTTATATTTATATAGAGTAGTTGTTTGCAACTCTTGAGCAGTAGGACTTTCCAGTAGCAGAGCATGTGTGTGATTGGAAGGATTCTGTTCCTATAGTATCTCTTCCGGGGAGCTGTGTATATCCCACCAGAAGTCTCTTGGAAAAGGTATCAAGTGTTTTCCAGTGTGTTCTAAAGCAGAAGTTTGCTTGGGGGTTCACTATGGTTCTCCTCAAGAAAGACTGCCTGCAATACTTCATTCCTTCAAAGGGTATCCTCTTTGCAGGGGAATTCATGACTTCTCTGGATCTCCAGGATGCATACTTTCAAGAACTAGGTAGCATCGGATATTTCTGGCTTTCTAGATGTAGGTTTCTACTACTAGTTCTTCAGAGTCTGCTTCAAGAGTGTTTAACAAGAACGTGACATTTGTAGTTGGCATACTGCTGGACTGGTGAGTTCTTACCAATGTGCTGTTCTCTTCACCGGAGACGTCCTTGAAAGATATAGTACCCGATTAATTTGGCCCAAGCCGGAATCGCCCCAATAAATCTGTATCCAAGAAAGCAATCGCTTTTCATCTAAACGGATGGCATATCCATACCGCTACGGATCCCAACTGGACTGTGAATTGGTTTCCGTGAATTGGTTTTAGTCTCCTCCTTGATCTGGAGCCTAAGGGCCCTTTTCTCTGATGTCATTTCACTGATGGTAGGCCTTGCTTGTAATTTAATGGGCCACAACACTTGCTACCCCTTAAGCATCCCAGCTCTCGAGACTTGAAAAATGAGGTTCTGGTCACTGAGGTGATTTGAAAACTGCTACGGTTGCGATGTCATCTAGATATATCCTGCAATCAATTGCCTCCCCTCTTTCTTATCTTGACTCTGATGCTGAGAACTAATGGCAGTAGATAGGATTCAGTAGGCTATTTTGCTTGATCAATCTCAGCAAAGAAGTTTGATCTTTTTGCTCTTTTCAGAGAAAGGGAATTCCTCCTGGCTTACCTATAGTTCTTCCAAATCTATCCAGCGGTCAAGACAGATGGTGTTTGGACAAAGAAACGGGTCAGTCAGCTGAGGGATACTGTTCCCCAGCTTCATCAGATTCGGCTGACCTTTTCAGATGGACTGAAAGTCATGAATCCTTCCTGAAGGCAGTCTTCAGCCAATGTAGACCGTGTGACTGACCTGTTGAATGACCACTATGGACTTACTGGAAAAACATTTTTTTTTCCTTGATGTGTAGTTTCTTTTCTTTGTATCAAATTAGAACACATCCACTCCACACACCCACACACACACTCACTCACTCACTCACTCACTCACTCACTCGGTAGTTGTTTTTGTGGCTGTGCACGTGCGAATATTTCAGGATGATAACATGTGAACAGAACTTTAAGTTCTGCTGTTGACTTGCTGCCACGCTCTCAAAATTGCAACCCAGTAAGCCACACTGTTTTGAAAATTGTGGCTGCAGAGCTTTAAGCCCACAAACGAATTCTGAATTAAATGGTACTTCTGCTTGCTAAGTATTTTCCTGTGTGTTTAACTTCTTGGCGGCTGCTCTCAGGAAAGTAGACAAGCTGCAGATGAAAAACGTTTGTTGCGTGCCTCTAGGTAGCTCTGCCCATGTTGACTTGAAGCGCACTTCAAGCGCACTAGATGACTTATTAACGAAAATGGAAAGCTAGCTCTTGTTTGGCAGACTTCAAACTCTTTCTAAAAATAGCTTCGGTGTATGCTTCGGGCTACAAGCGTGTCCGTTGGTTAATTCTCAGGCTGCTGCACACGGTGTTCATGTTGTGCGTGTGAAATTGCCTAGTCATATCTCACAACGCTGAGCTCTCTGCCGCTCCCACACGATTTCTATATCCCTTTCTGACGGACGCCACCCGTAGAAGTCTGTCCTGCTTATTTGTCACCATTCTCTCTTCCCTTTATACATACGGCGTTTCAGTTTCCGGTAGTAGGAGGGTCCTGAGTGTTACCTTTCTTGTTCTGTGCTTTCAAGCCTCGGGGCCTTATATTGATTGGGTTTTGCTGACGCAGAGCCAAGCGCCTGTTTTTCCCGCCTGCAGTGAATTCATTTAATCCGATGTTAATTTGTGTTGGTGCTTTACTTTCAGACAGTACAGCTAGGAAAAAGCGAGCAGGGGTTTCCCCCCGTTTCTGAGCTGCTCGCTTTAAAATAATGGTGTCCGAGAAATATCTGGTGAACTAAATTAACTTTACACCCTGGGGGCATAAAAACAAGCGCTCGGCTCAGCATCAGTCAGCGCAGTCCCTCACGATAGGGCCCCAGGTCTTTCTGTCTCCTGGATCGGGCCACACCTCTGTGCTCTTGTCTGTGGGTATACGAGTTTTGTTTTTCACTAAATTGCCATTGGGCTGTCTGTGGTGCAGCCTTTCTCATCTTGTCTGTCGACTTCCTGCCCCGATCTGCATTTGTGTAATCTTATAGCACATGGTTTAATGGGCGGGGTGTGTTCGCAGCACACACTCGCCATGGGTGTCCCCTGAGGCGTTGCTTTTGCTCCTTCTGGCTATAAACATGTGAAGCATTGCTGCTTATAACTTTCATTACCAGGTGCCTGCATTGGATGAATAAAACCCACTTTTACTTATTCTTGATGCTCTATTACTTACCAATAATATTCGTTAATATCTTCATTAATTCTAGACTTAGACTTCCTTGTCACAGTCCTTTCTATCTATCTATCTATCTATCTATCTATCTATCTATCTATCTATCTATCTATCTATCTATCTATCTATCTAGCCTTACGCTTCCTCGTCACAGTCCTTGAGATAAATAAATATATATATATATATATATATATATATATATATATATATATATATATATATATATATATATATATATATATATATATATTCTCAATATACTTGTTCTTCACATGTAGCAAACAAACGTGGTGTTGGAGGGGGGAGCGGCTGTGAAGAGCTCTGACTGTCACCACTTCCTAGATGCCCTACAGGGGTGTGTGGTTGGTTGGGTATTGGATGTCGTACGTCGTCTGTGGTAGCTTCTGGCTGCCGCGCCTCAGGTTCAAACAAATGACGTGTGAACAGCTTTACCTGCAGTTGTTTATAAAGTGGGCCGCCCCGTCTGGTTTACTTCTGTAAATGCGGTGCTCCACATTGAGCTGGGGGTATTGGCTTGTGGTAACTGATTTCAATGACTGTGTAACACTTTCCTTTTCATTCTGTGTAGGATGCGTCACGATGAAACGCCACAGGAATGTTAGCAGCAGCGACAGTTCAGACAATGAAAGTAAGTTGTGTGGGTCCCTCTTCACAATTGTATGGTTTCAATTCCAGCTGATAAGATTCTTTAAACAAATGTTTGTCAAAGACCTTTCTAGTCTGTCTCTTGGTTTTGACTTGTTTATGGTTTTAAATGTTTTTCTTTCCAACGCCTTTTCCTCTCTATAGCACAAGCTGATGGTGCAGCCCAGATCTTATTCTGGCTGTTGAGTGCCTGTAGTAGCATGGCCGCAGCACTCTCTGGCATGTGAACCAGTGGCATCCTGTAATGTGTAGTACTGATGAGGTGGACACTCACTCACTCAGTCACTCCCAGAAAGGCACTCTCACCCATCCATTCACAAGTGTACACACATACACCGATCATTCAAAAGGACAGACACGCCTTCACAACCTCACAAGCTCACACAGCATTCACACATATACACATGCATCCAACATTTCACGAGGACTTGCCGCCGCAGTGACATCGGGTGGCAGGAGGGAGAAGCAGAAAGGTCTTGGTTGTTAGGCTTCAAAAAGGAAGGGGCCGCAGGAAGATCCCCCGCTGCCTCAGCTCATTGATTGACCTTATCATTGATCAGCCAATGAGAGGAGGACTATCCTTACCTTCTTACAGGATGGGGTCAGTGAGTGTGTCAAGTCCTTGCAAGGCAAAGGCCTTGGATTCATAGACAACCTGATCCACGGTACCCCCCCCCCCTCCCCCCGAGCCCCCCCCTCCCGTAATCTTTGCTCGGCTCACCTTCAACTCCTGGCAGTCCCTACCTTCAAGCTGAAGCGACAAGGGGGAAGTAGGTTTGCAACGCTTGCACCCAGGCTCTGGAATTCCATCCCCTTGAAAATTAGGTCTAGTTCTGAGTTATTGAAATTTAGAAAATCCCTCAAAACCTGGTTGTTCACCCAGGCCTATGAATAACCATTACCGTGTCACCACCAGCACCTCCTAGCTCCAGCACCATGAAGCCAATCAGTGAACGAGGGCTTTATAAAACATTTTTAACATAACATTTTAACAGTGTTGCTGACCCCACTCCACTCTGTGACCAGGCATCGTGCTAGAAATTCAAACCTGGGTACTTCTGCGCCCAAATCTGAAGGGCGGAGGTCCGAGTCTATCAGTGATGTTCTTCCTCGTCATAAGGGGGATGCTCTCCGAAGACTTTACCGGGCTGATGCCGTCACACCCTCAGGCTGTGATATTTTCAGCCGGGCAAAGCTTGGCTGAGACTGCCAGGCTGCCTGAGCATTTTGCACATGTAAAGTGCTTGGCTGCTTGACCCTGACCTGGTGAGTGTCTGTCAGAATGTTCCTTGCTCAACGTGACACACTCGGTGCCTCGTGAAAGGAACAGGGATGGGGCTCCTCCTGCCAATAATGACAGGCCGCTGCTGGTGTGAACCCTAAAAGAGATAAATGACCATAGTGCGAGTTCTTTATTAAAGTTATGTTGGACTTCCTGTGGGGTCATTTGAAGTGACTCCCCACCCTGGTCAGGGGCATAATTAGTTAGGGGTCATCCTTTCCCTCACTCTCAGCTTTAGGGACATAGGAAGGTGTGTTCAGCTAGAGTACAGCTTGGTGTACATGTAGCTGGTTGTGCCTTTAAAAAAATAAGAGTGCGTAGGATGACGCTCAAGACTCTTTTAGAGGGGATATGACAAAGAAGCACAGGTACATACCATTTGATAAACTGGCAGGGCGAGAGTTATTTGCAACGGAAGCACACTGAAACGAGAACAGCAGTTGCATGCAACGTATCCTTTCATCTACACACTGACATAAAATAAATCGGGAGCAGGTTATTCCGTACAGCGAAACATGTTGATACACAATTCCTGCACTCAGCGAGGTGGGCGATGCTTCCCAATCTAGAATGTTATTCAGCGTCCTCTTGCCTTAAGAGGTTGCTGAATAATATTTGATGTGCGGTTTGTTGTGGTGGCACACTTGCACAAAAGAGTGACTGCTATAGCGATGATGTGATGTGTCCGCTTCTGCAAAGATGTGTATGTGTCAGGCTGAGGGAATCATCATGACCTTAGCACAAAAGTAGAAATAGTGACATTGGCCACGGTTCCTTCTGCCAATTGGTTGTTATATTCATGGAAGTGTTAATAGGAAGCTGGTCTATTCACTACGTCTTCAAGGGCTGAAAGATAATAATGTATCTTTCCCAACTACATGTAGGATTGTATGCTATTGAGCCATTGCTGCCTTGGACAGCAGTAGGGATACCCATCAATGAGTTTTTTCTTCCTTGGTGTTCCTCCAAACATGAGATAAGTGTGTTTGTTCTAACTCCGTATGCTGTAGGAGCGGGCACCAATTGATCATTGTTTTCTCAAGGTGTGTGATTGCTTCTTCAAGGTACTGAAGAAAAGCCCCCCAGTGAGTCATTGCTTCTTGGGTACAAAAAACCCAATGAGCAACTGGTTCCTTACAGTCTGCTCCAAAGTCCACCAGTGAGTCATTGCTTCTTGGGTACATAAAGCCCAATGAGCAACTGCTTCCTTACAGTCTGCTCCAAAGTCCACCAGTGAGTCATTGGTTCTTCCATGCACGTAAGGATAGAGGATTACGTTGTTAAGGGGTGAGCTGCTGGGGTTCATACACAATCAAACTGGACTCAAATCTTTGCGGGCACAAGACCGGTCAGGTGGCTAAACCCAAAGTCCACCAATTAGGAGAGATTATTGTACGCAAGGCTGGTTGTGCTAAATATGTATATACATAAAGTTTTGGGGAATGAAATCACAAAATCCAAAAGCATCGTCCGTTTTAGATCTGTATTTATTTTTGGTCAAAGAAAAGAAAAACAAGAGAACAGCCGACATTGTGTTTTGCCCGTGTGGCTAACAAGCCAAGAAGGGCTTTTTCAAGGCAATTAATCTTCTAGATACATTTTCAGTTTTATGTTCATCTTGTTGCACATAAGAAAAAGGAAGAGCCGAATATCGGCTTGAGGATAGCACATCACTGAGTTGTTGCTTCCTCACGGTTCTGAAGTAGCATCTACCAGGGAGTAATTTCCTTCTCGGTGTACTGCAAGAAAGCACACCAGTGATGCATTTGCTTTCTCAAGACAGTGAAGGAAGGCCATCCAGTGTGTTTTGTTTCATCAGGATACTCCAGGAAGGCATGGCCCAGGGTCATTGCTTCCTCATGGTAGGGTAGGAAAGCATGCCAGTGGGCCGTGCTTCCTCGAGGTAATGTTGGAAAGCGCATCATTGAGTCTTTGCTTCCGCAGTGTAATGAAGGCCAACCACCAGTAAGCCATTGCTTCCTCATAGTAATGATGAAAAGCATACCCGTGATTCAGTGTGCCCTCCCTCAATGTACTAAAGCAAAGAACTAACGCGAGTAGTCGCTTCCTCCGTGCACTTAGAAATAACACACCATCGAGTCCTTGATTCCTCATCGTGCTGTAGGCTAGTGCACAAGTAAGCCTTTGCTTCCTCAAGGTGTGGCGTAGGATATGGTTGTAGCGAGTAAATGTCTACTTGGACCTTGGAACAGGAAAGCATGCATTTAATTAGTATTCCTTGATGCGGAATAGAAAAGTGCAGCTGTCCGTTCATTGTTGCTGCTTTACCCAGGAACTGAAAACGGCGACACTGAGGAATTTTTGCAACTTGAGAAATAAGAATGCCGCCACCCAGCAAGCCATACCCTTTAGTGGGAATCTGCCTCACTCATTGATTTATTGTAGTCTGGCATCAGAAATTGCTCCATTAAACGGACTATAGTGGATGCAATGTTTAGATAAGTACTTAAATGTAAATGCCATTTCAAACTTTATTTTTCAAATTTAATACCACCAACATTTGCTCAGTTTGCAAGCCCCTCCTCGTGTGTTGAATAAGGCACATGAGGGGTAAACCTATTTGCTCATAATCACAGTGCGGTACAAAAGGGGGTGGTGATGGACGGAGCATCTGAATAAAACACTCACACCCAGTCAAAAGATCTGGGTTTAATCCATCACCGTTCTTTAGCCCACTCTGCCACCCCAGTTCAGACATGGCCATATGCAAATCAGTCTGACCCTGTGCCTCATGGAAACAGTCCAGCCTGAACTGCCAAGCCATGTCTTCCCTGGACCGGAAACAAGCTTCCGAGGACCGGTTTCTGGCATTCCAGCCGTCTTCAGCCCGGCTTGCTTGAATCCAGTGGCAAAGTGAGCAAGGGACTCACGTCTGAGCATACCCTGCCAACTTAGGGCGAACAAAGATAAACCAAAGGTGATGATGGACGGAGCGTTTACAATATAAACACTGTGCGGCCGGTGAAGGAACTAGGATTTGAACCCTGATCAGTCCACCATTACTAATGTAGTCCGTAGACGACATCTCGCAAGTAAATGCTTTTTGGCTTGTAGGATAAAAGGGAAGATTTGCCGAAGTACCTTTTGGAAAACCTACTGGACCAGAGACCAGTCAACTTACACTTTTTTGCCTGACAAGTGCAGCAGCTACCTTTTTGAACTCGATTCAATCTACCTAAAAGACAAGTGCCAGTGGAAATAGTCTAAATTTGTTTGTTGCGTATGTTTTTACACACCGTGCTTAGGCTTACATATAGCTCCAGCATGTTGCATCAGACTGTTTCACATGAGAGCCTCAGGAAAAGTGCAGACTGGCAGTAGATAGCGCAGTGGAGCTGAGCATGTGCTGCCTAAATCTGCTGGTAACGGTCACAACAGGTTTACAGGCTACACTCGGGACCTCACCCTTCATAGGAGTATGACATAAGTACCACAGAGTTGCGTCATAGTCACACCTGTTATTTGAAGTGTTACACTGCGTAACCGTAGTAGAAAACACCATATAAAAAGCTGTTCGCAAATTCAAACACCAAATGTACAATGTGGTGAAACCGATTAATTCACTTTGGTTCAAACATGAAGCAGCCCTGGTTTTCCTTTGAGCTTTTTCTCTTTAATTTTTTTTTACTTTTCCTGTTTTTTTTTTTTCAAACTACGCGGTTATATTTGGTTTGTGTTTGCTTGTTGCTACGTTTATGTAATTGTCTTTGGCTAAAATGGCTAGCAAAATGAAAATCTTGAAGGGAGCGCAGTGCTAGGTTTTGTGAAGTTTGTTGGGGGAAACCTCATTGGGCTTGGCTGAAGGTGCTTTTGTTAGTAGAGTACATATTTTCCCTTAGCAACATAAGCAATCGCCTTTCCCACAACTGCACTGTAAACTAAAACTCAACGGGTTTATGCTGCAGGAGAGTTTAATCTACTTAGCCCACAAGACAAAATAAACATGAAGGCTTGTTTCCTTTGACCCCAATGTGCCATAGGTCATTTGCTATTGTTGAGGTTACCTGCGCCATGCCATGAAGGTTTTTCGCCGCCCGTTGTAAATCCTAGGTTCTTGATTGTGGTGGAAGATAGGATATTATGATTAAAAGAAAGACCGCTACTACTGGGTTATTCTGTGAGTTGTTTCCGCTTGGCTTGCCTCCCTAAGAGCCTGATGCTTGTGATTTCATCAAGGAGATTTTGAAAGTTAGAGAAAATGATGGTGGCCCATGTGCAACCAACCCAGCCTTGAAAGATTGTTGATAGACATGCTGATGTCGTCTTTTCTTTAAAATTCTGGAGTAATGTGAGAGCCGAGACTGAGATGCTTGCTTTTGAGGAGTAACAACCTATTAGTGTACAGTGTCTTCTTCATCCAGAATGTGTTTCATGTTGTCCCACAAAGATTTCCTTGCAGGCCAACACCCAAAAAGCATTAAAGAGATGCTTTTCCAAGTCCAGCCACTCAATAGCGGTGGTGGTGCACGGCCTATGAATATAGAATAGACCTGACCTGCAAAAGTATTGTTACATACAAGTACTTTTTCCTGGTCAGTAAACTTGACCAAGATAGAAAAATATGGGCGTGTGTCTGATTGGCTGGTCCGGAGTTGCATTGTTGAAGAATGGTTTAGGATTTATCAGTAAGGTTACTAGGATGGTTTTTAGAAGTCAGACTGGGGCGAAGATCTTTGCTGTGAGATGAAGCTTCTGATTATATTTTCAACAGAAACCACCGGTTGAAAAGTGAACACTTTTCAGGTTTGTCTCATCGTGTTTGTTTAACAGATGCTAAGGTGATGTACCTTAGAACTGTAACAGCACATCTAGCAATACATCCATCTCCAGATCAAAGGGGCAGTGACATTGGTTTGATTAATATATAGTTTAGTGCCAGTAGTAGATGAGAGGTTTCATTTGACCCTCTGTTTACTTTTGAAAAATAGCTGTTCAACAATCTTGAATATGCTTGGCGTAGATATTTGCTTCCTGATCACATATTCTTTCATCATTTAAAGTTGTACAGCAAAATGTAGTAAATCGAGGATACTGGCAAGTCAAGATCTTTGACTAGATTGTATGATCATGTCGGAGTCTAGACTGTGCCCATGAGAATGGACTCTTTCTTCACCTTGGTGAGGAACTGTTGTATACTGAAGAAGGGTAGTTAGTGTTGGGAAGTGTTTCCCTATCTACCCCTTTACCCACCCCCTTACCATTTTAAGCTCCATTTATTTAGTCTTCTACTCTCTTGAAATGTTTTTCTAGTAACTGATGTAACTGTAACGGATGTAATTTTGTAATTTCTGTGGAACCTTATGTAAAGTGCTCTGATACCTCCGGGTCTAGCCTGCGGGTTGTATGACACAACAACGCGGGCTATTACCACGCGTGCCATTACAACGCTGTTTTTACAACGCAAGTCGTTACGACTTGCGCTGAATAGTGGAATAGTTTAATTTTCTATTCCAACTCCAGCCCACGTTACAGTAGGGAAGGTGTTGGATAGAAAATTAAACTATTCCCTATCCAACAGCGCCCTCCAGCGCAAGTCGTTCTAACGACTTGCGTTGTAAAAGCAGCGTAGTAATGGCAGCTCGTGGTAATGCCCGCATTGTAAAGGCTGCTCACCAGCCTGCGCTATATAAAACTCTCGAAATGAAAAATTGATGTTTTCTAGGACCTTCCTTGGCCGGGTATTTCAGCTTTTATTTATTTTATTTATTTATTTTGAAAGTTTTATATAGCGCGAACAAGATCTTTGCAGATATCAGAGCGCTTTACAGGGGGAGATGAAGTAATAGAATGTAATAGTTGAGGTAGTTGGGTACAAGGTGCATAGTTACATAGGTAGGTCAAAGAAAAACCGGAGGTAGATCAAAGGTGAGGTAGTGTCAGTACAAGGTACATAGTCAAACCGTTGCGCCAATAATATAAAAGTACAAAAGTAAGCATATACTTATTTAAACGTGCTGCAAGTGTTTTTGGAGATAACATAAAGGTGGGCATAGTTGAGGTAGGTGCGTGCAGGATGTATAGTCACACAGGTGCATCAGTAGTACAAAAGTAGGAATGGTTGAGGTGGTGTAGGTACAGTGTGCAAGTCAGACAGGTGCGTCAGTAGTACATCAAAATACAAAGAGGGAACATATACAATCAAATAAGTCATAATACCAGTGGTACAAGTAGTAAAAAGAGGGAACATATACAATCAAATAAGTCATAATACAAATAGTACTAGTAGACCAAGGGGTCAGGCCGGTATTACGGAGCGGAATTCATGAGAGATACAGGTTAATAGATCATGTGTATTTAGCCATGAGGATCGCTTTTACTTCTTTCTTAAACAGTTTGTTGGAGGAGATGAGCCTGGTTTCAGGAGGGAGTGAGTTCCAGATCCTGGGCGCCATTCCTGAAAAGGAGCGTTTATAGGTTTTTTCCTTTCTGAATCTTCGAGGTTTCAGCAGAAGATTGTTTGAACTAGTAGTTCTAGAGCCACCCGAGATTGTCAGCTTTTGAGTGAGGTAGCTGGGCGAGTTGTGGTGTACAGCCTTGTGAGTCATGCAATCATTCTTTTGAGTAAATCAACTTTCCAACATCGCAGGTGAATAACCAATGTTGTGCACAACAAGTAAAATCCTAATGGTAATATTTAATGGGTCAGTGAGCCGAATACTAGGCCAAGGCGTGAAGTGGAGGGAGCGAAGTCCATGGGGCCCATGCAGAACATCTACATGTCCACTGTGTATCCCCCTTTATTATAAGAAATATTCAGTGAGCTTCCCCTCCAGTGATACTAAGCATTGGCAAAGGCTTTCTCAATAATTTTTAGCAATGTTGTACAGCATTGCTAAATGAGAAAAGCCTGAGGCTTGGCCAGGAAGTGTCATTTTGTAGGCGCACACCACATGTTGTTGCTTACAAAATGACGTGGCTGCAATTTTTTTCTTTTTCTTTGCTGATGCATGTTGGATAGGCAAAAAAAAGAATGTGTTTTTCTGAAGTGCGGGTAAAGGGAAATAACGCATGGGTTTGGGAGGAGAAACAGCAAATGACAGAAAAGGAGTGTGCAGGAAGCTACATTGAGGGCAGAGGGGCCAGCAACGCAAGGGTGAGAAGAAGCAACGGGCAAGAGAGCAATGTGGAGGTTGTGTGGAGAAGTACACAGGTGAGATAGCAACATGGGATGGCACGAGAGCTAGCGCACCATGGGGGGGAGGCATGGCAGGCTAGAGAAGCACACTGGCCAAAGAGCATTATGTGGAGAGAGAAATACATAAAACAACTGGTATACACATGCACTCGTGTAGAGTGCTTAACTAAAAAGAACACAAGTAGTGCTTGAAAAACAAGCAGTGTAAGTATACAAGCCAGCCAATCAAAAGAGCTGATAAAGAGGCGATGCTTCATGGAAAGGACAAGGACAAGTACAAGTTTGACAAGCTGGGATAGAAATGAGGCAGCAAATGAGTGACCGTAAAGCCAACCAATGGTAAGGAGTGGATGGGATTCAAGTCCACAATATGCCTTTCACAGCCTGGAAGCTGTGCGGTCTAGTAGGCTCAACCTAAAAAAGGAAGCTTAACACCCGATACATTAATTTATAGTACCATTTTAACTAATGGTGGGGGAGAGCAACATGCACAAGCTCCACCTTGTGCAGTCACCTCTGCCCCTTCCGTGTGACCCTTACATAAAATTATGAGCTCTGTCAAAGTGTGAGAAACTGTAAATCCCCCCTCAAGATTTCATCGTTAAGTTGTAAACCTTTAAGCCTCATAGCCCTGAATGGTGAACAAACTATTGTTACACAGTAGCACTTTTCTCATTTGCAAAGTCAGCCAGCTCGGGTCTGGACACAAGTAGACACCCCATCTTGCCATATGCATGTTAAACCTCTTGGCAGCAGCTCTACAGTGATTCCGGAGGCTGATATTTCCACCAACAAAATTCCATCTTCTGAATCTCTTTCTGGGGAGTACAGTTACTTTCTTTGCAAGAAAACTTGTGCCAAAGATTTCCGGTACTCATTAACTGAGGAGTAAAGCAACTAGAGTGTTCTTGGGCAGATAGATGACCCTCTACTACTGTGGACGTCTGCAAAGTATAAGAAGTTCACTGCTCACAGCACTCCTGAATTATGTGGTCTGTCCCTGCAATGTCCATATTAGATTCCAGGTTCTCGCACACTGCTTAATTCTTGTCACCAGACCCTTTATCTCATCCATCACCCCGTCAATTGAAAACATTTTTGTCTCAATGTGATGGGTGGACTTATGCAGCAGTGGGGTAACGCAAAATGATGGGGTCTCCCTGCAGAATGCAATGAGGGGCCTCTGAGTCTCTCATATCTCGGAGATATTCAGTGGCCTTTGGCAGAATGGAGTCCCCTTGAAGGTTTGGAGGCCCCTTGAAGGGTTGCCCCCCCCCACCCCTGTTCTGCAGATCCTTGAGCAAAGCCATCCACATTTCTCTAGGTTGTGTCTGGGTTGGCAGAATAGAATCGCTCCCTGTAGCCGCATTTGCAGCACAAATGCCCTATTTCTTCTAATCCACTTTGTTTATTCTCCTTCTGAGATTTGGCTGAAACTGGCAGGTTCCCTTGGGATGAGAAGCATTTAGAAAGGCCGTGGAGACACCAGATTTCACAGTAGCCCACTCACCTGCTGCATCTCACGCAAAGTCTGTCTCAGGTGGTGCAGCTGCAAAAGCTCCTATCACAGTTTTATGCGCCCCCAGCCACCCGTACACTGCAGGTATCATACTCTGCTCTGTCCATCACCACTGTCACTTCAGATGACAGGAAAAAACTGCATTGCTGGTTTTATCTCTAGGATTTAAATCTCCCCACTCAACTTTGAGGGTCTTCCCCTGCCCCTCGGCCCTCTAGTATAGCGTTGTAGCCATTCTGCTCCTCGCAGGGGTGTGATCAGGCCTGGTATCGTTCCCTTGGATTATTGGGCCCAGCTCCAACCTGCAAGTGGGCTGCTGCCTTGTCCACATCAACTATGGCAGCTCCATTTTCTTAGCTGTTTAAAGCAGCTCTGGACTTCGAGTCTCGCCCAAGCTCTTGAGAGGGGAAATAGCCACTACAACGAAGCCGTTTCGACGAATACACTAACCACGCATGCTTTACAACGCATGCGTGGTTACCACTATAACCTTTACCACGCATTCCTTTACTACGAAATACATAGTAAAGGAATGTGAGTTGTTAAAGGTCGGAAAAAAAGGGGGGGGTTTGGAGGAGTATTCCCCCCCCCAACGAGAGGGTTTAAAAAAAAAAGAAAAGAAAACTTACCTTAAACACGCTCTTCTGTGCCTCTGTCCTTCATGGAAAGAGCCTCCCTAACAGACGTGATTACGTACGTGCGTCTACGTACTGCATCAAAAATAGAGAAAGGATCACTTTACCGTCGAAAGAAAATGTGAGTATATTTTTTAATAATATAATAATTTATTAGGTTAGGCATAATTAAAAAAACATATATAGATTTGAACAACATAATCAATCATGCAGTCGGTTTAACATGAAAATGCCAATATCATGCATAGTTAAACAACGAAAAACGTTGTTAAACTATGCCTGGTAAAGGCATTTTCGTGGTAAACCATATGCGTGGTAATGGCATTGCGTTGTAACGCATGCGTGGAAAAGGCGTGCGTTGCAACGGAATGCATTGTAACATCATATAACCTCTTGAGAGAAGTGGCCATCTCATTGCCCATCTGGCTTTACTTTGAATCATGTGAGTGTTGAGATCTTTAAAGTATATTGAACCGTTTGAGGAAAGTCCCTGTTGAACCAGCTGTTCTAGAGAAGAGAGGCAGACAAAGGCCACGGTATAGCCTTCTGTCTAAAGCAAAAATAGTTCCCACAGCAAACATTCTCACTGCTCAGGCCCGCACCTGTTTGTGTTACAGCCCAGATGTGACTCAAACTGAGTAATTTTGAGTAAAAGTATGTACTTTCTGTGGGCAGAGTTGTCTGCTGTCCTGTTCACAATGAGTCAGGTTTTATCAGTCTTGTCCAGCACAGTTAGTACTGCAGCAGTCTACATTTTACTTCCGCATTTCTATAAACTGTAGAATAACATGTATTCTAAAAGTACAAGAAGGTTGGATGAGCACCATGGCCAAAGGGGGCTCTTCTTCCTGGCTAAAGCAGAGTCTCTCCGATAAGATTTTTATGCCGACAGATATATTGATTGGCAAAGCCACTTTAAAATCCTTAATTTTACTGAGTAAACTGTTGCTTCTGTGGGTGAAAATGTAGGTTTTAGAGAATCGAAATGACCAACTTTAGTAGGTATTTCATAAATAGAAAGTCAGTGTTTAAAGTATTTGAAAGGAAGGAGCTCTGACCCCAGGAGCTGGGTTTCACTTCCTTTTACTGACTAGCCACACTTTGATTTGGGACACCACTTCACTCGTTCTCATGGATGTGGTTTTAGCGCCTTTTTAAAAACCTTTTTTGTTTACTGAACTGTACAATTAAGCTTCACCCTGAATGCTATTTGAGGAGTCTCTTTCCATGATTGCTAGATAAGGATACCCAAGGGTTTAAAAGTAAAAGGCGTTGGGGACCTCGTTGAGCTACAACCCCAACCTGCTGCTAGAATGCAAATCTCAGCTAGGTTCTCTAATAGTTTGAGATCTGCCTTAGATGCATCTAAAAAAGTAAATGTTATTCAAGGTCTGACTCGTGGAAAGTCATTTCAATTTATGTTTCATTGAGATTTTATTGGCAGTAGTATTGCTTTTTCTGTGCTGTGCATATGGGACTTAAACTTTGTTGACAAAATATTGACTGTTGTACTTACCTGTGTAGGAAATCTTTATCAAATCTTTTTTTCAAATATCCTTTCAAATGATTTACTGTGATTTGGACAATATGCAAGTCTAGCAAAAGACCACTCGTTTGACTGTTACGTGAAGGTGAGCTTCTTCGTGTACATTGAGGTCGGAACTCTGCGATCCTGTTTTTACCATCTTGTGCCATTTTTGGCAAATATTTATCATATGTCATAGTTATCTGTTTGTACTTCTCTGTTAGCCAGTATCTTTAGACCGATCTCTTCGTCCCTGCTCGTGTCTCGCTGTGAAATTAAATATTTGCCATAATTTCCTTTTTTCCCCTCCTTGCTTATAGGTCCATCCACTTCTTTTTTCAACTGTTCGAAGTACAGGAGCAAATCGAAAAGTGCAACCAAGGATGAGAAGAAGCCTGCTGAGGTGAGCGAAGACCCACTTACCTCGTCCCTGTTGCCATCGCTCCATAGTTCTTGAGGTTATGTTTGATCGTCAGTCATTTGGATGCCAACCATGTCAGAAGTGTCAGAAGGAGCTTTTGTGATTACGCACTGTGATTCTGGTTAAGACCCGGAGGCAAAAAATATGCTTTTCTTTCTCTGTTTATTCTAACATGACATTTTTTCACAAACTTCATTTCCTTTGGGCTTGGTGGTGGGAGTGGGTGGAGGGATACCCAGCAGTCGCATAACCAATCCTCATACTTCTATCAATAAAGAGGCTTCTTGCCTTCTTGTACGTACGCTCTCTTTACTCGCTGCTCCGGTAACACACAAGTACTCTTTGAACAATGTGGTTTGATTGGGAATTTACGTAACAGAAAGATTGTTTTGAAAGACTACTTGCTAAATTCATTTGGTATATTTTCCACTCGCAGTTTTCTACAGGGCCGGCTTCCCAGTCCCTGTGCAGCATTACTGTCAGTGGGTCTGCAATGGTTCTACAGTGTGGTCCTCCAACCGACAGAGTCCACAAGTGCACGAGCGCAGCAGTGGAACACTGAGCTTGTGGATAAGGTAGCAGAGGCCCAAGGATTTCTAGGCTTTAAACAACACTTAGATAAGTGAGGTTAGTTGGTGGATGGAGACACACTCGAAGCTCTGGACCTCTTGGGCTTCAGGTTTGGGGAAACAGATTCTGGAAGTTGTAAGTGTGATCTCCACATAAAATTGATTTTGTTTGCCAGGATTAATATCCGTTTTCTTTCAGCTCATAATATGAGGACCAGAGACAATTCCGTTTGCAGCAAGGTATCTTTATTTTTTATCAAACAACAAGGACAGCCGACACGTGTTTCGCCCCTCTTGGCGATTTGCGCCGGGGCTTTTTCAAGGCTAAGTGGATTAAGTCACATCCAAGGTTCCTGTTTCATGATTGGTACATTGTTCATATAAAAATAAAGTTCTTCAATAAAAACATTTCTTTTCAGGCTAATGCCTCCGTGTCTACGATCTTCCCGGCATGGCGATCCCTGCGTCAGGTCCTTCCCAGTCCCTGTGCAGCATTACTGTCAGTGGGTCTGCAATGGTTCTACAGTGTGGTCCTCCAACCGACAGAGTCCACAAGTGCACGAGCGCAGCAGTGGAACACTGAGCTTGTCACTCCTCCGTTCCTGGCACTTGTGGCTTTTCTCACTTGGGAAGGAAGAGGACGACGACTCTGGTTCCACAACTGGAGTAGTAGGGGAATAAAAATAAATATTGCCTAAACTACGGAAGACTTTTGAAGTTCCTGGTGGACTTGGAGCAGGACGCCCTGATTGTGGCCTGTATGTGCGTTGAGTGCCTCCTAGCTCATAATGGCTGGGCAATGGCCTAGGCCCTTGCCCATTGCAGAACAGAGGGTACAAGGTCCCAGTCACAGTTCCCCTTATCAATTTGCTCGGTCCGTGGCTCTTTTATAGGTTCTGGTTCCCTCAGTGGTAAATCTGTGTCCTAGATCATTGGAAAATGCAAGGGCACAGCCCTGCTTACATGGAGAAGGAAGAGTATGGAGTACATCCCTTGGGATGATTCTGTTTTGCAAGAGGTTGATGCCTCTGTATGCAGGTGTATGTCTGTTGCAGTTGTGCCTTTGAAGAATAGATTAAGGCACCTAACATCATGCTGGCCTGAGCCTCTCAATTGGACAGAAGACCATGAATGCTGCTGTGGGACCGTAGAACTTCCTAGGCTCCCTGACTTGTCACCTAGGATCTTTATGGCCAAACTCATGAGAGACAATCCTGAGAACCACAGGTTCAACATAGAATTCTACGGCTCACCAATGCAGACAGGTCATTCCCCACCACAGTCCCTGCAAATAGATTGGTATGCAATTTCCTGACCCTTTCTGCTCCCACTGGGCTTCATAAGCAATCTTTTCCTTTTTGAAAAGCATTCACGGGACAGCATCCAGTGATCAATCTGAAAGAATTCAGTGAGTAGCTGGTCTTTCCCTTCACAATGGGAGACATTCACCTCCTTAAGGACATCTTATGACTGGGGGTACTGGGTACTCTTAGACCTCAAGGATGCATTCCTCATAGTTCTATTTTTACACAGCACCACCGATTTCTGCAGTCCATCTGGAGACACTGAATGTTCAAACTCAAGACTCTTCCCTTAGGAGTTTCCTGAGCACTGTGGCGCTTTACAAAGTTTCTGAAACCATTGTTGTTGGCACTCTGAGTATAAGGAATTTGTCTTCTCTATCTAGATGATATTCAAGGCCTAGGCCCAGCTCCCACCCACTTACCTGGGACTGATCCTCCAACTACTTTGGGCCCTTTTGAACCCACGCTTGTGCCTCGAGGCCCGTGCCTAGCTCCTTCTGCCACCTCTCGCCTCTCTCATGCCCTTCTCTCATTCTCTCACCTGCACCTGTTGTCTGCTTCTCTCCACTTTTTGTGCCCTCTCTTTAGAGCATCTTTTGTTTGTTTTCTGCTCTTTTCTTGCTTTAGTGCCACTTTTCTCACTTCTCAGTGGCTTTCTCAGCTTTTTACTCTTTTTTTCCTTCAGTGCATCTCTATTTCAACTTTTTAGCGCTTCTCCTGCTTTCTGCTCTTTTCACCACCTGCTTCCACTTTTGTGCCTTTCTTTGTGCTCTTACCCCTTGTGTGCCTTTCTTTCATTTTCTCACTTTCCCTTTTTTTTGCTTTTGTGCTGCTTCTCTTTGTGCCGCTTTTTCTCTTGCCCTGTTTGTTCCCTCAGGCCCCATCACCTCTCCCCCACACTTTTCCTGCCTCCCCCGCTCCTTACCTGCTTCTTGCGCTATCTTTCTTCCTCTTCCCACCCACAGTAGCCCTCTTCCTCCCAGGACCTACTTAATGAGACTGCTATGGAACCGTCCAAAGGCAAGCCCATCTGCACTCGCTCGTACCTGGACCACACCCAGTGCACCAAACCCTGGTCAGATCAACCCTCCAATTGCTTGACCCAGGCTGCCACCACAATAAGACATTTTACCTGCACCCACTGCCGCTTCGTCTGCAGTGAAACGCCAGCACACGATCCTACATGCAACTACTCCTCCGTCCACTTGGACTATAACCACTCACCACACCAGCATCTCAGCAATCGCTCGCATGAATGCTTCTCAACAACCGCTCGCTCTGCAAACACGCCACTGAAATCTGCGATCTTCTCAGCAACAGCATGCCAGACCGAACCTTCCTTACGAAAATCTGTATCAACTGAGCATCGATTCCAGACATCGCAGTGGCCATTCTGGCAGGCTACTGGATCGCATGCCAAGACTGCCTTCACAGACAAGGAAGAGGACTTGCAATTATTTCCGAGGACACCATCAAATGCACCACAAACACCTCCTTCATGGAACACATGCACTTCTGTCTGCAAACATACAGCTTTGCCTTGAAAGGATCCTTAGCATAGGGACCACCTGGACCGCAGCAACCTCGTCGCTCTCTTCACCATCAGCTCCAAGGACTTCATGCTACTTGGCGACCTCAATTTCCCTTTTGCAGACTTTAGATACCTGCTCCTCAGACCTCCTCAAGAGCCTGAATAGCATCGGACTCTCCCAGCTTGTCACAGACCCAACACATATCACAGGACACACTCTGGATCCGATCTTCGCCACTGGCATCAAAATCAAGTAGAACTCCGCCTCACCACTCATATGGACAGATCACACCATCATATACTTCCAGATCTCTACACCACAAGCGAATGCAGCCACCTGCATCACCTGCCCAGTCTGAACTTGAACAAAGTACGAGGCGAACTGGTGAAATGCCCTTGAAACAGACCAACCCACCCCAACACCACCAACAACTTAGACAAGGACATCACCAACTTCAACCAATGGATCAAGAACTGGGAAGACTCACTCCACACTCGTACTCATCAAACGTGACAGACCTAAAAGAACTAACAAACAGGTAAGCTGGTATACAGACAACCTGCGGAATCCAAACCCCAATGCAGACGGCTAGAAAGAAAATGGAGATCCAACTCCGATGCGCACGCCAGAACCACCTGGAAGACTGCACTCAGGCACTATCACCATCTCCTGAGAAACACCAAGAGAAAAACCCTAACTGAATTTATCGAAGCAATCTCTAACATCTGCAAACAGCTCTTCCTAATTGTCAAGGAGTTTACCACCACAGAGACTGCAGCCAGAATCATCACAAGAACTCTGCAACAATCTATCCAACTTATTTCACATCAGAAACGAAAACATTTACAGCAACTTCAAATAATGGCAAACAATACACACTTCTAAGTGACTGGAATGTACTCCTCGAGGAAGGCACCAGAGAAATCCTGAAAATAGCCCACTCAGGAACCCCAATGAACCCCTGCCCTCATCACATTTACTGCTTGGGAGGATCACAGATCCGCAAAATCCCCACCCACATCAGCTCTCCATCAAATTAGCCACTTTCCCCAAAGACTGCGAACATGCAGAAGTCCATGCACTCGAAAAAACATTGGCCGACCCCACCGAGCTGAGCAAGTTTTGACCCTTCTCCCTTCTCCTGTACCCAGCCAAAGTGATACAGAAAACAAGTAACAAACAACTCGCCACCCACCTCGAACTCCACAATGTACTTGACCGCACTCAGTCAGGTTTTTAGCGCAACCACAGCACAGAAACAATAGTCATCGTGGCCACAGACGAAATCTGCACAATACTGGACCCTGGAAAAAAATCTAGTATTCTACTTGACCTCTCCGCTGCTTTCGACACCGTATCACACTACACCCTCATCAGAAGACTGCATAACAAAGGCATCCAAGAACCGGCCCTCAACTGGATATGCTTCTTCCTCACTGGAAGAACTTAGCGAGTCAAACTACCAACCTATACGTCAGTACAGAAGAACCTATTCTGCAGAGTCCCCCAGGGTTCATCGCTAGGCCGTACCCTGTTCAACATTTACTTGACTCTGTTCTCGATCACATCATCAGAAAACATGGCATCTACATAATTTCCTACCCTGGTGACACCTAAATAACCCTATCGCTATCAGACCAGTCCACCACCACCACCACCTTCCAGCTGCTTGGTCAATGTAGCAGATTAGACGAAAGGCAAATTGCTCATATCTTCAGAAGAAGAACTGGGGGTCTAGCATTCTCCGACAACGCACCCAAAACCTGGAATGACCTACCTCCAAACATCAGGGCCTCCTCATCGCTTCTTGAATCCCTGCAGAAGCGGACATCCTTATTCGAATGCCTATGCGCCTGCTCGAACACCTGGATACCCTACCCGGTGATAAGCGGTGCCATACAAATCTACATAACATAACATGATGATCATTGCTGTATGAGTCTTGTGAGTCCCCTTCAGACGGGAGTTGCCTTGTTGGATTGGTTGGGTTTGGTCATTAACAGCAAGAACTTAGTGATGACCCCTTCTCAAGAGACCACCTTCATCTGGTTCATCATAGATGGTCTTCGATGAAGAAAATAGCAATGACACGAGAGCTTAAAAAGGCCTTGTTCAAGCCCAGAATCCTATTACAACAGATTGCAAGAACAGGCAGCCGTTTGTTATCATTAATCCAGGCCATCTTCACGGGACCACTGCACTAAAGGACACTTCAGAGGTGGTGCTCCTCAAAATGGTATTATCTTACTCTGAATCATTAACCATGTTGGAAGACGCCAAGAAAGAGATCTGCTGGTGGTAAGTTCACTGTGAGGCTTGGAACGGGAGAGACCTTTTTGGCTGAAACCTAAGCTGGTGATAGAATCAGACACCAACAGGCTGGGATCAGGTGTAAGATGTGGAGATCTACCTACCAGGAAGATAGTGGTCAGAAGAAGAACTTGGACTCCATATGAACTGCCTGGAGCTCTTGACAGGTTCCTTTGCAGTTGAATGCTGGCCAGAGGAAAAGGCCCAGCTTTGCGTTCTGTTGAAGTTGGACAGCAGTTCACTACATCACCCATTTGAAAGGAATGAAGTCCAACTGGGCAAGGAATTTTGGTGTTTCTACCTTAAAAGCCCCATAGCAGTGGCTGCAGAATACCGAACAGGAGTGAAAAATGTAGTGGTGGAATGGCATTCCAGACATCTACAGGACTGAGGTCCCTGGAAGCTGGTTTCAGCACTTTTCAGGAGGATCAAAAACAGATAAGGATAGTTTTCATTGGACTTCTTTGCATCACAACTGGGTTTCGAGGTTGAGATACATCAGCTGGAGGCCTCACCTGTGAACTGCAGCCATGGATGCTTTCCTTCTGGACTGTGGTGAGTAGAATTTGGTATGCATTACTGCCATTCGCAATGATTACAAAAACCTCAGCTCTGGTCCACGGACCCAAGACTAATATAGTGCTCATCACTCCAACTTGGTGCTGGAAGCTGGCATTAATGTATATAATTTAGGTCCCATCAGCCAGGGCCTCCACAGCAGCTACGGCTTTCTCATTTGGAGTGAGGCTGAAAGATACTATGAATGCAGCTGACTGGTCGGCTGATTCGACCGTCAAAAGGTTTTATTTTAAACCAGTGGTGGACATGGCCTCGCTGGTGTGTAGTAAGTGTTCAACTAAATGTCATAATCCTCTATATATAATACATTTCTTTGCATTACTTGGTTTTCTCATAGGGAATGGTCAAAAGCAGTGGAAGGAGTTTGGAGTCCACAGCAGCTGCTGTGTGAAGAAAGGGGGGGGGGGGGACATGGGAAGTAAAGGAGCCTCTTCAATGCAAAGAAGAATGATGATTGGTTATGAGACTGTTGGGTTTAACCCCCACCCCAGAATTCCATGTGAAATGTAGTTTGTGACTACAATTGATAGGTGCTGCTGGAGAAACAAGTGGAGAAAGTAAAGCATAATCCTTTCCTCCGTGTCTAACAATGGCTAGTAAATATGGTTTCATATAGACACTTATAACCACAGAACGCGGGTCCCTGACGTTACCACACGACACCCCGCTCGGAAGACTCTTTGATCCTGAAACCCGGTTCGTATATATGGGACCGGGTTGGTGACAACCTATGCATGCATAGGACGAATTACGAAGCGGCATTATTTTGGATCCCTTGTAATCAAGAACTGACTTCTCTTGAATAAATTTTGCTGTCAGTCACTCATAGAAGACTGACCTCGAACAAAAGGAATTGACGAACTGTTGCCTGTGAAGAAATACGTATCTCTGCACGATCTAAAAGGCAATAGAAAAACGCAGAGCCAAAGACCTCGGCAGGTTGACACCTACCCATACCCGGGCAAAGAACACTTACGTCCGCTCAGATTTCCCATCCACTACAAGCACTTTCAATTCTGAAGGCTCGTCATGAATCCAATTGCCCTGAGGAAGCTCCCAGTGAGGGAGAGAAACGCGTTGGCTGATGTATGTTAACAAATGTGGAACTCTTTGAAAAACAAAAGAATTTGAATAAACAAGACACTTTTTGCACATAAACATTACTTTTCTTGGACTCTTTTGTGATTACGTGCACCCCAACCAAACTTTCAAATATAACCACAGATTACTTTCATTTAAAATGTTTCCCAATCATCAGACTGGGTCCAGAAAATCTTGAGTACCTTTGCGCGGCAGTAGGTGTCGTCGTTCAGCTTGTGTTGTCCAAGTCATAAGTGATGTTGTGGTACTCCCTTAGCTGCCACCCTGGTGTGCTTACATCAGTTTCATTATTACGTGCCAACGGCGCGGATCTGGAGACCTACTTTGGTCATTTTGTGACCAACCGTTTTTGACTTTTTGTCAATTTTTAACTTTCGCATCCAGTCTTCTAAGTACATGTCCTCTGCAAAACTTTCAGGGTTCAAGCCTCGCAGGGATTGTCACAGGCAGATGTCTGTCTCCAGGAGACCCAGCCTTCCTATCCCAGCACCACTCTTTTGGGCGCTTGGTGGGGCAGAACTCACAAGCGAAGGTAAACCAAAGAGCGTTCCCTTCCACTCCACCGGATAAGGAATCCCAAAGGCAGGACACCTTTGGGAAATGCATATTCTCTTCACCCAGTCTTGCCTTGCAGTCGGTGAACACTGCATGCCTCTTAGGCTGATATTCCCATGCATTGTGGGACTGAGTTGTGCAGCTGCTTCCCATTCTGCCCGAAAAGAGTTGCGCCACCCTCAACCAAGCTTTGATGAATAGCAGGGTCGCGGCAAAGCTTGCCAACTGGTGTGGACTAGACCCCACAGACTCCCTGGGTGGAACCATGGCTTCTACAGTGGTGCTGCATCGTCACGTCAGGTTTTGGTCCTCTGGGTTCTCTGTGGACTCCAATCATTACTGATTGACATGCCCTTCGATGGCTGCTGCTGGTTTGGCAATAAGGCTGATGCAGCACTCAAGCATTTTTGTGAGAGCAGGGCCACTGCCAGATTCCATTGGATTTCTTTATTCACCCGATTTCAAAGGCAGTCCTTTGCACCTGCTATGATTCTGATGTTCGGCCTCTATCCTAGATTTCGGAGAGACTGACTTGGGGCCTCTGGGTCTCATGGCATCCTGTTGATAAAGTATGCCTGATGGCATATGCAGGCTCTGCAGTAGGATCATACACATCAGGGAAATCTTTCCAACATGGTCCAGATCTCGGAAAGAGCTGCAAAAGATCTGCAGTGGTGGCTGACGAGCCGCAGTTGGGTCTGCAGCATACCCTCTCCCGTCCCCACCCAGAAGAGTTCACAGTGGTGACAGATGCGTCTCTCCTGGCTTGCTGCTGCCATCTGCGAGAAGTGGAGGTCCGAGGACTCTCTGGCGGGGTCTCTGATTCACATAAGTTTGTTGGAGTGAAGGGCTATTCACTTGCCTTTGAAAGCCTTCCTTCCATCTAGGTGTTAACAGACAACACCACTGCTGTGTTGCATTACAGCAAACCGGGCTGGGTGGCCTCTGCGCTTCTTTACTTGGCTGGAACACCGAGACCTCTTCCTAGTCGTACAGCACCTGGTAGGGTCATTGAACTCAAGGACGCACAAACTCAGCTGTCCCTGCCTTGCTGATCACAAAAGATGGCTACGTCCGGAGGTGTCACAGGGTTTCATCCAAGAATGGGGAGAACCGTAGCTCGATCTGTTCACCACTGCCAAGAACGTGCAATGTCAGCATTTCCATGCTTTGGCATTTCTAAAGCGGCTCTTACTCTGAGAATTGTTCACCTCAAGTGAAACGCTGGGCTCCTCTACGCTTTTCTGCTGATACGATACCTTTCCAGAGTTCTCAAGAAAATCAGGATCCACTGGAACCAAGGCATGCTAGTGGCTGCGGATTGGGCACAGTGAGTATGGTATCCCGAACTCCTGAGGATCTGTTTTCCGGTCAGGCTGCCCCTTTTGTAGTACCCCCTGTTGCAGCAACAGGGCATGGTTCTGCACCCAAACCTGCTCATGCTCCACCTTCATGCCTGTAGATTGAGCTGCAACAGTCAAGGGGTTTTGATCTCCCTTCCAAAGCTTGTGATGTCATCTTGCCAGCCAGGCACCCATCCTCTAAAACTGTCTATGCTTGCCGTTAAGGTAAGTTTATAACCTGGTTCTTCCCATTATATATCAAAAATGGTAGAATGAACACCAAATTGCAATTGTCTTCAATAAAGTTATGTTTTGCTCAAAAGGCAGTGTTTAAGGCGTGTAGACCTAGAACACACTCCCTCCATGTGTGTTAAATTGGACATAGAAGCTGGAGCCTCATCATGTCCCCCAAGCGCAGGATGCACAGCCGGTGAAATTAAATGGACAGTCCAATAAAATTTGAACAGTTTCTTCCATTTTTTTAAATCCAGTTTATTCTTTGAGTAAACCTATTTAAACTATACGTTTTCATGGTCCCTTATTTCTACCTCAAGTTTAGTGAGTGCCTATACAGGCTTTTCTTCATAACACATGGGAATTCACCATTCTGTATACTGCAACATAGATGGTATAAACCCAATGCATTTCGGGCAAGCTGGCCTTCCTCAGTGGTAACTGTCCTAAAAAGAATCGCGAGTACCACATAGAATTAACTCTGAATCAAACATACTGTTACGTAATCAAGACTTTAAAATATATGATCTGATCTCTACCAAATGCATCTAATGCATGAAATACCAACCTTACAAGCACATGCATATGCAAAAGTAAGTGAACCTAAATTATTTGTGCAACATGAAAAATTACAATTTAAGGCGTGGAAGGCTGAGTGGTCCCACGTTGATACTAACTTATGGCCATGAAGTGAAGCGTAGGTTTTTGGACTCGATGCATTGGTTCACTGTGCCACCAGACCCTGTCTGAAATGTGGCCCTATTCAGAGGCTCAGTACACTTTCTCACAGTGCCTCTATTCCAAAGTGTTCCAAGAGAGGCGGAGGATTTGTAAAAGATCCAAACAGAATACTTATCCACCTGCAAATGTCACATTTTTGATGGTCTTGGACAGCAGTGAGCTAAATGTCTTTTCAGGAAATAAATATCAAGGCGTTGGAATGCATTAATTCTTTGCACACAAAAATGGTGTAGAGCCCATGCAAAATATTTTTCTGGGCGCCTCCGATTTTTGCCACCCAAGGTAAAGCTGATCAACAGTAAGTGTAGTACCCAAGAAATATGACTTGGTGTTCTAGCATGGGGACACTGTTTTATTGGCAGTGCCTGGCCTTGCTGCTAGTATATGGTAGATGGGAGAGGCTCTTGAGCGGGTTACTTCGATGCGGGGGGGGGGGGGGGGGGTTTAAACGCTGCAGTAGACTGAAACCACTAGGGTTTAGAATATCATTATGGCCTTTCTTAAGAAGATTGATAGAATACAATGCCTGACCTTGACTGTAGACTTGAACTTGCCTTGACTGAGTCCCCCTTCACTTCTCAACCCTTGTAAGGGGGCGAGTTGCCAAATGGATGAACCTATAGGGCTGTGAACTTGGATTGAAAGATGCACCTAGGATCTGCAGGTGACTACCAGAAGACAACACCGATGCAACGAAAACCTGCTTTTCTGATGTTTGAATGGTACAAATGGATGCTGTATAGGTGCATCCATTTACACCTATAGCTTTGTAGTGCAAGTCAACTCTGTGTGGCTTTATGTTGCAGAGTATGGTTTGCTTTTAAATATTTTCTACAAGGGAAACAAACCAAAAAAGACAACTTTTTTTCTCCAATTCCCAGAGAATAAATCTCGGTGCTGCAATGGTGCTGAGAGCGTCTCTGATTTCGGTATATCTAAATGTGTAAAAACTGCTCTGTGCGTTCTAGGGAGAATAAGAGGGCAGGCGCTTGGCTGCTGTATTCGGTTGTAGCTGACCATACTAGGCCGAAGTCTGGCCATCTTTGGCTGAAACGTTTCTCAAAGCTGCTGGAAGATGACATTTCAAACGCTGCCTGGGTATTTTTAACTGTAATTTTATTGAAACATGCCTATAGAAAAAAGAATACACTTTCATGATCGTAGGCATATTTACAGATGTACCTGTTGGTTAGTTTGTGTTGAAAAAAAATGCTGCTGCTGAATCCAGTACTCCTGACACCCAACGGATTCAGTCATTGCTGTGACAGTGGTCTCTTTGCTAGGACTGTAGTTATCTGCTATACTGGATTAGCACTCTCCCTTTGGACTGTTGAGACTTCTCTCACTGCGTAGTGCTGTGCCATCAACACAGATGTGCACCACCGCTCCTGATGAACCCAGCATGCACTGCTGCGCCCAATCCAGGGTCCAGTTTTGGGTGTGGTTCAGGTGTTGGCTCAGGGAACTGGAAACAGTCACCGTCTGTCTCAGTGTAAGAGACAGTCAGAAGCTCATTGACGGAGTGGGACGTACAGCAGCTCACTGATGAGTTCTCGGAGTTGCAGAAAGTTCAAGAATGTCCAGGAGCGCTTTCAAGTTGAGGATCATCAAGAGAGAAGTCAGGGCCTTTCTTATGGATAATGTCAAGAACTTGCCTATGGTTAGAGCTCATGCAGACGCTCCTTAATAAGTTGAAGTCAGGCGCTAACTCACTGAGACTGACAAGAAAGCAATCTGGAGTTTCAGTGGGGAGTGTCAAGAGCTCACTCATGGTTATGAGTAGAAGCTATTCAGGCTACCCAGCAGAACAAAGAATTCCGACATTTGACCTAGTCTATATATTATAAAACTAAATAAAGCAGGCTCTGACCAGCAGGACTGACTGCCCTGGAGTGTTGACGGTGCTAGAGTCTGCTGATGCACAGTAAGAGATTTGGTAGCATGCACTCATTTCTTAAAGCATTTAAATTAAGTGGACTGCAGCTCAAGATTTGTGTGCTCCATTGGCTGGACTGCAGATCAAGATATGTGCTTCATTGGCAGGTCTGCCGCTCAAGAAATGTGTTCCATTGGCTGAACTGCTGCTCAAGATGTGTGATTCATTGGCTCGAGTGCAGTTCAATACTGCTCCGTTCGCTGAACTGCACCTCAAGATGTGTGCTTCATTGGCTGAACTGCTGCTCAAGATGTGTGGGTCATTGGCTGGACTGGAGCTTAAGATATGTGCTCCATTGGCTGAACTGCACAGCGCCAGGCAGTGACATAGCTAGTTGTAACAGTTAACTCGTGCAACCAATATGTAGGTGCAGCTTGACTGTGCAGGCAATACAATTGCCAAAGCCAATAGGTTTTGCTAGCTGATGTGTATCGGTTTTAAAATTCTTGCAAGCATTTGGCTCAAAATAATAGAAAACAAGCATTTTAAATGCAATAGGTCTCAAATTTGTGGGCGTTAAATGTATTGGCATTGGAAGACTCCCACATGTTGTTGCGGGATATCCAACTCCCTGGCTTAACGGAGGAAGATCATGACTACATGGACAGTGCCCTCACGGCGGATGAGGTTGCCCTGGCAATACGCGCCTTGAATTCGGGTAAGGCATTAGGCCCTAATGGTCTCACGATTGAACTAAATAAACTAGGACCTGATAAGATAGCACCCTATCTTAGGGATATGTTTGTAGAAGCCCGGGAGGAAGGGAGTTTACCGTATGACCAGAGAGTGGCCTCTATAGTGGTTATTCATAAAGAAGGGAAACCAAAGACTAAATGTGCCTCTTATAGGCCCATCTCTTTATTAAATGCAGAGCCTAAGATTCTTGCAAAGGTGTTGTCAAATAGGCTTATTAAGGTCATTAGTGGATTAATACACGCTGATCAATCCGGTTTTATCCCCCACAGAAATACCGCGTTGAACCTTCGCAGGTTACACTGAGTCTTGGCCAGGGCCCATACTTTGGGAGAGCAAGCGATAATAGCGTTGCTAGACCCAACAATGGCCTTTGACACAATAGAATGGCCCTATTTGTGGGCGGTCTTGGCTAAATTTGTATTTGGACCGGAATTTATTGCCTGGGTTAGGCTATTATATAATGAACCTCTCGCGCAAGTAGTAGTCAATAATCGAGTCTCTGTGGCATTTGGATTGGGAAGAGGCACCCGACAGGTGTGCCCACTCTCCCCCTTGTTGTTTTCACTTGCGCTCGAACCGTTGGCAGCCTGGATTAGATGGGAGCCCTCTATCCGAGGTATACAGTGGTCCTCTCAGTTGGAGGACCGGATTTTCTTATATGCTGACGATATTTTACTTTATTTGACATCACCCAGAAAATCACTAATGGTTGTTTGTGATGTTTTGGCATCATATGGTAGAAATTCGGGGCTCACTATAAATTGGGGGAAATAATCTATGTATGTTTTGAGTGGAGATACCTCGATACCCCCGCAAAACTGCCCTATACAAGTTGTAACTGATGGATTTAAATATCTGGGGATTTTTATTTCACTTGATCCCAAACTTTGGTACGAAAGGAATCTACTCCCCCCTCTGGCTAGATTACAAAGTGATGTAGACAATTGGAGGAGGCTACCCCTCTCCCTTTTGGGACGGGCCACACTTTTCAAAATGATGTCCCTACCTCGTTTTTTCTACATCCTACAAAACACGTTAGATCTGAAAAAAAACAGGTTAGTATTAGATTCCTTACCTTAGAATATCCGCAGGTGTCAGTCTGGATCCGGAAACTTTTGCGTAGCAGTACCCCTGCGCGTCGGTAGGCGTTGTCTACAGGCGTCCCCTGCGGCTTTGCGTCCGTCGTTGGCGTCGTGCGCCGTGATGACGTCGCTGGAGTATATAGATGCCGCCTCCGCGCGCTGACGTCAGTTCTTCTTTTTTCCGCGCCAGTTAGCGCAGATCCGAAGAGCAGTACTCCGGTCTTTTGACCAAGTTTTTTGATCTTTTTTGATCTCTTGAATCTTCTACGGTGCCGGTAGGATGCCCGGTTTTAAGAACTGTGACGACTGTGACCGGACTATGTCGGTCACGGATCATCACCGACTCTGTCTCCGGTGCCTGGGCCCCGACCACGACGTGGACGCCTGCGTCAATTGCCGGGCCTTGATGAATAAGGCTAGGTGGGAGCGCTCCCGCAAGCTGCTCGAGCTCCGGGTGTCGGCCCGCGTCGAGAGCGGTCCCGCTGGAGGTCAAGGGAGCGATCGAGGGAGCGGTCGCGGAGCCGTCACGGGCGCTCCGGGAGTCGTCACTATGCATCTGGTTCCTCAGGTAGGAAGCACAAAAAGTCGGGGCGTTGTCATCGTACCCCCGACGCTCGCGCGATGCGGCCGGGGGTTCAGGTGGCCCCGTCTCCGCGTGAGTCGCCGACGCGGCCTGCTCCATACCCTGCGGTCCCTGGGCAAGGCGCGTCGCCCGAGGAGATAGAGGCGTTCCTCGTGGCCATGAGGGCTCTTTCTCCTCCGGCGGGTTCCGCAGCGCCTTCGGGCCCTGTGAACCCGTCTAGGGGCCCTAGCGCCTCTGGGGACCCTGCCTCAACGCTGGCGGGTGCTTCGGCGCCGCCGTCGCCTCCAATCCCGGCGCCGCAGGGGCCCTCGGGGTCGACGCCGGCTGGTCAACCGGCCTCTCATTCCATCGGGGCAACCCCTGGCGCCGCCCCCGCGCGGCGCCGGCTCCGGCCGGCGCCGGTGCCTGGCGGCGCCGTCCCCATTCCCTCTCCGAATCCGGACGCGGAGTCGGACCGGCGTCGTTCGACGCCGGGCTCGACGCCGATGGGGCCTGTGAACCCCGAGGAGCCGGTCTACATTGTTGATTCAGAGTATGGTGAGGATGTAGAATACGGAGAGGGGTCTGAGGACCCTCTGACACGCGAGTGTCAGTACGACATGGACTGGACGGGTGACTTGGGTGACGCCAGTGGTCTGGATGACTCCCCCAACCCTGGCTTTGTCTCGCCTCCTACCGTGGCTACGGAGGAGGGGGCTGCCTATTCAGTGGTGTTGATGAGGGCTGCCAAGGCCTTAAACCTTGTGCTCCCCGTCGCGGCCGTGAGGACTAACACCTCACTGAGGTACTCAAACCGCAGTCATGCCCACAGGAGCCACTGCTGCCGTCCAACGAGGCCTTAACGGACGTTCTTTTGGGCACGTGGTCCAGGCCCGCTTCAGGTTCGCCTGTTGATAGGAACGTGGCCAGACGCCAACGTCCGTGTTCGGACGACCCCAAGTTTCTGTCCACCCACCCCACCCTTGAGTCTGGTAATCCAGGCCTCCACCTCCCAGACCGCATTCCCGTCGGCCCCGCCCGACAGGGAATCCAAGAGGTACGACCAGTATGGCAAAAAGGTCTTCTCGTCCCTGAGTCTGGGACTGCGGTCTTGCAACACCGCGTGCCTCGTGGGCCGCTACACCCACTCTCTGTGGGATACGGTCGCGGACCTGCTGCCTGAATGCCCCCCGGAGGTACGGGCTAAGCTCGGCAAGGCTATGATTGAAGGCCGAGACGCAGCAAGATATTCCATCAGCTGTGGTCTTGATACGACCGACTTGCTGGGCAGAGCGATGTCCACGACGGTGGCGATTCGTCGACACGCCTGGCTGAGATCCGCCAACTTCTCGGCTGATGTCCAGAATGCCTTGATGGACATGCCGTTTGATGGCAGTCGCCTGTTTGGCGACAAAGCGGACCACGCGCTGGAGCGCTTCAAGGACTCCAGGGTCACGGCCAAGTCCTTAGGTCTCTCGACCCAGCACCAGCAAACGGGTTCGTTTCGCTCCTTTCGTGGCCAAGGAAGGGGTGGTCCCACACGTGCTGCCAGCCACGCGCCGCAACAGACTTATCAACGCGGTGGCGGCCGTGGAAACCGCCATGGTGGCGGTCGGGGACAGCGGCGAGGTCAGGCCACACCTCCTTCCGCAGCATCTGCCACTAAATCCTCCTAGTCCGTGCTTTCAGGCCCATGTGACACCGGTGGGAGGCAGGGTTCGCCATCACCTCTCCTACTGGCGCACAATAACATCGGACAGGTGGGTGCTGCAGCTCGTCCGAAGGGGCTACTCCCTCCCCTTCGAGACAACTCCTCCAGCCATGCCACCGCAGAACCACCGTGTGTCGGGGGAGCACTTGGCACTTCTGATGGAGGAAGTTACGGCCCTCTTGGCCAAGGGGGCCATCGAGCGCGCTCCTGGGCCAGAAGTAGGACGTGGTTGCTATTCCCACTACTTTCTGGTACCCAAGAAGGACAAAGGGGGCCTACCTCCTATCTTGGACCTAAGGAACGTCAACGGCTTCCTCCGGAAGGAGAAGTTCAAGATGTTGACTTTAGCTCAGGTCTTGGCTGCTCTCGACCCGCAAGACTGGATGGTAGCGTTGGACTTGCAGGATGCGTATTTTCACATCCCCGTCCTGCCGGCCCACCGGTGTTACCTGCGGTTCACGGTAGGCCTAGAGCATTTTCAGTTTATCATGCTCCCCTTCGGCCTTACCAGCGCCCCACGGGTGTTCACCAAGGTGATGGCGGTGGTCGCATCTCATCTGCGCAGATTGGGGGTCTCAGTCTTCCCCTATCTAGACTACTGGTTGTTGAAGGCGGGCTCGCCCCAGACAGTCGTCCACCACCTTCAGATGACGGCAGACCTCCTGCACGAGCTGGGGTTCTCCATCAATGTGCCAAAATCACACCTGTGTCCCTCTCAGAAGCTCCTTTTCATCGGAGCGGTTCTCGACTCGGCGCAGTTTCGGGTCTATCCTCCGGAACGGCGAGTCCAGGATATACAGGCTTTGATTCCCATGTTTCAGCCGTTAGCCCGGGTTTCGGTCAGGTTGACGATGCGGCTGCTGGGGCTGATGGCTTCCTGCATCCTTCTGGTGCATCACGCCCGGTGGCGGATGCGGGCTCTGCAGTGGGACCTGAAGTTTCAGTGGGCCCAGCATCAGGGCAATCTGTCAGACCATGTCTTGATCTCGGAGGGCACTGCAAGACAACTGCAGTGGTGGCTTACGGACCGCGATTGGGTTAGAGGCAGATCCCTCTCCCTTCCCCAACCGGAGCACGTTGTTGTGACGGACGCGTCCCTCCAGGGCTAGGGAGGCCACCTGGGAGAGGCAGAGATCAGAGGCATCTGGTCTCCGGCGGAGTCCCGGCTCCATATAAACTTGTTGGAGCTCAGGGCGATTCGTTTGGCACTGAAAGCATTCATCCCCTTTGTCAACGGGAGTGTAGTGCAGGTGTTCACGGACAACACCACCGCCATGTGGTACTGCAACAAACAGGGCGGGGTGGGGTCGTGGACCCTCTGCTAGGAGGCTCTGCGCCTCTGGCAATGGCTGGAACGTCAGGGCGTGACTCTGACGATTCAACACCTGGCAGGTTCTCTGAACGCCAGGGCGGACGAACTCAGCTGTCGGTGCTCGATGGATCACAAATGGCGTCTGAACTCGGACGTGGCGTAAGGCCTCTTTCGGCAATGGGAGGAGCCTTGGTTAGATCTATTCGCCACAGAAGAGAACGCGCAATGTCATCAGTTCTGCGCGTTGGAGTTTCCAAGACGGCACTCGCACGGCGACGCCTTTCGGCGCGAGTTGAGTTGCGGTCTCTTATACGCCTTTCCGCCTATACCACTTCTGCCCAGAGTGCTGAAGAAGATCAGGCGCGACCGGGCCCATGTTATCCTTGTGGCTCCGGACTGGGCTCGAAGGTACTGGTATCCCGAGCTCCTCGGCATGTCAGTCGGTCCCCCGATCCGCCTGCCCCTTCAGGAGGACCTTCTGTCGCAGCAGCAGGGGACGGTCCTCCACCCGAACCTATCCAGCCTCCACCTCCATGCGTGGAGATTGAGCGGCGGCAGTTGAGGCCATTTGACCTGCCTCCTGAAGTCTGTGATGTGATTCTGGCAGCCAGGAGTTCCTCCACGAAATAGGTATACGCCTGTCGGTGGAATGTTGTGGCATGGTGCACAGCAAAGGCTGTGGATTCCTTTCATGCCCCTCTTTCTGAGGTTCTTCTCTTCCTTCTTTCTCTTGCCCAGCAGGGCTCTGCTCTGGGCACTATCAAGGGCTACCTTTCTGCCCTTTCGGCCTTTCTGAGGCTGCCTGATCAACCTTCTTTGTTCAAGTCCCCCATTGTAACAAGATTCTTGAAGGGCATCACACACATGTATCCACCTGTTCCGTTTGTGATGCCTCAGTGGGACTTGAACCTGAACTAATGTTTCTTACAGATATATCGTTACCGAAGGTAAGTAACTTGTTCATATAGTTCCGGCCAGTTATTTCAGAGAGGTGGAGGAAGTACAGCGCAAACTATTATGGGAGGGTAGACCTCGTATCGCACTGGCCAAGTTGACGTTATCATGGTATGATGGTGGTATTGCCCTGCCAGACATCAGACGATATTATTGGGCGTCACAATTAGCGGCCTTAAATCAAGGCACGCATGGGCCCGGCTCAGACCCGGGTTATGCAATGGATAGGTGGCTACTCCCAGGTGGTAATTATATCAGAGCCTTATATACCAAATCGGCAAGTAAAAATTTGACAGGACCCACTAAGGTTGCAGTCAAGATATGGCATGATGCCACCAACTCTTAACCCCTTCGATGTGGCCGCGATTTTTCCCGTGTGCGGCCGCCGGCCGAACACGGGCGGGCCATGACGAACCCCAGCCGTCATCAGCACACGAGCACCGTAGTGCATGACGGCTGGGGTTCGTCACCAGCATGGAAGGGGTTAAGGATGGAAGGACCGCACTACTCTGGTCACTCCGCTATTTGACTCTGAAAAGCTGGGTAAACTCTGGAACACCAAAGGTTTCGACAAGTGGAATTTGATAGGGATTGCTAGGCTTGGTGATGTTTGGGCTAGGGATAGGATGAAGACGTTCACTGAACTGCAAACTGAGTTTGAGTTGAATGGGGTAGAATATTTCCGCTATGCGCAGGTTCAACATGCGTTAAGATCGGCTATCCCGGTAGGGGAGGATGTGCCCGAGGCCTCACCTCTGGAAGATAGAATATTGGATGGTCATTTGCCAGAGAAAACTATTTCCCTCATTTATAGGAAGTTGATAAACCATAGAGCAGAATTATTGTTGGAATTGAGAGATAAGTGGATGAGGGATGGTATTGAACTTGACGATGAGGACTGGCAATCAGCAGTGTCCTCCCCGAGGGAGGTTGCGATCCCGGCAAGACTGCGGTTGGTCCAGTTGAAAATACTACACCGAGTGTATATCACAGGCCCACGCTTAGTCCGGATGGGGCTATCTGAAGACGACTTGTACAGACGTGACTGTGGTCAAGTGGGCACGTTCCTCCATATCCTCTGGGAATGTCCTCATATGGTGGATTATTGGAGTGCGATACACAGGGTTATGCGAGAGGTATTGGGAGTAACAGTAGCACCGGAGGCTAGAAGATGTCTCCTCAACATCCGGGAACCTACAGAGCTGAACATAGCACAGGCTAGGTGGGTTACTCTAGGGGCTACGATAGCAAAAAGGAATATTGCACAATTATGGGGGTCCAAAGCACCACCTAAGTTGGAGGACTGGAAAGAGTGTGGACTAGTGCATATTTCGAGAGAAAACGGTTTATCTGGCGAGAGGTAAACCCCGCAAGTGGGAAACGGTCTGGGGCCAGAGGAACCGATACAGGGGTAACATCTGTGTGCCTCCTGTTGATCTAACACCAGATGTGCTCGCATCCCCGGGACACGTGTAAGTTGAGGTTTACAATCTCCCCTTACCCCGCTTCTTCTTGTATCCCCCAAAAAACAGTATTATTGACACGTTGTAATAATTGTGGGAAGATTCACTCTCTGTACTATACACTGATTGAAATGCCTAATGTTAATAAAAAGAAAAAAAAATGTATTGGCATTTTAAATGACAATGCCTTTTATCTATATATATTTTTTAAAGCAACACACATATAAAAGGCATTGTTATTTTTAATGTTTGTATAAAAATGAGTGCCCCTGACAGTAGTTCCTAAATCAGGGTGTATCAACAGTTTGTGATGAACAATTTAGGAACATGGAAATATCTTCTTGGACCTGAAGAGCATTCACAGAAATGACATGCATGTACCATTCATTTACAAAAATATATATTTTTTTTATTATTTTATAGGATATTTTATAAATTAGTCATATTGAATTGCATATAAAATATAGCAATAACTCCAGTGTCAATTATTGCAATCCTGATTAACAAGAACAGTTATTTAAATTATTTCATTTCAAAGGATACAGAGGTTTTCTATTCTAATGTTCATCAAACATTTACTGAATCAATTACTATGTGCAAATTTTTACTCCAAATCAGAACAACAATGTTTTAAGGCATGGCTTTTCTATACAATAATTCCTACGCGCATTTCGGCTGAAGCCTTCATCAGGATGCCATGTACATCTATAATTTTGAAACCGGGAAAATGTACATGCAGACAAAAACATATATCAGTGATGCAATTTGGTCCTATTTACATGATTTCATTTACAATTAAAAATCTGACAATATACTTTTTTTATCTAAAGAACCAGAATAAAAAACACTAGTCACTCAAAAAGAAATAATACCAAAAAAGAATTAAAGATAATATCTTAGAATGAAGATAAAGGAAAAAAGAAAGGAAAGACAAGTTTTCAGACTCCGTGTAGGATAACATGTCGATTTAATGGAAGAACCTATTTACCAACACCATTGTGTAAAGTAACTCTTAAAGTACAACGAGATGGAATTAGAAATAGAAGGATGAGGCCGAGGGGGGGGGGAGGGAAATGGGGGGGGCGGGTGCCGGGAGGATGGGGGGAAAGGCTCTGACACTGAAGTGAACTTTTTTAGGCACATCATTAGGCAAAATGCTGTCACTCAGTGGAAGAGAGCCAGTGATTAAAGTGGGCCGACTGATTGCCAAAGGGTGTATACTGCAGGGGCGCAGACAAAATATGAATGACGGTTGAACCGGCCAATCGATAAACATGGCTGACCCAAGCAACTCGATATTATGTATCTTTTAATTATGAATGATTTTGATTACAGCATGTTTGTGAGACAGCTAAAGCTTTTTCTAGTCTACACTTGAAAAAGAAACCCAAAAGAAAATGCAGATTAAAGAGAGGAGCTGTACTTGAACAGAGAATGGCAGATAACCGGTGGAAGCATGTTTACTTATGAATCTCCTTGTGCTGAAGAATTATCAATGCAGAAAATAAATTACAAATATTTTACAAAAACACCCATCCGTTTGTTATGCTCTCAATTCAAAGCTTATAACTGTGTCCTCTCTCCAACAGGTGTTCCGGAAGGACCTCATTAGTGCCATGAAAATTCCTGACTCCCATCATGTTAATATAGAAGAATATTACCTCTTCGCGGACTCATGGAAACAAGAATGGGAGAAGGGAGTTCAGGTCCCAGCCAGCCCCGAAACAATACCTCAGGCTTCGCTCAGGTGTTTGCCTCCAACAGTTACTCAAAATATATTGAATTTATATTTGCATTCTTGGGGATGTTACTGTCTTTTTTTAACTGCTTCTATGGGTTTAACTTGCTTTACTAAAAAATGTTTTTTATATATATATATATATATATATATATTTTTTTTTAGACCAGCTTACTTTGTTACATTTTAGTTCAACACTTTATCTGCTTTTTTGTGTCTTTGGATTATTGCTTTCTTAATCGAAAATGTAACGCAGAGCCAGCATGACTGGAAATTAATGGAAATCTGTTTTACATCCCTTGCTAATCCTCTGCTGCAGATTGTTTGTCTCCGGAAGAGACATAATTGTGTTCGAGTTACTTTAAGAGTAGCATAAATGAAAAAAGCAAAAAAAATGCTAAAACTGATATTACATTGTGGGATTATAATTCATATCTAGCTTTGGATTGACACTCAGAAAATTTTGCAAAGCTTTAACAAGTCCAACTACTAACTGTTGAATGCACAGCATGTGAATCTAAAATAGCCTCCGGCTGCAAAACTTACAGGGTAGTGACTTTGTCTTATTGGCGACCATGTGTTTCCACAGATGGATACATTCAGACTTATGTGACCACAAGTTCTTTTGCTTAAGTATATTAACAGAGTTTAAGAAAATCTTTGACTTGTGAATGCTTAGAATGTGGATGACACATTGTCACTGGAGAGGGATGAACCCAACATTTTGTGATGGAGGGTTCTTTAGTGTTCTCTACTCCACAGTTGATCTTCCCTGCTAGCTGCTCTAATCTGCACATTCCATCAAAATGTTTTGGAGTACTGCATATCCTTACTACTGCTTTTCCACCTTCAATAACCGATTTTAAATATGTTTCACTTGATCCTTGCGAAAGTCCATAGCACGGGTTCAAACACGTTAGCTGAAGATCCAGAATGTTGGATTGCTCGATCTAATAATGTATCGCCTTTAACTGGTCTGAGGAATAACATTCAAAGCTACAACGACCTCAAAACCAGTGTGTACCCATATAATATGGACAATTAATGTTTTGGCTAAGTGGCTGCTGCAGTTCGTTATCATTAATGTATTAGTCGATCCTCTAAATACCAGCTCTGATTGCACCTGGGGTGACCAGTGTGCTCGATACTGGCACTCTATTTTTCTACAATGCGCGGGTTGTAGCCTGTTAATGCATGGAACTAGTGGCTAGTACACTGATGTATGTTGGTGTAGCATGCTGTTGCCACCCATTGAGTTGTGTGTGTTTAGCGCTTTCTGCTACTAAGTTGTGGGCAGATAATTAACTTTAGTTTGATAGTTTTTTAATGTAGTGCTCACTGATGCAGCTTTCCCATTTCGAAGCGTAGCAGGTACTGCTGTTAAGCAATTTTAGTGTGCTCCGCTTTCTAACTACAAAAGGCTGAATGTTTGAGATTTCCTATCAAGATTTAAACTTGGCATCCCTGTGTTGCTGGATGTCAGTGGTGAGTGCTTACCTTATGGAGCCGTCTTGCAGGCTTCTGATGCAAAAAGGGGTATGGTCCCACGTGGATGGCGGCTCATAAATATTTTAAAGCCTGTACAGTAGTTTGCAGTGCTTGGGACTGCTACAAATGTGCTGGTTGATTTGTTCTCTGTTCATTTCCACTGTCAAAGACAATTGATAGGCATGTGAATGTGGCCTTCACCAAAGCCTGTGACTGAAAAGAATACTGCATTCTAGGGAGGCATCTTGCTGTGAATGGAGCAGGGCCTTCTTAGTGGCAGCAAACCTTGGACTGTAGCTGATGAGCTTCAGGCTCTTTCTACTATACAACAATACAGAGTTTAAACAAACGCCTTTTTATAGACCTTCATCTTTCGTTTCTACGGTCATTTCACATTTCCATGTTGACCATAATGGTTTGCTTCCTGTAATTCTTTTTTCAAGGGATATGATGTGGAGTTTTATACAGATCTTTTTAAGTGGTTGACTGCACCTGTAGGCTTACAGAAGAAATGTTTTTTAATGGAAAAGCTTCCATTTTCCATTTGATTATCTTGTGTATCACCCATTGTCAATACATTCATTCACCAAGCATAGGTGTTGAATGCTGTATTATACGTTTGTCATATATTTAGAACTGTATATTTTTATTACAATTTTTTATTAGTTTGAATCAACCGAACATGATGAAGAACATTTGCATTTCACTGTCACAATGCGACCAGCCAGAAACAAATCACAGTCCCAGCCCGTAGTAAGCCCCCCCCCCCACCTCCCCCACATTTTGTTGAACTTCTGCGGGCAAACATGGGCAATTTAGACAGACTTTCAAGTTGAGCACACCAGTCCACTTCTGCCCTCCCCCAGGGCTTGGGCGCTGGGGGAGTTTCATCACCAAGCAATGTCTCTCTTAGCCAACAATGTGGTGACGCCCACAAATGTGGGGTCCACCTGGGAGCCACCCACCTCATCAACAATATCCAGAAGGGCTACCCTAGGGATAAAATCAAGATCACATTCCAGGACCACCGAGGCTCGCTGGGCACCCACTGCCAATAGACCAAGATGTCCGGACAGGCCCAGACAGCATGGTAGAGATCAGCTAATGTTTCTGAACACTGAAAGCAGACCTGGTCTGGAATGGGATGAGGTATGTCGTATGCAATTGAATTAGCTGAAGACTAGTAGGGATGGCCGATTCAGAAAAGGGGGTGGTGATGGACAGAGTATCTGAATTAAGCTGAACACTCGTACCCAGTCAACAGATCAGGGCTTGATCCATCACCGTTTTTTAGCTCACTGCACCATCCCAGCTCAGAACCTGGCTACATGCAAATTAGTCTGTCTCTGGCCCAGTGCATCATGGGAACAGGGCAGACCAAACTACCAAGCCAATTCTTGTACTGGAAAGGAAACCAGCTTCCGGGGACCAGTTTCTGGCATTACAGCCGTCTTCGGCCCGGCTTGCTTGAATCCTGATGGTGCAGTGAGCAAGGGACTCAATTCGGAGTATACCCTTCCACGCTTATGGTTGAAGCTTGTTTCCTTTCCAGTTAAAGAATTGGCTTGGTAGTTTGGTCTGCCCTGTTCCCATGATGCACTGGGCCAGGGACAGACTAATTTGCATGTAGCCAGGTTCTGAGCTGGGATGGTGCAGTGAGCTAAAAAACGGTGATGGATCAAGCCCTGATCTGTTGACTGGGTAGGAGTGTTCTGCTTAATTCAGATACTCTGTCCATCACCACCCCCTTTTCTGAATAGTAGGGATGGCCAGCAAGCGCTGGGCCAACTGCACCTCCCTTCAGTCCGCCTCATCCGGTTCACCAACCCAACCCTCCCAACTGTCTTAGCCTCTCAAAAGCATGTGGAGCTCTCATTTAGAAAAGTTGTGTAAAGATTTTCTGCTTTCATAATGTCTAGAGGTGTTGTGCATTCCTGTATTCTGTAAAAACATTGCAATAAGGGCGTTGGTTAATGTAGACTTGGCATCTGTCCATACGTGTAATGCCATGTTACATGCCTTTTCTTGTATTAATTACGTTTTTCTGGCATTATGTGGCACTTTCAAGTCTCCATCATAGTGCGTAAAGTGGATTGTTGTTAAGCACAGGTATCCAGATAGGCGCCTCCCAGGATCCGAGTCTTTGCTTCCCTGAGGCCAGAGTTGAGAAAAGCTGCCTAAAATGAATGATGACTTAAATAGATCGTAGTTAACGAGTGCAGGCACATTTTGTCTGACATTCCAGTGTATTTTAAAGAAAACATGAAGGCTCGACATGACCATGATTATTGTGTGTGATTGTGTAACCGGTGGCATAGATGGTGGATTATTTGCTCTTTGTGATGTATGCAAATGTAAATGTAAATGTGTTTCGATTTATATAGCGCACTTTAACCCAGGGGTCCCAAGGCGCTTGCTTAGGGAACCCGTCCTGGTATTCCCCTGTGAGATATCCCGGCCGGGTATCCACAAGGTGAAAGCCAGGCATCCCGCCGCGAGGGGCCGTAGTGGAGATTAAGCAAGCTATTGCCCAGAGTCGCAGAGTGTGACCCCGTGAGTCGAGTAGGCACCGGAGCGAGAATTGTCGACTCCGTGGAATTTTTGAGCCCGAGACCCGCCGAGGCGGGGAATCGAACCCTGGTCCACAGCCGATCTCAGCTTCCGGGTCTGCCGCCTCTAACCACTGAGCCACGCTTCTCCACGTATACATAAGGCTTGCGTTTATTTTGCGCATGAGTGGGTGAATTCAGTTGCCGTCTTCAGATGCAGTTTGCAATACAGTGGGTAGAAACCTTCGAATAATGAATGACCTCCTAACAACTGGATATGTCTTCCACTCTGGCCTGGCATATGTGCTGGTGGCACCTGGTACTACAATCTTTTTGGCACCCCCCATGGCCTCCTCGGATTCCCTCACTGCCACCCGGCAAAAGTGCTCCTCATGTTTTAAAGTGCTGGTAAACGCTGGCTGTACTAATCCACTCAGCTGTCCACATAAAATACAGATCTGTTCTTTGCATCAAGCATATTAACCCTCTGCGCTACTTTATGGCGAGTCAAAACTACCCTTCGACAAAACTCCCATCTCTCTCCAGCAGGAACATTACTCATAAGAGTTATCAAGACGTATTTACAGCTTCCTGAAAGCTGGAGCTCAAGGAATTCTGCAGCAGTTGCTTTTAAATCATCAGTTATTGCTAAAGACAGCCCCAGCCCTGCCAAGTACCAAGCATCTGGACTATGGCAATGTCCTATATCTGGGGGCCCCAGTCTCGGCAGTCCACAGACTCCAATGTGCACAAAATGCTGCGGCCAGAATACTTACTGGAACCGCTGCAAGGAATTCCGCTAAGCCACCTCTCAAAAGTCTGCACTGGCTACCAGTCAAGGAAAGGGTCGACTTCAAGACCCTGTGCATTACCCATCGAATACTGCACAATGAAGGCCCTCCCATACTTAGGCCACTGATGTCCCTCCAAACATCTAGCAGACATCTCAGATCTAACTCCCTCTCCCTGGCAAAAATCCCCAGAATTTCGAAGGCCAGAACAGGTGGTCGCCAGTTCTCGTACAATGCCCCCAGGCTATGGAACGCCCTCCCACTCTCCCTTAGGCAGGAACATAACCATCTCAGATTTAGGAAAAGACTGAAGACCCTACTTTTCCCTTGAGCGCTCCCCCACTTCACTTCCCACCTTCCAGGATGTGTTCACCAGCGCCGGGATGCCTAAGGGTAGCTGAGCGCTCTACAAAACCCAAAATCAATCAATCAATCTGGCGTTAGACGAGCCCATTTCTGTGTGGTAGTCTGCCTCACCGCACCGAAATAACGAAGTCATGCCTAATAGCACCAAGTAATCATGCACCTGACCAATACTGCCTGCTGATTGAAACGAAAGTTAGCTGGTGTGGTCAGTGGCAGTGTGCCGTGCGTGCGTCTTCTGGCAGGCTTGGGGACTAGTCTGAAGCTATAAGCTGCTACAATGTAATAGACTCACCCGACACGCGATGCAGCATCATTAATGGCTATGGGTTCAGGACCAAAGCTGCGGCTCAAGTGGTGAGCGGTGTCTGTAGTTTGACTAAACTCATGGCTACAGGGAGTGGCAGTGTGGTGCTGCTCACATCATGACAGAGTTATCTCAGTCAAACACCCGAGAGTTCCGCACAGCTCATGGCAGCCTCTGGAGTTGTTCCCCAGCAGCACAACAGCCCAATCGTTCATGCCCAGGCCGGTGCTTCCTGCGGTGGGAGTCGTTGCAGCGAGGTGCGGCCTGTAGTATTGCCGTTCCTCGAGTCGACTCACAAAGTAAGTTGTGCCTCAGCGAAATATCTCTTTCCTTCAAACTGTACTTTCAATTTTATTAATAGCGCTAGGGTGTCGCCAGTGCTGCCTTTCCTATTACTTTCAGTGCCAGCGAACTTAAATCAGACCACATCTCACGTGGTCCGTACCTGCTACTGTCAGTGTAGTAGCTCAGTGACAGCCCATAACTGAAAACAAATGTATGCAGGAGCCCCTCTGTTCATCCTGGCAGTGTGCGGTCTATGCATTCTCATTACATTACGTTCTGCAAGTTAGACGTGTTGCAGAGGCCTGCTTTGGAATTGTGCAATAGTGACACTAGTATATTTAAATCTGATCCCCTCTCGTTATGCACATGCTCTGGCTGCTTCTGGTCTTCACGACTGCGTTTTTGTCTAAACAATTACATTTTATTTTCAAGGGGCTGTTTCTTTAGTGCATTATGGCGTCTTGAGGTCACCTAAAAGCACTGTGAGTTCTGGAGTCTGTTTTCATGTTACAGAGTGCTGCCCTCCGCACGTGGTGTCCTGCTCTCCACATGTGGCCTAAGACACATGAATGCTTCTGTTTTTGTAAATGCCAAAAACTTTATGGGTGAAAAGCAGTATTAAAACGGAAGAGGGAGAAATGGTACCACTTTTTGCAACTCACTCTCCCTTTATTTTGTCCTCTCAAGTTGCTTATTGCACGTCTCCCTGTAATGCTTTTCCTCGGGATGCCTGCTCGCAACCCATTTAAAAATACTGAACTGCATTCTGCTCAGGCAGTACTGATAGAACCCGGTCAGAAATGCGAAAAAAATACATTCTGCTGGGAGATCTTTTTGTATTACAGGCGTTTTATCCTCAATAGTGGCTTTCTACTTTTACTAACTTTTGAAATTATTTCTTTCCAGCACTGTTGTGTAGTTCCTACAAATACTTAAGATCTGCCCGTTTAGACAACATAAACAAAGGGATTGGTGTCCAGACTGATTCCAGACACCCCCAAAGGATAAGTCAGCCTTTAGACCAGCGCTAGCTCACAGTGCCACCAAAAGCTACCTAGCCTTACCAAGGAACAAAATTGTTTCTGGCAACTATCAAACATTACAACACTTGATCCTTTAGGGATCGTGAAAACAGTGCAGTACCTTTCGCTCAGTAAATCTGTTTATCTGGGAGAGACACAGATTAAACAATGGGGATATTTTCAAGAAGCATTTATTGAACCACCGTCATTCTAGTATAAAACATGTTTGCTACGACAACCATTAGACAGAAACAGATGTATAAGCTTACAAGCACCAACAGAGTAAATAAAAGATAGAATTCCACCATGGTGCTAAAACAGTGAATATATACAGGCATATAGACACATGAAAGTAATCAAGCGTACTCCTATGAGGCAAACCCTATCTAAGTGTACCTAGCATGTATGTGGATGTAGAGCCAAGAATCGCCTAGGAAAGAGTCCACCCCATTAGCTGATAGGAGAGAACGAAGGACCCCGTTTTGGTCTTGAGTTGGACACCCTGCAAGGGATGTCAGACCACTGCGTGTTGTAGCTTTCTGCAGGCTGTAATCTCAGCGTCTGGTGCCAGCGTGAAAGCTTCTCATCTGCTTATTTAGGGTTAGTATGGGTCTTTTATACCATAAAGATAGCCTCTGGGTTCCTTACACAGTAGATATGTTGGGAGTACGATTATGCAAATGAGCCTAGAACAATTCATGTGATTATGCAAAGCAGTTCTTTCACCCTACAATGAAGATGACCATGACTTTTACACAGAATATGTTCATGCTTTTATGTAAGTCATATGCAGGGACTTATCTAAGAATCTTCATGCATAATAAATGAAGCTAGTTTCCAGGAAACTGATCGACATTTATTCAGCACATAACTGGATAAAAGGTCCGTGCTAGAACCTTTCTGCAGAGCAAGGTAGACCAAATGTAGGTAAAAGGTCGTGTAGCTAACTTGGCCCAGAAAGGGGTACATAACAGTACCAACTGTTTGGTTGTATGCCTTTAGCAAGTCTATGCAGTTTTCAAAACCACGTTCTTTAAACTGAGTGAAAAATGAAATATTTTCTGTACAAAGATTAGTGTCACTGATGATGTGCTTCTTGGTAGGTCATCTGTCATTTTGTTTGTGCGGGTGGTTATTTTGTTTCCAAAAGTTTGTTGCTAAGGTTATTTCTTAGAAAGACAGCTCCGATTTGAATCCTATTTCGGTTGCTTCAGCTTTTTCTAAAATGAGAATATATTCTTTAAATGGTTAGTTTCAGATTTTTTTTCCAGTATCTCTATTAGCGCAGATATGTTTAGGGTAGGTATGTTGGGTAAGACTGGAGCACAGCAGGCATGCTTTTTGAGACTTATTTGAGTTTCATGTATTAACGCCACAGAAAGCTAAACTTTCTGGGGCAAAGTAAGAATTTGTGGGGCATTGCTAATACAGGCAGCACCTGCTAAATCTCCTCCAGTAAAGTTCCAAGGATACGTTGGTTAGTGTGGACGAAAGAGCGGGAGAAACCAGTGGACAGTGCCTTGGAAAGCCATAGCACTCTCGCCCTGAGAGACTGTATTGTGTATTATTTTGTGCGCCTTAGTACACTTTGCATGTGTCATAAACACTTGTTTTCTTACCAAAAAGTAAGTATTCAACTAACCAGTCAGATTGTGGTCACTGTTTGTTTTTCAATTCTTGTACGTTTGCTTACCTTACATTTACCTCCCCTCGAAGAGTCTTGGACTGCTCGAACCGTGCCACCACTGAGAGTCAAGTGCTGAAGTGAATAGTCCATGTACCAGTTGCTCATGACTCATAGTAGGTCGTGCCACTGGACATCAGAACTAAAATGTCACAGCTCTCATGGTTGGGCCCAGTAACCCATGCTTGCCCTGTTGCCCTCTGAAATGGATTGTGATAGGCTGTGACTGTCTTTTTCCCAGAATTTCTGATATTCAGGTTAGATCAGTTTTGGGGTGGTAGTGTTTCACGTTTGCTGTGCCAATGATAACTTTTTTGGAAGCAAGGTATTACCAAAGTGTGTTTGAGAGCCATTGAAGCACCAGTCGCTATGAAGGGGCTATTAAAGAAGGCAGGCATGTAGTTGGTAATTATTTCTGCATGTTCTTTTGCAGGACATGAGTCTTTATTTTATCAGCAGATGGCTTTCTGTAGGGTTGGTTGCCGTGAAGAATTTGTTGAAGGTTTCTGAAAATAAGTGGCTAGTTAACTATTATGGGGATTGTTCGCTAAGTAGTAGTTATGGTAGATTTTTTGAGTTTGCGAAAATGGCTAAAAGTGTTGCAGAGTACTTAAGGTTTGGACATTAAAGCTGCTCTAAAGGGGAATGCACAAAATATGGAACTTCGTTGAAGAGTTTGTGGGGGCTCTCAATGGTTTCATTGAGTCTCAGATAAGCTTAAAAAAATAGTTTGCCATTATTCATAATATTTGAACAGAAAATGTGTCCCACTGCATGTGAATGCTCTACGTCTTGCTCAATCAAACATTGCACTATGTTGCATTAGGACAAGGCAACTCTTGTTTTGGTTCCTAGGTTAGACAAAACTGAGATTTAATGTTCATCCTGAAGGTGAAGAGGGTACGAATGGATCTGACATAAAGGGGCAGGCTGTATCCACAATCTGGCCCCTTCCATGGTGGAACCCACCTTTCCTGCAAGACTGTTAGATGTGCTGTACACGTACTTTGGACGCAAACTTTATAACTAATTCAACACATTTTTTGTCAGGTGCAAGGAACTGGCATGTGTCTTGTATTGTTGAGAGTTAAAAACTGAAAATGATTTCTTTGATTTTGAAGTGTCACTTCTGCAACCCCGGTTTGATATACTTTTTACCTGTGTTTGTGTATTTTTAAACTAATGGATTATTTTCTTCCCCATTCAGGGTCCTTGCAGAGAAGGAGAAACAAATTTTGTTCTCTCGACCCAGAAAGTACATCCACTGCTCCACTCAAGAGCCGGTCGAACCAGGATATATCAACATTCTGGAGCTGGCAGAGAGGATGTGCCGGTATGACCTGGATGAGGTGGATATCTTCTGGCTCCAAGAACTCAACCTAGAACTTTTGGAAATGGGTAAATGGTCTGCTTGCATTTATTGCCAAGGACAAGTCCTAGTGATCAGTGCCCAGATTTAAATATCATAGCATGGAAATGTATCCACTTTTTTGGCCTGATAACGAACGATCTTGTGGAAAAACGTAGAAATCTATTATGGTAGGTTTTCCCTGTAATCTGATTTCCAGTAGTTTTACTTCATAAATTGTACAACTTCCCCTGTGGTGAAGGGATATGTGGGTTTTTCCCCCTCTACAAGGAAAATGGCAATTTTGGAGGTTCATGCACAACTAAAGGGAAAAACAATGGAGTATTCTCCTCCATGATGGCTGTCCCTTATTAGAAATGCAATTTACAATCCTAACATTCCACAAACCCGGATTCTAGGAATGCAGTTTACTATTGCAAATCATTTTTTGCTCATCTAAGTAACACCTATGTACACACAATTGTTTGTGAATCTAGTCTTTCTCTTTTACTACGTCTAACTTCTTTTTTTAACTCTTCAGTCAATCATTTTCAGCTTTTGGCCTGTCCGTCCATGCGGAAGGGCTACACCCGAACCCTTTTCCTCAACAAAGAGTGTCTGCCAAGCTTAACAAAAGTCAACCTGACACACTCTTCTTGTTCAGGTTAGGCAGCCAGGAGCTAGACGTGTGATAAATGCGCAGGTCCCTGGTTTTCTAAGCTGAACTTTGCCAGGCTTAGGAGGTGCATTATGAAAGGGTGTGTATGCACATGTGCGTTTGTGCACATGTGTGTGTGTGTGTGTGTGTGTGTGTGTGTGTGGGTGTGTGTGTGTGTGAGTGAGAGTGAATACGTGGAATGTGTGTGTGTGTGTGTGTGTGTAGGTGGCCTGTCCTCCCTGCTAAAATTACCATCAGCCACTGATTATTTTTCGGGGATGCAAAGTTATGTTCTGTTAATATCCATTGCTTTAAGCGTATGCTGAAAACCTGGCTTTTTGCCCAACCGCGCTAGACGCCAGCACTCCTATCCTCATGGTCAAAAATATCTTGTTCTTGTAGCGCCGGGACACCTCCTCGCGAGGTAGCTGTTCGCGCTTTATAAAATTCCGTATTATTATTAGTATTATTATTATTATTGGTATGAATTTTTTTTACCATATTTCATCTGAATCTTTTCTAACGCTGCTAAATCAGCAATTCAAGCCAACCAGTGTTCCAGTTTTGGAGACTTTTTACTTGAATACTTTTTTGCAATTATAAGACATCTTAGAAGAGGTTTGTGCTAATGACTGAACACTACAATACATGCCCCCAGTTTACAAAATCAGATTGAGAGAACTCTAAATTTCAGTTTCTAGAGTAACATTTATTCTATCGAAGGCATCTGACCAAAATGCTTTTTACTCACAATTAGCACATGAGATGTGTTACTGGTAGTATGCAATTATAATCCAGTGCAAAACCAAGCCTGTGCATCTAAGGCGGGCACCAGTAACCCCACAAAATAAATCATTGCGGAGTATACATCAACTGAGTTCAATATATTGCAAAATTATTTCTTAACATTTCTTTCCCTAATAATAATCAATCTCGTACATTAATTCTGTTGATCACACCGTACTTAAGACATTATCATTTGGAGAACTAGCCGCTTTCAAAGGTAAATTATATATTTGAGGTGGATTTCTTATAATCTCTTGCCAATTCAAAAGAGGAAGGCTCTCTAGTTGGGCAGATTTTAGCCCTTCAGTTATCTGTTTTAAAGTACCATACATACATGTTTTTCTCTGATTTCACCATCTTCTACTTAAATATTATAACATTTATGTTTTCATTTACCTTTTTTCCTAAACTTGAAAAACTCACAAGGCCAAGCTTAATCCCTAACTTCCCATTTAGAGATTTGTTACTTTTTGTTATGAAAAAAACTATTCCACAAAGTAGCACCTGTATGAACAGCAGATAAATTTTGAAGCAAATTTAACAATATCTTTTTTATAACCGATAATATACTTTTTAATTTTATGCTTTCCTTTCTATTTCATATCTGCGTATAAGAGTACATTCATTAATTTTAGATAGATTAATTTAGTGTTCTTCCAAGGCATACCGTAATTATCACTCTTAAACCAGTTCAACAGTTACCATATCGTTTGTGCTTTCTGGTATAGTATAAAATCAGGAAAACTAAACTTGCTTTTTGTCTTTTTACAAGAAAATGTACCTCTTACGTTGCCCTCTTTCTGTCTTTCTTCATATTTTGTTTATTGAAAACTGATAAATTTTGCATCATTGACCCAACTGATTGCACACAAGCGTTTCCGTAGTTGGAAGAGCAGTGCCTTAAAATATCACATCCAAGACTAAAGCCATTGGGTATCCTCAGGACCTCCAATGTGGGCTTCCTGGTTGGTAGTAGGAACGGGGCTGAACAGAGAGATGGAAAAGAACACATAAACACAAATTATACTAACACGCTTATAAGGTAACAACGAAAATCTGAAAAAATCCAATAGTAGAACACCAATCACTCTTGCGACTTGTACCTCCCCTTTAAAATCCCCCTCAACCTTTCTGGAGAACAGTTCTATACTTAACCATGTATTGATTTTACTTTGCTTGGTCACGGATCGGATTTCTTAAGGTAGTGATGTTTGATCATCAGCTCCAGACATCCTACCTTTCTGGTGTTGCAAAAAGTCCTGAGTAGCATTTGTTTGGGACAACACGTGTAACGTCCCCACTTTTGCCTCTCCACTTAGCTGGCTTCCATAGAGAAGGTTTAAGTTCATGCAACAGCAGTTACGTTTTTACTTTTTCAACCAGGTTTTTTTTTGTTTTCTTAAAGCAGGTGCAAGTTGTGGCTATGATGTGGATAGACATGAATCTTGTTTCCATGCAGGACCTGGTTCTTTTTCTTCAGCATTACTGATCTGATTGGATGATTTATTTGCTAATTATGTTCCAGTTTGACCAGAAGTTTTATCCTCACTCATATTGCTCCTGGTGGGCAGTGGTGTTGCCTGGATCTTATAGATGTCTGCGGGATTGTCTCACACAAGGCCTTTTGCATTCCAAAAGTTTTGTATTTCCCGTCAGAATCCCCTTCATCTGAAATAAGAGGTCCCCAGGTTCCTGACCCTGAAGCCCATACTGTATTATCCAGTGTTTCCACCTTTGAATTGAAAATGGTCAGTGAGGTCACTACCCATTCATCAAACTGCTTGCACACCTAGAATTCAGTCTCACCTTTTTTGCATCACTTATTCAACCTGTATTAACCTCTGATCCAGAAAACCCACTTAAGGTTCAGATTTTGTCACCTGACCCTTTACCCTACCTCTTCCAACACACTTTCCATAGGGGATAATTTGTCATCAGTACTCTTTCTTGGTTTTTGGAGGGCAGCCTAAAGGCCTGTCATTCAGAATGGAGACCCATCATTAGTAACTCACCCAGTGTCGAGTTGGGGTTCTTGCAATCAGCAGATGCCCACTCCCCTATTCCACGCTTCCTATAATGTGAAGGACTCAAATGGGAAAAACATCCACTTCTCTCCCTAGTACGTGTCTGTCTGATCTCCTTCAGGGGCTTTATGGCATATTTGAGTCCACCACCACATATCTGGAAGGACACGACTCCGCATCTTGCAGGCTGATCTGTGCTTGCCCACGGGTATCGCTCTTTAGGCATCCGGTTAGCTTTCATTCCGCGAGGAGCTAAATTAATGGTCTCCAGCTGCCACTGCAACCACAGTATTTCCCAAGAAGTCCTCTCTTCCCTGTTTCTCTGTGCAACAACAGAGCGGTACAGTGAAATAGATCCCTCTAGTGCTAAATCCACTTAGGCGTGCTCTAGGAATAAGAGAGACATAAACATCAATATGCAAGCAAGGCATTCAGATCTTTAGAGAACCAATAAGTGAAAACACTTTCATAAGAACTATTAAAAATATACAGGTAAACCTAACTAAATTGTCCTGAACTGAAACAGATTGTTTTATGCACCTGCTATCATTGTGTAATGCCTTCCATGATCGCACAGTGATTGGGTAGTTTCTCCGAAGTCTTCTTGGAACCAGATATATAGTTCTGGCACATTGTAGGCACATTTTCCACTTATACAAAATTGTTTACCACCATGTCCCTGTGTTCTGTTAGAATGGCATTTATTGAATGTGTATTCAGTGAAGCATAATGCAATAAAGATTGTTCACTTTTACTGATATTATTAAAACACAAATTTTGTCCGAGCCACCAAAGGGCTAGAGAAAATCTAGATAATTAGCAAAACACCAAAAAATTCAAACAAATTTAAGATAATTAAAAAAACAATAGAAAATTTGCCAAACTCTCATGTGTGCACAAATACACCTAAAATTAAATATTGAAATGGGGGCTTTCTGTTTAAAAGAAAAAAAAATAAGATGGTATTGGGAGGTAGGGACTGTGTGAGTTTGAGGCCATTAGTACCTTCTTAAAAAGGACTGACTCCTAGTTTGTTTTGTAACCTTGTGGTCTATAGAATCAATTATTCTTTGCTTAGGGAGCATTCAGAGAACTTTTCCTTTCCCGCTAAATAATCGGATCTTTTGAGTACATTGCATTATGAGGTGCCAGAGACTCAAGTTTGAACAGCAGCCATGCCAGGGTAATTCTGTAGAGCCATTTTACAAATGTTATAATTGGCCTTCATAGTTCTATAAATAAGTGCTGCAGTGTGCAATAGGACCTTTGAGAAATGCAGGAAGCTGCAACCCAACTGCAGCTTCCATCTAAATACTAAGTACTTCTGCCTTCCTGTATTTGTTTAAACTCCATGTATGCAACTTCACTTCATAAGGTTTTAAGTTTTCATTTCTTTGCAACTGACCGTTTGCCTAACTCCATTTGAGGACTTTCGTTTTCCATTGTGGTTTTGTTTCATAGCTTTCTTTTTTTTTCTGTTTCGATTTGCAAGTACTTTAGAACAGTGCATTATGTAATCGCTGTTGCCCTACATTTTCTTAGCTTTCTATCCAACAACTGTGTTGCCTTTTTCTGTGGGATCACATAAAATAACACCAAATCTATTTTCAGATGATTTAGCTACTGCACCACATTTCCTACAGACGACTCCAACTTGCCTAGAGGGCTCAAACAAGTGTGGCACTTCTCTGCGAAGTTCTTATGGCTTCCTAAGGAGCAATTAGCTGCTGCACCAGAAGCCGTATGAAGACGTTCATGCAGGTTGGGAAGGATGTGAAGATTCCAACACATAGCAGCATATTTGGAGAGAATACATTGATGTGATTCATGCTGACAGTGGATTGCTATTTTACTCTTGTGTGCAATGTAACAGTGGACCATATCAGAAAGCACACAGTGAATATGCATGTGCGATCCCAAAACCATTTGAAGCGCTGCACAGATGCTTCAGACCCTCACTCTTCACCGAAATGTACCCGTTGGATGACTGGTAACTCGCTTTTCACAAAGTGTACAGCTGCGAAGTGCCTCAAACCAGGAAATAATACGCGAGTGGATCAACATCTGCACAGCACTGAACATTCCACTAAGCAAAACAGACCACCCTCTGTTGCACAACTGTCTCCATGTACAAGAACAGAATGGTGCAGCAATAGCTGGACGTCATCCGCATCAAGAACGTTCTCTTCCAGAGAGAGATGTAGGAACTAAGGATGATCTAACAAAACAATTGCAAGATCGGAAGGACAGTGTTCTATTTGATGAAACACCTAATATTGAAGGTTGATTTGTGTTGAAAGTTTTATTTGCAGTGGTCTCCTCACAAGGTGTTCATAAAATCCACACATACCTAGCACACAAGTCAAGTCAAGTCAAGTCAAAACATTTATATAGCGCACTACATACCCATAGGGTTTCAAGGCGCTTAGGGAGGGGAGGTGGATTATTTGTCAAATATCCACGTTTTAAGCTGCTTTCTGAACGCTAGGTGATTCTGGGTGAGGCGAAGGTAAGCGGGGAGTGAGTTCCATGTTTTGGCAGCTAGGTATGAGAAGGATCTGCCTCCCATGGTGGTCTTGTTGATGCGAGGTACATTGGCGAGGGCTTGGCTGGAAGAGCGGAGTTGGCGGGAGGGGGTGTAGAAGGACAGTCGAGAGTTGAGGCAATCTGGTCCGATGTCGTAGAGTGATTTGTGTGCGTGGGTAAGCAGTCGGAAAGTGATCCTCTTATTGACGGGTAGCCAGTGGAGGTCTTTAAGGTGACCAGAGATGTGTTCGTTGCGTGGGATGTCTAATATGAGCCTGGCTGAGGCGTTTTGGATTCGTTGTAGTTTCTTCTGGAGTTTAGCGGTGGTACCTGCGTAGAGGGTGTTTCCGTAGTCCAGTCGGCTCGTGACTAGAGCGTGGGTGACTGTTTTCCTTGTTTCGGAGGGGATCCAGCGAAATGTTTTTCTGAGCATGCGAAGAATGTTAAAGCAGGAAGAGGATACGGCGCTGACTTGTCTGTTCATTGAGAGTGAGGAGTCCAGGATGACGCCAAGGTTCCGTGCGTGGTCTGTCGGGATGGGTGCATTTCCGAGGGCTTCCGGCCACCAGGAGTCGTCCCATGCAGAGGGGGATTTACCTAAGATGAGGACTTCTGTTTTGTCTGAGTTCAGTTTCAGACGGCTTTGTTTCATCCATTCGGCGACTTCTTTCATTCCTTCGTGTAGGTTAGTTTTAGCGGTGCTGGGGTCCTTGGAGAGAGATAGGATCAGTTGAGTGTCATCCGCGTAAGAGATGATGTTGAGGTTGTGTTGGCGGGCGATGGCCGCGAGGGGGCTCATGTATACGTTGAAGAGGGTGGGACTGAGTGAGGATCCTTGTGGTACGCCGCAGATGATTTCAGAGGCCTCGGACTTGAATGGTGGGAGGCGGACTCTCTGCGTTCTTCCGGTGAGGAACGAGGTGATCCATTCCAGTGCCTTTCCTTGGATTCCGATGTTTCTGAGGCGTTGTAAAAGGGTGCTGTGGCAGACTGTGTCGAAGGCTGCAGAGAGGTCGAGGAGGATGAGGGCGACTGTGTCTCCATTGTCCAGTAGAGTACGAATGTCGTCTGTTGCTGCGATGAGGGCGGTCTCAGTGCTGTGTTTGGCTCGGAAGCCAGATTGTGAGGGGTCGAGTGATTTGTTGGTTTCGAGGAAGGCGGCGAGTTGGTTGTTGACAGCTTTCTCGATGACTTTGGCCGGGAATGGAAGAAGCGAGATGGGGCGGTAGTTTTTGAGTTCGGTGGGGTCTGCTGTTGGTTTTTTCAGAAGGGCGGTGAGTTCAGCGTGTTTCCAATCTTCTGAGAAGGTAGCGGAGTTGAAGGAGCAGTTGATGACGTCTCGGAGGTGTGGAGCTATGACGGAGTCTGCTTTGTTGAAGATGTGGTGGGGGCATGGGTCTGTGGGGGATCCAGAGTGGATGGAATTCATCAGGCGGATGACGTCCTCAGTGGAGATTGGGTTCCAGGCGTTAAGGGTGTTAACGGGGGGGAAGATGGCCATTTGATGGTAGGGTGGGTTGGTCTCCGGGTTGGTTGTCAAAGCTGTTGTGGATGTCAGCAATCTTGTTGTGGAAAAAAGAGGCTAGGGAATCGCAGAGGGTTTGAGAGGGGGTGATGTCGTTGGAGTTGGCCGAGGGGTTGGAAAATTCCTTGACGATGTTGAAAAGTTCCTTGCTGTTGTGGGCGTTGTTGTCAAGTCGATCTTTGAATGCTGTTTTCTTGGCTTTTCGGATCAGTTGGTGGTGAGTGCGGATGGCGCTTTTGAAGGCATCCTTGTTGCTGGTGGAAGGGTCTTTTTTCCAGGTCTTTTCAAGGGAGCGGCACAGTTTCTTGGATTTCTTGAGGTCGTCGTTGAACCATGAGGCCTTCTTGATGCTAAGTTTGTGTTGACGTTTTTTCAGTGGTGCTAAGGTGTCGGCGGTGTTGGATAACCAAAGGGTGAGGTTGGAGGCTGCTTCGTTGGCGTTAGAAGAGAGGGCTGGGGAGGTTTGAAGGAGTGCAACCACAGGACTGTAACACAAGCAGTTACAACATGGCCTTTCAGAACGTTATTTCTTTTTATACAGACCATGCAGCATACATGCTCAAGGCATACAACTTCATGTTGAGAAATCTGTATACAATCTCGATGCAAATCACCTGCTTGGCATACATCATGAACTTTGATGGGGAGTCATTCCAGAAGCCTTTTGTGGAGCTAAAGCCTTTCCTGCTGTACTCCTCCTGAATCTTCTACATGGCTGGTAGCAGAAAGCAAAGGTACATGCAACACCTTGCTGAGACTCTTGGGATGAAACCACGAATGGCACCTGACCCATGAAGTCCTTGCTGGAATACAGTCCGTGCAACCACAGGACTGTAACACAAGCAGTTACAACATGGCCTTTCAGAACGTTATTTCTTTTTATACAGACCATGCAGCATACATGCTCAAGGCATACAACTTCATGTTGAGAAATCTGTATACAATCTCGATGCAAATCACCTGCTTGGCATACATCATGAACTTTGATGGGGAGTCATTCCAGAAGCCTTTTGTGGAGCTAAAGTCTTTCCTGCTGTACTCCTCCTGAATCTTCTACATGGCTGGTAGCAGAAAGCAAAGGTACATGCAACACCTTGCTGAGACTCTTGGGATGAAACCACGAATGGCACCTGACCCATGAAGTCCTTGCTGGAATTCTTGGTTTGCTGCTGTTCTGTACCAAAGCAAGCACTTTGATGCCTATTCTGTTTTTTTTAACCTGAGATGCATCTCAGCAAGTCTCCCCTTGATTACCTTGCAAAATCTACAAAGAATTCTGGATAGTCAACAGAAATTGTATTGACGTTCAATTGGACATTGTGGCAGAAAAATGTCAAGGCATTTTAAGTCTGATGGGTTTATTCCAGAGTCGGGCACCAGTGACAGGACTGTATGACTATCTAGTCGACCTCCACCTGAACCTCGTAAATAATTCAGTCCTCTGGAGTCACTGCAACCATTCCTAGAGACTGCAGCAGGGGCTAAATTGATTCTAGCACAGAGAAAACGGATAACCGCTCAGCTTAATGACGTATTTGAAAATTCCCTTGAAAGGGTGGGCAAGTACTGGGGGGGGGGGGTGTCATCAGTCATTGGGTTTTTCAAACAAGTATGCCTTTTTTTTTTTTGATCAAATATATTTTTATTGAGTTCCACAAAGCGATATCTTACATACAATATTTGAAGAAACAAAAAGCTAAACAAGTATGCCTTTTTAATCTTGTATGACTCAGCACCCTACCCAAGGACAAGAGTGCTTATTCGGCCATCCCTGGTTTGAGCGAAGTTCGTGATTAGGAACTTCGCCTCTACTTTGAACATGTAGGTCCAGAAGCAATGCAGGCATCTGTTTCTGGGGTGATTGATACTGACCTATTTTAGCGTCCAATGTCTGACCACATTCCAGTCTTTTATCAGGTGGCAGTTTTGTACAAGAACTGCGTAACCAGTTTTGCAGATGCTGAAAGCACCAGTTTTACAGAATGATTTTGTCAGCTAGACTTCGGTCCTTCTCAGAACAATCCATCCTGGCATTATTTTTACAATCTGATCAGCAGCCCGATATTGAGTTAGATTTCGGCTGCTCAGAAGAATTTTTAATCTATGCCCGATATTAAAACCGAAAGAAACAAATACAAAGGTTGGTTGGGTCGTACCCATTGACAGATTTATGTCTTATATATAGACCTTGACCAAAAACAAAGTGTCTCCATTGTAAATTTACAAAATACACATAGCCTTCTCAGTGCAAAGAATTGCAATTGTATTCTCCACAAAGTACATCCAAATTCACAAGTGGCTCAGCTCAGTGCTCAAGGTGAAAGTCATGTAACATAAATATTACATGACACATGAAGTATATAGATCTGGCAGGGTAAATACTGTAAACAATGTCTTGTTATAAACTTTAAAGGTGTAACATACCTTACAAAAATAAGATGTTTGTGTTTGTTGCTGAAAGAATTGCAAAATAAAGTACCACAAAAATGGCCATATTTGTCCTGAAAAAAATCAATTTTGGTGCTACAACATTTGCTTATCCATGCTGCAGTATCCTGGGCGAGGGTGGGGTGGGAGCGTCTGTCTTGGCATTGCTACAAATAATGATTAATTTGTGCTATTGTAAATTTGCAGACCTAGCTTTTGAAACTGCTCTGGTGATATTTCCACTGCAAGAGTTTTCCCTTGAGCCAATCAGCCACCATAGTCCCCGAAGGTCTTCTCAGTATACAATATGTGCCACTTCTGTCCTTGCCCTGGTAGTATGAGGCAGCAGGCAAACATTTGACATGTGGCCCATTTTATTAGGGTCAAGAAGGTAGGGGATAATGAGAACACTCACAAGCCGCATCATGATGCTCATGTTGATTGATGATGGCATGACTAGGCAATGCCATGAGTGCTACCTGCGGAATTTCCACCCCACAGTAGTAAAATACGCCATTCATTAATGAAGAGGGCTGCATATATGTTTTACTTGCCAATGTGAGGAAAAGGGTAGATTTTTAATCTTCGAGATATATCAATCCTAGTACAGACACACGTTGCGACAATCTACAAAAAGTTCAAAGCTTGTTCGTCGTATCTTTCCTGTGGTTTGATTGCATGCATTTTTAATCCTTTATTACCTTCTCCTAGGATTTGGGCAAGTGGACGAAAGCACAATGGAGAAGACTGTTGAAGTCCTGGAGCGACACTGTCATGTGAATATGAACCATGCCATAGAGACAGAGGAAGGGCTGGGAATTGAATACGATGAAGATGTAATTTGTGATGTGTGTCGGTCCCCTGACAGTGAGGAAGGCAATGACATGGTCTTCTGTGATCGGTGCAACATCTGTGTCCATCAGGTACCTACCACGAAATGTATGAATAAATTAAATTCATTGTTGTCATTTCCTACTGTTCCAATGATATAATCTTTCAAGTGTTTGGTTGAGTATCTTTCCTTGTGCAGGCAACCTCATAATGTCTGGTTATAACAGTTTGTCGTTGCTGAGAGCCTCATCTGATATGCCTGCTATTTCTCCAGTATTAGGGGTGTCTTTCATAGATTCACATGCTTGAATATTCCCCGTCGTCTAAGTGGGAGTCCCACGGTAAATAAAATAGCAATAATGCTAATATATATATACATATAGTATCATAATAAGTAGTAAAACAGATAAAATATATACTGAAAAACCTTCATTGCATTAGAGAGAAAAAACTCATTTGCAACATATCAGTGTCATTATGTTAGTCCAAACTGCAGCCAATCCGGCTCAAGCACCCTCTAAAACCTTCTCCTCAGAAGCTCAAGCCCTCAGATTTTCTACCGCACGTCGTGTAAAGGGAGTCTCCCTGAGCTCTGCTCAGTTTTTTCTTCATATCTACTCTTCTCTCAGTTTTCACAAGATGTCAAGTAAGAAGTCTTTATTTAGACCTTGTTCTTCCTGTGGGAAATTGCGTTTATTTGAGAAGGACCCTCACGAAAAGTGTATTTACTGCCTGTATCCTGAACACAAGGTGGTTGACTGTAGGTTCTGTAGAACTTTCAATCCTAAAACCCTCAAGGACAGGGAGGGTCGTCTTCTTTTATGGCTTAAGCGCCTTCAAGATAAAGACACAGTTATTTCTGACGCAGAAAGCCTTCAGTCAGCTCCTTCTTCTGTGGCTTCAAAGCGTGGCAGTGTTCAGGAGTTACCATCTCCTTTTCTGAAGAAAAGAAAGCTGGCTTTGACTGTGGCTACAGTGCCACCTACTGCTACTGTGCCTGCTGTGACTACGCCCACGAGACCTGGCTCTCAGGCATCTTTTCCAGCCTCTATGTGTGGTTACACTTATGACAGCGCGGTCGCCGACGGGCTCGTCGACGACCATTCCGATGACGAGATTGGCTACTGTGGCTTCGTCTACGACTACGGTCACGTCGGCGTCGTCGGCGAGATTCTCGTCGACGGCTTTCACGTCTACAAAAGCCTCTATCTCTTCAGTCCCGTCGACGATCCCTATTATATCGTCGACGAAAAAGCCAACGTCGACGTATAAGCCATCGTCTTCGATTCCGTCGACGTCTAAGATCTCGTCGACGTCTAAGATCTCGTCGACGGCTAAGCTCCCGTCGACGGCTAAGCTCCCGTCGACGACAAAGCTCCCGTCGACGACGAGGATTCCGTCGCCGTCCACAACCCAGTCGACGTCGAAAACACCGTCGACGACCCAGTCGACGTCGAATACACCGTCGACGTCGAGAACCATGTCGACCAGCTCGTCGACGAGCACATCATCGACGATAGTGTCGAAGCCTTCTAGGTCTACGGAGACACCTACAGCATCGCCGTCTACGGCGACTGTTTCCAAGTCTTCATCGTCTACGCAGGGATCTGCATTAACAACAGCTTCAAGTTCTCTATCCTTCGCCAACATGCCTTTAGTGCCCTTGGACACTTCAGTTTCGGCAATGAAGTCTTCAGTCAGCATTGTGGAAGATTCCACTCTCCACCTACAATCACCTGCTCTACAGCCACCATCTTAGTTGTTCGTATCAGACCATGAGACGGAATCAGTTCCGGATGAAACTGTTTATGGTGACGCCCAGAGTCCATCGGATTTAATAATTAAATGCCAGGACACTACTTCTGAAGAAGATGAAGATGAGCTGGTAGACCAGCACGAAGACCAATGCGTGCAGGTTCCCATGACGTCTATTCCAATGACGCTATTTTCCAACCTCCAACATATGTTGGACGATTACAATAGACGATTTCCGCCTACCCCCCAGGGTACTCCGGTACATGGATCCTCTGACGTAGCAATTTCATTTCAGCCTCAGCAAACACCTCCTAGGCAGTCTGCTCCTTCAGAACATTTACGTGCACCTCTCTCCTCTAATCCACAATCACATATGGACGATGACTCAGAGACAGAGGAAGGAGAGGTTAATCAGGATACGGAGGATGAATAGGATCCTTATATGGCGGAATTCGATGACTATCGGATTCAGACGCCCTCGCCACAACAGGGCGCTTCAAGTGATTCACCTCCGGTGGACATCGCTAGTTTTCATAAACTAATGGACAAAGCGGCGGACCGCTTTAAGTTGACAAGGGTCCAGCGAGATGAAGACTGTTTCCTTTATGATTTTAAGAATCAGCCTTATAAACAAGTTCATACCATACCAATTATAGAATTTATTTGGAAAGAAGGGCAAAAGATTATGCAGGCTCCTAACTCCTTGCCTGCCCAAATACCTAGATTGGAGAAAAAGTATAAGGCCCCAACGGGCTCGCCTGCATGTCTGCTCTCTCATCCGAAGCCAGACTCCGTGGTGACTCAGGCAGCACAACGTCGTGCGCGCAACCCTGCAGCGCCTGTCACTTCCCCTCCCGATAGAGAGGGTCGACGATTGGATGCAATTGGAAAGAAATTTTCGTCCATGGCGTCAACTTCAGCCCGTGCCGCAAATGCTCTCGCTATTTTGGGTCGTTTTGACCGACAAATGTGGTCAGACATTTCCGTCTTGCTTGCACAGCTTCCAGAGACATCCAAAGCGGAAGCGCTACAGGTCCTTCAGGATGGACAAAGAGCTTCAGAGGAAATAATTGACTGTGCTGTGGACGTAGCAAATACTGCATTCCGTATCCTTGCCAGTGCTGTGGCGCTCCGACGCCAAGGATGGTTAAAATCTACGTCATTCAGGCAAGAGGTCCAGTCAAAAATCATTGACATGCCGTATGATGGCGAATCTTTGTTTGGTTCTCAAATCGATACCTCTTTGGAGACCATAAAGAAGGATACCGACACGGCAAAGTCGCTTGGATCCTTACAATTCAAGAAACAGCCCTTTCGTGGAGCGCGGGGACGGGGCACCACGTCCAATTTTTCACGAGGAGGACAGTCACAGTACCGCCAGTACAATCAGGGAAACCAACGGTACTCAAATCAGCAGTCTTCTCGTCAACAACACTCCAGGTCCTATAGAGGAAAGTCCAATTAAGAGGTTCCAACAACGCCAACAAACGGCAATGACTTGCCAGTTCCACAGGATGTTGGAGGTCGAATCTCGCAGTTTTACTCTCAGTGGTCTCAAATAACATCAGACCAATGGGTTTTGGACATTGTGCGCAAGGGTCACGCCTTGGAGTTCAGAGTTTCCTCCTCATTCTCCGCCTTCGGGTCCGCCACCTCCCCATCTAGAAGAACTACAACATCAAGTTCAACTTTTGTTAACAAAGGGTGCAGTCGAAGTGGTTCCTGTATCTCAGCGAGGGAAAGGTTTCTATTCGAGGTTTTTCCTCATTCTAAAGAAGACGGGGGAGTGGCGTCCCATTATGGACTTGAGGTCGCTCAATCTATTCCTAAAACAACAATCCTTCCGCATGTTGACGTTGTCGGAAGTCTTGCGACTTCTCTGCAGCGGCGATTTTTTAACGACAATAGACCTGCAAGACGCCTATTTTCATGTACCAATTATCCCTCAACATCGGCAGTACTTGAGATTCAAAGTGGGACACAATCACTATCAGTTCAAAGTCCTACCTTTTGGCCTCAGATCAGCTCCTCGTGTGTTCACGAAGGTTCTGGCCCCGGTCATGGCTTATCTGCGTCTTCAGGGAGTCCAGATATTTCCTTACCTGGACGATTGTCTTCTAAAATCCCAATCCTCAATCCAGTTGGATCACGACACACGTTTGTGCCAAACCCTGTTCAAGTCTCTAGGGTTGACCATCAATGTGGAGAAGTCACATTTCACACCTCTGCGAAACAGGACATTCCTCGGAGCTGTCATAGACCCGGACGTGTCAAAAGCGTTCATCTCCGCCGAGCGGAGACAGAAGATAGTTCATCTGGTCTCCACCATCAGATCAAAAAAGTCAGTTTCAGTGCGAATGTTAAAATCATTTCTGGGGATGGCATCATCTTGTATCGCACTGATCCCGAATTGCAGGTTACGTACCCGTCCTATAGTGGAGAAGTGTGGCTCAATGCTTAGAGCGGCAGACCTAGATGCAGAATGCTGGCCAGGGACCAGGGTTCGATTCCCGCCTCGGCGGGTGTCGGGCTTAAATTCCTCTGACCGGATATTCTCGCCTCAGTGCCGATTCTAAGCATGGGTCCCACGCTGCAACTCTGGGCAATAGCTTGCTTAGTCTCCACAAAGGCCCCCTGATACACAAGGGATGCCTGGTTTCACCATGGGATGCCCAGGAGTGGACACCCCACAAGGAAAAGCCAGGAGGGGTTCCCTTGTGGTAGGAGTACAAGCGCCGGGATGCCTCCGGGTCACTGTTCGCGCTATACAAATACGCCACATTTACAATTAGACCTACAATGGCGACAGGTGTCAGGGTCGTTCAACGATCAGGTGACAGTCACACCCTGCATGAAGAGCAGTCTGCTCTGGTGGGAGCAACAAACCAATCTGATCGAAGGGGTCTCCTTCCTTGCCCAGCCTCCAGATCTGACATTGACCACGGATGCGTCCATGGACGGATGGGGAGCCCATCTCCTGGACCTTTCCATCAAGGGAAAATGGACGGCGATTCAGAGAGCCTGGCATATCAACAGGCTAGAGTTGCTGGCAATCTTCCTAGCGCTCAAGGCTTTCTTACCTGTGGTGCACGGAGAATCGGTGCTGGTTCAAACCGACAACACCACCAGCATGCACTACATGAACAAACAGGGCGGCACGAAATCTCAGCCTCTGTCTCATCTTGCTCAAAGAATTTGGGAATGGGCACTTCGTCACCACATTTCTTTGACAGCAGTCCATCTGCCGGGAGCATCAAGCATACTGGCAGATTCCCTGAGCAGGTCTGCGTCATCCACTCACGAATGGGAGTTACACCAGCCGACTCTGGACCTAGTGTTCCATCAATGGGGTCATCCCAAGATAGACCTCTTTGCAACTCCAGTGAATCGGAAGTGCCAGACTTTCGCCAGTTGGCATCCTCATCCAGAATCCAGCGGCAATGCCCTACTCATGGATTGGAGCGGCCTGTTTGCTTATGCGTTTCCACCGATCCCATTGGTGCCAAGAACGTTGTGGAAGGTGCGCAGGCAACCCTGCCGCTTGATTCTAATCGCCCCACGTTGGCCCAGGCAGGCTTGGTTTTCAGAACTCCTTCTAATGTCACAATGCAAGCCCATTTGTCTACATCCACGTCCGGACCTCCTGACGATGGACGGCGGACAAATTTGCCATCCAGACCCGTCGACGCTTCAATTGTCGGCATGGAACCTGAATACGTTGAGTTTGCCTCTTTAAGTATGCCCCAAGAATGTAGAGACATCCTAGCGTCTGCTAGAGCTCCATCAACCATCAAAACATATAGGTTAAAGTGGAAACGTTTCTGTCATTGGTGCGCAGCATCCAACGTACACCCAATCAATTCCACTCCAGACCAACTTTTACCGTTCTTTTTAAGTCTTGCTCAGTCTGGTCTTTCACATGCCACATTGAGAGTCTTTTTGGCGGCCATTTCGCGCTACCGCCATGATGGCTCTACGTCTCTCTGTTCATCCAGAATCATCCGAAAGTTCTTTAAAGGACTTTTCAGGAAGTTCCCTCCGTTAAGGCGCCCTCCTCCAGCATGGCACCTCAACGTGGTATTATCACAACTTATGAAACCTCCATTTGAGCCAATTCATCGATCACACCTCAAGTTTCTTACCTGGAAAGTTGCTTTGCTTTTGGCTTTGACATCGTCTCGTCGTGTAAGTGACTTGCACGCTTTTACCATCAAACCTCCGTATTTACAGTTCAAGCCCGATGGAGTGTCACTTCGTACCAATCCTTCTTTTCTACCAAAAGTACCTACTGACTTCCATTTGAACGAGCCTGTCTTCTTAAAGACTTTTTTCCCGGATCCTAAATCTCCTGCAGAACAGCGACTACATTCTTTAGACATAAAACGTTGTCTAAAATTCTACATTTCAAGAACAGCCCCTTTCCGTAAATCCGATCAGCTATTTATAGCATATGGACTACTGCGAAAAGGGCATTCAGTGACTAAACAAACAGTAGCACGATGGCTCTCTTCAGCCATATCATTTTGCCATCAGCAGGCTGGCAGGCCTTTACCTACTCCAGTGAAGGCACATTCTACAAGAGCGATGGCATCGTCCACCGCGTTGTTTGCCGGAGTGCCTCTACACCAGATTTGTCGAGCAGCGACATGGTCCAGCAGGCACACCTTTACCAGACATTATTGTTTGGAAGCTGTCAACGAGGCAGATACCGCAGTGGGGCAAGCAGTGCTTCGTCATCTTTTCAAATAAGGTGAGCCTCTGTTCCCTCCTCCATTCTTGAGATTGCCTTACTTTTAAGCTATATGTTGTTCTTCAATTGTTTGGAAATGTTGCAATCTCAGCTCTAGGAGGTTACTGCTATCTATTGCTAAGTATTGGTGTCTTTCATAGATTCACATGCGACCCACCTATCCTCCCCTCAGAGGCTCTTCTTCTCCTCATGCGCTATTATTACTAGTGCTACGAAAATCTGAGGGCTTGAGCTTCTGAGGAGAAGGTTCTAGAGGGTACTTGAGCCTGATTGGCTGCAGTGTGGACTAACATAATGACACTGATATGTTGCAAATGAGGTTTTTCTCTCTAATGCATTCCTATGTAGCAACCTTTGTGAAGGTTTTTCAGTATATATTTTATCTGTTTTACTACTTATTATGATACTATATGTATATATATATTAGCATTGTTGCTATTTTATTTACTGTGGGACTCCCACTTCGACGACGGGGAATATTCAAGCATGTGAATCTATGAAAGACACCAATACTGGAGAACCACCTGTTTGCAGGTAAGTAACAATTGTTCTTACATTTGCAGAACTAGCATCATAGTAAACTGGATCTCTGAGTCTTGAATCGATGGCATAGCTGCCTAGTAAGATACATTTATATATTATCCAGTTAATTTGAGAGTCATCTTCTCAGCTACTGCCAACACTTCCTGTGCCTTCAGGATCTGTTTCTCTTGCGTTGCCTCATCTTTGCATTGGTTTTCTATATCATATTTGGCTTTATCTAGGTATGCAGTTTATGTACATCCATTCTATACACGTTTTCCTTAAACTATGCATGCAAAATGAATGTCCTATTTAATGAAAAATGCACTCTAAAGTCATGGGAACAACTTCAAGTAGCAAGACCTGAATCATCTTCTTGTGGCTGTATTGAGGGCGATTAGAAGTAAGCCCAATAATTCTTCTTCACCACTGCCGTTTACTAGGCGGGTGTTTACTTCCATGCCCACCTCCGATTGTGATTTGTTTGACTGACATTGATAGGAGTAAAGCTCCATCTGTATCCAGGATGTGAATGTGCCTGCCAGGAGTTTAATAACCATCAATCTGGCAAAACCTAGAAGTAACAAGAGCCAGGGTCTGTGACTGTCTGCATGCTGTGGTATCTTGGATGAAGCAGAACTGTCTTCACCTTAATGGGGGTCAATTGCCTGGATTATGGCAATGCTCTTCAGGTTAAGGCTAATAAGTTCCTTATGTAATGCCTGCAAGACATCTAGTTTGTAGCTGCCTGTGTAGTCTTCCATTTTCAAACTGGCACCTCGACAAGTCCAGTTCTGAGACCACTTCACTGGCTACCAATCAGTAAGCAGTGTATTTTTAAGATACTTTGCCATGCCCATATAGCCACTATACAGTGAGGGTCCAGTCTACCTTCGTTGACCAGAACTAGGTTTTACCAGCCAACTAGGAAACTTGGATCTTCTTATCATAAAGGCTCTTAAATGGAGCAATGACTCGCTGCTGAAGGAGTTTCTCAGCGCTTGCTACTAGACAACGGTACAGTAAAATTAAAACAACCAGATTTTTAAGAGCTTTTTAAACTTGGAGACGTCAGGACAGATACAAATGTACAGGGGGAATGTATTCCAGTGGAAGGGCTTAAAATAGGCAAAATATTGACCCCCAAATCTGGCCGTGCTAAAGCATAGTATCCTTAAACATGCCTTATTTGTAGACCTGAGCAATCTAGTGGGATGGTAGTGAAGGAGTCTAGAATGTAAATAGATGAATGAGTGCGTTCTGACACTGCACTAGCCACCCCCAGTCGTGTATGTAATATCCGAAATGGAGGATGGTCATTTTTTCCATCTTCTACCTTACCATTGGAACAAGTTGCCCTTTCATATTTGTTTCCATCAGTTTTACTGTTTTTAAAAAGTTGTTAAGAAATCTGGCTATTTTACCTATGTGACCTCTTGTCTGATTTGCCTGCTATAGTCACTCTCTGTGATATACTTATTGCGCCAAGATACTCTTGTTGGAGTGAGCTGTCTGCAATATATTAAATGCTGTTAACAATACCTGAAAACATGTACTTTTATGAGTGGTCAAATTCTTGCTCAACCATTCACGTCCCAGTACGCTGGCAACGTTCCCCTTTGAACATGTTTATGACCATAACATTACACTAAACTACTGTGATTGTCCATGTGAGCGAATTTGAGTGTAAATTAAAATCTTGTGAATACAAAACTTGATGTTCGAGGCATATGAGCTGCATATTGTACACTTTGCATAGACCGCCATCTGGTGTTGGGCTCGGATGATTGCATGTTGTTTTTGTCTTCGAAGAAGTGTTGTAGTCACGAGCCAGGTGACTCCTCCTTCAGTGCAGAGTGCACATGGGCTTCGGCTCCATCGTTAGATTGGTTTTTTTCCGCCATCGGGTTCGGATGAAACTTGCTGCGCTCCGGTTCGGAACAGTTTCCAGACCTCTTCGACGCACAATTACATTCACCTACTGTATTGTTTCGATTGCGTGCCTTGGACGCGCACCTCGAAAGCTTCCATCACTCTTCGATGCCTGTGAACTTCGACGCGGGCTGTTGGGCCTACCCACACCAATTTTGACGGACGTCGATGGAACGGACTCAATTTAAAAAATGTTCAGTGTGGTGCTAAATTTCCACACTCTGACCTGCATCCTGTCTGCAATTTGTGCCTCTCCCCAGAACATCGAGAGGACAATTGTGAAGCCTGCCTTTCATTCAAATCGAAAAAGACTATCCAGGATCGTCTAGCTCGACGCCGAGACATGCAGCGAGGCACAGGCTCCATTCCGGACATCTTCAATCCAGGTCCCGACCTTCCTGAGCCAGAAGAGATCATGGACTCCGAAGTAGACGTCTCCGACGCAGAGGTCGATGATGACATCACTCCGGGCCAAAGGGACGTGAGTACTGAAACCCCGACCCAGCCCAAGACAATGGCACCGGTAACAACTTTGCGTTCAGGCTCAGGTTTACACCGTACCAAGACTTCGAACACCCCGCCCTCGGGCTCGGCGCCAAAGGACAGACCAAAGCAATCCGGCTCGAGCCAACCACTCGACGCCGAAAAACCACCTTCGGCGCCTAAGACGCAACCATCAGAGTTGCCACTCTCTCTTACGTCCACACCGACGAAACACTTGGTGCCGAAACCAACAAAAGACCCCTCGGCAGCGAAAGAGTCAGTTAAAAGTCAGCGCCGAAGCAAATCGATAAAGCATCGACACTGAAAAAGCTGGATAAACCACCAGAACCGAAAAAAACAGATAAAGTTTCGGGTCCGAAACAAACTGAAAAACCTTCAACACCGAAGCATATAGAAAAAACCTTTGTGCCATCAAACCACAAGGCACTGAAAACTTTGGAACAGAGTAAGGCCGTGGTACCGGACAATGTCCCAAAACACCCAAAATCAAGTTCTAAAGACAATTCTTCAACGCCAAGCAAGTCTGCGGAGTCTGAAGACCTTTTCTTCCCAGATCCAAAGCAAACTACAATATTTATCCACCCAAAGACTGGTCATATAGTCACCAAGCTGCCTGCAAAGAGGTAACCAGAACATTTAAAAAAGTTCCAGTTCCTCCAAAAATGATTCATATAGCAACTAACACTTCTCCTCCACCTTCACCCCCACCACCTGATAACCCTAACTTGATAATTTCACCACCACACTCTCCACATTTAGAGGATGGTGATGATTCACAAGGGCATGGAGATGTAGATGGATGATGTAATGCGCTTAAGTCCTGTCAATTCACCACAGGAGGCAGACCCATGGCATGATTATAACACGGATCCTGATATAACTAATGATCCAGAATTCTACCCCTCAATGCCATCCCCACCAGATGATGATGTGGGGTTTGCACAATTTATTAATAGGGCAGCTACATACCACAAAGTCAAACTCCATATCAGACCCTGTGCAAGAGGACTTTTTGCTAGAAACTTTCGCACAACCACAAAAATCTACGCATGTATTTTCTATGTTACAGGGCCTTATTAGACATGCTCCTGAGGTTTTTAAAGACCCAGTCAGAGCTAGGATTCTTAACCCAAGAATTGATAAAAAATATAAAGCAGCCCCTAGTGATCCTATCTATATTAAGTGCCAACTTCCCTTAGATTCTTTAGTGGTAGGCAATGCACGTAAAAGGGCAAACTCACAGGGATCAGGTGACGCAGCACCTCCCGACAAAAAATCCAAGCTATTAGATGCGTCAGGAAAACGTATGGCGCCTCAGGCGGCTAGTTTATGGAAAATTGCAAACACACAAGCCCTGCTAGCAAGATATGACAGGGCTCACTATGACGAGCTAGAAAAGCTCATTCAACACCTTCCACCATTTTACAAAGACAAAGCTAATGACCTTGTACAAGAAGGCAAACTAATTACCAATACTTCAATAAAATGTGCACTAGATGCAGCAGACACCGCGGCACATGCCATAAACACTAGTGTGCAACTACGTAGACACGCATGGCTTAGAGTGTCTGGCTTTAAACAAGAGGTGCAAAATAAAATTCGAAATCAACCATTTGATCAACAGCACCTTTTTGGACCTGCAGTTGATGCATCTTTAAAAAAAATAAAAAAAGATACAGAAAGAGCTAAATCTATGAGGGCCCTGCAGTCGCCATCTGCCAGAGGTTCCTTTCGGCGCTCCTTTTACAGAGCAGGGTCCAAAACTACCACATCAGAACACCCTACATCCTCCTATAAAAGTCCAAACCAAGTCTACTTTTCTAGGGTTTACAATAAAGGAGGTTACAGAGGTAACAACAGCAAGGGTAGAGGCAGAGGTAACAACACCCGCAACTCCCCTAACAACAAACAGTGACTTCCCTACGCTTCCCCCCGATCATCCCACTCCTGTCGGGGGGGGCGCATCTCACAGTTCCTACCTGTCTGGAATTCCATCACAACAGACAAGTGGGTAAGACAAATTATCCAGTATGGTTATTGCCTGGAACTCACTTCTACACCTCCCAACATTCCTCCAAGACAGCGCCCAATGTCATTAGACCATCTAGTGCTCCTCAAACAAGAAGTCAAGGCAATGTTACAAAAGGATGCAATAGAGCCATTTCCTCTAATCCATCAAGGGACAGAAGTTTACTCCCTTTACTTCCTTATCCCAAAAAAGGACGGCTCTCTAAGACCAATATTGGATCTCAGACCGTTAAACTGGTACATTCATTCAGACCACTTCCACATGGTCACTTTACAACAAGTGCTTCCATTACTACAGCAAGGCGACTTTCTCTCCACTATAGATCTAAAAGACACCTACTTCCACATTCCAATACATCCCTTTCACAAGAAATATCTCAGATTCGTTGTAGATGGCCAACACTACCAGTTCAAGGTGCTTCCATTCGGAGTCAGCACAGCAACCAGAGTCTTTACAAAATGCCTCGCAGTAGCAGCCCATCTCAGAAGACAACAAATTCATGTCTTCCCCTACCTAGACGATTGGCTTATAAAAGCAAACTCCCAAAACAGCTTTGTGCAACACACGCTTCGCAGAATACAGTTGCTTCACGATCTAGGATTCACAGTAAATCTAACCAAATCCCACTTCCAATAGTCTACAATGCAGCAATATCTGGGGGCAACAGTAAACACTCGAACAGCCAAAGCTTATTCCAATCCCATCAGGATAAACGCTATACAAACACTAGTTCAAAAATTTCAACCAAAGAACACTCTACCCGCAAGAGTGTTCATGCAACTAATGAGTGATGGCATCATGCATTTTTCTCGCCCCTCGTGCGCAACTACGAATGCGTCCATTACAGGAATGTCTAGCACAACAGTGGAACCAGGCTCAAGGTCAACTAACAGATCTGGTGTTGGTAGACGACCGCACCCATCGCTCTCTGCAGTGGTGGAGCACAAAAAACCTTGCCAAAGGACAGTCGTTCCTCAAGCCACTTCCACAAATAGTGCTAGCGGATGCGTCGCTCACCGGATGGAGAGTACATCTCAAAGACAATATCACTCGAGGGTTATGGACCTCAACAAAAACAGTTCACATAAACTATCTGGAATTGTTAGCGATCTCTCTAGCGCTGGAATAATTTCAACCACAGCTCCTCAACAAAGTTGTCTTAATCCATACAGACAAAATGACGGCAATGTGTTACGTACAAAAGCAGGGGGGGGGGGACACTCTCCAGTTATCAAGTCTAGCACAGAGCATCTGGAGGTGGGCCATTCTGCGAAACATATACCTCCTAGCAGAGCATCTACCAGGAGTACACAATCCGATAGCGGATCTGCTCAGTCGTCAAACTCAACAGATCCACGAATGGGAACTTCATCCTCAAGTTCTTCTTCCATTCTTTCATATGTGGGGACAACCAAACATAGATCTGTTTGCCACACACAAAAACACAAAATGCCAAAACTTGGCATCCAGGTATCCACACCCATTTTCCATAGGCAATGCGATATGGATGAACTGGTCAGGAAAATTTGCTTACGGTTTTCCGCCTCTCCCACTCATTCCATCAGTGGTGAGGAAACTTCAACAGCATTCCCTTATAATGATCCTAGTTGCTCCAACATGGGCAAGACAACCATGGTTCACAACTCTGCTGCAGCTATCAGTAGTGCCACATTAAAAGCTGCACCTCTCTCCCAAGTTTCTCACTCAGAACCATGGAGAGATTAGACATCCAGATCCCAGCCAGCTTAATCTAGCGATCTGGCTCCTGAAGTCCTAGAGTTTGGTTATCTCAACCTTCCCCAGGAATGTGTGAACGTTATCAAAGAAGCTAGACGCCCTACAACAAGAGCGTGCTATGCTGCTAAGTGGATAAGATTAGTCATTTATTGTTCTAACAATACAATCGACCCACTAGATGCTTCTATTCAAAACATCATTTGTTACCTTTTGCATCTGCAACATTGTAATCTAGCATATATATCCATAAGATTACATCTAGCTGCCATAGCAGCTTACCTACAAAACAGACAACATCTGTCGCTTTTTGAAGTTCCACCAATAAAAGCTTTTATGGAAGGGCTTAAAAGAATAATTCCTCCAAGAGCTCCACCATTCCCCGTGTGGAATCTCAATATAGTCCTTACCAAAGTCTTTGAGAACTGAGCTCTAAGAGTAGATGTAGTCCTGTTTCGGAAACATTTCAGCGTTTAGAAGGCTACCAGCTGTAGGACTGTCCTTCTGTAGGATTTAGGGGAAACACTTATGAATGAATGATTGGTGAAATATCTTAAAGCCACAACATTTATAGCAACATGGTATCACATGTGAGGCTAAAAATATTATAACATTTCTTGGAATGCAACCCAGCTTAATTACCAAGGACCAAGAATCATTCAAGCATTCCATCAATCCCATTTTGTCACATTACATTTCCTGTCCTCTCAGTTTCACTGACTGTGGCGGGTATGCTCACATGTCAGTGCTAGCTGTGCCTAACGACTCTGAGGGGCTCAAGACTGCTTTGCAACGGCTTGGTCCCTGTCTGTACTGGCAGAGTTGAGGTAAACAAATGATGGACTGGAAATCATCCGGATATAATTACCAGCAGTGAGTTTAATTCAAACATTCCACCATCTCCCTCTTTTTTCTTTTTTTTTTTTAGGTTGTTTTCATCTATTAGACCTCACCAGACAATTTTAGCAAATGTCTTGTAATATGTGACATTAGTCAAGAGTGATGGATCGACTAGATTATTATATGCAGATAACTCGTGACCAAGCGACTTATCCTCTGTCCTGGTGAGCTAAATAGTGAACAGCTGATGTGAGACAAAGCCTGTTGGTAAAGGGTGTTTTAATTTTTAGAGCGAATGCACAAGAAATATTACTTGACCCTTTCGTAGGCATGACTGTCATTAAACTTGCATAGAATCTGGCCCTGAACCCAGTAACTGATACAGTAGTGGTATTGAAGATTCAGTGCTGCAAAGCCCAAAGAAGTCCAGGTGGTGTAGATAAGCGATCAGGAGCAGTCCAAGATGCGTTTTGAGAATTCTGAAGTCGATAGAATGTGGCTGCTTTTTTCCATTCTTATTTATTGGCTCCGTTGTTCCCATGTGACAGCTGATCTAGCGACCTTAACGTTCCCAAGCAGCATGAAAAGCCACGTGGACTACTGCGAAACTTTCAGCACATGCCTAAATACCAAACAAAATCTCACCATTTGGCGAGGTTTACCTTAGAATATTGTTTGTGGAGGTCAGGTATCTAAAAGGAAATCTGAAAGATGAGTGAATGAAAAACAGATGGTACAGAGTCTGCATGAGAAAGAATGAGGGTCATTTAAAGATATGAGTTTATTAGAGGGAGGTGAAGGAATAACCACAGATGTGATATCCCTGGTAAGAGGTTATGATCTACTGTCGGGAGAAGGGCTACTGTAAAATGAGAAAGTTCTGGGAGGTTAGTAAATGGACTGAAGAGGTCAAATCAGTCTATAGGCGAATTTCATAAAGTCCTGGTATAGAAATAGTTGTGTGCTGTGAGCGGAAGGACACAACTAGATATGCACACTTTCAATGTGTTTTTGGAACGGCATGCTAAGCAATCTGGATAATAATTAAAAATTACGATCTGTGAACAGTTAAAGTTATCCACAAAGTGCTAATGAAATTGTGTAGGCACTTGAGATGGCATTGATCGATTATCTCATAATGGCAGTGCTGGTTGTCCGGTTTCTTCCTTGGAGCAGTGTTTAATTTGACCTCCGGCTGTCCGGTTGATGTTTAGACCTGCTCTGGCACAGTAACCAGAATGCCTCCACCTCATGACTATCCTGAGTGGTGCAAGAGTCAGTATATCATTTTGGGATTTCCTTGGTTTTCTGTTATTTTTCTAATTGGCTGATTGTTTGACTGTGACCGCTCCAGTTGAAGTGCCTGCAGGGCTTATACATGAAGTTTTATTAAGGGATCGGTTTCCTTTGCTCCTCCAGGCCTGCTATGGGATCCTGAAAGTTCCTGAAGGCAGCTGGCTGTGTCGCACATGTGTCCTTGGGCTTCATCCAGAGTGCATCTTATGTCCGAAGAGTGGCGGAGCCATGAAAGCTACCAGGACGGGGACAAAGTGGGCTCATGTGAGCTGTGCTCTTTGGATACCAGAGGTAATACAAAAGTAAACTTTTTGTGCAATTGTAGAATCAACAAATTTACATTTGGCCAATGAATTGTCCGCTGAACGAGCTGTGAGAGAAGCATAGTTCTGTGAATCTGTTTCGTATTAGTCATTGTTGCAGCAAAACTTTTTTTTGCATACATTTTTATTGGCATTTAAATAAGAAATAATTTTCACATTAGTATATAGTTTGTCAAGAAAACAAAAAAAAAACACTCCTATCCCAACGTGCTCAACGATAACAATCCGAAAGGTCAATATGCTGAACAAATGAAACGGCCTTATGCAAGAGCTGGTTCATACAATTGTCCCCACACTATCACACACAGATGTAAGGCCTACTGAGCGCAAACCGCCACCACCTCCCACCCCTAACCAGCTTCTTGCCCACCTACCCTCTTGTGTACTTCACAGCACACAGGGCAGGGCATCCGTGGACACCAGAAGTTTGGCATTGTTGCGTTCAAACTTGCCATATCAAGTGAACTAATGTCCAACCAAGTTCTCCAGGGAAAGGTTCTCTTGATTAACATAGTGTTGAGTGCTATAAAAGTGATATTTGCAGTTCAACCATTGCATTTTATTACTTTTTGCTTAGTTGTCTGCCAGCATTTCATGATGACATGTAGATCCTGTCGTTCTAGTAAAAGTTTACTGGGTTCGTTGAAAATCTTTAAATTATTTTCTCTTTTACTTGGAGTAAACAGTGTGTCTGTAATCCACCAAATACTCTGGGCTACTCCAATGGGTACCAAATACATTTGAAAATACTGTGGCTTTGTTTCTGGGTAGTCTGTGCAAAGGTGAATATTGCTTTCACCATGAAAGAAATTGGCACATGAAAAAATGGGCAACCTTAAAGAAATGGTGCAGATTGTTTCTTGTGTTTTTTTTAAGTTAAAATGCTGAAGCAAAAACACATTTCTACATACTGTACATCTCTTTAGTTGGAATTGTTGGTCAGGGCCATTTCATTGAGCTGGAAGTAGGCAACCTATGTCCAGTAGAGGCATATGAGTGTAACCATTTGAGGGGGGTGGTGACTGTTGTCTGCTGCAATTTGTATTGCAGGTTCCTCATGCTGAAAAGTGGGTTTAGTCTCTTTTTGCACAGGGTTAGTCGTGATGGCGCTTGGCTAAGAGACAAGTACATTTTTGAAAACAATTGTTTTCAGGGGTCCCCTGACGCTCAATGCAGGCTTAGATTTAAAGAGCTGTACACCATTTACTCTAGTGGTATTATTGTGTGTTTCTCCTGAGTTTCTGTCTTGCATTGCGTTATTGCAAGTTGCAGCCTCGGTTGTAGAGGGTAGGCACCGCAAAGGCGTGCTCTTTTCTCCTAATTTAAGTTAATTCGTTGTAAGCTGCACATTCACTAATTTTTACTCCAATTAAGAGCAGCTTTAATATGCAGCCACCAGTAACATTGTGTCGTGTACAACATTTATTTCAGGTAGATATTTGGAGCCTTTGCCCCCAAACACTAAGGTACCATGTATGGTATGTGACACATTTAAGTTGATTGTTTCTTCCACTGAAATCCGTGGAGTTCTTTAAGGGCTAAAGTTGATGTATATCTCAAAAAGACCAGACATACTAGGAACAGTGTGTTATAATTCAAAGGACCAGGGGTGCCTATTCTTCAAAAAGCTACCCTTAGAGGACAGTACAATCGTTGCTTGCCTGTATGTCCCACTGTTAACAATTTCCACTAAACACCATCCTGTTCCACAGTTCACAACAAGCCTTTTTTTTTAAAAGGAGGGAAAAAATAACACCACAAAATCCTTGTGCAAAAAAATGTGTGAGAAGATTGGAAAGCACCTCACGTTAGTAACACCAAGGGTGCTGCTGGCATAGGTTTACCAGTGTACCCACACTATCATCATCGGTGACTTTCCAAACAGAAGAAAATGTGAAAGTAAAGATTCCTCCAAGGTGAGTAATCCGAGAAACAAAATCAGTGAAAAGACGGCTCTACCAGTGCAAGAGTCACCAAAAACAAAGTGAGGAGATGCAATCCTCAAAGTTAAAACGAGGTACCGCTTACTTGCACAGGAAATTTTATTAAATGCAGTGAGCGTCCTCAAATAAAAACTGCATCTATTTGCCCATTCACAGATGGTTGCCAAGTTAACTGGATGACCACCTTACTGCCCTTCATGGGTTGCGGACAGCTCTATGGCTGATACGCCATTTGGAAGTTCGCTGTTTGCAAACTTTTACTCCGGAGTTCCTAGTTGATTCATGAATGTGCAGTGGACTTCTGGTTAGTTTAACCCCCTTGCAATAGTCTTATTGGCTCTGGAATTTTTTGGCATAGCATTTTGACTTAACATTGGTTGAAGTGTGGCCACAGGGCAGCCTTTATAGAATTAAGGCATTGATCAATTGTGACACCCGACTGAATTCTGGCACTTAAGTCTTTCATATCGGGCTTCCGTATCATTCTCATATTGTAAGCCACTGAACCATTGTGTGCAATCACCTTACTTCTGCTTTATGATCCTTATGCATATTCTGAGGCGCTCAAGTATCCGCTGTTGCTCTACGTACGATGCATTACACAGTAATGTTCAAATGCCTTCAAGAAGAAGTAAGGGCTACCCCTTAGCAGCTGGCAATCAGAGCTTCAGGTCTCTAAGTAACAATTTTTTTAAAGAGTTTTGTTTACACTCCAACAAGGCACCAAATACTACAAATACTGAAGCTTTCTAAGAGAAATAACGTACTTTCCTCAATCATTTACTTTTGGTTGCCCGGGGCCAGGTGTCTTGTTGCTTAGGGACTCCTGCTTTACTTTTGGGTTAAGGTGTTTGATTGTTGTTTATTAAAGCAACATTTAGAGTGCTAATCATCATTATGAATATACCTTATGGGTGGCTGTTCAAACAACTTACTGCTACCTTCTGGTCACTGGACTAAAATATACTTTTTCTTGCATTGTATCAGTTAAGTGCCAAGTTTAACACCATTGAAGGAAAGGACATACTGTTTACCTCTGCCTCATGTGGTAATGTCTGCTGTTTATATTTTGTATTTTAATTGATTCCTTTGGCACTTTGTACTCCACTCGCAGGTTAGCATTGCTTGTCCGGAAAGGATGGAGCCAATCACAAAAGTGTCCCACATCCCGGCAAGTAGATGGGCTTTAGTCTGCAGTTTGTGCAAGATAAAGACTGGTGCTTGCATTCAGGTAGGTTTGTGAATAATTGTAACCCGTTAAACTCCACACAGTGCAAACCGAATTGTACCTGAGCGAATCTGTCAGTTAGGTTTTTAGCCAGTTTACTCTTGTTACGTGACCGAGACATAGTGATTATAATCTAAATGGTGACAAAAGTCGCCTGCTCTTCTCTGATCTTTTCCCATACTGAGAAAAGTTGGACATTTACTCTTGACAAGGGCAGAAATAAAACTTATTCCACGGTTGGGAAAGAGTGGTGGCGGTGGGAGTCTGGGTGGGGGTGGGTGAAGGTGAGCTTGAAAACACTCAACAGATTTTTGCATGAGCAAAATTTACCCTTGCATGTTTACTCATGCTAAAATACAATTCACGAATATTTTGTAAGAGTACAATTTCCTGGCCTACATCTATCGGGTATGGTGAATTCATGAAAGCTGTACATCTGCACTAATGCAAGGGCTTATACCATGAGTGCACTTTTATGACTTGGTTTAATAATTGGGGACCCAAATTAGGTCCTCAGTTAACCAAGACACTTTGTTTTTTATGTAAGTTCTCTCTCTCTCTATCTGTACACTGGCTTCCCTGTGAGTGACAGCATTCTGCTCTTTCACAAGGAGCATGTCGGCACACAAAGCATTTTGTTCAGTGACAGACTACTGTAGCAATGTGTGCTTTTGGAGACCAAAAAATATTGCTTTTTGCCAGTGTTTGTTTTAATGGTGAGGACTTGGCAGCTCCCACAACGATAAAGTTTAGCAAAAACCATTTCAAAACAAAACACACATTGACAGAAACCTAAAGACTGACCACCAATGTCAAACCAATTGGCTTCGCCAATGATTTTTTATTTTAATGTTTCCCATGATTTTGTTGAAACTAGTTGCACTGATTTCTATTATGAAAATGTTTTCTTTTTTGGAGGGGGGGGGGATATGCATGCATTAAAACATTTTAGTAGGTGATGCTTTAAAGAAACGGTACCTAAAATTTCACTTTAGTTTAGAAAAACGCTTTTTTCCTAGTTGCATTTTTGTGAACATTTAATTTGAAAGCAAAGACTCCTCAATCTTGCTTTCAAGCTTTTGCAAATATTTGCATCTAATCAGAGCATTCTTGGAGCATTATACGTAGCCACATATTGCTATACTGGGACAACTGTCAGCAGTGCAGTCTGAGCTTACAAAATTTCCTTAGAGCGCTCCCCCTAATATTAAAGGCATTGCATTATTGAACCATAAATACAAGTTCCAACAGCATTAACATATGGACACAAGTATTACCTTAACTGCAGACAATACCCTTCCCTGATCCATAACCTGGTACTGTAAACTGGCAGCCAAAGGGTTTGTGCTGCAGTGGGTTGGGCCTACTTGTCTCAAGGACTAAATAAACATGAACACTTGTTGCCCTTGACCCCAAACAATATGTCCTGGGAGTCAGGCTATAGGAATTCCACACCCCTGGCTCTGACGTTTTACCTTGTCATGTCCTGTTTGCATCTTTAACTATGCCATTTACTCACCTCCATGCCCTTTCTGCATACATCAGTGGCTGGATACCATATTAGGACAGATGATTGGATCTCATAATGTGCACTAAACATTGTTTGCCCGAGTTATCTGGACAGTATAGCAATGATTGTTTTTAAGGGTTAATTCTAAGCACTACAGTGCTCACCTTGCTTGGCTAGAAAGGGGAGTAGGCAATGATGGATGAGGTAAATATGTGGGGAAAAAATGAAGTTTGATAACTTATGAAGCATATGTGATAGATGTGTAATGGCAATAGGAGGACATTTCAAGCCCCTTATAATAGTACTGCTTTCTAATATATTCAGATAAAATGCTCATTATTGAGGAGAATGGGATCTAAAGTGAGAATTCAGAATTGCATTGTCTTACAATAATATTTACTGTCGAGTTTATTTTATTCTAAAATGTGGCAATACAAAGAGGTGAAAATTAAAATGTACAGTTGAGTGATGCATGAGAATGAGTATTGGAAATAAACTCTGATTCTAACATTGCCTCTGTTTGCCCCCTCTCCACAGTGCTCTGTGAAAAGCTGCATCACTCCTTTTCACGTCACTTGTGCCTTTGAGCACAGCCTGGAGATGAAGACTGTCCTGGATGAGGGCGACGAGGTAAAGTTTAAGTCCTACTGCCTGAAACATAGCAAGAATAAGCAGGGCTCGCTGCCGGAGCCTGAGCAGACTAGTAAGAGCCCTATTGACCAGAAGCAGTCGGAGAGCGAGAAAACCAGCCTGCGTGCCCAGAAACTCCGGGAGCTGGAGGAGGAGTTCTACACACTGGTGAAAGTCGATGAAGTGGCGACTGAGTTAGGACTACCATGGCTCGTTGTGGACTTCATTTTCAAATACTGGAAATTAAAAAGGAAGAGCAATTTCAATAAGCCATTGCTGCCTCCCAAGGAGGACGAAGAAAATGGCCTGACGCAGCCAAAAGAAGACAGCATCCACACACGCATGAGGATGTTTATGCATCTCAGGCAAGATCTAGAGAGGGTAAGTTTTGACGTGCTAATCACTTTTTAAGGCCAATGAGCACACCAGATTTGGCAAAACCTACAACATATATTTCAGCTGTCACACCTCATACAAAGGTTTAGCATACAAATCTGTGACTAAAGTTGGTGGCCGTTCTTACTTACGGATATATCTAAAACCTTAACTGCTTTCCTTGTCAATGTTGTGATCTGCAAAGTAATTTTTTGTTGGGTAAAAGGTTTTCTCTGCTGTGAAATGGTTTCCGCAACGTTTCTTTGCTGCTTGAATTAGTCTGAAAAGACAGGAAGCCCAGCTTCCTTAAATCATATTAAATTACTATTTTTTAGAGTCAGTGTGAACGTGTCTTTTGCGTTCATTACAGGTCCGAAATCTGTGCTACATGGTGAGCAGGAGGGAGAAGCTGAAGTTATCTCACAGCAAAATTCACGAACAAATCTTCAATTTACAAGTTCAGCTTGTTAATCAGGAAATGGCAACAGGTACTGTATATGTAACTATGCGCTCCCAATTTCCTTTAGCTTCACCTGCGCTTTGTCGTCTGCCATAGCAATACACTTCTTCATTTTGCCTTAAATCCCATTTCCTCTCTTCCACAGTCAATGATTGTACGAATTTAGGTACACAGGCTGAGATATATATAGCAAAATGCCCCTAAAACCAAGCTCCTCTAAGAGGCATCATTATTTGCCCTCTTGGTAATTTGTTTTCTCCCTTATCCTCCAAACTTATGCATGGAAAGTCTGTCTTCATGGTTTTTGACTAACAGCTGCCAGTGTTCATTTACTTTGAAATTGTAAGCCTCCCATCCTCCAATGTGTGTTTGCCACAAAGGCCACTTGCAATTTGCAACTTGCTGATTCCGGTGCTAAGATCTAGTTCCCATGCCTTGTGCACAAGTACAGAAAAGCCCCTCTTACGCCAAATCCCATCTTGAGGCGAACTGGAAACGAGAAAGCAGCAAGCAAGATGACTTCTTGAATCAAAAGAGTTGTAAAAACGATGCTCAGAATTGTTTTTTTCTGATATTCCTTGGACTTTTTTTTAGATCTTTTTTTCCGATTTCTTTTGTAGCCTCACTACAAACCCGTTCAGTGTGTTCTCAAAATACTGCTGGTTGATACTGCATCCTTAACAAAAATATGCTCACCATGGCCAGTTTTGAAGCATACTGTTAATTTCACCACTTGGCATAAATATACTGCCATATTCAAACACTGAAGGAGCTGAGAGTCTTGACCTCTGTAAGTAAAATTGGCATTGTTACGACACTACCAAGCTTGCATATATCCCACTGTTGTGAATAAGGTTTACCAAACACCTCGAAGATGCTTTAAAGAGTCGTTGGAAATTGCACCTCTTTCTGGGTAGGCCTGAGCCCAGTACTCTTTTTAAATACCTGGGACATGCTGTGTCCTTTCTGCAGGATCTGCTAAGAGCATTGGGTTGTTCATCCATTAATGCATGAAAATTGCCCTAAAGTATATAGTATTTATCTAAAGCATTAATACAGTGAAAGTAGTATGTTCTCTGTCCTTTTAAATGAAAACAATATTAAAACATTTAACTCTTTGGTGACTGCAAAGGCATATAGACTGACTTACAAACAAGGTAAATCGAAAATCAATAACTTGAAAAGATTTACACAACATTGCTGTACACAGTAGCTTTGTTCTGGAGAAAAAGCAGGCATGAGACATAATATACAGATTGTACATCATGACTTGCCACCGGTGGGTGATCTAGCCACTTTTGGTGACCTCTTCATTAGTCCTAGCCATCACTGGATTCTGTTTTTATACCAATGAGTGTAATTTATTGATAAACAGCCATACCAAAACTGAAGCTTTTGTGATGGTGTAAGACGTAATTAATTGTTTCAACTTTAAAAGTATTTCATCTTGTCCGCTTTATTCCACAGTACAGAATATTTGTTAGCTTACTCTTGTATTTTAATGTTGCTGCTATTAAAAGGTAGATTTAGACCCTCTCCCTTGGGTGCACAATATTTACATTTAAACAGATTTACTGCAAAGCAGTATTGAAAAATACTGTCCTGACATTGTTGTCATCTTATTCTCACCTACGTGGGATAATTTGACCCTAAATAAGACGGAAGCACTTAGTGTTTTCAAATGAAACATTTGTTGCTGGTTGGCAACGCAGTGTCCCTACATTACCTAATTAAAAGTGCTTATAAAATGTACATCTCACTCTCAAAATATTTGTTGTCTGAGTTTTTAGGGCTTGCATTAATCAGTTGTTGTCGAAGACCAACCTTTTCTAATTGAGACTCTTCAGCGGATGAACTGAGACACCTTGGGGAGGTTTCACAATGCCACATTTGTTGTTTACCAAATTTGGTGGACTCCTTTCTGCACAATCTTCTGCAGGTCCACACTACTCTCTCTAGTTATCGAGATCGTGAAACCCTCTGCGATGCCTCCTAATATATTCTATCAATAATTGGTCATCTAGATCGGCCTGCTGTTGCTCCCTTTATCCCTATGCTAAATGTAGTTGCACTGTTGTCACCCGTAACTCTGCTCCCAACATAGACACCAAGATTTAGGTGAACTAAAGGCTGATTTGCAGGTCTTTCTTTGTCCTAATCTTCAGACTGTAGTAGCATGTTGTTTTACTTGAGTAAGAAAACGGCCTCTGCAAATCATGACCGCTCATGAGAAAAGCTGCTAACATTGAGGTTCAGACTCCGAAATGCGCTTATGTTGGCATTAAGTTGGGCATCCTTGGCCGACAGAGAAACTGGAAAATGACTTGGCAAATATTTTCAAGTTTTGGGTCTGTGTTGAAGCAGATGGTTAAAGAGTTTCCTCTCAGTCATTAATCTCAATTAATTTCATATGGATTAAGAGGTTCATTAAGAAAAACCAAGGCCAGTATAGGTTTCAATGGAGAAAGACATCAAAGACTTTGGTTTAGTAATTGCTTTGGACAAGCACCCTGTAGTGAGTTAGCTCAGCAGTGATAGCGTCTGTTGATTATTCAGCCGCAACAGCAAAGAGTTGGTTCTACACTATGTGTAAAATGCGGTTCCTAAACATGGGTCGCCCCAAGATGATGATTTCCCCACATACAGTACTGCCTTGGGGAAATAGCCAAGTTTTTTTTTCAAAAGGAGGTAGACCTTAACATAAACGTGAACAGGATAGAGTAATATCCAGCAAACCACAACTTTGCCACCTCAAAGAGAAATATCATCAAAAGACTGGCAAAGTTTAAATCGGGAAGACATCAAACTGTTAGGAGGACCGAATTCCAATCAAATAAAATGGGCTTGTTATGCATCATAAAAAAGAAACTTGGTTATTCTGCTATACAAGTTTTTGACCCTTCAAAAATGTATAGTTGATTTCAAAAGAGTTTGTTTCAGCCAGAACAGTGGTCATAATTATTGGATATTAATTAAGCTTTTATTTATATGTCCTACCCAAAGCCATTCAAACTAAGCATAATTGGTCCTTGTCGTCCAGTCCTTTGGCCAAGATGCACTCGCAGATTTTCTGAACCTGATGTGTAATGTAATGTAAAAATTACTTATAAAGTGCAGCATACACCGGACGGTTTCTTGGCGCTGTTCACTTTATTCGGTGAGAGGCAGAAGACAAGGAGAGAAGAGTATTATGTGTAAATGCTACGGAGGAGGTGGCTTTTTAGGAGAGACCTGAAGTGAAGGTGAGAGGAAGAGAGTCTTAGTTCCAGCGGCAGAGAGTTCCAGAATGAGGGTGCCAAGAAGGAGAATCTGAGACCTCCATGTTTTTTGCGCCTAAAACGGGGTGTCTGAAGGAGCGCAAGGTGAGAGGAGCGGAGGTGCCTGGAAGGAGAATAAGGGTGCAGAAGAGAGGAAATAAAGAAGGGACCGGTGCCGGCCAAAGATTTATGAGATGTGATGATGTCCCTCTGTATGCTTGCTCTGGACAGAGACAACAAGCCTGCAGAGATTTGCAGCGACCTACTAGAGCCTTCTGGGCTTACTCACCAATGAAATTTGCTGTTCTGGAGACAGTGTTGGACAAAAGTTAACCATACAATGGCTTCGCCCAAGGGCACCTATAATCAATAGTTGGAGACAGACATGATAAAATGCCCACTGCAAAAGGGGGGGTTAATGAAGAATAAGTAAACATGAGAAACTCACCGAAAATGTAGCAGAGTGCACACTAGTGCTCAGAGATCCGCTGGATGCTGGACCTCCTTGACCAAAGAATGTGTACGCTGGGTGATGCAAAATCAACATTTACCCACTCATTGCAACCGCATAAGAAAACACTCTGGGAGGGTTGCCTATGCAGGTGCGTGCCAAGCAAATATCTATGACCCAGCCGCCATAATGACCAAATATAGGACTTGTTGCTAAAGAACGTCTGTGCACGACAATGAACAGAAATTGTAGCTAATTTGCGTTTGAGTAGCACAAAGGCAAGTTAAGTCACCAATTGTTGCATTGATAATTCTTTTTTGTTCTTCATTTTGAATTCTGGATAAGCACTGGATTACAATGCTAAAAAGTATGGTAGATAAATCTAACCTCATGACAAATAATACACACAAAGTTTAATATTGACATTTATTAAACAAAAAAAGTCAACATTCAGAAGGTTTGCATGGGGTAAAGGTAACTAGAGTAATTGCTTGACAATATTCGAAGTGTTTCTCTGCAAGACATAGTGACATTTGAGTCATGCAAAAGGAAATATAACTTCGATGAAACCGGACAATATCATTGCTCCCAATTTAGATACTGGGTGATGCAGCCTAGCATCAAAAAGTGGCCACCAGAGATCATATATCCTCGTAGGGTTCATCAGAATAATATTCTGACTGAATAAATAAGTGACAAACCTTGGGAATCCGTTGCAAGTTGTTTCTGAAGTTCCAACAGCAATCTTGGTAAAGAAGCCCATTGCAGTGCAATAGTAGATTTGTGCTGACATCCGTCAGACTGCATAAATACTATCCACTCAACCGGAATCTATGCCAGAAGAGATGCAGCATCATAGAGGACTTCATACATAATGGATGAGACTTTCTACATATTAAGTGCTTTCGGGCATAAAGTTTAGCTGCTATGAAAACCGCATTAGGCTACCCGCATCCCTAATGATATAAAGTGCTACAGAGCCTGCGCTCCCCAATACTTAAATGTAAAGTGAAGGCTGACTTCTGTTGTGGAATTGCCTAGGAACAGCAAAAACCACAGCTATTCAAAGCACCAATTATAAATTCTGCCCACAATGCTATGTATGCTTTACCTTGAAGATTAGCGTTTACAACTGCTGTTTGACCCTAGATCACACCGCATTAAATGTCCAGTGTCACAACCTAGAGTACCATTTATCTACAGTAAAGCCGAGGTGCGGTAGCCTCAAAATGCAGTGATGGAGGATAAGGGGAAACCAGGAGCCTTTGAAGAGGAGAACTGCAAGGATTACACATACCATGGTTGAGAATATTTTTCTACTCTTCCATAATAAATATTGCCTGAAAATGTGCTGGAACAAAAGGCACTTAGTAAGATGCCATATTGACGTTATCTGCTCGGAGATAAACACTTGCGGTTATGGAATTAGCCCAAACCCATCCTCAAATTCTGATATGTTATTTTTGCAAACTTAATTTGAAGATGATCATCCTGAAAAGAATGCTACTGGAACACAACTATACGACTACTCTCCTCTTCAAAGTGTGGTGACTTTCTGAATTCCCCTTATTCTGAATACCAGGTCAGAGATGTGTCCTTTTCAGGGGCAGTTAGTATTACAGGGCCACACGCAAGATGGCTGTGGAAGGATTTTGTGCTAATAGCGGAAGTCTGGCAACTTACTGAAGAGTAAAGCTTTTGCAGAGTCGTGTTGCGACATGGGCATCTCAGACTGTTTAGACGTGCCCATATGGTGATCTCTTCATAAAGAGAAAAGGAACAAGTCCGTTAACCTGCTGAAACGCCATGTTGCAAATAACTTTCAGGACATTTTAACCTTGTGGTGGTGATCTGCCCAGACAGTACAAAGCAGTATACTATTTATAGAAACATTAATAGGAAATATTGCATTGGGCAGAAAAAAGGTGTATAGCACTGCGGACAGATTATCTGCCAGGTGTGGATAACTATCTGGCAAACGTTGATTAGCAGGGATTATCAGGAATTAAACTAGAGGTTATTAGCCCACTCCTATGTAAAATGCCAAAATCATGCATCCTGGTACCCATTCCTAAGGAAATGCGCTGTAAGTAGATTGATCAGGGGCATTAGCATACACTTTTTCCATATGTAGTATAGTAGATGTGCCAGACTTCTGTGATGATGCTCTTGGTTGCTTCATCTTGTGTTCTCAAATCATATTTCTAATATCTGTCAGCAATCACATACAACTGCAGCCTCTACCTTATCCCCAAATTAGGTAAGAAGGAAGCCTGTTATACCACCATCCAACATGCAGAATTTGGGGATATGGCCCTGAAGTCCTACAGTTCAGTTTTCTAGACCAGCCTCCTGTGTTTTTGACTATATAGGAGGCAATCCTATATGCGAAGTGCATGCTTCAGAGCAAACTTAAACTCGAGCTCATTGCAAACCACAGATCTTTAAACTTTTGCATGCTCCGATACAACACGTACTGAAGCAGGCAGGACTTGTGTATATACATAAAAACCTGTTCATCTGGCAGCCATTGTTGCTTGACGCGCAATTAGTAAGAGCGATTGGAGAATTCTGGCAAATGGTAGTGTCCCAAAACAGTATAGATCAAATAAATAAGTACCCCCACTTGTCCACTGTATTTGATCACATTTGCTGCTTCCTTTTAGTTAGATATTACTGACAATGGGACATTGGGATCTCTTCTTAAAGGACGCTATCCCCTCACACTCTCATATTGGTAACATACTTCATCATGGGGTCCCTCCTCGCGAGTAACCAATGTTGCTCAGAGGACTCATGACCTCTTTTGTCATTCATATTGTTCACTCTTTCATTCACTGGATCTTATTTTGTTTAATTGTGTATATTTTTGGGGGGAAGTATGCTGGCTTTACTTTCAGTTCCTAATATCGCAAGGATAAAAAAGAAAACTTGGGAATTTTAATGGAGTGGATTATTTGTTCACATCCACAGCATTACATCAGAAGTGCGGTGGATTTGAATGGTTTGTCCACCACCCTAAAGAAAAAAACGATGCAAAACCAGACCAAACAATGGAAATGCACAGATCATATTGACTTCATATGGACACATTTTTCATCCATTCCTGTCACAAATGAAAGGCCCAGCCATACAAGTGAGGTGCAGCTTTTTTTTAGAGCAATGTAGGAGGGTTGTGTGGTAGGAATTATGTTGCTCCCTGAATATTCTGGAACCTTTCCACAAAGAAATGTGAGGAAAATTGGTGTTATCAGTTTGGTTTCTATCCATTCTTGCTTCTAAATGCAAGCCAGAGTGCAAGAAAGAAAATGTTTGGCGAAATGCCCTCTAAAATCAAATGATGTACGGCTAACCCCAAATTCAAGGTTATGCATATAACCACTAATCATAAAATCAGTAGCTGGGGCACGTTAAAAAAAATGCATAGGTTTTCTTCTTACATTAGATTTTACCATATGGTCGGTGCACAATAAATATTATAAATTGAAGCTCAGTTGTTGGCTCTGAGTTTCTGGAAAGGAACAAAAACTATATGTTTGAGGCATAGGAGCTGTAGATCGTATAGTTATGCATAGTTCGCCATCTGGTGTTGGCTCGGATGTTTGCACTTTGTTTTTGTATTGGAAGAAGTCTTTGTGTTCACGAGGTAGGTGACTCCTCCTTAGGACTATGGTGCACATGGGCATCCACTCCATCTACAGATTGTTTTTTCCCGCCATCGGGTTCGGATGTGTTTTGCGCCGCTCCGGTATCGTCTTCCAACCTTTTTGACGCGCAACCCTTACCACTCAACTGTATTGTTTTTGATCGCGATTTCCCTTTCGACGCGCATCATAAAAATCCAACTACTTTTATCGAGGCTGACCGTGAGGCCAACCCGCGCCGACCACGCCAGCAGTCAATGGAACGGACTCCATTTAAAAAAGGCCTGGGTGTGGTGCTGAGTTCCCACACACAAACTTGCATGAGGTCTGCAACCTCTGCCTCTCCCCGGAGCAGGAAGAAACCAGCTGCGAGGCCTGACTATCTTTCAGTTCTAAGAAAACTATTAGTGACAGTCAGGCTTGCCGGCACGAGATGAGACGCGGCACTAGTCCAGTGCCAGATATCTTCGGAGACGAATCGGAATTCCAACCCAGCGCCGAAGTAGGACATATTTCTGTGTCTGAAGCCTATGACTCAGACATGGAAGAGGACATGAACATCACTCCGGCTCAACGAACTGTAACAAGCCCCAACTGCCCATAAAAACACCAAAAACTCCGGTTACATCTCCTTAGAACGATAGTGCGCATGGGCATTGACTCCATCTCCAGATTGTTTTGGCATGGAGGGTTATGATGGAGTTAGTAAGAAATAGAAAAGGATGTCTATGTGTAATGTATCTAAGTAAGATATTTCTGAAACAGATAGAGGTATCCGGGGTGGCTCTACATGCCAAGAACAGATGCATACTGGTAAGTAGCATTTTCCGTTTGAGGCATATGAGCTGTGGATCGTATACTTATACATAGACTATACAGCAGTTACTTCTTTAGCGGTGGCTACCTGTATCTGTTGCAGTGGTTTGAAAAAGTGTTCTTATTACAGCCTGGCCCACACTAGCTTGTTGTTTTTCCTGCACGTCTACACCAAAGTGTTTTGTGAAGGTGTGCGGTGTAGACCAAGTTGCTGCTTTGCAGATGTCATCTAGGGGATTGTGCCCTAAGAAAGCCATAGATGCCCCTAGTTTACGTGTGGAGTGAGCTCTCGGGGGAATGGTTAATCTGTGTTTGGCTTTAGCATAGCATATTTGGATGCATTTAACAATCCGCCTTGCAATCCCATGTTCATGTTCTCTTCCATGTCTGAGTCATAGGCTTCAGACACAGAAATGTGTCCTACTTCGGCACTGGGTTGGATTTTCAATTTGTCTCCGAAGATATCTGGCACTAAACTAGTGCTGCGTCTCATCTCGTGCCGGCAAGCCTGACTGTCACTAATAGTTTTCTTAGAACTGAATGATAGTCAGGCCTCGCAGCTGGTTTCTTCCTGCTCCGGGGAGAGGCAGAGGTTGCAGACCTCATGCAAGTTTGTGTGTGAACTGAGCACCACACCCAGGCCTTTTTTAAATGGAGTCCGTTCCATTGACTGCTGGCGTGGTCGGCGCGGGTAGGCCTCACGGTCAGCCTCGATCAAAGTAGTTGGATTTTTATGATGCACGTCGAACGGGAAACCGCGATCAAAAACAATACAGTTGAGTGGTAAGGGTTGCGCGTCAAAATGGTTGGAAGACGATACCGGAGCGGCGCAAAACACATCCGAACCAGATGGCGGGAAAAAACAATCTGTAGATGGAGTGGATGCCCATGTGCACCATAGTCCTAAGGAGGAGTCACCTACCTCGTGCCCACAAAGACTTCTCCCAAGACAAAAACAAAGTGCAAACATCCGAGCCCAACACTAGATGGCGATCTATGCATAAGTATACGAATCTACAGCTCTACATACCAAGAACAGATGCATACTGGTAAGTAGCATTTTCCATCTCTGTTACCAGAATGGTCTGTTGGACGTAGTGGAGTATAAGCACATTGGCCATCAGTGTAAATACCTAAAGATGAGGATTGTTTCTTATTTATTTTCCTTATTTTTTTATTTTAAAAAAATTGTTTCTTTAGGAAAACTATGCGTGATCTACACTTATGCCCCCTAGCTGAATCAGGAATTTTGTCATCCTTTCACAAATGTATAGCTTTTCGGGCCTACTAATAAGTTTCACACCTGTTTCTACCACAAACTGCAAGTAGGTGGAAACCACAAAAAGTGGTAAAATCGGCTACCACTTAGAAAAATGCTAAAACTGTGGGGGGGCGGGGGGGTTGTTCTTCTTTTACAGCTCTGCTTGTTCCTGAAAGCTGAGAAGATGGTGAACTTAGCACAGCAAAATCTTTATTGATCCGATTTTTAGGAGGGAAGACATCTGCTTTCTTGCACAGCACTTTTTCCCCATTTTTCCAACAAAAAGCAATATGTTGCTATATTTTAGCTCTTTGCTCGCATCCCTGAGGGGCATTCAAAACCCTGGGTACCTGTAAGATCCCCAACAAGTGGGGGGAGAAAAGGACTGAAATGTGACTTTTATGGAAAATATTTGTGGAAGCCTAAGTGCAAAGTGCTCCAAGCATCAAATGGCCTCCGCCACTGAGGTGGAAAAGCCTCATTAGCTAAATGTTTTTTTTGTTAACCTGGTTCTGCCTTTTTCTAATGCCACTCTGGTTATAGACCTTCTTTAGGCCCCTTATAGTCCTCAAAGTATTTCTAACCATAAACTGTAACGTGAAAATGAAAGAAAAAAAAACTGCCTGAGTTTGGACCTTATTGACCAGTTTGTGTTGAAAAATTTTAGTTTAACAAAGGTAAAAAGTATAAAAACACCATCAAAGAATGTGCTTCCGCTCTTGAAATAATAAACCAGCACACTCAATACCAATCCTCTTTGTAAACATGATGAATGTTTTCACTACCACTCGCATATTAACTATTGCTCTTTACCCCAAAGTCAGAGGGATGTTATGGGCTAATCATTTCTAAACCTTGCAAGGGTGCTGCAACTCAAAACCTTTTTTTGTAAATCTGATGAGGTTTTATAAATTAGTCAAACTATATCGCAGAAGTCACTTACATAAATCTAAGAGGTTTGTAGGATGAATTCGGAACCTAATGCTTCATCTATTTCTGGCCTGGAGTGGACCAAAATACATCCTTTTAGGGAGAGACTCTGATGTGGGCAATATATAACTTAAGAAAACGGCAGTCGTGATCAAATACAGTGGACAAGCGAGGTACTTCTGTTTTTGTTATAAGTTATTGTGACCTACCTACTCCACCTAGCTATTTTTGCAACCCCTTTCTGAAGGACCCATCACACCCTATCCCAGCATCTTTTGTGAGATTGAAACATTGTGCTGATTAGACTTATGGACTTGCCCTAAAGCCACGTGACCTCAGAGAAGTCTCCTGGGAGGTCTATTTTTTTAGGTAGCAATTATGGTGAACTACAACCCCTTACTATAACTGAGCCATGTTTGCATTAACTTGAAGACAGGCTTGTTACTCCACGCACATCCATGCTTCTGACCAAGGTCACGCCCACCACTCCATATTCCGTGACAGAAGAATGGTAGAACACCCAACGTTCGTCACCAGACCACAAACATTGCAGTGTGCTGTACACTCACACTCCATAATGTGTAACACTGTTTGAACCTGATCCTTCCGTAGCCCAAACCTATTCATCAGTCAACCTTCTCCTGCCATTCTACGCCAGAAAAATCAATTTCCGAATCGGCATTGGTGCAGCGGATTGCCCATTGAAATTCAGTTCTGCTACACATAAAAAAAGAAACGTTGCAGCAACACCTTGTCTAAATTGTCCTAATAGGTCGAGGGCTTTTATGGGTAAATACCACTTGCTGAAGTTAGTTAGTAGCTATGTGGCCATTAATCATCACTGTCACCCAAGTGTACTGTGCTGATATTTACTGAAGGCGGGCGTGTTTATTGGATCATTATTGAAGACGTTATTTTTCTGTTTGACCATTACGTGCCCTCCACCATCTTAATGGAGTCAGGCGAACTGCTTTCCAAATGATGCAGAGGATGCAAGTCTGCAACTTACACATATGATGCAAACTGAAAATGATACTTGTAACAATCAGTTAGCAACTTTTTGTCTTCTAGCCATTACATGGCAAACACAGACCTCACTCTACACACTCAAATGAACGCAGACACTGGGGACACCATGGAGCAGGGCACTCCAAGCATACCTGTTCTTCTGGGTGTCTCTGATAATGTTGACGTCCATTTCTTGCACCACAATGCCTCTGTTCATACGTTCACATCCTATGAATTCCAATTCATTCGTTCAAGGTGGAACCATAAATCGAAGATGGAACCATAGTTTGTTTTTGAGTTTAAAGCCGATTGCTGGCTTTATTAAAGAGATTATCAAAAAGGTAAATGATCCAGCTCGAAATTTTTCTCTCCTGAGTGCTGAGCCCTAGCAGTCATCTTTTTTACAAAAATAAATCGATTCTGGTAGTAATAGAGCTTCAGATTACTATATGGACTCTTACTCTGCTTGTGAAAACTGCAGACACATGGACAACATTTTAAATCCATTTCCCAGGACGATCTATCAAATTGTTATAAAGTGTGTCTCTTTCTTTGGGCGTGCATTCCAGTTCAAGTTGTGGAGTCTAATATTCCTATTTTGAGCTGCACTGACTTAATCGGATTAACCTTACTTTAAATCACTGTTGTGAGGCTTTTTCTTCTAGCGCTCTGGGCAGTATTCATTATGGTTACTATTGTTTATCAGAAATATACCTTACTCTCTAGCACTATTGCATTCTAAATGGCTATCCGAGTCACTCCCTCTGTACAGTGGGCTCTCCATGTGTGGTATGTCAAGTTTTATTGTAGGAGCTAGCAAAGGGTTTCGGATTTGGATACCTCATGACTCAAATATTTACAATCAATAAAATTAATGCTCGGCCACAATCCTGAACCCGAAAAATAGGGATTTTATTTATAGGTAGGAAAGTAAGGTAATTAAATTAGGAACAAAACAAAAAACAGATATGACTAAACACACAATTATAGCATTTAAGCTTTAACCGCATCGCTGCGGCGGTTATTTTTCCCCTACGCGGCTTTTTTCTAAAAGCCGCGTAAGATGACGAGCTCAGCTCGTCATCCGCACACGCCCCCTGTGGCTGATGACGAGCTGAGCTCGTCATCAGCATTGAAGGGGTTAAGGTGCTACAAAACAGAGGGCGCTATGATGGCCAATGATTTTATATGTGCATCGTATCCTTGGCAAACTCTCTAAATGCTACATTTAGTAGAGCCAGTTCCTGGGGCTGAAGCAGCGGTGAGCTTGAGCCCGGAGAGGCCTGAAAGTCAGTAAAATTACTCAAACTCCCAAAATACTCAAAATCGACAACATAAAATAAATCCAGTTCTCTCTCAAGTACAACGAAAATGATACGGTGCTAATGAACAAGTTCCTAAAGTCTTGGTGTCCAGTTAAGGAGGCTACTGTGGATTTAGTAGTCTGTATCCACAACAGGACATATTTAAGGGGAGATCATTGGAGGTCCAAATTGCTCTCATAGTCATAATTCAACACAGGGAGTCTAATGGTGCTAAACCAAAAGCCATGATGTTAGTTGGGGAAACCAAACTTCAAGTCAGCTCTTGCTAATCTGAGCATTTGTACATGTTATGCGGCATATAAATGTTGTGTATATGTTGTGATATGTATAGGTGTTTTTTGTTATCTTATTTGCACTTTTGTTTGATACAGATATGTTTATATGTTGTATTCTTATGTGTTACAGCTTGACCTGTGGCTCTGCGTTTGTAACAGGATTTCTTCCATCAAGATAATCTTGAAGATTTATTTTCTAGGTTGCCAAAGAGGTCACATGCTGTTATAGATCAGTACCCATTGCGAACACACTTTCTTGATTTCCTCCTATGTTTCGTAGAGGATTTATTTGCAGAATGGTTTACCTAGCAGCAACTAGTAGTTGAATGGCCACTTAAAATTTCCTTTTTGCACCGTATATTTCTTATGCTTCAATTAGTTGTAAGACATTCTCAGTCTGCTCCTCCCCTTCTATTGTCCATTTGTTGACATGGAGAGATGGTCTACTGAAATGCTCCTCCTTCGCAAATGCGGGTCAGGCGCAGCTGCATTACAGTTTTTCCACGTTTTTCCTCCCCCTATTGTTTCCGGTACGTATTCTAAAATGTTTCGTTTTTTGACATATGTCTAGCATGAATTTCATGTGGCTCTGAATAAATTCTATTTAGTATTGTTAATTGCAAATATTTTACTTGGAATATTAAAACAATGTTGCTTTTGTCTTTCTCAGGCCGTCCTCTGTCCAGTGCTTTGGAGAAAACTCTTTTCTATCCACCTCCACGAATCACTCTGAAGTTAAAAATGCCAAAAATCACTTTGGGTAACTCTAAATTAAATGCCCAGACAAAATTGGATAGTACCTTTTCTGTGGAGAAAAATAGTCACAGCCCCACGCGCAGTAAAAAAGGTCTTCAACCTATGGAGTCCGCAGAGTTGAAGAAGAAATCCTATTCCAGACATTCAAGTGATAAGAAGAGTAATGGAGTAACGAGAGAGACTAGACTTGCCAAAAAGGATGTGCACAATTCAGGACCTACAGAATCCTCAAATATTCACATGCGTCAGACATTGGGGAAACCATTAGCTCTCCAAGCTGTACTACATGGACAATCTTCCAATGGCAATGGGAAAGTTCATCATGAGAATTTGAGATTTAGCAAGTGCAACGGAGCTGTAGGCCGAGCGGGAGACATTATGCAAAGAAACCGTGCCAGCCAGACCGCTTATGAGCAAGAATCTGTTCTCACTTCTCATTCAGCTAGTCGGAGCAGCTTCAGGAAATCCACTATGGAGCATTTTAGTAGGTCCTTCAAAGAGGCAACGAACAGTTTAGTGAGGACCACAGAGGACCTCAGGAGCTCTGAAAAGTCACATAGGAGGCTGACAACAAAAGATCAGGCATGGAGTAACCAGACAGACTATCCTGCAGCGGTTGCTTCCTACCAGGACAATGACGGGTACTGTCCCGACATAGAACTAAGTGACTCTGAAGCAGAAAGCGATGAGAACCGAGAACATAACCAGCTAAGGAGAAACGTTTCTGGCCGGGAAAGCCCAATTAAAGACTTCGGTAGAAATTGTCGCAGCAAAGGCAAAACAAACTTACCATCTCACAGCTCATTGCAAAGGTGATACAAACTCTAAATATTGACAATTGTCGTTTATTTCCAATAGGTTAGTGTGAGTGAGTGTAGGCACCGAAGGGTACCTCAAATGCCATAGTCTAGGCGAACAGTGCAGTGATATTAGAATGAAATTGAAGTTTACAAATGTCCTCCTTCAGTAATTCAACGTGGATTATCAATCAAGCCCTTAAAGTAGCCTTCAGGAATACCTTGTACTTGATGTGTTTCTCTTTTAAGGCTGTGGCTTGCTGCAGCATCGAGTGATTCATGTAAAAGTGGATGGTATAACTCCTGGTTGCATTTTTCTTAAGATACATTGAAAATTAGTGGACCCTAGCCTTTGTGGTTAGGAAAAAATGCTGGTTCCTTGTCAGCCATGGAAAGTATTTTATTTACATTTATGTTTTAATTTGGTTAAAGAGACAGTATAATCCTTTGGTGTTTCTACTGGTGTGACTGGGTGTTCCTGTAAGGCTGTTACGTGGAAATTCACCAAACATTCGAATCCCTGTTTACAAATTGTGAATTTTGTTTGAGATGGATGCTAAACTTCGTGTTCTCACATCGTACCGACACGTTTTTTGATCCTGCACAAGATTGCCATACATTATTCCTCCTCCCCAAACCTGGATGCAGCTTCTGGTGCTACAGTTGTGGGTGCTCTGTACATATGGGCATGGGCTGTGGGGTTCATTTGTATAAACCTTTATCCATCAAACAAGTACAAATGTCTAGCTCTCAAATAATGTTTGCTGGAGTAGATGCACTACATTGAAGTATCTCTTATGCTACAATAGCTGCAATCACAGATGAGCTGTGCCTGCTTTCGCGGAATTGGGAAAGTTGGAAAATCAGTGGGATTTGCTTTGTTCTTTCTAATCTTATTGGCTCTCCCAAGCTCACTTTGTTCGCTAGTGTGTGGTGATGTCCCTTCACTTTGAGTACATTTCTTTTTTAATTCATTGCAGGATACATATCAACCTTGGCGTTCAAAGCCATTTCTGAAACGAAGAACACTTGTGCTGATAACTTTAAGTGCTCAAACAAACTGAGTAGTGTTCAACCTCAGGGCTGTTCTCATGATAACGTATTAACGCACGACCGCAAAAACAGACAACCGCAAAGCAATATATTAAGCGATATAGAGCTGCATCACTTACACAGGCTTTTCTTACCCAGAAAAATGTGGTGCTGTAGGATAAGTTTCTAAAACCCATTGGGTTAGTGAGTAAGGTTTTGCCAGAGTGAATGCTTCCACCCTAGGTGCTATCTTTGATTAGTGAAATAATTTGGAGAGGTGAGCCTGTGCTAATCCTTGTTATTACAATGAAAAAGTGCTAGCTCTGTTTTGTGCACTGATACTCTAACTTCAAGCCGGACCAGTGTCGGTTGGTGCTGCCATGACACTTGTAGACTGTCGTTGGGAATCTAACACTAAAAGCCAGAGTTGGGTTAGGGAATTGTAATTCTACAAATTAAACTTTGAAATTCATCTATATTGGTGCGTAAACTAAGAAGCACTTTAGTATGATGAACACAGGGACTGTGGTTCCCTGTCTTTCCACCCAAAACGAATCCCGACAGAATCATTTAGGCAACTTGAGATTTCTACATTCTTTACATTTGTACTGGATTTGTTCACTTTATAGGTGTACTGTGGAAATCTAAAGCTGTCCCATTTTCAAAAGGTCAGTATTCTGACTGGTAGCATTTTTGGTAATTGTAAGGCATATCTGCGCCTAAGCACTTGTTTGTGGAAGGATTGGCCATCACCTGGGCATTACCCATTGGGACAAAGAAAGGCAGCTCTCACTTGCACTGTAACAACCTCTAACTTTTCTTTCCTTCGGTTCTGTTTGTATTGTTTTGATCATGTGCTAAGCGTGTAAAACACTGAGATAACACACTGACCCTCTCTCTAAGTCGAAAGAGGCACTAACCTAGTTATGCTGCTGTACTTTATCATGCAAGGCAAGAAACTAAATATTGTGGTGCTTTAGCAAATAATAGTTTGCCAATTATTGCTAAGGGTTTTTCTGTCTTGGGCAATATTTTTGATATTCTTAAAATGAATTTACTATGTAAATGAAGGATCTCTTTTAGTTGGGTATCAGAAGTATTGTCCCTGCCTGCCACAAAAAGTGCATATGCTAGTTTTACTGTACTTGTTTGGTTGTTAAATGTTGTTGAAAGTATTACCTCTTAACCTTTTGTAAAACCTTTTTTTTGTGTTATGCATTTTGTTTTATATATAAATATATATATATAAATATATATATTCAATTTTCCAGAATGGACTCTGCCTTTTTAAGATGTCCTCCTTTTTACAAGTACTTTTTTCATTAAATTATGACTGCTAAAATAATTCTATTTTGTTGTCGTTCTCTTTATTCAGACTTTGCCCAGATTGACTTGGTTTCTAAAAAGCTTGCAATCAAGTTACTTAGCAGCCATATTGCGATTCGGGCAATCTAATAAGTGGTTTGGCCGTTGCACAGTACATCCGCTTTATTTAACCCAAGAACGAAGGACATCTTTGAGTGGTGCAGTGGCCATAGAAGTGGCATTTGCAAGAACTGCATTCCTAAAGTCCAGTCTGGATATGACCTGTGAATATACAGCTGTTAGTTGGTAGTCAGGTGAGATGAGATGGTAGATCTAATTCAAAATGTGAGTTTGAAAATTGGCAGAGGTTGAGCAGGAGATTTAGGTAATCCACGATGGCAGGCAAAGTTTTTTTCTTTTTCTTGATAGAAGTCAATATAAAGAAGAATTGGGTTCTCTGTCCTTTATAGTTTCCTCACTTTTAAGATCAGCAATGCAAATAAGTACGGATCTGAATTATCGGTCTCAGCCGATACAAATTCATTTTGCTACAGAGGAAGACAGATTATAGGAAAGAAAAGTATGGGAGATCATTGAAATGAAGAGTTATCAGCAGTACTGGTTGAAATCGTAGAAGACATTGAAACGGGCAGCGAGAGGCACCATTCGAGGGAGGGAAGGAGTCTATTGGGACAAAAGAGATTGGCAAGCGATAGAAATTGTGTGACAGAAGACAATAAAATGAAGTCCACTATTGTAGAAGTAGGAGGGTGAGAGTATTTCAAGAAAATTAGAAGAGATGATGTACCAGCACAGGGTGAATGTCAAATCGCAGAAATCCCAAACGGAATGGAAGAACATTGTCTGAGCCAGTGAGACTCTTGTAACACACTGGTTGAAATCAAAACTTATTTCAGTTGGCATGCTGTGCCTTATATTCTACCAGGATTAGAAACCTGTCTTCCTTCAAACAAACAAAAAAATCCCACATCTAGGCCTGCATTTAACAGGCACTGAAGTAGTATAACAAACTTTAATGGGTGCCCTGCCAGACGGTGCAAAATTGCTGTGATGCTCGCAATACCTTCTTCGAAGACTAGAGCAACACAACCTGGGCCAAGAACCTGATCAAAGACTCCCCAGGGCATGACCTTATTAGACAAAGCCTAAGCTACCAGGTTTTCCAAGTTTAATCCAGGTCAAGGGGCAACTAAATTTAAGAATTTTCAAGTTCATGGGTTAAGGATGTATGATGTTAGTCGTTAACCCAACCGACATATATGTTTCAAAGTTTAATTATTTTCCAATGGGGAGCAACAGAAAAACTATTTAAAACCAATGTTTTTCTGCATTATAATTGTTTTGAGACTACTCTTAAAGTATTTGTACAGTATACTTTATTAACACATTTACGTTTGATAATTTTACATGACACAAATGGGTAACAAATAAAATTGTGAAAGATCATATTTTTCTGGTAAATAGTTTTTCTGTTGCTCCCAATTGGAAAACAATGTTTAGACTTTAAATTGAAGAATAGGTATGTTCAAATATGCTGACCCCATACCAACCTGTAATGCCAAATTCATCAATCTTGCATCCTTTCCTCATCCCTTCAACGTTCATCCTGTTTCTCTTGAATGTGAAGACATTTCTCCAAAAAAGCAAGCATACATTATTGTGTCTCATGCTGTGAAACTAAACGGCTGACCCAGAAACCATAAACCACTACAGTCCATATACGTTCCTATTACGTAGAGAAGTCAATCAAAATAATAAATCACTGTCCGTACCCACAAATCAGACCAACCTATCCTGTGGCTTTGTTCATTCTCGGTGTGGAACCGGAGACCGCTCTTATTGGCTGTCCAAGAAGAACTGTTCCTATTGACCCGACCTCCCTGCAGCATTCCTCCCTCCCAACCTGTACACCACCCCAATTTATTCACATTCCTTTCTCCAACAAGGCATGCCAGGTCAAATTAGTAGTCCATCTTTCTACCTCTTCCATTGTCTTCTACAGTTGATGAGATGCTAGAAAAATCAAAAAGAACACGGATATTGTGAAGTCCAAGGGCAGACTCCATCGACCAGGGGTAATATCACAAGCAGCAGTGCAGAGGAAGATCCAAGGCCACCTCTCCTAACCAGCCTCAACCATATCGGAGGTAGCAGCAGACCTAATATAAAGGGGATAGAGGCTACACACAGGAATCATTCAGGGACAATAATTCTAACAAAAGCATTGGTAGGGGAGCTTCTGGCAAAGGAGCCTATACATTCAAGCACTGACATGCCCTGCATCCCCTTATCACCAAACACTGATTAGGGGGCGACTATACAATTTCCTTCCTCAGTAGGAGAAAATCCCCTCAAACGGATGGGTTCTCACAATAATAAAGCACTATTCTGGCCTAGAACGCCTCCCAACCCTACCAAATATCCCACTTCGTAAACACACCCTAACACCTCTACATTCTTAACAAAGGCACTTCTCCTCAAAGGGACCATAGAACCTAGTACCTCATGCCCTATGGTAACTATAACTCGTGCCCTCGCCATGCACAGGTTTTTCATGTATAATTTCAATGCAAATGTTGCAGTTATATTATCAGTGATGTCCTAGTGTCAAGAGTGATGTAATATGTGGGGTAATTAGCAGTGCATGGCGAGGGTGCAAGTTATAGTTAGTTTGGAGTATGAGTCATGGTTACTTGACATAACTATAGCTGGTGAATTTCTGAGGTTTCAGAGTTGAAAGGGTCACGGCACGGAGACTGCTTTAATAAAAGCATCCGATGAAATTAGAATGATTTTGGATGGAGGAGGTGCGGCGGGGGTTCATAATGCTCGACCTCTCCGCGGCATTTGACACGGTCGATGATACCATCTTGATCGACCGTGTCACAGGAACCGGAATTTCCAAGACCGCCATATCCCTTCTGTCATCCTTTTTGGCCAATAGGGAACAATCTGTGACTATGGGCGGCTACTCATCCTGCCCTTTTTCTCTTCCCTGTGGTGTTCCCCAGGGATCCTCGCTAAGTCCAACACTTTTCAACATCTACTTGGCGAGGATTATTAAAGCTCATCGCCTAGCAGTTACATCTTTACGCTGACGATACTCAACTTGTCCTGGCTATCAACAACAATGGACTGGAAGTAGCCAATAACTTCCAACAGGGAATGCATGCCATCAGCAATTGGATGAGTAAAAACTGTTTAAAGCTGAAATCGGATAAAACCGAGGTCATGGTATTTGGCAAACTCTCTCCTATTTGGTCCCCCACTTCTTCATTGACAAGATTGTGAAGATCAAAGCTAACATCCCTACCGTGTCTCAACCCAGCCGCACCTGTCCCTTCGCACCTCCCCCGTCCTCCTTTACTCTCTTTCCCCCTATCTCACCTGATTTATTTCTCAAATATCTTCTCAAAGTTAAGTCTGGCTCTCCCGCGGATTGTGCACCTGCACGCATTCTTAAAACCCTCTTCACCAACTGTCCTGCCCCCCCTCTTGCTTTACTTAATTCTTCTTTGGCTATTGGTTCCGTCCCCTTATCTTTCAAATCTGCAATCGTCCTCCCCATTTTAAAAAAAACTGGTCTGGATCCCTCTCTCCCCTCTAATTTTCGACCCATTTCCCTTCTTCCCTACCTCGGCAAGATCCTTGAGACCCATGTCACCTCCTGCCTCTCCTCGTATATCGAGGAGAATGGCCTCTTGGCTTCCCATCAGGCGGGTTTCCGCCCGGGCCACTCCACGGAGGCAGTGGTCATTGCAGTTCTGGATGAACTCAAGGGGAAAGCCGATTCTAACCTTCCCCAAGCCTTGGTCCTCCTCGATTTGTCCGCTGCGTTTGACACGGTTGACCACTCCATTCTTCTCGACCGTGTCAGAGCAGCGGGCATTCGGGGCGCGGCCTTTTCTTGGCTCGCGTCCTTCCTTCGGGATAGGTCCCAGGCTGTTCACCTCTCCGGTTTCTCTGCCCCTCCCCGCTCGGTCTCTTGTGGTGTTCCCCAAGGTTCCTCCCTTTCCCCCCTCCTTTTCAATCTTTATATCTGTCCTCTCATCTCTTCCCTTCTCGAGCTGGGGGTCTCTGTGTACAATTACGCCGATGACCTCCAGCTCGTCTTTGATCTCTCTTCTTCTCCAGACTCTCTTCCTAAATTTTGTTCCACTTTAATTTTCATTTCCGAGTGGATGAGCGCTAATCATCTTAAGCTCAATCCTGACAAAACGGAACTTGTCCTCACTGGTGGTCCCTCTAACCCTTGGTCCCCTGCACACTGGCCCCCATCTTTTGGACCCCCTCCCTCACCTGTTTCCTCCGTTCGCACTCTTGGTATTAAAGTCAGTCATGACTTATCCATGCACAACCAGATCAGTTCCGTCGTGTCCTCCTGTTTTCTGTCCCTCCGTCTCATCCGGAAAATCTCGCGTTTCTTTTCCACCGACGCACTCAAAACCATAGTCGCGGCTTTAATCATCTCCCGCCTCGACTATGGGAATGGCCTGTACGTGGGCATACCTGCTTACGAAACTCGCCGGCTCCAGGCCATCCAAAATCAGGCCGCTCGCCTCATTTTGTCTCTCCCCAAATCCTCCCATATCACTCCCGTTCTCAAATCTCTTCATTGGCTTCCTATCCGATTCAGATCCTTTTTCAAACTGGCTTGCTTAGCTTTTCGAGCTCATTCCCGTTCTGCCCCCTCTTTCATCACTTCTCTCATCTCTTCTCACGCCCCTAGTCGCACTCTTCGATCTTCCTCCCTCTCTCTCTTGCACATCCCCCGTTTTCGCAAATCCAGAACTGGCGGTACTCGGTTTTCTGTCCTGGCCCCCCAGTTCTGGAATAGCCTCCCACTTTCTATTCGCTCCATTCCCATCTACACTCACTTTCGTAAGGCCCTTAAAACTTTCCTTTTTTCTCAGGCTTTTCCCTCTTAGTTTTCCTGGTTTCCCGTTGTGAGCTCTGAACAGGTCCCTAGCGCCAGGAAGCCGCTTGGCCGCAGTGCGCTTTATTAAATATTTTTTTCATTTCATTTCATTTCATTTCACTTGGTGGCCTCAAGACCTAGGAACTCCACCTGTTACAGTCAACAAAGTGAGGAACTTGGGAGTGATCTTTGACAATAAACTTTCCTATATTCATCAGGCAAACTCCATAGTCTCTGCGTCCTTTTCACATTAAAAATGATCTGAAAATTGCTCCCTTATCTTCCCATAAAAACTCTGATTTCCACCTTGCTAATGTTCCTAGTTAATTATTGAAATGCCCTGTTGCTCAATGCTCAGGAGCGGGTATTAAACAAACTTCAGCTGGTGCAGAACGCAGCCGCCAGACTTGTCACCAGAACACCTAAATTTAAACCAATCTCCAATATCATTCGGAAACTTCATTGGTTACCGTTGAGACAAATAATTAAATTCAAGGCTCTGTGCATAGCCTTCAAAACCATACATGAAAAAGGGCCAATCTTTCTAACTCACTCCCTTTGTCCATGTAGGCCAGTTCGCACTCTTCGATCCTCCACGGCAAACCTTTTCGAGATAGCGAAAACAAAGAAGGCTACCTGGGGCGACCGATCTTTTTCGATTGCCACCGCTAAACTGTGGAATACCCTTCCTAATCAACTTAAGAGCATTCCAACCCTAACACTTTTTCGCAAACAATTCAAAACTTGGGTATTTAGTCAATAGATTGCTATTTACTAATAAATAAAGATATACTACGATCTCTGTCCAGCGGAGAGACACCTCCGGGTATTCGGGCGCTCAACAAGTTGCATAAAATAAATAAATAAAAACGTTACGCTGTTACTGAACATTTCACCTAACTGCAATGTTTCACTGAATTTCTAGGTTTTTTTTAACGTAAAGTAATAATTTACTATCATATGTAAATTCATCTGTGTGGGAGGTTGGCAGCAGGGCCTGTCCTGCTAACAGGCAGTGTGGCCGCCCGCCCCAAGGCAGCCAACCTCATGCTGCACAGGGACTTTGGTTGTGTGGGCTGTGGCTTTGGCCCTCTGCATGCAGCCAACCACCACGCTGCACACAGCCTTCAGCTGTGCGCGATGGGAAGTTGGCCACAGACCCAGATGTGCAGGACGTTCGCAGTGTGTGGCGGACAGTTGACCAGACCCCTGCAGACCTCCATCTCCATGCCACATACAGTCTTAGGCTGTCCAGCGGTTGATGCTTTGCCGCACACTGTAGAATTGGCCTTTGGCCCGGGGCTGTTTTTTTTTGTTTAATGTAAAGGAGAGGGGGGCCACGTGACCCCATCCCTGAGCCTATCTGGCTCTATGGACTCCATCTCCCAGCGCCCTATCTATTTTGAAGGTAGGGGCACGCAACTCCCTTCTAAATGGGCCCCCCCCCTCCCAGGCCTTATTAGGCCCCCGGGCCGTATATATTAATTAAAAGGGGAGGGGGCTGCACAGCAGTCCTAGGGGGTCTGGGTATCCCTGCTCCCATGATTTCCTTTTCCTGTATTTTGAAGGACAGTACTTCTTGGAATTTTTCCAGTGGTGGCTTGTCTTCAGGGCTCTAAAATGTGAATTCGGATGCATTGAGTCACCTGTCTCTGGAGGGTAATGAAAAGGAGCTGTAGCCTGACATGATCTTCTCCTGACTGGGAAGTCCACGCATAGACTTCTTTGCCATGGCTCCTAATATGAAAATGTCTGTTATTCTGCACCCTGTTCTTCCAGTTCTGTGGTTCCCCGGGGAAGCGCTTTCCTGCCCAGCCAGTCACAAGGCATTCTCTTTACATTAGCTTTGCCCTAGAAGATCCCTCTGATGGTGCGAAGGGATCAAGCAAAATTTATTTTCATAACCCCCAGCTTGGGCGAGGAAGATTTAGGGTACTAATCTATTTATATTAGCATCCAGCCCCCTTCTTCCTCCTTCACAGAATAGATCTGCTTTCACAGCAAGATGGTGGTGTCGTGTAGCCAAATGCTCAGATGATTTGCCTGCGTGGCGGTTGAGCAGCGTCAATTCAATGCAGTCTCTTTGACCCCAGCGGTAGCGGATGTCATATCCGCTAGCCAGTAAGTTGCTGTATGTGGGCCAATAGATTAAGTTTCTCACACCAAGAAAGTTCATTTCCTGGTGTAAGTACAAAATAGAGACTCAACTTTGTTACATTCTGAGATTTGCACTTTCCCTTGATTAGCAAGGCTTAGCAGTCTACACCATAAAATAATATTTGACTGTCTTCTCAGCTTTCTTTTTTCCACTTTTCTTTTTCCAACCAGAATCTGTTTATTAAACCATTTGCGCAAAAACAATACACTTAGGGGCTCATTAGTATCGCGGGCGGACTTTGTCCGCCCACCATAACTCCGGGAAACGGACCGCCCTCAATGCGTGCGGCCGTCCTGCACCAACAATTAGAATGCGCCCGCCACACTGGTAGGCGGATCCCGAATTTGTAACATTGCGGCGGGCTGTGCTGAAAGCACCGATCGCCACAATGCCACAAATGCAAGTTGTGTATTTCCTGCCACTTTTTACATTGAAATGCAAGTACCCCACATGTGCACCCCCCAGAATCTCTGGGGGCCCGCTACGGGCCCCCATAGTTGAAGACTGCATGCCTTTCCGCCACGGAAAGGCATGCCCCCACTATGATGCTAATATGGATGGCGTTGCCTGCAGGGCACCGCCACCATATTCCTGGGCTTTTCCGCCCGGTAGGCAATCAGGCATATTGCCTACTGGTGGAAAAGCACGGACAGTCTTCCCGTCCGCGGGGTCCCCCCGCCATGGTAATGTGGCGGGGGGATTTATATGCGGATGGTGGTTTTTGGCGGGCGGATCACCACCGCCATACGGGCGGTGGCGATCCGCCTGCTATTTTAATTACCCCCTTAGTCTTTACAATCCGATAAATCCAGGTGTTATTCCCCCATTCTCTTTCAGGGGATATCCATCAATAGTCATAAGCACTGAATAGTCCCGCCCACGTGTGGGATCCCAGAGCAATAGCCAATAATATGTATATATATATATATATATATATATATATATATATATATATATATAGTTAATATGCATATACATATACATATGCAGCCTGAAAAAACACCATATTGGGCTCCAAAACTGCCATTATTGCATGTAAAACTTTTACATTTGACCAAATAAAGACATATAAATCACCATATATGATATATGTAAAAAAGAAAACTGCCCTGAGTTTCTTTGAAACGCACAGCCTTTATTTTCAAAGGTAAAAACAGGCAGGATCATAGAGGCAGTTTTAGTCTAGCCAGGCTGCATAGGAAACAATTGGAAAATTGGCGGCGGCCCTTTAGACCTCCAGGAATCCCCAGGCTCCCATCATGCACCACAGGTGACAGTTAGGTCAGTTCTTTTTTCCTGCTCCTTCTGTGAGGATCCTGGAGCATTGAGCTCCCCAGTTGGTGATATTTTATCACTTTTTTCTGGTAGAAACTTAATTTTTTTGACTTTACGTCTTTAGTCTCTGACTAATTCAGCAATTTTTTTCTGTCTTTTGCCTATTTTTTCCAGTCAAAATGCCGGCCTTATTTAATAAGTACCCGGCCTGTGGTAAAAAGATGGCCAAGTCAGACCCTCATGCGGTCTGTATTGCTTGTTTTCCTTCTTCCACAAGCCAGACCAATGTTACCACTGCAGCAAGTGTTCAAAGAGAACCCTTAGAGAGCGTAGAAGATCAAGCTGCATTCCCTACATGAGAGGTGAGAAACAGTGAGTTGGCGAGAAGAGCATCATTCCAGAAAGCCCTCTTCTAATCCTAAAGAGCGCAAGGAAAGCGGTGAAAAAATAAGGCATCGGTCTCCTTCATCGAGGGACAGATCTTAATCCAAGGAACCTCTGTGCTCAGAGTCTGCGTCGAAATCGCCGTCGAGACATCCCTCGCCGTCAAAGCATCCCTCGTCGTCGAGACGTCCCTCGCCGTCGAGACCAGGTGAGAAGAGACAGAGGATGAGGTCTCCATCCACGCTTAGGCGGTTCAAGTCTGGCTTGCCTACGACGGCAAGAGGTCGGGACTCGACTTCGACCCATTGACGTCTAAGTTCGCCAAGAGGCTCTGGACCGACGCCGAAGAGAACCAGTCACTCGACGTCGAGGCACATGATGTCGATGCCAAAAAGATCAACGTCGAGGAGATAGACGTCTATCAAGGAAAAGGTCTTCTGGGTCTAGGAGATCAAGATCCAGGTCGACCTCGAGGAGGTCTAAATCGGCTTCTCCTTCAGGGAAGACACCTAGAGCGCAGTCGAAGGACCGTTCGACTTGTGACGTCCCGGTGGAGTCTTCAGGGAGTTCTTCTTCCTCTCCAGAGCTTCAGATTGTACAAGTATCTCCAGAGCCCTCACCAGCACTGTCTCCAGCCCGCCCGACCAATATCTCGCCAAGATGGCTAGGATATATCAGAGACTAGAAGATCCGCAGGGTTAAGCTACCACGGTTTTCCTCAAGGTCACCTTTGATACAGTTGGTGCATTCTTCGGGGAGACGCGAGCAGGCCACTCCGAGAAGGTCCCCATCGGTGAAGAGGAGATCATCACGCTCTCCTAGGAGTAGATCATCACACCACCGATCTTCCAGAAGGCGGAGCCATAGTTCTTCCACAGGGTCGTCTGATTCAAAGGCAGACTATTCTCCGACCCTTTCCTCATCTCCTCCAAGCAGAATATCACCCATCAATGATGTTCTGACCTTTAATGAGGTTCTCTGCCGTGGGGCTGCTAAACTCCACATTGAAATGCCGGTCTCGACCACCAAGACATCTGTGATATTTGAAACCCTACACCAAAAGTCCTCCTCAAGACCTTTGCTTCCTCTAGTGCCTGGGCTGCTGGAGCCTGCGTTGCACAAGTTTCTTACTCCAGCAGCAATGGGAGCTGTTCCATCTAGGATCTTAAAGAAATATAAGGTTCTGGATAATGACCCTTTCTTCCTGAGGGCTGACCCTCCACCGGACTCTGTTATTGTGGCAGCGGCACGAAAGAATCAGACAGGGGCATCATCATCATCATCATCATCATCTGTCCCCCCTGTTAAAGACAGTAAGGCTATGGACGCTGTAGAAAAGAGAATGTGTACTACCTCAGCTTCCTACATGATAGTAGCCAGTGCCTCGGCCCTGCTGGGTCAATATGATGGTTCATTATGGGACTCACTGTCACGCTTTACAGAGAAGCTCCCTAAAGAGGACAAACAAGACTTTCTTGAGATCCTGCATGAAGGTGGCCTAGTAGCCAATCAAGTGATCAGCGCAGCGGCGGATGCGTCCGATCTAGCTGCACATGGCTACTCGCATGGGATCTGTGCCCGACGCTCAGCGTGACTGAGGCTCAGGGGACTGAAACCCGAAGCACAGCATTGGATTCTTAACCTTCCGTTCAATGGGTCTTCACTCTTCAGGTCTCATGCCGATGATGAGATGTCTCGAATGATAACCGAGATTGATAAGGTTAAAGCTGTGGGTCTCGAAAAGAGGAAGGACTTCAGGCGACGGTACCGTCCTTACGACCGACGACAAAACCAACAGAGGGTGCAAAATCCCCCAATGGTCCTCGCAACAAAACCAAGGAAGGTCACAATTATCCCAGCGTCGTCCTGGTAGAGGAAGAGGTGGCAATTCAAGACAGTCCAAACCTGCTACCAAGCAACAGCACTTGTTTCCCCTATCTCCGTTACCCACTCCGGTGGGGGGGGTGGGAGTGTACGGTTTCATCTGGAAGAGTGGACAAAAATCACGCTAGACAGGTGGGTGCTGAATATTGTAAACAAGCATTTGCAATGCAATAGGTCTCGCATTAGGAAAGTTTGAGCTATTGGTCTTGTAAATGACAATTTTTTTATTTATGTGTTGGTTTTGAAAATAGCTAAATTAATAGCTTTGTCATTTACAATGCCAATACTTTTAACTTTTGTAAATGTGACACCTATAGCATTTGTAATGCAACATGTTTTGTATGTACGTGATTTAGATGTATTGTATTACAAAAAACAATAGCTTTTAATTTTTTTAAATAATTAATACTTAAATAAGTTATTGTAATTTATAATGGCAATAGCTTTAACTTGTAAATAAATTTTGAGAAGATTGTTCAGTGTATTTTATTGTGACGAAAATCCAAGAACAGAAGTGAAATATTTTATCATCTTTTTGTGACATTTGTAATAAAGCTTGAAACATTGAGAGAACATATTTGAACCAGTTGTTGAATGGTTGCACACTTTGATGTTGTGGCGGCGCTGAGTGATGCTGTGGCGGCGCTGAGTGATGCTGTGGCGGCGCTGAGTGATGCTGTGGCGGCGACGAGTGACGCTGTGGCTGCGACGAGTGATGCTGTGGCTGCGACGAGTGATGCTGTGGCGGCGACGAGTGATGCTGTGGCGGCGACGAGTGATGCTGTGGCGACGACGAGTGATGCTGTGATGATCAGTGAAGCTGTGGTAGTGCATAGTGATGCTGTGGTGCCCCTGAGTGATGCTGTGGTGCCCCTGAGTGATGCTGTGGGGCCCCTGAGTGATGCTGTGGGGCCCCTGAGTGATGCTGTGGGGCCCCTGAGTGATGCTGTGGTGGTGTGATAGATTTATAGAGGGAGGGTGATAGATAGATTGATAGATAAGAGTGAGGGCGATAGATAGATAAGAGTGAGAGCGATGGATAGAGTGAGGGCGATGGATAGAGTGAGGGCGATGGATAGAGTGAGGGCGATGGATAGAGTGAGGGCGATGGATGGTTGTGTGTGTGGGGGCTTGTGTGGGGGGGTTGTGTTTGGAGGGTGTGTGTGGGGTTGTACCTGTGTGGGTGTGTTTGGGAGGGTTGTGTGGGTGGTTGTGTGTGTGGGGGGTTATGTGTGTGTGGGGTTTGTGTGTGTGTGGGGGGGTTTGTGTGTGGGGGGGGGGGGTTTGTGTGTGGGGGGGGGTTTGTGTGTATGGAGGTTGTGTGTAGTGAGGTTGTGTGTGGTGGGGTTGTGTGTGTGCACAAGAGTGAAACACGGGCTGTTTAGATCAGAGGCACCTCATGTAAATACATTTTAAGGCTAAGAAGAAAAAAGAAGAGAGACCAAAGTTAAGTATAGATGGAAAAAACCTGTAGATTCAAGGGTTGAATTCTCGAAAACAGAAAGCATACCTGTTAAGTTTTTCTGGCGAATATGCATCCAGGGGTCTATCCGTGTCCAGAGGGGTCCACAGAATGCCAACAAAAACATGGGAATAAATAAGGAGCTGAATAGAGAACACCTGTAGGGGTCTCTGACTCGTGAGCGTATAAAGCTCTTCCTTCCTATTATACCTGGAACAGGTCCGATGCCATATTGGGTGTATAGAAGATGTAAATACTAGCAGAATAACGCTCACTAAAAATACGAGCCTTGCACAAATGATCCTAGTGGGTAGCAGATGAGGGTGACATAATACTATAAAGACTTAAAGACATATGTATTCACAAGCTGTATGGGCTGCGATGGCTGTTCAGAGGTAACTAAAAATAAAAGACGGACAGCTAAAAGAAGAGTACAAATCTTGCGAGCTCCCAGTTCTCCTTTAAAGATAAGCGCAAGAAGCGCAAATAAAACCTGGAAGAGGCTAATGAGTGACTAAAAAATAAAATGGAAAAAGAAGCACAAGCTGGAGATGTTTCACAAGTAACAATTATGACTCAGAGAAAATCGTAACTTCAGATAGAAACCTGCTTCCGAGATACGAGACATGAGAGGTACTGTAATGAGAGGAAGCACCCCAATACAGAACATTATACAGTTGCGATCGGGATCATTTCTACCTGATGCGCCTCGCTGAAATGCTGTCAAGTATGACATTAAATTACAAAGAAAACAAGCTCTTGGCATTGCTGGGGCGGGGAGCGCATTCCTTTGAAGTTTGATGGGGGGGGGGGGCAGGGGAGCGGCTTCCTTTGAAGTCTGATGTCGAGGCTCAGACAAATGGTGTGCGATGTGGCTGGTGATGTGCACGCGCCTGGCTCACATGAACTGCACCTAATCCGCAGTGGGTAGACTTTTGAAAGCTTCTTATTATAATCTCGCCGAACAATGCTTGCGCATTGCTTCAGCGATACCTAGAAACCATAGCAATATTAAATTGTGTAGCCATTAGAAAGATTAAAACGTAATTACACCACGTATATAGAGATCCTTAAATGAATCTAGATGCACAGAATGGAAGCACTATAACACATTCTTGTCTGAGAATATTTTTATTTTGTCATCAACCGTCATTTAGGGGTATGCACACATATTCAAGTCAGTCTAATTAAATGCATAAAATTTACGATTATCGAAAAAAGAGAAAAGTTAAATTAATACTTCAGATTTGTTTTCAATGGCATTTTAGTGGTCAAAATCTCTTGCTCTCACCTACTCTTCTATGGACGTCCCACCTAGTATTTGTGAGCAGAGGTCTTCATCGAACATTGAAATCCAAATATTGATGGAATGTTAAATATTTAACAATATTTTAGTGATGTTGCCATATTTGGTTTACAACAGTTGTAGGGAACAAGGGCATGATGTACCGAGGGATTTTGCAGTTGAAAGCCTGTGGTCCGCATAATTACATTATTTGTGAGCACAAAACACCTTTTTTGAGATGGGACATTCTTTGTGAGTCTCAAAACTGCTTTTCCAACCTATTATGAATTACACATAGGAGTGAGCATAAAAAGAGAGTCCCCCTTCTATTCAAGAGTTGCAGTTGCAAACCATTTATAAGGGCCCACCAAATTTACTGCAAGACACATGCACACCAGACTGCCTAGCACCCTGGCCTTTGTCCAGTTGACGCATTCCACAGAATTATCCTAATTTCAATATCAGAGAAATGTCCCTGGCGTATACTATTTCGAAATACTCTGCAATACATAGAACCACTGTTTTTGCTTCTTTTACTGGTATTACATCCTAGCTGGGATGGCAGTGCAAACTCCTTAAAAGATTGTATGATCCTCCCTCTCTTCCAAATTTTGGAGAGACTGTGCCCCTATTATTGAGGTTTTTTTTTGCATTTTGCCTCCGGTGAAAGGATGTGATGAACAATCTTTAATGTTACACTACGCAGACCTTCATCACTCATTATGTGTTCCAATAATGAGGCCCTTTTAAATTAAAAATAACTCTCATTCTCTTCCCAACACAAATTAAAATGCATTTTTTCCAGTGGCAACACAAGACAGGGAAGCCCTCCTACTCTTGCCAGGTCTTACTCCGATGCCCGGGATTACACCCAGTGAGAAGAGCAACCAATCCCACTATCTTACCCTCGAAAGGGGCTTTGGGGCTTGTTTCAATATCAATTCAGCTGTTTTCGATGCCTACAATATTGGTGCCCTCAACACACAATTTGTAGTTTCTGTAAATGCAATACTTTGGTCTATAAATTTCAGGTTGCTATTCTCGTCAGTTCTATTGTTTATTTTTGTCTCACATGGACAGATAAAGCCTCCTTCCCTGAGATGCTTTTAAGGATCTACGATAGACACGTGGTGGAATGCTCACACACCACCTGGATGCCCCCAACAATCAAATAGAGATACAGGGCAAGTAAGAAGACTTGGCAGCTGGCACATGTTTTAAACTGCTGGTAGAGATGAGGCAGAAGCAGTCGGTGCCAGGCTTCGAGCCAACAAATGGCGCCCCCAGGCCTGCCCCATGCTGCGCAAGAAACATAAAGGTGAAAACATGCAGTGTGAAACCGACCAGACTGACACAGAATGCAGAAACCAGGCAGTGGGGACAGGGACCTCCAGTTATTCATTCTGATTACAACTCAACTCTTAAAATATATTCCTATATTTTGGAAGCAATTACTTTCAATAGGCTAGAGTTTTTATACTAACGGTCTTGATGAAAAACGTACATCTAATCAACAAAATGTCTTGCAGAAGAATATTAACTTCTTTTAAATTACTTCAGCAGAAAGTGTGTCTCAGGAAACTGGCCTACAGATAAATCGGCGGAGAATGCATGTAAAACAAGTATTAGGAAAAGAAAGAAATGAGTTGGCTGCATCCTCGGTTGTATTGCAGAGGGAAATGCGCAAAAATGTGTTATTAGTATAAGAGAGTGACCATACTGTTTAAATACATTTAATTTTCAATGTGTTTCCATATAACGTGGACTTTAACCGAAGGCGTTACAGCGCTTCACAATAGGAACAGTAATGATACATGAGCAGGAAATTACAAGTGAGCTTATAACAAAAACTAAAAGATACGTTACAGGAGGCAATAGTGACAATTGTGCATATATCAAAAACAAAAAATACGAGGTACCAAATGGTTTGCGGCCAATAGCTAAACATAATAGCAACAGTGGGGCGGAGGTTGGTAGATTAAGGATATTTGACAGCATCTTTAAAAGAGTAATTATGCGACAGCAAAAATAGCAAGTGTGTAACTCTGTGTAAGTCGCAGTGAACACACGAGGAACTGGCGAATGCACCGGGAGCATAGGGTGAGTCCGTGCAAAGAAAGTGCCGGGCACACGAGTTCCACTGAAGAGAGAGAGGGGGCTTGGTATCGGTAGTAGACACAAGGTAATGCTAGTGCTTTGCATTAGTAGACACAAACGAATACTATCTAGAGGCTGGCAGCGGTGGGCACAAGGGAACACAATCCAGAGACAGTGCATCAGTGGGCATACGGGAACTCTATCTAGAGACAGCACTTGGCATCGGTAGGCACATGAGGACATTATCTAGTGCTTGGCATCGGTAGGCACTTACACTGTGTGACCTCCTGGTTCCGGTGGACACCCGCCCCTGCTGCTGCGTCTCTCGGGCTACAAAAGCAACCGTGTGAGTCACGTCCTGAGTCATGCTGCGAGCTACGCACGGGCACTAGTGATGTTGGGTTGTGCAGCCGGAAGTTCGGGTGCGTTACGACTCTCGTGGGGTGGGACTTCCGGTTTTCTATGGGAAGCCCATGCCCACGGAGTGATTGGCAGAGAAGCAGTACTGATGCGGGGCTCCCATGCCCAAGGGAGAGCCCTGCAATGGCTGTAGAAGTCAGAAGTGGCGGCCGCTGATGCGGTGAGTGGGGCGGGGCAATGTACGTGTGTGTATGTGTGCGTGTGTGTGTGTATGTGTGCGCGTGTGTGTGTATGTGTGCGCGTGTGTGTGTGCGTGTGTGCGCGCGCGTCTGTGTGTGTGTGTGCGCGCGCGTCTGTGTGTGTGTGCGCGTGTTTGTGTGTGTGTTCAAGGAAGGGGGGGTGGCTGCGTGTGTGCTTCAATGAGTGTGGACGTGCACATCCAGAAGACAAGAATCGCTGCGCGTGCCCCGGTCTGTCTCCCTTGAGAGGCATCTCGGTGACAATAGGTCTCGAGAGCAAGACCTAAAAATGGGTACACCATCAAATTCAAGTCCCCTCCACCTTCCATTCCTCCTCAAAAGACTGTCACCCATCGTATAAATCTTTTGAGGGAAGAGGTGTCTGCTCTACTCCTAAAGAACGCCATTGAGGAGGTCCCATGGAAACGTCGGCAAGGGATCTACTCCGGATATTTTTTGGTCCCAAAGAAGGGTCCAAACAAGGAGTGCAGGCCTATACTAGATCTCAGACGTCTCAACAAATTCATACTCCGAGAAAAGTTTAGAAATGCTGCCATTACATCAAATAATACCACTTCTGCATCAAGGGACTGGATGTGTTCCATATATCTTCAAGATGCCTATTTCCCCCATACCAATCTCGCCAAAGCATCGGAAGTTCCTATGGTTTCGCATCCAATCAAACCACTTCCAATTCACGGTCCTGCCTTTCAGGCTGAAGTCGGCTCCTCGCAGTTTCTCAAAGTGCATAGCAGTAGTAGCGGCTTTCTTGAGGAAACAGCACATATTCATCTATCCTCACCTAGACGACTGGCTTCTTAAGAGTGTGTCTCCCACTCTTCTGCAACAACATCTCTAGCAATGTATGGTCCGTTGAATACAGGTTTCCCTGCCTCTAAAAGGTTAATTTCCAGATGGATAGTGTCATGCATTTTGTTATCCTATCAGTTGGCACAAAAGCAGCTCCTGGGCAAGCCAAGAGCTCATTCTACAAGAGGCAAAGCTGCTACAATAGCAATGCTTAGGAATGTGCTAATTCATGAAAGTTGTAAGGCAGCCACGTGGCGTTCGGTTCATACCTTCGCATGCCATTACTGCCTTTATTCTGACACTCTGGCGGATGCTCTGTTTGGTCATGCATTCCCTGAGGAATTTGTTTGGGTAATGTCTTGGTGAAATGTTTTGGTAGGCTAGTATTCGCCCGCAGAGTATGGGGATGGGCTTGCTAATCTATTCAGTGCTTATGACTATTGAGGAGTATCCCCTGGAAGAGAAGGTTAAGTTACTTACCTGTAATCCTAGTTCTCTTCCAGGGGTATACTCCTCAAAGTCATAAGCAACCCTCCCTCCTCACCGGACGCATGCCAGACCTATATATGTGCCTGTTACCCATGCTGTGATTACACTGTTATACGCCGTCCAAAAGAACTGACCGAACTGTCACCTGGAGTGCATGATGGGAGCCTGGGGGTTCCTGGAGGTCTTCAAGGCAAGGCGCCAATTTCCCAATTGTTTCCTATGCAGCCTGTCTAGGCTAAACCTGTCTCTATGATCCGGCCTGTTTTTACCTTTGAAAATAAAGGTTGTGTGTTTCAAAGAAACTCAGGGCAGTTTTCGTTTTTACATAGATCATATATGGTGATTTATATGTCTTTATTTGGTCAAATGTAAAAGTTTTACATGCAATAATGGCATTTTTGGAGCCTAATATGGTGTTTTTCAGGCTGTATATTTATATGCATATTATCTATATATATATATATATATATATATATATATATATATATATATTACCTACTGGCTATCGCCAGTAGGTATATATAGTTAGGATTAATTCCCTATGGGATTTCTGAAAATTCTATGTCTAATAACTTTGGCGTTTGTGGACGGAATCGGCTGAAATTTTCAGGAAAATGGCACATTTTGTTTCTGAGCAGCCCCTGAAAATTTGGTGGGGTTTCGTCAAGGGGGGGCTGAGAAAAAAGGGGGGTCCCAAAACGCGTTTTTCCCATGTTAATTTCCATAGGGCGGTTGGCCTCACTTTTAGCTCGAACGGCTGAATGGATTTTCACGAAACTTGGCAAAATTGTAGGGATTGTTAGCCCGATGTGCCTTTGCTAGGTCTCAATATATGTGCTTCAGTGGATTTTGAGAAATTAACGTTTAAATCAAGATATATATCTGTAACAGCGCTCCGGGCAGCGATCCGGTCCGCTTACTTTTCGCTTATCGGAACTTTGCGCGCAGAAAGCTGATTGGCTCTCCGGTGTCTGTCAACATTCTAAACAGTCCGGAGCGGCCGCCATCTTGTCTCTCGGTAGGATCGAGAGAGAAGAAGAGGTGAAAAACGAAAGGGGAATTTAATGAAAGGGGGCAAGGTATCCCCCTCTTGACCCCCTAGGAATGTTGTTGGGGTTATTAAAGGGTCCCGTGGGGAAAATAAAAAAAAAATGATTTTTCACGGTAGAAGCGCTTCACGGGCCGCGAACTGGGCCGCAAACTGGTAGCGAAACGGGAATTCGCCATTTTGTGCTTCGTTAATTAAATTACTAGGTATAAGGGGGTGCGGGAGACGTATCCTAATCCCCTATGTTTCCTGAGGGTGGCTGAGGAGGCTGATATATGTTGATACATCTCTTCCAGCGGCTGCGCCATCTTGCCTTTTTTCCAATGCCACAATTTTGTCGTGCACGGCAGCCATTTTAGATGCCAGGCTGGTCCCATGCTATCACCTAACCCTGCGGATGTAGTTTATGGCCCCAGCTGTAGAGAATTCAGACATGCCAACCCTCCCGATTCAGGCGTGTGACTACTGATTTCAGTGCTAGTCTCCCGCCTCCCGATTTCTGCAAGCAAAAACCCGGGGGCATATTACGAACAACTAGCGATAATTTTTGTCTCTAACTTGTTTAGAGACAAAAATTATCGCCGTACATCGGCGATTTTTATCGCAGATAAACCTTGCTATTATCGCAGAAAAGTCAGCGATATTCATGTATTATCGAGCAAATGCTCTTAGCCATGTTATCCACCTCCCATTGGATAACATGGCTAAGAACTGCTCAGGGCAGGTGTTAGATTTTGGAGATATCTCCAAAAGTTGGTAATAGAAGGTAGCGATGTTAGGGACTGTTTCCAGTCGCTAACATCTTGGCACGCCACTTTGCATGTCATTAGTGATAAGTATCACTGACATGCAAAGCGGGGCCCAAGATGGTCGCTATCTCCTTTTAGCTGTCACTAACTGGTGTTAGCGACAGCTTGGTAATAGGGAGATAATTTTATCTCCGCTTTCAAGGCTTTTAAAGCCAAAAAAGCGGAGATAAACCCCCTTGATAATATGCCCCACGATTCCTTGGGGGTTTCAGCTGACAGGGCTTGGTATTGTGTTACATGGTAATTTTTCCAGGAAACGTCAGAGGGTCGATGCAGGGGTTCTAGAAGAGGTGATAAACCATTTAAGCCTCATGAACAAGCGCATGGTCTTTTAAAGATTTGTGAAGTACTCGGAGCGGCGGTGTGTGTGTTTCCTCTTTCAGGAGCGGGCGGGGGGGCACTGCCAGCAACTTGCCAGGTCAGGTAGTGTTCAACACATGCATCACCCTTTCTCTGCTTGCTATTGCGCTCCATGCTTCGGAAAGGTAAGAAAAAGAACGTGCATTTGAGTTTGAAATGTCCGATCCTGCAGCAGCACACTTCCAAAGCCCACACATGACAATAACCCGATTCAAGGCCCCATTCACCCGTTTTAAAAAAAATAGATAACACTCCAACAAAGTAAGGTTATAAAACTTTATTAACTATTAACTTTAACGAACGGAACAAAAACTAAAAACATTTAAACATTTCTCAACACAAAAAGCAACAATGGTTAGAAGCTGTCTTTTGTGCGAATAGTCCCAAGGCAGCACAACGTGCAGAGTTCTGGACGGCACCCAGGTGATGTCGCCTGGGTGCCGCACTGGTTTAGGGATCCTATAATGCTGCTCCGAAAATTGGCGTGGGGCGTCCCGGGTGGGGCGGGGGGAGGCCTCGTCAGTAGCGGTCTGTTGTGCGAATAGTCCCAAGGCAGCACAACGTGCAGAGTTCTGGACGGCACCCAGGTGATGTCGCCTGGGTGCCGCACTGGTTTAGGGATCCTACAATGCAGCACAGAAAAACAGCGTGGGGCGTCCCGGGTGGTGCGGGGGGAGGCCTCGTCAGTAGCGGTCTGTGTCCAGTGTCACATGGCTGACACAACATGTACGACAGGCATCCAGGTGATGTCCAGTAAACTGCCGCACTGGTTTTGGTATCCTACAATGCTGCTCCGAAAATTGGCGTGCGGCGGCCCGGGGGGGGCGTGGGGGAGGCGGCGTGAACGGGCCTCCCCAGGTGGCGGCCATCTAGCTGAGTTGCGCCCGCTCTTGCGGTTACAGCGTCTCGCTCACCATGTTGTTGAGTTGCTCCCACTCTTGCAGTGCAGCGATAGGCGGCTGCCACATGGCTCTTAAAATGGCGGACGGCTCCTCGGTTTTGGGCCTGGTCCACTGAAATGGCCCTGGGACACTTTGGAACTCGGACGCTTGCCTGCTAGGGCTTGGGCTCCATTCTCGAAAAGCGTCCCCTCAGCCGTGAAGATTGTACAAAAGTCTTGGGGGCCCCCGACTCCCGCAGGCTTCCGGTGGGGAGCGGCTGCCATGATTGCTCGCAGAATGACCACGACGGAGCCACGAGATGGTGGTGCTCTCATGCTGACGCCAGCTTCAGTCTGAATGATCCAGAAACAAGGTGGGGCTTTCATCGTTTGGGAAAAAAAAATGTTCTAAACCAATGAAAAGTGTTATTTTTAGGTCATATGACCAAGCCTTCCATCTTTAGGAAACCAAAAGTAAAATGAACCAATGAAAAGTTTTATAAACAAGTCACATGACCTGTTATGCGGCATAGGGCTACAAAAAGCGTAGAAAATCCGTTGGCACGTGAGGCGGCGTCAGTAGCGGACCGATGTGCGAATAGGCCGAAGGCAGCACAACGGGCCGAGATCCGGATGGTACCGAGGTGGTGTCCAGCAAATTGCCGCACTGGTGTGGCCATCCTACAATGCTGCGCCGAAAGACGGCGTGTCCAGCTGAGTTGCGGTCACTGTTGCGGTACAGTGACTCGAACGCGCCGAGATCCGGATGGCACCGAGGTGGTGTCCAGCAAATTGCCGCACTGGTGTGGCCATCCTACAATGCTGCGCCGAAAGACGGCGTGTCCAGCTGAGTTGCGGTCACTGTTGCGGTACAGTGACTCGAACGCGCCGAGATCCGGATGGCACCGAGGTGGTGTCCAGCAAATTGCCGCACTGGTGTGGCCATCCTACAATGCTGCGCCGAAAGACGGCGTGTCCAGCTGAATTGCGGTCACTGTTGCGGTACAGTGACTCGAACGCGCCGAGATCCGGATGGCACCGAGGTGGTGTCCAGCAAATTGCCGCACTGGTGTGGCCATCCTACAATGCTGCGCCGAAAGACGGCGTGTCCAGCTGAGTTGCGGTCACTGTTGCGGTACAGTGAGTCGAACGCGCCGAGATCTGGATGGCCCCGATGTTGTGTCCAGCAAGTTGCCGCACTGGTGTGGCCATCCTACAATGCTGCGCCGAAAGTCGGCGTGGGGTGCCCCGTTGGCTTATGAGGTGATGTCAGTAGTGGACCGATGTGTGAATAGGTCGGAACCAGCACAAGGCGCCAAGATCCGAATGGCAAGTCCTGGATGTTGAGTGCCTCAGTTGAGAGTTCTGAGCAGTGCTTGTAAGACTGTCTGAAGCTTATTTGCACCTGCTGCAGCTTCACTAGGTCCGGCGGAACTTTTTGCCTTTTCCTTTCTGCTTCTTTTCCTACAATCCGTTTCATCTGAAGACACGATCAGGTCCCTGAATGTGTGCAGGGGGACGCTATTGATTGAATGAAAATGGCGGCTTGACACAAAGCTGACTCAAGCGTTACTGTTGGTGCTATACAGACAAAAATTGGTTTTCAGTTTGTACATTCTTCAGGTTTTTTTTTTCCATCCAAGTCTGATTGAGAGTTTGTAGAAAAATGGCTTCAGATTTTCCACATACTACTCTTCAACATTCTTCGTAAATGTAACAATGTGAAACTCACTAGGAGAACGGCTGTTTCTGTTTCCTTTCAAAATGCTGCCAACAATATTTTCTGAATGGAAGACACCATCTTGTAGCATAAAGGGCCGAAAGGGGTTCTGGTCTGGCCGATGGTTGGTGGAGACATTTTGACTATATCTTGGACCTGCCCGGCCTCGCCCAAAATGGCGCCGGTATAAATGGGACTCGTAACTCCTTGCCCGCAAATGTATATCTAGAAAATGTTATTGTAAGTGGCCCTGTTCTATTTTAATTACAAAATGTATGTCCACCGATTCCGCAACTGTTAGACACCTTAGTTCTTGCAACCTAATGGCCCGCTCGTTACGTTCCTCTACAGTGTAAATGTCTCCTCATCATATACGATTTCAGTTTGCTCCGTGGCCGGCCCACGTGGTTATAGGCCCGTATTTGTATACTGACATTTTCACAATAAAAGGTTTTTAAAACAAAACACGGTAGTAGTATTTACATTGGTAAAGTTTTTACTTTTAGTCACTGTTTTCGAATCAGTAAAAGGCAAGTGAAATAAAGCAGTCCAATTACATGACGGATAAAAGGTTTTATATGTAGGAACGCAGTAAAGATAAATGGTCAAGGGCAGTTGTGTTTTTCATGTCTGCAACATAAAGTGATCGATAAGAATCTGATAATCAGGCGTATCGGCGACTAAGACAGCAGGCCGAATCTCTTTTACTCAACGGCTCCGTCATGGAAGGAAGAAACGCCCTTTTTCTCGAAAAAGGAATATATTTTACTTGCAAGACAGTTGTAAATTTTCCGGGAAAGTACATTAGCCTGGAATATTATAACATATGTTTGAAAAAAAAATATTGTTCGAAAATAATAAAAAGCGTAATTTTTAGGTCATATGACCAAGCTTTTCATCATTAAATTAACAAAAGTAAAATGAACCAATGAAAAGTTTTATTAACAAGTCACATGACCTGTTATGCTTACGTTACGCGCTGCGCGCCGCGCCTCGGATCACTTCCGGGTGCGCTAACGCGGCGTGTCATAAAACGCATTACGCGACAACGTAGGTCAAGAATATAGTCTAAATGTCTCCACCAACCAGCGTTCAGAACACAACCCCTTTCAGCAGTCCAAAAAGTTCTGTTAAATGAGAACAGAGGGGACAGGCAACAAGAACCATCAGTCAAAGAGGGGAGGGCAAGTTCTTCTCTTCCGGGTCATGTTGGGGCGCTACCGGAACTGATCGAATTGGTAGTCTATAGTGTTTCTGGATGTTTCAGACTTAAGCAGGCGTCAGCATGAGACCACTACCATCTCGTAGCTCCGTCGTGGCCATTCCACGAGCAATCATGGCAGCCGCTCCCCACCAGAAGCCTGCGGGAGTCGGAGGCCCCCAAGACTTTTGTAGAATCTTCACGGCTGAGGGGACGCTTTTCGAGAATGGGACCCAAGCCCTATCAGGGAAGCGTCCGAGTTCCAAGGTGTCCCAGGGCCATTTTAGTGGACCAGGCCCAAAACCGAAGAGCCGGCCGCCATTTTGAGAGTCCTGTGGCAGCCGCCTATCGCTGCACCGCAAGAGCGGGCGCAACTCAACTACATGGTGAGCGAGACGCTGTAGTCGCAAGAGCGGGCGGTAAACAGCTGAATGGCGGAAGAGGCACAGTGTAGCAAAAGCGGGCGGAATGGCAACTAAAACGATAAAGGGGCGCCCCACTACAGCTTGTCTTCATGTCAAACGGATTGTGGGACAAGGTCCAGAATTGAAGAGTCATCAAAAGGCAAAAAGTTCCGCCGGACCCCGGGAGCCGGCCGCCTATGTCGGGGGCGATCTCAGGCTACACCAGTGCTATAAGACTTGGGGAGGGTGTCGGAGCCATGCGTCTTCTCCGAGTCCATGGCCATCACACCGCCCCTCAGGGGCCTCCGTCAAGCTGTTTAGGAAGGTAACATATCACATTGTTTTCTAATGCAGTCAGGTCTACAAACGACACTCACTTACTTTGAGAATAGTGAAGCTGCAGTAGGTGGAAATAAGCTTTAGACAGTGTTACAAGCACTGCTCAGAACTCTTAACTATGGCACCAACATCCAGAACTTATGCTATTTGAGAATGGCAGTGACATCGAAGCATCTCAGGGACCAAAACCATTAACGTACTTTCACGTATGAAAATCTTACTTGGGGAGGGGGCAGGAGCGAAGCGCCCCCTCCCAGTCAGCGCCACCACACCGTATGTTGAAAATCTGAAGCCATCGTTCTACAAAGTCAACCAAACTTGGATTGAAAAATCTAGAAAAATGTACAAACTGAAAACCAGTTTTGGTCTGCATAGCATCAGTAGCAACGCTTGAGTCAGCTTTGTGTCAAGCCGCCATTTTGATTCAACAAAGCACAGGCATTGAAAAAGGCTGAAATTCAGAACTCTAAACTATGGCACCCAACATCCAGGAGCTTGCCATCCGGATCTTGGAGCCTTGTGCTGCTTTCGATCTATTCACACATCGGTCCACTACTGACATCATCTTATAAACCAACGTTATGTAAATAGTTTTTTAATAAAATGTTTTACCCTGTTTCTTTGCTGGTGTGTTGTCTATATTTTTAATATTTGCATAGGGTTTGTCGTTATTTTGTGCGGGATGGGTGATGGAGCCGAGCTGTCTTGCAGCCCTCATGGTGTGGAGCTCAGTTCATCTCACTATTTTCGTATTTCTCATGAAGGGTTGTTCCTAATATTTCTATTTTAGCAAGGTCAAAAAGAGATCCAATTAGTGGCCTATTGATTTTGCTCGATTACTTTTATTTTTTTACACGATTTTTCACTATCTGCAAAGACTAAACAGAGTATTGCGACTTTGTGCTTGTTTGTAAATAGAGAATGATTCAAAGAGAACCAATTGTAAAACAGTAAATGCTTGGACAACAATCAATCAAATGGAGAGACAAGGAGGCACGACGGATTACAACGGGGGTAAAGGCCTGCGTTAACTACCCTTCAGTATCTGCAAAGAGAGAGTACTACTAAGACAAAAGAGGGGAGGGGGGGGGGGTGCAGCGTTCAAAGCACATCAGCGTGCATAAATACGAAAATGTTTTTATCTATCACGTACTTGACATTTTAAAGCTTTTCATATTTGCTATTAAAAAACCAATGAAATTCATAGAAAAAACCATAGGTTATAGTGGATATATAGTTAGGAATTTGCATTTACAAAACCTTGAAAATTCAATGAAAAAACCATTGGTTTTAGGCCATATATAGTTAGGAATTAGCATTTACAAAACCTTATTTTACTCGCATAAAACCATTGAAATTCCATATATAGTTAGAAGCGCTAACTATATATCGCGCACCCGCAATCCACTGCTGATGATGTCACATATTACATCATTCATGACATGGTCAGTGACATCACTGATGACATCACTGATGACATCTCAAATGACATCACTGATGACATCACTGATGACAACTCAAATGACATCACTGATGACATCTCAAATGACATCACTGATGACATCACTGATGACAACTCAAATGACATCACTGATGACATCTCATTTGTCATCACTGATCACATCACTCATGTGATAATATAATGAACCTCTTCAGACTCTAATATAACCTTACATACACTCAGTATAAACAGACACTCACAGACTGTCACTCATCCATGGAGTTACTCACACACCTAGTCAGTCATGCAAAGAATCAATCACACCTCCATTTCCTCAACTATACAGTTATACACATCTTACTTATTCAAACATATAATAACACATATTTACTCTCTTATATAATCCCTGATACAAGCTCACAGTGATCGATACAGCCACTCACACATTCACTGGCTCTTATGTTCAGTTATTTATATATCTCAACTCTCACATGTATTGTGTTTTACATACGTACTTACTTGCACATGTAGCAATGAGAAATCCATTCACTCACCAACAGACCCATGCACAGTCAACCGCCCATATAGCTGTTTCCACATGCACTCTTGAACTCATACTCCTAGTGAATCAACTGCTTACACATCTATGCACAGAGTCACGCACCTCCCAGCCACCCACACACACACTCAGCCTCCCATTCAAATACTTGGGCAACCAATCAATAACCCATATGGCCACTCTTATAGCTACTGATCAACACATGCAGCAGCTTACACAACAACAAACATACTGATGCACAAATTAAGACAGTTTAGTCACTAACCCATGCACTCAGTGAGACACATTTAATCACTCTTTCATACAGTCAGTCATGCACCTACTAAATTCTTCATCCAGACACTTATACATCCACTCATTCTTCAATATGTAAAACATATTTAAACTTTACAGACACATACAATCACTGGATGTTGTCATCAGTGATGTCATTTGAGATGTCATCAGTGATGTCATCAGTGATGTCACTGACCATGTCATGAATGATGTAATATGTGACATCATCAGCAGTGGATTGCGGGTGCGCGATATATAGTTAGCGCTTCTAACTATATATGGAATTTCAATGGTTTTATGCGAGTAAAATAAGGTTTTGTAAATGCTAATTCCTAACTATATATGGCCTAAAACCAATGGTTTTTTCATTGAATATATATATATATGGGTATTTATATGTGTATATATGTAGATATATGCATATTATTCGCTATTGCTCCGGGTTCCCGCACGTGGGCGGGACTATGACGAGTATACCCCTGGAAGAGAACTAGGATTACAGGTAAGTAACTTATCCTTCTCTTTCCTAGCTATGCCCTTTGAATAGGAATGGACCACTGATGTCTGATACGGCCTGTGGTCCATCTTTTGAGCCTTATAGCCTTTCACTCATCCTACTGAGGATTGGGGCATGTCTCTACTGTGTCCCCTGTATCCTTCCCACCCACCCCAGACCTTCAACCATTTCCCTGGGCAGTCTCTGCTTTGATAGATGCACCAGTCTAAATCTTTTTCCCCTGCCTCGGGGGGTGGAGCGCCATGCCCATTCCCTCGCAACATTTCTCTTTGCCACTGCTGCTGCCATCATAAGCCACACTTTCGGATATTTGGGCCATTGCTCCTCCCTCTACACACATAATATATGTCCTCTTGGTTCCAGCGGAACCACCTTATCCACCACTTCTGACATCTCTTTTGTGACCTCTGTCCAATAGCCCTGGATACCTATGCATTGCCATAAAATAAGGAGAAAAAAATCCCACCTCCCCAAAGCCTTTGCTTCACTTGACCGATTTCCTTCTTACCAGCCTATATAAGAGTGAGCTAGAGAAATATGATCTCTGTAGTATCCGTAGCTGCACTAATCTGAATCTCAATTGTATGGCCACCTCCCTTGGCCCCTGTAGCGCCTCTGCCCAATCGTCTTCTTCTAGGATACCCACTTCCTCTTCCCATGCCTCCTGCGGTTGGACCAACGGGTCCGGCAAGTAAGACTGCCTTGGACTGCATAGGGTCCAAAAGGGGTCTATCTTCCAAGAGTGTGTACTCTGGTATACTATGTCCTTTCCAAATGTGTGCCCTAAATGCATGCTCCTGTTTCAGATAGTGAAACGCTTCTGTGCTCGCCATACTGTATTCTTGTAGTTCCTGAAATGTGATCAACGCTTGGCCCTTCCAAACATCCCCCAGCGATTCTAATCCTCAATAGCTTCCATTTGTGGAATCCTTCTAGTCTACTTACTTCCCTTAGCAAGTCACTATCTCATAGAGGGGTTCTTTCCGTCAGGGTAGTCGCAGATTTCAGGTATTTATTTACCTTGTACCACACTTGTCACTGTCCTAGTATGCAGGTAAAGTTGTTTCGATCGCTTTTTCTGGTATTGCACTGCCGGATATCATCTGTCACTGATCGCTTGTCGGTCTACCCTATACGCTGGTTCCTTCCTATCTGCATACACCCATGCATTAATCGTACTCAACTGTGCTGCCCAATAGTACGTCTTGTTAGCTACGACTGCTAGCCCCCCTTTGTAAACCCCCCTCTGCAATTTGAAAAGGGCAATTCTAGAGCTGCCCTCGCAACTCTCCATCTATCCTCTGAAAGAGGACAGGAGGAACCCTACACAGGGTATTTTGTATAACATTGAGAAAGTAGGGTAGGGCCATCATTTTAAAGTGGGCCGCTCTACCCATCAGGGACAGCGCGAGGCTTCTACAGTGTCACGTCTGTCCCGAGCCTCTCAATCCATGGGAGAAGATTATTTTTTAGGAAGGGTCCCTGGTGATCTGTATACCCTAGGTACTTAAAGCTCCTCCTTGCTAATAGGGGCGTATCAGCAAGCGGGCCTAGAGGGATTAACCCCTAATAGTGGGAGCAAGTGGGATTTATCCCAGTTAATCTGGTAGCTGGAGTAGCTGCCAAAGAACCAACAGATATGGAGCAGTGCTGTATTGTCTAGTGGCAAATGCAAGAATGTAATTGGCATATAGTGAGATTCGTTCTTTCGACCCCTCTATGCCTCTGATGTCTCTCACCATGTGATGCACCCTCACCCATTCTGCCAGCGGTTCCAGCACTAATGCAAAGAGCATCGGGGATAGCAGGCAGCCCTGCCTTGTTCCCTGTCTCAATGTAAGGGTTCTTGACACCACTCCGTTTAGCTGAACTCTTGCCTTCGGGTCTGTATACAACAGCCTGACCCAACTAATAAACCCCTGCCCAAATCCCAACTTCTCAAGAACTGCAAATAGATATGGCCACTCAATGCTGTCAGACGTAATTCGGGTGTCTAACGATATTAGGACAGCGTCTTCCCTTGGTCTAACTTGGGTCATATGTAGGACTTTGGTGCTTCTCTGTGGTATAAAGCCTGACTGGTCTGGATGTATCACCGATGATATCACTGTGGACAGCCTAGATGCCAGGACCTTTGCCTGAACTTTGACCTCCAGATTTAGTAGGGAAATAGGTGATAGGAGCTGCATAGTTCAGGGTTTTTTCCCTGTTTGGGTATAGTTATTAAAGCTGTACGCTGATCCTCTGGCAGCTACCACTTGTCTTTAGCTGCTTGAAACATTTTGAGCATATGCTTTGACACTCCTATATAGAGTTCGATTGGCAAGCCGTTTGTGCCTGAGACCCTACCAGACCATAGGTCCTGGATAGCCCCTACTATCTCCTCCTCAGTTAGGTCCTCTTCTAGCATCTGTTGGTCCTCTCCCGACAGTGCTGAAAGTGTTATATCACGCAGGAGCTCTACACGGTCTTCTGCTGTGCGTGTTGAGACCGGAGCATATAGTTCATAGTAGTCTGCAAAGGCTCCCACTATTTCCCTTCCTATCCTGTACAGTGTCCCATCTGGCGCTCTCACTTCCTGCACTCAGTTTCTCCCCTGGTCCCTCCGTTCAAGCCACGCTAACATTTTGCTGGCCTTGTCCCCCACATTATAGAGTTTTCTGTGAATAGTCAGAGCACGGGCCCTGGCTCTATTCTCCGCCAGGTCTCTCAGTTCTTTCTGCTTAACCCGGGCCCGGTGAATATATATTGCTGCTTCCTTGCAGTTAGCCAATGCCTGAGCTTCTAGTTCTGTAATTTCTTTCACGAGCTCTGCGTATTTCAGCTGCCTCTCTTTCCGTTTCCCACCTATCATTCCCTGCGCTGGCCCCTGTATTACTGCCTTATATGCTTCCCACAGCATGTCAGCTGATGTAAGTCAAGTCAAGTCAGGATTTATATAGCGCGCTACATACCCGTAGGGTCTCAAGGCGCTTGAGGAGGGGGGGGGGGTTACTTGTCGAATATCCAAGTTTTAAGTTGTTTTCTGAATGCCAGGTGGTTCTGAGTAAGGCGTAGGTGAGTGGGAAGAGAGTTCCAGGTTTTAGCTGCCAGGTAGGAGAAGGATCTACCTCCCATGGTTGCTTTGTTGATGCGAGGTACAGTGGCAAGGGCTTGGTTGGAGGATCGTAGCTGACGGGAGGGGAAGTAGAAGGACATTCGTGTGTTGAGGCATTCGGGACCAAGTTCGTAAAGTGCTTTGTGTGCGTGGGTTAAGAAGCGGAAAGTGATCCTCTTATTTACGGGGAGCCAGTGGAGGTTTTTCAGGTGACCAGAGATGTGTTCTTTACGCGGGATGTCTTGTATGAGCCTGGCTGAAGCGTTCTGGATGCGTTGGAGTTTTTTCTGGAGTTTTGCGGAGGTGCCGGCGTATAGGGTGTTTCCATAGTCCAGGCGGCTCGTGACCAGCGCGTGAGTGACCGTTTTTTTAGTTTCGGTGGGGATCCATCGAAATGTCTTTTTGAGCATGCGAAGAATGTTGAAGCAAGATGATGAGACGGCGTTGACTTGTCTGGTCATCGAGAGTGAGGAGTCCAGAATGACGCCCAAGTTCCGTGCGTGGTCCGTCGGGATGGGTGCTTTTCCAAGGGCCTCTGGCCACCAAGAGTCATCCCAGGTGGAGGGGGAGGTGCCTAAGATGAGGACTTCTGTTTTGTCTGAGTTAAGTTTCAGACGGCTGTGCTTCATCCACTCGGCTACTTCTTTCATTCCTTCGTCTAAGTTGTTTTTGGCGGTGTTAGGGTCTTTGGTGAGTGAGAGGATCAGTTGAATGTCGTCAGCGTAGGAGATGATGTTGAGGTTGTGTTGGCGTGCGATGGCTGCGATGGGGCTCATGTATACGTTGAAGAGGGTGGGGCTGAGTGAGGATCCTTGTGGCACCCCGCAGATGACTTCAGAGGCCTCTGACTTGAAAGGAGGGAGCCGGACTCTCTGAGTTCTTCCGGTAAGGAATGAGGTGATCCATTCCAGTGATTTTCCTTGGATTCCGATGTTTCTGAGGCGTTGTAACAGGGTGCTATGACAGACTGTGTCGAAGGCTGCGGAGAGGTCAAGGAGGATGAGGGCGACTGTGTCTCCATTGTCCAGTAGAGTTCGAATGTCGTCTGTTGCTGCGATGAGTGCGGTCTCAGTGCTGTGTTTTGCTCGGAATCCGGACTGTGAGGGGTCGAGGTATTTGTTGCTTTCGAGGAAGGTGGCGAGCTGGTTGTTGACAGCTTTCTCGATGACTTTGGCCGGGAAAGGAAGAAGCGAGATGGGGCGGTAGTTTTTGAGTTCGGTGGGGTCAGCTGTGGGTTTTTTCAGAAGGGCGCTGAGTTCTGCGTGTTTCCAGCTTTCCGGGAAGGTGGCGGAGTTGAGGGAGCAGTTGATGACGTCTCGGAGGTGTGGAGCTATGATGGAGTCTGCTTTGTTGAAGATGTGGTGAGGGCATGGGTCAGTTGGGGATCCTGAGTGGATAGAGTTCATCAGGCGGATGGTGTCCTCAGTTGAGATTGGGTTCCAGTCGTTAAGGATGTTCAAGGGGGGTGAAGGTCCTGCAGTAGGTTGAGTGGGTTGGTCTCCGGGTCGGTTGTCGAAGCTGTTGTGAATGTCTGCGATTTTGTTGTGGAAGAAGGAAGCTAGTGAGTCGCATAGGGCTTGGGAGGGGGTGATGTCGTTGGAGTTGGCTGATGGGTTGGTAAATTCTGCTCCAACTGTTCCCGTACCTTCTGTCTGAAGTTTTTGTTCTTGAATTCTCATGCATCTAATTTCGGGGGGAGGGTGTTGTCCCGCCAAGGCCCCTGTATCTGTAACTCTACCAGTGAATGATCGGAGATACCTCTTGCTCGATGGGAAGCCAAGCAGAAGAGGCCTGCATGTGCTTGTAGTGTAAAAATATAGTCCAGCCTTGCATAACTGCAGTGAGAGGCTGAATAGTATGTATATTGCAGCTGTGTGGGGTTGTCCTCGCGCCATATATTGGTCAACTCCATGGATTCTACAAAACCATGCAAAGGTTCCCTGCCTACTCCCACCTTGCGGCTCACAGTTCTATCTTTTCCAGGGTCCATAGCTGTGTTAAAGTCCCCTCCTAGTACTAGTACTCCCGGCTGAAATTCAAGCAGCAGGGTTCCCAGTGCCGGAAATGTCTCACAATGTAGCTTGGGGGGAATATAAACCGAGCAGAAGTTTACCCTCACTCCCTCCAATGTCCCTGTGATTGCAGCAAATCTGCCCAATTGATCATATAATTTCTGCCCTAATACTAACAGTGTTGAGACCCTCACTAAGATGCCCACTCCCCTTGGGCCAGATGATTACCCTGCATGTGCCGTCAGGGCATAACCATATTGGTCCAGTGCTTTATAGAAGTTCTCCCTCAGGTGTGTTTCCTGTATGAGAATTACATCTGCGGCGTGTCTCTTAATACTTTGCAGGACTATTGTTTATTTTATCTTATTTCCCAACCCATTTACATTCCAGGACATGTCTGTCTAACCCCCCCTGCCCCCAGCGGGCGGTGGGCTTGTCTATTCCCATTTGCCTGCATCTCCTTCCCTAGGTTGATCATGACAGATCAAAATCCCTCTGTCCCTTGTGAATCGCCCGTTGTGGGTTCCCTTGCCCCCCCCCCCACCTCCCTGGTTGTTCCGTGTATCGGTCTCTATGGTGTATCATTAGCCTGTACAGAGCAAACTCATCAAAAGCAATCAGAACAGCTTGCATAAAACATTTCCAATTACTTAACCCCCCCATTGCTGTTACCCTGCCTAGTGGGTGTAGAACTAACCCCCCCCCCCCCCAACATGCAGAGTGCTTGTCGCCCCATTTCTAGAAACTATTTCAAGGTGGGCTAGGTCTGACCTCTCTTGCCCTATGCGACTCAGCTTGGCTAAGACCGCGGGAGAGTCATTGTAGTCCTCACCCGGGATGTCCTGCTTCAATTCCCCCTTTCCTTAATCCCCCAACCCCCAACTAAAGAGGTTCACCTAAGATTCATCCCTCTATTGCATCAGCTATCTTCTCTCTAACTTTGTTACGATCAGTGGTGGGTTTCGCCCCCTGTTGTGTAGATCCACTGCCTCGATGAGTACCTCATCTGGTCGGCTCGGCATGGCCCGTCCCCCAGGGGCTCCACTATTGCTTGCCTCTCGGGGCGAGCGATGCCCCACTGGCCACCAGGTCTCTTACCATTCCCATTTTTCTTTTGACGTATTGAAGTGCCACTTTTCCCCCTCAAATTCAAAAATAATTGATGGACAGCATATAGAACAATGTCATACATTCACCCCAGTACAGAGATCTGGGCCTAAATCCATTGTTTTTTCTCTCACTATGCCATTCCAGTTTGGACCCGGTCAAATCAGTCTTGACCCTGCGCCCAATGGTAACAGCCAGCCTGAACTGCCAGGCCAGGTCCTCCCTGGACTGGAAACAAGCATCCTAGGACTGGTTTTGGGCTTTCAGCCCTCATCAGCCAGGATAGCTTGACTCCAGTGGCATGGAGAGCATGGGACCCACGTCTGGGCATACCCGTCCCACTCGGGGTGACAAATGCAAAAACAATTGATGGGCAGAATGTAGAACAATGTCCAACATTCACCCCAATAGAGAAATCTGGGCCTAATTCCATTGTTTTTTTGCTCACCGTGCCATTCCAGTTTGCATATGGCTGGGTCCAAACTGGGGTGGTGTGGTGAGCAAAGGAATGCTGGATTAAACCCAGATCTTTGTGACTGGGGTGAATGTTTGCATTGTCCAGCATTCCATCCATCAATTGTTTCTTTTGCATTTGTTGCCCTAAGTGGAAAGGGTATGCCCAGATGTGGGTCCCTTGCTCACTACACCACTGGATTCAAGCTAGCCTGGCTGAAGAAGGGTGATGCTCTGAGACCGGTCCCAGGATGCTTGTTTCCGGTCCAGGGAGGACCTGACTTGACAGTTCGGGCTGGACTGTTCCCACAAGGAACAGGTTCAAGGCTGATTTGCATATGGCTGGGTCCAAACTGGGGTGGTGTGGTGAGAAAAAGAATGATGGATTAAACCCAGATCTTTGACTGGGAGTGAATATTTGCATTGTCCAGCATTTCGTCCATCGATTGTTTCTGTTGCACTTTTTCCCGTCTGCCAACCATTGAAGCCTGGTTGGGAACAGCATCATATATTTAAGGTCCTTGGCTCTAAGCTCTCTTCATGGCCTCAAACTAGCTGCGCTGTCGCTGAAGTTGTAGAGTAAAATCCTAGAGAAATCGGATTACAGTATTCTCATAGTTAAAGTCTCCATGTGAGCGTGCTACCTACAGGATAGCATCTCTATCATTCAGGATCTGTGTTCTAATTGTGCATGGGGGCGCTCCCGGCCTTGGCTCAGAGACCGGCGCCCTGTGGACCTGTTCACCGGAGAAAAAGTTGGACAAGCGTTTTGGCTGCAGATGTTTACGGATTAAATCCTCCAGGAAGAGGTCCTAGTTCGGGCCTTCCGCTCTATCCGGAACTCCCAGCACTCATATGTTCAAAAAGGGAGGGCCTGACGGATCTTCCAGTTTCGCTGCAGAGGCAGCTTTTTGTTTAGTTAGATGATCTACCCTCTCTTCCAGTCTCTCGGTCGAAGATTGCAATTGTGTTATATTGGCCTCTGCTGTTGATACTTTATCTGAGATTTTATGAAAGTCTGCTCTTAGGAGATTGACGTCAGTTGTCACTGCATCCAGCTTAGGCTCGAGGGTACCCTTCAGATCAGCTTTTGCCGCCGCTATTGCTCCAAGGGTGGGCTCCGCAGGTCCTGAATGGTCCGACTGGTCCCTGGCCTCCGCCGTTGGTGTTGTATTCACCATGTAGTTGTCCATTTTGTTGGCTTGGGCCAAGGCGTGTTCGGGCATGCCCACATCTGGCTCTTCACGCTAGATGGGTCTTTTCCCCACCCAGCTCCCCTGCCTTTCCTTCTGTTGCACACTGTCTCCTCCACACTTCACTCCTTTAGAGATTACCTCCTCCCCTGTGGTGTTGCGGTTCGGGTAATGTGTAGCCTAAGTCTTGCCCGCCTCCCAGGCTTTGACTGGCTCTTTCAAACCACTCTGCCGGGTCTCCTGTCTTTCTTGGACTGCCCCTTCTACCTGCATATCTGTTCCTCTTGAAGGATTGTTGCACCAAGCTGTCAGGGCTGACTAGAGCCCCTGTGTCTACCCCTCTCTCCTGCGCCACTATGCTTCTTCAAGCGTCAATACTGTGAGCAGTCCAGGGGGGGCCCAGGACCACAGAGCTTGGAGGGGTCTTAACCCGCCCTCCTGTATCCCACGGGTGTATTTGCTCTCCTTTCTGCTTAGTCAACCTTTTATTCTGACCCTATACTACTCTGTTGCTTTCAATATAGTTCTGTCACTCTGCCTAGCCATCCCTTCATTCTTGGCAACTACTCTCTCGTCCAGCCTCCCTCGCAGCCCGCTTTCCACTGTCTTCCTGACCGCCCGCTGCCTTCTGCTATCACTTCTCAGGTGCCCACCTCCCGGATTTTGTGTCTGCGACACGACGGCTCCTGCACGTAGAGCACAGGCTTATCTGGTAGAGCGCTTACTCACGGGCTGCCCCTGCTTCGATGTCCTACAATCACCACATCCTTTTCGGCTTTTCTCCACAGCTGGGTCTCTTCCAGTCCGAGATAGACCTGCTGGTTCCCCTTGGGCAGAGCCCGGTCTCCTGCACACTCCTGATGGCCTTCAGTCGACAGGTTTGCCCCTCCTTGTTGGCGTTGTCCACGGCCATGCTTTAGTTTCGCAGCGGTTTACCACCCATCAGGGGGAGGAAGAGGGACGGATCACAGGCCCCCTCCACCGTTACGGTGGATCGCCTCATACATTCCTTAACAATCCCAAGCAAGTTCAGATTATTAGGATGGAGTTAGTGTCCCAAAGGAAGGTCCTGGCGCAGAGCTGCTGTACTATGCGGTCATTGTGGTCGGCCCTCCGTCACGAGCCGCTACGTCACGAGCCGCGGTTGAGCTGTGCTCGTGACGGAGCGGTTCCGTCATGGCCCCGCCCGCTCAATAGAACGCGCCGCACAGGCGGGAAATCAGCGCCGCGCAGGCGCGGCGGCAGGGCCATGACGGAACCGCTCCGTCATGAGCACAGCTCAGCTGATGCTCTTGACGGAGCGGCTCCGTCATGAGCATGGGAGCGGTTAAAACCTATAAGATCACTGTAATCAACTATGCAGATAATACTCAACTGATTCTATCACTTAACAACAATCAGGTTGACCGTATTAGCAACTTTCAGGCCTGTGTCACGGACGTCTCAAATTGGAGGAGTGTAAATTCGCTGAAACTAAACGGAGGTGAAACAGAGCTGCGTAGTTGCTCTCCTAGTAAGGTTCTGGTGCCTCTGCCCTCTAGTTTCTTCCTCTGTTTCTGGAGATTCCTCTCAGTTCCTCAGAAGTTTTGGATCCTTGATGCCATTTTAGACAAAACATCTTTCTCTTGAAAAACACGTCAGGAGTAGTAGGGGGGGGGGGTTTGCTTTGCTCTTCTTCAGAGCCTTAGAAAGCTTTTTCCAGTGTTACCTGTTTATGGCAAATCTCTAATTGCCAGATGTGTAGTGCTTAGTAGGCTGGACTACTGTAATGCCCTTCTCTTGGGAGCTCATAGTTATCTTATTAAGAAATTGGACACAGTTATAGCGAAACGGACTCAAGGGACCCTCACTGGTTACCCATCGAACAGAGGATACTTTTGAAATCGCTTTGCATTGTATTCAAAGCCCTCCAGAAGAAACCTGCATTCAGCTAGAGACAATCTTCTTCAGCACTATAGATTCAGTTGGGTGCGTCAAGGGGGCCAAGACTTTTCTATCAATGCTGCTCAGGTCTTGAATAAGCTCCCACCTCAACTAAGATCTCAGACTGACTTGCTTAAGTTTAGGAAAGCCCTCAAGACCTGGCTTTGCCCCAAAAAATATTGATCCAATGACACCCCCCCTTCCCCTCCTTTATTCTTTTTCTCCCTTCTGCTTCTTACCATGACATTAGCAACTTTTAGTGCCAGGATACCACTCTGGTCACAGTGTGCTCTATAAACATATCATATCATACAATACAATGATGTCATAATCATGAAATGCACACAATCTGAGGTTGGTGCGGATTGGTGTGAATTCAGTTCTGACATGAACTGAACATACTGTAAGGTCCACTTGAGAGGCCACCCTTGAGCCTCTAAACCATCAAAATATGCCACAGGTCCACGTCCGCACAGAACTTGAACAACGCGTGTGCTTTGAGATCACTGCAAATTAGTTGATCTGGTAAAAAAAAACCTTGTATCCCTCCACATATCCCGTGAAATGTGCCAAGTTCCTAAACATCTAAAAAGCTCTTAAAACGCCACATAAAAGAAAAGCTGGTACACAATAGACACCACTTGTCTAGAATCACTGTTCCCACACCATACAGCCCCCACTAATGAGCCAAAACCTGGTAATGGAGAAAGCCACCAGAATTAAGGTGTTAATCTTTTTTTAGATTCATATATTGTGCTGTGATCTAGTGGTGGGCCTGGAATAAAAAGTAATTTTTTGTCAGACTTCTATTTCAGCTTTATGTTTGACTCCAAGGTCTTGTCGATACATCATACTGAAGACCATAGCTTTCTACGGTACAGATACATCAGATTTATTTAATTTTGCCATCTGTCCTGAAAGTGTAAATTATAATGTGATAACATGTACAAGAAATGTTTTTATTTCAGCACTGATACAAAAGAAGCATTAACATGAAGAGTAGATGGGAGAACATTTGAACCTTTTTCAGGCTGATGGGAGTGCAGATTGTGGTCAAATGAAATGGACTCTGATGAGAGAGTGGTTGTGCTAGAGAAAACGAGATTTACATTTTCTTCACAATGTGTGACACCCATCACTTCTGGAACAGCCTACATTCGGTCTGTGACCTTCACTTACCCAATGATTGCATTGATTCTGTCTGGGTGTGCCTGACATTTCTGTGAATGCATGCTGCCATGAGTGTAAGAATGTAGTTTACAGAAAAGCCTGTGAGGAGGAGTTTGAGGAAGAAATTTCTGGAGTGGGTGAGGAAGGAGTTTTCTGTTGGATATTTCTAATGGCAGGCTCCTCTCCTTGCAATATCCCCAGGCACCAGACTGGATCCAGAGAATTTTGCAGCAGCGCTATAGAGCACTGACAGATGGCATTGTGCAGCTCGGCTTTTACCCCATACTAGCCTCAAAATGACACATCAGAGCTACATTTAAACATCACCCCCTACATGCTCATGTTTGTTTCTTTCCTTCTGCTGCTTCTGAGGGGGATCTGGCGCTCCACGCCCAAATTTGTTGGTCTTCTAAAACTCTTCGGCGTGCTAAGGAACGATGTCCCCACTGAAAATGACAGGCTTCAAGATAAGACTAGGCTGAAGAAAGCAGATGTCTGTCACAGACCAGAACAAGGTGTGCCTTTGGTGCCTGGGCTGTACTCCAAGTTGTGTAATAAATGCTCCCTAATGCACCTGAAGGCGATTTGAGACTGGGAAAGGACGTTTTATGTTGACCTGCATAACAAGTCAACATGTTCATGTGGATCCCGCTAAAGTAGCAGGCCCAGTCCCCGGGAGCTTGTTTCCTTCCCAGTGTAAGAATTGGCTTTTGTAGTTTGGTTTGCCCTGTTCCCATCATGCACTGGGACAGGAACAGACTAATTTGCATACAGCCGGGTTCTGAAACTGGGATGGTGCAGTGAGCTAAAAAACGGTGTTGGATCTAGCCCTGATCTCTTGACTGGGTGAGAGCTTTCTGCTTAATTCAGAGACTCTGTCCCTCACCACCCCTTGTTGTAAATATCAGTCCCTACCTTTGGGCGGTTTGCCCAACCATTCCACTGCCCACACAACATTACATAAGTTGAAGTCCAAGTGCAAGCATAAGAAATAGAAGTGGGACTTAATGCCGCCCCATCACTTTGACTCCAAAGAGAAGATGCAAGGTTTTGAAGATGTAAGTAACACTCCCTCAAGGTCACTTGTCACAGAACTAAATCCTGCCTTGGTCCTGATATGCCCCAAGTTCCAGAGGCCTTCATCGACCCACAGCAGATCAAGGCCTTCAAAAAAACCATGCTCCAAAATATCAGTGCTCTTTCGGCTCCCTCTGGCGCACCTTTGGGAATCACAGGGTTCCTCCAGTAAGGTTCTCTTTGGTTGGTACCGTCCTAGTGCGGTCTGTCTCCTTTGTTTTAGAATTGGGGTTACTGGTTGAGTGGAGTGTGAGCCCTGGTCAAACAGCAACCATAATCCTAGTCAAGGTATGGTACAACCAAACCCCAAATTCTGTGGATCCAATTAAGCACCTGGGATATTCTAAAGTGAGGAATTTGCTATTAGATAGAGTATCCACCAGAAAGAATGTTCCCGAAGGTAAGTAACTTGTTCTTTTTGGAACTATTGATGATTATTGATCTGGAAGGAAAGTACTAAAACCATTCTTAATTAGCATTATTTGAGACCCAGTCATTCTATAGAAGACACAGGCAGAAGTCTACTGAAATCTACAAAACAGATGTTTCTTCCCTTAAGGAGTCTTGCAATATGTCAAATGATGCCTTGCCTGGAGGCATTTTTTTGAAATCCATGATGCATCAATCTAGAAACGGTCACCATCTGCAGGCTGACTTTGACTCCCCACTTCACAGCTGCCTCCTCCTTAAGTTAATCTCATGGAGGCTCAGTTTTGAACCAATGAACTACCCCCAAAAAGACAGGTCTTCGAGTATGGACCTTGAAACGAGAGTCTGCTCCAAACTGAAAGGGACATCACGTAAGACGCTGACTTTTACTCAAAATCGAACCATATTCTGCCAGAGGATGAGCCCAACATCAAGCTGTCCCAAAATAAACAAAGATCTGCCTATATCTGCCCTGAAACCGGTAATTGTATTGGGCCACATTTGCATTCCCTTTTCTACTCCTATTAAACAAAAATAGTCACAGATGTATGATGTAATGTGCACCTGATTGAGAAAGCATTTCCTGTGGAAAGTTTGGAGTAATAAGGTATGCTTACTTCTGGAAATGGTGAGTAAGCATGTGTAAATCTCTAAAACTGTTTTTTGTTATTATAGGCAAACATGGGGGCGGGGTATATATTTATACACATATACATACATACATACATACATAGGGCTGTCTCATGGATGGATTGTGGTCTTGTTGGACCAGGGATGGCACCCTAAGCTTGGCGTAAAACACAGCTACTCATAGAAAGCAAGATGGGAACAACCTAAATAGGCCTCCATTATGAATTACGTGAAAATCCCAAATCAGGTGCAAACAGAAATTTACACCTGAACCATGGTTTTTAGTGCGTTTGCCATGTAAGTCTGGTGGAATTTATCAGACCAACAGCACATTCGCCACACAGCAGCAGGGACACACATGGTATGAGCGACCCTTGACCCCACCAGGTAGGTCGCTCCCCCTCCGCACAGCACCGCCTGTGTCTCCTTGCCCCAGCTGCCACTGCTGAGGAAGTTCTAGGCCCTCCACCACCTGCAGGCTACCGCCTGCGTAGGTTTGTTTATCCTCCGCTTTATTGCTTTTATTTTATTGCCTGTATTTTCATTGTTGTGTCTGTGACTGCTGTTGTCTGTCTTCCCCCGCTGCCTGTACGTGGTCCGTGCCCCTTTTTCTTCCCTCTGTTCCCCTCGCTGTCCCCGTGCTCTCTCTGCCAGGTCTTTCCTTCTGTACCCCTCGCTGCCCCAGTGTCTCTGCCCGGTTTTCCTTTCTGTTCCCCTCACTGCCCAGTGTCTCTGCCTGGTTTTACCTTCTGTTCCCCTCGCTGCCCCCGTGCCTCTCTGCCCATTCTGCCTTCTGTTTTTAGCTGCCCCTGTATTTCAGTGTTCTGTATTTTGCCTCTGTGCCCCTCGTTTTTCCGGTATTTCTGTTCCCTTTTGCCTTCTGTGCCACTCGTTTTCCCTCGTTTTTGTGCCCCTTTTTCCTTCTGTTCCACTCGTTTTTTGTGCCTGTCTGCCTTCTGAGCCACTCATTTTTTCCCTAGTTTTTGTGCCCCTTTTGCCTCCTGTTCCACTCGTTTTTTGTGCCCTCTGTGCCACTCTTTTTTTCCCTCGTTTTTGTGCCTCTTTTGCCTTCTGTTCCACTCGTTTTTTGTGCCCTTCTGCCCCACTCGTTTTTCCTTTGTTTTTGTGCCCCCTTCTGCCCTCTGTTCCACTCGTTTTTTGTGCCCTTCTGCACTCTGTGCCATTCGTTTTTCCCTCGTTCTGTGCCCCTTTTGCCTTCTGTTCCACTCGTTTTTTGAGCCCTTTTGCCCTCTGTGCCACTCGTTTTCCCCTCGATTTGTGCCCCTTTTTCCTTTAGTTACCTTCGTTGTCCCTCACTGCCGCCCCCCCTGACGGCCCACTGCCCATTCGCTGCCCCCACCTCCCGCCTCCCATTTGCTCCTCCCCCCCACCGCCCCTTATATGCCGGCCGCCGTGTGGCCGCGCCTCAGGCAAACCCATCTGCGCCCGTCTGCGCTTGGACCGCGCCCAGCACCAGAACCCCTGGCCCCTGCACCCGCCACGACGACCGCCGCCACTACGACGTCAGCACTCTGCACGCTCTCAACTCCAGAAGGAGCCACACCTGCTTCAAGGCCGCTCCAAAACACACACACGGCCCCTTCACCTCCCGGAAATGCAGCTACACCAGCCTCAGAGCCGACGAACCACCCGCCAAGAAAGACCCCAACCCCCTCCGATGCATACTACTGAACATCCGCTCCGCACGCAAGCATGCCATCGAGCTCTGAGACCTGCTCGACACAACATCCCCGGACGTCGCCTTCCTGACAGAGACCTGGTTTAACGACTCCTCCGCACCCGACATCGCCATAGCCATCCCAGACGGCTAAAAGATCACCCGCAGTTACCGCACCAACTGAGTCGGAGGAGGAATAACCATCGACCACAATAACAGCCTCATGGTCTCGCCTAGCACCGACGACACGCTCAGCACCGCCGAACACATGCATTTCCAGATCCACACTGACCCTAACTCTACCCTCAGAGGCACCCTCGTCTATCGACCCACCGGACCCCGCCCCCAGGTCAGCGACTCCATCGCCGACTTGATCAGCACGCACGCCCTGACCTCCACCGACTACATCCTCCTCAGAGACCTGAGCTTTCACCTTGAGAACAACAACAACTCCACAACCCTGATCGATAACCTCGCCAACCTTGGACTGAAGCAACTCGTCACAATGCCCACCCACTCCGCCGGCTACACGCTCTACCCAGTCTTCTCCTCAAGCCCGCACATCTCCATCAGCCACACTACCGAACTCCTCTGGACCGAACACCGCTGCATCCACTTCGGCTTCCAGAAGCACACCACACACTGCCGCACCCAACCGATCCCCCGCCGCTGCTGGAGCAAAATCACCGAAGACCAACTACACGCAAACCTCGTTCTCAGCCCACCCACCAAATCCTCCAAACCGATGACGCTGCCCACAGCCTCAGACGCTGGATCAAGGACTGCGCGAACACCCTCGCCCAGCTGAAGAACCCCCCACAGAGACACCAGCAAAAGGGCCCGCTGTATTGTCAACGCTCCGTCCATCATTTCCTTTGGTTTTTTTTGTTCGCCCTAAGTTGGCAGGGTATGCTCAGACGTGAGTCCCTTGCTCACTTTGCCACTGGATTCAAGCAAGCCGGGCTGAAGAAGGCTGAAATGCCAGAAACCGGTCCTCGGTAGCTTGTTTCCGGTCCAGGGAAGGCATGGCTTGCCAGTTCGGGCTGGACTGTTCCCATGAGGCACAGGGTAAGACTGATTTGCATATGGCCATGTCTGAACTGGGGTGGCAGAGTGGGCTAAAGAACAGTGATGGATCAAACCTAGATCAGTTGACTGGGGGTGAGTGCTTGTATTGTCAACGCTCCGTCCATCATTTCCTTTTGTTTTTCTTTGTTCGCCCTAAGTTGGCAGGGTATGCTCAGACGTGAGTCCCATGCTCACTTTGCCACTGGATTCAAGCAAGCCGGGCTGAAGAAGGCTGAAATGCCAGAAACCGGTCCTCGGTAGCTTGTTTCCGGTCCAGGGAAGGCATGGCTTGGCAGTTCGGGCTGGACTGTTCCCATGAGGCACAGGGTCAGACTGATTTGCATATGACCATGTCTGAACTGGGGTGGCAGAGTGGGCTAAAGAACTGTGATGGATTAAACCCAGATCAGTTGACTGGGGGTGAGTGCTTGTATTGTCAACGCTCCGTCCATCATTTCCTTTGGTTTTTCTTTGTTCGCCCTAAGTTGGCAGGGTGTGCTCAGACGTGAGTCCCTTGCTCACTTTGCCACTGGATTCAAGCAAGCCGGGCTGAAGAAGGCTGAAATGCCAGAAACCGGTCCTCTGTAGCTTGTTTCCGGTCCAGGGAAGGCATGGCTTGGCAGTTCGGGCTGGACTGTTCCCATGAGGCACAGGGTCAGACTGATTTGCATATGGCCATGTCTGAACTGGGGTGGCAGAGTGGGCTAAAGAACGGTGATGGATTAAACCCAGATCAGTTGACTGGGGGTGAGTGCTTGTATTGTCAACGCTCCGTCCACCATTTCCTTTGGTTTTTCTTTGTTCGCCCTAAGTTGGCAGGGTATGCTCAGACGTGAGTCCCTTGCTCACTTTGCCACTGGATTCAAGCAAGCCGGGCTGAAGAAGGCTGAAATGCCAGAAACCGGTCCTCTGTAGCTTGTTTCCGGTCCAGGGAAGGCATGGCTTGGCAGTTCGGGCTGGACTGTTCCCATGAGGCACAGGGTCAGACTGATTTGCATATGGCCATGTCTGAACTGGGGTGGCAGAGTGGGCTAAAGAACGGTGATGGATTAAACCCAGATCAGTTGACTGGGGGTGAGTGCTTGTATTGTCAACGCTCCGTCCACCATTTCCTTTGGTTTTTCTTTGTTCGCCCTAAGTTGGCAGGGTATGCTCAGACGTGAGTCCCTTGCTCACTTTGCCACTGGATTCAAGCAAGCCGGGCTGAAGAAGGCTGAAATGCCAGAAACCGGTCCTCTGTAGCTTGTTTCCGGTCCAGGGAAGGCATGGCTTGGCAGTTCGGGCTGGACTGTTCCCATGAGGCACAGGGTCAGACTGATTTGCATATGGCCATGTCTGAACTGGGGTGGCAGAGTGGGCTAAAGAACTGTGATGGATTAAACCCAGATCAGTTGACTGGGGGCGAGTGCTTGTATTGTCAACGCTCCGTCCATCATTTCCTTTGGTTTTTCTTTGTTCGCCCTAAGTTGGCAGGGTATGCTCAGACGTGAGTCCCTTGCTCACTTTGCCACTGGATTCAAGCAAGCCGGGCTGAAGAAGGCTGAAATGCCAGAAACCGGTCCTCGGTAGCTTGTTTCCGGTCCAGGGAAGGCATGGCTTGCCAGTTCGGGCTGGACTGTTCCCATGAGGCACAGGGTAAGACTGATTTGCATATGGCCATGTCTGAACTGGGGTGGCAGAGTGGGCTAAAGAACAGTGATGGATCAAACCCAGATCAGTTGACTGGGGGTGAGTGCTTGTATTGTCAACGCTCCGTCCATCATTTCCTTTTGTTTTTCTTTGTTCGCCCTAAGTTGGCAGGGTATGCTCAGACGTGAGTCCCGTGCTCACTTTGCCACTGGATTCAAGCAAGCCGGGCTGAAGATGGCTGAAATGCCAGAAACCGGTCCTCGGTAGCTTGTTTCCGGTCCAGGGAAGGCATGGCTTGGCAGTTCGGGCTGGACTGTTCCCATGAGGCACAGGGTCAGACTGATTTGCATATGACCATGTCTGAACTGGGGTGGCAGAGTGGGCTAAAGAACTGTGATGGATTAAACCCAGATCAGTTGACTGGGGGTGAGTGCTTGTATTGTCAACGCTCCGTCCATCATTTCCTTTGGTTTTTCTTTGTTCGCCCTAAGTTGGCAGGGTATGCTCAGACGTGAGTCCCTTGCTCACTTTGCCACTGGATTCAAGCAAGCCGGGCTGAAGAAGGCTGAAATGCCAGAAACCGGTCCTCGGTAGCTTGTTTCCGGTCCAGGGAAGGCATGGCTTGGCAGTTCGGGCTGGACTGTTCCCATGAGGCACAGGGTCAGACTGATTTGCATATGGCCATGTCTGAACTGGGGTGGCAGAGTGGGCTAAAGAACGGTGATGGATTAAACCCAGATCCGTTGACTGGGGGTGAGTGCTTGTATTGTCAACGCTCCGTCCATCATTTCCTTTGGTTTTTCTTTGTTCGCCCTAAGTTGGCAGGGTATGCTCAGACGTGAGTCCCTTGCTCACTTTGCCACTGGATTCAAGCAAGCCGGGCTGAAGAAGGCTGAAATGCCAGAAACCGGTCCTCTGTAGCCTGTTTCCGGTCCAGGGAAGGCATGGCTTGGCAGTTCGGGCTGGACTGTTCCCATGAGGCACAGGGTCAGACTGATTTGCATATGGCCATGTCTGAACTGGGGTGGCAGAGTGGGCTAAAGAACGGTGATGGATTAAACCCAGATCAGTTGACTGGGGGTGAGTGCTTGTATTGTCAACGCTCCGTCCATCATTTCCTTTGGCTTTTCTTTGTTCGCCCTAAGTTGGCAGGGTATGCTCAGACGTGAGTCCCTTGCTCACTTTGCCACTGGATTCAAGCAAGCCGGGCTGAAGAAGGCTGAAATGCCAGAAACCGGTCCTCTGTAGCTTGTTTCCGGTCCAGGGAAGGCATGGCTTGGCAGTTCAGGCTGGACTGTTCCCATAAGGCACAGGGTCAGACTGATTTGCATATGGCCATGTCTGAACGGGGGTGGCAGAGTGGGCTAAAGAACGGTGATGGATTAAACCCAGATCAGTTGACTGGGGGTGAGTGCTTGTATTGTCAACGCTCCGTCCATCATTTCCTTTGGTTTTTCCCTGCTAGTTCACCCCAGATCTCCTAGCCTCTAAGCAAGCCTGCTGGAAACTAGAGAAGAAATGGCACAGTGAACAAACTTCGGACAGCCACGCAGCACACAAGGACGCCATCCGCAAACACCACCACCTCAGCAGGGCGGCCAAGAGGACCTCCTTCAAAGACCGCCTCGACAACAACGCACATAATAGCAAGGAGCTCTTCAACAACGTGAAGGAACTCTCCAACCCCAGCTCCAACACCAACGGCATCCCGCCGTCGCAAGCCCTGTGCGACTCCCTCGCCACCTTCTTCCACCTCAAAATAGCAGACATTTACGACAGCTTCAACACCCAGACAGACCCAACAGACAGCAACATAACAGACCCTCCGCACACCATCGACCACGACCCCCTGCTAGCCTGGGCCAGCGTGAGCATTGATGACACCATCAAGACCTTGCGCACAATCCACTTCAGCTCTCCGTCAGACCCATTCCCACACCACGTCTTCAACAGAGCAAGCAGCTCCATCGCACCCCACCTGCGCAACGTCATCAATCTTTCCCTCTAGACCGCGACCTTCCCAAAGATCTGAAAACACGCCAAGATCAACGCCCTACTCAAAAAACCTAAGACAGACCCAAGAGACCTCAAGAACTTCCATCCTATCTCTCTGCTCCCCTTTTCAGCCAAGGTCATCGAGAAAACCGTCAACAGACAGCTAACCCGATACCGCGAAGAAAACAGAATCCTGGACCCTTCCCAGTCAGGGTTCCGCAGCAACCTTAGCACCGAGACTGCCCTCATCGCTGCCACCGAAGACATCGGGACCCTGCTGGACAACGGCGAGTCCGCAGCACTCATCCTCCTAGACCTCTCTCGCACCTTTGACACCGTCTGCCACCGCACACTAAGCGCACACCTCCATGCCGCAGGGATCCGAGACAAGGCTCTGGATTGGACCACCTCCTTCCTCTCCGGCAGAACCTAGAGCGCCACCTCCCTCCATTCCGTTCCAAAGCCTCTGAGATCATCTGCGGCGTACCACAGGGATCCTCCCTCAGCCCGACGCTGTTCAACATTTACATGGCCCGCTCGCACACATAGCCCGACAGCACAACCTCAACATAATCTCCTACACCGACGACACTCAGCTGATCCTCTCCCTCACCAAGAACTCCATCACCGCCAAAGCCAACCTCCACAAAGGAATAAAGGCCGTCGCTGACTGGATGAAGACCAGCCGTCTGAAGCTGAACTCGGACAAGATGGAGGTCCTCATCCTCGGCTCCAACCCTTCAGCCTGGGACGACTCCTGGTAACCGACGGCACTGGGGGCAGCCCCGACACGTACGCAACCTGGGAATCATCCTTGACTCAACGCTCTCAATGACCAAGCAAGTCAACGCCGTTTTCTCCTCCTGCTTCAACACCCTCCGCATGCTCCTCAAGATCTACAGATGGATCCCGACGGATACAAGAAAGACAGTCATCCAGGCCCTCGTCAGCAGCAGACTCGACTACGGAAATGCCCTCTATGGGGGAAGCCCCGACCAAGCTCATCAAACTACTACAACGCATCCAAAACGCCTCGGCACGACTGATCCTCGACGTACCACGCCACGGCCACATCACCCCCCACCTGAGAAACCTGCACTGGCTCCCCGTCAACAAGAGAATAACCTTCAAGCTCCTCACCCACTCACATGGCACTCCATAAGATCGGCCCAGCCTACCTGAACAGATGGCTCTCCTTCTACATCCCCAACCGCCAGCTACGCTCCGCCAACCTCTCTCCAATGTCCCGCGCATCCGAAGAACAACCACGGTGGGAGATCCCTTTCCCACCTCGCCTCCAAGACATGGAACACCCTCCGCCTGAGCCTTACGACAGACCCAAGACCTGCTGACCTTCAGGAGGATACTCAAGACCTGGCTGTTCGATCCGTATCGCCCCCTCCCTCCCCCCAGCACCTTGAGACCCTCGCGGGTATGTAGTGCGGTTTACAAATGATTGATTGGTATATTACAACATTGTCCCTACATTATAAGTAGACCTCCCGGTTTTATGGTATTTATTTTTTCTACATTTCCATTTATCCATATTTATTTTTTGCTAATGTTTTCTGTATTTATCCATTTTTATTGTCTGTTTTCGGTATAAATGAAGCTGCAATGGGTATTTTTCCACATTATTTGATTGATAAATGGATATTCGCATTTGAATGTCCAAAAGGTTTCAGCGGTATACAGTGTATTGGTGTTATTTGAAAACACTTGCATTGCAGAATAGCATAAAGAACTGTAGATCTGCACTTAATTAAGCTTAATTATAAAATCCATTGTCTTTTTTCATCTCCCCTACCTCTCAATCTGTACACCTACTGACTGGCACTCATGATTGACCGTTGAAAAAACAACCAAAGAGGACCTATTTTACATATTTTTCTGTATTTAAAAATAAATTCAGACAGGGACATTAATAGTTTTCTGTCTGTATTTATCTGTAAAAACGGAAAACTGGGAGCCCTAATTATAAGGTACAGGAATTCGAATGATGCACTAATAAGGGATCTGGCTAACACTGCACCCAACCGTATAGATATTTACTCGGTACGGTGTTCCTGGAGAACTTGTAATGAAATCCATAGTCTTCTTGGATGTTTGTGGAGAAGTGTAACAAACACAGCCTTTTAATTGGTGGGAAACTAAAATATCATTTGGTAGATTGCTTAATCAGAAAGATTTCCGCTTGACCTAACAAATGGTCATGTAATCACATGTGACTTGTAAAACATTGCTAATTAGAGGTGCAGTTTACAATTTTGCTTTTAAGGACAGTTATAAAGAAGTTGAATGTATCATTGGCTTACTTTGCTGTGTATACAAAGGCACTTTAACCATTCTGTTGACAGAACAATGGTACTGAAAAGGAACTACTTTTTAGGAAGTTACCAAATTTGGGGTCATCTGTTTCACAGTAACGAAGAGTCTGTGGCCCGATGTACAAAGTTTGTGTCACAGCTGGTAGAGTAGGAAAAAAATGTAGGCTTGTTCCAAGGGCAGCGCACCAGACCAAAAGCACCAAATATTTTCAGTGTCGACTAGCACGAGTTAGGTGTGCTTCTCACCTATAGACCCCTTAATCCTAAATGTTGTTGTCATAGGCAAACACGGATCATGTGTGTGTGTGACATGACGTAAGGCTGTCTGTCGGATTGCGGTCTTGTTTGACCAGGCACCACCTTCATAGTGGTGGTAGGCTACTGCCTTCACCAATGCGTTAAGTAGCACGAGAATGGTGGTAGTAGCATATTGTGTAGTGATCAGTAGTAGTGAACAGGCCTACACTCTTACTCTCCTTTTTTAAGTTCAGCTGCTGTGTGCTTAACTGACCCTTGGCCTACATCCCGTAGATATGGAGTGCTGTGCAGTGCAGGAGTTGTGACTCTTTGCTGGATGTATGTGTGACTTGGAAGGGTACAGTACAGGGATAGAGCAGTGCTGCGCAGTACATGCATTGTGAGTGTATGTATGCCTGCAAGGGATACATTACATGAGATATGTAGTACTGTGCGTGTGCAATGAATTATTATTATTATGTTTCTTATATAGCGCCTGAATCGACCCCCAAAGGGGTATCTCCGCGCTTGCCTTGGGAACCCGTCCTGGCTTTTCCCTGTGAGATAGCCCCTACAGGGCATCCCCAAGGTGAAAGCCAGGCATTCCGCCGCGGGGGGGGGGGCCGTTGTGGAGATTAAGCAAGCTTAATGCCCAGAGTTGCAGAGTGTGAACCCATGATTAGGTCAGGCACCGAAGCGAGAATTATAGAGTCCATGGACATTTGAGCTCAAGACCCTGCCGCGTCGGGAATTGAACCCTGGTCCCGGGTCTGACCTCTGCTTCAGGGTCTGCCTGCTCTAACCAGTGAGCCACACTTCTCCACGATGTATGTGATGGGTTTTTGTGTGCTTGCGAGAAGTGCAATACATGAAGGGTGAAGTATTGTGCATCACACACATGGTGAGTGTATGTGCTGACGGTGTGTGTGTGTTTGCAAATCGCACACCATGGTATAATACACAGAAGCTGCAGTACTGAACAGTGCACGCAGATTGTGTGTGCTGAATGTATGCATGTCTGTAGTGGCAAAATACATTTAGGTAACAGTCCTGGACAGTTGTGTGTTGTGTATGTACATTTAATGCAAGTGTCCCTGCAATGGTGCATTATACAAAAGACCCTGGGTTCCATTTTGGGAAGCACAGGATTGACTGGTGAAGACATGAGTAGGCTAACCCCAACGACAGTTTTGTTTATTGCTTCATTTCTGTGAGCTGGGTGGGGCACACTGGAGGAAGGGAGAGGGAGATTTCTCCTTTACACTTTAAAAGGGTGCTCTTTCATTTAGTGATAGATCACAATGAAGAGACCGGATCACATCTGAGGAAGGAGATGGGATTGATAAGGAAATCATAAAGAGTGGGGTGTTAGGCCCAGGATTAACCTTTTGATTCACATATCATGGTGGCTGACATGGCTGATCCAGATGTGAACACAAGTCACTCACATGGTCTGTGTTGTGGAACTATCAACTAACGAGTCTCTCCTGCTATGACAGGTAGCCTTGCAAGAGGAAAGAAAAGTTTACACTTCAAAGGAAGCAGAATCCCAACATAAAACTTCAGAGTCTCGGACTCTAAATCACATTTAGTGTCTGAAAATGGACTATAAGAAGGGGGAGGTTTGGATCCCAAAATGTATCTGCCAAGCGGGCAGTTGGGCTGTGTGAAAAGGGGAAACTCTGCAAGACTTCTGCATGTGAGCAGGCATGGGGTCCAAGGCCTGCTAGTCTCCAAGCTGGGTGAGGGAATATCACCCAGGGAAAGGAAGACCACCTGCCCTGGAGCACCAACACCTGCCTACTGCCAAGACCAGTGTGCCATGTGAGGAAGAGGACAGCGTTTGAGAGAGTGAGGTCCCATTGAGAGCCCTACAGTCAGGTCTACCTGTATGAGGTCCGAGGATACAGCTGTGCACTGATCAGGTTGTTGCATGAGTGCAGCATAGATTCAGTGACCCCGGTATGCCAGGAGCGAAGTCTAGACTTGAGCCGTGCATAGAGTACTGTGCGGGGAGCACCAAGCCCATACCGCCTCGTTGTGGTGTCTCCATATGCCAAAAGGGACCACCGTTGAAGTAATTGTGTGATCAGCGTGTCAGGATTTGCGAACGCCATAGCGACGACCACATGTGTCAGGAGAGGCTGCCATGGTGTCGGCGAAAGCACTGGAGCGTTGTTCCTGGAGATACCACAGCAACCCTATGCAAGAAGGGTCTGTGGGTACTAAGTTGCCAAAGAATTTGGGCTAGTGCCCGGTACAAGTGTGAGGCTGCGACCAGAGGGTTGAGCCCTGCACATTGAGATCAGCCACCTAAGACGTGGAGGAAGACATCACACCCTATCTGGGTTTTGGTCAGGAGCTGGAAGATGTACCATCGCACCCCCCCCCCCCCCCGCCCCCTACTTCTTTGTGTGGGAAAGACTGGCCTAACACATCTATGCAGACTGGAAGTATCTCTGATCACTGGGGAATGCATGCAGCGCCACTTGGGAGAGAGCCTGTGCCTCCTGGGTGCTGCTACATGTACAGCGAGTAGCCCATCTTCACCGTAAAGGATCAGAGCTTGTACGAGCCCCTGGTCAGGGCCCCCACTGACCTGCTGAACGCCTCTGTCCTGCAGGAGCAGGTAAGACTTGAATCTGGCTTGGGGGCCCTAGGGACTCAAAGCTGAAGGTGCTGCAGCACTGTAGACACCTTTGACTAATTCCTAAGATTAAAAGAGGCATTCTTGAGAAAAGCCTCCTAGTGAACATTTCTTGGATGCAGCCACCAGTGAATGGAGAATAACCCTGAGCACATTATAAGGAATAGGGTGGGACAGGGATTTGCCTGACAAACACTGGAGCCCCGACCTCAAGGGGATTGTGTAGTTGCTTACAAATGTTATTCTTTTGCATGTGTAGAGTTAAAAATAAAATACTTCTTTTTCATATAAAAGCAGTATTCAACTCGATATTCATTTATTGACATTACTGCTTGCACTTTGGGTATGGGTCGCGTTCATTAATCTGTACTTACCCACAACCCCCCTGAGCACCCCCCTCCTTCCCAAGAAGCCTTTGACTGCTTGTCCACAGCTACCACTGAGAATCAAGTGCAGCAGGGGTACTTGGCCAAGTTGCTCAGGAACCATATTAAGTCGGGAAAAGTTTAAAAAAAAGGAGGGGGCATGGCCTGCCGTCCTCAAGGACAGACCACTGCTGCTCATGGCACCCTTGCTAACCACTGACTTCGAGTAACATTGCACAGAACTTGCAGTTTGGTAAGGCTTACGCTTGCAGTTTCATTAATTGACCTGCCGACACATGATCCCCAGACTTCATTCGCTCGCATTCATAATGAATGGTATACCAGTTCATCAAGAGATGGAAAATGAAAGCTCATCAATCTGCATGCAACTCTTCTGCTTTTTTTAAAGGAACTGTCTTACAGTTCATATCTCTTACATACTATCAGATTTGGCTTCCATTTTCTCACTATTGGATAGTTCAAAGTTCCTTTCCTGTAGGACTATGGGGTTTCATCACAGAATACCGGCCATCCAGAATCCAGTTGAGTGGCTGCCATACATGCGTGATCTACTGATTCCCCGATCAGTTACCGCCTAAGATTTGCTGTTTGCTATGGCCATGATGCCTGTCCCTGGCACTGCTGTCTAGAATGTAGACAATGCACCGCCGGGCTCTACGATCGTGATCCTGGTATAGAGACTTGGCATAAGTGATGGTATCTGCTGTTTACCTCCCGGCAGTGTCCTGGGCAAGCCTTCCTTCCCTTGGAACTGGCTTTCCTGTTGGCCTGTGTTGTCCACCTTATCTGAAGAACCTAGATGCTTCTATCATGTTATTTATTGGTTCAGCTTCATAGGTTTTGTTCTGTTTTTATCTTTGTGAACAACCAAGTGAAAACCAACATAGAATAACAGAAAAAAGATTACTGGACTGGAGTAAAAAAAAAAGGAATTAAAATAGTTTATAGGACCTGTCTATCCTCCCCATGAAACGTGTAAAGTAAGATCTGCCTTCCAATAAGTGTGTAATTTTAGATGCCAGGCCATAGGATTCCTTTGTTTCTGAACAACAAATAGTCCTTCAAAAGAGGATAGTAAGTTGGATTAAGAAACCCTATATTTTAAGATTAGTGCACACAGCCTCATCCGAAAAAACACATGTGATCTAACATAGGTTGGTTTTATTTTGGAAGCTACATGTTCCATAAATTCAACAAGCATATTCAAAATAAATAAAAACAGGCTAAACATGTAGGGCGTGTAATTACAATAAAAACTTAAGGTAAATTTAGCAGCGTCCTTCCACCTTGCAATGGTCTTGTATGTAGGATGTCATGGTTTTAAAGTTCCAGCAAGGCCAGCCCATTTAGAAGCAGCATTGTGGAATGCTTAAAAAAATCATTATGCACAATGAACAACACCATTCCAAGATGACCAGCTGAGTTAGAAGTATTGATCACGTGGGAAGCACCGCACTGCAAATGAAATTGGTGACATGCGAGTAGTCAGTAGCACTGCCAAGGGGCAACATTATGACCCTCAGAAGAAGCCGCCCTTTCCTCAGAGCTTCTGAGAAATAAGTTAAGGATTGATCATTATGCCCAGCCCTTGACAGGGTATGGCAGCAAAGAGTTTCTGATTCCATGGATCAATATCTCCAGGATTTGTTGTCTACCATCCAGCGGCAGCCGGCACGGATCAGAGGAAGGAAGGCGAGGGCGGGAGGACGTGGGTGGTGGGGGGCAGGGGCGGAAGGGGGAGACGACGCAGGGGAAGAAGATATAGGAAAAAACAACAACAAAAAGTACCTTCTTGCTGCTTCCTCGTCGCATCTCTCCTCCGAAGTTCTCCCTTGCTAGACCACAGGAAGCACACCCAGGCTCCCAGTCAGCCAATCATTGTGATTGGTCTAAGCGCTGTGTTTCGGCGCTCAGACGCTGACTGGGGACCTAGGCATGTTCTCCGCGTAGGCTGTAATGCAGCCTGCATAGAGAACATGCGAATAGCGCAGTCATTGCGCACCTTAGGAGGGTGCTACCACTCGTCCCCTGCCCCGGCCCCCTCACACAAAGCTGTGGGTGGAAGTAGGAGAAAATAAAATAACGTAATTTATTATCATTTTATTTTCCCAGTGTTTCACTGCAAAAAAGCAGTGTGGCGACGCTCCTCGGCATGAGCGGAGGACCCGCCACTGCATCTAGCAGCAGCAAACTCACATTCTGTCGAATCAGAAGCTGCTTTATGGCAAACATTAGAAACCTTTGGCCAGATGGTGATCATCTGAAAGTGAGAGAATTCATTGATGCCTCCTTGGCTAAGTATACATTGTGTGCAGTTTCACTGGATCAATCCAAGTTGGTTTACTTTATCAGTAGCCTTATAAGCTCACCCATATCCTGAGCTACACCTCAAGTGATCGCCGATCAGCCCTGTCTGCACGATTATTCTATATCTTGGCAATGTCTAAACACATTTGTTCACCCTGATGCTGAGGTTTTTGCAGAAAAAGTGACCTAGGAGTGCAGGGGATCCACACCAACTTGTCTTTTTTTTCAACTTCCTCATACCACCTTAAAAAATGCATCTGAAAGGGAAGGTAAGCAGAAGAGGCTGCAACAAAGAAAACATCTTGGTTGTGAACCACCCCTTTTTTCTATGCCCGGGGAACAGTAGCTCTTTATAAACCATTTTTAAATTGGAATTCACCAGAGAACAGAGACCAGCGCAAATCGTACACCGGTGAAGGTCCCATGGTGAAAACTCTTAAAACCAGGACTCAGGCCGGCCTTGGGAATGGGCGAGCTCGGCCATGCCCAAGGCTGGCCCGAGCACTGGTATATAAATATCTTTATTTCTACTCGTTTCTTCCACTTTCTATGTGTGCTGCAGTTTGCAGCTCATGTAGAAAGAGGCATAAGCGTCAAAGGATTGTTTTTGTGCAGGAAGATGTCCCTTCCTGCACTAAAACAATCCTGCCTGCAGCACAGGCACCCATGTACCGTGGTGGAAGGGTGCCTGCATTGGTGCTAGGCAGCCAAAAGTGCAACAGTGCAAGGAGAGAGTAGAAATAAGGCATATGTAATGTGAATTTGTAGAGCGGGGATAATTACCCGAGAGTATCCAGGTGCTGAGTAGGGCAGGCCTGATAGGAGGAAATCATGCCTATTTTGTCTGGACGAGCTGTCTTGAGATTCCTTTGGAAGTCTGTGTGGGAGGCGGAGGTTGTGAGGTGTTTCAGGAGGTGGCTATAGGTCTTGGCTGTGTGGGATGAGAAGGAGCGTCCTTCACATCTGGGTTTCTTGAAGCAAGTGAGATGTGCTTTTGGCTGGATGCAGATCGAAGGTTTCTTGTGGGTTGGTAGAAATTGAGTTAATGGTTGTGGTACGCTGGACCGGTGTTGTGGAGAGTTTTGTAGGCATGGGTGAGTAGCTTGAACTTACATCTTTCCTAGACTAGGATCCAGTGGATATTGCTGAGGTGTGGAGTGATGTGGTTATTTCGCTGGATGTTCAGAATGAGTCTGGCTGCTGCGTTCTGTGTGGTTTGGAGTCGGCGTAGGACATGAGCTGGGATTCTGATGTGGAGGGCGCTTCCATAATCAAGTCCATTTGTGATAAGAACCTGGGTGGCCATTCGTCTGGTGTTTAGTGGGATCCACTTGAAAATCATGCGTAGCATTCACAGGATGTGGAGATGGCATTGATCTGTCTGCTCATGGAGAGGTTGGTGTCCAAGAAGATCAGGAGTTTCTTGGCATGGTCCATAGGGGCAGGCAGGGGCCAAGTTAGGAGGGCCACCAAGAGACGTCCCTGCGAGAGTGGCTGTTGCCTAAGATAAGGACTTCAGTTTTTGTCAGTGTTGAGCTGGAGGCAGTTTTTTTTATCCAGGCAACGAAGTTGCACATGCATTTGGGGAGATTTGCTTTGGTGGTGCTGGTTGAGTTGGTAAGGGAGAGGACGAGCTGTGTGTCATCAGTGTAGGATATAATGTTGATGACATGGGTTCTGAATATGTCCGCGATGGGTGTCATGTAGACAATGAAGAGTGTTGGGCTAAGCAACGATCCTTGAGGGACTTTGCAGATGAGTTTCTTAGGTTCGAGGTGTAACAGCAGTGGGACGAGGGGGCCAAGTGGAGGGATTTCGAGGGACGATGCAGAGGGAAAATTAAATAAATAATTAATTTTACCTCTGCATCGTCCCTTGAAATCCCCACCCACGTGGTCCCACCGCCCCATTGCTGTTACCTCCACGGACCGCGGCTGCACTCCCAGACAAAAAAAAGTGAAATTCTTGTGTGTATGTTTTTAAGGAGTGTGGAGCAATTCACATAAGAGAAGGAGAGGATTTCTGGGGGCTCCATTATATTTTGGGAGTTGCAGAATTGTTCGGAGAGTACAGAAACAATGGTAGGATGGTCACACACAGGTCTGATCAGTCTTGGTTGCCAGGACAGCAGACTATTGATGTTCCTAGTCTCACTCTTGTGTAGGTTAGCAATCCAGATGAAATGTGGCATTAGCAGGCACACGTTCATGCAACTGATGATTGTCACCACTGGAAGCCTTCAGAAGCCTCATATGTATCATTGGAATGTTGAGCATTTCTATAGGAAGAAACTCTCCAAAACGTATGTTTGTTTAATTTTTTTCTCAAAAATTAATTTAAACAGAAAATATGTTACTGATTAATTTGGTCTAAGGCTTGACAGCATTATGAAGCATGTAATTTTGTGGATAGTATGCCTCTCTAGAATGCAAAATTTGTAGGGCATTGTCCGGCATTACGGAGAGCAAACTGATTCCCATCGAAGCCTGTTTAACTGCAACAATGTATAGATGGGCATCAACTATTAGTTTTCCAAATGCAATACGTATTAAACAGTCCAAAAATTGATTTATTAAACAAGAAAATAAAGAAATGCCATGCATCATAATTCATAGGAGGAAATACCTATGATGAGGTATTGCATGTGAATGTGTTAACTGTATAAACTATGTCAACTAATTATCAAGTTAAATACACCTTTTGAACACTGAAAATAAACATATGTGTATATAAATATATTCACAGAAACAGCTGAAAGATTTTTGTGGTGAATCAGCTTCCAGTTTGGAGTGAACTTAAAAATTTGCAGCAAATAATTTACACTTAAAAAGGTGACATTTTGGGTTTATGTTCAATAATCCCATTTGCTCAAAACTTTCAATTGGGAACGTTGGAACAAAAAAAAGTGGAATAAGAAAAGTGATAGAAGTAATGTCCAATAGTCACAATGTAATACTTTAAAAAATGTGAGCTAAGTATACATTTCATGACAAGGTAACATAGGAAAGACTCGCACACAAACATTTCAAAATATCAAATTCGATGTTTCATTTTATTGTATACATCAGTATCTGTTACATTCTTGACTATGACGAAATCGATTATTACAGCATTTCATGGGGATCAGATTCAACCTCCAAACGAGTATGGTGGGATTCCCTTCACGCCGAGTCCAGTTATCTGTAAATTAAATAATAACAATTTCACATTTCCGATCACTACCTGTTGGTGTCCCATCTCGCCCACCCACCACTTTAATGACAGTGTTCAGTTTAGGTGCAAATGGTGCATGGTTCTTATTACTTATGCACGATTTGTTTTTATTTTTTATCTTTGAGTGTGAATACCCATCATTCAATACACCTTCAACAAAACCACAAAATATATCCATCCAAGCCGATCATGACCTTCTGTATATTTCGTTAGTATGTAGAGCGCTTCTTGAAGAAATGCAATTGGTGCTTAAAAATACAATTTAAAAAAATTAAAAAATACCTAGAAGCCACTGGAGTATTTTACAAAATAATCCTTGACTCTCAAGTAGTTTTATAATCCATGCACTAGATTAGGCAGCAGAACAATTACTGAACTTCTGTACTGCCAGGCTAACGGCTAGGGCGCTCGACCTCGGACCTGGGGATCTGGGTTCGAGTCTCAGTAACAACGCCAAAACCTCCTGTGATTCTGGGCAAATCACTTAATTTCCCCGTGCCTAAAATGAATGTGTGTCCTCATGTAACGTAACTGGTGCTATGTAAAGCGCTCTGATACCCGATTCGGTTCGGGTCTAGTTCGGGCTATATAAAACTCTGCAACAGAAATAAATAAGTAATAATCACACTGCAGAATCTTTCACGGATTTTCAAACTATTGCCGTAGTTGATAAATAAGGTCTCTTTGCAACCATAATGGGTGATCAGTGGTAACCTTAAGTTATGACTTTTATGATTTAACTACAATCAGTGATCATGGATAAGCTGCAGCCTCAAAAGTAATGTGCTGTTACTTCCTGTGATGTCAGCAGGGTCATTAGCATATGCTGTAATTTCCATTCTCCCTATGACTTTGTTGAAAAGACGCCTCTGGTTGCCTATTAGCCAACGTATAGTGAATTTATTGAATTGGCAAAGAGCTTCGAGAGTGAGGTTTTAGTTATTTATTGAATTGAGTTGAGGAGTTTATTATATCCCGAAATACATCATACTTGGGCATAGAAATAGGTGATAAATCTGATTGTAAAATTTGATCCTAATTCATGACAGAAAATACCGCATAGTTTAGTCGGCAGAAATGTCACAAATGCAGAAGTTCTGCACATTATGAATATTTTAATGGAGTGAGAAAGGGATTAGTGTATGTCAATGCCTGTGGTTTTGCCGCTGTTGTTTTCTTTTCTTTGCTCCTTTCAGTTGTGGTATAAAAGTCATATTTGTGTACAAGCCCACATTGGAAGGATCCACCCTAAATTCTGCTTATGTACTAAATTTAGCGTGTGGACAGTCATGGACACATATGGGGGCTGCCCCCCCCGCACATTTCACGCTCTTGCCAGCTTTGGGCGCTTACCCTTTGATTATGAAACACTGTGCCCGTGACATTGGGTCCTTCAATTGTTATGGTGAAATGTGTATGGGTGTTTGTTTGGCCTGCCCAGATTGCTGAGCTGTTGTTGTTGAACTGCCTATCGTACCATGAAATCTTTAAAATGCTAATAAACAGATTTGACCAAAAAAAAAAGAATATTTTAATGGAAATTTCTCCATTGGGAGTACTAGGGGGAGCTCACATGGCATGGCATATCCTGACTGAAAACATGCAGCCATTTAGCAATGTGAAGAATCTGTACTTCTGTGGCCTGGGGAAAGAGGTGCAGAGCACGGAAGTGAAATGTAAACTTCTCTCATTTAGGCCCGGCCTATCACTTATGGGAATCGGGTAAAGACTGTAAATATGCCCTAAGCGAAGGTGTACGCCTAGGCATGTAAACAGCCATTATGCATCAGGCCCTTGATTTTTGGTTTGGGGTTTGGTAGCCCAGCTGTCAAACTGACCTACTGCTTACAATATACACAGATAGGACTTTGGGTCCGCCTCTTTCAATCTTTGGCTTTCTTTGACCAAACTATTTCAGGCATTAGCTTGATACTTTATTAATAACATCTTTGCCTAGTCCAGTGGAGTATTCATGTCTAATGTAATGCTTTTGGCTGTTTGGGTCTTTAAATGCACGTCCACTAAGAGGTTGATTGATCTCCACTCGGGACTACTTTACAACTATAGCCCTCCACTTGCTCCTGCTGGCTCCCTCCCTTGTTTGTCAATCTAATGTACCAACGCTGCATTCGTTAGCACATTTTTGAATTTTTTTTTTTTAGAGTTTCATATAGCGCAAACTAGACCCGAGTCATCGGGTATCAGAGCGCTTTACATGAGCACCAGTTTCATTACATGAGGACACATTCATTTTTGTTAGGCATAGGAAGATTTAGTGATTTGCCCAGAATCACAGGATGTCGAGCGTCGTTGCCGAGACTCGAACCCGGTTCCCCAGCTTTGAGGTTGACCACTCTAGCCGTAAGGCTACATCCTCTCCCCTAACCAAGATCGACTGGCTTTGCTAAACAATGCGTTTCAGGGTATTCCATGTGCTATTGTGCCATCTATGGCTGAAATGTTTCCAACAGAGAAGCTTTCTCTCGCTTCTATTACCATTAGGTCAAGTCTTTGTCCTCCTGCTGCTGCAAGGGGGCCCTGTGTGAATTTCCATGGTCATTTCAATGTTGTGTACATTCGCAGTAGGGCTATGTGAGCTACTCTAAAAGCACTCTCTAAACCATACCCTCTGCATGCCAGCTTTAGTGGGCGGTTCAGTCTGGCATTTATCTTCGGTCTGTTTATTTGAAGCCTGGTCACCAAGGTCCACCTAAAGCCTCAGCCCCAAGCCAACCTATGCATTGTTATTGGAACCTATAAATTGAAAATCTGGGAAAGACAAGAAATCAGATGTAAAAGTAGGAAAATGATGCAAGCCATAATAACTTCAGCACTGTTTTGTAAATGATATATTATTATAGCACTATATTCTACTGTAATGGTCGATAAGGTGAATGAAGCCCTTAACCTAATGTATAGCCCTAGGGAAAAGGGAAATAATGCTGTTAGAACATTCCACCCATTGAGGGTAGAATGTTCTAAATTCAAAAAGGAAGAAACAAAAAGACAATCTTTGAAATCTTGGAGCGGTAGGTCTGTGACAGCCATTACTGACCCTGAGGATCTTCTTTGTCATCAAGGGAGCTCCCCGCATAGCCTAATAGCTCACTGTAGCAAGCTATATCAGCCACAAAGGGCGCTCGCCCATGTTCGTCAATGGTCTAAAACTAAAGAGCAGAACTTTTATGGCCAGTATTACCTGCTGTGGCAGGCTATAAGGCTATTAGAACTTTCCACGCTACGAGGGATGAATGTTGTAACTAAAAACAAAAGCCCTCGAAAGACACTGTGGTTTAAAAGCCCCTAAAGGTCCTAAACTTCCAACAAGCCTTTGTTTTACAGCTCCGGGTGTGTACGTTGAACGATTACTGCTGTATACAGAGCCATGGCAATAAGTATCAGAAACAGACAGGAAGAGCTGTGAAAGGAGGCTGAAGTTATTCTCCATCAGTTCTGCCAAACTGCCTTTCTTCGATTGGCGGAGTCTACAGAAACTGCCTGTTATAACTAGAGTCAATATGTTAACCTCTTTCCCAGTTCCCCTCTCCCTCCCCCCTGCTCTTTATAACATGTGGTACATTCCCCTGGACGGCCTGGCGCTCGCTATGGAATGTTGACATAGCGAGCCGGCTCCCAGGTTGACAAGCTGACGGCGTTCTGTTATGACATACTTTACAATAAAGAAACCAGTTCATCACCCGTGTGTCCCTCATTACTACATTTCCTGGCGACGAGGAAGAGGAAACTGGGCCAGGGACAGTGATCGCCGTTTCCCTGGTATGACTTGACTGCTTGTCAACGGGAAAAAGAATTTTACAACGGAGCCTGAAAAAGAAAAAGGAAGAGCAACGATCGATGGTTGCTGGCTGCCAAGGAGAGCTGCTTAAACTTCACAAGTAAGGAGTTGAAGCGACATTATTCTAGCCTAGTCAGAGGCGATTGAAATAAATAAATAACTCTCTCTCTGGGTTAACGTATCAGTTGCCAGGTCGGGCATCGCGTTTCCCGATTTGACATTGAATCAACTCGCTACCCTAGCTGAAGCATTTGGGGTTGGTGTTAGCGTTTGAACTCGAGTGCCGGGTCGGGCACAAGCTGCGAGCTGAGGGGAAGTGCGCGCTGCACCCGGCTATCCTTCGGCGTGAGAGAAATTATTGCCAGCGCACAGATTGAGAGGGGTCCGCGGCGGCAAGCAGCCCGCTACCAACTTTGGCGCACCGAGCTCACCACTTAGCGGAGGACCCTGCGCAGCTAAGTTTGTCCCGTGAGGACTGATTGCTGAGGCTGAACGGCTTCTTCACGAAGCTTCCTGCGCACGTTGACCTCGGCGCTGACTGAACAGTGACGTTAACAGAGCTCTTACCGGCAACCAGCATGTGGTGAATCAGGTTCGCTCCTCACTCTTGGGTGGGCTCCAGGACGATCTGTTCTGAGGAGTCAGAGAGGCAGTGGCCCAGTGGGGGGCTCGCCCAGAGACCAGAGCTCCATTCACAAGTCGGTCTCCTGACTGGAACATCCTTGAGGGGAAGCTTCTTCACAGGAAGTTCCCGCCTGCTGGAGGGTAGGCAGGCAGTGCTATTGGATCCTATTTCTTAACTGTGGAAGCAGAAAGAGGACTGCTAAAACCTCTGGGTATGTTATTGTCTCAAAGGTTACAGGCATTAGGTGGCAAAGTAGAAAAAGTGAAGTTTTTGTGGTAGTTCCAAGTGAAAATCTCTCATTTTAGAACCTCAGTAGCTAGGGAGGAGAGTTAGCCCGTTTTTATTTCCCTCTTGCTCTATTAGATTCCGTTGCCCTCATTAGAGATAGTTCAGTCCCACTAGGTTTTCAGGAACTATATGGCAATGGCAGGTGCAGGAATGAGCCAACCCCCACCTTTCCTTAATGAGGTAGGAGAACCAGTTATCCCATGGAGAAGGTGGGAAGGTATCTTCAAATCTTATTTAATAGCAATTGGGGGTAGCAACTACACTAATATAAGAAAACAACATATATTACTACACAATTTGGGCACACATGGGAGGAAAATATATGAAGATATAACTGGTAGATTGATTGAGGATGAACAAGAGGAGGTGGAGGAAGGTGTCAATGTTTATGAAAGCACACTAAGGGAACTAGCGTCTCATTTTAAGGAGAAAATAAATGTGGTGATGGAAAGACATAAGTTCTTCAAGAGAGTGCAGAAGAGGGAGGAAAAAGTGAGCAATTATATAGCGGTATTGAGAGGATTGTCAGCCACTTGTGAGTTTGGTCAACTCACTGACTCATTAATAAGGGACCAACTGGTGAGGTGCACTAATGACACCAAGGTACAAGAGGAACTACTTACAAAAAACCCCAATCTAGAGGAAGCAGTAAACATAGCTAAGGGCTTAGAGCACACCGCACGTTGCATGAAGAAAATGAGAGCACCTGAAGGGACAAATAGAGAGAGATCTGAAGACAAAGCTAGTACGGAGAGTGAAACGGTATGTAAAGTAGGTGACAAAAGTAAAGAGGTTAGTCGTAGCAAGACAAGTTCCTCTGTGTGTTATAAATGCGGTAGTCCCAACCACTTGGCAAATAACTGGAAATGTCCGGCTAGGAATGTACAGTGCAGAAAGTGCAACAGGTGGGGGCATTATTCTAAGGTGTGTAAGGCTCCAGGAAAGGCAGTGCATGTTATAGAGGGGTCAATCCAGGAAGAGGAAAGGGAAAAGTCTTATGTTTTTCAAGTGGGGGATGAGGAAGATAACAATGATGATGTTTACCCCACATGTGATGTTCAGCTAGATGGAGTGACGTTTAGCATGTATGCAGATTCATGCTCCCCATATACTTTAGTAGACAAGAAAGTGTTTGATGAAAAATTTGTCAACCGTCCCGTAAAATTGTTGCCTCCAGATATCAGTCCCAAGGGTTACAACGAGGGGAAGATTCCCCTTGAGGGCATGGTTACCATGAGAATCTCATTCAAAGATAGGCACACTATAGGAAAGGTGTATGTGTCCACTAGAGGATCGACCCTACTGAGCTGGAAACATCAGAAGCAGTTGGGGATCACACTTGATCCCAACAACAGAGAGCAGGTGTTGTTAATTGATCCAGTAGGAATATCAGAGGATCTCACCAAAGAGTTCAAAGAAGTGTTCAGTGACAGGTTGGGTGTATTTAAGAACTACATGCACAAGATAATGTTAAAGGAGGGGGCAGTACCAGTGGTGCACAAGACCAGGTCCATACCATTGCGCATGAGGGAGCCCCTCCAACAGGAACTGCAGAGGCTAGTCAGTGAGGGGGTCATTACAGAAATCGAGAGTTCAGCCTGGTTAGCCCCGATTGTCATCATGGCCAAAGATAAAGGGAACAGCATAAGACTCTGTGTGGACCTGAGGGACCTCAATGCGAATATCCTTGTGGACAGATTTCCTCTTCCCAGAATAGGGGAGATGCTAAGCACCATAAGGGGGGCTAAGTATTTCAGTGTGCTGGACCTATCATCAGCTTATTACCAAATTAAGCTTCACCCGAATTCACAACTGCTGACAGCATTCACCGCCCCTTTTGGAAATTTCAAGTTTCAGAGGATGCCATTTGGTTTAGCATCAGCAGCCGCTGCTTTCCAAAGAGTCATGCAACATGTGTTAAAAGACTGTAGGAACACCATCTGCTTTCAAGACGATATACTGATTTTTGGAGGTTGTGAAGAAGAACACAATGAAATGGCTAGAAGGGTGTTAGAAAAGTTGAGAGAGGTAGGCTTCACCACGAAGCCCTCCAAATGCAAACTAGGAGTAGGTTTGGTGGACTACCTGGGTCACACCCTATCCGAAGACGGCATCAAGCCAAAACATGATTTGGTGAAGGCAGTGGAGAATGCTCCCACACCCAAGAGTAAAGAGGACATACTTTCTTTCCTAGGCCTTGCGGAATATATGGCCAAATTCATTAAGGATTTTGCAATGGTGTCGCAGCCGCTAAGAGACTTGATAAAGAAGGACAAGGTTTTTGATTGGGGAAAGGAACAAGAAATGTCCATGATGTGCATAAAGAAGGCAATCATTGAAGCCCCATTCATAGGGAAGTTTGATCCTAATGATGCAACCATCATCTCTACGGATGCAAGCAACAGAGGCATTGGAGCAACTCTGGCGCAGAGAGACGGCAGCAAGACAAATGTGATAGCCTTCGCATCAAGAACGCTCACATTGTCGGAGAAGAATTACTCGACAATAGAAAAAGAGGCACTAGCAGTCTATTGGGCCATTTGTCACTACAAGTTTTTCATTTGGGGAATTCCATTTGAAGTACAAACCGACCATAAACCTCTGGTTTCCCTGTTCACCAAGAAGGACATGGAAAGCATGACGCCACGAATTGCGAAATGGGCAGTGGGCCTACAAGCCTACAACTTCAAAGTATCCTACATACCTGGACAACAAAATAGAGTTGCTGACTTCCTTTCGAGAGCACCCGCAGAAGGAGAAGAGGAAGAAGAAGGGAAGGGTAGCTCAATACTGGAGGTGCGCCTAGCGGCAGTGGAAAAGGTGTCATGGGAAACGCAGATGGAATTAGACGAAGTGTTGAAGAAGGTGAGGAGGCATATTCTATCAGGATGGCCCAAGAAATGCAAGGACATGGAGACAGAGATCCAGCCATATTGGAATGTGAGGGAGGATCTATCGGTGGAAGGTGATTTCATACTGAAGTCAGGGAAATTAGTTCCTCCCGAAGCCTTAAGAAACAAAGTAGTGGAACTGGCTCACGAGGGACATTTAGGAAGAAGTTTGTGTAAAGCCAGACTTCGCGCTGACTACTGGTTTCCTACTATGGACAAAGAAATGGAGGACAAGGTACGCGATTGCTATGCGTGTGCTCTGAGTGACAAAACCAAGATCACGAGAAGAGCACCACTGTCACCAGTCGAAGTACCGGAGGAGCCGTGGAGCAAGTTGGGTTTTGATATAGCAGGTCCCATCCATGGCAAAGGACCCCAAGACTGGTATTTACTGGTCTTAGTGGACTACTTCTCAAGCTGGATAACCTGTAAGACCGTCCACAGTGTGAACACCAAAGTCATAATCGACTTCCTTAAAGAGGTGTTCACGCTAGAAGGCATACCCTCAACACTGGTGACAGACAACGGGGTACAACTGATCTCAGAAGAGATGAAGGACTTCCTCAAAGACTGTTCGGTGACCCACATTCGCACACCACTGTATTGCCCCAAAGCAAACGGTAAGGTGGAAAGAGTGAACCGTATGTTGAAGGAGTGCATACAGTTGGCCAACCAAGCGGGGGAGAACATTGAGGAAGCCATAAGGGACATGTTGTGGGCATACCACACCACGCCGAAGTCCACCACCAAATGCACTCCCTTTGAGTTGCTGAGGGGAAGAAAAGCTGGCACGAAACTCACACCCGGTTGGATGGGGAGAAAACAAATAAAGGAGACCGATCACAAGGAGATGAAGAGGAGGATTGAAGATAATCAACGGAAATACAAGGAATGGTATGATAAGAAGTGGGGAGTGAAGGAGAGAGAATTTCAGGAAGAACAAGAAGTTTATGTTAAGAAACCAGAGAGACTGTGGAAAGGAGGTAACAAGTTTTATGCCCCCAAAACCATCCGGCGGCTGAACAGGAACTCTGTGGTTGTAGATGATGGCAGACTGTGGAGTCATGATCGTGTGGTTCCAGCAGGAGGGGGAGAACCTAGGGCAGTTACGAGAAGAGCGGGGGGTAAAGACATCAGTGAAAACATCAGGCCAGACAGAAGGAGTGACAGATATAGGACCCCACCTCAGTGGCACAAACAGTACAAAATGAGATAGACACTTACACCAGGGTTATGGGAGCTTAGGAGTTCTCTCCTCCATACCATGTGTCTCGTTCTGTTTTCTTTTCCCTTAAGGAGGATGATGTGTTATAACTAGAGTCAATATGTTAACCTCTTTCCCAGTTCCCCTCTCCCTCCCCCCTGCTCTTTATAACATGTGGTACATTCCCCTGGACGGCCTGGCGCTCGCTATGGAATGTTGACATAGCGAGCCGGCTCCCAGGTTGACAAGCTGACGGCGTTCTGTTATGACATACTTTACAATAAAGAAACCAGTTCATCACCTGTGTGTCCCTCATTACTACACTGCCCTACATAGGAGAATTTCCCCCTCCTTCCTTTCGAGCTTTGTTTCACAGCTTCTTCACTCCCCCGCCCCCCTGCTCCGAATGCAGAGCAGCTCAGCACCACCCCGTAAAGGACCCTCAGCAGGAACAAATACAATGATAATAACAAGTTATTTTATTTTTCCTTTATTTACTCTGTTGAAAGCAGTAGGGCTACGCTCCTCTGCCGAGCTGCCACTGCAGGAGAGAGGGCTAATCTGAGGCGCTTAAATTAGGGCATTGACATGTTGGCAGCCTCACGCGGATGTCACTGTTCATAGTTTACTGCTTCATTACTGTCTGCAATAGAGCTGTCAACATTCCAATGTTCTCTTAAATTGTGAAAATAGATAGTACCACTAAAGAAGATGTCAAGCAACAAAAATACATGTTTAAAGTAAAGCTAGAAAGAGTGCCAGGGCAACCACAGGGGTAACAGAGTGCTTTATAAGTACTCAATGAATGAATAAATCACCATCAAAGCATGACAACCAGACACATGACATTATGAGAATATACCAACACACTACGGAAAAACCCACTACAAGGCAACATATGATGATACTGCTGCATTATTCTTCATATAGCCCATTAAACTCACACTAAATTTCTTCATAAACAAACATGAACCTTCATGAGTATCAACTCTACTGAGCCACAAGTCCAACAAGTTCTTATATCTGATAGCTGCAGTTGGACCAATGCTGATGTGCATGTGACGTCAAGTGGCATGGTGGGCAGAGAAAACATAGGTTATAACGGTGAGTGCTCCCTTCACTTTTTGTGAGTTTTATGTAACTCCCTAACAGGCCATGGTTATGGCCAGGTGTGGGTCTTGTGCTCACTGTGACACTAGATCCAAGCTGCACCCGACTAAAGAGACCCAACTAGGCCAAAACCCATCTTGGGTTGCTTGTGTTCCGGTTCGGAGAGGAACTAGCTTGGCAGCTTAAACTGGACTGTTCCTATTGGAACAGTCCCAAGGCTGAATTGCATATGGGTGGGTCTAATCTGAAGTGCCATGGGAAGCAAAAAAAAGGAAGGGTTGGAATGCTACACAGAGCGATTGCCACTGGTTAGACAATTGCAATCATTCCTCCCATCTCATTCTGTGTGCTAGTTGAAGCTTTTCCCACGCACACAAGTGCCCAATATAATTCAAATAGTAATTGTTGTTGGATAAGCATCAAATTAAGATATAATTCCATTTTAGCCAAAACGTCAAAACTTCTAACTCCTGAAGGCCTTAATTTGACCAATTCCATGCCACCAACTTCAGATATTTTAATGGATGGAACTGTAGGTTAGAGGGACTTCAGATGTGCAGGGAAATTTAGGGCCATTGGGTACATATTCCTCTTTCTGACTACAGTTTGGTCATATAAATGAGCTTATGGTCCAATACAATTAGTTTAAGTACAATGACGAGTCCTTCAAGTTAATATAGGGATTACTTAATAATGTTTTGGCGATTGTTGTATTTCTGGGTTCTGATATTGGCTTTTTGATCTATCTGTCTTTACTTTCAACTCTAGTCACGAAATAATGCGGACTTTCTGCATGTGCCGCCTTCTTCCTGGAAAAGGTGCTTTACCATCTTACCTTGCCGGAGCACTGGTCAACGATACCGGATATCTAAAGGGGGGCTTGGGGGGGGGCAGCCGACCATAGGGAGGTCCCCACCCCCGGGCTGATTGGGAGGGGCCAGTGGGGGGGGGGTTGTGACAGAGCGCCAGCCTTGGGCTGGTTTTGGGCTGGTTTTGGGCTCCCTCGGTTCCTACTGAGGGAGCCCAGCTATATATCCCCTTGGCTCCGCCTCCCGGCCACCATTTTAGGTTGAATGACCTGGTGGCCGGGAGCCCATAGTTTAATTGAAAATTTTGGTGTTGTGTGGAATTCCTGATTCGTCATGTCTAGTGAGGATTATCGCGTGTTAGAAGCGATCCGCCTCTTGAGCGAAGCGGGTCGCCTGGACCTGGTGTTGGGAGACGTGGCTGGGCCGTCGCGTCCTCGGCGACAGGCCTCGGCGCGTGTGGCGGCGGTGGTGGCGGCGTGTGCTTCGCCGAAAAGGGCGCGCAAGGAAGCGGTAAGTGAAAGGGGCCGCCCGCGCTCTAGGAGAGCGGCCCCTGGTAATGCGTCGCATGCGGAGGGGGAGGCGGTTATGTTGAACGAGGCGGGTTTGGGAGGTGGTGAGGCGCCGGCTTCATTGGGTTCTGTGCCGCCGCATCGTTCGCTTTCAGTTCCCGCTGCCAGGGGCAAGCGGGCCGTCAAGCGGGGAGGCAGAAAGCGTTCCGCTTCTGTCTCCGCCGGTCAGGCCGAGGACTTGGGGAATGCGGTGACGGCGGTTGGCGCGCATGCGCGTTTTGACGCGAGTGCGCAGCGCGCCCATTTACATGATATTTTACCGGCTGATGTACCTTTAGAACGTTCGGTTTTGGGGGCAATTGGTATTAATCGTGAGGGGGATTTGCCTGCGGCTGGCAGGGGGCTTGTGAGTGACAGTGTGTATACGCCGGCTCGCGTTTCGGGTCCGCATTTGGCCAAGGGTGTTGAGGCTCAGCCTGGACAGTTAGGGGCGGGGGAGGTTTTTGTACCTTATAGTCCTCTGTTGTTTTCCCCCCCTGTTTCTGTTCGTGGGGAGGTTTATTCAGTGCTCAGTGGTTCTGTGGGGGAGGGGGAATGGGCGCAGGTTGAGAGAAGGGAGAAGTCTGTGTTGCATGGTCAGGAGGTTGGTGGTGGTGTGTTGTCTAGCACTGCAGTTGTCTCTGAGTCGAGTGGGGGGTTTGTGGATCCTGCGGGGGGGGTTGGGGTTTTTTCTTCTGTTCCTGGCAGTGGTGACAAGCAGGTGGGTGCTAGGTCTTGGGAGGGTTTGGATGTTTTTCCTTCATGGGCAGAAGGGGTTCGTGATGCTGGTAGAGCTCAGCCCCTCCAGGGGACTGATATGCTGAGTGGTTTTGGGGGCACTTTGAGCTTTCCGGGGTTGCCTGTCAGGGGCAGATCGCTTGGGGGAATGGACCAGCCCCGCTCTGATGTCCAGCAGACGGGACAGGGTGGACTGGCATTGGGGCCTGCGTCTAGGATTGTTCAGGAGTTGTTGGATTGGAGTAGTGGTGATGAGGACGTGGAGCCTTCCCTTCCTCGTGGGGGGCTGTCGGTTCGCTCAAAGGAGTCTGTTTCTCGGGAGGTTGGTCAGGTGCAGTTTCAGGATTCGGGTTTTTGTGTGGCTAGTGGTGTTGGCAGTTTTGTCCGTTCTGGTAGTAAGGGTCCCGGCACATCAGTTCAGCCTTTTTCTTTGCAGGTCGGAGAGCGTCGTGGTGAGGCGGACTTGGTAGGGTGGAGTGCGGCCCAGTTACACCGAGGAGAAGGGAGGGTGGAGCCTGGCGCGGCATACCCCGTACCGGCGAGGGACCCCGGCGCGGTCAGCGTAAGCAGGTCGGGCGCGGCCTCGTTGGCCCCAACGTCTTCCTTTCAGGATCTCGACAAGGTCAGCAGAAGCAGGTCGGGCGCGGCCTCGCTGGCCCCAACTTCTCTTGCTACAGGTATTAGTGGGGTTGGCAGAAGCGGACCAGGCGCGTCCTCGCTGGCCCCATTGTCAGGTTCTTTGGATATCGGCGGGGTTGGCAGAAGCAGGACCGGCGCGTCCTCGCTGGCCCCACATGTTTCTTCTCTTCAACACAGAGATTCATCGTTGGTTAATGTGCATAAAACTGGTCGACGTTCGGGGGAGTACAGGCGGGTCCAGTCGGCTCCCCCGCCTCAGGTGTCTGTACGGGCTGGTAAGGCCCAGGTTGGGTTCAGAAGTCCGCCACAGGTGTTGGCCCCTCCTAGGTTGGAGGAATCGTTGGTTTTAGATTATGATGAGGAGAGCCCTGAGGAGGGCGAGATACGTGCTGAGGGTGCAAGGGGGGGGCTTTTTCACGCTTCTGATGATGTTTTGCAGGCACCGGTTGTGGTGCGTCCGAGAACCACAGTCTCCAGATCTATCCGGGAGAGCGGCCCCGCGGTGAGGGTTCCTCGATCAGGCGGCGATGTTGAACAGATGGCATGGAGAGCGAGGCCGGCCCAACTGCCTTTATTGAATCCAGGTGAGCTTGCTGGTCCACAGGACAAGCCATTGATGGTCTCAGTTGGCACAGGGGGGGATCCTCCGGGAGAGGGTGTGGATCTTAAGCTCCATAAAGGTCGATATGTTAAGGATCAGGGAGTGGGCACGGGTGACGGGGGTGAGGGCTCTAAGGTGGATTCCGGGACTGTTACAGAGCCCGTGGAGGTAGGTAAGGATCCACTACACAGCAAGGAGCTTAAAATAAAGAAATTGCCTTACATGGGCGTCACAAAACCGTTGGGCGCTCATTTACTGCTGTCCACTAAGGAGAGGATTTGGAAAGGGGAGTACGTGGAATTATTGAAGCTCTTACATAGGGAAGTTAGGTCTAAGGAGGGGTCTAAGGAGGAGGAGTACGAGTTGGCCAAGCGCCCTAAGGTTCCTCTGAATATCGAAAATTGGACTGCGGCATTTCTTATATATGCTAGCGTGTACTGTGAGAAATTCCCTGAGCGCTGTGTGGCCCTGTTTAAGTATATGGACGTGATTAGAAAGGCACAGATTACTGGCAGTGGTTATGCCTGGTCACAGTACGATGAGGAATTCCGGGCTCGGATGGCTTGGGATCCTGAGGCAAAATGGGGGGAGTTAGATAATGACCTGTGGCAACACACTATGGGGGCATCAGCGGGTGGTAACACTGTTTTCACAGCTAGTGGTTATCCATTACCTTCACGGCCCTTTCAGGGTAAGCCCACTCGGGGAGGGGTGGGTGCAGCTGCGTCAGTTCAACCTGCCGATGGGACCTGTTGGGATTTTAACAGAGGATATTGCCCGAGAGAGTACTGCAAATTTCGACACGAATGCTCCCAATGTGGTAGAACGCACCCACTGTCCAGGTGTTGGGGGCCTCGGGTTACAAGGGGCAGGCAGTGGTCACATCAGTCAGCCAATGCCCCTGCTCCTGCGCAGCAGCCTCAACCTAACAGGGGGGGGAGAAACACTTCTGGGACTGGGCCCAAGGGCTCATACGCCAGTTAATCCTTTTCACTTGGCTGTGGCTCTGAAGGGTTATGGGAATGTTGAGGCTGCTAAGTTGTTGTTGAGTGGTTTTCAGGAGGGTTTTCGTCTTGGTTACACCGGGCCGCGGTTGCGGAGGTGGTCAAAGAATCTTTTGTCAGCAAGTGAACATCCGGAGGTGGTACAAGCCAAATTGGATAAGGAATTGCGTGAGGGACGGATGGCGGGTCCTTTTGATGACTGGCCCTTGGAAAATCTTATTGTCTCCCCAATTGGTGTGGTTCCTAAAAAAGAGCCCGGGCAGTTTCGTTTGATACAGCATTTGTCATGGCCGGAGGGCTCATCAGTTAACGATTTCATTGATGGTGAGGCCGCTTCTGTGTCTTATTCTTCAGTGGATGTGGCCATGGCCTTGGTTGTATCTGCCGGCACTGGTGCGGCAATGGCAAAGTGTGACATCAAATCTGCATTTCGTTTATTGCCTGTACATCCTGAGGATTGGGATCTCTTGGGGATTCAATTTCAAGGCAAGTGGTATGTTGATAAGGCTCTTCCAATGGGTTGTTCCATGTCCTGTGCGCTATTTGAGACCTTTAGCACATTTCTCCAATGGTTTTTCACAGACACGTCAGGACACCAGCTTGTGACCCACTACCTAGATGATTTCTTTTTTGTAGGCGCTCCCAACTCCTCAGCATGCCAGAATGCCTTGCGTACATTTCAAACTCTGATGGAATTTTTAGGTGTCCCCTTAGCGCCCGAAAAGACAATGGGCCCCTGCGCGACCATGTCCTTTTTGGGGATTGAAATTGACTCTAACATGATGGAGGCACGCTTACCAGTGGATAAAAAAGCAAAAATGTTGGACCTCTTACATGTGATGTTGAACAAGGCAAAGGTGACAGTGAAGGAAATTCAGGTACTGCTAGGCCATCTTAATTTTGCTTGTAGGGTGGTCAGGGCGGGTCGAACTTTTTGCAGGCGTTTGGGTAGAGCTCTGTCGGGTCAGTTTTTACCTCACCATCATGTCCGCTTGTCTGCAGGTGTTAAGGAAGATCTGCGGATGTGGGTAGCCTTTTTACACTCTTTCAATGGCATTCCTTTGTACAGAGAAGAGAATTGGATTTGGGACGTACAAGTTTTTTCAGATGCTGCAGGCAGTGATGGTTTCGGTCTTTACTGGCAGGGCAGATGGTGTGCTGAACAGTGGCCTGCTGCGTGGAAGAACGGAGGCAGGAGTATTGCCTTCCTTGAGCTTTTCCCTGTGGTGGTGGCGTTGACTCTGTGGGGTCAGGAGCTGGCTCACAAAAAAGTGCTGTTTCGCATTGATAACAAGGCTGTAGTGGACGTTATCAATCGGCAGTCGGCCAGGGATGCTCACATCTTGAAGCTTTTGCGAGTCTTTGTGTTGGGGTGCTTGACGTATGACATCAGTTTTAAGGCCTTACACATTCCTGGAGTGGACAATGACATTGCGGATGCTTTGTCTCGTTCACAGTGGGAGAGATTCCATGGGCTAGCCTCGGATGCGGACAGGACGCCGACCCGCATGCCAGAACATCTGTGGACTGTAGGCGAGACAGGGTTTTGCAGTTGGTGGTAGGTTCGCTCGCACTTTCCACTAGGACAGCGTATGAATTGGCATGGAAGGAGTTTTTGGACTCTGGGGCCGACTGGCGTGCTCCGGGCTGGAGACGAGCTGAAGATGTGGTACAGTTCATTCTTCGCTTGATAGACAGGGGCCTGACACGTGTGACGATTGCTGGAAAATTGGCTGGTATTGCGTTCATGGGCAAATTACTGTGGGGCTATTCTCCTTCGGCTGGGGAGGTGGGTAAGCGCATGCTGGAAGGCTGGTCTAGGGAGAGGGGTAGGGAACATATGGTTCGCCGACCTTTGTCTTGGCAGACGTTAGCCCGAGTTTTGCAGGTTTTGTCCTCAGTTTGTTTGAATGAGTTTGAGGTTTGTCTGTTTTCTACTCTTATGGTTTGGATGTTTTTTGGGGCTTTCAGGGTTTCTGAGTTGCTGGGGTCGAAAGTTGCTCTTGGGGTGGGGTGGGAGAATGTTCGATTTCTGGAGACGGGGTTGCACGTCTGGTTGGCTCGGGCAAAAACTGATCAACACAGCAAAGGGAGGGGCATTTGGCTGGAAGCTTCTTCCCCGTCTGAGACGTGTCCTTTTAGGTGGACCAGGCGTTTGAGGGACTGTTCGGGGGCCGCCTTAGAGGGCCCTGTTTTCCGGCATAGGGATGGTTCCAGGGTGACTGAGTACCAACTGCGCATGGTTTTGCGTAAAGCGCTGCGATTCTTGGGGTTGGATGAGACACAGTATGGTACGCATTCCTTCAGGATTGGAGCAGCAACAGAAGCTCATAACAGGGGTTGGTCGCAGCAGGACATTATGTCTTTAGGGCGTTGGTCCTCCAACTGTTTTAGGCGTTATGTGCGGACTGATCCTGTTGTGGCGCCTGCGGTTGATAATTTTTCTTGAATTTGATGCTGCTTTTCTTTTTCAGGTTCAGTGGCCGGCCCCCGTTCTACTGTCATGACGATCTGGATAGTGGGACATTCCTTCATTAGGCGCGCGGAAGATCAAGCTATAAGAAGCTACTTCGGTTCCACTCTTGGTTTTAATTCTCGCCTTTTTAATGTTGTGTGGAAGGGGAAGGGAGGTATGATTTGGAGGGAGCTTATCCCAGCCTTGAATTCTTGGTTGGTGGGAGGTGTTTGTCCTGACGTGTTGCTCTTGCACCTTGGGGAGAATGACCTTTGTGGAGTGAAGGGAGTGGTTTTATTGCGAGCAATGAAGAGGGATCTTTCTCTTATTCGTCAGCAATGGGCGGGTTGCCATGTTTTGTGGACAGAATTGGTCCCTAGAAGAACCTGGAGGGGTGCGATCAAGCCTAGGGCAGTTGATAAGGCGCGACGGAAGTTGAATCTGGAGGTTTCCCGTTTTTGTAGAGATTTGGGTTTTGGGCGGGTGTCCCATAAGGACATCCGGTATGACAATGTGGAATTCTTTCGCGGCGATGGTGTTCACTTATCTCGTATAGGCATGGATTTATATCTATTGGAATTGCGAGAGGTGCTCTCCAGGTGTTTGAAGATTCAAAATTTCTTAGGTTGAGGTTCTGGTTCGTTGGTTGGTTGGTCTTGGGGGGCAGAAAGAGAGGAGGGTAATTCCTTTCCCCCTCTTTTCTGGGTGGCGGAATTTGGGCGTTCTTGGTCAGCTGGGACATGAAGGTTGTTGGGTTTTGATAAAGTTGGGCTATGGCTGAAAAGTTTAAATAGTTGTTTCGTGGGGTGGTTACAAGGTTTTGGGCAATGTACGTTGTTGGTGGGTAAATTTTGCAATGTGATGTTTGGCGGTGGGTTGGGATGATATGTAAATGATTATCAGGTTTTGGTATTGTTTGAATTGTAATTATGTTGTGCTGGGTGGGGGCGGGGTTTGTGACGTGTTAGGGGCGGGCCTGACGTTTGGGGTTGTAAGGTAACATCTTATTTAGTGAGGACTAGTTTTGTTAGGCGGTTGCCAGGTTTGTATTGTTGTAAATATGCACCTGTTTCAATAAAAGCGGCCTTTTGCACACTCTCAATTTGGTTTGGTGTCTGCTCACCCCCCCTCACCCCTCCCTCCCAAGGGGGGCTTGGGGGGGGCAGCCGACCATAGGGAGGTCCCCACCCCCGGGCTGATTGGGAGGGGCCAGTGGGGGGGGGTTGTGACAGAGCGCCAGCCTTGGGCTGGTTTTGGGCTGGTTTTGGGCTCCCTCGGTTCCTACTGAGGGAGCCCAGCTATATATCCCCTTGGCTCCGCCTCCCGGCCACCATTTTAGGTTGAATGACCTGGTGGCCGGGAGCCCATAGTTTAATTGAAAATTTTCCCTCCCTCCCCCCCCCTTTTTTATCGGTTAGCTCTTCTAATTCTTTCAGGTTTTTATTTATTTATCTATTTGCGTTATTTATTTATTTATATTCATAATTTTGGGTTCTTTTGTCGGAACAGGTGGATATGGGGTAACTCAGAATATTGTTCATTGTCGCTTGGAACAGGTGCCGTGCGGAATTTGGGCGTTCTTGGTCAGCTGGGACATGAAGGTTGTTGGGTTTTGATAAAGTTGGGCTATGGCTGAAAAGTTTAAATAGTTGTTTCGTGGGGTGGTTACAAGGTTTTGGGCAATGTACGTTGTTGGTGGGTAAATTTTGCAATGTGATGTTTGGCGGTGGGTTGGGATGATATGTAAATGATTATCAGGTTTTGGTATTGTTTGAATTGTAATTATGTTGTGCTGGGTGGGGGCGGGGTTTGTGACGTGTTAGGGGCGGGCCTGACGTTTGGGGTTGTAAGGTAACATCTTATTTAGTGAGGACTAGTTTTGTTAGGCGGTTGCCAGGTTTGTATTGTTGTAAATATGCACCTGTTTCAATAAAAGCGGCCTTTTGCACACTCTCAATTTGGTTTGGTGTCTGCTCACCCCCCCTCACCCCTCCCTCCCAAACATTTATCATGGAAAAATGTAACCCGTATGTAGTTAGCGAATGACAACATTTACCTTAAAAATGCCTCCTGATTGAGGCTGCCGAGCCCACATTGCTTCGTCCATTCCATCGGTGGCAGAGGTCACGTACATCTCAGAATAATCTTTCCCGCCAAAACAGCATGACGTCGTTTTATCCACGGGCAACTTCACAGTCTGAATTCTTTTTCCTGCAGTAGGTTAAAATCTTTCTGAATTACATTCGTGTTTTTAGTATAAATTTTGTGACACAAGAAAAAAAAATCACAGGTCATGGGTATTCCAAAGAAATATAGCTATCTCAAGCAACACTGATACTGATAAACAAGGCTGTGAGAGGCGATCATTTTTAACAACTCTGGAAGACACAATGTCTTGAGCACAATATTATAGTCAATTGCTGCCATCTACTGGCTATTCTAGGTAATACTGCCTGTATGTAACTCATTTATGTTTTCATGTTCTTTCTCTTGTGGGCTTAATCGTTTTCTGTAATCAGGGCTACAAGTTACTGCTTTTGACTATCTGTTAGTGTTGGAAAGTCTTGTTTCACAAATCTTTCCGTTTGCCCCTCCTCATTTTCTTGACCCTTAGATTATAGGCAACCATAAAAGTCCCTAAATAGTGGGGCCTTGCTTGCATGGCGATATACAATTTGTCCATCTTCAATGGTGGGCAGTAATCTTGCCATTGAGGGGGGAGACACGCACACACACATACTCACTCACACTTACACTCATGCATTCTCTCTCACACACACACACACACACACACACACATACACACACACATACACGCTCACATTAAAAAAAGTCGCTAATAGATACACATTAGACGCTTCGTCAGGAGTAGTAAGCGCAATATAAATGCAATTACAATGTACATTCATACATACATACACACATGCACGCACTCACCAAACGACTGCTGACCCCGTTCCACTTTTTAGGTTTTGACTAGCCAATGCGTACGAAGTACGCATGGCTAGAACAAGCATTTACAATGCAATGGTTTTGCCTTTGTTAAAGTTTGAGCTACTGGCATTGCTCTTGACAATATTGTTATTTATGTTTTTTTAACATAAATAAATGGCATTGTCATTTACAATGCCACTGGCTTTATCTTTCGCAAATGACACACACAAACACCTACAGAGAGCCCCCCAACACACATTCAGAGGCCTCCCCACACACACACCCACACAGAGCCCCCCACACACAAAGCCCCCTCACACACCCACAGAGCCTCCCTACACACTGCGAGCCCCCCACACACTGCAAGCCCCCCACACACTGCAAGCCCCCCCCACACACTGCGAACCCCCCCACACACTGCGAACCCCCCACACACTGCGAGCCCCCCCACACACTGCGAGCCCCCCACACACTGCGAGCCCCCCCAGACACTGCGAGCCCCCCAACACACTGCGAGCCCCCCAACACACTGCGAGGCCCCCCACACACTGCTAGCCCCCCAACACACTGCAAGCCCCCCAACACACTGCAAGCCCCCACACACACTGCAAGCCCCCACACACACTGCAAGCCCGAGCCCAAGCGTAGTTACAGGCAAATAGAAGGGGGTCACGTAAATGAAAAGGACGAGAGTTCGTAATGATACAAGAATAATAATAACAAATCACTGTTGAAGTGAAGGAGAGGTTATTGGCTGATGCGTCTGTTTCTGCCCACCACAAAGACAGACTACATTTTAACACCATCCCTGTGACTGTTCCACGCGCAAGAAGAAGCTGGGCCACGAATCAACATTAGTCTGCACAGATGAGGCAGTTTCATAAACACAAGGCTGTACATCATTTACATACAAGCAAATCAGCAAAATAGTGTGTTTGCTTTTCAAAACAATAAATTATTTGCGTACTCTGCACATTTGCACAGATTAGGTCAGTCTTACTCGGCTGTAGTGGCTCCCGAGATCTCCGTGTCTGCACACAGTTATTTCAGGGTGGAGGTTTCCAAATGTACAGTCCAACCTTATGTTTCACAAGCGGCTAAAGACAGGATTACAGCACGGAATACTAATGTGACCCGTGCCTTCAATGCGCACAGATGAGTTACAAAGCCGCAATCCTACACCAATTAGAAAAGCATTACACCTTCAACAAATCTCACGTGTACTGTCACCTTGGACTCCTGTATTTTTACACTTTAAATTCTGAACTTAAACACACAACAAACCAGCAGAGCAAATAATTAGAATGATATACATGTGGAAAACCAGTGGACTAGACCCCGATATAGTGGCGTTCCTGCTTGTGGGCCATAACAGCAGTTCTTTTCCCTCCCTTCAGTTATAGGCCGGAGCACCAGGTGAGAGTATACAACAAGGGAGGTAGTAAACTGCTATAGCAATAACACTATCAGCAACACACTACAGTGAGCGGGAGGGGGCAAAGACACGGACAGCAGGCAGGAGGGGACAAAGACACGGACAGCGGGCGGGAGGGGGCAAAGACAAAGACACGGACAGCGGGCGGGAGGGGGCAAAGACAAAGACACGGACAGCAGGCAGGAGGGGGCAAAGACACGGGGAGGGGGCGGGAGGGGGCAAAGACAAAGACACGGACAGCGGGCAGGAGGGGGCAAAGACACGGGGAGGGGGACGGGAGGGGGCAAAGACACGGACAGCGGGCAGGAGGGGGCAAAGACACTGGGAGGGGGCAAAGACACGGACAGCAGGCAGGAGGGGGCAAAGACACGGACAGCAGGCAGGAGGGGGCAAAGACACGGACAGCAGGCAGGAGGGGGCAAAGACACGGACAGCAGGCAGGAGGGGGCAAAGAGACGGACAGCAGGCAGGAGGGGGCAAAGAGACGGACAGCAGGCAGGAGGGGGCAAAGACACGGACAGCGAGCGGGAGGGGGCAAAGACACGGACACGGACAGCAGGCGGCAAAGACACGGGGAGGGGGCGGGAGGGGGCAAAGACACGGACAGCAGGCAGGAGGGGGCAAAGACACGGACAGCAGGCAGGAGGGGGCAAAGACACGGACAGCGAGCGGGAGGGGGCAAAGACACGGACACGGACAGCAGGCGGCAAAGACACGGGGAGGGGGCGGGAGGGGGCAAAGACACGGACAGCAGGCAGGAGGGGGCGGGAGGGGGCAAAGACACGGACAGGGGGCGGGAGGGGGCAAAGACACGGACAGCAGGCAGGAGGGGGCAAAGACACGGACAGCAGGCAGGAGGGGGCAAAGACACGGACAGCAGGCAGGAGGGGGCAAAGACACAGACAGCAGGCAGGAGGGGGCAAAGACACGGACAGCGGGCAGGAGGGGGCAATGACAAAGACACGAACAGCGGGCAAGAGGGGGCAAAGACACGGGGAGGGGGCGGGAGGGGGCAAAGACACGGACAGCAGGCAGGAGGGGGCAAAGACACGGACAGCAGGCAGGAGGGGGCAAAGACACGGACAGCGAGCGGGAGGGGGCAAAGACACGGACACGGACAGCAGGCGGCAAAGACACGGGGAGGGGGCGGGAGGGGGCAAAGACACGGACAGCAGGCAGGAGGGGGCAAAGACACGGACAGCAGGCAGGAGGGGGCAAAGACACGGACAGCAGGCAGGAGGGGGCAAAGACACGGACAGCAGGCAGGAGGGGGCAAAGACACGGACAGCAGGCAGGAGGGGGCACTGTCAGCTGGTTTCTGCGTCATACCAATGTGCGAGTCTCCAACCTCCTGAACATTTCCTAAGAGTCCACAAGTTCTGCTCCTTCAAGGGATCTAGTGGGATGGAGGTAAGCAGTACGCCCCCCGGCCAGCAGCGAGCCCTTCCCACGCCATGCTCATCTCCCCAACATCCGGCACATGGTGTCAGGAAGTCACTGCATTTCCTCGTCACAATCCCAGCTGGAGTTGACAACTGGAAAGGGGTAAAACATTCTTTCTTTCGTGGGCATAATTATATAGCAGAGCTGCTCTTCTAAACCCACAGCGCACCTGGACAGGAACGGGATCGTCCATGTGCTTCATTTATTTACACACGGCAGCGCCCTTCCCCACCTGCTTGAGTGCGGGTTCTGCTCCTTCAAGGGATCTAGTGGGATGGAGGTAAGCAGTACGCCCCCCGGCCAGCAGCGAGCCCTTCCCACGCCACACTCATCTCCCCAACATCCGGCACATGGGGTCAGGAAGTCAATGCATTTCCTCGTCACAATCCCGGCTGGAGTTGACAATATTTGCAGACGTAGTTATTTTTTCTATTTATCTCCGCACAGGGTAGTTAGTGATCGCAATCAATCTTTCACTTGTTACTTTGTGGGAAAAACATAGACAACTTTAGTATTTTAGGAGGTAAGATTTGTGGTGTGTTTCACGAGGTCAAGCAAGAGTGCCAACATTATGATTTTCCCTGACAGCCCCTCATCGTACCCACGGTTTGATTTCCCCATCCTCCATTCACTTCGTATACAAACGGCGGCCTTCCTCCACCTCCCCTCTCTCTGCCCCTCCTCAGCCCCCTGCCTGCTGCACCCCGTCCCCAACTGAGGCCCCGGCTGGAGGGGCACAAAGGCCGGAACAGGCCGCAGCCGGGGCCTCGAGTAGGCCACTCTGCCGCTTCCCCGCCTCCCTCCCGGGGTGCCGTTCTTACCTGCTGGACGGGGGTGTTGGGCCCCGGAAACCTGCTGGAGCCGTTTCGGTAGGGTGAAGGGGTCAGGAGCCGGGTCCGGGTGGAGTGCGGCCGCCGCGCTGTGTCTGTGTCCGGGCTCCGGGGGCGGGGAAGGAGTGGGGAGGAGCCGTAGGAGGAGTGGAAGGCGGGCACCCCCGACAGAGCCACCCCCAGCCGCGCCACCCACCAGGGAGTACGTTTTCATACAGGGTGGAAGCAAGGGGCGGGAGGGGGCGGGAAGGGGTAGAATCGGCAGGGGGCGGGAAGGGGTAGAATCGGCTGCGTGGAGGAGGGGGCGGCGGCGGAATTCAGAGGAGGGGAGTGAGTGGGTGTGAAGAGGAGTGGAGGGATAATTATTCCCGTCCGAGCCTGAGGGAAGAAACCGGGAAGGTCAGGAAGGCGGGTGCCGGCTCAATGCCGGAACAGATTCGGGGGCGTTCCCGGCTTTTGGCTGACGTCGCGTGACGTCGGCAAAAGCCAAAAAATCTCGTGAACGCCCCCGAATCTGGTCCGGCATTGACGGACAGGCCCATCGTCCAATGGCTAGGCTCCATTTATGGAGCTAGCCAATAAATGACGGGGGGCGTTCCAAACCACACTACAGTACTCATTAGGTTTTCGCCTGCGCGAAAAAGCTGCGCAGAGCGCAGCTTTCGCCAGGCAAAACCTAAAAAACGTAATGATGTGTGTGTGTGAGGACTGGACCGTCCCCACACTCTCATTGGCTAGCTCCATAAATGGAGGCTAGCCATTGGGAGACGGGCCTGTCCGTCAATGCCGGACCAGATTCGGGGGCGTTCCCGAGAATTTTTGGCTTTTGGCTACGTCAGCCGAAAGCCTCTTCTCGTCAACGCCCCCGAATCTGGTCCGGGATTGAGGGCACCCGCCTTCCTGCTCCTGCGCGATGGCGCTTTAATTACTCACTCCTGCCTTCGCCTCACAGGCTCGCTTTCAGCAGCTATCCACACTGAAGTCCCTGATACTCTCTCCTCTGTCACGAAGGCCTGCTTGCATCACCGCTGCGGCCCCTCCAGACTTCAGCTCACACTACACTGAGCAGGGCCTAAAGTACTGCACCATGCGTGGCTCACAACAGCTCTGCCACACAGGTCCGCTCCCAGCAGCAACACCGCTCCAGCACGCCCCTGCATTTCGGCCTACCAGCGTCACCGCCTGGCCCGGAGAGGATCTCCACTGCAGCCGTCGCACACCAGGACCTTTCTGCAGTGGAACGGATGAGGGGGCCTACGGCGGGGGTGGTAGTGTGAGGATTATGCAAGAATATTACAGGGCTGGCGGGGAGCACTGGGGAAGCGCTATTATCCAGCCATCTTGCCAGGCCACGCCCTCCCTAAAATCTATTGTTTGTTCAGAATGGCCAACAAATATGCAAATAACACACTCTGAAATGTATTACATGTAAATTGAGTTTATGCATTTTCCTTGTGGATATCCTGAACGCCTGAGTTTGTTTTGCTAATCGGTGGGTCACTTGAACATCATTACCTAGAGAATACATCAAACACTTTCATTCCATCCCAAATTGATGGCTGCATATTCTCTCTGTTAGTTGATCAAGTTCACCGCTTACATAATCCTGCACCGTGCCCACGTGGCGGGCCCGCACACGTGCGTGCGGCTGGCAGAAGAGGCATGGCAGGGATGCTGCCCGCCGAGCTTCACGCACCTGCAGGGCATGGCTGCCAGCGGGCGCTGGTTATATATAGCCTGCACATGGCAGGCCGCGCAGGACTTCTGTGCTGACATGGCAGCTTCGCACCTCATCCAACTCACCTCCGTGGGCACCCTAACTGGTGATGCATACCGCCTCCTGCCTAACTGCCAACCCCCCTGCGCCATTATGCCGGATTTATTTCTCGGCTGCCAGTTGCGGGCCGGCCAATGGGTAACGTTTGTGATTGTTCACCGGACCCAGAGACCTCTCTCCTGTGCCTGGCTTCTTGGCGGATTCTGCCTGCTGTGTGTGTAAAGTGTAAAACGGCGCACATCCCACGCCGCAGCGTTCGGTCTCCCGCCTAGTGCTTCCCTCCGCTGCTGGTTCTTAGTGCGCACGAAGATGGCCCAGCGCCTCGAGGCTGGGTCTGGGCACGAGTGGGTGAGGGAGGGCTCAACCATCAGGCATCATGCAGGGAATCCCGAGAGAACGAGGACCCGATGGCTGGGCTGCCTCTGTACACCTGCATCTCTGGGATGCCGACCCACAGGGCTAAAGAACAACCCGAAGCCCTGTGCCAGCAATAGGCGCTGTGAAGCACAACTCAGAGCCCAGGGTTAAATTTTGGGCGTCAGTGCTGCCAAGAGGTGCCTGCGAGTTCAAAGCCTTCTTTTTCATTTTAGCTATTTCAGCAGCTTACAGTTTTTCTAATTTCTTTTTGCCATGTTCAATAAACAGAACACGTATCATTAGTTTTTTCTAAACACGCGCCGGCAGTCAATTAGTTTGGCATTTAATCTTTTATTGGGTGAATTCTGCACCATGGTCGTACTTTCTCTCTCCCTCTCTTTCTCTTTCTCTATGTCTTGGTCTCTATCTCCCGCCTTAGTGTTCTCTCTCTCTCTCTCTCTTTTTCTCTCCCTCTCCACATTTTAATTTATCAATATTTCTTTCGTGAAAAAATTAACCCGAAACAAGTATATTTCCATATCTATTTAACTAATCAAGGTACATTTGCAGTTCTACACCTCATATATTGCTAATGGTCGGAAAGTGGGTTATTCATTTGGTACAGGAGGCACCCTTACCTAAATAGTGCTCTGTGAAAAGCTGCTCACCACTTCTGTGGCACAAGCAGCAGGCAGCTCCCAGAGAGATGTGTTTGAAGTTGCTCGGGGTTAATGATTTCAATAGTGTTAAAGTGCAGTTCGATTGTGATATTTACAGTTTTGTTAAGTAGTCATTAAATGTCACTCATAATTAAAGTACAATTCTGAAAATGTCACACAAAGCAATCTGAAACCTTGGCAGCTATGTGGGTGGAACGATGAGTGGGTGGAAGGATGAGTGGGTGGAAGGATGAGTGGGTGGAAGGATGAGTGGGTGGATGGATGAGTAGGTGGAAGGATGAGTGGGTGGAAGGATGAGTGGGTGGAAGGATGAGTGGGTGGAAGGATGAGTGGGTGGAAGGATGAGTAGGTGGATGGATGAGTAGGTGGAAGGATGAGTGGGTGGATGGATGAGTAGGTGGAAGGATGAGCGGATGGATGCGTGGGTGGAAGGATGAGCGATGGATGAGTGAGAGGATGGATGAGCGGGTGGAAGGATGAGCAGATTGATGAGTGGGCGGATGGATGTGTGAGCGGATGGATGAGTAGGTGGAAGGATGAGTGGATGGATGAGTAGGTGGAAGGATGAGCGGATGGATGAGGTGGTGGAAGGATGAGCGGATGGATGAGTGGGCGGATGGATGAGTGGACGAATGGATGAGTGGGCGGATGGATGAGCGGGTGGAAGGATGAGCAGATTGATGAGTGGGCGGATGGAGGTGTGAGTGGATGGATGAGTAGGTGGAAGGATGAGTGGATGGATGAGTAGGTGGAAGGATGAGCGGATGGATGAGTGGGCGGATGGATGAGTGGGCGGATGGATGAGTGGGCGGATGGATGAGTGGGCGAATGGATGAGTGGGCGGATGGATGAGTGGGCGGATGGATGAGTGGGCGGATGGATGAGTGGACGGATGGATGAGTGGGCGGATGGATGAGTAGGCGGATGGATGAGTGAGCGGATGGATGAGTAGGTGGAAGGATGAGCGGATGGATGAGTGGGTGGATGGATGGATGAGTAGGTGGAAGGATGAGTGGATGGATGAGTGAGAGGATGGATGAGCGGGTGGAAGGATGAGCAGATTGATGAGTGGGCGGATGGATGTGTGAGCGGATGGATGAGTAGGTGGAAGGATGAGTGGATGGATGAGTAGGTGGAAGGATGAGCGGATGGATGAGGTGGTGGAAGGATGAGCGGATGGATGAGTGGGCGGATGGATGAGTGGGCGAATGGATGAGTGGGCGGATGGATGAGTGGGCGGATGGATGAGGTGGTGGAAGGATGAGCGGATGGATGAGTGGGCGAATGGATGAGTGGACGGATGGATGAGTGGGCGGATGGATGAGTGGGCGGATGGATGAGTGGGCGGATGGATGAGTGGGCGGATGGATGAGTGGGCGGATGGATGAGTAGGCGGATGGATGAGTGAGCGGATGGATGAGTAGGTGGAAGGATGAGTGGATGGATGAGTGGGTGGATGGATGGATGAGTAGGTGGAAGGATGAGTGGATGGATGAGTAGGTGGAAGGATGAGCGGGCGGATGGGTGGGTGGAAAGATGAGCAGATGGATGAGTGAGAGGATGGATGAGCGGGTGGAAGGATGAGCAGATTGATGAGTGGGCGGATGGATGTGTGAGCGGATGGATGAATAGGTGGAAGGATGAGTGGATGGATGAGTAGGTGGGCAGCTGGAGGGAGGGACGAGGGATGTATGATGAGGTCGGGGGGGCGCCTGCTTTGATAGATGAGTGGGTACCGGAATGGACAAGTGAGCAGCTGGGTGGGTGAATGAAGAGATTGGCAAGCGCATGCGTAGATAGATGAGCGGGTGGATCAGTGGCTGGGTGTTCAGATGGGTTAGATGAGTGGTTGAATTTGCTATTGTAAATGACAATGCCATTTATGTTAAAAAAACATAAATAAAAATAATGTCAAGAGCAATGCCAATAGCTCTAACTTTAACAAAGGCAAAACCATTGCATTGTAAATGCTTGTTGATGAGGTGCCACTGATTGACACTCGGCCTTGGGTATTTCAGGGCTTAAAACTGAAGCACTCAGGTCTGAATCAATCAGTGACGCTCCCTCTTGTCACAAGGGGGAGAGCCTCAAGACACTTGCCAGTTTAGGGATGGCACGCCCACAGGCTGTAAAATCCTCAGCCTGGTAAAGTTCAGCTCAGGAAGCCGGGAGCATGCAAATTTAGTGCATCTCTAGCTCCTGGCTGCCTGTTCTGAACAAGGAGAGTGCATGTCAGGCTGACCTTTGGAGGCATGGCCCCTCAGCTCATATCCCTCACTCTCCTTTTACTCACCACAGTGCTAAGCACTGTGTCCCATAATACGATAATCGCACTTGAGATTTTTGTCTCCCAGCCCCATATCCTACATGGTATAGCATACTCTCAATGAGTTCAACACCCGAACTAAGGGTAGTAAGCACTATGTAATTGCTGCAATACTATATTGTCTGACATAAACATTGTGTCCAAAAGTATTGCTCTATTGGAGTTAGTAATACAAAATCTGCAGCCAATAGGATGATATTTTTGTAAACAATGTTGAGGACACAACATTTATTTGACCGTATGTTTGTATCCAATATTCTAACATACAACCACTGAATAATCCCTATAATGTGCCATTACTGTTTTCCTAATTTGCCAATCTATTTACTTTTTGGGCATACACTACAAAGTACATTGTCTACACGTGCCAGCATTAAAACAATCACACTTGCAAATCACACTCTGTCATTACACGTCATTATATATATATATAATAATATGGGAAAAAAATAAGGGGTGTATATATGTGTCAGAAAGGCGTAGATGGGATAGAAGTAGCTACCGATGGTTTGTCCTTTGCTACCCCTAGCACCGCCGTACATTTCAGGGGTAATACAATCATTAACATGAACAGAAGGTAATCAGGACTCTGGCAGCCGTACCCATTATCAGTAGATTCCCTTCCCTTCACTCCCTTGAAAACATTGGCTGTGCTAAGGGAAAGCTGTTTTTGTACCTACCTGCAAAGGCGTCAGTTGTTCTCAACAGTGAGAGTAAGAAGAAAATTAAATACAAGCCTTCGCAGACCTTGCACAGCAATCTAAAGCTGTTAACACTGGCATCAAACAATGTATCCTATCTCTATCAAAAATATTCATTCTTGTAATTTTATAACTACAGGGGGTGTCGGCCTTGAGCCTTCCCAGCATATCCTAAGCAATCGAATCAATTAACCTTTTTAAGCACTTTTAACCACTATTAGAGAAAGGAGAAGATGGTTCAACTTTGGCTAAGTGCCTATGGTGCTGAATTGCTATTCATTTTGAGTGACATATGCATTACGTTTATTTTTAGCGAATTACTGTATCAATACGTAATTTTTTAGTGAAGTATTGTATCGATGTGTGAATTCAAGTTTGCGTTCCTCCATTGGTTGTATTAAACGTTGGCTTTTTCTCACAGCCTGAAGATAATACATTATTAACATACAACAACAGACCTGGCTCTTCCCAAAGGTATAACCCCCCCCCCCCCCCCCCCCCCCCAGGGGTAGCAGCAACAGATACTCCCAATGCTGATTGTTCTTAGTTGCACCTTTCTTAAGCGCCAGGATGCCCTCAGGGTTACAGCGCGCTCTACAGATGGCATAAATAAGTTACATGGCCCTTTATATAGTAATTGGAATATCTATCTTAACACCTTGCGCGCTAGCAATTTTCCTGCTGTGCGCTGGGTTTTTGAAAAACCTGCGTTACATGACGAGCTCAGCTCATCATGAGTGTACGAGAGGCGTAACTCATGACGCACTGAGCTCGTCATGAGCATAGAAGATTAGATTAGACTTCATGATTAGACTTCTCTTTAAAGAGCACATACCTGTCTCAGGGTCTAAACGTATGACTCTTCCTCCACTGTAGCAGGCCACCCAGAGTTTGCCCTCGGCGTCGATGCACATGCCGTCAGGGATGCCTTCATCCTTCTCCAGCTTGTACATATGCCGGCGGTTTGCTGCCGAAGAGGATTAAGAGATCAGCATTTCAATCAAAGTGTACGTACTATATATTCCATGCATATCAAAGTAGGCTCTATCACTGATAATTCATTTTCTGTGACAACAGTTGTGTATTCATACTGGTCTGCATAGCTCAAAGTGAACTATAGCTTAAGCAAAACTCTTCCTTTGACTGTATCGAAGAAGGAATATCAAGTGGTTACAATATCATTACCAAAATATCAAAACCCAAAACATTGAGGATGTAAGTGCATAGAGGGAGGTATAGATTTACTATTCTTACCTTTTTTTTAGTAGCTAAGGCTTTGTATCAGAAACCTTGGGTGGTTGCAAAGCCCACCCAATGCAAAGCCCTGTGGTGCAAAATAGCACAATGTATTGCACAGTGCTACTTTGCATTGCTTAGGGCTACTTTCCAGTGCTAACCAAGGTTTGTGCTGGAAAGGAAAGCCCAATGTAACAATTTGTGCCGGTTTGAATCACTTTTGGGACAAAAACATGACATAAAGTGTTAGGGAATCTGGGCCCAATTTTGCAGGTCGTGCCTCATTTTCTTGTTGAAGTCTCAGAAAGGGGGGCATTTACCACCTATGGGAGAAACTTCTCCTTGGATTTATAGTATTTGTACCCCATCAAATTCTGACCAACTTGTAATGCGGGCTCTAGTGTCTGTTCACATTCCCACACCACTTAACTCTCTCCTTCCCTTGAAATCATACAGGGAAACCCTCCTTCTTAACATTCCAGTATATTTAAGAATTACCTGACCTCCTATCACCCTTACCATCTCCTTGTTCCCTTTCTAACTTTCCCTTCCTGAATACTCTGCACTCCCTGTCTCTATTAACCTCTTCGATGCTCATGACGGAACGGTTCCGTCATGAGCGCCGGTTGGCTTGTGCTCATGACGGAAGCGTTCCGTCATGAGTCCATAAGCCCAATAGAACGTTCAGCACAGCGCAGGAATTTGCGGCGCGCTGAAGAGGTTAATGGACAGTGCAGTGGGATGAAGAGACCATTCCTACCCTGTTATAGATACAGGCATTGCAAGGCTGGAGAAGGGCTCATTCCCCGACTTGGGCCATATTTATCATTAAGTGACACAGTGCAGCTAACCACCTTAAACACAACGCACTACGGTGCATTCTGGCCTTTTCCTGAGTGCTGGCGTACAATGTGCTGCCTAGCACCAGTGCAGGCACTCTTGAATCATGGTGCAAGGGTGACTGCATTGTAAGCAGGATGGCTTTTGTGCAGGAAGGGGCACCGTGCCTCACGACAACAATTCCCTGAGGCCTTTTCATCTTTCTATGTGTGCTGCATAAATGCAGCACACATACAAAGAGGAAAAAACAAGGAGAAAGAAACATATTTCGCCTCGTTACACCTCTCCTGGGAAGGCGTAGCATTTTGGCACATTCCCAGGTATACCAGTAATGGTAAATCTGGAAATGCTTCAAAATCCGTGGGTTTTGCATGGGAACACCCATGCACCACCCATTGAATGCGTCCCTGGGGAAGAGTAAAGCAGCATAGCGGTTTGTGCTGCGTAGCATTACTTGGGATTTATCAAGCCACTCAGGGCCACACAAGATGGCCTTGCATGGCTTGCTAAGTAAATCACTACCACGGTGCGTAGTGCAAAAGTGACGCAACCCCTTGATGCATATTGCCCATACAGTGTAAAAATGCCCAAGACTGGGCATGATTCGAAAGCACGATACAGGTACGGTTCAGACCAGGAAGCATTTTCTGGTTGAAAAAACAGCCCAGAGTGCAAGCTGCAGCCATATGACCTTATCCCTTATTCGCCTACAATGTCACATTTAGTTGTGACTTCTTGATTACAACTTATACCATATGTGGTCACTATATGTTTATTGGTGTTTTGAAGACGTGTTTTCTCAGCTATGTGCTGGGCAACCTAAATAGTTATAGTCTGTACTATTTCTGCTCTGATTATAACTAAAGGGCTACTTTGATGATAACTTCATGATAACTACAGCCTATATAGCACTAAATCGTCAACGTTTTTAATTGGGTTGTATGTCAGAATACTGTCTACAGAAATTTACTCTGACATAAATACTGGATCTTAAATATCATTTACAAAACTTCCATTGGGAGTAGATTGTCTATTATTAACTCAAATAGGGTGATATTTTTGTAATGATATTTAGGATACATTATTTGTCTTGGACAATATTCTAACAATCATATTCTATGTATTGTAATAGCCGTGGTTCTGTTAATTTCCAACATCATGGTGCTCTGTTTATCACCTTTGAAATCATAAAGTGCTAAGTTAACCCAGTCAGGTTTCAGAGCTATAACCTAAGGGTGTCCATGTCTGCAGGTAAGCACCCCACCTCTGCATTGATGGCCACGTCAAGGCAATTTTGAATATTATTCTTAGTCTCCAACATGATATACGTTAACATCTTCTAAAATTAATTTACAACGCTCTCTTTATAAGAAAGTTGCATACATATCTTGGCGGTTGTCACATCGTAGTCAAAGGCATCCACGTTGTAGGAAAGGCTGTCTATGTAAAAGAAGGTCTTGTGATCAAGGGACCAATCCAATCCATTGGAAATGTCCACTTGGTCAAAGTTTTTCACCACTGAATGGTCAGCGAATAGGGTGTAGAGGGATCCCTGGTTTCTCTCAACCACAGCCGGTCGGATCTCTTGTGACATTGTACCTGAAAAGAGAACACAATGGATTACAATTGACTAAAAATGGTTTTGAGTCAATTAAAGATCTAGGATCCCATCCACTCATTATTTTCTGTGAGTAAGTCAATTTCCTGCTGACTTCGGAGTAATGTACTCCTGAATTTCTGGGAATAAGACACATATTCACAGAAGAAAAGTTTTATGAATCTACCCCCAGTTACTACAATGTTAGTGCTTTTGAAATCATTAAGTGCATAGGACCTACAATAATCAGACTAACTAGTCAAATAAAAAAACAAATTCAAATAAGATGCATGAAACATATTTCAAACAAGCACACAAATGCTAAAAATGCCTTGATTAATCCAAAAAAATAATAAAAAACTATAGGAACCAATTCCCAAAGCTGTGTCCTTGTTTCTGACACAAAACTGACTTAGCAGTGATTCACAAAAGCATAAGCGTGTAAGTAACCCATGTATGTTACACATGTGGCATTATCATCTACGTGCATTCGAGTGCCATCGACATATGTGGATGTTCCATAGGAAGAGTTAATACAGTGTTCAGTGATAAATAAGGCAAATGAGGTGAACTAAACACCTAAACATTCATAACTTTGTGAATATTCACAAGCATTTGAGGTGAATTTCTCACTATTCTCTTCACTTCTAAAACCAACCCTTATTGAGCCAAGCGGAAGTGGTGGAGAAATTAGAGGAGAATGAAAACAGTCATGAAATTGACAAGGGCCAATGACAAACTGCTAACACCACAACTCTTAAAGGTGTAGGAGTGCTCAAAAACAGGAACATGCATGCAATCCAGTTAGGAAGCATGTCAAGCCACAGCTGACACCTCTTACCATACCTCAGCACACATCCTAGGTGCCATTAGGGAGAGGTACTTGGAATGATCCTACAGAAAGGAAGGAGTTCCAAAGCAATATACTCGAGGGAGGATCCTAGGGGCTGGCCAGACCCAAGGCCCAAAGATGACAGCTGGGGGTAGAAGTATTGAAAGCTAAGACAGCCATCTGAATGAGGGTGAGGAAAAGGGGAAAACAAATTCAGAAAAACACCTTCTACCCAACAATCCAATACTAAGTCTGTGACGCCGAATGCCAAAACTTTCACTGTACTCTGGACAGAAACAATGCATAATGGTTCAAATTGTCATGGACCACCTGTACAGCGGGACAATGCTAGCGATATTAGATGACTAGGACTTATGGTAAAAAACAAAGGCACCAGTAATGTCATATGATCCGTAAGGTTAGCTGTGACGTATGCATAGAACATAGATCAACACAGGATGGAAAAGTTCATAGCGTTTTTTATTCAACTTCATCCCCCATGGTAAATTAGAACTGTCAGCTCTGTAATACTCATGGCTGCCACCCTTGTGTGCTACCAAAAGTGGGGCCAACCATTTGGTCGCTTCTAAAGACACAATCACCCCTTCATCAGACAATCTAGCCACCTATCCCTTCACAGTTTGCTTCCTGCACCTTAAATGATATCATTCTAGCCTTGGCTACAATAGGCACAGTTCCACTTAATCTGAGAGCATGATTTGAGAGACACCTCAACTTCTGACGCAAAACCTTGGGTTCTGATTTGGAAAATCCTCACAGTCATCCATCACTGATGCACACACACTCGATGTTTGCCGTTTTAGTCCGGGAAGACCCCTAAATCCTTGTGTTATGGCTACTGTGGTGTCCTCTGCATAAATGAAAGCTCAGGAACCAGGAAAGTAAGCCAGGAGGTATTTATTAAACCTCATCCACAGGAGACAGCATAACAACTGACCAAGAGAGAACACAATCAAAGCATGGTTCCAGAACCACTACAGGAAAGGTTCTTGGTACATTAAAGGTACAGTAACTAATAAGTAAGCACCATCACATATCTCCCCCCAACAGAAAAATAAGAACAATGAGTAAAACAAAAAAAACAAAATTCAAACAATAATGAAAATGGAGAAGTCATAAAGCATAGTCTCTCAAATAAGAGGGTGGTCTACGTATTCTTTGACATCTAGAGGGAAACATGGATAAGTTAAGATCATTGGCAGGATTGGAAAACGAATGAGATAAACCTTATCTATCATGAGAGAGATCAGGTACAGGTATTCTTGACTTAACGACAACAACTCTGCTTTTATTCCAAATTCTACCATCCTCTGTTTTAATGGCATTCCTGAATATTTTCACAACAGCTTTTACATCAGAGAATTTGGACCAATTTCTACAACCAACAGGAGCTTTGATGCGAACTAGGTCACCAACAAGAACTTTTTGAGCATTTACACACTTTCTCTTATCGAAATAAATCTTTCTCTCATCTTGCTTCTTCTCCTCCCTCCTTCGCCATTCACCTATTCCATTATCAACCAGACCTTTATTAAGATCCATCCAACCAGGACACAGATAGGTGTTGGGAGCCCTTCCTTTAAACAAAACAAAGGGGGATCTACCTGTAGTTGTGTGGGGAGCATAGCGATAAGCATTTATTCTGTATTGCAGGACAGATTTCCAATTTAATCCAGATGATCTTGCTAACTGTATAGCCTCCTTCAGGGTTTTATTAACCCTCTCAACAGCACCGTTGGTTTCTGGGTGATATAAAGAACATTTTTTATGTAAAATACCTGATTTTTCCATAAACTCCTCAAAAACCCTTGAACAAAATTGTGGTCCATTATTTGATAAGAGACTATTAGGGAAACTTTCTTTTTTAAAGATGGTATCTAGAAACTTTATTACTTCTTCAGATGTGATCTCCCTTACAGCGCTCACCTCAATCCATCTGGAATAGAGATCCATAAGAACTAAAAGATAAGGTGTATCACTTACACCTGACAAAGGACCAACTATATCTATGGCTAGTTCATCCCAAGGATGTCTTGGAAGGGATCTCTTAACCATTGGCATTTGTCTAGTTTTTAGAATTTTGTCACTGGCAGAGCATTCTGGACAATCTCTCACTAACCTTTCTATCTCCAAATCCATCCCTGGCCACCAAAATTGCATGCGTAAAATTTCTTTGGTTTTCACAATACCAAGATGCCCAGAGTGAGCATGGGATAAAAGTTTTTTTCTAATACCCAGTGGAGGAACCATTTTTGTTCCCCGAGTTAAAAACCCAGAGTGAATAGAAAGTTCATCAGCATAGTCTTCTACAGTTTCATCTCTCTTTTGTTCCCTTAAGCCGAAGTGATAGCGTTCCATAATGGTACTAATTCTTGGAAGATAGTGTTTATCCAGTTGTGCAATCGCAATTTCGTATTCATTTAAATTACGTTGTTCTCCAGCAGAGAGATCAGGGAGATGTTCTAAGACATCTTGTCCTTCTCCTCCCAAACAATGTAAGAGGAGGGCTAGCTTCCTTTCTGCACTGAGGTTAGTTCCACAAACTCTTGCGTAGTTGGCAAAAATCTCCTAGTCGCCATAAAAATGTGGTGTCCTCTGCATAAATGAAAGCTCAGGAACCAGGAAAGTAAGCCAGGAGGTATTTATTAAACCTCATCCACAGGAGACAGCATAACAACTGACCAAGAGAGAACACAATCAAAGCATGGTTCCAGAACCACTACAGGAAAGGTTCTTGGTACATTAAAGGTACAGTAACTAATAAGTAAGCACCATCACAGCTACCCTAGCACGTTATCACCAGTAACAGCAACATAAACCTTTCCCTGAGTAAAGTGACTTTAGTACTCAATGGGAGTTTTTGAAAAAACCCTATCATTTTGGTCAGTTGCCCATCTTCTCCAGAGGACAAATATCAATTCCTCCAAGTGTTACTTTTCTTTTGTGCACATTTTTTTAACGCTTGGAGTGGCACAAAAATGCTCAGTCATGAACACAAATCCAACATAACATCCACCTCCACATTCTTAATCCTCACTTTGTCACTGGGATTACCTACACACCACTCACCCATTGGTAGTACAACTTCTTTGCTCACCTATCTGACCTCCCTTTTCACTTTTCGTACACTTCTACAGCATGTTTTAAAATTGTTCAATCCCACCACATCAATTACAAACAGCGGTCAGGGTCGAACATCCCTTAGAGTTTGTTAAGTGATCTTGTAAACCATATTGAAAACAGCTCACGTCCACACTTTTCTTATCCATACATTTCAATTCTCCACACAGTTAAGCATATGTTCCCCTCTTTTTGCTGTGGCAATGACATCACACAGAAGAGGGTCGTCTTTGACCCAGAGTTCTTCTCGGATCTTATCCAAACGGCAGCATGAAATACATTGGTTTTCAATCCTTTCCACATTTAGTGCTCCAAATTTACAAGTTACAGACAGCTTCCTCAAAGTTGTAATGGTACTCCTCCACAATCTCATCCTGCATTTACAATCTTCTTCCAAAATGAAATCGCTCTAAAATGGTGCTGACCATAGGTGGGTCGTGCCAATTCAATTTTTGAGGGAACTTTAGATTCATTCAAGCCAAGCCCCATTTTATGACCAAGGTCACGTACAGTCTTCCGAACTTCCTGTTCTTCAACTCCAAGTGAAAGAGTCAACAATGCAAGGTTTCTTTTGGCACTTAAGTTTGTACCACATACGTTAACATATTCAGTTGCACTTTTGTACTCGTTCCCATCGTGATAAAAGCTCCCCAGAATGCGCAAGAAAGAAAAGTGAAGTCACACTCCGCAGACAGCGCCAAGAAACCGTTGGTGAACGTGTGCTCTACAAATCCCATTTATCATATCATATCATATCATATCATATCATATCATATCATATCAGACTTTTCTCTAGATGTAATTAGTCCTAACTCAAAGAACAATTTCAGCTGTTTGTATGAGACAAGCGTGGTTGCGTTCGGTACAACTCAAATCCTCATATCAGTGTGGCTGCAGCAGAATTTCCCTTTGGCAAAAAAAATATATTGTGCAGTTATTAAGCTCCAACTTGAAAGGAACATTAAAAAAAGTTGCTTCTTTTCACTATATTGTAATGCCAAAGTAGACTGAGGCTATAGAGATAAATCTAAACCCATAACTGTAGGCCAGATGTAAACACCGGTCACCGTCTTCAGATTTTACCCAACCAATAACAAGATGCCAATACCTCAGAGACGTTTTTCTCCCGAGACCGCTTGGTTTGAGACTCAGCCACTCCAAAAATCGCACTGCTCCTCGGATCAAGTTTGCTGTACCACGCCACAGTTCCCAGCATTCAGCTTATTTCCAAGCACATCACGCATATGGACATCATTTAAGGTTCGCAAGTGCGACCCCGGGCTTGCCCCTTGCTACCCCTGGCATTGCTCTTGCCTCAGAGGTCTCAAAGGCAGCACCAGTCATAAAGGAGTTAGACTCCCTGAGAGCAGAAAACAAATGAAAAATGTAAACTCGCTCCATTTCTTTCTCGTTTATGTAAAAAAAAAAAAAAAAAGAAGAAGTTGATCCAGGCTGCAAGTGGCTTTATTATTATTATTATTGCATTTTATTGAGTGCACAGCTACCCGGAGGTTTCCCGGCGCTTGCCTTGGGAACCCATCCTGGCTTTTTCCCTGTGAGATAGCCCCTACAGGGCATCCCCAAGGTGAAAGCCAGGCATCCCGCCGCAGGGGGCCGTTGCGGAGATTAAGCAAGCTTAATGCCCAGAGTTGCAGAGTGAGAACCCATGATTAGAGCAGGCACCGAAGCGAGAATTATCGAGTCCGTGGACATTTGAGTTCAAGACCCTGCCGCGTCGGGAATTGAACCCTGGTCCCGGGTCTGACCTCAGCTTCCGGGTCTGCCTCCTCTACACCGTGAGCCACACTTCTCCACAACAGGAAACAGTTGAAACTTGTTACTGTTTCAATTTGTTAGCCCAAAGTTCCCCTAAATTAAACTCTGTATGTTTGTCCTGTAGACTAGGGATTTTAATGTTTTTCTCCACTCCTCTGTAGTAGAAAAGGTAGGGATCAGAAGGATGTGAATCTTCAGTAGGCTTTCCTGGTTGTCCAGTTCTGCTGGAGCCTAGCCGCCATTGTGGGGCCTGTGAGCTGTGCTGCCAAAAGTTTAAGAGTATATTATTTGTTCACCACTTTGTTCCAGTATTGAAGAAATTGGCAGTTACTGCTTTCTTTTTACTTTTTCCATTTACTCTACTGTTCATTTATGTTGCCTCCTTCAGCACTATGTAATTGCCAAACATTCACTTTGCTTATTTGTGAGGTTTTCGTATTTTCAGTTTGCTCATGTGTGAGGCTTTAATACTTTCTATGCGGGGTCACTGACATTAAAAGGCAATGGAAAATGAAATTATGCAATGTGGCAAGAAAAGGCAAATGAAACATAATGTGTGGACGTTCTGTGGTTGGGTTATTACTCAATTTTGTAATTTTAATATAGGTTAAGCAATATTTTATTGTAATTGCAATTACATAGCGTATACTTGATGAGGAGCCAAAGCACATTAGTGGATGGATGGCATGCTACACCTTTGGGAGTACTTGATCGAAACAGTGGTCAATAGCCATGTGCCTTACGTTGGAAGGGTTTCTGTGTTTGGTGGGTTTGTGACCAGAGTAGTGTCGTCTCTCAGTGGTGTGTAAAATTCATGGTTAAAGGTGAGGTGATGCCACTTCCTGTGATGTCACGGAGACAAAGACCACATGATGTCACTTCCGCTACCCCAGACATTTTTGTGAATCGACATCCATGGTCACTCAGGGGGTTTTAAATGTTACTGTGTCCCTGGAACCAACATATGAAAGCCTGTCACTTGATGACGTAACTCTATTACTATTGGCAGCTTCTTTGCTTGATGTTTGAACTGGTGCTTCGCTGAAGTCTAACCTGGCTGGAAAGCTAAGTATACACCCCTGGAATGCAAATGCTAATAATTTTACGTTGGGGCTGGGGTCACGTTGTAGCCCATGTTCTGCTGTCCCCTTTAGCCGAAGCCTCCCACACAACAGCTATGCCTCGCAGTCTGCAGATGCAATCGAAAAGCACAAGCAATGGCCCCAATATTCACACCTCATCCAGATACTGTCAGGTTATTTTCAGTGCGATTAGAAGATGACTCTGGCCCTTGAAGATCCCACCGACTGCTAAACTCTTGAAATTACAGCTGTAGCTGTGTTGAGGTTGAAAGGTCTGATTTTCGCAGCTCGTTGCCAAAATGAGACGCATGCAGAGAATAGAGATCAACGCAGGACGGAAAAGTTCTGAGTATGGTTTGTTCTACCTCATCCACAACTGTCATCTCTGGAATCCTCTCTGCTACCAGCAGACATAGGGGTCTAGAAACTTGGTCATAATAAGTAAGGTAAGCCAACAGGTTGGGACACCAGATTAGAGCCCACACAGCCTAAGCATTTATGATAAGCGGCCTGCTCATCGGAAGCACGTTGCAACACTCCTCTCTACCATTGCACAGTCACTGATCACAGAACACAGAAGTAGTATGACTTCAGCAAAGTTGAAAGGAGGGCAGTGTATTATTTGTTTACATTTTAGTTGAGAGTACACCAGGTAAGAGTGGTGTACAGTTGGTGCATAAGATTACAGATGAGAAGCGATCATGTTTACGTACAACCGACCTTCGATAGTGAGGCATAGAAAAGGTGACATGAAAGCCAGGAGTCAAAGTCATGAAAGAATGTAGAGTCAGATCATTAGGATGGGGTTTGCATGACAAGTTGACTACCAAGGAGTAAGTAAAGGCAAATGAAGTTAGATTTAACTTTAGTACAACCGAATACGCCAACCCAAATTTGGTTGTAGTCGTGGAATCAAATAGGGTGTGTGTGGATAGCTTAGCTAATCCCAGATCATCAAGTCATGCTTCAATGAAAGCTACTAATGGCTACAATCAAACAGTAACAATAATTCAATTGAAACAGTTTGCTGGGGTGAATTTCCCAGGATATTTGAAACAAGAGTAGTCACATTGCTCAGTTTCTGGTCTGAAAGACATGTTACGAATGGACAGTTTAGACTTTCAGGAGAACAGGCCTCTATCTTTGATGTAGATTGTGCGGTTATCAGTTGTGTGCATATAACAAATATGAATGCCTGAAAAGATGCACCTAGTGCTGATATCAACAATAAACAGAAGAAAGAGGGACATACATGGGGAGTGCAGGTGTTTGGTAATCCTGTGGTGCAAGTCGTCTAGGCAAGGCACCACACTATGGATTTAAATATTGGTAAGCAATATAAAAAAAGCATTGGAATTTTTAAGTCACTGTATGGTAGTCAAAGTGGTTAAACTACAAAAGCTAAAATAGTCGTACAAGCAATCATTTCTTAATACAAACTGAATGACAGATAGGTGAAGCACTATAAGCAAGTGTTGGTGCCGGGGGAAATGTAACTGCTCCATTACCAACAGGTTTGGGATTACCTCCTCTCCCGGAATTGAGTGTTAAATGGTGATTATCTACTTTTGGAAGAATCCACGACTGGAAAGCACCAACATGAAGTTACTTGTATCGAGATTGATCTTAGTGAAAATGTTGACACTGTAGATGTCAAAGTGGTAGTGACAGTAAAAAAGGTAGGGCCCGAATCCCAAAAGTAATCTGAGACAAAATCCTAACTTAACAAATTTCGGTATTCACAAAGGGCATTTAGGAGTAGTAGATGTAATCTTTGTGGAACTGTGTGTGCTTGTGTATAACACCACAAGGAATAGGCCTATTTACAGAACTGCATCAACAAAATAATCATTACAAAGTGCATCGCTCTATCCGAACTGTACCTGCAAAAAACCTTCCCTGGGGGTCAACTTTCCCGTCATTAAACCTGTTGTTGGGTTTATCCTCGTCAATGTTGGCAAGGGTGGTTATGGAATGGTCTTCCCAGCTGATACTGCCAAACCGCCTCCCCACAGCGATAACATATCCGCCAGACTTTCGGAGGGCCACTGAGCCAATGGGAGCATCTACAGATAGAGTAAGAGAAAACATACAGCGTCATTACGCAATGCAGTGTAAGCTAAGCCAATAGCGGTGCGTAAAAAAATATATCATAAAATTAACATATTTTCTTGTAGGAAAGATATCTATGCTCTTGGTTCATAGAGTCAGAGTTTGGTATGTCAGGCACAGTAGCAATCCTTAGATGGTCTAACAGGTACCTTGCAAGTAAGTAATGTTGAGTAAGTATTACAGAGTACAATAATGTAGATTGCTATGGCATGGATAGAATTACCAGCTTCTTATAGTAAACACATTTTTTAAACTTATTTAGAGTTCAGTGAATGCAGGGCATATTAAGAGGGGGCGTTGGTGAGACCTTCCTCTTTGGCGCCAGTCATACTAGGTTATATTCCAGTGCCGCATTCAGAGATTCGCAAATTTGGCTATGGGTGGGCGGGCCTAGAAGACACTCGCCCATAATAGCATCCTGCAGCGGACATACTCCCGACTCCTCCATTGTACTGACATAGCATGGGTATCTCCCGCTGCGGAACAAGGGTGTAAGGGACAGCTAGCTAAAGCCCACATACACATTTCTGGAGATCTTTTGATACAGTATATTTCTTAGCCTTGATCAGTTTAAAGGCAGTGATGTTCTTAACTCAATATTCTGAGCATTCTGTCTTCATATCGTCAAACTGAATTTCGTGTCATACATATTTACCACATAATGTTTTCAATGATCTAGTCAGAAATTAGGTTACAGGTGTATGTGATTGATTTTACCTGTTGCACAAGAAGACTTCCCTTGGTATGCCTAATGCTATTCTGGACCACTCAAGGATCAGTTTGGCATTTTTGTGCAACAAATATTTCTCAGACAAGGAAGCTGCATCTTTCTTTTGTAGGCTGTCTTATGCAGGAAATTAGGTAGAAGTCCCTTTACTCGTTGCAGCTTTTTATCTCTGCACTGTTCGGGTGCAGCTTGGTGTTCGCACAAATTGCTCTTTTTGTGTTGGGTATAAAGCTTTACTTGTGTTTATTTACTTAGACTTTATCATTAAAAGAGTGATTGAAGCTCAGCATAATTGAACTCTTTCTTATACATTACTGGATTGAATAGCGGTGTTTTTCCTACTTCTCTTAAGAGCCCGTCTACACCTCTGAGAGCCTACAGATATTTGAAAAGAAATTATATATATATTATATATATATATATATATATATATATATATATATATATATATATATATATATATATACCATTTTTTTTTATTGATACATGACAATTCCGGATTTAATCTGAAACTTGGCAGACAGAGCTGCCCATTATTTGTTATTCATGGTGTTTGGTTCCTGGTTGGATAAGGGTGCTGTATGCACCGCTTTTCTGTGTTCTTCAAGATCCTGGTGCTAACGGATGTACTTTGTTGTGTTATCGAAGTGCATCAATTCTACACGTATCTTCTCCCTTCGTTAGTGAGCCCTCTCTCGTGAAAGGCTCATGCGAGCGAGTAACGCATGTTTTGCTTTCACCTGTTTTGCTTTCGTACTTTTCCAGAGCATAGACACTATTAAATGCATGGGCAGCATAAACACTATTAAACATACTTCCCAGATCCTGTAGCACTCTAAAGAAAACACACATGGCCTCATTTAAGAAACGTGTTGCATCGTTGCATGAAAACAACGATGCAACACTTTTCAGTGCTCCCGCCTTGCGACACAATGGATGTACAGCGCTCCATGTTGCAAGGGTTTACAGATCCATCGGTATTCCTGACGTATCTGTAGGGGCAAAAGTGGCGCATTGCTGGGATGTGTCCGAAAACAGAAGTAGCTCCAGCAATGTGTCCTTTCACATGAGGAAAGCCCCATGTGAAAGGGTCTGCGTCACTCGTTACACCTGCTGAAAGGCAGGCGTAAGTATTAGACGCAGTGGTGTCGTAGAAGTGTTGCAGTGAAATCTCATAGATTTCACTGTGACAGTGTTGCAGTGAAATCTCATAGATTTCACTGTGACACTTCTACAAGCCTTTTCTGTGCCGGAACGCCCACCCTGCATACATTTACCTGTCACAGGTATAATGTAGTGCAGGGGTTTACAAATGCAGGGAGGGCATTCAGGCGCAGAGAAGGCTCGTAGAAGTGTTGCAGTGAAATCTCATAGATTTCACTAAGACACTTCTACGAGCCTTTTCTGTACCGGAACGCCCATCCTTCATACATTTACCTGTCACAGGTATAATGTAGCGCAGAGGTTTACAAAGTGACGCATCTGCCTAGATACGTCACTTTGTCAATATGGCGCAGTGTGGCACATTTTTTACGCCACCACAGCGTCACAAAAAGTGACACAATGGCGGCGTAAGGGCCTCATAAATTTGGCCCACACTTTTTTGGATCAGGGTCTGTTCATTGCAGGATCAGCTGAAGGATTCCAGGAGACCGATCTCTCTGAAGATGCATCCCGCAGGAACCGTGCCTAGGCCACTTCTCCCGCCATACTGCTCTATGTAAAGCACCTCATTTTTGAAATATTAGTGCCACAATGTAACCATTCCCTGTAAAGCTGCTCTCCACTGCTCCTTGCCTTTAAATCAATCTGTACTATATCAAACACCAGAAATGTAACTGATGATAGTCTGACAGATGATTAAGTGGGTGGTCTAATCTTTCGAATATTCACAGCCCGCAAAGGTTTGGATCGTATGTTTCTTATTTGCGCAGCCGGGCTTTAGTTGTAGCAAATATAAGTCATATTTCGGAGGCCTGGCTTTGACCAGTACCTTGTACATTTTGTACCCCACCCGTGGCTACAGGAGATAGCTGCCATTAATCTGTAACCATAATGGATGCCTGCCACAACACCAAAATCAAACACCAATATTGTTATTAGAGCCCAAAATATATTTGAGATTTTGCACATCGCCAATTACAAAAGACCTCTGCTTTTGTAAAAGATATCAGACAAAAGATTCAATATAGTAACAATCCTCATTTTAAAAGCAATCTTTATTTAAAGCATAATGTTACAATGTGGAACCCTATTTATAAACACCTACTATATACAAAGAAGTTAAAAAATTGGGAATAAATCCAATTAATTATATTTGACTGACATGTAATCATTACCAAATGTATACATTTTAGTTCAAGAATTAAAATGCAGTAAAACTATTGTTCTCACCAAATCTTCTCTCAACGAAATAGGCAATCAAGGACAAATTATTGCTAAGATTAAAAAATGCTCCTTGTTACACACAGAGTACAAGTCGGCAACACTTGTTTAAGTGTCGCTGGCCTCTTCATGTCATAAAGCCACAAACGTTGTGAATTCGTGAAGGAGTGAGGATGCTCTAATGAAATTCTTTCTTAGGTAAAATGTACACTCTATAAGATATCTAGGATTCAGTTTGAAATTTGGTGCGGAATGCCAAGGTCCCTAGGGTGCCTGTTTTCTCCTACAACTGGACTGTTTTTCATCAATTGGCATGGTCAACCATGAGGTCTTGTTGCACATCGGGAAAAAATGGGTGTGAAGTTAAAGTGCTGGACTGGTTCATCTTATTTCAAATTCCTTTTTACCGTTTGGTCAAGATGGGTTGTTCTGAGGTTTCCCGTTTTATTCATGTCCTTCGGAGTGTCCAGATTTCTGATAACTAAGGTGAAACTGGTCCTGGGCTGCTTGTGCTGTGGTTCACGGAGGACCTGGCCTGGCAGTTTGGGTGAACTGTTCCCACTGGATTAGGGTGAAGACTGAATTGCATTTGTCTGGGTCCATGAGGTGGCATGGTGTGCAAAATAACGATGGATCGGGATGTGGCTTGAGTAATTACCAGTGGCTGAGATTAATTCAAGAACTAAATCCATCACTTTTTTGTATACTTTAGTGTGTCGCACTAAGTGGGACAGGGATGCCCAGATGTGGTTCCAGGGCACTCTGTGTTAATGAAACGCGGTTCTGGGTTTCTTGCATTCTGGTTCAGGAAGGTACAAGTCCTGGCAGTTCGGGCTGGACTGTTTCCATTAGAGCTAGGTTCAAACTGAAGTGGCATGGTGTGCAAGAAAACAAAGGATTGGGATGCAGCCCGAGTAACTACCAGTGGGTGAGATTAGCGCAAGCATTCCACCCATCGCATATTTGTGTACTTTAGTGTGTGGCCCTACTTGAGATGGGTATGCCTAAATGTGGGGTATACTTTTTGTTCTTGTTCTTAGTAGTTTGGCTGACTTTATGAGTCCATCCAATATGATAACCTCTTATAAGATGTTTAAGATTTCTTTTGTGTTAGTATGCTTTTCTTATAATAAAATATACAGGACTTATAGCCATCACATCCTTGTGGAAATAGTATCAAATGTATTTCCTTTGTGAAGAAGTTTATCATCTAAGAATAACATATTTGCTTCTCTTAGAAAGTGTCAATTCCCTGGGTTTTGGCATTTACTAATGGGGATCACATTACTTCCACTGGGTGATCAGTCTCTCATTCCTGGAAGATATCAAGGTATAAATTTACTTTTTTACTTTCTTGAAGAAAAAGTGGTTAGTTAGTTTTAGTAAGGTGGCACTTCACCATATTGGAATACCCTATGGTTAAAGGCGGTGATATTTCTGGGATTGCCTTTGTTTATCCATTGTTACCTATTGACTAATATGCCTAAATAGACAGTAACCTGCAATAATTATAAAATGTCATTAACTTCAATCCTACCCTGAATACATAGCTGCCTAGATATGTACCATGTATGACTTTGTGATGTGTCTGATCTCTTTTGGAAGAAAGCTTCTTGTGAAACATTATTGCAGGTTTAAGTGTAAACCTTACAAACGTCATGTTTTTTACAACTGACATGGTAAAGGCACGTATGTTAATTACCATATAAGGAACCTGTTTTTGAGAGGGTTTGAGTGTGATTTAGAGTTGTTTTGTATCTGATCACATCTTTGCAGTGCGGATTACCCCTTTCTGTTTAGTCGACAATTTTCCACTCCTAATGGCAAACTGTGATATTAGGCTTCAGGCACTCCATAGCTTGTTTTCTTCATGGTGGAGAGCAATGAGCATCAAAAGAGAGGATGTCTTCAAAAAATACATTGATTGATGCTATTAAACGTGAATAATATTCAATTGATCCTGTTTGCTTGTGCAACATTCTGTCTCTTGGTGCCTTCTTATACCATTTTGTCTAATTTTAGGTACCCCGAAATGAGTCTCCCTAAAATGACCATAAGCCCAACTAACAATGTAGGTAATTAAAATTATTGTTTTCCTAAAGGCATTTCCATGTTTCCCTTGACTAATAAATTAACAATTGATGATGTTTCAAATATATTCCATTGACTTTAATGAATGGTCAACATAACCTTACCCACTGCTATGGTCTGCACTTGGTTAGTTTGTGGGTTCCAGCGACAGACTTTCTGCCCTGTGATATCCACATACAGGAGTGCGCCTTCCTTTTCCTCCCAGACCGGGGACTCGCCGATGCGATACTTCTCGTGAACAACATGTTCAATTTTAATCGACGACATAGTCTGAAAGAAAAAAATAGCACATGAGTAAAATGATATCAGGTGTGTACTTTAAATCCATGCCTCATCCCTTCCTGAAAATCATACATTTGTATGTATGAATTAAAATCTTATAGAGGTTTATTTTTAATGACGAAAACGGTTGTGTTATATGGCAACAGCTGGTGAGCAATCAATTTCTTTAATACTAATTTATGTTTAGCACACGATATATAGGATCCTTTTCTTGATCTGTACAATCAAAGGTTTCAAGATGCTATGGTGTGACGTTCTGACACGTCAATGCTGCATCAAATCTAAATATGGAACAACCTGGTATATTACCAGAGTTACATCATGCACTCATTCAGATGTAAATTAATATTAAATCAATAACGCAAAACATTAATCAAATGTATTTATAGATCTTCCAGATAAAATCAATTCCAACAGTTTCAAGATCTGGGTTTCTGTTCTTTACAAATCGATCTTCAAATCCAACGATGGACAAATCATAATGCCATGTAACCCAAAGGAATACAGTAGTTTACAGGACAGGGCACACTCAGTGCATTACACACCACCTGGGAGTTGCTTCAGGAGTCACTTGCTCCACCTGAAGATCCAAAGGGACAGACCTACCATGATCACAAGAACTGGACTGGAGCTATCCTCGTCATCAGATCTCTGATCAGTGTTTGGGGACTTCTGATTATTCAGATAGTGACTGTGGCTCTATATGAACTGTACACGGCGTCGCTCTAGAAAGATACTAGGACATTGTATAGATGAAAATGGATGTTTTGCGTATGGTTTATGCATCACTATATATTGTCTACCACAGATTATTTTATGCTGCACTGTCTCTGATCACTGCATAATAAATTCGAGGCAGGATGAAGTCACGGATGGTGACTTTGTACTTAACTTATTAACTTTAATGCACCAACTTTCACCAGATTTGCCTGTGGTAGCAATTTTTTTTCAATGGCAGTGCGTCACAGGGTGGGTGTTCGAGACCATGTTTGAAAATGACATGCACTTGAGTTTATACATGTAAATATTACCAGTGCCCTACTTCAGCTGATGTCTGTCATTACTTTTGCCATGACTACTTCGATCACCATTATTTTTACTACCATTAGTTGAGTCCTAGTACCTATCCTTTACCGTGGACTGGCTCATTCACCCATCTAACTCCCAATCATTCAAATTTGAGATAAAGACATGCAGATGTGAAGGTTAGTCTAAGCAATCATTGTCTAAGCCTGTGTGGTCGAAGTTTAATGGGCGAGTGTAATGTGGGTGCAGTATCTGAGCATGTGTCCTTCCTTTGTGTTTACTTCTAGAGAACCTCACCACCATCAGACTCAAACAACTGGCCACATCTCCAACTCACTCAGCAGGACACACGCTTGACCCCACCTTCTCCGCAAGCAACAGCATCTCCATCAGGCATACCTCTGAGCCACAATGGACCGACTACCACTGCGTCCACTTCTCCTTCACAACTTCACCAAACTCACTGTATGCCACGACACCCACTGCGACCCTCGCAGAAGCTGGAACAAGGTCACCAAAGACCAGCCCACCATCTCCCTCAGAAAAACCTCACCACCGACATCCACGGACGCCAACACCTCAGCACGCAACCTCCACCGTTGGATCTCTGACTGCACCAACACACTGGCTCCCCTCAAGAAACCCTAAGGCAAGCAGCCCTCCAAGAAAGCCAGCTGGTTCTCCCCCATCCTCCAAGAGTCCAGGCGCATCTGCAGATGGCTAGAGAAAAAATGGAGGAGTAGCAAGATCATGGCAGACCACTCAGCCTTCAAAACCGCTGTAACTGCACACCACCACATAATCAGAACAAAGAAAGCAGCCCTACAGGAACGCATCTATGCCAAAGCTCACAACAGAAAAGAACTCTTCACCGTGGTCAAAGAATTTGCCTATCCCAGCACCGAGACAGCAGACATTCCCCCTTCTCAAAGACCTCTGCGATAACCTTGCTACATTCTTCCACCGCAAGATCAAGGAGATCTACGACAGCTTTGCAAACCAAGACCCACCTAGTCCACCCGCAACCACTGCACCCAATGGTTCCAGACCCAAGCAGATCTTGCCCAACTGGACCACCCTCACCACTGACGACACCCTCAGGATCATGAAGGGCATCTACTACGAAGCCCCTTCAGATCCCTGCCCTCACCACATCTTCAACAGAGCCCGGCACCTGCATTGTACCCAAATTCTGCCATACCATCAATTACTCCATTGAGTCTGCCACCCTCCCCAAAGACTGGAAGCATGCAGAGATCAACCCCCTGCTGAAGAACCCCTCTGCCAACCCAAAGGACCTCAAGAACTACAGATCCATCTCTCTGCTCCCCTTCCCAGCCAACGTTATTGAGAAAGCCATCAACGTCCAACTCTCTGAGTTCTTTGAAACAAACCACATCCTGGACCTCTCCCAATCGGGCTTTAGAAGCAACCACAGCACCGAGACTGCTCTCCTCACCACTCGAACGACATCCGCACCCTTCTCGACTGAGGCAAAACTGCTGCCCTCATCCTCCTGAACCTCTCAGCCCACTTCAACACTGTCTCCCACCACACCCTCTGCACAAGATTTCACGATGCCAGCATCCGCGACAAAGCCCTAGAATGGATACGCTCCTACCTCACCGGCTGAACACAGAGAGCCAGACTTCCAATGTTCAACTCAGAACACACAGAGATCAGCTGCGTAGTGTCTCAGGGATCCTCCCTGAGCCCCACCCATTTCAACATCTACATGACCTTGCTTGCAGTCATCGTCAGAAACCACGGACTCAACATCGTCTTCTATGCTGATGACACCCAGCTGATTCTGTCCCTCACAGACGAACCCACAGCCACCAAGAGCAACTTCCACAATGGGATGAAGGCAGTCGCCACGTGGATGAAGGGCAGCTGCCTCAAGCTTAACTCAGACAAGACTGAATTCCTCATCCTGGGCTCCACCCCCTCTGCCTGGGACGACTCCTGGCGGCCCACAGCGCTTGGAACTCCCCCCCACTTCCACATAACATGCACAAAACCTTGGCATCATCCTGGACTCCTCGCTCTCATCGAACTGCCAAATCAACGATGTTTCGTCGTCTTGCTTCTCCATGTTCCGCCTGCTACATAAGATCTTCAAGCCGAATCCAACTGAGTTCAGGAAAATGGTCACCCTTGCGCTCATCACTAGCAGACTTGACTACGGCAACACACTCTGCACTGACACAAACAGAAACTCCTAAAGAAACTGCAGAACATCCAGAATGCCTCCGCTAGACCCATCCTGAACATCCCACGCCGCAGCCATAACACCGACCACCTGAGAGACCTTCACTGGCTACCTATCAACAAAAGAATTACCTTGAAGCTCCCCATGCACACATACAAAGCTTCACGGACCTGCATACCGCAACCACTGCATCTCCTTCTACACCCCCACCAGATATCTCCGCACCACCAAACTCACCCTGCCCACCATCCACGGATTTGCAAGATCATGGCTAGAGGAAGATCCTTCTCCTACCTCGCTGCAAAGACATGGAACTCTATGCCTCTGCATCTCAGGCAATCACTGTTGCTAGACATTACTGATGCGACTGCGAGACCCAGAAATGAGCAGGAACATACACAGATTGGCCAGAGACAGATACTGACACCAAAACAGGGACTCCCAAAAACACATATGTCTACACATGCACACACACGTGGTTACACCGCGCTACACATGACGCACAGGTAGACAACAGTGCCCAAATACATTTAAACATACACATGAAACAGGCAGACATTCATTGGGAACATTTGTTGACACTTTCTTTGTATGTCACTTTCTCCACTTGCTCAGGGGGTGTAGTGAGTCTGCTTGCCACAGAAATCTGAGACTCGCTTGCTCTGACTGCTTGGCATCTGCAGCGCCCTCACCCCAAGTTCCTCTGATCTAATTTCGAAACCAACTTACATCGGTCCTTTCTCTCCTCTTTGCTGCCTTTGACTTTGTATTCCCTTTTTAAATATTTGCCAAGAAAAGATGTGGCCAATGTTACCAAGATAGACTAGCCATTACCTTCAGTACCTAGGAAGGTCACAGTCATGGCAAGGACTTTAATGTGACATTGTTTGCCTTTCTATATGTCTAACCCTGTTGTCTCTCTCAAGAGCGCCTAGAAGAAATTAAGATATACAATACGCACAAAAGAAGTAAAATACGCATAAAAATACAAATTACCTCTTATTCAGATGATCCGATTTTGAAGAAACAAAAAAAGCCAGGACATTTCACAAACAGAGAAGTATCAGTAAGTGTACAAGTCTGCATCAAGGTAGAGGCTGAATTTTTTTTTTTTTTTAACCAACACTCACCAAAATCCACAACACAGACAATAAGGCAATACTCGAAATTAAAATGCACCTTTAAACATATCTGATAATGTGTGTTTGTAAAGCAAATGTATACCCTTGAGCCTCTTGGCACTGAAATAATATATATATATTGTTACATCCTCCCTCTCGATGACCAGACAAGTCAACGCCGTCTCCTCATCATGCTTCAACACCCTACGCACGCTCCGTAAGATCTTCTGGTGGATCCCGACCGAAATCAGGAAGACGGTCACCCAGGCACTCGTCACAAGCCGACTGGACTATGGAAACACCCTCTACGCCGGAACCACAGCCAAGCTACAGAAGAGACTCCAACGCATCCAGAACGCCTCAGCCCGACTCATCCTGGACATCCCGCGACGCAGCCACATCTCCGGACATCTGAGGGACCTGCACTGGCTCCCCATCAGCAAGAGAATCACGTTCAGACTCCTCACCCACGCACACAAGTCCCTCCACGACCTGGGCCCCAAGTACCTCAATGACCGCTTGACCTTCTACACGCCCACCCGCCAGCTACGTTCGACAAGCCTCGCCCTCGCCGCCGTACCACGCATCCGAAGAGCCACCGCCGGAGGAAGATCCTTCTCCCACCTGGCGGCCAAGACATGGAACTCCCTCCCCACCCACCTCCGGCTGACCCAGGACCATCTCGCCTTCAGGAGACAACTCAAGACCTGGCTGTTCGAGCAATAGCAGACCCCCCCTTCCCCCAAGCGCCTTGAGACACACCGGGTGAGTAGTGCGCTATACAAATGCTATGATTGATTGATTGATTGATTAGCTCAATGCTACCCTTTAAACAACCTTGGAAGGATGAAAGGCTAAACGGCTCTGCTGGGATTTAGGTCAACTACAGATTCTCGGAGGGGGTGCATTAGACCGAGTATTAAAGGCAGGATCTCTATGCCATCAATCAATATATACTTTATTCGGCATAAATACAATACCATAAAAGTGCAATTTATAAGAACAATCAAATATCACAATAAGACGGACCCAACCCCAAAATATATATACAAGACGTTTACTATTATAGCTCCTTCTCATTATAATTCTTATATAGGTCATTAATAAATATCCATATGCGAGATACAGCCTCCTAACAAGAAGCTCAATAGGTAGTCAATTGTTACGAAGGTGCCCTCACCCACCCAATTCATTACTGGGAGCTTTAACCTACCGCTACTAGAGTCAATCAAATCACTCATCTCCTCTAGTATTTCTAAGTCGCATTGCCGACCTTAAAAAATATACGGTGCAGCAAAGAGTTATCTCTATGCCAATTAAAGTGGTTTCTGGTAACGGTTGCCAGAGTCGGCCTTTGTTATGAAAATGCCCTGAGCAGCGTAGTACCTTCAGAACGGCCTGCCTAACCCACAAGGCCCTCCATACCGGAAAACCAGAATACTTGGCAAACAAGCTCAAAAAAGCAGGCCAAGCCAGAAATTTGAGACGCTCTAACTCCCTGCTGCTCATCCTACCAAAAACCAGAAAGAAGAGAACTGCGGACTGCTCCTTCACAGGAAATAGAGAGAAAAACTAGAGAGGTCCCAATAGGTTCAACTCTAAAAGCCCTTACGTGTACTACCCTGATAACTCACAATGCCAGCTTGCTGGAAGCGTATACAAAATTACTACATTTTAAACATATATTGAAAATGTCATAATATCAGAAATCATAAAAAATACATGTGTGTTTGCTTAAAAAACAATTTATTACAAATCATTAAAATCAATGTCATATAACTTCAATAGTGCTGTACATATAAATAAAGATTCAGTTTTTGTTAAAAAAAATGTTGGCCAGTATAAGTACAAGAGTAAAAATATAATAAAAAGATCACAGTTATGAGACCCATAGTGTCAAGCATTGGTTCTCTCACAGAACCATTGAGCAAATACGCCGATACCTTTTTACAAGCACATGTAATAAAACAGAAGGCATACATCAAAGACACAGCCGCTATCATAAAAAAAGTAGAGAATTTACCCTTCAACCATGACTCACAATATTTAGTAACATTAGATATAGAGGCGTTATACACTAACATACCTCAAGATCACACCATCGAAATGATTAGAAGTCTACTTTGTCAAAGAGACTGTGATCCTACACCCCATGAAGCATTTATCATTGATTGTATAACCATGGTTTTGAAAAATAATATTTTTTTATTTGATAAAGAATTCTCTAAACAGACAAAGGGTACCTGCATGGGAGCCACCTGTGCTCCCAGCTTGGCATGCCTGTACGTGGCACAATTTGAAGAAACGCACATTTTTAATTCTGTTTCCCCTTTTTTTGAAAACATCACGGTATGGTCCCGTTATATAGATGATTTTTTTTAATCTGGACAGGACCCGTAGAGAGCCTAGAAGAGTTTATCTCTTGGCTAAATCTAGGAGACAAAAACCTTAGATTCACTAGCCACTATGACCAACAAAAATGTGAATTTTTAGACATAGTAATCAAACATGAATCTGGTATCTTACAAGTTGAACTGTTCACTAAAAAAACAGATAGAAATACGATGCTCCATTACCAAAGCCACCACCCACCCTGTCAGAAAAAGAATATCCCATTCGGCCAGTTTTTAAGACTAAAAAGTAATTGCTCACGTAATTGCTCCCAAAATAAAGATTTTTTAAAACACGCAGATGCACTATCCACAAAATTAATAGATAGAGGTTATCCGACAAGAATGGTCAAACAAGCCTTCAAGAGAGCTAGATACTTCAATAGAGAGAATCTTTTTAAAGAAAAAGAAAAAGATTCCCAAACAGAAAAGAGGTTAGTATTTGTGAGTAACTATAGCGGAGTAGGCAATAAGATTAAAAACATAATCAACCGCAATTGGAATTTAGTAAGTTATCAGGGTAGTACACGTAAGGGCTTTTAGAGTTGAACCTATTGGGACCTCTCTAGTTTTTCTCTCTATACCTCCTTGTCCCTAATTGGATCAAAAAGGAGACCTCCCTTTCTTTTATATTTCCTTCACAGGAAATGCCCCCAAAATATGGAACTCTATCCCCCCGCACATCAGAACCATACCGTCCTATGCGGAATTCAAGAGCCAACTCAATTCCTTGTTCCTTATCCGCTCCCTAGGTCGTGGGTAACTAGGATCAGCAAGCATCCCCAGAACTCTGTGCTATCTCTGTATCCTATTACCAAGAAGTCCTACTGTACGAACTTTTCCTCCTCCCAAATTGTCTTTCGTTGATCGCCTTTACTTGTTACGTGTCTTGTTGTTCACCTTTTCATTCCTTTTACTGTAAAGCGCTCTGCTACCTTCGGGTCTTGTTAGCCCTATAGAAAACTTCTAAATAAAAAAATAAATAAGAAAGAAATGTGGCGCCCTCTCTGCTGCCCTGGAATAACTCACCTGAATCCCTCCTAGCTCAGGTCTTTCACACCGGTGCCAGACTGACAGTCGGGGCGGAGGTGTTGGTGAGTGACGTAGGGGCTGAAAGGGAAGAAGGCCGAGGGAAAGGCCTGGTGGTGTGATGAAAAAGCACTTGCGGAACCGGTACCAAATCATTAAAAGCACTTTAAACGGACTCACTGGAGCCAAGTGAGAAGGACGCTGCTGTTCGCATGAGCTTATTGCAGACAACTCTGTGCGCCTCTCTGAACACCGGCGCCCTGGGCCAGAGCTCAGCTCTCCCATGCCCAAACCTGGCCCTGATGGTGCTAACTAATCCTGCACTGGAACTCATCAAAACGTACCTCCCTCAGCGTTAGCTGACACTTTCTAAAAACCAGGACAGGTGCTACATGACTGAAATCTGACAGGACACTGAAAAACCACGGCTGTCCCACCTGGTTACCTTACCTCTGCTAAACAAAAAGGAAAACACTTTGGAATGGTAGAGGCACATATATTAGGCTTTGGATAAGTACAGACAGACCGTTTTACACCCTTATCACCACATGAACCTCCCAATTATGAGAAATAGTGGCTTAGGACACTCAGCCAAGCGCACCAGTAAGTGTTTTAATCTAGCCTGCTCCTAGCTATCACCACCAAGCCACTTTTTTTTCCACAATATTGTCTTCAGCACCATCATGACACAAGGGGGCGCTTTGCTATCATTGCTGCCTGATTTAAAGAAAGATTGGATATCAAAAATCCATGCTCTCATCTTAACTATAAAGAAGATATATCTTACAACATTTTCGCTTTTCAAAAAGATACATATTTATACATGTCTAAATACACTCCTGTCAGGAACAAGAGTGCCAGTTTTTCTCCTTAAAAATACTCAAAACTAAGATGTAAAATGCTCGCAGTCAAACAATTTAGGGGGAGATTTAGTACGGTTTTGCGCCGTGTTTGCGTCACAAAAGTGACACTATTCAGAGCGAAATCTTATTTTCCCAATTTATTTTCCAGTACGCTGGAGATAACGGAAAAGTAATGCGAAGCAGTGCATAGCGCTGCTTTGCATTAGTTTGCGCCATGGGGGCGTACCAAGGGTGGTGCATGGGCGTTCCCCTGCAACCAACCAAGGTTTCTCATTCTAAACCCAATTTACTAAAAACAATAGATTGGGTTTAGTGTGAGAAAACTGCAACCTTTTCAAGTAGGCGCAAGGAAGGAGAAATGCTTTCATTATATACGGGCTGCCAGAGGACGTATCGTGGTCGGCACTGGGGGTTCCCTATGATTCTTCACAGGACTGTCCTATCTAGACAGATCCGCAAACTTGCTTTTTCATCTGCATATATCCTGATTCTGGACAAAACTACTGCCTTTGGGCTGCTTGAGATACAGATTGACGGTCTCAGATTTTGAAGTCCACCCTGCTTTTGGCCCTAGACATCGGTCCTACTCATTTTTAAGAAAAAAGGACTACGCATAGGCTGAGATTCACAAAGATATTAAAGAGATAAACCAGCTAAGTTACAACTCAATACTTGAACACTCTTGTATTCTCCTAAAGATTAGAGAACTACGCATTGGTTGAGCTCCATAAAGAATCCAGAAGCCCTGAAGAAGTCCCCTGCGTGGGACGAAACGCGTCGGCTGTATGGTGTTCTATTTACACACATGAAATAAAGATATTTGATATTTGATATTTTTGGGTATTTGTAGAGCGCAGACATACGCTCCAGAAGGAGCATCTTGGCGCTAAGTTAGCAAGCAGCGGGTACATGAGAGATGGTATGTGGTGAGGAGACTAAAGCTAGATGGCTGCCAATACAGAGGTATCTGATTGTTGGTAGACCCAGGTCTTTAGGAGTTTTCTGAAGGTGTTCTCCTTGTCGGTTAGTCTAAGATTGACAGGTAGATTGTTCCATGCCCTAGCTGCAAGGACGGTAAAGGTCCTCCCGCCCCTGGTTTTGCATTTGAATCTTAGGATGGTAATGAGATTTGTACCAGATGATCTCAAAACTCGCGAGGGGTTGTAGCGTGTGAAACGCTTTGCAAAGTAATGGGGCTTTGAGTTTTTCATAGTTTTAAAGACAGTAAGGAGAAGTTTAAAAAGAATCCTTTTGTGTAACGGTAGCCAATGGAGAGTGTTCAACACCGTTGAAGCTGATGACCTTCTAGGAAGTCCCAACACCAATCTGGCGGCTGCATGTTGGACGCTCTGCAGCTTTTTAAGGGTGGACTTTTTTACTCCCGCCATTAAACCATTACAATAATCAAGTCGGGAGAGTATTAGAGCTACCGCGACTGATTTTCGGGCTGCAATGGGGAGGAAGTCAAAGAATTTTTTCAAAGACTTGATGAGTCCAAAACAGCGGCCAGCAGTGATCCTGACGTGGTCATCGAAAGAGAGGAATGAATCGAATTGCACGCCCAGGTTCCGTGCTGAGTGTACAGCGCTAGGTGGGGCCTCAGAGCCTGAGGGCCACCAGTCCTTCGGGCAGAAGGATATATCTTTGCTCAGCAGTATGATTTCGGTCTTGGCACTATTGCATCTTAGATGATTGTTGTTAAGCCACTGGAAGACATCGGAAAGACAATTTTGGAAACGCAGATCTGCGCTCGAACACTTTTTGTCGATCGTAACGACAAGTTGTGTGTCGTCAGCGTATGACGTGACGAGGATCTCATGGGATTCTATCACAGCGAGGAGGGGGGCCATATAGATATTAAAAAAGAGGGGACTTAATATGGACCCCTGGGGCACTCCTGATGTTATAGGTTTCTCGCTGGATAGATAGGGACCCAAGGACACAGTTTGGGACCTATTAGATAGGAAAGATTTAACCCATGCCAAAGCTGTGTCTGTCACGCCAATCTCTCGCAGTCTGTTGATCAGGATGACATGCGAGATAGTGTCGAACGCTGCTGTAAGGTCAAGCAGGATGAGGATGGCCTGCCTGCCCTCATCCTGCAGGAACTTGATAGAATCAGCTAGTTCGATCAGAGCTGTTTCTGTGGAATGGCCAGATCGAAATCCCGACTGCTGTGGATGCAGGATGTTATTAGTCTCTACAAAGGTTTTCAACTCTTCATATACCAGCTGTTCTGTGATTTTACCGAGGACAGGTAGTAATGAGATGGGGCGCATATTGGTAAGATCAGTGGGGGATTTGTTTGGCTTCTTCATCAGAGGCTTCACAATAGCCTTCTTCCAGTCATTGGGCACCATCCCGGAGTCGAGAGATTCATTTATGATGGTGTTAATATGGGGATTCACTGTGTCAATCAAATGGTGCAGGATGCTAGGTGGACAGGAGTCAGTGGGGGCTCCTGATTTACATGTCAAAATTGCCTTACGGGTTTGTTGAATGGAAACAGGTTTGAAACTAGAGAGCAGACAGTGGTTGTCTGTAACCTTGCAAAAGGTGGTCAAGGGAGGAGGGAAGTCTTTCTGAATATTAACAATTTTCTCCACGAAAAAGTCAGCAATTTGATTGCACAGGGTTGCCGATGGAGGAATTTCCGGCGCGAGAGTCTTGGGATGGGTGAAGGACTTAACTATAGTGAAGATAGTTTTTTGTTTTTGATGGGCATCATTTATGGCTTTAGTGAAATATTCCTTTTTTGCCTTTTTTATGTTAGAGAGGTATGATTTCCTTTGTTGGACATAAAGCGCCCTTGCGGCCTCATCGTATGTTTTTCTCCATTTTCTTTCTAGTCTACGACAGAGAAGATGGCTGTCGGCTAGGGCCTGGGTGAACCAAGGTGCGTTAGGTTTTCTTTTATGTAGATTCCCATGTTGATTTTTGGGAGCGGAATTCTCCAAAACAATTTGGTCAATCCAAGCATGGAAATTATGGGAGTCGGCAGTTGCGTCTCCGGTTGGTATCGGGGGATTAGGTGGGGGTTGAGAGGCCAATTTAATATGTTCCCGACACTTTCCTCCAATTCACTGTAAAGGAGGGGGGAGCGTTTCTTGTTAGGCAAGGTGGGGGCTTGTGTCTTGAATCAAGAAATATCATCGTACGAGACTCATTGCAGAATTGATATTGTTAATTATATTGTGGTGCATCTGTGTTTTTGTAAATGCTTTCATTTCTCCTTCCTTTTCTTACTTTGCATGTGTGCCCCACTTTACAGCACAAATACAAATTGGAAAATGTTTAAAGTGAGTCTGTGCATAGCACTTTGTACAGGAAGGGTTCCTTCCAGTACAAATCTTATGCTAGACTCACGGAGACACCCTTGCACCATGGCGCAAAATGTCTCTGTGGCACACAACAGCTGATTTCAGCACCGGAGCTAGTGAGAGGGGAGGAGAGGGCATTATTTTAGTAAATATGAAGCCTTCCTCTCTCCTTTTCACGCAGCGCAGCTCAGCATTTGCGGCTGATTCGGTGCGCTACGTGAAAAAAATAGTAAATCAGCCCCTTAGTGTTAGCATTGCTGTGATGAAGCCCAGGACCGCTCTAAGCAACAATGTGGTTGCTCTGCCCATAACGAGGGCCACTGGAAAAATGTGATGAACCAGCCCTGACATGTCCCGCATAAACATGCATCTGTCGCACTCGCCTCATAACCCACCACCTACGCATAGTTTGGAGATTCAAAAAAATACTTCTTGCTCAAGAGGATCAAAAGTTATCAACAATCGTGCACACTATGCGCAACGTGACTCTTTGCAGAACTTAACTGATCACCTTCCAGCTGTTGATTGATGTAATCGGGCAATAAATGACAATTTGCCTTGGCTAGCGTAAAAGTAAAACATTGTTAAAATATCAACACAGTAACATAAAAATGCCACAGAAAGTGCCACATAATTCTGGGGGGGGGGGGGGGGGGGTCGGGCTCACTGCACAGTGTTGTCCTCCACTGCCTCATAATACCTGTAGTCTTGCCTATAACCTGCTGCCCTGCCTGTTTTCAAGAGATTGCTCTCCGCTAGTCAAGACGTCAGCAACTGCTGGCCGTAGCTATTCGGTTTTATGTCAAAATAGTCCCAGAAAATTTTAGTCTTTCAAAATATTGGCCTGTACACAAATGAGCATAGAAGGTCAGCAGACTGTCCCTCGCCCATTCCTCTACTCTCGCCAGAGCACGCCCACACAGTCATGGGTAGAGCAAGGCTTACATTTCCGAAGAGGTGTACATATTTTCTCTGCAGTTTTATATAGCGCGAACTCGACCTGAACGTATTCCAGCGCTTTACACAGCACCAGTTGCATTACAGACGGACAGATTCATTTTTTGGGCACGGAGAGATTAAATGATTTTCCCAGAATCACAGCCTCCCGCCAGACTCGAACCCGGTTCCCCAGCGTCAAAGTTGGTCGCTCTAGCCGTTAAGCCACACCCTAGCCATAACACTCCGGCTGTTTGCCACTTACAAGCACTTGGCTCACGCACCTCGAGAGACGAGCCTCACAGGAATGTTTGCAGACGGAAAGTGCATTCCTTACCTGCTGCAGGGACGTCTTCCTCGTGTCGCCGGAGAAAACGCTCCCTGGCGGCCCCCGCGGTTTATACTCTGAACATTGTTAATCTTTAACTCCAGGCTGGGAATGGAGGACAAACGCTCACTGATTTATTAGGTACTGCAGCTGAGTGAAAAGTTGACCTGTCTCAGCAGGAGGTCATGTGATTGGTAACAAAAAACGGCATTCAGCACTTTATTCGGCGTATGGCCACCCAACGGCGTAACTCACCCCTGTCTTCCACTACCATAGTAAAGATAATAATTCACTTAGATCTTGTAAAATAACAGATGAAATAATCACCCTTTGCCGCACTATGGATTTAATGTTATGATTTTACTTTTATTCTATGTTGTGTTTTTAAATATGTTGTCTTTTATGACTTGAAGTCAAAATAAAGACTTATTTTGATTTGATTTGATAATAATTCAGTGTACCGTACTTCATTTTCTGTTGCACACTTGGAATGAATTAAAATGGCACACTGAGAAATTTTTCATGGGGTAAGGGGTATGTGCACTCCTGCTACCCACTGGTGGCGAGCTTTCTTCAGTGTCTTTTCCAATAGTCTCCCTTCCAATCAGATGCCAGTCACTCAACGCCCTTACTCAGCACCCTATTCAAGTAATCCTTTGACCCAGAAATATCTCAAAACCTCCCAGCGGCCTTAATAATAATAGGTAACTCTACTCCAGCATTTTATGACTTGTGTCGCAATGTCCCCGAGTGGTCGCTAGCGGAAGAGCTGTGTATTGTCAGAGTGATAAAAGTTATTAGAACATTGGAATTTTGAGCACTCCATTGAATACAATGGAGTGCTCCAGGCTTCTACTGGCCGGTAGAAGCCCGCAGAGCAACATTCCAATGATTTTTTTGTTCACAGCTGCTGCTGTGAACAAAGGCCTCTCGGAGTCAGAGGGTGTTTAAACCCCCTCGGGCTCTGAGAGACCTTTGGTTTTAGTAATTAGGACATTCTGCACTCTAGGGGCGGTATGTTCTAATAGCCTTCAAGCCCTCCTAGCAGGCTTTACTGGCGAGTAAAGGCCCACTCCCTTGTTAAAGGCCCTCGCCTTCGGTTCGGACCTTTAACGCTGGAGCGGGCATTTAATGGCCGGTAGAGTCCGCTAGGTAGGGCTCTAAGGCTTTATTAGAACATTGGACTGTTGGGAGCACCATTGAATGCAATGGAGTGCTCCGGGCTTTTAATGGCCGGTAGTAGCCCTGAGCTCCTACATTCCAATGTTGTAGTTCACAGCTGTTGCTGTGAACAAAGGCCTCTCTGAGCCAGAGGGACTTAAAGCGAGGCCTTTGTTTTATTTGTTAGGACATTCTGCCCTCTAGTGGCAGAATGTTCTAATAGCCTTATAGACCTCAGAGCTGGGCTATACCAACATTAAAGCCCCACTCCCTTCGGCTGGGGCCTTTAACAACGGAGTGGACCTTTGATGGCCGGTATAGCCCACTCTGGCAGGTTATTAAGGTTATATTAGAACATTGGAATGTTGAGAGCTCCATTGAAGGCAATGAAGTGACTCTGGGCTTTTTATGGCTGTTATAAGCCTTCTGCTCCAACATTCCAATATTGTCCTTCACTGTGAACAAAGGCCTGGAGGAGCCTGAGGGGATTTCAATCCCCTCCGCTACTTGCGGCCCTTGTTTTATTTGTTAGAACATTCTGCCCTCTAGTTGGGGAATGTTCTAAAAGCCTTATAGCAATCGGAGGCTGTCTTATAACAGTATTAAAGTCCCGCTCCCTTATAAAGGACCTCGCCGACGCTGGAACAGGCTTTTAATGGCCGATATATCCTGCTAAGGCTATATTAGAACAGTGGCAGAGTGGGCTAAAGAACGGTGATGGATTAAACCCAGATCTGTTGACTGGGTGTGAGTGTTTGATTGGTTCAGATGCTCCCTCCATCACCACCCCTTTTTGTACTTCTTTGTTCGCCATAAGTTGGCAGGGTATGCTCAGACGCGAGTCCCTTGCTCACTTTGCCACTGGATTCAAGCAAGCCTGGCTGAAGACGGCTGTAATGCCAGAAACCGGTCCTAGGAAGCTTGTTTCCGGTCCAGGGAAGGCATGGCTTGGCAGTTCGGGCTGGACTGTTCCCATGAGGTACAGGGTCAGACTGATTTGCATATGGCCATGTCTGAACTGGGGTGGCAGAGTGGGCTAAAGAACGGTGATGGATTAAATCCAGATCTGTTGACTGGGTGTGAGTGTTTGATTGGTTCAGATGCTCCGTCCATCACCACCCCCTTTTGTACCGCTTTGTTCACCATAAATTGGCAGGGTATGCTCAGAGGTAAGTCCCTTGCTCACTTTGCCCCTGGATTCAAGCAAGCCTGGCTGAAGACGGCTGTAATGCCAGAAACCGGTCCTAGGAAGCTTGTTTCCAGTCCAGGGAAGGCATGGCTTGGCAGTTCGTGCTGGACAGTTCCCATGAGGCACAGGGTCAGACTGATTTGCATAAGGCAATGTCTGAACTGGGGTGGCAGAATGGGCTAAAGAACGGTGATGGATTAAACCCAGATTTGTTGACTAGGTGTGAGTGTTTGATTGGTTCAGATGCTCCGTCCATCACCACCCCCTTTTGTACCGCTTTGTTCGCCATAAGTTGGCAGGGTATGCTCAGACGTGAGTCCCTTGCTCACTTTTCCACTGGATTCAAGCAAGCCTGGCTGAAGACAGCTGTAATGCCAGAAACCGGTCCTAGGAAGCTTGTTTCCGGTCCAGGGAAGTCATGGCTTGGCAGTTCGGGCTGGACTGTTCCCATGAGGCACAGGGTCAGAATGATTTGCAAATGGCCATGTCTGAACTGGGGTGGCAGAGTGGGCTAAAGAACGGTGATAGATTAAACCCAGATCTGTTGACTGGGTATGAGTGTTTGATTGGTTCAGATCCTCCTTACATCACCACCCCCTTTTGTACCGCTATATTAGAACATTGGAATGCTGGAAGCATGAAGACAATAGAGTGGCTCCAGGCTTATAATGGCTGGTATAAGCCTTCTGCTCCAACATTCCAATGTTTGTCTTTCTGTTTCTCCCTTTTTAATTTAGAACATTCTACCGTTAGTGGGTGGAGTGTTCTAACAGCCTTATAGCCCTTCTGCATCGGGCTATGCCTGTTGCTAAAGGCCATCGCCCTAGTTATAGGCCTGAACCGCTGGGAGAATGGGCCCAGCTTATTGATAATATGTTTTGCCCCCCAATGAGGAGGTCACTTCTTAATTAACTAATTGTGTTGAATATTATGTAACCTGTACAGAGGACTGAGCTGAGGAGGTGCTCCTGAAGAAAATGAGCTCCAGTGACACTCCCCTGGGCACTGTGACATTTAAAAAAAAAAAAACCAGAAAGCACAGAAGACCCCTTACATCCTGCTGAGTGGCAGCTGCGGGAAGAGCCTGAATGCGGACACCATAAAAAAATGATTTGTTGTGGGAGAGCAGAAGTAGATGGCACCTCAGTGCAGAGTTGTACACTGAATTTTATTTCATGTGTCCAGGATTTAGAACCCTGGAATGTTACTGTTGGATCCAGCACCACCAATGGAGAAAGTTCAAAAGAGGCCATCTTGAAGCACTGATGCAAAACATCAAATTGCGTAAAACTTGTCATCACGGATTGACTTGTGAGCCCGAGTGACTATCGCAGCCATTCTGTCTAAGCATCTCAGGGGTTAAACTATAGAGTGAGCTTTCTGGTGATCCCATTGCTCAATTTTGGATTATAGTGCCGCCAAAAGGTTGTGCCATGTGGGAATTTTGAGGCAGAGCTGTTAAATCGAAGTATTAAGGTACACAGGAGCCACTTGGATGGAGTAAACCCCTTTATTCAAGTACTTAAGGATACACCTCAGCCACAATTCACTGTTCACTAGCTGTCACCCTTCAGTGCCTCAGGGAAGCTCGAGTTAGAATGCTCTGGCACTAACATTCCAAAAACATCATCAGAGCCCTATGACAAAAGGTACTCTGGCAAAACCATTAACAGGCGGGGGAGGGGGGAGAAAGAGATAGAAAATCCATGGATAGGAAGATACCACACATCCCCCTTCTTTATAAATTCAGGTTCCCCTCCTGTAAGAGAGCAGAAAAGGGGAAAATAATTAGAAGTGAATAGGAGAGGTGATAACAACAATGGAAAGACTGTAAACCATACATTTCATGTGGTAGTAACTTCTAAGTCCTTAGGAAAGGTTGAGCGGCACCTTCTCCTCCAACTTGTCCTAATGGCGTATTGGACCTCTTGTCTGTCAAGTGTTGTAGGTGCACTGGCTTTTTCGGGTGCCCCTTTTCTGTCAACCTCCTCTGTGGTCATGCTCCGTCCAGGAGCGGTGCATCTCGCAACCCTCCCCATGTTCCAAATTCTCCCATCTTGAGTTTTCACTGCATTTTTGAAGAGTTTCACTATTCTCATTGGTTCAATGAACACTGACCATCTTGCCCTCCCTGTTGGGGCTTTGAACTTGACCAGATCACCCAATTTGAAGTTCACCTCTTTAGCTCCATGTATTCCGTCATATCTTGCTTCACTTTCAGCTTGTAACTTCTGTTCTCTTTCTCTCTGTTTAGTGTTGCTGCTAATGTCTACCCTCTCCGTATGCTACTTCATCCACCCTGGTACCAATCTGGAACTGGGCTTCCTCGCTTTTATCAGCACAAAAGGTGTTTTATTGCTTGTTTGGTGTGGTGTCCGGTGATAGGCTTCTAGCTGTTTGATGACCTCTTCTCTCCAACTGAGCCCACTGGCTGTGGCTAAGAGGATGCCCTCCTTAATAGTTCTGTTTAACCTATCTACCATCCCATTGGCTTAAGGGTGCTAGAGTGCACTCAGCTTGTGTCGGATCCCATTACAATGTAGGAATTCTTTCATTTCTTGTGAGCAGAATTGGCTCCGTTATTCATTTGTATGGAGCTGGGTAAACACTATTTCAGGAACTCCTCTACCAGAAAACTTATCACCGTCTTGGTGTTTATCTCCGAGACGAACTTAAGTTCAGTCCAACAAGGGAACAAGTCTACTAATGCCAGGATGTATGGCAATTGTTTTTCTCCTGGCAATGGACCTATTATGTCCAAGGCTATATCTATCCAGGAGCCCTCAGGTAGAGATCTACAATGCTGGGGTGGCATGTGGAGTTTGAGTACTTTGTCGCTGGAGGTACATGACAAGCACTCCTGTATCTTCCTTTCTATATCTAAATCCATGTTAGGCCACCAAAAGTCTAGGCGTAGTCTCTGCTTTGTCTTGGTGATCCCCAAATGTCCTTCATGGGCCAGATAAACCAGTTTATCTTTCATAGATTTAGGAGGGATTAATTTGGTGTTCCTGAAGAGACACCCATCCACAATGGATAGTTGCTCTTTTACCATCCAATATGGTTTGAGTTGTTCATCATGTCTTTCCCGACCTGTCCACCTGTCTTTAGTGTTCCTGCATACTGTCTATAACAGTGTGCCTGATTCCAATTCTTACTTCACCTGTGTCTCCTCCACTGCCCCTTGAGTGACACATGCTCCTTCCAGTTGGGAATCAAGATATTCTTCTTCCTGAGAAGTGACATTCACTTCCTCTTCTTCTGGGTTCTCAACTAGACAAGCGAGGCAATCTGCTGCATAGTTTCTCACTCCTGGGACATATTCTACCCTAAACGTGTATTCTTGAAGGCTAACCACCCACCTCCTGATTCTACTTGAGATGGAATCTAACAGTTTTTTTGTAAATATTTCCGTGAGAAGCTTGTGGTCAGTCCTTACAGAGAATCTGGTCCCCCAAATGAAATTTATGAATTTATTGACTGCCCACTATACAGCCAATGCCTCCTTCTCAATCATCGAATAGTTATTTTCAGCTTGTTTCAGTGATCGGATGCAAAAGCAATGGTCTCCTCACCTTTCAGACCTATTTGTACCATCATCGCCCCAAGGCTCTTTGAGCTAGCATCTGCTGTTATTGTAGTTTGTCTGCCTGGTACAAATGCCTTAAGATTGGGGGCTGAGGTTAATGCAGCCTTGGTGTCCTCAAATTCTGCCTGGCACTTCTTACACAAACCAAATTGCACCCCGTTATTTAATAAGGCAAATATGTGGTATGTCCGTCTTGCAAAATTGTGGACAAACTTGCTGTAGAATTCTAGCATCTAGGAAGGACTTAACCTCTTCTTTAGTCTTAGAAGTTACTAGCGTCATGATGGAGTCTCTGAGTTCAGCCTCTGGCAGTATACCTTCAGCCGTTATCCTGGGTCCCAAGTAGTCTATTTCCTGGCAGCCAATTTAGCATTTCTCCCTTCTTACTGTAAGGCCCTGTTCACTGAACCTCTTAAATGCTTGTTTGATACTGTGGCCATGTTGTTCCTTGTTGTTCCCAAATATTAACACATTGTCCTGTTAGCAGAATACCCCTGTGATCCCTTGGAGCATGCTGCTCATTATTCTTGCATTATTGCCAGTAAGGCCCGGACTTAGTAAAGGCTATCCCAGCGGACTATCTGAGTTATATACTAGATAGACCGAAAAAAAGAGGAGGAGGTCTCGCGATCATATATCACTCTTCCATTAAAGGTAGCTTCCTCCCTATAGCGTCGGACTCCTGTGAGGCCCTAGCATTTAACCTAATTTTATCGGACCATCAATCTTTCAAGGGATGCCTTATATACAGACCTCCAGGCACCAAAACTAGGTTTCTGGGGGCAGTGGGTAACTTTTTAGAGGAAGCATTGTGCACCAAGGCCTACACTGTCCTCGGGGATCTTAATTTCCATCTGGAGTCCAGTCAGGACAGTGATACAGTGGCATTAATAGAACTAAAGGAAGGGCTGGGTCTAATGCAGGTGGTCACAGGGCCCACTCATAAAGCAGGCCATACCTTGGATGGGATTTTCACGAGTCACCCAAACTTGCAATTTTCCCGGTCAGAGCCCATAGCCTGGTCAGACCATGCTGTGGTATGGTTTAGTATTCAAGATGCGGCAGTACATAGGGCAAGTCGAAATAAGAGGGAACTTAAGGTCAGCAGAGGCTGGTCTAAAATAGATGGGACTGTCTTTAAGGAACTGTTGACATCCTCTATGGTGCCCCTGCCTGCGGATCAGAGGAAGCCGCCACTATGTATGCCAATTGCATTGACGAGGCCTGTGTCAAACTGGCTCCACCTAAAAGCTGGCCTTCTACTCGAACGGCTCCATCAGCCCCCTGGTTTACAGATTAACTCAGGGACATAAGTGCGAGTGTAAAAAGCTAGAACGAATTTGGCGCAAAAATTACAGCATAGCCGAGAAAAAGATATACAGGGCCAGTCAGGGAAAATATAAAGAGAGAATAAGACAACTCAAGGAGGCCTATTTTTCAGATTGCATCCGTGGGGCAAAAAATTCGTCCAAGGAACTTTTTCATACAGTAACAAGTTTGGCCACACCTAAAGCAGCTGTCACGCCTCCAAGCCAGGAACTCTGTGAGAGTCTGGCTCAGTTCTTCTCAAGCAAAGTGGAAAAGATCTTTGCATTGTTAGGAGCGCCGGTGGCACAGAATCTGCAGGCATCCAGATCGGGGAGCCAGACAACAGTTACCCAGAGCTCTAAATTGCTGGACTTCGTCCCAGTGGAAGGGGACGAGATTAAGAGACACTTGCTGAGCCTAAAATCTAGATCACCCTATGATCCCTGTCCAGTAACAGTTGCAAAGCTAGCAGCAACCCCTATAGCTAATGCCCTAGCCAGACTATTCAATCAGCTATTTGAGATGGGGGATTTCCCATCGAGCTGGAAGTGGGCTTTCATCAAGCCGCTACTAAAAAAGCCCAACTTGGACATCTCAGACCCAAACAGTTACCGGACAATCTCAAGACTTCCTATGCCGGCCAAGATCATAGAAAGGATCATGAACATCCAGCTCAGTGCACACTTAGGAACCACTCAGGGGCTAGACATCTCACAGCATGGGTTTAGACCAGGCCACAGTATGGAGTCCGCCCTGATCAAGTCAACAGAAGAGGTCAGGAAGGTGATGGACTCCGGAGGTCGGGCGGCCCTGGTTATGCTGGACTTGTCAGCGGCCTTTGATACGGTCCACCATACCATCTTGGTGGACCAGCTGGAAGAAGGTGGGGTCCAGGGGAAGGCCTTAGACATTTTGAGATCTTTCTTGACTAACAGGGTCCAGTAGTTGCGCTAGGGGACTTTGAGTTGAAACCCTTCCAACCATCTTGTGGGGTTCCTCAGGGTTCCTCACTTAGCCCTACCTTGTTCAATGTTTATGTCTCCTCCCTGGCCCTAGTCATCCGCTCCCATGGGTTCGAACTTACATCGTACGCAGATGACACACAGATTGTGGTGACACTGCTACCAGGGAGGGAGACTGATGTGGACAGCAAGTTCCAGGAGTGCATGAAGGCTGTGAACAAATGGATGGCCGGAAACTGTTTAAAACTCAATTAGGCTAAAACCGAAGTGATACTGTTTGGCTCTACGGTCAATTTTTGGGGCCAGAGTTGGTGGCCAGAAGAGATGGGGAGTCTTCCCGTTCCAGTCAATAAGGTCAAGAACCTGGGGGTCATTATAGATGATAGACTCTCCTATGGACCTCAGGTAAATGCCTTGGCTTCATCTATCCATTGGACATTGAAAATCCTCCGGAAGGTTCTTCCGTTCCTCCCAGGGGAATGCAAAAAAACAGTTGTGACGGCCTTGGTGCTCTCACGATTGGATTATTGCAACAGTTTGCTCCTTGAAGCCCAGCAGGGAATACTTGACAAGTTACAGATACTGCAGAATGCAGCAGCACACCTACTTACAGGCCTGCCTAAGTTTGCATCCATCTCCCATGAACTGGTGAAACTACATTGGTTGCCAGTAAGGAAGCGGATCCTATTCAAAAGCATGAGTATTGTCTATAAGGCGACCCATGGTATAGGCCCAGCATTCCTGGGGCAACATTTTCCCCTGTATAAACCAGGTAGACTTTTGAGGTCAGCCAATTTGGGATTGATCAAGACCCCACGCATCAGGAAAGTTTGTTGGGGAGGCAGGAGTTTTAGCTGAGGGGCGGCGGTAGCCTGGAATGCTCTTCCTGTGGCACTCCGACTGCCCTGAGCTGATGACCTTTCGGAGAAAGCAAAAAACGTGCCTTTTTGTAAACTAGTTCCGGGGATATAGTTTAGGAGTTATCAGGATAGCGCCAGGACACCGTACGGTAACAGTGCGCTCTACAAATGTCACAAATAAATAAATAAATAAATATTCTTTGGAACACAGCGGCCACCGACACAAGTTCAAACGGCATGCGTTTGAACTTGTAGGACCCCATGGGCCTTACAAATGATGTAAGTTCTTGGGACTCTGTATGTAGTCTGACCTGGTAGTATGCTGATGTTGGGTACAATGTTGAAAATAACTTTGCTCCTGCTACCTTGGTCATCATCTCTGTGATGTTGAGTAATGGGAACTTATCCACCACCACCTCATTGTTCAATGCTCTTAGATCTATGCATAGGCGAACTGCCCCATCACTTTTCTTTGCCACCATGACTGGTGTCAACCACTCTGTGGCTTTTACTGGTTCAATCACTGCTAGGCTGCACAGTCTCTCCAATTCTTTTCTAACTGCCTCATGCATGGATAAGGGTAAACTCCTCACTTTGGCTGTTACAGGTTGAGCGTTTTCCCTCAGCCTAATCTTATGAACATAGTGTCTTAAACACCCTAGCTGCTCCGTAAATACCTCATTGAATTCCTTTTCTGTACTAAAAATTGTTTTGTCTATGCTCTCGATTAGTATTTGGGGATCTTTGTTGGGGTCAAGGTATATCCCAAGCTCCTTTTGTTCCGGCCAACCCAGGATAGTGTCACCTTTATGTGAAATGTACCCTTTGTTGACGGTGTATCTGTACTTGTACTCTATGCTTCCCCAAAAGTACCCCAACATCTCTATGGGATGCCCACCATACCCTCCTGGTTTAATGTCCATTTTATATAACCATTTCTGTCCTTTAAACATTTTCACAAACATACTCTTAGCAAGTATTGTCAACTTTGAAAATGACACCAAAGAGAAAGGGGATCAAAGCACTAATTCCCGCACCGATCTAACGTCCCCTACAGTTCCTAAGAAACAAAGTGAAGGTGCCGATAGCCTGAGACACAATCCCCTATGTCCCATGAAGATTAAGTGAGAACAAATCTCATTGTCTCTTCAAATTCAATACACAAAATTGTGGCTCCGCACCCTTCTAATAAGTCAGCTTTACATATATTTTTTAAGATTGCAGTCATTATACAATGGTATTCACAAGTTTGAAGATTCTCATTCATTTTCCCAAAGTGAAGTCAAACACAAGTTCTGGAAGTTTAAAACTTGATCTTTATTCAGTTTTCAATCAGATAGCCAACGTGTTTCGTCCATTACCGGACTTCTTCAGGGCATTACACGTTTTTAATACTATTCCAGGATGTATGTGCCTGTCGATAATCAATTCAACCCGGATGGTTTTAAAAGATTGCCTATCAGTTTTTGGCAATGTGGAAAGACAGCTTTAAGGTTATCAGTCGATACTGCAGAGTGCAACCGCAGAAGCACGCGTGTCGTCAATCATGTGGTCATCTGGTTCATCGATCGTCATTTAAAAAAAAATCTTTATATTAAACATTAAACATATGCTTCAGATAGACACAATACGGTGTACATGTTGGGGGGTTTGGCATATACAATTCCACATTTCCGATCTCCCAGTTCCCCGCTTTTACAACCAACACTCTCAAGGGTACAGTTAGCTTGTGCAATCCCCTTATTATCCTTGTTCCCTCCCTCGTGCTACTGCCCATTATTTCCTATATTTTGCCCAGGGCCCCCATATCTTTTCCCATTCGTGTGGGTAGCCCCTGCTATGGTATATTGACTGCTCCGCCCGTTGACACCATTCCAGGTCGTTTTTCCATGACTCCAATGTTGGGGCCTCCCCTGCACTCCATACTCAGGCAATGTTTCTTTTAGCCACTCCTCCTGCCAAGGCGAGCCAGATCTTGGCCCATTTTAGCCAGACTATCTCACCCATCATTCCTAGGATATGGCATATCGCCTCCGCCGGGACCAGGGCACCCACCACTGTTGTCATCACCTGGGCCAGACCCCACTTCACAATATGTGAAAGAATGTTCCTCTCTCACCACACCCCTCCACTCCTCAGACATACAATGTCCTCTGTGGTACTAAACTGTCCTTGAAGTGTAGGACCCATGCAAAATACGGAGTTGAATTAGCTGAATCGTGCCCTTATAGCTATTTCTCTGGGGCTCTGCAGGGTTTCGGCGCAGTCGTTGTCCTCAAGCTGACCCTAGTCTGACTCCCAGGCCGCCCCCAGGGGACCCATGCAGTTTTGGGAGTTGTTTACTAGCTTCCTGCATGTGAGGGATGGATATAGCACTATCTATCATTGGGTCAAGTAGAAGTCTATCTTTGAGTGGTGTGTATTCCTTAATGGATCCCCTTCCTATAGGTGACAAGGAAGTGCATATCCTATAGGTGACAAGGAAGTGCGTACTGCAGTTGCAGATATCTAAAGTGCGCTCCCTCCCCCATCTGCAATTTTGTCAATAGGCTGCTAAAGTCAATCATTTTCCCTCCTCTCCAGATATCTCTCAGAAGGTCTATTCCTATAAGGCTCCATCTATTGAAGCCCTCCAAGTGCCTCACCTCACCCAGAAAATCTCCTTCCCAAAGTTGGGTTTGCTCCGTAAGCTTGGCCTCCCAGCTGACCAATTTAGTTGCCTTCTGCCATGCCGTGAGCACTGTCTGCTTGTGGGCCGGGAGGGACGAACTACCCTTTTTTTCAGGTAATTGCCCTTGCCCATAGCTAGTCGGTCGACCTGATATGCCGGCTCCTCGATCGCCAAGAAGACCCACCCATTGATGTTGATGAGCAGTGCAAGCCAGTAATATATTCTAATATTGGGGACAGCCAGACCCCCCTCATACGCCCCTTGCTGTAGCCTTTTCAGTGCGATCCTGGGGCTACCCCCCTACCCCCCTACCCCCCACAACAATGTTCGTAGCTCCGTGGACGCCGACGTCAGGGTCAGGAGCTCACCCGCTAGAGAGCACTTTTGTCATTTTTAGGCTCCACCTTGGTACCTTTGACTACTAACACCTCACTAAAATCTTCTGTGATTTCATTTACTTTCGGCTTTTCCTCACTATCTTGTTTTATTTCTTACACACAATGTACCATATGATTGACATGTTTAGCTACTATTAACACCTTCCCTAGTGGTGGATCATCTTTTAACCACAATTCTTCTCTTATTTTCTCAATTTTGCGTGTGAGTAAAAATTGATCTCTTATGCGCTCCTCACATGTTGCCCCAAACTTGCATGTAACAGACAACTTTCTAAGATCTGATACAAATTCTTCAACTGCCTCTCCTTCTTTCTGACCCCTCTTCCCGGAGTGATAACGTTCCATTATGATCCTAATTATTCCATCAGGTCCTAATGCCTAATTGAGTAAGGAAGGTTTGGGCATATTACCAACAACTAGCGATAATTTTCGCTAAATGCGCTTAGCGACTTTTTTTTTTATCGCTGCCTATTGCTAGATATTTTTGTGGAGAAAACATGCTATCAGCAACGTTTTTCTCCATAGCGCTGAAATATCCAGCGATAGAGGCGTAATGCGAGAATATCGCTGAGAATACATCGATATTCTCGCATTAGCTAAGAAATGCTCTTAGCCATGTTATCCACCTCCCATTGGATAACATGGCTAAGAACTGGTCAGAGCAGGCGTTAGTTAATGGCGATAGCGGGAATATTTCTATCGCTACGCCAGCCTTGTGAATAGGCGATAGCGACGTTATCGACTGCTTTCAGACGCTAACGGGTTGGGTACGCCCACTTTGCATGTCATTAGCGATAAATATCGCTGACATGCAAAGCGGGCCCCAAACCGCTCGCTATCGTCTTCAAGCTGTCGCTAACTGCTGTTAGCGACAGCTTGATAATAGGGCGATAGAATTTCCGCCGCTTAGCGGCCGAAAACGGCCGCTAAACTGGCGAAAAGTGCCTATCGCCCCCCTTGATAATATGGCCCGTTGTTTTTTATCATTGGTAGTTCACTTTTCTGGATGATGGGAAGTGCAGTTTCTGTCAAACTTGGCTGCTCAAAAAATATAAAGCTTTATCGAGGAGGATACTACTCATATCTGCTTCTTATACTGAAATCAGGACTTTCTTTAAATAACTATCTGTGAACATATTCATTGAACACTATAACTTTTTACAGGCTAAGCATTATTAATTGTAATCTCTGCTGAAACACCCAATACATTTCTAGCCAATCAAATGGATAAAATCCTTCATAACTACTGTTAGAAATGGGATTTCTGGTTGGCTAGAGCTTGCGCCTAAGCCAGGCAGAAACCACCACTCTAGTCAGGGCAAGGAGTTACCCGCTGAAGATAACCCCTGCTCACCCCCTTGGTAACTTGGCACGAGCAGTCAGTCTTATCCCAGAGGCAATGTGTAAAGCGTTTGCGCAACAAACTCACACAGCAGCGACACACTAGGCACACCACAAAAGAAATTCCACACAAGGTTATGTAAAAATAGCCTTTGTATTACTCCGAAACACACTAAATCATAATCACAAATATACACTGTGCCAACTGGCACTAGGTAGTACTTTACAGGGGATTATATACAGGACAGGGCTAATCGGGCCACTGTCAGCACCATGAGAATCACAAGTAGTGAAAATAAAACAACCAGTAACTACTGGTATTAGCATTAGGCATAAACACATTACACATAAAACACACTAGGTATAAATCATCCTAGGCATGTATCCTACATTATCAGTGCACCTCAGGAGCACTTAGCATAGACACATTATGCGAAATAACATTTGGCATAAGCATGTTTTGCACAACATTAGGGCCATGCGCCCTACCAGCACCTTAGGTGCTCACAGGCCCACTGGCCTTCCTCGGGGGCCCATCTGGGACTTCCCCCATGCCCTATGTCCAAATAGTCAGGGCTCTACGCTACCACTGCAGCCAGGTGCAGGTCCAATAGGCCGGCACCAGAATTAGGGGTGAGAGGGTGTAACCCACCCTTGTCTTTCCTGAGACACAACAGTGCACCCCCAACGTTGCAGCTGCCGCGATCTGGGGGTACAGCTATGTAGCCAAAAGAAATCGGCACCAACAGTGCCTTGGGAGCCCCTCCTTCCCGGCACTCCTCTGTCAGGGAAATCGCGCAGGCACCCGCCAGAACCCCTGGTGCTCAACATCAGCCCCCCTCACCACTTATTTGGGGCTGAGGAAGGCAGAGAGCAGCCATCTACTGTAATCGGTGACCTGTAGTCACTGGTGTCCCTCCGATCCCTCCCTGCGGGCCGAGTCGACTCGGGCGTCGTCTTTGACCTTTGTCTGCTGCTGCGGTGGCCCTTGGGACACAGAGCGAGGTCCCCGTGTGCCATACACAGGGCACTCCTCGCCACAACGGGAGCCCCACCTGGAACCAGGCACAAGGTGGCCTGACTTCGGCTCCGGCCTCCAGACTCTTTTCCGGTCTCTGGCCACTCCCCAGGTTTGGCTCCTTGCCTGACTTCTGGCCTACTCGTCCGGACCGAGCGGAGCTTGAGCCCTTCTTCCTGGGCTCAGGAATACATGAGCAAGTGCAATGCTGGAGTGCTCGTCACAAACTCTTGCAGGACAAAGTGGGAGCCCACCTTCTTGGGACTTGTAGCAGCATGCGGCGCTCTCCACATCACTCAGGGAGCCTCGCCCACCACGCAACGCGAGGGAATCCCTGTGCCGGGATTCCCTTGAAACACAGCGCTTTCGAGCACCAGGATCCCTGGGGCACTCCTCAAGCCCTGGGGCGGTGTGGGCCCCACTCTGGGGCTCCAGTCATAAAGATGCAGCGCTCACAAAGCGCTAAGTCCAAGGTCACCATGGGCAGAGCTGGGCACAGACAGGCCAGCACGTAGGGACCATCAGGAGATAGTAGCTGGGTCCCACAGCGGTTCCTCCTGATGCACAGCAGTCCTTCGCCCAAAACAGATACAAGTAGGCTCCCAAAAAGCACACAGACATGGGGTCACAACCCCAGTATTTACACCTCACATGTCTTTGTTCTCTCCCCCTGGCCCAGGCCCAGGTTTAGGCCCGGTCCAAACCAGTTCTGGAGGTACTCCAACCTTTGTTTACAGGGCACAAACACCCTCATTGTCAGAGTAGGTCCTGTCCCCTGACACACCACAGGGGGTCAGAGCCAGCATTGAACAAGGCAGGCACAGACCTATTCAGGCTACTCCTCCTACTACTCCAAATGCAGATCTGCTTATTCGGCCTAGCGCTGACTCACCCTGCCCCTCTGGAGCCACTGCAGATCATCAGCCCCTGTCACTCCGGAGCCAGACATGCAATACACATCAGGCAGGCACAAAGACAAGTAGCACACAAAAAGGCCAACTTCTAAAAGTGGAATTTCTAAAATAGTGATAATAAATCTGCGCACACCATTACACGGCATTTATTATCACTATTCCAAACATACTAAACTTGACCAAGCTGCTCCTCTCAGATTAGAAATTACCACTGAAACACTTATCAGGGAATCCCCAATGCATTCCTATGAGAAGGCAGCCTCACAGCAGTGAGAATCCAAAATGGCTGTTTGTCACTACCAGGACATGTCACACAATTAAAGTACATGTCCTACCTTTTACCTACAATGCACCCTGCCCATAGGGCTAGCTAGGGCCTATCTTAAGCGTGACTGACATGCAGTAAAAGGGGGGTCAGAGACATTGCACCCACTTTATGTACCACGTCACAGCTGCAGTTAACTGCGCGCACAGGCCCTCCAATGGCAGAGGCCTGAGACGGTTTGAAAGGCTACTTTGGTGGGTGGTGTAATCAGCACTAAAGTGCCCAGAGTCCTAAAACAACTAACTCCAGGATAGCAAAAAGACTAGGAGGAAGGCAAAAAAGTTCAGGGATGACCCTGCAAAAAGGGCTAAGTACAACAACTACAAAAACACCAAGGTACAGGATGGAAGCATCACAAATAAACAACAAAAGCATTAGGCTGCCCAAACCAAGAACTGCAGCAATACAGAGTACACCAACAACTTATAGTCATAGAACTTCCACAATTACCAAACTAGATTCAATGACCAATCAGAAAATCTCTCAACAAGGGACGCATCCACTCAGACCAAAAAGCCTAAAAGCCAGCTAACAACACATCATACTGACTGAGACCAAATCACATCAGCGAGCAGAAGAAAGCCCTGGAAACCAATAAGACCTGGGAGGAGCAGACACAGCATAACAAGAAATACAAAGCAACAAAATATAGGCAGCCAGAGGCAGATACAGACCAAAACATAGTCTAGGAAGAATCACAGCCTCTGTCGTTAATGAAAAACACAGGTCGCATGTGCAGCAAGAATCTTGAACCTTCCTTGAGAACCTGAGGCAACCTCTGTGCTCCTCAGTGACAACACCACCAAAAGTGAGAAGGTTACTGAATACTAGACAAAATAAGACCCACACTTACAAAGTGAGAATAAAATAATCTTGTCACATCTGCTCCAAAATGAACACTGCGATACAAAAGGGGATGATGGACGGAGCGTTTGAGCAAATCAAACACTCACACCCAGTCAACTGATCTGGGTTTAATCCATCACCATTCTTTAGCTCACTCCGCCACCCCGGTTCAGACATGGCCATATGCAAATCAGTCTGACCCTGTGCCTCATGGGAACAGTCCTGCCTGAACTCCCAAAGCCATGTCTTCCCTGGACCGGAAACAAGCATCCTGGGACCGGTTTCTGGCATTTCAGCCGTCATCAGCCAGGGCAGCTTGAATCCAGTAGCAAAGTGAGCAAGGGGCTCACGTCTGAGCATTCCCTGCCAACTAGGGCGAACAAAGCGATAGAAAATGGGAAACACCCAATAGTGTGCTACCTACTGTACCAGGCAATGTGTTAAAAAGAGGCCTGCTATGCACCGCCAGCTGTTGGCTTCCCATCGCAACCCCACGCGATACAACTGGATAGGGGTTCTGTACACTCGGTTCAGGAATTTAAAATGAATTAGTCTTAATTTATAGTTGGGTGATAGTGCTTCTAGCTGGCCACAGCAATAGTCCATTGCACCTCAGTAATGGGAGTCTCAAGCTCCGAGTTACAGTCCTCCATAAAATTACTTTTCACTGCAGGAGCTTATTTTTACATGGAGTTGTACAATCTAGTGATTAGCTTGCGAGGGGAGTCATGTAAACAAAAGCATTTTAACAATACCTTGACTAACTTCCTGGAAATTAATGACATATTGCATCCCACTCAGATGGGTTTTCGAGCCGCCCATATTACAGAATCAGCACTGTTGGTGGTCACAGAGGAGTTAAAGGCACAATTGGACCAGGGTGGCTCTGCTGCCATCCTTTTGTTAGACCTCAGTGCAGCATTTGACACCGTAGATCATACCATTTTAATGGAGGAACTAAAGAAGTGGCATGGACTGGTTGGCTTCTTTGTTGGAAGACAGGTCCTTCCAAGTGATGGAAAGGGACTGTTTTTCAGACCATCTCCCAATTACATGTGGCGTCCCACAGGGATCTTCCCTTAGTCCTACCCTATTTAATATTTATGTACGACACCTGGCTAATATAGCACAGGAAGATGGTGTCTCAGTGGTGTCATATGCTGACGACACACAGCTGATAGTCTCCCTAACAGATACCGCAAACCAGCAGTCACTGTCTGGAGAGAGTGGTAAATTGGATGGCCAATAGTCATCTGAAATTAAATGGTGAAAAAAACGGAGATTATGCTACTAGGAAAACCTATTATCCAGGCACCCCTGACACAGGGGCCCCATTGCATGGGAAAACCCACCTATTCCCAAACCAGTGATAAAAAACGTGGGGGTTTGGATGGAGAACTCTCTCCCGATGGATTGCCAATCCAGGAAACTGTCAGGAATATGTTTTTCTCTGCTTAAAATACTAAGGAAGATTATTGAGGTGATACCGGAACATCTGAAAAAAACTGTCATCTAGTCTCTTATAATCTGGCGATTGGACTATGGCAACTCACTTTACGTGGGCGCGCCCAAATATGTGCCAAAGAGACTACAGGTAGTACAAAATGCGGCAGCAAGACTCCTTCTAAAAATCCCCAAACGCACTTCGACTAAAGAAGCACTGAAACAGATACACTGGCTCCCTATTGAAACTAGAATAAAGTTTAAGTCCCTAGGCCTGGCATATAGGGCTGTTAACAAAAAAGTCCCAATAAAACTGAGACAAATGATGTCCAAGTATATCCCGACAAGGCATCTAAGATCAGCCCAGCAACAGCTTCTTAGGACAACGAGAGCCAAAAGAGCAAGGTGGGGAGGGTAGATCATTTGCCCACCTGGTACCAAAGATGTGGAATGCTCTCCCATATAAAATAAAAAATCCTACCCAACAAAACCGTTTTCAGGAAACATCTCAAAACTTTGCTGTGCCCCTTGTAGGCGTCTTATGGATAGAGCTTGTAATCAGTACTCTTTAGCGCTGGGAAGCCTTCGGGCAGCCACGCGCTCTACAAAATCCTAAACATAAACATAAATTCCTAAACATTAAGCAACATTTGTTCTAATGGCTTCAAAGTGGGTGGGGGAGCTGGAAATGTGTTATGGAGATTACAGTATGTACTCCTCAGGCTATAATAGAATAACAAGTCAGGTAGTCTCGAGGTTTCCTCCGGGCTGGAGTGTGGAGGTTCAAGGAAAGAGTCTTCTAGGTAAATTTCTGCAAACGTGAGTAACCTTAATTTGCTAGCTATTCCAATATTAGCTTTATCTTCAAATAAGGGTAACTGAGGATTCTGTGCGAGGGGATTCGAGGGGGCATATAGTGTTAAAAAGGGTTCCAAAGACAACCGGTAACCAAAGACCCTTTTATGTTGCCCGGCGGTATCGCCTCTATGACCCACCAATATTAATCAATGAAGAAGCAGGCGCTGGAGACTGGAAGGCGGGAAACGAGGATTTTATTCTCTCCGGAGGAGAACACATCAATTCAGACAGCAAGTATCGTCACGAGGTGCTCTAACCACATCTCTGAGGCCTGGCCTCTTATACTAGGGTTTATGACCTTTATTGCACATAACACATTCTTGCAACACTTTAGTATTAGAAAGAACATCCTCGGAATCTCCCCTGCAGGCCCGTTCCCACACACATTTACAGTTGGATTCCCCACCCCGGTCACAACGGGTGATGGTTGTCGCACAGCAGGGCATTCCGCCGATTCACGGAATGCATGGGGTTGATCGGATCTCATGGGGTGGGGGCTTTGATCGGCTCGAGGGTCTTTTGATGGGGAGGGGAAACTTCCTACTGTACGGGGTAATAAACAGTATCCGCAGAGCCAGGTGGCGGCCTGGGAACCGGGAAGACAAACGGGGACACAGAAAAAGGGGGTTTGCATCAAAAGGGTTTGAGGCCATGAAAGGAGTGAAGGGAGGTGTCGCGCTGGGAACAGGATGGGATTCCGTGGTGAAGCTGCGCTGAAGAGGGGTTTATGACCCAGGGCATGAGAGAGCGGGGGTTGCCAGCGTGCGGGGGAATGCTTGCGAGGTTAAGAGAGAGAGAGACGCGCTGGCTATCAGCGAGGGGCAGGGAGGCCATGGTGCTCAAAATGGCTGCCGCTTACGCGCACGAATGGGCTTGGAAAAGGGGGCAAGATGGCGCCGATAATGTTCACCAAGTTTGTATTTATTTTTCACAGTCCTCCCTTTAACATTTCCAAGACATCTTGCTGGCCTATTTCCTATCTATACCTATATGCAGTGATCATAAGTAAGGGAGAGGGGACTTAGGCGAAAGAACTGTACGTAAACATCACATTATAAACATCATATTGAAAAATCTCATCATTTAGTAGGCGGGTTCATCGTTAAGTTGGTTGCAGAAAAAGTCATCGTAATGCAATATCAGACTAGAATTACGTAGCGAGGGCGTTGGGTACAGATCATAGAATAAGAACTGGTAAGTTATCATATAAGTAAGTCCTTTTTGTATACGGCGGGTGCATAGTCAGTCCAATGGTGATTGGGAGAGAAAGGAGATACAGAAAAAAATATCAGAGTTCTCGTTGTCCTTTTGTCGTCTTCTGTCGGCACTGTTGAACACCTGGATTACCTATCAACAGAAATGTTCATGTGGATTGAGTCGTTGGGGGTAATTGTGAGATCAGTTCGTTTCTTGAGTCTCTGTGGTGGGCATTTCCTGTTGCTTCCATCATCTTCAAGGTGCTTGGTAGCGGGCAGAACCACAGACTTTGTTTATCTTTTCTTCGGGGGCGACCCTTGGTGGAGTTCTAGGTCACCGTTGAGGTTCCGTGACAATTGTAATTGGTGTTTTTAACTCGCACGAATATGGTCGAGTCTAGTATCTATGAACCGCAAATGACGAGTTTTGTAAGTGTGCGCAGTTTCGCTGTGCTAACTTAAACCGTTCGTTTGTTATGTGGGTTTGTCATCTGTACCCACGGGTTCCATCTTAGATACGGCATCCATTTTGTCTCTTGCCCTCAAGTAGCCAGCGAACGGACGCTGTCCGCTTCGCGACCCTGGGACTCCCAAGATATGGCGGAAGACGCATGTTCTTTGTAAGTGTCTTTATGACGAGGGGGATGCTACTGTAAGGCAGATGGCGCCGCTCGAGGCTCATCTTGCCGCACGGGCTTATTGTCTCAGTCGTGCATCTCATTAGGCACGTCCCTTTGATGCCTGTATCTCGTGCTTCTCGACACTCCCCTTTTACACCCTTTCCGATCTCCCTACTGTCTCCGTCTTCCTCTGCACCTGTCTTCGTTCCTATTTCGATCTACTTTACTGCTGATTGGAATTTGCTAATGGTGGGAAGATGGGTTTTTACAGTTGGGAACCGCCAAATGTTTCCGCACTTATGTTCCGGATCTTGTGTGTTTCAAAGTGATCTAAGCGACCCCTCTGAGAGCGACTTGTGGGAACCAGGTTGTAAACTATTGTGTATCATGTTATCCTATGGGTAAAAACTGTATAAAAGGAGCGATCCACAAATACAATTTGAAGCAGTCTCCCCGAACTACACTCGATGTACTTCCTGTGACTTCTGTGTTCCCTGCAGTAAATAAACCTTGACTCTTTGACGCCGAAGGAAGTGTCCCGTGTCTCTGTGACTTGTACGCCGGAGCAGGTTACCCACGAAGGTTTCAGGTGTTGTGCCCTGGCACCGCTGGGTCCAAAGAACCCAGTCCTTCAGTTGGCGCCCAACGTGGGGCTGCATCAGTGGTACCGGTCCAAGCCCGACGATCGTGAGGAACTTCGTGTGAAATCTCCGAGGGAAGGTGCACCCCGCTTCATCGATCCTGTTGTCGAAATAAGTGGCCCGAAGACTTTTCCCGCGAAGATTCCCGCCTCCTAACGGCTGCGACGGACTGCTGCCCTGACTGTAGACCTGTTTTGGCGCCTGGCGTAGACCTTGGTATAGCGAGACGATTGACGGGCCTTCCTGAGGACGCCATTGATCTTTGAGTTAAGTATTTGTGGGTCGCTCCCAGAGTTCTTGGTTGTAGGCACTTTAGCGAGTGTCTTTGTTGTAAACACTTTAGCGAGTGTTTTTGTTGTAGACACTTTAGCGGGTGTCTTTGTTGTACACGCTGTGTGAGTGTTTTTGTCGGTGACACTTTGCTAGCGTACTTTGTTGTTGTTGTATTTGTTTGACGACTGCAGCCGCCAAAGACCGAGGGTTTAGTTCTTTGCTGGGACTTGGTAAATCCCGAAATCCCGTAACCCTTGAAGTTTGTGAAACTCGGCTAGTGTGCAAGATGCCTGGTCGCAGTACTTTGTTCAGTTGCTTTAGACCTTGTGGTGCGGATTCCCTGCTGGAGGACTCGTGTCCGATACCTCCGGTTGGAACTCCTACATATGACTTATATAGCAAACATGGGCTAGGCCCGATTGCTTTTAACGATTATTGGATCAAATATACGAAGAAAGACGGCGATCTTCGTTGGCCACCTCACGGTAGCTTCGAAGCGTCGATCTTAGATAATTTGGAAATAAAGTTGTTCGAACGTAAATCAAGGCCGGCCATGTTTGATGCCTTTCGGTTCTGGCGCAAAGAAGCCCGACAGAAAGAGATCAGACAAAATAAACGTAGTCAGCGAGATACTGTTGCTACTATAGTGAAGAAAGCTGAGCAGTTTCAGCGTGATAAGGAGGATAAGGATAAGGAAGTGTTTGAGAGATTACAGCGTATGTCCATAGACAAATGCTATCCTGTTTTGCCTACGGAGTCGGATAAGAAGGAAGAGGCAGTTGAGGATTCTTTAATGTCCTATCTTATGAAGTCGCCACCTCCGTACGTACAGGGTACCGCAGCTCCTGTGGTCCCTGCCGTACCTGTTCTTCCACCTGTTATTCCTCCACCAGTTCCTCAACCTGCACCTGCTCTTCCGACTGTTCCTGCTCCTTTGCCTATTTCTATTCCTACTGCTCCTCCGCTTCCACATACTCCTGTTCCCGCTACTGCTCACGCTACTGCTCCTGTGTTGTTAACCCCTGTTGCTGCTAACGTCTCTACTCCTTCTCTTGTTAGTCCTGTGTCTTACTCTTCTCCCTCTACTCGTAATCGTGATTCTCCCCTTGCGACAAACTTCTTTCAGTCGCTCGGACCTGTTTTTGGGTCTGCAGGTTCTGATGGTCCACAGAGACGTAGCCAGCTTCCTGGTAATAGAGAACGTGTTGCGCTATACAATATGGCGATGGGTTGGATGATAAACGCTGTTAGAAATCCACCTCGTGTTGTCCTCGAAACGTTTGATCAATTCAACATACCTACTCAGAGATATGTGTTTGATGAAATGTGCAAGTTCTTACATGATCAGATAGCGGCCAATGCGCCTGACGAGGTGCTGACCGCCCTGTCTGAACTCCGGCTTCAGTTCGCAACTGGACTGATAGTCGACACTAATGTCCGACGTGCTATTGAGCGGTTGCTATCTCTTCGTCCCGCTCCTATTCCTCATGCATTGTTCGTTGAGGACATTGAACAACGAGATGGGTCTGGCCAATATCCTATGCGTGAAGTTCCGCCAGTTTGGGTACCCGCTGATAATACTAATGCTAATGCTCCAATACCAGCACATTTCCAGAGAGTGTGGATACACCTCCCTTGGAAACGATCGGAAGTGCTTCAGGTGAAACAAACTTTGCCTGATCCTCGCAAAAATCCTGCGGGGTATTACAAAGAATTATCGCAGCTCGTAGACGCTACGATAATGAATCTGGCCGATATCGACATGTTGTTTGGCAATGTCGTACCGCAACCGGTATGGGCCAAGATTCGTCACCAAGATCACGCGAATGAATTAGGTGGTGATTGGGCTGCCATTACAGCGGCAGACGCTGGACAAGTGGCTGCTACTAAACCCGATCAGTTGATTGAACTTCTTCCCCAGCGAATCATTACATTAATGAAAACGCTTATGCCAGCTATGAGGGTAAATTGGGACAAGTTGTCAGCCTGTAAGCAGAAGAAAGATGAGAGTGTTTCAGACTTCTTTACGAGGTTCGAGGAAACATTCGTCGATCATAGTGGGCAGGATATGGGTACTGAGGGTGGACAGAGGTTGTTTGTGGATAAATTCGTATCGAACTTATTGCCCGACTTGAGCCATAAATTGAAAAATTCAGAAAGTTCATGGGCCGTTTCTACCTCAGCTCAGATATTGGCTACGGCACAATATTACGAAAATAGAGAAAAAGAGGAAAATGACCGTGCCGATAAAAAGACGAAAGAGCTGAAAACTAAAGTGTTGTTACAACAAGCATATCCGCCGCGTTCTAATCAGAATGCGCCTCAGCAGAATAGATCGCAGTCGCAATCGAATCGATCGCAGCCGCGTAATGATTCATCTTTTCAGAGATCTTCATTAGGGTACAATCAATGTGCTTATTGTAGACAGGAGGGACACATTAAATTCAATTGTCCTGTTTTAAATGACCGTAGTGGTGGTAATTCGTCTAGAGGAGGTCGTGGTGGTGCACAGCACGCATCACGTGGTAGAGGTCGTGGTGCTCAGAATGATCGCTCTGACCATTCATCAAATTCTAATAACTGTTTCGATCAACGTGGATCATCGCAAGGACGATCTGCGCAGTACAATGTAGACGATTATTACGTCGATCAGGGACCTGACGATAGTAATTACTAGGACAGCCAAAGACAAGGAGAGGGAGTGGTATCAGTTCCGGTTGATCAGAGAGGGCCTTACGTCGCAGTTGCTACATCGGGCGTCGTTGAGCCTTTTCTGTTGGACACTGGTGCAGCGAAAAGTTCTATCATGCATTCGAAACTCCCTGGCGCACCTTTGTCTGGCTTAACAAATGTTTCCGTTGGATTCTCTGGCGCCCCCGTTAGCAATCCAGTTTCGCGCCCTTTGCCCCTTAAAATTGGGCCACGTGAGCTCGAAGCTCCATTGATTTTGTCTACTGGTTGTGGCGAAAATCTTTTGGGTCTGGATTTGCTTAAACGCTTGTATGCGACTTTGTATTGTTCTCCTGCGGGTGTAAAGCTTACGTTAGGAGAGAGGGTAGTCTCTCCCATGTACTTGTCCCTCGATAAGCTTCCACCGGAATTGAGTTCTCTTCCTGCATCTTTGTGGGCGACGGGTCCAAATGACGTGGGCCTACTTGATATCTCCCCTTATGTTGTTCAGTTGAAATCGAATGTGCGGTTGCCACGTATTCCCCAATATCGTATCTCCCTTGATGGTGAACGAGCTTTGTTAGCGATCATCTATGATTTGATCGAGAAAGATGTCATTGAAGAAACTCGGGGAAAAGTGTGCAATAGTCCTGTACTGCCCATTCTTAAACGTACTGATCCTACCAAAGCGCCTGTTTATCGTTTTGTTATCGATTTACGGGAGGTGAATAAAATTGTGGTTCCTCAATTCCCTGTTGTGCCTGACATTACGGCGCTACTGACTCTGATTCCAGCTACAGCTTCATGGTTTTCGGTGATTGATTTGAAAAATGCGTTTTTCAGCATCCCGATTGCCGAAGAGAGCAGGGACCTTTTCGGTTTCTCTCTTGGTGGACGTAGCTTCCGGTTCAAAGGCGCTCCTCAGGGCTACTGTGAAAGTCCATCGATTTACAGTCAAGCTTTGAAGGGTCAACTAGATGCGTTTAGGTTGCCGGTTGGTGCGGCTTTAATCCAATACGTCGACGACTTATTGGTGGCTGCTGATACTCAGGACATTTGCAAAATTGCTACAGTGTCGTTGCTGCAACATCTCTGTGAGTTAAATCACAAGGTGTCACCTTCTAAACTCCAATATTGTTGTCAAGAAGTAACCTACCTAGGTCACTTATTGTCAAAGGAGGGAAGGAGATTGACCCCAGAGAGAATTGCAGCGATTGCGCGCATGGCTGTGCCACAAACCCAAAGAGATGTGCGTGCCTTTCTAGGTATCACATCGTACTGCAGGCAGTGGATTCCTAATTTTTCATTGCTAGCGAAACCATTGGTGGCTCTTACGTGCAAGGATGTTTCGACTCCTTTACCATGGACGGAAGAATGTCAGAAAAGTTTTTCTGAATTACGTGATTCATTGTGTTCGGCTCCTGTGTTAGGTACCCCTGATTACAGTAAACCGTTCACGTTATATGTTCACGAGAGGGAAGGTTGTGCTTTAAGCGTCTTAACGCAACCTTTTGGTGGTAAGCAACGTCCATGTGCATATTTTTCCTCGACCTTAGACCCAGTAGCTAGAGCATTGCCGAGTTGTTTGAGAGCAACTGCGGCAGCTGCGGTCTCCATCCGACAATCAGCAGGATTGGTCATGGATAATATGCTTACGGTGATGGTTCCGCATGCAGTCGATACTCTTTTGAACCGTACGAAAACTCAGCACTTGACGAGTGCGAGGTTATCTGGGTACGAATTGACGCTCTTGGCAAGCCACATTCAGATAAAACGTTGTAATGTCCTAAATCCGGCAACTTTGTTACCAATTAGTGCAGAGTCAGATGCAGTAACAGAACATGACTGTTACTTGCGGACAGAGGAGGAAACAAAAGGTCGTGTGGACCTTAAAAACACCCCATTGGAAGACCCGGATGGCATCCTGTATGTGGATGGGTCATGTTTTAAATTGCCGAATGGTGATGTGACTACTGCTTATGCTGTGGTGACATTGAATACTGTTGTTGAGACTGCGAGATTGAATCAGAATTCTGCCCAAGCTGCAGAGCTGATCGCTCTTACTAGAGCATGTGTATTAGCAAAAGGTAAACGTGTGAATGTGTACACCGATAGTCAGTATGCTTTCGGTGTAGCGCATAGTTTCGGACGATTATGGCGAGAACGTGGTTTCTTGACGTCACATGGCACGAAAATACAGCATGGCCAGCTTGTGAACGATCTTTTGGATGCATTGACTTTGCCTGCTCAAGTTGCAATTGTTAAATGTAGTGCGCATCGTAAAGTGACGGATGATGTTGGTCGTGGTAATGCGTTTGCAGATGAGATTGCTAAGGAGACTGCCCGGAACCTTAGCACTCGAATGTATGTGACGAATTCGGTTAGGTGGCCTACAGAATCAAGTATGTGTGAGAATACTATAGAGAGTGTGAAAGCAATTCAGAATGAGGCCACCGACACTGAAAAGATGAAGTGGAAAGAAAGTACGGGAAGGTTGGATGTGAATGGTTGCTGGATTGATTTGTCAGATCAGAAAAGATGGATGTTGCCTGATGCGTATGTACTGGCCGTTGTGCAAATGGCACATGGGTTAGCACATATTAGCGCGAAAGGTGTTTGCAAGTTGTTGGCTGATGTGTGGAAGAATGATGGAATTACTAAGTGTGCTGAACGTTTGGTGAAGAATTGTATGGTGTGTATAATGTACAATCCTGGCAAAGGAACCCCAACTCCCCCTGGCAGTTTTGCTCCTCCTTTGTATCCCTTTGAGGTGATCCAATTGGACTTCATCCATATGGAGCGATGCAATAACCTGAAATACGTTTTGGTTGTGGTTTGCGCATTCTCCCGATGGATCGAGGCCTATCCCCTCAAAGACAATACTGCTTTGTCTACTGCGAAAATCCTACTGAAGGAATACTTTCCTCGGTATGGAATGCCTAGAGTCGTGTGGTCAGATAACGGAAGTGAGTTTGTTGGAAGTGTGATGAAGAGTGTGTGTAAGGGCCTTGGAATAAATCAGAAATTCCATAGCGCCAATCATCCCCAGTCAGCTGGATTGGTTGAAGGGTACAATGGCACCCTTAAACTAAAATTAGCGAAGATTCAAGCTACGACTGGACTTTCGTGGCCTGATGCTTTGCCTCTAGCATTACTGTCAACTAGGGCGACTGTACACTCCCGAATAGGGCTCAGTCCCTATGAAATAGTGTTCGGCCGTCCTGCGAATGTGTGGGGGGTTCCTAGGCCAGGAATATTCTCTGATCTTGAGTTTCCGATGTTGATTGATTACTTACATGACTTGACTGCTAAACTGAGGTTAATTCATCAACAGGTTTACGACGCCTTGCCGACGCAGACGGAGGGTCCAGGCCACCAGCTCCAGCCCGGAGATTGGGTGGTTACCCGAAATTTTTCACGAAAAAACAATCTGGACCCTCGCTTCACCGGACCTTACCAGGTGCTCCTGGCCACGAGGACTGCCGTTCGTCTTGAGGGGCGGAAAAATTGGGTACATGCTACCCATTGTAAGCGAGTCCCTATTCCTTTGTCGGCAGACCCGTGGGTAAGGAAAGGCATTGCGTCAACAGAAACAGAAACATTGCCGGCGTTTGTACCTTTTAGCGACGCACAGCTTGTTGGAGAACCCTCAGCGCAGCAGAAAGCCACTGTTGAACATTTGTCAGCAAGAGACTCAAGACCAGACCAACGAACTGATCAGCAGGACGCTGTCTCTTCGACAGATCCTTTGTTCGACGTGCAGACACGTCCCGGGAAACATCGATATTCTTTGCGATCTCACACTAAGGACAAATAAAAATTTGCTTGCTTTGCTGAAATTGATAACTGCAATATCTTCGTTTCCCATGATCAACTTTGAACATTCGTATCATTGAAAATTGTTTTGTATATATATATATATATCAAGCTTCTTCCTTGTATCTTTTTCTTCCACAGCTGAGAAATATTGTGCTAATATATACATATTGTGTATTGAGGGCCGTAGGGCCGCGCGCGTACTTCCTTCTGGACAGTAGGTCTTGACACTAGGTTAAAGACCGTCGGTTCCTAGGAACTCCTGGGGATTGACTATTGCTGCACAGAACGAAGTGCGTCAAGAAACGTTGCGGACGGTCGTAGGGAAATGGCATTTTCGAAGCTGAATGATTTGGAAGGAGCTCAGGCATATAGAGTCAAGCTGCAGAAACTTAGTCGTACGAAATGTTTTGTATCCCAGTTGTTTGTTTTATTTTTAACTGCTTCTGCATTTTTGGCGGGTGGGGTGTATTACACTATGTCTTACTTCTTACTTCCTACCCCTACTCCTACTCCTTACCCTAACATTACTTCTACTGCTTCTCCTCATTCCTTTCATATGTTACCAGAACACGAACAGGCTAGACGTGTAGAATTCCGCAACAATTCCTTTATCCAGCTCCTCCATCAGCATCAGTTAGTGGTTAACACTACTAATTGTTGGGTGTGTGGGTTGATGCCACATACTACGGGTAAGGGAATTCCATATCTGGTGTTACCGTATAGTTCCCAGGGGTCAGCTCGAGCATACCAAACAATGCTTCGAAGCGCACTAGGTTTCCACCCCTCTCCAGAACGTTCCCCCAAACCAGGTCCTACCTCGTATCAGTGGGTGGTATCGATGGCAATACAGGATTTAGAAGATGAGATCTATGATGCTTTTCTCATCCCTAAGGCAGAGGTACAAGCCTATAGGGCACCGAATAGAGGGGAATATAGTACGTTCACTAATGAAAAGCAGCTTAAAAGCTCGCCTCCAATATGGGTCGTACCCCACACTGGTAATCTTTGTCTTGTGGGTCGTGGCTCGCAAGCCTCACTTGGAGTAAGTGCTTGCACTGAAAGTTACGTTTTGCCAATGTCCCCGTCCCCTGTGTTTCTGGCTGCCAAGGGTACATACTTTATCTGTCATGATCGTGCATACACATGGTTGCCCGCAGACTTCATGGGCTCATGTTTTGTTGCAAATCTGTTGCCTCCGACGTTTACTGTAGATGCCGATTATCATAAGACTAGAGTTGTACGAGGCGTAATTAGCGAAGAGGATACTGCCGGTCAAGAGGCAGGAGACTTTTTCAAGGGTTTCCTCCCGTTTTGGGGACCTATGGTTAATAGTAGGAACCTGAGACATTTGACTCGAGTGGTAGAATCGACAGCTAACATTACTGCCAGTGCCCTTGGTAATATCACCACAGAACTTCAGGCGGAGAGACTTATGACATTACAAAACCGTATGGTTTTAGATGTTGTCTTAGCAGATCGCGGTGGGGTATGTAAAGTGATCCATTCGAGCTGTTGCATTTTCATTCCAGATAATGCTCCTACTGTCTATCAAGCCATCTCGAAGTTGCACAAGATCTCCGAATCCATACACGTGGATGTAGGGGATTGGACGCTACTTGGTTGGTTTTGGGGCCTGGTGTCGACTTGGGGTTGGAAGATTCTGACGATCATCGGGGTTGTGGTAGTGTTCCTGTTCACGTGTTGCCTTTGTGTGCAGTGTGGTCCTGCCTTATGTGGCCTCTGTGCTACAACGTGTATGAGACAACCATCTGTTACCAAGGGGACTCGGTTGGACAGAGCTATGCTACAGCGACATCTTGATGGTCTGATGAATATCGAGTATGATTCCGACTAGTGCTTGCCTACATGAGGGCAAAAGGAGCGTCTGAGGTTCCGTGACAATTGTAATTGGTGTTTTTAACTCGCACGAATATGGTCGAGTCTAGTATCTATGAACCGCAAATGACGAGTTTTGTAAGTGTGCGCAGTTTCGCTGTGCTAACTTAAACCGTTCGTTTGTTATGTGGGTTTGTCATCTGTACCCACGGGTTCCATCTTAGATACGGCATCCATTTTGTCTCTTGCCCTCAAGTAGCCAGCGAACGGACGCTGTCCGCTTCGCGACCCTGGGACTCCCAAGATATGGCGGAAGACGCATGTTCTTTGTAAGTGTCTTTATGACGAGGGGGATGCTACTGTAAGGCAGATGGCGCCGCTCGAGGCTCATCTTGCCGCACGGGCTTATTGTCTCAGTCGTGCATCTCATTAGGCACGTCCCTTTGATGCCTGTATCTCGTGCTTCTCGACACTCCCCTTTTACACCCTTTCCGATCTCCCTACTGTCTCCGTCTTCCTCTGCACCTGTCTTCGTTCCTATTTCGATCTACTTTACTGCTGATTGGAATTTGCTAATGGTGGGAAGATGGGTTTTTACAGTTGGGAACCGCCAAATGTTTCCGCACTTATGTTCCGGATCTTGTGTGTTTCAAAGTGATCTAAGCGACCCCTCTGAGAGCGACTTGTGGGAACCAGGTTGTAAACTATTGTGTATCATGTTATCCTATGGGTAAAAACTGTATAAAAGGAGCGATCCACAAATACAATTTGAAGCAGTCTCCCCGAACTACACTCGATGTACTTCCTGTGACTTCTGTGTTCCCTGCAGTAAATAAACCTTGACTCTTTGACGCCGAAGGAAGTGTCCCGTGTCTCTGTGACTTGTACGCCGGAGCAGGTTACCCACGAAGGTTTCAGGTGTTGTGCCCTGGCACCGCTGGGTCCAAAGAACCCAGTCCTTCACCGTTCTGGGATTTAACACAGTTCGTGGTCTACTTAGTCGGAGCTCCCTCCCTTCTGACGCAGGGAGTACTCTTCTCTGGGTAGCTCAGTAGGATTTGGAGGAACTTGGGAGTTCGGGTGGAAAGGTGCGGGTGTGAACAGTCCTTATGGTAGGTCGGAGGAGGAGGGGATGGAGCAAGGCCAAGTCGGGAACAGATCAGGGGGAGGTGGAGAGTTTTGCGTCAGGCGAGTCCGTGACCATGTTCAGAGAGCGGGGGCTTTTTGGCACACGTTGATCATAGAGCAGGGGCTTCAGGTCAGCCCTTTCCTTTAGCTTTGTCTGAAACAGTGCCCCGTCCTGCGACTCCTTACTGCTGTGGTCTCGCCTTGGCCTCCGTCGCTGATGTTCCACAATCCGCAGTCAGGCCGCGTGCTCCCACATCCGGTCTCTTTCTCCTCCGACAGTGATACCCTTAAATGAGTTTTGAAAAGACAGTCTTTAGAGATATTGCAGAAGAAGGTAATTACATAAATCTATTTCTCTCCCAACACCAAGCAACTGGGGTAAGCATTCGCTACATTGGAGATTCTTGCGGCTAACGTATAAACAATTGATGATGGGTTTGCTGGATTCCTTACAACTTCCTCTCGCTGGCTAATTCTTTGGCGCTTTGATGGTTATCACGTTCATTTGTCATATGTCTATTATAGTAGATGTCAGTTCTTCTGGCAGAGACCCATTTCCCTAGTACGAGTCTTGCAAGGCTAGGCTGGTCTTCAGGGCCTTGTATTTTACAAAAAGTGCAACGTCCTATTTACCATAGTCTGATAGGCAACCTTCTGAGGGATGAACATAGGCTAAACAAGTCTTCATTACATCAAAACATTTTATTTTCAGCAAGGCTTACAGCAACGAGGTCTTTCGATTTTCGATCTAATTTTTAACTTTGCATACATCTTTCTAACTTTCTATATAAATCCTCGCAACCTGGCAAAAAAAACTCGGGGGGGGGGTGGTTTGCTATAATTATTAAACTTATCCTCGGGGAAGGTGGGATCTTATGAAAAACGATTAAGGACACAGTGAATCGGAGCAAGGGGCGTTTTTCAAGTTCTCGTTCAAGGCAGCTGATACCAAACTAGGGGCATTTTGGGTAGATGGGGGTGTCTCGATCATTTCTTACAGCTTGGGGTACGGAGACAATTTTCAATGGGGATGGTCGCATTACCACAGACATATTTTATCATAGAAGCCACTGACAAATAGTTCCCTGAGAGTGGGTCAAATTTAGGGAACCTTAGTCGTCTTACCTGTCCCTTTCCTATCGGTCAATTTAAATTTCATCCATATTTTAGTAGAAAAGGAGAGGTAGTTACGTGGTACCGATACAATTTTATTTAGGACAAATTTGTGCAAATACTTGTGGTATTTGGGGCCAATCAGGAGGTGCACCAGGTTCGCCAATTAGGTGCCAGTTGCTAGGAAGAGGGAAAGTGTGGAGGAGTGGAAGAGTGAGCGAGAGAGAGAGAGAGAGAGAGAGAGAGAGAGAGAGAGAGAGAGAGAGAGAGAGTAAGAGAGAGAGAGAGAGACAGACAATAGGCCAAACAGTACACGTGTGACATGGGGAATGACCGTGTATTGTTTGGGCTATTCAGTGCGTTACCCATCGTTAGACGTTTCGGGTCTGTGTTAGGAGGTAGAAAGCATGCAGTTTTGGGACAGAAGAGTATTAGATCAGGTAAAAAGGTCGCATTGGGTAGAGCGTCCTTGTTGTGCCGTTTTGCAGCGCTAGTCCGTCTTCATGCATCGGGCGTGACGTGGTTCCAGATCCCTTATGATACTCTAATCGGGATTCTAATGTAGCCTGCAGAGGGAAAAAAGGGGGGAAAAAAAGGGGGGAGGTAGGGGGACAACATTCGAACACATCAAATGTATGGGCACGAAAGTCCTTTACTTACCACATACTCGTACTTATCTCTTCGGGATATAATCCCTTAGGGTTTTGGTTTCCTAAAGTCATGGGGGCAGGCAATGTGATAGGTGGTTCATGGGGAGGTCCGAGGATGGTATTAAGGATCGTGTGTAGTGAAAACGCTAAAAAGAGGAATCAGAGGTGCCTAGCGCGAGGTACCCGGTTTCGTAGATGTATCCGGTCATCGGGATCCCTAAATCATTCCCAAAGCTGTGATGTTCTAAGGCATATCAGTTCTTCGTTCAACCCTGTACCTTAGTACCTTCGACCAACATATCTTTATAACATTTTATCAATCACATCGTTTTACTTTACCCATTCTCGGAAGTCGAGGTCCTTCTTCATACGTCAGTTCCTGAGCTTAGTTCCTTTGATTCGACCATCAACCCAGGGTCGAACAACCATTTCTCGGATAACCTTAAAAAAAGAGCAGAACAGTTGCGCACAGAAAAACCCTCCCACCGATACCCGCATTTACAAAAGTACGCGATGCCTATCCATAGCTTTTTAAGACCTTTATTTGTAGAATTATTCAGTACGAAAAAATGTGAGAGCGCAATTCATATTTTGGCCTGACATGTCGTCGATGGAAGCACATACAGTAGGGGTTATTTTATAGCACAAGAACATGTAAAAATGGTCTAATTAATTATTTGCAAGTAACCAGAAACATTTCATTGCGTGACGAAGGAATCAGGGGCATTTCAGTTCATAAATGGAAACACAGTCAAGCTCATCATAATCACATTTCCAAGATGTACACCGCGGGTGTGCATCGTAAGCGGCGTTATGTATCAGTTACTACGAATATCAAAAATAATTTGTTCATTGAAATCAACATTTTACGGAATCCTTCTTAAATGTTTGCCAAGTGAACCCTCCTCCGTTTAACATCGAGTGCGCAATGGTTCATATATATACATATATATCTTAGTACATCAAGTTTCATTAGCTAAGGAACACCACGAGGCATCCGTTAGTTTCCATTGATACCAGCGCCATTTTGGGCGAGGCCGGTTTAGTCCGGAAGTAGCATCAGGGGCAAAATATCCCCGACAATTGGCGGTTGGACCAGAGTCCCTTTCGGTAGTCCAAAAGAAAACTGTGCTAACAAAGGGGCTGGTGGTGTGGACCGTCAATCAAGAGAGGGAGGGGGTAAAGTCTCTCTTACCGGGTCATGTTGATGTTCAGCCGGAACTTGCTCGAGTTCGTTAGCCCATAATGTTCCTGGGTGGTTCAGATGGAAGCTGATGCAGACACGAGAGCACCGCCATCTTGTTGCTGTGCCGTGGCTATTTCATTTGAGATAAATGCAACTGTTCCTCACCGGAAGCTTGAAGGGGCCGAGGGCTCTTGGGACTTTGGTAGAATCTTCAAAGTCGAGGGGATGTTTGTCGATGGTGGGGGCTTGCGCCCAGGTGGGCGAGTGCCCGAGTTGCAATTTCAGACAAAGTTACTCCAGCGGCCTAGACCCGCCTTTCGAGGGCCCAGACGCCATTTTGAGACCCTGTGGCAGCCACCTTTGCCGTATCCATCAGGAGTGGAAGAAACTTCTTGTGATGGCGAAAGATAGAGCATCATGCTGCTGGAGCAGGACATTTTGGTTCGGGGCGCCAGGGTGCAGCAGTGGAGCCTTCATCTGGGGAGGTGAGGGAGTCTCACCCGTGCTGTCTCCCTCTCCCGGCGCATCCTACACCGTCCCTTGGAATCAGGGGCGCACATGATGACCACCCTACACCCCTGATTCCGACTCTTGGGGGACCACTGTACATCCGGTGCTCCGTAAATATGCCCGTCGGACATTGTGTGTCCTGTACTACGCAAGTATACCAGCCGGGTCTTGTACATCCTGTACTGAGAAAATATACGAGTCGGGCATTGTGTGTCCTGTGTTGCGGAAATATGGCCGTCGCCCGGCTGGAGGACATCGGCGTCGGGCCAGGGCAGGGAAGCCTCCTACCTGTGGAGGTGGAAGAGGCTCGTCCGCGTCGCCTCTTCCTCCCTGCCCACCCTGCATCCGTTCGATGGAGGAATTCGTGATGGCCGGACCAGGAGACACAAGGGAGGGGGTCACTTTCATCCGCCCCCTCCCTACTCGCGGTCCGGGGGACGCCATCCCTGGAAGGGCAATATGGGAAGACCATTTCATTGCCCGCTGTGTGGGGTCTCCAGTACCTTCTCGCCAGCAATCTCTTTTTGGGCTCATGGTTGCTGGCAGGCCCCGCCCCACACGTGCTATGTGTTTCGGATGGGCGGGACCATCAAACTGTTACATTGGAAGACTTCCGGAGTGAGCATAATATGTTTTGTATTTTTCCTATTAGTAAAGTTTGTTTTCTAGAGAGTTCTACTAGTTATTCTATTTACTGTTGGTTGTGTGTTTTACCGTAATTAAATCCTGAGTTATATAATAGACGCTTGGCTTTCTTGAGTCTTTTCTCTAACGGGGGGTTGTTTACACTGACCTGCAGTTGTGTTTGTTTTTCAGAGTGGGGGAGCAACAGAGAGCAATCAGTCCCAGAACTCTAACATGTCGTTAAAATTGGTCTGACGAAATCTGTGCCATCGAGCATAATCAAACGGGGTGGTCCTGTCTGTTCTGTCTGCACTAGTCTGATTGGTTTTTATCTCACGTCCTTTTCCTTTCTGTCGGTCCGTCCTTTCTGTCAACCCTCCATTCTTACCTATGCTTTGCAGAGTCGGGCATTGGGCTTTCCAGTGTCCAAGACATTTACAGAAAGCACATTGGTTTTGTTTTAAATCTGTCCGTCCTGTGCGTAATGTCGGGGGATTACCTTCGGGTCGTTGTGTTCCGGGGTTGGCTTGTCGGCACATCCCTTTACACCGTTCGCTTTTCATGTCTACTCCTCGGGACTGTGCCATCGCTGGCCCTTCCCTTTGCCTACTAGACGTTTGGAGGGTTGTCCGTCGTGTCCCCTCACCTTTTCTGAATTCGTCGCCTTCCCTTCGTCGCGTGGCTTCTTTGCGCCACATACCGAGACTATCGAGCATAATAGGTGTTGTTTCATTCCTACGAAGGGCTATTTCTACTGTTTCTATCTTGTCGAGATCAAAGGATCCTCTCAGTGGCCACTGTCTTTCTCGATCCTTTTTCGTATATTTATGCCACAGCTCACTATAGGCTATAGCAATTAATCCATGCTTCATGAACATGTCCTTATTAGGGGTGCCCTCCAGCGGAGCCGGATGGTTCATCTCTAATAAGCGGTCCGGGTAAAACAGGCTACTAACCAGTGGGGAGAAGACAGGCATGACGGATCACAATGGGATAATAGTCAGCACTACCTATCTTATCACTGCGCGCAAAGACTAGACAGAATATTTCTATTCTACGTTGTTTGCACGTAGTGAATACCTCATAAACCAATTCTGAGCAATCAATCAATGTTAGGCCAAAAATAAAAAATCAATATGGTCAATGGGGAGAATAAGTAGGCTCGCTAAGGTTCGCGTCACCTACCCTTTCACTATCTGCAAAGAGGGGGCCTATTTTTCCCTGTTTGCAGACAGAGAATCTCCAGAAAACAATCTATAACAGTTAATCAATGGGGGGAAGGGGCAATTGTTCAGTGGGGGAGAAAGATAGGTCCGACGGGTGCGTACCTATCCTTCGCTGTTTATAAAGGGAGAGCCTGTTGTTTCTCCGTTTGTAGACAGTGAATCTCCAATAAATTAACACAAAGTAATACTAGTATTTTCTCAACAATTATCAATCACTTTCAACTATCTATCACTTTCGCAATTCGTCGTGTTTACACGACCTTACCCGGACCGCATGGACAGTTTCTCGTCTTCCGAATCCAGCGCCCGATCGTCCTCTTCTCTTCGTAATTCTTGTGGCACTCCTGATGGTTCCCAGTCAGGACCGTAGATCACTCGAGAGAGGTCTGTTCGGAACCAGTGAAGTTCGGATGATCGGCTGTCAGACGAGGGTCTATCGGACAGGGTACCTTCCGATCGTTGCAGTCGTTCACTCTGTCGTCGGGACCTCTCCCACTGGATCCACGAGTCGCTGATGGGCCCCACGTTTGGGACGCCAATTGTTAAAAAGGGTTCCAAAGACAACCGGTAACCAAAGACCCTTTTATGTTGCCCGGCGGTATCGCCTCTATGACCCACCAATATTAATCAATGAAGAAGCAGGCGCTGGAGACTGGAAGGCGGGAAACGAGGATTTTATTCTCTCCGGAGGAGAACACATCAATTCAGACAGCAAGTATCGTCACGAGGTGCTCTAACCACATCTCTGAGGCCTGGCCTCTTATACTAGGGTTTATGACCTTTATTGCACATAACACATTCTTGCAACACTTTAGTATTAGAAAGAACATCCTCGGAATCTCCCCTGCAGGCCCGTTCCCACACACATTTACAGTTGGATTCCCCACCCCGGTCACAACGGGTGATGGTTGTCGCACAGCAGGGCATTCCGCCGATTCACGGAATGCATGGGGTTGATCGGATCTCATGGGGTGGGGGCTTTGATCGGCTCGAGGGTCTTTTGATGGGGAGGGGAAACTTCCTACTGTACGGGGTAATAAACAGTATCCGCAGAGCCAGGTGGCGGCCTGGGAACCGGGAAGACAAACGGGGACACAGAAAAAGGGGGTTTGCATCAAAAGGGTTTGAGGCCATGAAAGGAGTGAAGGGAGGTGTCGCGCTGGGAACAGGATGGGATTCCGTGGTGAAGCTGCGCTGAAGAGGGGTTTATGACCCAGGGCATGAGAGAGCGGGGGTTGCCAGCGTGCGGGGGAATGCTTGCGAGGTTAAGAGAGAGAGAGACGCGCTGGCTATCAGCGAGGGGCAGGGAGGCCATGGTGCTCAAAATGGCTGCCGCTTACGCGCACGAATGGGCTTGGAAAAGGGGGCAAGATGGCGCCGATAATGTTCACCAAGTTTGTATTTATTTTTCACAATAGGATTGGGTGCTTCACTCCAGTGCGCAATTTGTCCCAGGTCCAGCGCAGTGTTTTGTTTGTGTTTACGTCTGAGTTATTACGTCTGGGCTTTTGGTAAATGGCCATCTTTAAGGGTAGTGGAGCATCCCTGTACGCTTCAACTGCTAGGTGGGGGTGGAAAGGCGTAGGATGGATCCAGTGATACAGAAATGGTGCCTGAGCTCAATAAGCATAAAGCGAAATATCTGGAGCGCCCATTCCACCTTGCGAAAGAGAGAACATAAGCATTTCCCAGGATATCATAGCTTGCTTTCCCGCCCACATCAATTCAATCATCAGCTATTCTTCCAGCTAGAGATATAGGGAGTTTAGCCCAAATGTTTATTTTCTCTTCTAGCCAAGTTAGCTTCCGTCCGTAATTCATGTTCCTGAGTTCTTGTCTTCTAAGACTGAGATTTAATTACATGATACTCTTAGTTTCTAAAGTAAATGATAAAGTGAACTTGTTTTGAACATTATAGGCCCATCAACATTCTCATTTTATAAGTTATTTGATATTGATAATGGCTGATTTCTACTTGACTAGCGTATTTTTCATTGTTGTACACTATTTGATAGGTTCTTTATCAATGCTGCATTATCTTAATTGTATATCTGAAGATACTGTCTGAAACAATGTATGTATCTGCATTTGAAATAGGATTTGAAGTATGTCTGTTTATAGGGTAATTCTTTTGTATCTGTAGAGATTTTCCAGCCTCTGTGTGTGATGTAAGTAAGCAAACGTTAGATGTATCACTTCCTGTGATAGCACCAAGTCAAAGGTTATGCAATGTTGCTTCCTTTGATTTCATGAGGTCCAAAGGTCACAGGATATCACTTCCTGTGATGTCATGAGGTCAAATGATTTGCGATGTCACTTTTTGTGACATCATCGGGTGGGTCAGAAGGCAGGTGATGTAATTTCCTGTGCCATCTGATGGGTGTCACATTGTACTTCAGCTACCACTGACATTTTGATGAATCGACGTCCATGCATTGACCCCGTCCCCACATGTGCTCAGTATCACAGTTCCCATACTTTTTTTTTTTTATAAATATTTTTATTAACTTTTCAGCAAACAGTGGTGTACATCACAGTTATACAGTGCAGGATATATAATCGTACCTGGAAAAACAATTATGGGTAAGGGGTTGGGTACCTTCAACATTGTTCCTTACAATTCTTTAATGTACATTTAGAAGTGCGAGTGGTTCGTCGGCCCGGGCAATCAGGTGGGGTTCGCAGATGTGACCCCTATATTCGTTCCAATTAGACCAGATATCAATCCATTTCTTCGGGCACCCCCTAGCTACATAGACTGGTGCATGCTACAGGAGAAGACAGTGTATGTCTGACTCCCTCCCATACTTTTTTATGCAATTTAACCGTTGGGTATAGCTGAAAAGGCTGGTGCCCTCACTAGGCTTTTGTGAATTTAGAAAAATTTGAATATTTAGGCAGAGTGCAGACAAAAATCTGCAATGCACAGTTCTCCTAATGTTTTTGTGAATTCAGCCCTTAATACTCAGTCTATCCAGTTTCCAGATTACAGCAACATTGCAGACCGCTTGTTACCTTCTACACTCATGTTAATGTCAATCAAAGGCATCTTTAATATTTTACCTGGTGCCTTTCCTGTGAATAATTTACCTCTGTCTCAATGAGCTTTACACAACTTGCAGGCTTCTCCCCCTGGACTGCTGCCTCACTGCTGAGTTGGCCATTAGTCCAATCCACTGCACTCCAGAAACCAAGAGTCAGGATATTGGTTAATGTGAAATGGAATTAGCTGGGAGAAAAGGAACTAGGAGGTCAGTCTGGTATCATGGGAAAACTCAGTGGCTTATGCCAAATGATCATTGTAAACATGCCTATCTGGATTTCTTTAAACATTTTATGGAGTTTTCATTTGCAGAACTTTGTGCCATACTTTCTGGCTTACAGGTATTTCAGGTGACTAGTAACTGGAATATACAGGTACGCATTTATTGTTCCGTCAACAGGACCTTGGAACAAGATTGTTGGCATTACCGATTTTATTAACTAACTTTTATTAACACTGTCATGTGCTCGCACTTAAGTCAATAATTGGCTTTTGTATGTGAACTAAAACATTCCTATCTCGATTTAAGCTTGCAAATCTCCGTAAAAAACAGCTTTTCTGTAGCAGGAAAACAACACAAATGTCCAAAGACGGGGAATAATATTCAACCGCAGTCAAGGTTAAAAAACTCAACCACCATATCGTAAAAAAAGTGTTTAAACAGGCACTTACGTGCAGTAAAGTTTAAATACGACCACCGCTCCCTTTTATCCTTTAATGGATGGCAAGCCAAGGCAAAAATAATTTAAACTCTAGGCAAGGTCACGCTTTACCAATGTTTGACTTGCTAAGGAATACAGTTTAAGAAGAATACTACACTTGTAAAACTATAGTAGACTGTATTTATATCTTACCTGGAAAGAAACCACATAAAAATGTAGGCTCCTTATCTGGAACTACTTGGAGCTCGAGCTTAGATGGTGTGCAACCCTTCCATCTCGGCCTTGCAAACCGGTTTCAAGTCAAGAAGATTTAAAACATTACTTCAGGCTTATGATCATCAAAGAGGCCAGAACTGACAAATACAGCACAGCCACCTAACAGGGAGTGCTTAATTTGTGCCGGTGGCTGCCAGTGGTGGGCACCAGCACTTATTTTGAGGAGAAGGTCCTGCTTTTCATTATCAGACGTTGAAGCTATTAAACAAGATAGAGAAAAATTAAAATTGGAGTAAGAAGGAGAAAGACAAGCATAGGAAAACAGTCAAAAGGAACAGAGCAGGACAGAAAAAGACCCTGCAAGAATTACTTGAAACACACATGGTAGGGTGTTAGAAGAAAGAGGCATGAGGTACAATTAAAAGTAGGTAGCCTTGATATTCAAAAACCCTGCGGTGGGCTCCTAAGAACATCTTGGAACCTTGCACTTATTTATTATTATATATATATATTTTTTAAATCATCCACTGACTAAACGCTAATCTACGAAAGGACGTTTGGGACAGTTTTTCTTTGAATGTAGGAGAGTTGACTTTGGCACAAGTCCCATTTCAAAATATATAATGGACTCCGGCCTTGAAGAAAGATAGGCTAATTCTGTTTAGTGTCTGTAGGATGTTTTTTGTGGTTGGGAACTCAAGGGAGTACAGAACAGTCATGCTGCTGCAACAGCCATTTCCCAACTATATCTAGCAATTTTGCTAAAATTATGGGAATAGGCACAGACTCTTATAATATTGTGTTTTTCCTGTCTAATTCCACAGCAGTATTTGTTCACTACGAAGATTTCAGAAATATGACCAGACAGAAGTAGATACGGTAAAGTGCCTCAATTTATCTGTCGAAAGGGGTGGAGGACTATCCGCGTGGCACAGATGTGGACAGTGCTTTTGCGTATGTTGTGCATGGATAGGCTGTTCCAAAGGGTGAATAGCCTGAATATCGAAACCAGAATATTGATGACAAAGAATATGGAGGACAAAATATAAAATCCAAAATATCGACAGGCAAGCAAATATAGATTTTTTTATACTTAGCTCCACATATATGTATGTACGCAAGCATCGAAGATGTTGAGTTGGGAATGGTAGATCTATGCTTCCCTATTTGCACTTACCTTTCAATATATTGTACCTCAATATTCTGTCCTCAATATTCTTGTACCACGATGTTCTGGGGGTCAAGATTTAGTAGTACAACCCCCACCACCCAAGCTGCGGCATTTCAATTGAATACACTGAAAGCATTCAAGGAGAGTAATTTGTGACACAAGATGGCTGCGGGTTGTTATTGTGTACAATAAAGCTTTGCAGTGGAGCAGCATGCACGCACTGAGCACACACAACTAGAAGTGTTAACATATCAATGCAAGTACAAAGGGTTTCCCTGCTAACCATTAGTTACTAAGGCAGGGATCATGCAAATGAATATACAAAGATTCTTAGGCAACTTTTCATTTACAACAATCACACTATGTCATAACGATACTGAGAGCACCTGATACAAAAACCAGTGAGACATAAATATACATATCAAAATGGATGTATTTATTATTTTTAAAAATTAAGATTATTATTATTTTTTTTTTAATTTGTTTTTATTGCAGAATTATAGACAATCTTCAAGGTCAAACGACCAGTCATCTCTCACAACTCGAGGCACCATATTGTGGTAAAATAGTACACGGCCATTCAGCCCACATCCCGGAGGCTGGGCGGCGCACCAACATTTCCATCAGGGTGTTCCTCCCATAGGCCGTGAGGACATCCGGTCAACAGCACAATCATGTATCTGCTTTTATTACCTAACAAAACTCCCCCCCCCCACTGCCGACTCTTCCCGCACTTTACTCAATGCTATGCCTGGGTCCCCAGTATCCACCCCGTCAGGTCTACACTGGTTCTCTATTATAGCTATCGTCCGATTGCGTCTAATATCATCCATTCCCCACCTACCCCTCTGTGTCTCCCTACCACCGACTGCTGGTGATCTGGTGGGTTCCCCTGTTGTGGATGCCCCCTTAGGTGTGTCTGCAGTGTCCCAGTGTCTAACCCCCCCCCCACCCTCCCCTGCTGCCATTGATGTGGGTGGTATCTGTGGGTCCCAAAAAGATGTCAAATTGCTCGTCGGGGCCAAGCTTTGGCCTTCCTAGCCTCATGGAACCGCCCCGCCCAGGCTTCCCTCCTCTTCATCCCTGGTCAAATAGTCATTCAGGTCCTGCACAATCATTTCCCACGCTCTCGCAAGCTCTAGGCTCTTCTCATTACCGGTCCGCGTAGCCTGCCGCATTCTAATCACACTCTCACATTGGGACCATTTTCGCAGCTCATTCGACCATCTACGAACAGACGGGCCCTCCCTGGATTTCCAGTGCCAGGTAATCTCCCTTTGCGCCAGAATAAGTCCTAGGTCAATAAACTTGCTCGTATTTTTGGTCTTTGCTGTGTGTGGGAACCATAGCAGTATGCACGCAGCCATATCAAAGTCCACCTCCCTTTCCGTGACAGCATTCAAAAGCTCTCCCACCTCCGCCCAGTATGTCCCCAACCGCGGGCAACCCCACAGCATGTGGTCTAACTCAACTGCAGGCACTAAGCATCTCGGACACGCTGCATCCTGTACCTGAAAGTGCCGTCTGATTTTCCCTGGTGTCAGGTATGCTCTATGCAATATGAAGAAATGTACCGGTTGGAAGCGGGCGTTCCTACAACCCTTCCATGTCCTCTTCCAAATGTGGCCCCAAACCGGATCTGGTATGGGCTTACCTATGCTATCCTCCCATTTTCCCTTCAGCTCGGCCAACGGTGCAAGACCCTCGTTCAGCATTCTCGAATGAAGGCAGGTCACCGCCTTTACCGTACCCGCAGCCATCACGACGTACTGGCAGGCCATAGTCGTATCTGGTTCGCCCAGTCCCCCCTGCCAGTGTTTTTGTATCACTGTTGTCACTGCGGCATGCAAGAGGTAGCTCCCATCCGCAAGCCCAAACTGGTCCTGCAGCACCCGATAGGGAACCAGCACCCCGTCAGCATAAAGATCTCCCACCATCTGCAATCCCAGGTCTTCCCAGTCCGCCAACGGAGACCAATCTCCTCCATGAGGCAGTGCCGTCAGCATTCCTATGGGGATCTCCGGAGCGTATGGGCGGGCAGATCCCGCTCTCCTCAGGCTCCTAAGCCAACACGACCTGAGGGTTTTCTCTTCAATCGTGAGATCGCCCAATCTCAGCTTCTGCTGCATTACAATGTAGGACAGGATGTGCCGCTGAATACCTTTCCCCCGTCCCTCGCTGGGGCCCCTGAACTCTCTCGCGACGTTCTGCGTCAAGATCTGGAGCTGGGCCGCTAGGTAGTATAGCTCAAAATCGGGGACCGCCATCCCCCCCTCAAGCTTGGGTCTATGCAAAGTCTGCAGCGCCACTCTGCGTCTTCCGTGGCCCCAAAGGAAGGCAACTACCATCGATCGCAACTCTCTAAAAATCCTCAGAGGGATCCATACCGGTAAGGTGCGGAAATAATAAAGCAACCGCGGCAGCGCCACCATTTTCAGCAGCGCTACTCTGCCCTGCACCGACAAGGGGAGAGAGGCCCAAAAAGTCATACAGCTCCGCAACCCCCTTATGCAACGGCCTATGTTCCCCTCCAGTAGGTCAGCAACCTCATGATAAACCCGGACCCCCAGGTAGGTGAAACAGGAGCCCTCCAAGATCACATCTACTGTCAGAGGGGGATACGACACGTTCCCCTTCAGCGGGAAAATGCAGGTTTTACTCCAGTTCACCCTAAGGCCCGACAACCTGCCAAATCGGGAGAGCATTTCCGTCGCCCCATCGAGGGCGCCTTCCGTGTCCTCCAAATAGAGCAGCAGATCATCCACATACAGCGAGATGTGATGGATTCCTTCGTTGCTCCATACTCCTGGGTACAGTACTCCAGTTCGCGCCTGCGCCGCCAATGGTTCCATCGCCAAAGCGAACAGGAGAGGGGACAGCGAGCAGCCCTGCCTCGTCCCTCTGCGCACCGGATACGCGGGCGAGATTGCCTGTCCCAGTCTGACCCTGGCCGTTGCATCAGCATAGAGGACCCTCGTCCAGCGGCCAAAGCCTTCCCCCAGGCCAAACTTCTCCAGGACCTTATCGAGATATAGCCACTCTAGGCTATCAAAGGCTTTCTCTATATCCACTGACAACACTGCGGGTCTATTGTCCAGGGCTTGGGCGGCATCCAGTATACGGATCAGGCGGCGGATATTGAGGGACGTGTTCCTGGTGGGGATGAACCCCGCTTGGTCCTCATGGACCAATGTGGTCATGTGTGGCAGTAATCTAGTCGCCAGAATACGGCTTAAGATCTTGTAATCAACTGTCAGCATGGACAGGGGCCTATATGAAGTCACGTCTGTGGCATCTTTCCCTGGTTTCAACAACGGCACCACTAAGGCTTCCCTCATTGATTGGGGGAGGCGTCCCAAGGTCTGGGCTTCTGAATATACCACCAAGAGTCTTGGAGCCAAAATATCTATGAATTTCGCATAAAATTCCACTGGTAGGCCGTCCACCCCGGCGTCTTATTCCTAGCCATCTGTTTAATGGCCACCCGAATTTCCGATAGAGTTATCGGGCCGCCCAAGTCCTTCGCAGTCTCATCATCTAATGTCGGGAGCCGAGCAGCCTCCAGGTATTCATCTATCCTAACTCCTTCTCCCCCCAACTGGCTCTCATATAGAGTCGTATAGTAGGATTGGAAGCGATTCAAGACCGCAGACTGGGTATAGACCACTTCCCCTGTCCCCGTTTTAATGCTCATGATCGGGTTGCCTCTAGGTTCTGGGTTGGCAAGTTTGGCAAGTAGCGTGCCCACCTTATCTCTCTCCCCGTGCACTTTGGTAAGATACAACTTGTAATCATAGCATCTCAGTCTTTCCGTTTCCTTTGCCACTACTTCTTTCGCCTCTAGTAGCCTGTCCTGTAACTCCGGTCGCTCTGGCCTGCGCCGCTCTAGGTCCCTTAGCACACTTTCTGCTTTTTCCAGATCTGCCACTACCGTCGTTCTGACATTCGAAAATCTGCCCATACATACTCCTCTCACCACCACCTTCATCGCATCCCATTCCACCGATCTCGCGGTGGTCGTACCCTCATTCACCTCAAAATACCGCTCGATGCCCTGCTGGACCGTGGAGCTGAACACTGGATCCTCTAATGTGTCAGGGCGCAACCTCCATGTCGGTACTGCAGACCTCACCCGCTGCCATTGTACTGTCATCAGTAAGGGGTTGTGGTCAGAGATGGTCCTGGCCAGATACTCCGTATGTGTTATCAGTGCTGCCATACTACCGCTACAAAGTATAGAGTCTATCCTAACATGTAATGCATGCAGTGCTGAAAAAAAGGAGTAGTCCCTAACTTCGGGGTGTTGCTCCCTCCACACATCCACCAGGCCCCACCTCTCCTGCCAATCTTTCCTGTGCGCGGCCAACCTCCGTACCGGAGAGTCGGCCAGCGGAGGGTGTGATCTATCCCGTGCTACATCCGTGATGGAATTAAAGTCTCCACCCACTATAATGGGGCCCGTCAGGAAGTGCGCCATTAATCCGGAGAGTTTATCAAAGAAACGAGCTTGGTCCACATTAGGGACATAGATACTGCTCAGCACCACCTCCCGGCTATACAGCCTGCCCTCCACTACCACAAATCGGCCTTCAGGGTCCACTAGTTGGTTCGTAACCTGAAATGGAACTCCCGCTCTCACCCATATCAGTACTCCTCTAGCAAACGCCGAATATGTTGTGCCAAACACCTGACCTCGCTTTTTCAAAAACAGTGGTTCTGTTTGTGGCCTGATTAGGTCCGGAAGGACAAGAGTGGGTAGCGAGTATTCAATAAACGCTAAGGAGCAAAGGCTGTAGGTATAGGTAGAAACAGTTATTTATTTTTCTTTTTTGAATATACATAAATACTTGTACTTATACTGTATTTTCAGGTGCTCGGGGGAATAGTATGGTGCAGGACGTGACAAAAGTGAACAAAGTGAACGGACTGTCACACAACAACAAACAAGGTTAAAACAAACAATTATATACAATAGAGAGAGTTAAAATCCTTGGGTATGTCGACGGCGTTTCGATCTATGTAACTTTAGATCATCATCAGGACTGATGAGCTTCCTGAAACTTGCCTAGGCATTTTCAGACAAGGATGATATTTGTATACTTTAGTTGATGGTTGCTTACTGGAGAGAATACAATAGTTAAAGAAAATCTTCTCTCAATTTAGGTAATCCAAGTAGCGCAATAAATAACTGTTTCTACCTATACCTACAGCCTTTGCTCCTTAGCGTTTATTGAATACTCGCTACCCACTCTTGTCCTTCCGGACCTAATCAGGCCACAAACAGAACCACTGTTTTTGAAAAAGCATCATTCCACCCCAGGTTCTAATAAGTGGGGTTCCCTTGTTTATAAAAAACAAACACCTGACCTCGCCATCTCTTTTGCAACGCAGCACATTCCTGCTTGGTCAGGTGGGTCTCCTGCAATAATGCAATCTGGATGCCTCGCCTTACCAAGTAAGCGTGCACCTTGCTTCTCCGGGACATCGTACGTAGTCCACGGACGTTCCATGTAAGGCTTTTTAAATCAGGTAACGTTCCCATTGTTGCAATTTCCCCTCCAGTTCGGCAACATCAATTGAACCCCCAAATCGCGGCAGCTTTCTCCCCAACGTAAAACATCCCAAAAAACTTTCCCAACCCCGCTCCCCAGAACAGGACCCAATAACAAAGCATCAGTCCCCATCCAAACCAAAAACATCACACACAGTCCACTATACTGTGGTCGTCACCACAGAAGGCCTTAAGGGCAATGAGGGGAGGCCCGGGCCGACCCGGGGCAAGCTGTGTCCCCGCCCCAAGCCCTAGATCCCTTATTACTGTCACATCAGAGTACCTGCTGGTCCGCCAGACACCCCAGATAGTCCGCTCCAGCAGGAGCCGCATTGTAGGCCCACTCAGCTATTGTCACTCGTTGAACAGCCCATCCGCCGTCTGCGGGGTGACCTTCGGTCCCACAGCGTTGTCTACCTCAGACAGTTCCTCCCCAGATTTTCTGCTCTCCACTTCCGAGTCTGAGTCTTCCAGTTCTTTCTCCTGCTGCGAACCCGTGATGAACGCCGTTGCCACCAGCGCCCCCTTTCTGTCCTCCGCCATCTCGGCAGCCCGCTGTGCCTGTTTAAGTCTGTTCTTCTTGCGAATGCGCTGGGACTTCCGGACTTGCACCGGCTTCTGTCGTTCCCGTTCGCCTTTTTGTTGGCGATCAGTGCCAGCGCGGTACAACTCCAACCAAGACCACGCCTCGTCGGGGGTCTAGAAGAATTGGGTCGCCCCATCCAGGATCACTCGCAGTTTGGCCGGGAAGAGTAGGGAATACTGAATACCCTCATTTCTCAGCTCTTTCTTCACGGACAGAAACGACGCCCTATTCCTCTGAACCTCTTGCGTGTAATCTGGAAAGATCGTGACCGAACTGTTGTCTACTTTGAAGGGGCCCACCGAGCGTGCTCTCTGTATCAGGAAGTCCCGGTCCTTGAAGTGCAAGAGTCTGATCACCATCGGCCGTGGGGGGCGCCCCTGCATGGGCGGGCGAGTCGGGACCCTGTGCGCTCGCTCCAGGGAGAAGAACGGAGATAAGCCCTCCGGGGCTACGACCGTCTTCAACCAGTCTTCCATATAGGCCACAGCATCGTCACCCTCAAATTTTTTTGGCAGGCCCACCACCCGTATGTTGTTCCTCCTATTGCGGCTTTCGGAGTCCTCCGCCCGTCTCTCCAGCGTCGCTAGCCTCTCCATGACATCGGACAATTTGCGTTCCACAGTGACCACCGCCGGTTTCAGTTCCAGGAGCAGTTGTTCATTATTCTTAACTTTGTCGGACAATTTTGCGTGGTCCGCCCTCAGCAGGCCCAATCCTGTGGCCACCTGAGCAATGTCGTGGTGTAGGGATTCTTTGGTTGCCGTGATCGCATCCAGTATGCCATCCAGCCGCGCGTTCAGTCGGAGTTCCTGCGCTGACGCTTCCTGCGTTGCTGGGGTCCCCCCGTCCGCGTTCGGCATGGCCAGCGATCCGCTTCCCCCGTCTGCACTCCCGGTATTGCCAGTGGCGGCCATCTGGGTATCTGCGTGTATCACCGCTGGGTGGCCCCTGCTTGTCTGGCCCCTGCTTGTCTGGCTATTCCAAAATACCCGCTGCTGGGCGCTGCTCCTCGAGTCTTCCTTACACTCCCCAGGCCCAAGCGTCTGCTCCGAATATGGCCGCCCCCTCCAGAGGGCTCACTCCCCGCTCAATAAGGCACCACCACGTTCAGGGCGAGCTCGTCCCTGGTTCTCCCCGCAAGCCCGCTCCAACAGGGTCCACACCACTCAAGGGCGCCGTCGGCCCGCGCTTCCCCCACTCACCAGGACCCGACAAGCGCTAGGGTCAATAGTCTGTTGCGCCCCCTCAGGCTCTCAATGCATCACAGCCCCCACTGGGCTCGGGTGCGTCCTCCCGGCGGTGCAGTGCAGCGGTCCTCCTTCACCGCCTTGGTCCTGCTCCCCTGGCCGGCTCCGCACCAATTGCACCAGTCCGTGTCCTTTCTGCGACCCGTTACGGTCGGCCGGCCAGGTCGTGCGCTCTCCCCCCTCGGCCGCTCCTCACCCTTCGCGGTCCGGGTCCGCCTCTTCACTGCCTCCGTGCAGCGCCGCGGCCAGCTCCTCAGCGCCTGGTCAAGGTCCCGAGCACCGCAGATGTCGTTTCCCTGGCGCTATGGCCGCCGGCTCCAGCGGTGGGGGGATGGGCACCCAGTCAACGACTCTGTGATGGGAGGCCCCCGTTCCGCACTTCCCCCGCGGTCTCTCTCCTCCAGCCAGCCAGGCTGGGCTGCGCCCGCTTGTGAGCTCGGACCGCTGCCCGCCCCGCTCCGCAGTCGCGGTCCTCGGCGCCCTGCCTCTCAGGCTCCTCTGCTTGGCACGGTCGCCATGTTGGGCTCTTTGTCTTCTGTCCCGGGGCACTGCAATCCGCTCCTCGCTCTCCCCTCCTTCTACAGCCACCTGCTGACCCACGATCGTCACCCGTGGCGTGCCCGGTGACCAGATCTCGGTTCCTGGGCTTTGTGCTCGCCCAGGAGCGAGGAATTACAGGATTATTAAGGGATCAGGCACGGAGCTGTGGGCTCACGCCGCCATCCGGATCGGCGTCCAAGCCACGCCCCCTTTAAAAATTAAGATTATATTCTATCTTTGTTTACAAATGAAAAAAAAACTTCAAGAATTTACATCACAAACATTACATGTCTTAAATATACCAACCTTACAATCTTTCATACCTTCTCATTCGTCTACAACATACAACATACAATAAAGCAAAAAACACACTATGGGCCTGATTTCGATCTCGGTTGGAAGGTCTCCGAATCAGATTTGGTTTTACCTAAACGAATCCGGAGCCCTTGTTTCCGACCGACTCGTTCCCAATTCCGAACGACCGAGTACGATGCCTGGGAACCCTTAGCGCTGACAAAATCATTTCCGGAAGGCATACGGAGAGATAGAGCCCTCCGGAGCCGAATCGTACAGCTCTATGGAGTAGGTTTTCCAAGCGAGCAAGTACAATGAACGATTCGGACAGCCTTTATGATTCCTTTTGCCCGGATCGAACAGGCTGCCGGATTCGGTCTTTGGGGGCCATAGTAGGCCCCCCCCTTCACCTGGGGCCCTCTGACTCATGCCCGTGGGGGTAACCATTGGGTCCCCCCAGTCAGACCATGCACTGTGTGGCAGGCACCAAGGGGTGCCCGCCACAGGGTGCACGATGATCCCAACCTCCCCTTTTGTCATTGGGAGCCTGTGTATGTGTTTGGTACACAGGGTCCCATTGAAGTCAATGGGAGTCCAATCGAATCGTATCTGGGTGCATTCAAATGCATCGTACTTATTCGGTCGGACTCCCCTAACACGAGTCGTATGGAAAGCATTCCAGACACGAGTCATTCGATTTGCTTTCTGAATGAGATCGGAATCTGGCCCTAAATGTTTTAGGTGACCAAGTTCATCTCATAGATAATAATGAATACATATAATGTATGGTACGTCTGAACTGGGCAACAATCAAAGACCACCTTTCTTTTTAACAGGAGAACTAATTGTTGATCTGATTCTAATGTTGGGTGTGATGTGGCATGCACCCAGGTGGCTACCTTAGAGGTTGCCCACCTGGTTGCCCCAGTCTTTCCTGTGCTCTGACTGGCAGCCTGTTGTTATTACCAAGCAACAAGCATACATTAAAGAACAGACAAGCAGGCCAGATTTCATTTGATTGTTATAAAAAAAAAGTGCACTGCCATGCTGTTATGAAATAGAACATTTACTGAAGTCATTGTTCTTTTAATGATTTTTTTACATAAGAATACTTTTGAGTACAAGATGAAAATTTCGATTTGATGTTTACGCACTAAATTCGTATTTATTAAAAGTGAAACCTTGGCATTCCAGGAAAACAAATCATAAAAATGTAAAGCTTTTGTTTGGAAGAACTTAGATTTTTTAGGAAAATAAAAAGTTTATATTTGAGAGAACAGTGTGCATATTTTCATAAACTGACAAGCTGTTGTTTGGGAAACTGTTCTCACTTGTAAAAACATGGTTAAAGCTTATATTGGATTGATAATCACACCTAAATTCTGAGAACCTATTCTGCAAGATTGGTGCAACTCATATGTCTTCGTAGATATTTTAGGGACATGTGCGCATCATGCATCATTCTCAGAAACAATTTGGAGCAGGTGAGTTGTAATCACTTTTGGTACTCCATGATAGTACTGCAATATTCCATGAGTAACCATTCAGAACCTGTGGATTTTAAGTACATTTATGTGACCATCTTGCTTCAAAAATCAATATTCCATCCCCTTTTTTTTCTTTGGGTGGGGAGGAAATTAATCTTGAATGGCCCTGAAAGGGGTTGTGCTCGCTCTTGCCCATGTGCAGGGGTAGGTGTTAATGTACTACCACTTTCAAAGATCACCAGCCGTCACTGTAGCTTTTCAAGAAATATTATAAGGAAGTCTTATATAACTTGAGTTTGAGTAATCTATGGCTGAGTTAATAATTCCTCAGACGAATGAGTTATTATATAACCCTTTATCACCACGAGCGCCACATTCCAGTCCAGGGAATTTCTATTACAAGCCACTGCAATATGCTACGTTAGGAACCTTATTTATATGTCCATCACCTTTTAGATATTTATAGGGTATGCATAAGAAAAATAAAGCTTTTTAAAATTAGTTGAGACCATTCTAAATGACTTTTAAAGCAGTTTCCTGTTGTACTAAGGTTTCAGATGTATATTTGGAAAGGAGAATAATACTATCATAGGTTGAAACCATATGTGTTTTTTTTACCAAACTTCACATATAATTATTGGCCATTTCTGTAAAATACTGGCCAGGTGGTAACTCTATTCAGAGGAGGTGAACAGAAGAGCTGCTTTGAAGTCAAAGCCCCTGACTTGGTAGAAGTTTGACATTACTACTATTACTCCTGTTAGTGGAGGCAAACCTTCAACAACAGGGGAACCACACAGACCTTCAGCAAGCCCTAGATGTCACACTGATGGGATGTGGCAGGGCATTAGGACCATGCATACACTATTCACTGTCCTGGACACTGGACACCGCTTCTGGTTAGTAAGATGCGAGACAGGAACTGGACACTTATATTTGGGGCACGGACACAGTGGGACGTGAGGCAGTGGGGATCCGACTGCGGAATAAAGAATCACCTCTACATACCTGCCTGTAACCATGTAATGCTTCCTGGGCCAGGGAACGGGGACATGACAGCTGGCGATGAGTAGGCTAGAAACCTGCTTGCAATTATCGCTCCCACGAAGCGCCCACCTGCATGGCTCCATACTCTGGCTGGAACGTGCAGCCACAGCAAGAAATACAGCCCCAGTAGAGCACCAGCCGGCTCACTACTTTCTGCCTCCACGGCCGGGAAAAGCTTGCAACATCTCGCGAGATTCCACAGTGGCCATCTCCAAGTCAGTCAAGGCATCTACCTAATAGAATGGGAGCAACCATAGTGAGTCAGGCAAGTTGGGGGCTCCATATGCATCAGCTGAAGCTGCCATTTTGAAGTCAGTCGGGTGCCCATTCATGCGTATAAGGGTCACCATTTGAAGGTCAGGTCGCACTGCAGAACAGAGGCGTAGGACCAATACAAAAGACAAACACTCCACACCAGCTCAGAAGGTGGGACAAAGTAGGTGTAAACAGACTACTGGTTCCATGACTGATGACAACAAAGACATCCCTAGCTCTGTCTTTCAACGCCCCCTGCCTTTTGATCTCTCAGACTCTCAAACGAAAGGCGGTCAGTGGGAAAAGTGGATTCAGCATTTCAAACACTATCTGCAAGCTACTTGTAAAAATCACTTGAATGAGCAGGTCAGTCTTATACAGGATGAAGTAGAAGACTTGCTTGTAACTTTCCCACCTGAATTGCTTACCACCTACAAAGATCTAGTCAAAAATCTAATTGACAGTTTCGACCCTCAGCGGAACGTTGATTATGAACGGTAATCATTCAACATGGCATGCCAAAGAGAGTATGAATCCTTGGACGATTTGATGACCCAATTGAGCAAACTTGTAACCTTTTGCGAGTTTGACAAATTCAACAACAAGGAAAAGATTAGGCTGTGTATCATTGAAGGGTATCACTCAACTGTGTTTCAAACAAAATTCGAAAATTCTAAAAGAGACATTGAGGCTGGACAAAATACTGGCCATGGCATGGTCAGAGACCAGGGCCACGGCGCACGCCATCAACATGGAAAATGGGAGAACATGAACACTGGAACAAGACACAACAAGCAGACACCACCATCATCTTGAGAGAAATTAGAGAAAACATGCTATCGCTGCAGACTGGCATACCCCCACCTTGCACCTGCCCAGCTCTGGGACAGACATGTGGCAAGTACACCAGTGACAATCATTTTGCGAATGTCAGCATGGGTGGGAAAATCCAGTCGGAACTGGGTCGGCTTGACAGGCAGAGAACAACATTGAGTCACCGTGCAAGGAACATGGAAGCACGCAACATCAGCTCCTCCACTGGTTCTCATTCTACTTTGGAACAAGAGTCCTGTGAACGTCTATACCTGATGACAGGCATGGCGGCATCAGATAGGCACTTAAAGCATATCCAGCTAATTGACAAAAAAGAAATACAGAAGACACCACTGTGGCTCTCGGGTAGGAAGTCATATAGCGCATTTCGTACTGGACAGTGGAGCCACGTGTAACATTATGTGTGCGTTGGAGTACAACAGGATGGAAAGCAAGCCCCCATTATCGCCCTCCAATGTTGATGTTTTCACATGGGGTGCCAAACGCCTGGTGACAAATTTAGGCAAATTTATGGAGATGCTCACATACAAGGATACGTCTGTGCAAGAGGAAGTATACATACTACGAGTACACATTCCAGCACCAAGCTTGCTCAGCAATGTCATGGCACCACTCATGGGCCTCCTGGCCATGACATATCATTTTTCAGAACATCACACTATCTTGAAAGAATACCCAGTATTCTTCAGAGAGCTTGGAAAGCTGAAAGACAAGCAAGTCAACCTTCACATCAACTAAGCCATAATCACCTGTGGCTCAGAATCACTGTTGAGTTCAACCGCAAGTGGAGGAAGAACTCAAGTGTCTAGTAGCACAAGACAGCATTACAAACACCTAAGCTTTGGGGTGTCATCCTTGGCTGAGATATTTCAAGAAATGGTGCAGAGAGTGATAAGGCCCATAAAGAACTGTCTAAACTACAGCAACAACATTCTGGTGTTTGGACACACATATGAAAAGCACAACAAGGGATGTATGGAGTCAGCTGGAGAAAGCAGGACTAACACTGAATGAAGACAAAACAGACCAGTTCCATGGCTGAAGTGACACAAGAAACAATGAAACCTGTGCAAAAAATCACAAGGCAACAGAAGTGGAAACAAATGATCAACAACAGCCCAGTCAAGGCGAAGGGGTAAAGAGTGAAGAAATACTTGCATTCAAACATGTGGAGGAAGAACTGTCCGAAACGGAGCAAGAGCTATTCCTTCGAGGCACCCGGATAGTCATACCACAGATTGTTCACCAGCAAGTAGTCAACCTAGCATATGAAAACAACAGAGTAATGGTGGCAAAAAAATTGCTGAGGGAAAATGTGTGTATGCCATTATTTAGAGAAACAACATTCACCAGATGATATACGCTGGTATATACTGGAAAAAATCTTACCAACAGCAGGGCTCTGCTGTGACAAAATAAGAAAAAAACAAGAGGTATACCACATGTTTATGTTTAATACTGTTAACAATGGATTAAATTCTGAGATCCCTTGGGACCAAGCCATTATATAATGCATAGTAGAAGTACATTTATGGAATACTGTGAACATCTGTAAACCTACATGTAATACCTTGAACATTTGTAAAATTACATTTATTTGTACATTTATCTGTGCATTTTTCACTGTATTCATCTTTTCATGCAACTAAATATAAATATATTTATATACTACAATAAGAATCATGTATGGATGTAATAATTTAAGGAGCTGATGAAATAAGGCTCATGATAAAAACTACACTTAGTATGTAAAGAGGATTTATCTGATTAGAGGAGCGTCGCATGACATATGCAGTGGACTGATATTTCTATCTATGATGTTTCACCTACGTCAGGTTCTTCACCTTAGAGTCAAGTTTATCACCTTAATGCACAGTATATGTGCCCAACCGCTTCTGCTGTATGCAACCTGGACTATCACGAGATAAGTTTATTATTTTTATCTTCATTATTTGCTATATGCAATACACTATATCTTCCAATACACGGTTCATATGATTCATATGAACAGCCAATAAGACTGATCCGTTTTAATCATTCCGTCTCATTATTTGGTTTATATTCTTCGTTCAATCTTCACGGCCAAGCATTGTGCTAAGTTTTTAATTATAACATCATGCACAATATCCCTATGAGTTTTTCCTTTAATATTCAATGTTCTTCTATCTATGGAATCACATTACTCAATGTCCCTTCTATTTTGTAATTATACTATCACGAGTATTTATCCTCTTCAGTTCGCTCTTTATTATCTACTCGTTTCACTTATTATTCATTTTCCTTTATTTATGGAAGCGCATTACTCAGTGTCCCTTCTAAATTTGTAAATATACTAACCCAAGTATTTATCCTTTTCAGTTCGCGTTTTATTATCTACTCGTTTCACTTTTCTAAACACTGATATTGCAAGTCTTTTCACCACTTCTATCATTCTTATTTTCGGAAACAAATTCTACGTCCTCTCTCTATTTCCGTTTTTCTATACCGGAAACAGTTCTTTTTCTATGTTCCTAACTTATTCAACACACCGGAAACACATCTATCAGTCCGCTTTTTATTTCCATTTTTCATCCCTTAGTTTTATCATTAACACCTGAACTATATAAAGCGGTTTCGCTTCACGAGGCGGTTGCTTGTATCCAGCGTTCCTGCTCGTAGGCAGTCGGCTTTTTGTCATTTAAGGATACCGGGAGCTATAAGCATTCTGCTATTTTCGGCAGGTAAGACATAGGATACGGCCTCACTGCGATCCCTTTTTTAATTCCGCATGTCATATTTTTTTGTAAATCTATATTCAACCACATTGCATACTATGCACTCTGTGGTGCTAGCTAATAACATCGTGTTTAAAGAAACATAGGCACATTTTCAATTACTTGGCGAATACGATGCTATCAATTTTGCACAAGATCGCCATATATCTATAGAACTCTATGGATAGGTTACCTATTTTCTAAATAGCCACAGGTCCATTACTTTCCTGTTCTTAACGTTTGATCTATTATTGATGCTGCTTATTTTCTGTCTTACCGGTCATCTGCAAAGCGGTATAGCTTTTCGTTACATTATGTCTCATATATGCTCTATCTATAGATATGTAAGTGTGAAAATCATGTACCACACAGATCCTTGCTCCTGGGAAGTTATTCACAGTCTACCTTTAGGTAACTTCTATCCACTTTTTTGATACATAGATATGTTCTTCAACCTTGATAAACCTATTGAATACATATTCTTATGTATGGTTTGTTTTCAGACTGCCAATAGATCTTTCCATTTTACCATCGTTCGTTATCTTCTATAACTTGGAGTGAAACTCAAATGTTGAGGTAAATACACATTGAGACTGTATCTATTATAGTCGTCACATATCAAAGATTGAAGCTCAATCTGTTCTTTTTCTTTCTTCTGCTTTGCTCTAATAGATATCATTAAAAATTCCAGTCAAGGCAGCCGTTTCTATACCACCCTCAGTGTCAATATCGTGACAAATATCCGACAGGATCATAACTATTGATTTTTAGGTAACTAATTGACATTACTTTTTAGTTTTTCCCTACTCTCTATGAACTGATGAATCAGTAATATTTGTTCACTGTTTGATAGATATCTACTACGCCTTTCTACGGCTGCAACATACGTCCTCAACATCTCTTTCATCTAGCTACGTCCGAAAGGTATAGCAACATGCTACATACTGTTCCGTTTATGTTCATGGGGATTGGCTCTTTAGAAACTAGTTTTTGATATGTAAATCGCAACTTTTTTCCACCATGGCTATTTGAGCCATTATAATAACAAGCGCCATATTATGTCACATCTATAGATATCAAGAAGCCTTTATTTGCAACTGACCTGTTACATCTACGCCATTTATCAGGTCTGGGTCCATATCGATTGTTGTAAGTATATTCTATTAACTTCATCTTATTCCCTAATAGCTTATGTATTGAATGCCTCAATATTTAGGATTTTAATTGGTAGCCGTTTAGCCCCATTGTTACTCACTGATTATGTCATGTGATGTTCCTATATTCTAGAAACATGTTTTTCTCCTACATCTAGGAAGTAGTTTGTTTCGTAGTCCTGCCATATTCAAAGAATGTCATTTTTCGACTTATGTACAACATGTTCGGAGATTGTCAAAACTGCTACACCTAATGAATGTCCATTCTTGATATACATTCTATGTACTCATAGATTATGAAAATGTGTAATTAAAAGGGCAATACTTAGTAAGGTACAGAATTCAAGACTTGATTAAATATATTTATATTTAGAAGACATACTTACAAAACAATGTTCTAACTTTGCTGCTCAAATGAAGATTTAAAGCTAAATAACTGTATATATTCTTTATATTTGTCTACGTCCGCTGTATATTTTATGTCTGTCTTGTAGTTTTATTGATATATGTTTTCTTACAATTTATAGAGCAATAGACGGTCACCTGAAGAAGGCTCAAGAGCCGAAACGCGCGTAGTGTTACCTACCGCTTTGCCTTCAACAATTTGTATAGTTTCATGTCTATTGATTGTGCACTTTTTCTAGTATGATTTTAATTGAATGTTGAAAAAAAGTTAATACTATTGTCATATATAAAAATAATTATAAGAAAAGAAAACAAAAGAGAAGAAAAAAATATAAATATTTGTACCTTTAAAGAAATAATGAATACATATATTATATACTAATAAAATAAAATCTGAAGTATTTACTGTTTGATGTTTTTGAATACAGTTGGACTTTATATCTCTGTTATGGTAACTATTGACTTTATATAACCACAAAAATGCTTGTCAATTTTGTCACTTGGCTATAGACCTTTTCTAAACTCACGATGGGACACGAGCCTGTGGGCATCTGACTGCGGAATAAAGAACCACCTCTACATACCTGCCTGTCTACATGCATTGTTTCCTGGGCTGGGGAACAGGAACACAACACTACGGGCCAATGATTGCTGCAAAATTAGTGATGTTCTCTTATGATCATCTGGTGTTACGTTTAAAAAGTACACCTGTAACTGTGAACATGATAGTCAAGTGTATCCATCTCACTCCCCATAAGCACAGTATCCGGTACGTGGCCTTTAAAAGACAAATAATTGTTACCATGTGTATTAGTCTGATTATTTCAAGAGATGCAAACAAAGAAGATTACAACACCCAGATTGGATTAGGTTTTCACATTAAAGCTTTAGTGTCTATGTTGATATGCCCATGCTTTGTAGGGGTGGGTGGAACTCGCTGCGTTTCACTTTGCAGCATTACGGAGAGTTACTGAAAAACTCTACGAGATTCCACAGAGTACCGTCAACAAGCGCAAAATATGCGACTCGTGCTGCTCATGTTTAAATTTAGCAGCGGTAGCGCGTGCAGCGCTGAAAATCAGCACAAACAGCACCATACATTGCACAAAAGAGCGCGCGGCCATTGGAGTTGATTTTGCTGCCGCTCAAGTAAAATCTACTTGAGGGCCATCAAAAATGCTAGAATGGCTGCCTTCTGGCCGTGACCGCTCGCAAACGCCGGCATTAGAATATCGCGCTAGGGGAAGCCAAATCTCACTCGCATATTTTGGAGTATTGCAGGAGAAAAAATCCATCAAGCGACAATTGGCGGAATTTCGCGTTAAAGAGTAACGCGTAGTGACAAGCGGAACTGAATATTTTGCCCACCCCTTCATGCATGCCAATAGATCCGATTCTGTTGGGAGATTCGATTTTTGAAGCCCAAAATGGCCTCATTTTGTCTGTCCCCTGACTGAAATTGCCTCTGCTTCGATAGAAGTCAATGTGGTAAAATAAATTCTCACTATTTTTTCCAAAATCTCTCACTTTCTTGTTCTAAAATGTTAGCATTTATGTATGACGTTGATGGCCAGACTAGCCGATTTTTTTTTTTTTGCTTTCTCAAAAATAATGTCAGGTATGTATCATGTAAATCTACAACTGAAGAGCCCATCTTGAAACGAATTTCCAGAACAACCCCTGCATGGCATCAACCTAATTAGAAAGTAAAATTTACATCTTGGTTGGTACGCTGCTTGCAGATTAGGTTGCTGCTGTCTCTGATATGCACTGCCTCTTTAAATACTGTCGGTCACATGACGTTCTCGCGCTGCGGGACATGTTTATTTATTATTCGTGTCCCCTTTTTCAACTGTTTGTTATCACTATTCCGGTTTTCTGTATAACCTTTTAACTTCCTTCACGCTGTGTGCAGTTCGAGCTGCCAAGTAATCACTTATAAGTTACGACATATTAAGTGACTTTCTGAAACACCTGCAGCTAAACAGAGACTGTCTGTCCCTCTTCGTACTTTCACTTTTGTTTTGTTTCTTTTTCATACTTACCAGGTTGAGGCTGGCATGGATGACGCAGAGATTTGGGAGTTCAGTTTTTATTCGGTGAGACGGTTATCCAAAGAAGGGGAGACGGAAAAGAGTTTAAGCAAATTCCACCGGACATCAACTTGTCATGTGCCTTCTTAACAGGAAACAGACAATTAACTCTTAACAGCCCAACACAATTTTCGCCCACTTGTTTCAAAGTAAGGTTCTATGATGGGAACATGTTATGAATCTATCTATAGATGTCAAGGTAAAATAGCCACATATACCACAACGTGGGAAATTTGCAGTCTTTACTCAAAGCAAGTTGCATTTCGGGACTTCTAGATGTGGCTTTTAACATTGTACCTGTGGATTTAAACACCTAGCATGCAGAATACTGTTTGCTGGGAGAAAAGCAATGAATGTTTAAATGAAGGACACACTTGATAATAGCCTTCTTGGCTGCTATGAAGAGGGAGTGTGCACTCCGCAAGTTGGCTCCTGGAAATCACAAGCCATCAAGCATGCCTCTGCGACATCTACAGTCGCCCAAGTGCGCAGTGTTCTCAGCATGGCCCGGTATTGCGGTCGCTTCATTTCCATTCTCGTAACCCTAGAGGAACAACTTAGGGCCTTGACGAGGGCTGATGCCAGCGGGACATGGGGGTCAGAAGGAGGATGATGCTTTACAAAGAATAAAAGTCACTCGCCTGAACGATTATGCAATGTCAAATTTCAATCATGAAAAACAAACAGAACTGCTCCTAGATGCAAGTCTTCTCAAGAGATTGAGCCTGGCAAGTGGGCATCGCTAGTGTTCACCAGCAAGGTGCTGTCAACTGTCATGGTCCCTTGCTAACCTAAAGGGTTAGTTTCCCAATCTTGAAAGCCGTCCTCCAACACGTGATTGCGGGTATCGTTTACTGAGCATATATGGTAATCAAAGCAATCTTTGTATTTGTATTCCTTTTCAAGATCCCAGTGGTGTGTATATTTGTATCATATTTCGGACACCATAGTATTTGCATGAGTGCAGCCGAACCTGTTAATTGGTATGCGCATTACGGGACTCAATGCAACAACGCAGCAAAGCATGTTTACAGATGCAGCTGTTGACCCGTGTGTACATTGCAGGAAGCACAACCGACCACGACAACTCTCAGTGGCCATCATGGGTGTGGTTTTCTCACATAAGTATAAAGTATGTAGGACAGTGCACAGCTGTTGATGATGTATCAAGACAAAGGTAAATACTTTGTATGTGCTCTTAGGTGTCGCCCATCACCCTCGGGCGAGTAATTGACAATCCGAAACAAGTGTGATCAATGGACCATTGATGACATCCCTAAGGCACTCAATCTGGTGTATTCTTCCAAATGATTCACAAAAAGAATGGTGACTGCGTTTCAACCTGTATTTAATTGCTTTTCAAAAATGGTATTCATTTCATATCCATTTGTAGAAGTATTTCAGAAACATTCCAAGTTCAAAGATACAAATTATTGGATTCCGCTCCAATGCATTTCGGGCCACCGCCCTTCGGGGAGCATCTAAAATAAAGACGATATCTCATTTTAACCCTCATTCTTTACATAAACAAATGTCAAAAAGATACAAAATAAGTAAAGGTTCCTAAATCCCTTTAAGACACCAATGTGCACATATAAGCGCAAACTATTCAAGTGAAATGTGATCCAAGAAAAGATTATATAGATCAAAAATTGGGGTGAACTCAAAAACGAGTTTAAATCAGACTGAAGATCTCACGTCTCAATAACGTGCGGGTTTAAGTGCAAGTAAACGCGCCTAATGCGCTCGGAAACAGATATAAATCCGACTAGAGACCTCACTTCTCAGTAACGTGCAAGTTAAATTCAGGTGACAGCGCGCCTAAAGCGATGCCTGGAGTTCAGCATTACTTAAGTTACTTGGTGTTTCATGAAGTTCCGGACGCCAAAGACGGCTAGGTTTAACCGGAAAAGTTTCCACGGCGTTCAAAAATAGAAGCCGGGGGAAGTGTGAGTCATGTGATCGGGGGTTGTGAAGCTAGAAAGAGGACTAGGGTGTTTAGGAGTCGTGAAGCTAAATGAAGGACTAAAGGAAAGAACTGAAAGAAACGAACTGGTTAAGGAAAGGCGATAAAAGATAATAAGGTGCTTTCCAAAAAGGCAATTCCAGAGAATTTAAATTCTTTGTACGAATGCTGGATTTGTGTTCATTCAAACGGGTCTTTAACTTGCGTTCTGTCTTTCCAACATAGACCTTTCCACAGGGGCATTTGAGAAGGTAAATGAGATTGTTGGAGTCACATGTGGCTGTAACTTTAAGGTTGATGTTATACCCTTTCATTGGATGTGTCATCGTGTTTCCCGAAATGATATTATGGCAGTTATTGCAATTATTGCATGGTCTAGTTCCTTTTGAAATGAAAGGTGGTTCCATAGGTTGTTTTAAGATCTCACCCAAGTTTTTACCCCTAGTATGGGCAAATATCGGTCTCGCTTTAAACATATCTTTAAAGTCTGTCTCTAACTCTAGCATTGGCCAATGTTTGAGTATTATGTTTTTATACATTGTGCTGGCGTTGGAGTATTTTGAGACTAAGACCATCCGATCACTATCCTTTTTCTTATTGGATTGTTGTAGCAGGGTATGTCGATCCAGTTTATCCACTTCATTTTTAGCTTGTGCTAATAATTCCTCTGGATACTTCCTCTCTCTGAAACGATCTATCATTTCATCCATTCTTATTTTTGTCAGGCTAGGGTCTGAGGTGATTCGTTTGACTCAATAACTGGGATTTAGGTAGATGATTTTTCAACGAAGTCTGATGAAAACTACTATAATGTAACATGTTGTTACGGTCAGTTGGTTTACGAAAGATATCTGTTGTTATTTGATTGTTTTGAAGAGTAACTTGAACATCCAAGAATGTGATTGTTTTACCTACCAGTAAATCTGCATTGCACTGCATTGTGGAAGGAGTGTGGAGTGAACTACAAGTTCATCACACCATGTCAGCCACAATGCAATGGGTTAGTTGAGATCATGGGCCTCCCAGAAAACCTTAGGCGAAAATGGGATGTTCTTCTGCCCTGCCTTCTCTTGTCCTCCAGATAGGTCCCTCAGAAGGGGGTTGTCTACATCCCTTTCGAAGATATGTGTGGGCATCCAGTTAGGGGTCCCTTATGTTTAGTGAAGGAGGGATGGGAGTTACCTCTCAAACCTTATAAACAAGACATGGTAGACTATGTACTTGGTCTCTGCTCGAGGATGGCTGGGTACATGAAGAAGGCAAGTAAAAACCTTAAGGCAAGTCAAGAATAAAAGAAAGCTTGGCATGACCAAAAGGCTGCCCTGACTGTTTACCAGCTAGGGCAGAAGGTGTGGGTCCTGGAGCCTGTGGCCCCAGCAGTTCTCCAAGACAAATGGAGTGGACCCCATACTATAATTGAGCAGAAATGTGGGGTCACCTACTTGGACCTAGGCACTCCAAGGAGCCCCTCAGGGTGCTCCATGTGAACAGGCTCAAACCTTTTGTAGAAATGGACTGACACATGGCAACTGATGAGGAAAAGGAGGAAGAGAGTGACCCTCTCCCTGAAATCCTCACAAAAAACCCTGATGATGGGTCAGTTGATGATGTAGGTTTGGCAGGCAGCCTCAATGACCAATAGCAGATTGATGCAGGAAGGTCGTCAATCAATACTAGCACATGTTCTCTCTGACACCCAGTCAAACCACCTGGTGTACCCATGAAGTGTACACAGGCGAGAGTCTACCTGTTAAGAATACAATCTACAGGCAGCCTGACCATGTCAGAGATTGCACAAGGACAGAGGTCCAAAAGATGTTAGAGTTGGGAGTAATTGAGCCATCAGATAGCCCTTGGGCTAGTCCAGTGGTCTTGGTACTAAAACCTCACACCCAGGGTGGTAAGAGAGATAAGGTTTTGTGTTGCCTACAGGAGACTCAATACAGTCACATGGACTGATGCTTACCCACTTCCAAGGGCAGATGAGCTTATTGACACCGTGGCCTCAGTCAAGTTCGTAAGCACATTTGACCTCACTGTTGGCTATTGGCAAATCAGACTAACTGAGGAGGCCAAACCAAAAACAGCATTTTCAACCCCTAGTGGGCATTATCAATTTATTGTGATGCCCTTTGGTTTGAAGAATGCACCTGCCACATTCCAAAGGCTGGTGAACAAAGTCCTTACAGATCTGGAGGCCTATAGTGCAGCATACCTTGATGATATAGCTGTCTTTAGCTCCACCTGTGAGGTTCACCTGGTCCATCTGAAGAATGTGTTGGAGGCTCTACAAGGGCTAGGCCTCACTTTCAAGGCTACTAAGTGCCAAATAGGGCAGAGCAAGGTTGTGTACCTGGGCCACCTAGTGGGTGGAGGCCAGGTTCAACCATATAGTGACTCCCCTGCATAAAGATACCCTAACAGCTAATTCATGTATCACATGCGGAAATCATAATAACCTTCCTGTTTCACATTTTAATCATGAGCAAAGGAATATACAAGACATACCCCAAGCGTCCAATATTAATACGCAAAATTTAGGTAATAGCCATCTTAAGCATCCACACCCTGGCACTAACCTTGGTTCTGACGCAAGTAATCCAAGTGTGGGCACAACAACTATAGACTGTAATAGCAGTAGCTGCCTGAGATCTAATGATGATGTTTTGAGTCTACCCCCTGATGCCTGTCCCTATGTGTTGGTTTTGGCTGGAGTTCCAAATCTCACTGGCGATCGGAGGGAGTCTTGGGTAGATTTACGCAACAAGTCAGTGGATTGGTTGATCAAACACAAAAGATTTCACCCCTCAGACATGAATGAAATTCTAATGGTCTGGCGAGTCGGGTGGGTTGGCCACTCCCCTAAAAATATTAATGGCGACTGTGTTGTTTTTAATTTTCGTAAAATCCAAATGGTCCGACGTCTACTAAGTATCCAAGAGCAACCACTAACACTAAATTCCAGCATCAGTGCGCTCCCGTTGGGTTACTTTTACAAACCAGAGAATATAACTGCTAGGAATGTTCATGTTTTCCCGTTGATAACTAGCAGGTTTCAGGCTCTATCCAATTTGGACGCACAAGATTGACAACCATCTCTACTAGCAGATCAATCCCATTTTGTGGAAAACTCCTTAGGCCTTACACCAGTCGCCCATATTGATATCCCGGCCGATCTGCAATCTATAAATATTCAATTATCTCCATTGGTTGATCAATCACAACAGGTGGAAAACCCCTCAGGAACCACTTCTGTAGTCCCTATTGATTCCCCCCTTGTCCTGCAAACCATAAATAAGGTCAAAGCTGACACCGATTTGAATGTCTTAAGTTGGAACGTAGCGGGTCTACAGTCAAGGCTTGGTGACCAGGACTGGCTGCTTGTAATATCGGACCAAGACATAGTTATGTTTCAAGAGACTTGGGCAACTCACGAATTACATATCGAGGGGTTTCATTGTTTTATTTTAGTTGCACCCAGCCCCAAATTTGGACGACCATCATTGGGATCAATGTTGCTTCTGGAGGGAGCTTTAAGGTTTTACCCACCATAAGCCATAATCTCCAAATATTGATATACAAAAGGAGAGTTTCTTTTTATTTGATACATTTTTATAACAATTATTTTTACTCTACACCAAAAAGGAACTTCATTGGACTTTTTGATTTCATTTCTTATTTGGACTGCCAGCAAGGTTCAGAAGGGGTCACCGGGATCCTCTTGGGTGGTGATTTTAATGCAAAATTCGTAGATATGTCAAATGGTATGGGTACTTTCAACCCAGGTCCTGCCTCCCGCAGGGGTGCAGAGCTGCCTACGCTCCTGAGCCTCCATAATCTTGTTAACGTTATGGATGTTGCAGGTGTTTTACTTGATATTAACCACCAAGCACCTACTTTTAGAGGAAGGGGTTGTTCTTCAACCATAGATTTTATGTTTATCTCCACCCCCCCTTGTGGACCGCCTAATGGCCGCAGAGGTCACCGCCACGAGCCATGGGGACCATAATCCTCTTAAAATAGTCTTGAGATTGGCGCCTCGCCCCGGGTTCTTTAACGAATGTAGGGCCAGGAATATAATACCATAAACTGACAACCTAAGATTAAAATGGAGGGGTGTTAATAGTGGCAAATTGTTTCAGACACTAGCAAAGGAGAATATGCACCTTAACAACTCATGTTTATCGATTCATAAACCACACCCAGGGGCAGTCCAGGATTTTACAAAACTTTACCTGGGAATCAAAACTCTTTTGTCGAAACCTATTTCCCAGGCAAAAAATGACCCAAGGTGGTTCGACCATGAGTGATCCGAGGCCAACAGGAACCTGCGTAGGGCTTTAACATCTAACCCAAGGTGTACAGTGGATGTGAAAACAGCCAAGCGGAGGTACAATATAGCATTCAGTAATCTGAAAGGTGCTCTTCTAAATGGCAGTTGGGAAGCCTTATCTAAGGCTGCCACTATGAAAAAGGGCAATATATTCTGGTCTGCCGTCAGGGACTTGCCTTCTATGGGACAGCTGTTAACACCCATTAGCTGTATCATCTCAAGTGAGTCGTGGGAGAGCCACTTCTCAAAAATCTACGATGCTCCCCCACAAGGGTCAGATCAGTACGAACTTGAACGACTGTCTAGCATGCAAATAACCTTGTCTGAGGTGGAAGAAGCTATCCACCAGAACCTTGGGAACAAGGCTCCTGGTCCTGATGGGTTGCCTATAGATCTGATCAATGTAAACCAGAGTTCTGGGCACCGCTTCTTCTGAATGTTTTTAATAATTTACTGCATGCTCCGATGCCAAGCACCTGGGCCATGAGCACCATCTTTCCAATTTTTAAAAAGGGGGACGGGTCAGAACCTATTAACTATAGGCCCATCTCCTTGATCAATAATACCCTAAAGATATCGGGCAGAGTTTTATATAATAAGATTTTAAAGTGGTCAGAGAAAAGTGGCATTTTCATTTTCATTTAAATCTTTATTTCGACCATACGGTCATAAAAGAAACATGTACAATACATTCGCATAATTGTGACAGGGTCATAAAACATCAAAGCGTAATTTTAAAATCAAAGCCAGACAATACAGGTGATTGTTTAAAAAAGGATGTAGCAGTTCTGCACTTTTACCCAACAGATTTTAAAAGACGACTACGCGTATGCCACACATTCATAAAAAATTTGGAGAGTGCAAATACAATAGGGCCGGAGGCATCGCTTTTCAGGATCCTATACATTGGTCCATATTCTCTTCCACCCAGATTTTTAATCAAAGGCAGTAGCCAGTATCTTCTTGCTGCCCTGTATGCTGGGCAAAAGAAGATCACGTGCAAGTCGTTCTCCTCCTTGTCAACACAAACAGGGCAGAATTTGGTGGACGGATTTTTAGACCATGTACTGCAAAAGGACCGTAGTGGGAGTGTGCTGTATCTCCACTGGAGGAATAGCTTCCTGGCAAATATGGGGAAAACAGGGTCCAAAGTTTTCTCGAATGTATACAGATCCTTGGTTTGCAAGAATGTAGAGGATAGGGACCCCTCCGTCTGGGTAGCTATAATCCTTACCCTTTTATGCTCGTGGTACAGCTTCGCCAAATGTGTCTTGGATATTCTTGGTGCTGTATATGCTGGTTCAGTCCACAATTCGGGGAGCCCCATATCAATGCAAACTGACTGAATGTTTTGGACCCAGGGGATACTGAGCACCTTTGGATGTTTCATTAATTCGACTAGTTCCGCCCTGTAGTCGGCGAGATTATCGCTGCTCCATAGCCTGCGCCAGAAGGCAATGGGTCTTAAGCTTATCTCGTCGGCCAGAGGTCGTATCCCTAAGTCAAGCCTCAGGGGGAGAAGGGGTGTACTGGGAGGAAGTGCGGTAATTTGCCTTAAAAACCTATTTTCTGTATGTGACAAATTCCGGCATGAAATGTGCCCCCACAATTCAGCCCCATATAAAATAGCTCCCCTAGCCTGTGCTTTATATATCTGGATTAGGGCCCCCAGAGGGCGGTAGGTTGCACCAGTCATCATTCGGGAAATTCCCCCAGTAATTTGAACTAGCTTAAGGTTTGCCCTGATTTGATGGCTCTCCCAGGTCATGTTTTCAGATAGTGTCACCCCGAGGTATTCGAAGGTGTCAACTCGTTCCAGTCTTGCTGGACCCAGTAGGGGGTTTGGGCGCTGCTTAGTTTTTGGGTTCAATACCATGTATTTCGTTTTTGAGGCATTGATTTCCAACCCTCTATCCTGGCAGAAGGTCACAAATGCGTCCAGTATCTTTTGAATGCCCATAGGTGTTTTGGATACCAATAGTGTATCGTCCGCAAACATTATTGCGGGTACACTATTGCCATTCAATTTGGGGGCATCTGTGTGGTCGGTGGCATTTAGGTGGGCGATTACCCCGTTGACAAAGAGGCAAAACAGGGTCGGCGCCAGCACACATCCCTGTCTCACCCCTCTGCCCACGGGGAATCTGTCTGTTAACTCTCCCGCCCTCCCACATCTCACCTGGGCGTAATTATTGTGATGCAGCCTCTGCAGAGTCAGTAGGATATCTGGTGGAACGCCCATCTCTGCTAAAATGGCCCAAAGTTTGCCCCTCGGCACAAGGTCGAAGGCGGCTTTTAGGTCCACGAAGATCGTGTACAAACTACCGCCCTCGAACCTGGCTGTCCTCCAGTAAATCAGATTTAATCTGAAAACTTGGTCCACAGTTGATATCCCTTTCCTGAAGCCTGCTTGGTATGGGCTGAGGGCGCCCACCTCCTCGATCCATTCCTGTAGCCTGTTCAGGAGGACCCTTCCAAACAGCTTCTGTGCTACATCTATCAGGCTAATTGGTCTGTAGTTGGCTGGGAGCAGGGGAGATCCCTTTTTAAAAATCGGGACCACCTCAGCCCCCAGCCAAGTACTAGGGATTTCCATCCCACTAAGGACACCATTAAAAAGGGTTGCGAGGTAGGGCGCCCAGACGGTGGGCTCCTGCTTGTACAGGTCCCCCGGCAGGCCATCCAGCCCCGGCGCCTTCCCCGCAGCCAAGCCTGAGATAGCCGCTGTTACCTCACTCAGTGTTATTTGGTCTACCTGCAAGCCCTGGCTCACTGTTTCAATTCTCGCAGGAATTTCTCCAGGTTCGGCACTATATAGCGACTCGAAGTGGGCCTGCCACACTCCCGGCGCTATGTTGGGCTCCACTGCCGAACGAAGACTCCCCGATCCCCCATTCACTATTCTCCAGAACAGTCGTTGGTCTTGAACTGCTAGGGTCTTTGTGAGCACTTCCCACTGACTTTCCTCCCATTCTATCCTAGCTTGTGTGAGAAGCTTCTTATAGGCTTGTCTACACTGCTTGAGGTGGTCCCCTCCTATGCCCGCCTTAATAACTCCAAGCAGTTCTGTTTTAGCTCGTCTGCAGGCTTTGTTGTACCATTGTTTTTTGCCTATGGGCCTCGCCTTTGACTTTTGTGTTTTACACGTCAGATGGGGTGCCACCGCTTTTATGAGTGTTTTGTGGGCGTCAGACAATTTACACCTTATGTCCGTTTGGTTAGCCACAGTATCGAGGGCCCCAACAATTTCTAGGATTGGGGTGATCTCTTTATAAAGCTGAGGGATTTTATCCTTTTTTGTGACCATCTGCTCCCACTTAATTCTTCTCCTGGTGTTATCTATAAGGAGAGAAAGATGGTTCCCTGCCTCTTGAGTCGCTAGACCTTGCGGTGCTGGGTGGGCGAGGTCTAACTCGAGTGCATTGTGGTCACTGTCCCCCCTGACAGTAACCCTGAAATCCTGTATCAATGGCCACCTCGACAGTTGGATCAAAATATAGTCTAGGTGTGACTCCCTTCCTAGACGATTATAGGTGGTTTTGCCTGGTGTATCCGAGGTAGTTCGCCCATTGCACGCTCTAAGACCATACCTTAGCGTGAGAGCCATAATTTGTAATGCTAACGGGGTCCAAGCTTTCGGTGGTGTCACATCAGCCCTTGGTACAGCCCACCTCTCCTCTTCTTCTGATAAAAAACCTTCCTGGAGCCCGGGAAGTGGCTCAAAGTGGGAGTTAAAGTCTCCACCCACCACGTAGAAGGAATCAATTGGCAGTTCAGATAAAAAGTTTGACAGTTCATTAAAAGCCGGTGATTCTTTTGCCTTTCCCATGGGCCTGGAATAGATGTTGACCAGGAGGAGGGTGACTTTGTTTGGCCATGTCAGTGTGACCACGAGGATGTCATCGGAGCCGCATGGGAGCCTTGTAGCCACGCAACCCAGATGTGCAGCTACCCATGTCGTGAGACCCCCTGAGGGTCGGCCTTTGCCTTCCCACCTGGCTGGGATATAAAAGGATGCGTACCCTGGATACTCACAGTCCTCTCTGGCCCAGGTTTCCTGGAACATACATACGTCGCCAGTTTCTATGTAATTTCCCCATGTGGGGTCTTCCAGCTTATTGGTTAGTCCCGCGATGTTCCAGGAGATTATCCTCAAATGTTCTATAGTTGGGGGTGTTACGGCAAGGGGAAGATGTGAGTCCAGGGATCCAGACTCCCTCATTCCGTCGGGGGGGGGATCTACAGCTATTCGCTCTTCAGTAGCTTCTCCATCAGTGGCAGAGTTAAATGGCTCAGTTTGGCCACGTTCTAGGATGGATGAGTCATTTAGTGGGCCAGGGATTGCAACGGGGGACCTCATCTGGGGGTCCGAAGGGCCACGGAAGTCAGGTTCCCCTGGTGTGGAACTATTGGTGGTCAGTCAGTCGACCCCATCTAGCCCATCGAGACAGTTAAAGCGATTAAAGTCGCAAAAGGGTGTATCCGGTGGTTGATGGTATGGGCGATGGATTGGGCCTTTATGGTTACTTCTATAGTCCACCCTTGTCCATTTATCATAGGTTTGAACCTGGTGCCTAGGGATAGGAGGAAAGAAAAAGGATACTGGGAGGGTTTGTATCGTGGAATCGAGGGATCGGTTCATTCCTTCACAAATGTGTCGAACCGTGCCTGGATCTTTAAAGGTTACCATGATGCAATCCCCCACTATGGTTTTCCTGGTCTTCCCCAGCCATGGCACCCTCCTCACCATAATGATTTCATTGTTAAAGTGAGAAGGCAGGGGTCGGTTCCAGTTTAACCATTTAATTACCTTCTTCTTGAGGGATTGATAGTCCTCATGTTCTCCTACTCTTAGATGGGGGGCACCTGCAAGGACCACCACTAATCTATTAGCCTCGGGTGGGAGATCTGGCCTCCGTGGTCTGGGAGTTGGGCAGCCTGGTGTTGGTGGAAGATCAATAACCTGGTCTTGGTTTATTCCAGTGGGCTCGGTTTGTGAGCTATGTGGAGCTAAAACCGCTGGATGAATAGGTCTGTTACCTGGACTATTATGCTGTACTTGAAGTTGCACAGACATGAGAGATTGCAGGGGGGCTGCCGGTGGCTTACTTTTAAGTGGGGCTTTGCTAGCATTATCTACAGTTTTTGTTGAAGTGGATCCCCCGCCCAGGGACTGGGCTCCCGCTGGTTTTGTCTGTTTACTTACTAGAGTGTTAAGAGTGGTAAGAGAGGTCTCTAATAAGGTGAGCCTGATATCAATTTTTTTGAGACTATCGGTGATAGGCTGCAGGAGGGAGCGGAGTAAAAATTCAATACTCCCCTTTGCAAAGAGAGGGTGGTTAGTATTCGATGTATTGGCCTCTGACTCTTTGGAGGTGGGGATTATGCTGGGCTTTAAGGGCTTGGGTGGTGGGGCTAGCTCCGTGTTCTTGGTCAATGTAATAGAGTTAGTCTTACTCTTGCCAAAGTCCAGGTGTGTTGTTTTAGATTTCCCCCGTCCCCCCGCTGATTTCCGTGCCCGTTTACTGGGTGGGGGCCTGTGTATCTCAGCCATAACTTTTAGTTTGGGCTTATTTTTATTGACCGTTAGTGCTGGTTGGGTTTGAGTTATCAGATCCACGGGAGTGTGGGAGATCTCTTGAGAGGCTGACTCTGTGATTTTTTCAGATGGTAACCCCTGGGTCGTAACATCTTCCCTTAATAAAGCAGGGAAGTCCTCCATTGTAGATATATCTAAGCTAGAGGATAGTGCACCTACTTCCTGGGTAGTGGGGTGGGGGGTGATAACTGACAATGGCCTGTTTTTCATGGATTCAATGGAGCGCCTGCGCTCCGCCCTACGTTGCTCGAGTGAACCTTCCGAGTCAGTGTCACCTTTGTTGGCTTTAAAATAATTGTCCAGTGTTCCAGAGCAGGAGGCTCCCTCCCTGACGGGAGTTTCCCGTGGGGGGGGCGTATGCATATCCTGATTTCAGGTGCAGGAAAGGATCAAGAGGGGGGGCCCAGCCCAGCCTCCTCCGGCCTCTGACGGCCTAGGACGGTCCCGCCCTTGTCCCGGGCTTCTCCCGGTCGCTCCCGCTCGCTCCCGCGAAGCGGAGGTCCTACCCTCCTTAAGATACTGCTGCTTTGTGTTGGATTGTTGATAGGCGGGGGGCGTGGCCAGCGGGGAGAGCAGCCCAGGTGTTGCTGGTTGGGCGCGCAGGGGCTCCTGGTCACTGGAGTCCCCTGCCTAGCTCGCAGCCCCGCTAGCACACTTGCCTGTCCCCGCGCTCCTCCTCTGGTCCTCCGATCCTCCTCACAGACCCCAGACAGGTGACGCGCTGCGGGACCCGCGAAGCGGGTCCGGCGAGTCGCTGCAGAGAAGTGCAGAGAAGCCACAGGATAAAGGGTCCGCTGGGCAACAGGTTACAGGTCCGCAGTGCTCCTCAGAAGGGTGAGTTTTCGCTGTGCAGGGTGTCCCACAAACACAGGGATTGAAGCGGTTTTCAGCTCCGTTGGCGGGGGGCGTGGCCAGCGGGGAGAGCAGCCCAGGTGTTGCTGGTTGGGCGCGCAGGGGCTCCTGGTCACTGGAGTCCCCTGCCTAGCTCGCAGCCCCGCTAGCACACTTGCCTGTCCCCGCGCTCCTCCTCTGGTCCTCCGATCCTCCTCACAGACCCCAGACAGGTGACGCGCTGCGGGACCCGCGAAGCGGGTCCGGCGAGTCGCTGCAGAGAAGTGCAGAGAAGCCACAGGATAAAGGGTCCGCTGGGCAACAGGTTACAGGTCCGCAGTGCTCCTCAGAAGGGTGAGTTTTCGCTGTGCAGGGTGTCCCTAGCATGCAAATAACCTTGTCTGAGGTGGAAGAAGCTATCCACCAGAACCTTGGGAACAAGGCTCCTGGTCCTGATGGGTTGCCTATAGATCTGATCAATGTAAACCAGAGTTCTGGGCACCGCTTCTTCTGAATGTTTTTAATAATTTACTGCATGCTCCGATGCCAAGCACCTGGGCCATGAGCACCATCTTTCCAATTTTTAAAAAGGGGGACGGGTCAGAACCTATTAACTATAGGCCCATCTCCTTGATCAATAATACCCTAAAGATATCGGGCAGAGTTTTATATAATAAGATTTTAAAGTGGTCAGAGAAAAGTGGCATTTTAGAGCCTTGCCAGCTGGGTTTCCGCAGTAAGGTTGGCACCAATGAACTGTGTTTAAATCTTAACCTGGTAATTGGGAAATACACCATTGCACGATCCTTTCCAGTCTATTTGGCCTTTATGGACCTATTGTCCGCTTTTGACCTAGTTAATAGGTCTAAGCTTTGGTCTATCTTACTGGCCTATGGACTGGACAAACCTTTTGTACATTTTCTGGCACATCTCCATAAAGACTTTAAAGCTCAGGTTAGGATCAGCAGTGGTGGCGAGGTCTCTGGAGCCATTGGGGTAGGCAGGGGAGTCAGACAGGGATGCGTTCTGGCACCCCTGCTTTTTATTATTTACATTAATGGATTGAACAATTCATTGAAATCTACGACCCCAGATGTCCCCAGAATCAATGGGAAACCACTCCTGGTACTATTATACGCAGATGTTGCGGTCCTTATTGGCCGTACTCCGAACTCTCTGCGCATTCTATTACAGACCTTTGTTAACTACATGGCCAGTCTTGATCTATGCGTCACCTTTAAAAAATCTTTTATAATGTCCTGTGGCCCCGAAAAGCGCCAGTTCAACTCTATTATCGCAGGCAGTCAAAAATTGACAAGCCCCAGAACCTTTCCTTATCTTGGGGTGGTCTTTGCTGCAAACGGCTCATGGACTGAGCATTTGGCTCACTCTAGGAGCAAGTTCTCAAAGGCCATTATTTCCATCCTCAGCCTCCCTTGGACAAAGAATACAGGTGCTATCTTAGCTATTTAAACATTTTTTTATTGCAATGTGTCCCAGTAGCCACGTAAACAGCCACTGCATCCAGCAGGAAGAAAATAGGTTTTGCAGAAACCTATTGGGTGTCCCAATCTCTAACCCACAATATATCTGTAATAAGGAACTTAATTTAAATTACATTAATGATTTTATTAATGCTCGTCCTGCTCTTTTTTGGCTATCAGTCTGGAAGAATCAGGCTGCTTCCTTAACCAGAGAAATCATCAGTGACTGTGTTAAATGTGAGAGAGGAATGGATATCCCTTGGCTGTCGGGCGTGTACCACAGTCTCTGTAGTGTGAATAAAGGTAGCATTTTTCTAAACCCGAGCAAAAATGAGTTAAAAAGTGCACTTTATACACTATATAACACAGATAGAATTGGCACGGAGTTGAAAAAATCTCTTGCATCAAGCTATATGAGCATAGAACAGTATAGGCATCCTTTACCCATTTATCTTACCTTACCAATGACTCATTGGGAAAGGAGCCTTCTATTCCGTTTAAGAGCGGGCACTGTTAAATTTGTGTTATGTTTCCCCCTTGGCTACCACCCTAACCTTGACCATGTCCCCTGCCCATGTGACGGTGTCAGTGGACAAACTATTTTATATTTTTTGTTTCTTTGTAAATATTATTTAAAATATACCAAGTGGTTTTTAACCCCATTTTTTAAAAAGCAGAGACCAATTTGCCTAAACAATGCTTACTTGTGGTTACTTACTATGACCAACGAAGAGTTGGTCTTTCGCACTAGCACTTTTTTGAAAATTGCCACCCGAGCATGCAAGACGATGTCCAACCCCTGAGCATTTTTACTCATGTATGATCACCTTTTTAAATTAATGTATGAATTGTTATTGCACATCATCATAAACTGTCTAAATCTGAAATGAATGTTATAGTTGTATAACTTGTCATGTTGCTGTGCTTTTATGGATTTCTTGTAATTCGAATAAAGTTGAACTTGAACTTGAACTTGAAGTTAACTCCCTTGAATGATCTCGCTTCCAAGAAAATGCCCAAGAAAGTTCAGTGGACAGTTAGCTGTCAGAAGGCATTTGATGATCTCAAGCAAGCCATGCGCACTGCTCCCATGCTGGAGACTCCTGACTACTCCAAGCAATTAATTGTCCAAACAGATGCATCTGAGTTGGGGGTAGGGGCTATGTTGTCACAACTTAATGCAGAGGGTCAGGATCAACCAGTAGCTTTTATCAGCAGATGGTTGACCCCCAGAGCGAAATATTGGTCTGAAATAGGGAGGGAAGCCTTTGCTGTGGTCTGGGCCCTGAGGAAGCTGAGGCCATACCTGTTTAGCACTCACTTCATTGTTCAGACAGACCATAAGCCCCTCCTATGGCTAAAACAGAGGAAGGGTGAAAACCCCAAACTTTTGATGTGGTCCATTTCCCTAACCATGACAATGCAGATGGACTCTCCAGATTAAGCATGGGCGTAAAATCCGCTCCGCTCGCGGATTTTGCGGATTTTCGGGAAATTCGCAATCCGTGAGATTCGCGGATTTCCCGCAAAATCCGCTAAATTCGCACGCAGCGGATTTTTTTTCTGGGTGATACAATTTTTGCGGCGCGCGGCGTTCACTTACCGTTATTCAGCGTTTGCCGAGTTGTTTTTCTCGATATTTTGCGAGTGCTGCGCCATTTTGGATCTTGCTGCGGGATCCCGCGAGAATTTGGCGAGCGCGATTACGTAATCGCGGCTTGCCAACTTGCACAGCGAGAGTTTGTCAACGCGAGTACGCCGTGATCACGTATCGCGGGACTTCCCAATTTCGAGCTTGGAGATGCGGCGAGCAGCAACAATCTCGCACTCGCGAAAATATAAAATTTGCAATTCTGCACAAGAAATCCACCAGCAAGCAGCATAAACCTTCTGGAAATGATGATTTTTATCTGAATAACCCCTCACGTTGACATTTGCCTGCACTTTTTTTGCGAGGAGTCCATTTTGGGGAGGGTCGGGGGTGGGAGGAAGGAAGTGCCCCACAGTCTTCAACTTCCTGTTCCTGTCCAGCAGGCTCCTCCCAGTGCTTTGTTCATCTCCTGGTCACTTTTCATTTGGATCTGGAGCTGGAAGGATTACTGTTTGTGGATGCTGCTGGATATTTGGATTTGAGGCCTTTTTGACTTTCTTTGGATCACTTTTGGATTAGAAATTTCACAAGTAAGTTTGTTTGGGGCATTACAGTTGCTGCAACTACAATTTTGGAATTTTTGATTTTTGGGCTGTTTTGGGGCCTTTTGCCCAGGGGTACTCAGTGGTGGGTGGACTGAGTCTTTCTGTGGGGTGTCTTGAATTTAAACATCATGGAGGGCATGGATGGAATGGGATTGTGCTGATTTTTCAGTGATTTTCGTTTTTTGGGGCTGTACTTGTGGCCTTTTCACCAGGGGTATTGAGTCTTGCATGGGCCTAGTCTTTCTGTGGGGTGTCTTGAACTTAAACATCATGGAGGGCATGGATGGAATGGGATTGTGCTGATTTTTTGGTGTTTTTCGATTTTTGGGGGTGTTCATGGGGAGGGACAGGCCATGTGGCTGGGGGCCATTTTGAGTGCTGCTACAAGCCCTGGCCATGTGCTGGGAGGCAAGTGGCCATTTTGAATGCAGGCATTGTTGTTCAGGCCTGCAACCATTTTGCCTACTTTTCAACCTTTATGCCCAGGGGTAGTGAGTCTTGCATGGGCCTAGTCTTTCTGTGGGGTGTCTTGAATTTAAACATCATGGAGGGCATGGATGGAATGGGATTGTGCTGATTTTTAAGTGATTTTCGTTTTTTGGGGCTGTACTTGTGGCCTTTTCACCAGGGGTATTGAGTCTTGCATGGGCCTAGTCTTTCTGTGGGGTGTCTTGATCTTAAACATCATGGAGGGCATGGATGGAATGGGATTGTGCTGATTTTTCGGCGTTTCTCGATTTTTGGGGGTGTTCATGGGGAGGGACAGGCCATGTGGCTGGGGGCCATTTTGAGTGCTGCTACAGGCCCTGGCCATGTGCTGGGAGGCAAGTGGCCATTTTGAATGCAGGCATTGTTGTTAGGCCTGCAACCATTTTGCCTACTTTTCAACCTTTATGCCCAGGGGTAGTGAGTCTTGCATGGGCCTAGTCTTTCTGTGGGGAGTCTTGACTTTAAACATCATGGAGGGCATGGATGGAATGGGATTGTGCTGATTTTTCAGTGATTTTCGTTTTTTGGGGCTGTACTTGTGGCCTTTTCACCAGGGGTATTGAGTCTTGCATGGGCCTAGTCTTTCTGTGGGGTGTCTTGAACTTAAACATCATGGAGGGCATGGATGGAATGGGATTGTGCTGATTTTTCGGTGTTTTTCGATTTTTGGGGGTGTTCATGGGGAGGGACAGGCCATGTGGCTGGGGGCCATTTTGAGTGCTGCTACAGGCCCTGGCCATGTGCTGGGAGGCAAGTGGCCATTTTGAATGCATGCATTGTTGTTAGGCCTGCAACCATTTTGCCTACTTTTCAACCTTTATGCCCAGGGGTAGTGAGTCTTGCATGGGCCTAGTCTTTCTGTGGGGTGTCTTGAATTTAAACATCATGGAGGGCATGGATGGAATGGGATTGTGCTGATTTTTAAGTGATTTTCGTTTTTTGGGGCTGTACTTGTGGCCTTTTCACCAGGGGTATTGAGTCTTGCAAGGGCCTAGTCTTTCTGTGGGGTGTCTTGAACTTAAACATCATGGAGGGCATGGATGGAATGGGATTGTGCTGATTTTTCAGTGTTTTTCGATTTTTGGGGGTGTTCATGGGGAGGGACAGGCTATGTGGCTGGGGGCCATTTTGAGTGCTGCTACAGGCCCTGGCCATGTGCTGGGAGGCAAGTGGCCATTTTGAATGCAGGCATTGTTGTTAGGCCTGCAACCATTTTGCCTACTTTTCAACCTTTATGCCCAGGGGTAGTGAGTCTTGCATGGGCCTAGTCTTTCTGTGGGGTGTCTTGAATTTAAACATCATGGAGGGCATGGATGGAATGGGATTGTGCTGATTTTTAAGTGATTTTCGTTTTTTGGGGCTGTACTTGTGGCCTTTTCACCAGGGGTATTGAGTCTTGCAAGGGCCTAGTCTTTCTGTGGTGTGTCTTGAACTTAAACATCATGGAGGGCATGGATGGAATGGGATTGTGCTGATTTTTCGGTGTTTTTCGATTTTTGGGGGTGTTCATGGGGAGGGACAGGCCATGTGGCTGGGTGCCATTTTGAGTGCTGCTACAGGCCCTGGCCATGTGCTGGGAGGCAAGTGGCCATTTTGAATGCAGGCATTGTTGTTAGGCCTGCAACCATTTTGCCTACTTTTCAACCTTTATGCCCAGGGATAGTGAGTCTTGCATGGGCCTAGTCTTTCTGTGGGGTGTCTTGAATTTAAACATCATGGAGAGCATGGATGGAATGGGATTGTGCTGATTTTTAAGTGATTTTCGTTTTTTGGGGCTGTACTTGTGGCCTTTTCACCAGGGGTATTGAGTCTTGCATGGGCCTAGTCTTTCTGTGGGGTGTCTTGAACTTAAACATCATGGAGGGCATGGATGGAATGGGATTGTGCTGATTTTTCGGTGTTTTTCGATTTTTGGGGGTGTTCATGGGGAGGGACAGGCCATGTGGCTGGGGGCCATTTTGAGTGCTGCTACAGGCCCTGGCCATGTGCTGGGAGGCAAGTGGCCATTTTGAATGCAGGCATTGTTGTTAGGCCTGCAACCATTTTGCCTACTTTTCAACCTTTATGCCCAGGGGTAGTGAGTCTTGCATGGGCCTAGTCTTTCTGTGGGGTGTCTTGAATGTAAGCATCATGGAGGGCATGGGATTGTGCTGATTTTTCTGTTTTTTTTGCGATTTTTTTTGGGGTGTATAACTGAACTGATGTTCCTCTGTCTTCCATTGCTTTTAGGTGCACAAGACTCAAGAGAACCACCAGTGCCAGGAAGTAGTCCTTCAGCGGTGTGTGTGCAGCATAACGTCACGCGACGTCACGTCTGGCCTCAGACAACTCTGCAACTCGTGCAACTGCGGCCTGCTGTTCTGAAGAAGATGGCCCCAAAAAAAGGTCTCCGTAGCTCCTCTAGCAAGAAAGTTGCTAGTAAGGAGCAGAAGAAGCAAGTTACCAAGGAGGCTGGTGTGCCGGCCGCCGCGTTTTTTGGGAGTAAAAAAAAAAAAGTACGCCTGCAGCAGCAGCAGGATGTGCTGGGGACCAAGCTGGGAGCAGCACCCCCGCTCCATTGGGCTCAGTGCCTCCACCACCACGCCAACTTAAGTCAAAGCCCTTGAGTGCTTCAGAGGCAGTCAGTGTACTTCTTCAATCACCATCGACCAGTGATGTTGGCTCATCGCAAGAAAGTAGCAGCAATGTCCCTGAATCAACACAGGTTGTTGTAACTCATCTGACAAGTGTTGAACAACCACAGCCGCAACAACAACAACATGTGCAAGTACAAGCCCAAGTACATGTGGAAGGAGAGGCAGCGCAAGGAGATGCGCAAGCAGAGGTGCATGGAGGGTCACAAGTGCCCACAATAGTTGTTCCTCCCGAAGTAGGGGCACATCAGGAAATTGACAATCAGACCGAGGTATCATTTGAGGAAGCCACTCCTCCTGATGATCATTCATTGTCTTCCGCATCCCTAGCAAGGAAAAGATCATCTTCTTCAAGCCCACCTCCTTCTGATGATCTGGATGAAGATTGGGAACCACGGCCACCACGGCTGTCTCAGAGTGAGGCACACCATGATCTGTCAAAGATACCTAAGCGTAAAAGGAAGGTCGTCGAAAAACTCATAGCTATGGAGTGTGATGAGGCTCAACAAGAAGTGACGCATACTGCTGCTGATAAAGCCTCTCACGACGACGAGCCAGTCATCATAAAGGTCACTGCAGCCCCAGCGGGCATGCAGCAAAGAGACATTTTGACCCTATCCCGAGAAGCTGCTGAGCGTGATGATGATGTCGACGAGGAGTCAATGGAAACACAACAATCATTGGATTTGGAGTTAACTAGTACACCAACACCTACCGCTTCCATATTTCTTCCTCGCAAGAAGGGACCTCCATCCACCTCGACCTCAATTAGTGGTGGTGAAAGTGCAAAACGTACTGAAGTTCGGCAATCCACATCCTCCACTTCATCTGGCATTTGCAGCAGGACCCCCACCACTACCAGTATCGCCGCCTCCTCAGGCCCCCAAAGACATTTCAAGTCTCCAGTTTGGGACTTCTTTAGTGTTTGCCCAAAAAAGGAAAACGTAGCCATTTGTAGCATTTGTAAGCTTCGAGTTAGTCGTGGTAAGTTTGGTACCAACTATGGTACCGGAGGCCAGAGAGGTCATCTTAGGAGAACGCACGCTGTCCAATGGTTTGCGCACCTAGAGGTGATCAAGGAAGCCCGAATTGCACGTAATGAAAACGTTGATTTTTCATCTGATGATGACGAGGAGGAAGAAGACGTGTCACACACTTCACTTACACCCAGTACCCCTGCCAGCAGCACACCCCATGTGAGCCAGACTAAGAGTGTGGGAGAGAGTGAGACACCAATGCGAGCGTAACTGGGTCGAAGATATCATCATCATCAGCATCCCGTAAATGCTTGGTCCAGGGCAACATTAAAAAGATGTTGTTTACAAAAGCGCAATATGAACGCAACCACCCACTGACGCGTCTGTATAACACTAAGCTGGCTAAAATGCTAGCTCTGGACCTTCTCCCTTTTTCTTTTGTAGAAGGGGCTGGTTTTCTAGAATTAGTGGCATCGCTCTGCCCTAAATGGAAGGTTCCTAGCCGGTTCTATTTTGCCCGAGTTGCGGTTCCAGCACTACATGAAGATGTTCTGGAGGTGATTGGGGCAGCTTTGCAGAAGAGTGCTGTTCACACTATACATCTGACAACAGACATGTGGACCAGTGGCGCAGGCGCTGATTACATGTGCATCACTGCACACTGGGTCTCTTTTTCAGGGGCTAAAGCAAAGCTAAACACAGGTGTTGACCCGGACATTGTTTTTAAAGCTGCTCGGAAACATGCAACACTAGCCATGTTTGGTTTGGAGAAACGTCACACAGCACAAAACATTTTGGATGTCTTTAACACAAAGGTCCTTCACTGGCTGTCCCCAAAAAAACGCCAGGTTGGTTATGTTTCCACGGACAATGACGCCAATATAGTTGGGTGATTATTTCAGAGTGCCGTGTTTGGCGCACTGTAAAAACCTGGTTGTCAAAAAATTCTTGGGTAATAAAGACAGTGCAGCGTACAGAGTAGTGGACACCTGCCGAAAAATGTGCAACCATTTCAGCCATTCTTTTAAGGCCCGGAAGCATCTGAGGAGCCTGCTATATGAACGTCAAATGCCAGTGAAAGCACTCATCCAGGAGGTGGTAACACGTTGGAACTCAACCTTCTACATGCTTGAGCGTCTGTATGAGCAGTATACGGTACTCGATCACTATTTCTTAACACAGGGTACAGCTCAGAAGGAGGACCTGAGGATGGGTGCGGCGCAATGGAACATAGTTAAAAGCCTGACACGCATGCTTCGTCCTTTTGAGTTCTTCACGCGTGCAGTCAGCAAGGAGGACTGTAATTTGGGAAAAGCTATCCCATTGTTGTACATGCTGGAGCACCAACTGAAGGAGGTGTGTTCTGTGTTTGAAAAAGATGAAAAAAACCAAGACCCTTTTGTTCTGGCTGAGAAATTATTAGAGCACCTACAAGGTGATGAACGTCTTAAAATGATCCACTCAGACCAGCATTACATTTGTGCTACTATTCTGGATCCACGCTACAAAAAGGCGCTGGCAGGCCAAGCATTCTTTCCTTTTGCTGATGAAGATGTTACAAAGTACAAACAGTGGATAGCCTCCTCAGCCAAGAGGTTTGAAAGAGAACAGCAGCAAATTGAAGGAAAAGGCAGTACATCAGCATCAGCAGGCCATCCCCAGTCACAACAATCCACTTCTGCACCTGTGGCTGCGGCACAAGTGACCTCTCAGCCGTTAAAGAGACCGGCAACCGGATCATCTGCACCACCAGACACAACAGTAACATTGGAGGCTGAAGAGGATTGGCTAGCTCGGCTTGGGTTTGGTTCTCAAAAGGTCACAGCAACAGCTAAGCAAAGTGGAGGAACCTTGGAGGAGAACCTTGATTCGATGGTGAAGGACTATCTGAATGACTCAACAGAGGTCTATGTTAATGCTGACCCATTGGCGTATTGGCATGGGAAGAAAGAATTGTGGCCACAGCTCTCCAACCTGGCTTTAAACTACTTGTCTTGCCCACTCGCAAGCGTGTCTTCTGAACGTGTTTTCAGTGCTGCTGGTGGCATTGTAACTTCCAAACGGAGCCGCCTCTCGCCCAAAAATGTGGAGAGGTTAACAATGATCAAGATGAATCAGCACCTCATACCACCAGATTACAGAGTACGAGAAAGCGCGCCGGATGAAGACGAAGTGGACAGCAACATAGATGAGGGAATTTCTTCTCTGTCAGGTGATACTGAGCTCACCCTGCCTGAATTCGCAGAGTATGATGACGAAGCCTTATTCTTATTCATGGACCGTGATACCGAGCCCTGAAAATTAGACAATGAATCAATAACTTTCTTGTTCGTCCTTATTCACTTTTATTCCTGTGTGTCTGTCTTTCTTTGTTGTGCACAGTTAATATAATTCAAACTTTAATCACCTAATCACAAAAACAAGCCCATCAGCAGATCTGTCTTCACTTGTTTGCTTATTGATTTGAAGGTGCCGAAGTCTGCATTCCTCAGGTTCACAAGTTCAGAAGAACATGCTCCTCTATCCTCCTCCTCCAGACTCCTATTTCCATCAAAGCAGAGTGCTGGTTTACGCCCAATGAAGAAAGACTCAGCACTTATGGGGGTGTTGTTCTACCTCTTTGCGGGTGAGTTGACGGCTCTGGGGCCATTGCTGGAAAGTTCTAATACCGGATAAAAGTGGTTTGGACCAAATCCGAGGCGGAAATTTTTTGGTGTTTTTGCTGACTTGCTTGCCTTTGAGGTGCTCTTTGGGGGGGTTCCGGCTGTTTGTGGGTGAGTTTCGGGGTCTGGGAGCACTGCTGGGACACTCTAATCTTGATTGCATTTGCTTTTCAGGAAATCCGTGGTGGCAAACCGGACTTATGGCCTAGCTACACAGCGCGTTTGGACCGAAGGCCGAGAAATATTGTAAGTATGAGATTTTGCTTTTGGCCTGTTTGGGGGTGTTATGCTTTTTGGCGGGTGGGTTGGCGGGTCTTGGGGCATTCCTGGGAAGGTCTAATACCGGGTAGAAGTGGTTGGGACAAAATCCACGCCGATTTTTTTTTGGCTATTTCTGACATTTTGCTCAATGTAGCGTTTTCGGGGGCCTGTTTGGGGGGCTTCCTGCTGTTTGTGGGTGGGTTTCAGGGTCTGGGAGCACTGCTGGGACACTCTAATCGTGATTGCATTTGCTTTTCAGGAAATCCGTGGTGGCAAACCGGACTTATGGCCTAGCTACACACCGCGTTTGGACCGAAGGCCGAGAAATATTGTAAGTATGAGATTTTGCTTTTGGCCTGTTTGGGGGTGTTATGCTTTTTGGCGGGTGGGTTGGCGGGTCTTGGGGCATTCCTGGGAAGGTCTAATACCGGGTAGAAGTGGTTGGGACAAAATCCACGCCGATTTTTTGTTGTTGCTATTTCTGACATTTTGCTCAATGTAGCGTTTTCGGGGGCCTGTTTGGGGGGCTTCCTGGTGTTTGTGGGTGGGTTTCGGGGTCTGGGAGCACTGCTGGCTATGGATACTTTACTTTGCAAGAGGTTTGAAGCAAATCCATGGTGGCAGAGGGGAGTTAGGGCCTAGCTGCTGAGCGCGCGCGGAGTGATTTGGGAAATTTGGAAAAAAATGACTAAGTCCCCATTTTTGTACTTTTGCTCTTTGGCTGTTTGGGGGTCTTCTACTCGTTTTCTCCTGGGTTGACGGCTCTGGGGCCATTGCTGGGAAGCTCTAATACCGGATAAAAGTGGTTTGGACCAAATCCGAGGCGGAAATTTTTGTGTGTTTTTGCTGACTTGCTTGCCTTTGAGGTGCTCTTAGGGGGGGTTCCGTCTGTTTGTGGGTGAGTTTCGGGGTCTGTGAGCACTGCTGGGACACTCTAATCTTGATTGCATTTGCTTTTCAGGAAATCCGTGGTGGCAAACCGGACTTATGGCCTAGCTACACAGCGCGTTTGGACCGAAGGCCGAGAAATATTGTAAGTATGAGATTTTGCTTTTGGCCTGTTTGGGGGTGTTATGCTTTTTGGCGGGTGGGTTGGTGGGTCTTGGGGCATTCCTGGGAAGGTCTAATACCGGGTAGAAGTGGCTGGGACAAAATCCACGCGGAAAAGCCTTTTGGCACTTTTTGTAACTTAGGGTTCGTTAGGGTTAGCCCTAGCAGCAGGATTGCATGTGTTTCGGGGTGTTCTAGATTTTTGCAACTGAGTTCTGGGGTCTTAGAGCACTCGTGAGAATGTGTAATTTTGGTTGCAAGTCATTTGAAGAAAATCCATGGTGGGAAAGGGGGGATTTGGCATAGTTAAAGAAAGCCTTTGCCACTATTCTTAACTTAGGGTTCGTTAGGGTTAGCAGTATTTCTATTGCATGTGTTTGGGTGGGGGGGTTTTCGAGTCTTGGAGCGATGCTGGCTATGGATACTTTTGCTTGGTTGCTTGCAAGTGGTTTGAATGCAATCCACGGTGGGTAAGGGGGTATTTGGGCCTACTTTTACTTTCAAAGTACGTTTTGTCACCAGTTTTCTGCTAGGCCTCGTTTTTTGCGATTTGATTGGGGGTCTTCTACATTTTTGCGACTGGCTTTAGTAAGGGTCTGGGTGGGAGCACTGCTGGGAAGATCTAATTTTGTTCTAAAACACAGTTTACAGTACACCTAGCTTGAGGGGAAAGATCCGCTACATTAATTTGCCCATACTTATTTATCCTTCAAAAGGTGACTCAGACAGAGTACGCACTGTAAAAAATATTGTACTGTCTACTAGGAAAATCAAAGTGTGACTTTTTGCACTCCACAGCCTACATACCTTATATTTATTTATCAGTGGTGTTGTAATATTATATCACTTCCTGTTTTTCGTTGAATAATTACAGGCCGGGTTTCAGTCTGTGCAATGGGGAAAAAAGGATGGAGTCAGGCTTCACATTAGCAGCCGCAATTCAGCATCCGCCAGGCAGGCAGTGGACAGGGTGTCTTCTGGTCACCAACATTGATGGACGAAGCGTCAGATGGAATGGAGGAGTGCCGTTAATAAGAGGAATTTTTTTCTGCATGCAACTTACTTACCAAATTCAACAGGACAACTACAACAACATACAGATACAGTATTCATTGTGTTTTTCTATGACTGTGACTGCATTTCTTGGATCTCTCTCTGCTTCTAAATTGATCCCTTAACACATCACTTAGTCCACTCCACTATCACATCTGCACCACACATAGTCATTTGTAAGTGCTCCTACGTAATTCGCAAGTCGCAGCATGCCCCAGCCCGTAGAGGACTGGGATGGCCCCAATGATGAAGCATGTCACCAAGTGGCAACCCTGGTGAGTGAGGGAACACCTAGAAAAAGAGCAATTTCTCCTTTTCTATCTACTACACCTTCCAGACCAACCCCATTGAGTGTTGTGAATGGATTTATAGTGACCAGCAAGGCTCTCAGGTATCTGGCAACAGAGACCTTATGTTGAATATAGTTATCAATAATTCCACACACGCCCTGTACTGTCGCATTCTTTCTTCCACAGTTGTCGAAAGTACTACTTACTTTCACTGACATGCATGCAGTAGTGCATGCACTTTCAAAGATTGATGGATAGGTTTGTACCCAAAGATTTGTTTATGTTCAATTGTTTGTCCATGCTGTGCTTTTTTTACAGGGTGTCTTCTGGTGACCTAGAAATCAAAAAAGTCCCACAGATTTTACCACTAGGTGGGTGGGAAATGGAATAGTAATGCCTTGTAATTTTTGTACGTTTTGCAGTATTTAGCAATACCAATCACACACTTCAATAAATTACCAAGGGGTGAATTACAGAACATAGGCCAGGTAATGTACTCGTTAGACCACCAACAGTTGTAGGTTTATATCATTAAAGCACACAATTCGACAAATGTTAAAAAACAAATCAGAAGATAGTTTTTGGAAAAATATATATTTTTTGTCTATTTATTCAAAAGAAAACACATTATTAATACAATTGTAACAAATCATTAAAAGACATACATGTGGTATATCAGACATTTCATAAAAAGCATTTAAAATCACATACAGTAAGCATCAAGTTAAAAAGTTCAAAGGAACAAAGGTCGACGCGGCGTTTCGGTTACAGGTAAACAATTGACAACCTTCTTCAGGACCAAGTTCTAGAAGGAAACACAAAATTACTTTTTTTGCAATCCCACTTTTTCATGCAAGGCATTTTTCCAAAACAACAATTTTTACTATGCTATATTATTTGGCGGTTGGTGCTGTTTTTACAAAAAAACACAAGGGAGGTGGTGGTTGGCCATTTTGGTATTGCTAAAATGCATCGCGTATTAGTACTAGTGCCATTTAATGGGTCACTATATTGTCTATTATAAACAAAGGGAATCGCTTATGTGGGTATATTTATTCGATTCATCTCCACTATAAGGTTACCTGACGTTATTAATATTGCTAAAAGTGCATCGTGTCTTATTGCTAGCACCACTTAGCCAGTCCCAGTTGAGTTATGTGGGAAGGGTTTCACTTATGTGGGTAAGTATGTTCTTCTTATATCCAGTTTGAAATTACCTTGATTGTTTTAGGGACCTCCAAATAAATCCAGGAAGGCCCAGGGCCGGTTCTATGATCCGGTAGTGAGCTGTTATAGGTTCTCACTGTTGTCGCATGTATTGCAGTGGTATCTATAAATGACCATAACGTTTTACTTTAGTTTTACTTATGCTCTATTCATGTTAAACCGTGATATGATCATATATCAGATATCAGAATAGCAAATTACTACCTTGAGATTGTTAAAAATGGAACTCGCTCTGGTAGTAGGAGCCACCGATACTAATCTTCTATCTTGCTGAAAATAAATAAATCTATTAGCTTATTGTAAACAAAGGAGTGATTGTCAACTGTCTGCTCATTTTTTACTCAATTGTACTCACCCAGATTTGGATGACTGGCAGCTGTGTATTATACACGTGCTTTTCATTAGGCTTGTATATCAGCTTTTAGCTTTCATTTCATGGTGGGGGTTATCCTGCCACTGTGTCTTTGAGGATTAAACAATAAAGAATATTTTGTTAGGGTCCCAGTTTATCCTACTGCATGCTTAATGTTCATGTTAAACGGCCCTGTCAAGTAAGTCTTAGTTAAAGGGCTAAAGGCTTCTATTGCACATATAATATAGCTGGCTTTAACAATATTATCCCGCTTGTATTTTAACCCTCGGTTCACTTCCTTTGTTTTATGGACGTGGACACTTCACTGCGGGTATTGGCATCAATAGCGTGCTTAATCTCTACATTGTCGACCTAAATTTGTTAATAACGTCTATTGCCAATAAACAATATGCGAGCGCTTTTACAATCTCGCTGTTGTTTCCGTTGCGTTTATAATTAACGTTATTGTTCGGCATTCCTACTGCTTAATTAAGAAACATACCGATCAAATTTTAGTTAGAGTTTTGTCTAAAGATACAAATACACCCCACGCCAGATTGGCATATTAGTGAACCGGAATGCTAGCAGATTGCCGAGGGAAGGTTCCAGCGCGGTCTCCTTACCTGAGGCTTTCAATTCGGCCTCCCTGCTCCTACTACGGTCAAAGCGCGTCCTCCGGTGTCATCAGGGGGAAAGTATCGAGACAGACATGATTTTGTCTCTATTTGTAGTACGGGGCCGCTGATTGGGCGGTAAGCTTCACGCTTCCCGATTGGTTTACCTAATGTCACGTGCTGTTGCCTGGATGTTTATCAACATTAACAAAATAGCGAATGTAGTACTGCGATTGTACTGAATTTACTAAGTAATTGAAAATGTCTTATTTGCTTTGAATGTCCCAACAGAGGGTGCGCGTAGTTAATAATTAACTCGCTAATGTTGTATCTCAAAAATGAGACGATGTTCGTTGCACAGGAGCCTTTCCCTGATTCGTTAGCATGATATCACGTGATGTTAACTATTTATTTATAGACATACACACATAGTGTATGTAGTACTGAGGTGACTTTGCTAGTGTTAAAAAGATGAAAAATGAACTAGGGTGTTTTTGAATGTAACGCGGATGCGTGTCACAAAATAAAAGAATTTTTTGATATTAATTTATCCTGGAGGAGGCGGAGTTAGTTACGCCCTGCCGGCACTCGAAATGTCTATTTTGCGGTTGGGTAGTACATTATAATGTGTCCTATAGCCATATAACCATATTGTTATGTGTAAATTAATGTGTGCATGTAAGCCAAATATTTATGGGAAGATAAAATAAATGTTTCAGAGACTGAGAATAAAATGTTAAATGTTGCAGAGACTGAGAATAAATGTTCAATGTTAGTACGATTAGCTGGGAAATCTGCAAGGTATATGTGTACTGGACACTATATGTGTACTATTTATTTATAATAAGAAAAAAGCTATGCTAAACAGTATGTGTATATTACTTATTGAAATGGGAAAAAAATATAAAATTCGAGCTCCTGGGGTAAGAATTGATAACTAAACATGACGCCTATCGATAAAAGAAAGTTTAAGGTGGTGCAGACTAGCTACGTTTACTGTGATATTGGTCACATGGCTAGATTATTCTTTCCCAGTCTTCTCTACTGTTCAGACCAGCGCGGACACTATTGCATCTAGACATAAAGAATTGCTCACGTCTTTTTCTCTTTTGAGTCAGGTTACCACCTCTGGTACCCAGAGTGACATGTTCGAGGCAGCACCAGCGGAGATCTTTAATCTCATGCTTTGCTGTTTTCCAATGTTCGGTTAAAGGGGCACCAATCCTGTTTGTCCGAAGAGCGGATCTATGTTCGTTTAATCTAGTTCGGACTTCTCTTGAAGTTTCCCCTATATAGATTAAATTACAGGGGCAGCTTATTAGATAGATAACACTGCTCGTTCTACAGTTCATGAAGCTCGTTGGTTTGAGTACAGTATCTTTGATTGTGATAGTGTTTCCACGAATGATATTTTTACAGTTAATGCAGCCCGAACAGGGAAAAGTACCTGTCGGCATCGGTGCATTATCAATACAGGGTTGACTTGCTGTGTTGGGTTCCCTATAGGTATGAACCAAGCTGTTTCTGATGGTTCTGTTCCTTCTATAGGAAAACATAGGTTTGGGCAATCTGTTATTTTGTTTATCAGTCACTAGGTGCCAATTCCTATTTATAATATTTTTGAGTTTATTACTAATGGAGTTGTAATTGGTTACAAAAATGATAGGTTGATTAGTTTGCTCACTCTTTTCTTTTGGTTGGAATAAATTCTCCCTGTTATAATATTTGGCGCGTTTATATGAGTGTCTAATGAGGCGTTTAGGGTAACCGCGTTCCAGAAATGTAGTCTTCAGGATGCTGGCATGTTTCTCAAAATCTTGGGATGTTGTGCAGTTTCTCTTGAGTCTCAAGAATTGCCCAAACGGTATGTTGTTAACTTGACTTGGTGGGTGATTACTTTTATGATGGAGCATTGTATTTTTGTCAGTGGGTTTGGTGAATAGTTCTACGTTTAATGATCCATTGGTGTTCTTAATGATTAGATCGAGGAATTCACAGCTGTCGTTGTCTATGTGGGAAGTGAACCTCAGGTTGTTATCTCCCAGGTTGAGCCATGCAATGAACTCTCTGAGTGTCTCAATGGGCCCCGTCCAGACGAAAAAGACATCGTCTATATAACGGGACCACATTGAGACATTTTCGTAAAATGGTGATACTATATTGAAAATGTGTTGTTCCTCGAAATTTGAGACATACAAACAAGCCAGACTGGGGGCACATGTGGCCCCCATGCTGGTCCCCTTGGTTTGTCTGTACAATTGTCTATTAAATAAAAAAAGGTTATTCTTTAATACTATAGAAATGCAATTGATGATGAACTGTTCATGGGTAGTGAGGTCCCTATCTTCTTGATTAAGCATAGCGGTGACTACTTCTATTGTGGCATTTTGAGGAATATTGGTATATAATGATTCAATATCTAGTGTGACTAGAAATTGAGAATGAGGGTCAAAGGCGATACCTTCTATTTTTTGAATAATGTCTGTGGTATCCTTTGTGTACGCTTTTTGAGATGTGACTAGGGGTTGTAGGAAAACGTCTGCGTACTTACTGAGTGGTTCAGTCAAGGACCCGATACTGGAGACGATAGGCCTCATTGGGGGATTCTGAATGTCCTTGTGGACTTTCGGGAGTCCGTAAAGGGCTGGGATGATAGGGTCTTGGTTGAGGAGGAAGGAATATTCCTCTTCACAGATAACGTTGTCATCTCTTGCATGTTTCAGTAAGTTGGAAATGGATAGCTTTAAAGATGTCCATTCATCCATGTGTGCTAATTTGTAGTGCTCTCTGTTAGTCAGTAAGTTCAACATTCTGGTGTTATAGTCGGGGGTGTCCATTACAACAATGCCACCCCCTTTGTCTGCCGGTTTGATGGTCAGATCAATGTTGTTTTGTAGTTCATGTAGAGCCAAAGTCTCCTCCTTACTAAGATTATGACAGATCCAGTGTTTCTGTTTGAGTAAGTCATCAACACTCTTATCAATACTGCGCTCGAACGCTTCAATATCTTTCGGGATCATGGCAATGCTCGGGGTCCATACTGATTTGTTTTTAAGACCTGATTTATTGTTACTGGGGTGCTTCTCTTTTCCTTCGAAGTACATTGCTAGCCTAACTTTTCTAAAGAAACTTTGCAGGTCTCTCTCTAATGAATACCTATCTATGTTTGATGCAACTGCGAATCCTAATCCCTTCTCTAGTAGAGTGATTTGTTGGTTATTTAGTGTGTATTTGGAGAGATTTATTATAGGGGCTTTATTGGGGGTAGTTAGTCCCAATGTTTCTGACTCCGCGTGTTGGGACGTCGTTGGAACTGAGGTTTCGCACTGTAGTTCCCTCGCCCTCGGCCCCTTCCTTTCGGTGGACCGAAGTTCTGTTGGCGCTGTTCCAAAAAAGGAAGGCTACTGGAGCTAGCTGTGTTAGGTGCTTCTCTCTCTTTTGTGTTGCCATTGTCATTCTGTTGTTCGCCTTCCGAGTCTGAGCTCGTATATGAAGTATCAAAAAACCTTACTTTCTTCTGGAAGTTGCGAGGTTGATTCTGCCACGGTCTCCGTTGTGGCTGATTTTCCCTACTTCTCTCGTAAAAATCTTTCTGTAAATACGGATAGACCTGTTCTGGATTATAGTTAGAAATGTCTTTCCGAAGTTTATTACTCTTTTTGTTAGATAGATAGTCACTATAACTGGACACGTCTTTTTCTATTTCGTCTAGTTTCTGTTTGGCTTCTTGAAGTGCAGTGGTGTTTAATTTCATTTCCATTTCCTCTATTTCTTTGCGTTCCACTATTAGTACTTACTGGGCAGTCTCTATAATAAGGATGATCCAATCGCGACTGCAGCGATTTGCTATCAGTGTCCAATTTTCTATAAATTTTCTGTTGTTAATGAAAATCCCAGGTTCGTTAACTACCTGTAGACCTTTGGGAATCACTCCTTTCTTACAATACTCCACTAGGAATTCTGCGTGCAGTTCGGCCCTGACTACCTTCTTTTTTAAATTCTAGAGAGCACGCCACTGCTCTTCGTCCGATTTGTCCAGCCGGACTGTAGAGACATTTTTTATCGAGGGGCCATTAAGAATTTTATTGAAGTGATCCTCTGTGTAACTAAGTACTTTAATGCCTTCCATGGGTACCTATGTTAGGGTATTTATAGGAAAAGATAGTGTAGCGGAAAGCGCAAGTGCTACTGGACAGTGGTATATGTAAGTGTGTATGTCGTGAGAAAGTACCTCCTCAGCTAACTAGCTGGGTAGAAATCAGAAAAATATAAAGGAGGCCCCCTTAACTGTCAACTTTGGGACAGGGGAGATAGCTTAGAAATCAAAAAAGTCCCACAGATTTTACCACTAGGTGGGTGGGAAATGGAATAGTAATGCCTTGTAATTTTTGTACGTTTTGCAGTATTTAGCAATACCAATCACACACTTCAATAAATTACCAAGGGGTGAATTACAGAACATAGGCCAGGTAATGTACTCGTTAGACCACCAACAGTTGTAGGTTTATATCATTAAAGCACACAATTCGACAAATGTTAAAAAACAAATCAGAAGATAGTTTTTGGAAAAATATATATTTTTTGTCTATTTATTCAAAAGAAAACACATTATTAATACAATTGTAACAAATCATTAAAAGACATACATGTGGTATATCAGACATTTCATAAAAAGCATTTAAAATCACATACAGTAAGCATCAAGTTAAAAAGTTCAAAGGAACAAAGGTCGACGCGGCGTTTCGGTTACAGGTAAACAATTGACAACGTTCTTCAGGACCAAGTTCTAGAAGGAAACACAAAATTACTTTTTTTGCAATCCCACTTTTTCATGCAAGGCATTTTTCCAAAACAACAATTTTTACTATGCTATATTATTTGGCGGTTGGTGCTGTTTTTACAAAAAAACACAAGGGAGGTGGTGGTTGGCCATTTTGGTATTGCTAAAATGCATCGCGTATTAGTACTAGTGCCATTTAATGGGTCACTATATTGTCTATTATAAACAAAGGGAATCGCTTATGTGGGTATATTTATTCGATTCATCTCCACTATAAGGTTACCTGACGTTATTAATATTGCTAAAAGTGCATCGTGTCTTATTGCTAGCACCACTTAGCCAGTCCCAGTTGAGTTATGTGAGAAGGGTTTCACTTATGTGGGTAAGTATGTTCTTCTTATATCCAGTTTGAAATTACCTTGATTGTTTTAGGGACCTCCAAATAAATCCAGGAAGGCCCAGGGCCGGTTCTATGATCCGGTAGTGAGCTGTTATAGGTTCTCACTGTTGTCGCATGTATTGCAGTGGTATCTATAAATGACCATAACGTTTTACTTTAGTTTTACTTATGCTCTATTCATGTTAAACCGTGATATGATCATATATCAGATATCAGAATAGCAAATTACTACCTTGAGATTGTTAAAAATGGAACTCGCTCTGGTAGTAGGAGCCACCGATACGGGTTTCAGTCTGTGCAAGGGGGAAAAAAGGATGGAGTCAGGCTTCACATTAGCGAGCCGCAATTCAGCATCCGCCAGGCAGGCAGTGGACAGGGTGTCTTCTGGTGACCAACATCGATGGACGAAGCGTCAGCTGCAATGGAGGAGTGCCGCTAATAAGAGGAATTTTTTTCTGCATGCAACTTACTTACCAAATTCAACAGGACAACTACAACAACATACAGATACAGTATCCATTGTGTTTTTCTATGGCTGTGTACCCAAAGATTTGTTTATGTTCACAATTGTTTGTCCATGCTGTGCTATTTTTTCTTGTCTCACAAAACTTTTCCCAAAAACCCCCGTACCCATCCATTTTTCAAACCCTAACCCTCTTCCCCCGGGCTGTGTGGTTTTGATTGATGTGTGACTAAATTACAGCAATAAATCCACACACTTGCTGGGGAGGATAAGGTGATACCAACATGCTGGTGAAGAAATCCGAGGATATATTCTTACTCTGCTTGACAAAGACCCATGGGTAATGTCAAAGAACTTCAACCGAATTAGTAGTTATACTTTACCATTTGTTAGGCTACAATGTGGCACTGTTTTAGTGTACTGTCACCTGCTATATTCTCTATTGTACCGTTGTATTGCTCAGGAGGACAAACCAGATTTCATTTTCTTTTTTTTCATAGGCATGCAACTGCCACTGTGTCACACCACTAGTACCACCGCTATGAGGAAATTTTATCCGCCCAGGATTGCCAACCTTATTCGCTGTTTCCCGTGGAGCCAGCCCTGGGCCTAGCCCTACTTGCAAACAGAAATTACAGGTAAGATAGGCGTTTGGTTGGAGGTAGTATAATGGAGTATTAGGAGAGACGAGAGATTGACAGTAGTACTACTAAAGTCCTAGGACTATTCAGGAAAACAAACTTACTGTTAAACCCCCACCCACCAGACTCAAAAGCAGTAAAAAACAGGTATGGTCAGATAAAGTTTCAAAAAGTATATTTTTATAGCCCTAACAAAATAATCTCCCGCAAGACCCTCCCTAACCCCAACGATTGTCCTTCAAAAGTCCCCAAAAAACCCAACTCCCAATTCCCACCCCCCAAAAGTCTCTAAAAAAGGGGCAAGGGACACTATGGCAGGGTGCTGTTGGCTTTAGCAGCCAGGGCATCATGCTCCTTGCGGAGGGTGGCAAGTTCGAAGCGGAGGCCCTCCACCAAGTTCTTATAGTTCAGGACCTCCTGCTCCAGGTAGGACAGTCTGAGGGATAAGCGGCGCCGTTGTGCCTTGCAAATCCTGTGGGGGGCAGCTGCTGTCTTTGCTGCTCGGCGTTGGCGTTTGGCTTTGGTAGCCCGGCTCCGTACCGCTGGAGCACTGCGCTGGCTGGCAGCCCGCACGGAGGAGGATGCAGCTGTCCCCGTGGACGTTGTTGTTGTACCAGACTGCGTCTCCTCCTCCTCCAGGGCCACCAGCCGCCGATATTCAGCGACAGTGGCATCCAGCCTCCGTTGCCGGGCCATTCGAGCCAGCTCCTTCCTCCTTGATGGTGTCTTGGATTTGGAAGGAGCAACTACATGAAGAAAGAAAGGCATAGTCTGTAACCAATGCTCCTTAAGATTAACACAAAATGATTGAGCAGAAAGTTGTCACAGTACAAGTAGCAAATTGAAAGCACAGTACATAACTATTGAGGACAGTATCTATGTAACCTCTGACTTCTTCATCCTTGCTCTAACATTAGTGGGAGTTTAAGGAACAAATTCTACAAGCACTATGGACTTCCATTACAGTCGACTATGACAGTACACCAGTCTTATTCTTCTTCTTCTCTCTTGTTTAGGAAAATTGGTACGTTATCTTATGCAAGCCGGCATAATGCCAGCGCAGTGAACTTGCACCCGAGAAAAACAGACGCACACCATGGTGAGTGAGACAGACTTGCGTTACTGTACCGGTCCAGCACATGCAGGTGGTGAAGCTCTTACTTTTCTATTACGGGTGGCACTGAGAATACTCTGTTAAAAGGGCTACTGCTTAATTAATTTAGCTTTCACCCTACAGTGCAAATGAGTATTAGAAAAGGAAAATAAAGAAGCTAAATAATCTGATTATCTATCACTTCACATGGGATGTATTTGATGACATATGGGATGACTTTAGGTGCTTTGCTTGTTATTGAGTGAACAGTGATACCCCCACACATGAATGACGTACTACTACTAAACTTAAGTTATTAAGTGAGGTAGGGAGTGTCCACCGTAATAACCGGATATATGCTGTGCTTGCAGTTGCAATACAAACTACTGCTACTATTCATGGTAGTATTTGGACAAAATTACAACTTCTTTTCCTTGCCTTCCCTACACTGGAACGGACGTGCGGGTGCGGTGTTACATGCTCTTCAAAGTAACACTTAGTTCATCCAGTGACCGTCTACTCTCTCTAGATACACATATGCTATCTAAGAGTCAGATAGTACCATGAATGATCCAGGCATCCATCCATTCAAAGTATATGCACACATACAGTTTCTGTTTCACCTACCCAGGCTGTTCTCCTTACACCCATCCTTGCTTCATCATTCACCCAGCCATGCACCATACCATATTCTTTCCTTCCCAGCCACCTCGGGGACCAAGCAAACACATATCATTCTTCTTTGCCAGTCATCATTACATTTCTCGTCCTTCCACACTTACTTACACCCTTCTTTCGCTTTTCGTTCATCCCTTCCATCAAGTTCACCTCAGATCTGATTGGGATTCTTCTCGCCAAAAACTTCACAGCTAAGTCGAAGTACATTTAGAGGAGGCTACTACCTGGTTTATTTATAATACACCCGTGCAGAAAGCACACTCTGCAGTCTTCAATCTCAAATGAGTAAGGAATGTATAGCTTACCTCTGCCTGCCACCACCGTGTCATCCCCCACAGATTTGGCCGGCACTTCCACCGCCTCCTCCCCAGAGTTGTCCTCGTCCAATGCCACCACCACCTCGACGCTGGCCCCGCCTCCAGATGTTCCACCTACAAAGTACATTTAATAATGTTAGAATACACCACTCACTACTATATAATATTTGGTCTAGGAGGAAGAAAGAAATGTGAAAAAAACTGTATACAATTTAATAATTTGTGACTGTCTACTGTAAAGTAAAAATGTCCCTTTTTCCAGGGAAGGCTGTTGTCTTGCTGCACTTTTTGGCACGACTGATGAATGCTTGCTTTTTATTTTTAACACGCACCTCTTTTTCTCCTAACAGACAGAATCTTGACTTCTAAGAACACGAGCAGGATCAAGTTCAAACCAGGTGAGAGCTCGGCTCGACCACAAGAAATGTGTCCAATTAATCGTCAGCACTAAGCACTTTTCCATTTCCAGTTAAACGTTTACTTTTATGACAAACTTGATTTCAATAAATGTGTTTACTTTTAATAAAGCTTTTAAACTCAAATAGACTCTGTGGTTTTTGGTCCTCCAGACTAGAGTGGATGAGCTAAAGGTTTTGGAATTTTTGCAAGCATAAGTCCGTGCCTCTGCCATCGGTGACTTTGGGAGCTAAATGACTCTGCCACACTATCTAGTCAGTAAGGAGATTGGGGGTTCAACTACAAAGTCTGTTATCACTGAGGTATGTGGAAAGTCTAACAGCACCTATTATAATTGATAAGCTAAGCAATGCATTATTTAGTGTCCATAGTTCTGTTTGTGCAGATTTGTCCCTGCAACAGTAGTAGAATGGATTGTCCTCCTATCCAAACCAAAAGTAAAGTAGTATCTTATTCTTTCTTGGTGGTCATTCACCTTTTTATTGTTGGCAATTGTCAAAGCATAAACATTTAGAATACTTGAAAAGACATTATGGACAATCCCAGAGGACTGCACTCAGAGCATAGAGCTATTGCTGACTAGATTGGGAGTCCTATGGAAATGCCAAATGTGCAATCTTAGTTAGCTACACAGACAGACTAATAAGAATAATCTAGTAATACCACACGGAGTCATAGTCGAGGCAGGATAAGAATTTAGATCCTGTCTACAAGAAGATCAAAGACGATTTAGAAAAAATCGAATGAGGAACGCTTGGAAAAAATAAGTACTCTATATTAAAATTAAAACTTACTGGGGCCAGCAAAGGAGCCCTCGCCTGCCCGGTCCTGGCCTGCATCGTCAACAGCACCCTCCTCCTCCTCCTGTGTCCTCCTCTTGCCCCTGGGGGAAGCTGATGTACAACATGAAAGAAAGAAAAACAGAAAACATGGTTGATATTTGTCAACTAAATCAAACATTTCAAAAGAACTAACAAAATATTTTTGCGAAATAGCAAATAGACAACTACTCCACTGGATATATTATTGACCAATCTCATGTGGTCGACTACGTTATTACTTTAGTTTTGCTTGATTTGCGGACCGTCGAATTGGAAATTACCTTATGTAACTCACTAAACAAAGTACTAAAATGGTTTGCCTAGGATTGGCAGGCAGCAGTCCGCAGCACGCAAAGTGACAGCCAAAGTCCATCGTGATTGAAGATCAGCGACAACACTAAAGTTTCCTACTACATTAACCAGTCATTAAAATACTCAAACTATCAATCCACCACCACTATTTCTTCTTATCGCCATGTGTACAAAGGAAGGACTGGACTTGAGTCTGTAGGGGCTGATTTAGAAGCCCCTTGCGGCTCTTTTGCTCCATTGTTGCGTGACTTTTGTGATGCAGCGGCAGCACAAAAGAGGCGCAATGGTGCGGCGTATATTAACAACGTGACGCATATGGGAGATGCATCACGTTGTAAAGCCCTGCGCCAATAGGGGGCGTTCCGGCGCAAGGGAGGGCGTTCCTGCGCAGGAACGCATCCTAAAAGTGGCTGAGGGAAATCTACAAGATTTCAATCAGTCACTTTGAGGACAATGATGCGTGACTCAAACCCTGCGCCTGCTTGAAGCAGACGTACGGCTTGACGCAGCATTGGGGAGATAGGGCACCCCAGAGCATTGATGGAGCTGCACCATTGTTGCGACGCAACTCCAGCAATGCGCCGCCTTTACGGCACAGATGCATAACGCTTTGGTGACGTTTTGGGCCCATGGTGCGCCGCATTGTAAATACGGCGCACCATGGGTGATGGTGGCGTGACGCACAATTACTGGTGCATCCCTGCTACTTTGCAGGGATGCGCCGGTAATTAAAAATCTGAACCTTAGTGTGTAGCATTACGCAGTTCTTTAAACTACACTCATACATAATTTTACAGGCCAATGAAATGAACACAAAATCTAAAACAAATAAGCATAGTAGCAACACTACTGAGAAGAAGGAGAGCAGTGTACCCGAAATGCACAGAAGATTTTGAAATATAATTTACCTACAATGTAATGAGCAGCATTATTGCTCTTGGTAAAAAACAAAAATTTGCAATATAATAACACAGCAGGAGAAAACATAGTAGTAAAGAAATAGCTACTACTACTCACCAAGCCCGGGGATCTCAAGGCCAAGGAGGTCGAGCAGATCTCGCTCACGGGTCAGGACATCCGTCCAGCGGTGGGTGGCCTGGTTGTAGGTGCGCCAGACCCGAGAGTGGTGGTAAATGGCCTGGCACACCTTCTCCCACCGCTTCCGGCGCTCCCGGACCCCGTACCCGGCACTGATCTTGCCGCCTCCCATGATGGTCCTGGGGAGGCGGCGCTGAACATAAAAAATGAGTTGGCCCACCTCCTCCGGGCTAAAGATCTCCCTGGGTACGACCTCCTCCCCCCTCAAACGCCCGCACGGGAGCCGGACACGGGGTGCGGGACCCTTCCCCTTCTCTGGATGCTTCCCGGCTCCCTTCGCCATGGGCTGGGCGGAAAGGAATAAAGAAAATAGAATAGGGAAGAGAAGAAAAGAAAAGAGTTTAAAAAAGTAGTTTAAAATTAACCAAAAGTAGCAGTAAACACAAAAATATAGGGCTAGAAAAATAGAGGGATAGATAATAAGTAAAATAGATTAAAAAAAACTTCAAACAAGCAAAGGATGGCAGAGATTTAGAGAGGATACAAAGACCATGCCCAGAACCATAGCAATGAATGAGAAACAAGATGGCCGCGCCCGTTCACGAACGCGCGGGTAAGTTCGCGCGAGATTTTCCTTGCGAACACTCGCGAAACTGTACTGGCGAGCCGCACACTTTGTGAGATTACACTTCGCGCCCGGAAACGGAAATACGTCAGGCAAAAAAGATGGCCGCGCCCTTGAACGACCGCAAGGGTAACTTCGCGCCTTGCGCTACGAGCGGCTCGCAAAAACGCACAAAACCTTGCGAACTAACACGCCGCAAAAAAACAAATTGCATATTCGCACGAATTTGCGGCTTCCGAATCCGATCTCGCGAGTGTTCGCGCCCCGCGAATCCCGTGAAATTGCAGTAAAACGAGTTTTGCAAAACTGAAAGCACTCGGCAGGTGCAAGAGTTCAAACTCATCATTAGTAACAATTCCCTGTAGTGCTTCCTGACTGGGGCCCCTCCAGAATTCAGTTGCTAGTTGCAACAATTGTATGACCCTGCTCTGACCCTCACAGCAGGCTCATAGAATAGCTACAAGTAGGCCACAAAGGTCCTGGAAAAAAAAATGCACTGCAACAGAAAGCAAATTACAGATAAGGAAGCAAGTACCAGACTGGAATTTTAAAACAGTGACACATTAATAAACTAACCCCAAATTAATTCATGTCAGTTGAAGCAGGGCTGGTGTGCTTGCTTTTCCCCCCCATAATCTACAGTGATGATGAACCAGAGGGTGGCATTGATGTAACAGAGGGTGGCAGTGGTGAAACAGAGGGTGCTGGGAACCTGTGATGATGAACCAGACGTAGAAACAACATAATCGCGTTGCGAGCCGAAATGTAATTTCGCAATTGCGAACTGGTACGAAACCCTCGCGAACTGGCAGAAATCCTTGCGAACACACAAAAAAAAAATCTGCAAATTCGCGAGAATTCGCGGATTTTGCGGATTGCGAGTTCGCAAATCCGCAAAATTTGCGAACGCGAGATTCGCAAAATTCGCCCATACTTACTCCAGATATTTCTATTTAGAAAATAAAGACTCAACTGGGCAAGATATGTCTCATCTCCTCATGTTTAGTGGGGGGGAGGGGGTAGGAAAGTAGGATCTGCCTCTTATGGCTACCCCCAGTTTTTGCTTGATGTGATGCTGTTTTTGACTAGTCTGACTGGGACCCTGCTAATCAGGATCCTACTCTATCTGCTTTCTCCCTAAACTGTGATGGTATGTACTTAGGCACACTCCAGATTTGAATACTGTGGTACCCCTGTCAGTCCCTAGTATATGGCACCCATGTACCCAGGGCAAAGGTACGCCAGTGGTCTCACATGAGCTGCAGCATTTATTACCTATAAGTCACCCCTATAGCAGGCCTTTCCAATCCTGAGGGCAGGGTGCTTGGTTCTAATTGAGAGGGTACCCCTTCATGAGCAGGACAACCCTGCAGCCTTTGGAGACGATTCTCCCGGGTTGTCAGTGAAGCAGCCATAGACTAATATAGAGGAGCATTATGCAACCAAGTGATGACCATCTCTAAAACGGCTGCACCGAACCCTATCGTGTTTGGTGTCAAACATGTTGGAATCATACCCCCACACCTGTAACTGGTGTGGGAGGTATGATACCACCTATCATAAGTGCCCTTCATGGAGCTCCTGGTGTTCCCAGTACCAGCATTCTATTCCCGGACAGCACAAAAAGGTTACTGCCGACCAGAGACACATATCTACACTCCTGCTGCTGAAACAAGCTTGAGCAGGGGAAGGCAGGACAATAGGCTTCATGTCATAGGGAGGTGTCATCACCTCCCAGACAGGATTTAGTGTATTCAAGCTGAGTGGGTGCACTTGCCAGCGCCTGAAAGCCTGCATGAGGGGCACATTTGGTGTCCGTGTGCATAGTCCAGTTCAAACAAGTCCTTGGAGCCATTGGCTCACGCTCTGGCACACAACTGGATAAAGGACATGGGAGTATTCTCCTCCCTGTCCAGACCCTCCCCTGAGAGGATCTCCTGAATCTCCCCAAACCTTTCCTCTGGGTTCTTAAGGGCTTACCTGGCTTTAGGACCTTAGATTCGTTGTGGACAAGATTCAGAACTGAAACCACTGCACTTCGACCATCTGGGCACTCTGGACTTCGCTGGACTTTGTTTTGGCCTGACTTCATCTCCCTCTCAGTCTGCTGCCTGGTCTGTGCCTGTGCACCATACAAGATCCATGTAGGACCTGTGGAGCATCCAAAACACCTGAAGATAATCTCCATTGGAGTGAAGGAGTAATTCCCTGCATTCGCAAGCACCGTAACTCTGCTGACCAGTCTGCTGATCCCAATCTCCTATGGCCTCCAAAGGTTTCAGCAGCACAGGAGGTGGGTTCCTACACCCCTCAAGGCCCGATCTGCCTTCTCACTCAGTTTGAGGCCAGAATCCCTCGTGGGGGCTTCAATATCTTAATCCATGTGCACCGCGTACTTTTGCAAGTGCAAATGCTTGTTGGTAGTTCTGCAATAAGTGCATTGGGCTCTGAGTAGCCCCAACCTATCATAACTTCTCCTACAAAGATTTTCAACCACCTCGCACAGAGTGTTCTGTGGCCTGTTGTTTTATAAAGCTGCTCGAGGTCCTCTTGTGAATCCTGGGCCTCTAGCCTGTGGGTAAACTTGAGGGTCAATTTTGCTTTCCTTGGGTTACCCTGATTGCTCGCACCTGCCCTGACTCTTCTGCTTTTGGTGAGTCTCCTGGACCTTGCTGGTCCGAACTGTACACTTCCGTGATTTCCTGCATGAGTTGCCTTTTCCAAGGTTTGTTGGTGCTCCCGCAAGATGCTGTTCCCTGAGTACTCAACATCCTTTGTGTGACAGCTCACATCCGGCTCCTGGTCATCCTCAATGTCGCCTGGTCCCCGTAGCTGCACGGTCAAGTTCACCGTCAACTATCGTGAAGAACTCGACATTGGTGGGCATTCGTCTACCGAGCCCCTGGTCCCTCCTAAGTGACCCAGACTCTGTCCTCTCTGCTTTCAGGTACTCCTCAACAAGAATCTATGTTTTGATTCCAACTGACATTTTCTCCTCTCTTAGCAGCGGCACTTTCCCGAAGTCCTCCATTGGGTTCGACAGCAGTTTCCGACACCACTTCACACCTATGGAACCCAGCTTCCCTGGGATAGATAACTTGGGTACTTCAGTATCCACGGGATTGGTGGCTCTGAACCTTCTGTCTTCCACGGGGTTTCTTCGAAGTCCACTGGGAAGGGATCTTAAACTTTAAAAATTCAACCACGACTTGCACATAGACATGTACGGAGCCGGGTGTCATGTTCACACACTGCACACGCACTCAGTGTGGCCCCTATCTACTCACCTTGGAGTCCCAGCAATTCTTCGTCCTCTCCACATTGTCCTAGTTCCTATACCACTTTCTTAGTATATGGTTTGGTCCCCCCTGAGGCCCACTGTGTATTAGTGCTATTTACTATCATTTCATTGCCTAAGTATTGATTAAGTATTGTGTGGTTTGTATCTAGATACTGTAACGTACTGGATAGTGTTATATAATAAATACATACTTTTATAACTACTGTGTGGTTCTCTTCTCCTTTAATCTATACTATAAGATTACATTCTGGTAGAACAAGCTGCTTTACACTATTCCAAGACTAAGCCTGAAGGCTGCTCTCCACAGCTACTGCTTGGATGGCTTTCTAAGGTTGTCTGAGACCTCTTAAATCACCATAAGGGTTGTCTGGACTGGTGCAAGGTGCCACTTTAATTTGTGGACAGCATATACCAGGCCAACTTCTCACAGAGGGGATTTCACCATATCCTTTAGCAAAGAGAAAAACATTTTAATGGGGTTACTGCTGGTATTCATTTTATTGGCAAAGTAGGCGGGCAGGATTTCTGTATCAGTTTATGATAGGCTTTAATGGCCGTTTTATATTCAAGTATACAGTGGGACTATATGAGCGTCTCCAAGTGTGTTCTAACACTTTGCAGTTCTTACTAGCTCTTGTCAGCGAATCATCAAACCATACATTGGCCCGAGCTTTCTTGGGATGAGTCCATTTGCCGGTATACGTTTGTGTTGTGCTTTCCAGATGATGATGTTGTGCTTTTTGGATGATATTTATTTAACATTTCTAGCGCAATGGGTCCCTAGGCAAAAAAGTACAGGTTATCAATTGTGTCATAAACTGGCGCAAGGTAGGTTTTACAGTGGTGGACAATGATTAGCAAGAAAGCAGCCAACACATGTTCATTGATCCTGGAGCTTTTTAAGATTGATACTGTAGAAAAATAAACAGTGGTGTAATGCACCATCATGGACGTATTCCAATAAACAGTCTGCATTAAATGCATGACACACTTCGTTAGACTGACCACATGCTATTTTTGGTGTGTGGCTTGATGTGGCTTTTACTAAAGCCCTATTGCTCAGACTGCTTCCAGACATTGACTCAGGGATCACCTCTCACCTTGACTCCTTTTTATTCCAAGACTTGGATGTTTAATTATCAACATGACAACAGGTTTCCACTAAGTGTACATACATACATATGTTTTTGGACTGTCAAAGTGCAATATGGATATATATAAATAGTTGTACTGCTAATCAAAAAAGGGGCTAAACTGACTAGCTTTCTGGAATGTGATATCCCTATTGCAATAGTTCAACTATTTTGCAATGATGGGTCGTAGAGGTGCCCCCCAGGGCTGGGAGAGAAACTGCATCCCTGTGAGCCCAACCTACTAAGAAATATTGGACAATCAGCCGTCAAGGAATAGGGCAGCACTAGGAATGTTCGCTCATTATGGCAGCCCTACCGCTCTCCTGTTGTTTCTGCAGGATCACCCTTCAGCATCCTCTGCCCTGCATTCTGAGAAACTGACCTTATCATGTAGATACTTGACCTGATTGTGAAGCTCATTAATCCCAGTTCCATTTCTGACAAAGTAGGCTCAGTTGCCCTTTTTTTTTCAGTTTCTGTTGGTCAGCCTGTGGTAAACTGACATTGAGCGGCACTGTGTCTATTGTCATTGCAGATACTGTATGGGATCTTGCACGGCTAAGAGCCGCCTATGCTGTCCTTAAACTGAGCAGCAGCATCAGCTCCAGCAAGGGTTGAGGTGGACAGTTTGGATGAGTCCCATTGTTATGTACTTGTTGGTGTCCCCATCTGGATTTAGCGTGACTGCTTTAGCTTGCCCATGGTCAATAGTAATATAGGCGACAGAAAGACAATCTGTGAGTAGCTTAAGTACCCAATAGGCTCAGCCCTTTTTCACTAGTAGGTCTCCCTGTTGAGATGTAAACATGAGTAGGCAGGCAGAAAGACTCACAGCTGAGGAGTATTTCCAGGAGGTTTTTGAGAAAGTCGCTGAGAAGCATGTGAGCAGGAACTCTGTTCCCCTGAGACCCAGTCCTTCAAAGGGCAGTCTCTAAATTAGAACAACCTGACTAGGATGTCCATACACTTCTCGGCCAGGTCCCCTATGCAAACCAGTCCTGTGGGGAAGAGAGTGGCAATGCGCCAACAGGTCCTACACCCACTCTCATGCCTCCATCAACCAGGCAGGCAAAGAGACAGAGATGGAGGGGAGAGCAGCAGCACTTCACTCTTGGCTGCATCAGCACAAGCATGTTATGGATGGTTCCTTCTGCACCCTGGCCTCAAATATGAGTCAAATATATATATATTTAAGTGCCCCATTGCTTCCGCTTGTGAGATCTGGCACCGGTTTCCAAGCAACACGCCGTCCTAACGATACTGATCATATACGGGAGCTCGAGACATACTTGATGGTCTCAAGATACACAGACCTACTTTGCCTATCGTTTTTTCAACAAGATTGATTGACTCTTGAAGACACTAGTGAGGAATAAAAATATTACGATACCACCCTATGGTGGATTGCTCTTTAGAATTTCCTGTTACTCAGCCGCTCTTACATCTGCAAGTGATATCATTCTTTTGCCCTGAGGAAGTCATTGGGTGATGCCCCTTGACGAAACACGTGTTGGCGTTTGGCTGTTGTAATTGATATCAGGACTGTACTGCTGTATCCACAAGTCTTCGTGAGCAGCTGGAAGATAAATAAAATAAGGACTTTTTTTCAAACTTGGATACATGGATATGGACTATCATTGTTCGAATTGATATCATCTGTAAATCTAACAGATACACTCATATACTTTTGTGCTCAGGGAACTCTGTAAAACTTGTTATTGTGACAACAATTACTTCTGTAATTTATTGTCTTTTGACAGCGGTGGGTGGTAGCTGTCTGTGGTTCCCTTGATTTTATCATCCAACCCACAGCAGTTACTCATGAACATCCAACAACACTGGTTTGGTAGACAAGCCGTGGAATCAGCACCCATCAACAAAGTACTTCTTTATAATTGCAAATAATGTCCTTTAGAGCAATGGTAAGCATCCGTATCAAATGAACAGGTCCGAAGTACTTTGTTGATGGGTGCTGATTCCACAGCTTATGTTGTTTGTTTAGGACTCTGTCCTTAAAAGGAACTTATAGGGTTGTGTTCCTAGGTTTCCCAAGCACCATCACACTACTCAAGAGTCACTGACTACGACAGGTGCAGGCATCTTGCTCCAACCCTTCTTTTGCTAGATTGCTTTCATTTTTGGTAGACAAGCTGTATAACTCCAGATGGTCAACCAGCTAAGATGCGACAGGCTTTTTGGATTATTGGCCAAAAAATGGCAACCAACAGATGTTTGATAGCTGGTCGAATCTTAGCCATCCAATATGGCAAGAGGATGATCCAGGTTCTTGTATGACAATCTGGAATGATATAAATGGTCTTACCATATGTGAGGCATGGAATCCCCTATGTGGGTTGCTTTCAGGGCTAGACAAGCTGAAACAGCCTCATGATTACTGTTCTCAGGTATTGAATGTATGTGTTTCTCTTTCTAGCAGTCAGTGAAATGTGTGAGATTTTAGTCTGCATATTTGGGAAATTGTATTGGAGAAGGAATTGGTTAGACTTGTTTTTCAAAAACAGGTTTTCGAGAGCAGAAACCACTTAGATGGCTCTTGAGAATGTTGTACTCTGCTTATCTCTCTCTCTTTCGCTCTACACTTGTTTGCTTTGTGTGAAGGGATCTGGATTTTAGTACATTTTGTAGACTGCCTTTGATCAAGGTTTAGCAATTGCCAAAATGTTTGTCTATATACGGGAAAAGAAGTCTAAAAGCTAAGCAGTCCTTAGGGCACTGTGTGAGAAGGATTGTCTTTCAACAGGGCATGTTCAGGTGATGGTTCAATTGGCAGGGAACAATAATTTGCTGATAGGGGAAGTTTGTCTTCAATATAGCTGAGGATTTGTATGTACATAGGTCTGTAGTTAAGTTAAAGCAGCCTGTTACAGCATATTTTCAAAATGTATACACTTATTATCAAATTATATAGCTGATATGAGCATAACTTGACCATTACATATATCATAGATGCATATAAATCATAATTTCAAACATTTTCACTTCATGGTATGTGCCTTTTCTGTGCATTGTAAGATCAGATTTCAGAGTCTATATTATCTGACAGCTATGTGGTCTTTTAGTGGGCTCATAAGCCAGGTGAGCATTTCCATAACCCTTTCGATGCTGATGACGAGCTCAGCTCGTCATCACCCACGGGTGTCGTGTGCTGATGACGAGCTGAGCTCGTCATGACAACAGCAAAATGGTAATTTGCAGCACAGCGCAAAAATCACCGCAGCAGCGATGCGGTTAATCATGCGTTGTCAGTACCAAAGTACCAACTACCATCGAGCACAGGTGACTTTCAAGGGAGAATTGTTTAGGTTCCTCAAAACTTGCAATTGATGTTGAGGTCCTATGAAAATGTTTTTGATAGGAAGGTCAAGGTGTAGTTTGTTGCCCAGGATAAACCCCAATGACTTAGCAGCTAAGAGAGGAAATGGTGAGAGCTATGCTGTAGAACCAGCAGCTGTCCAGCTGTGGATGGGAACATGAAAAAGAAAAAAGGAAAAGTTCAGTTGTTACTGGGTTTAATTTAGGGGCTATAAAGACATCCAGTTGGAACTTCTTTTAGGCAGTCGATCTCTTGCTTCATCATTACCTACAGATAAAGTTGTGTGTTCTCTGCATGTCGCTGCAAATTCAGGTTTTTGTTCTTTTCTCATGCATATAGGTCTACACAAGCGCCTCTGTAGTTACATTCTTAGCTAAAAGATTGACCTACATAAACATAAAAAGGTATGCCCAGCCTGCACACAAAATGAGTATGGGTCAAAGATATCAAGGTAAATGCCCCACAATGTTTGCATGGCCTCTGTGCAAAATTGGATAATGAGTCTGACACAATAGTGCATTGATACACAGACACTCCAAGGATTTATGACTGATACCTCACTCCATGGTAAATCGCATAGCTTCCCCTTTAATAACTTTGGCATTCCTTCACCAGTTTGCACCACACTTGGAGGAAATAGATGTCAAACATCTACTATTCATTGTACCAAATGTGGTGCTCATTGGTCGATGCGATCAAACTTTTTCGGAGGGGGGACACAGGGCAAACAGGGGCTATCAAGAGCTTCCTTTTACCACAACACATACCCGGCTGGGACGTATAGGATCACCTATGAAAAGTTGACCGTGAACTTTCCCAATATTCAGACCTATAGACTGTTAGGTCTTCTAAACAGCCCTGAGGAGTCGCAGTGATTTTGTTCCCACGCGACGAAACACGTGTCGGCTGGTTGTGGAACCAATAAACCTACAACGATTTCTGTTACACCTGAATTGAATCTGATTGTCTTTCTTACTGGCTCCTTCCACAAACTGTTTTGACTACTGAAAATACTGTCTTATTACTGTGTGTGTTGTGTGCAAAGGCATTGCTGTTATTATTGTTATGTAAGTTAGTTTACTAACTTAGTTTGAGCGGTTAGGGGGGGTCTTTTCCGTTCGCCTGCTTGCACCACATTGAACCTGAGAACTAGCATACGCTAGCGTCCACACTAGGTAGAGCGCCCTTCAATTTTCTGAAGTACTAAAAACCCCATGCCTGTTTTTTAAGTGCTTCCTTCCCATATCTACCATCAAAAATTAGCTGCGATCCTTGATGGAGGTCCTTGCTTCCATGACTTTCTCGTGCGCAATCCCTGTGTAGTTCCTGTGAGGCCAGGTAATGTAGCGCCTTTAATTCCGCCGTCGACGTGACACGTCACGTTCGCCTGTGGAGGCTGTGCGCGCGCTGCCGGCAAGAGGCAGAGAGAGAGAGAGAGAGTTCCCCCTGCAGGCCTATCAGGTACTGGGGGAGGCCGGGTGGGATCTGGGTCGGCTGTGGCAGGCAGGTACATGTAAAAAAAATATAGGGGGCTAAAGGCCTGGTCAGTTAGTTATAACCTGGCCCAGGCTAAGTATTAAGTAAAGTAAGCAAGCAAGCATTAAGTTGAGCGTTCTTGTCTGGAGCCAAGGGAGGTTTAAAGTGCGTGCAGGGCCAGCTCATTCCAGGCACTAAAACCATAGCTGCCAAGGTTGCAGAATGCTATGTGTGAAATTTGCATAATTTCAGTGTAATTATGAGCAACATTTGATTTTAGGGACTATGAGTGACACTTTCTGGCAAGCAACATAAAGATGAGGGAAGCACATACATTTCAGAAAATGCACTGATTTCAGCAACGAGAAACACTAAGAAGATTTTAAACATACTGCACAGTACCAGAAATTGAAGGGCACTAATCTAGTACTCTTACAGATATTCAGGTGGGGGTGGCAAAACTAACTTTACTTAACTGTTCTTGGTGATCCGATCTAAGTCCAGGCAGCCGTAGAGCTGTGTGTCTGGTCTCGGCCATCGACTCTGCAGCAGGCTTAGGGCTGCCTCGTGCCACCTCCCACGGCAATCATTTTCGGTTTGCTGCTGGTGCCCATGAATTCGAGCAGATTGTCCGAGTCTTTCCCTAGCAGCCGCTGCAAATGAGCAGAGGTGTGGTAGAGGTCAACAGCTAGATGGTCTTGGTCGACATAGCTGTGGAACAGATACAGAGTGCTGGGTGCCTGCTTTGCAATAACCTAATTGTGCCTGAGCTAGTGCCATGGTCAGAGGCCTGCATTCCCTGGACAACATTGCTGTTGATATCACAGGCAGCATTTCAGCTTTCGGCTGAGGTTGTCTCCATACATGGAGGTGAAGGATCTAGAGAGTGTATTGTAGTACAAACCAGAGAAGGGTCTGAGAATATATTGTTATGGTGCCCGCTGCCTCTGTTCCAGACATTGAGGCCCCTGGGGTCACTCTTGTATAGGACTCAGGGTCATTGTCAGAGTTACAGGTGGAAGTTCAAACAAACACAGGAAGAGTGTCCTACTCTACTGGGTCAAAGAACAAGTTGCCACTGGTGTGGTTAGCAGTCAAAGCTTGGTCTGGGAGGAAGGTCTACCGTACAGCAAATCTATAAAACCAGAACAGGTGCAAGTACCTTTTCTGGTAGCTCTAGAGGCACACAGAAACATTATCTTGATTCTAGCTCATAAGTTACTTTCAGCCAAACAGACAAAGGACAGGTTGGAGCTATTGTTCTGCTAGCCAGGTAGCACCACCATACCCAACATCTAAAGCGAGTTGCAAGACTAGAGGCCATTCCAAGGCTCCTTCATTGCTTCTATCTTTGATTGATGTCCCATGTGAGATGATGGACACAGGTCATAAGTGTGTCTAAGGTGTGGTGGACCATGCCAATATGTACTCCGAGGTGGTGCCTCTGAGATAATGGCGAGGCCCCTCTTGCACTCATGTTCATGGTTGGATTTCCAAAGAATGTGATATCCATTCAAGAAACACAATTTACCTTTTCACCTTTGAGGGAATGTAAGAGCAAGCTAGAGTGATTTACTGCATCAATGTGTGCCAACCAACACCAATGTGTAAGTGAAATGCTTCACAAAGACCCAAAAGAGCATAATAGAAACTCTATCAAAGCAGGAAATGATTGAGGCCTCTAGCCTGGATGACAGGGGGAAAGAGTGTTGGTAGTAAAATGGAGGGGGCAGCATTTTTCAATTCTCGCCTAGGGCGGCAAAACACCTAGAAACGGCCCTGCTTATACCACGAGAAGACGCGCTTGCTGCAAAGCTGTCAGCAAGCATATTGAAGGTAAAATACACTCCACGGAGGTGGAACTTGTTCCCCCCATTTTTTCAGTTATTGGTGAAAGGCTCAAGTGAGCAACATATTACTGTTCTTCTTTCACAGAGCCCATGGAGGCGATCTTGTTCCGGGACTTAAGTGGTTTCGAGCGCATGGGAGGTAAATGCCCCCTGCTGAATCTTTAATCAAGTCATGACTCCGAGCGCTCCACGCCGGAGGTCAGAACCCCTCTTTTTAATCTATGTTTTCACCGTTGTATTTGTAAAATATACACCACTAGTGACGGCTTATAAAACATTTATTTTAGACGATTTACGAGCACTTCGTGCCTGTCCTTCGTGAAAAACGGACCGAACGAGACAGTTTGGAGGCTGATTGCTCTTTTTAATTTCTGCAATTCCCTGATGTCTCTGAACGCACAACGCCAAAGGTTAGTGGGATCATTTTTATTTCAATTTTGTGTGTAATATAATTACAAGGGGTCTATGTATTCATTTAGATGGTTTGAGAGAGCGCTGTGCCCGCCACTGATTATCTATCAGCTACTTACGAGCTCCAGGAGGAAGCAATTCAATAACCCCCTTTTTAATCCATTGGATTCCTTTTGGGACCAGATTGACAAGGTGAGCAAACTAGATAAGCCTCACCTAGCTTCAATATGGATGGTCTAAACACATGATTTCTCAATAAATATTTCTCTTTTCATGCAGGCTATACACAGGTTATCTTTTTTCTTGTCCTGAGGAAGAGCCTAGTTTGATGCTCTAATTTTGCGCAATATTACAAGGGTCAAAACGTCGACACATAGCTAGAAGCACTACAATGCAACGTGACCACTGAAAATAAAAAAGGAATACAATTCCAGGTCATCTTGAGATTACCACCATGTTTTCACACAGTGCCTGAATGTAATTGTTGTTCATGCAAATATCCTTCTGTACCTACTGTAATATGCTGTGATTTATGTACAATATACCTCACTTCCCTTTGTCTCACTTCTACACTATATACAAATGTGTATATGTCCTGTTTCATATTGATACATGATTTTTGTCATATAAAATCTGAGTATGCTTCAAAATTAGTTTGTGCCTTTTCCTTTAAATATGTGTTTAGACAAATGTATATATAACATTCAATGAAATCCCATGGTAGAAGTAGATAAAAGATTTTGGAGAAATGTAACTTTGATAAGTGTGTTGTGGCAGAACCACTGTTTGTTTAACCTAAATTGTTTAGAGCAGTGGTTCTTAAACTGTGGTCCAAGGACCCCTCGGATTCCTCAAAGCCTACTCAGGGTGTCGGTACAGCTTTGAAAATTAAACAATATTAACAGATTATTAACATGTATATAAATAAAGAAGAAAAATGTGCACTTGAACATTTTAAAACGTTCTGTAAATGTGATGGTATTTGAAATTGGAGGCCAAAAATGAAGTTAGTATCTTCAGATTGATTCGTAGGAGAGGTGGAAGTGCATCAGAAAATATATAATATGGGTGATGAGTGACCTCAATTAAATTTTTAAACGCTCCAACCTTCCTAATAAGATTTTCATTTTTAGGTCTCGCCTTCGCAGCGCGCCAGCGCTGCTCTGGAGTGACCTCCTGGAATCACTCTGGGCTTTTGTGGAAACTGGTGCATATTCTGCACTATTTCCAATGAGCCCTCGAGCATGTATGGCATTTAACTTGCGGGAGCGAGCAGCTGTGCCATCTGTTTGCAATTATCGCGCCCACCGCTGCTCGCTCGGGTAGGGTAAAAGCTGCGCGTCGCATTAACTTTCGCAGCCGCCGGGCCGCGCTTGGCTTTCAGCGCTTGTTTTGAAATGCTATGGTCTATGCCCCTTTGGCGTCCCAGTTCTTGTAAAACTTTGAGCGAATTCCAATGCATGTGAAGTTTTGGATAAGTATTTTGCACTTGTCTTTCAGCGCTTGTTTTGAACTGCTATGGTCTATGCCCCTTTGGCGTCCCTGTTCTTGTAAAACTTTGAGCGAATTCCAAGGCATGCAAAGTTTCGGATAAGTATTTCAGTTCAATGGAGGTGAAACACCTTACCAAGGTGTGTCCTAGACCAACAGTCATCCCTTTCCCCGTGCTTCCAATGCCAGACCTCCTCACCTGCAGCCCCGCCACCGTCACTCTGCGCCTGGCCGGCAGAACTCGGCTGCTGGACCGCGGCAGCTCCATTGCCGGCTGGGCGGGGCTCCTCCACACCTAACTGTCCGAAAGCTGGTACAGGTCGGTGAAGCTCTTCATGACGACGGCTGTCAGAGGCATGGACTACACCCCCCTTCAGGAGACGGTGGCACACGTCCATCACAACATCAGCCACACCCCTAAGATTACACAGGAAGCAGAGGAATGCCCCACTGCGTGAGTACCCACCCACCGCGACGTAAGAGACGCCCACGCACTAGAGGCACACTATTTCCAAACTGTATTCCGCACACACCTTACGCCCCTCAACGTAATTGCCACATACTGAACCAGACCACGAGGCGGGACCTATTGGCTGTGACAATGCTTGTTTTATATTTGCTTATGAATTAAATGAAATATTTATTCATTCATTTATTTGTTTGATTAATTCTTGTTTCTGTATTGTTAATGTATTGTTTTGCAGTTCAAATCATGGAAAGTGTTTAGGCCCGGGTTGCCCGGCTTTCAGTAATGACTCAGTGGGGGTTCCTGGATTCCAACAACGATACAGTGGGGGACCTCAGTAGTCAAACGTTTAAGAACTACTGGTTTAGAGCTCATGATGAGTACTACAACTGAGCCCCGTATTTGGGAAGGTAGGTGTAGCAGAAATTCCCTTTTAATATCAAGAATTTATTGAGACTCAGGATTATCCAGCTGTCCTTTTATAACATAATTGATGCTTGGTACAGTGTGGAAAAACGAGATAGAATATTGAGTCTTTCAGCATGCTTTATTGAATTGTTTAAATGTAAGAGTAACGTACACCTCATCAAAATTAATATGTACAGTTATGAACAAGCATAATGGTCTGTTGAAATTCAAGATTTTGACAGCTTTACAACAAAGGTGGCTATTTTATTGCACAGTGGCGGTCGCCTCTGTGTAGTTATATACAAGTTAAAATTTCCACAGGAAGAGTATTTTGTGTTTTGATAATAACCTCAGGACTGTTTGAGTAATATTTACAAAACTTTCCACAAAAAATGTTCATTCATTTCAGCTCATTCCTGGAAAGGTTTGAGGTGATTCATGAAGCAGGGGCTGAGAAAAAGTGGAGGAGAAAATATTAGACAAGATGTGCCCAGCCCCTTCTTTGTGACCTCTCCATAAGTCAAAAAGCATTCTTTAAGTTTAAATTTCTTTATTGTGGTTTAAAGGTGCAACACAGAAATATATTAGCATATAATCAGTTATTATCCATCAAAGCTTCGATGTAGGCGCTCATGGCCAGCGATTCTAAAGATTGAAACTCGACAGTTGGTACATCCTCAAATAGTGTCACATCCCATAACTTGTCTAACCAAGAAAAACAATCCCCATAAACGCCCCCCTCCCAACCGACCCCCTCCCCTCCCTCCCCCCGTGTTCCACGTCCATTGCCCAATACTTCTAAGTTCATCTGCAACTCTCTTTCCCCTTCAGGTCGCCCCCTGAGATCCTGTGAGGCGCAACAGCCTCAGATATCTGGGGCAGGTAATCTCTCTAAATTCCGTAACCAGTAGCGACATAAAGGGCTGCCACAGTTCGTTGTACTTGGGTCCTTCCCCCGCAAGGGTAAGCGTTAGCTTTTCCATTCCGAGGACATGCCACAGACGATGTAGCCAGCCTGTGAATGTTGGGGTATTGGAAGTATGCCAATGTATGAGTATATTCTATGTCGCTGACCCCAACGCTATTGCTATCTGTCTGCCTCTACGGAACGGCAGTGGGTACATCAAAGGGTTGGGGAGGCCGAGCAGAACATACGTTGGGAAGCGCTGGAGCTCTATCTCAAAATGCTTATCCACTTCATCTAAGACCTGAGTCCAGTAGGCCCGGACATGCTCCCACTCCCACAATAAGTGTACTAGGGTGCCCACTTGGCCACAACCCCGCCAACAGTGCGCCTCTTGTGTTTTATCCATCGCGTGTAAGCACTCTGGGGTGTAGTACCAGTATGTGACTACCTTCGTGAGGGTTTTGGTGAGCCCCATATGATATGAGGAATGTTGGGCCCTGTAATATATGTTATCCCACTCTTTCTGCCTAAGGACCCTACCGATCTCCCACTCCCACCGCGCCTTGCTGGGATTATAGGTGTGTATTAGGCGCCCTTGTAGCATCTTATACAAATCAGAAATTAGTTTTTTGTCTGATGTGCGTGTGAGTAGCCACCTCTCATAATGGTAAAGGAGCCTATTTGCAATGGAGCGGACTTGGGATTGAAGCGCCCAGTGCCTGACTTGTAAATATCGGAGTCTTTCTGTCTCTGGAACCAGTATGTCTGCCTCACCTGGGGAAAAGGAAGGACCCCTTCAGCACTGTAAAAAGCATCCTTTAAAATGTACGGGGGATGCCAGGCTCTACCCTCTCCAGTGTGTGTCCAACCCAGTTTACAGAAATGCAGCAATACACAAATCTGTCTGAGAGGATTCCTTTGTATCATCTCCTCATGTTTCACCATGCATGCATGGCTCTCTCAAAATGGAACCCATAGTCTGCCAAGTATTGCACCACCCACTGGCACACATACCGCCAGTGCATGCATCCAATATACACACACTGCCCAGCACTGTTTTCCCTATGTACTGTACCACTCACAGGGACAAATACACTCAACGCATGTATTAAACATGCATGCACTGCATAGTATTGCATTATCACAGCACTGTACCCTTCCCAGCCACACATACACCCAGTGCAAGTACACCACTCCTGCATTGCGCAGCACTCCACATCAAACCGATATAGGCCAAGGGGTGAGTTACACACATAGCAGCAGAACTCTGAATTAGTGAGCCTGTAGGCCTCTCCCCAGTGATACAGGTTAACAAGGACTTGTTCACTCCTACTGATCTCTACAAAGTATGCTGCCCCACCGCCCTCGTGCTGCTTAATTCCAGATGAAGGAAGTAGTCTTTTACTATTATGGGGGCAGCACTTTAGGCATACTCCCTAGTCCATGAGACATGCTTATGTCAAGGTGCAAACACATGATCCGTGTTCGTCTATGACAACAAAAATCAGCATTTGAGATCCAGATATCAGTACAGTTGGGGCGCTCAGGGCAGGGGTGCAGATCCATTAGAATGCGGAGTACTTTTCTGTCACAACAGACATTATGTATGATGAGCAAACTACCACTGTCAAAGTATAAGTCAAAATAAAAGGGAAGGGCATGGTGCTAAACTGCCAAACAATGGAAAGACTGTAACTGATCCATTTTGCACTCAGTGTCCACGGGACAGAACTGGAATTCTTGCTGAAAGAGTTTCAAGGGCTTTCCCAAGAAATCGGCTATTGAAAGGGAAGCTAGCACAACTCCATATGGACCAGTCCCTACAGCCTGTGGCACTGTGCCATTGCCGGGTAGCCTTACAGTTCTGCCTGAAAATAGAGGAAGAACGTCAAAAGGTAGCAGAAGACTTCATCAAATGGGTGAAAGGGCATACCTTTTGGGTCTCCAACTTTGTAATTATTCGCAAGCCAATGTAACTGGGAGAGGTGAGAATGCGTATCAACATGCACCCACCAATCATCGGATTTAAACAAAACAGGAGAGACACTTAACCCCAACTGTGAATGGCCTGTTGATCGAAATCATTGGATCATGTTATGTTTCTAAGAAGGACATACGGTCAGGATACCACCAACTCATGCTGGCACCGGAGCCCTGCTATATTACCATATTCTCAACGCATTTAGACCTCCTCATATAGAAGAGGCTGAACTTTATGTTCTTGAGTGCAGCCAAGGACTTCCAGGACATTATTGGGGGTGTTAGCGGGACTCACAGGGGTCCTCAATGTCAGGGATAACATATTAGTTCATGCCCCAACATTTGAGGAACATTTTCCATGCCTCTGAAGATAATTTCAAAAATTCAGTGACTGTAGTCCCACCCTCCATAATAAAAAATAAAAATTCCTGTAGGGTAGCATCAGCTAGTTTGGGGTACCAGCTCTTTGCAGATAAAGTGGCCCCAGATCTAGCAGAGGTGAGAGACACATCATAAGTATCCGCCCATTCATCGGTGACAGCAGTGCAAAGCTTTCTAGCAATGGGTACCTACTGCGCCCGTTTCATCAAGAAACTGACCACATGCACATCACCTCTATAGGAGCTCACAAAATAGTCCATTCACTGGGTGTAGAAAGACAAGCATTAGAAGACGTTACAAAGAACCAAGAGGTCCCTTTCTGTGGATACCATGCTGTCTTAATTTGACCCTATAAAAATCTCAGACTTTGCAATGGATGGCAGCCCCATAGGGCTAAGAGCTGTTCTTTCTCAAAAGAAGGCCTGCGATTAGTGAGGTCCAGTAGCACATGCCAGGTGCACCCTCACCCCCACAAAACAGTGGTACTGGCAGATTGTAAAAGAGACCATGGGCATTCACTGGGGGTGTCTGCATTTATATATCTACAGACATCCGTTCATTGTCTACACTGACCATAAACCTTCATCCAATTGTTTAAAGGTTCGGCATCCAAACCCGCCACTCCTGATAGAAAAATTTATATTACAACCTCAGGAGTATTTTTACTCAGTTAAATACAAGCTGGATGCTCAGAACCCAACAATCTATTTGTCACCCATGAAGAAGAAGCAAGAGCTCAGGAAACAGAGGTGTGCATAAGACTAATTTGACTGGTTACTGCAAAATTTCGGACATTGATGATATCACTTAATGACATCCTGAAATTCACAGAAGCAGATCATTTCCTATAATTGGCAGTGGAAGACACCTGAAAAGGGGACTGGAAGATCCTGAAGGCAAATGTGTCACATTGGACACCAGAAGCTCGACAAATTCTGTCATCCTTCTACTATGTCCGACATGAGCTAGCTGTCCCTGCTGAAGGTTGCCTCCTTTGATGCCTTGGCTGGTGATTCTTCACAGCCTGATTAGCCAGATTATCCATCTGGCAAATGGCACGCTCACGAGCAATATCGTAATTAGGAGCCAAGTTTACTTCCACAGCTGAACTAAATGGTGGAAGAAACTGTTCAGCCATGAGAGATATGCCAGGCCATGGAGAGCCCTGAGCCTCCTCCATAATATTATTATCACAGAGGCAATTCCCCAGTCATCATGGGTGTGGGCCAGCACTGACTTCAGGAGCATGCCAAATGGCCTCTACATGCTTGCAGTAATTGATGATCACTCCAAGAACCCTGAGGTTGAAATTATTTCTACCACTACTGCCAGTGAGGTAATCCCAAAATTTGAGAAAATCATGGCTATCTTTGGACTCATCCAGGAGATCCAAATTAACAATGGTTCTCTGTTCCAGGGGCAGGAACTAGTAGACTACTTCAGATTTGTTCAGATCAAGCATCGCAAGAGCACACCCCGGTAGCCGTAATCCAACTGCGAAACAGAAAGGTTTATGAGCACTTTGTCAAACGACATCCGCATGGTTCAAGCCACCAACCAGAATGTAGAGTGGACCATTAGTTCCTTCCTGAGATAGTACCATCAGACTGCATGTGACCATGGGCCTCACCATAGGTCTGGCCAGCCTAGGCCAGAGGGTTGTACACACAAACCCACATCATCTGGAAAGGCTACGAGAGGGGCTGTCAGGAAACCTGACTTACCAATACTGGGGGTGAGAGAATGCTGTGGTCAGCAGGCACTGATGAGCAAAAGAAAAGTAAACTGTAGGTGGGAGAGATGGTAAACGTAAAAAACAGGTATCCAAGGAGTAAGTTCACTATTTAATGAGCCTCATAGACGGTCACTCAGATACAGGGCATTATGATCTGCTGGACATCTCAAGGGACTTAATTGTTTTGATAAGGTTCTTAAACCACAGCCCTGCATTGCCAGGCTTAGAGGAGATCAACAACTCAACAGGAGGTAGTGAGTGTCCCAGTGGTGGTACTGAGTTTGCTGAAGGAAATGAGCTGCTGCCAACCAACCAGTAAGCTAGAGCGATGACTGGATGAACTGATTCCAGCCAGGAAGTTCTAACCCAGAGGGAGGTCTCTGTAGAGGCAGTTTTGGGCCACCAAGAGGGTCATCACTGATGCCATCTCTGCGCAGACCTAACCCCTTCCCAGAAGTACCATGATTTTGTGCAGGAAACAGGCGGTGTTTGAGGTCAGGGCGTTTGTACTGAATGCTTGAACAATATTATGTGGGAACCGTTTGTGTGAAATTTTGTTTGTTGTGTTTTTGGGAGTAGTGTAGTAACGCACAGTGCAATACTGGGTATATAAAGATGGTATGAGCCATGTGTACCCTGTGAGTTTGATTTGTTTGGTTTGCTCCGGGTGACGTCAGGTCACCAATAAAGGAATGTCTGGCGGGTTAGACTCGATAACATAAAATAGCTGGTGTCTCCGCCAAACTAAAGGCAACACTACAGATACTGGCCAAGTGTGCAGAGAGTGAGTGAGTTGACTAGATTGCCATACAGCGATTGCTGTCCAAGCAACCTAAGCCCAAATCTCTAAGGGGCTTATTTATGAGCCCCTTGCAACACCTTTGCGCTACTGTTGCGTCACTTTTCGTGATGCAGTGACGGCGTAAATAATGCACCATGTTGCACCATATTTTCAAAGTGACTCATCTAGGCAGATGCATCACTTTGTATACCCCTGTGCCATATTATACCTGCGTCAGGTATAATGTATGCAGGGTGGGCGTTACCCCACATGAAAGCCTAGTAGAAGTGGTTCAGTCAAATCTATCAGATTTCACTGCGCCACTTCTAGGACGCCACTGCATCAAAACCTTACGCCAGCATCATAGCAGGTGTATGAGTGACGCAGTGCAATAGTTATAGGCGCCCCCATGCATTGCTGGAGTTGCATCATGCTTACAACATAACACTAGCAATGCGTTAGTTTTGTGCCGGCAGATACGTCAGGATCCCTGACGCATCTGTCAATCCTTGCGACATGAAGCTCCGCACAGTAAATAAGGCACATCCATGGTGTCGCAAGGAGGGCGCAGTGAAAAGTGTTTGATCACTGTTTTATAGCAGTGATGCAACACTTTTCATAAATGAGGCCCTAAATGATTTGCAGCGCAGGTGCCTGGGTGCCAAGGATCATGGCTTGGGCAGACATACAACCATTAACGTTATTGTTCTCAGGGACTCAACCTAGACGAAAGACAAGAGATACCCAGTGACCCCAAAGTATGCAACCCCGACAAGAAGGATAGAAGGCACCGGGGGAACTGCAAGAACTAATGACACTAGCTTGGGTGGCATGGCTCACCCAACCCCACTGACACCGACACTGAATATACATCTCTTTTATCTAACATGTACACGTGTGTTGCAAGGGGTATGCCTTCCACTTACATACTTGACAACTCCACGTATGGAAAGAGGTAGAGAACAAATGATGCTACTACTTGTTAATTCGATCGCAAACTCATTGGCCTTCTATACATTGATATGGATATGGTGAATGTTGAAACCCCTAGTACTTGATCCCCTTGGCATCTGAGAGTACTTGATCCCCTTCGTATCTGAGCTTTACAAATAACTTCATAATTAAGTCAATAGGAAAGTCTAAGGAGAATAGTTTCCTTTCTGTCCCAGCAATGAATGAAGTTTGATGGTTTTTTAAGAAGACACAGAATGAAATACAATACAAAAATTGCCAATTTCCAGGTAAAATTAGAATGAATTTTGTTAAACAGGAAATCTAGAGTGAAATGCAAACTCGAGGTGCCAAAAACTGAAAGCACATGTCCTCTATCAACGTTCGACCCAAAAGAAACACTCAAAAGAAGTAAATAATGTATTTTGTTCTTTTTTCCAACATGTCCCCATCGGCTGAGGTGTCTGTCTTGCTGTTTTTAGATATGGGAATTTGCATTTCTGTTTTGAAATGCTTCAGTACACCAGAGTGGAGGCTTCAGGGCTAACGAGGTAGTTGTGTCAACAAGCTTCTGAGATTTGAATGCCTGGAGAGCTGCTAGTTTTTCATTGGAAATATATCCAAATGTTGTTCTCTCACTTCAGGTGATTAGGCAAATGCCTGAGCTCCTCATCCCAGTGGCATATTATTGCAAACTTGCCTGCTACCTGGACCTGCATGGTTCATCCTTCGAAGATCTTGCTGGAAGAGGGATTGAAGATGAAAACGCTTGATGCATTGCAGGAGGTCATCCCAGGAACAGAGTGCTTGATTGGGATTCTCTTGCATGCATTCATAGTTGGCATACATGTTCTAGACTGGAAGAGGAGCAACAAGCTGAACATCAGGGATATAATCCTAATCAGCCTGGGCGTGGTCCGGTTATTGAAGCTTTCCACCAAGTTGGTGCAACATGCCATCAACCTGTCTCACCCTCATCCTGGTGCTGCTGAAACTATGGGTAGGGTTTTGTTAGCTGTAGATATGAGCCTGGGCTACATCTGTTTCTGGTTCACCACGTGGCTGTATGTGTTCTACTGTACGAGGATTGCCAGTTTCACCCACCCGGTGTTCCTCTGGCTCAAGGAAAGGATCCCAAGGCTGATACCCCTTCTGATGGCATGCTCTGTGGCGATTTCACTGGCGTCGAGTCTACCAGCTCCGTGGTATTTCTATAACATATGCTACTACAATAGCAGCGATGATACCAGCATCCGCGAGCCCAATTGGCAGGATCCTGATGGCTTCTATGGGGACGGCTGCTATGATGCGGAAATGATCTATGTCTATACAGTGGGGTATGCACTACCTTTCCTCATCTTCTGCATCTCGTCAAGTCTCTTGGTGGCATCCTTGGGCAGGCACACCTGGCATATGGGGCAGAACCATGATGTTGGTTTGGGAAACTCTCACAAGGAGGCTCACTACCGGGCTGTAAAGAGTGTGCTGGCTTTCACCTTCATCTTCGTGGTCTATTTCATCATCCTCGTTTTCAAAGTCAGCAACAGCATAACAGCGCATAGTTGTTGGGACTGGATCTCCCCCATAGTGGAAGAGGCTTACCCTTCTGCCCACTGTGTTATCCTGATCCTCAGTAACTCCAAGCTTAAAGCGGCGGCAAATGCCATACTCTGTTGTGTGAGCTGTAAGGCTAAGCAAAGTGCTGCCAGCAACAATTCGCAAATGTCCACCCAAAGGACACCTACACATTAATTCAATTCAAAATATTTTGACGACATGCCAATTACTGAATCACTGAATCATATAGAACATCATTTCTTAGCCGTTAGTCCGTGTACATGTGCGGGTTCACAACTCAAAGGGTCTGCAACTATTTAGAAAATCGAATAGTATTAGCAGATATATATATATATATATATATATATATATATATATATATATATATATATATATATATATATATGTATATATATATATATATATATATATATATATATATATATATATATATATATATATATATATATATATATATATCAAGACAGCCACAGTCCTGCAGCAATCTCACTCCAGAAAGCAGGTACGGACCACAAATGCGGGGAAAAATCTTCTTCTTTATTTCGTGCAGATCATAAAAAGTGCAAGTGCATGACGCGTTTCAACTGCCAAACGGCAGGCTTGATCACATATATATATATCAATATATCTTTTTTTGATAGATCGATAGATAGCTAGATAGATAGAAATATAGATAGATAGATAGATAGATAGATAGATAGATAGATAGATAGATAGATAGATAGATAGATAGATAGATAGATAGATAGATAGATTTTCAACCTGATCCAGAGTCCACGCTGGATACAGCACTTCTGAGGGACTTCGACTCTGCTGGGTCCTGATCACACACCCATCAGGGTCAAGACTTGTCTCTTTTCTCGGCTAACACGAATAAAAGCACTTTAACTGTATCTATAGATTTGCTCGAGTTGTATACAATATGGACTGTAGATTAGGTAGAACGTTTACAGCGGCTCATAAAAATACAGTGAAAGCACCGCCCATGAGCAGTGAATCTTAGCTTCCCAAACTCCAAGTGGGAGATATGTATCTATATATATAAATATATTATTTACAACAAATTATTCGTGATATGTGTTTGTCCCAGCTCTAAGGAGGTGGTGTGTGTTCACAGGTCAAGTAACCTGTAATGTCTCTGGAAATGTTGAAGCTCAGTGACACACAATGACACACTGACAGATGGGCTTTTTGATTGCAAGTGTCAATGTATTAACAGCAACGAATCTATTGTTATTATACGGACACTTGCACCTGAAACCCATATGTAAGAGTTTTTCAACATTTCTAAATATACCTCTGTAAATATATTTATGGAAATGCAAATTTAATTTGTTTGTACTGGTCTGAAAACGTGAAGGAATTTGAAATCGAATGCTTAAAAGTTAAGTTGTATCCTTAGCTAGATTTGTGGGGGCAGCACAAGTCACAAACATGGTAACAATTTTGACTAAATTAACTGCCATGTTAGACTTTTCTGTATGTCTACCACATGTTCATACAAGCTGCACAGGCAGCATAAAAGTCAAATACTCCATGTGGGCTGTTGTGAATCTCTCAGCCCCCACTTGTGGCACTAAAAACATAGCGTATAGACTGGGCAGCAGCCCTTTGGCACTACGGCCACATCTGCGCTCGGCTTGTCATCTGTACACATATCGGTCATTTAAGTACTACATTTGACTCTAGGTAAAACAGCTGAGCTGTTAGTGTGCATAGTAGCGGCAACAGCCAACTGCACAATGTTCAACCAGAAAGCAATCAAGTTGCACTTACTTGCATGATTTAAAGAGAAACTTGTGCTCAGTGCTATGTTAAGAGTACAACTGCAGCCTCCTTACAAATTGGGAAGCTGGTGTACTTTTAAAAGTCTACTTCTCTAACCCTAACCTTGGCTTGTGAGAAGCTAGTCGACTCAGTCACGAGACATTTAACTAACTGGTACAAATAAAAATCACTGTCTAGGGATATTTAATGTATATGTTACATTAAGTAGTGTTTGAAAAGTTGTTATATTCAGCCTTTTAAACATTTAGCAGAAACGTGCTTATTAGCATCAGTATCCTGGCTGAACTACTCAAAAAACACCTTTAATTACTTTCTTCCAGACTTACTTTCAATTCAGAAAAGACATGAGGTCTGAGGATCTCCCAAGGGTGAACAACCTTTACAACAAAACTTTTACAACGCACTACCATTACGACGCAACCATTACAACGCAAACCATTACAACGCATTGCGCTGGGGGGCGCTCTAGGATAGGGAATAGATTTAATTTACTATCCAACACCTTCCCTACTATCCACGGGGACTGGAGTTGGAATAGTACATTAAACTATTCACTATCCAGCATCCCAAAGCGCTATGCGTTGTAATGGTATGCGTTGTAAAAACTGCATTGTAACGGCATGCGTGGTAAAAGCATGCGTTGTAATGTCATACATCCTCTCCCAAGACAATACACTTCCTCAGTTCAGGGTCTCTACTGTTTGGCAACTCTGTGTCAAAGCAGAATGCCACTGTTGAAAGACTTGTATAAACAATGAAGTGACAGCTTGGCTCTGTCTTTGTTCTGGGAACCTGGTGATGAATGTTTGACCGCTCCAAGCAGCCAATCCTGACAGCATGAAATCTGTCTTTTATTCCACAACAGCTTGCCAAAGGGGTCAGTCCCAGTGAATCCTTTAGAAGTAAACTGGGCACACAGACAACCAGCAGCCTCAATCCATGGCAGAAATAACAGATCTGTGCTTGCAAGAGGGCTGCATCACGTTGATCATGAGGGGGACACAAGGGTTGAGTAGTGTCAGGCTAGAAATCAGGGAGAGGGACATTTGGACTAGGTCCTCCAATGCCATTTTGGAAAGACAGAAAATATGACTGTGTGATAGGTCAATGCACAGGAACTTAATAATATTGTTGGAAAAGTACTCAGGGAAAATTGTGTGGGAATTTGGATATGATTTATTTAGTGAATCCAGCCTATCACGAGTGGTCCAGTCCTATATAATGTTGTTCTCCTCACTTACTACTCAGATTGATAATGAAATGTGAGAAGACAAGGAGACAACTGTGGAAAATGTAAAAATGAAGCTATTGAGTAAGCAAAACTCTGTAAAAATGGCAATTTTGGTCACTGTGAGGGATTAAAAAGTGGTTATTCAACATGAGGCACGATCCAATTGACATTTTGAATCATTTTTGGTACTGTCAAAAAATCAATTTTGAGGTACTGGAAACTGTTCTTACGGTGCATTGAAACTCAAAGTCTAATGTTTGCCCTCAAGGTCAGAGAAGCTGACCTCCTGCTGATGCACAGATGGAAGAACATTCAGGACATCTCTGCAAGAAAAAACAGCTGGAACTGAACTTTTGATTCTGGTCCAGACTCAAAGTGGTCAAATGCCTTCCTTGTGGTGTCCAAGGAGTACTCACTGGAGATCTGGGGTCATTTGGAGTGCCAGAAAAGAATGTATAGAACTTTCGCAACACGTTTGGAAGGAGACATTTGTTTTCATCAAACATTTAAATCCGTATATTTGCTGCTGCAAGCGAGTAGAACTATGTTTTTAAAGTAAAGCATTTCATAAAATCCTCTGTTTAAAAAGTTTCCAACAGTTATTGATTTGTTTTGATGCCCAGAAAAAGAATTGTGTTTAGAGCTTGTTTTTGAGACCCACAGCTTTGGTGTGCTTACTTTTTCACTGACATGGACTGCTTTAAATTTAAAAAATGTCCAAATTCTTTTGAGTCCTCTATTAGATGTGCCCTGATTTTAAAACATTTTAAGCATTAAATAGAGTTCCCTAAAATAAATTCCTTTGGGAATTTTGTTGTTCTTATTTCTTAACTGTAACATTTTGTACTGTAATGAATCATTGTGGCTTTTATATAGCACTTTCACCCCCGGGCGAGGCTCCGAATGGCTTTACGGACAGGTGGCACACTACTCTTTAATGCATATTGAGTTAAGATTGTCACACAGTTTATTACCAAGCTATCAAACAATTTTTTTCACTTGTCTGCTATTCGATTTGTCATACAATATGGTATGGATGCTTTCATACACCCTTGTGCGGCCATGCAATATATGTCCTGAGGAGGTTATATTATAGCTCATGCCGGCAGCAACTCAGCTGTTTACGCATGTTGTCGCCTAGACATAGGCAATGGCTGTGCTGGTGAACAGGCCCAAAAATAGGCTAGCGCTCGTCTAAAAACAAACAATTAAACTTTCTACATGAAATCAGGAGCAGTCGTGATGTTTCATGTACTCATTGTGCAATATGTTCTGAAGATGGTAATGAAATGCTGTGTTATCCCCGTGCACTCAAATAAACAAATTGTATCCAGATTTTACGAAAAATTTGTTTGCCGCCAAATCTGACGCACAGAGTCTGGCCATGCCTTAAATGCAACAACGTAGAGTGGAAAAGAGTCACCTGCCCACTAAGATGCGCGCTCAATTCACATTGAAACACGTTGGTTTCTTCACAATCTCCAACTGATTAATTCGACATCAATCAAAAAAAAAATCAAATTGGTTTCCATCAATTTATTGTTCGAATATTCGATATGTTCATAATAATGTTCTTATGATACAAATCCTCATTATTGAAGATGGTAATGTCAGAAAGTGGGTTATTAGTTTGGGAAGGGGACAATTATCAATGTAACAAACACACACAGGTTAGGTCTCAAAACAAGCCTCAGTGAAACTCTGCTCAATCTCCAGTAGCTGTAGCGAAGCAGACTGTTCCCCAGAGAAGCTTCTGTTACCTTCAACCTGCAGACAAAAACAAACACACACACCGTGTCTCTGTTTTAAAGGTCCTAAAAAAATTAGTTCACAAAATAGTGAGTTATAAGTACACTTAACATTCCCCACTCATCTCCCTTCCTACTGCTCTTTAAGGGCCTATTGTAGAAAGGTGGATATCTGACTATATGGTTACCCCAACTTTTTGCCTAGTGTTTAGCTGGTTTTTGACTTAGTTGACCCGGGATCCTACTAATCAGGGCCCCAGGCTATCTGCTCTCTCTGTAAAATGGACTCCATGTACTTTAGGTGCATATCTAATTGGATATTGGGTCACCTTGTGAGCCCCTGTATAGTGTACCATAGGTACCCAGGGCATAGGTGCATCAAAGGCCTACCAGGGGCTGCAGCATGTATTATGCCACCCCTGGCTGGCCATCCAAACTGACACCACAGGCTGGACACTCAGCTTGGGCAAGGTGGTGTAATCACCCTTTGCTTAGATATAGTATTCCTATATCTACCCTTATATATAGACACATATATACCTATAAGTCACTCCTATGGCAGGCCTTAACAATCCTGAAGGCAGAGTGCTTGGTTTTATGTGAGATGGTGCTCTAGCATGAGCTGAGCCTGTCTGCAGCTTTCTGAACCATGTCCTTATAGCTGTTTTATGATATAGCCATACCATATACTCTTAAGTGCATTATAATCCTCGCGGTTAATGCTAACTTTGGTTTGGGTTTATCAAAACATGTTGTGTAAGGTATCAAACACTTTGGAATACTACCTCCCACTCCACCAGTCCTGGCGCGGGGGTAGCATTCCACCCTTCTAGTGGGAAAAGACATGTAGTTACTGCTTTACCCGGTTAAAGTTAAACAGAGCCTCAGCATCACAAAATGGATGCTACTGCCACAGACACGAGTCTGACCTCCTGCTGCTGGACGAAACTCCGGCAGGGGAGGCCTGGACAATAGGTTTCCTGTCAAGGGAGGTGCTGGCACCTCCCCAGACAGCCTGTAGTGGATTGGGGCAGGGTGGGTTCAATGGAAACTGCTGTCTCCAGACACTGCCTGGGGCACACAAGGTGCTCCATGCATAGCCCGGTTCAAACAAGTTGCTAGGGCACTCCAGCCCTAGCTCTGGCGAGAAACTGGACAAAGAGAAAGGGGTGTAAGCACCCCCTTCCCAGGTTCCACCCATAGGAGGGACCTAGCAGGTAATCCAGCCCCTTAGATTAGTATAAAGTTAGGAGCTGTGTCTAGAGACATTAGAATATCCTGGAAGAAACTCTGAAATGAACTCTTGGACCTGCGACGCTCCATTTCAACTGGAAGACTGAAGACATCTCCCTTGTGGTCAAGGAGTGACCACCCTGTGCAAACAGGCACCAACAGTAACTTGCCAGTTTGCTTTGTCGATGCTCCTGCCGGAACCCGAAGACTTAGCAACGCAGCCTCTGGACTTCCAGACTTCCCTGACTCCAACCCACATCCACAGCAAAGCTGAGACCTGTGGTGGACACGAGAGACGTGGGACCGGACCTCCTGCAGTACCTGCTTTTTGCTAACTGTGCAGCTTCTGAGGTGTCCTCGAGGTTGTGCATTGGGGATTGAGAAGCCCCAACCTCGAGCAGTAAGTGCACTGAAGCTCAGCCCTCCACACTCCACGTGCCGAGTGGGGCCTGCGCCTGCATTTCTCCTCAACGCATCTTCTCGGATGCTAGCCCGTTGGCTAGTGGCCTTCCAGGACACATCCTTTTGAAACAACACCACTTGCCTGGTTGCTCTGGGCTTGCTCCTGCTTTCCTGTAAAGGGGAAGCTCCCCAGACCTTGCTGGTCTGAACGGATGTATGACGTTAGAACGCATACATTGACAACGCGTACCTTTACAACGCGTTTGTAACAACGAACGTTGTTACCACGCATTGCGCTGGGGGGCGCAAAATTGATTAATTTAATTTACTATTCCAACACCAGTCCCCGTGGATAGTAGAGAAGGTGTTGGGATAGTAAATTAAATCATTTACTATCCTTGAGCGCCCCCCAGTGCAATACGTGGTAACAACTTTCGTTGTTACGCCCGCGTTGTAAAGGTATTCCGTGGTAATGCTTGCGTTCTAAACGCTGTATATCGGTCTGAACAGAAGCCGATCTTCCCTTCCTGCGTGGATTGCCTTTTCCAAGGCTTGTTGGGTCCAATCTGGAAACCGACACTGCCAACAGCTAGATCCTTCATGGGACAGTCCGTATCCAGCTCCTGGTCATTGTCGACGCCTCCTGGTCCACGTGGCTGCAGAGACAAGCTTCATCTCCTCACCTGATTGCATCTCAACATCGCCTGGTTCCTTCCTGGTCACTGGTTAGTGGCCCAGACTGTGTCCCATCTGCCTTAAGGTTCTTCACTGCTCCGATCCACCCTTGGATCCATCCGGACACTTTCCTCCTGGTCGCTTGCAGCACTTTCTTGCAGCTCTCCATAGGATTGATCGATGAAACCCGACAAGAAAGAACACCTATGCACCGGCTTCCCTGGGTGAGGTAACTCAAGTACTCCGGTGCTCCCATGGGTAATAACTATCCAAGTGTCCTAGTTTAACTGGGTTTTCCCGTAGTCCACCTGGAAGTGTCCGAAATCTACTACTTTGTAACTTTAACGTTCCCATTGAAAGTATATGGTAACTCGCGGGTGTATTTAGACACTGCACACGCATCCTGTGGGACTCCTACTTCCTAACCTTTGGTTGTCTAGTGTAGCCCAAGCGATTCTCTAGGCCCTAGGCCTATTCACCTTTCCTGAAGTGGTTCTTATACCACTTACTTAGTATATGGTTCGTGAGGCTTCTAGGGTAGAATTGTATTTGTGCAACTTATTGTATGCTTATTGAGTAACTTGTGCTGTATCTCGAACTCTGACCTCATAAAGAGTGCAGAGGGGTTGTGTTAGTAATAAATACATATATATTTGATATATACCTGGTGTGGTGTCTTTTCATTTGGGATTCAAGGGATTCTAATTGGTAAAACAATTGGCTTCACATGCTCTCTGAAGTATTAGCCTAAGACTGCTTTGTCCATGCTACCACTAGGATAGCTGGTCTATAAGGTTGACTTTACAACCATCACCATAAGGGTTGTTTGGACTGATACAGGGTGCCCACTAGAATAGTGGACATCACATATCATGCCAACTTCTCACATTGGTGTACAGTGGTTGGGATAAGAGCTCGCTGATTGTTTTACCATATAATCTTGAAATATCATTTGAAAGGTCACATTAAGGTACCTAAAGGTACATATAAATCAAGTCTTAAAATACCTACGTTCTACTGAACGTAGTTGTTGTAGAGCAAAGGGCCTAGCACACCCTGACTACAACTCCTAGAGAGGTTTAGTAGGTAACACTTAGTGTTGGTAGGTGCACACACCACACCTCACTAGATCATGTCTCTGAGAGCAGAACCTAATGGATCTCTCCCAGTGGAGGTAGACCTTTTAAGGGTACCTTCCAGATATGATACCTTTACCTTCCATGAGTTAAGGCACTTGTGCACAACTAGGAAGTTAAAACAAGGATCAAACCCTACCCTCAAGCAACTGATAGAAATCCTAAAGGAGTTTGATGCTATTAAAGCAGCTAACCCAGGTAGTACAGGTGGTACAGGGGAGGGCCATCCATCAACAGAAGATCTCCCTGATGAAAATCAAGGGGATGATGATGATGATGATGATGATGGCAATGACCTGGTACAAGTAGGAGTACTTAGCCAGGCCAACCTAAGCCTACATGGGGCTTTAGGGGGCATAGCCCCATACAGACCCCCAAGCAGGCTTAACACTGAGCCCAGAAGAGGAGGTCCCTTTCCAGGGAATCTCACCTCTCTGATGGCTCAATAGGGTCAGATGCTCTCAGGAGGATGAGTTCCCCTGAGAGGAAAGAGCATCAAGCAAGGATGAGAGAAGTAAAGTTTAGGATCCAGAGCAAGAACTTGCCCTGGCCAAAGAGATTCTGGCTTTCACAAGAGAGCAACAGTTAAGTGGGTTAGAACCCACTGGTGGCAGCAATACCCCTAGGAATAGGGAAGGGTCATTTGACCATAGAAACCTAAGTAAGATTGTCCCTCCCTACAAGAGTGGGGATGACATCCACAAATGGATAACTGCTTTGGAGTGGGCCTGCAAAGTACAGCAGGTACCCCAAAGTCAGTGGACAGCAATCTTATGGCTCTCCTTTTCTGATAAAGGCAGACATAAGCTCCTCACAGTTAGTGATGAGGATGCTAACAACTACAAAGCCCTGAAGAGTGCTTTGATAGATGGGTTTGGCTTAACCACTGAGCAATATAGATTGTTGTTCAGGGATACCCAGAAGACACAGACTCAGGACTGGACTGATTTTGTAGATTGTGCTACTACGGCTCTGGAGGGCTGGTTATTGGGCAGCAAAGTACATGACTATACAGGATTGTATAAATTGATTATGAGGGAGCAGATCCTTAGTAATTGTCAAAACCAGCTTCTACACCAGCACCTGGTGGACTCTGATCTGACCTCTCCACAAGAATTAGGTAAGAAGGCGGACAAATGGGTCACAACCAGGATTAGGCCTAAAAATCAGGGTGGTGACAAGAAGAAAGATTCTACCAAGCCTCAAGAGAAAGGTGGGGATAAATCCAAGGACAAGTCCCCTACAGGGTCCCAAAACTCCAATGGGGGGGAGGGGGTGGGTCCCAAAACACTTCCTCTAACCCTAAGAAACCTTATTGCCTTGTCTGTAAACAGCCTGGCCACTGGAAGACTGGCAGTAGTTGCCCAAAGGCCAACAATAAGGAAAATATTCCTCCAAGTAACACTCCAAGACCTCCTGTTACTATTAGTAGTAATCCCCCAGGTGGTGGGAGCACCCCCAAAACTGTGGCTGGGTATACTTGGGGAACTCAGGGGGACTCTGGCCTAACCAGGTCCCCTAATACAGAAACTCTAGTATGTGAAAATGGCATGGGGTTTGCCAACTTCACTGCTTGTCCCAACACTTTGGGAAAGTACAGACAGGGGCCCCTCATCAATGACTAGAAAGTTGAAGCCTATAGAGACACAGGGGCGAGCATCACTATTGTGACTGACAGTCTAGTCCCCTCAGGACACCTTTTACCTGGGTTCACCTACCAGGTGATCAATATTGATGGAGTGCAGAAGGATCATCCCATGGCAGTAGTAAATCTCAGCTGGGGAGGTGTCACTGGCCCAAAGAGAGTGGCAGTGTCTACAAACTTGCCTGTAGATTGTCTACTGGGAAATGATCTAGAGATCTCAGCCTGGGCTGGGGTAGAAAAAGAAACCCATTCCAAAATGGCAGGTCTTCCTGAAAAGGTTAGTGAGGCTGTGATGGCCATAGCCCCAGCTCAAGCAGATTTCCTCCCTGAAAAGGTTGGAAGGGATGTGATGGTCACAGCCCAAACTCAAACAGAGTTCCTCCCTGAAAAGGTTGGTAGGGTTATGATGGTCACAGCCCAAACTCAAACAGATTTTAGTGTTGTGAAGCCTGAAACTAAGGATCACTCCACTCAGACAGAGAGTATTGGGGAGGAAGAAAAGTCTCCCTCCCACCAGACATTAGGTGAGAGTCAGCCTCCTCAGGGAACTGACCCTAACCCTTGTGAAGGAACTGCCCCAGAGGTAGTCAGGCCTAACCTGGCAGAGCCCCTGATGTCAGTGGACCCTTCCAAGGTGGGACCCAGTCTGGAGCAGGTAACCTGCCCCTCTCTACCCTGCCTCAGTTAGCCCAGGGCTGTAGAGGCCAGGGAGGCCAGTGGACCCCAAAGGGCCCCCTGTCCACAGGAACACCCCCATCAGCGGATTAGGGGCACCAAAGCTAGCAGCCCTAGCAAGGTGAAAATTCCAAAAACGGGGGACGTGGCTAGCGGCCGAACATGGCGGCAGCATAGAGGACTAGCTCCGGCAGGGAAGCAGCCTCTCCATCTATCCGCACATTAATCCGTGGCTAAATCTTACCTCAGACGGAGGCACTGAACGCCCGAGACCGGGCGGAACTGGCGGCAAGTACCCGGACAGAAATCGAGGGCTGGATGACGGAGTTATCGTCGAGTGCTGATTCGGTCGAAGCACAGGCCTACCTCCGGGGAGTCTAGTGGCGAGTGAAGCCGACCGGAAGTGCAGCCTGCTCGGCTGCCACGGACAGGAAGTGATCGGTGCTGGGGGGCTACCCTGAGTGACGGCTGGCGAGCGGGGTCCCTGTCTAGGCGCGGAACATTTGCCATAACTGAAGGAAGCTCGTCGAAGGAGTTACCCGAGAATCTTTAGGAACTCCATAAGAATAGTTTCCTGCCATCTGCTCCGTTACGATCATCGGGCGTTTCCCCCATTGCTATGAGAGCTCGTCTTTGAACTGGACTGAGGGCCGCGCTGTGACGGTGGTTGCTCCTGGTGCTCCATCGCGCCGACGAACTGTATAATCTCCGTGATCGAACTATGGCCGGGAAAGGTGTTAAAGGCGGTACGACTCAGACTCGTATCGAACGATACACAAACGACAAAACCGCTTCCCCTCCGCCGGATGGGAGACACTCTTCCACGAAATCAGGCGAACCTGTGGGGACGAAGAAGGCGACGCTGGATGATGTTATGAAGGCCCTCTCACAGGTTCAAACGACGGTGGGTTCCATCTCGACCGAAATCACCCTTCTTCGAGCGGATCTTCACAAGATGGCCGAGAAAGTAGGCTCATTAGAACTGGTTACAAAATCACTGGTTGAGGATGTCTCGGAACTGCAGACGGCCATGGAGGCGGTCATGGCGGAAAACAAAGTCCTGAAAGATAAGCTGGACGACCAGGAGGGCCGTTCCAGGCGGAACAATGTACGCATTCTTGGTGTTCCGGAGTCGGAGGGCACAAGAGCGATGGATCTGTACGTGGAAGACCTCATTGAAACACATCTTCAACCTAAGGGACTGTCGGCCTTCTTCTCAGTCGAGAGGGCGCATAGAGTTCCGGGGGGTCAGCCTAAGCCAGGGGCCTCGCCCAGGCCGATCCTAGCGAGAATGTTTAATTTCCGCGACCGGGATGCCATCCTTCAAGCGGCGCGGGTTTAACCGCCAGTGAAAATCCTCAACTCTACGGTGGCGTTCTTCCCGGATTACACGGCGGAGGTGGCCAGGCGGCGGAAGACTTTCCTGGACGTTAAAAAGGAACTCAGGAAACGAGAACTTCCTTACTCCATGATCTTTCCGGCCAGGCTCCGGGAGGTGGCGGAGAACAGGACCAGGTTTTTCGATAACCCTGAGACTGCACGAGACTGGCTGGACGGCTGGAGTCCTGCCTCCCACTCTCGCCGCCCTGGACGGACTAAGAGTGGCCCACATCAGAACGACCGGGACGACGCTGGAGAAGCTGATATGAACAGTGGCAGAAGCTCGCCAGTTAGAGACAATGGCGACACGAACCAGGAGGTAGACTCATGAACACTCGACAGGTATGAGACATTATTGTTTGGGACTGCGGCTGGAACCGCCATGGACACTGGGCCGAGGGCCTCTGCAGAGGGTATGAGGGGTCGCTGATTCCGGAGTACTCCTCACCCCCATCGAGCAAGTAACTGTGTGTTTTCTTTGGGGTGGGTCTAAGCACTCTGCTAAATTGGGGTGGCGGGCAGTTTTGAGTCCGTGTAGCAGGGAAGCAGGGCGGGTGGGGGTTTTGGGAACTGGGGGGTTTCGTTGGTTTGTTTGTTTGAATTGTTTGGCTCTACTAATCATCTGGGAATTACTCATAGTCACACATGACCGTATTCCATGCACCGGGTGTGCCACCTCTGATCTTCTAGCACTACGAAGGCCCCGACATGCGAGTGGTTGCACATGGCAGGGAAGTTCTCCATCGACCATAGTTCCGTCCTACCCCGTGGAATACCAACTCACACGCACGTCTACACAATGGCGGCCCACCCATGGCCTATTAACGTAACAACTGACACTGGGATGGGGCCTGTGCCACCGCTACAAATAATGTCGTGGAATGTCAGGGGGTTGGGGGACAAAGTGAAGAGGGGACTGGTTCTGCAGTGTATCAGGCGTCTGAACTGCGACATCGCCCTTCTTCAGGAAACACACTTGGTGGGGGCGGCTACCAGAGCTCTGGATAGGAGAGGTTATCACATGGTGGTACATTCGGATTTTACCTCAGGGTCCCGAGGGACGGGTGTGTGGGTAAAAAATACATCGCGCTTTATACAGCAATCCACAAAAACAGACAAACATGGCCGCTTCGCGGCAGTGTGTGGGCAATGGGAAGGTGTGCCCATTAATGTGGTGTCTGTATACATCCCGCCAGCGCTACATTCATCGGCACTTCCGGACCTGGGCAAATTTCTTCTGGAACTCCCGGATGGGGACCTGATGGTGGGCGGAGACTTCAATGCACTGGCCAATACTGATCAGGATAGATTCCCGGTTCGCACCCCCCCACTGGCCCAACGAAATTTGGGGACTTTTTAGAGGCACAGGGTCTGGTCGATATCTGGAGGCAGCTCCACCCCACAGATCGCCATTACTCCTACTATTCATTCACTCATGACTGCCTGCCTCGCATTGGCTACTTCCTTACACTGGGGGGTGGCAGACTCACGATTACTGACGTGCAGATTCGGCCCCGGGGTATATCAGATCATTCCCCCTTGACTGCTACACTGTCCTGCACAGCAGCGGCTCGCAAACGAATCTATCCTATCTACCCTGGTTATCTTAAACTTCCCCCAGTTCGAAAAACCCTTAAAACTACCACCAAGCATTACTTCCAGGAGAATGCCGGCTCGGTATCCTCCCCGACAACACTGTGTTGAGAGGCCAGGTGATCGCGGCCATAACCGACCATAAACGTAAGCAGAAGCAGGAACTGGTAGAGTTAGAACTGCAGTTGGAACAGGCTAACGTAGCTCATATGGCTGTGCCGTCAGACGACACTCGACACGCATTACACCTCTGCCAGCAAAGACACGACGACCTTCTTAGACGGCGGACATTGGAAAATATAGAGTCCACTGCGAGTAGGGTTTATGATGTAGGCGATAAGGCCAACAAACTATTGGCCTGGTTAGACAGGAAACAGGGCGGTGGCAGGCACATTTTACAATTACGGGACCCAGAAGGGACGTGTCACACAAACCCCTCTAAAATTGTTGACCTCTTAGCGGATCACTTTCAGGCAGTTTATACCCCGGAGGTGGTGGTCACGGCAGAGGCGGCAGAGCTAGCTCTCCAGGATGTAGAAGTAGAGACGCTATCGCCGGAGGCGGTAACTGAGTTGGAAGCAGACCTCACGGTGGAAGAACTCCGTGTGGCGATAGGTGCACTGCATACAGGTAAAGCGTTAGGCCCTAATGGGATACCGATCGAATGGTTTCAAACACTGACGGATGCATTGGGCCCACCACTGTTGGCCATGTTTGAGGACTGCCGAGGGACAGGAACGATGCCGTTAGACCAGCGCTTGGCGACAATAGTGGCTATCCCGAAACCTGGCAGGCCTCCTGAGGACTGTACGTCGTATCGCCCGATCTCGCTCCTCAGCGCGGAGGCGAAGATTTTGGCAAAATTGATTGCAAATAGGCTGACTCCGCATTTACCCCAACTGATCCACCCGGACCAATCGGGCTTCATGCCGCATAGGAGCACGGCACTAAATCTCCGTAGGGTGCACGGCGCACTGGCTCGGGCTCATCTGCTGAAGGAGCCGGCGGCCATTTTGTCGCTGGACGCCAGAATGGCTTTTGATATGGTAGAGTGGCAATACCTGTTTGCAGTTCTGACCCGGATGGGTTTCGGACCAAAATTTTTATCGTGGGTTAGACTTCTCTACACAGACCCGGTAGCACACGTGGCGGCCAATGGTCATATCTCTCGAGCAATTCCTTTGGCGCGTGGGACTCGTCAGGGTTGCCCCTTGTCCCCACTATTGTTCGCGCTGGTCCTTGAACCGCTCGCTATTGTTATTAGAAGAACACCACTGCTGAAAGGTATTAAATGGACGGATGCCTGGGAAGACAGAGTATCTTTGTATGCTGATGATATGTTAGTCTACCTATCTGATCCCGAATCGAGTGTCCCGATATTGCTGGCACTCTGCGATAAACATGGCTCGGCCTCCGGATATACCATCAACTGGACGAAGTCGGTCCTTTATGTCCTGAAGGGCCCTATGCCAGTCCTCCCTGAACAGTGTCCTCTAGTGTTGACTGATGTCTCCTTTAAATACTTGGGCATACATGTCACCGGTGACACGAGCATGTTCTATGTTCGGAACCTAGCGCCCCCCTCCTTCGCCTGAAAGCAGACGCCCGACACTGGACGGCTCTGCCACTCACACTACGAGGGCGCGCTGCCTTATTTAAAATGATGGCGCTACCGCGCCTCCTGTATGCTCTAGAGAACACCCCAGATGTAATTCCGCCCTCCTACTTTCATAAAGTCACCGCAGTAGTGACTACCCTGCTATGGGGTGAACGTCCACCGAGAATTGCCCACCTTAAACTTAACCGTGGTTGGTATGATGGGGGAATAGCGCTACCAAATGTACAACTTTACTACTGGGCATCCCAACTTAAAGTAATTAATCAATGGCTCCACGTACCACACGATGACCCGGCATATTTGGCTGATAGGGCCCAGTTGGGGACGCAAAGTTTGTTAGCCCCGTTATACAACCCGAGTCTTCTTAAGGGACTGATTGGCCCTACTAAGCATACAGTTGCTTTATGGTACAGGGCGCTCACTCGGCTGAAGTGGAAGGGGGTCATCACGAAACTGACCCCACTTTGGGACACCAAAAAATTGGGTTGCCTTAGGTCCAGCAAGGGGTTCACCCAGTGGGATAATATAGGCATTTCAACGGTGGGAGATCTTTGGACGTCCACAGGGGTGCTTCCCTTTTCACAACTACAACAACAATATGCACTAGGCCCCACTGAAACCTATAGATACATCCAGATAAGACACGCTCTGCTGGCGGTACTGGAACCAGGGTCCACCGTCCCAGAGTCCTCATCCCTAGAAGACCGGCTTCTTACAGACTTTCTACAGACACGTGCCACCTCACTCACATATCGCAAACTGTTGAACAATCTCCCGGATCCCCTGCAGAATTTACGAGAGAAATGGGAAAGTGAGTTAGGGGCTATGGACGAGACGGATTGGAATGCTGCTATGGCATCTCCGAGGGAGGCGGGGGTGTCGGCCAGGTTCCGTCTTATACAACTAAAAATATTACATAGAGTATATTACACAAGGACCACCCTACATAAAATACATAGGGCTGAAACCCCACACTGTCTCAGGGGATGTGGGGAGGATGGTACGTTATTGCATACACTGTGGGATTGCCCGTCCATACGTAGATATTGGCAACAGGTCATGAGGACAATATCCCAGGCTCTTGACATTTCCCTCACGCCGGAGCCACGCCTCTGTCTACTGAATATTTGGGAGGGTACTGACCTTAATCTTAGGCAACAACAGTGGGTTACTATCGGAACGATGGTGGCCAAGCGCGACGTGGCACAAAGATGGGGGGTGGTGGAGGTACCCACATTGGCATTGTGGTGCAGAACCATGGATACATTGATGTTAACTGAAAGAACTGTCTATAAAATGAGAGCTAACCCAAAGAAATGGAACAAGGTATGGGAGGCATGGAATAGATACAGAGGAGACATATGTGCACCGCTGCCGGAGGACGACGACGACGATTCGGAGGATGAGGAGGAACTGGTCGATTGAATCGGGGGGGTGTTCTGGGGAGGGATCGGAAATGTTCCCTTACTAATAGGGATCTCGACTTAGTTTGGTGCTTGAGGGGGGAGGGGTATCTACCTGGGTAGTTGGGATCGGCATACTTCATTGACAGTATTTTTCCTTCTTGCTTTGTGACTATATAGCACAGATGAGCCATTGAGTTTGTTCTGTTTATTTTCTTTTTCACAAAAAAACTAAAAATGGACTAAAAAACGTAAGATTTCATAACTTCGAGTATTGTATCCTGATGGCATTCCACATCATTTCTGACATTCGCTGCCGGACCGGAGGTTTGTCGGCTGAATAGCTGTGTAAAAGTACAAACTACTGCATTATCGCACGAAATGTATTACTGACTAGATGTACTAATGTTATTTTGATGGTAACTGTCAATAGAAATCTTACACCAAAAAAAAAAAAAAAAAAAATTCCAAAAACTTCTGAGGGATCTCCCTTCCCCTTAGGTAGGAACCTCCCCCAGATGGACTCTGTTGGGCACAGCAGCCAAACATGGGACCTGGTGGCCCCAAACCTGACCTGTACCTCCAGTAAGCCAACAAAAGGGACCCAGCCTCCAGCTGTAGGTAGCCAGAGGTTGACCCTGAGAGCACAGTGCAACTCAGTCATGGAAAGAAAGGCATAAATGGTGGAAAGTGATTGGAGGAAGCTGAGCCCTACATTAGAGGAGCCTCACTTCAGTACTCCATCTCAACACCAGCCTTTTACTTTGCCAAAACACACCACAGGTAGAGATTCCCTATGGTGGAGACCCTATGATACCCTTAGGGTAAGGGATTGCTTAGTGGACCATGAGACAGGGGGTAACCATGCTAGTGCAGGTACTTCCTTATATGGCCACATAGGCAATATAGGCTTACCTGGTCAAGGATAGCCTTATCTCCTTTCGTTTTGGGGGGGATAGGGGGTTGTGTAGGAAGGTGGATATCTGACTATATGGTTACCCCAACTTTTTGCCTAGTGTTTAGCTGTTTTTTTACTTAGTTGGCCTGGGATCCTGCTAATCAGGGCCCCTGGCTATCTGCTCTCTCTGTAAAATGGACTCCATGTACTTTAGGTACATATCTAATTGGATATTGGGTCACCTGGTGAGCCCCTGTATAGTGTACCATAGGTACCCAGGGCATAGGTGCATCCAAGGCCTACCAGTGGCTGCAGCATGTATTATGCCACCCCTGGCTGGCCATCCAAACTGACACCACAGGCTGAACACTCAGCTTGGGCAAGGTGGTGTAATCACCCCTTGCTTAGTTATAGTATTCCTATATCTACCCTTATATATAGACACATATATACCTATAAGTCACTCCTATGGCAGGCCTTGACAATCCTGAAGGCAGAGTGCTTGGTTCTATGTGAGATGGTGCTCTACCATTAGCTGAGCTTGTCTGCAGCTTTCGGAACCATATCACCATGTCCTTATAGCTCTTTTATGATATAGCCATACCATATACTCTTAAGTGCATTATAATCCTCGCGGTTAATGCTAACTTTGGTTTGGCTTTATCAAAACATGTCGTGTAAGGTGTCAAACACTTTGAAATACTACCCCCCCCCCGCCAGTCCTGGCAGCGGGGGTAGCATTCCACCCTTCTAGAGGGAGAAGCCTTTTTTTTTCTTCAAAGACCTTTATTGTACTTTACCATTATGCACAGCTTCTGCCCTACAACCCCTTGGGCCGGCTGCGAGGTATTCACAGTTACTCTGTAATGACAATAATAACACAGCCCATGTGCCGACATCCCAGGGGTACGGCGGCGTTCCATAATCATGCGAGTACATAATTCACAATAGGATCATAAATCTTCTTAGGTCCATTTTTTTTTTTTTAAATAAACTTGTTAGTATCGCATCAAACATGGAAGACGACATAAACAATCATGTATGTAGTATTTTGTAAATACGTAGTGCAAATACAGTTAAGTCCCCATCGGTAAACCTTCTGCAAATAATGGCTAAGTTCCGGAATGAACTGAAAACCCACTGTACAGCACTTAATCGTGGGAATGGGACTCTTAGTCTAAAAGGGCCTCATCGGAGTCAATCTGGGGTGGTTCACAAATATCCCCCCTGAACTTGTTCCATGCCCCTCAGTTCTGCCCCCATTTCCTGGGGCACTCCCGATGAACAAACACTGCTTTCTCGGAAACCATCGCTACATCCATGTCCCTACACCAGTCCCTCAGCGTAGGTGAAGCTTCAGCACCCCACAGTCTAGCTATGTTTCGCTTTGCCACCATCATCCCCAGCATGGCCCAGTCCTGCTGTGTAAGGGTTAAATCCGTTGCGTCCCATACGTTTAATCGGCAACGCCGGGGTTCAGGCAGCAGGGAAACAGTCATGGTTTGGGAGATGGTACGCATCACAGCGGCCCAGAACATAGCCACTCGACCACAGTCCCAAATAGTGTGATAGAACGTTCCCTTCTCCCCGCATCCACGAAGACAATACTCGTGAGAGGTCTTCCCTATCTTACACAGGACTGTTCTGGTGTAATACGTGCGGTGCAGTATTTTCAGCTGTACCAATTTAAGTCTGGAGGGGATCGCTGTTTCCCGCGGCGAGGAGGTAGCCTCTTGCCATTCTGAATCATCAAAGTCGCCCACATCCCTCGACCAGCTCAATCGTAACTTAGCTAACCTGTCCGGGAGATTGTTGACCAGCTTTCGATATTTATTTATTTTATTTATGTTTCTTGTAAAGCGCAGGAGAGATATCTCCGCGCTGTGTTGTTCCGAAGATAAGTAAGGACAGAAAGTTTTTTCAATGTTCATGGGGGCGCACCAAAAATGTAGTCCAAGAGAAAGTAAGTAGAAAAATGTTCTTTATTTATCTTTGTCCGTTTAAAATACACATCATCAGTAAAATATGCAACAAGTTCAGCCAACGCGTTTCACTCCCTACCAAGGAGTTTCTTCAGGGCACTGCAATTCTTTCAGGTGTATTGCGTTCAGGTACTTCCCCTGTTTTCAAGCTAGTTTTTATATTTCAATCGTTTGTTCGCTCCTGTATAATTCTTCAGTTCATGCAGTTTCTGTCTTCCCTTATTTTTTCACGTTTTCAAAAAACTTGATATTTCTTGCCCATAAGTCGATTCAGGTGGTCCACTGTTTGTCCATCCCTGGCCGTATTAGTGCAAGATTGTTGCGATACTGTAATGTTAAACGTTCGGTGTCAGCGTATCGGCATGGCTGGAAATATCAAGTTTTTTGAAAACGTGAAAAAATAAGGGAAGACAGAAACTGCATGAACTGAAGAATTATACAGGAGCGAACAAACGATTGAAATATAAAAACTAGCTTGAAAACAGGGGAAGTACCTGAACGCAATACACCTGAAAGAATTGCAGTGCCCTGAAGAAACTCCTTGGTGGGGAGTGAAACGCGTTGGCTGAACTCGTTGCATATTTTACTGATGATGTGTATTTTAAACGGACAAAGATAAATAAAGAACATTTTTCTACTTACTTTCTCTTGGACTACATTTTTGGTGCGCCCCCATGAACATTGAAAAAATTGTTTAACTGATCTGGAGAGCACAGCGACGCCAAACAGCAGCTGGTGTCGGGGTTGGCAGCACAGAAAAAGATATTTAAATACTGACTGATTTTGGAACTGGAGTTTAGGTGCGGCACTTGAAGGTCCGCTGCTGCTTTTTCGTACCGAAAAAAAAAGGACAGAAAGTTTGTATGACATAACTAGGGTTGCTGGGTAGGAAACAGGTACGTTTTCAGATATTTTCTGAAAGTAACAAGATCGGAATTTTTTCTTATGAAGGGGGGTAGTGAATTCCATAGAGTGGGACCTCTAAATGCCAGGGCTCGGCCTCCCTGTCTTTCTCTTCTGATCCTAGGGATCTGCAGCAGGGCTTGATTTTCAGATCTTAAGGATCTACCTGGCTGATAGGGTTGGAAGATTTCAATTAGGTACCTAGGGCCAGTACCGTACAAGCATTTGTGGATAGTACAACAAATCTTGAATTGCACTCTCTGGCGTATTGGGAGCCAGTGCAGCTTGCTCAGTAAAGGATGTGAGGGGGATCTCGCAGGGACATTAAGGATCAATCTGGCAGCGGTGTTCTGAACAACCTGCAATCTCTTCAGCTGTTCTGCATTAGCGGATATAAGCAATCCGTTGCAGTAGTCAAGCCTACTCATAACTAAGGTTTGTACTAGTGTTCTCTGGTGATGGTCAGCTAAGTATGGGAACACCCTTCTGAGTAGGCCAATGACTCTCATGCAGGTTCCCGTAACCTGTGTGGCGTGATCTTTTAGTACCAGAGATTGATCTAACTTGACGCCCAGATTTTTCACACTTTCCTTAGGACAGGGAGCTGTACCCAATTCTGGAGGCCACCACTCAGGTGTCCAAAGGAGTGGTGCATTCCCAAAAAGCATGACCTCCGTCTTGCCCACATTGCACTGTAGGCAATTGGAGGTCATCCATCCAGCTATGGCTCTCATTCCAGCAGCAAAGGAATTCCTTACTGTTGAGGTCATGTTTTGGAATGGGAACAACAGCTGGGTGTCGTCTGCGTAGGATATTGGTATGAACCCAAATTTCCTTGCGACCTTCGCCAGGGGGGCCACATACACATTAAATAATGTGGGGCTTAGACATGAGCCCTGTGGAACCCCCTTAGTGAGCTCCCTGGAGGTGGAATAGTGAGAGCCCAGGCGAACATTTTGGGATCGGTTGGAGATGAAACTTTTCAACCAAGATAGAGCAGTTCCTTGCACTCCTACTCCCTCCAGACGACTGATCAAGGTGTCATGAGACACCGTGTCGAAGGCAGCGGACAAATCTAATAGCACCAGAATCATAGAGCCTCCTTTGTCCTGTGCCATTCGGATGGTATTGGTCACGGAAAGGAGAGCTGATTCTGTGCTATGATTTGGTCTGAACCCAGATTGGGAGGGGTCCAGACTGTCCGCTGCCTCGATGAATTTAGAGAGATGAGTGTTGACGTGTCTCTCAGTCATCTTGCTGATGTGAGGTAGGAGGGATATGGGACGCAGATTATTGAGGTCTGACCATGGTAGCGTGGTATTTTTGCGAATGGGGTTCACGACCGCCATTTTCCAATCGTGGGGAATTCTACCTTCCTTGAGGGAAATATTGATCAATGCTCTGAGGCTTGGGGCCAGAATGCTGCCCAATGGCACAGCCACCGAGGCTGGTAATAAATCAGTCGGTGATCCAGATTTAATTGAATTGAGGAGCACTTCTACTTCAGTATGACTAATTTCTGGAATTGAGGTCAAAGTGAGTCTACATGTTCCATTTTGGGTGGGTTCATCTCTGAGACTGTCTATGTTATCTCTGTTGTTGTAAGAGGTTTTAGTAATTTTGTCATAGATTAAGTCTATCTTTTTCTCAAAAAACATCGAGATGTCATCACATAGGTTTTGGTTAAAATCATCTGGGCTTTCACAAGCTATAGGTTTGACAAAGGATTGTAAGACTCTGAACAATTCCCTAGTGGAATTTCCTGCCTCCGTAATTTGAGAGTCTAGTTTGTTCCTCCAAGCTTTTCTTATGTTCTTGAGGTAGTTGGAGTGGGCTTCTAGGTAAAGAGTTTTACTCATAGGAGTGTGGGTTTTTCTCCATTTTTTCTCCAAGCTCCTGCATTTCTGTTTTTCGACTCTTAATTCCTCTGTGTACCATATTTCTGACTTTGGCCTAATGCGTTGTTTATGTAGTTCTAGTGGAGCAATTTGATCAATGGCCTCTAATAGTGTTTTATTAAATTTGGCCAATCCACTTTCAATGTTATCTTCTTCAAGAAAGTTAGGTTCTTTCCATATATGTTGTAGTGCTTCAGGAGTTATTTTGTGCCATTTTCTTTTCCATGTGGGTGGAAGAGGTTTTTGGGACCGAGGGTATGAGCCAAGTAATTGGAAGGGTAATAGGTAATGGTCTGACCAGTGGATAGAAGTTGGTAAGCTACAAGTTATCCTAGGACAGTTAGTTAGGATTAGGTCTAATGTGTGGCCTCCTATGTGAGTTGGGCCATTGTTTTGAATTTTTAGTCCTAAACTGGATAGATCATCAAGTAGGGATCTGGTATCGGGATTGTTTGAAACATCAACATGAATGTTAAAATCTCCAAGGAGAATAAAGTCTTCATTGGCTCTAAAATGTGGGGCTAGTAATTCCATGAGATTTAAGGAGAAATCCAGACAGGAGCCAGGAGGGCGATATAATAATGCCCCTTTCCACTGTGACTTGAGAGAGGAGGAAAATCTAAAAATCATTATTTCCATCTGGTCGTTGCTACACTGGTCAAGTGTTGAGACCTTTAAATTATCTTTGTAGACAACAGCCACCCCACCTCCGGTTTTGATCTGACGATCTAAATGCAGAATCTTATACCCGGCAGGTATTGCTAACATGATTGTGGGAATGGTATGAGGTTTGAGCCATGTTTCAGTGAGAAAACAAATATCTGGCAGTTCGGAATTAATAAGATCCCACAATTGATGGTGGTGTTTGGGTAGTGAACGTATGTTCAATAAAAAGCATTTAAGTCCTGGGGATCCTTTCCTGGCAGCATGAGTAGTGTGGTCTGTACTATCAGCTACAGTTGGGAAGGGAATCCGAGCAGGCTGTTTAGTCACAGTTATAGAGCCCGCATTAGTGGGGAAATCTCTAGTTGGGCATATGTTTGTAGTCTGAAAGTGGCAGTTAGCGCAGGAGAAGGGACCTTCAAAGTTAGGCCACGTGTCACGTATGCATATCTCAGTAGAAGTTGTATTTAAACTGAGTAGAGTTTCTCTGGAATAACATAGGGTAGAGCTAACCTGAGTAATAAGTGATCCAGAGATCTGCGCCATGTCCCTTGTCCCGTCCTGTCACGGACGGGCGCAGACGGGCTTTCCTATGTGAATGATGTTGCTTTGCGGGGATGTGTTCTGTCAGTAATCTATCCTCAAGAGGAGTGGATTCCTGTAGGACTGTCTCTGCCGGGACGGCTGTCTGCAGTGCATGACGGATTTGTATGTACCTATAATGTTCAGACTGTGCCATCTCATATTTGGTTTGTAGAAACGCGAAGTCCACTACCCTGCGCTTCTTCCAAAGGTCTCACACGACCGATATCCCTATGTTGTCCCACGCCTGGAACCCTTTACTGTTGCGAAGGAAACCTAGTCTGTATGAGTCCCACAATGGTGTCATTTGCATGATTGTGTTAGCGCATTGGAGGTGTCTGTGTGCCTTGTACCAGAGTTGAATCGTGTGTCGTGTCGGTCCTACCAGGTCGGTCGGCACGCTACGGCTATAGAGGTTTCGCAACAAACCTCTGGGCTCCAAGCATTGTCTATTAGCTAAATAAGCGGGTTCAGTTTGCGGGGAATGCAGCCAGTAGTTAATTTGTTTGAGATGGGCCGCCCAGTAGTATAGTTCTATGTTAGGGAGTGCTATGCCACCATCATACCAGTCTTTTACCAGTTTGCATTGCGCAATCCGTGCCGGCTTACCGCCCCACAGCAAAGCTGAGACCCCAGATGAGATCGCCGTGAAGTAGGAGGGGAGGACCGGGAACGGCGTATTTTCGAGAATATACAGGAAGCGGGGAAGCGTCATCATTTTGAACAGTGCAGCTTTGCCAAGGAGAGTAAGAGGGAGGGAAAGCCATACTTTTACATCCCGTTTGAAACGTTCCAGTGGGGGTTTCAAATTTAGGGCGTAGAATTCGTCCGGGTCTGACGAAGCATAAATACCCAGATATTTAAACGCTGCGTCGGTATAACTCAAGGGCAGCTCGCCGGGAGCAACGGTGGGTGGCCTGCAAGAACGAATAGGACCGATTTAGTCCAGTTAATCCTATACCCCGACACTCTCCCAAATTTTTCGCAGACATTAAGAAGCTCAAGAATTGACTTTTTGCTGAGAGGTGAGATAGAGAAGGATATCGTCCGCGTAGAGAGATATGCGATCTTCCCACGTCGGTGACCACCGGATACCCTTAATGGATGGTTCCCATCTGATCCAAATTGCTAACGGTTCAAGGACCAGAGTAAACAGTAGGGGGGAGAGCGGGCAACCCTGCCTGGTCCCTCGACCGAGCCGGAAGTCCCTAGAGATGTGGCCATTCGCTACTACCTGGGCCAGGGGCCCGGTATAAAGTAAACAAATCCAGGCGCAGAACTTGGGGCCAAAGCCCAAATGTTGAAGCACAGCAAATAAATAGGGCCATTTCACGGTGTCAAATGCCATAGTGGCGTCAAGGGAGAGGAGAACAGCTGGTTCTTCTATACTGTCCCGGCGGGCCAAAACAGCCTGCAAACGTCGTAGGTTATGCGACGTATTGCGAGATGGCATAAAGCAAGATTGGTCTGGGTGCACCAAGGTAGTAAGGTTCGGGGCCAGTCGCTGCGCTAGTAATTTGGCCAGGATTTTTGGTTCCGCATTTATTAAAGAGATAGGGCGGTAAGAGGCGCAAGCCTCAGCCGCCTTACCGGGTTTATGGATCGGTATGATTGTGGCGAGGCGCTGATCTCTAGGGAGTTCTCCTGCTTCCAGACTATCGGTAAACATTTTGATGAGATGGGGGGGCCATGGTTTGAACCGTGTTCTTATACAGCTCCACTGGGAACCCGTTGGGGCCCAGTGCCTTACCAGACGCCAATGCGTAGGTTGCCTCTTGTATTTCTTCCACTGTGATATCCGCCTCAAGTTGGAGCGCCGCTTCTGGGGAGAGGCCGGGAATGGTCAAATCTTTGATATAATCATATGCCTCCTCAATCGAGTACTGCGCCTGGGGGGTGTACAGTGTTTCGAAGTGGTCTGCAAGTAGGTCGACTATGGCCTCGGGGTCCGAGGTCGTATGACCAGAAGGTGACGTCAGCTGTGCAATGACTCTACCCGCTCTCTCCTTCTTGTCCAGCCATGCCAGCATCTTTCCAGCCTTGTCCCCCAGCTCGTAAACCCTATGACGGGTGGCCTGAATTGTATTCTGCACCATTTCTTACTGGTATGTCATCCACTCGGCGCGCCGTAGCCGGACAGCCTGGGCAGCCCCGAGGGACGGTCGAGTCTCCTGTTCCCGAATTGCAGTTTTGAGTGCCTCCTCTAAAGCGCTAAGTTCCTGTCGCTGTGTTCGCTTGTGGTCAGCAACGGAGGCCATGGCCTGTCCGCGTAGGACCGTTTTGTAAGCCTCCCACAGGGTACTGTGTGAATCTACCAATCCAGAATTGTCCTGGAAATAATGTTCAGTGGCATTATTTAAACCCTTCATTAGAGAGGGGACCTGTAGGTAGCTCAAGTGGATTGGGAAGATTCGGCTTCTATGGGGGCGGTAGTTCGTGTATGTGAGTCGCAGTAGAGAATGATCAGATATTCCCCTGGGGCGGATGTCTATCTCTTCAATGCCCTGTAGCCCATCCCGAGACACCAAGATGTAATCTATCTGGGAGAGACAGTCGTGGGTCGCTGAGTAGTAAGTGTATTGCCTATCGTAAGGGTGTTTGTGTCTCCAGCAGTCCGTGAGTCCCAAGGCGTCAAGTAGTCCGAGGAGTCGTCCGGCTCCCCGCACCGTTGCCGTATGTGGGTGTCTATCGAGTTCTTGATTTGCAATGTCGTTGAAGTCGCCCCCTATCACCAATGTTGCGGTCGGCAGAGTCAAGAGAAAAGCCGTGAGGGCAGTGTGCGCTGTAGCATGTAGGCCTGACGGAATGTATACGGACACAAAATTAAAAAGCTGGCCCTCCCACTGCACCGTTGCCGCTGCAAAGCGTCCCTGAGTATCTACACGTGTCTGTTGAACCACCAACTGAAAGTTCTTCCTTATTAGAATCCCTGTCCCCCTCGAACCCGATGAGAAGTCTGCATTTGCAGTGAACTTATATCCCCATCTATCCATTGCCTTTGAGGCCGAGCCTACCAGATGAGTTTCTTGCAGTAAAACTATGGCCGGGCTACAACGCTTTAGGTATTGCAGCACTCGGCCACGCTTCACCCTGTCCCCCAATCCCCGAACATTCCAAGTTAGGACTGTTAAAGCCGACTGGCGGGTTATACGAGTCTCGGGTGCATCTGCTACTTGTGCAGCCATCTATCAGTGTATGTAACATCGTGGGGGATAAATCCTGTAATGCATCTACTTTCGGGAAACATGTTTTCTTCATTATAATACAAGAAGAAAAAGAAACAAAGAAAAACAACCCAACCAACCTTCCTCCCTGTGTCCCACCCACCCTCCCTGCCTCCCTGCTAGACGAACTTTCAACTGCCCGCCACCCCAACTCAGCAGAGTGCTCTATCCCTCCCAACACCCCAATACTTGCTTATCGGGGGAAGAGTTCAGCCAGGTACCAGCCCCTTAATGCCCCTAGTCTTGGCCCAGGTCAGAGTCTCAAACAGCAGAGGCCCATATTTGCACCGGATCAGTGTTGTAGTAAAGGAGCAGCGATAAGGAAACAGAGTTCATTCCTCTTCATGATGCGGAGAGTGGTGTAGATCGGGGTCCCCAGAGCTAGAACCCCCGGCTGCACCTTCAGCGTCCCGGAGTCGGTGTGGTTTTGGTCTACGCTCCGATCTGTCCACAGTGCGCCACCCTTCCAACCAGTCTTGTGCAGCCTCAGGGGTATCGAAAAACCAAGTCTTGTTGTCTGTCACCACACGAAGTCTTGCGGGAAAGAGCATTGAATATGGCAATTCCTGCTCCCTAAGTAATTTCTTGACTTCCAAAAAACTTCGCCTTTTCCTGGAAACAGTCGCCGTGTAATCCGGAAAGAACGAGACCATAGAGTTCAAGACTCGGATGGGAGAGGCATTTCTTGCTGCTTGTAAGATGGCGTCCCGGTCCCTAAAGTTGAATAACCTAGCGAGTACCGGTCTTGTGGGTGCACCCGGTCTGGGTTTGCCACCGGGCACCCTGTGTGCACGCTTCACCGAGAAAAGGTACAAGAGTCCCTTAGGTTGCAGTTTGGTGGTAATTAGCTCCTCAACGTATAGGTACATAGCTCTTGTGCCTGCTGATTCCGGAATACCAATGATCCGAACATTATTTCGCCTTTCCCGCCCTTCCTGCTCGTCAAGCTTCTCCGCCAGTGCCTTATTCTCCTTTTCAAGCTGGGCGACCGAGGTCTGCAGTTCAGAAGTGTCCACCACTAGAGACTTGGCTACTATTTCAGCTTCTTTGACCCTATCCGCCATTTTGTGGAGATCGGCGCGCAGCAAAGATACATCTGTGGATATAGTGCCCACTGTCGCTTGTACGTTAGCAAGGGCCCTCATCACGTCTTCAAAAGTGACCTTTTTTGTCCCTTCGCCGTCTGCAGGCTTAGTTTGAGAGTGGCCGGGAGATGATCCTTTCTCATTAGCAAATTTATCCAGCTTCGCCTGCGTGGCGGTATGCCGCGGTCCCTTGCCAGCCATGGCGACTTATGTCCGTTGCATACAGTACTATGAAACAATAGGGCAGTGGGGGCATGAAGAAGCTGCAGTAATGTTTTATGGCGTTCCACACCCCAAATTCAGGTCCTGTACCCCTTCGGAGTCTTTAGGAACGTGGGGTCGAGCCCACGATGCAGGCCGTTTATCTGCGTATGCGCCGGGCCATACTGGAGTCTGTGTTGGGGAACGAAGGTGGAGGGGGGAGAGGGTTGCCTCTGGGGCGTAGGCCGCGTTTCTCATGGCAGTAGCCGAACAAAGGGGGTCCCGCACTCACCACAGCCACCAGTTCCAACTCCGTCATGGCCAGCAGCCGGAACCGCAGAGCCCAGATCAGCAGCGCTCGATGTTAAGCCACCAGGCAAGCATGTATCAGCGCTGAGGGATCTTCCGTTCACTCGTTCCGCCAGATCGAGAGCGCCGTCTTCAAACTTCCGGTTCGTAGGCGTCGGCCGGTTCTAAACTTTAGCCCCCGGACTCAGCTTTCCAGGTAGGCCGCAGTTCGTCAGCAAGTCTCCCAGGTTGATTCAAACCTCCGATTTACACGAAAGTCCCATCAGGAGATACTGTTGGTCCTCCGATCCAAGAGGCCGTCGTCGGAGCAGCATATTTGTCAGGATAAGTGTGCGAATTTAATGAAAACGGCGGCTGGGTCCCCGGAGCTCACAGGCTAAGCGGCCAAGTTGATCGGCCGGTAGGCACACACCCAGGGAGAAGACATTTAAATACTGCATTACCCGGTTAAAGTTAAACAGAGCCTCAGCATCACACAATGGATGCTGCTGCCACAGACATGAGTCTGACCTCCTGCTGTTGGACGAAACTCCGGCAGGGGAGGCCTGGACAACAGGTTTCCTGTCAAGGGAGGTGCTGGCATCTCCCCAGACAGCCTGTAGTGGATTGGGGCAGGGTGGGTTCAATGAAAACTGCTGTTTACAGACTCCTGGGGCACACAAGGTGCTCCATGCATAGCCCGGTTCAAAACAGTTGCTGGGGCACTCCAGCCCCAGCTCTGGCGCAAAACTGGACAAAGAGAAAGGGGTGTAACCTCCCCCTTCTTAGGTTCCACCCATAGGAGGGACCTAGCAGGTAATCCAGCCCCTTAGATTAGTATAAAGTTAGGAGCTGTGTCTAGAGACATTAGATTATCCTGGAAGAAACTCTGAAAAGAACTCTTGGACCTTCGACGTTCCATTTTGACTGGAAGACTGAAGACATCTCCCTTGTGGTCAAGGAGTGACCACCCTGTGCCAACAGGCACCAACAGTAACTTGCCGGTTTGCTTTGTCGATGCTCCCGCCGGACCCCGAAGACTTAGCAATGCAGCCTCTGGACTTCCAGACTTCTCTGACTCTGACCCACATCCACAGCAAAGCTGAGACCCGCGGCGGACACGAGGGTCCGGACCTCCTGCAGTACCTGCTTTTTGCTAACTGTGCAGCTTCTGAGGCGTCCTCGAAGTTGTGCATTGGAGATTGAGAAGCCCCAACCCCGAGCAGTAAGTGCACCGAAGCTCAGCCCTCCACACTCCACAAGTGCCGCGTGGGGCATGCGCCTGCATTTCTCCTCGATGCGTCTTTGCGGTTGCTAGCCCATTGGCTAGTGTCCCTCCTGAAGACATCCTTTTAAAACAAAACCGCTTGCCTGGTTGCTCCGGTTTTGCTCCTGCTTTCCTGTAAAGGGGAAGCTCCCCAGACCTTGCTGGTCTGAACAGAAGCCGATCTTCCCTTCTTGCATGGATTGCCTTTGCCAAGGCTTGTTGGGTCTAATCCGGATACCGACACCGCCAACAGCTAGATCCTTCATGGGACAGTCCATATCCAGCTCCTGTTCATCGCCGACGCCTCCTGGTCCACGTGACTGCAGAGACAAGCTTCATCTCCTCACCTGATTGCATCTCAACATCGCCTGGTTCCTTCCTTGTCACTGGTTAGTGGCCCAGACTTTGTCCCCTCTGCTTTCAGGTTCTTCACTGCTCCGATCCACCCTTGGATCCATCTGGACACTTTCCTCCTGGTCGCTTGCAGCACTTTCTTGCAGCTCTCCATAGGATTGATCGACAAAACCCGACACGAAAGAACACCTATGCACCCGGCTTCCTTGGGTGAGGTAACTCGAGTACTCCGGTGCTCCCATGGGTAATAACTATCCAAGTGTCCTAGTTTAACTGAGTTTTCCCGTAGTCCACCTGGAAGTGTCCGAAATCTACTGCTTTGTAACTTTAACATTCCCATTGAAAGTCGATGGTAATTCGCGAGTGTATTTAGACACTGCACACGCATCCTGTGGGACTCCTACTTCCTAACCTTTGGTTGTCTAGTGTAGCCCAAGCGATTCTCTAGGCCCTAGGCCTATTCACCTTTCTTGAAGTGGTTCTTATACCACTTACTTAGTATATGGTTCGTGAGGCCCCTAGGGCAGGATTGTATTTTTGCAACTTATAGTATGCTTATTGAGTAACTTGTGCTGTATCTCAAACTCTGACCTCATAAAGAGTGCAGAGGGGTTATGTTAGTAATAAACACATATATATTTGATATATACCTGGTGTGGTGTCCTTTCATTTGGTATTCAAGGGATTATAATTGGTAAAACAATTGGCTTCACATGCTCTCTGAAGTATTAGCCTAAGACTGCTTTGTCCATGCTTTCACTAGGATAGCTGGTCTATAAGGTTGACTTTACAACCATCACCATAAGGGTTGTTTGAACTGATACAGGGTGCCCACTAGAATAGTGGACATCACAAATCAGGCCAACTTCTCACACCTATCCTGCCCTGCTTCTTGTATAATGCATTTTAACATTATATGCCAGTGTGACTGTTGAGAAATCTGTAGCTTCCCCCCCCCCAGCCTCCTTAATCTTACTGACCAAGGTACATCCCTGGGAAAGGTTCATGTAAGGGTTAAGCTTATAAGCAAGACACAAGCAGTAGCAGATTACCCAATAGGCTAGTTTATGTATAAAACACATTATGTTGCATTTCAGTACAATAGTAGAGATTTTCAAAGAGGGATAGTCTGGAAATCTAATCTACTGTACTGCTCTAGCAGATTCATTCTTCAGATCAGTTTGGTAGGAAACTGTGTGGTCTAGTTAACGTCAACCGTTCCAATTTACACTAATTTTCAAAGATGTCTGAAGTTACTCAATGAGAGACTTTTGTGTGTGACTGTAACTGACATTGATCTGTAGGCCCTAGTGTTTCCTGTCCATTTGATGCTTTATGCAAAGTTGTAGTACAGATGTTGCATACTGTAGCCAGTATGTGGAAACACCCTTATCATTCTCTAGCCCTTGCTTTTTATGACAGTGTACTTTTGTTGAGGCCCTACTTCTTGTGGCTTCCTCTACAGAAAAGCTAGACCTTCCCCAACCTTTGTAAGTTCCCAGTAGTTTTGATAGTACTTTTTCCTACAGGAAGTGAGTTACAGAGTTTAGCAGCTTTCACAGAAAAACAGCTTTCTGTGTTATATTGGCTCCTTTGCTGTCACTCTTGTTTGTACATTCTAGTACTTGTCCTTCATGTTTGTTGTTTTGCTCCTTGTTCCCTGAACTTTGACCTGTTTGTGGATTACGATTTAGTTTGGTTTGCTTTGTTTGTCTCTTTCTTACTTTTACCTTAGTTCCAGGATTGCTTCAATCTGGAGATCACCATTTCTAATGTTGACTTTCTCCATGTTGGCTTTGGCTTGACACCTGCAATTCTGAAGCCAGGAAGCATAATGACAAAAATTACCTTTGTTATCACATTCCTTCTGACTGTGTTTCATAGCATATATTTATCTGTTTTTCGCCTCTAAAGCGCTTGATGTTAACCTGTAAGAACACTATTGTAAATCTCCTCAAGTCTGAGAGGCGTGCACAGTACAAGAACATGATGCTCCGGGTCTCTTCTCTCTCTCACATTCCCCCTTCTTTGCAGGGTTGGTCCTGCTATCCATGCTTACTCATCTATGAGCAGAATTAAGTCCTGGGGAATGGGGTGGATTGTCACCAGACTATGCCATTCCAGATCTATAAATCCTGACAGGTAGTTACCTAGTCGTTCGTGGACATCCCAGATCTGAAAAGATAGCACAGCCAAGAAGAGGTATACATATGTGATAGCTCCCAGGTTGAACACACAATATGATGGACGGAATGTTGCACAATGGCAAAACATTCTCCCCCAGTCACAGATCTGGGTTTAATCCATCGTTATTTTGCTCACCAAGACACCCCAGTTTAGACATGGCCATATGCAAATCAGTCTTGACCCTGTGACTCATGGGTACAGTCCAGACCGAACTGCCAAGCCAAGTCTTCCCTGGACCGGACTCAAGCATCCTAGGACTGGTTTCTGGCTATCAGCCATCTTCAGCCAGGATAGCTTGACTCCAGTGGCCTTGTCTGAACTGGGGTGGCTTGGTGAGCAAAGAAACAATGGATTAAACCCGGATCTGTGACTGGGGGTGAATGTTTTACTATTGTGCAACATTCCGTCCATCATCTTGTGTGTTTTGCTGTTCACCCTATGTGGGAAGGGTATGCCCAGATGTAGGTCCCGTGTCCACTAGGCCACTGGAGTCAAGCTATCCTGGCTGATTAAGGCTGATAGCCATAAAACGGTCCTAGGATGTTTGAATCTGGTCCAGGGAAGACATGGCTTGGCAGTTCGGTCTGGACTGTTCTCATGAGGCACAGGGTCAAGACTGATTTGCATATGGCCATGTCTGAACTGGGGTTGCTTGGTGAGCAAAACAACGATGGATTAAATCCAGATCTGTGACTCGGGGTGAATGTTTTGCCATTGTGCATCATTCCGTCCATCTTCTTGTGTGTTGTGCTAGCTCCCAGGTTGCACATTTCTGCTGAGGTCGTTGGTAATAGCCCAAATTCTTAGGGCTAAGTTGTTGGAAGATTGTAGCTCTTCCTATTTCCACATTTGTGAAAATCTGTTTTGGATGCAGTGCGCTTGAGGTGATTTTTAACATCCACTGGTCAACCGCTCAGGGACTGTCATCAAATTTTGCATTGTCAAAAAACACTGTTTTTCTGGTTTCTGGATGATATGAGTTGCATCTGCTTAGTTGTAATAAGTGAGGTTAAGGATCTGATTAGTTCAAAGAGTAGGCATATGTATGCATTGAAGGGGATAGGAAAAATGATTGATCCTTGAGGTATTCCTGCTTTGATGTTTTAAGGTGGGGAAGTGAATCAAGATCCCAAGATAATGCTTGATCTGTCATTAAGATAGACACTAGTCTAGTTAAAAGAGTAAGAGAGGGACCCCCCTCACACCAAAGGGACAAGGCACCGAGATTACATTTAGTCAAGTAAGGGATTTCCCTTTGGGCGCAAATCAAAACGTGACACTAAATTTGCAGTTTCACTCAACACACGCATTCCAACCAAACAAACACTTGGATCAATTTCACCAAAATCACCAGGATATGGGGGGCGTGGCCAAGGCGGCGAACATGGCGGACGTTGCTTAGCACAGCTCCGTCCCGCCGTTCCATCTACTGGCCGACTATCCTGCCTTCTCCCCCTGCTGACACCCATCCCGCAACAGGGCAGTGTGGCGGAAGGGGTCCGGCGGCTGCTGCGTGGATTTCGGCCGTTCCGGTGACCCAGCGTGGATCCAGTCGACACGGGAGGAGGAGCAGCCTGTCCCTTCGAGACGAAGCCGGGACCTCGATTTTGGAGGAGCCCGGGGTGAGCGCAGTTGGGCGGCAGCCTGCGGGACTGTGCGGAGCCGAGGTCCGGCCCTCCTGGGGGGCGGCGGCTGAGTGCTGCGAGCTACGGCTGCCTGCTGAGTTGGAGGTACGGTGCCTGGGGGCCCCACATATTGCGGGACATTGGCGGGCCACCCGGGGGTTGGCACACTGACCCGAGCAGCGGCTCTGCGCCCAGTGAAGAGGCCCCTGAGGTGGGGGTGGACGAGGGGTGCAGGGCAGTGGCCCCGGGGGTGGCGAGGAACCTGCGGAGAATCGGCGGTCAGATCGGACCGCACCGGCCCTCACTGCTGGAGGGTGTGTGCACTGGTCTTGGAGGGGGTGCAGATCCCTTGATCCTTGGCATCTGCCCCACGAGGTCTCCGGCACTGGCAGTTGCAGCAGGCAGGGAGCAACAACTTGGTGCACGAGATTCATCTGGCAGCGTATTGGGCCCCCTGAGGTGGACACTTGGCAAGGCACGGGGCTGGGCGGCGACGGCCTAGGAAGGCTTGGCAGACCGGCAGTGACCAGCGCCCGCTCCATATTTCTCTGGGCTTAGAGGTCCCTGGTGCGGTAGGGGATAAGGCGCCGCAGACAGCCCTTTAAATCTGTGCACAGTGGTCGTGGCCCGGACCCCCTGCTGCCTGTAGGCGAGATCTGTGGTGAGGCGGCAGGTGCGTCCAAGGAGCTTTCCCTTTTTGTCGTCCATCATGACCCGAGGCGGGAGTGGCGGTGGGTCCTCGAAACAAGGGACAATTGATAAATTTACGGGGCCGAGTGGAAACTCCGGTGCTTCGGGCGGACAGTCGACCACTGGACCAGACAATGCAGCTCTGCTGGCAGCGATCACCCAGTCCCGAGACACGCTGGACGCTAAGATTGGGGCCGTTGGCGCCGATGTGACCCTGCTGCGACAAGACCTGCGCAACGCGGTAGCCCGGATTACGGAAGCAGAAACCCGGATCACTGGTGTGGAAGGTGACATGGCGGCCTTGAAGAAAAGAGTGGCCAACATGGAGGGCGTACAAAAAGGCCTAGCCCTGCGAGCCGAGGATGCCGAAGGACGAGCCAGACGCAACAACCTGCGCTTTGTTGGCTTTCCGGAAGACTGTGAGAAGGGAAACATGGAGGCCTTCCTTACGGAGTGGCTGGAGAGCTGGATGCCGTCGGAGTCCCTCTCCCGCTGCTTCGTCATTGAGCGGGCGCACAGGGCACTCACTCAGAAGCCACCAGTCGGTGAACGTCCGCGGCCGGTGATAGCCAAACTACTCAATTATCATGATCGAGACACGATCCTGAAGCAGGCCCGGCTGAAAGAGCCCCTCCAGTGGAACAATCAGCGGATTATGATCTTCCCTGACTACACGCGGTTGGTGCAGCAGCAAAGACAGTCCTTCGTGGCCGCGAAGGCTCGCCTGCGGGGCCTCAAGATCCAGTATGCTCTGCTTTATCCGGCTCGGCTGCGAGTGGTTTTTCAATCCCGTACTCTCTTCTTTAATTCCCCTGAAGGAGTTTTTGCCTGGACGGATGAGACTGTGCGTGTCAGGCCTCACACGCCGCCTGCTAGAGACTCGGACTCGTCATTTTCAGCGGCGCCCGCGCGGACGCCCCGGCGCTCCCGCAGCAGAAGTAACTGGCGATCACGCTCCAAGAAACGCTCGCCGGCCAAGACGGGAACTGTAGAGGAGTCTGGGCCCCCAGACTCTCCAATAGTGGATCCGTGAGGACTGCAGTGGCGGGGGGCGCCTACTCAACTGATTGACTATGGTACAGGCTGCGCTGCAGCGATTCCAGGCCTGAATGGCGGTGCTCTACGACTATGGTAACATTAACACTGACATATACGAGTGGCTTTTATGGTTGCGGGATGCGGGTTGGTTGGGGGGGGGTGGACTATAAGGCGGTCAACCCTCATCTTAGAGGTGTTTGTTAAGGGGGGGGGGGTTGCGAGAGACTGAAGTTGGGAGTTCATGGGGATCCATTGGAATAGTAGATCTCCGGCCTCCCGTTGGGGGCAGGAATTGACCTATACCGCGACAGGTACTTCAGAGTTCTTGAGGTATGGGGTGGGGGGTAGGGGGACAGTTTCAGGTGAGGCTTGGGAGGGAGTGGGGGTTGGGGGGTTTGTTGAGAGTTGGGGGTTGAGGTGGGTGGGTTGGTGGGTGGGGTTGGCTTGCACAGTGTTCTTTCTTGTACTAATGAGGCGAGATGTGTGTGTGTGGCTTTGGCGGTTCCGACTGCTTCTATTCCGGTCCTTAAATGGCGGTCACTACCCCTGAATATGGCCTGCAAAGGGCTTCGTTACATGTTGTGAGCTGGAATGTGAGGGGGTTACTGGACAGGATTAAAAGGGGGGCGATCCTCAAACAGGGGAAGAAAGCTGGGGCCGATGTCTTGTTGCTGCAGGAAACCCACCTCATGGGCAACAAGGCCCTTAGCCTGCAGCGATATGGCTTTCAGCAGGTGTATCATGCTGGTTTTGCGAGGGGGTCTCGGGGTGTAGCAGTTTTGGTACACCGTAGGGTTTCCTACGTTCATGAAACTCAATGGCTCGACACACAGGGAAGGTATGCATTCATTCAGGGTAAGATCGGCTCTGAATCGGTACTCTTTGGGAGCGTATATGCCCCGCCTCCGCTGCAAGGAGCTCTTATTGAAAGGCTGTTCGGTGTGTGGGCCGCGATGCCTGATATCATGGCTGTGGTTGGTGGTGACTGGAACGATGTGATGGATGTGCGGATGGATAGACACAGGCTCAGAGGCGAGCAGCTCCCGGACACACCCACTAAACTCAATGGCATGGTGAGGGGGATGGGGTGGGTGGACGTGTGGCGCCGCCAGCACGCTCAGAGTCGGGAATACACTTATGTCTCGGCAGTACATAAGTCCTTCTCTAGGATTGATTACCTATTTGTTCCCCTTGCTTGGGTTGGGAGGGTGGGTTCCACGTCTATCTTGCCCCGAGGTCTGTCGGATCACTCCCCGGTTGCAATGGACTTACTCCTAGATAGACGGAGACAGCCGTTTAGGTGGCGACTCTCCACGTGGCATTTGCAGCAGGAACCCTATCAACAACACATGAGGGAAGCGATTGCACACTACTGGACCGATAATGATCACCCTGACATAGATGCCATGACTCTCTGGGAAGCCCTGAAACCTACGCTCCGAGGGGTGGATATTGCGTGGTGTGCGGCTGCCCGTAGGGCACGCGGGGAGGATTTAGCGCAGGCGGCTGACCGGGTCCGCGCCCAGGAGGCACGTTGCCATGACGACGGGAGCGAGGAGGATGTGGGTCAACTACTGCTATTGCAGCAAACTTACGCCTCCCTACAGCTGGATGAAGCCAGGCAGTTGTGGCTGGCGACTCAAAGTAGGATCTACCAATGGGGTGATAAATCCAGTTCTATGCTGTACAGGCTCTGCCAGAGCACTTTTCACCCTCAGACACTGCCGTGCCTACGAGACGAGGAAGGTACACCCGTGATAGCCCCGGCGGACCTAGCGGCCAGGTTTGCACAGTATTACGCGGCCCAATATGCCCCCCGGGAACTTCTCCAAGCGGAAGACATAGATAAATTTCTTGCTGACCTCCCGCCGCGAGCGGTTTCGGACGAGGCACGAGATAGTCTCGACCTTCCGCTGTCGGCTGAGGAGCTGGGTACCGCCCTCGGGGAATTGAATGCGGGCAAGGCCCCGGGCCCGAACGGGTTTCCCAGTGAATTCTTTAAGAAGTTCCATCTTCAACTTGGTGCACATTACGGTAGGGCTCTGGAGGCGGCCAGGGAGAAGGGCCAGCTCCCGAGGGACTGGCGACATGCGGAGATAGTGGTATTTTGCAAGCCTGGTAGGCCTCCTGACCTGCCTGAATCTTATAGACCAATATCGCTTTTAAACACCGAGTCCAAAATCTTAGCGAAGGCGCTGGCCAATCGTCTTCTCCCATACATAACCGACCTTGTACACCCCGACCAAGCTGGCTTTATGCCTCATAGGGCAACGCGACATAATATCAGGCGCGCCCAGGTGGTGGTGGAAGCGGCCCGTGCGGCGGGTATTCCTGCGGCACTCTTACTGGCCGACATAGATAAAGCCTTTGATTCGGTGAGCTGGGTCTATCTTCGCGCACTGCTGTCTCGTCTGAACCTCGGGCCCCGCTTCCTATCATACCTGTATTTGCTGTATACTGACTTGACTGCGTCGGTGAGGGTGGCTGGAGCGGTATCTGCCCCATTTCCTATAGGACGTGGCACCAGACAGGGCTGCCCCCTATCGCCCTATTTATTTGCCCTGGCCATGGAGCCGTTGGCAGCATGGGTGAGAATTGACGCTCAGATGCGGGGTGTCGAGTGGCAGGCAGGTCCCACCGATAGAATTGCTCTATATGCAGACGATGTCCTCTTCTTCCTTACGGACCTGAACAGATCGGGGCCGCGAGTCCTAGACATAATGCGGATATTTGGTGAGGTGTCGGGCCTCCATTTGAACCAACGGAAATCTGTGTTGTGGGTGTTGGGGGAGCGCGGTGGTCTAGGACCCTGGGCAAAGATACTACAGGCAGCGGCGGGTGGCCTTCGGTATCTGGGTGTGTTTCTGACTGATCTGGGCGGTGTCTCCTGGTCGTGTAATGTTGTGCCCGTGTGGGAACGTGTACGCTCTGACATGCTCACCTGGTCCCGCATGCCTCTTAATGTATATGGCCGCTCAGCCATATTCAAGATGGTGGCCCTCCCGCGCCTGTTATACCAGCTACAAAACCACCCATATCCCGTTTCCCCGCAGTGGTTCAGACAGGTCAACTCGACGCTTAGTCAGTTTCTATGGTCCGGGGGAGTGGCGAGAGTGGCGCTGCGCACATGTTTTCTCTCCACATACTGCGGCGGTCTGGCGACGTCGGATATCCAGTCCTACTACCAAGCCTCCCACCTACTGATCTTAAATGAGTGGTGGTATGGAGACCGGAGCGATCCGGCCTATGCCTTGGAGAGGCATCTGATGGACCCAGACACGTTACATACCATACTCTACTCAGCGCCTCGGCGACGAAACCTCCCAATGGTCACACAGACGGTATATCGTATTTGGCGTGACGCCCTTCGCCGTATGGGGTGGTGGAACAAACTCACAAGGGAGACTCCTCTTTGGCGAAATGGGCTCTTGCCCTCATTGCCATCCCTCCCGGGGTTTAGGGATTGGGATGCAATTGGAATATCGGCCCTGGGGCACGTCGTCAGAGGCACTGCCCTGAAGTCATTCCAGGAACTGCGTGAAGAATATAATATGCCCCAGACCCAGTTTTTTAGATATCTGCAACTTAGGCACGCCATCACACCCACCCTGAGAGGCTTGGACTCCTTGCCGGAGTTCAGCCCCCTGGAGGCCAAGGTATTCATGGGGGAGCTAGACAGTAAAAAAATATCCACTATATATCAGACACTGGTGACGCATTGCTCGACCTCCCTCGATAGTTTACGTGATAAATGGGAAAGGGATGTTGGTCCTCTGGAGGAGGAAGACTGGAGGGAAGCACTGGAGGCCCCGAGAGGAGCAGCCATAGCGGTACGATTGCGGTTCATTCAGTTTAAGTACCTCCACAGGGCTTACTACACGAGGGAAAGATTGTGGAAGGCGGGCCTGATCGGATCCCCGGATTGCTTGAGATGTGGCAATGAAGTAGGCACCTTCCTTCATACTGTATGGGCGTGTGCTGGATTGCAGAGGTTTTGGTCTGGTGTGTGGGACTGCCTGTCTGAGGTTCTAGGTTGGGAGCTCCCCCGCTCGTCCCCACTGGGTCTTCTTCATGTTATGGAACAGATAGGGGGAAACATTTATAAAAGGCATCTGCTATTACTGGGTCTTATTGTGGCCAAGAGAGACATTGCCCGTGCCTGGAAGGACCCTAGGGCCCCTCTGGTAGGAGTGTGGAAAAGGGGGCTGGACTTCTACATGGGCCTGGAACGCCCGATCTTCGCAGCTAGAGGCTGTCCCAGGAAACATTATAAAATCTGGAAGCGATGGGCGGATTATCGTGGACTGTGGCTGGAGCCGCCGCCGCCTGATCGGCCTGTGGAGGAACTCTTGGATGCTGGGCCCGGGCCATAGGGTGCACACACTAAACGCTTCTTCTTGCCATTGTACATGAATGTTGTTTCGACGCTGTGCCAGGGGAGGGGGGTTGGGTTCTGGGCTGGGGTCGTGGGAGGGCGGAGGACGGGGGGGAGTTGGTTGCATTTCTTTATGTTGAACTGTTGACCGTATTGCTTTCCTGTGATTGCCATTATGATGCTCACAGCTCCTCCGATATCCGGGGTGCTGTGCTTGTTATGCAATTTGTCAACACCAAAATAAAAATCTGTTCTGAAAAAAAAAATCACCAGGATATTACTAAGTGGTATGCAAATTAAGTATGTTTATTATGATACATAAGATATCTTTTAAAACAAATCAATATTGTAATAAATGTGAGCAAAATAAAAATGTGAACAAAGTTATATAGTTCGAATCATAAACACTTCTATTAAAAAAAAGTTTTTTTATGTCCACAAAACCATTTCCTTCTTATTCACAATCAAGGTAAGCGTAAAAGAATATTTAAAAACATAAAAGCATTTGCTGCATTTATCAATGACCTAATCACAACAGGATAAAAACAATTTTGGTAGAATGGAGAATACATTAGACATTCATACTTGTCATTAGAGAAAAACTAATCGTAAACCAAATCATTGATCAAGATGCACTATAACATATCCAATTTTCTTATTTCCATCATCTTGATCAATGATTTGGTTTACGATTAGTGTATCTCTAATGACATGTATGAATGTCTAATGCATTCTCCCTTCTACCAAAATTGTTTTTAGGTCTTGCTCGAGCCAGCGCATGCGCTGGTTCGCGAGACATTTAGTAAGTGGGCTTTAAAAATCCGACCACACGCTTTTGCTTGAGGCCTAAAGCTTGCGGTTACGAGCACAGGCGCCATCTGGCTTTCCATCATGGCTCATTAAGCCATCGCTCGCGGGCACCCTTACAGCACATGAATCACTTTCATGCTCCTCCACCCCCTGCTCTCACTACCCCTTCCCTTCTCCCCCTCCCTCCACGTCAGTCACCGGTCTTCACCGCCTTTGAACAGCTCAACCCGCGACGGGGATCCCTGCACATACTCTCTTTAGATGTTGAGTGTAACAAAACAAGGACAGTAGAATTTGATGCCACGCTTCGTCCCTCGGTCAGTTTGTGTGCTCCTCTGCAAATCTAGTCACTGCTATTTTACCTGTAATCGTTGCGATCTAGAAATAGACTTATTCTCATATTTAGCGCTGCACATTTACGTTTTCGAATAGACTGCCCTATACCTCCCAGGATTTCTTCTTAATTCATAAGTCCTCTCTTTCATGTCATCTGACAAGGCCTTAAAGCTGTGTGCTGTACTGCCCAGATGGTGACAGGTCCTTTTCCTCTGGTAGTCCTGGACCTTTCTCTGTTTTTTCTGATTTGAGATTGAGGTGAGTTCGACTCAACGCCACGTTTCATGCCACACCAGCTCGCATAGGCCCTTCCCAGCTGCTGCTTATCCCCGGACTGGCCTCCTCCACCCGTGGAATTACGTGCGGTTACCCTCGGTCTCCGGCGTGTACATGAACTGTCTGCTGTTGCTTGGTGAATTTCAGCTTCACACAAGAAGGGACGTGCCCGGTGTGCCAGGAGCCGCATTTTAATTCTCCAGGTCAGCGATTCTTAACTTGTTTACTTCTGTGGCCTTCCACATACTTACCACTGCAGGCCCTGGACTCCCGCGAAAACAATTGTCTTCAATTTGAGTTTTAAAATAAGGAAACAAGTATACATCGAACATACACAAATTAAGGATTATTTTATTCAAATCACAAATTAAAAATGTGAGAATCAAAATTATAATTTTAATGCGAAAGTTTAATCTTTTCAAAATGTTGTTATATTTCTTGAACACGAAGGAGCATGCATGCTAGCCACTAGCAGTGCTGCTTCAATTGAGGCCACCAGTCGTCCATACTTAAAATCCGCTTGCTGTACTTGTTCTACTCCCACAAATCAAGAGGATATTGACTTATTTTTTAGTTTTTTGTTTCAAATGCCTTCACATTTAATAAACGTTTTAAATCTTTCAATTTTGCTTTTCATTGATGTGCTGGTACTTAATTTTCTAATCAGTTGCAGGCCCCCTGAGTAGAGGTTTGTTAAGTGAAGATATCACTCCAAAACAGGCAAGTTCTGAAATCCAGTAGCTCTTCCTGCTCCGAGCTCCAAATGCAGCTGAACTATTTTTGGAGTTGGAACCCAGAGAGGAAGAAGGCTGGAACTTAGCAAGCATTGGCATAGCCAATAGGTCTTGCTTTTGGGACAACAACATCAACTGTTGCATGGCTAAGCACTTATAAGTTCCCAAAGGCGAGACCTGTTGGCTATGCCAATGCTTGTTTATCCTGTTGTGATTAGGTCATTGATAAATGCAGCAAATGCTTTTATGTTTTAAAAGATTCTATTAAGCTTACCTTGATGGATTGCGAATAAGAAGGAAATGGTTTTGTGGACATAAAAAAAGTTTTTTTATAGAAGTGTTTATGTTTCGAACTATATAACTTTGTTCACATTTTTATGTTGCACACATTTATTAGAATATTGTTTGGTTTTAAAAGAAATCTCATGTATCATAATAAAAATACCTAATTTGCATACCACTTAGTAATATTCTGGTTATTTTGGTTAAATTGGTCCTAGTGTTTGTTTGGTTGGAATGCTTGTGTAGAGTGGAACTGCAAATTGAGTGCCAGGTTTTGACTTGCACCCAAAAAGAAGACACTAATCTAGTCCAGTATGGCTCAATTAATACCAGCTGCTCTTAGTCTGTCTATGAGGAAGTAGTGAGAAATTGTTCAAAGGCAGAGGACAGAGCTAGCGGATTGTATGCTGCCTCTCCATTCTTATGTACTGTTGCTATTTTAGATCATTCCAGCAGAGATGGGGATTACATCTGCATCTCTACCAGGATAACACCTTGTTGTTGGTTTGATAGCAGCATATTTTCTTCAGAGAAATTGCAGATCCGAGTTAAAGCTATTCTTTCTGTCAGTTTTCCAAAGGAAGGACTATTTAAGATCAGCCTGTAACTGGTCTGATGTGCAGTGGTGGCTTCTGTTGAAGAAAAGCAGTGGGGCAGCGGAGGGGAGAACAAAAATAAAATAAATAAAAGTACTTACCTGCCGGCTGCTGCCCTTTGTGCTTCTCTGAACATCTGGCAGTCCATGGGCTGGTGCACAGGCTTCCAGACCCCCCTACGCCAATTCAGATGCTAGTCTCATGCTGGTGATACTATTACCCAGCATGAGAAAACAACTGGGATTGGTTGGAGCTGGCTGGTTTGCCGCTCAGTTAGGACCTGGGAGCATGTGCCTGTTCTCCACCCAGCTGTGCAACACAGCTCAGGTTGGAGAAGTCTAAGTGTGCATATTGATTTGGCCGTTCTAAGACAGCCGGCTAAACTCACATGCACACGTACAGTGCCCCTTACTCCTCCTACCTGCTGCGGACCTTCAGGATGGCACCACCCTGACTCGGCTTTTCAGAATGAAAAATAAAATTATAATAACAATGTTTTAGTATCGTTTAATTTTTCATGTTGGGACCATCGAGAGAGCAGTGGCAGGGCGAGGCTCCTCTTCCTTAATTGAGGAGCCGCTACTGCTGATGTGCTGGGTTAAGGAGTGGTGGTATGTTGAATGTCTTAAACTTTGATGGAAACAGGCCTTTATTTATCATTAAGGAATTGCTGAATGTACTCATTCCCTTTGTATTGCGACTGTGGTTAATATGGGGGCATTCTTTACGGTTTGTGTCACATAGGAGCTGGATTCTGACATGGTGGCAGCCCACTGGCCTTCACTAGTTTGTGGAATATGGAAGGTGAGAGTAGCCTGAAGGATGCAAGTTTAGATGGTTTTTCTTTGCTGTGATTCTTCTTGTGTTGAAGGGGCAGCAATAGATTTTGATGGAATGTTGTAGGCGAAAGAAGTGAGGCGATCTTCCCAAAACATATAAAGGTTCCAGGACGTCCAAAGATTAGGTTCAACGGATGGCCTGCTGCGCTTATGGCCCCGTAGACATGCGGAGAGAAGTTAAGAGCTTCCAGATATGGGTGTGTTTTCTTGGCTGGAGCGATGATGGATAGTCAAATCAGATGTTCAGGTCGAGAAGGATGCACAGATTAGTACCTTTAGATCCAATGTCATACATGGAATCTAGGAGGGCACTTGTGAATGCTCCACTGTTTAGGTGTGGGTTGTGTTTTAGGAGGAATGGACATGAGAAAGAAGAGCTAGGTCTACATTTTACTCATAAGGGTTACTAGCATATCTGCAAGGTGAAATTCTTCGGTTGTGGAGGTTACAAAGGTTCTTTGTATATCACAGCTTCGCCTTCCTAACTTACCCTTGGTGACTCCGTGTATGACTTTGATATTGTGATTGGATTCAATTGTGGAGCGCCAGTGCAGCGTCACTGATGAGGTATGTTTCTGTAATGAGAAGCATGTCTGGTTTTCAGTCTGTTAACAAGCCAACAATATTCTGTCTACCTTTGGTCACTGGCTGTACGTTCATCAGCAAACAGCATTAGTGGAAGGCTGATGTAGGTGGAAGAGAGAAAGGCAGGAACCAGAAAAAGTTGTTGTGCTGTTGCTAACCCTTTAACAAGGGCACTTTCCTCTGAGGAGGACCTTCCCTGCTTCTGCCAATCTATGTGTGAGGCTTTTCACATAAACCTTCTTTTACTTTTAGGCTGTAGGTTGTTTTAACTTTGTGGGAGCTCAGCTGCATGACATATCAAAACTGAGGTCTGTCCCATATATAGTTTGAGAATCCAGTTTCCTACATTGAGGTTTTAAGGTAAGGGCAGGATTGGATACTCTATTTTATTAGCTAGTTTTCATAATAATCTGCAAATAAGTATAGAGGGGCACGTGTTGATTGTAAGCCCTGTGCCGTCCCATTAAGGTAAACTATTCCAGAACAATTGAGCAAAGGGACTGTGCGGTCATGTCCAATGTATTTCCCATATGTCAGTTATTTCTTTTTTGTTATGGCTTCTAATGTTATGTTTCATCTTCACAATGTCCTCAACTGGGGTTACTTCTGCTAATAAACTGGTTAACGTTTCCAATATTCACTTACTTTAACTTGCATATGAAGTGCCCTGCATAATAAATGTATGCAGATATTCTGGTTTCACAGGCCATTAACAGGTGTCATTATCATGCCTGTCAGTCCTACAGATGTGCTTATTTAATTGTGCCCGGCTCAATTTCTCTAATATTGTGCCTTCTTTCCTATGTATGCACACACCATGTTTCCTAGAGTGCCCCTTAATTTAGCTAGTATTCTATAAAACTACCTATGCCACACTGAGCTTGCCATATTGTCATCGTTTAGCACTTTTTCACTGCCTTTGTTTTATATAACAGCACTTTAATGTCCTCTCTCTTTCTTGCACTGTCCATAAAAGACCCAGCTTGCATGCGCATTTTGTGCCCAACATAATATGTATACATTGGACACCTTAATATTGTCACATAACAAACTTCTTTGTACACCTTCAATGAATCTCGAAAATAGGCATTTTAGTTTTCCTTAACCTTAGTATTTGTATTGTTACTTATATAGCTAGTAGAGTGGTTGTGCGGGTAAAGCACCCATTTTCTGCTCCAGAACTTTTATACAGTTTGAAGCGAGGGGTGTTCTAGTTAAAATGTTCATCCTTATCCATTGGATGTCACCCAGGGAACCTTATTCAAGTCCAGCTTTTACTTCCTGAGCTCTCGAGCTTCCCAGGTCCATGCATGAGTAGCTCATCCAATCTAGGTTTTTTGGTCGAGCCTGGGCAGCGCATGTGCTGCGAGCCATGCTGTATTGGTAGTATGGACTTGAAGCTCCGCCCACTCTCTGCCCATAGTTGTCATTGGCTTGTGGTATTGTCCTTCGTAAATGATGGCTTCTGATTTGTTAATAGGCTTGTTAGTCCCTTCTTAGTACCACCTTGTCTTCACTTGTAACCTCCCATGAGGGCTGGCCCTTTTACTTCGATTGTTACACTGTACATGTTATTTACACTGTAAGTACTATTTTCTTTAATGGTTTCTCCTATTTATTTATTTTGATTTATTTTATTTATGAAGTTTTGTATAGCGCTAGCCTGACCGGAGGGTATCGGAGCGCTTCACAGCAATTGCATAGCAAAACATTCGGGCGCATAACATATTACAATAGAGTGAGCAAAAGGAGCAGAACAGATAGCAAAACAGTGAGACAGTCCGGGAGGAAGTCATAGTAAAGAAGATGTTGAGTAGGTCCATTACAAGGACTTGCTATCCCCCAGCCGGGAGAAGTAAAGTGTCATTTTCCGCCCTCCGATGGATCCTATCTGATCGCTGGAGATCGATCGAGGAAAAGGATTTTGAGCTGACTTTTGAATTAAGCAAAGGAGGGAATAGTTCTGATGTGGGGTGGGATAGAGTTCCATATTTTAGGCGCATTGCCGGCAAAGGATCTGGCAGCGTTTTTTTGTTTTCGAGGTTTTAGCGGGATAAGCAGTAAGGTATTGGAGCTTCTGAGGTTCCTGTTCTGGCCTGCTTTTTTCAGTTTAGATGCCAGATATTGGGGTTTGCCTGTGTGAAGGGCTTTGTGGGTGAGACAGGCCGTTCTGAAGTTTGCCCGCATTTCTATGGGTAGCCACTTGAGTTCTTTGAGGGCAGGAGAGATGTGGTCAAATTTCTATAATCCCGTTACCATTCTGGCAGCCATATTGAGGGTAGTTTTTAGCGGAGCAAGGTGCATGCGGTACATGCTTTCCTGAAACATTCAGTGTGCCATGTGCACTTTCACTTGGCACTTTAACAAATAAAAAGCATTTGTTTATCAACTTGACAAAAAAAATGCTTTTTAGGGTAAAAGTGCCCCATACCGCACTTTCCCTTTAATCGAGGACATGGAGGACCGTTTTATAGACATCTCATCTAAAGAAAGGGGCATGGCCTGTTAACATGAAAGTGCAGCATGGAGCGCTTGTTAACAACACACATTTATAATCCAATAGGTCTCGCATTTTGGAAACTTTGACCTATTGCTATTGTAAATGACAATGCCTTTTACTATTGCAGTTTTTTTTTTAAAGCAAATTGTCATTTACAATGCGAATAGCTCAAAATCTCGCAATTGCGCGACCTATTGCATTGCACATCCTTCTTTTCTTTGAACTCTAGGATTAGGAGTCATTTGTACCTCCTTATAAAATCCCAACTACAAGTTCCAGAAAGAAGAAAAAACTCGGATTTGATGAGCAATTCTATGTCAGTCCACGGAGGCTCAGATTATGCTTCTCTTCACTTTACTGACATAAACAGCAGCCAATAAAAACTTTAAACTGGCATGACCCCGGAAGGACAACCCCCTCCAACAGTATGCACCAATCACCATCAAGTCCAATGTATAACTGTCCATGTTTATCAATACGACCTCCTCTTTCTTTGCTGCTGCAGCAGCGAGTTAAGTGCCCTTTACATTTCTACTTTATTGTGGTTAATGGTTTTAAGGGCGGTGGTTGTGTACAGCGCGTTATTGTGCTCTTGACTGGATTGCGATTGATGTACTCTTGATGCCCTCGCGTTTATTGGATGCGATGTCCCCCGTTTTGTTGTTTATTTCCCACGCGCTTCTTGCGTGTTGCTGATGCGTGTTTGGTGCCTTCGCCTTTATTGATCGGGTTGCTTACTTGCCCCGCTCCGGTATTTTACCGCGCGTTTGTTTTTCTTTCTGACCGCGAGTCGGCAGGGCGCGTGTCTCGATAGGGGGCGGTGGAGCAGGAGGAGACAGACGCGAGCCTCTCGCGCTCAGGAGGCAGTCGAGTTCACCCCACACGCGACGCGCATGCGCGAGGAGCCGACTTTCGTTTTCTATGATACCGGCTCCTCGCACATCGCGCGTCTTTCAGGCTGCATAAATCCTGGTCTCACAGAACGCCTACCGGAGCGTGTCCGGATTAGAGCCTTGCTCTAGGGGAGCTTTGTGTGCACAAAGGGGTCTCCTTCCACCTCGATCTTAGCCTCACAGAGTGGTGATTCTTTCGGACTACAGTGTGTGTGTGTGTATTTGAGGCACCCCTGGGCTGCTCCCCCCTGTTGAAGTTCCTCCACACCTCCCTGCTTTAAAGCTATGGCGTACTACGCCGAGGAGGATAACCAATGGGCAGAATATAATGAGTACGAAGAGTATGAGCCACAGGAAGAACAATTGGAGGAAAATTTGGTTGAGGCCCTGGATACCCATGTCCAAGGGTCAGTCAATAAGGCATTGATCAAGGCTCTCAAGCCTTTTACTCACACCCTTCAGAAATATGGCAAGAGGAAGTTTAAGTCAGCCCGGCAGAGTGATACCTCTCCTCAAGCCTCGGCCCAGGTGTTAGCACAGATGGCCAGGAATGTTATGAAGGATCATGGCTCGATGGTTATGGATACGTCTGGGGATTCGTCCCCGTCCCCGCCTGTCACTTCTGATTCTGAGGTGGACTCGGTGACGTCCAGGAAGAAATCGAAGAAGGTGAAACACACCGCCTATAAGGCTGACGATAGTCAGGCGCCGAAGAACCTCCTGTTTGATCCAAACAACATTGTGCACCCTAGGTCCACGGAATGGGTGCCGTGCCCGGAGGTGGCACACTATGTGGGTAATAACCTACGTCAGGGTTTCGACAGTAGTGTCAGGGCCACGCTCAGATCTGAATGTCCCAGGCCATCCTTGACGGGAAAGGTGGCAGATACGCCGGACTTGGACCCCACAATGGCGGCCTTTATGAGAAAGTTTGCGAAAGATCCAAAAAAGGGATTAGATAGGGCCTGGCGAGGGTGTCAGGACAAAATGTTGGACGTAGCTGGACCCCTCACAAAGATTCTGGACGCAGCAGTCAAGGCAAAGGATAGGAAGATGCCACTGGATGTGTCAGAGATCCTTGAATGGGCACAACGTGCCATGTGCTTTTTAGGGAACGCAAATGTGGCCCTGTCTACGGAGCGAAGACGCTCCTTTCTTATGAGAATCGACTCCCAGTTGGCGGAAATGGCCCCTTCCGAACCTGGTTCGCTCGCCAATGGTATGCTTTTTGGAGACAAATTCGTTAGAGAAATGGGCAAGTACGTTGCCACCTTCTCCGCGCTGGACCGGGCGCAATCAAATATCAAGAAGGTTTTCCACACTGGTGTTTTTGATAGGGCCGGACGCCCACGAGGTCGAGGGTCCGGCTGAGGTTATGCACAGACCTCACGTGGAGCAGATCAGAGAGGCAGAGGCAACAGACGCTCCAACTTCTACCCCTCCTGCGATAGAGGAGGCAGGGGCAAAGGACAGAGAGGATCCTATCGTGGCCAGCAGAATGGTTCTGGAGACAACTCCTACTCAGGTACGACTTTTGTGTCCGTCAGAACATATGGTGGGAGGCAGACTGTCTCTTTTTCTCCACAGGTGGCGTACGCTCACGAGCGACCCTTGGCTGTTGCAGACAGTACAGGGATTTCACATAGAGTTCTATGCCTCCCCGAGCCAACGGCGGAGACCGAATGCCCTGCATTTTTCCCAGACAGAGCAGAGTTTCATCGACGTAGAGATATGCTCCTTACTCCAGAAGGGCGCGATTGTGGAAACCGTTCCACACGACCTGGGCTTCGTGAGCACTGTCTTCGTGGTCCCCAAAAAGGACCAGGGGTATCGGCTAGTGTTGAACCTCAGGGAATTCAACGGCTGGGTGGTGTATCGACACTTCAAAATGGAAGGTATACACCTGCTGCGCGACATCCTCCTAGAGCAAGATTGGATGGTACGCCTGGACTTAAAAGACGCCTACCTGGCAGTGTCCATTTACCCCCCTCACCGGCGTTTTCTACAGTTTCAGTGGCGCGACCAGTGGTTCGAGTTTTCGGCCATGCCCTTTGGGCTGTCGTCCGCCCCATGGTGTTTCACCAAGTTGATGAGACCCGTGGTACAGAACTTGAGGGAACGGGGCGTTCGCCTCATCATTTACCTCGACGACATACTGATTTTAGGTCGGTCGCCGGAGATGGTGTCACTCCATCTGTCCTGGACGATTCAACTTCTTCAGGACTTGGGTTTCCTTCTGAATTTGCAGAAGTCCATCTTGCAACCTTCTCAGGTGATGGAATTCCTGGGTTTCCAGGTCGACTCGGTGAAAGCTCAACTACTCTTGCCCCTCAAGAAGAGAGTGGCTATCAGGAAGGAGTTGAGGAGAGCGCTTGCCTCTCCGACAATCTCCTTGAGGATTTTGGCGCGTCTGGTCGGACTTCTAGCGTCATCTATCCAGGCGATATTTCCGGGCCCTTTACATTACAGGGCCTTGCAGCGTTTGAAGGCATTGCACTTGCGCAAAGGTCTGACTTACGCTCAACAAGTTTCCCTTTCGCCAGAGGCTCGTACGGAGATGAACTGGTGGTTAGAGCATATGGATGCGTGGAATGGCAGAGCCATTTTCGCGGCCACCCCGGAGGTGGTGATAGAGTCGGATGCCAGCCGCTGGGGCTGGGGAGCCCGTTGCGGCTCGGTGGAGACGGGGGGTCGATGGTCCAGCGACGAGCTGAGTCTCCACATCAATTGCCTGGAACTTCTGGCGGGTTCCTTTGCGATTCGCACTCTGTCCCCTCAGAAAGTGTCATGCTGCATTCTCCTACGCATGGACAATGTGTCCGCGGTGCGATACATAAATCGCCTGGGAGGGACCAGATCTCGCCTCCTGGCGGAGATAGCGAAGGATTTCTGGCACTATTGCCTGGCCCATCAAATTTCGGTGACGGCGGAATATATTCCGGGGTCTGCCAACGTGACGGCGGATTGGAACTCTCGATACTTGAGAGATGCGAGCGATTGGAGACTGCACCCTCGGATCTTCGGGGCATTGAACCACAAATGGGGTCCGTGTGTGATAGACCTTTTTGCCTCTCGGCTCAACAGGCAACTTCCCCAATTTTACAGCTGGCGCCCGGATCCCTTGGCGATCAGCTCGGACGCCTTCCTTCAATCGTGGACGACGGGCATTCTGTATGCGTTTCCTCCATTTATCATGATCCCGAGAGTTCTGGCTAAGGTTCGGAGGCAGAAAGCGGAATTGGTCTTGGTCTCACCGTGCTGGAAAGCACAAGCGTGGTTCCCGGTGGCAATGAGTCTCACCTGTACAGCGCCTGTGCAAATTTCGTCGTTCCCGGATCTTCTCACGGACCCGGTGGGTCTTCCCCACCCGTTGGTCCTTCAGAATCAGTTGTCCCTCATGGCGTGGAGACTTTCCGGCGACGTTGGCAAATGCCGGGAGTTTCACAGGACACTCTCTTTTTCTTATCTAAGGCATGGGCACCTTCCACCCACAAGCGATATGAGTCAGCTTGGAGACGATGGGTTGGTTGGTGTAACAAACGGCAGGGGGATCCGATGGGATCCGATATTACTGTCATAGCGTATTTCTTATCGGAACTGGCGCGGTCTGGTCTGGCTTATCGAACAGTGAATAACTTCCGATCGGCGATCTCCGTGGGGCACCCGCATGTTGACGGTAAGCCCGTTGGGGAACACCCTTTGGTGTGCAGAGTAGTCAGGGGAGTCCGCTTAGTGAAGCCCCCTCAACCCAGGTATACTGAACTCTGGGACGTGTCAGTGGTCCTACGTTTTTTGGCGGCCTGGCCGGCTAATGAGGGTCTGTCTCGCAAACAGCTCTCAGCTAAACTTACGCTTCTCCTCTGCTTGGTCTCATGCAGGCGAGTGTCGGATATTCGGGCCTTGGATTTATCAGGTAGAGTATTCACTCCCACAGGAGTTTCTTTTACGATCTCTAGGCGTACAAAAACTCATACAAAATGTATTGCATATCCTGCTTTTCCTCATCACAGTAAATTATGTGTAGTCAAATCTTTGAAGGTATATGAGGATTGTACTAGAGAATTTAGAACTGGTTTTGGTCAACTGTTGATTTCATTACAGAAACCTTTCCGCCCAGTCACCAGTGCAACTCTGGCCAGGTGGGTTACCTGGTTGTTGGGCCTGGCGGGTATTGATACCTCTAAATTTGGGGCTCATTCTGTGAGAGGGGCTATGGCCTCAAAATCCTTTGGTGCCGGCTCTCGGCTTCAAGATATCATGACTGCGGCAGATTGGTCTTCTGATTCCACCTTTAAAGTGTTTTATCATAAGCCTATTGTGGATGTGGCCTCGGTGGTGGTGGATGAACTTTAAACTAGCATAATCTGAGCCTCCGTGGACTGACATAGAATGAAAAATTGTCTAGCAGACGCGACAAAGAATTTTCAATTCTATTAAGGACACGAGGCGAGGATTATCCCACCCGGGCTTGCAGGATTGTATTTCATGCAATATTGTATGGTTGATGAATTCTCGTACCCACCCGAATGATTGTTATTGGCTTGTTGTATTTCCAAGTTTGGGAATGGCCATTACGACTTATGTTCTTGTTTCAGGAGATCAGCACAAGCAGACATGAGTTGAACAGTCTATGCTCTGGAAATCTGTGACGTGGTGCAGGAGGTGCCTTCCTCAACGATGGATGCGATGGTTGCCACGTTGGCCTCCGGTCTTGTTGGACTGATGATGTGTCGCAAAGAAAGAGGAGGTCGTATTGATAAACATGGACAGTTATACATTGGACTTGATGGTGATTGGTGCATACTGTTGGAGGGGGTTGTCCTTCCGGGGTCATGCCAGTTTAAAGTTTTTATTGGCTGCTGTTTATGTCAGTAAAGTGAAGAGAAGCATAATCCTCGCCTCCGTGTCCTTAATAGAATTGAAAATTCTTTGTCGCGTCTGCTAGACAATTTTTCATTCACACACAGACCTGTGGAACTTGAGATTAGATGTGCTGCATGTCAGCCAGTCTCGGCTTTTCTGCTATAAATAATTTTTTTCAAGTTAGTCAGTCCAATGGGGACAGCTGAAACAGCCACTCAAAAGGAAAGGGGGGCCGCTCGGCCCCCACGCACACATGGCTGGGCCCGGCCACCTCGCCCACCCTGATAGGTCCGTGGGTCCCGCCATTGACTCGGAAGCCGTTTTACACTTCCGGGTCAAGGGGGCGGGACCTTTAGCAAAGGGGGGGTTTAAGAGCCTGGGGAGAGCGGGAAACGTCCTCTTTGTGCCCGCGCTTCCCAAGCTCGCTCCTCACCCCGCTGTGGGGCTTGTAATTTTCTTGTTTTTATCTTGCAGGTTTCTTGTGGTCTGGATCGGCGGTCGGCGTTCGAATCGAGCCGAAAGAGCAGGATTCGCGATCGGGGACGGCATCCGGAGATCCAGGGGAGAGCCGAGTTCAGGAGTGTGGTTTGCCGTGGACGGGCGCGTGGGGAAGCTGCGGACACGGGCTCTGCTGTACGGCCGTTCGAGATCTGGCCCAGCGGAGCGTGTGCGATCTGCAGGGCATATGGGGATCGAGAGACACGGGCTAAGCAGGGGCGGCCTGGGCAGTGAGTGGATGGGAGACCAGTGCGGGTCTTCCTAGCAGAATAACGGATCGCTGTGAGTTTAGGCGGGGGCTGACTGTGAATCGATTTACAAAGCCCGAATAATCGTTTTAGGAAGCAGGGCAAGTCTGGGCAAATCACTTAATCTTGCGGTGCCTAGCAAATTACAGTGCCCTTGGGTAATGAATTGGTGCTAAATGAAGCACGTGTTTAGCTGATTCAGGGCAAGTTTGCACTATATAAAATTGTTTGAACAACAGCTCGTTTTTTTCATTAGCATACTGTTTGATTCAGGTCAAGTTTTGCACTATATAAAATTGTTTGAACAGCTCGTTTTTTGCATTAGCATACTGTTTACCACAGCCCAGTGGCAGCCTTTTGATAAAGTGATAAGTGGGGAGCTAATTGTGTGTTTAAATCAAGCGGTGTGATTTAATAACAATTGAGGTACAAAAGGGGGTGGTGATGGACGGAGCATCTGAATCAATCAAACACTCACACCCAGTCAAAAGATCTGGGTTTAATCCATCACCGTTCTTTAGCCCACTCTGCCACCCCAGTTCAGACATGGCTATATGCAAATTGGTCTGACCCTGTGCCTCATGGGAACAGTCCAGCCCGAACTGCCAAGCCATGTCTTCCCTGGACCGGAAACAAGCTTCCGAGGACCGGTTTCTGGCATTCCAGCCGTCTTCAGCCCGGCTTGCTTGAATCCAGTGGCAAAGTGAGCAAGGGACTCACGTCTGAGCATACCCTGCCACACTTATGGTGGCAGTTCGGGCTGGACTGTTCCCATGAGGCACAGGGTCAGACCGATTTGCATATAGCCATGTCTGAACTGGGGTGGCAGAGTGGGCTAAAGAACGGCGATGGATTAAACCCAAATCTTTTGACTGGGTGTGAGTGTTTGATTGATTCAGATGCTCCGTTCATCACCACCCCCTTTTGTACCGTTAATAACAATTGAGGCAAAGCATTTAGGAAGCATTTACACAGTTTGGGACGTAAAATTCCTCATTTTGTATAGCCCGAATTCGTTTTTTAACTATTTTATCATTTTAGGATCAAAGAGAAGGGCCGCTGCGAACCGGGTAGCTCACGGTGGACAGCGGATTCTGAGGACACGGGCAGGCCTGCATTTCACTGCTTCTGGCGGGCCGCGGGGCTAGAGTTCGCTCGCCAAAACACTCCAGGCTAGCTGGTGTGTGCGGTCACAGTTGCGTGGTGCTTGCGGCCAGCCTGTGAGCCTCCGACTTGGATAGGTACAAGGCACATTGTGCCAATAACTAACGCACTGTGCAGTGTAGGTGTAAGAGCAGTATGTCTGCCAGACGGGGTGCAGAGAGTTCGCGCATGGAGCTAATGTTTCGAACAATGATGCGCAGAATGTCAGCAATGGACAAGAGATTGGGGAAAGTGGACAAATTGGGTAGGACTGTCGCTGAGTTGGATGCGAGGGTTGAAGCACAGACAGGACCGACGGGAAGGCCTAAACGGACCATAGTGCCGCCCAAACCAAGGGGGGATTTCTAGACACCACCGAAACGTAGCAGAACTAGGAAGGGTAGTGGTCGCCCCCCAAGCCCATTGTGGGTGGGGGGTCCCCGAGTCCAGTACCGAATAGAGCGCCTGTTGCACCTGGGTCACCCACGCCTGCTCCGCAAATTCCAGTAAGCGTGCCGATAGCGCCAGTCATGCCACCCATTAACCCAGTCCCTGTCATTGTCCCGCCGCCGGTCGCGCCACCGATTAACCCAGTCCCTGTCATTGTCCCGCCGGTACTTCCAGCAAGCCCATCACATGGGGCGGGTCAGGTGCCACCAGAATTAGCGGCACAAATAGCAGCAGTGCTTCCATGGTTGGGGATTGGGGGAATGTTACCTCAGGCAGCTGACCCCAGTGCAGAGGCACAGAGAATGGTTGCACAAATCATGGTGGCTAGGGGCGAAAGCAGCACGCCGGGCGCACCGATTTCTCCCTAAACAGGTTCAGCGAGCAATGGGGGCGCAGTCAAGACCGTGGAACCAACGCAACCCGCCGAAAGTGGTAAGGAGGCTGCCCTGCCGGTACTGGGCGAAGGCGCGATTCCCTCCAGGGGGGAGAGTTTGGCGCAGCATGTATCTCAAAGTGTGAAGGAATTGATTTGGGCAGATAAATATATTAATATTTTCTCATTGCTGATTGACAACAGGGAGTGGGAATATGCTAAATCACAGAAGGAGATGATGTTGCCTAGTGAATGGCGAACTCAGTTATACAAATTTAGGGTAGAGGAGACGCTCATCAACTGGATCAGGGCTTTTTCTGTGTTTAGTGCAGTTACCGCCGAACGTTCCCCCGGTATGCAAGCTGAGATGGCTTGCTATCAGAGCAGGATTACAATGTTTAATGAGAATCATGGTGGGGACGCATGGAAAGAATATGACATAGCTTTCAGGAAATCAAGGGAGTTTAACAGATCTTTAGCCTGGGACAAAGTTGACTCTATTTCCTGGCATTCTCAGTTTGAGAGGGGGCAACCTGCAGGTACTAGCACTAACTGGAACAAAGTATATTCCCCCAAGCCCCAGCAGCCCTTTCGGCCAGCGCAAGGCGGGGAAATGGCCAATAAGGCCAGAAGTAATACGGGTGGGAAAGGAGTCTGCTGGGATTTCAATAGGGGAACTTGCAACAGGGCACCGGGCACTTGCAAATTCAGGCACGCGTGTTACATATGCGGCCACCCTTCCCACCCAGAAACGGCATGCCGGTCAAAGGGTAGTGAGTCAGGTAACAGAGGGAGGAGGAAACCAGAATAGCGGAGGACACGCCCTTATTGCGCATTCACCTATTATCGTGGGCTCTATGATCCCTTGGCTTAATAGATACCCAAACCATACTTCCGCAAGGATGCTCCAAGAAGGTTTCACACATGGTTTCCGGATTCCAGCTGGGGGTTATACCGGGACACCGCAGTGTAGGAACCAGTTGTCAGTGAAAAACAATCCCGGGGTGGTAGCAAACAAAATAGAGAAGGAACTGCGCCTAGGTAGAGTAGCGGGGCCTTTCCCTGTCATCCCTGTACAGAATTTTGTCTGCTCGCCTTTAGGAGTGGTCCCGAAGAAAGAAAAGGGCGAGTATAGGCTCATACCCAATCTTTATGCACTTAAGGGCTTATCATTGAATGATGCGATTATGAGTCCATTTGTAGTGTGAAATACGCGTCTTTTGACCAGGCAGTTGAAATGTTGAGAGTTTTGGGTCCTGGGGCACTGATGGCGAAATCAGATATTGAGTCAGCGTTTAGACTACTCCCAGTGCATCCAGCAGACCAACACTTGCTAGGTTTTCCTTCGAAGGCAAATACTACATGGATATGTGTATGCCCATGGGTTGCTCTATTTCATGTGCTTACTTTGAAACATTCAGCTCTTTCCTGGAGTGGGTTCTGAGACAATCTATGGGCCACCAGTATGTCATGCATTACCTAGACGATTTTCTTTTCCTGGGTCTGGCAGGCTCACAGGAGTGCGCGTGGGCACTGCAGGAATTTTGCGTGCTCATGCGTGCTTTTGGGGTCCCGCTCGCGCAATGAAAAACAGTAGGGCCATTGACATGTCTGGAATTCTTGGGAATTGAATTGGATTCCGTGGAAGGCTGTTTCAGGTTACCCAAAGAAAAAAATGAGAAATTCAGGGCAACCCTTGAACTATGTTTTCTGAAAAAGAAAGTCACTTTACAGCAGTTGCAGCAGACAGTTGGCCAGCTAAATTTTGCTTTGAGGGTCATACCTATGGCACGCCCATTTTCCCGCTCAATTGCGCAAGCCATGAAGGGCCTGCGGGACAAGCATCATCGCACAAGACTGTCAGTTGAGGTTCGCCAGGACATGCGGATAAGGATTGCATTCCTGGAGGATTTCAATGGCAGAGTACTGTGGGGTGCCCCCATGCTGACCTCAGCAGAGTTAGGACTATGGACTGACGCTGCCGGCGGTGTAGGATTTGGTGCCATACTTGGCAATAAGTAGCTGGCCCAAAGATGGCCCAACTGATGGGAAGAGAGCGGTTTTACAGCAAACATTGGGTTCCTGGAACTGTTCCCAATCTGGGTTGCATTAAAGGTATGGCCCGAGCAATTGGCTAATCGATCGGTCATTTTCTGGTCAGATAACATGACTGTGGTGGAATGCATCAATCAACAGGCAGCGCGGTGTAAGTTCATACTGCGCCTGATAAAGGAGATTGTGCTGAGGTGCATGAAATTGAATATACATTTCAGGGCCAAACATGTTCCAGGGGTCTTGAATAACGCGGCTGACGCCCTTTCTCGTTTTAAGATGTAGGTATTCAGGGAACACCTACCAGCCGCAGAGGCCTCCCCAGCTCACTTCCCATCAACACTTTGGCAGATTGGTGCCCCCAACTACATGACCTCGTGGCAGCCAGCCTAGCTCCCAGGACCAGGACAGCTTACGAAGGGGCGTTCATGTCTTACTGTAAATTTCTGGGACAGGATTGAGAGAACAAATGGGATCAGGAGGCTAGTTTTAATGGGTACATGGACTCATTACACAAGGAGGGGCGCTCTGTGGCGACAGCTAGCAGACATAAGGCTGCTGTTTCCTTTTTAGCACAAGCAAGGGGAGCCAGGGATCCTACGAACAGCATCTTAATACAAAAGGCTTTGAAGGGGTGGCGGCGCTTACAGGCAACCACAGCCGATAGCAGAAGGCCGATAGGTCTAGAACGGTTGGCAGTAGTATTCCTCGCCCTGCCGGACACATGCAGTTCTTCGGTAGAGGTAATATTATTCAAGGCTGCCTTTTCCCTGGCCTTTTACTAGGCGTTCCAGGTAGGCAAATTAGTGACTAGCAACAAACTCTACAGGATAGGTGGCCTTCAGCTGAGAGATACCAGTATACGGGGCGACACAATGCGGGTTACCATCCGGAAATCCAAGACGGATCAGGAGGCCAGGGGAGAGAGTTTGGTACTACATCGGGCACCGAATAACCTGTGCTGCCCGATGATACATGTAGAAGCGTTAATCAAGCAACGGGCGGGTGAGGCAAGGGGAGCATTGCTAATGCATGTGGATGGTACCCCTTTGACCAGGTTTCAGTTCCAAAGAGTCTTAGCTATGAGTATTGCCAAAGCAGGTTTAAACCCCAAGGAATTTGTGACACATTCTTTCCGGATAGGGGCAGCCACCGAGGCCACTGCGAGGGGATTGAATGTCAATAGTGTGAAGAGGATTGGGAGATGGTCTTCCAATGCCTATAAGCGTTATGTGCGGCTGCACATGTTGTAAGGGTCAGTCGACACCCCCTGACGCCTGCTTTGTCTATGTTTATCTTCTAGTTTCTCGGGTCTGTGACGCAGGGCGGAAATTTCTACAGGGTCATCAAACCCAACCATCAACATCTTGGCAACAGCAGGAACACAAAAGGAGGACACATGTAGTATGGGTAGTCGGTCATTCTTATGTGAAACGTGCTAAACCAATTTTCCTTGCAGGAGCGGGTAGACGGAGGGCGGAGTGCGGGGGTCTCAATGTTTCCTTCCATGGCAAAGGGGGCTTCGCCTCAGTCAGCTTAGGGGCTACATGTCAGATTTACTCGAAAGACACACCTCACCGCCCTCAGTGGTCATCCTGCACCTGGGGGGGAATGATTTAGTCGACTTGGGCAGAAGGGTCCTGTTGGAAGAAATCATCTCAGCGTCAGGTGGGCTGGCGAACCTGTTACCGGATTGCACTATAGTGTGGTCACAGTTGATACCGAGGCTTCAGTGGAGGGGGATGAATCAGTCAGGGCGTTGAATCACTCGGTAAAGAGGGTCAACAATAAAATAGACAAGCTTTTTCGAACTCCTCACCTACAGAGTATATCTCATGGTTGCATTTGGGGGGAACATTTCTACTTGGGGGATGGGGTCCACTAGACAGTCAGGGAATGCCCTATTGATAGGGAACATACTAGCATGGGTAGAAGGTTTTGCTAGGAGGGTATGACCTTTCAGTGTAGGCAGTTGGGGGGGGGGGCAGATAGTCGGTCAACTATGCTGGCCTGTGGCGTTAAGGTCTTAATCGGGGAGCAGCAATTTAAGGTCCTTAGGGGGCGGCACCATTAGCGAATGGGGCTGCCCAGGGGGAGGGGCCAATGGTCTCTCCTAGGACTTCAGGGGCAGGATATCCGCTTGCTTGGAAGGGTGCGGGGGAGGGAGTCACGCTTTCGTCGGGCTGGTAGCCACCCCGCACATACACTAAGACATCAGCAAATGGCGTGGGTGTAAGGGCCCTCCTTTTTGGTTAAATGGAGTTCGCGGAGTATACGAGGGCAACCAGGAGAGGGACGAACTCTCCCGGCAACCGGGCCCTTGTCGCGCATGCGCACTCAGACGTGAGGGCGTAGCTGGGTAAAGGAACGGACATCGGTTAACGACCTTGCCCTAGGACCAGAAATTATTAGAATGCAAAATTGATATGGAGGATGTTAGATTCGGTTAGGAAACACGCTGTATTAGACATTTGTTAAGGTTAGCCCATCATACCTGTCTAACTTGCTGTAAATCTAATGTCTGAATTTTGCATTTAATAATTATGTAAATAATGTTATTTTATTCAATTTCGATTTGTTTTCATATTTTAATAAATATGGCCGGGGGTCGCGAGACCCCCTGCCTTCCAAAGAATTCGGTTGCTTGACTGATAAGTTTTGTTAACTATAGTTTGCATGATAAGGCGGGGTGGCCGGCAGTCCCAGACCATGTGAAACTCCACCACTGGGTTATGTTCCTATGGCAACAGGGGGGGGCGTGGCTTGGACGCCGATCGGGATGGCGGCGTGAGCTCGCAGCTCCGCGCGGAATCCCGCTAATTCTCCTGTGTTCGGAACCCTAGGCGACCCGGAGACGAAGTTCTTGCCCTCTGAAGTGAAAGGGGACAGCTGGACGTAATCGGAGAGTCGCTGGGGGACTGCTGGCCCCGAGGAGATCGAGGAAAGAGGCGGCCGAGGTGTAGTCCGGGGTGTGAAGAAAATGGCGGCGAGGAGGTCGGACGGTTCCGAACCTCAGCCCTGAGTCCGGCTGTCGCCAAGTGGCGAGGGACCCTGCACCCGGCTGCCCGGCGCACTAGGATTGGCGGCGCGACGCCCTGAGACCGGGGGGCGCTGCCCGATTCACCCAGCAGATCAGGGGCTCTCGTCGGCCACCGCCCTAAGACTCATCCTCCCTCACGCAGGCCCAAGGGGGGTGACGGGACGGAGCTCGTCTGCCTGGCCATTGCTCCTGAGACCGTCGGCGGGGACATAGTACTGTCTGGTGCCTGGAGACCGGTACGGACCCACGGGCGTGCCGGCAGAACGGGTGACCGGACTTGTGACGCAGTGCCCTAACATGGCGGCGATCGGAGGGCCGATGCCCGGGAGCCGCGAGGGGGACTCGGCGACATCGACCCAGCTGAGTGAGAGTCCCTCCCCGGAGCTTGACCAGGAACAGGGGCTGAACCGGCGCTTGGATGCCATCCTTGAGGCGATCACCTCCACTAAGGAGGCGCTACACAATGACATTGCCCAAGTGGCCACGGGCCTGGGGCTGCTACGCGCGGATCACGCGAAGCTGGCGGATCGGGTCAAGGATCATGACCAACTGTTGCTGGACCTAAAGCCTTCGGTGGTGACCGCGGAGCACAGGATCACGGACATTTTGGCCCGACTGGACACTTTAGAGCGGAGGGCGGAGGATGCCGAAGGCCACAATAGGCGGAACAACGTGCGGGTGGTAGGCCTGCCGGAACGGATTGAGGGGGAAGATGCGGTGGCCTACATGGAGAACTGGTTCCGCACTGTGGTGGCGCCGGAGGGGCTTACTCCATTTTTCACTCTGGAGCGAGCTCACCGGGTGCCCGCTCGCCCGCCGGGGCTTGGCCGCCCCCCCCGACCGATGGTGGAGCGGCTCCTCCACTACAAGGACCGAGATCTCCTCATCCAGCGGGCCAGGATGTCGGACCCTTATGAGGTGGAAAACAGCAAGGTAACGATCTTTCCGGATTATACACAGGCGGTCCAGAAGGACAGGGCATCGTTCCTTGCTGTGAAGAAGGAGCTCAGGGAGGAAGGCATCCAGTACTCCTTGCTCTACCCGGCCAAGCTGCGGATTATCATGGATGGCACCACACACTTTTTCCAGACTCCGGACGAGGTCTGGCAATGGCTTGAGTTGTACAGAGCGGGGACGGACAGAACGCACCAAAGTCAGCGAGACCAGCCCAAGCAGCCCCGGGTGCGGCAATCGCAACGCATCAGGTCCCACAACAGGCGCCAGCGGGAGAAACGGGAGGCTCAAATGGCGGCGGAGAAGAGGGATGCACTCGCAGCGACGGCGGCCATTACAGGGTCGCAACAGAACAGTGAACGGGCCGAAACGGACTCGGGAGGGGAAGGCAGCAGAACAGGAGAGGAACTTTCGGAGGCGGAGAGCCAGAAGGGGCCGAAAGTGACCCCACAGACTTCGGATGATATTATCTGCGGCTGAGATAGACTTGGGACTAGATCGGGACTTCATGGTAGGATGATATCCTGTTGCTGGGGGGCGGGTTGCCGGGTGGGGGAGCTGAGTGTCTCGGTGGGGATGATGGGCGGGACGCGGGCTCCGCTAGCTGGGGTCGGCGGCGACTCACCCCCCCTAGGCCCTTAAGGTCGACTGTGGTGGAGACCGCAGGGTAAGTGTGCGAGAAGTTGGATCAAGGTTTGGATGGGGGCGGCCATTGGGTTCGTGTGCTCTGTCCTGGGGTGTGGGGTTTGGGGAATGTTTCAGTTTTGGGGCTGTTTGGGGGGGGGCAACTGCATTGGGGGGGTCATGGACCGTTGTCCTTTGATTCGGACTGTACGGGACTGGAATGGGGACATTACCTAATTTGAAATGCCTAACGTGGAATGTCCGGGGGCTGCGGACTATGGTAAAACGTCACAAAGTACATGCATTCCTGGTACGCATGGGGGTTCAGATAGCTATGCTCCAGGAGACTCATCTCACCAAAAAAGAGTGCGCTGCCTTGCAGAAAAGATGGCGGGGCCAGGTTTTTGGCACCACTTACTCGGCGTACGCCAGGGGGGTCTTGATCTGGGTGAGGGCGGGGATACCCTTTCAAGTGCTGAATCAGGTGGTGGATCCGGATGGCAGGTTTGTAGCGGTGGAGGGGAGATTATATGGACGGGATGTGGTTTTCTGTTGTGTTTATGCACCGAACACTGACCAAGGCCGATACTTTGATGGCCTCTCGGGGTCCTTGGCCTCTTTCCTGGCGGGTCCGATAGTGCTAGGGGGGGACTTCAACTCGATTACGGATGTGGCTCTGGATAGGTCCCATCCCCCCCTAGTAGACTCTCCTGTGCGCAGGCTGGCCGCGCACAGGAAGGACTGGCAAGAACGGTGGGGGTTGCTGGATGTCTGGAGGGAGAGGCACAGGGGAACCAGGGATTACTCCTTTTATTCCGCTCTCCATGATCTACATGTCAGGATCGATTCGGTGCTTTGCGGGAGCTCCCTAGCCCCATTGATTACCCATGCGGAGTACCTTGCTAGGACTATATCCGATCATAACCCCCTATTGGTGCATATTCAGTGGCAGAGGGAGCGCTCAGTAATACCAACATGGCGGCTTCGGCCGGAGACGCTAGAGGATTCTGTGTTCGACGATGCGGTCCGGCAAGGCATTGATAGTTATTTCGGTGTGAATGAGGGAACGGCGACGAGTAGATCTACTGAATGGGATGCAATGAAAGTGGTGGTGAGAGGGGTGTGCTTGGGCAGGTTCTCGAATGCTCGAACGACTGTGCTGAATGATCTAATGAAAGCGGAAGAAACTTTGAGGGACTTGGAACGCCGCAGGCCGACCAGGCCTGGTTTACAGGCCCAGTTATTGGAGGCGAAGGAAGTGGTAGCCGCGGAGACGGAACGTTTGAGATGTTATGATTATAGGCAGTACATTATCAGGGCACACGCAGAGAGGGACAAGGTGGGAACCCTCTTGGCCAGACTAGCTAATCCGGAGCTTAGGGGTTGCCCGATCCTCAGCATTACTAATGCGCAGGGAGAGATGGTGTACTCCCAGGCAGCTGTACTGGACCGCTTCAGGGGTTATTATGAGGACTTGTACCGGAGTCAGTTGGGAGTGGGGGTGCAGGACATCGTGGAGTACCTGGGGGAGAGGCCGCTTTCGGTCCTGGACGAGGAGGACGCGAAGGACCTGGGTAGCCCAATCACGCTTACGGAAATCCGAGTGGCTATCAAACATATGGCCCGTAACAAGACGCCCGGGGTGGACGGATTGCCAATCGAGTTCTATCAGCACTATGTGGACGCTCTGGCGCCCAGGCTGCTGGTGGTGTATACGGAAGCCTTCGAGAAGGGGGCCTTGCCTGGCTCCATGCGGGAGGCCTTGATAGTACCGCTCCTCAAGCCTGGCCGGGATGCCGCGGACGTGAGGTCTTATCGCCCGCTGTCCATGCTGACGGTGGACTATAAGATCCTGAGTCGCATCCTAGCCACTAGACTGGCCCCGCACATGACGGGCCTGGTACACAGGGATCAGGCCGGGTTTATACCCACGAGGAGCACGGCGATGAATATCCGCCGCCTGGTGGGAATAATGGACGCCATCTTGGATGGGGAGGCAGCGCCGGCGGTTCTGTCCGTGGATATCGAGAAGGCCTTCGATAGCTTGGAATGGCCTTTCTTGGATGGAGTGCTGGGGAGGTTTGGCATGGGAGACGGGTTTCGAAGGTGGACGAGGGTCTTTATAATTCGGCGACGGCGAGAGTTCGATTGGGCGGTCTGGTCTCGGCAGCGTATCCGGTGGGCAGGGGAACACGACAGGGATGCTCTCTCTCCCCTCTGTTGTTTGCCCTGGCGATGGAACCCTTGGCGGTCCATGCGAGGTCAGGCGACCGATACTCGGGTATAGTGAGTGATGGGCAATGGCATCATATTTCGCTCTATGCGGATGACCTGCTCCTGTACCTAGCTGACACCTCGGGGGCACTGGTTGGAGCGATGGATCTGTTGTCCGAGTTCGGCCGGCTGTCGGGCCTTAAGGTCAATTGGGCGAAGACCTGCGTGTTTCCGCTGAGAGCGGGATCGCCAGCCCCTAGCAGCGACTTGGGTGTGGCATGGGAACCCTCTTGCATCACCTACTTGGGTGTCCGCATTTACCACTCGGCTGCTGACCTTTTGGAGGGTAACATTGGCCGTTGTGTCCGGTCACTGCGGGGTAGCTTGTCTTTCTGGTCGACCCTCCCGCTGACAGTCCTGGGCAGGATAGCACTGTTGAAAATGGTGGCGCTCCCCCGCTTCCTCTACTATTTCCGAACGCTACCTGTCTGGATTCCCCAGGGGGTGTTTAGGGAACTGCGGTCCATGATTACTGGCTTTCTATGGGGGCATGGCCGTCGCAGAATAGCCTTGAGCACGCTACTTCGCCCCAAGATGGAAGGGGGCATGGCCGTGCCCGACCTTGAGCTGTACTATCTAGCGGCGCAGCTGCAGGTCCTTACACAGAACGTAGCCAGGGTGTTCCGGGGGCCGGAGGACGACCGGGATCGGGGGATACAGCGCCACGTGCTGTCGTACATCATCATGCAGCAACGGCTCGAGTTACGGGCCCTCACCATGGAGGAGCGGACGCTCCGGCTGTGCTGGCAAAGGAGCCTTCGGAGAGCGCGGGCATCGCGGCCTTATGCCCCGGAGATTCCGATCGGGATGTTGACGGCTTTGCCGCACGGAGGAGATTGGTCCCCGTTGTCGGGTTGGGAGGAGGCGGGGTTGCAGGTGGTGGGTGACTTGTACATAGATGGGGCGTTGGCGCCGTTCGACGTGCTCCGGGACCAGTTTGGACTGCCTGAGGGGGGCTTCCTCCTACACGCGGCGGTAGTGGCTGCCATACAAAAGCACTGGAGAGAGGGGCTCCTGGAACCCACGACGACCATGGCGTGCCAGTATGTGGTGATGGCGGCCGGTACATTCAAAGCTGTAACGTGCCTCCATAATAGGATGCTGACCGAAGGGCTGGAACCACTCCATGGGCTCAAGGCTAAATGGGAGGAGAGCGTTGGTCGGCCCATACCGGATACGGCATGGGGCCATATCCTGCGACGCACGTGGAAGGGCACCAGGAACGCGCGCTTTCAGCAGGTCCATTTCTATGTGCTCCATAGGGCCTACTTAACTCCAGAGAAACTACAGCGGTACTTTCGGGTGCCGGATGCCTGTTGCCCCCGGTGTTCGTCCCTAGGGGCGGACATGGACCACTTGTTTTGGGGGTGTCCACAACTGGGAGCCTATTGGGCGGAGGTAGGGGAACTCCTGAATGAAGTGACTGACAGGGAGGTAGAATTCGACATGGCGGCGTGCCTATTGCTCTGGTTCCCGCATACTAAGCGCACCAAGGTGACAAGTAAATTCATAGATCTGGGTCTGATATTGGCACAAAGGGAAATATCGTGGCACTGGAAGTCCAGGGGAGGTCCCTCACTGCGTAGATGGAAGAATGAGTTGCTGCGGTGGTCTGACTGCGAGAGCGTGCTCCGGATGAAGCAAGCAGTAAAGTTGGGGAATGAGAAGGTATTGGATGCGGCGCGTGCATGGGAGTTAGTGGTACAGGCTTTGCGTGATGCTTTGGTTGAGGATGAAGACGGCGAGAACTAAGCCGCTGGACACCGCGGGGCGAACACAGGAGTACGGAACTACGCACTGTAGTGGACCCATCCAGTTCAACAGAGCGAAGCGCACACCTTAGCAGTTGCCGGGGGGGGGGGGATTTGGGGGGGTTAGTTGTAGGGGGGTCTGGGGAGGGCCGGAAGCCATTGGAGGGTTGCGGGTTGAGGCCTTGGACCTACTGGGACAGGGGGTATCGAGTGGTGGATAGACTGATTAGGTGGAACGGCCTGGTACGAAGGCCCGTATAGCCTAGAGCAGGCCCCGGCAGGGGCGATTACATTGATTTCCACGGAGATGGCTGACGGGAATGTTGTTGCGGGTGGGGGGGTAAAAGCAGATACGCAAAACGACCTACCGCCAGGGTCCCAATGGGACGTACACTGTGTTGTGTTCCTTTCGAGCGACGTGATATGCCGCCCGGCCTCCGGGATGCGGGCTGAATGGCTGTGTACAACTGTGAATTGTCATTGGACGGGGGGAGCCCACAAGTGTACTGGCTGTTTACTTTTATCCTGTGGTTTATAACTCTGCAATAAAAATATATTTAAAAAAAAAATGTTCCTATGGCAACATGAAGCGATGTCCCTGTCCAGTTGAGGTGATCCAAAATCCTAACTCCCAATATGCATTAGGTTGTTAAATGATTGCCTCAGAACAGAACATGGTGGTCCTAATGACTTAAAATTAAGACCACTATTTTGAGGCAACGTACCGTTGTCCAATAGGGTCTACAAAATATGACATTCCTCAGAGACGTATATGTTGTAATTGAGTCTATAGAAAGCGATCTGCAGCAGTCCTGCCAAGCGTCACGCAACAGGTGTGAAGCTCACGCATTTCAGTGCGGTGATCCGCATCACCGCACTGAAATGCATTGTCACGCATTTTGGTACTTGCTGCCAGGCGAGCCACCAGCACCGCCTGTCATCTCTGTGCCTGTGCTCTCTCTGCTGCTCCGGACCGAGTGCCCCTGCTTCCGTCGTTCACATTCCCTGCTAAGACACGTTTGACTTAGGAGAACTGAGTTTCCTTATTAATGTTTCCCAGGGCATGGCTCTCTCACTTTTCAGCCTGACGTCATTACCGGGCCCAGTCAGGTTGTGTGTTACGTGCCGTGCGCGGGGACGTCACATCCTGCGTGCTGGTGTAGGAGGTGGGATGCTGAATTTGCGCGCCTGTAAACCAATCATGGGGCTTGCAGTGTCCTGCTGCAGCTCGCACCGGCCCGGGCCGCAGTGTGCTGTGCTGCAGCACCCTGCTGCCGAAGACTTCATTTCTTAACCCAGCGGAGGGAGACAGTGCAGTCAGTGACCCGGGTTAAAACAGCCACCAGACAGTTTGTTACAGGACGGGTCCCCGGGACGCACTGAACAGCCTGGACTAGGAGTTAAATCTCTTAGTTAGTCAGTGAAAAAACTCTTCATAAAATTCAAAATTTACTTTCATCCGCTTTCATTTTAACAGGCCCTGGTGATAATATTGCATGAATAGTACTGCACCACTTGTCAGCCGTTTGTTTTCTGAGTGATAACATTTTAACACAGAATAAAGACTTCCTGCCAGCAGACCCTGAATAATACCATTGTGGGTGGCGTTGTTTCTTCATCATTAGTGAATAGTGACATGATTGCAAAAGCTTGTTTTTAAAACTAATAGACTGTCAGTGCAATTTGTATTTGTTTGCACTATCATGTGTTCAGAGTAAAACACTGCCAAGTTTTACGCTGGTGTTTCCCACCATTCTTTTTTACCTTATTACATTAGCAACCAATTATGCCTGTGACTGAGTGATAGCATTATCTTCTAGTCGCACTTGTTATAGTAAAAAAAAATCCTTTTTGGGTTAGCTCATGTCATGAATGATCACATCAATGAGATCATCAGCAGTGCATGCCTGCCCTCATTTACTGAGCACTGCAGACACGTAGTCTGTGTCTCTGGTTAGTGCCCTTCCTTCCGTTTCTAGTGCTTTGCAGATAGGTTTTAAAATCTTAATAAAATTTCTCGTTGCTTAAATTAGTGTAATTTCTGATATCTATATGATCCCCTCATCTTCATTGCTTGATTTTGCCCGCACGAAAGTGTCACTCGTAGTCGTTGAAATGTCACTCATAATTACTCTTAAATTATGTAAATGTCACGCACAGCAATCTGAAACCTTGGCAGCTATGCTGCAGGTAGGAAGACGTTTGAAAAAACATACACGCATGGGCCCAACATTTTATGGGGATGTTGCAGGAACTGCAGAATACCCAGCGGTTGTCGAATATAAAGGTTCCCTACGTTCGATTCCACCTATTGCCTCTTTCTTCTACAACCCTACGCTATCTTTTATCTTGCTCATGCCGGTACTTTTTTTCATTTCCGCGTTCTCCATTAGTTAACTTTCCATTCTCTGCCTTTCCCTCTTGCACTCTGTCAAAATACCCGAAGAAGAGAGCCGGAGACCACTACCTGCTAACACTGACGCAGATTAAAACACTGGGAGCACCTGCCCTTGTGTTAGGCATTTTCCGGCACCTAACGCTTTGTCCCTTTACAGTTACCACGTCGCTTGCATTTTCCTTCAAAAAGAGTATGCTTGCATTTTCCTTCATTGAAAAGAGGTCACCCTCGAGGACAAAGCACAACAAACATGTCCGTTTTAAAATGAAAAACAAAAAAATCCCCAGCCCAGTGACCTAGTTGTGTGGCCCCTCCTCTTTCGTGAACAGGCAGAAACCATAGGAGGGCTGTGCCAACGCCCCTTCTGCCACCATTCTCTCTTCTCGAAACCTAAAACACCACTTCGTTTTCGCTTCCCTTTTTGTTCAGCCGAAAAAGATAAACGCCGCTGCTCTCACCATGCCGCCCCTTCTGCCAGTGGCATAACGGAATTCAGCCCCCCCGCCCCGCAAAGTACATGCTCCGAACTAAATTAGGAGCCCACCACCAGTGCACGGCGCCGGAGGGGGCCGCCTGGAGCTCGTCCCCCCGCAAATCGCAGTCTATTGTTACGCCACTCGATGTACCCCCTCCACATAACAGTTTCTCTGAATTCAAACCCGACCGAGCCCGAAGCCCCGAATTGTAAGTGAGGTCTTAAGATGCACAGCGGCGGCACCGCACTTCCGGTATTTTGCCCCTCCCCCGTGGGCGTGGTTAGAAGTACTCGTAGGTTTGGGAGGATGGAAATCTCGGGGTGAAAACCTTGGCATGTAAAAATGCTGTGGAGCTGGAGAGAGAAGCAGGGCGCGCGGTAAGTAGCTGCGAAGTTTTCAGACAGCTAATGTGTGATATTTCCATATTTTTCATATGTTTTTGTGTCAGATTCAAACACCTTATGAGGGATTCTTTAGCACAAAAGTTAATGCCCATGCAATGGACGCATTTCAGAAACTTTTTTAGGTGACACTTTCTGCCGTTACTTCTTGTTTTGGTAGATGACAGCAACGTTGAACTCTGCGATTTGTAGTTTTGTTCTTAGAAACACAAAAACAATCTGAAAGTGGGACACATGACAGCAACCGGGGTACATTTTTCCTTACTTTTGGTCCAGACAGTGTGAGGGGAACGATAATAAGTTAATTAGGCGGAACCTGTTCGGTGCTTGTGAAGTCAGAAGACCAAAGGTATAATGTTTTTAATCCTGCATTTTGCTGATTTACTACTGCTGCGTATAGTGTTGACATTTATACATTTGGTGTTAGTCACTGTAAAATTAAGTGTACAAGAATATTTCCACTCTGATGGTAGTTTGGGCAAAGACGTGCATATATAAAAAAATATTACAACATTGAGACATGATCTGTCTAAAATAGCTATGCATAACATAATAAGAAAAATATGCTATATGTGAACTTTGAGCAGATTAAAAAAATACACATTAAAACTAAGTGAGCAACATGTGTTTTTATTGAAATGGACAAGAAAAAAAACAACGAGGAACACAGCTACCTCATGATTTAAATGTAGTAGTGGAAGGCAGGGAAGAAAGAGTAGCTCTCAGTCACCAAACATGGAGCACGCTCCTAGCATCTCATCACGCCTCCATCCTAAGCCAGCAAACTTGGTGCTGACTGATGCACTGTTGTGCTGAAAGCCCCTAGTAGAAACGTGAAGGCAGAGAGAGGTGCCACTGAATTGGAGTGACATTGCATTTCAGTGCAGTGATGATGCGGCAGTCTGTACTGAAATGCGTTAGTCTGACATCTGATGCGTGGCATTTGGTAAGGCTGAGCTTTGGTGATGGAAGCAAGGTACCAAACGCCACTTGAACATCAGGAATGAGAAAAGAGTCCAGCAGAAACAACAGATCCAGAGAGAGAAGATCCTCAATGAATTAAAACGCCTTGAGGAAAAAGATAGCAAGATTGTTCAACCCCAGGCAGAAAATGACAGACCAAAGAGGGGGGAATTCATGAAGAAAAAAATCCAAATAGTCATGGAACAAATCTGGGACACAAGTGAATAAGAAGTGTACGTACAGAGCGATGAAAATCAAGAATTTGTATTTGTTGAAATGCATAATGCATTTTTGTCAGAACCCCTATCAGAGGGCCATGGGGCAAGCAGGAGCTACTGGGCCCAACCATAGAGATTGAGGCCTACTCCTGTTGTCCTGGGACCCGACTTGCTATGGGTCCTGAGTAACTGGGCCAAGTACCTCTTCACAAATTGACTCTCAGTTGTAATGTGGGTCGAGCAGTCCATGGATGCTCGGGGAGAGGTAGATTAATGGGGGGAATACAGACTCGCAACTCAGAATACATTCAGTAGCAGCAATAAATGATTGTCCAGTCAAATACTTGCTTTTATGAAAATTTAGTATTTATATACAAGCACAAAGTAAAATATAGCATACACAAGCAATACACCCCCCCCCCCCCCAGGTTGGGGCTCTAAGGTTTCAATAAGCAGGTCCCTGAGTCCCCCACCCCTCTCACTAATGGTAGTGGTTATTCCCTATAAACTATTAGCAACTTACGAGTTAAGTCCCACTAGCGGAACGAGTCTCAGGAGCCCCACTCCGACTTTTCCAAAGTCAAAAGTGTACCAGTGCCCGAAATGCTTTGCGTTATAATAAATTCTCCTGGGGCTTTCTGGCCCTGTGGTCAGTCTTACCCGTTCCTGCAGGGGTTTGCCTACCGGAGTCCCTGGTAGTGTTATACTATCAGATGTCGTGGAGGGCTGTAACCATTGCTGACAGTGAGTAGCCCTTGCGGCTCTACAGGGGCAGTGGCTGGGCATTCGTGGAACTTCCTCTGGCGGTAATGCAATAAGTAAAATAATTCTCTTGGAGAAAACACCAATCAGTTCAATCACACTACACTAAATCAAATCACAAAAGTCACTCAATCAAAATCTTAAAGGACCCAAAAGGTAATTAGGAAAATTGGTTTAATGTTACGCAAGTTATAATAATCATATCACAATGAATAACATTCATACAAGCTACATTCATAAAAGACGCAGAAGCTGATTACAAAACATCATGAATATGAGAGACAACATTGCACCCATTACATTTCGTTATTAAAACCTGTTAATTTGAAAAAATCAGATTGGAAACCCTGCTAAATGTCACAAGTTGTTCACTGTTTCTCAAATAAAGAGTTAATAAAAGAGTGTTGACACGTTTCAGTGGTACAATGATATAAAGCCACCTTCTTCAGGACAGTAATATGGTTACCTCTCATGTGAGGTAGTGTTTACCCAGATAATGTAATAACTGTTAAAAGGGTAACACCAATGACCATTAAAGATCTGATCGATTATAGATGGAACTTCTGATACGCTCCAACAGGGATATGCTACATAGGAAGTTCTATAGACTAATCCTGTCGTGAACAATTCATAAGGTCCTTGATGAGATAGGTTGAATTTAAAACCTTAATAAAATATTCAGTGTAAAAATTGGAAAGCCATAGCGTGATAAGGAACTAATCAGTTCTCCAGGGGCTTTGATTGTCCAGGTGGTAATTACCATCTCAGGGACATAACCAGACACAATAGTAAGTCTTAGTAGCCCATAACATGGATGTTTTCATATCCTTCTGTGGCGAGACAGTTAGTTCCTCTGATCTCACAGGTGGGGAATGATCATTGTAGTTCTGATCCTCAGTCTGAACTTGGGAGCGCATGTCACCAAGGCATCTTCTCCTTCCTGACAACAACACAACCAGACAATATTCCTTGTCCTTCCAGATGGCCCACTCTGGCATACACAGTTACTGACCATACTCCGCACACAAGCGATGGCTTGATCGGCATAGCAGAAAGCTCCTCTTCATGGTGGCCCCCTCTGGCATATGGGGTCGCCAACTTCACTCTGCACACAGGCTATAAGTCGATAGGCACAGCAGTCATGCAATCTACACAACATCCCCCTCTGGCATACTACAAGATCGTCAACTTCACTCGGATCACTAGCTATGGTCCAATCAACATGGCCGTCAAACGATATTTTCCAGCAGCCACCTCTGCATACAGACGACAGCCGATCAGTGCACCAACTTTCTCCTCACCTCGCTACGGGTATCCACGCACTAGGATTCTCCCATTGACTTCACTCCCTCCAGGCTCTCCTCTTCTTCACATGGAACACTGGTCTTGGCAAGCAGGCAGACATTGGTGCTCCAGGGGCATGTGCTCTTGGATTTTCCTGGGTTGTGTCCCCTCACACAGCTGGGGGACTGGCAGACCTTAGCCCCAGTCCTGGTCACAAGCGGAAGTCTTGCACAGCTTCTCCCCTCAACACAGAGCCCGATTGGCTGCTTGACATTTTACAATTTTGTGGGCCTTAAGCTCTTCTTTATATAGTACTTTTCCAGACACCAAATGTGATTCAGGGTCTGAGTCTTTGAAGTTTGTGTTGGGGTCTGCTTCAATTTGAAGTGCCCACTTCTCTATCCTGTTCTTTGTTCAGAAAGCAGTCTGCTCAGCAGTAGAATCTCCAAATCTGATTGCCCCCACAACACAGGCATTGGAAGGGATTCGAGCTTCACACCTGGATGTCAGCCACAGTGATGTGCTTCAAAAGGTTACCCTAGATGCCCAGCCCTACTCTTTATGAATCTCTTTATCAGCCCCATCTCCTTCCTGAAATGTGCACAGGCCAGACCCCTTTCCTGTGACCTCTCCCTGAATTAAAGAGCACCCCTTGAAACATACTGAGAGCCTGTCTCTCCTTCCTCTATTGGGAGTCCCACCCAGCTCTCAGGAATGCAGCAATCTGCAAATCAGTCTCAGGGATTCCTCTATCTCGTAATGCTCCTCCAGTTGGTCCCAGTCTCCCAAAATAAAACCTAGAATCTTCCATGTATTGGATCATTCTCATGCACACATTCATACAGCACCCACATGTACTCTGCTCTGCGCTATATACTAACTTGATGTAGGCCATGGGTGAGTTAAGCGCGCAGCAGCAGAACTTTACATTTGTGAGCCTGCAGCCCTCGCTCCAGCGACATAGGTAAAAAGACCTGTTCACTTCTACTTCACTACGCAGTATGATGTCACCACTGGGCTTGTGCTGCATAACTCTTGACAAAGGCAGTAGCCTTTCACCTCAATGAGGGTAGCGCTTTGCACGCACCTCCCAGTTCAACAGGACTGCAATCCGTGAGACAGACTTATGTCATGGTGCACACAAATGATCAGTTTTCACCCATGACAACACAATGCAGCACCAGGGATCCTGATAGCGTTGCAGCAGGGGCACTCATGGCATGGGTCTATGTCCATCACCATGTGAGGGGCTTTTCCATCCCAACAATTTCTAAGCACTTCCTTTCCTATGCTTGGTGTAGGTACTGACCTCAAATGAAGAAACGCAGCAACATCTTGGATTGGGATATTCCATCAACTCCGAGCAGACTGACCACCATCTTGGAAACTGCATTTGCTAAGACAAATCTCCATCCTTATTTAGAAACTTATGGCGTTCACACTACCTTGAAGAAGGCCAAGTTTGACATTTTCTGTCCATGGGGTGTTCTAGAACTCAGCTACTGCCTCTTGTGCTCTGTGCTAATGGCAACCTGGGCTCCTGCAGGTGTGGCAAAGCTAAACTAGCTCTAGTGGTAAAAAAGACAAGCCTGTCGGACAAGGCGGGGCAACGACCTGGCAAGAGGCATGTAAGCAACTTTTCCTTCTTTTGAGTCTGTATGATCGTGGGTAAGCTGTCTGTACAGTTCTGGGACTGAACATGGCAAAGTACATGAATTCCTCCAGTATACACTTCCCAAATATTAAGAATCTCACACAAACAGCATTTAAGAAGTAAATGAAAGGAGGATCCCTCTTCACTGTCCTCACACTGACCTATGGAACTCTATCTTCCCAAAATTATGCCCAACCCCATATCAACACTCTTTCAATATTCAATAAATCTTTATTCGGATATAAAATATCCATAAAAGCACAGGTCAGAGTACCAGCAAAAATACATACATTTAAGAACAATACACAATTTAAAAGGCAATAAGCACAAAGGGGCTTATCGTGTTCAACAAGGAATATGATAAAAATACATATATTATAAAAAGGACAAAATGTGCAAAGCAGCCACTTCTTAAAAGCGTATGGCAAAATTGCCCATGACAGGTAGCAGCATAATATGATAAAGTGAAATTAGATGGTTAACAAATAGCAGTATAATATAATAAGGGTGCAATCAAATGTAAGCAAAATCGCAGCATAGTATATTAGAGTGCAATCAAGTATAAACTGTAAAATAAGGACCATAATATGCAAGACAACAATTTCTACAGAACACCATCCAAAGTCCAAACTTATGGTCCGTCAAATAGCAGCAAGATGTAATTAAGTGAAAAAATTAATAAAGCACATTGAGGCCCGTGTGTAGATCAGGGCTTGAAAGTTGTCATTGTTTGTAGCAAGAGTTTTAAAACAAACTACCACCTGAGGACATATATTTACCCAAATCAAACGTCCGCCTGATGGGTGGCCTAGCTTGGGGGCGGGTACTGTAATATTAAAACATACAAATCCCTCTAGGTATAAATCCCTTGTTGCCCAAGTTTCTTGAAACATGAGGATTTAATTTTTTTGAACGATATTGACCCAATCTTCAGAAGTTATTTTAGATAATAAACCGGCAACATTCCAGCTTAGCACATGTACCTTTGGGTCAGGTGGTTCTGGGATATCATGTCCTAAGGAATTGAGCATGGGTCTGTGGAAATCAAAAATAATTTCTGTTCCCATATGCTGAAGCAATATTGTCTGTGGCATCCATTTTGTTAGCTTTGTAATTCTTCTGTCTTCACTGCTGCCCCTTCTATTCTGCTTGTGTCATCAACTTTAGTTAACTCCTTTTGTACTGAGCCAAAGCAATGTATGTGCTGAGAAAAGGCCTGTAACTGCTGAAATGCCCCTGGTTAAAGATGGAACTGTCAGATATTTTGTGCTGCTGTGAACAGTTCTGTTCCCCCTCCATCTTTGCTGACTAAGTGATTACTCATCTGCCCATGTCTGGCTGTAACTTTTTCTGTGTAGGCCTGTACCTTTTATTTGTATCCACATGCTTACTCTGCAACGAAGTCTGTATATAAGCACCATGGCCTGTTTATTCAATGTACTACCTCCTGGATCACTTGGGGGTGTTGTATGGACGTGGTCCCCCTCATGAGCGATTAATAAACGTGTTCTTTGAATTCCAGCCTCAGTGTCAATCTCAATGTTGTTGGTCTATGGACCCGTGAACAAGATAAGGGTGAACCCTGCACCGGTGTCCCCATTAAAAGGCACATTTCTAAAGGTCTAGAGGCAACAGCATGGCTCTAGAGGGAACAACACTCTTTAGAGAGACTCTGAAAACCTGGGTGTTTGAAAGCACATAGGAAACCTATTCACCACTCACTCAATTAAATCAAACACATGATCCACACAAAATAAGTCAACCAATCGCCTTGCCTCTTTATTTTTCAATATTATCATTTTCTGTCTCTCATCCCACACAACACCTAAACATCCAGCCCATATCTAATACATATTTAACACCTATCCCCCATACTCAAACATCATAACTTCTAGAACCCACAATCGGCCTTCTATCTCAAGAGGGTTTCGTGATCGTCCTGATCTTTCCCACACCCCCTTACCATCCCTCATTTGCTCTTCACAAGCCCACTTCACAAGCCCACCTGTCCCCCTTTCTATCTCTAAACCAACCCTCCTAAGGGCAAATACACTCACATCTGACATGCGTCTGACCATTGTATCATATCCTCCCCAAATGTCTTGATGTGGCATCTCCCCATTGTCATCATCCTCATTTGGTTACCCTCCCACTCCAACACCATACGCGACCACAGTACATCATAATAAAAGTACCATACCATACCAAAATATGCCCAAATTTCAGAAACTGAAACCTCCCTAATCTACATACCAGTTACCGACCCATTTCTCAATTCCCAACGATCTGTAACCCCATATTACGCCCAATACAACTCTACTTTCCTCTCAATCACAAACCAATCAGTTGAACCCTCAATGCAGGCTAGGACAGACACAGTTTGGGATTGCCCTGAAATTCTTTTAACCCTCACTGTTCCCTCTGCAAAGACCTTGGATTGACTATTGACAGCCTACTACCTTACATCAGACTGTTCGACCAGTTTCCACCTTGAAATTCTAGAACTCCCAAAGCAGAAGCTATATTGGTCCCAAATATTAAACAGCTTTAATCATTATTTAGGAGGGCAGTATGGGGAATTCAGCTCTCTGCCAAAGGATAAACAGGAAAACTAGGCGAACCATGGACAAGGGATGTCGACCACAAAAGAATACTAGACAGTCAGAAAATCAAAAGATAGCCTTGGACTAACATTATGGGCACACATCAGCAAGGTTAGATGCAAATTGTGCACCATCATATTTGTTCCCTGACTACATAAGCCAGTGGAGTACTACAGTAAAGCTTTTTGGGTACTTGGAGCTATTAGAAGAATACAACACTCGCTAACCACAAGGTCAATGAACCAAACTTGTCACAGACAACAATCTTCTGACACAGGTCAGGTGCAGGGCTGTAAGGCTTAAATTCCAACTGCAAACCACCATGTAGAGATGATTCACTACACATAGGTTAGAAGGTTGCAAGGATTACTCCTCCTTATGGAACATTGTCATAAGGATACCCTCCTCCTCCAAACCACACACAAACCAGAGGTGACTCAAGAATAATATTCCCCTGTAAGAAGGCTCCACTGGATGAATCAGAAATGCAGACCATGGTCTGTATTAGCTCCAAGAGATCAAGTAATTGGTGAATGCTGCGCTATATAAATAGCCAGTGACATAAGATAAACTTAAATGCACACATAAACCAACACACCTACAGCCACACATGGACAAAATCTATGCCTGTAGAATAAACATGCCAATAAATGTACAGGACCTACATGCAACCGTACTCGCTGACCATCATAAATGCTCAGCGAGCATTTATGATGCTCGCTGAGCATCATAAATGCAAAACCAAACATATGTTCAGTAGATATTCAAATATCCATGCACAGACCAACGCACAAAGGTGTTCAATACTACAGGTTCTGTCCCAAAACAAAATATGTGCACCCCTCGCATGCAGCTGGACAGAATACAGGCAGCACAACATAGATACAAATGGACAGATGGAGTAATTCCTAATTCACCAATACACTGAGGACCCAAAACTCTAAATTAAAGGATCCTAGGCTCCTGCCATCAAATGCTTTAAGCACTACTTCAGACAAAATCATGTGTGAGTGCACTCCTCCTCATGGTAGGTGTAGGTTTGGATAGGGTCAGAGGGCACACAGAACACAGGAAGCGCGTGAGGAAGTCACAGGATATAGGTGCAAAAAAGGCAATTGCCTCTGACACCATGAATTGTACACTTGATTTATCCCAATGTCCTATTTTATTGACATTGTAAGCAATTTGATTTTTGCATTTTTCTTCAAAAAACTTTTTCAGTATTGCACAATAGGGTGATAGCACATTTGTTTAGAACATTTCCATTAGAAAAAATACATTCAACAGAAAAACAATGATTAACTTAAATACTTTACGACATTTCATTGTATTACATAAAGGCAACAATCGACAATTTACAACATTTAAAGAAAAAACATTAAAGAAAAAACTCTGATCTTGATGTTATTATTCTTAAAACATACACAAAATGAGCTTGCAGATTTGTTATTGTACCAAAATTCGCTAGAACAGTCCTACTTTCTTTCACTGAGTAAACTATTCTTTGAGGTATAATGATTTCCAACAAAGAAACAGTGAATTTTGTCCTGTATCGGGTCGGAGAAATGTTTTAAGGTTTCTTTGGCCGTTATTGTGAGATACGTCTCTCACTATATGTCCTATTGGTATATTAGATCATAGGGCATCTAGTTCTCCTGGCCCGTATGTTATGCCTACGCGTTTCGACCTTCTTTTAAATATCAGGATATGATTTGGGGAAGGTCTTCATCAGGGCTCATGGTAGTCTTGTGTAGGACATCATGCTATACCTGTGGGGTTGTAAGGAGTATGTTTTAGTGGGGGGATCAGAAGTCTTATATACATTTGTGTTAAGTAAATATTAAGGATCACGTACCCTTTGCGGTTGAGCGGTGTTTGTTCTTTAACTTTGTCTTTCTTATCTTTACATGGCATCAAATGATGGAACAGCCGGTAAGGTGGTGCTTTCTTTTTGGTTAAATCAATGTTTGAAAGTCTTTACCGGGAGGTTTCTGGAAGACAACCTGGAGGCAGGACAAGGATAGGCATTCAGGTTAATTAATTGTTATGTGGCTCATATTTTGATTGTCTAACTCTATTGAGTAGATTAGCGTGTTTTCATTTTTAAGTGAATCTGTTCTCCCGGGGGGGGGGGCGGTGTTGTTGCGTGATTGTTTAACCCACGTGTTTGGTAGGGCGTCATGCTCGGTGTGCCTCCCCATACTCTGAACTTTGTGAGGCACGGCGCATTCAGGGTTAATAGTTCATACCTTATTGTTAGTGTCTTGCCGCCTGGTATCTGGGTTTCATTTGAACAGTTCCCAGTGCGTTCTCTCTCCGTGGCGATATTCTCCTGTGTCGGCGTTTCATCAGTGACATGGATTTCACAGTGAAGTTGTCCATTGGTTGTTTTATTGCTTTTCTTTTTTGTGCTCGTTTCTAATAGGTTGCGCTCGCTCGCGTTTTGAGAGCTCCTTCCTTATTGGAGATGAGGCCGGTTTCCATGACGCGTTGCGCTTTCTGTGGGTTCCGAGTTGTCCGGACTGTGTTGCCTGTGGCAGCATGTGATTTTATCGAACCCCATTTCAAATAAATCGTCTCATTTGTCATATGTAGTTCATGACAAGTCAGCGGCATGTGGTAGAGCTGGTTGCCGATTTTTTGTTAGTACGCTTTGTCTCACTCTGCAGTAATTTCATTGGCTGAGCTACACTCTAGGTTAGACTCCGCTTTCCCGTTGGTCGGAGTGCCTGTTGTCATGGTTTCAGGAAGCTTTCGGTCGTCCCGAGTTAATGGAAGCTATTTGTTGTTGTTTTTTATTACTGAAATGATGCCGGTGTGTTTTTAGAGGTCATCTTTAAATTTTTGAAATGCATTATCGTGCATTTTCGGTATTGTCACGTCGTGCTGATTGCATATTTTGTGGTTGAGTATGGTTCCGGTCTGTTTCTTTGACGTGTGGATAATGTTGTTGAAAAGCCATATGGGACATGTGGGGTAGGGGTTGATAACTTTATTTGAAACAAATGGTGTTTGATGGCTAGCGTTAGTCTTTAACAGGCACGGCGAGTATTTTTCTTTTCAAAGTAATATCAGTAAATCATTTTTAGTCTCATGTTGGTTGGCCTCATGACATCATTTTTCCATAGTGATCCGTGTGGAGGCATTGTTGGGAATATGGAATCTTTCTGACATAGTGTGGAGGAGCTTTGTCAAACAAAACTGGAAATTTCTGCAAGTTCATTCAATCCATTATCGACAGTGCCGAGATACATGATTGTTGTAGCTTCCTTCTTTGATAAATTATGGGGCACATTTTTGCCTTTAATGTGTTTGACCACTGTCCATTTTATGTCATCTGGTCCATGGTTCATAGCAATACAGTGTGGGACCATGGGTGCATCTACTTTCTTGCATCTGATTCTTGAGCGGTGTTGTGATATTCTTGCTTTAACTGGTTGGCTTGTTTTGCCCACATCGACAAGATCACATGGGCACACTATGCAATATATAACATTAGTTGTGTTACAGTTCGTGAAGTCGTCATGTTTGATTTGTTTTAGTCCGTATGTAAATGTGGTTCCTTCCAGTGTGCTTGAACACGACACACAGTTTCCGCATTTCTTATGTCCTTTAATTGGTGGGAGGTTTAGGAGGGCATGGATGGTGGTGTTTTGTGGAGGTAGAGAAGTGTCTGCACGGACCAGTTTGTTTTTCACATTCTCATTCTTTTTTAGTGCAAATATTGGTAAGGTTTCAAAGGGTTTCAAGCTTTTTACTGTATTCCAGTTTTGGCGGACGATCTTCTTTATTTGGGTTGTGGCTCCTGAAAATGTGGTCACGCAAACTATTGGCGTTTCTTCCTTTCTTTTTTCTTTTGGGGTCAGGAGAGTTTCTCTGGGGATATACCATGTTCTTTTCATTGTTCGCTTCAGTAATTTTCTTGGGTATCCCCTCTCTAGTAGCTTTTCCATCAGTTCTTTGGCATTTAAGAAATAGTCAGTTTTCTTAGAACAATTTCTGCGCAGCCGCATGAATTGACTTAGAGGTAAGTTCTCTCGAAGATTGCGTTGATGAAAACTAGAGAAATGAAGAAAATTACTGAAACGAACAATGAAAAGAACATGGTATATCCCCAGAAAAACTCTCCTGACCCCAAAAGAAAAAACAAAGGAAGAAACGCCAATAGTTTGCGTGACCACATTTTCAGGAGCCACAACCCAAATAAAGAAGATCGTCCGCCAAAACTGGAATACAGTAAAAAGCTTGAAACCCTTTGAAACCTTACCAATATTTGCACTAAAAAAGAATGAGAATGTGAAAAACAAACTGGTCCGTGCAGACACTTCTCTACCTCCACAAAACACCACCATCCATGCCCTCCTAAACCTCCCACCAATTAAAGGGCATAAGAAATGCGGAAACTGTGTGTCGTGTTCAAGCACACTGGAAGGAACCACATTTACATACGGACTAAAACAAATCAAACATGACGACTTCACGAACTGTAACACAACTAATGTTATATATTGCATAGTGTCCCCATGTGATCTTGTCGATGTGGGCAAAACAAGCCAACCAGTTAAAGCAAGAATATCACAACACCGCTCAAGAATCAGATGCAAGAAAGTAGATGCACCCATGGTCCCACACTGTATTGCTATGAACCATGGACCAGATGACATAAAATGGACAGTGGTCAAACACATTAAAGGCAAAAATGTGCCCCATAATTTATCAAAGCAGGAAGCTACAACAATCATGTATCTCGGCACTGTCGATAATGGATTGAATGAACTTGCAGAAATTTCCAGTTTTGTTTGACAAAGCTCCTCCACACTATGTCAGAAAGATTCCATATTCCCAACAATGCCTCCACACGGATCAGTATGGAGAAATGATGTCATGAGGCCAACCAACATGAGACTAAAAATGATTTACTGATATTACTTCGAAAAGAAAAATACTCGCTGTGCCTGTTAAAGACTAACGCTAGCCATCAAACACCATTTGTTTCAAATAAAGTTATCAACCCCTACCCCACATGTCCCATATGGCTTTTCAACAACATTATCCACACGTCAAAGAAACAGACCGGAACCATACTCAACCACAAAATATGCAATCAGCACGACGTGACAATACCGAAAATGCACGATAATGCCTTTCAAAAATTTAAAGATGACCTCTAAAAACACACCGGCATCATTTCAGTAATAAAAAACAACAACAAATAGCTTCCATTAACTCGGGACGACCGAAAGCTTCCTGAAACCATGACAACAGGCACTCCGACCAACGGGAAAGCGGAGTCTAACCTAGAGTGTAGCTCAGCCAATGAAATTACTGCAGAGTGAGACAAAGCGTACTAACAAAAAATCGGCAACCAGCTCTACCACATGCCGCTGTCTTGTCATGAACTACATATGACAAATGAGACGATTTATTTAAAATGGGGTTCGATAAAATCACATGCTGCCACAGGCAACACAGTCCGGACAACTCGGAACCCACAGAAAGCGCAACGCGTCATGGAAACCGGCCTCATCTCCAATAAGGAAGGAGCTCTCAAAACGCGAGCGAGCGCAACCTATTAGAAACGAGCACAAAAAAGAAAAGCAATAAAACAACCAATGGACAACTTCACTGTGAAATCCATGTCACTGATGAAACGCCGACACAGGAGAATATCGCCACGGAGAGAGAACGCACTGGGAACTGTTCAAATGAAACCCAGATACCAGGCGGCAAGACACTAACAATAAGGTATGAACTATTAACCCTGAATGCGCCGTGCCTCACAAAGTTCAGAGTATGGGGAGGCACACCGAGCATGACGCCCTACCAAACACGTGGGTTAAACAATCACGCAACAACACCGCCCCCCCCCGGGAGAACAGATTCACTTAAAAATGAAAACACGCTAATCTACTCAATAGAGTTAGACAATCAAAATATGAGCCACATAACAATTAATTAACCTGAATGCCTATCCTTGTCCTGCCTCCAGGTTGTCTTCCAGAAACCTCCCGGTAAAGACTTTCAAACATTGATTTAACCAAAAAGAAAGCACCACCTTACCGGCTGTTCCATCATTTGATGCCATGTAAAGATAAGAAAGACAAAGTTAAAGAACAAACACCGCTCAACCGCAAAGGGTACGTGATCCTTAATATTTACTTAACACAAATGTATATAAGACTTCTGATCCCCCCACTAAAACATACTCCTTACAACCCCACAGGTATAGCATGATGTCCTACACAAGACTACCATGAGCCCTGATGAAGACCTTCCCCAAATCATATCCTGATATTTAAAAGAAGGTCGAAACGCGTAGGCATAACATACGGGCCAGGAGAACTAGATGCCCTATGATCTAATATACCAATAGGACATATAGTGAGAGACGTATCTCACAATAACGGCCAAAGAAACCTTAAAACATTTCTCCGACCCGATACAGGACAAAATTCACTGTTTCTTTGTTGGAAATCATTATACCTCAAAGAATAGTTTACTCAGTGAAAGAAAGTAGGACTGTTCTAGCGAATTTGGTACAATAACAAATCTGCAAGCTCATTTTGTGTATGTTTTAAGAATAATAACATCAAGATCAGAGTTTTTTCTTTAATGTTTTTTCTTTAAATGTTGTAAATTGTCGATTGTTGCCTTTATGTAATACAATGAAATGTCGTAAAGTATTTAAGTTAATCATTGTTTTTCTGTTGAATGTATTTTTTCTAATGGAAATGTTCTAAACAAATGTGCTATCACCCTATTGTGCAATACTGAAAAAGTTTTTTGAAGAAAAATGCAAAAATCTAATTGCTTACAATGTCAATAAAATAGGACATTGGGATAAATCAAGTGTACAATTCATGGTGTCAGAGGCAATTGCCTTTTTTGCTAAATTTTGACCTGATTCCAGCCTCTGACTACCTTAAACGAATCAAACCCCTGTTTAGCTTGCTTACAGGATATAGGTGCATCATAGGTTTAGAGGAAGGATAAAACCGGAGGCATGGGCGGAGTTATAAAATGATGGTGAACAGCAGGAGCCGCTCATGGCGGCATTCATGAGGTGTATCGGTTGTATTAACAGGTAAGGGATATAAAGGGAAAGGGTGGGTGAGATTGATGTTATGGACAGAAGTGTGTAATCATGGGAGTTTAGGAATTAAAGGGGTGATTAGTCTCAATTTGCATGGGTATTTTGGATTGGCAATTGACATTAGTGGTGAGGTTGGATTATACTTTTCTGCCGTTTGAGCTTAGAAGGGTAAGAATTTGAGCTCAATATTCACACAACAGTGTGTTTTTGGCCATGGGAGGGTATTTGGGATAGTGGTTTTTGGCAATAAGGGTTATATTGCTGATTTTGTATGCGTTATTTCATATTATATTTGCATGGATTGGTCAGCGGAGCTGTTTCTTTTATTTTGTCGTAGAACCCCCTGATGAAGAGCCGTATGGCTCAAAATGCATTGGGTCTGCATACATCGTATTGTACAACGACTTCATAATTGATTCATCTGTATTAAACGTGCCGTTGTACAAAGCCGTAACAGGCATACAGCTGGAGAATGTCCGTAGTGATGAAATGAACAAGGTTAAGTAAAAAAGAATTGGTTTAATGAACTGAATAACTAGTTTACTAAACAGTACTGGATACATTATTAATTACATTAATAAGGCTCTGTGAGTGCGTGGCGCTGAGGTGCAGACAGAGAAGGGGCAATTACGTTTATTTTTAAACCTTTTTTGAGTCGTTTTTAAAGTTGTATTGTAAGGGCTATGAATATATTTTTTAATCTACTTACTCCAGGCATGCTAAGGGGGCGATCTCCCTTTCTCCCACACGGTTAGTTCTATCACCGCTCTCCTGATTGCGGGGTCCGTCCGTGCGAGCGAACCCGCCATCTTTGGAGTTAGCTGTTCAGCTCTCGACGCTGGCTAGGCATAAAAACAGATGGTGGCGCGAGTGCGCCGATTGTGCGCCAAAGGCGCGCTAAAGGCAAGCCCGTCTGTGCCCGTTCGCGCCAAGGACGCGCTCAGCGCCAGCCACGCTGCCACTCCTTTTAGATATTCTGGATCTGTTGCAGGTGGGTGCACCATTAGGTATACTGGTGATGAACTACGCAACATAGGGGAGTGGGGTAAAGGTATGGGGAGTATTAGATTTGTGGAATCAGCTTCACCGGCCTTATATTTTGTGAATAAAGATCTGCTGCCCTGTGGGCTTTTGAATGTAAGATCGTTGCCCAAACACTGTGTAGAAATCCAATTGCTGCTGGAGCATCATGGTTTGGATGTTCTGTTCATGACGGAAACCTGGACTCGTCCGGAGTGTGATGCTGACCTGGGTATGGCTTGTCCGCCCGGCTATAAATTCTGTCATAAACCAAGACTGGGTGGGAGAGGGGGGGATTGGGGTGTTTTAAAAGACTCCTGGGATCTGGTCACTATTGATATTGATGAGATTGAGGGATTTGATCTCTTAGGCTTTGCCATTAAAAACGTACATGCCCATGTGTTAACAGGGATTATTTACTATAGGGACCCTGGGGGTTTTACGGTGCTTCAGCAACAGCTACTACTGGAGATCTTCACTAACCTGGCCGCCATACATCATAGATTGGTTATATTGGGAGATTTCAATCTTTGGCTGAATGGATCCCTTGATATCTGAACGTCCTTCATTCCTGTGAGGGTCTTGGTCTTCTTCAGCGTGTGGAAGAAGCAACCCACAAGGGAGTCCAAATTCTTGATCTGATCTGCTCTGAAGAGTATCATCTCAATATTACGGAAATACTGCCTTTGGTCTGGTCAGACCATTTTTTGATTACATTTGCAGTGGACATGGCTAAGCAGAATCACAGAGTAACTGATGTTAGGAAAAATGATGTTGGTGGAGACTGGAAGGCGCTTTTACGCAAGCGGGGCTTAGTTCCTTTGTTTTTGGTAGACGATCGCTTTTCAGTAGTTAAGCCGGTAGGCAAAAATTATACCTCCCTTTGCGCGAAGATCACGGCAGATTTAGACGCATCTGTACCATTAAAAAGTCATAGAACTAGGGGCAGACCTTCGGCTCCGTGGTTCAATGACAACTTAAAAACCATAAAATTGGATTGTAAATGTGCAGAGATGTGGAGACGGGGTTATTCAGATTTGGACAAACATACATGGAGATTTAAGATCATGTGTTATAAAAAGGAGATAAGTAGGGTCAAGGCAGAATATTTTTCTAATGTGATTCTCAATGCCCCCAATACTTCAAAAAGTATTTTTAATATTCTGAACAGTCTCACTAACCCAGAGTGTGCAAAAAAGCAGATACCCCCTCCCAGGAACTGTGTAATAATTTAGCTAAGTTTTTCCATCTTAAAATCAAAATTATTATTGATGAGTTGGGAGAGGAGAATAGGCAGGTAGTGCTTGAAACCACTGACACTGTGGGTATTAGTGATACGAGGAAGAAGGTTGATGATGTCTCTATCTCCTACCCAGATATCATGAATGTTTGCGCCTTTGACCTCTGAAGATTTTTGTAAAGTAGCACAGGGTATTTCATCAGGCTCCCCCTTAGACCCTTTACCTCACAAAATCTGGAAGACTTTTGAGACAGAATTGCAGAATTGTTTCCTACTCTGCGGTTAATTTGTAATCAGTCCCTCATTAGTGGGGTAGTGCTGTTGCAGTGGAAACAAGCTTTAGTGACCCCTCTGCTCAAAAAGGCCTCTCTGGATCTGCAATGTCCTAAGAATTATAGGCCGATCTCCCTCTTGCCCTTTCCGGCCAAAATTACGGAAAAAGTGATTGGTAGGACACTCTCCAATCATCTGTAGCAGTATAAATTGTTTGAGGAGGCTCAGTTTGGCTTTCGGCCGGCACATGGTACAGAGTCGGCCCTGGTGACCGTGATCGACGAACTTCGGACGCGGGCAGGCAGGGGTCAGGAAGCTATTCTTATTCTGCTCGACCTGTCTGCCGCGTTCGACACGGTCAATCATGGGACTCTGTTGAGCAGGCTGGAGAAGGTGGGGGTGAAGGGCTGTGCTCTTCAGTGGTTTCAATCTTTCCTCATGGGTCGTACGCAGGCAGTGTCTCTTCCCCCTTATCGGTCTGATTTGATTAATATCACACATGGGGTGCCACAGGGCTCGGCAATCAGTCCGATTCTTTTTAATATATATATGAAACCTCTGATTGCAGTCGTTAAAGAGTACAGGATTAACATCACATATTACGCCGATGACACGCAGCTCATTTTCTCATTGGAGGGAGAGCCACCTACTTCTCCCGAGGAGTTCCATTGCTGCTTGCGTGATACGGCTCAGTGGCTGAGGGGCAACTCACTACAATGTAATGCCGGCAAGACGGAGGTGCTCTTCTGCTCAGCGGATCGGGTTACCTCGGTGCTGCCCAGTAACTTCTGGCCTAGCGATATGTTAACCGCAGTGAGTCCAGTCAATAAGGTTTGCAACCTGGGCATCCTGTTTAATAACAAGCTGACCATGGAGGCTCAGGTTACTAGAAAGGTGGGTAGCTGCCCTGAGATTATTAGATCCTTATGTAAAATTCTTTCTTTATTACCCCCTCAGGCACGGGCATTGGTTGTACAGAGTACAGTCCTGAGCAGACTGGATTATTGCAATGTCCTTCTGCTAGAATCTCCAAAGTCTCTTTTGGATCGACTTCTTAGAATTCAGTCGACCGCAGCCAAACTTGCTTTGGGCTGGCCTAGAATGTCTTCGTCCTCTCGGGCCCTGGCAGAATTGCATTGGCTTCCAGTGGGACAGAGAATTCAGTTTAAGTCCCTCTGCTTAGTGTTTAAAGCCCTGCATGGGTTGGGTCCTGTCTCGTTGCAGAGGAAATTTGAGTGGTATGTTCCAGCTAGAAACCTTTGTTCCCCCTCAGCAAGATTAGTTAAGATCTCGAGGTTAAGGAAAGTCCGAACAGGTGGCAGAACCTTTACGGCTGCTGTGGCCAGGTTGTGGAATGGGCTTCCCCTAGAATTGAGGCAAGTCAGTGATCTCTTTCTTTTTAGAAGAAGACTAAAAACATTGCTGTTTCCGAAAATTTAAGGTGCTGTACTGTTTTGGATTAGTTCCTACCTTGTTTCTCTGCTGCACGTTCTCTGCTATGTACTTTGAGTTTGCCAGGGTGCCTGTCAGGTGACAAAGCGCTTTAGAAATGAAATAAATAAATAAATAAACATTGGTGAATTTGGGGGATGAATCCTGCCTTCGCAGTGCGACAGAGTGAGCATGAGAAGTGTGCCCTGCATTGTTGTATACTCAAGCACTACTTCAGCATAATTCAGAGCTGTATGTCCAGCACCTACCTGAAACCAAACCCCATCACTGACAAATTCTTTCTTTCTTCAACAACAACAACAAACAATAACAACTAGTTTAATATTGGCTCAACTACATGAACCTCGGTAAGGTCAAACTTCTGCTCCCAAGCCAAGTCATTCTGATTTACCCTAAATACTGACATCCCCCTCCGGTACCTTATCGCTAAGGAGAACATGATGGCCTTGTACCAGCACTGTCTATTAAAGAAGGTGAAACTCCCCTCTTCAGATAATGATTTCAGATCAGTCGGGCAAGCCCTCATACACTTTAGGCTGAAAGGTGGCAACGCCTTACTTCCACCTTCCAGGCTATATGGTGACTCCCTGAAAGACACTCTGCATATCACAGCATGCTTCATAAAGAGCCAGAAGACATTCGGCCACATCCTCCCTACTCTAGTTGGGTTCCACAGGCTTTCCTTAATGGCCAGTCCCATGTTCAAGACCAGCTGCATCATCTACTAGTCCAACACAGCTGGCATTTCTACCTCTCTGATTGACAGAATAGCCGTCTCTGGTGGTTCTAAGTAAACCTACAGTAAAGGCCTCATCAGACTGTAGACAAAGAAGTGCCGAAAAGGAAAATCTTGAAATTGCCCTTCTCCATCCATGCACTCGGGGACTGAAATAATATCCCCATAACCATCCAGAATCTTCCAATACTAACTCAACTTGGGCATGAGTTGAAGATTAACCACTTTACAGAAGACTATTTGATCCAGTAAAGATCCACTTTCCCTTTCAGAAGCTGGGAACATGCCTGTACAATGCTCTGTATATTTATTTTTACTATGTACAGTTGTTTGCTGCCCTCAGTTAGGTTTATGTTTTTCAGATACCACATACGTACACGTGTTGAGCTACTCTGAGAAGCCAAAATTGTTCACAGGCAATTTTTTCCTAACGTTCAAGAATAGGACGGCATTGGGGCTATTTCGGTTGAGGCATTATTATTACAGGAAGTAAAAAAATATCTGGGAGGGTAAACTCAATATTTATGTAAAAGCCTTTATAAATATTGTCAGGATATTTGGGTCACATGTTGAGGCTATGTAAGGGACACGTTTGCGCTAGCTTGAGTTCCAGGTTTTTTTACTTTGTTGTACCATATAGTTTGCCCTCAGTTAGATTCTAGACAATCCAAGAATCCAATATTTTTGCTTGCTTGAGCGACCGAGGTTGGACAGCTGTGGGAGGGGGGTGCTTTGTGACAGGATCTTCATTGTGACCAGATGACTTTATCAGAGGCAGAGTTGAAATGCCACTAGCCACAATATAAAGTAATAATCCAGTTTAAATTTTTGAAACTATCTTTAAATTTTGAGGGATTTGCAAGATTATTAATTCAGAAACACTAATCCTAAAGAGTGATAATTAGGTTTATGTATTTATGCTGGTGTTTTTATAGTGCAACCCTGGTTTGAAAGCAACAACGTACTGTATGCCAATTTAATGGACCAAACCAGATAGGGGAACATTTGAGACTCTTGCAAACATGAACATTAATTTGTTAGGCAAGGGGGACTAAAAGTGTCATCATTAAGTGTTGATGAGGTGGGTCTCTAGTTCCTTTATGGCATACAATTAAATGACATGGATGTCTGGGCCAGTCTTTTTATGTCACTAAACCGTGCCTGCTGCATCCACCTTGTGTCCCCTGAGGGACAGCGCGTTTGAACGATTCCCTCTCAGCAGATTATATTTTTCCCCAGAAAGGAACAGTGCTCCACAAGGCTGGATATATTTTTGAGTCTTTCTGAGGTAGCCTCAAGCTTTTCAGTAAAACACATAGATTAGGTAAATTATTAAAATGACACTGAGGAGATTGGGATTTTAGGTAGACTTGGCACTGTGTTCCAGATATGTGAAAATTCATTTTTTTTTTATAGTTGCAGCTTTAACTAAATGTGTTTTTTGGCTTTAAGTAAAACATAATTAAATTTACCGAGAGATACAATTCTCTGGGTTCGAATTCAAAGGAGCCACTCCCCTACAAGACCAGTTCCGATCACACAGGAACATACCCTTTTACAACTTGTTCCTGGGAATCTTCTGCCGGAGCAACAACTTCATTTGTTCAGTGTCTTTTATGCACACCCATGCACAAGGGATAACTTCCACAGGTATCAGATAGTAAACATTTCCGGTTATAGCTGGTCTACTGGTTTTGTTATTGGTGACCTTAACACATACGGGCTGTCCTGTGTTCAGTATGTGTGTTTTGTGGATTTCAGTGGTGGTTTCTCAGTGTTTTTGAAACCTTTTGAAATCGGTGCTTACAGTGTTTATTCAGCTGCCTAACCCCCAAAATAGACAAAACCGGTGCTTTCCAGTGTTTACAAAATGTTTTTTTGGCAGTTATTGTTATAAAATACATATTTAATTTAAAAGAGATGCAGTGTCTTCTCATTCACAATGTGTCCAGTGGACTTGAGATTGACCATTCTAAACATATAAAGTCTGCGTGTTGCACTCTCACTCACATGCATTATCCTTTCTGACATCTCTTTAACTTATACTCACTCGGCCAGGAGTCTGTTTACAGGACTATTAATGGATTTTAAAAAGTTAGTGTTCTATTCAAATGTTGTAATAAAAAAAAATCCTGGATAGAATTGGGGTAGGGGTAATTCACCTACTCCCTACTGATTATCATGAAATTGTAGGGTTGGTCACCCCTGCCAACAGCATAGTATATTGTGAATCCTTTCCAATTTAGAATTGTAGGAAGGTGGATACCTGACTATGGTTGCCCCCAACTTTTTTTGCCTGGTGTTTTGCTGGTTTTCCGACTTAGTTGGCCTGGGGCCCTGCCAATCAGGACCCCAGGCCTACTGCTCTCTCTCTAAAATGGATTCCATGTACCTTAGGTACATTTCCAATTGGTACTGGGCCACCTTATCAGACCCTGTAACTCAGGGCATAGGTGTACCCAGGGCCTACCAGGGGCTGAAGCATGTATTATGCCACCTCTGGATGGCCATCTAAATCTGACACAACTGGCTGCACAACAGCTGGGGCAAGGTGGTGTACTCACCCTTTGCTTTAGATATAGTATACCTATGTTTAACCCTAAAAATGGACACACAGATTCCTATCAGTCCCTCCTATGGCAGGCCTTGACAATCCTGAAGGCAGAGTGCTTGGAATCGTGTGAGATGGTGCTCTGGCATGAGCTGAGCCCGTTTGCAGCTTGCGGAACCAAGTCCTAATAGCTGTTCCATGATAACGCATACCATATACTCTTAAGTGCATTATAATCCTCGCGGTTAAATGCTATCTCTGGTATTGCTTTATCAAAACATGTCGAGTAAGGTGTCATACGAATTGGAATACTAACCCCTCGCCAATTCTGGCGACGGGGTTAGCATTCCACCCTTCTAGAGGGACACAACATGTATGTAACTGTGAACCCCGGTTAAAGTTAACTGAAGCCTCAGCTCCACAAAATGGATGCTGCCACCACAGACACGAGTCTGACCTCCTGCTGCTGGGAGTCCTTCCAGCGAGGAGAGCCTGGACAAAGGGTTTCCTGTCAGGGGCGGTGCTAGCACCATCCCAGACATGGTTTTGTGTATCCTGGGTAGGCAGGGCTTTACAGGAAGGTGACTGCTGAGTGGCACCCCGGTGCTCACTACGCATCTGCCGGCTAGAACCAGTTCCAGGGGCACACCAGCCCCTGACCTGGGGAAAGTCCGGCATGGGAGAGGGTTGTAACCACCCCCCTTCCTGGTCCCACCCCTAGGGCAGGACCTAGTCGCGTACCCACCCCTTTCTTTAGGATAAAGGCAGGAGCGGGGACCCTTCCAAATTAGATCATCTTTGAATCAAGAAACGACTTTCTACGAAAGGACTTCAAGACTCTTCTCAAGATTTCTCCCTTGTGACTAAGGAGTAGTCACCCTGCATCCGCAGGCACCATCTAAGAACTCTGCGGTTTGCTGCACGTCCTTCCTCAGGAATCCGACCGACCAGCACGACGAGACCCGGCTTCCCTGGCACCTCTGACCTCTACCTACCTCTACAGCTAAGCTGAGAACCGTAGGTGCGACGAGACCTTGAGGGACCGGCCATCATCAGAACTGCACAGCTCTTATCCAGCACGACCGCCGAGGGATCCTCTGGTGAGTGCTTTGGGGTCCGAGAAGCCCCGACCCTGAGCAGCTCCAGCACCGAAGTCCAGCCTCCCAGCATCTCCCCGATCTGCGTGGGGCCCTTCTGCTTTTTGCTGCTCACCGCGTTGTTTGGCTACTAGCCCGCTGGCTTGTGGCCTTCCTAACGACGCCCGACGACATCACCGCTGCTGGTCTGGTTGCTCCAGACTGGCCCTTGCTCCCTTCCAAAAGAGGAGCACCCCGGACCCTCCTGGTCCACTCCAGACGCCATTTTTAGTCCACCGCGTGGGCTTGAATTTGCCAAGACTTGTTGCCCCAATCCTGGGTCCAGCGACGTCGACCGCTTCATCCATCGTGGGACAGCTCGCACCTCCATCCTGGTCGCCGACAACGCCTCCTGGTCCGTGAGATATGCAGAGCACAGCGTCGCCCACTCACCTAGTCGAGGTGACTACCACCCGGTGCCCTCCTCGTGCCACCTGACTACTGGCTAGTAGTCACGAACTTGGTCCCCTCTGCTTTCAGGTGTCATCCATCTTCGATCCAGGCTTGGATCAACTCGAACTATCTTCACTGGTCGCCTGCCAGCAACTTCTTTCTTCAGGCTCCTGGTTCGTCTACGAGGATTCCCGACGTCTTTTGAGACATATGCAGCTGCAGCCCCTGGGCTAGGTAAACTCGGCATTTCGGTGCCCCAGCATAGCCTCACTATCCAAGGGTCAGGATCCACTGTCGTTTTCGATCTACCTTATCGGGTTCGCCCGAGAACACTAACTTTGTGAAATCTAGCTACCATAGCTTTTGTCCCGCATCCCGCGTGAGAGTGCACACTCTGCACCCGAGTTCCCTAGGCCTCCTACTAGTAATCTGAAGGTTCAGTAACGTAGTCCTAGCGATTCCAAAGTCTATTAGTACAGTACTTACCTGCTAGTAATTTCGCATTCCACTTCCATAGTATATGGTTTTCCGTGCCCCTCGGGCATTTGTGTAAATTGTGCAACTTGAAGTATTTTTATAAGAGTTTTGTTATTTGCTTAGTACCCTGTCCTCATAAAGAGTACAGGGCTGTTGTGATTCTAATAAATACACTGTTTATTTTCATAACAACTTGTGTGGTGTCCTTTCACTTGGTGTTCAAGGGGTATATGTGATGGTATAACAGCTGGCTTAACACGCCCTCTAGAGTTTAGCCCGAAGACTGCTCGTATCCATGCTACTAGGATAGCTGGTCTAAGGTTGACTTACAACCAATCACCATAAGGGTCGTTTGGACTGATGCATAGTGATCACTAGAATAGTGAGCACTGCATATCAGGCCAACTTCTCACAAGAATTACACCAGATTAGTTTGTAGCTGTGCATTTTAAGGCATCTGCTTTTCTGTACAGTTTGCCTGACTACATGAAGGCGGTGCTGCTGTTAGGTGACTATTCATATCTACCAAATTCCCCCATGGCAAATGCCTCACTTTAAGGCAGTCCTGACCTTTTAACGGACATTGCATTGTACTCTGAGACTTGAAATGTAGTTTTTAAAATTGTACATGTTGGCTAAAAACCCAGCAGTAGAGTGCAGTTAGGTAAATAGCTAGGATTAGCTGAAGGTATCCCACATAACCATGTGACACCTTGCAGCAGTGAATTTTGTTCGTATACGGAAAGTCTTATATCATGTTTTCATTCCTATCCCATTTGCCTGGTGTGAGCACTCTTTTCACAGAAACATAAATATACATAATGCACTTACCTGCGATATAAAGGCCCACATAGTAAAGCATACCTGAGATGTGCTTATCTGCGATGTAACGTCTCGAAATATAGACTACGAGGTAATGGTGACATACCAAATAAACACTTTTGGTGTAATATCAACAGGACTGTGAAAACACTTATAGGATCAAAAGGTCTGCTTAGGTTCCAAATCAAATGTAGGTGCATAATCACATGTAGGTGTGCAATCGACCTTCATGCAACATCAGCCTAGAGGACCAAAACCACATTTTTGCACAAAAATCACCTTTGAGTGCAACCTAGTCTTAAGGACCCTTTCGCAAAGTAAGAAGGATTGGGGTAACACATTTAGGAAGATCAACATCCATGGTGCAGTATCACTAGGAGTAAGAAAACAGCTGTAGAATCAAATATCACATGTAGGGGTAAAAACGCATTAAGTTGTCAAACCACTTGCATGTATAAAATCATTCTCTGTTCCACATCAGCCGTGTGTGGAAAGTCTATTCGGTGCAAAAACGCGATTTGGTGCAAACATCACATTTGCTGCAACATTAGACTGTGTGTGTAAATCCTTCTAGGCACACAGATCAAATTTAGATGCACATAGTTATGTATCAAATCTGCCAATTCACAAAGACTGATGGTTTGTGATATGATATTTAGGTGTAAAATCACATTTGGGTGCTGACTCATTATTGGTGTGGATAAATCAATATCATTCTATTACATTTAGGAGCAGTACATTTTCCGATGCAAAATGCATTTTAGCCACACTGCAAAGCATCCGCGCTGCTGTACAGCATGGCTACAAAACCTTGCTAAAGCCAATAGCCCTCATAGGCGAGACCTATTGGCTTTGCCAATGCTTGTTGTTTTTGGTGTTCCGCTCTGGCAAGTCTGGTGCTAGACCTACAAATAAGTACACTTGCTTGAAGTTGTTACGTTTTCAAAAGTCTTACTATTCATTGTTATATATATATATATATATATATATATATATATCATAACGCTGCATCCTCCTTGACTATCAGAATCGGCAGGCACCAGTCCCTCGTTCCCACTGTTTTTTAAGTCAAAGATCCCTTTCATATGTGCAGTTTATCTTTTTAAGTTAGTATCTGAAATCAAGAATTTATGTCTATTGCAGTGTTGCAATCGGATGCTGAATATTCCAAAACTAAATCTATCCAAACTTGGCAATCCTCTTGGCATGATATAGTGTCATTGTCGCGTTGCCTTGGCGTCAGGTGTGGTGTTTGAAAACCAGAAATGCTGCATGCCATAGATGTTGATGGCTTGTGGGGCGTGTACAAAGCCCTATTCTTTTAGCCAGAGTAATAACATGCGACCGGAAGTGGGCCCAGCTGCTTTGTTAAATGCCTTGTATTTTTATCGACAAAGAGGTGCGCACTGTAATCGCTGCAAGAGCATAGTTCCCATTGGTGCAGCAGGTGCAGTGGTACCGGCGCCCAGAGCCCTGAGGGGATCATTGACTCCTTATAATCGCTGTATTTTACTAATCCGACAACAGTTGAATGGGCTATTTTTCTTGCTTCCACAACTGCCCAAAACACCAACGCACCTGAACCGCTGAGCGCATTTATAACCTAATGTCACTGTTATGTAGGATTTAAACAATTTTACTTGTTAAAGGATTAAGACCTGAGTCGGAGGCCTGCAGTGGCATAGATAGGAAAGCTTGACTAGTGGAGATAAACTTGTCAATACGTTAAAGATGGCTACTGACTCTGCCCTGGGCTGGGCTGGCTGTTGGTGTTCTAGTGCACACTTTAGTTGATATCGATTGCAGAGTGCTTGTGCATTTAGATTTGTTGCTGTTTACAAGCCACATAATCTGGCTAATGCTAATTGTTGAAATACTCTGCTGCTTTCTTCTGGAAAACGCAGCCGCTACAGGAGCATTTCACGATTGTTGGGACAATCCGATACAAGTATTGTATTATATTTGTATTTATATAGCGCTTACTAGGCCTGACGAGGCGTCATAGCGCTTTTCGGCGAGTAGCACGCTACTCCGTAACCCAAAAGGATTAGTGGTGGATTAATATAGGGAAATATGAGTTCATTTCAGCGGTGGACACGTGAGTCTGTTATTTGTATTGAATAGGATAATGGAGGGATAGAAGAGGTAAGAGTCTAAGATCGGGAGAGTCTCTAGAACTGCAGAGGCCAAAACTGTTTACTCATAAATTGTTTGGTACCTCAGCCGGTCCCCTATACTTTAAGTGATCTATTTATGTACTGGAGGAACTCGTCTTAACAAGCATTGCGGAAGTCACTAGGTACGGCTTGAAATTTGAGTGTTGTCTAAAGCATTAACAAGCATTGGCAAATCCATTAGGTCTCTCCTATGCAAAAGCTATAGGCTTTGTCAATATGGTTTAGCCATGTTGTACCCCAGCGTGGCTGCTGTTCCGCATGGCTAAATGTTAGTTGGGTAAAGTGAGTGTAGTGGAGTGGAGTGTTGTAAGGTTGAGTGAAGTGTTATGGAGTGGTGTAGAGTGGCGTGAAGTGGAGTGTCATGGAGTAGAGAGGTGTGGTGTGGAGTGTTGTGCAATGTCATGGAGGGAGCAGAGTGTTGTAGAGTGGAAGGGCATAGAGTTAAGTAGTGATTTAGAGTATCAGAGAATAGTACAGTGTTGTAGAGTAGAGTGGAGTGGCATAGAGCGTTGTGGTGTGGAGAAGAAAGAAGTGGCGTAGAGAGTGTTGCTTCGCGTGTTGTAGAGTGGCATACAGCTGTGTAAACTCGTTGACTGTCATAAAGTGGAGTAGTGTAGGAGACTGTAATGACAGAGTGTAGCAGAGTGTTGTAGAGTTGAGTGGAGTAGCATAGAGTAGATGAGTGGAGTAGTGTGTCGTAGAAGAGAGTGGAGTAAAGTTGCATGGAGTGGTGTACAGGGAGTTGGGTAGAGCGTTTAAGGGTGGAGTAGTGTCTTAGAATGTCATAGTGTTGTAGAGTGTCATAGTGTCGAATCGTGGAGTGCCATAGAGTGGTGTGTCAAAGGGTGGACTAGAGTGAAGTGGCATAAAGTAAAGTGGTTCAGAGTAGATTGGCAAACAGTGAATTGTTTTGATTAAAGTGGTGTAGAGTTCATTGGTGTAGAGTGCTGTGTCGTAGAGTGGTGCGCAGTAGATTAGATTAGGGTATAGTGCAGTAGAGTAGAATATTGCATTGTAGAGTGAAGAGGCATAGAGTGGAGTGGTGCAGGGTAGAATGGAGTGGTGCAGGGCAGAGATGTAGAGTAGAGTGGCATAGAATGCAGTGGCATAGAGTGGAGTGCAGTGGTGCAGAATATATTAGCATGGTGTTGAGGGTAGTGGCATGGAGTGCATTAGCTTAGAGTGCAGTACAGTGGCATAGTTGAATGGTGAAAAGTAGAATGCAGTGGCATAGAGTACGTTGGTGCAGAGTAGAGTGGCGTTGAGTTTATTGGCAGAGAGTGCAGTCTTGCTGAGTAGAGTCATAGAGTGGAGTGTCATAGTGTAGTATCATAGATTGCATTGGCATAGAGTAGAGTGGTGCTAAGTACAGTAATGCAGTGGCTAAGAGTGCAGTGGTGCATAGTAGAGTGGGATGGAGTACACTGGCTAGAGTAGAGTGGTGCAGAGTAGAGAGGCGTAGAGTGCAGTATCATAGATTGCAGCTGTGCACAGTATATTAGAAAGGCGTAGAGTGTAGTGGCATAGAGTGCATTGGAGTAGAGTGGCGCACAGTAGAGTGGCACACAATTCAGTGACGGAGTACAGTGTTGAAGTGTAGAGTGTTGTATAGCGCAGTGGCGTGGAGCAGAGTGCATTAGTGTAGATTGCAGTGGCGTGGAGTGGTGCTGATTAAGGTGACATAGAGTGCAATGGTGTAGAGTAGAGTGAAATAGAGTACAGTGACATAGAGCGTTGCAGAGTGGAGTATAATGGCACACAGGGCAGCGTAGACTGCAGTGGCGTAGAGTGTATTGGTTTTGAGTAGTGTTGCATAGAGTACAGTGGCTTAGAGTGCAGAGGCATACACTAGAGTAGCGTAGAGTGCAGTGGAGTACAGTGGAGTGGTGCAGGATAGATTGCAGTGGTGTAAAGGGGAGTGGCATAGAGTTGAAGGGCTCAGAGTGGAATAGAGAAGCATAGAGTAGTGTCAGTGCAGTGGCGTAGAGTGCAGTGGTGAAGAGTAAATTTGGATGGATAGGCGTAGAGTGCAATGGCGAAGAGTGCAGTAGTGTAGTGTGGGGTAGAGTGCACTGGCACAGAGTACAGTGGGATGGTGTAGAGTGGTGTTGATTGAAGTGGCATAGAGTAGAGTGCAGTGACTGTGTGGAGTGGTGTGGAGTGCTGCAGAGCAGAGTGGAGTGGGTTAAAGTGGAGTATGGATGGTGTGGTAGTGCACTGCCATTACAGACAACATATCTTCAGTTGAAGTGACCATTACATTTGCACACACATACAGTTATACTGATAAAGGTATAAAGCACACAAACGATAATGTGTGGAAATGCCATCACCTAGTGTATTGATTTGTTTTCATTGTATTAAAAATATTTGTTTCCACCACACTTTCAGAATTACCAAAACATGTGCTTCATTTGTGCTTTCCATATTGTGAAATATCTTCACAGTTCATTTGCATATATTTAAATTTTGCTTTGCGCTAGAAAAAAAACCATTATATATAGCACACCCGGAATAGCCAGCATGATTGTCACGTAAATCTTCGCACTTGGAAGTCAAAGAAAGAGAATTAAACACCAACCTCCCTGGAAGACAGAACAAGATAAGAACAAGGTTTATTGCCCATTTACAGAAATTCAGTTCTGGTGGAAGAATACAGTAAATAGGGTTTGGAGAAGGGACAGACTCAAGCTGGACAGCCTAAAACAAATAAAGCCAGCAAATAGAAAACAAGCAAATGTGAGTTACAAGCCATAACACCAGTTGTTAGCAGTGGGCAAAATACATTCCCAGAGAAGCTTTCCAAATGCCCCAAGATGTTGTTAGCAAACCAGGCTGCTGCACTGTCTAGTAGGCTTCGACCTAAGAATGCATCTGGAAGTGAAAAGAAATCTGTATACAGTAAGAATTTAGTGTGCGATGTTTCAGATACCTTTACATATGTAAAATAATGCCTCCTGCATTAATATGCAAGTCCCCTGTAGATGGGGAAGGATACACAAAGCAGCCAATAGCATGAGGTGACAGCGAACGGCTCCTTTGGGCAGAGTGAAAGACCGCTGTATGTATATTTTAGGTTTAAATCAATTAGTCGCAAAAAAAACGAATTCCAAACTGCTTACAAACACCCTTGTTAAAGGAAAAAGCACCATTAGCATTTATTCCCTGGAGTCTGAGACCACTTCGAGAGAGTCCACAGCGATAAGGTCTGAAGCTCTGCGAGTCGCGTTACTGCTGGCTGCGCCCTGCGCTGCGTGTTGCTTTCTCTGTTTTTAAAAATCAATATATCTATTTTGTGAACCATTTTAATACCTGGGCACTTTCTGCTGGAAGCTGTCTTGACCCTCTCTGCGCCGCACGCCTCCCGCTCCGACCCCAGTCCACCGCAGCTGATAGCTGTTTGAGTGGAGGGCGAACCGGCAGAGCGAGACACGCCCCCCCCCTGACGCTAACTTTTCAGAAATTGCACATAAGCGCCACAGCCTCAGCGACGCGCGACTGAAGCTCTGCGAGTCGCGTTACTGCTGGCTGCACCCTGCGCTGTGTGTTGCTTTCTCTGTTTTTAAAAATCATTAGATCTATTTTGTGAACCATTTTAATACCTGGGCACTTACTGCTGGAAGTTCTCTTGACCCTCTCTGTGCCACACGCCTCCCGCTCCGACCCCGGTCCACCGCAGCTGATACCTGTTTGAGTGGAGGCGGACCGGCAGAGCGAGACACCCCCCCCCCCCCCCCCCCCCCCCCCCCCCCCTGACGCTTGCCTTGCTGGGTACAAAATCAGCCCTATGTCAAGAACGCGCAGCGGATGCGCTCAGCGGGTGCACCAAAGGCAATCCCGTCTGCGCCCGTCCACGCCTGGTCGGGCCCAGGGGCCTTATGGACTATGGCCAAATTACTAGGTATTCATCTACAAAGTTAAGATCACTAAGACCTTCAGTAAAATTCTGTCCCCCCTTGGACCCCACTATTCATAGTTGCATTTTAACTATTGGAATCTCAGTATCCCAGACAGCGCATGCTCTTTCTACTGCTCCCATCTCACACCCTCCTGCAGTTACTAAGCCTACAGCAACTAAGCAAACTGACTCCTTTATCTTAATACGCATTCCCTGGCAAAACACCAACTCGATTCAGAAAAGGGGGTGGTGATGAACAGAGTGTCTGAATTAAGCAGACCACTCTTACCCAGTCCAAAGATCAGGGCTTGATCCATCACCGTTATTTATCTCACTGCACCATCCCAGCTCAGAACCTGGCTATATGCAAATCAGTCTGGCCCTGGCCCAGTGCATCATGGGAACAGGGCAGACCAAACTACCAAGCCAATTCTTCACCAGAAAGGAGACAAGCTACCGGGGACCGGTTTCTGGCATTTCAGCCGTCTTCGGCCCGGCTTGCTTGAATCCTGATGGTGCAGTGAGAAAGGGACTCATGTCTGAGTATACCCTGCCACACCTATAGTGGCCAAAAACGATTCAGAAAAGGGGGTGGTGATGAACAGAGTGTCTGAATTAAGCAGACCACTCTTACCCAGTCCAAAGATCAGGGCTTGATCCATCACCGTTATTTATCTCACTGCACCATCCCAGCTCAGAACCTGGCTATATGCAAATCAGTCTGGCCCTGGCCCAGTGCATCATGGGAACAGGGCAGACCAAACTACCAAGCCAATTATTCACCAGAAAGGAGACAAGCTACCGGGGACCGGTTTCTGGCATTTCAGCCGTCTTCGGCCCGGCTTGCTTGAATCCTGATGGTGCAGTGAGAAAGGGACTCATGTCTGAGTATACCCTGCCACACCTATAGTGGCCAAAAACGATTCAGAAAAGGGGGTGGTGATGAACAGAGTGTCTGAATTAAGCAGACCACTCTTACCCAGTCCAAAGATCAGGGCTTGATCCATCACCGTTATTTATCTCACTGCACCATCCCAGCTCAGAACCTGGCTATATGCAAATCAGTCTGGCCCTGGCCCAGTGCATCATGGGAACAGGGCAGACCAGACTACCAAGCCAATTCTGCACCAGAAAGGAGACAAGCTACCGGGGACCGGTTTCTGGCATTTCAGCCGTCTTCGGCCCGGCTTGCTTGAATCCTGATGGTGCAGTGAGAAAGGGACTCATGTCTGAGTATACCCTGCCACACCTATAGTGGCCAAAAACGATTCAGAAAAGGGGGTGGTGATGAACAGAGTGTCTGAATTATGCCAGAAACCGGTCCCGGGAGCTTGTTTCCTTCCCAGTGTAAGAATTGGCTTTTGTAGTTTGGTTTGCCCTGTTCCCATCATGCACTGGGACAGGAACAGACTAATTTGCATACAGCCAGGTTCTGAAACTGGGATGGTGCAGTGAGCTAAAAAACGGTGTTGGATCTAGCCCTGATCTCTTGACTGGGTGAGAGCTTTCTGCTTAATTCAGAGACTCTGTCCCTCACCACCCCTTGTTGTAAATATTTTTGTCCACCCTAAGCGTGGAAGGGTATTCTCAGATGTGAGACCCTTGCTCATTGCACCATCAGGATTCAAGCAAACCGGGCCGAAGACGGCTGTAATGCCAGAAACCGGTCCCCGGGAGCTTGTTTCCTTCCCAGTGTAAGAATTGGCTTTTGTAGTTTGGTTTGCCCTGTTCCCATCATGCACTGGGACAGGAACAGACTAATTTGCATACAGCCAGGTTCTGAAACTGGGATGGTGCAGTGAGCTAAAAAACGGTGTTGGATCTAGCCCTGATCTCTTGACTGGGTGAGAGCTTTCTGCTTAATTCAGAGACTCTGTCCCTCACCACCCCTTGTTGTAAATATTTTTGTCCACCCTAAGCGTGGAAGGGTATTCTCAGATGTGAGACCCTTGCTCATTGCACCATCAGGATTCAAGCAAACCGGGCCGAAGACGGCTGTAATGCCAGAAACCGGTCCCCGGGAGCTTGTTTCCTTCCCAGTGTAAGAATTGGCTTTTGTAGTTTGGTTTGCCCTGTTCCCATCATGCACTGGGACAGGAACAGACTAATTTGCATACAGCCAGGTTCTGAAACTGGGATGGTGCAGTGAGCTAAAAAACGGTGTTGGATCTAGCCCTGATCTCTTGACTGGGTGAGAGCTTTCTGCTTAATTCAGAGACTCTGTCCCTCACCACCCCTTGTTGTAAATATAAAACACCAACTCAACATCTTCCTGTTGTTTACCTCTGATAAACCAGATGTCCTTCTAATTACCGAAACCTGGTTAACCCATGACTCTTTACCCGACATCCTAGCAGCCCTCCCTTCCGACTACTACATCCTGTCAGTTAATCGGTTGCCTGGGAAGTCGGGAGGAGGGGTTGCTGCCATAATTGAAACAAATTTTAAATTTACCACTATGGCCTCCCTCATTCTCCGGAGGTCGAGAATATGGTCATAAAACTTGACATGGATACAGGTTCCTTGGTGCTAGTTCTAATTTACCGTCACCCTCAGGCAATGTCTGCCTACCTTCCCTACCTCCCTAAGTGAACAAATGGCCACCCTGGTGATAAATTATGCGAAGGTGCTCCTTATTGAGGACCTGAGCTATTGGTTCAATGATGTCTCCGGGGGACCTCACGCAGCCGAACTATCCGAACTTTTATCCAACTTGAACTTAGTCCAGCATCTACATAATCCCACTCATGAAAAGGGACATATCTTGAATCATATTTGGTCCCACAACATCTCACTTTCCACACCGCTAATATCCCCATGCATCTGGTCAGACCATCACCTGATACAATTTACAATTACTTCCAGTGGCTATAAAAAGCCCACCTCCTCGGCGGGGGGTATAACCAGGAAGTGGAAATCCTTAAATAAACTGGATTTTGTTAATACTTTGGAGAACTCTGTACCCATTTTCATTCGGGACATCAACTCCATGGAGGGAAAAGTCACTGAGTGGCTATTATCAGCTAGCAACACTCATGCCCCTATTGTTAAATTCTCCCGTACCCGCCACTCAGACGCCCACAAATGGTTCACCACCGACTTCAAAAAACAAAAACTTGAGTTGCGTCAAATCGAGTGAAAATGGAGGTAAGATACTCCATCGAAGACAGGGAGCAATTCTCCAATGCCCGTAGAGAGTATAAAAAAGCCATCCTGACCACTAAAGTAGCTTACTTCTCTACAAAATTACTTGACGCTCACAACAAACCCAAAGAAAATTTTAAAATAGTGAATGATTTATGTAACAATGCTAGAACTTCGCCTATTCAGACCCCTACTCAGGAACTCTGTAACTCCCTGAATAATTTTTTTCTGAACAAAATTTCTGCCATCAAAGCCAGCCTCCCTAACACCATCAACTTGGAACCACTGGATGATATTTCTAGCAACTAATGCATATTAGCTACACTTCAACCCATCTGTCCTAAAACACTATCAGAGCAAATGGGGTGACCATCAAGCTCTGGTACTCCTGGATTTGTCGGCCGCGTTCGACACGGTCGACCATAACATCCTGTTGAACCGTGTCGAGCAGGCGGGTCTACGCAGACCCGCACTTGGTTGGATCGAATCCTTCCTTGCCGACCGCACTCAAGCAGTAAGGCTTGGAAATCTCACCGCCCCAAGCTCACCTCTACTTGTGGGGTCCCACAGGGCTCCTCTCTGTCCCGGCTGCTTTTTAATTTATATCTAAGGCCGTTGATCTACTCATTAAGAAACAGAAACATTACCATCTTTAACTATGCTATTCAGATCATATTTTCACTTGGCTTCCCTGACGCCGCGATTGAGTTTCAGGCAACTATAAATAACATACAGTGCTGATGGATGTGAACCACCTGAAACTCAACCCAGGCAAGACAGAGATGGTATTGCCTGGGAAGAGTGAGGTTAGCTGGGGCTCACATTTCTGGCTGTTGGAACTTGGGCTTCACCTCCATCCCCTCTGCCTCGGGGAAGAGTCTAGGGGTCATTGTCAACGCTGATCTCTCGCTTCGAGGACAGGTGGGAGCAGTGATCTCCTCCAGTTTCCACCAACTACGGAAAATCAAGAAAATTGCATACTTGCTGACCCACTCAGCTTTAATACAGGTGGTGATAGCCCTCATACTCTCACGGCTAGATTTTTCTAATTCAGTCTATCTCGGTCTGCCTGTTGGCCTACAAAAAGACTTCAAATGGTCCGGAATCAGGCAGCAAGATTGATTCCTAAACAACCTAAGTGGCTGTCAGCCAGACCTGGACTGGTAAAACTCCACTGGCTTCCGATAGCCCAACGAGTAGCCTTTAAGACTCGATGCTTAGCCTTTAAGGCTTTGCATGGTAACAGCCCCAGATTCATTAGCAGTATGATAACAAAGTATACACCTTTGCGTAGTCTCCGTTCAGCTCATCTCTTCCTGCTAGCCACTTCGTCTTTTTGACGGAAACGACAGGGAGGATGTCGCTTTTCCCACCTGGCCCCCAGATTCTGGAACTCTCTCCCCCTGGCACTCAGAGCTTGTAACAACCTTCTGAGTTTCAGGAAAGCCTTGAAAACAAGGCTGTTTGAGCAAGCATATGTCTAGGAACTCTGCCACAACAGTCTTCATTTCCAGCGCCATGAAAGCTACGGGTGTCCGGCGCTTTACAGCTGGTTACTAACATAACATAAGGGAGTCATACATAGCGGAGGATTGGGAATTGCTCCTGTAACTCATGTATTTCATGTAACTATGCTCCAGTAACTGATGTAACTTTGTAACTATGCGTTGAAACAATTGTACTTCCTCATGTAAAGCGCTCTGATACCTCCGGGTCTAGCCAGAGCTATATAAAACTTTTCAAATAAAATAAATAAATACCTCCTGTAAGCTAATACAATAAATGCTGAGGCAAACACTTACATATAAATCTAAGTATACATTTTCTTATCATTCAACTTAGGAGCTAAATAATGAACCTAGGGACAGCAGTGAGAACAAGAAGGAAAGAACTACATGTAAATGAAAGGACACGTTCTTTGGGGAAGCATTCCCAAACCCACCTCCACTGTAAGCCAGACACTAGCCCCCACATCCCAGTCATCACCTGGCGCCCTCTAAAAACCAACAGAGTAGCCACCCCTAGAGAAGCGGGATGAGGGCAGCCCTGTAGTCGCACACTATTTAGGAGGAGAAGAAAAAATATACAATTGGAAGTATATTAGCCCATAGGACCTCTTGTTACATCCACCCGGTCGGGTCAATACAAGGGAATAACTTACTTCATCAAAGGTCTCCGCTTGTGGATACATCTGATTTTGTATCTCTGTTCTCATCCGAATGCTGCCGCCTATAGCGGCAGCTCGGGTATTTGTGTAATAACAACAGGCATTCTGGGCAGTGTAGTCCTCAAGCGTCTCCCAATATGGTCTATTAAGACTCATATGTGTACAATGCTACTAGACTTAGTGTGGAGTCGTAAAAACACACATTATGGCTGTTAGCATGGTGCCTCCTAAGAATAATGGAGTGCGCCCCATGTCCCTCATCTTGAACATTTCTTCCTTAATGTTGGCTCACAAGTTATCTGACCGCTACCAAGTGTTGGTTTTTATAGGCTTGCTATCTTCATACCGTAAACACATGACAGGGTGAAAGACTCCAGTTGCCCTCGTGCACAGTGCCCGTTTGTGCCTGCCTTTAATATTTCCAGTACACTTCAACATCGCAGACCGCATTGCAGACGCTTGCCTAGCCCCATTTTTTATAATAAATGTGTGGGTACTTGTTTCGCATCCTGACAATGTGGAGGTGTATCCCTTCCTTTTCATAGTGGCATGGTTTCATGCAAATAAGAGAATATTTTTGCTGGTTCCCCATGGGAGTGCATGTGTTTACTAGATATCTCCCGATATGTTCTTCTCTTCCCACCCACAGCGCACCAAGTTCCTCACCCTTGTTCCGCTGTCCTGCCCCTCTTGCTCTCTACGTTGTTGTCTCTTGCATGAATCTTTCTCCCTCTTCCCTCACTATGTGTTGCTTCATCCTCTGGCCCCTCCCCACCCATTGTTTCTATCCCATGCTCCATGTTATTGTCTCTCGCCGGAGGGCTGTTTCTCCCCCAGGCCTCACATCTAACCACCCACCCTCTCTGCATTACCATTTTCCTCCCCCCCCCATCCCCCACAATGCTGTGGCCACTATTTCCCTGCTCACCCTCCCTCTCTTGCCACTGTTGTTTAGTGTCTGCCCACCCTCCTGCTTTGCCTCCATTGCTGTTGTTGCTTTAATCCTGCCCACCCTTCCTCAGTTTTCTTCTGTCTCTTAGTGTCCGCCCGTCCCACCTTCCCTCCATTAATAATAATAATAATAATAATAAAGTAACTTATAAAGCGCTGTGCTACTTCGATGGAAGTGTCTCAGCGCTACGGTTTCACTTCCAAAGACCAGATCAGATTAATCCCAAGGTACTATATAGATCTAAAAAGCCAGGTTTTAAGCTTCTTTCGGAAATGTGGCTCTGGTTTTTCCTGCCTAAGCCAAAGCCACATCCTCCAATACAAGTTATTTTAATGCTGGGAATACAGGCCAATGAGGCCCCATCAGTTCTCAATTCTCTTCTTGGGGTATAAGATGTAATTAAAGGATGCAGATACCTAGGACCTTTGCTATTGAGGATGCAATGACAGTAGCACATGGCTTCGAAGGACATCCTTTCTTTCAAGGGAAGCCAGTGCAACTTTGCAAGAGCGAGGGCTATAGGGGAACATCTGGGCAGATTTAGCAGCAGCCGTGCTGCTGCGGTCTGCATGCATTGAAGCTTCATACATCATGACTGCAAGACCCCCAGATATAGAACATTGCAGTAATCCAGTCTAGACATAATCCGAGACTGGACCACTGTCTTCCTGGCTGCCTCCGGCAGAAAACCACAGATTTATTTCAAGGTTTTAAGGATCCCAGAGCATTGCCCCACTAGGCTAATGATTTGGCTGTCAAATGATAATGTTGAGTCAAACCAGAAACCTAGATTTTTAACTTTAGATTGAGGCACAGGTAGAGGAGCCAAGGGAATCGGGCCACCAGGCCGATGACCAATTCGAAAGCTGCTTGCTAATGATGAGGAGTTCAGTCTTCCCAACCTTTACATTGAGACAGCTGAGGCCCATCCACTCAGCCACCTCCATCATGAAAGATGTAAGCAGAACAGCAGTATTGGCTGCATCCTGAGAAAGAGTGATTATCATCTGCGTATCATCAGCGTACGACATGATGTTAAAGCCTTAATAATCGATAATATCATCCAGGTGGCACATACCAGATTGAATAAGTGGGGCTCAGAGAAGAGCCCTGGGGCACCCCCTGCTGCAGTGAGAGAACCTACAAAGAAAATGTTTTTTGCGCCACCTAAAAGGTTTGATTCTGTAAGAAAAAGGCCAACCACAGCAGCGCCTTGCAACCAATTCCACTGCGCCACAGCCATTCAACAAGACACTGTGTCAAAGGTTGTGCTGAGCAAAAGCAGTGCTATAGTGTTTCCTCTGACGACAACCTGGCGGATGGATCCAGAGGTAAGCAGCAGTCCGTACTGTGCACTATATTGGGGGCGAAAGCCAGATTGAGTCTTATGAAGAAGATCCCTTCCTTCAATAAAGGAGAAGAGCTGTTGGTTCATGTATTTGTCCTCCACCTTAGAAACAAAGGGAAGCACTAAGATGGACCTAACGTTCTCTGGCTTGGTGGGGTCAAGTAGTGGCTTCTATGGTGGCATGTTTCCACAATTGAGGGACCTGACCCTCCTTGAAAAAGCTGTTAAGAAGATTGCATATCACAGGAGCTATGAAGGTCAAACCTCGCTCTAGAATGGTGGGTGCAGCGGGGTTGGAAGGGGTCCCTGATTTCAAATATGTCCATATTGGGAGCAGTCCCTCCTTTGTGGCCGGTTTAAAACTCAAGAGTGCATCACTATCCGCTGAAGATTCAAACCAGACCTTCAGACGGGAAGCATTTCTGACAGCCTCTGGGAAGGTTGCATAGGTTAATGCAACCTTGTCAGAGAAATGTTGCGCCGAGACATTGCAGAAGTCCCCATACTGCCTGGTTGCTGCTGAGACACAATGAAGAGAGGAGGCAAATTTTATTATCGAGAAGAGTTCCCGGGAGGAATTCTGTGCCATTTCTATTCGGCTTGCATAGAAGTTCCGTTGCAAAGTCCTGATATGTCTATGGTAATACTTCAGGGCTGTGCTATAATTGGCCTTGTCAGTGAGGTTGAAATCTTTGTTCCAGATGCATTCTGTACATTTGTAGTATTTTTTTCTAGACACCTAGCTTCTTATTGAACCAATCCCAAACATTGTTTGTGGGGATTTAATATAGGGAAATATTAAATGAATTTGAGTGTGGACATGTTAGTCTGTTATTTGGATTGAAAAGGATAGGGGGGGGATAGCAAAAGGTATGGTCTTGAACGTTTTTTTTTTTTTTAGCTCGTAACAATAGGGGGGAGGTGAAGGGGGAAGGGTTTAGAAAGGTTTGTTTGGGCAATCTAAATAGTAAAAGAGGTATGAGATGATACATGGAGGGGTAGCGGAGGGAAGAGTCTACAAAGGGTTATTTGGGGTCTCATATTAGTAGAATGGGGTTTGGGATGAGTGGGAGATCGGAGGTAGAGGATATGTTGAGAGAGGTATAGGGTGAGAAATGGGGTAGTAGAATGAAGTTTGAGATGAGCCCGAGAGTGGCGTTAGAGGATATATTGAGAAAGATAAAGGGTGAAATTTAGGGTAGTGCATTGGAGATGCTGAATTTATGTATTTATTTGTTAGGTGCACAAATCTTCCAGAGGGGATCTTTAGGTGCCTTTGCAGCAGGGAAGGTCACGATATAAGAAGAGAGATTCTCGAGTAAATAGCCATGTTTTTAGAGGTTTTTAAAAAATGGTAAAGTCAGGGCATGCTCAAATAGATAGGGGTAGCTGATTCCAGTGATGGTGGGGGGCTAAGAATAAGAAGGAACGGCTCCGCAACTTGGTCTTTCAAATGCGTTTGGGGTGTACAAGTAAGAAATCACTGGATCTGAGATGACGGGCCGGGTTGTATGGCTGCAGTTTATACCTGAGGTAGAGTGGGCCATTTCCATGAAGGGTCTTATAAACCAAACGAAGAAGTTTAAAAAGGGTGCGCTTTTTTGATCGGGAGCCAGTGGAGGGAGCTGAGAGGGTGGCAGGGGGAAGGTTCAGGACTAAAAGTGCAGCAGAGATATTCACCACCTGAAACCTAGCTAAGAGGCTATCATTGATTCCCACCAATAGGGCATTGCCATATTCAAGGCGACTTCTTATCAGGGCCTGAGCCAGAGATTTCCTGGCCTGAGTAGGGGTCCACTGAAAGACCTTCCTGAGCATTCACATGAGGCCAAAATAGGTTCCAGAGTCTGTTTTGACATGCTCACTCATAGAAAGATTGTCATCAATTAGAACTCCTAGGTTATTTACTATTTTTAGGAATGGGTGGAGGGCCCAACTTCAATGGTCACCAGTCGTCTGACAAGGCGGGATGAGCTTTCCCAAGCGGGAGGATCTCCGTTTTAGTCATGTTCAGTTGTAGAAAGTTTTTAGTCATCCATGTAGATATTCTCAATAGACATTTCTTAAATTTAGCTTTGGTCAGTGTTGGGTCATGGTCCATAATGATGACCAATTGTGTGTCATCGGCATAAGAGATGGTTTCAAACCCACATGACCTGATGAGTCTTGCCAGGGGGGCCACTTGCACATTAAACAGGGTGGGGTTCAGAATTGAGCCTTGTGGTACCCCTTTATCAAGGACTGCGGATGCTGATGAAAATTCGCCCAGCTGGACATAATTGGTATCTTCGGAGAGGAAGTTCTTCATCCATTCTAGAGCTTTACCCCTGATACCAATCTCTCCAAGTCTTTGCACTAAGATAGGATGGGAGATGGTATCAAAAGCAGCTGAAAGACCCAAAAGCACCAGCATGGCTGAAGATCCCTGGTATAAAGCCAGTTTGATGGTGTCTGTTAGCTCTAAGAAGGCCGCTTCAGTACTATGAGATGTACGGAAACCTGACTGCGAGGGGTCCAACAGGTGATTTGATTCCAGGTTTAACACCAGTTGGAAATTTACTAAGGACTCTAGAATTTTGGAAATAAAAGGAAACAGATAAATGGGTCTGTAGTTTACCATATTCTGCGGGTCTGCCATGGCTTTTTCAAGAAGGGGTTTGATACAGGCTGTCTTCCATTTGTGAGGAATAGTGGCCAACTGTAGGGAGAGGTTGCACAAATCTGTAATGGAGGTGAGCAAAACAGGAGACCGATTAGTGATCACATAAGTGGGGGCAGAAATAAGAAGCAAAGTAATAAATATAAAGATGGTATTTCTGTATGAGGAAGGTAATGTAAGTGGATTTAAGTTGTATTTAATAAACTCAGACTTTAAAGTGTTGCTGTACTTAAAGTAAATGTATTTGTCTTTATTAAAAAAAATTGTAAATCTATAGTGAAGCAATTGTAGATAAATAGTTATGATATAACATTTACTTAATTATGCAAACACTTATTTACATGTTAAACATAGAATAATATAACTATAAGTAATATGTACGTTTGTTAAGCAGAACGAACGAAAATCTATATATTTAAAAACATAATTACTGTACCCTTTTATACAAAGCAATACACATATGCACAGACCCTCTAGGATTTCGCTATTTGAAAAAACAAAATAGCGAAATCGTCCCTCTTGTAAAAAATCCTGCAATTTTTACAAAAGTTCCCGCAAAATATGTTATGGAGCATAAATCTCTAGTCTGTGCCTGGCTGACTAGGGTCGTATTCCAGGTTATGTAATATGACCTTAGTTGTGGAATACATTTATCAGGACAAAGGAATCTGAGAAATGATCAAGCGCTGCTTGAGAGAGAAAATCACACCCTTCACTGGGCCGTTTTTGTCCCTATGATGCAGTAAGTGGGACGAAGCTCGCATCTTTTGCTTATCTTCATCTGCCACTAATTAACTTCACCATGTGAAGTCTATGGTAAAGAAATGTAATGTGGCTGTCCTGTATGACAGTGTAGGGTTGTTGGGACTTTCAAGTCTACATCATAGTTTCTCACTGTATATGCACGCAAAACATAATTAAATGCATTTTCTTTCCGGGCCATTTTAAAATACTGGTCTTTTATTTTTGCAATACAATCTTGGATCTCATTGCAGATAATCTACACCTTGATCACTTGAGTACCCCGACGATGTCCCTCCCAGTAGATGTCTATAAGTCCAATATAGAACTGTGGGTCCTCATACTAACCCAGGTCTTCAATGCAGCTCTACAAGGAGTTACTCCCTCCTGCTCAGAGAGCATAGTTGTGCCCATTTTCAAAAAGGGAAACGGGGGAGGCAAAGTCTTCCCAGCCGATATCCCGCTTTTACTCGTCAGGAGAAATTATGGGCAGTATAATACTGGAAAGGCTTGAGATATGGGCACAGGATAACCAGTTACTGATAAATGTGGGAAGGGTATGCCCAGACTTGGGTCCTGTGCTCACTACGCCACTGGAGTCAAGCTATCCTGGCTGATGAAGGCTAATAGCCAGAAATTGGTCCTAGGATGCTTGATTCCGGTCCAGGTACGACAAGGCTGTTCAGTCTGGACTGTTCCCATGAGGCACAGGGTCAAGACTGATTTGCATATGGCCATGTCTGAACTGGGGTGGCTTGTTGAGCAAAATAGCGATGGATTAAATCCAGATCTGTGACTGGGGTGAATGTTTTGCCATTGTGCAACATTCCGTCCATCATCTTGTGTGTTTTACCAGTTACTGATGCCTAGTATGGGTTTAGATGGTACATTGGCACCATTGAACAGTGTATTAAACATAACCTAATTATAGGCAAATACACGCCAGACCGGGACATATTTGCCTCTGGTCTGTAGAGCTAACTAGCACTTTTGACATGACAAATCATGCAAAGCTATGGAAATCAATGATTGAGTTGGGCATCCCGGTCGACATAATCTCACACTTCATAGGTTTATGCCTGTTTGACAGCACACATTGGATATGGGGTGGGTGATCAATTTTTCCCCAGGTTTTAAGATTTTCAGAAGCATTAGGCAAGGCTGTGTCCTTGCCCCCGTCCTATATTTTTGCTATACATTAACTGGGTGGATTAAGTGTTATAGTAGCTAGTTGCTGATGCACCCAAGTTTGGCTCCCGACTCACCCTAGTGCTGCTATATGCTGATGACATGGTTATGATTTCCGGAACCGCAAACGATTTTCAATTTATCGAAGAATTTGCAGCATAGATGGAGCAAAAAAACTTGAAACTGTTTGATGGGACAAGAACTAGAGGAGGTTAAAAAAATCCTACTTTGGGACGCTTTTCTCTAATCTTGGTTCATGGGCCCCTCAATATAATACCGCAAAACTTAATACTGTCAGGTTAAGTGGGGCTTTGTTTAGGGTCTTTAGCAAAATCAGTGACAACCCGATTAGTGAATTAGCTCTACACAAGTAAATGCTTTCCCTCTGCCATATATGGATCTGCAGAGTAGGGCTCAACCAAGACTGGAATCTTGCAAACTCTGGAAAATCCATTTTGTATGTAGGCTCCCGGCTTTGCCCAGATCTGTAGCATCCCATGTTACCCATAGAGAACTAGACATGCCCTACCTTGAAGACATCTGTATTAATATGCTTACTTGTTGGCATAACATCCGAAACAAACCAGGGGCTACCTTTTCTAGAGACGTCCTACGCAACTGCATTACAACATGATATCATGGTTAACAAATCTTGATGATCCATTAAAGGAGCTCCACAACGAAGCATCTGTAACCAACCCTGCTAACATTCTACGTTATATCAAAATTGAAATAAAATGCATGTTTACTAACAACCTAATGGCAACCAGAGAAGCTAAAGAATTTCAGAAACACCGTGTGGCCAGATATAAGCTTGGACCCATTACTTGGGGTGTACAGGGATATCTGAAAATGATTACAAATCCCCGACAAAGATTTTACTCAACAAGATTGTGGCTGAGCACCCTCCATCACCTTGAAGCATTTCCAAAAGGGGATGGATGGACAAACAACTTACCAAAATGCCCTTGTGATGGGATGGCCATAGAGTCATCCATTCATCTCATGCTGTTTTATGGCTTACATCGAGACATTAGAAAGTCTGTTGTTGTTTTTACCTGAGAGATTTAAGTTTTATCAGGATGCTTTTAACTTTTATGCAATTTAGAGAATGAAGCGATCTGTAAAACTGTCTCTACTTTTATCACGTGCGCGATTAAAGAAATTCTTTAACCTTTCTTGGACAATATGAGATACGAATATGGCTAACTGAACACCATGATTCATATTTGAACGCTGAACATGACTGAGAACAGTGATTCACATGATTTCTCATTATCTTTGCTTTTATTTTACAACTGATATCTCTCTCTTTTTAATCAAAGCTGTTCCTGTATTATTGATTAGCATACATTTGCACAAAGCGCCTTTCTGCACTAGTATCTTCTTGCACCTTCTTATCGTTTTTATGATGTATTTTAAAAAGACGTATTTATTCAAATTTTTACCCAGTAATCTATTTGTATACGCTACAGTTCTTAAAAAGATTTGCTTTTATTGCATGTAATATTTTACTACTGTTATGGATTTTGAAAAAGAAGACTAAAGATTTAGTAGCCAACATGAGGAGAAAGATAACGGCTTACATGTGGGCAGTGACATTAGTCTCCTCTGGTAAGCCAATGACCTTTCACAGGAGTTGAGTTGCATGATTTCTATTAAATAATTTATAATAGTGAGCTATTCTCAAAGTAAAGATTTTTACCTCAAAACATTAGGACACCCTAGGATTCCACATTTGAATGAAAAATGATTTTCATAAATAAAACTTTAGAAATTAAGATTCAACCAAGGTTCTAACAAGGGTGGTCAAGCTTTCATTCACATAAGTACTTCGGGTTCTGGGTATCCACTATGCGGCAGGTCTGAAGACTATATCAGTTCATCGTATTCATTGTGTGCTTTTGTTCTGTAAAAGAGCATACATATTGTGTAAACCGCATAAGCCTTAATTTACCTCCACTTCCTCTTTCACACTGAATTGAGGCACAGACTGTTGGGGGCGGTGGGGACACCCGTGATCCCCTTTGTTTTGGTGCCATCCCCGGACCCCAGTCTGTTTTCTTTTATTGCCCTACCTTTTGGTGCCCTTTGGTAGTTTTCATCAGTGCCCTTGTTTGCCAATGTGTCTCTGAGTCCTCAATGCTCCACATCTCAATGACTCCCCCTGTCAGTCAGTCAGTCAAATTAACTTTATTCGATTTGGTTAAAATCATACAAAGGACATAAAAAGACATTATTATATACAAGTAAAATACAATTAAACAATTTCATTACAATCGAATTCATATGACATAGTATTACAATAAAAACAGTAGTCAATAAAAACAGTTTATACACACGGGATTACAAAGTTCTTACGTCTTCTTGATCTAACCGCTGCCACTAGAAAGTTTGCCATGGAGAATGTGATGCATATATTTCCCAAGGATTGTAAATAAATCATGGCTGGTCTCACCTGGGAGAAACCAGCTTCCCTTAAAACAGGTAACAGATGTTTTTTTCTCTGATCAGAGAAGAAATCACAAAACTTAATAAAGTGCATGGTGTCTTGAACTGAAAAATTGTCACAAGTACAAGGTGGTGCTAGCTCTGGTTTTATCTCCCCCTGTCCTTTTTACTAGGGGTGGGCGGAATTTGCGAAATTCACTTTCGCAAAGTATCGCAAAAATGTCAAAAATCTCCGCAAACACGCGGAAATATCGCGAAGACGCAGAAGTATTTTTTCCTCACCTGTTCGCGATATTTTCTGCATGATCACATTGAAAAATGTCTCGCCAACTTGCCCATGCGGTCGCCATCTTGTTTTCACGTGTCCAGCCTGCTCGCGATGCTTATTTCCTGTTCGGGGTCTCGTATGACGTGTTCGCGATCGCAAACTCACGCGGGATAGCGCGGCCAGCTACCAACAATCCAACATCTCATGGCACACGCGAATGGATAGGAAAACTCGTCGGCGAAACGCAGGGACCCTAAGTCGCTACCGCGCACGCGAGAACGCATTTTTAAAGCGCAAGCAAGAAAAAACTTCTGTTTCGCGGCAGATTGCGAAAGTTTTGACATTTTCGCGCTCTCCGCGGAACACGAAAATGTCAAATTATTTCCGCAATTCCGTGAGCGGAAAGAAATTTACCGCCCAGGCCTACTTTTTACCTGGTAATCTGGTGCCTGTGACAGTTCCACTCTCTGTGTTCTGCCTCTCCAGCTGCCGGGGAGAATGCCACAGTCTGTATTCTGCTGCCGGGGTCGTGGCCCTAAATTTGTCCGATTTTTGATTTAGCTTTCAAGATGGCCACTTCATAACAGAGCCGAGTCTCAGAGTAGGGAGTCAGGACCCCTGATGTTTCAGGATTATGGGTTCCATGTGGATGGTTCCTAAGCAGCACCCGCTAATGAGGGTGCATGAAAACTGCCCACCATTATTCCTGATAGATCTGATATGTTCAGGTCTAGTAACAAAATACCTAATAAAGACTTTCTGAGTTCATGTATGTGAATAGATTCATTATCCAGATCTGTATTGGGGTGAACGCATGACATTGTTCAGAATTCTGTCCATCAGTTGTTCTTTTTGCATTTGACCCAAGTGGGATGGGTATGCCCAGACGTGGGTCTTGTGCTCTCCATGCCACTGGAATCAAGCTAGTCTGGCTGATGGGGGGTGATATCCCGAAACCGGACCTAGAATGCTTATTTCCAATCCAGGGAGGACCTGGCCTGGCAGTTTGGGAAACAGGGTCAAGGCTGATTTGCACATGGAAGGGTCTAAATTAGAGTGGCGTGGGGAGCAAAAAAAATGGATTTAGTCCCAGATCTTTTATACATCTTCCCATCGATTTGTTCTTTTTATAATTGGGACCTCCAACATGTTGGAAAATCTATCCTCAAACTGTTTCCAATCTATGACGATTAAATTATGTTGTGATGCACAGGAAGTCTTACATGTTGTAGCTGTGGTATATGGGTATTCTGATTGGTATGTTCAGGTAAGAGATAAAACATGTTCATGATTTGTTTTTCAGAGCATACAGCACCACAATGGTACAACACAAGAAATGCTCTTTGCAAAAACACTGCAGATGTGTTCAGAAAAACAACCACTGGATGTCAGAGTTGCCAGAAATGCTTTGGAGCGTTCCCCTCTATAACCTCTGCATCCCAGGTAATGTGCATCTTCCTTTGAAATTTTATATCGAATTAATTTTCTCACAGAAACATCTGTTGAAGGCTGCTTTACTGATGCAAGAGTTTAACCTGACCATGTGGTTACTAACTAAGGCTGTCTGCACATTGTGAGTTCATAATGCAATGGCTAGCTAAGTCTTCCACACAACTGAATTAATATGAGATTTATCGGTATCTGTTGGGCTATTGAAAGAGTGAAAATGGAATACTTGCATGAATAAATTATTAATTTGATTGAAAAGCATCAAAACCTTTACTTAATTCTTAAAAAATGATTTATGATGCAGTTCTGTTATTCCTGAGCCTAGGAACCATCTTCACTGACACAAACTTTAGATTTTCAAATATGAGTTTACAGATAACCCCATATTTTATTTATTAATACAAAGGCTTGCAAGCAGGGTTCTTAAACAACCTGCTTTAACACTGCCTTCTTAAAGTTGGTTTTGCTCAATAATTTGTGTTTTCTCTAATACCATTGTTATTTTCTCAGAACATTATTGGTTCTTTTTACACAGAGTTCTTTATGTTAGGAATCATGTACAAACAACTATTGTAGACTGCATGGAAGAAGGATCGTCACAAATACAAATGTAGCATCATATTATTTTACATGTAACATCATGTTGTTTATTTCTCATGCAATAGTTTCTAACTCCAGCAACATAATTTCGTGGTGTACAGTGTGGAGGGAGACAAAAAAATGTATGAAGTGCTAACTGAAAGCATTTAGGACATCTACAGCAAACAAGTGAGAACAATTAAATACGGTGCTAAATGTTAGCTAAAGAACCAGTCACTCACAGAACCCATTTGTGGTGTTTGTAGCTGTTCTTCATTTCCAAGATCAATGTATGGGATGCTAACTTTGTAAAAGTAACTGTCAGACTCCCTTGAAGATTTGTCCGCACTTCCTCAACACCTAGGCGAAACTAGTGTTGCAGAGGAATCATAGACCCAACAATCCCTTGAGCCGATCCAGCCGCCAATGGATTATGTGATGATTGTTTGAACCAAAGAGGAGTGGGCCAGAACCAGCTAAATTAAAGTAATTAACTAATAAAAACAGAGAAACAGGTTGTTCTCTCTTTGGTGAAGAAACAAAGGTCAAAATCACTTCAATGCTCACCACTTGTTTCCTCCTCTCCTTCCTGAGTCTAGTTTGCCCCATCTCCTACCTGAATGACTCTGGTTGATCTGCCGAAACGGAGTTGCTGCTCTAGTCTAGTAGTTTGTTGTCACAAAAGCGGATCAGCGAATTTATATTTATTCTGCATGTCCAAAAGGAATTTATTGAAGTAAATGAATTGTCCACTTCTTTAAGCATTTTCCTGGATACTCTGAAAGCCACCTTTCGGGGAGGCCACATTAAATTTTATTATTACCAAAAATGAGGAGGATTAACCAGTAGCAGCTTCTCTTAGACAGTAGTTGTTTAACATCCAGCTTATTCACAAAGGATATATACGAGAACAATGGGCAGAAGCTTATGAGAAGGCTATTTGCTTACGGATGACAGAGTGGCCTTTTCTAATTAAAGCATCTGTTTTGAGAATAATGACAATATGGGATTGATTTTGGGCCCCCAGGTAAGAGAATGGCGGGCAGGCCCGTCTGCTCCTGTCAGCGACAGGAAGAGGCAGGGCAGGGCTACATCTTTTTGCCCATCTTGTAATATTTTCCCAAGTGGGTAAGCCCTCTCGATTTTGTTCTGCTTATTGTAGTGGCTAAGTGCTCCACCTACCACCAGGTTATTCTTTGTATCCCTAGACCTGGTGTCGAGCTCTGAGAACATAACAGGGGGAAGGAAAAAAAAATAAAAAAAGAGGAGACTAGCGGGACTGCCAGCTTATATGCTAATACGATTGGTGCTATTTGACCGTGACGCCACATCCCCAAGTTACCACTCTAGCCTGGCCTCCCTTAAATGTGTGATGGCCGTCTAAAATTAAGCTGTCGGCTTGGGTGGTGACAGTATCTTTTTCTTTGTTATATTATTATTTAAAGTTGAAAGTATTTGCTGTAGAATTGCGTAAGGGTGCTGTTAACGTGTGGGCTAGGTGCTGGAGTCGCATTAGATTGTAAAATGGGGAAACATACATGTCTCCCTAAATCAAAAACCACCAGTGCACCCGCATTCCCTCCAACCTCAATTGATAAAATGCTGCAGAGAGCTATACGGGTGGTTAATACAGAAATCGAGCTTACACCATACCTATGCACTCCAATGCCCGATCCACTTACCTTGCTAATTCCTTCTTAAATTCCTCCAGCAGATTCACCACCATCATTACCCCGAGATGTCCCAATTAGGAAAGCTGCCCGAAGAGATAGGAACACTACTAGTATTCCCAAGAATGGGAAACAAAAGCAAACGTCTGAGATAGGTCCTAAAAGAAAGAAACTGTGTGAGGATGTTGAAGTCACCAATGAGGAGGGTGAAGGGCAGGAACAAAATCAATATAAACTGTTTCCCTTGAGGAATATGCAAAATAAGCTAAAACTTAGCTTTAAGTCAAAAAGATAAAATCATGAACTAATGCGATCTTAAACATGAAGTACAACAAAATTTATTAAAGTAACAAGAATAAAAACAGTTTACATTTATGCATCATAGAATTCCTAAGCATAACAATTAAAATTTCAACTAATAATACAATCTATTGTGACCTGCACAATACAAAAGACAGACAGAAATTTGTAAAACATAAAAAATTGTAAAATACAAGTGGTACATTCAACGCTATAATTTCATCACACCCTTGTTGTATAGCCACAAATTTTATATAAACAGGGGAGGAAAGGGCTTGAATTGTACAGTGGTTGGGCGTCGACGCGTTTCGGTGGTTCTGGACGGAAATATGATCCACCTTTGTCAAGACTAAGGTTTGATGTCTGTCTTGTTTCAGGGTTTCGGGGTCTTTCACCAGAACGCTGAACGCCGACACCGTTCTGCCTTTGCCTTTGGAGCCTGCATTTGCCTACAGCAACGCCTCGCCGGACCCGCTTTGCGGGTCCCGCAGCGCGGCTAAAACCGCGGAAGCACCATCTTTAAGGGGGCAGTTTCTCAGTGACCGGCAGGGCTGCGAGCAACAGCAGGGACTCCGAGGACCAGGAGTCCCTGCGCGCCCCATTTGGACCAGCTGGGCTGCTCTCCCTGCCGGCCCCGCCCGCCCGCTCAGTGTCAAAAGCCTGCTCTACCTGAAAGCGAGTGGGTCTTTCACCAGAACGCTGAACGCCGACACCGTTCTGCCTTTGGAGCCTGCATTTGCCTACAGCAACGCCTCGCCGGACCCGCTTCGCGTGTCCCGCAGCGCGGGTAAAACCACGGAAGCACCATCTTTAAGGGGGCAGTTTCTTAGTGACCGGCAGGGCTGCGAGCAACAGCAGGGACTCCGAGGACCAGGAGTCCCTGCGCGCCCCATTTGGACCAGCTGGGCGGCTCTCCCTGCCGGCCCCGCCCGCCCGCTCACAGTGTCAAAAGCCTGCTCTACCTGAAAGCGAGTGGGTCTTTCACCAGAACGCTGAACGCCGACACCGTTCTGCCTTTGCCTTTGGAGCCTGCATTTGCCTACAGCAACGCCTCGCCGGACCCGCTTCGCGGGTCCCGCAGCGCGGCTAAAACCGCGGAAGCACCATCTTTAAGGGGGCAGTTTCTCAGTGACCGGCAGGGCTGCGAGCAACAGCAGGGACTCCGAGGACCAGGAGTCCCTGCGCGTCCCATTTGGACCAGCTGGGCTGCTCTCCCTGCCGGCCCTGCCCGCCCGCTCACAGTGTCAAAAGCCTGCTCTACCTGAAAGCGAGTGGGTCTTTCACCAGAACGCTGAACGCCGACACCGTTCTGCCTTTGCCTTTGGAGCCTGCATTTGCCTACAGCAACGCCTCGCCGGACCCGCTTCGCGGGTCCCGCAGCGCGGCTAAAACCGCGGAAGCACCATCTTTAAGGGGGCAGTTTCTCAGTGACCGGCAGGGCTGCGAGCAACAGCAGGGACTCCGAGGACCAGGAGTCCCTGCGCGCCCCATTAGGACCAGCTGGGCTGCTCTCCCTGCCGGCCCCGCCCAAGCGCCAATGTCATTAATAGTTGTTTAAAGTTAGACGTGATCCCGCTGCGCGGGAGCGTGCGGGAGTGCGCCTGGAGAAGCCCGGGACAAGGGCGGGCCCTCTGTGGCCAGAAGAGGCTAGGCTGGGCCAGAATCCCTGTTCGAATATCGGACCATCCAGGACCATTGGAGTAAGTTCACAGGGGTGTATTAGTATTGTATTGGCTACTATGTCTATTGAAATCCCAACACCGGAACTTGTCGGACCTGATAAGCCCGTGAGCCTGATCAATGGGAAATTAGACAATTATTTTAAGAAAACTGTTACGGACACCCCCAGTACTCCTACCTTGGCGGAACGTCGGGCTGAGCGTCGACGCTCGGTGGAAAGCCTGAAAAATAGACCATTAACTGATTCACCCGTTCTGATCATTTCTACTTTGGAGGGGGCCTTAACCGAGAATGTTTGTTCTCTTTACCAGGATAGTGTTCCATTAATATTTAGAGAGTATGCGCCCACGGATGACATTGGTCCCCAGGATACTGTGAATACCTCCATTAACCCTATTAATCCCAGCGTAACCAAGGCCACAATTATAACCGAGGCACTGATAACCCCTACTCCTAGGCAAATTAGACCCGTAAGGAATAGGGCAAAAAAAGTTACGCCTACTAAAATTTATGGCCCACCACCTAACAAAAAAAGGCGGAAAAGGGCCGACTTATCGAAGCGGAAAATCAATCATGCTGATTTTGGGACTAAAGTCAATGCTAACACAGGGGGAGAGCGGGTACTTGCATTGGATCAGGGAACCTTGGCCACACCTCCTATACATACAAGCTCTACGTCTAAAGCAGTGGAGGCTAGCTCTACATCTGACAACTCTTCCGCTGTTGTGACTCCACAAGAATCCCCAAACCATGTCTTAATCGATAGTATAGAGTCTATTATAAGGACTTACACTCTTGCTATTGTAGAAAGACTTAACAAAGTGGATGATAGGCTTGGGAAGATAGAGCGTGATATGGGTAGTAAGTTAGTATCCACTAAGGTATCATCAAAACCGGTTCTACAAACTACCATTATACCAACCCCAGCTATAACCCCTACACCTGCCCCGGTTCAGACCATGGACATGCCACAAACATCACATACCCCTAGAGAAATTATACCTAAAGCTACTTCTGTATTACCAAAAAGCAAACTCACACTGCCCCCTGTTGTAACTGCTAGTGGGCAGACGAAGAATATAGGACAAGCCACTGGAGACCAGAAGAAGGATAGGGGGAGTGGGAGGTCTACACGGGGCAACTACAGCAAGGGCCCCCTTCCAGAACTTCCACCGGAAGCAGTGCCTTTCGTGGTGGTTCTTACCGGGGTGCCAGAGCTAGAGGCGAACAAACGTGAGGGTTTTGCCCAATTGAAGAACAAAATTATGCATTGGTTGAGTATGTATAGACCCATTGCTAATAACATCAATGGCGAAATCGTCCATGTTCGTCGCCTCCCCTGGTTGGGGGGAAGACCCAAGGACCTCGAGGGCGACGTAGTGGTTATAAATTTCAGAGACCAGAATGCTGTCCATTTTATACTTAACTGGTCCTCTGATCACGATAGTAACCTTATCACCCCTCGCCCTCTTACATACTTCTATCCACGTTCAGTGGTGTTCCCGCCCCACCATCAATTCCCGCCAGCCCCTCCACCACCTTTACTCAGGCAAAAGTATCCAAACCCATACTGTCCACCCGGGTATAATAATGGATTTCCACTAATTGGTCATCATCCTGCAATAATAGCCGACCCGTACGGGTGGAATATTGTGGCCCCAAGATATAATTCCTCATCCCATAGGAGAATGGAACATCTCAAGCCTTTCACGCCCCTAGAGACCACCAATAGGTTTGACCTGTTTAGTGGCCTGGAGGATTGCGATTGAAGTCAGCTGGCCACGGGGGGGGGGGAGGGGGGTGAGGGAACATGTGGAAATGATGGGGGGGGGGAAGTGGACAGAGGTATGGAGGAGAGAGGTATTATTAAGGTTATTCCGTTATCTGGACATACTACTACTAGCTGCAATGAAGATAGTATTGGGCACTTTCAACGTAACCAGGACCCCTCTACCCCGGCTGTTGTTATTATAACCCCTATGGTCTCACCGACGAGTGGTATTATCCCCCGGTCACCGGATGACCTCCCGATCAGGGACGTATCCCCCTCCTATATGGGTCCCTCGTCCAACGAGGACGCAAGACCAACAGTGGGAGGTTACAAGCTGGGGAGTTGGAACATTGCCGGTTGGAATAACAAGGTGAACCGTCTAGGGTGGCTAGAATTTCTAACCCAATTTGATATCCTATGTCTCCAGGAGACATGGGCGACTGAAGATGTCCACCTTGATGGTTACGTTGCCTATAATTGTCCAGCCCAGGCCTCCAATATGGGTAGAGCCAGTGGAGGGTTGGTGATATTGCTGTCTGTTAGGCTGCCGGTGCGAGTGAAAACCCATCTGACTGTTTGCCTGCACTCGCAGCTGTTATGGTTGCAACATAGGAATGGGAGAAATGTCCTGGTAATAAATCATTATAACAATGTTTTTAACCATTTAAATACTGTTATAGTTGATGAACTTGATGTGGAGGTAGATAAGTTGTGTGGTCAAAATAGAGCGCCCTTTGAAATTCTGTGGGGAGGTGACTTTAACATCCATATGTGTCCCTTTGCCGGCACGAGGGTGTGTGGTTATGGTGGGGAGGATGGGGAAGATCAGGCCCATTTCCTACATTCGACCTATGGCGATTCTCTCAACACCCTCATGCTTAAATTGGATCTATGTATTATGATACCTGGCAAAGGTAAAGAGGGTAACCCGATACCTACCTTTATAGGCAGGAACTGTGCGACGGTTATTGATTACCTCATCGTCTCCACCAGTATTACTGCTTTGTGTACCACCCCCGAAATAGTAGACATAGCCCTTAGCGACCACAACTGCCTAACAATGTACCTATCCTTGTGGGGGGATAAGATAAAGGCGTCGTACGGTACAGTGTCTGACGTCATTCCACACAGACCAAACGGCCCCAGAATTAAATGGGGTAGGCACAATGAGGAACGCTTATTAAGTACTATAGTGTCAGCCTGTTTAGTTGAGGTAGAGTGCTGTCTTGAACCTGTTATAGATAGTGCTGATATATTAGCTAGTTTTGATACCATCAATAAAAATATTGCTAATATTTTAACTGGCACAAAACCTAAGGGCACCAGGGCCTCCTGTGGGTGGTTCAATAAGGAATGTACCAAATCCCTACAAAAATTAAAAGCTGCTCTTAATCGTAAACCCAGGCATAGGGAAGCAGTCAAGGCCCTGAGGAGGAACTATATAACTCACCTGAAGGCTAGAAAACAGGAACTAAAGGAAGAAGCCTGGGACAACCTGACTAAGGCCGTGGATCTTAGGGATACTAAGTTATTCTTGTCCACGGTCAATAGTCCTTTTCTTCAGAAGGATGATTTCCCGGTACTGTCTGCTCAGGTGAGCGAGGAACAGTGGGTGGCTCATTTTTCTAGTATTTTTAACCCCGAGGGATTAGATGTAGGGAGTGATAAGGATGCTGTGGGTGACACCCCCCTACCCCTTAATATTACAGTCACCGAGGTGGATGTAGCCATTCGGTGTAGTAAGGGGGGGAAGGCACCGGGCCCGACGGGGTACCTGTGGATCTTTACAAAGCAGATGTATCCCTTTGGAGCCCATTGCTGACTAAGGTGTTTAATGCAGCAGCAACGACTTCGGCCCCACAGGTGTGGGGGGGGTCTATCATTATCCCTATCTATAAAAAAGGAGCGAGAGGAGAGGCAAAAAATTATCGCCCCATCTCACTCCTTACTGCTTCCCTCAAAATCATGAGTAGGGTGTTATTGAGTCGCTTGGACGACTGGGTCGAAGAAAATGGTGTCCTTGCGGACTCACAGTTTGGATTCCGTAAGGGGTTAGGCACAATAGAACAGTGCATAAACCTGGACCTTATTATAGGCAAATATACACGCGCTAAGCAAGGCTCACTGTTCCTTTGCTTCGCGGACCTCTCCAGTGCCTTCGACTTGGTTGACCACGGGCTTCTGTGGACAACTTTACTGGATATGGGCGCCCCACAGGAAATCATTTACTTTCTGGCACAACTGTATAGGAAGTTATCGGCAAAGATACGGTATGGGCAACAGGGTGAGTGTTCGGCTAATATCCCTGTAGGCTCTGGTATCAGGCATGGATGTGTCCTTGCCCCCCTCCTTTTCTCCCTTTTTATCACCGCCATTGAGTCTGAATTACGTGCTGTTAATGCTGATGCACCGACTGCTGACTGCATATCTATTCCGGTATTGCTTTATGCCGACGACACGGTCCTACTCTCTAGAACCCCTGTCGGGCTTCAGAAACTCATGGATAAATTTGTGGATTTTATGAAAGGGAGAAAATTAAAAATTAACAATTCAAAACTTTTATTATGGCCTGTGGTAAGAAAGTCAAGAAATTAAGACCTTTTACAGTTATGGATCAATCAATACAAGTGGTTGACAAATTTTGTTACTTAGGCATCACTTTTAATAATGGGGGCATATGGGCTCCCGAAGTGACTAATGTAAGAGCTAAAATGGGCAAGTGTGCCTTTGGCATTTTTAAGTTTACATCTAAGCTAGGCTCTAGGCCATGGGTACTCATAAACTTTCTCTCGGGGGCCAAATTGAAAGTGTGGTTTGTGGCCGAGGGCCGCACCAGTGGGGCGGGGTCAGTGGGGGCGGGGCTAGAAGGGGGAAAAAAAAATCGCTGCTGTTTCAAAACATTACTAGACAATGCTGTATTTCCAAAGCAGTTGTAACTACATGGAGCACATGTTTATAACATAGCAATCTTAAGAGGGATTGCATGGTAATTTGCAGTAACAGGGTGATGGAAATCAAGCTGGTCTTGGAGATGGAGGCAGATGTGGTTATAGAGCTGCTGCTAGCCAAATCCAAGTGGCGAAGACTCAAACAGAGAAGAGGCTTTGGGGCGAGAAGACGCTGCGGTGGATGAGAAGGAGCATTAAAGCAGAAATGGAAAGACATAGGACACGCCCCTTTCAGAGGCCCTTTTGGTTTTTTTCATCCCCCTTAAAGCCCTGAACTTGAGTACAAGACACAACACACACGACTTCCAAGTAAACAATACTCACCATACATCACCTATGCTTGCTCACATTAATGCTAACAAACAGGTCCTCTGGCAAACACGGGTGTAAGAATGCAGTTTGTTGTTCTAGAAAAGATCATGCCACAGACAGTTTTGGATGGCTCATGACAACAGACATTTTCACTCTGCAACATTTGCAGTCACTTCTTGCATTTTGGTAAAAACTTGCTGTTTTTCAGGGACAGAACATCAGTCACAGAAATACAAACCTTTTCAGATAACCGTCTTCTACATCAGCAGAGCTAAAGCAATTGTTTTGCAATGTAGCAGGGTTTTCAAAATGCATTTGCAGGGAAACAAAGGTAATGCGTCAATGTCCTTTTCATGTAAGGAATGAGGAAAGGAGTATTAACCGCTAAAAACGCCATATCTGTCCTCAATGATGATTTCAACATTTCAACATGAAAAAGAGTAGAAGTTAATCTAATATTCAGCTGCATATGGCAGGGGCAATAGAATGTTCCTCACTGCAGACATTGAACAACATAATATGCTCCTATTCTTAATGCTGTCTGCCATTGGAGGACATATCAGTCTGCTAATCATTTGGCAATTGGCGGGCATAGAAACACAAACAAACATATGCCCCTCAAACAGCAGAGCCAGTGCACATTGAGGATAACGAAGGTATGTGTGGCTTGACATTTATATTTAGGGAAAAACTAGCTGGCAAGCAACTGAGGGATGTCTCTCTACTGCCTTTTCACTGTTCTCTCTTCTTCCCTCTTCTTCATCTTTATCCACCTCTCGTATTCTCTCCTGTTCCCTTTTCTCTCAACTAATCACCTCTTTCACGTTCCCTCCCTTGCGCTCCTAATCCCTTCTTCTCTCCCTTATTCCTTTCTTCTCTATCATGTTCCCTCCCTTTCTCTGCTATTCCCTAATTACCTTTGGTGTTCCCTCATTTTTACTGTTTCCCCCTCCCACCTCGAGCTGTTTTCTCTTCACCCTTGCTTCTTCTCTATTCTCTTTGCATCCTTTATTTTCCCTCATTTTGTGTCTCCTGTTCTTTGCCAGGACAATTGTTCATATAGATCGCTATCGCATGCAAACACTGCGTGTGTGTCGTGCTCTGGCAGGCTGGGATGGGTTTAGCAGCGGCTGGGGACAGGATTCATGAAGCACTGTGTGTAGTAGAGTTTAAAACCGCTCCATATCTGCTGCGCTCGTTTCGTGTTGCGACTAGAAATAAATAGAAATGAAAAAGCAAAGGGGTCGTCAACAAACCTCCCCCTCACCCCCTCCCCAGACCCCACCTGCGGGAGGAAAGCAAAAGTGTGCTGAATCATGAAATTGAGTTTCACTTCACCTAGGGATGGCGTGAAAATCCAGCCATTCGTCTCCCGCCAACATTAAATATTTTACATTACAAACGCCCGGGACTTCTGGAACTAACTGCACATACAATTTGTGGCCGCTCGTGGACGGCAGCACGTGCCTTTCACCACAAGACTTTGCATTAACGCGGTGCTGGTTATCTCCTGGGCTCGGCGAACAACTTCAACAGACTTAGTGAGGGGTCAGGAGGCCAGCGAGGTGAGGCGCAGCCATCCGGCAAAGGAGGGCTTGCTTTTTACTTACAGATAACCCCCCATGATACATCCGCCACATGGTTGTATTTCAGTGCCCTCGACAGTATGACCTTTAGACATCAGAAGCAGGCATTCCTTCCCTCCAAGCCGGAAATGGGATGTTTCAGCAAATACATTTACAACTCAGTTATAACCCATAGTACTGCCCGCTGCAACTAAAGTGAAGTGAAGCTGAATTTAAGATTCTCCGGGGTTGCGGGCTGCGAGGACGTCGACTTCGTCACCACGGACACAGGCTTCTTAAAAGGTCCTTTAAAAGTCAGCTGTAACAGCGCTAGTTACAGCTGACTTTTAAAGGGTCTGTGCTTCGCGCCGTGTGTGACGTCTCTGAAGCTCAGGCCAATTGGAGGCAAGCATAAACAGAGAAGATGGTCGCAGGAGCAAACGTTGTGAATACGTATTAAATACGTATTCACTACGTTTGCTCCTGCGTTCGGCCATCTTCTCTGTTTACTTTACAGGTACATATGACTCTCATGGCAAAGAGGTCCGCGGGCCGCCAGTGAAGTCCAGGCGGGCTGCAACTGGCCCGCGGGCCGTACTATGAGTACCCCTGCTCTAGGCGGATATCCGACATGTTGTATTTATATCGCCATAAATGTGTTGCTTTGGCCCTCTATGGTTCAGGGGTATGGGGCCACTGTAATCACAAAATGCTCCAGGTGGAGGAAAATGTATTTGTTAAAAAGCTTCTTTGTTTACCACCCTCTGCCTCAACCAAGTTGATCCACCTTGAGGTTGGTCTGGAACACCTTTCAGATTTGATAAGTCTTAGACCACTTTTAGTATGGAGATCTATTTGGGTCAAGGAGCAGACAGGGTTTACAAAGAAGATCATCCTAGATTGTCTCCACATGGACAAATGTTCCCGTATCCCCTGGCTTAATTATATTATTTGTGTATTTAAGGATGTCTTCAAATTGCATGTTCGTGATAACCCACTTGGTGTTATAGACATCCCTAAGAAAGAACTTAAATACGTTTTATGAGGGCCAGTACTCTAAAGCGTAATGCTGTGACTTCTCTGTACCCTACACATGTCTTTTATGATAAGTACAATATGTTGGGACCGGGCTTTGCAGGATACCTTAAAATGGTTACCATTGGTTCTCACCAATATGTTTTGACAAGACTGCGAATGGGGACCGTTCATTTGCTTGTTGCGTGTCCGCATGTTAAGACTCACACTATTGCCCCTTGCCCATGTGATGGGACTTCAAAGCAATGTCCGGAGCATTTTTTATTGATTTGCCCATTTTACCTTCATCTTCGTAAAATCTATTTGAAACCACTTTTTAAAAAATATAATGTATCCACTGTTGAATCTATGAGGCTTTTATTTGGACTTGATTCGCAGGACATTTGTTTTTTTACTGCTGTTTTTATTCTAAAATCGGTATATCTGAGGAAAAATATGTCCTTTCTTACATGAGTATTTATAAATTAGCCGTATTTTATATGTATTTTATTGTATCATGCATGTATGTACTTTTATGATTATTGTAAACAAATAATCGAATAAAGTTTTTGAATTGAATTGAATGGCATGGATCCCCCGATACTTGGCGTGGGGCAGGAATTGTCTCAATTTATAAAAAAGGTAGCCCCCTTCTTCCTACTAACCATAGGCCGATCAGTTTGATCGATGTTTCCCAAAAACTCTTTGCGCTGGTTCTTCTTGATCGCCTCCAGGTATGGATTGAAGAAGAGGAAATATTCAGGCCTTTCCAAGCCGGCTTCAGAAAAAACACCTCAACCATCGACCAGATATTTAGACTCCAACTCCTTTTCTGGGAAATGGTGGTAATAGAGGGTGACAGCCTCTATCTAATATTCGTAGATCTGAATTCGGCTTTTGATCTTGTACCCACATAGAAACTCTGGGATGTACTTAGAGACTTGGGGATTCCATCATACCTCCTAACCATTCTAGTGAGGCTCCACGCAGAACATTTCACGTAAGTAAGATTTGGGAAACCTAGTGAACTTACTCCCCACTTTCCTGTTAATAAAGGGGTACGTTGGGGTTTTGTGTTAGCGCCTACCCTATTCTGCCTATTTGTTAATGGTCTTATTGAACAAGTTCGAAAAGCTAAGGACAATGATGCCCCTAGGCTAGCATCGGGCAAGGTCCCAGCGCTGATGTTCGCTGATGACACCCTCCTACTTTCAAAGACACCTATGGGAATCGAGCGCATCCTAGATTGCTTTGATACCTTCTGTAAGACTCGGGGGCTGGAGATAAACACAACTAAGATTAAATATATGATGTTCAATCCTGTTAACACATCTCACCCTAATCCACATTTGAATGGCATCCCCCTAGACAGTGTTTGATTATTTAGGCATCACTCTGACCGAGCATCTAGATTAGGGCCCGCAGATGGCCAAAGCCAGCCTTAAGTTAGCACAGACAGTGGGAGGGCTCATGAAACAATATAGATCTTCATTATTTAAACCAGCGGGCCAATAGTTGAAATCTATCAAACTCAACCGTGGGGTGCTAAACTGTATGGGGCAGAACTGTGGGGGCATCGAAAATCACTAGTCTGAACAAAGTGGAGAATAACTTTATGAGGCAGCTATTCGGTCTTCCCCTTAGCACACCTCTTACCCCCTTGTGCTTCGATTTGGGTATTAGGCCCATTAAGACCTCTAACTTTTTGGCGCCGCCTCTGGGTGACCCCAGAATTGTCCACCTACAGATCCAAGCTCAAAGAGCTCTTGAGTATCCCTGGTATTACTAACATACACTGGTTTAATTACATTAGGGATTTCTGTATAGAGTTGGGCAAAATGAACCTATGGAAATCACCTGAGTAGTCATTTTCCTTAACCTCAAGGTTGCAATTGGTAAGAACCTATAGTTCCTATAGGCTCTGTTTAATTCAGGAAAATCCCTCTTGTGGCCGATTAACAGCAACGTTTCTATTGATAGAAGATTAATACAAACTGGAACTTTTCCTGGATGACATCCAACCAACCTTGGCTAGGAAATTGTACATGCAGCTTAGATTAGGGACTTTGCCTCTCCATGCCAAAATAAGCAAATGGTCCAAAACTCATACTGGTGGATGTTCTGCCTGTAATTATAAGGAAGAAACTGAGCTACACTTCCTTTTCTTTTTTCCTACTTATGCGTTATCTCACCTGTGTTGGCTCATTCAACTCTGTAAGAATTTGGGCTTTGTGGAATGCGTAGAGGCATATAGAGTACTAAAATATGAGTCTCACGCCTCAATTGTCTTCGCCGTATCCCGTTTTCTAAATTCTATGTGGCACATGCAGAGGACGTTTTTAACTTAAGTATTTCTCACAACCATTTGTACTGTAATGAATTTTGAAAAGTGCTTTTTTTAATCAAGATGACAGTAAAGCATTGTAAAATCGTTCAAGGACTTGGCCATTGGATAATCGAATGCTGCATCTTCATCATGGGTATTGGGGTCCTTTGAAAGTAAACCGGCTAGATTGCAATGCAGAAATAATTCTCTCGGTTGTGTTTTATATATAAAGAAACTGTATATATTTTATTGTGCTTTTTGATACGTGCTTTTATGGTCTTAGTGACCAAAATAAAAGTTTAATAGAATTGTAAGAGAATGAGTTTAATAGTGACTTTAATATGGATATGGCTGGGTATGAGGTGATTGGTAAATAAACAATTAAAGTTTTTTATTCTGTCTATTCACCCTTATCACAGGAGGAGTGCCTGAGCTGCAGCAAGTAGATATTTTCTTTAGTTTAGTCTATCTTAAGCGGTTCCCCAATCAGCAAAAGGGAGTATTAAATTCCCCTATTAGTTTACTTGAGCTGAGAATGAATATTTTGTATCTATCCCATGGGAAGGCTGCTGGACCACATTCCATACCTTAAAAGTTAATAAAACATTTTCACAGATTTTCATACCATTTCTTTGTAGATTGTTGAACTCTTTTGAGGAAGGGGCTAGCATTCCTAGTTCCTGGAGAGAAACAGCGCAGTAATTCCCACCTCCCCCCCCCCCCCCACCCCCCCCCCCCCCCCCACACACACACACACCGAAAAAAGGAACCTAAGCTCTGTGGTTCTTATAGATCCATACCCATTCTCCATATTAATTGTGATTCAAGAATTTATATGAGGATCTTAACACACCAAGCATCCCTGATAACTGATCTTGTTGATCCTATGCAGCATGGGGTTATCCCAGCAAGGGACACCACGTCGCATATCAATGTAGCCATCCCTGTTTTTGACATGGTAGAGGAACGTAAGATACTAGCTGGGATGCTCCAATGCCGAAAAGACGTTTGATAGGGTCTACTGGCCATTTTTTGTAGTACAATAAGATTGATAGGTTTTGGCTCTCTTTTTTCGGCAAGTACAGACCCTGTGTTGTGATCTAACCACACAAATATGTTGAATGGGTGAACTATCTGCTAAGATACAAATAACCTTTCCCCTTAATTGTTCGCTTTGTACTTGGTACCTTTTTTATAACGTCTTAAAAACTTTCCTCTTAGTCAAGTTAAAAATTACTTTATTTGATTTAGCATAGTAAATCTTAAAAGTAAACAGTTCAATAAAATCACCTTAAAACAATACATCACAATTCATGAAGAAGAGTGAAACACCTCCCGCTAAAAACCACGATAAATAAAAATAGACATTCTGACTAGCTAAAAGTTGAAGATACAATAGAGCACACCTCACTTGCATAACATTCATTGGCAGAAGGAGGGAATGTAAGAAACGTATGGCATAAATGAGTACATTTAGGGAAGATAAAAACAGTATTTAAAGTGTCCAGTGCAGCAGCCATCTCTGATTGAACAAATCGAGCGCCTACACTGCAACACTTTAGCCCTGATGCGATTTGGCCCTGATGGGAGTGTATGTCCTCCTGCAAGGTTGACAAGAGGGTCAGGCAGGGGTGCATCTTAGCCCCCCTTCCTTTATCTTTTTTACATTAACTCTCTTGATTCTACCCTACAGTACAAGGGAAAGGACTTGCCTTGGATAGTTGATCGGCCTGTTTCCGTACTCCTATATGCTGACAATGTTGTGCTATTGTTGTGTACTGCTAACGGGCTACATCTCTTGCTGGATTCTTTTAATTATTTTATGGTGAACCTGAAGTTGAGGGTCAACAATAAAAAAATCATTTATTATGACCTATGGCTACAGAAATACTCATTCACACTGGTTAACTAAGGATGACACTGCTATTACCAAAGTATCAAATTATAACTACTTAGGGATCTTGCTGGATGCTAATTTTAAATGGGACAAAGCTCTGCTATCAAATGGATAGTGCAGCTGAGGCAATTTTCAGATTAAATATAAGCAAAATCAAAGATCTCATCTCCCTTTACAAAGCAAAATGTCTCTCCCTGCTTACCTGTGGAGAGGGATTTTGGGGGGGGGTACACAAATTAGGGCCGCTTACAAGCAGCTGAAAACAAATTTCTCTCCAGACTGCTGCCAGTCCCTAAAAGCACTGCCAACATTATCACCTACATTGAGGTATCCCATACATCGAAGACCTGATCAAACTGGCACCACTCCTATTATGGGTTAAAATCTGGAGTTCCCCATTTACTAGCTTCTCCTGCCTCGTTCTAGATGATTGTATTAATTTAGACCATGGAAATAACATCGCTTGGTTAGTATACATCAGAAAATCTTTCCAAGATCTAGGCATTCCACATCTTTTTCATTCTCCTAGCGGGATCAATAGTAATACAAAGACCTTGACCCGCTTCCTTTTTCAAACAAACCGCAATCTAAAAAGGACTAACAAGTTCCAGGTGATGGACACTGTATGCTACCACATGGAGATTATCTCACCCGAGAGTGTTGAATCCTATTTAGTTTGGATTACTAACCAGGAGCATAGATTTTATTTGACACGCTTTAGGGTTGTGCGATATTCACTTCCTGGCTGCTTATCCCCAGCAGGGTAATTGGTTCCCCTTCCCTGCCGTCCCTGTGACAATATTGACCAGCAATCCCCCATGCACTTTACATTTTTCTGTAGCTTTTATACTGCTCCCAGAACCAAATTTCTACGTCCCAAAATGTAGATCAGCTATTCAAAGCCTGAAACTCTAGCAGTGCCTGAGTTCTGAATCTGTGTGCCACGCCACTATTGCCCTTAATTGTCACTCTCTTAGGACCAGATGAGACATTAGGACACTTGCAATTTGCTAGCCTTTAACTATTTTGTTGCATCCTTTTCTGCTATTTTGTGACAACTAATCCGGCTATTTGACAAGCAGAGCTAAAAGGATACTGGTAAATTGTCAGACCCAAATTGTTTTTATTGTATCTTATCATATTGATTGCATTTTTGTTTCATGTTTTTAACTTTAGTTTTATCGCTGCTATAGGTTTATGGTCATAATGGACTAATAAAGTTTTACTGACTGATACTGACTAGCTAAAAGTTGAAAATGCAAAAGAGCAGACCTTACTTGCATAAAATTAATTGGCAGAAGGCTGGGATGTATGAATTTATGGTGTAAATTTAGGGCAGATAAAAACAATGTGTAAAGTGTCCAGTGCAGCAGCCATTTCATACGTGCAAACTAGGGGCTCAGGTTATGCCAACTAGCTATAATCTGGGGGAAAGAATTCAAGCAAAAGTAGGACAAAAGTCACCTGTGCAAACTGGCATATCAAGCGCTATGTACAAATCTGTTTTACACGAAGATTTCACAATAGCATAATGGGTACACAAACCTTAAGACCGCATACGTTCAGCCCTTTTTTTCATGCACATTGGCACGAAGCGCCTCTTTGACCCATCTGATTTGGAGATTTGTTCTACCGAGATTTGTTCTGGTCTACCAAGGTCACCCGAAATACCTTTATATAATGCAGCCAGGGGATAAGATGGCAATAGTCCAGACCCAGGCAATCTTTTTATTTATTTATTTATTTATTATGAAGGATTTATAGAGCGCAGACAAGACTCATTGCGGGTATCAGAGCTCTTTACAGGAATATATAAGAAACAAACAGTTCAATGTCGCACACAATGGTAATACACATTATATACAGTTCAAACTCGCCCCCAATGGTAATACAAATTATATACAGAGCTCATGTGAATTTTAATAAGAGAATAGATTTCACTTCTTTTTTGAAAGAGACAAGAGGGATTGAGTCTGATTTTAGTGGGCAGTTCATTCCAGATCTGGGCGCCATGCCAGAGAAGGCCCGGTTATAAGTTTTCTTTTTGGTGAAACATTGTGGTTTCAGTAGAAGGTTATTGGAGCTCCTGGACGATCTCTTGCCACAGGAGAGTACTAGTTTCTGTGCTAGGTAACTTGGAGTTATGTATGGCCTTGTAAGTCAAACATGCAATTTTTAGATGGATCCTGGCTTCGAAAGGTAGCCAGTTGAGGGCTCTAAGGTCAGGGGAGATGTGAGAGTTTCTTTTAGAGCCGTTGTTGAGTCTCGCTGCTGTGTTGATTGAGGCTCTAAGGGGGCAGTGGTTGATCTGGGGAGACCGCAAAGAGAAGCACTCACGTATTCCACTCTTGGGATTACTAGAGCTTGAAACGCCAGTTTGAAGTGATTTGCGGGAAGGAAGGGCTTGAGTCTTCTCAAGGTGTTTATCTGAAAATGTGCTTTTTTGTTGCTGTGCTGACGTGTTTCTGCATGTATTTTTTCAAGAGTAACTTCCAATGATTTTGCTGAGTCGATGATGAGGGGTTGGCAGTTGAGTGCTGTCAGGTGTTTCATCCAGTCTTGAATGATGGTTGATTGCTTAGGGGGAGCGATTAGGAGGAATTTGGTTTTAAGAGTGTTTACCTTCAGATGGTTTTCGGCCAGCCAGGTCTGGGTTTTCTGTAGAGTTAGGTTGAAAGATTTGATGTCCTCTGGTGAGTGGATTTTTAAAAATATTTGTGTGCCGTCTGCATACATGTGATAGTGGACCTTTGCGGAGCTGAGAATTTTGGTGAGTGGTTCCATAAATGGGTTGAAAAGTGTTGACGAGAGGGAAGATCCTTGTGGGACTCCTAAAGTGACTGGGACGGGCTTAGACAGAGATTGATTAACCTTGACTCTTTGGGATCTATTGTGCAGGAAGGAGCTGTACCAATTTAGAACTGATCCAGATGGTCCCATTCTTTGCTTTAGGAGATCTAGCAGGTTGTTATGTTTGACGGTGTCAAAGGCCAGCAAGACAGGCTTCGTTTTGATCAAGGATTTTTAGTGAGTCATCAATTATGTGGGTTCTGGCTGTTTCACTACTGTGCCCTGCCCGGAAACCGGATTGGTATTGGTTCAGTAGATTGAATTGATCTATGTCGTTGTTGTCGTTGTTAAGCTGTGTGTTAACACATTTTTCTAAGAGTTTTGCTAGGATAGGGATGTTTGAAATTGGGCAGTAGTTATTTAGATCCGAGGGGTAGGCCGTTGGTTTCTTTAAGATGGGAGATACCTGTCCAGATTAGAGGATTTCTGGGATAGTTCCTTGTTCCTATTGAATTCTAGATCATTTATCAACCAGACAGAAAACCACAATCTTAAGGGGGAGATCTCTATATGATCAGAAATAAACCCTGCACTCAATTCCTCATGTACAGTCTCAAAAGGTACACCTTGGGGGATCCTTAGAATCCTCCTAAAGAATTTACTTTTGGCAACTTGGATAGGGTGACAAGGCTTCTAGACCCAAACCTCATAGCCAAATGACACTCAGAACATATTTGGCTTTGTAAAGGTCCATTATGGATTTGACGTGGGTACGATCAAGGGGCCAAGAAAAAGCATCAATGATATGCCCTATTCTATTAAAGTGCTGTATGTTGGCACTCATCAATGGATCCCTGTTCATTTTGCTGTCTAGCTAGATAGCAACATTTATTGGTATTCCCATTGCGGTGTCCATTGATCGAATATGTTTTGGTTGTAACAATTTTTAGCCTTAGCACCATAGTATATGGTTTTGTAAAATTCGTTTTCAGGCTCAGACTAACCATAAATTCATCGAAGCAGTCTAACAGAAGCTGAAGGCTATTAGCTGTACATGTGATAAGGACTGAAGCGCGGCTAGCAATCTCACTGGGAAAGTGGTTCCATGCAGGAATCCTAGACAGACGTTGTGCCAGAGGCGGCATGTATCGCCAACCAGAAGTTGTGCGCAAGGCGGAGTGTAGGCTGAGATTTTTGCCTCTGCTATCAATGGTTGCACCAAAGCTGACCTTGCTACTGCTCTCAAGACCCCAGCTGTCCTTGTTGTCACTGCCACCTCTGACTTCTGGCGTCCTGACCCCAGAAAAAGGTCTACTGCTCGCTCAGAAACTTTACTCATTGAAGAGGATGTCAGATGGGGGCTCTTGCTGTCATTCTGCTCCAACACTCCCCAAATCGCTCCTCCTTGCCCAGTGCCCCCCCCCCCCCCCCTCCACCACCACCCTGAACCAGGTCTCACAACTCCCTAAACAACCTGGATGCCTTAAATTGCTCACCCCTACTGCCATGAGTCAAATGCAGTAGAAATGTACTTGGTCTAATGTGCAGCTCCGTGTAGGGTGGAACCTAGGACACCAGAGGCAAGAAACCTCAACCCTGTAGTTGTGGCCCAGTAGCCCTTGACTCCCCTTTGGCCTATGTACGGGGCATGGCAGTTGCTCTTTGATCATCCTATTTTTCTGTTAAAAGATCAGTAACACTCAATCAACTGAAATCAAGATGGTTCAGTCAAATGTACATGGTATGAATCAGGACTGGTATCTATAACAGTCTTCATTAGCTCAGTAGTACAAAAGGGGGTGGTGATGGACGGAGCATCTGAATCAATCAAACACTCTCACCCAGTCAAAAGATCTGGGTATAATCCATCACAGTTCTTTAGCCCACTCTGCTACCCCAGTTCAGACATGGCTATATGCAAATCAGTCTGACCCTTTGCCTCAAGGGAACAGTACAGCCCGAACTGCCAAGCCATGTCTTCCCTGGACCGGAAACAAGCTTCCGAGGACCGGTTTCTGGCATTCCAGCCGTCTTCAGCCCGGCTTGCTTGAATCCAGTGGCAAAGTGAGCAAGGGACTCACGTCTGAGTATACCCTGCCACACTTATGGCGGCCAAAAGCAGTACAAAAGGGGGTGGTGATGGACGGAGCATCTGAATCAATCAAACACTCTCACCCAGTCAAAAGATCTGGGTATAATCCATCACCGTTCTTTAGCCCACTCTGCCACCCCAGTTCAGACATGGCTATATGCAAATCAGTCTGACCCTGTGCCTCATGGGAACAGTACAGCCCGAACTGCCAAGCCATGTCTTCCCTAGACCGGAAACAAGCTTCCGAGGACCGGTTTCTGGCATTCCAGCCGTCTTTAGCCCGGCTTGCTTGAATCCGGTGGCAAAGTGTGCAAGGGACTCACGTCTGAGTATACCCTTCATTAGCTCAGGGCAAACTTAAGTTCCATAATTAATAGTCCAATATAGTTGATTTCCGTCACAGAACCTCTCTGTTCTTTGCCTGTTTTAGCACAGCTTTGCCAGTATTTGATCAATTAGGCTGTTCATTACATTGATTATGTTCTCTTGTTACCTCTGGAAAAAGACAAGGTGGATTGAGATGTTATTCTTGCACACATTTGACAGGCAGATACCTCTGGGATACAGAGCTCTGCGATATGTTTGCGATCTGTCAATAAAATTTGTTAAAAAAAAAAACCTTTTATAATGTACTGTTCGAGGCATATGGGCTGCAGATGGTACATTATGAATAGATCGCCATCTGGTGTTGGGCTCGGATGATTGCACTTTGTTTTTCTCTTGGAGAGTCTTTTGTATGTTGGTGACTCCTCCCTTAGTTGGTAGTGCGCATGGGCATCGGCTCCATCCTTAGATTGTTTTTTTCCGCCATCGGGTTCGGATGAAGATCGAGACGCTCCAGATCAACTTCAGAAGAAAGTGATTTTTCGGCGCGTATTCCCTTTCCAATTCGACGGTATTGTTAGCGAACGCGTTCTTTTCCATTCCGACGCGTTACAAATTCAAAATAGAAGAGAAAAACTTGGATCTACGTCGAAGAACAGGAGACCTTTCTCGACGCAGTCAAGCCCGGAGTCCATGGAAAGGACTCCATTCAAAAAATGTCCATCGTGTGGTGCTAAGTTCCCACACAAGGACCTACACGAGGTGTGCAACCTCTGTCTATCGCCTGAACACGAATCCAGGGACTGCGAAGCCTGCGCAGCATTCTCCTCCAAGCTAACGATTAGAAATCGTCGAGCCCGAAGACACGAGGCTTCCAGAATGCAGGCGGAGGCAATCCCGGAGCTGTTCGGAGACGAACAAATCGAGGAAGAAGAGGACCAGTCGGGGTCGGAAGGGGACCAGTCGGAGGTTGAAGAACTCTTCGAGCAACAAACCGTGAGTGACGACGTCCCCTTACCGAAAAACCGACCCCGTGCGGTAACGACCCCGCCCTCGGGCCCGGTCAAACCGCTGAAAAAAGTTTCCGACGCCCCGCCTTCGGGCCCGGCAACGAAACCGAAACTGAAACCGAAACACTCGGAATCCCACCATGTCGGATCCGAGAAAAGGGCGTCATCGACTTCGACACCGAGGCTGCATACAAAGGAGAGCTCGGTATCGAAACATTCCATGTCGAAAAAGAAATATGATGTATCGCCCAAAAGACACTCGATACCCAAAAAGTCGGAATCGAGCAGACATTCGGTGTCGAAAACAGAAAGATCTGAAGATCGAAAACAAAAACAGCTCTCGGAACCAGGACCCTCGGTACCGATTCAAGAGCAACAAACAGATCCCAAACAAAAGATCTTGTTTATTGACCCACAGACTGGGAAAGTGGTCACGAAGAAGAGAAAGAGTGAACAGTCAGAAGATAAACCTCTTCCTTCAAAAAAGAGAACAATGGGGACGAACATAACTCCTCCTGCTTCTCCTCGTCCTAGAGACACACCCTCTTCTCCTATTCCTCACAATAGGCCACATATTCCTACACCCTCCACACCAAGACCAGCTACACCTCAATCAGATGTAGACAGTGATATAGGGGAGGGAGAACCTCAAGGGGATGACGAATCTATCCAAGATGAGGAAGATCCATGGGAAAATTACGATGTAGGGTCAGATGAGGACAACGACCCAGAGCTATACCCCTCAAAGCCTTCACCACCTGATGATAACACAGGTTTTGTGCAGCTCATTAATAGGGCAGAAAAATATCACAAACTAGATATGCACACAGAACCTCAGATAGAGGATTTCTTGTTAGAGACTCTACCTAGTGCACAGAGAACATCAGGTACTCTTCCTATGCTAAAGGGTCTTCTCACTCACACAGAAGAAATATTCGAAAACCCAGTGAGAGCCAGGGTGTTAAACCCAAGAATCGATAAGAAATACAAAGCGGCTCCAAAGGACCCAATATTTATTAGAGGGCATGTACCTCTAGACTCGCTGGTGGTCTCAAACGCTCGTAAAAGAGCAAACTCATTATCTACAGGAGAGGCTCCGCCACCAGATAAAGAGTCGAAGTTAATAGATGCATCAGGCAAAAGAGTAGCATCACAGGCAGCGAATAGCTGGCGTATAGCTAATACACAAGCACTACTCGCACGTTACGACAGGGCACATTATGATGAGTTAGAAAAACTTCTCACACATCTTCCAAAAGAACATCAGAAGAAAGCAGACCAATTAATACAGGAAGGTAAAATAATAACCAATACTTCCATTAAGTGTGCATTAGACGCAGCAGACACTGCAGCAAGGTCTATTAACACTAGTGTCATGCTAAGAAGGCACGCGTGGCTTAGAATCTCAGGATTCAAACAAGAAGTTCAAACAGCCCTACTGAACAGACCATTTGATCAGAAGACATTGTTTGGTTCAAGTACAGACGAGACATTAGAAAAGATGAAGAAAGATACGGAAACGGCTAAGTCAATGGGAGCATTGCAACCGCCAACGCACAGAGGTTCCTTTCGTAGATCCACCTATAGAGGGGGCTCAAAAAACACAGGAACAAATCAGCAATCCACATCTTTCACACCAACATCACCCAGAGGTAATTCAAGAGGTAATTACAGAGGTAACAACAATAAGGGTAGAGGCCGCGGAAATAATAACAACCGCAACGCCTCAACACCAAAACAGTGACTTCATAGATCTCCCCCCAGACCACATAACACCGGTCGGGGGACGTCTATCACAGTTCCTACCTGTCTGGGAAAACATCACGTCAGACAAGTGGGTGAGACAAATTATCCAACATGGTTATTGCCTAGAACTCACAGCTACCCCACCAAACATCCCCCCCAAACAGCGTCCAATGAGTCAGGATCATCTGACATTGTTAAGAGAAGAAGTGCTAGCACTTCTACAAAAGCATGCAATAGAGAAGGTCCCAAAGGATCAACAAGGAACAGGAGTATACTCTCTATACTTCCTGATCCCCAAAAAGGACGGGTCCCTACGACCAATATTAGACCTCAGACCTCTCAATGCTTACATAAATTCGGAACACTTCCACATGGTCACGCTCCAACAAGTACTCCCTTTACTGAAGAAAGGGGACTTTCTTTCTACACTGGATCTAAAAGACGCTTACTTTCATATCCCAATTCACAAAGCCCACAGAAAATACCTAAGGTTTGTGTTAGAAGGACAACACTACCAGTTCAAGGTCCTTCCGTTCGGTGTCACAACAGCACCGAGAGTTTTCACAAAATGCCTAGCTGTGGTGGCAGCACACCTAAGAAGACAACAAATACATGTCTTCCCATACTTGGACGATTGGCTAATAAAGGCCAAATCAAAGGAGGAATGTCTTCACAACACACAGAAGACAATTCAACTGCTGCACCACCTAGGGTTTACGGTGAACTACAAAAAATCACACCTGCAACCAAACCAGATCCAGCAATACCTGGGGGCTACAGTAGACACAGAAAAGGCAATAGCATACCCCAACCCAATCAGAGTACAGACAATGGTCGGGTTAATACAAAGATTTCAACCAAAACACTCACTACCAGCACGAGTGTTTATGCAACTATTAGGCATGATGTCCTCTTGCATACTGCTAATACCACATGCCAGACTACAAATGCGCCCACTACAAGAGTGTCTAGCGACACAGTGGAATCAGGCTCAAGGTCAGATTACAGATCTGGTGTTGGTAAACGACCGGACGTATCGCTCTCTGAAGTGGTGGAACACAGAAAACATTTCCAAAGGACGGTCGTTCCTAGAGCCAATTCCACAAGTAATAATAACAGCGGACGCATCGCTCTCCGGATGGGGAGCGCATATGGACAAATACACAGTACAGGGGAAGTGGAGTGCGCAGCAAAAGAAACTGCACATCAACTACCTGGAACTATTAGCAATATTTCTAGCACTAAAAGCTTTCCAAATGCAAATAACAAACAAGGCAGTCCTGATCAGAACAGACAACATGACTGCAATGTATTATATTCAAAAACAGGGGGGGACACACTCTCTCCAACTGTCCAAACTAGCACAGGACATATGGAGATGGGCCATTCCTCAAAAAATCTACCTGTTAGCGGAACACCTACCAGGAATTCAAAATCAAATAGCAGACATCCTAAGCAGACAGTCAGAACAAGTTCACGAATGGGAACTGCACGACCAAATACTACAGCCATTCTTCCAAAAATGGGGGCAACCAGAGATAGATCTGTTTGCAAATCATCAGAACGCAAAATGCAAACAATTCGCATCCAGGTACCCACACCAAAGGTCCCAGGGCAATGCACTGTGGATAAATTGGTCCAACAAATTTGCCTACGCGTTCCCTCCTCTACCACTAATTCCATTACTGGTGAGGAAACTGCAGCAACACTCAATGACAATGATACTAGTGGCACCCACGTGGGCAAGACAGCCGTGGTTCACCACGCTGCTACAACTCTCACAAGTACCACATCAAAAGCTAAGGTTATTACCCATGCATCTTACACAGAACCATGGAGAAATAATGCACCCAGATCCCAAACAACTGAACCTAGCGATCTGGCTCCTGAGGTCATAGAGTTTGGGTATTTAGATTTACCACCAGAATGCATGGAAATCATTAAACAGGCAAGACGTCCTACCACCAGAGCATGCTATGCAGCAAAATGGAAGAGGTTTGCTATACACTGTAACAGTAAGCACATCAACCCTCTGGACGCATCCACTAAACAAATCATTTGCTATTTATTACACTTACAGCAATGTAATCTAGCATATACCTCTATTAGGGTTCATCTAGCAGCCATAGCGGCGTACCTACAAAACAGGCAACACCTGTCACTGTTTAAAGGACCAGCAATTAAAGCTTTCATGGAAGGACTCAAAAGAGTCATTCCACCAAGAAGACCACCTTCCCCAGTCTGGAATCTCAACATAGTGCTTACCAGACTAATGGGGCCACCCTTTGAACCTATGCATAGATGTGAAATACAATTCCTCACATGGAAGGTGGCCTTCCTCATAGCTATCACGTCACTTAGAAGAGTAAGTGAACTGCAGGCTTTTACGATTCAAGAACCATTTATGCAGCTACACCAAAATAAAGTGGTTCTTAGAACAAACCCAAAATTCTTACCAAAGGTTATCTCAGCATTCCACATCAATCAGTCAGTGGAATTACCGGTTTTCTTTCCAAAACCACAAACAGTAGCGGAAAGAGCCCTACATACACTGGATGTTAGGAGGGCCATATTGTACTATAGAGAGAGAACACAAACTTTCAGAAAGACAAAACAGCTATTTGTTGCGTTTTCTCCCACACATAAAGGCAATCCCATCTCCAAAGCGGGCATTGCCAGATGGATTGTAAAATGCATTCAAATATGCTACTTAAAGGCAAAGAGAACATTAACTGTTCCTCCTAGAGCTCACTCTACACGTAAACTAGGAGCATCTATGGCATTTCTGGGAAACATTCCACTAGATGACATATGCAAAGCGGCTACCTGGGTTACACCGCACACTTTCACAAAACACTATTGTGTTGATGTGCACGCAACACAACAAGCTAGAGTGGGACAAGCAGTATTAAAAACATTGTTTCAGACAGTTGCAACAGACACGGGCGACCACCGCTAGGGAGAGAACTGCTGTATAGTCTATTCATAATGTACCATCTGCAGCCCATATGCCTCGAACGGAATATGCTACTTACCAGTATGCATCTGTTCTTGGCATAGAGGGCTGCAGAGTGGTACATGCCCTCCCAGCCTCCCCGGAAACCTGTGTCTGTTCCAACATTATCTTATTTAGATACACTTACATGGGCACTCTTATCTGTATTCTACTATACTACTCCATCTAACCCTACTATGGCAAAACAATCTAAGGATGGAGCCGATGCCCATGCGCACTACCAACTAAGGGAGGAGTCACCAACATACAAAAGACTCTCCAAGAGAAAAACAAAGTGCAATCATCCGAGCCCAACACCAGATGGCGATCTATTCATAATGTACCACTCTGCAGCCCTCTATGCCAAGAACAGATGCATACTGGTAAGTAGCATATTCCTTTTCCCTTCAATTCGGGTGTACTTATACAAGATCTGACAGTCATTTATACCTGTGTAGCTTACTTCACTGAATAATCCCTGTTTTCCCCACCATCTTTTTATTTTTTAATTTTTTTAGGAGAGAGTTTTCTCCGACAATTTCCCGTAATTTTAAATTTACATCACTGGTCTTGGATTATTTAAAAATAATTTCATACAGTCAAATCTAGCTGTTTTGTCCCATAATTTACATCACAATAAATTCCTGTGGTCATAATATATATTTAGGTTTCTCAAGGATGCTGGTGCTTTTATACCTTGCCTCTGCACATTAACACGTGCACCAGTTATAAACATTGTGTTTCCTTACTTATATGGCATTCTTCTATGAAATGTAATCAACTTAGTTAGTGTAGTATAGAAGTCTTTGAGTTGTTTTTTTCAGGCTCCTCACAAAATGTTGATTGAGCTAAAATCAGTATTTATATAGGCTACAGGTTATTGGGCAGGAGTTTAACTTTGAAATAGAGCCTCCTCAGGATGTGCTAAAACATCTGAGGTCTTCTATGTCTGTTTTTCTGTATTCATTTCTTTTAATTTAGGCACTACAGTTGAGTGTTAGAAATGGCAAATTATTCACACATGTATCTAAGTAAGTATTGAGCACTTGCTCTTCTGATTTATTCCTTTTTAAAAAAAAATATTTATTTTTATTACATTTTCAATTTATATACAGCACTGCATATATTAATTACAGTTACATATGAGGAATAATTATATCAGATTTTACAAACATTTCATTTCGAGACGTTTACAAAAGAGAAACATAGGCTAAGGATTATCTTTGTTGAGGAAAAAAAACACAACAAAAGGAAAAAGAGAAAAAAAGAAAAGAATTTCCAGCAAAAATCCAAAAAAGGAGAAAATGCAGGTAGGCAGACAAACAACTGGGATGCATCTCAGCTACAAATAGCTGCCATTCTATTACAATAAACTATGGCCCAGTATAGACCTGTGATTCCTTCCGGCTATAAATAGGTGCCCATATACGTCTGCCGAGGGATTTCCCTCTCTTGCTCTTCCTTTCATATATCCCCCTCTCGAGATTAAATACAGAGAGAAGCCGGGCTAGCCATAGATGAAATGTTGGGGCTTCTTGATCAAGCCAGGCTGAGGCAAAACACATTCGTAAAACTGCCATAGCAAGGAAAAAAAAACGGTAAGACATAGTTTGTCCCTGGCTATTGTCAACCCCGAGGAGCAGTAGAGCTGGGGTTAGCTTAACTTTAAGAAGCAGGGTAGATTAAAAAAATATCGTAATAGAGGATTTCAACAAGTCAAGACGGGGCAAGTAGAAAACATATGGGCTAGATCAGCAGTGGGAGAATCGCACCGTGGACACCTAGTTTCCTCCTGCCCCCCATTGTAAAATCTTTGCCGGGGTATAATATAAAGAAAAAACTGTCTTATAATGTTGGCCTGAAGCCCAGCAGAGCACAAAACTGTCTGCCCCAACTCTAGAGACTGAAAAAAATTATCCGAATCGGCCTACCTTCCCATTTTTTACCATGCTTTTCGAGATCATCAGGTTTGAGTGCCATAAGTTCAGTATATATTCCTTTAATAGTGCAGCCATCCCCGCTTCTTATTACATCTATGGCTTTCACCTTACCAAATCCATTAAACCCACCCACCTTTTTACTTAGAAAACTTCTAAGCTGAAGATATTTAAAGGAATTCCTAGTGCCAATACCACTGAATGTCCTTAAATTGATAAATTTCATCAGAGCCCAATGGATCCCCGACTTTCAGAAGGCCACACCTCGCCCACTCCGCCATTGTTGGGTCCGAAAAGATTTCTGGCAGCGTGGGATTGCCAAACAGTTGGGTATAGAAATTCATCCTCCCAAGGCCTGTCTTCCTCTTGAAGGCAGCCCAGATTTTAAAGGCTGCCTGCATGGTTTTAAATGTAGTTCTCTTGAAGCAGCTAGGCTCGCTGAATTTCATAAAACAGTTTCCTGCGTCTTCCCCCACCAATAGCCTATATGCATCTGGAATCTTATCTTCAGTGCTGGGGTCTTCGGCTCTCCCACCGAGCATCCTGCACATATATTGAAGAGCCGCAGCCCCGTAGTTTTGTTTGAAGTCTGTGACCTACCAGCCCCCTCTAGCAGGAGTCAGGGTCATAAATCGTAGGGCCCACCTTGTTTTACCATGAGCCCAGACGAATCGGGTAACCAAGTTATCCAGTGCGGTAAACTACTTATTTCCAAATTCAAGAGGTATTGACCTAAACAGATACAATATTTTTGGTAATAATACTATTTTAATCACATTACAACAGCCAACCAGTAACATGTGCAGGTTATGGAATTTATCAAAATCTGTATTGGCCTTCCGAATTACAGGATCGATATTTACAGCCACCAGATTGTTCAGATCTGGGGTTATAGTGATCCCAAGATACACCGCTGAGTCTGTCATTCGCAGGTCGGAAAGGCTGATCTCCCCGTTCACAACAATCTGGGTCTTCTGTTTATTTAAGGCATATCCAGAAATCCCACCAAAAAAGGATGCTATCTCCTCAACTGCCGCTATTGCTGTTAAAGGGTTGGGGGTAACTAAGGCAACGTCATCCGCATATGCGAGGACTTTTGTAGTTACCTCGTGATAAATGATAGGCTCAATTTCCCGGCAGGCGTCCAGCGGCTGGATTAAGGGGTCAATGTAAATCGCAAATAGGAGGGGTGAGCAAGGCCCCTTCCTAGTGCCCTGTTTAATCACAAAAGGTGCAGTGCGTTTCCCGTTAATTCTAAGACGAGCAGTTGGTGCATTGTACATAGTATGGATGGCTTTAATTAAACCCTGCCCGATACCAAACCATTTCATTGCCTCCCATAGATAGTCCCAGGAGACTCCTTCGAAGGCTTTCTCTGTGTCCAGGAGCAGCAGAGCCATAGGGTCCCCTGAAACTTCTGCTGCATCAAATAAGTTATTACCCGGCGCATAAGCTGGGTAGTCCCTCTCTCCGGGATAAACCCGTGTTGATGCGGCTGAATTATTTTCCTTATAATAGTGTTTAATCTGGTCGGGAGACCTTTTGACAGAATCTTTATGTTGCTGTTTATTAGAGTAATTGGCCGGTATGATCCGGGTTCCTGAGATGGTTTACCCTTTTTTTAAAAATATTATAATATCGTCTCCTGCCCAGGAATCGGGGACCGAGCCCCCGGATTGTGCAAGGCATATCGTGTCAACCAGAACAAATCCGATTTCTTCCCAATTTTTTTTATAAAACTACAGAGGGATCTGGTCAGGTCCATCGGTCCTTCCTGAGGGAAGATTCTTCAGGGCACAATAGATCTCGTCTTGTGTCAAGGTAGCCTCAAGTTTAATACTATCCTCGTGAGCAATACTCATCAATGGTATACTTTTGAGATAACCCTGAGTTAAATTCTGCTGCGCCTGTGGTCCCACATCATATAATCGTTGGTAAAACTGCAAAAACACATCCTGAATCCCGGGTGGGTCCGTAACTAAATTTCCGCATTCATCTATAATCTCATTTATCTCACTCACAACACTCCTTTGTCTGAGTCTGACTGCCAGCATTTGTCCAACCCGTTCACTGAATTCATGGCAGTATTCTTTCTTAGCTAAGAAAAGCTCCACTGCCTTTGCGGCTGCGCGGTCCCCAATTTCTGCCTTGGCCCAGGCGACCCTGAGCAAAATGTTGTCAGTTGATGAACCGGCGTTCAACGCTATATCCAGCTCCTCCTCGATTCTAGCTAAAGTTTTACAGAGCACTTCCACCTGGTGCGCCTCCCTCTTCTGCTGTGAATGGCTAAAACTAAATGTCTCCTCTGCTTTAAAAGCATCCCACACAGCACCGGCACTAGCACTATATCTATTTATGTCCCAGTAAATCTTAAATCCATCCCTTCATATGGAGAACTTATTCTGAGTCTGTCAAAAGCCCCCTTTCAAAAGTCCAAGTCTGCTCACCCCGCACACCATTAATGAAAACCAAAGTGAGGGCTAGGGGGTTGTGATCAGATAGTATCATAGGGTACTTCTCTATTTTAGCCCGGTGCACTAAAGAATGTGATCCAAAAAAATCGAGTCTATAAACCGCCTTGTGTATGGCGGATAAAAACGTACTGCCGGCAACTTTGTAGTTTAAGTTATTCTATAAGTCTGTGAGTCCATGATTCCTAACCATATTAGTAAGCACCTCAAAGACCTTCTTTTTCCGACCTGAGTATATATCTCCAGCACTACTCCACAGGCCACCAATTAATATTTAGGTCACCACATATTAATAGCGGGGTAGGCCACATATTAATATCTAAGTACTCAAATACCTCTGGATCATCAGCAGTAGTGCCATACACCGAACACACAGTGAAGGACTCCCCGGCAAACACTCATTTCAATACTACCCACCGACCCCACCTATCTGATGGCTTCCTTTTAACCATTATGTCATTCATCCCGGTGAGGATGTCGACCCCTCTAGTCTTCGTACCTTGCTTAGTGGCCACCAATAACCTGAACCCAAGTTGTTCAAGGACCCCTCCTCTGGAACCCTCTATATGAGTCTCTTGGACACATAAAATGTCGGCTCGCATGGTTTTCAAGATAATGGCCGCCCTATGTCGCTTGGCTTGGTCATTAAGTCCACAGATATTAATTGTAACAATTCTAAGATTTATAGGATTCATAAAGTAATTTTGAGTAACTTTCCTTAGGCAAAAGATTACTCCTTTTCCTCACCTTTGATGCCGCCCTAACTTGCTCTTTTTTTCTAGGAAAAAAACATCCTCTATGCTTCCTAGGATCTTTAAAACCCTGTTTCCTCATGTGTTGTGCTGTGCTGTAACCTACCCCCTCCAAACACCCCCCCGAGCCAGACCATTCACCCCCCCCCCCCTACATCCCATATAGGCATATAGGTCAGACATGACCTATGTGTGGCAACCGTTACAGCAAGCTCCTCTCCCTCCATACCCAAATATGCCACAAAAAAACCTGATTGGAACCCACACCATGCAAAACAGATAGTGACATAAAGCGATATACAAAAGTGTTATCTAATAATCAATTGTTCTGCCGTTAAACCACCCTTGCATTTAGCAAATGATATCAAGCGATGTCCCCCCTCCCTTTTGCCTCCTTCAGCTCTGTTATAAACTCTTGGGCTTTGACTTCTGAGTAGAACATACACCCGCCCATTAATAATGACCTTATGACGAGCTGGGTATAACAGATAAGCCTTGCAGACCCTGAAATGCAGTTATCAATTGTCAAAGGCTCCACCTACGCTCCACTGTGGCGTGGCAAAAATCTGGATGTGCGAAAAAGGTATGTCCGTCAAAGGACCGTTTAGTGTCTGGTCTTGCCGTATCTATTATGGCTTGCCGAAGCAGAAAATTCCCAATGTATATCAGAATTGCTCTAGGGCGCTCTTTTTGCTTAGCTGAGTGGTTCCTCTTCTGCATCATTGGAAAGCGGTGGGCCCGCTGTACCTCCATGCCCCAATTCCACTCTGCCAATTCCGGAAATGCTCCTTTGAGCAAGGATACAACAAAGGGAATTATGTTTCCCCCTTCTGAGTTTTCGGCAAACCCAAGTAATCGGACATTGTTTCTCCACTGCCGATTCTCGAAATCCTTGAGTTTCCAGCACATGTCCATTGCCTGTTTTTCCTGCTGCCCTTTAGACTCCTGTAGTTTATCAACCGCTTCCTTCAAAGCGACTGTTCTATCCTCCAAATGGGTAACCCTTTCGGCCATCTCGGTACATAACATATTTGCTTTACGGATGGAAGCCTGTAATTTCTTTGTTGCTTGAAGCGAACGTCTGCTTTTCCCTCTAGCCTCACCCTGCATTTGTTATAGGGTTGAGTAGACTAAATCCAGTGAGGGGGGTGCAGAGGGACTGGGAGGTATCGCTGAGCCACCTGCTGCCACTTGCCCATCGTTCTCATAGACCATACTTGTAGCAAAGTAGTCCCATTCCAGATTTCGCACAGTAACCATATCCGTTTTTGCCGGGCTTGCTTTGGATCTTATTCTTCACCTTTGAGAGGTTGGATTACTGTGATGGGCTTTTTGCATAGTGGAAGATTCTCCGCAGTCCGTATCATCGGAAGTGTTGGAGTCTCTGAGGGCCGGTGAATCAGAATCATCGTTGAGCGAATAAAATGTATCCCCCTCGGGGAAACCGTGCGTTGATATCATAGGGAACTGTGGCCTTAGTTTGGAGTCACTGTCTAGAGCGTTATCAACAGGTGCGCCAAGGCGTGCCCCCTCAGTGACAGTAGTGTTGATTTTGTCATTACGGTTTCTTCCATCAGTCTCGGCCCAGTTCTTATCTTGAGCCCACAGTGACCCTGCCAATTCCATTGAGCTTTCACTTTCCGGTGTGGCCCCCGCATTAACTAGCAACTCGCTGACCTTCAACCAAGAGAGTTCCAGTTGTGGAGGCTCAATTAATTCTGATGGATCCACACGATCTACCTGCAAGGTTTCGGTGTGCTGATCCAGATCCGAATCCTGATCCACCTGTGAATCCTACTCCAATCCAGGTTGCGCCTGCAGCCCTAATCCCAAACTGGGCTGAGTAATCTCCCCATTCTCTGCGGCTACTGCAACCATTGAGCCGGGAGTGTTCTCCTTTGTTTTTTTGTTCATGGCTGTGGGGGCAGCGGGCGAGGACATAGAAAATGCCTCAACCACTGTTGATTTCCTCAGCGTCCTTTCCGCGTCCGCCGCTGCAGCCCGAAGCGGAGTCGCTCAAGCTGCTCCCCCATCCTTCAAGCTGCCATCAGCCCTTCTTGCTGGGCCTCCCGCCGCACTAAATTTCCCCCCGCGCTGACACAGGGGCAGTGTTGGTAGCTTTAGTGCTGAGAGCGCTGGGAGCTCTGCGGCCCCCCCCCCCGCGTCTACAGATGTATTTAGAGTTTCTTTCTGTACCCCTTTGGCCGCCTTATCCACCTTTTCTGACTTCGGGCCATGATCCACTCTGAGCATCGGTAGCACCCCGGAGGCACAACAGAAGAGCAGCGTGCGTACCGGGTCAGCAAGTGAAGAACAGCAGCCAGCAACCTGATTTTCAGCGGAGTCCCGATGCCCAGAAACCTCATAACCTCATAACATACCGAGGGGTATGCATACTGGAAAAAGAAGGTGGTTTCAGCGCCCTGCTACAACAGCATTTCTAACAGAGTGCAAAGGGTGAGGAGCTGCAGCAACTCTAATCGAGGTCAGTCGGCCATCTTGCCTCTCTTCTGATTAGTCCTAGTGATTTTTGATTCAGCCTCTCCTGTTTTTGATTATATCCTAGTGCTGGTGGTAATAACATATACATTCTCAGGTGAATCCCCAACTACAGAAAGTTATCTTGTCTTTCAAGTTTAAAATGTGCATTTAGAGATCAAGGAAAATAAAATATTCGTTGTCTTTCCTTTTTCTACTTCCAATGAAGTTTTAAACTCAAAGTAATCTCTTCTCACAAAAAGTATGTCATCCTTACCATAGAAAACTCAGTAAGATGTCATCTCAGCAATTACCACAAATCTATTCTGATTTTATGCTATTTTGTGTTTATAACTCTATTCGTTGCTGGCATTTATTCTGCAGTCCCTTACAGTAGCCTTACTCCTGAAAAGCGTGATATTCTATCTTAAATCTAGTGCCTTGGGCATCCTGATCGTATTTGTGGGCTCTCTAGCTGCAAAGACAAGTACAATTAATTGTGAGAGGGTGCTCTATCTGTAACATCCTTCAATTCAACTTATCTGACCTCTCCTGATGAATTGTCCAACATTTGAAAAAAGGACTTTGCAGACTTTTAAAGTTCTTTGCCAAATTTGTTGTTCATTGGTTAAAAAGGCCATTGAATAAAAAGGCGATAGATTTCAAAGTGGGCGTGGAGATGGAGTCTGCAGTTTAATCTCAGATAAGGAATTCTTACTGATCTCCCAAATGTACAAATTTGTCTACTGGTATAGATTTGTATATATTAGTATATGTTTAAAAAACGAATCAAGTTGTATATATCCAACCTAAGTAAAAACATGTATATTGTAACAAGTTTCAATACAGATTGGATTAAATGAATAAACAATTTGTTGTATTATATTTGCAGGTAGTCATGATGCAATGAGTTACTGTTTAGATGAAAACTCGCCTATTGATCCGAGAGAATCAAAGACATTGCAAATTTTAGAGAAAAAATTGCCATGCATTGTACGCAAAGTTATCTACAAGTGGTCTACAACTCAGGTAACTAATAGGCTCACATGTTTGGTTTCTGTATATGTCATATATTAATACATGTGTTGGCAGCCTCTGCTTATGTACAGCAGCATCCTTGATATTCCAAAAGGTTTGCACTTTCCTTGATTACTAATGGCCTGATTCACAAATGTTTTGTTTTGTTGCCAACTAAGGAATCTCCAGAACATCTCATATCCATCCTAGTTATCATATGCTGCATTATTAAAGATTTATATAGGAGTAAATCTAGAGGTTCCTGGAGTATGTTCAAGATGTGTGTGAGGAAATCTTAGTAAATACCATTTGAACAGTAATCCCTCAAGGAGGCACCATCAAGAAAAGGCTGCTGCAGTTCTACGATATCATGGGATCTTTTATTGCTTTTAACTAATTTATTTTATTATAATGCATTACATAAAGCAGATGGAATGCCAAATGGTGAAGAAAGAAGAGAACACCATCAGCTATATTATTTTCTAGATTATTAAGTATCCACTAGCATATTGGATCTTGCAATCAAACCCACATATCCACCAGACTTCCCCCTGGTAGGAAAAAACACCACTACATCATTAGGTCTTGTTCCTCTCTTCCCTCATCGTACATCATCCTCTGATAGATCTTATTCCAATCTCTTAAATCTTCAGTAACCTTGTTACCCATTTGGATCTTCACTGTGCGGAGTCCCTCAGCCAGCAATCACGTATTCTGATCCCTAAGCCAATATTTAAATTACATCACAAAACATCAGGTAGCCTAAAATCCAACTAGCACTTAATACAAACAGCAGGTAGCAAAGGGAAAGATCAAAAGACAGTTGTCATTTTAACTGAGTGATTTACAAAGAGAGGGCTGGACCTTAGATACTGCACTGATCACACTGTGGGGGTAGTAACAAAAAGTGGTGCTCCGATCAGGGTGGGGGGGGGGACAGCCCCCTATTCCCCCTTAAATGGAAATAATCCACAGGCTTGTGCACTGGAGAGTCCGCTCTCCCTATTCTTAATTTTCTCCGGCCATAGGTCTTGACCAAGTCAGTATTTAAAATTGCCAAATTCAACTGCAAGAATTATTCGTTCAAAATGGTTCATATCCACCTAACACAAGTTCCAATGAGATGTATAGAAGCACGCTGTTAATTGCAATATTCTTTATTCATATTCGTATAAAATATTCAGCCAATGTGTCTCGGCCCTTTCTCGAGACTTCTTCAGGGCTTAGTCCTTGTCCATTTGTTTTCACATATCACTTGTTTGTATACAGATTCCCAAGACTGATATTAACCGTAACAGTTTAGCAGTTCTTAAACAAACAAGTGATATGTGGAAACAAACGGACAAGGACTAAGCCCTGAAGAAGTCTTGAGAAAGGGACGAAGCATGTACTGTTCTGTTTGTAGCATACTACTCAGCCTGGGCACCCGCCAATGACTACACCACACATGGAGGTTGGTATTACACAGCTTTATTAATTTGTGTGTAACCACAAACTGAACATGTTAACCCTGCATTCACTTCACTACGATCTAACACTTACGTCACAGTGCTACGCTGTCCATCAGGAGCCAAAAGGGTTCCGTCATTGCTAACTCACACAATTCTACATCTCGCCCTCTGTTAAATAAAATATGACTACATTTTTTTACAAATAAAAATACAATCATAGCTCTTTGAGGATTCGTGGTACTCTTGTCAGATGTCCTTATTGTGTCTTTGGAAACTGGGGACAGGCAGTAGAAATGTCAGTCATCTGCATTGGCGATAAAGGGAGAAAAGTAGTCAGGGGGGTTTTAATTGTCCGTTCACATCCAGTCAGGGCCATATGAGCAATGAACTGGGCAGTTATCATGTGTCCTTTGCTGGTTGTATATTAATTTGAGATACTGTTTGCAGTTTTGCAGTGCCAAGAACAATAAAAAATAAAAAAAACAAAAAAAATCTATAAAAATAAAATAATATATTTTTTGTATTTTGTGTCCGAATTCTCAGTGAATGGCCCTTTTTGAAAGTGAGCTCAAAGTTGTGTTCATTGAACAATAGTTGTGGACTCTATAAGAGCCTTTAACTTAAATACATGGGGCAGCCTTCCTTCTCTTGACATTTGATACGTTGGTCTCCATTGGTGCCCTTCATCTGTCAGGAGATCTTTGGAGTTGTTCTAACCTGCCACGCAACAGCTTTGGTTTTGTGCCGCTTTGTGTGTGGACGACTCGGTAAACACAACCCCAGGCACTTCTTGGGCCACTTCACCCAAAGCTGTGGTACGATGACTCTCTTTAATCGGTTCTGGTAAGAAGTTGATTGTTTCTTGTATCTGAATCAGTTTGCTTTTTGGCATCTCTTTTTACTGTCTGGCACCGGGGTGATCTCTACCTCTCAGCGCTTCTGATCGCAATGTTCTCTTGCAACTTGCTGTTGCTAGTTGTTGTTCTTTCAAAACCTTGTTGCATCCGCCTTTAGCATTATCACTCCCTATGATGTATAACTTTAGGCTGCATAGTAGAGCAGTAACTCTCTTTATGGCCTTACCAGCAGGTGCTTGGCCAACGATGTGTAGACTTCTCAGTGCAGCTTTCATTATCTTGAAATGCTTCACACTGGCTGGAGTTGAGCTTTGACTCTGCATACGCCAAACGTCAATTCTGCACTTCACCTGAGGTACAATGTGGAATGCACAAGCAGTTTTGCCGGACCATGAAAATTCTCTGGGAGAGCACTATCAAACTTCTGGTTACTTATCACCTATCTCGCCACCAGGTATAGCGTCCTCCCCAGCCTGGACACCCGCCAGTGACTATGGTACACACAGGGCTTGGTATTACATGTCTATATTCGTTTGCATGTAACTGTGAACTCAACATTCTAAACCTGCATTCACTTCACTGTGCTATAACACTTACGTCACAGTTCTACAGAATCTATCAGGCGACAAATGGGTTCCATCTTCGCTAACTCACATGAGACTACACTGTTGATGGAGAAGTTTTCTCTTTGAATGTCCTACAGGGTCTCTTCTTGCTGTCCAACCAATCCAATCCATCTCCGATGAAAAGAAGTATCACTGTTTTCTTTAATCACTTGCAGTTTTTGAGGGTAGAGCACCATGTTCTGTAATCAATTTTCCCTGAGTCTTTGCCTCAAATGTTTGATATTGATGCTGCATCTATTGAGTGTATTGTGGAAAAGCTTTTATCAACAGCCCTTCACCTTGTGCTGCTGTCCCATTCCTTGTTGTTTACAAGATATTGTCTCTTTCAATTAGAAAATGAGCCATTGTAGCAAGTGGTCGAGCTCTGACTTTCGGAAGTGGTGCGAGCATGCTCAAAGATCTTTCAGTGGCTAACTATTTGGAAAGGCCTTTAGGTTGCAAAGCCTCAAGTACCTACTTATCCAGGAAGAGGCCCACAGATAAGCCCTCCACTCTTGCCAGAAATCCCAGAAAATGGAGATTGTTGAGATGAGAAATCATTTCAGCTTTTTTAAACTTACTTTCCCAAACAATAGATGTCTTTTGTGGCTTGATTGTAGATGCTTTTGCTTCTGAGACATTCTCGGTAATATTCTCCAGAGCAGCATTTTTCTCCACAGCTACTTCTATTGCTTTCATTCTTTCAGCCATTTTCCGAAGACCTGCTCTTATCAAAATCTTTTACAGAGGCAGTATCTGTTTTGTGTTCTCAAGAGCAGCTTGACAGTATTTAATAGCCTCCAGAAGTTATGTTGTTGTAGAAACCGTGTTTCCATCATTTCCATTTGCTGGTGGCTCGTGAGGGTGAGTCTCAGGCAAGGGTGCACCTGTAGTAAACTGTTTTGTTGCGTTATCTTGGTCGTTTTATTGCCCCTTTTCTGTGCCATGCAGAGAGGTATCTCAATAAGATGCCATTTCGATAAGTCAATGTTGTCACTGATGTAGCGGGAAAGAGAGACATACTAACAATCATTAACAATTTAGAGAAACTTAAATGAGCTTGAATTAATTGTGTTGACTGCCTCAGTTTAGAACATGAAGTTTGCGACAAGACAAGATTAATTTAGTTTACTGGGAGGACTTCAGAATTCAAAAGATTTTGGTTACTGTGTCTTATCAGGTGGACTTCAGAGTTCTCAATAGTTTGTTAGAGTGAAGATCTAAACTCTGTTTTCTGTCTTGCAGGTTTTAACCGTGTCCGAACAGCTGGATAGTGGCATTCGCTATTTTGATCTCCGGATTGCTCACAAGCCTGATGATATATCCATAAATTTGTACTTTGTTCATATGCTGTTTACAGATGTAACTGTAGAGGTAAGAGAAATCTTTCTGGTGAATTGTTACTAAACGTATTTTGAGATTCATCATTTTTACATCTTAGAAATGCATGTGTTACTTCCCTAGGTTGAAGTGTCTACTGCAATTGTACTTGTCGACTGTTACACCAGTAATAAATCCATTGTCAGTAGTCCCTCTTAGTAGGCAGCAGAGGTTAAATGCCATTTAAGAAAAGCTTGTAAATGCTTTGTGTGAGCCACACCCAAAGAATGTGAAGGTCAGGCTCTTCCTTATTCCACCAACACATTGTTTGTCATTTAAAGAGTCTTGTGTACTCGTGTCAGTGATATTTATTTGATAGTTTTAATGTAGCGGCAGACATGCTAACATGCAGACCAGCCTAAAGCCCTTGTATCAGAAAAACTAAGTGTTCCAGTCAGAGTGGGTGATATAATTGTGATACATTTGATTATAACTGCGACCCAGTTCTTGACAATAAATGAAGTCATTGGGTTGAGTGTTGGTGCTGTTCATGTTCTGTCTGGAGAGAAAATACCTCCCTATTAGGCATTTCTTGGGAGCGGTGTCCTACCATAGTGAAAGACTACAGACTACTTGTATGAAGCACATCTGTTGAAATATTAGTGATGTATCACTTCATCAATGCCTAGTAAGTGATGTGTTGCTATTTTGTATATCACTGGGTTGGTTCTGCTCTCTTCTATAGATCATTAGGACTAGGGATGCGTTGCATTTGTGTGGGAAGTTGGAGGGGGTGTCATTGACTGAGTGTGGAATGTAATCTAAGGAGCATAGATGTCAGACTTGAGCTAGAGTGATTGATCTTGCTGCAGAGATTGGTGAAGGAGGTAGAAAGGCTTTCTTATAGTAGCTTATGAGGGTAAAGGAGGATAAGGACATTCAAGAAGAAATGATGGTGGAATGGAGGATGTGAATCCGAAGGGAACCTTTACAAATGTTGTGAATTATTTACATTCAAAGAGGTCCAAGAACACTTTGGCTTCCAACCAGGTCAGTTCTTACACCATGCTAAACTTGTGAAAACAGCCAGACAAATCAGAACAACATTATCAGAGGCATCAAAAGAAACAACATTGAAGGCACGAATGCTAATACTCACTTTTGACAGGAAGGTAATCTCAGAACTCTATTAGGCTTTAAAAGGGGTAACTTGAAGCCATGAACTGAAATTAAGGAAAAATGGGCAGCGGAATGTTTGGACCCACTGAATGATGGGTGGGATGTGGGCGGGGAGGCGGAGGTAATACAGCCTGACTTCAGGCCACAACAATATCAAGCACTGCTAGAAAGCGACGCTAGATTTAGTTCCATACAGTTGAATTACCTTCACAGAACTTACCTGGCCCTTATAAAATGAAATAAGATATACCCACAATGCTCTGTACAGTGCCCTAGATGCAGTGCGTCAGAATTTTGGTTTGTTCGTAGTATTGTGATAATTTTAGGAAGAATTGGTTAACAGGCTTTATACAGTAATGAATAGGTACCTGGGCTTTACATGAAATAATGCTTACTGGGAATAACCAATTGATCAGAGCACGAGAAAATTAAATACAAATTCACCACGGTATCCCTAATGTACCAGGCCACATGATGTGAACGTTTGTGGTTGTAATTGTTACTTTTTTCTGTTATTATGGCAACTTATTTCAAATGCCACTATTTTTCCCTTATTTGCTCAATTTATACCTTTGTTGCATACTGTGAGTCTCTGCAGTGTCGGAATAATTGTCACAGGTGTTCTGAGAATCATTGGGTCCCCGTGAGTGGCTGCCCCCCCTACGTCACAGGGTACAATGATTCTCAGAACCAAGCTATTATCCGTCGCTCCCCCATGGCGGTTTGCCCCCCCTACGTCACGGGGCGGAGCCGTCTGTGGAAGGCTCGGTGCACGAGGCTTCATGGCGGAGCCAGACAAGTCCAGGCGTGAATCCTCATATTTCAAGCACGCTTCAATAGCTCAGTTGGGAGAGCGTTTGACTGCAGAGTTGGAGGACCCGGGTTCAATCCCGGGTTCGGCATAGTTGCAATTTCGGCTTTTATTTTTATTTTATTTATGTATGTATTTATTTATTTATGCCATTTTATATAGCGCGGACTTTACCCGAAGGTGTCAGAGCGCTTCACTTTAGGACCAGTAATGATACAAGAGGAAACAATTGCAAATTAACAAATTACAAAAGCAAACGTTAAGTTACATGATAAAAAATGACAATAGTGAGCAACCAAAATACATGAGGTAGCAATCGGTACATTACAGGAGAAACAAGCACTGGCGTTGCCAATAGGTTTCGCCTTTGGAAAGTTGGAGCTATTGGTTTTGTAAATGACATTTTATATTTATATATTGTTATTGACCATGCCAATAACGATATATAAATATAAAATGTCATTTACAAAACCAATAGTTCCAAATGCGAAACCTATTGGCAACGCCAGCGCTTGTTTTAAATGACGCGGCATGGCACAGCTAAATTGGCCGCAACACCCCGCTGCGCCATTTCCTTGTAATTATAGCCCCCTGTTCCTTCCTTCCCTCCCAGGTGATGGTCGTCCCCTGCTGATCCTGGCGAGTGCGCGGGGTCAAAGGTTGCGTTTCACTCAGTGAAAGGCAGTAAATAAACTGAAACAGCCTCTAAATCAGCTCCCACCAAGAGGTGAGTGACGGGGGGAGGGGCTCAGAAGGAGGGGGCCAGCCCCGGCAGGGGGCCCACGGAGCGCTGCAGGACAGGCCTTCCGGATGGAGGCCGGAGCCAGGTGAGCAGGGCGAAGATCGTGGTGTCAAGGTGCATTATGGTATATTTAGTGGATTGCATTGTTTGGTTCATATTTTGTAAACGGCCCGTGAGATCCCCGGGGCCAGTGTGGCGGGAGGAAGCCAGGCAGGACTTGCAGTTAAAGTTCACCATCAGGCATCCGATCTCTAAACAGAAACAGCAGGAAAGCCCGTCGGCATAGCTCAGTGGGTTAATGCGCCTGAAAGTGAGATGTATCTGCAACCTGCAGCTTACACGCTGGAGGAGCCACTTGGGCCTTTCATCCTTCTGAGGCTAATAAAATGCTGCGCTCCAAGTTTGTATTATAAGATGACTCGCTCTTTGCAGCATTTCAAAGATAAAACTTGTAGCTGCGAGCACTACATACAAAACCTTCCATGCTGCACCCAATTACCCCACAGAGGCCAATGTACAAGCAACAGGCTACGAATCCTGCACCACGAAAAGCGCCCAGGGGGTCAGTGAAAACGGTAGCGCTTCCGTGACCAGGACAGGGCCAGGAAGCGCTAGACATACACAGAGTAGCCACTTAAGAAGTGAGGAAGCGCTTCAGGCCACAAGGGGGTACGGGTAGCGCTATGTAAATAATATTAAAAATGCATCTGATGCTCTGACGAACGGGGCAGACTTGGGGGGCAGGTGGGGGATGACTCCGCCTCCTTAACGTGGCACTGGGGGCAGTCGGTAGGTAGGCGCCAAGGGATGTGCTGAGAGCCTCCCGGGCACTGTGGCCCTCATGTGGGCACCGGCTGCTGCATGGTGTTCGGGCACAACAGAACGGAAGCCATGCCAGTGCAGAGTCGACTCTAGTCTATTGTAGGCAGAAGGGGAGACTGGCCCTGCAGAGGGGGAGTGGGGGTACAGACAGGAGGATGCTCATGTACCGGCATGATGGGGGCGGGGTAAGAAGAGGCGTGACGGGCACGAGAGATGCAGGATAATCAAAATCAAAAGGAGCACCGCCAGCTGGACACAGGAGGAGAGGGTGACAACACCCGCAGACAGACAGCGGGACAGCCAGAGATAGGTGGGGTGAGAAGGGCACAGAGTAAAGCAGAGGGGTGAGAGGCACGGGCGCCCTCAGGGACCCAATCACTTACCACGTAGGAGGACCCGCCCTCCCCGCTGTGGGTCTCGGTCTCTGGGATGGAGAAGTGCATGTCCCCCGGTCTCGCGCACCATGCTCCTCTCTCCAGGCACGGCACGCGCCGTCTCGCGCCTGCCCCTCCCACACACCTTCCCCTCTCCTCACAGCATCACAGACAGTGGGTGGGAGGGCGGGAGGTGGCACGGAGAGTGGGTGGGCGGGGGGTGGCACGGACAGCGGGCGGGAGGGAGAAGGCAGGACAACGGGAGGGAGGGGGATTTTATTTATGAAGGCATCGGAAACGGACAGTGGGCGGGCGGGAGGGAGGAGGCACGGACAGTGGGTGGGCGGGAGGGAGAAGGCAGGACAACGGGAGGGAGGGGGATTTTATTTATTTCTTTTATTTATGAAGGCATCGAACACGGACAGTGGGCGGGCGGGAGGGAGGAGGCACGGACAGTGGGCGGGCGGGAGAGAGATGGCTAAAAAAACAAGGCCAAGGGAGAGAGGAAAATCCCTGAACATCGTGAAAGAAACAGGAGCCAGTAGTTGATGTATCTAGGATGTTTCTGTTTTGCATGTACTACACTAAGGGGATACTCTCATCCATCACTCTGCCAGGTTTGTAGGAGGATATTGGGTGGTGGTGTATAACACAACTGAGAGGGATAGGGAAGGTTCAAGGTTCTATAGATGAGTTATAGGGCCGAAGGGAATGGGATAATATGACTGGGAAACTACACAAAAAGTGCCTTTGAAAAATCATGTGCTGACTGGCTCAAAGTAGCGGGCAGAGCGGAGCAACAACGTGAGTGTGTACAGGAAACAATTCTCCAAAACGTAGTGTGCTGGCCGGCTCAGCTTGAGTACGTGAGCGGAGCAGCAAAACATACGATAAAAAGAAATGATGGGAACTCTGAGGAGTGACACCTATGACACGGCGTGCTGACCGGCTCAGGAATTAGGAGCGTAGCAGTAATGCACGTGCAGGCAGAGCTCACGAGCAAAGAAATATGAGGCTGGGGGGGGTCGCGTGCTGGCCGGCTCCAAGTTCACAGGAGCGGAGCAGCAACTCGAATAGGGAGATGCCAAAATTAAAGGTGTGGTGCACTGACCGGCTTAGAAGCGGGCGGAGCGGAACAGCGACGTGCACGCCAACAGGAATGTACCTCTCTTGAAAGGGGGCCAAGGAGGTCCGCAGGAGTCCGGGGCCAAGGCTGGATAAACCCATAATTAAAGACGGGACGGAGAGCTGGACAATACACCAAACGCGCAGCAACCAGGAACCAAAATGAAACAAGGGGGGCGTGGTCACGTGTCAAGAACAGTAAGCCAAGCAATGGCTTACGTAGGAGATGGCCTGTTACGAGCCTCAGGGACCATCTCAAAAGTACTCGCATCAGTGGATTTCACAATCCCTGGCCATGCATTAATGTTCTACCAGTTTGTAGTCCTCTGGAGGCATGGCGCTAAACCTAGTTCCTAACACACTAGAGATGTGTCATAAGTGTAAGGTGGTCCTGCTTTGGTGAGGGGGCGAGATAATAAAACAAGTCAGGTCCCGGGCCGTGCTGTGATTGGCTGACGTCACGGGGGTGTCCCGGACCGGCAGCCAATCACAGCGCGGCCCGTGAAATGACGTCACGGGGGTGTACCGGGCCGGCAGCCAATCACAGCGCGGCCCGGGACAAAGGGGCGGGACTTTAAAAAAGCCCGAGAAACGCCCCCGAATCGCGTTTTCCCGAGAAAGCGTGATTGACAGCCTCTGTCTCCCAATGGCTAGCCTCCATTTATGGAGCTAGCCAATGGGAAACAGAGGCGGTCCGAACATCCCTACTGTACTGTACTGTAGACAAAAGTTTTCGATCTGGGAGGGGCACTGTGTGCCCCTCGCCAGGTCGAAACCTAAAAAGTGATATGTGTGCAGGCTACAAAAGCATACAAAGTACAAGTAGAGGTATAATACTGCAATAAATGGCAGACACTCCAGCACAAGAACAAACGTTACGTAGGCAATGGTGGCACTTGTGCAAGTATCTAAAGCAAACAAAATGTGAGAGGTAGCAAACAGTGTGTTACAAGAGAAAAGTGACATGTGCAAGTTACAAAAGGGTACCATACACCGGTACAAGGATAATACTGGAAAAAATGGTAAACATTCAAACTACCAGAACACACTCGGAAGGAACTTCCATAGTCCAGGACAATAGACTTTTCGATAATGGGAGGTCTTCCTTCAGAAGATAGCGAGGGTGTGAATTAGATTTGGAGGTGTCTTTGGAGGAGCAGTCAGTCTTAAGTCAAAATCAAAATCAAATTAAGATCAAAATACGGCGGTCTATCCTCAACGCGGGTGGCCTTATTAGACTTAGTTTTTATACCCGTTTTACACCCCTTTTACAATAAAGGCCTGACGGATCTCTGTTATATGTGTTCATATGTATTTCCACCTGTAATAGAAGGGACCTTGCAGCTTTTCTGTGTTATTTACTGTCCCTTGGTTTCTCACGCTTACTAAGTGTTCCCGACAGGAATTGTTTTCGCCCACGGGCGGGATACTTGAAATGTTCCTTGACCGGTGGAGTTTTACCAATGTGCGCTTCTAGTTGCAATGCCTGTGCAATTTGCATTATAAGCTTCATGCCTCAACTGCCTAGACGATGTCTTTGTGTCATAACACGAAATGGTTAACACTTCCAGTCACGCAGCCTTAAGACGCTCACGTTGGTGTGGAGATGGCGTGCTCTCATGTTATAGATTGACTCTACATACGATGGCCCAACTGGACGCTAAATCCAGATGGGGCTGGGAGAGCTTGGCCCCGCTCTGGGGTTCCAGCGTTACTACTACACCACTGTCGGGTGATGGTAAGGTATCTTACTAATGCCAAGGGTTACGTATTCAGTGCAGGTAGGTACTATATATTGTCCCAAACTAGTACCTTCACAATGTACTTCCATGAGTACATCGGGGACTACTTCCTATCATGGCGCAGTTTCTCGCGTATCCGCGACAGGCCTTCCCAAGTGGCTGAGTGCGGATTAGAGACGATTACGAGCCGGGGGGCGTAACCCAATCAGGTTCCACTTATACCAGTTTGGATTACGCCCTTCGCTCGTGTTCCCAAATTGCTCCTAGGCTCCTAATGCTTCAAGTTCAGACGGAGCAATTTTTTGACTTACGCCTTACCGGCTGTAACAACAGGAGGGCCCTCGGAGTGCGCACACGCTCCTTATAACTAGACATGGCTCTTACGCCCTTGTGGGCTGCAATGATTTCGACTACAGCTCTGCTGAGGAGCCGGTTATATTATTAATTTCACTTCTGGTGTGCAAAGGGTTGGCTCCCCCTCTTACTCCTCCGTGATCGGTGCCTTGCACTACAATATTACATTCTGACACCCTTACACGGGCGTGATTGGTGCTTGGCACTACAATATTACATTCGGACACCCTTACAAGGCTGGGTGAGTTACAAGGAGGATGAAACGTACATTAAAGGAGCATTCGCCCCAGAATGCACTTGGTGCCAATCGGGATTTTTCCATCCCAGTGTCGGTCACCAGGGCCCCAGGTATACAGTCCTCAACACGGTGTGGTAAGCCCTATGACCGCCCATCATTATTATTTACGCATATCCTTTGGGCGTTGTTGTTTTGTCTTGTTTCTTATCCTTTTTCTTTTTTCCTATTTCATTTCTCCTACCGCCAAGGTCGGTCTTCTTCCTACCATTGACATCCACTCCCGCCTGATTCTAGATCTTAAATACGATGGATTTATCCAGCACTGTCGTACTAGATAGTTCGGTCTCTCTGGGGACTCCGCGGGTTGCAGGGTCCACGATACGGTTTTGGGTACGTTTTTCACCCCTTCTCCTCCAAGAGATGTAAATCCCTTTTCTGGGAAATGGATGATTTATCCATGCCACATGGGGGGTCGTTCACCATTAACTTTGTGGCAAGGTATCTGGAGTTTTTGGGGCAAGTTTAGCCTTCCCCTAGACCCCCGGGGATACGTCATAATAACGGTCCTTTACGTTTGCACCTTCTTATCGCCATTTTCGCCTATAACCCCTTATGCTTCAGGGTTTCTGCTTCCGGTCCCTTTTCGGGAATACACAATATCAGGGCCGGTTCCAGCTGCACTTCCGTTCCCCTATGCCTCAGGGGGTTCATCCATTATCTCGTTCTCTGGCATTGTCTGAGGGTGCAATTTTTCACATACTTCCCCTTGAAGCTCACTCTGGAGCTCTCCGTGCAAGGGTTCCTTCAGGCGCTTTGGTGTGCTGGTATTATTACCTTCGTTCCCATTAGCCTCTTTGGCTCTTTCCAATATATTGTAAACGGAGCTACCGCCAACTTAGGAGGTTCCTGTTCCTCCTACTAAAGGAGGGGTTGACTCCTTTTCCCTTAGACACCCTTCTAAGGCCTTATATTGGAAAGGGGTGTGGCGTTAAGGCGACTGACGCTGCAATCTGGGGATCACGGTTCGATCCTCGGCGCCAGATTAGCCTGGCACCATGTGACTCTGGCAATAGCTTGCTTAATCTTCCTGACGACCCCTACAGTGGAGGGGTGGAGTGGAGAAGCGTGGCTCAGTGGTTAGAGGCGGCAGACCCAGAAGCTGAGATCAGCCGTGGACCAGGGTTCGATTCCCCGCCTCGGCGGGTCTCGGGCTCAAAAAAAAAAATTCCACGGGGTCGACAATTCTCGCTCTGGTGCCTACTCGACTCACGGGGTCACACTCTGCGACTCTGGGCAATAGCTTGCTTAATCTCCACTACGGCCCCTCGCGGCGGGATGCCTGGCTTTCACCTTGTGGATACCCGGCCGGGGTATCTCACAGGGGAATACCAGGACGGGTTCCCTAGCAAGCGCCTTGAGGCCCCTGGGTTAAAGTGCGCTATATAAATCGAAACACATTTACATTTACAGCTCGAGACCCTTACGGGTGATCGTTTGTGCTTTGCCAATGTGAATTATTATTACACCTTCACTGTCAGCAGAAACAGATCCTATAATTTCTGATGTATGAAGACCTCCATGCCGACTTCAACACCCATGGCCAAGGGTTGTGTCCTGATTACCAAGGTTTATTGCATGTCCGCCGTCAAGTAAGCAATCACCTTTTTTGGGTTCAGGGTTTCCGATAAAAAATGAAAATTGTCAGGCGCTTAACTGCGTGCTGGCGCTCCCCTATAACTCCAGGTTCTTCAGTCCCTTGCGATTCATTCAACGTGGGAGTGCCGGGTTAGCTGGTGGATATATGACACGGGACTCTGCTGTGGGGTTAATTTTCCCCACATGGCGGGCGCTCTTATACCAAATGTGTGCATATTGATTTTTCGCTCGGTTTTTCCAATGGACCGGGTTTTAGACTATTATTTTCCAACAGAGGGTGAATGGATAGGCTTGAGCCAATATTTCTCGTTAGGTATTCCGTTCACTCCCTCCCAAATCAGAATATTCCTCAGGGGAAGGGTTTTTCTCTACTTTCCCTTATTGATAATGGCCTTTTCATACATACTATCCAGTGATGATAGGCCTAATCTACTTTGCCAGTGTGCGTTGTGTACGGTTTGGCTGGTGTGGATGGGGAGCAGGTAGTATTTCTGCTCCCCGTGGTTTTGTGTACCCCCTAACTCAAAAGGGAGCTTATACAGGCCTAATCTACTTTGCCAGTGTGTGTTGTCTAGGGTTTGGCTGGCGTAGTATTTCTGCTCACTGTTGTTTCCTGTACCCCCTAACTCAAAAGGGAGCTTATACAGGCCTGTTCTAGTTTGCCAGTGTGCGTTGACTAGGGTTTTGCTGGCGTTGATGGGTAGCAGGTAGTATTTCTGCTCCCCGTTGTTTTATGTACTCCCTAAGTCAAAAGGGAACTTATACAGGCCTAATCTTGGTTGACAGTGTGTTTTGACTAGGGTGATGGTGTCTGTATACCCTCTTTGCAGCTCCTTAATCATTCTAACATATAATTTCTGCACTATCTTTTCAGTTTTGGACAAAAGAGTGTTACCCCAGTGTCTTCTCATCAGGTACGATATCTTTTTCACCTTTTTAGGGCTTGCAAGCGAAGCGAGCGAAAAGCACTTTTACTAGGGTTTCAAAAATGGACCTTGAAATTCCACATAGGTTTGCATGTGCATTTCAAGGTCCATTGTGATTGGGCTTTGCATGCGTGCTGTTATATAACAAAACACGCAATAGGCCATAGGCGGTCGCTTAACTCCGCCTACGGCCTATTGGTGTTTGTTATGCGCACCAAAGCCCATGTGTCTTCAATTATGGCAGCCAGACACGGCGCTACTCAGGAGCTTATTTTTTTTGTTTGGGATCCATTTCACTGTCGAAGCAACTAAACGCTGGATGGTGCCTGGTGGCCCAGGGTGGTCACTCCTTGGCCACAAGGGAGATTCTTCAGTCTTCAGCTCAGGTGAATGTCGAAGGGCAAGGGACTGTGGGAAGTAGTGCTGTCAGAACCATTCGGGAACATGAAATGCCCCGTGTAGATAATCCAACCCTCTACAGTGCGTGGGCACAAGATAACATTTTACCTGGTAGTACTCATGCCCACGCTCTGATACCCACAGATCAGCCTGATCCGTTTTCAATATCTTCTGCCTCACATAATCAGGAACTAACACAATCACAAGGCTCCTCTGTTGCGCAAGTGGTCACTCATCACGCTAAAATTAGGTCATTGGCCTCCAAATCTAAAACTCTACTCGTAATTTTGAAGGTTCTGTCCTGGAACGTTGCGGGCATTGCCAACAAAATATATACTGATGACTGGGATGTCCTAGTAGCTAATAGTGATGTTTGTCTCTTTCAAGAGACTTGGGCTAGGGAACCCCTGTACAGAATGGGATATGCTACCTTTGAAATCAAGGCCAGTTGGAGTGGCAAGGGGAGACCCTCGGGCGGCTTGGCGGTGTGGGTAGCCAGCCACTTTGGATGCACTGTGGAGAATGCAGTTACGTCCTCCCAGGACATACAGTGTGTCTTGCTCGAATGGCCCAATGCCCTTAAGTTAGCAATCATAAATGTGTACTTTCGTCCAGTTGGTCCCACCATGGAGTCACCTACACTTGATGATCTCTCGTCCTTTCTGGGCCAACTACCCAAAGACTGTAAGATACTGATGGGTGGAGACTTCAATAGTCACTTCGAACCACTGGAAGGGTTGAGGGAAGGCGCACTCACAGCAGAAGATGACTTTTGGGGTGTTCCGGTGTGTCAATCTCCACATCCCAAATCTTGGTCTCCTCTTGCAGTGCAAATTATGTCTTTGACACTTAATTTTGCTCTAAGGGCTTGCAATGGGCGAGCAATCTCAGACACCCCTTCAATATGTACTTTTAACAGGAAGGATCAGGAATCGCGGCTGGACTACATTTTCGTAGATATTAGCCTGTGGTCCAAGGTTAAAGATTTTAAAGTAGTTGCACGAACGGACAGTGACCACAATTCACTTTTATTAGACATGGTGTATCCTGTAGCTGCAGTGGGACCGCAGCCCGCTGAGACCAGGGAGGACCTAAGTAACCTGGTTCTCACCTTCAACAGGCGTAGGGTAAAATGGGAGAAACTGGTAAATTTGCAAGAAAGCATTAGGAAATTGTATGAGCTAGCACTCCCTAAGTTAGAGGACTTGGATAATTTAATTAACCAACCCAGACTTCAAAACTTTAATAATAAATTAGCTTTAATCCACGAAGAGTTAGTGGGCGTTCTGGGTGAGGTTCTTTTCCCGGAAGTAGTGCAGCGCAAGCAAAAGACTCGAACCTCTACCTGGTATAACTCAGACTGTAAAAAGTCCAAGTCTGAGTTAATAACAGCAATAAAAGCTGGAACAGACAGGGGCAAGGTCGCTGAGCTTAGGCGGGAATATAAGGACATGATGGCGCAGGCAAGGTCAGAGTGGGACTGGGACAGATGGCAGGATCTCTCTCTCGCCCTAGAGACGAGGGATTCTAGGAGATTCTGGTCTTTGGTAAACATTGGTACCGGCGAACCAAAAACTGCAGTGGAGCCCAACATTGCAGCCTCTGTGTGGGAAGACCACTTTGGTAAGCTCTACGAAGATATCTTCGAAGGTTCCAATGATGTGGCTTCTGCCGTCCTATCCCAATCTGGCGACGGATTGGAATTTAGCCTTGGGGAGGTGGTCAGCGCAATAGAGAGACTGGCACTGGGTAAAGCACTGGGGCTGGATAGATTGCCTGGTGACCTCTTTAGGTCCCATCCTGAGATCTGGGCCCCGTATCTTTGGAGGGGTGTTTGTGGTGCTACAGCCCCCTAATAAATGCTTTTTCTGGTAAATAGTTGGGTACAGATGCTTTAAGTCGGGTATGGTGAGGTGTCGGTCGGATTTCACCAGGAATGTTTGCATACATGCAGACAAAAAATACACTGTCTCCTCTCTGTTTTAAAAGTCTTCATAAATGTTGGTTATTTTACAAAATATTGTGTTTTCTCTCACTTAGTACCGCTACCCATCCTCATTTGTCTCCCTTTCCACTGCCACTTTAGCCCCTCTCATGCACCCTGCTTGTTGTATAATGTATTATAACATTAAATGCCAGCGCAATTGTTGGGAAATCTGAAGCTCACACCCCCAATCTTACTGACCAAACTACACCTCTGTGACTGCAAACCCGTATCCCCTGTGCTTCAGCAGCATGCTGTCTCACAGCTTCAATGAACTATAAACAGCCAGGTTTGAAGGCTTTCACAATTTGAGGTGGATGTCAATTCTTCTTGCAAGAATTGAGTTTCAGAGGTGCCGCCCTGGACTGAGGAGCTTGCAGCAGTGCAGGACATCCTGAAGGAAGTCATCCTGTGTGAAGTTTATACATTTGTGGGTGGGGGGGCGCGAACTAGACCTGAAGGCATCAGAGCGCTTTACATGAGCACCAGTTGTGTTAGAGACGAACACATTAATTGTTAGGTCTCGCTAAACCAATGCGTAAGCATTGTTCGGCGAGATTATAGTAAGGCTTCCGAAAAGTCTCCCCAAACTGCGGATTCAATTCAGTTCATGTGAGCCAGGCGCGTGCACATCGCCAGCCACATCCCACACCATGCCTCGGCATCAGACTTGAAAGGAAGCCGCTCCCCCGCCCCACTCCGCGCAATGCCAGAGCTAGTTTTTCTCGCTTTTTTTTGGTGCTTCATTCCACCTACCACTTTACACTGACTTGTTCACTTTCCTCCCATTTCTATCTCCTTCTCTCAGTCTCCTCCTTCATGTATTTCTCTGTCAATCTCCCTGTCTCCCATTCTTCATCTTCGATGCATCTTTTATTTTCTTACATGCTTTGGTGTACTTTCTCCTTTCTTCCCCTTCCTCCATATTTTCTACAACTTCATCACCTGTATTCTCATATCTTCTTTATTACTGCCTTCCTTATTTGATTTCCTCTTCTTCATTCCACCTTCCTTGTTCTCGCTCCGGTTTTCTCTTTCTTACCTCATTCCTCGTTCTTTCCAACATTGCCGCATCCTCTTCAGTCTCTTTCTCTGTCCGTCTGCCTTTCTCCGTCTCTACTTCTGCTCATTATTTCTTCTGTCCCCAATGTGCAGCTTCCAGTCTTTATTCCTTCCATTCTCTTCTTTCTATCCTGTTGATCTTTCCCCTCTACTCCTTCCACCCTGCATGCCCGCCTCTACTGCTTCCTTCGTTTTCGCGCTTTACTTCCGTAGTCTTTATTCTGTAATCCACTTCTGTTCTCCTCCCTCATAACCAATGTTCCCTCTAATTTTTTTCCTCTGTGTGCGGCAGTGGAGGGTCTCTGTGCGCTGCAACCATGGCTATGTGCGCCAGGAACCGAACCTCGCTTGTCTGCGGCGCCAAATGCCACTCATTTTTGGTGCTCTCCTGCCCTCTGTCCCACTCTTTTTTGGTGCCCTCCTGCCCTCTGCCCCACTCGTTTTTGGTGCCCTTCTGCCCTCTGTCCCACTCGTTTTTTGTGGCCTAATGCCCTCTGTCCCACTCGTTTTTTGTGCCCTTCTGCCCTCTGTCCCATCGTTTTTGGTGCCCTTCTGCCCTCTGCCCCACTCGTTTTTAGTGCCCTTCTGACCTCTGTCCCACTCGTTTTTGGTGCCCTTCTGCCCTCTGTCCCACTCGTTGTTGTGCCTTTATGACCTCTTGCCCTCTGTCCTATCGTTTTTGGTTCCCTTCTGCCCTCTGCCCCTCGTTTTTGGTGCCTTTCTGCTCCCTGCTCCCTGGTGTCCGTCCCTCCTCCCTAGTGTCCGTCCCTGCTCCACTGTGTCTGTCCCTGCTCCATGGTGTCTGTCCCTGCTCGCTGGTGTCTGTCCCTGCTCCCTGGTGTCTGTCCCTGCTCGCTGGTGTCTGTCCCTGCTCGCTGGTGTCTGTCCCTGCTCGCTGGTGTCTGTCCCTGCTCCCTGTTGTCTGTCCCTGCTCCCCGGTGTCTGTCCCTGCTCCCTGCTCCTCTGTCCCACTCGTTTTTGGTGCCCTTCTGCCCTCTGTCCCACTCGTTGTTGTGCCTTTATGACCTCTTGCCCTCTGTCCTATCGTTTTTGGTTCCCTTCTGCCCTCTGCCCCTCGTTTTTGGTGCCTTTCTGCTCCCTGCTCCCTGGTGTCCGTCCCTCCTCCCTAGTGTCCGTCCCTGCTCCACTGTGTCTGTCCCTGCTCCATGGTGTCTGTCCCTGCTCGCTGGTGTCTGTCCCTGCTCCCTGGTGTCTGTCCCTGCTCGCTGGTGTCTGTCCCTGCTCGCTGGTGTCTGTCCCTGCTCGCTGGTGTCTGTCCCTGCTCGCTGGTGTCTGTCCCTGCTCCCTGTTGTCTGTCCCTGCTCCCCGGTGTCTGTCCCTGCTCCCCGGTGTCTGTCCCTGCTCCCCGGTGTCTGTCCCTGCTCCCCGGTGTCTGTCCCTGCTTCCTGGTGTCTGTCCCTGTTCCCTGATATCTGTTCCTGCTCCCTGATGTCTGTTCCCGCCCTGGTGTCTCTCCCTGCTCCCTGGTGTCCGTCCCTGGTGTCTGTCCCTACTCCCCGGTGTCTGTCCCTGCTCCCTGGTGTCCGTCCCTGGTGTCTGTCCCTACTCCCTGGTGTCTGTCCCTGCTCCCTGGTGTCTGTCCCTGTCCCTGGTGTCTGTCCCTGCTCCCTGGTGTCTGTCCCTGCTCCCTGGTGTCTGTTCCTGTGTCTGGTGTCTGTCCCTGATCCCTGGTGTCTGTCCCTGCTCCACTGTGTCTGTCCCTGCTCCCTGGTGTCCGTCCCTCCTCCCTGGTGTCCGTCCCTGCTCCACTGTGTCTGTCCCTGCTCCATGGTGTCTGTCCCTGCTCCAGGGTGTCCGTCCCTGCTCCCCGGTGTCTTTCCCTGCTCCCTGATGTCTGTCCCTGCTCGCTGGTGTCTGTCCCTGCTCCCTGGTGTCTGTTCCTGTGTCTGGTGTCTGTCCCTGCTCCCTGGTGTCTGTTCCTGTGTCTGGTGTCTGTCCCTGATCCCTGGTGTCTGTCCCTGCTCCACTGTGTCTGTCCCTGCTCCCTGGTGTCCGTCCCTCCTCCCTGGTGTCCGTCCCTGCTCCACTGTGTCTGTCCCTGCTCCATGGTGTCTGTCCCTGCTCCAGGGTGTCCGTCCCTGCTCCCCGGTGTCTTTCCCTGCTCCCTGATGTCTGTCCCTGCTCGCTGGTGTCTGTCCCTGCTCCCTGGTGTCTGTTCCTGTGTCTGGTGTCTGTCCCTGATCCCTGGTGTCTGTCCCTGCTCCCTGGTGTCTGTTCCTGTGTCTGGTGTCTGTCCCTGATGTCTGTCCCTGCTCCCCGGTGTCTGTCCCTGCTCCCCGGTGTCTGTCCCTGCTCCCCGGTGTCTGTCCCTGCTCCCCGGTGTCTGTCCCTGCTTCCCGGTGTCTGTCCCTGCTTCCCGGTGTCTGTCCCTGCTTCCCGGTGTCTGTCCCTGCTCCCTGGTGTCTGTCCCTGCTCCCTGATGTCTGTTCCTGCTCCCCGGTGTCTGTCCCTGCTCCCTGGTGTCTGTCCCTGTCCCTGGTGTCTGTCCCTGCTCCCTGGTGTCTGTTCCTGTGTCTGGTGTCTGTCCCTGCTCGCTGGTGTCTGTCCCTGCTCCACAGTGTCTGTCCCTGCTCCCTGGTGTCCGTCCCTGATGTCTGTCCCTGCTCCCCGGTGTCTGTCCCTGCTCCCCGGTGTCTGTCCCTGCTCCCCGGTGTCTGTCCCTGCTCCCCGGTGTCTGTCCCTGCTCCCTGATATCTGTTCCTGCTCCCTGATGTCTGTTCCTGCTCCCTGGTGTCCGTCCCTGCTCACTGGTGTCTGTCCCTGCTCCCTGATGTCTGTTCCTGCTCCCCGGTGTCTGTCCCTGCTCCCTGGTGTCTGTCCCTGTCCCTGGTGTCTGTCCCTGCTCCCTGGTGTCTGTTCCTGTGTCTGGTGTCTGTCCCTGCTCCCTGGTGTCTGTCCCTGGTTTTAGTTCGGTTGTTAACCGAGGCCTTTCCATTTTTACTAAAATGATATATATATATATATATATATATATATATACTATTTTTATAAGGACTTTCAACCTGCTCTCTTCACAATGGCCTGTTATGTTTGTCATTTGCATTTTATTACGCACACTATCCTGTAAAACATGGATCAATGTGGGTCAGCACGTTTTACCATTTCAAAAATATTTTTGAAGGCCCAGGTGTTTCTCCAGCAATAACTTTTTCAAAAATCTTGTTAATTTTTACTGTCCGTGTGAGTTACATTCAGTCGTCTGTGTTTTCGTCTATACTAATGGTCTTGATGATCGTTCCTCTCCCTTACAGGACAGGAGAGCTGGAGGAAGGCAACGCAACAAAAAGGATCACAAATAGCCCCTCAGTAGTGCACAATGACGATTCTTACAAGGCACAGCTGCGGGGCTGATTGTAGGTCCTTTGCATTTGTATTTGTGTTAATTGCAGCGCACGGGGGGGGGCCTACAATTAACATTAATACAAAAGGTTCACAATCAGCACGCAGCTGTGCAGTGTTAGAAAAGGAATGCAGAGGAATGGTGAGTGTCAAACACAGCGTGTGCTAAAGCACACGCTGTGTTTGAGACTGCTTTTTTTTTTTTCAAACTCCCGCAACGAGGAAATGGCACTTTTTCGCGCCGCTCGCATTTTAAAAGCGGCGCCGCTAACGGTGTTGCTGGAGTGCGCGGTAAATTCAGCAACCTGCGCGCTCAGGGTGACTTCTCTGCGCGCGCGCTCACCCGCGCAGCTTGTTGGGAACAGTGCTCATAACCCCCTCCTCCGTTTATCCCTGTCTTCGCCCCTCTTCCTTCTTCCTTATCATATTATTTTCTTCCTCCTCTCCTTTCCTCCCTCGTCTTCCCCGCTCTTTCTTGCTTCCTTGGTTCCTCCGTTCCTGTGTGTCCAGCCCCCTCTCCCTGGCACCTCTGACCTTTCCTGCTGCTTCCCGACCACCCTGACAGTCGGGAGCTGGTGCCTGTGGGTGCAGAGTCTGGCTCGGCGTGATTTATGCCATTGGTATAACAGCAGACACACTGCAGTCCATCACTGCAGTCCCCCCCTGATTAAAATTCAGCTCCGGCCCCGACTGCAGCACTCCACAAATGGAATATTCTACATAATTTCCGAAAATGCTTGTTTTTCTTGTTTAAAAAGTGACCTTGTGTGATGTAACTAGTGTTTATTTAAAGCGCTGCAATACCTTCCGATAGAGTTCGCGCTAAATAAAAGTGCAGAAAAAACACAAAACAAATCGAACGCTTTAAAGCAAGAAAGGAACACCTCGGTGGGTGAATCACCCAGCTGGTGTCACAAGGCCCCCATAGGCAGAGCGGATGTTTCTTTCCATCCTCACCTCTGCTGATTATGTAGAGGCTACCAGGCCTTACAGTGACACCTCGTCACCCAGAATACCCTCGGCACCCTCTCCAATCTCACACCTCAGCAAAGAGCCTTTGATCAGCATTAAACAGGCGAGTGCTCCCCCCTGGGGCGCTACCTCCGGGCATAAAACACCACCTTGAGTGTACCCCTTCTTTGAGGTAGACAGTACCACATAGGAGAGGTGCAAAATAAGTGTATAATCTTGTTGTAAGCCTTTATTACTGCAAGACATAATCAGGGTTTCTTTGCTACAACAGCTTGAATTATATACAACACTACATTGGGCGCTAAAAACTGGAAAAATTCACATTGGAATGTTTAGAACTCCAACTGCTCAAAATTACTCAAAACATAACCATGAACAAATCAATTTACACTGGAAGAATACTGAAGCATTTGCTGTGCGTAATATACTAAAAAAACAAAACATAAAACCGGTTTGCCCATAGGCAATTAAAACAGAAGTGGAATGCATGCAGGGTGAACGAACTGCTCAACTTTGCGGAAAATTGTTCTTTAAGTCCACCAATGCAGTGTGCTAAAGTGTTTGGTCTTTCAGGGCAGTTTCTCAACTAGTTTTCATCAGTGGTGGTTAAGTCCCCAGAGTAATCATTTGGGTCAGCAGCATCATCCGCATCTGCACTTTCTGCCTCCACATTATCTGCTCCTCATTTTCATCGTTTTCACCATCAATGTCCTCCTTTTCGTTTTGCTCATTGTCTTCATCATTCGCATCAGTTGTTTCCTCAACTACCGATTCTCCTGTTTGTTCAACGATTTCAAAAGGGATTCTCACCCTAAAAGTAAACACAAGTTTTAAACCATCTTTAGCAAAATTTTGCAGAACAAATGCACACTAACTAGTACAAAAGTAACAGCAAAAGTCTTGTGTACAGTGCAAGTAAAGAACTCAGATTTCAGATCACAAAAAAGCAGAAAGAATGTATTATTAGAAAAGGCATCTTACAACGGGGAGAACATATGCAGGACTTCTAAATTTTAGAGTACATCTTCAATCAAATTTAAGTAAATTTTTTTTGCCCTCACTCACTCCCTTTCCCTCCCTTCCTTTCCCTCTCACTGTCTCCCTTTCCCCCTGTCACTCCCTCACTCTGTCACTCCTTTTCCCTCCTTTCCCTCCCTTTCCCACTCTCACTCTGTCAGGGCAGTTTTCAGGAGTCTTCTGAATTTAAGATGGTCCAAACACTGTCTTAGGGCCAGCTGTAGTTGATTCCAGATGAAGGGTGCGAGAAGGACTTGCCTCCGGGTCTAGCCTTTTTTATGTTGGGGCTTTTGAGGAGCGATTGGGAGCTGGCGCGCAGAGTCCGAGCCGGGTAATAGCGGCGAAGTTTCTCTACTACATCGGGAGGGCCATTGCCCCAGATAGCTTTGTGTGTGAGACAGCAGATCTAGAATTTCACGCGCTGTCGTATTGGCAGCCAGTGTAGCTGATGAGGGAGGGGAGAGGAAGCTGATCTGGGGGGGAGCATTCAGAACCGTGCAGGCGGCTGTGTTCAGTATCATTTGCAATTGGTTTAAGGAGGACTCATTTGCTGCGATCAATAGGGCGTTGCAATAGTCCAGCTTGCTTGGTATCAGGGCCTGTGTTAGGGTTTTCCTTGTTGTGTCGGGGAGATAAGTAAAATCTTTCCTTAGTAAGCCATGGGTGTGGAAGCAGGATTAGACTGTGTGAGTAACGTGTTTCTTCATGTTTAGGGACTGTTGAAGGTGAACACAGAGGTTTTTGACTGTGGTTGCCGGGGTCGGGGGTGTGCCTAGTTCTGGGGGCCACCAGGAAGGTGACCAGAGGAGGGGGCATCTCCAAAGAGCAGAACCTCAGTTTTTGCAGCGTTCACCTGAAGGAAATTGCTTTCCATCCAGTGAGATTTCCAGCATTCCTAAAGAGAAGGTAGATTGGGCAGATTGAGAAGTTTTATTGAAAGAGAACGTAAGCTGTTGATGCTTTTATGCCTGTGGCTGAAGGGTTACCCATGTGTGGTGTGAAATTCGCTTTTAAGTAGAACTGCAGAATGGCCATATTTCTGGTTGAATACAAGACTGCAACAGAAATATACTTACTAGAAATACCAATAAAGAATTTGCTGGATTACATTTATATTTAAAGCAGACATCTCCAACGGATAGCTCTGAATCTACTGGCAGCTCACCAATACCCTGGAAGATTGGGGGTTTGACAGTGTGAAAACACGAGTCAGGATACAGGTATCCTGAACCTATAGGACACATGGGGGGACCCCCTCATGGGCAATTGCTTTTTTTAAAAAACCTATTCAAATTATAAGTGCTAACTTTTCTATGGTTGTGTGGGTAAAAATGAAACTAACGTCCCTGGAACCTTTGGCATTTTCAGTGGGTTGTAAAACGTTTTTTTTTTTTTTTTGGTGTAAGACATTTATTCTGTATTAAAGAGACAAATGATGTACACTGCGTCACGCCAACAACCCGGAGGCAGGCCGCTATCAGGTATACAATGCACAAGGGTCAGTAAAACAGTCCGAGGGCTATCGTCCAGCCGGAGCTGGCACTCCCAGTGATATATATAAAACAGTAGTAACTTGGTCGTGAGCAGTACAACACCTGCGCATAAGTGATCTTACTTTTCTCTCAGTGTCGCAGACATGCAGATGTATCAGGAAGCAACCAGGTCGCCTTGGAGCGAACAGCGGTCAATAACCCGCCGCGGCGGCCAGTAGGAAGGATACGTCCAGCAGCACTGTTTTCTCCCAACATACCCCCCCAACAGTCAAAAAAACTAAAACAGCAAACTGCGGTGCAAGTACATAGAATTGCTATGCAACATATCATCCGTCCTTAGGGCTGCGCGGACCTGTGCTGGAGTGTCATGAGTAAAGGCGAGTCGCGATAAGGGTGATGGTGTGGCGATTGCCACCTCCTCCACATGTAGGCGAGAGAATAAAAAAAAAGGGGGGGGGGGAGGAGGGGGGGGAGAGGAGGAGGATAAGTGGGGCTATTCGCCGAGGTCTGGGGCCGCAGGAGGGTCTGAGGGGATAGGGTCAGCGGCATATGCAGGGCCAATGGGGTTGCATGGCTAGTGCGTGTGACAATACAGGGCAGGTCCGCACTACCTCAGGGCTGACAAGCAACAAGCATCCAATCACGTAATGAACACAGTCAGCCCATATCATCTGAAACACCTGAATCCGGTGATCTCCCCAGGGTGTCCGAGCCCTCACGTTCTCTAGCCCACTGTATGAACGGGTCCCAGATATCAATAGGTCTGGAAGCGGTGGGCATAGTCTCCCAGTAGTGTGTCAGTTGTGTATGACCATATGTTACATCTCTAATCCACCCCGTGAATGAGGGGAGAGCCCTCCTACCCCAATGTAGCGCGATCTGTCGTTTGGCATAGAGAAGGAGTAGGGCATGTAGCTTCCTGTCGCAGGGTTCAGTGTCTTTAACATAACCTAGCAAACCCAGGAGAGGAGTTGGTGTATCATTCCTATGCGTAATTTGATTTATGGCTGTAAAAACCTCCGACCAGTATGAATCCAGTTTGGGGCAGCTCCACGCCACGTGGAGAAAGGACGCATCTTCCCCTCCGCATTTCCAGCAGGAGGCATCTGCGCGGATGCCCATTCGGTGTAACAATGTCGGCGTGCGGTAATAGCGGTGTAGGAACTTGAAATGTATGAGCCGCAGTCGATAGTTCGGAGACAGTGCCGTGAGTTGCTTACAGCAGTACTCCCAGATGTCATCCGTTAGCTGATCAGTCAGATCCGCGGCCCATGCCTGTTTGGCCATGGCCTCAGTGATCGGTGCCTGCTCCTGCATGCAGTTATATAGTCTTGATACCAGCTTTTTGGGGGAAGGCCGTGAAAGCAGATTCTGGAGGGCGTCTAGTGTGCATGGCTCCTCTGGGAAGTGGGGTCCTATCTTTTTGCAGGATTCACGGAGTGAATGGTATAGTAGCGTGTCCGCGAAAGATTCTGGCAGGACATCCTCGTTCGTGTCCATCTCGACGAAGGTACCATCCGGATATAAATCAGCGAATGTGTGCAGCCCTTTTCCCCGGATCGTGAGGACGTCTCCCCTGGCGGTGAGACAAGGCAGCATCGGGTTACCCCGAAGGGGGATGGCCGGAGCATAAAGCAAAGAGAGACCCGCTCTCTTCTGCAGTTCACGCCAAGCCCAGCGGATCATCTCCACGGTATCCACTTCTCGCGACGGGCAGGAGACCTTACCGTATAGAGCCACTCGCAGCGGCTAAGGGGCGACCACGGCCAGTTCAACCGCCACATGCGGTTGATAGGGAGTAGGGAAGGCCCAGAAGTGCAGAAATTGCGCTTGGGCGCAGAGGGAGTAAAGCCTCAGATCAGGAGCACCGAGACCTCCTTGTCGGAGCGGTAGTGTGAGTAGGTCCCAGGAGACTCTCGCTTGCCCACCAGCCCACACCAATTTCAGCAATAGTGAGCGAACACGAGCGTGAAAGTGTGCTGTCATTGGTAGCGGTACGTTCACAAACAAATATAAGAATTTGGGGAGAACCACCATTTTTGCTAAGGCTATCCTTGCGACTAGGGAAAGGGGCAGTTTGTTCCAGACCTCAATTTTCCCCTCCAGCCAGTCTACCGCCCTCCCGAAATTTAGTGTCCACAACTCCTGCACATCCCGACTGACCCAGACTCCCAAATACTTAACAGCGTCCGTCTCCCACCTCAAAGGGTAGTCCGGAGCCGGGCGATTAGTCTCGTCCGTCAAGGGGAAGGCAACTGATTTAGACCAGTTAATGGACACTCCTGCTAGGCCCTCAAATCTCACGAATTCCCGAAGTAGTGGATTCATGTTGTCCTTGGGATTGATGATGTATAGGGTGACATCATCCGCGTATAACGAGATTAGTAAGCTCCGAGAGCTAAATCCGATGCCCCTTGCAGTGTGGTGTTGTCTTATCCGAGCCACAAGCGGCTCCATTGCAATGGCAAAGAGGAGGGGTGACAGAGGGCATCCCTGCCTTGTCCCCCTGGAGACTCGGAAGGGCTTAGACACGAGACCGTTGACACTCACCCTAGCTCTAGGTTCCGTGTACAGTAGTTTAATCAAGGTCATGAAGTTTTGGCTAAAGCCCATCCGTTCCAAAACTTTAAACAGATAAGGCCACTCTAAGGAGTCAAATGCCTTGGTGGCGTCAAGGAACACCACCGCCGCCTGTACAGATGGATGCAAGTAGTGGAGAACAGAAAAAATGGTTCTGAGGTTATGTGATGTTGCGCGGCCCGGGATAAACCCCGACTGATCAGGGAGTGCAATCATAGGCAGCATAGGCTGCAATCGATCCGCAATTACCTTAGCGTAGATTTTAGCATCGACGTTTATCAGAGAAAGGGGCCTATAGGAATCTAGGTGTAGCTCGTCTTTATCAGGTTTAAGGAGTGTAATTATTAGGGCTTCCCGCATGGAGTCTGGTAGGGAATTCAATTCGAGGGCCTCAACAAACACTGTATGCAGTTTCGGCGCCAACTCATCCACATAGGTTTTATAGAAGGCTGTTGTCAGGCCATCTGGGCCAGGGGCTTTGTTGGCCGGCATGCTTTTTATCACCTGGGCTATGTCCTGGACCGTGACAGTGAGGTCCATGTATTGTCGGTGGTTATTGTTAAACCATACGAGAGCTATGGAATCCAAAAAGGCTTGCAAAGTGGGCGGTATCGTGGGCTGCCTGGAGGTGTAGAGGGAGGCATAGAAATCCGCGAAGGCGCCTAGTACTGCCTCTTGGCCCATCGCGAGGTTCCCGGCCTTGTCATATATGGTGTGGATGTAATTGGATTGTGTGCAAGGAGTTATCAACCTAGCTAGTGTTCTGCTCGGCCTGTCCCCCTCCCCATATCTCCCCATATCTGCGTGCTTCTGCCCGTTTTCCCAGGAACCGTACTTCCCTCTCCGCTTCCTCATTAAAAGCTAGCAGCTTGGTTTTCAGAGCCCCAGCTATCTCCAATGATGGGTCAGCACTAAAGGCAGCGTCTAGGTCTCTCAGTTCCCCCTCCAGCTTAGCTAACGTGTCCCTTATGGCACGCAGGACTCCCGCCTTCCGTGCTATGCACTGACCTCTGATCACAGCCTTAAAGGCGTCCCATTCTATGGCCTCAGATGAGACTGATCCAGTATTTTCGGCAAAATAATGGACTATGTCGTCTCTAATTTCTTCTACAAATACTGGGTCCGTGAGCGCGTGTGGTGGGAGGCGCCATGTGAATGGCCTGTAAATAGCGTTTGGGGGTCGCAGCTCCAATCCGCATGGGGCGTGATCTGACAGCGACCTGGCCAGTATATCAACCTTTGTCACCCACGTTGCAACCTCCGGAGACACCAGCCAGAAGTCTAATCTGGACCAGGTAGCCTTGTGGCAAGTGTAGCAAGTACCCACTTTGGCATCTGGGTGCCTGGCTCTCCACACATCAGAAAGCATACCCTCCTTCATCACATCTAAGACTGCCTGTCGCGCTCTAATATGTGTCGGCCTGCTTACGCCTCTACGGTCCATTTCATCATGCAGTACAATATTGAAATCACCTCCCAACACAACTGACCCACAGTCCAGTAATGTAATTTCCGCCCAAACCCCTCTGAAGAAATCTGGGTCGTCCACATTTGGACCATACACTGCAGCTAGTACAATAGGCCGCCCCTGCAAGGAACCGTGTAATAAGACATATCTCCCCTCCACATCAAGCACGCGAGAATGTTCCCGCCAATCCAACCCCCTGCGTATGAGTACAGCAACACCCCTCGCATAATTTGAATAGATAGCAGAGTAAACATGAGCCCATCTGGAATTCTTCAACCTGGGCGAGGGGGTCGAGTTAAGATGAGTCTCCTGTAGGAAGCAAATGTCTACATTATGCCTTGACAATATGCCATGCATTAAACGAGCTTTCTTGTAATCTCCTAGGCCTCTAATGTTCCAAGTCCAAAGTTTAATCCCTCCCATCGAGCAGGTGTAGAAGAGACTGTTTTATCTCCGATCGCCCCCACCCCCCATAGCAGGAAGGTCGCCCACACATCATGACAATCAACACAATGCGCAAACAGGTAGTCCAAATTAGCCGTACATTGCACCAGATAATAACTAGAACTTGTAACGTCAAAAACCCCCCCCCACCACCCTCATCAACCCCCCAATCAGGTCGTGAAAGAACCCAAAAGAAAGCACGCAGGGCGTGCGAAACCCCCAACATCAGCGATAGTGGGAAGCACCCCATGAGGCGTGGTGCGCCCAGCGTACACCCCCGTATGCACGGGGTGGCTACTAACAAATGTTTGACCTCCTGGTGACCAGCGGAACTCCCATCCCAGGGTCCACGAAACACGTCAGTTAACCACAGCCACAAAGAGAGCATGGAGCCAGCAGCCTCAGTTTGACAACTGCGCGATCGGGACTCACCAGTGCCTCGGACGGTCACAGCTTCCTCCCCGACACAGTTATCTGCTACAGCACGGCGGGTCCCCGGGTCTCTGGAGGCCCACTCAGCCGGGTCTGGCTCCTCTGGAATGCGGCTCCACCGGCGCAGCCTCGGCCCAGGCCTCGGGGGGGATGGATGCGGGCGGGCCACGGGCGCCTGCTCTGGGCACCAGGTTCAGGCAGAAAAGGGAAAGGCTGGTTCCGTCGGAACTCAACAGGAGGCAGTTCAGAGAGCAGCCGCTGGGCGGCGCGCCTGGCGTTTACAAGAGAGCGCCAACCTGCCAACCACTCCCAAAAGACAATGAGGCATTGCCCTGGCTGCCGTAGCCTGCCAGGGAGAAGAGCGCAGAAGAGCATGGCAGGCAGGGGGTGCACAATAATCGAGTGAAAGCCACAGACGTATGCCAGCTGCACCCTGGCCATCAGACCCCATCTCTGCCCGCCAGCGACATAATCTTCGAACTTCGCCCTCTGGTAGCAGCGCACACACCCAGTCTACCCAGCCCGTCATCATCCCAGGCTGTGCGCCTCACCCATCGGTGCCAGCTAAACGAAAACTGTTTAACCGGACCACACATACACCCTGTCGTCGGACCTACCCTCTGGTGCCAGCCACACAGTGGCGGCTGAATGGCACCGGCTAGACTTGGAACCGCATTCTCCCTTACGAGCCAATCTCTAGAGATAGATAGAGGTAGGGCGATAGATAGAGGGAGGGAGTGCGAGAGATAGAGGGAGGGAAGGCGAGAGATAGAGGGAGGGAAGGCGATAGATAGAGGGAGGGAAAGCGATAGATAGAGAGAGGGAAGGCGATAGATAGAGAGAGGGAAGGCGATAGATAGAGAGAGGGAAGGCGATAGATAGAGAGAGGGAAGGCGATAGATAGAGGGAGGGCGATAGATAGATAGAGGGAGGGCGATAGAGAGAGGGAGGGCGATAGATAGATAGAGAGAGGGAGGGCGATAGATAGAGAGAGGGAGGGCGATAGAGAGAGGGAGGGCGATAGAGAGAGGGAGGGCGATAGATAGAGAGAGGGAGGGCGATAGATAGAGAGAGGGAGGGCGATAGAGAGAGGGAGGGCGATAGATAGAGAGAGGGAGGGCGATAGATAGAGAGAGGGAAGGCGATAGATAGAGAGAGGGAGTGCGATAGATAGAGGGAGTGCGATAGATAGAGGGAGTGCGATAGATAGAGAGAGGGAGGGCGATAGAGAGAGGGAGGGCGATAGATAGAGAGAGGGAGGGCGATAGAGAGAGGGAGGGCGATAGAGAGAGGGAGGGCGATAGATAGAGAGAGGGAGGGCGATAGATAGAGAGAGGGAGGGCGATAGATAGAGAGAGGGAGGGCGATAGAGAGAGGGAGGGCGATAGATAGAGAGAGGGAGGGCGATAGATAGAGAGAGGGAGGGCGATAGATAGAGAGAGGGAGGGCGATAGATAGAGAGAGGGAGGGCGATAGATAGAGAGAGGGAGGGCGATAGAGAGAGGGAGGGCGATAGATAGAGAGAGGGAGGGCGAGAGATTGAGGGAGGGAGTGCGAGAGATAGAGGGAGGGAAGGCGATAGATAGAGGGAGGGAAGGCGATAGATAGAGAGAGGGAAGGCGATAGATAGAGAGAGGGAAGGCGATAGATAGAGAGAGGGAAGGCGATAGATAGAGAGAGGGAGTGCGATAGATAGAGAGAGGGAGGGCGATAGAGAGAGGGAGGGCGATAGATAGAGAGAGGGAGGGCGATAGATAGAGAGAGGGAGGGCGATAGAGAGAGGGAGGGCGATAGATAGAGAGAGGGAGGGCGATAGATAGAGAGAGGGAGGGCGATAGATAGAGAGAGGGAGGGCGATAGATAGAGAGAGGGAGGGCGATAGAGAGAGGGAGGGCGATAGATAGAGAGAGGGAGGGCGAGAGATTGAGGGAGGGAGTGCGAGAGATTGAGGGAGGGAAGGCGATAGATAGAGAGAGGGAAGGCGATAGATAGAGAGAGGGAAGGCGATAGATAGAGAGAGGGAAGGCGATAGATAGAGAGAGGGAGTGCGATAGATAGAGAGAGGGAGGGCGATAGAGAGAGGGAGGGCGATAGATAGAGAGAGGGAGGGCGATAGATAGAGAGAGGGAGGGCGATAGAGAGAGGGAGGGCGATAGATAGAGAGAGGGAGGGCGATAGAGAGAGAGAGGGAGGGCGATAGATAGAGAGAGGGAGGGCGATAGATAGAGAGAGGGAGGGCGATAGATAGAGAGAGGGAGGGCGATAGAGAGAGGGAGGGCGATAGATAGAGAGAGGGAGGGCGATAGATAGAGAGAGGGAGGGCGAGAGATTGAGGGAGGGAAGGCGATAGATAGAGGGAGGGAAGGCGATAGATAGAGGGAGGGAAGGCGATAGATAGAGGGAGGGCGATAGATAGAGGGAGGGCGATAGATAGATAGAGGGAGGGAGTGCGAGAGATTGAGGGAGTGCGAGAGATAGAGGGAGGGAGTGCGAGAGATAGAGGGAGGGAGTGCGAGAGATAGAGGGAGGGAGTGCGAGAGATAGAGGGAGGGAAGGCGAGAGATAGAGGGAGGGAAGGCGATAGATAGAGGGAGGGAAGGCGATAGATAGAGGGAGGGCGATAGATAGAGGGAGGGAAAGCGATAGATAGAGGGAGGGAAGGCGATAGAGAGAGGGAGGGAGTGCGATAGATAGAGGGAGTGCGATAGATAGAGGGAGTGCGATAGATAGAGGGAGGGAGGGCGATAGATAGAGAGAGGGAGGGCGATAGATAGTGAGAGGGAGGGCGATAGATAGAGAGAGGGAGGGCGAGAGATTGAGGGAGGGAGTGCGAGAGATAGAGGGAGGGAGTGCGAGAGATAGAGGGAGGGAGTGCGAGAGATAGAGGGAGGGAGTGCGAGAGATAGAGGGAGGGAGTGCGAGAGATAGAGGGAGGGAGTGCGAGAGATAGAGGGAGGGAAGGCGAGAGATAGAGGGAGGGAAGGCGATAGATAGAGGGAGGGAAGGCGATAGATAGAGGGAGGGCGATAGATAGAGGGAGGGAAAGCGATAGATAGAGGGAGGGAAGGCGATAGAGAGAGGGAGGGAGTGCGATAGATAGACGGAGTGCGATAGATAGAGGGAGTGCGATAGATAGAGGGAGTGCGGGCGATAGATAGAGAGAGGGAGGGCGATAGATAGAGAGAGGGAGGGCGATAGATAGAGAGAGGGAGGGCGATAGATAGAGAGAGGGAGGGCGAGAGATTGAGGGAGGGAGTGCGAGAGATAGAGGGAGGGAGTGCGAGAGATAGAGGGAGGGAAGGCGATAGATAGAGGGAGGGCGATAGATAGAGGGAGGGAAGGCGATAGATAGAGGGAGGGAGTGCGATAGATAGAGAGAGGGAGGGCGATAGAGAGAGGGAGGGCGATAGATAGAGAGAGGGAGGGCGATAGATAGAGAGAGGGAGGGCGATAGATAGAGAGAGGGAGGGCGATAGAGAGAGGGAGGGCGATAGATAGAGAGAGGGAGGGCGATAGATAGAGAGAGGGAGGGCGATAGATAGAGAGAGGGAGGGCGATAGATAGAGAGAGGGAAGGCGATAGATAGAGAGAGGGAAGGCGATAGATAGAGAGAGGGAAGGCGATAGATAGAGAGAGGGAAGGCGATAGATAGAGAGAGGGAGTGCGATAGATAGAGGGAGTGCGATAGATAGAGAGAGGGAGGGCGATAGAGAGAGGGAGGGCGATAGATAGAGAGAGGGAGGGCGATAGATAGAGAGAGGGAGGGCGATAGAGAGAGGGAGGGCGATAGATAGAGAGAGGGAGGGCGATAGATAGAGAGAGGGAGGGCGATAGAGAGAGGGAGGGCGATAGATAGAGAGAGGGAGGGCGATAGAGAGAGGGAGGGCGATAGATAGAGAGAGGGAGGGCGATAGATAGAGAGAGGGAGGGCGATAGATAGAGAGAGGGAGGGCGATGGATAGAGAGAGGGAGGGCGATAGATAGAGAGAGGGAGGGCGATAGATAGAGAGAGGGAGGGCGAGAGATTGAGGGAGGGAGTGCGAGAGATAGAGGGAGGGAAGGCGATAGATAGAGGGAGGGAAGGCGATAGATAGAGGGAGGGAAGGCGATAGATAGAGGGAGGGAAGGCGATAGATAGAGGGAGGGCGATAGATAGAGGGAGGGAAAGCGATAGATAGAGGGAGAGAAGGCGATAGATAGAGGGAGGGAAGGCGATAGAGAGAGGGAGGGAGTGCGATAGATAGAGGGAGTGCGATAGATAGAGGGAGTGCGATAGATAGAGGGAGTGCGATAGATAGAGGGAGGGAGGGCGATAGATAGAGAGAGGGAGGGCGATAGATAGATAGAGAGAGGGAGGGCGATAGAGAGATTGAGGGAGGGAGTGCGAGAGATTGAGGGAGGGAGTGCGAGAGATAGAGGGAGGGAGTGCGAGAGATAGAGGGAGGGAAGGCGATAGATAGAGGGAGGGCGATAGATAGAGGGAGGGAAGGCGATAGATAGAGGGAGGGAGTGCGATAGATAGAGGGAGTGCGATAGATAGAGGGAGTGCGATAGATAGAGGGAGTGCGATAGATAGAGGGAGTGCGATAGATAGAGGGAGGGAGGGAGGGCGAGAGATTGAGGGAGGGAGTGCGAGAGATTGAGGGAGGGAGTGCGAGAGATTGAGGGAGGGAGTGCGAGAGATTGAGGGAGGGAGTGCGAGAGATAGAGGGAGGGAGTGCGAGAGATAGAGGGAGGGAAGGCGATAGATAGAGGGAGGGAAGGCGATAGATAGAGGGAGGGCGATAGATAGATAGAGGGAGGGCGAAAGATAGAGGGAGGGAAGGCGATAGATAGAGGGAGGGAGTGCGATAGATAGATGGAGTGCGATAGATAGATTGAGGGAGGGAATGCGATAGATAGATTGAGGGAGTGCGATAGATAGAGGGAGGGAGGGAGTGCGAGAGATTGAGGGAGGGAGTGCGAGAGATTGAGGGAGGGAGTGCGAGAGATAGACGGAGGGAGTGCGAGAGATAGACGGAGGGAGTGCGAGAGATAGACGGAGGGAGTGCGAGAGATAGAGGGAGGGAAGGCGATAGATAGAGGGAGGGAAGGCGATAGAGGGAGGGAAGGCGATAGATAGAGGGAGGGCGATAGATAGAGGGAGGGCGATAGAGGGAGGGAAGGCGATAGATAGAGGGAGGGAGTGCGATAGATAGAGGGAGGGCGATAGATAGATAGAGGGAGGGCGATAGATAGAGAGAGGGAGGGCGATAGATAGAGAGAGGGAGGGCGATAGAGAGAGGGAGGGCGATAGATAGATAGAGAGAGGGAGGGCGATAGATAGAGAGAGGGAGGGCGATAGAGAGAGGGAGGGCGATAGAGAGAGGGAGGGCGATAGATAGAGAGAGGGAGGGCGATAGATAGAGAGAGGGAGGGCGATAGAGAGAGGGAGGGCGATAGATAGAGAGAGGGAGGGCGATAGATAGAGAGAGGGAAGGCGATAGATAGAGAGAGGGAGTGCGATAGATAGAGGGAGTGCGATAGATAGAGGGAGTGCGATAGATAGAGAGAGGGAGGGCGATAGAGAGAGGGAGGGCGATAGATAGAGAGAGGGAGGGCGATAGAGAGAGGGAGGGCGATAGAGAGAGGGAGGGCGATAGATAGAGAGAGGGAGGGCGATAGATAGAGAGAGGGAGGGCGATAGATAGAGAGAGGGAGGGCGATAGAGAGAGGGAGGGCGATAGATAGAGAGAGGGAGGGCGATAGATAGAGAGAGGGAGGGCGATAGATAGAGAGAGGGAGGGCGATAGATAGAGAGAGGGAGGGCGATAGATAGAGAGAGGGAGGGCGATAGATAGAGAGAGGGAGGGCGATAGAGAGAGGGAGGGCGATAGATAGAGAGAGGGAGGGCGAGAGATTGAGGGAGGGAGTGCGAGAGATAGAGGGAGGGAAGGCGATAGATAGAGGGAGGGAAGGCGATAGATAGAGAGAGGGAAGGCGATAGATAGAGAGAGGGAAGGCGATAGATAGAGAGAGGGAAGGCGATAGATAGAGAGAGGGAGTGCGATAGATAGAGAGAGGGAGGGCGATAGAGAGAGGGAGGGCGATAGATAGAGAGAGGGAGGGCGATAGATAGAGAGAGGGAGGGCGATAGAGAGAGGGAGGGCGATAGATAGAGAGAGGGAGGGCGATAGATAGAGAGAGGGAGGGCGATAGATAGAGAGAGGGAGGGCGATAGATAGAGAGAGGGAGGGCGATAGAGAGAGGGAGGGCGATAGATAGAGAGAGGGAGGGCGAGAGATTGAGGGAGGGAGTGCGAGAGATTGAGGGAGGGAAGGCGATAGATAGAGAGAGGGAAGGCGATAGATAGAGAGAGGGAAGGCGATAGATAGAGAGAGGGAAGGCGATAGATAGAGAGAGGGAGTGCGATAGATAGAGAGAGGGAGGGCGATAGAGAGAGGGAGGGCGATAGATAGAGAGAGGGAGGGCGATAGATAGAGAGAGGGAGGGCGATAGATAGAGAGAGGGAGGGCGATAGAGAGAGAGAGGGAGGGCGATAGATCGAGAGAGGGAGGGCGATAGATAGAGAGAGGGAGGGCGATAGATAGAGAGAGGGAGGGCGATAGAGAGAGGGAGGGCGATAGATAGAGAGAGGGAGGGCGATAGATAGAGAGAGGGAGGGCGAGAGATTGAGGGAGGGAAGGCGATAGATAGAGGGAGGGAAGGCGATAGATAGAGGGAGGGAAGGCGATAGATAGAGGGAGGGCGATAGATAGAGGGAGGGCGATAGATAGATAGAGGGAGGGAGTGCGAGAGATTGAGGGAGTGCGAGAGATAGAGGGAGGGAGTGCGAGAGATAGAGGGAGGGAGTGCGAGAGATAGAGGGAGGGAGTGCGAGAGATAGAGGGAGGGAAGGCGAGAGATAGAGGGAGGGAAGGCGAGAGATAGAGGGAGGGAAGGCGATAGATAGAGGGAGGGAAGGCGATAGATAGAGGGAGGGCGATAGATAGAGGGAGGGAAAGCGATAGATAGAGGGAGGGAAGGCGATAGAGAGAGGGAGGGAGTGCGATAGATAGAGGGAGTGCGATAGATAGAGGGAGTGCGATAGATAGAGGGAGGGAGGGCGATAGATAGAGAGAGGGAGGGCGATAGATAGAGAGAGGGAGGGCGATAGATAGAGAGAGGGAGGGCGAGAGATTGAGGGAGGGAGTGCGAGAGATAGAGGGAGGGAGTGCGAGAGATAGAGGGAGGGAGTGCGAGAGATAGAGGGAGGGAGTGCGAGAGATAGAGGGAGGGAAGGCGAGAGATAGAGGGAGGGAAGGCGATAGATAGAGGGAGGGAAGGCGATAGATAGAGGGAGGGCGATAGATAGAGGGAGGGAAAGCGATAGATAGAGGGAGGGAAGGCGATAGAGAGAGGGAGGGAGTGCGATAGATAGACGGAGTGCGATAGATAGAGGGAGTGCGATAGATAGAGGGAGGGAGGGCGATAGATAGAGAGAGGGAGGGCGATAGATAGAGAGAGGGAGGGCGATAGATAGAGAGAGGGAGGGCGATAGATAGAGAGAGGGAGGGCGAGAGATTGAGTGAGGGAGTGCGAGAGATAGAGGGAGGGAGTGCGAGAGATAGAGGGAGGGAAGGCGATAGATAGAGGGAGGGCGATAGATAGAGGGAGGGAAGGCGATAGATAGAGGGAGGGAGTGCGATAGATAGAGAGAGGGAGGGCGATAGAGAGAGGGAGGGCGATAGATAGAGAGAGGGAGGGCGATAGATAGAGAGAGGGAGGGCGATAGATAGAGAGAGGGAGGGCGATAGATAGAGAGAGGGAGGGCGATAGATAGAGAGAGGGAGGGCGATAGATAGAGAGAGGGAGGGCGATAGATAGAGAGAGGGAAGGCGATAGATAGAGAGAGGGAAGGCGATAGATAGAGAGAGGGAAGGCGATAGATAGAGAGAGGGAGTGCGATAGATAGAGGGAGTGCGATAGATAGAGAGAGGGAGGGCGATAGAGAGAGGGAGGGCGATAGATAGAGAGAGGGAGGGCGATAGATAGAGAGAGGGAGGGCGATAGAGAGAGGGAGGGCGATAGATAGAGAGAGGGAGGGCGATAGATAGAGAGAGGGAGGGCGATAGAGAGAGGGAGGGCGATAGATAGAGAGAGGGAGGGCGATAGAGAGAGGGAGGGCGATAGATAGAGAGAGGGAGGGCGATAGATAGAGAGAGGGAGGGCGATAGATAGAGAGAGGGAGGGCGATGGATAGAGAGAGGGAGGGCGATAGATAGAGAGAGGGAGGGCGATAGATAGAGAGAGGGAGGGCGAGAGATTGAGGGAGGGAGTGCGAGAGATAGAGGGAGGGAAGGCGATAGATAGAGGGAGGGAAGGCGATAGATAGAGGGAGGGAAGGCGATAGATAGAGGGAGGGCGATAGATAGAGGGAGGGAAAGCGATAGATAGAGGGAGAGAAGGCGATAGATAGAGGGAGGGAAGGCGATAGAGAGAGGGAGGGAGTGCGATAGATAGAGGGAGTGCGATAGATAGAGGGAGTGCGATAGATAGAGGGAGTGCGATAGATAGAGGGAGGGAGGGCGATAGATAGAGAGAGGGAGGGCGATAGATAGATAGAGAGAGGGAGGGCGATAGAGAGATTGAGGGAGGGAGTGCGAGAGATAGAGGGAGGGAGTGCGAGAGATAGAGGGAGGGAGTGCGAGAGATAGAGGGAGGGAAGGCGATAGATAGAGGGAGGGCGATAGATAGAGGGAGGGAAGGCGATAGATAGAGGGAGGGAGTGCGATAGATAGAGGGAGTGCGATAGATAGAGGGAGTGCGATAGATAGAGGGAGTGCGATAGATAGAGGGAGTGCGATAGATAGAGGGAGTGCGATAGAGGGAGGGAGGGAGGGCGAGAGATTGAGGGAGGGAGTGCGAGAGATTGAGGGAGGGAGTGCGAGAGATTGAGGGAGGGAGTGCGAGAGATTGAGGGAGGGAGTGCGAGAGATAGAGGGAGGGAGTGCGAGAGATAGAGGGAGGGAAGGCGATAGATAGAGGGAGGGAAGGCGATAGATAGAGGGAGGGCGATAGATAGATAGAGGGAGGGCGAAAGATAGAGGGAGGGAAGGCGATAGATAGAGGGAGGGAGTGCGATAGATAGATGGAGTGCGATAGATAGATTGAGGGAGGGAGTGCGATAGATAGATTGAGGGAGTGCGATAGATAGAGGGAGGGAGGGAGTGCGAGAGATTGAGGGAGGGAGTGCGAGAGATAGACGGAGGGAGTGCGAGAGATAGACGGAGGGAGTGCGAGAGATAGACGGAGGGAGTGCGAGAGATAGAGGGAGGGAAGGCGATAGATAGAGGGAGGGAAGGCGATAGATAGAGGGAGGGAAGGCGATAGATAGAGGGAGGGCGATAGATAGAGGGAGGGCGATAGAGGGAGGGAAGGCGATAGATAGAGGGAGGGAGTGCGATAGATAGAGGGAGGGCGATAGATAGATAGAGGGAGGGCGATAGATAGAGAGAGGGAGGGCGATAGATAGAGAGAGGGAGGGCGATAGATAGAGAGAGGGAGGGCGATAGATAGAGAGAGGGAGGGCGATAGATAGAGGGAGGGCGATAGATAGAGGGAGGGCGATAGATAGAGGGAGGGCGATAGATAGATTGAGGGAGTGCGAGAGATAGATTGAGGGAGTGCGAGAGATAGATTGAGGGAGTGCGAGAGATAGAGGGAGGGAGTGCGAGAGATAGATTGGAGGGCAATAACAGACAGATGTCCCTTTCAATGGCTAGCCTCCATTTATGGAGCTAGCCAATGGAAGAGCAGGCGGGACAAAGCACCCATACTGCTAAACAAAAGTTTTCGCCTGCGCGAACACTGCTATGCAGCGGATCGCCAGGCGAAACCTAAAAAACAGAAGCTGTCTATCTAGAAACATACCTTCTTTGACCGCATTGCCATTTGATCCAGGTTTTCTCAATTTAGGTTTTTTGCCAACAAACGCCCCTCCAATGGGTTTATTAAGCGATTGCATCATCTTTCTTTTCATCCACCTTCCAGCAGGCCCACCAAATACCAGACTTTTCTGGTAGTCGACAACAATTCCAGGTCTCTGAATACCGCCATAATCCTGCAAATTGATAACATAAAATTAGCAGAGAGTATGCAGATAAGGCTAGTTACATGGTGTCCAAAAATGTGTTAACAGTTTTATAATAATGGCAGGCATAATCCAAGAACCAATGTTGGGTGGTCAAGGAATTCGTAGGCTAAGCAGCAGTTGTTGCCATTCTGGTAGGTGTAGATACTTCTTGGGTACAATTATGAAAACTGCAGCAAGGACACTGCTGTACAGGTTTTCATTTGCATTAGTGAGTTGAGAAATAAAGAAGATAAAATGCTTATAAACATGTGTGTGGTTGGGTCTGGTTGTGCGTGTGGTTTGGTTGTGTGTGGTGTGGTTGTGTGTGAGAGAACAGGGAGTTAGAGAAGGAGGCGGGGTGAAAGAACAGCAGATCAGCACAGTAAAAGAACAGGGAGTTAAAGAAGGAGGTGGGGTGGAAGAGAGCAGCAGATCAGCACGTGAGAAGAGAAGAGAACAGGGCGATAAATAGAGGGAGGGCGATAGATAGAGTGAGGGCGATAGATAAGATAGGGAAGGAGGGCGATAGAGTAAGGGAGGACTTTATTTTTCTGACACCGAATCCGACATTGAATTTCCTGCCACCCCTGGGGACGGGAGCGATTAAGGTACACATGAAAACACCCAGCGAGCGGACCGTTCTGTTCCTTCATCCAGACCTGCAGGCGCAAGGCGCAGACTACCTGTCGTTCCAACCCATGACGGGGCGAGACCGGTGGACATTAGCAGGACCGGCAGACTGTTAGGACCGCCAGCTAAACTTAAGGACTACATTTGTGGATAGTGGAACCTTATGTTCTCTATCTGTTTCTACTGTTCCCATCACCCCCAAAGGAGGGGGATGTGTTGTGTTTATAATACTTGTGTCCCTCCTAGGACACCTTACTAGACGTGCTTCCCAGTGTCCCTGCGAGGACACCGTTTAGCAGTGAGGTCACCAGCTGATAACTGTCACATGTGACAGTTACCAGCTGATCGCCGAGCTGACTGCCGCTTCGCTCCATGTTAGGAGCAAACGTGTTGGTCGGAATAAAGAAGTTAAGAACACTCAATAGTTTTGTATTCTTAACACACTTTGCCAGGGCCGGTTCTGGTTCCCAGTCCGGCCCTGCAAGAGCATCGCCAATACCTGCTTAAAATATGCACTAGATGCAGTGGAAACATCAGACCGACATTATGATAGGAATCACTGAGAGAGCTATGCCTCGTTAAGAATTTCAGGTTTTAAGTTCTTAGGCGCTAGGTGGTACACTGGTGAATGGCCGCCATTAAGTTAGGCTCTCACCGTCCGGAGATCTAAATCCAGCATTTATCCTTTCAAATCGGAGTATGCTTGCTTTGTCATGGGCAGGAGAGCATCAGAGCAGTACCACCGTTGAGGAGTATGTATCCTCCTGGGAGCGAGAATGTCTGGGCAATAGTACTATCGAAGAGTATGCAGCCTGCTAGTGGGAGAACATCTGGTACTACTGCTATTGACGAGTGTGCAATTTAATGGGCAGGGGCATGTTCTCGCAGTACCACCATTGAAGAGTATACATCTGTTAAGGTGGGACAGCATCTGAGCAGTATAAATCCTCATGGACACGAGAGCAGTAACAGGGTACCACGGGTGGTTATGCGTGTGTCCCTCCCCAATCCCACTTGCATCGCTACTATTTTCTTGAATGTCTCCCCAATTCCTAGGTATTATAAGTTGAGAGCAGTAGAGGTGGGATCAAATGCCTCCTTTAAAAAACAGAGCAAATGCTCATTAACCACATCAGATGAGACTTGCCTTTTTAATACGCAAATCTTTACCCATGTGGACAGCAGACTCCTTAATCCAAGTATATGCAGGGACAGATGGACAGTGACCTGGGCATGACCTGGGCAGCCCTCTGGGCCTGGTAGATGGACCAAGGGTTGAGTGGAGCATTATCGGGGAGTGTTTATATCAGGGAGGGATGTAAGAAATGGCGACAGGCTCAGTGGTTCTCGCAAGTTACTAAAATGGACGGCCTTGCAACCGACCGAGCAAAGAGACTTATGATTGACTGAGGAGCAGAGTGTGGACCCTAATACCCTGGTCTTCATTGCTTGAATTTGCTCGCGAGAAAGAGTGGACGAATCGTGTCACTCATAATTACACTGAAATTAAAAAAAATTCACACATAAGCATTCTGAAACTTGGCATCTATCTGATGTAAATATTATTTCTCTCTGGTCTCACAGTCGTCCCTGGCATCCCAAATTCGAAGGCGAATTGCGACGCGATATCACAGAGAAGAAGGTGGTGGCCTCTGTCTGATGTCGTCGTAGGTATTGTGTTTCACCACTGCGGCGCACGCACGGTCTCCGCGACCTCAGTCCACTCCCTGGAGGGCGCGTGACCGCGCTGTGATGAGTCAGAGAGCAGGTGCCTTTCTCTTGAGCTTCCATTGCAACACCGTTCACCGCTCAGATTCCATATCATTTACCGCCCGCCTTGTAGCAGTAGCTCTTCGTTTATAGAAGATCTCAAAGACTTCATCAGCGACCAATACTCTCAAAGTGACAATCAGACCATCGTGGGTGACTTCAATCTCCACTGGGGCGCACCACAAGACTCCTCTGCGAACTCACTGGCCACCTTCCTCTCGGCAAATGATCTTATCCAACACTGCACTGAACCAACCCACTCTAAGGGCGCAATCCTGGACCTTGTTATTTCTAAAGCAGGCATGCTTTCTACTACTACCCCTATTCATGTAGATTGGTCTGACCACCACCTCATCCCATTCTCTCTTCAACTTTCACACTCTATAACTCTTGGCCAACCCAAGAGGGCCATCTCCTGGTTCTGTGATGCCAAAAACATTGATGTCGGTCCCCTCTGTGAATCAGCTTTGCTTTCACTTCCAAGGCTAGACCCGAACATAGCTGTTGACGATCTCACCTCCCAATGCCTCACAGTTCTTGAAGCTGAAATTAATAACGTCGCTCCACTCAAAAGCAAAAGGATAAGGCCCACTCCCTCAGCACCTTGGTTCAACAAATCCCTTTATGAGGAAAGGAAGCAGCTAAGATTCCTGGAGAAGCAATGGAGGCAATTGCCTTCCACTGACAATTTAGCCTTGCTTCGCACAGCAAGATCCAAATACCACAAGCACATCTTCCTTGAGAAAGCGACGCACTTCAAAACCCTCCTTGATTCCGCCAAAAATAGACCCAAAAAACTATTCGATCTCATCAAGACTCCGAGCTGCTCTCCCCCAACCTCCAAGGTGGAGGATTCTACAAAGAGAGCAGCGGATTTCGCTACTTTCTTCGATGGAAAGGTGAAATCACTTGTGGATCAGGTTGCTCATCCTACACCTCCAGAGGAGCGCAAATCCTTAGCCATTTGGCAGAGCTTTGACCCCATATCTGAAGATGCCCTTCTCAAATGCATACGCGAAACAAAGCCCTCCAACCACTCGCTTGACCCTATCCCCAGTGCCATTGCCTTTGACTTCTATGCCCATTCCCTCCCCTGTTGGACCACTCTGATCAACCTCTCCCTCTGGCAAGGCTCCCTTCCTGTCCCCTTCAAAACTGGGCAGGTCACCCCTCTGCTGAAAAAGCCCACTGCTGATGCGAATGACCTCAATAACTACCGCCCCATCACTAACCTTCCCTTTCTTGCAAAGATAGCGGAAAGATGTGTAGCCAAACAACTCTCTCGTCATATCAAGGACAATGATCTTCTTGACAATTGTCAGTCCGGCTTCATCCAAAACTGCAGCACTGAAACAGCCCTACTGCAAGTGGTTGATGATGCGCTGAGGATACTCGACTCAGGGGGGTCCTGTCTGCTAATTCTCCTTGACCTCTCCGCAGCCTTCGACACTGTTAATCACAACACCCTCCTCAATATTCTTCAACAGAGAATGGGCATGGAGGGCACTGTGCTTAAATGGTTTGCATCCTTCCTCTCTGACAGATCTCAAATGATCAAAATAGCGAACAGTCTTTCGTCTACTGTGGCGGTGGGTCAAGGTGTTCCCCAAGGCTCTATACTTGCACCCACACTGTTCAATCTCTACTTAGAACCACTGGGAAACCTCCTAAGCAAATCCGGGATTCACTATCATCTCTATGCAGATGACACTCAACTCTACCTCAAGGTTGCCTCCACTCATGATCTCTCCATCCTAAAATCTACTCTTGACTCCATTCAAAACTGGATGTCATCTCATCAATTAAATCTGAATCCCTCCAAAACTGAATTCCTCCTCTTCTCCTCCTCACTCTCTCCTCCCCCGGTTCAATCATGGATGGATCAGATGAATCTACTAAACAACAAACCCATCATTGTCGACAGCGCAAAATCTCTTGGTGTCATTCTAGACAAAAAACTCAATCTAACTCCCCACATCAATTCTATTGCAAAATCTGCTCGCTACCAACTGCGCCTTCTTTGGGGAATCCGTCGCTTCTTCCCGGAGCAGGACCTTATAACCCTGGTGCAATCGCTGGTCCTCTCCAGACTAGACTACTGCAATTCTCTTGTTACTGGCCTCCCCAAATCTCACCTGTCCCCACTTAAGTCTGTCTTCCATTCAGCAGCTCGTTTCATCTATGGGGCCAAAAGAAGCGATCACATCACACCGTTGTTATCCACCCTCCGCTGGCTTCCCTTCGAGGCTAGAGCTATCTACAAGACCGCTTGTATCACCCACAAAGCCTTGCACTCCTCCTCTCCCCGCTACCTGGTGAATAAACTGAAACTCTCTGGAGGCTGTAGACCTTCACGCAATGCCGAGAATCTACTGCTTGAACCTCCCACTTTCAAGAAGGAAAGAACAATGGCCCAATCCTTTTCAGGCAACGCAGTGAGAATCTGGAACTCGTTTCCGCCTGAGCTCCGGACCACCGCCTCCTCCCAGGCCTTCAAAAGGGACCTCAAAGTTCTCCTCCTCCAGAGACACCTCCAAAAGTAATTCACGTCCTCTTGCTATTCGGAGGAAGACTTCCCACTACTGATATTTTTTACTTTCCATGACCATGGGAGTGCCTTCCCAGTGTTTTCCTGTGGTGGGAGTGTCTGCCTTTTTGCAGTATTCTCCATGTACTTGTGTTCGGTGCCCTTTTGTAACATGCACACAACACTTTGCCCTTGTAACCCACGGTTGCTACCTCTCACATGTTTTTACCTTTGATACTTGCACAAGTGCCACCTTGCCTACGTAACGCCTGTTCTTGTGCCTAGCACTTATTGCAGTATTATACCTCAAATTATACTCTGTTTTCTCTTATAACTGCCCACTTGTCACTTTTCCTCTTGTGCACTTTTGACTACCTCATGTATTTTTGGTTGCTCACAATTTTTACTACCTCAAGTATTTTGTTTGCTCACAATTGTCACTATTACCTTTACTACCTCATGTATTTTTGGTTGCTCACAATTTTTACTACCTCAAGTATTTTGTTTGCTCACAATTGTCATTATTACCTTTACTACCTCATGTATTTTTGGTTGCTCACAATTTTTACTACCTCATGTTTTTTGTTTGCTCACAATTGTCACTATTACCTTATGTAAGTAACGTATGTTTTAGTAATCTGCTCTTCTGTAATGTTTCTCATTATGTTTCATTTCTGTTCCCAATGTGAAGCGCTCTGACGCCTCCGGGTAAAGTCCGACAGAGCACTGCACCAAATCAGCCTCCAGCATGGCTCTGTGCAAATCCCCCTGTAGGCATCCCGGAGACACTGCTGAATGAAACTTTTTTTGGCGCCAACTGTAGATTATATGGTGCCGGTCGCTGCAGGCTCTGGAGTTTGAAACCGTAGTTTGCTCGTATACCATCATATGGGGATTAGTACTTAAACTATAAGTTTAGCAGGGTTCGTGTTCTTCTATAGAACACAAACACTAAACTTTAAAAGAGAGCTAAACCATGTACCGAACAGCCCGAAATTGGAAACGACTTAAAAGTGCAATGCCGCGGACTGACTATTGACTGACTGAACTCACTTGTCTTCTAACATTTTACACGAATAATATACGGCATACATACAACACCTCGGAGCCGAGGAATGTACATAAGGTGTTCAAGGGCAGGAGAACAACCACAGGCTATGTTCGCGAGCTGCATTTAGATTTTTTGATATGTAAATGTATCTATGTGGATATTCAAGGACCTCATTCACAGAAAATCCAGAAATGTTCATCCACTGGGTTCCACGTCACTTGGGTGTAGATTTTCGGTGTTTCAAATTAACGAACGTTTTCGAGATTATGCCTTAAAACATCTGGCTGTCAGAGACTTCCAGGTGCACACCTGCAAAACTTTCCTAAATATGATTTTCTCCTGAAAAAGTACACAGGCCTCAATCAATTTAAGTGAAATACTTTGTGTATGAACATCCAGGATTATCATAGCAACAGGAGCAGTAAGTAGTAAGCGTGTGGCGGGACCTGACAAAATCACAGAACCACTCGACACCCACAGAATGGCCTGATTTAGATTGCTCGTCCTTAATAACCTGAACGCCCAAATCTGTGGCATATTATCTGTTCACAAATTTGACTGGCGCTTGGAAATGTCATGAATAGCCCAGCCAAGAGGAACATATGACGTTACAACAAATGCAATTACAACGCATGCTTTTTCGGTTGCCTCATGTTTTTTGTTTGCTCACAATTGTCACTATTACCTTATGTAAGTAACGTATGTTTTAGTAATCTGCTCTTCTGTAATGTTTCTCATTATGTTTCATTTCTGTTCCCAATGTGAAGCGCTCTGACGCCTCCGGGTAAAGTCCGCGCTATGTAAAAATGCATAAATAAATGTAGGACATCTAAGTAACTAGCTCCGCACCCCCGCACCACCCTAGTGACGCCCTGTGGCGTCTTCCCACGGAGTGCGACCTGCGAGCCTGTCGGATCTGCCACCCACGAGAGGCACCCCCGCACCACCCTAGTGACGCCACTGTGGCGTCTTCCCACGGAGCGCGACCTGCGAGCCTGTTGGATCTGCCACCCACGAGAGGCCGCTGCACTGCCTAGGGAAACGGGCCGCATAAGTACAAGGCCTGGAGGGGAGACCATCCTTACCTAGGCTGCCGCATTCACGGAGGAGCGTCCACCTCCTGGCAACGTAGAAAATGAATGTGCGCATGCGCATGTGCGCACAAACCTTAATGTGCGCATGCGCATGTGCGCACAAACCGGGGGTGCAGTCCCTGATGGGCGGGGTATTGAAACGTCATAAAAATTAATGTGCGCATGCGCACCATTGGTGCGCATGCGCACAATGACAGGGGGGGCGCTCAATCATGGGAGCAGCGGATTATAGAACACAGGCAAACGTTTTTGTGAACTTGATTGGCAACAATGGAAACTGTAACCTAATAAAGATGCTTTTAAAAGCAAACCTGTCATTTCCGGACTTGAACACAAAGATAAACAATGCGATTTCAATTTGACCTAGTTGTTCACTAAATAGCTATATAGTTACCGGGTATAAAGGATGGGTTTGTATCCATGAGGTTGTATATTACGAGGATGAGCTAGCTGCATTGTTTTCAGCTCATTGTGGCTAGCCTGCTAATAAATCAGATTTTCTATATTTGTTTCTATGCCTTTGGGCATTACAATGGGATTTCCCAAGTGTAACAGGGTTATTACTTGTTATCAGCCACTTTACTATATAGAAGCCTAAGATTAAAGTAACAAGTACATAGAATAATTGGTGTTTGTAAAATATATATTTTGTTTTCCTGGGGAAGAGGTTGAGGGTTCATTTGTAAACAATGTGCCAGTCCCCATCGTTTCTCATTCCGTACACTAACCAAGACTGATTGCTGTACCCAGAAAGTGTGCATCAAAGTAATTTGTATTATCACCAAAATACCACAATTTAAATAGAAAACTTCAATGTTAAATCAAAGCTTACGCTGCAAAGAAAATCAGCCGCACACAATTATTTTACCTAAATAGCCTCTCCAGAAATTGGCTTTCTTGTCCAAAAAAGTAGATGAAAGCATTTTTACACAATACAGAACAATAACTCTCTTCAGATTGTAAGAAATTACCTGTAACAACTGTCAGATAGAAGATAACAAACCATTTTGAAGAAAACTATTAACAGAAAACATAAACAACACATAATTCAGCAATAGCTAAACAAAAAATACTTATTGAGGGTCAATAAAACATGTTTCCTAAAGAAACCTTCCCAAAGATGTTTCCAGTATGTTTTACCGCAAAAACAATAATGAAAATCTGTTCTAAAATGACAAAAAGAAAGCTGTTTGATTAATTTATTTGATTAAAAAATACATCCCAAGAGTTATTGTTAAATAGAGATCCTACACTTTAAATGGGAGGAACCCATGGGTGCTCCTTTACCTTCATAAAAGCCAGTGACACCGTTTGAATTTTTTTCCTCTTAAATATTCTAGCATATTGAATTAGGAAAATAACTCAATAACAAGAAAACGCTTTAGATATACAGCCTAAAGTGAAATTTGGTCTTCTAAGAGGTGTCTTTCAGACTGCTCTTGCAGCATTTCTTCGAAGACCTCGCTTCCCACTGAAAGAGCAATTTGCACCAAGAAGGGCTGTCTTATCAGACAACACTTCTGACTTGAATGCACAGTCTGTGGTAGTGCCAAACCGCCTCTGTCCATGCTGCGTAATTCAATCCCACTTGTTTCACAGGTTGTCTTGATAGAACTGTTGACTTAGCTTGACTCCCAGGTTGTTCTTCTCTGCTCCACTTAACCGATCATTCCTTTCCTACCATTCAGGACTAGACCAGGTTCCTCCTTCTAAACCAATAGATTTAAAAGATACTTGAAGATGCCATTACTGCATATCTTGCCGCACACTACAATGATTTTTCTGATGAATCCGGTGGCCATCATCATTTACTCTTCCAACATATCAGTCTTTGTTCTTGTTGCTGTTAAACACTATGGTGTAGATGTATCAACATCCTGATTTGCGAATCTAAAATAGCGATTTTTTAGAAATCGCTATTTGAGATTTGCAAATAGGGATGTATGTAGAAAATCGCAGGAGGCGGGTGGGGAAGGTCTTGCCTCTTTTGGCACGCGTTTTATTTGAAATATACAAGCCCTTGCTGCAGGGACGCATACTTCAAACACTTCAGTACAGGAGGGGAAGGCAAACAGCAGACATGCGCTGCAACATGAACGTGCATTTTCTTTTGCTTTTAGGACTCCATGGGACTGCATTTTTTTAATGCGATTTTATATAGCGCAAACTTTACCCGAAGGTGTCAGAACGCTTTACATTCCTATGTGACTCTTAGAATATATCCATTTGTATCCCTTCCCTATGTATATAGAGATAACTCTAATCACTAGTATATGCAATAGACCTTTGTAGTCTCTACCATTCCTATGTGACTCTTAGAGTATATCCATTCGTACCTCTTCTTTCTGTTTGTATCTCTTCCGTGTGTGACTCTACATCTTGTACATTTGCAATTTTTTTCTGTTTGTATCTTTTATGTAACGTGTTACTTGCTGTCCATCTGGCGTGCATTTTCCTCTAATCCCTGCACTCCACACTTTCTTTGTTCCTCCCCACTGTCAACCCTATCTGTTGCTCTCCCATACATACTACCCCACAATCAAACTTTTTTGTGTGCAATAGTAACCGCCACCAACTGCGGTTCCTCCATTGCTTTCACCGCCCTTCCCTTCCCTGTCCAGCTTTTGCTTTTTTCCTCCACTCCCATCCCCGCCTCCCAGCCGCCAAGTCTTTCTGTTTCTCCCATCTTGCTCTGGTACTTTTCACCACCCGATTTGCCATTTCTCTCCCGCCCCTTTTTAGACGGGCCTAGCAGCTTCAATTTCCTGCCGGGCTGTATCTTACTGAAAATGCACATTCGCACAGGTTTTATTTGTTTAAAACACCAATATGGGGTTCTACCATCTTGCAATAGTAATAAAAAATAAATAAATCATCAACCCGGTCATGCCATAAGCGCGTGAGTACATGGTAACACAAGTGTTCATATACGTCATGATGCTGGGCCACCAATGCATCATGGCACATACATGCACATACATGCACAAGCGTGATGATGCTTGCACACATACTTGCCATTTCACTTTTTGGCCCATGCTGCAACTGTCAGAAAAATATGTATTTTTCTTCTTTTTACCAGATGCTTTTGCTATTAGGAAGAGTGCAGACACACACTTGTGCTGAGGTATTTATAGAAGTTGTCAGATTAACACCCCAAGGGGTGTTCACAATGTTTCCCACAAGTGTTACCCTCAGTTCACATGCTTTAAATGCATTTCCTTGTGAACGTGTATATTTCGGTGGCGTGATATACTGTGGGTTATTTTAAAACTGTAAATATCTGCAATTTTTTAGTATCACGCCATTAGAAAAAGTGCAGCGTTAGTTGATTTTCTACAATATATGGTTAGTAAATATCGCGTGAGCGTTCGTACGTAGATTTAAAACTGCATAGCTGTTTATGATTTTGTTCTTGTCCCCTTTGTGATTCCAAGTGATGTTCTCATTACATCAGCAAGGCTACTCCATCTACAAGCATCCTTGACCCACAGCTCTCTATTCATAAGCCCAGTCTACCTGCGAAAGTGATGAGTGTTTTTGGATTCTTCAGAGATGCAGCATGCGTGTCTCCAGCTTAGTGCCAATATCGTCCCGCACACCAGCCCCCCCTAACATAATATATATCCCATAAATAAACAGACAAGCAACTTGTTGATGGGAAAACGTAGCTGCAGGTTTATTAGCATAACTTATGCCAAAACATGGTGGGTTATCTTACAGACGATCCAAAGTCAAGCCGCCCCTCGCAGCTTGCCACCTGATGGGCCAAGTAGCATCGCGGCCTTGGCCAGACGGTGCTTAGCGGTTGTGGTGAGAAGATAGCCCCTCCCCTATCCGGTGAACCATTGGTCCACCCTTTGCTCACGCCCCCCCCCCCCTCCCCCCGCCCCCCTAAGAGGGGAGGAGCGTTCAAGCGACCCCTGGTTGTCCAGGTTTCCAACCGCCCGTAGGATAACGGGGCGCCGTCGCACCCCAGGGCTTACTGCACAGATCTGCCGGGGATATTAGGCCTCAGCACCCTTTGTGCTTCTGAATAGGGTACTCCTGAGTACCTTTCCGCCTCTGGATCGTCCTATAACTCCGCCTGCAACACAAATAGCATATATTAAAACATAACCTCCCCCCCCTCCCCCCCCCCCCGCCTCCTGAGATGCAGGGTAAGCGGACGGAAGGGAAACATCGAGGGAGAGGAGGTCAAAGAGGCTGCCTAGAGGGAGGGGAAGCCTTATGTACTTCTGTCCCCCCCCCGGCCGGAAGTGGCGCGCCTTCGCCGAAGGAGCAGCTGACTCACGGGGCTGCCGTGCTTGCCATCTTGTGGCACTAAGGGGTCCGCCCTCTTATGAGGGTCCCCTGCGGAGACGGGTCGGTTGGCCCGCATTTCTTTCGTCCAGACTCCATGGCATTCTGTGGGCCATCCAGGTCCCCAGGGTCCTTGACAGTTTGGTTCTAAAAAAGCATTTGTATTGCAATAGGCCTCGCTTTACTGAAAGTTTAAGCTATGGGCGTTGCATTATTATTTGCAACACCAATAGCTCAAACTTTCAGAAATGCAAAACCTATTGCATTGCAAATGCTTTTTTTTTTTTAAAGTGTTACAGCAATCTGTTGGACTGTTTCCATTGGGCGCAGGGTCAAGACTGATTTGCATATGGCTGGTTCCAAACTGGAATGGCATGGTGAGCAAAAAAACGATGGATTTAGGCCCAGATCTCTGTACTGAGGTGAATGTATGACCTTGTTCTGCATTCTGTCCATCAATTGTTCTTTTTGCATTTGTCACCCTGAGTAGGACGGGTATGCTCAGATGTAAGTCCCGTGCTCTCTATGCCACTGGAGTCAAGCTATTCTGGCTGATGAGGGCTGAAATCCCGAAACCGGTCCTAGGATGCTTGTTTCCAGTCCAGGGAGGACCTGGCCTGGCAGTTCGGGCTGGAATGTTCCCATTGGGTGCAGGGTCAAGACTGATTTGCATATGGCTGGGTCCAAACTGGAATGGCATGGTGAGCAAAAAAACAATGGATTTAGGCCAAGATCTCTGTACTGAGGTGAATCTATGACATTGTTCTGCATTCTATCCATCAATTGTTCTTTTTGTATTTTTTAGGGCTCGCCTGCTGTGCGCATGTGCACAGCTGGCGAAGCTCTATTATGGCTTATCTAGAATTTAACTACTGGCGATTCCTTTGAGTGCATGTGCTTTTTAGGTCATTGCGCAAGCCCTAAAAAGCGCGTGCACAATGCCACCGGCCGCCTGCCTGCCTGCCTCGCATTACCACATCAAAGGCAGCCCAGCCCCCCTCCCACAAGCTTATCAGCGTGTGCCTTGCCTCAGGCCGGCATTTCCCCTCCCCATATTATTCACTACACGGCCTGCTGCTCCCCGTCTCTTCACCCTTCCTCCCTTGTAATAATTACAGTCATCGAAGGATCAGTTCGTGTGGTGTTGATCAGCTCTATCGACCCCTTTGGAGCAGAGGGGATGTTCAATGGCAACAAATTGGTCTGCTGACATTCGCTTTTGTTTATTTGGCACAAATGTCTTCGATTTGGGAAAACCGTAGGGCTACTTGTGCAGATTGGATGCCTAGATGTTTATCTACATGTGCCAAGGGGCGTGATCCCTTGCCTGTAGCCGGGTTTTAAATCTAGCAGGGTTGATCGAGGCCTCCTGAGATGCCTACTTTGCTAATTGAGTGTTTTGTATAGTGGATGATTTTGTAAGTGCCAGAGGTGTTTTAGGGATCTCCATGTTGCCGGTATCTGCATTAACGTTTTTTTCCACTAGATGGGGTTCCTTCAATGCCAGAAGGGGCTCCCTCCTCTTACGGTTTGTTGGCTGTAAACTTAGTGGCTGGTATATTTAGAATATTTGCTCATGCTGTGTAGTTGAAACTCATTCAATGAGCTGTTGATTCTGAGCTTTTCAGAGCCTTTTGCGCTGTTTCTTTATGGTAGCATTTTTCCAGTGAGATGAGAGGTAACTGGCCCAGCGCTATGTGTGCCCATCCCGAGAGGAGACTGAACACGTGCATTGCTCTGGTGGCAAGCGTTATTTGATGCATCGGTTTGTTGCTTCTGTTAGACTTAGAAGCTCTGTCCATTGCGTTTTGAGCAATTGATTCATGTGTTGCTGAAAGTATTGATTTAATTGGAGCTTTATTTCTGTCAGCACTGATGCTAAGGTGGCAGGGAGGCACACAAGTTTGTCTATCACCGGGCCACATGTGCAAACGGAGGCGAGTTGGACTGTTTCAGATTGTGATCAAGTTTAGGGCACCTCGTTTGGAGTTGATTTTGAGCCGTGACATAGATTGCTATGATGTTAACAAGGTCCACTCGTGGATCAAGTTTGTTACACCGGTATGTTTGTGCATTGTCTTCTGCTTGGAACGAGTGTAGCAAAACATCCCAAGTGTCCCTTGACCCCTCTTTTTGTCGTGTTGACGAGCTTCGGGAGTCATCAAGATTAATACTGAGCTGGTCCATAATGGGGAGAGGAGAAGTGCAGGGTCCACTGGGAGACTATTTGCACCGAACACTGCCGGGCTCAATGCGGGTGACTTTTAATGACAGGACTGGAGATCTTTATGGGTGGGAGACTTGCTCATTTGCTGGATGAGAGCTGCTGTTGTTTTATTAGGTGACAGATCGATAAACCAGGACAATTTTGCAGGGAAAGATCAGTTGTTTTCCTCGATGTCAAGGTGAGAGTTCACGGGCTCTATTGCTGGTGCTGTTTGTGTAGGAACATCATGCAATACATGCAAGTGAGGGTGACGTCATAGCAGAAATGCATAAGCTGGCGTAAATGTCAGAAGAAGGCCAAAGGTGATCTGTGTTAATACAAACTGTGAGTACAGGAATTGTGCAATGCAGTGGAATGGCAGCGTGTGATGGGTAGTTTTTAGGTCTGGCGTAGTTCAAAATCTTTTGATTGCACTGATATTTTAATGTGCTTACTTATACGCATTTCAGCATGCACTCTTCAATTGGTTCGTTATTGTCTCATACCTCCTACCCTGTACATTATACTGTATAAAGCATGGGGCTTCGGTCTGCCCACTTATGTTACTGGCTAACTTCATTGTGAACAACTTCATTTCACCTTTTCGTAATCAGCACATCTGCATAGAAAGTAGCTCCCTTGTGTGCCAAGCTCCAAAAATACTTTGCTTTTGACCATTGTTTAATGTTTTAGATTAATGACGGACAGGAAGCTTACCCAGCAGTAAAGTTTTGCAAAAACCATAAAAACATACACTGGAAGAGCCAAAAGCCTGTCACACCTTCTGACTTTGCTAAGGTTTGTTTGGACTACACTTCAGACTGACTTTAGTTTGCCACTTCCTTTATAGCATGATTATAGGGTGACACACAGCCAGCTGGTTATTTGAGAAAATAAGACATTTAGAGAAGAAATGCTGTACAATATTAACATTATACTGTACATAAGATGAGCTAGATTCAGTTATGAATATAAATGATTGTATTTGTAAATAAATATATATATGTATGTATATGTATAATATCTATATATAGTGCATGCTATTTTTCAGTGCTGTATAACTTCCATCACTCTACCGCCCTCACTCTACCACTCTACTGCCCTCATGCCCTCACTCTACCGCCCTCACACCCTAACTCTACCGCCCTCAATATACCACTCTACTGCCCTCAGGCCCTCACTCTACCGCCCTCACACTACCACTCTACAGCCCTCACTCTACAGCCCTCACTCTACCACCCTCACTCTACCACTCTACCGCCCTCACTCTACCGCCCTCACACTACCACTCTACCGCCCTCACTCTACCGCCCTCACTCTACCACTCTACCACCCTCACTCTACCACTCTACTGCCCTCATGCCCACACACTACCACCCTCACTCTACCGCCCCCATTCTACCACTCTAATACCCTCACTCTACTACCCTCATGCCCTCACTCTACCACCCTCACTCTACCACTCTACCATCTTCACTCTACCACTCTACCGCCCTCACACCCTCACTCTACCACCCTCAATATACTCCTCTGCTGCCCTCAGGCCCTAACTCTACCGCCCTCACACTACCACTCTATCACCCTCACTCTACAGCCCTCACTCTACCACCCTCACTCTACCACTCTACCGCCCTCACTCTACCGCTCTACCGCCTTCACCCTACCACTCTACCGCCCTCACCCTACCGCCCTCACTTTACCACTCTACCGCCTTCACTCTACCGCCCTCACCCTACCGCCCTCACTCTACCACTCTGCCGCCCTCACTCTACACTCTACCGCCCTCACCCTACCACTCTGCCGCCCTCACTCTACCACTCTACCGCCCTCACTCTACCACTCTACCGCCCTCATGCCCTCACTCTACCTTCCTCACTCTACCGCCCTCACACCCTCACTCTACCACCCTCAATATACCACTCTACTGCCCTCAGGCCCTCACTCTACCGCCCTCACACTACCACTCTACCACCATCAGTCTACCGCCCTCACTCTACCACTCTACTGCTCTCACTCTACCGCCCTCACACTATCACTCTACCGCCCTCACTCTACTGCCCTCACTCTACCACCTTCACTCTACCACTCTACCGCCCTCACGCTTTCACTCTACCGCCCTCACTCTACCACTCTACCTGCATCACTCTACCACTCTACCGCCCGCACTCTACCACTCTACCGCCCTCACTCTACCGTCCTCACTCTACCACTCTACCGCCCTCACTCTACCACTCTACCGCCCTCACTCTACCACTCTACCGCCCTCACTCTACCACTCTACCGCCCTCACTCTACCACTCTACAGCCTCACTCTACCACTCTACCGCCCTCACTCTACCACTCTACCGCCCTCATGCCCTCACTCTACCTTCCTCACTCTACCGCCCTCACACCCTCACTCTACCACCCTCAATATACCACTCTACTGCCCTCAGGCCCTCACTCTACCGCCCTCACACTACCACTCTACCACCATCAGTCTACCGCCCTCACTCTACCACTCTACTGCTCTCACTCTACCGCCCTCACACTATCACTCTACCGCCCTCACTCTACTGCCCTCACTCTACCACCTTCACTCTACCACTCTACCGCCCTCACGCTTTCACTCTACCGCCCTCACTCTACCACTCTACCTGCATCACTCTACCACTCTACCGCCCGCACTCTACCACTCTACCGCCCTCACTCTACCGCCCTCACTCTACCACTCTACCGCCCTCACTCTACCACTCTACCGCCCTCACTCTACCACTCTACCGCCCTCACTCTACCACTCTACCGCCCTCACTCTACCGCTCTCCCGCCCTCATGCCCTCACTCTACCGTCCTCACTCTACCACTCTACCGCCCTCACACCCTCACTCTACCACCCTCAATATACCACTCTACTGCCATCACGCCCTCACTCTACCACCCTCACACTACCACTCTACCGCCCTCACTCTACCGCCCTCACTCTACCGCCTCTACTGCCCTCACTCTACCACCCACACGCCCTCACTCTACTGCCTTCACTCTACCGCCCTCACTCTACCGCCCTCACACCCTCACTCTACCGCCCTCACTCTACCGCCCTCACTCTACCGCCCTCACTCACTCTACCGCCCTCACTCACTCTACCGCCCTCACTCACTCTACCGCCCTCACTCACTCTACCGCCCTCACTCACTCTACCGCCCTCACTCACTCTACCGCCCTCACTCACTCTACCGCCCTCACTCACTCTACCGCCCTCACTCACTCTACCGCCCTCACTCACTCTACCGCCCTCACTCACTCTACCGCCCTCACTCACTCTACCGCCCTCACTCACTCTACCGCCATCACTCACTCTACCGCCCTCACTCACTCTACCGCCCTCACTCACTCTATCGCCCTCACTCACTCTATCGCCCTCACTCACTCTATCGCCCTCACTCACTCTATCGCCCTCACTCACTCTATCTATCGCCCTCACTCTATTTATCGCCCTCCCTCTATCTATCGCCCTCCCTCTATCTAATGCCCTCCGTCCCTCTATCACCCTCCCTCCCTCTATCTATCGCCCTCCCTCTATTCCACCCACCTCATTCTCTAACTCCCTGTTCTCTTCTCTTCTCCCGTGCTGAGCTGCTTTCTCCTCCACCCTGCCTCCTTCTTTAACTCACTGTTTTCTTCTCATGTGCAAATCTGCTGTTCTCTTCCACCTCCTCTTTCTCTAACTCCCTGTTCTCTTCTCCTGTGCTGATCTGCTGCTCTCTTCCACCCGCCTCCTTCTTTAACTCCCTGTTCTGTTCTGTTCTGATGTGCTGTTATGCTGCTCTCTTCCACCTCTCCACCACAGCACCACTCCGCACCACCCCAGTATCACTCCGCACCACCCCAGTATCACTCAGCACCACCACAGCACCACTCAGCACCACCACAGCACCACTCAGCACCACTACAGCACCACTCAGCACCACCACAGCATCACTCAGCGCAACCACAGCATCACTCAGCGCAACCACAGCATCACTCAGCGCAACCACAGCATCACTCAGCGCAACCACAGCATCACTCAGCGCAACCACAGCATCACTCAGCGCAACCACAGCATCACTCAGCGCAACCACAGCATCACTCAGCGCCACCACAGCACGACCACAGCATCACTCAGCACCACCACAGCATCACTCAACAGCACCACTCAGCACCACCACAGCACCACCCAGCAACATCACAGCATCACTCAGCGAAACCACAGCATCACTCAGCGCAACCACAGCATCACTGGTTCAAATATGTTCTTTCAATGTTTCAAGCTGTTTACCGCCCTCACCCTACCACTCTACCGCCCTCACCCTACCGCCCTCACTTTACCACTCTACCGCCTTCACTCTACCGCCCTCACCCTACCGCCCTCACTCTACCACTCTGCCGCCCTCACTCTACCACTCTGCCGCCCTCACTCTACCACTCTACCGCCCTCACTCTACCACTCTACCGCCCTCATGCCCTCACTCTACCGTCCTCACTCTACCGCCCTCACACCCTCACTCTACCACCCTCAATATACCACTCTACTGCCCTCAGGCCCTCACTCTACCGCCCTCACACTACCACTCTACCACCATCAGTCTACCGCCCTCACTCTACCACTCTACTGCTCTCACTCTACCGCCCTCACACTATCACTCTACCGCCCTCACTCTACTGCCCTCACTCAACCACCTTCACTCTACCACTCTACCGCCCTCACGCTTTCACTCTACCGCCCTCACTCTACCACTCTACCTGCGTCACTCTACCACTCTACCGCCCTCACTCTACCGCCCTCACTCTACCACTCTATCTGCGTCACACTACCACTCTACCGCCCTCACTCTACCACTCTACCGCCCTCACTCTACCACTCTACAGCCTCACTCTACCACTCTACCGCCCTCACTCTACCACTCTACCGCCCTCACTCTACCGCTCTCCCGCCCTCATGCCCTCACTCTACCGTCCTCACTCTACCACTCTACCGCCCTCACACCCTCACTCTACCGCCCTCAATATACCACTCTACTGACCTCAGGCCCTCACTCTACCTCCCTCACACCCTCACTCTACCACCCTCAATATACCACTCTACTGCCATCACGCCCTCACTCTACCACCCTCACACTACCACTCTACCGCCCTCACTCTACCGCCTCTACTGCCCTCACTCTACCACCCACATGCCCTCACTCTACTGCCTTCACTCTACCGCCCTCACTCTACCGCCCTCACGCCCTCACTCTACCGCCCTCACTCTACCGCCCTCACTCACTCTACCACCCTCACTCTACCGCCCTCACTCACTCTACCGCCCTCACTCACCCGCCCTCACTCACTCTACCGCCCTCACTCACTCTACCGCCCTCACTCACTCTACCGCCCTCACTCACTCTACCGCCCTCACTCACTCTACCGCCCTCACTCACTCTACCGCCCTCACTCACTCTATTGCCCTCACTCACTCTATCGTCCTCACTCACTCTATCGCCCTCACTCACTCTATCGCCCTCACTCTATCTATCTATTGCCCTCACTCTATTTATCGCCCTCCCTCTATCTATCGCCCTCCCTCTATCTAATGCCCTCCGTCCCTCTATCACCCTCCCTCCCTCTATCTATCGCCCTCCCTCTATTCCACCCACCTCATTCTCTAACTCCCTGTTCTATTCTCTTCTCCCGTGCTGAGCTGCTGCTCTCCTCCACCCTGCCTCCTTCTTTAACTCACTGTTTTCTTCTCCTGTGCAAATCTGCTGTTCTCTTCCACCTCCTCTTTCTCTAACTCCCTGTTCTCTTCTCCTGTGCTGATCTGCTGCTCTCTTCCACCCGCCTCCTTCTTTAACTCCCTGTTCTGTTCTGATGTGCTGTTATGCTGCTCTCTTCCACCTCTCCACCACAGCACCACTCCGCACCACCCCAGTATCACTCAGCACCACCCCAGTATCACTCAGCACCACCCTAGTATCACTCAGCACCACTCAGCACCACCACAGCACCACTCAGCACCACCACAGCACCACTCAGCACCACCACAGCACCACTCAGCACCACCACAGCACCACTCAGCACCACCACAGCACCACTCAGCGCAACCACAGCATCACTCAGTGAAACCACAGCATCACTCAGCGCAACCACAGCATCACTCAGCGCAACCACAGCATCACTCAGCGCAACCACAGCATCACTCAGCGCAACCACAGCATCACTCAGCGCAACCACAGCATCACTCAGCACAACCACAGCATCACTCAGCGCAACCACAGCACCACCACAGCATCACTCAGCACCACCACAGCATCACTCAGCACCACCACAGCATCACCACAGCATCACTCAGCAGCACCACTCAGCACCACCACCCAGCAACATCACATCATCACTCAGCGCAACCACAGCATCACTCAGCGCAACCACAGCATCACTCAGCGCAACCACAGCATCACTGGTTCAAATATGTTCTTTCAATCTTTCAAGCTGTTTCAAGTTTTCACGCTTTATTACAAATCACAAAAAGATGTTGATATTTCACTTCTGTTCTTGGATTTTCTTCACAATAAAAAACACTGAACATAATCTTCACAAAAGTTATTTACAAAAGTTTAAGCTATTGCCATTACAAATTAAATAAATGATTTAAGTATTAATTATTTAAAAAAATTAAAAGCCATAGTTATTTGTAATATCAATACATCTAAGTCACGTAAATACAAAACATGTTGCATTACAAATGCTATAGGTGTCACATTTGCGAAAGTTATAACTATTGGCATTGTAAATGACAAAGCTATTAATTTAGCTATTTTAAAAAATAACACATAAATAAAAAAAAATGTAATGTATAAGACCAATAGCTCAAACTTTCCTAATGCGAGCCCTATTGCATTTCCAATGCTTGTTTTAAAGTGGCATCAGTAGAGCGAATAGACATTTTACCCCAGAGACAATTACTGCCAGTTTCTAACCTTGCACAGAACTTTGTTCTTTCTGAAGAGGCATCAGAACCGTTACTCCCTAACAGTGATACAAAATCACAGGCTCAACCAGTACCTTTTCAATAAGGATATTGCGATTTTCTGTTTTTCTCATGATTCGGCAAACTGCAGAAGCCTGAGACACCAGGTAATGATAAACATGATTTGAAACAATGAGGATCCCAGTTGTGACTTAGTGGTTTCTAATGTACAACAGAGCTCTTCCATGCCTAAGATAGATTTGTCATTGTAGCTAGTATAAAGGTCCCTGGGGAGCTACACCAGGATATTCTCGAAATATAAACATTTGGGCCCTTATGACGACTATCAAGGAATTTGGTGATATAATGGGGCCGGCAAGTACTAGTCTGGCTGATACTACCGCACCAAATTCCAGCATTTCGGAGTTTTCTTCCCTCTTTCAGAATGGGGAATAACTGTTCAGACCTGGTAATACTGGTTCCTTTTCCGGGTTGTTTTTTCTGATTCTGGAGTAAAAAAAAACACTGATGTTTTTCACTAGTTCAGCGAAGGTGGAACGTGTCCGCGTGAGGGCCGTCAGTGTGTGTTTTGGGGTCACAAGGTTGTGGGGCAGGCTTCTGTCTGTCCGGGGGCAGCATTGTCCGCTCCTGCTCACTGCCCCTGGAGCAGTAAAGCAGTGTCTGTGTCTCCGGTTCTGGAATTATTGCGCCTGGAGTTTGCAGACATAATCTTTAAGTGCCTGGAGAGACTTGAAATTGCATCTTTCTGGAGTTCTTGCTGGGGGAAATCCCATAACTCTTAAAGAGGGCTTTATGAAGTCCTAACGAGTGTGATTTTGTTTCTTGAAATCCTTTCATGATTGAAAGTGGAATGTTTACCCATCATTTGACTCGACTGTAAATTATCAACAGCTATCTTAAAATTAGAATGCAACTTTAGAATCACCTCTCGACTAATCATAATTCCTAAATATTTAATTGAATTCCGCCTCTTTTTAAAACTATGTTATTCTCGTTCAACTTTTTGTAGTGGCCTGGTCAAAGGAAACCGTTTTTAACTTTTGACTTGACCTACTTTGTTCCCAAATATTTGTATCAGTTTGTAAATAGAGACTAAATGTGAAATGCCCTTTCAATATGTCTGTGCCTAACGAAGCTTTCAGGCTTTGTCATCAGAGCAAATAAAACTTTGTGTGCCCTGCTTGGTATCCCTGACATATTACATGTTTGAAGATGATCCATGTACATAGAGTTAAGGGTTAAACAGCTCTCCTGTTCCTCTCTTATTCTTCAAAACAAATCTCAGAGAAAGGTCATTCTGCAGAACTAAATGGTTTGGACAATATTTCTAGAAAACCAGCCTCTTGTCATTCTAACACGGCTTGGCCCTAGTTTGTATCTTAGGGTCTTCTGAAGGGGTAATGACTATCCTGTGTTGCAGAGGCCAGGTTTGGTAGAGGTGCCCTGTGGGTTGTGTGTGAGTTCCTGCCAACAGCTCGCTGACTAGATAACAACTGATTGCTGGTGGTCACTTTTTAGGGATCTTGTGGAGTGGAACTATTTCAGCGTAAACAGCAGTCTTCACCAAACATCCGAGAATCATGACTACTTCTACTATCCTTTCTATTTGAAGGAGATGCATTATTCCTCATCCATTAGCGATCCACAGATGTCTTGTGCCCGAGCAATGCAAAACGATGCTCCTTTTGTAACATTATAGTACTTGTCCGTTACACTGGCAAATACAGTTGTGGGAAGTGGCCCTACATATTACTTTAGGGGACGACTCAAAATGTAACTCCCAGGGCGTTAACTCATGGATTCCTTTTCAGAAACCAGCTCCAGTGTTAAGTAATTCTGGAATGCTGTCTGTAGTCTTGCCTACTTTGGTACACACCACCATATCTTCCCATTGCTTTTCATGAAACAGCCTTTCCTAACATTATTTATCTTTTTCTTTCTTTCCAGGACACTCTAAAGGAAATGTCAGATTGGTTGGAAACTCATCCCAAGGAGGCACTAATCCTAGCATGCAGGGATTTGCATGGAATGACTGTTGAGCATCACAAACATCTTATCTCCTGTATAAAGAGAACCTTTGGCTTTAAATTGTGTCCCAGAAAGGTGTGTTAAGTTTTGTCTTAGTTAATTTCTTAGAATGTGCTTTGCTTTATGTTCTAGACATATGTAGACCGTGTGCACCAGTTTACTGTAAAAGTTTACATTTATTTCACTACTCTGTACTGGGAAGACCATGATGATAGTGCAAGACAACTGACCGGGAGTACCTTATCCCGCGTGGAGGCCTATAGAATTAAAAATGGTGTTGTCATATTGAATTCTAGGAATTTAGGTATGCATTAAATCATTTTCCAAGTGAAAAAGTAGTGTTGCGTTTTTAGGTTTGACATTAAATGCCACTGCACAGTTTTTGAACAGACATTTCTTTGGCTCTAGTGTGGACAATAACTCAAGTTTAGGTTCTGTCAGAATCTCTTCACTTTAGGGCACTCCCAATCCAAGCAGAAGATGTAGTAATGGTGAAGGTCATCGATTTTAAGTGTACAATAGCAAATAATTGCACTAGTTTCCAGAATACATTGCTAGAAACGTCCTCAATGTGGTTACACACCCTATTCTTTTGCTGATTTATTAGGGTACCAATATCCTTTAATGTTCACAACTAGCTGGGGAACTTCCCAAACCTATCCACTCTTGATGCTTTTGAATCGACGAAACAGGCCCAATATAGGACATACATTTCAGGATCTTTTTCAAGGTACATTTTTCACCTGGCATGTCTGGAAAGCTCTCCCATGCCTCTTGCCATCTAAATTGCACTACTCGCTGCCGATATTGCATTATTATGTTCTGTAAATGTGTTTATAAGTCTACGTTTGTACCCCTAGCCCCTTTCCATCCACCTTTTGAACCGTTGTATGTTTGTGAATCCTTCTGAATGGCGTTAAACCCCAGTGTGGGAATTTTGCACAAAAGGAGTCCATTGTATGTTTTTATGTTCAATTCCACATTTTGCCCTGAAAGTGTAGCCAAATATGGTAGGCTCTAGAGCATGACGTAATCTTCATAACTCAACCCATCGAGACCATATTCAAGGGGAGCCGGGCACAGCACCATGTACTAACCATCAGCTCTGTAGTCCTTCACCAAACCACCCTTCTGTGTGCTGGAGCTGCGCTGCACTGCCAGCTAGTATGCTTTCAACTCCTGGATGTCAAATTCCCCCCACCCACTTCCACCCCCAAGTGGCAACTCCAATATTTCTAATCTTACTGCTCCCAATCAATATGCCTAATGAATCCCTCCTCCCAGAACATGTAGCCTGAGTGTTCAGGCCTGGATCGGGCCTCAGGCCATAAAAACTGCCCTAACTTTGGTATACAGCTTCTGTCGAAACAGTATTTTCCCTCTCACACCTTTTAAAAGATTCTCTTCTGTCTTCATACTACAACTCCGGAAAACTTTTCATTGTGCCTGACACTGTTTCACTGATCACCATCTATAGGCGTGACTCACTGCTGATGTAAATGTCCATGCCTTCTGTCAGGAAGATCACCAAATTAAAAATCCAATGGCACAACATCCCTCGGAGACAAAGTCCAATATACTCCTCATCACTCACTCTCCACCCCATCTGTCTTTTCCTGAAAGACATCGACCTAACATGTCATCCTTGTCCTCCATCTTCCTACTTCCACCCTCTGTCTCTAACCATACCAAAGCACACTGTCTGATCTCTTCTGTCCTACTGTTTACTTTATTACCTATCCTACCATCAGACTGATATCTAATACTATCACTAAATACTGCTATATCCTTCTCAACTCTACCTACTAAATCTTCGCATACCCTACTCCCCTAAACTTAGCCAAGAATGCATGTCCCTTTCCTAATTCGACATTGTATACCCGTCCCCTCTCACCCCTACCTCCGACTGCACCAAACCTCTCATACAATCCATCCATCTTGTGATCCTTTAAGGCCTTCTTCGTTCCCCTGACTTCACACCTCCTAATACATTTGACAGGCCTCTATCTGACTTTACCACCCAATGTCCACCCCACCAGGCATCATCCATACTAAAAACATGCTGGAACCGCACCTGAATCCTAATGAATCTATATATTTTCGATATCTGCCATTAAACTGACAGTATATGCTCGTCAACATTTAAAAGCCCCCACTTACAGACTTGAACAGTCTTAAATAATAGATCAATTAATAAAACACACTCCACGTGCACATAATCTTCTATTGGAGTTGAGCCTTGACCTGCAATGTGAGATAGATGATGATGTGACACCGGTCTTATATGAAACCATCCCTGCTGGAAATATGATACTTCAAAACACCGTCCAACCAGAAACAGCAGAGAGGGTGATAGCCATAGTTTTTTTTAAAGTCTACAGAGGTAATAAATCAGACTCACACCTAATAGGAAGCACAAATCGTGTACCTCCATATACATAGTGAAGCGTTAAAGCAATTACTACCCCAATCACTCACAGAATGTTCACATTTCACAGGGCCATTGTCTGAGTCAACAGAAGACATAATATGAATGTCACATTTGCGCAATGTTCGTAACATCGACATATGAAGACCTCCTGTTCTTCGTAAACGCTGAACGTAGGTGGTGAAGGGGTGCCAAGTTGCATCAAATTTGGCTATCCTATCCCAGGTGAGAGCATTTAACTTCTCTATTGCATAGAGAGCCCAAACCTACCCCCCACCACATAGTTATAGAAGGAGAAAGTGGCTGTTGCCACAGTTGCACTACACAGAGCCGTGCTGCAAGGACTAGTTGAGATGTAAGGCAGCCCTGAGGGATCGGCGAGGGAAAAATGCGTTTGGACACTGGATCGCCCAATAAAAACTTTTGGGGTTCAAGTCGGAGGCGGACATTGTTGATGGGCCGCATTGTACTTGTTGGACCCGGCCTCGTGGCGTGGTCCCCTCTGATCCCCGCAACCCAAGAACTACTGATGGACCCGACCCCAGTCCCCCCAGAACTGTACATGACGCCTCTACCCCGGACCTGAGACGATCTCCAGACCGCGTGCCTGCACCCGTGCACGTGACCATCAGACTCCATGTTTGGCCACCCCGGCCGGCCGGCCGCCTTCTTCCCTTTCGGCAGCCCTTGGCCGCCCCTGGCTGCAGCCAGGCGTGCGCGTCCGGTGCGCCCGGACCCGCTCGGGGGGTGAAAGACTCACCTAGTACCCGAAACCAAGACTTCAATCACACCTCCGGCCCCCTTCCGAGGAACTGGTTCCCCTCACACCTCTGAACTATCCCTGGGGGCTGGTTTCGATCACACCTTTGGCCTCCTAGCGAGCTGGCTCCAAACCTTGATGGGCGTCTGGGATCCCCTGGACGCACGGTCCAAAGCATCAAAGAACCAGCCCCCAGACAATCGGCCGCCTGGCCCTCGGACCACCGGCCTCCTGCCTCTGAGAGTCCGGACATCAAAGGGCTCCTGGACTATAAGATAGCCTGCCTCCCATCCAGCCGGCAGTTGTATCCTGGACAAGAAAGCCTTGCTGATCTGATCGCGGCTGACCTTGAGGAGAACAGACTCTGACCCACCGAGCCCTGCTGACGCTGTCGAGGCTCATCCTCGAAGCTACGGAACTGAACCACCGAGCCCTGCTGACGCTGTCGCGGCTCCCTCTCGAAGAGTAAGACTTGAACCATCGGAGCCCTGCTGACCTCGTCGCGGCCCACTCTTGAGAACGAGAGACTCTTGCTACCACCCTTAGCCCTGCAGACGCTGTCGCGGCTCCACCTGACTACGAGTACTAACGGGGTACTCCAGACCAAGCCCTGCTGACCTCGTCGCGGCTTGAAGAACCCTCTGGTCCGGCTGGACCGTCAACGCTACCCTCACGACTACCTCGAACCGAATTGAGTAGGACAGCAAGGACCATCACCAGCCCCCGTACCCCCCAGTTCGAGGATTGAGAACGGTGCGCAGGGTACGCTACGTACTGGCTGGCCCTCTAAGACAGTCCCGCTTCCCCGTTCCCTTGTCTCACGAGACTTTCGCGATCCCTCGATCGCTGTGTATTGCTACCTATTTTACTTTGATAAAGTTCATACTTGATAAAGATTCACGGTGTGGTGTCCGTTCGTAAGTGTGGTGTGTCGACAGTGTGTACGATCAGTCCTCCCCGGCGGGGACCTTCCCTCGATAAGACTCGGCAGGAATTGCGGGAGAGGAGGGTCTCGGGTGGTTAAGAGAGCAGTCTTGACCCCTGGGGTCACCCCCTTCCAACAGTACTCTATATCTCTACCCAGAAAGACTGAATCACAGGACATCCCCAACAAGTTTGTAAAATGGTTCCCCTCTCACCGCATCCCTTCCAACCTAGATCAGAACCCCCAAACATCTTTGCCAAACGAACAGATGTTAGGTACCAACGAGTCTGTATCTTATAGGTATTTTCTTTATCATGAATACAGACTGGCGACGAGCTGCGCTCTACCAGATCGCCCCCCAAGTGTCATCAGATAACTCTGTAGCCAAATCCCTCTCCCACATTAACACATAAGCATGCTTTTTAGGGGGCGTGAGCTGCAGTAAATAGCAATAGAGCCACAAGATGCCTTTGTGACACATATTATTCAAATAGAGAGACTCTATAGGTGCAGCATCTTGTTGACATGCTAGACGGGCATGGGGTTGCCTGCTCAATGAATTGCCTGCCTCAAGTTGAAGTCATGTCGCGGGCGAGGGCAAACGTAGAAATCAAGTCATCCCTCAACCGTAAATCCCCATTGTCAAAAAAATCCCCCAGGATGAGGAACGCCCCAGATTCTAGTCAAAGGAACAAGGATGAGTTGTGCCTGGTGCGAAATCAGGATTGTGCACCAGAGGGGTCAGTCGGAACAGGTAAGTCAGGAATGTCCTACGTCTGCGCTCTTCTCTCCAGTAAGACAAGAGAATCAATGTCAAAGGCGACAATGGGGGCAGGGGCGGTGTACTGGGAAAGCCAATGATAGCCACAATTAACCCGCCACGGGGCAAGGAGAAAAAGCCTTCTCGGCTTGGATCCAGGATTTCTTGTCAGGTTATAATTCCAGTTCAAAAGGGGCAGAGTTGTGCAGCCAAGACGTACGTAAAAATGTCTGGAAACCCCAAACCACTCTCCGAGACCAGCATGCTCAATGTTGCCCCTGACACTCTGACAATTACCCCCATACAAAAGCCAGCATTTTCACCCATATCTGCTTTCGTACTGAAGAAGAGACGGCAAGCGGGAGAGTTTGAAGAACATATAATAATCTGGCCAGAAAATTAATTTCCTGGCTGTTAAGTCTGTATAACCAAGAGACATCCAGCATCCCCCAGCAATACAAGCCCTTAAAAAAGAGACATGAGGGGGGGCACATTGCAAGCATATAAATTCTTTGTTTGAGGTGGCAAATAGATCCCTAAATAGGGGATGGGGGTGGCTGACAACTCTCACTGTAAGCCTGCCTGTCTAATAGGGCCCTCTAGGCTATGGTGGGGATCAGCAACGCCCATACCACGTGACTTAGGGAAGTTAACTTTGAAGCCCGACACCTGAGAGAAGGCATTCAACTCATTTATTTGGGCAGAGACCATGGTACTGGGGTTCGTAATAAAGCAGAGGATGTAATTGGCAAATAAGGCAAACTTATGCTCAACGCCATCAACCATCACACCAGAAATCAGGGGGTTGGCTTATATCCTTGCTACCAATGGTTCCATCATAAGAGCATATATGGAAGGGGAGAGCGGGCATCCCTGACGGGTGCCTCGCGTGAGCCAAATGGATTGAGAGAAGGGGCAAGCCATTGTTGACGAAGAGGCACTTCATTCCAATTGGATTGAGTACAAGCTATTCAGACTATACTGTTATTTATCCAATGCTCCCCATGACCCTTTGACTTGTGCTTCCCTCCTAATCAAAGCAAACACAAGGATATGGTGGACGGAGCATTGACATTTTTCAAACACTCCCCTCCAGTTACTTTAGATCTGGGTTGAATCCATCATAGTTCTTTAGCTCACTTACCACCCCAGTTCAGACCCAGCCATATGCAAATCCGTCTTGACCCTCTTCCTCATGGAAACAGTCCAGACCGAAACGCCAAGCCAGGACTTCCTATGACCGGAAACAAGCATCCTGGGACCTATTTCGGGGTAACACCCCTCATCAGCCAGGCTAGCTTGAATCCAATGGCAAAGTTAGCGAGGGGCATATCCTGTCAACTTAGAGCGTACAAAGCAAACACAAGAAGATGATGGGCAGAGCGCTGAAACTTTTCAGACACTCACACCCAGTCACTATTAGATCTACAACAACCACTCTACAATACAGAATTCACAAAACACATGTTGGACTTCACAGCTGATTTTACTGTAAAACGCTTGTACCTATGTCTTTTTGGAGAGTACAGCAAGCAATTCGATAAACAAAGCACATAAAAAACTACTCTTCTTCCTTGAATGAATACATCTAATCTCTGTAATCACTCGCACATCAGGAGACACATTTGAGGTCATATTTGCTTCTCATAATGTGATTACAGTAACTGAGGGTCACCTTGTAATATCGTGAAAGAAACTGATATCTCCTCATTTAGAGTATAGCATCTACTTCCTTAACTACCAGCATGGCATTAACATTTCTGCCAATGCCTAACTACAAAATTATCCTTTTCTAAATCATCCCAAAAAAAGAAACTAGGTAGGATTCTGAGCTTATTGATGCTGGAAGTAAAATCCTCGAGCTGGAATAAAAGGGTCTTCAAAAGACTCTGTAAAACTTGCAGCAACATTGCTCTCAGGAAATCCTCTGGCTCTCATCCATCTTCTTCTGGGTATACACAACCTACCCATGTGCTCTCCTAGATCTTTATATGAGGCAGCTGCATGCATGAGTCTTCTGGAGGGCTGGCGGGCCAGGTATTTAGGGCATCAGCCACACAGGATGTAGGGCTGTCCTCACTGTACTGCTCTGCCTGCTGTCGCCTGTGTTGTTTCATGCCACTGTTTCTCAACCCCTGGTGGTTGTTTAAGGGGAGACCCAGGCTTTTCCATACCAGGGGTGGCAGTAGAGCTGTGATATAGGCGGTTGGGAGGGAGCAGTGTACCCGTTCTACCCTTCCATTCCATTTGCCCCCTTGCCCAATTACTGAGAGACACATAGTAATTCCAAAGATAATGGACCTTCAGACTCTTTCTGTAATACTGTATTTTTTTTTAGAATGATATCCTTTGCAGGATGGAATATCTGAATACGCAGATATCAGAAAGTATCTAGTTTTCACTGCAGATGCAAATCTGGAAGTCGATATTTTATCCTTGCCTACAATCCTCCAGAGAAATAGTGTGGATTTGCGCCAGTTAGTTGTAAGGCACTAGTTCCAAAATGCCCATATCCCTGAGGTGGTTGGGGCGTACTCATCCAGGTTTTTTAGGTAAGGGGGGTGGGTGTGTGTGTGTCTGTCTGTGTCTGTGTCTTTCTCATGGAGTTAGGTTTCTCCTTAGTAGTCTACCAGTGAGGGTTTTATTTCTGGAACCCTCATGGAGTTAGGTTTCTCCTTAGTCTACCAGTGAAGGGTTTCTGTCTGGAACCCTCATAAAGTTAGGTTTCTCCTTAGTCTACCAGTGAGGGTTTTCTGTCTGGAACCCTCATGGAGTTAGGTTTCTCCTTAGTCTACCAGTGAGGGTTTTCTGTTTGGAACCCTCATGGAGTTAGGTTTCTCCTTAGTCTACCAGTGAGGGTTTTTTGTCTGGAACCCTCATGGAGTTAGGTTTCTCCTTAGTCTACCAGTGAGGGTTTTCTGTCTGGAACCCTCATGGAGTTAGGTTTCTCCGTAGTCTACCAGTGAGGGTTTTCTGTCTGGAACCCTCATGGAGTTAGGTTTCTCCTTAGTCTACCAGTGAGGGTTTTCTGTCTGGAACCCTCATGGAGTTAGGTTTCTCCTTAGTCTACCAGTGAGGGTTTTCTGTTTGGAACCCTCATGGAGTTAGGTTTCTCCTTAGTCTACCAGTGAGGGTTTTTTGTCTGGAACCCTCATGGAGTTAGGTTTCTCCTTAGTCTACCAGTGAGGGTTTTCTTACTGGAACCCTCATGGAGTTAGGTTTCTCCGTAGTCTACCAGTGAGGGTTTTCTGTCTGGAACCCTCATGGAGTTAGGTTTCTCCGTAGTCTACCAGTGAGGGTTTTTTGTCTGGAACCCTCATGGAGTTAGGTTTCTCCTTAGTCTACCAGTGAGGGTTTTCTGTCTGGAACCCACATGGAGTTAGGTTTCTCCTTAGTCTACCAGTGAGGGTTTTTTGTCTGGAACCCTCATGGAGTTAGGTTTCTCCTTAGTCTACCAGTGAGGGTTTTCTGTTTGGAACCCTCATGGAGTTAGGTTTCACCTTAGTCTACCAGTGAGGGTTTTCTGTCTGGAACCCTCATGGAGTTAGGTTTCTCCGTAGTCTACCAGTGAGGGTTTTCATGCCCAAGGCAAACCGGGATGACAGAAGACCTCATTGTTGGTGCCTCTGCCGAGTTCCAGCACCTTAGAAATCTCTCTCATCCACCTTGCAGCTTGACCCAGCCTACGACATTTGCATTTTACCAAAAAACATTTTACAGGACCAAAGACCTTTTGGTATCTAAAGTGGACACCGTGTAATCTCCAATGAGTCAATAACCTGGTATATGTGTCTTAAATATAGTTTAGTATTTCTGTAAGGTAGGAAGCCACAATAGTCAGCTTAAATCACTGTCATGACTAGCCTTCAGAGTCTAGCTGCTGCTACTACTTTAGTAAGCAGTTTGGTATCAGTGTTCATAATTAATAGCAGTTTATAGGCACTAGAATTCCGGAGGTCTTTGCTGTGTTTAATTATCATTATATCACACCATAAGGCTTCCCTTATTGTGGGTGGCAGAACCCTGACTTATTTGTTTCCCAAATACAGCAAACTGTGTGTTTACTAGCACATCAGTGTATATTGCATAAAACTCTAATGTGAGACCACATTTTGTGAGAGGGTTTTCGCCCTTGTCATATTCTTCCTGGCTCCCCGTATGTCTTTGCACTCTAGGCTCTTCAAAGTTTTCCCTCTGTTCTGAGATCACTTTGTCATTTCTCTCTCATGAAATACATCTTAAATCTGCTTTCTGTCCTGGACAAAGTTGAGTATGTAATACACTCACGTTTTTAATCGATAGGGTGTCTGGCAGGATTAGTTCTTTCTTGTGAAGACACAAACCGCTTCCCAGTCTTTTTCCCTTCTTGGCTTAGGTGTTGCCCATAGTCTCATCTCTTGCATAGCTCCAGGTCCCACCACAACCAGGACCTTCTGCCTCCAAAATCCATCACACTAAGTGAGCTGGAGTCAATGGGAGGTATCTTTCCCTGGGCAAAAAAAAGAGCTGTCAACTTGAAGTTACTGGAGCTAATCAATATACTGATGAGTTGGGAATCACTTCCACTGTTACTACCCATCTATTGGGTCACACAACTTAAGTTTCTACTTCAGGATTTTCTGGTGTTTACTTGTGCATCCACAGAATCTCTTATGACGCACATTCAGGCCACCATGATGCTTAGCCAAAGCCCCAGACTATCGCTGTCACAAATTGACTACAGTACAATGTTTATATAGCCATTATTAGACATCACAGTGCAGGACAATTATTCATATTATGTTCCATCACCAGATATCTGCAACACACAAAATGTCTTGATTACATCACAACTTTCATCTTAGAAACAAGCTACACACTAGCAGATAGTGAAATTTAGACACTAGAATGCTCTTTCACAGAAACAAATTATGAACTGTCTGTTTAAGGGATATATTTCCATAAATGAAAATTCATACGCAGTTGAGATAATATCAATGCCTATAGGTTTAGATATTTAGAATTATACTGTATGGTTATGTTAATACTGTATTCACAATTTGAATGTCCTGCATTTTGAGAGGGCTAGTAAGAGAGAATTCGTGATTTGCACCTGTTCAGGTACCAATCACTGAACATAGACCAAAATGGGAGAGAAACCACCACATCAGAAGAGTGTGTTGATCCAGCGGCGTTCCAGCAACAGATACTCCAATATTATATACTCACCTGGACCCATAAGCACACACACTATCGAGTAAACCGCTGGAGTCAAAGTTTATTGCTTTTCATACTTCAAGATTGATTATCTCTTATTCCTAATCAACCTTTCACTGTTCAAAAAGTCTTTCCTCTGGTCGATGGACCATTAGTTGAACTAGTTGATGGTGAAAAATTCTAATTTAATTTAACCTTTACACTTAAAGTAAATAATCACAGACTCAGGTAAATTTTAAGTCTTTATCTAAATTAATTGCAGGTGAACCACTTCAAAGTTCAACACATTCACCAATACTCATGTGAGAGAAGATTCAATTAATCCATTCATCAACATATACTTCAAACTTGCAATGACTTATGCTCAGAAAGGAGAGGACAGAGAGAGAAAGAGCACCTGCACATTCATGAAATGTATATTTACCTAGGATGGTGTGAAGGCCAACCCCCTGGCCAAATGGCTGGTAGGGGTCCCCTGGGATAGGTCAGGAGACACAGACTTCAGGACAGGATAGATGACCTCTCCAACACAGACGATCACGCCACACCCCTCTCTGACACTTTCTTCCTACTCGAGATTCTTCCGCGATCTTCTTTCTAAGCCTAATAATTTAGGATATTAAGCTCTGCATTTGTTCCTTCATGAACTTCCCTCGCCACTCCGGCAGCACCCTCGGCTCACAGCATCTCAGCAACAACATCTCTCTAACAGCATCCCGAGCTCTGCTTATTAACTAGCCAAAGCTACCTCAATTATACTTTTTCATTTGTCATGTACCACCCATTAATGTTTCAATATCGTAAAATACGAACTCTTGATTGGTCAGGCAAGGGGGGGAGATCACACCATGCTTACATATCATTCTTTTCAGTTAGCCCTTTGTTAATAAACCCATCCCCTTAATTTGTATTAATTTTTTTCCCCACCCTTATTCACATTACATCCTATACAAATGTTAACTTTATTCATTTGGGTCTTGTACTGCCGGTTTTCCAGGCTTCAGGCAGGCTGTGGCCTTGCACTCTTCTTGAACTACACGTCATGCTTCTGGGCTAACTTCCATTTTGTCATGCACGAAGTCCATGTGACTTAGCTAACTCAAGACACACAAGAGAAGGCCCAAATGCGCACTAAAAGTCAGAAAGATAGATGTTACTTTCAAGAATAAATGATTTCACTGTATACCACCCATCTCTACTCGAATTCCCTTTACTCATTATTACCTTCACTGCATTAGCATAAGTAAAATAGCTTCATTTAGTTTCAAGCAAGCAGATGCAAAGCACGTGAGTCTTCAAGAAGCCATATTACATTTTCTGCTCATGCGCAAGAATTTCCCTCAAAGCGATAGCTCGTCATACTGCGTAGATGCAGTTGAGGCATGCGCAATAAAGATTTCCCATTTACAGCCATTTTAGAAAGTCACTCGAGATATTCATGTTAAACACATAGGCAAGCTTTTCTAAACCCCTGTTTTCTTTGTGGTGCATATTAGCTTACACAATACGTAATTATAACATGTTAGAGAGTTAAATGAGAGGATTGCTTTCAAGCAAGTCTCCTTTCTAAGAGTTCTTGCTCCATCAATGTGTGTGTACATCAAATGTTGAATATTAGAAAATGTGTGTATTTTAGTTTTCCTTTTAGAAAAACATGGACCTATTTATCCTTACACAAAGGCTCTCTTTAATCACTTTTAGTCAGTTCTATTTAAAAACATGATGGTCATATATAAGATTACACATTTCCAAAATATTTACCTTTCTGTATTCAAAACATTCAGACTTTTAAATAAAAAAGTGACCTTAAAAAGCAAACGTAACGTTCAGCACAATTAATATTCATTTTTAATTTCAGGAAAATCCCAGTCTGCAGAACATGTGGCAGAAAGGCTACCAAGTCATTATCTCCTATGAAGATTGCATTGCAGAGAAGCATAAGGAGTTGTGGCCTCCAATTCCCTACTGGTGGGGTAACACGACTCGGACTGAGGCTCTCATCCGCTATTTGGAAAAAAAGAAACATATTGGCCGCCCAGGTACAACACAACTTTGGCCGTAGGATCCTGTGCATAGCACTTTCTCCTTTATGCAGTACAGTTGCTATAATCCTTATATGCATTTTTATTTTATTTTATTAAAAGTAGCGATCTGACCCACAGTTCTTCTCAAGGTTCCGCTGAGAAGTACACATGGAACGATTATCTGTATGTAAATGTATTGCGACTTATATAGCGCACGTATCACCCGAAGGCATCAAGGCGCTTGCCTTGGGAACCCGTCCTGGCTTTTTCCCTGTGAGATAACCCCTACTGGGCATCCCCAAGGGGAAAGCCAGGCATCCCGCAGCGGGTGGGCCGCCGTAGTGGAGATTAAGCAAGCTATTGCCCAGAGTTGCAGCGTGGGACCCCATGATTAGAGTAGGCACCGAGGCGAGACTTATCGAGTCCGTGGACATTTTTGGGCTCAGGACCCTGCCGCGTCGGGAATTGAACCCTGGTCCCGGGCCAGACCTCTGCATCAGGGTCTGCCGCTCTAATCAGTGAGCCACACTCCTCCATCTAATAGGTCTAATAAGCCCACCCTGAAGAGAGGTGGGCCTTTACCTTGGCTCTGCTGTGGTTGATGAGAAGGATATGAAATGGCATAGTCTTGCAGTCTGATCTTGTTTCATAGTTGAAGGATGGGAATCTATTCCTCCTTTTCCAGTTTTACCTACTTTGTCACTTTTGGGTAATACTTCGATGCATAAAACAAATGCAATGTAACAAGTTTACAATCCTCTTGGTAGTTTTAATGCAGGATCGATCATGTGAAGAGGGCATGCCTCAGAATTTATTAGCTTCATTTACTGGTGTGCCATGTGTCAGGTGGAGTAGCTACATAACTGGTATTGGTTGGGCTGGAAAGGTGGCACTGCCCGTTTTCTCTGGGCTCAGTGTCCATCACCAGTTTCTTGGGTTCTGGTCTCATGAGTCCTTGTGGCCACTCTCGCACAAACCCTCTTTTAACAGTGTTTTCACCTCATTAATTTTCCATGTCATATGTCTTTATGAATCGGATGTTCTTTTCCCTGACTATGGAGATGTCATCACTCATAATGTTAAGAATATTAGAAAATCTTACCTCCAAATTTCTTAATACAATCTAAAATCAGTGGCCTGAGTTACACCACTGCGTCAAGACCCACCACTTTTGGTAGTGATACATTACTTCTCAGTCTTGTGTTAGACTTTAAAACTCTTCCTTGGCCACACATTCTTCAACTAACTGGTGAGCAATACACTTGTCCCTCTTAGAGGTATATGTGCATTCAGCAGAAGAACACATACTCATCTCAAAACCTGGCTCCATTTATTACCACCTTGGTGTTATCAAACCTTTCCCAGCCACACAGAAAAAGGATCCCCATCAGGAACACACAGAATTTAAGGGGATGGTTGTAAGGAGATGGTCACCCAGACTGAAGACTAAAGACTTGGGTAGAAGAAGAGGATGCTTTAGTAACAGCACCTTAGCCACCAAGAGCAACTGACTGTAGTTCAAAAGTCAACATTCTTTTTACATCAGAGTGGACTCTAGTAAGGAGGTATCACAGTAGATATTGCACTTCTCCCTCCTTATTAAAGAAATTTGCAAGCTGTAAAGATAAAACCAGATTAACAAACCAAAATACAGATTAGAGTGTGCAACAAAAGAATTCCACATAAAGAGATCCACGCTCTGACATATTCATCCAAGTACACCGGACATTTACATCTTCTGAAACTTTCTGTCTGCTATTTTTCTTTTATAGCGGGTAAACCAACACCATTTGAAAAAATAACTTTATATATCCATAGGTAATCTGTAAGGGAGAGTGTGTGCCTGGGTTCTCACACCCTGATGGGTAGTGTGGCAATCCACCATTCATTAAATTTGTTAGAAGATAATGTCATTGCATGAGTGCTTAAAGTTAAAACGGGTACCCTCCAAATTGCTGGAACGGACCCCATGGAACACGAGGACGTGCCTCACGTCACGTAGGCATTAGTGCTTTGTGAAACTGCGGCGTATTAACTTACCCACGTCCTTTTATCCGGAGCTTACAGAAGATTAGGTATGCCAATGTATAAGTCCTGATGAAATCCTGAGTGATCTTCTCTCAACACAATTCAGGCATGAAACATAACAACGACAGACTTCAATGATGAAGCGTGCCACCGTTGAGTGGGTGAAGGTACTTGCTCATGTGAGCGCATGCTCCCAGTGACTACATACAGACTCCACTGAGAATCTGCCATAGTCAGTGTGGAACAGTATACCCCCAGGTTAACGGTTAAAGATTTGCGTAGACAGTTTACTGTACCAGAAACCTCTTCGCCCTCCCGTTTGTAGATGCAATAGATATTACCCCTATTTGGGTTAGATATATTTTTTAAGGACAGAATACGTCTTTGCCACCATTTTCAGAAGTATCCTATGGCTTTCCTCGTGTTTCTCCTCTTCTCATGCCTTACTTAGAGTATAGATTAGATCTCTGTTGAGCATAACCCAGAGTTGTCATAACTTATTTCAATCCTCTGCTAATGTTACCCAGATAATTGTGGGGATCCCAGAAATTGGCAACTTTGTAGGTCTAGCTGATGGGTATTGAGAACTCAAATAATTAAAGCTGGCCTTGAAACAGTGTTGGAAAAACAGAGGCACTGTTAGTGACATTAAGGTTAAGCCAAGTTGCTGAAGTACCATCCACTCTGTCTCCAAAATACAGAGTGACAAAAGCTGACAATTTGTTGGAAGAGTCACTCCACAAGGAATATCAAAAATGGCATAGTCGTTAAAACAGGCATGTTCCATCTAGCCTAAATAAGTGAGTGAACCATCCCATCCCACAGATACTGAGAGTGGGGCTCTAGTAAATACTTTTTAGGTCTCGCCTGAGCCAGCGTGCATCCGCTGCTCTGCGAGGCTTCTAGTAAGGCCTTCCAACTCGGACCACACGCTTGTGTGTGCTTTTTTTTTGCTCACACGCTATTGAACTTTGCGTGCACGCTATTGGACAAAGGAGGGTGCATGTCCTGCCTTCTCACTCCCCTGGCCTAGGGAGCTCAGACACGAGCAGCAGACCGCACTGTGCCTGCTGCATTCCTTAAAGTCTTTGCAGTGTGCGCAGGCGCACCACTCGGGGGCTGCTGTGATTTATCTCTAATTCCAGACAGAACAGGGACGCTTGCTTTTGAGACTCAAATCTGGAGACGACCGGGCTTTCGGAGTAACTTTATCTTGCGCATGAAATTATTTACATAGTTTACACCTGCTTTCCAATGTTTCTCCCCAGGTGCAGGAGGCGCTCTGCGTAAAGTATTGTCGGTGCTCTAGAGGTCCCTGCAGGGTTCCTTCTCTGTGCTCTGCTCTTTCAGAATTCTCTATAGGGGAATAATAAATACTGACCCGTTCTAGGGTTTCGTGGCACTATAATGGCCGGTGAGACTGGCTGTCACTTTGGGTTCCTGACTGCTGGCTTAGTGATTTGGGGCTGTAGCTTCCTTTTAAAGAGTCAAATCTATATGTAAATTGATACTTGTATTGCGCACTTAGTGCACTACTCACCCGCAAGGGTATATATATATATTAATATATACACACACACACACCTTGGCTAGGGTGAACAGATTTTGAAACTTTGCAAAACTAGAAGGACTATTACTTTACATCAACTAAAGGGCAAAATGACAGCACTCGACAACAAGCTGACACAATGAGGCTCTAAGGAAATAGCTAAATGCAATTATTGAAGCTAGTATCATATCTGTTAATTAAATTCTTTTCTGTTAACAGCTGATAACTAGTTCTGCCTTAGATCACATACAAACATGCATACCATTCTTTTCAGACGTCCCGCTCTGAAAACCGGGACACGAGACAAATTTGTTGAAATCTTGCCAGGGCAGCTGGTGAAAACCCAGGACTGCTTGGCAAATACGGGATAATGGGTCATCCTAGCCTTGGCTCAGTCTAGTGAATGCTACATGGACAGTACGTTAACAAAGCGCTCTGAGGGTTCTAGTTTACTCTAGATCAGTGTCATAGGATTATAGCTTAATGTAAAAGCACCTGGAGCCATGCAAGTTCATTGTTATGGGTTTTTGCTCCTTGGTATGGTTCTAAACCAGTGCCACAAGGTTCTAGAGCCCTGTTAAGGCACAAAATCAGTGCCTGGAATACTAAGGAAGGATGTGTGTGTATAACTTGTAGTTTGCTTATATAGCGCTTTCTTCGGATCCCAGCTTTATCAGCTCAGTGCCTTGTGGTTCTAGCTCCCTGTTACAATGCCAGCTGAAGACACCAGGATCGTTTCATCCTGGTAACTTTCTGCCCCATCCCCTTGGTCCCGTCACTACCTGCTTGAGTGCTGGACTCGTTTTATTGGTTCTAGTTCCACACAACAGTGGAGAGGCAAAGCGTATCAGTATTACTTTATGGCTTCAGATGCCATGCATTTGAGTCAACATAGATGACAGGAGTAATGGTTGTCCAGACGGTGACGTGATTTTCAAGTGCCTTTATTGTGTTCATAAAATCCACAGCCAAAATCCACAGCGTACGCGTTTCGCCCAAACACGGGCTTCTTCAGGGCTTAGTATCATATCCTGGTGCTACACTGGTTTCAAGACTGGCTTGGTCCAAATGTAGCTCCCATAAATGGCAGTTGTATCCCACTTGTATTTATTAAAGGTATATTCTTGTGATCCCTTGTATGCTGCCAAACTCCTTAATTCAGAGGATGGGAGAAGAACTTCAAGCTTGGCCGTGTCGCTATCACGTGCCAATTAAGGCATAGTATAGTGTCTCCTATGTCGGAGCCCGTCCCTTTCGAAATTCGTTCCAGAAGCCTTAATCATCTAGCCCCTAAAGGCCTGAGCAAGCTTTTTGCTGTGGAACGCGCCCATAGGATTCCGGGCGGCAGACGAACACAGGGGACGGCACCGCGGCCCATCATTGCGCGGCTCTTCAATTATAGAGATAGAGATGCCATCTTGCAGGCATCGAGGACCAATGGCCCCACCAGGTTTGAGAATACCTCAGTTAACTTTTACCCTGACTTTACTCCCCTGGTGTAGAAGCAGAGACTGGCGTTCTCCGGGGTGAAACGTAGACTACGGGATTTGGGCGTGAAGTATGCCATGCTTTTTCCCGCTCGTCTGCGTATTGAACACAATGAGCGGGTGCTCTTCTTCGATATGCCTGAGGTGGCTAGTGACTGGTTGGACACTTTATCCACGCCTAGAGACAATGATGACAACACTGGTGGTGCTGAGGGAGGCCAACGGGACCAGGAGGAGTAGAGGCACCGGCATATGCTCCATTGTACTGTGATCCGATATTTTGTTTTCCTTTTTTTGGGTCGATGACTTTTATACTTTGGACCCTGGGGCGGCGGGGGGGGGGTTCGGGACTTCTCCTCCTCCGGGGGTGTTTTTTCCTTTTCATCTGTAGTTCTAGTTCTTGGGGTAGGGCGACAGGCACACTGCTGAATGGGGTGTTTTTTTGGTTCCTCGCAGGGATGCAGGGTAGGCGGTTGTTGTTCTGGGGTTTGGGGGAGGTGGGTTGGGTTTTCTTTAGTTTGTTTATACTGCATTTGAGGCTCCGTATTGTTGCTATTTCTGTGCTTCCTTCGTGGGGTTGGGTGGACCTGATTTCTTACTTCCGGGATGGGGGGTAGGGGGCTACGGGTCTTGAGCTGGAATGTCAATGGCTTGGGGGACAAAATAAAGCGGGGCATTGTAGTTTAATATGTAAAACGTCACTCTCCGGACATCATACTCCTGCAGGAAACACATCTGGTTGGGATTACGTTTCATGCTATGAATCGGAGGGGCTACAGGTTGGTGGCGCACTCGGGGTTTGCATCGGGCTCCAGAGGTGCTGGTATTATGCTCCGTAATTCCCTTCCCATCGAGAAAGACAACACGATTTTGGATGACAGGGGTCGATACGCTGCAATTGTTGGGAGGTGGGTGGGAAGAACTGTTATTGTCCTTTCGGTTTATGTTCCCCCTGGCCTGCAGACCACCACGTTTGTTGACTTGGGTAAATTGTTGCTTGGGCTCCCCGAAGGGCTTCTAGTGATGGGAGGTGACTTTAACTCTGTCATGGATGGTTTGCTGGATCGACACCCTCCCAGGACGCTCACACCATCCCAATCGGGTCTTAGTGGGTTGCTAGATACATTTGGTATGGTAGACTGTTGGCGGATGCTGCATCCGGGTCAGGCCCAATATACCTTTCACTCTGGGGCGCATGGGAGTCTGGCTAGGCTTGATTATCTACGGCCCAGGCCACGACGGTGCGAGAGATCCGACATTTGCCTAGAGGCATTTCGGACCACTCCCCGCTGTGGGTTCATATTGACCTTCATTTGAATGCTGGGGGCCGAATCGCCCCAATCAATCCCTGGCATCTCCGGACTCCAGAGACTAGAGCGGGGTTGGTTAAAGCTGTGGACTTTTATTTTGCTGAGAATGTGGGCTCAGTCTCGTCCTCAGTGTCCATCTGGGAAGCTTTTAAACCTGTGATACAGGGCCAGGCGCTCTCGCTTATTGCTGGTGCGAAGAGGCGGCACAATGAGGAGGTTGAACGGCTGGAGGCTGAGGTGGCCACTCTAGAGAGAGAACTTGAAACTGGAGTCACGCAGGAGAAGTTGCATATTTTGCAGTTAAAACAGTCTGACTATAAGGCCTTGGTCACGAATGCTGCGAAAGCCATGAGTCGAGAGCACATGGGCCGTTTGTATGATGTGGGTGATAAAGCCGGGAAGTTGATAGCGTGGTTGGACAAGCGGGAGAGATTGAGTCGTGTGGTGCCTGTGATCGAGCGTGAGGATGGGGTACGTGTGACGGATCCGCTGGAGATAGTGGAGGAGTTTGCCTCGCACTTTCGTAAGGTGTATGCTCCGGTCTCGGATCGGCCTGAGGAAGATTCCCGTCTTTTGCATCGAGATATCGCCTTGCCCGGTCTGTCTGAATCTGATAGGGAGCAAATGGAGGCGGATTTTTCCACAGATGAGGTAGCGCTCGCTATTCGCTCCATTCGCTCGGGCAAAGCTACGGGACCAAATGGTCTGCCCATCGAGCTGTACAAGTTGTGCCCAGACAAAATGGCGTTGTATCTTCGTGCAATGTTTTTGGAATCAAGAGAGAGAGGCCGACTTCCCCGAGATCAACGACTCGGCTCCATTGTGGTGCTTCCCAAGGAGGGCAAACCATGTGAGTTCTGTACCTCGTACAGGCCTATTTCTCTCCTAAATGTCGAACCCAAGGTTTTGGCGAAGGTGTTGGCCAACCGATTGATAACCGTTCTAAGTGATTTGGTGCATCTGGACCAATCCGGTTTTATTCCCCCCGTAACACCCCGCTCAATTTACGTCGCCTTCATGGCGTGCTGGCGAGAGCGGACACGCTGCGTGAGCCGGCCATTTTGGCCTCGTTAGATGCCACTATGGCGTTTGATACTGTGGAATGGCCGTACTTATGGCTAAGTTTGGCTTTGGGCCCGTGTTCATTGGTTGGGTCCATTTGCTGTATGAGGAGCCCTTGGCCCAGGTGGTCGTTAATGGTAGAGTGTCGGCTCCCTTCGCTCTGGGTTGGGGTACACGACAGGGATGTCCCCTTTCCCCGTTGCTTTTTGCCCTGGCGCTGGAACCTTTGGCAGCTTGGTTGAGATGGGAGCCTTCTCTCAAGGGCATCAGGCGGGCCCCCGGTTTTGAGGATCGCATCTCGCTTTATGCGGATGATATTCTTCTTTACCTAACTTCCCAGCGGAAATCCTTGGGAGTACTATTTGATGTCCTTAGCTCCTTTGGCAGGAACTCGGGACTAGTCATTAATTGGACTAAGTCCTGTGTATACTCGCTTACGGAAAATGTCCCATTAGTACCACGTACTTGTCCGATACAGATCTCGTCCACGGGATTCAAGTACCTAGGCATCCACATCTCACGAGACCCGACGACAAGATACCGGCTTAATTTGCTTCCCCCGCTCGCTCGGCTCCGAGCAGATGTGAAGGCGTGGAATAGGCTGCCTGTGTCCCTGGAGGGTAGGGCAGCCTTATTCAAAATGATGTCCCTTCCCAGGTTTCTGTATGCTCTCCAGAACACGTTAGACCTAGTGCCCTCCAGCTATTTCCGTGAGGTGGAGAGCTTGCAAAGGAAACTGGTCTGGGCTGGCCGTCCCCGGATTGCCCTGGCTAAGTTTACGCTTCCATGGTACGATGGCGGAATCGCGCTACCGGATAGCCGTCGGTATTACTGGGCCTCACAACTGAGCCCGGTTAATCACGCTATGTACGGTCCGGCATCTAATCCGGCCTTTGCCATGGATAAATGGCTGCTTCCGGGTGGAGACTACAATAGGGCGCTTTACTCGAAACGGTCTGATGTGGCCCTTACCGGGCCTACGAAGGTTGCGGTGAGGGTTTGGCACAACGCCACCGCTGCCACTGGTTGGTCGGACGCCATCACTCGGGCGACTCCACTCTATGCGTCGGAAAAGTTGGGTAAATTATGGAAGACTAAGGAGTTCGATAAGTGGGACCTTATTGGAATCAGTGTGGTTGGTGATCTATTGAGGAAGGACGAGATCAAATCTTTTGAGGAGCTGCGACGGGAATTTCAACTCGGCCCTCGCAAACACTTTTGTTACCTGCAAGTTCGGCATGCCCTTTCCTCTGTGATGTTGCCTGGGACGTCCGTCCCGGACTCCTCGCCCCTTGAGGATAGAGTATTAGACGGGCATATCCCGGACAGTATGATTTCGTTAATATATAAGAAATTAATTAACCATCGGGTGGACCTTCTTGTGCAGCTCCGCACGTCTTGGACCGGCGATGGAGTGGAGCTTGACGATGAGGACTGGCAGGCGGCGATATCCTCTCCAAAGGAGGTGGCGATCCAGGCCCGTCTGAGACTGGTGCAATTAAAAATCTTACACCGAGTGTATATGACGGGTCCTCGATTGTTGCGGATGGGGTTTGTTTCGGATGCTTTGTGTAAGCGTGGCTGTGGTATGGTGGGTACATTCCTCCATATTATATGGGAATGTCCTGCGGTTGCCTCATTCTGGACCCGTGTGCATGGTGTCATGTCTGAAGTGACGGGTGTTTCGCTTCTACCTGAGGCTCGGAGATGTCTGCTTAATGTATGGGAGCCCAACGACTATAATGTTGCCCAAACGCAGTGGGCTACCTTGGGCAATATGATTGCGAAGCGTGATATTGCGCAATTGTGGGGGTCGGCGACGTCTCCGAGACTGTCTGCCTGGTCTAATATGGATTGGTGCATGTTCCGTGAAAAAACAGTATATGTCGCCAGGGGCAGGCCCAAGAAGTGGGGTAGAATATGGGGTCAGTGGAATCAATACCGTGGTGAGATCTGCACCCCTCCCTTTGAGCCGCCACCGGAACGTCTCCAGTCCCCTTAACATGACATTTCCTCTTCTCCAGGTTCCATGTGCGTATGGTTGCCTACTGCCCGTTCCCTCTTTCATTCCATTCCGGACATCCAGTTTGTTGATAATGCATCTGTGCAGACACGGTGCCCCTCTCCAGAAGGATTCACCATGATTGGTTCTTTTATTTTGAGCCCTTGCAGTATTTTTCTTATGTTTGTTGGTTGGGGGTTTGTTTTCAAAAAAGATAAAATCGAAACCTTCTCTTTTCCTTTACATGTACATATAGCTAGACATGGGTTTCTATTTGCCGCCGGGCCCTATGGGTTGTCGGCTGAAGGGCTGTGTACCTTTTATCCAGTACTGTATTGTGGCAAATGCCGGCTGACCCACAGATGCCGTATAATTGCTTTTGTATCTTCATGCCTTTTTCAATAAAGGTTTATAAAAAAAAAAAAAAAAGCTTCCCCAACACCAGTGCAACAGATTTTGGCATGCCTGACGTAATGCTCAAATCATTTTCCTCTCTCCTTGAAAATAGATGAGGATTTTTTTATTTTTTTTAAAACACCCATGTCAGAGTGAAATTTGGGGTTCTCCATGCCCAATGTTTTGCCCCTGATATAAAACTTTACATGGATACCCTAGGGTTATCCATTGCCGATCAATACCTTTCCCTACATCAGCACGCATATAACAAACCAGTCTATCTCAAAGCCTCCTCTGCAGCTGACGTACAAAGCCTGAAGTATTAACCTTCCCTGCTTCCATTCAAGGATGTTTCCTTTCTGCATAATACTCAGTCCTACCAAAGATTCTCTTCAGTGGTGGCAAATTAGAACATCAAGTCCCAATTGGGCTAAATGAAATTCAACTAGGTAGCTTGCACACCACCCAGCCAAACCTTTCTAGTAATGTTTGATTCCTCGGCTTCTGCGTTGACCTCTTCATATCTGTCCATGGTCATGTCAGTAGGAAAGCCCAAACAACCTGGTAGGGCAACTGTCTTTGATTTGAAGAACTTATTGTTGAAATTGAAACAAGTCTCTCTTGCCTCTTAATGATCATGTTTATCTTGTTCTATAAACAGGTGGGTTTTTTGTTGCCGGTATCAACCTCACTGAAAATCTGTGGTACATACTGAAGCACCCATTCGGATCCCTGAAGAAGTTGACGAGATCCAAATTACCATGCCTCAGCGACTGGGTACAGAATCAATGTCCAGGGAGCCAAAAAGATGCCATCAATATTATCGCTGGAGATTTTGTGGAGATGGATTGCTTTGTCACTGACGTCATAGAACTCAACCAAAAACTTTTGACGCAGAATTGCAAACAATACCTGGAATAATGATGGGTTCTTGTTTTGGTACTGGAGCCCAAAGTCATTCATTGTCCTTCAGTTAGTTTGCTGGACAAACTAATAGTGCAGCAAGACAAGCTGGTGTGGTGATTGTGCTGCTTGGATTTGGATACTTCATTATCTTAACTAGTTCAACCATTCTATTAAAAACCTGAGCACCATGGCATGGGTTTTGTTAGTTGGGTATCTGACAATCAGCAGCGAAAAGATAAACAAGTCATGTTCAAGGTACATGCATTTTCAGAGGAACTTCTGTTTACTGTTCAGTGCAATGTTGATAACATTCTTTATCTTGGAACCTTACGGATTCCCAGTTCATTGACTACTCCATATAAGAAAGTGCCAAAGGTTTGCACTCTAATGTAGCATTTTTTGTGATTTATATCTCTTCTCTAAACCGATCTCAAATTCATAAAGGAGCAGTATTTATTTTGGCAACATTCCTAAATAAAATAAATCGATTTTTATCACTGGTATAAAAAGTAGTTGGACGGACCAATGGAGGATTCAGATTTAACTGTTTTTTTCTGCCATTCAGAAGAGACAATGCACTGTCTAAAATGTTATTCACAGGGTTGAAATCCAGATTTAATATTCTTGTTTTGGGAGAAATCAGTCTAAATTATGAGTGATGGTTAAAAGATGATGAACTGAAACGTACATTCTCAAATCTGTATTTGGGGCAAGGGCAATTTAGGAGTTTATATAGTGATAATAGCACTTTAAAGCCATGTCAGACCTTTCTACTGTTAGAAAATAAAAATCTGCACCTTAATCAGAGAGTGGTTTAGTGAAAATAAGTGACATGCAAGCAGCAGCATAAAAGAGACTACAATTCTACTGTAGCCTCAAAACACTACAAATAATGCTGCCGCCAGCCGAGCATTCGGAAATTCGATCAGTTTTGTTTGTGCTTGCGCTGTTTTTTATTGAACCACCATTTAACATGTTGACTATCTGTCGTTGACCCAATCATGCCTCAGTGGTGTTCATATGATTTTGGAAACTGTAATTGTTGAGTTTTGTCTAACTGTTACACACCCGGTTGTGAATTATCTGCATAGTTCAAACTGTTGCCCTCCCTATTCATATCACAAATAGTTTATGAAAAGTTACAAAATAATGAGCACTGTTGAGCCTTTCTACACAACCATGAAAGTTGATTAAAGGGTGGAGGCGACTAAAGGAGCCTCTGCCCAAATATCCTGTCATTGTCTTCTGAAATACCTTCAGTGGGTCAAACACTGTGTCTCCTGCAATAAGTGCCCTATGTACCTACTGTGAACTCTTTCTTACACATTGTGCAATGCTTGTTATGGAGACAGATGCCTGCTCAAATGGCATCACAATCAACATAGCTGTGAAGGGCATTGTAAAGAGATGTTTTACACTCATGAAATCCTATTAAAGTCTCTCTTCATAATCATGGAAAGTGTGTACATAGGTATGGACAGGGACCAGAACACCTTTGCACAACATACCTACGCGGAAACTGCCTTTGATCAGTTGCAAATGTTTTTCTCATACAGCTGTGCAGTATGTTTTGGATAATAGCCTAAAAATGTGCATCTGAAAAGATGAAATTCTAAATTAAAATATATACTGAAATTAACAGACATTAGACACCAATGTGCAAGATGTCTCTGACATTGTGACCCTGGTAGTTCATAGAGGACGAAAGCTGGCTTGTCCTGTGTTTACTGTTCTTCATTATACGGGAGTCACTACAATGATTACTAGCACAACAATTTTGACCAAGAGAGTGCATCATTCTCTTTTACCCACTCTAAGACTGGAGAAGTGGAGCATACAGCTGATAAGGGAAGCGCAAGCTTACTGGAGCCAAACAAGAGCAAAAAAAAAACCTCACAAGTGGGCTCAAGGATATTATGCATTATGAGATATGAAAAATATTATTTCCCCTGGAAGCATCTGTTCGCGGCATGCAGTGTTATAGATTCACATGGTTTGCATGCTACTGCCTTCTAGTGCTGGGCTCGGATGTGTACAACTTGTTTTTCTTCTTAGTCTTTTGAGTAATGCGGTAGGGACTCCTTGTATGACTGGTAATGCGCTTGGGCATCAACTACATAGTTAGATTGTTTTCCCCCATGGTGGGTGAGGATAAACCTGGAGCATAAAGATGCACAAAGATGGCCATGCAAAGTGGAAAAAGGTATGAGAGAAATAAGGTAAAGAAAAACAAAATATCTACAGCATCCGAAGGCTTCCAGGGAGGAGCGTTGGCACCAAGAAAAAGCTGTGGCTACCCAGAAAATCTTGCATGTGATTCAAAAAGTGAACTCAGTATAGCCTGGCTGACTCAAGCCTGCTTTTCTGCTAGGACATCCACCCCTAATATTTGGCGAATGTGTGTGTTGTGGACCAGATAGCTGCCTTACAGATGTCAGCAATTGGGATGATTCCCAGACGGGTCATGGAGGCTACTTTTTTTATGTGTAGAATGTGGCCTTGGCATAGCAGGTGTGAATGCTCTTGACTAGCCACCGAGCTACCACTGCTTTTAAAAATGGCACAGCCTTTGAGTTGTTTAGAGTAGGCAACAAATAACTACTGCATTTTACAAAATGATTTTGTCCTATCAGTGTATTACAGGAGGGCCATCTTTACATCTCGCATGTGAAGTGCTCTTTCTGCTACTGAGTCTGAGTGCAGGAAGAATACTGGGAGTTCAATTTTCAGTTTTTCCCCAAAATCTTACTGTATTTCATATTTGAACATAACATTTGCGTACAGATAACAAGAGCATTTAGCATATAAAACATTCAAACAAATTTCCAGAATGAGATAGGAAAGCTACTAAAACCCTCATCCAGGGAAATTATTAAACCAAGTGGCGTAACAAAATTTGAGGGGTCACCCCTGCAAAGTACGTGGAGGGTGTTCCCTCTGCCCCATGGACCCAGTCGGAAGCTCTCGGGCTGCCCGTGCACAGTACCAGAGTATGGTCAACCCATGCTTCAAGGGCTACTGTTAATGCCACTGATTAAACCGGATTTTAAGTCACTGCTGCGTGCGCTTTCTCTATGGAAAATATTTGAGCCAACCAAGTTGCATCTCCTGATTAGGAGATGTCCCCCTGTGCACAGCTGTACGTCCCAACGAAGTAGGTGAGTGTTTTTCAACAATGAAGTAATCTTTCCAGTGCAATTTTTTTGAGAATTGGTGTTTATTCACATCAGTCGATAAAGTAGAACCTTTTCAATGACGTCTTAGATAAATAAACAATTCCATTTGGATATTTCCACTTTTTTACATCAATCCTGATGCATTTCGATCAACGGTGTGCCCTTCGTCAGGGGAAAACATCCGAAAATAAGGCCATAAAAAACAGCGCTTACACGAAGAACTCGCCCTTTGCGGGTGTATGATAATGTGTATGTAAAAAATTCCTAGGCAATCTTAATAGTAGACAACAAATTATATGGACCCAATGGTGATAGGAACAGGCAGACAGTTAAAAAATAATAAGAAAATCATTAATTAAAAATAAACAGGTTTTTAATATACTTAGTAAAAATCATATAAGGAACATGGGAGTTCAAGTTATATGACAGTACAATACAATTATATGCAATTAATACATCCGATAACACAATATACAATCTTTATACATAAAAAAGACACCATATAATAATCAGTGGTACCCACAAACAGGATGAAGAAACAGTACTCGACGCGCGTTTCGGCGAAAACGCCTTCTTCAGGAGCCACAAGTTTATAATCTGCAAATACATGTAAAGAAAAAATTATAAAAAAAATACTAAGGTGGCCTATATTATCAAATTGAATACATTAAAAATACAATTTATAAGAACAGTGCAATGTTACAAAACATGTATTTACATCACATACTGCCTATAACCTAGGACTAAAGGGCCCAACATTCATATTTTGTGTCTAACAGGTTGAGTGATCAACATATTCCAAGACCAGAGATTGTAAAGTACTCAAAGGTTCAGTTTACAAAAGCTGATTTTTAAAGATGTATCTCTATATATAAAAATTACTTACAACAACTACATTGGTCAGATGTATAACATACAATATTGTTATGAAAGAAATTAATTTCAACTTACTAATGAAAACAGGAAAAAGCAACACACTGGTATCTTCTAGTAGATGGCAAGAACACGATGTACCTAGAGAACGGATAACCCCTATGTCAAAATCGAGTACAAAAGTGTGTAACGCATCATTTGAATACAGTAAATAACCTACATGTCAGAGTTGTTGACAAGATGATAAAATAAGTCACATGGACACAAAGCTGCCGTATAGACACAGAGACATGTGGAACACTGTCACTAAATCTAAGAGGAAAAAGACACATTCTATTTTGAAGAGATATTTAGACCAATATGTTACTTCCATTCTCTGATAGATCAGATCACATTAGTATAAAAGCAGAACTAAATATGCTGTGTTACGGGAAAAACTGTAATACCTGTTAAAGTAGGTGCATTATTTTCTTGATTGAAGTGGTACAGAATAAAAACATACAATTGTGTATGATAATGTCAGGCAAGTGACAAGAGACCTTGTCTCCCACATTTGTAAAAAACGAAAGTGGAAAGATAATGAAATGATGAAAAACGTTGCAATATTCTAAAATGCAAGAAGCATTCTGTTGTTAAATAGTCTGTTTGTTCATTGTCCATTTAGGGGGATTACCAAAATTCATGAGCGAAGACTCAGTAAGCTTTCCTCACATATTCTCACTTCACTTGGTGCACGCTGGGGTTTACTAGTTTCTTTTACTTCAGTCACACTTTTGAGCTTCGCAGTCAAGTCGACCAGGACATTTTTAGGCTTTTGTCACTTTGGGGACTTGAACTTGTTGATCACAGCATGCTCATATTAGCTTTGAGACGCACTTTGTCCATTGATGCATGATGATGCACTCATAAGTCATGATATCACTTTGGTGTATTTAACAGAATGCGTCTTGCATTTTAGAGTATTGCAACGTTTTTCATCATTTCAATATCTTTCCACTTTAGTTTTTTACACACGTGGGAGACAAGGTCTCTTGTCACTTGCATGACATTATCATACACTGCCAAGGGTGAGTTCTTCGTGTAAGCGCAGTTTTTTTTGGCCTTATTTTCAGATGTTTTTCCCTGACGAAGGGCACACCGTTGCTCGAAATGCTTCGGGATTGTTGTAAAAAAAGTACATATCCAAATGGAATTGTTTATTTATCAAAGACGTCATTGAAAAGGTTCTACTTTATCAACTGATGTGAATAAACATCAATTCTCAAGAAATTGCACTGGAAAGATTACTTCAATGTTTCAAACTCTCACCCACTGCATTGGGATGTACAGGGGGACATCTCTAAATCAGGAGATGCAACTTGGTTGTTTTACATATCCCACACTTTGAGGATTAGAAAGTGAATCCCCAGTAGCACGCTTCGTCGGTATCGATTTTTGAACACTCCGGGAATGCGTGTCTCAACCCCCTTGTCGTTTCAACATTTGAGCCACACAGAGGGTAGATTTAGTCTGTGAACTGTACACCTCCACATTGCCTGGCACAACTGGTGTGTATGGCATTGTATGTTGTGTCCCAGGCGAGGTCTAGGTATCACGATGCAAGTTTTTTCCTGCTCTCACTTCATGGCGGTTGTTCATCTGTTCATGACTTGAGTGCTGTCAGATAATTTTCCCATTTGTCTGCTGGAGGGATTCAGAGACCCTGCGCATGTAGTTTATTCCACGCATCCGTCTCAGCTGTCCCCATTTATGGAGATCTTTAGCCACTGTTTGTTCGGCAACTCCGGGGACTGTCAGGCCATGGCAATACTCTGCTTGATTAGAGTATACGCCATGGCTAGGAATGTCGACACATTTAGGTTTTTCGTGCTTGATTGAAGTCCCAAGCAACACTGCTCAGGGGTCCGCATAAGCAGTTTGTTCGTTCGCTCAGTCATGGTCCCCACTGCTTCCTCACAGTAGCCTACTGTTTCTGGGCAAGACCAAACCATGTGTTGGAAATCGGCTGTCCGTGAGGGGCACTGGATTCTGTTCCTGGGAACATGTGGTTGAACCGCACAAGTGTACGGTGTGTTTGATGAAAATAACTGGACTAAGTAAACAATTCTCTAGTTCCTGGACAGTGTCTTCACATACTCATCGCCCCTTCCCACTGCTAATTAGTATATCCCACACCTTAGGCCAGGGTACTCCGCACGTAGGGTGCCCAGCAATGCATGGTATGACACAGTAACCCCCCTCCTACCACCGCCGTGTGGTAACTAAAGCTTCAGCAACTTGGAGGTGCACGAATCGGCCTGGTCTTGGCCCCACGTCTTCCTAATTACAATATTTCAATGCATTATATGTCAGGAAGTGCTTTGTTAGTACCTACCAGCAGCTCAGTGGTGGTTTCTTTCGTGAGGCACCTCACATTCCTCATGACCAGTGTACCAGTATCATCCTTAATCCTTAGGAATATTAGGACGTCTGTGGCTGATCGTTTTATTTGAAAATAAAAGTACACACATATTTCATGACTGAAATAATACAAGCATAGCCTTACCCCGGAAATGTAGTTGATACCCAGTGAACTCATAATATAAAAGTTTTCTGTGTTAGTCGCAATCAGGCCTTTTTGTTGAGTAACTGTGAGTGGCGAGCGGCCTAGTTCCGTATCCCTTTGATGCTCCTTGTTTAATTGGTAAATTGAGCTAACCAAACTTTAGGATCCCAGAAACCAAAATCCCCAAGTGGGACTGCCCGAGTGTGCCCTGGTGTTGAGTGAGAAGGTCCAGCCTGTTGAGGAGCTTCTCATGAGGAACTACAGACAACTCAAGGAGGGTTGTGAATCGCCGCTACCTGGTATTTGGCTCCTGTGTAAGCCACTAGAACGTGGTGAGAGAGGTCTGCCAAATCATGTATGGAAGGAGTGGGAGAGGTGAGAAAGTGTAGGCAAATATCCCTGACCAGTTCATCCATAGTGTATTCCTTATGGACTGTGCGTGTGAATACCTGGAGTTGAAGCTTGGCCATTTGATGTTGTGGTCGGCTGCAAAAAGATCTATGTCACGGGGAAACCCCCAGCGTTGGAAGTAGGGGAGCAGGACTTTGGGATGCCCACCTGTGGACTTGCTGCTGAGACGATCTGCGACGTCGTTGACTGCTCCTGGAAGATACTTCTCTAGTAGGTGTACTTTGTCGTGGATTGCCCAAAGCCAAATATCCTGCGCTAACCCCAAAAGTTGGGAGCAGTGCATGCCCCCTTGTTTTTGCCTTCGGAGTTAATTGAACTACCAGCAACTCCAGATAGTTTATGTGGCAGGTCTGTCGAATCGGTGTTCTCAAACCCTGAACAGTTGTTTAATCCTGTAGATGTACCCCCAACTTATAAGAGAGCCGTCCGTGGTGATGGTCACTTGGGGGATTGGGTTTAGAAAACGCCTGCCCCGCAACAGATTTTTGCTGTTCCACCTCTGCACTCAGCGACGGGTCTTGGCCTAAATCAACACTAGATCTTCCCTCCACTTGTGACCACTGTGCTGCTAGGCATTTTTGGAGCGGACGCATGTCTAAGTGAGCATGGGGAACGATGGCGATGCAAGAGGCTGTCATGACGAGGGGGTGCATCACTGTTCTGTGACGATTAGGCTTAAAAAGACAAAGCAATAACTGAATGGCTTGGACTTGTGAAGGACTGGGATATGCTTTCCTGGTGACTGAGTTTAATATTGCCCCTAGGAAGGGTTGTATTTGTAAGGGTGGAGGTGGGATTTGCCGACATTGATGGTGAAACCCAGACCATGGAGGAGATCTAAGGTCATCTGTGAGTGAGCCAGACACTGCTGCTTGCTCACACTTTTTATCAGCCAGTCTCCCAGAATGGGAAGATCTGGATGCCGCTTCTACAGAGATGAGCGTCTACAACTACAAGTATTTGTTGAACACTTGTGGCAGGACTATGAGTTGAAAGTGCTGTCCACTTTTCATGAATCTAAGGTAGCGGCGATGTGCAGGATGGATTGGGACGTAGAAATAGGCCTCCTTCTAGTTGAGGGTGGTCATTAAGTTGCCTTGCAGCAATAGTGGCGTGACGTCCTGGAGCTTGATCATAGGGAAATATTCTGGCAGGATGAACTTGTTAAGGGGTCAGAGGTTCACTATGGGCCTCTAGGACCTGTCTTTCTTAGGCATTAAAAAGTACAGTGAGTATACCTCTTTGCCATGTTGTTAGGGCAGCACTAGCTCTATGGCTTCCTTGAGCAAAGGTGTGTCTGCCTCCTCCTGTAAATGTAAATGTAAATGTATTTGAGCTTATATAGCGCACAGCTACCCACAAAGGGTTTCCCGGCGCTTGCTTAGGGAACCCGTCCTGGTATTCCCCTGTGAGATAACCCCGGCAGGGTATCCACAAGGTGAAAGCCAGGCATCCCGCCGCGAGGGGCCGTTGTGGAGATTAAGCAAGCTATTGCCCAGAGTCGCAGAGTGTGAACCTGTGAGTTGAGAAGGCACCGGAGCGAGAATTATCGAGTCCGTGGAATTTTTGAGCCCAAGACCCGCCGAGGCGGGGAATTGAACCCTGGTCCAGGGCCGATCTCAGCTTCCGGGTCTGCCGCCTCTAACCCCTGAGCCACACTTCTCCACTTCTCCTGGAGGAGCCTCTTGTGTTGTGGTAAAAGGAAATGTTTGTGGGGGGAATGTTTGGTGGTGGGTCAGTGAGCTCCAAGCAGCAACTCCGCTCTAAAGTGGACAACCCGTTGGTCTAAGGTGATGTTTTCACCATTGTGGAAGGAACCCCTACAGCTGTCTTCTGACAGTTATGTGACCGGGGAAGGGAGAGCACCACCAATGAGTCTGGTGGGAGCTGGCCTCTAATGTAGGATGGGGGTCAGTGGGTGAGGGCTTGTATATTCTGTCAACCGTCAGAGTGACAATGTTGGCCGTGGCTCAATATTTGAAGCCCTCTTGCATAGGCTTAAACATTCCCTTAACCATAGGCAAAGATTGTGTGGCACGCTGGGTGAGGGACAGAGTTTCCATCAGAAAGACTTCCTCTTCTAGAATGGTGCATAGGTCCACCTTGTGAAAGGTGGCCGCACTGTGGATTACCTTGTTGTAAGAGGTGGTATAATCAGGAGGGGAAGGTCTAACAGAGTAATAGTTGGATCGTTGTCACCTGGACTAACAATCCAATAATCATCCCGGGGTTCAGTGTCCTAGGGAGCGTCATAACAATCTAAGCGCTTCCCTCCCCGTAAGAGGAATGTGTAGCCCCTTTCGAGAGAGGAGGCGGGGCCACGGTGGGCAGCAGACTGGTGCCCCTGTCTTGAAGCTTGGTGAGCTTTGAAAGTGGAGGGCGTTCCAATACTAGTTGATCCTCAAAAGTCAACTTCCTCTTATGAGGGAGAGTCTGCTGCATCTGTGGTGGAGACTTTGCAGTGATTTCCCCCATCAGGGGATGACTGAACATTCTTAGCTGTTGTGAGTCCAGCTACTCCTGAAGGCGTTGAAGAATTGGCAGCTCCTGGTCCGTGGGGTCTGCTTAGGATGTCGACTGGGTGCCGAAGGCTATTTGGGCTCCAAGGTCTTCTTTGGTGTTGACAGTCGTTTCGGCTCTGAGGTGTCCGTTGGTGCCAGTGTTGAGACCACAGAGTTCGACATCCGTTTGGACTGGGTCTTCGGCAGCATGCCCAGTGCCTGGGCTGGAGTTGGAGTCTGCTCTGAAACTTTAGATTGGTGCTTGCTATGGCTGGGTGGCCTTGGCAGCCCGGAAGGCTGTCTCCCCGATTGTGCGTTCTACGCTGGGCACCTGGAAACGTGGTGAGTGGCTTGGTGTGAATTAGTACTCACAGTAGTTTTCTGATGCTGACCTGTGTGAGTTGCAGGTCTTGGACCTCCTAGTCCGAGGAGGGATTGGGATCTGGGCTGAATAACGTGATTTGTTCGACCTCAACCTCTCCTTCCACTTCTTCCTCTTCAACATCTTCTCCAAAGATGTCGGGGTCTCATCTCAGTGTTGCTCCATTGCCCATCGAACAAGTTGACGATCATGAAGGTTCTGGATAGTCTTTTTTGAAGCAGAAGGTGAGACAAGCAGAGCACGAGGCCTCATTATGCTCCGGGGACTGGCAGAGGTTACAAACTGTTAGTTGATCTGCCCACTAGTTCTAGAAATGGCCCTGTGGACAGTAGCGAAAGTGTGTATTTTCCATTACTGTACTGACATTCGAGAGCACAACAGCGTACTTTCCATTACAGTACTGCAAATTTGGAGTGCGAGAATTAACAATAGAGGCTGGAGAGAAGCTTTAATGAACCCAAAAATGTGGATCCGATGGAAGGAACACAACGGAATGGGAAAAAAAACCTTGATGCAGCGAAGAATTGTTCGAAGGCTACTGGTGCCTGAGAACTCGAGAGGCCTGTACAAACAGCACCAAGCAGCGTTGACTCAGGAGCCCCAGCAAAGCACATGTGACCCCGATGGCCAAAGGAAACAATCTAACTATGCACATTACCAGTCACAGAAGGAGTCACTGTACCGCAAAGAAAAACAAGTTGACACGTCTGAGCGAACAATAGATGGCAGGTTTTTGCCTAGCATGTGTATCTAAAGCTACACATGCCACGAACATATATATATATTTATTACTTTCCACACAGAGGGGGTATAACTCCACTAGTACTTAGGCCCTCTTGAAGGCAATTAGATAGCAGGAAGCATTTTGATGTAAGGCATAAAGGATGCCTAGCAAATAATTCTTATATGTTTTTATTAGCATTGTGAAAGGATGATATAAGTAAAGTTTAATCATTTCTAAACTTACACAAAGTTAGTTCAATTCCTGAGGTGACACCTGGGAATTTACAACAGATTTCTAGGTGGATAGTCCTAAGAAGCAACATAGGCATGAGATACTATGGTCTACCTCCCACATTTTCAACACAGAATGTGGGCCACTTTCAGGAGCAGACTTCATGATGAAGCATGCACCAAGAGGAGGACTAAATGGCCTGTTCTGACATGAGGGTAAATCCACAAGAGTTAGGTTTAGACATAACGGCACATAAATGATCCAAAACCGCTTCTTCACTCCCACTTTCACAATTTAGTTGCATAAAATGCCTCTGGTCAACAGGTGAGTTATTCGTGTCAGTACTGCTAGCTGGGACCGTGGTAGGTCAAGAGATAACTTGTGAGTGAGCAGTAGCTATTGGCTTATCAAGCCCAGACTGTTCTGTAAACTAGATCTAGACAGCAGGCGCAATCAAATGATGTCTTGTGGAAATCAGCATAGATGTACTTCACCATGGGTGTGCCACTTTTTGCCGTACTTGGCATGGTGGCGGCGTCTGGTGAAGTGGTGAAGGCAGTACACTGAGCATGGTGAATACTGGCCAGAAAGACAAGCATTGTGAACGACACAGGAGCTTTTAAGAGAGACTCCGCCTGCACAGAAACCCATTGTGGTCTGGAATTATCACCACAGATAAAAGGATTTTACACAGAAGAATTAGCCTTGAGGAAGTGGCGGGACAACATCCCTTTGGGCGACGAAACACGTGTTGGCTGTTGGAAGCTGTTGTGAAGGCCTACGGGAATAAATACCAAAGAAGAAAGAAATGATCATATTTGTGTCTTACTTTGCGATACACTGTTAACTGGTTGTATTAGCTAAACTGGGAGACCTTATTTACAATAGACGTGTGCTGGGGAGTAAATTCTAAGTCAGGAACCAGCCATACGCAAATCAACCTATGTCCTAATCGGTATAGAGACAAAATATCGACTCCAAAATATCGACTGGACATAATATCGAGTTTTAAATATAGACTGGACAAAATATCGACTGGACATAATATCGACTACAAAAATATCGTTTTTCAGGTAAGTGAAGTAATATCGACTGTATAAAATATAGATAGCAAAAATATCGATTTTTTAATAATATATAATATTTTATAGTGTATTTTTATGTAATAATATGTGTGAATAGTGTGTATTAATGTTATAAAATATTTTATTACATGAATTTTGTTTTGATAATAATTGCGTAATGTAATTCTGTAGCGGGTTGTGGGTTTATAGGGGAATAGGGTGGGAAGTAATTTAATAATAATTAATTAATTAATATATGTTTGTTAATATTTTTAATTAATAATTAATTTAATTAATAAATATTAATTAGTTAATTAATTAATATAATTTTGAATATATTTTGTATTAGTAAATAATTGTTAATTAATTAATTGTAATTAGTTAATTTCATTAATTAGAGTACATTTTTTATATATATAATTTTGTGTTATTTTTAAGTAATTAATTTTGAAAAAATAATATTAATTATTAAAATAATTACACCTAATGTTCTAATATATTTACTTTATTGTTATTGTTAATTAATAATTAATTGGTAATTAAATAATATTGATACATTTTGGGTAAAGGAGCATTTTTAGGGTTCAGGGTCAGTTTTCAGTTCATGGGTAAAGGGGTATTTTTAGGGTTCAGGGTCAGTTTTCAGTTCATGGGTAAAGGGGTATTTTTAGGGTTCAGGGTCAGTTTTCAGTTCATGGGTAAAGGGGTATTTTTAGGGTTCAGGGTCAGTTTTCAGGTCATGGGTAAAGGGGTATTTTTAGGGTTCAGGGTCAGTTTTCAGTTCATGGGTAAAGGGGTATTTTTAGGGTTCAGGGTCAGTTTTCAGGTCATGGGTAAAGGGGTATTTTTAGGGTTCAGGGTCAGTTTTCAGGTCATGGGTAAAGGGGTATTTTTAGGGTTCAGGGTCAGTTTTCAGTTCATGGGTAAAGGGGTATTTTTAGGGTTCAGGGTCAGTTTTCAGGTCATGGGTAAAGGGGTATTTTTAGGGTTCAGGGTCAGTTTTGGGTTTTTGGGTAAAGGGGTATTTTTAGGGTTCAGGGTCAGTTTTGGGTTTTTGGGTAAAGGGGTATTTTTAGGGTTCAGGGTCAACAAATAAGATTTAAAAAAATTATTTTTATTATTTTCATTTATTATTTTATTATTATAATTTAATTTAAGTCGTTTTAAGTATATTTTAGTAATTAAAATTTAATATTAATTTAATTTAACACTGTTTTTAATAAAGTCGATATTTTTTACATCTATATTTTTGTTAACGATATTTTGTACTCGATATTTTTGTACTTACCTGTTTGTAGATACAAACTCGATATTTTGTCAGTCGATATTATTTCAGTGATCCGTCCTAATCCAGTATGAACAGATAATCTGGAATTGGCAGGCAAGCTCCCCTCTGAACCAGAACACAAGGAACCCTAGACCGGTTTCTGCCTATAATGGGCTCAACAGTAGGGTGCAGCTTGGTTCCATCAGCACAGTGAGCATGGGACCCACGTCTGGCATACACATCACACTGACGGAAAACAAAAAAGTTAAGGATGGAATGCTTATATTAATCTCAGCTACTGGTAATTACTCTGGTTCACATTCCAGTCCATTGGTTTTCTTTTTTTTTGGCCCACAAGTCTACCTCAGATAGAAACCAGCCATGCACAAATCAGTCTAGGTCCTGCTACAAGAGGAGCAGTCCTTCCTGAACTGCCAAACCAGGTCCTATTTGGGCAGCATCAGTAGAATGCAGTTTGGTTCCAGTGGCACAGTAAGCATTTCTTCCATCATCTTTTGATGCAAAGCACTAAGTGGCTAAAAGATATGCCCTGACGTGGGTCCCTTACTCGCTGTGCCACAGGAGCCAAGCTATATCTCACTGAGGAGGCCAAATACGGTCTGAGGTTGCTCGTGTTCCCTTCTGCATGGAGAGGTGCCTCGCAGTTCGGGATGGACTGTTCACTTAAGGAGCAAGGCCAGTACTCATTGCCTAAAGTGAGTTTTTTTCTGTTGTGTACAAAGTAGTAAAAAAACAATGGGCAATGGGTTGAAATGCCACCCACAGAGATTGTGAGAATGCCTCCCATCACCATTTGTGTGTTTAAAGCTATTTGAATACATTTACAACTTGCTCATAGTTGATTTGCACCATCAGTGAAGGATGACAAGTGTTGGAAGGTGCGACTGGGCCTTACAACCACTCAATCCACTACGTTTGAGGTAAGTTTCTTAGAGGGTTTATATATAGACTTTTGCAACAACCTTATAAATCATCTTACATCGATGTTAGATGTTTTATAAGTATAGTGTAGTAATACTGCATCTAGTACAAATGATTCACAGATATAAACCAATTTTATTGGGATTTACTGTGATATATTCAGCTCTGGTCTCACAAAAAGGGTCTTGATTTAAGTTTTGAGAAGGAACTCCGTCCACACACTGCTAATGTAGCTCTCTGCATGCACTGACGTGCCCTAAAAAACACAAACTTGCTGCGGATATGGTAAAAAACTATCAACATAGTAGAAATCAGTTTCTAGGCACTGTCGTTGGGAGTGGGAATGAATAGGTGCATCTATGCACTGTGGCTGCTCTGATACAGGGCACCAGGGAGAGCCATGCATAGATTGTTTAGTTGCCAAAAAAAGTTTCTAATCCTGGACTCACAATTCGCCCGTCTTCACATCTGAAACGCGGAACACTCAAAAATAAAAAAGAATATATATTCCATGTACCACGTTGATAGTTTTCCAAATAATTATTGACTATTCAAATATTAAAGACAATAAAGGCAGTAAGACTGCAATATAAAAATACTTTATAACGCTTGTACAAAAGATGATATACATCTGCATATACACCTATAACTTGCTTTCTTTACACGAATTCATGTACAATTGGGCCACCCAATTCCAATGCAGAGAAATGTTTCCATTGATTTTGGGCTGTTACAATTCTAGGCTGTCATTTGTTATTCAACACGTTAGGGCACTTCGACCAAGGACCTTTAAACAGTTCAATGTTTTAACACCTAGATGTCCCGGAGCTTGCACAGTACAGGAGTCTCCTGAGGATTATCTTCTGACGGTGGATCATGTTCATTTTCATACTGAGTCACCATTGCTGAAATTGTTTTCGGTACTTTCCATAGGCTGCATCGCTTATGATCACTTTTACATTGGCTGTGTTGTCCTCTGGCAAAACAGTAACATCTTGCACGGTCGCCTCTTTGTGCAGCCAGCTGTAGAGAGAGAGAAGAGTTATCTCATTGCCTTTTCAGTCTGGAAAGTAAGAGAGCTTCACAGAATTCCTAACATATGATAATGTAAAAAAGATGGGATTGTATTCTTTTTTGATCATAGATAGCTATGAACACCATAGTAATGCTTATACATTACCCCATCATATGTCCTCTTCTTCCCTTAAAAGTGCAAGCAACCTACAGACCGGCCCATATTTATGGCAAAGTAACGCAACGTAGCAAGTCACGGCTGCGTTACAGGGAAAGGGCAGGAGCGCACCGTAGTTAAAATAATACAGCGCATTCCTGACTGTCCCTGCGCTGGTGCAGTTTTGGCTGTCGAAGACCAGCGCTGGCGCCCTTGCACCATGGCGCAAGGGTGCCTAAGTTGCAGGCAGGATTATTTTTGTGCAGGAAGGGGCAACGTCGTTCACAAAAACAATCCTGGGAAACGGTCCTCTGTCTATAGAAAAAGGAAGTAACGAGGAGAAATACAGAGATTTCTCCTGGTTACGCCTCCCCTGTGAAGGGTGTATCATTCTGGCACATTCCCAGGTCTACCACTTTGGGTAAATCTGGGAATGTGTCAAAAACCATGGGAGATGCAAATCACATGGAACTCCTACCCAGGGTCGAGCAAAGCATCAATCTGCGCTGCGTTATTCCAGATTTATGAATCCACTTTGGGCCACTTTGCGTGCCTTCATAAATCTCATTTCGGACGCTGCATGGTGCAAGTGCCACACAACTCCACTTATAATTAAGGTCCACAATGTGTTTTTTTAGTATTCCTTAGGGCGACGCCACTATGTAAATCCCCTCTTCCTTTCAAAAGTCCAGCTGCAGATGTTCTGTCTCCCTGAGTGCAGGTTAAGTACCGCGTATTTTATAAAGCTTATTTGTGCTTACCTGGTTGTCAATTTGTTTCGCTGCGTGGGAAGATTACTGAGTACACTGTGAGCTCCTCGCTCAGGTGCAGGGCAGGGGAAGAGAAGTGTGCAATGCTGCAGACAGGCTTGAGGAAGTAGTTCAGTGGCATCGAATTACGCCACTGCATTGGTTTTACAGTGATCACATTTCACATGATGAGATTTGCTTTCTAGGTAACCACTACTTAAACAGAAAGGCTGCTACAGCACCACCAGTTTTGCCTTTAGTATGCAGGGAAGAAAGTGCTTAGAGAAACAGTACTATGTTAAGCTTAAGGATGACGAGATCCATACATCTTGGAATGATTTGAAAGCCATGATAAACAAAGCAGTAGATTCTACAGTAAATGAATGCCAGACTACGAGTCACAGATTGGAGCCAGACAATGAACAGGACAGTGTTCTAAGGGCTAGATATTTGCAGGACTTCCACTTACAACACCTGCTGGCACAAAAACCCAAAAGAAAAATGAACTGTATGCACAGTACAATGGCAAAGTTACAGATGACTTGCCTTTTCCTGATGTAATAAAAAATATTATATGCACGGAATGTAAAGATACATCTAAAGCTGGCATTGTGCGCTTTAAAAAAATCTAATTAAAACCTTTGAAAAACATTTTTCTCACGTTCATACTATTCTGTCATCAATGGTTTTCTCCTCTTCTCACGCCTCAAATGGTAGCACACTTCTTGATGTAATAGATAGAAAGATGTACAGTACCCTCAAGAGATCCTATGGAGCATCAGACGTGTCATAAGAGCGTACGCCATAAGTTCTGTTGAAACATTCCATTCTGTCTATGAGCGTTTGCAAGAAGCGAGGGATCCTATGCCAACCCTAAAACACATGGAACTCTTGATGCAATTCCTCTTGGATGTTAAACTGAATACATTATGATCCGCAGCCCCCTCAGCAGAGGAAGCAATTGCAGTCAGACACATTTGTGGATGAAGCCATGGAAACAATGCTGGCCTAAGTTCCTTAGTTCAAAAGAAAGCTTCCCTTCAAGCTGTTATGGGACAGGATTAAATGACATGGTTAAAAAATCAGCAGATAAGAAAATATTGAAACCATTTAAACTCTGCAAGGAGGAAATAATTTCTCCCAAAATGGCCAACTCAAGATTAGCAAGACCATAGTCATCCCTTTCATGTCTGTAGGGCTGCGTGTGTGAAGACATCCCAGCTCCAACCCTCTCAGCCCCAGGATCAGGATCAAAGATGACTGTGGAAGTGGGGGTAAAATTTAAGAACTTTGTACCTCAATGTAGTCTCTAGATGCAAGACTCATGGGCGCTGCCCGTTATCAAAGATGATTATTGGATACAGTTCAAACACCCTTCACATAAGCATCTGTTCAGCAGAACTCAGTTGCCAAGAGACATTACAAAGAAAAAAGCAATTCTTCAGGGAGCACACTCCTTATTGTAAAACGTGGTGAGAATTCCTGCACCCAAAGACCAGAGGAGAAAAGGGTTTTATTCAATCCCTTTACTCGTACTGGAGAAAGATGGACGGTTTCGGCCAGTATTGGAATTAAAGTGAACAAACACATTTCTTGTGCTCAAAACATTCTGAAAGAGATCGCTAAGTACAATCATTCTCTTGATCGCCAAATGAGAATATCTAACAACGTAAGACTTGCAAGATGTATACCTTCATGCTCCAATGCATCCAGAAAAGTAGGGGTTTTTTTAGGTTCACAGTAGAGGACAGAATTTTCAGTTTCAATCTCTCCTATTGTCTTTTAACGTCACCTAAGTCTTTACAGAGGTATTGGCACCAGTAGTGGCAGCGCAACAATTAAAAATAATTTCTATTTTTCTATACCTTGATGATAGGTTATATACTTCTTCCTTCTCCAGGGTGGAGGGGTGTGTAAAAACTGTATGCAGAGGCCTACAAGAACTGTGTTTCATCTTGAACCTGCAGAATTTGGAGTTCATCGCGACTCAAGAGCTCTCTTTAGCACTCAACTTGGATACATCCACATCTTTCAGAACAGAATCTTTTCCCTCCAGTCTCACCTTTCGAATTGCCTGTCTCAACAGCAAGCGTCCACTAGTAGTTGGTGGCGAGTACAAGGATCAATGGCAGCAATAACTGTGGTGGTTCTTTGGTCTTATTTCTATTTAAAACCCTTGTGAATCTTCTTTGGATCACCGGGCCCCAAATTCTAAGGATTATGATCAAATTATTCTAGTCACTCTACAGATATCCCACAATATGAACTGGTGTCTGGTGAAAGGCAAGGTTGCTTTCTGATACCCAGTCCTACTAGCAGCAGATGACAGTTGTAGGGGTTGGGGTGCCACCCAGGGAGATCGGGGAAGTGAAGTGTCCAAAAATAGAAAAGTCACGTTCTTCTAATTGGACAGAGTTATCAGTGGCATTGAAATCCATACAAATATTCCATATCCAACTGGAGAACAAAAACCTTGTTGTTAGCACTGACAATTGGGTAAAGTGTTCCCTGAATCGATAGAGAGGAACACAGAGCAAGGACCTATACGCTCACAAAATGTATTTCATGGCAGAGAAAAATGTGGAGGCTTTGAGAGCATTGCAGATTCAAGGGAAGTTGAACTTCCAAGCTGACAGTTTGAGTCATTGGTGATTTATAATGTATGCCCAGTGCCCGCGTTGTCATATAGAGGGGGCAGAGCTTAGTCATATGATGTGGGGCTGTCCGCAACTGGGTACATATTGGGAGGAAGTAACGGACTTGCTCTGTGAAACCACGGAACGACGGATTGAGCCTGACATGGGTACCTGCTTATTGCACAGGTTTCCGCATACCCCCAAACTGAAGATCATGAGTACGTTTTTGGACCTAGGATTACTGTTGGCTAAAAGGGATATAACAGTGCACTGGAAGTCGAGGGAAGGGCCTAGCGTTGCGAGGTGGAAGGCAGAGCTAATTAAATGGGCGTCGAGTGAAAGTACAGTTAGACTTCAGCAAGCCAAGCGGATTAATAACGATAAGGCACTAGAGACTGCAAAGGCTTGGGAGGCCTTAGTTATGGCGCTGCAAGCACCAGAGGTAGATTCAGATGTGGACTCAGACCTGGGTACACAGACGGGGCAATCTTGAAATATGAGGGCAGTGGGGATACCCCTGGGACAGACATGCTGTGAAGTCACTGCAATGGAGTGATTAGAAGCGACAGCGAATTGAGCTGATATTACCATGTAAAGTACTGCTGAGGGAAAGGTTGTTTTCGATTGTACAGATAATTGGGGGTTGGACACACCGGTGGAGCGAGAGGGGGGCGTGAGGAGGGTTAGCGTATTCTCAGTTATACTACCCAGTTCCCATGGAACGGGCACGCCTTGAAGAACAACATGGGATGGGCCTCTGTCCGTCTGCAGTATGATGTAAGGGGAGAGGACTAGCAGGGGCTAGTTTAAGGGTCGTTAGCATATGAATCCATGAACAGGATGATAGTGGGCGGTGAATCTCCTGTATAAAGGGGTTGTTGCTGTAAGGGGTATTGAATATGAGTAATATGGAAATGCTTGTTTGTTGTTTTGTAAGAAAAACTAATAAAAACATATTTTAAAAAAATGATGTGTAATGCAACCAACTCTCAATTCAATTAGATCTGTTGGGGATTCCAGAGTTGGGAGCACACCGCTGACCTCTTCCTCCGTATCGCCCCACTTCATCATGGTCTGTGCAGTTCAAGTATTTTCAAGAACAGTTCAAAGTTCAAATTTCACCTCAATCGGTGCAAGTAAGTACTTGTATTGTGATCATCTCTAGACACGAGCCTAGCTCGCGTTTCGGGATTGATTCCCTCATCAGTAGAGATAGTTTTGGGGTTGCAGAACAGGTCGTCAAACATCCGTCACGGGCCTCGTTGCCCCTCTGGCGCGCAGGTGCATCTCCAACAAGCTCGTCAGCTTACATGGCTACCGGGAGCCAAGAAAAAGGGGATTCCGGAGTTGGGAGCACACCGCTGACCTCTTCCGCCGTATCGCCCCACTTCATCATGGTCTGTGCAGTTCAAGTATTTTCACGAACAGTTCAAAGTTCAAATTTCCAAAGTATTTCACCTCAATCGGTGCAAGTAAGTACTTGTATTGTGATCATCTCTAGACACGAGCCTAGCTCGTGTTTTGGGATTGATTCCCTCATCAGTAGAGATAGTTTTGGGGTTGCAGAACAGGTCGCCAAACATCCGCCACGGGCCTCGTTGCCCCTCTGGCGCGCAGGTGCATCTCCAACAAGCTTGTCAGCTTACATGGCTACCGGGAGCCAAGAAAAAGGGGATTCCGGAGTTGGGAGCACACCGCTGACCTCGGCGGAAGAGGTCAGCGGTGTGCTCCCAACTCCGGAATCCTCAATTAGATCTGTTCCCCGTTCGAGTTGCATGAATAGGCCTGTTTGCCTTGCAACATAATGCAATTCTTCCCATCTTTTGCACAGACGCAAAGTCCGCCCGCCATCCAAATGGGGGCCATAGTGTCCTCAGCACATGTAGTAGATGCCTTGTCAATTGTATGGCGCCAACGGTTATTATATGCTTTTCCTTCAATTGCTCTTCTCCAGAAGGTGCTATTGAAGATTCAGGGGTTGAAACTGACAGCAATTTTGGTATTGCCTTTGTGGCCCCATCAGCCTTTGTTTCCCCTGTTATTGCCTGTGTCAGTGAAGGGCGATTATCATCTTACAATAGACCTCCACCTCCTCAACACCCAATCTTGACCCTATTCAAGTTACATTTAAGACAAGTTCCTTGGAAGCTGAAAAGACAGGCTTGGAGCAATTAGAATGCTCAAAGCAAGTAGCCTTAGACATTCAGTCAACAAGGAAACCTTAAACCGCTCATCTTATACGCAGAAATGGTTTTCAGTAAGAAACCAGAACCCTATTTCTGTAGATCCCTGCAAAATATTACAATTCTTAAAGAATGGGTTCCTTAAGGGATTAGCTTGTACCACGTTGTCACAGTGGGCAGCAATACAAACGCTTAGAGAAGCAGTGGGTGATATATATGTGTAACCAATAGTAGTTATGTTGTTAAAAGGTTTAAGGCTCACTAAGCTGGTGGTGCCCAATCTTGTTCCAACATGGGACCTTTCAATTGTTTTGAGGGGTTTACAAGAAAAGCCTTTTGAGCCATCTGAATCAGCAAATTTCACCTGATTATCAGCAAAGAGGCACTCCTAATTGGAATAACCTGATCTAGGAGACTGGGTGAATTAGTAGCTCTTGTTATCGCACATCTTTACCTTAGGTTTTGTTCACCAGACAGGGTAGTTTTGAGACCAGATCCCAAATTCAGTCCTAAGATCCATTCTTTATTCCATCTTTCACAAGAGAAAGACCTATCAGTTTTTGACACAACCACAGATGTTTTAATCCTTTCTTGTCTTCATTTTAAAAGAGGTTTACCACTAGACCGTACGAGAGTTTTCAGGATTTCTAAGTACTGTTTTTGTATCTTATAGTGCAGCTAGAATGGGTAAAAAAATCTCTATGTCCACATTGTGAGCAGATGTGTATGGAAAGCTATCGAGAGCAATGGCAGCGAAGACACCAGGAAATATGTAGGGCTGCTCCAATAGAGCAGTCTCAGCAACATGAGCTGACGTCCGTGGGATGCCTTGGCAGGAACTTTGTAGAGCAGCAATTTAGTTGACACCTCTAACCTTTGTTAAACATTACAGAGTAAACCAGAGTCTACAGCTAAAATGTTTGGTTCTGAAATTAAGTTAGCAATACAATTATTGTTGATACTAATTTTCATTTTCTGCATGTCGGTGCAAACTTTAATGCTTGATATATCCTCATATTGTGAGGACTGGAGTGAGGAGGACAGATTATGGGCTAATGAAATAATTATTTGTAATCTTCATTACCCTAATTCATAGTCCTCATCCCTGTTCAATCGGCTCCCTCCCTGATTGTACATCCAAGAGTTTTGACTGGCTTGTTCTATATAGGTTAGGAGGGGGAAGTGATTTATATAGAGGTGTTACTTTAATGAACACAAAAATAATCATCATGTGGGTTGCTTGAGCTTTTAAGGTGTGGTGAACACTGTCTGGGAAGCAGGGCTTCTCACATTGTAAGGACTTGGACAAGGAGGACTATGATTCAGGGTGATGAAGATTACAGGGACATAATTTTTTCATTTGACAACATATGAAGGTCATGCATAACTGGCCAACTTCATGGACAGGTTTATTTAAAATACAAATAATTATTTTCACATACCTTAGCTGAGACCCTGTTAAGTCCACTTTTATGGTCATGATTCGTTTTCCTGTTTGTTTCAAAACTACGCTTTCAATTACCACTTTTAATTTATCCAACCCATATCCATGAAGAGCAGAAATGGGCAAAGCACTTGATTCCATTGCTTCGTACCTAGGAAAAAATAGCACACATAATGATCACTCCCTGGCATTGAGATGCTGTAGCAATGGTTCAAATCCACCCACTTTCAACAATACCCAGAAAAGCAAGCAGTAACAAATTCAACTATGGTTTTGTCTGTGCTTGTCAGCACCATGTGCTTCTCTGGAGCATGCTGTATTACTCATGAGACTACTTTTTAAGGAGATTGCAGTGCAGTGTGAAGTCTGATGATCAGCTGTCTCCCCTCCTTGTGTTCCAATCAGTCAGCTTTTCTGCCATGGATCTACTACAAAATGTTTGTAAAGCCCCATGTACAGATCACTACAGCCTATTCATGAGCCCCTAACTTCTACGCCTCATGCATTCATGTGGGTAACATAGGGTCCAAAAGGGGATGGTGATGGACGGAGCATCTGAACCAATCAAACACTCACACCCAGTCAACAGATCGGGATTTAATCCATCACCATCATGTTGCTTGTTTTGCTGTTCACCCTATGTGGGAAGGGTATGCCCAGACGTGGGTCCCTTGCTCACTAAGCCACTGGAGTTAAGCTATCCTGGCTGAAGACGGCTGATAGCCAGAAACCGGTCCTAGGATGCTTGATTCCGGTTCAGGAAAGACATGGCTTTGCAGTTCGGGCTGGACTGTTCCCATGAGGCACAGGGTCAGACTGATTTGCATATGGCCATGTCTGAACTGGGGTGGCAAAGTGGGCTAAAGAATGGTGATGGATTAAACCCAGATCTGTTGACTGTGTGTGAGTGTTTGATGTGTTCAGATGCTCCGTCCATCACCACCCCCTTTTGTACCACTTTGTTCGCCCTAAGTTGGCAGGGTATGCTCAGATGTGATTCCCTTGCTCACTTTGCCACTGGATTCAAGCAAGCCGGGCTGAAGACGGCTGAAATGCCAGAAACCGGTCCTCGGAAGCTTGTTTCTGGTCTAGGGAAGGCATGGCTTGGCAGTTCAAGCTGGACTGTTCCCATGAGGAACAGGGTCAGACTGAATTGCATATGGCCATGTCTGAACTGAGGTGGCAGAGTGGGCTAAAGAGCGGTGATGGATTAAACCCAGATCTGTTGACTGGGTGTGAGTGTTTGATTGGTTCAGATGCTCTGTCCATCACCACCCCCTTTTGTACCGCTTTGTTCGCCATAGGTTTGCAGGGTATGCTCAGACGTGAGTCCCTTGCTCACTTTGCCACTGGATTCAAGCAAGCCGGGCTGAAGACGGCTGAAATGCCAGAAACCGGTCCTCGGAAGCTTGTTTCCGGTCCAGGGAAGGCATGGCTTGGCAGTTCGGGCTGGACTGTTCCCATGAGGCACAGGGTCACACTGATTTGCGTATGGCCATGTCTGAACTGGGGTGGCAGAGTGGGCTAAAGAACGGTGATGGATTAAACCCAGATCTGTTGACTGGGTGCGAGTGTTTGATTGGTTCAGATGCTCCGTCCATCACCACCCCCCTTTGGTGACATAGGGTCTGCATTTAGTGTAGATAAGAAAACAAAGATTGATCATGGAAAGAGGTGATACTTGGAAAAGGTGATGGTTGAGGGAAAGAAAAGGAGTCCTTTAGTGTCTGACATCTAATCCAGTGAAATAAGGGGAGACAGACAGAAGGTGAAGGGACAGGAAAGCTGGATACGTAGAGGACTAGTTTATTACTGTAAAGACACGTTACCACTACACTCATAGAACATCCCTGGCTTCCCTTGATGTCCCGCACCATTTACAAAGTCATTGCAACCAGGAACCCTATGTATTTGGCTGGGAATTTCACGATCTCTGCTGACCCTTGGCACACGGCAGCCAGGACACTACAAGACTTGAGACTATGAACAAAAAAAGAAAAACAAAGCATCAGGCCGCCTCCATCTATGCACCCAGGATCTGGTACCATTTCAATGTATCCATTAGCACTGCTCCAACATTCATCAAATTTAGACGATTTCAAGAATACTAAATCATGACACAGTAACAGTTCACAAACCAACTACACCTCCTTTCACACACTGAGTGTGCCTGTGCCTTTAACTTTGAACAGTGTACTGCTGCCTTTTGGGGAACAGCCTTTAACACACAATCTTTACCAAGTAAGTATGTATATAAAGTAGATTTTTATATTTACCACTAGGTACTTTACCAGGCAGGTAAGTATATATGTAAAAAACGGAAAGCAACCTGAAATGAACCTCTCCAAATCATCGATGTATTGCTACCAACATGCTGATCCCACACTCCCCCATGGTCATTGATGAGCACCCGCTCCTCCCACCAGCCCCTATGCAAACAAGCCTAGCTGGGGGCGAAGCAGGTGCCCATGTACAGTGAATCTGTTTAAAAACTTGATAGTTAAAGAGAAAGTAGTTGTTATTTAAGCACCACTGAATCATCGAGATCGGCATCATAGGGTGTTTATACAGATTCAATTGCCTACTTTTCAGAAAGTGCTCAGTCGCATGGATGCCATCCTCATGTTTAATGCTGGTGTACAAGGAGAAAATGTCAAGCGTGATTAACAAGTATTCATCACATCATGGAAGGTCCTATATCCTCTTTAAAATGTCACGAGTGTCCTTAGACGTACGAGGGTAGATTGTGGACATATCCTTGTATGAAGTAATCAATGTGGACATATCCTTGTATGAAGTAATCAATGTATTTCGGAGAGACTCTCTTTGGCAGAGATTAATAGACTTCCAGGTGGTTGTATTTGGTCTTTATGAATTTTAGGAATGAATATAGATATTCATCTCGGTTTAGTAACCCCTCGCCGCCTGCTTTTATATTAATAGTAATGTATTTAATTTTATTTTTTAGTGCAGTCCACTTTAACTATAGCAGCCTAAATTATTTAATTTAATTTACAGCACGGCCCGCTTTCACTTTAGCGGGCGCGCTTATTTATTTATTTAATTTACAGCGTGGTCCGCTTTCACTTTAGCTGCCGCGCTACAGAACCTTCCTTAATTATTTATTTTTTCTTTTTGGGTGAAAAACCCACATACCGCACTTTCACTTTAATGTTGGCCACGCCCCTTTCTTTAGACGCTGCTCACTGTAACCTGAATACGGTAGGCAGCATCTAAAGAGGCACGGCCGCCATTAAAGTGGTCTCGTATTCGCGAGAGTTTGAGCTATTAGCTTTAGAAATGACAATGCCTTTTATTGACGTGTTGCTTTTTAAAACACATGAATAAAAGGCATTGTCATTTACAATGCCAATAGCATAAGCTCTTGCAAATGCGAGACCTATTGCATTTAAAATGTTCGTTTGTAGATGATACTTGGCTAAATTTAATTTCCGCACAAATCTGAATATATCCACTCTGGTTTGTGCATAATCCATATTCTGTGATGGTAAGGAGGTTAGGTCAAGAGATAAAATCCACTTTTAAGAGATGGTCAATTTTAGATTTGATAGATTGACATTGGTCATAGCAGACTCCCTGTGCATTTCCGTCTCCATCTTTGTTGTTTAGTTTTTTTGTTTCCTGCTATGTTTCCCTCGTGTGTTTCTCCTTTTGTTCCTCCTCTGTCTATTTTTTGCTGTTGCCCCCTTGGTCTAAGGGTTTGACGTCTGTCCATACGTAAAAAATACAATTCATCACTTAGCGATAACTTGGTCTGGGAACCCGCTGGTAATCTCTCATCCTCAGACTCAGTCTCCAATTCGGAACTGTATTCAGAGGCTTGTTCGCCCACTCTGTTTTCTTTTAGTGCCCGGTTTCCTTCAGTTAATGTCTACTTTTTCAAATTATCGAACCGTCTGGCAAAGGTGAAAACTTGTCCTCGCTCGTAGTCCACCTTATCTCTTTAAACTTTGCGTGCCTTTCATACTTTATTAATGTCCACTTCTTTTTTTTTAAGCAAGTTGTCATTTCATCATGCATTTTAGAAACTATTTCTTGTTGTACATCCATTCTAATTTTCTCGTAAAGTTGACCAATTTAAGCCTGTAACAGATGTCTATCAATTTTGTCACATTTCACTATGATTTTCATGAGGCGCACAGAGGGCTCTATATTGCTTTCAGGAATATATATATAAAATTTGATACCACAAAAATGCATGGTAAATACCCACGATGTAATACAACGTGTTGTGTTACCTTCATGGTAAAGGCATGCATATTAATGCTGTATGTCCCTGCCTTTTAGATGCATACAGAGCCTTTATCATTCATATGCTTGTTACCTGGTGGTATAGAACTGGGGATGGGAGGTTTTGCATAATACAACCTGAATTTGGCATGAAAGGTCCTGGTGGTAGGAGATCAGTGTGCCGAAGGTCTTCCATTCCTGTGGTTTGTTGTGGGGAGACGCCAGCAATGTTCTTTTCATGTCCTTCAAATGATATTGGTGCAGGGGAACTACTTGTTCTGTATTGAAGGGGTACAAGAGTCCTCTATTGACTGAACTGCTAGTGGGTTGGATGCAGAAACGCACACCTTGACAAGGAGGGTGGCAGCCCCAGATGTCTACAGCTCCTCTTGTTAGTAATGATGTGAGGAGTTGGAAGGCAGGTAGTTTCCTTCTCAATTCACAGTATTGATGGGCCAGTAATGTGGCTGCAGGACTTATAATGTTCCTACTGCTACATTTAGGTAAGGGTGAACTGAATGTAATGGTCAACATTAAGCAGACTATTTGTTCTGGTGAGTGCTGCAACTAGTTTTTAGACATTAAGAGCTTCACAAGGAGAATCTGTAAGTAGTGGTCTTTTACTGTCTAACCTCTAATCTTTGGAAGGCAGAGGATAAAAATATAACGACTTAAACATTCTTAAAATAAGTGACAGCACTATATATTTGTTCTGCAGGAAAGTCAGGTCAAATAAGACTGTTACTTGTCTGATACAAATATTTTGGGATACACATCAGAACTGCCGGATAGCCTCTTTGTTCAATGCCCTAGTGATCAACTCTCTGGCTTGCATTGCCAGACAACCTGCACCAATGGAAATGAATTTTGTGTTTTTGTCAAGCTATATCACTATATGCTTATTATGTACTAACTTACCTGAAAGATCAGGTGGTGGGTTTTCTAGATACTCTTAATATTATGAGTTCACGCTTAAATGTTAACAGGGATAAGTCAGTATTGGCATCAAGATGTAATTGCCTATTAAAGTGTCAGTAGAACCTCTGTGCTATCTTAATATCTAGGTGACATCTTGACTTCGAAGAACACATTGTTCTTCCAAGTCAGACATCATACCAAATGTGCAAGAGTCATCATATATAACTGTAATCTGGGGAAACTTTCTGCTAACTCTGTTTGGACAGATATGGTTGTCCATGACATATTCCAGGTCATGCCGTTACATACCCTAAAGAGTTTCTTTAGGAATCAGGCATGTTGTCCTTTTTCTTTTTGTAACAGAGGCAGGGTTAGCTTTGCACATGTTAAGTTGGCTCCTCCGTCTCATAAGGAGATCCTGGAGGATGAACCCTTTGAGGCCTTTTAACAGGCGGCTATGTTGTACCATGTGGTCGACTAGTTTTGTCCTGAACAAATGGAACTGGTCTCCAGAATGGTTTAATTAGTGCAAGTTCACAAACAGCTATTGTTTGTCCTCGTTTTGCCATACAAAGTTTCTCTCACCTCGCCAAGTCCAGTACACAATTCAGATAGTGTGGACTGCAGCAGCTCTGGCTAAAGGGGAACGGCCTACATACATTGTCGACTGTGCTTAGATAGTATAGTTTTTTATGTGGTGTTTTTAGAACCGGTGCGCTGAAGGAACGTGGACATATGTATGGGGGGCTGGAGATGAATGGTGAAATGCACAAGGATGGTTAATTTATTATTTTGACAACTTTAGATTCTGCTTTAGAGACCAGGTTTTGCAATTCCTCCACTCTGTATCTCTTGAATCAAGATATTCAAAGAGTATGGACTGGTTTCCTGAAGGTACCAAAGACACACATGGTTAATAAGGCTTTGCGGGTACCTGTGGATGGGGAATCGCATCTCAATGATGTACAATGAGATTCAACTGTAAACGTCAGTAACAATTGGCACCACTACACTGACACACAATGGAACAAAGACTGCACACCAGAGTTGTCTCTGATAATAAAAGATTTAACCTAGTTCAATACAAGTGTTTAATGAAGGCCAAGTGACCATCTATGTGGTCAATGAAATGAATCCCAATTGTGTCTCTGCTTGAACCTCCAAAATTGCTTGATAGTTAGAACTTTTTGTAAATGTGGAAATGTGAGGTTATACTCGATGTTTGGTGTTCTGTGATGAGACATTTCTTTGGGTGGCATTTGGACCTGTTGCCCGAACTGATTGTTGGGGCTTCTGCCAGCGAGAAAGAACGTCTAGTAATACTTACATTTCTGGGTTTTGGCTTGATCTTAGCTTAATGGTTCCTCGTTGTGAAAACAGGGATAAACATAGAGCAAATCGTAGTAGACAATTATGCTCTATTAAACAATACTGAATTGACTACATGTAAAATGGAGGATATGTGGAGACCCCACCAATTGTAGCCCCCTGAAAACATCAACGTGAATATTCTGACAGGAGATCGGTCTGTAGCTCAAGATGGCACTCAATGTTGATGATAACAGCATTGGTATGGTTGTGGGCGCCTAGGCTGCAAATGTAAAAATCAGACCGACTCCATCTTGCTGGAGTCACATGACTGCATTGCTTCAGCAACAATACACACTCTTGTTTCAGCAACTAATAATTATGGGTGTGTTGTACTGCTCTGCTCCGGATGGCATGGGAAGACTAAATAGTAATATACGATGTTCTTGTTTTGGCATTTACAAGTGCTTCTCAAGTTTGTATCTGCAGGGAAAGAGCGCTCTGTGGGAGTTGTCACACGTGTAATGAATGCACATCTGTTTGTCCTGCCTAAGAACTGAACTGATAAGTAAATTCCCTTTGCTGGATGAGAGTATAACTACCTGTGCTTAGAGTTTTTTGTCAGACATCTTGCTGGGATTCAAGGGGCTCCCATGTCATTCAGCTGAATAAAACTCCAAAGAACAATTCAGCGTATGAATTTTATTTAAGGTTCAGGCGTTGACATGATTGGATTAAGAGAAGTTTTGTAATAATATTTAATGTCCAACTAGCACCCTCTTGCATAGGGCTAGCAAGACTGGCCAATGTCCAACTCCGCTCCCACGGACCCTTCTGCTGTACCGCCTGCAAGTTCACCTGCATCCGGACCTGCCTCGCACCAGCACCCGCCAAGACGAACACCAGCAGCAACCACCTCAAGTGCATCCTGCTCAACACCCGCTCAGTCCACAGACACGCCATCGAACTCTGGAACCTCATCGACACCACTGCTACTGACGTTGCCTTCCTCACGGAGACCTGGATGAACGCCTCCTCAGCACCCGACATCGCCATCGCCATCCCAGAGGGCTACAAGATCACCCGGAGGGACCGCACCGCCAACCAGATAGGAGGAGGCATCGCCATCATCCACAGGGACACCATCCGCATCACGACCTACACCGACGACATCCTGACCACCGCCGAACACCTACACTTCCAGATCCACACCGACCCGAAGACCACCCTCAGAGGCACCCTGATCTACCGTCCCCCGAGACCACGCACCCAATTCAGCGAGGACATAGCCGACTTCGTCAGCCCGCATGCCCTCCCCTCCGCTGACTACAGCCTCCTGGGGGACCTCAACTTCCACCTGGAGAACAACAACGACCGCAACACCACCACCCTGCTTGACAACCTCGCCAACCTCGGACTCAAGCAACTGGTGACCACCCCCACCCACCTCGCCGGACACACACTCGACGCCGTCTTCTCATCCAGCAAAGACATCGCCTTCAGCCACGCCACAGGACTCCACTGGACGGACCACAGCTGCGTCCACTTCACCTTCAGAAGAACGACGACCCACCACCACCAGCAACAGGTCGCCCGCAGAAGCTGGAGCAAGATCACAGCCGACCAGCTCGCCGCTTCCCTGAGCCAGCACCCTCCCGCCAGCTCAGCGAACCCCAGCCAGGCAGCCGACAACCTCACGAAGTGGATCAGCAACTGCGCGGACGAACTCGCCCCACTGAGGACCCCGCCCAGCAGACCCGGCAGCAAGAAGGCCCCGTGGTTCACCGACGAACTCAAGAGCTCCAAGAAGAACTGCCGAGCCCTCGAGAAAGCCTGGAGAAGGGAGCCAACACCGGACAACATGACCACCCTCAAGCTTGCCACCCGGAAGCATCACCAACTGATCCGCGACACCAAGAAAACTGCATTCAAGGACCGGTTGGATAACAACGCACACAACAGCAAGGAACTCTTCAACATCGTGAAAGAGCTCTCCAACCCCAACGCCGGAAACAACGACATCACCCCATCGCAAGAACTCTGCAACTCCCTCGCCTCCTACTTCCACAACAAGATCGCGGACATTCACAATAGCTTCAACACCCAACCGACGAACGCCACGTCCAACTCGACCGAACCACCGCCCCCCACCACCACCCTCCGCGCCTGGACTCCGATCTGCACCGAAGAAACCGTCCGCATGATGAACTCCATCCACTCCGGATCTCCGACCGACCCCTGCCCTCACCACGTCTTCAACAAGGCCGACGCCGTCATCGCACCCCACCTGCGGGACATCATCAACACCTCCTTCACCACCGCCACCTTCCCTGAGAGCTGGAAGCATGCCGAACTCAGCGCTCTACTCAAGAAACAAACAGCAGACCCCACCGAACTCAAGAATTACCGCCCCATCTCGCTGCTCCCGTTCCCAGCCAACGTCATCGAGAAGACCGTCAACAAGCAGCTGGCCGCCTTCCTCGAGAAGAACCGATCCCTCGACCCCTCACAGTCTGGCTTCCGAGCCAACCACAGCACCGAGACCGCCCTCATCGCTGCCACCGATGACATCCGAACCCTGATGGACAACGGAGAAACAGCGGCCCTCATCCTACTAGACCTCTCCGCGGCCTTCGACACCGTCTGCCACCGCACCCTAGTGCAGCGCCTCAGCAACGTCGGAATCCAGGAGAAGGCGCTGGAATGGATCGTCTCCTTCCTCGACGGAAGAACACAGAGAGTCCGTCTACCACCGTACAAGTCAGAGGCCACCAAAGTCATCTGCGGCGTCCCTCAAGGATCCTCGCTGAGCCCAACCCTCTTCAACGTCTACATGAGCCCCCTCGCGGCCATCGCACACCAACACAACCTCAACATAATCTCCTACGCCGACGACACCCAGCTGATCCTCTCCCGACCAACGACCCCGCCGCCGCCAGAGCCAACCTGCACGAAGGGATGAAAGAGGTAGCCGAGTGGATGTCGACCAGCCGCCTGAAGCTGAACTCGGACAAGACGGAAGTCCTCATCCTGGGATCCTCGCCCTCCGCCTGGGACGACTCCTGGTGGCCCCCCGCCCTGGGCACCGCACCCAAACCGACAGACCACGCACACAACCTGGGCTTCATCCTGGACTCCTCCCTCTCCATGACCAAGCAAGTCAACGCCGTCTCCTCGTCATGCTTCAACACCCTGCGCATGCTACGGAAGATCTTCCGGTGGATCCCCACCGAGACCAGGAAGACTGTCACCCAGGCACTCGTCACCAGCCGTCTGGACTACGGCAACGCCCTCTACGCCGGAACCACCGCCAAGCTCCAGAAGAGACTCCAACGGATCCAGAACGCTTCAGCCAGACTCATCCTCGACATCCCACGACACAGCCACATCTCCGGACACCTAAAAGACCTGCACTGGCTCCCGGTCAACAAGAGAATCACCTTCCGTCTCCTTACCCACGCACACAAAGCTCTTCACGACCAAGGCCCGAGCTACCTCAACAACCGCATCAACTTCTACGCTCCCAAACGACACCTCCGATCAGCCAGTCACGCCCTCGCCGCCGTCCCCCGCATCCGAAGAACGACAACAGGAGGAAGGTCCTTCTCCTACCTGGCCGCCAAGACCTGGAACTCCCTCCCTCCCTCCCTGCGCCTGACCCAAGACCACCTCGCCTTCAGGAAGAAGCTCAAGACCTGGCTGTTCGGGTAGCACCCCCCCCCCCCCCCCCCCCCCTAGCGCCTTGAGACCCTCCGGGTAAGTAGAGCGCTCTATAAATGCCTATGATTGACTCCTGCCTCTGCCCTGGAAGATACACACCTGTTGCATCCCCCTTACTCTGCTAGTGGAATATGTGCTGTTAATGTAAGACATATGTCCTGTTCCTGGATTACATCCTACTGCTGATGTGGCAGGTAGAGCAGTTTCAACACCAGCCCCAAGATGTGACCAAGTTAAAAAACTGAGATTAGAAAAGAGATGAGAAGAAATGGTGTGCAGTGTTTACATTTGTATGTACAATGCAAGGCTAGTCATAACATTTTTCAGACTTAAAATTGTCAAATCATGGAAAGTGAAAGTATTAAAATATTGATTATTGACACAATAAGAACAAGGTCCCTCTTTTCAGACACCAATGTTCACTGTAATGAACATGCTCTGTTGTAACTGTGCAAATACAGGCGGAACCCCGCTGCATCAAAAGAATACATTCTTTGAGACAATAACACGCACCAAATAGGAAAATAAAATCCAAAGCTTACCCATCTATCAAATCCACTTTATTATGAACTTCAATAATTGAATCAAGCAGATACCTTGGAATTTCAAGGTTATTCAATACTGCTAGGACACTTTCCTTCTGGGGGATGGTTTCTGGATGACTTATGTCCCTCACGTGAACAATTACATCCTGAAATAAAAAAAGAACTAATTTCAGAAATTACTACACATATAAACGAGTCATATTAGTCATAGCTTATTGGTCACAAGCGTAAAAATCTCAATCAATCTGAATTATCCAGTTCATTATCAATTCTTACGTTTGCCTAGATCTAATTCCTTGCACCTCAATCGGTTTTATTTACACACTTGGAAATTCTGACCTTAGCAATAAAAAGCACTCATTTTGTATACAAGGTTAGGTTTGTGGGTAAAACAAGTGCTGAATATAAACCATACGAAAAATGGTTCAAACATAGCACATACAAACCATGATTGGAAAAAAGCTTTTTTTTTTTTAATGGGGCAGAGGAGTGGGTTGAGAGAGGACTGCAGTAGCACAGTGTATGTCAGCAAACTGAAGCGTTAATGAACCTGTTAAAAAGAAATGGCGAGGCAACTGTCCGGTAAACTTAATGTTCTTCGAGCAAAGTATTGAAATAAGTGGGGGTTCTTCTTACATTAAAGAATATTGGGACATATTATCAAGGACGGGCGTTAAAATTATCGCCACGTTAGTGGCAGAAAACGACCGCTAAAGCGGCGATAAGTTCATTATCGCTGCTTCAGCAGCAGTTTTCTGCCGCTAAAGCGGCGATAATTTTATCGCCATGCTTGATAATATGCCCCATTATTTTTGCTTCTCTCCAGAAGCACTCCACATTGCACCTAACTGAACATGTGATTGTAAAAATTCCACAGAAAAGGAGAAGAGCAGAAGCACGAGCACAGGGGAATTATCATGCACTGGTTTGTCAGGTTGCTCATACTGCTGTCAGCAAGAGAGCCACTTGTGGCACTGAACGACCTTTACACCGGTAAATCTGCCAATCCATTTCTTGAGCATTTTTTTAAGCATCCTTTAAATATTCCATGTAATTATAGTCATTTCTGGAATCCCACAAGCCCTGGGATACCTTTCTCCTCCAGCCAGTACAGGCACTTCTTTGTGAGTGTTATCATCTTCAATTCTGAAAAAAATTTGATTTAATTTGTCTTTAATTTATTAATAAAATCCTGCCTATTTGAATTTCAGCATCTGGTTAGTTGGCTTAAAACCACCACTATGAGGCAGGTGTTAATCTGGTTGATGGATTCTTTATGGACACCTCTCATTTCTATAGTTATTCAAACTTTAATGTTGTTTGGGTGCAAACTTGGGAGGGGGCATGGCACAAGTATATTGTATGACTAGTGAATATGGTTGGCGAGTCTTGATTACAGGCCGTAGATCACATACCCACTGAGTCCTAGTACTTATCTCTAACCTGTCCTCTAAATGTCTCAGTGATCGTTCACAGGGAGGAATGCTCTTCTCTTCAAGTAAGAGTTCATTTCACTCTAATTTTCCTGAATTGTATATACTTGGTATATGTGTGGATCTGGATAATTCTGCGATTCTGCGCCTGTGCGGCGTTTTCCGTAGTGGGCGGGTTCATGACGGCCCCCAGCCGTCATCAGCACACGCCCACCGCTGTGCATGACGGACGGTGATCATCATCAGCACCCAAGGGGTTAATGGAATGGAGAATCGCACGCGCAGAGCCATGTCATCAACAACGACAAGATAATATGAGTGAAGGTCCTCACAAAGCATGCAAATTGTCATAAAACAATGAATATATAAAAATAAAGAAATTATCCAATAACACAAAATGTTGCACGTGATTTTGCAGGTAAAACAATCTTATCCAGTGCCTGCAGTTACTCAGCAATCAGCACTTTGCTGCTCACCCATGTCACAATAGTACCGAAAGGCAAGCCCTAGAAGCTAATACATATATCAACATTTGAATGAGCAGAGGAGGCTTCAGGGAGAGGGATAACAGAAAACCAAGGCAATATAAAGAGAATAAAAATAAATATTTAAGTATAGTGCAGCTAACAGAAACAAATACGAAGGGGCAAACCGGACAGCACATAGAAACGTTATTTTTCTCAATTACTAATATACTAAAGCGTGCAATAACAATTTTATTAGGCTCTCCTCTTAAATATGTTTGAAAATTACATTACTCTTGCCTTATTATCCATAAAGCAGAACATTACCCAAAAACCATTGTCACCAAGATCAAAAACAAAGAAGAAGCTGAAGAGTCAAATTTACCGAGTGAACCACATCTTCCAAAGTAGCTGAAAAGGACTTGATAAGATTGTGCGGCAGCTGAGACAGAAACCCGATGGTGTCCACGTAAATAACAGGCAGACGAGAGGGCAGGAACCCAGCATGAGCGGTCACATCAAGTGTAGCGAAAAGCTGATTCCGTGGCTGCATCCCTTCATCTCCAGTTAGTGCCTTTATCAAAGTAGTCTTTCCTAAAAGTAGGCAAACCATATGAATATACATTTAAATTGAATGGGTTGACTCACTAGTTCCACAAATTATCTGCTAGAGAGCCAATGATCAGCTTTACAGCCACTCAAGGCTTAACCCTGCACGGTTTTGGGGTCATTTAAAAAAAAAAACACACCCTAGCAAAAACATAATCTAAACACCCCCCACTCACACACACATAATTTTCCTTCATTGTCAGTAAAGCAAGAGTGTCTGCAATGCAGGCTAAATTAAGAGGCTATAGCTGAAGAAGCATGCATTTGAAGAAGCGCTTATTAAGTTTCCAAACCTGAAATGCTAACCTTGACTGTTGAAGCTACTTTTAAAGCATCCTAGAAGGGAAAGGTTGAATTGAGATTGTATGGTAATTCGAGTAAACGGACGACTTGTTGAGGAGGGAAGTGACCTGTGTCAAGAAAGGGGTAGGTACAGTGGGGAAAGTAAAGGAGATGTTGCAAAACTCAATAAAGAAACTATGCTAATGATGAATTAATGATGCTGGAAAGTAACCATTTCTTCTATGCCATTAAGAATGCTCTACTAATCCACATTCTTGAATATGAGAGGAGGCCAGGTATGACTAAATCAGAAAATAAAGAGTTCGGAAAAACCACAAGGCAACATCACATGACAAAATGGGAGTTTCAGCCCACTAAAGTTCACAGAAAAAGTGCATAATACAGCAACTTGCATTTCTACGCATCCCCATTGGAATTTGTAATTAATCTGTATCTACCAAAATGAGCTAGAAAGGCCAGGTGACACTTTAAATTAAATAAGTTCATATGAAGTTTGAAGGAAATTCCAAGCTTTTCATCAATGGAAACTTGAGAGAGCACCAAACCCCAACTTATCAACACCATTGCAACCACATGTGGATCCAGAGGACAGTTGATAAAAGAAGTTCTCATGCTACCACATGTCGAAGGCCACAATAATAAGGCAACCTTGTATGACTCTTGCGATCTTTGAAAGAGGAGACATCAGATGAGGCCGTTATCATGCAAGCATGTAGCACCATAAAGATGCAGACGGCCATGAGATGGAGAACGCTTTACAATCCACAATGCATTGTTATGGTATTCCAGAATGGCCTGTCAATTGCCCTGGGCGGCAACTTTCTTTTCCCTGCCACTGTGTTAACTGAGAAACAGTACAATGCTTAGCTTGAAGAACACCATCAGAGTCATTTTACAGAATCATGGCATCCTCCCCTGACAGCTGGACTGTCAGACGTTAAGGGAAAGAGAGATTTTAAAAACAATCCAACTTGGATGGGCTCCCAGTATAATAAAGACAGCGATGCCACCCAAACATCCAGAGTTATTTAGGGAAGTGAAAAAGAAAGGACTCCTACCCTAGTTCCTCAAAGCGGCAATTACTATAACAATTCCATCAAGGTTGCACAGCATACAGACAATTTTGATGCTGAATTAAGATTCTAAAGTTGTATTCAAGATCACAGCTAACTTCCGATATATGTTAATAAAGCTATACAGCCTGACCACTGTAGCTTCCCATCAGGTTACAGGACTGATATGAACTTTCAGAAGCTACCACTTGTAATAGGTGAGATGTTGACTGATATCTCAGTGCATGATGTAGTCTCACTAGATGTCAAAAAAATTTGAAAACACAAAACTGTAGTGCACCAAATTATTTTTTAAAACATTGTTTTCAGAATAAACAAATCCTGTGCCATATTCTTTAAAAAAATATTTGTTATTACATTTTCTTTAATGCAGTTGTTGCATTATACATACAGGTATAACAGATGATGTAGTACATGAGGGCAGTGATGAGCACATTGTTCCTACAATTACAGTTGCAGAGTGGGCAGAGTGAGCACTGTAGTTGAGGCTAGCGTCACCCTGGCTGATGGACATCTTCTGAGTCTCTCGACATTCTCATGACTACACTCTGGGACTGAGTGTCTTCCCCTACAGGTGTAATCCCATAGTATCTAATCCAGGGGCCCCATATCTTGTCAAATTTCCTTGGGCATCCCCACAACTTGTATGTCACTTTCTCAGCTGCCATATAGATGTCCATGTCCCTTTTCAACTCATGTAGTGTGGGAGGAGTTGACGCTCCCCGGTATTTTGCCAGATCTCGTTTCCCAATCACTATTGATAGCTTTGCAAAGAGTAGTTTAGCCCTGGGGAGATCTATCTCCATAGGTTTCCCAGTAGTAGGTATTTGGCGTTCATTGGAATTGTCACTTCTAAAACCTTGCTAAGTTCCGTGGTTAGGGTGGCCCAATAGGCAGCTATGACCTGACATTCCCATAGTGTGTGTATGTAGGATCCTCTTTCAGTGTTGCATCGGAGGCATTAAGGTGTTGCTGCTCCCCCAAAGCCATGTGATTCAGAAAAGGGGGTGGTGATGAACAGAGTGTCTGAATTAAGCAGACCACTCTTACCCAGTCCAAAGATCAGGGCTTGATCCATCACCGTTTTTTGCTCACTGCACCATCCCAGCTCAGAACTTGGCTATATGCAAATTAGTCTGACCCTGGCCCAGTGCATCATGGGAACAGGGCAGACCAAACTACCAAGCCAATTCTTATACTGGGAAGGAAACAAGCTACCGGGGACCGGTTTCTGGCATTTCCGCCGTCTTCGGCCCGGCTTGCTTGAATCCTGATGGTGCAATGAGCTAGGGACTCACATCTGAGTATACCCTTCCACGCTTATGGTGGACAAAAATGATTCAGAAAAGGGGGTGGTGATGAACAGAGTGTCTGAATTAAGCAGACCACTCTTACCCAGTCCAAAGATCAGGGCTTGATCCATCACCGTTTTTTAGCTCACTGCACCATCCCAGCTCAGAACTTGGCTATATGCAAATTAGTCTGACCCTGGCCCAGTGCATCATGGGAACAGGGCAGACCAAACTACCAAGCCAATTCTTATACTGGGAAGGAAACAAGCTACCGGGGACCGGTTTCTGGCATTTCAGCTGTCTTCGGCCCGGCTTGCTTGAATCCTGATGGTGCAATGAGCTAGGGACTCACATCGGAGTATACCCTTCCACGCTTATGGTGGACAAAAATGATTCAGAAAAGGGGGTGGTGATGAACAGAGTGTCTGAATTAAGCAGACCACTCTTACTCAGTCCAAAGATCAGGGCTTGATCCATCACCGTTTTTTAGCTCACTGCACCATCCCAGCTCAGAACTTGGCTATATGCAAATTAGTCTGACCCTGGCCCAGTGCATCATGGGAACAGGGCAGACCAAACTACCAAGCCAATTCTTATACTGGGAAGGAAACAAGCTACCGGGGACCGGTTTCTGGCATTTCAGCCGTCTTCGGCCCGGCTTGCTTGAATCCTGATGGTGCAATGAGCTAGGGACTCACATCTGAGTATACCCTTCCACGCTTATGGTGGACAAAAATGATTCAGAAAAGGGGGTGGTGATGAACAGAGTGTCTGAATTAAGCAGACCACTCTTACCCAGTCCAAAGATCAGGGCTTGATCCATCACCGTTTTTTAGCTCACTGCACCATCCCAGCTCAGAACTTGGCTATATGCAAATTAGTCTGACCCTGGCCCAGTGCATCATGGGAACAGGGCAGACCAAACTACCAAGCCAATTCTTATACTGGGAAGGAAACAAGCTACCGGGGACCGGTTTCTGGCATTTCAGCCGTCTTCGGCCCGGCTTGCTTGAATTCTGATGGTGCAATGAGCTAGGGACTCACATCTGAGTATACCCTTCCACGCTTATGGTGGACAAAAATGATTCAGAAAAGGGGGTGGTGATAAACAGAGTGTCTGAATTAAGCAGACCACTCTTACCCAGTCCAAAGATCAGGGCTTGATCCATCACCGTTTTTTAGCTCACTGCACCATCCCAGCTCAGAACTTGGCTATATGCAAATTAGTCTGACCCTGGCCCAGTGCATCATGGGAACAGGGCAGACCAAACTACCAAGCCAATTCTTATACTGGGAAGGAAACAAGCTACCGGGGACCGGTTTCTGGCATTTCAGCCGTCTTCGGCCCGGCTTGCTTGAATCCTGATGGTGCAATGAGCTAGGGACTCACATCTGAGTATACCCTTCCACGCTTATGGTGGACAAAAATGATTCAGAAAAGGGGGTGGTGATGAACAGAGTGTCTGAATTAAGCAGACCACTCTTACCCAGTCCAAAGATCAGGGCTTGATCCATCACCGTTTTTTAGCTCACTGCACCATCCCAGCTCAGAACTTGGCTATATGTAAATTAGTCTGACCCTGGCCCAGTGCATCATGGGAACAGGGCAGACCAAACTACCAAGCCAATTCTTATACTGGGAAGGAAACAAGCTACCGGGGACCGGTTTCTGGCATTTCAGCCGTCTTCGGCCCGGCTTGCTTGAATCCTGATGGTGCAATGAGCTAGGGACTCACATCTGAGTATACCCTTCCACGCTTATGGTGGACAAAAATGATTCAGAAAAGGGGGTGGTGATGAACAGAGTGTCTGAATTAAGCAGACCACTCTTACCCAGTCCAAAGATCAGGGCTTGATCCATCACCGTTTTTTAGCTCACTGCACCATCCCAGCTCAGAACTTGGCTATATGCAAATTAGTCTGACCCTGGCCCAGTGCATCATGGGAACAGGGCAGACCAAACTACCAAGCCAATTCTTATACTGGGAAGGAAACAAGCTACCGGGGACCAGTTTCTGGCATTTCAGCCGTCTTCGGCCCGGCTTGCTTGAATCCTGATGGTGCAATGAGCTAGGGACTCACATCTGAGTATACCCTTCCACGCTTATGGTGGACAAAAATGATTCAGAAAAGGGGGTGGTGATGAACAGAGTGTCTGAATTAAGCAGACCACTCTTACCCAGTCCAAAGATCAGGGCTTGATCCATCACTGTTTTTTAGCTCACTGCACCATCCCAGCTCAGAACTTGGCTATATGCAAATTAGTCTGACCCTGGCCCAGTGCATCATGGGAACAGGGCAGACCAAACTACCAAGCCAATTCTTATACTGGGAAGGAAACAAGCTACCGGGGACCGGTTTCTAGCATTTCAGCCGTCTTCGGCCCGGCTTGCTTGAATCCTGATGGTGCAATGAGCTAGGGACTCACATCTGAGTATACCCTTCCACGCTTATGGTGGACAAAAATGATTCAGAAAAGGGGGTGGTGATGAACAGAGTGTCTGAATTAAGCAGACCACTCTTACCCAGTCCAAAGATCAGGGCTTGATCCATCACCGTTTTTTAGCTCACTGCACCATCCCAGCTCAGAACTTGGCTATATGCAAATTAGTCTGACCCTGGCCCAGTGCATCATGGGAACAGGGCAGACCAAACTACCAAGCCAATTCTTATACTGGGAAGGAAACAAGCTACCGGGGACCGGTTTCTGGCATTTCAGCCGTCTTCGGCCCGGCTTGCTTGAATTCTGATGGTGCAATGAGCTAGGGACTCACATCTGAGTATACCCTTCCACGCTTATGGTGGACAAAAATGATTCAGAAAAGGGGGTGGTGATGAACAGAGTGTCTGAATTAAGCAGACCACTCTTACCCAGTCCAAAGATCAGGGCTTGATCCATCACCGTTTTTTAGCTCACTGCACCATCCCAGCTCAGAACTTGGCTATATGCAAATTAGTCTGACCCTGGCCCAGTGCATCATGGGAACAGGGCAGACCAAACTACCAAGCCAATTCTTATACTGGGAAGGAAACAAGCTACCGGGGACCGGTTTCTGGCATTTCAGCCGTCTTCGGCCCGGCTTGCTTGAATCCTGATGGTGCAATGAGCTAGGGACTCACATCTGAGTATACCCTTCCACGCTTATGGTGGACAAAAATGATTCCGAAAAGGGGGTGGTGATGAACAGAGTGTCTGAATTAAGCAGACCACTCTTACCCAGTCCAAAGATCAGGGCTTGATCCATCACCGTTTTTTAGCTCACTGCACCATCCCAGCTCAGAACTTGGCTATATGCAAATTAGTCTGACCCTGGCCCAGTGCATCATGGGAACAGGGCAGACCAAACTACGGTGTTGGATCTAGCCCGGATCTCTTGACTGGGTGAGAGCTTTCTGCTTAATTCAGAGACTCTGTCCCTCACCACCCCTTGTTGTAAATATTTTTTTCCCCCAAAGCCATTTAGCTGGGCCCTATCCTAATATGTCCTTTGCAGGATTTTGAATTGTGTTAGGCAGAGGCGTGATTTTATGGCCACCTCCCTAGGGTGCATCAGTGCTGCCTCCCAATCCAGGTCATCCAGGGTCCCCAATTCTCCTTCCCACCTAGCCCTCATTCCCACTAACGTGTCTGGTTTGTTACTGATCTGTGTCTTATATGTCCAGGAGATTGCCTTTTCCCCAATTTCTCCTTTAAGTAAGCTCTCTTCTAACGGTGCATATTCAGGCATGTCCTCCGTCTCAATCTACTGTGCCTTCCAAGCATGAGTTACTTGTAGGCATTGGTAATACTCCCGTGAAGTTAATTCGTATTCTCTATGCAAGAAGGTGAACAGGACAAGGGCCTCTCCCTCCACTATGTCTCCTAAATGCGAGATTCCCAACATGTCCCAGTGTTTAAAGCCTTGTGAATTTTTTCAGTCATTAACCTGCTCATAATGGAGTCTCCTGCGTCACTCGATTATCCCAGTTCATCCCTTTTCCATACAGCAACTGTCACTTGTGTTGCTGGTATGTTGCTGGTGTAGCTTCTTTGTACCCCCCCCCCCCCCCCCATATAAGTAATGAATGTGAGAATATGGATTAAAATGGGTGCGTTCTAGTGCGTATGTGGGGTGATCACTCAGTGTATGATCCCAGTCATTGATAACAATTAAATGAGCCACCCAAATATAGGCTTTAATGTCTAGGAGTGATATACCTCCGTTGCATTGATTTCTCTCGAGTGTTTGAAGCGCCACTCTGGGAGTCCCGCCGTCCCAGAGAAATGTCCGGACTATCCCTTCTGTCTTGATGAACACTTTGTCCGGTAAAGTGTAGTATCTGTTCTGGAGCACGTAAAGAAGATCTGGTAATATTATCATCTTACACTTAGCAGCTTGGCAGAGGAGCTTCAATGGCAGTGTCTTCCATCTCATGACCTGCCGGGTATAAACTGGATTTATCTTAATTTATCGTTTCTCCTGCTTGAGCCCTATAATTCTCAAATATTTCAAATAGGCAGGAGGGGGTTGGTCACTGTATCGTAACATATAGCAGGATATCATCCGCGTATAAGGATATTCTTTCGTCCACAGATGCTCCTTCTCTTTCCCGGCAGCCTGTGATATCATGGTGAGCATGTATATCGCACAACAGGGGTTCCAGTATCAGTGCAAATAATAATGGGGATACTGGGCATCCCTGTCTTGTGCCTCTGCCAATTGGGAATTCGTCCAATACTTCACCACTCACTCTCACTCTGGCAACCAGATGTTAGTAAAGCTGGTCTATCCAGGCACGATATTGGGGCCCAAAGCCATATCTCTGGAGCACCTGTTTCAGAAAGTGCCAATAGACAGCATCAAACGCTTTCTCTGTGTCCAGGGATACTATCAATAAGGACGCTTCGTCGTTACATGTACAGTCTAGCCAGTTGCATAGCAGACGGAGATTGAACTGGGTCGAGCTTTTGGGCATAAAGCTGGATTGGTCACAATGAATGAGAGTGGTCTCTACCCGCACCAATCTGTTTGCTAAAACTGCGGCTGAAAGTTTTCTTTCTATATTCAAGAGGGAGAGCGGATATTAAGACCTACAGGCCATCTGAGGTGTGCCTGGTTTATGTATTATCATGGCGGTTCTAAGGTTAGGAGGGAGTGCGCCCTTCGTCCTCACCTCTAGAACTGATTAAAGCAGGAGAGGACCCAGAATACTCGTATTCCTCTTAAAAAATGTATTTGGTATGCCATTAGGACCAGAGGTTTTTTCCGGATTTTAAGTTGCCAATGGCTGTTTGTATCTCTATTAGGGTAATATCCTCTTCTAAGATTTGCTGCAGCTTCAAAAAAAGACATCAAAGGTCAGGCTATGTTTGCTTCTGCTTATTTTTTAACAAGAAGACTTGTGTTTATGAACTCCTCTCACTTTGCAGTTAGAGGAAGAACAGTTAATTATATGACAATCCTGCTGGAGCACAAAGTGTGAAAGGAAAGCTGGAGGACATTATTTTTCCTAACACACAACAAAATGTAAATACCTGTAAAAGAAATGTATCCATTCAGCAGTTAGGAAACCATTATGATCCTCATTCGAGTGTACCAGAATTTGGTGATGTGATACGGGTACCCGAGCTCTCAGATTCTGGCTGGTATTTTGGCACCAAATTCCAGCTATTCAGAGTTTTCATCTTGGAATAGTAGGGAATAATTGCAAGGGCCCAGAAAAATCTTGTTCTTTACCTTACATTTTTCTTCATTCCTGGGTGAAAGCCACTAACACTCTCCTCCTGCTCTGAGCACTTGGAAGAAAGGGTCAGCAGGGGGGCCGGGGATTGCTAGGGTGTGATTTGGGGAGGTTCAGAGCGGGCTTCTGTCGGGAGGAGGGGGGGGGGGAGTGTGATTTGCTCCCCCGTGCTGCTGTGAGAACTGGGTGCGGGCGGACTGTGCTGCTGCCACAGCTGCAAGGTGAGGTCTAGTGTTTCTTGGCCTGGAAACATTAGGTCTGGAGTTTGTGGACCAAATAAGTTTGGGCCCGGAGACACTTGTAATTGTGGGGTGTCGCTCTGGAGAAAAAAGCACCACTCGTAATGAGGGGCTATGTGACCTCGCTCTACGCAGCAGTATGGACGACCAAGCATGGTTTATCATAATGAGAATAATAGTGCTACATAGATTAGAACATTCAAGGGAGATATAGCAATGGGTTTCAACACATCTGAGGGTACATAGTGGAGAAAGCTATGAGGCTATGCTAGAAGGCTTGCTTTCTTTCTTTGGTTAAATTACAAACTGTGAGAATTAATTTGAAAAAAGCTGTGGGTATCACTTCATCACACGAGCAAGAATATGCAATATATACCAAGACAAAAAAGAGTTACCAAGGATTTCACATCTATATTGGTCAGTGAGTGGCATAGTATGTCTGGTGTTAGTTGCAATGCAATTCAACCATTCAGACATTGTAGGTGGTTAAAAATACTGGGAACACTTTGTGAAACATCAGATATGCTAGATTACCGCAATTTGTGTATCCCATAACTGATATGATAGGGAATTCTCGCTTTTGACGCTGTGCTCGGAGTAGATGTCTTTTTTTCTTAAGCTTCCCCAATGCATTCCTGATCTTATGCTCTTTTTCTTTCAAGAGACGCTGCTGCATTTCAAGAAAAGTTTCGCCTATACCATGAAAGTTGAACAAAAAACATTATGAGTTAAAGGTAAACATTACTGATAAAAAGACAACTGAACAAATACTACTTATATCTGTTTGTATTATTTAGGTTTAAATTCATCAAAACTTCATAATCATTTCAAGATGGCACATAAAACGTGCAACAGTACTTGCAAACAGAAACTAGGAGATCGATTGGATGGTGGTAGTGAAAGAGTACTATGAAATACATCAGATAATAGTGCATCGAAGCATCAAGTTGTTATTCCTAGAGGGTAATCGTCGGGACCCTTAAGGTGGCGCAATACATGCTGCAGCTCTAGGGACCATTGGGTATTGAGACCAGGCACAAAATGGGGGTGACCATGTCAAAAAGGGTGAATTTGCTACACAACTCCCCCCTGACGACCACAAACCAAGAAAATTAGACTAGCCTTTCCCAAGAGAGTCTTCATCATCTAAGTGGAAAAAAACCTGGCTGGAAAGGTCATCTACATTGGCATGGTCAGTCCCAGGTCTGTGCCCCACTGTAAAGTTCATAAGCTGTAGGAAGATGGACCACCTCAACAGTTTGGGATTTTTCCCCTTTCATTTGCATAAGCCATCTGAGAAGCCTGAGGTCAGCTTGAACAAGGAAGTGAGAGCCAAACAAATATGGCCTCAACTTCTTCAGGGACCAAACCACAGCAAAAGCTTCCCTCTCAATGTCACTCCAACGCTGCTCTCTGGGGAGTAACCCCCTGCTAATGAAAATAACAGGTTGGTCATGGCCATTATCATTGATTTGGGATAGGGCCTCTCCTAGCCCATGTTCAGAGGCATCTGACTGCTCTATGAACTGGTTAGAATAATCCAGAGCTTTCAGAATGGGTGCTGCGCACATTGCTTACTTCAGAGTGTCAAAAGCATTTTGACAGTTCACAGTCCAGTTTGCCTTCTTTGACATTTTCTTAGAGATCATTTCTGAAAGGGGTGCTACAATAGTATCATACCCCTTCACAAACCTCTTGTAGTACCAAGTCAAGCCAAAGAATGTCCTGACTTGTGTTTGGGTGGGTGGAGCTACCCAGTCCACAATTGTCTTGATCTTAGGTTGCAAGAGTGGAACTTGGCCTCCACCTACAAGTGTGGCCCAAGTATACAACACAGCCCTGCCCTATCTGGCCCTTGCTTTGCCTTGATATTGTGGCCTGCACTCTGCAGAGCCTCAAGGATCTTTCAATGGTGGATCAGGTGATCCTGCCAAGTGGAGCTATAGACAGCAATATCATCAAGATATGCTGTACTAAAAGACTACAACCCAGCAAGGACTTTATTCACCAATGTTTGGGAGGTGGCATGGGTATTCTTTAGTCTAAAGAGCATCACAGTGAACTTATAATGCCCATCTGGGGTTGAGAATGCAGATTTTTCTTTTGCTCCCGGGTCAGACCAATCTGCCAGTACCCTGATGTCAAATCAAAAGTCCTGAGAAACGTTGCTACCCCTAACCTATCAATCAGTTTGTCTGCCTTAGGAATTGGGTGTGCATCTGTCTTAGTCACTGCATTGTGGCCACTTTAGTCCACACAAAACCGCAGCTCTGGTTTTCCACCCTTGGAATGGGGTTATGGCACTTAAACAACTGGGGCCCTCAGGGGGTTCAATGACTCCTAATTCTAGCATCTTGCAGACTTCAGCTTTGATCTCTTTGACTTGGTCAGACTGCCTCTATATTTTATTTTTGGCAGGTAGGCTGTTCCCAGTATCCACATCATGTGTACACCAGCTTGTCTGGCCAGGGGTTAACGAGAAGAGTTCAGCATACTGCTGCAAGTCTAGCCTGCAGTCAGCTTGCTGTTGGGAAGACAGGGTGTCTGAAAAGACAACTCCTTCTACTGACCCATCTTCAGGGTTGTGAGAGAGGACGTCAGGGAGAGGTTCACTCTGTTCTTCCTGATCCTCTTCAGTGACGATCAGCATGGCCAGATCAGCCCTGTCATTGTAGGGTTAAGGCGGGTTACATGTATGATCCTTTTGAGGTTCCTGCAAGTGCCAAGATCCACCAGATAGGTGACCTCCCCTTTTCTTTCAAGGATGGGGTAGGGCCCACTCCAATTGACCTGGAGGGCCCTAGGAGGCACAGGCTTCAAATCCCACACCTTCTGCCCTGGTTGGAACTCTACCAGTGCACCTTTTTGGTTACACCAGAGCTTCTGGAGCTCTTAATTGGCCTCAAGGTTTTTGTGACGCTTTTTCCATGTATAACGCTATCTTTGAATGTAGGCCAACTACATAGTCCACTATGGTCTCTCCCAGTCCTCCTTCACTAGAAACAAAGGTTCCCTTACAGGATGAGCAAACAGTAGCTCAAAAGGGGAAAAACCTACTACTTCTGTGGTACTTCTCCGAAGGCGAAAAGCAGGCATGGCAAGGAGACAGTCCATCTCCTTCTGAGTATTTCAGGGAGTCCATTGATCATACCTTCCATGGTTTTGTTGAATTTCTCAACTACACCATTTGTTTGTGGGTGATAGGGGGTGGTGAACTTATAGGTCACCCCACACTCAGCCCACATGGCTTCCAGGTAGACAGACATGAAGTTACTTCCTCTGTCTGACACCACTTCCTTAGGAAAGCACACTCTAGTAAGTATACTAATGAGGGCTCTGACAACTGCAGGAGCAGTGACAGTCCTTAGGGGGAATAGCTTCAGGGTACCTGGTGGCATGATCCTTTACCACTAGTATAAATCTGTTCCCTTATGCTGTTGGAGGGCCCAGCATGCCAACAATGTCAATCCCTACCCTTTCAAAGGGAACCCCAACCACTGGAAGTGGAATTAAGGGGGCCTTTAGGTGGTTACCGGTCTTAACACTGGCTCAACAGGTAACACATGAGTTACAAAATTCCTTCACCTTCTAGGACATACCTATATGTCGGTATCAGTGGGTGACTAACCTATTCCAAGTTTTGGCCTGGCCAAAATGCCCACCTAAGAAGATATCATGTGCTATGGTGCGAAGGTGAGTAGGAACTCTCTACACTTCAGAGGGACTACCACTCTCTCCTATTGGCACCAGGTTTGGGGTCTCTGGCCTCAGTGTACAGAAGTCCCTTTTAACTAATAGGTTCGGTGGGTGTCACTGACATCTCCCTTTTCCTGATCAGCAGCTTGTTGTCTCAGGCTCTCAAGAGTGGGGCAGGTCTTCTGTCCCTGGCACAGATCTTCTCTAGAGCGTTCCCCTGGGCCTAGGAGCTTTGGCGTGTAAGGCTCAAGTTCCTGGGACTCAGTACCCTCTGGGGCTGACAAGACTTCCCCTGAGGAGAGGGGGCTTGTACTTGGGTCTGATTTGAAGTTGATTTCCTAGACTTCTGGCTTTTTCTCTCAAAGGGTTGGGCCATTATTCCAGGCTCCAACTCCTCTTTTTCACCCTGGGCTTTGCATTGTGCTCTTGTTTTTACACACATCCTTTCGAGTATGCCCAGCATAGCTGCATGGCTCTTTTTTTTCGGCCCAAGCTGAGAACTCCAGATCATTTCCTAGCAGATAGGCTACAGGAATCGCAGAGGATACCACCACCATCCTTTGGCCAGTAACCCCTCCCCATTCTAAGGACATCTTTGCCATGGGATGGATCTTAGTTTGGTTGTCAGCACTGATGACTGGAAATGTCTCACAAGTCAGATACTGTCCTCGGGATATCAGTTTTTTAGTCACCATGGTGACACTTGCACCTGTATCCGTCAGTGCTTTAACTTGGATCCAATTTATATGAGGTTGTTGTCTATATTTCTCCAGGTTATTGGGCCAGATAGCCGGGGCAGCTACATCCACCCACCCGCAGAGACTAAAGTTGCTTCAGTGAGCTCTCTGACATGGTCAGGGTTCACCTGGGATCCCATCTGGAGACCTACCACTGCAGGAACTGCAGGTGCAATAAGGGTAGCCTTTTTGGGACAGCTACAGTCTCAAGTTTGGAGCCCACTGACTTTGACATTTAAGCACTAAGCCTTCTTGGGATCCCCACCCACCCTGCAAGGCTAACGTTGCGTCAGTGAGCTCTCTGTCTTGGTCAGGATTCACCTGGGATCCCATCTGGAGACCTACCACTGCAGGAACTGCAGGTGCAATAAGGGTAGCCTTTTTGGGACAGCTACAGTCTCCAGTTTGGTGCCCATTGACTTTGACATTAAAGCACCAAGCCTTCTTGGGATCCCCACCCACCCTGCGAGGCTAACGTTGCGTCGGTGAGCTCTCTGTCTTGGTCAGGATTCACCTGGGATCCCATCTGGAGACCTACAAATGCAGGAACTGCAGGTGCAATAAGGGTAGCCTTTTTGGGACAGCTGCAGTCTCCAGTTTGATGCCCATTGACTTTGACATTAAAGCACCAAGACTTCTTGGGATCTCAGTTGTTACCCTGTACCCACCCTTAGACTGTGCATTGTCTCGGATCCACAGTCCTAAACCCGTTTTTGGGGGCCTTTAGAAGACTCTTAGTTTTAATCTTCAGACTGGTCTCCATATTTCCCTTGGGGAGGCTTAGCAACCCATTTCTTTTGGTCACCCCCATCATGAGTTGTCTTGGTTACCCTTGTCCTGACCCAGTGGTCTGCCTTCTTTTCCAGTTCTTGGGGAGAAGTGGACCTAGGTCGCCCAGGTAATGATGCATCTTTTCAGGAACACAGCTACTTAACAGATGCTCTTTCATAATATGATCATAAAGCCCATTATAGTCTTGCATCTTGTTACCTTTCAACCAGCCACCTAGGGTTTAGACTGAGAAGTCAACACAAACTACCCAGGTCTGACTCAGGGTTTTTCGAGTTTCCCTGAAACCTGATCCTGTACTCCTCAGCTATGAGTCCAGAGCCATCGATCAGGGTATCCTTGATGAGGTCATATGACTCCGCATCTGCCTCATTCAGTGTCTAAGAATAGCTCTGAGAGTAGAGAACCCCAATACCTTTGCACGAGTTTCCTCATTTTTCAAGCCCATCAACGGCTGTAATCCATTTGGTGATTTTACCATGCTCTGAATATTTGGGAACAATCCCTTTGGGGAACCTGGGGTCAAAAGCTTAATCCTTCTCCCTATTTAAAACTTTTCTGCTACCAGGAATGGGTCCTATGCCCATCTCAGCTCTTTCTGCCTCTATAGCCAAGAGTTGAGCCTCGAATTCTACCCTTTTTACTAGTATCTAAAGATCTGCATCTTCAGTCTCTGCTTCCTCTAGGACACTATCTGTGGTACTCACAGTGGAATTGCTGTAGTTGGGGTGTTGAGTTAATCCTCAACCTAGTCCACCTCTCCTTCCCCTGACTCCTCAGGAGTGTCATACCCTGCCATGAGTCAAGCTCTCTGCAAGCAACTGTTGCAGATGCCTTTTAGTGGGTCAAATGGTCAGGTTCGATGCTTGGCCTTAAGTTGAGTTAACTTGTTTCCTGTATGGGCCCAGGTTGAGTTCTTGGGATGGTCCTGCTGCCCCAGTCATGGTTTTACAGTAGTTTGGATCATTTTAGAAACTATACAAAAATCTTAAGCAAACTTCTAAAGGGCCTGACTAACTGAAATACTTTTTAAATGCTAAACAGTTTGGACTGGGGGACTTATCACAAGGCCATACCAGCTAGTTTAAACAACTTAGAAAAAGAAAATCGACAAAAATATTATTTTAGCTAAGGACAATTTGGATTTCTTAGTGGTTTCATTAATTAACCAAGTGGTACAGCAAATGCAAAGTCTTGTATCCCAACGCTGCACCACCAATGTAGGAAGCTAGCTCTTTATATAGTACGCCTAAAAGAGGAATTCTGTACAAAGAGTCCAGGTAATCCCTTATGAGTGGACAGGGGCTTGCTCTAGCAATCCCAAGGTGCTCTTTTAGGAGGTTGTGTGGTCGAGCAGCCGTAGGCTAATCTGAGAGGAGTGTTACGACATCTGCAAATACACACCGTCAAGGAATGGTACACACGACTCAATAAGGAGATCCAAACCAATTTATAAAAATAACCTGTAGCCTTACATATATATATACGATCAGGTATGTATGTTTCGAGATAGAAATACTTTTAGGTTTCAAAAGTCGACACTTGGTGCAATTTTCATAAGCGGCAATATTAAGCTATGGAGAAAAAACTAATACTGCATAAATGTTCTCTACAGCGACTTACGAGACCAATCTTCAGAACTTAAGGTAAGTAAATAGCAAGGTCCAAGGAAGCACCAGGAGGTCACCCCCAGCAGCACTAGGGCGCACGGATGAAGTGATTCAATACAGCGTTGGGTGCCCGATGTTAGTCAATGGGGATCAGTCGGTCGGAAAGATGCTGCATGTTTGGACTGGGTGGCCAGTCAGTCAGAAGCAACAGGGGGGCTCAGACCTCACAATGCTAGGGGACGTGGGGACACCTTAGGTCCACTTCCCTCGGGCCAGGAGCGACGGGTGCAGAGGTGTCTTGAGGCGTTGAGTTTATCACAGCCGAGTCACTCATAGTCGGGGTGCTGAACACAGAGGCTGCAGTCAAAGAGTCCCCTCCTGGCAAACCCAAGGTGGGCTTAGTCTCTGTAAGACAACGCCGGCAGCGTTGGCCCACTTCAGGTCAGGCTTGGCGCGATGGGTGCAGTGGTGCTAGCCGGTGTCAGGTTTACATGGTCCAGAATCCTCACAGTTCTTTATTTGGTACCAGCAAGGTGCAGGGGAACAGCTATGCTTCTCCACAGGAGTTCCTTAGTCCTGGCAGAAGTGCTGGCAGTCCTATCTGGTTTTTGGAAGCACAGCAGTTTGCAGGGTGAGTCAACTTTGGCACAACTGGCGGGAACAGCGAACAGGCCGGCAGGGCTGGTGCCAGTCAGTTGCTTCTTCCACAGTAGTTGCTTTTCGCGGCTCTTTAGTCCTTCTTCTTTTAGGTCGACAGGATCTGATTTCCTGGTGCCTGGGCCTCTCCTAATTAATCAATTTCGGGGCATTGGGAGAGTGTAGGGTGGTAACCAATGGGCTACTTACTCCTGGGGTCACTACACCCCCTATATGACACGTCCTGTAAAAATTGGGCATAACCCTGTCCCAGAGTTCCTAAGTTTGCCATCACCAAGATGGCAGACTTCTGATTATTGTATTCACTTCAGGTAGCCTACCTTAGTGGTGGAACTAGATTGAAGGAGAACACGCATTCCGACTACTAATTTTTCTGCCTGTCCAGGCGGCATATGGGCCCTGGACATGGGGGAATTGGCATCATCTCCTGTGAGGGAAGCCAGATTTTCATATCAAAGGCAGTGGGCTCTTTGAAGCACCCTGGCTTTGATTGCTAACTCTCAGGTCATCCTGTCGGAGGAGGTGTAAGCACCCGCTGCCCGAGCATGCTTTCTTCCTGACCTCCTGAGAGCAAAGGCCCTGGGGGTCAGAAACTCGTCTCTGGTGGCAGGATGGTTAAGACCAGTCAGCACACGGGTAGTTGGTAGATTTTCATGGGCCACCTCTAAGGGCCCTCTCAGTACATGTATTAATAAATCCATCAATTGAATCAGTGTGGGTTTATTAATACGAGATGTTTGATACAAAACATCTTTGGTTTCAGTGAAGCCCTCATGTAGCTGTGGAATTTGTTTCACCAGTGTTCAGCACATGTACTTAAAATGGCTTCCCTGGTCACTTGTACTAGCAGCAATTGATCTGGTCAACGCAGGGGCATAACTGCTCAGGCAGATATGTCCACACATGCAGCATAGTGCACCCTACCTTAGGGCTGGAAATCTTGCGTAAGGGTGATTTACAGATACTGCACGCAGTGTCTGTACTCATGGCACACAGGACTGTGTGCCATGTCGTGTTTCCACTTTTGTCTGCACCAAGACATGCAGCCTGCAGTGGCATTTTATATGTGTTTGGTGAGGGGTCTCTTATGGTGGCATAATACATGCTGCAGCCCTTAGGGACCCTCTTTGCTAACCATGCCCGAAGTACCTGGGGTACATTTACTAGGGACTTACAGGGGTGCAAAACGTCTTGCCAACTGGGGGAACAATTATACAGTTTTGGGAAAATGATCTGGCACTGGGGACCTGGTTAGCAGGGACCTAGTGTACTTCCAGTCAAAATTACATTGAATACCATGCAAAAAATGGGGGTGAGCATGTCAAAAAACGACACTTACCTACACCACCTCAAAGTATTGATCACCTGAAGATGTGCAGGACAAAAAAGTAGAATCCAGAAGAGGCATAGGGTGCTTTGATAGTGGTGATAATGGGGTTGTTTAATGAACAAATTGTTATGACAGAAGTGTAGCAGGAGACTGTGTCAAGGGGAAGCACTATTGATGAAGTTGTAGACATAAAGATAAACCTGTTGTATAATATCAGACTGCCTGCATGTTGTCTGAAGGGGTGTAGCAGATATGAGAATGAATACTTAACTGAGAACAATTAATTCAATGACTAAATATTGAAGACAGGCTAAAAGTAGGAGTGCATGTGCACCCTACATCGCAATGTATGGGAACTGATTTGTCATAATGGTGAGTGTACTTTGCCAGGGTACTCAGTTGAGGAGGAACTGAGGACAACTCAGGGATCAGTTAAGGAGTATCCACTAACGGAAAGGGAAGCTTATGGGCGTTCTGTGGCTGCCTGGTCAGCCTTCCCCTATGTATGTGATCACAGTGTCAATGGCTCTTTCAAATTAGGTGCAAGGTCTTGGTTCATGGTTGAGTGATCATCACACACACGTTAAAGTGTGCACTATCTGATCATGAGTGACTTTGGAGAGCTAATACAGTTATATTTCAAATCTAGAAAGGTGTTGTGTTTAGCACAGTGATTGATCTCTTATAAGATGTCCTCACTTCTGTAAACATCTCAGTATAGCTGGAGATTTTTGCTAGAAGCAGCTCCTACCTGCTTGACAGAAGCTACTTCGGTGGACAAGTTCTGCAACAGCATGTAAACCTTTTCAACATGGTGGAACTGCCATCATAAATGTGGGTGCATTAAATTAGTATTTTAGAGTGTGATGATTAGGTTCATTTCTTAAGTGCTTCAGTCCTGGGAGTATGGGGCAATGAACGGAAGAAAATGAAAGGTAATCAAGTTTAAGAGTTTTGAAAATGAAGATAAAATATATTTTTTTAATTCACTTGGTTCATTGCCGACTAATGATAAAATGGGGCATGAGTATAACGAAAGAAATCCGTAAAGCCAATAAAGTGTATAAAGTTAATTTAGACTGTAAGTTAGATGACATGAGATTTTGATAGGGATATTTGATTCAGTTCATAAAACTTTATGCGACTAGTTCAAAACAGCCATAAAAATACATGAAACGTGATAAACACTGTATAGAACATATCCTGATAGCCGTACAAAAAAAGCAATATCTAATTAAGCCTGTAAAGCACATTGAGGTAATAAATGAACCATCATCACCATGTGACCATAACATGATTCTAAAATCACGGACCCACTAATACTTAACACTTTTCCTCAGGTTAATGGCCTTCAAGATAAAAAGAGCAACATAAAACACACAAAGGGATCATTTAATGCAAGCAAATGGTTCAGTGCAGCTTTACAAGATCTAATGTTCTGGGCAACAAGAATAGGTTTGAGATTAAAAAAAATATAAACTTCCGATAAAAATTACAAAACAACAGAAAGTGCATTGTGCTTTGGTTACTCTGACTGTCACATGGACAAAGGGTCGTATCTGAGAACAAGACTTCATGTTAGGAAATGCCACTAAATGATGCACAATACCAAATCTGAGTCTTGTCAGAACAAAACTGTGTTGCATATTAGTGACACAAAATAAATAACTTCTACAACCCTCCTCTGGAGCGAGTGACATGTAGAGGGCGACTGACTATTTCTTTCTTTCAATGCACATTCACCGTTCCAGTCTGTGCTGTCAAAAGGTTCCTTTAATAACTTTCTTAGAGAGTGTTAACAACACCTGGATGGGGTCTGGCCATATGGACAGTTTAAACAGTGTACTAAAGTTAATTAATATAGGCTAGCCAAGGGATAGGAGAAACATTATTCAGGGTTAAGCAGTCTCAAATGAGTAATTTGGTAAAGCTGGTTTCATTTTTTGCCCATAATGAAAGCCATAGTAGCAAGGGTCTTGCCAATAGTATGTCCTCCAGATCCTGTAGGCCGACATGCAATCACAGTTGAGGCAGAAGCTGGCAGACATAATAACTGCTTTAGAAAACTATTTTCAAAACACTGGTAGCCAGTTTTTAACCTGCTCTTTTGGAGGCAGACTGCATAAGGAATTGTTAGCTATATGCTTGCTTAAAAAGGGGGATCTTAAATATCCCCGAATTTTATTATGCTCCTCCTGAACCTAGTCAACAACCAATACCGCTAGAGTTTGTCTGACTTCTATTGCCTGTTTATACCTGAGGACCACTAAACGATGTATGATGTTTTACGTTTGTACTTGGAACACGCTCATAGTGAGCACAGTTAGCATTAATGTTGATGTTCCGATATTCAAATGTCCAAACCAAATTCTGATGAGTATGACTGAAACTTATGACCCAGAAGTCACATTAGTGTCTCTTTTCAGGTTATTATTCACATTAATATTTAGCAGCCATGTTTTCACTTACCTGAACCCATTATGTACCTTGATCCCCCGCCTTGCTGATCCAAGTTGGCCAAGTCATTTCTCAGATTTGACCTACAAGGGTAACACCTCAGAATTAATGTGGATGCACCAGACAGTTTCAATTGTAAATATTATTTCATTAAAGCTTAAAAAAACAGGTTTGACACAATGTTGTGCTCATTATGGCCTGCTTACTTTGGCAATGCCATGTTTTTCGTAGCAGTAGTCACAACAATATAAGCAGATTCCCCTCTAAGGACGGTAATTTAGAAATGTTTACTGGCATGTTAGACTATTCCCAAGTTTCTCTGTCCAATATCAACGGCTTTACTCCTATACACATTTGTATGGTAGCTTGTCATAGGCACTGTTTAGTGAATTGGCGAAAACAAGGACAGAACGCTGTAAATTGGAGTTGACGCTGAGAAAAAGGTGGCAGAAGCCAGTAAGCTAAGTTCTCAGTCTGGTATTTAAAGCATTAATAACTTACAAAGCAGAGCAGCTCTCTTGTAGAACAACGCCAAATTACAAAGGTGAAAACTTAGGGGGAAGATTTAGAAATGCTGAAAGAATGGTTAAGAAGATGGCATGCACCTCTAGAACTGATATAGCGAGGAGTGGGATATGGTATGATCTTTAAAAGTTTACAAAACCAGAGAAGGAACTTAAGTTATGTATCGAAGTGGATAAACAATGTAAATGTGGGGTAAGGCACAAGCTTGTTAACAAGTATAACAAGTATACATTGGAAGAGTAACATATTACTTGCACAGCTGAACAGACAGTAACTTGGAAATAGTATTTAATACGATAAACTAAAATAACAAATGACTGTGAGGACTTAGAAATCTTTGGTAATCACTAGCCACCAGAGAAAATACAACAGACTGGCACCAGTAAGTGGCAAGCTCCATTATTAGCATCCGAATTTAAGAAGTGCTACTTGTGGAAAACTAGAGAGCCTTTGAATATTGATTGGAAGTGCGTGAGAAACATTGATGGCAGAGTTGAAAATGACAACTACCTCTGCTTCAGCGTCTCTTTTCTCTAGGTCTGTACTGCTGGCGTTCACTGAGAAGTGTGGCTTTACATAGGTTCAATTGATATTTGGAAGGTGGTGGGGTAGGGAAAAAAGGGTGATAGTCGACCGTCTCTCATGTGAGGATGTAACCTGTACTTGGCTCTCCAATGATAGGTTATTGAGCCCACTGTTGACATAGAGCTTAAATGGAGCAATCCTTAGGTAGATTTAATGTCGCCTATAAGCCTGCTAATATAATGCACAGCTACTCAGTGTGCATATAGTGCGTCTATCTATCAGTAACTGAATTCCCTGCTTATCTTTTTGGGTATGCTTTCAGTGTAATTTTGCTCCTCATGCAATTTCATTATCATGAATCTTGCTAGTAGCTTGCAACAGAGCACTGATTTCTCAGACCAGGCTGGATGTGTTAGGGGAGAGTTTCCCTGCAAATGACCCTAGTTGCAGAACAGGGACCATTATGGATAGAGCCAAAAAGAGGAAGGGGTTGTAATGACTTGTTTATAAACATAGTCATATCAGCAGTCTTCATAGATGTAAATGAAATTCAAAAGCAGAGCGGAGTCATGAGTAAATCCTTCCATTGTTCTTTCAGCCATACAGAACAGGTTCTTATATTACAGTTTGAAAGTGGACATCTGTGGAATCTCTATGAGCTGGTAAGCAACTCTTCCCGTGTATACCTATAGTTCTCTGTTTTCGAACAAGACTTATAAAAGGTGGAGTGCTGGGAGACTTCCACGTTTCCGCTTCCTTCAACAGCTTTCATTTTTACTTGAAAGGGTTAGTGAAATCGCAATCTCTTTACCTTAATGCAGTCACCACAGTCAATCAGGATGGTAGTTCCTGTTAAAGGATGGCACTTTTTTCAAGCACAGTATCAAAAGAGATTTTGAGCTTTAGGCTAGGAACCAGTGGATCCATAGTGGTGACTGAGGAAAGTCCCTGCACCATCTGGCGAGCTGTGCCATCTTGTCCCTTTTGTGTAATTTTCAGACCTTTTCTGTGGATTTTCCCTCATTGCGCTTTACAATCTGCGAGTACACTGAAGATGTTTTCTTAACTTTTTAATTCCACTAGGAACTGTGGGCCATAGGTACCACCAAAGTGCACCTGCACGCACAGTAAGAAGTGACTTATGCCACCTCACCAGGTTGTGGGGAATGTCAGATAAGATCCTATAAATGGGCACTGGATTTTTTTAACCAGCCTACATGCGCCTTTACTCTCATTAGCAAGATATAGATTTTGAACATGGTACAAACATTGATTGGTCGTGGCTACCTGCCTGATCCCCTGATATCAACTGGTAATGCAAGACCAGTTCTGGAGATCTGTCTGGACACTAGCAGAGAGGGATATCTGAGCAGCAGAGCAGGAATAAGGTTCTGGAAGGTACTGCTTACGCACCTTGGCTGGAAACAAGAGCAATACTGAGCAGAATGCCAAGTTCCAAAGATATTCCTGGAAGAAAGGGAAGCTTTCCTGCAGCAGTGAAAAGATGAGCTGGCCCCCGAGTAAGATATCAAGGGCACTCTCTAGCCAACTTGAGGAAGTTACCAGTATGGGAAGACACATACTTTCTGAATCAAGGGCATTTACCTTGCAAGAGAGTCCAAACCCTGTCGAAATGCCAAGACTACAAGTGGGGTGAGTCTGCACCATCCCCTGGCCTAAACCCTATCAAGGCTTACTTTGTGAGCAGCTGTATAACCTATCCTTAAGCCAGAGGGTGACATAAGAAGATATGACCTTTCACCCTGGGTCTGAGGTTAATATTGCACTAGCTGAGAACGTGTGCACTAATTCCAGAACCTGTTACAGAGATATCACCATTTAAAGGCACAACTGGACACTAACCCTGGATCCTAGCTTTCTAGCTGCAAGTGGGAACCAGTTTTTTTTAATGAAAGCTCTTCATTCTTTGGGTACCTCCACCCCTGAAAAGAATGGCTGTGAAAAACTGTTCCAAAGAGGTTGTCCTGAAGTTTGATACCAGAAGTACCCAAGCCAGGGGGGCTAACCCAATCCCATCACCGGCGATCCGACCATTGAATTAAACGACTTTGGAGGACAGTTGGAACTATAAGTATTGTCCCCCTGGTCTGCGTTCAGTACCTGGTTACCGATCTTTGGAACCTGAGGATATCTGCTAAGCAGATTCTGGGAAATTACTTCGGAAACCAATACTTTGTTACCATGATATCATCATTTGCCTGTGGATAGGAATCACAGTCTGTGTTTGGGTTGTAGACTTTGTTTTTAAAACAAAATTATGCACTGTGAAATCCTAACTCTTTTTCTTTCTTTTATATATATTGTTTTGTTTACACCAATGTTGTAAAAGGAGGACAATTGGTCAGTGATATATCACATGTATGAATGTGATCTGCCCCTTCCATTCATGTAAGAAGTTAACAAACCCATCCCTAAACATCCCTGTTTGGGATATTTCCACTGCAACCTGTTTCTGGTTATGAAAAGAGCTAGAAGCTAGCATTAGATTGGCTGTGAGGATTATACATCAATGTTATACATGACTTTAAGGTTCTGTACTGTAGTTACTTTGCTATGAGAGGACAGCTTTGGGTTCCCTCTTTCACTTGTGCTCCCCCATTTTTTTTCAAGTGAAGCTTGATGTACCTGTCTTTTACCTGAGCAGTGGAAGCTCTGCCAAGGCGATCTGCAGTTTGGCCTCCCTGGTTCGAGCATTGTAACGAAATATATGTAAAACAACCGTATATCGATCAAACACCTTCACTCCCCAGGCTTCTTCAAGTTCTTTCTGGAAAAGAAGAGAAAAGAAATATGAAAAATTTGAAATGTGCATTACAACTGAGAAAACTCACAATAGACGTGTGCTTGGGTTGCAGCAATATTAAGAGTCAGGCTATTCTTAAAAGTGAGAACTGAGAGAAATACAACATCCTAGTTGACTTTGAAACACTAAACAAAGAGGTTGGCCGAAACAAGTATACATCAAGTCTCGGCCACTGCTTTGCGCCAGACCATGAGCAGCAGCAGCTCCTACCCCCCCCATATTACACAATTGACCCATCTTAAAAATAAAGTTGCAGTGATGCATTTCCCTAGGGACCATGAAAAGCTACACTACAAAGGGAATTTTACATAATCGACTCCTTTCTAACAACATGACCTATACTACAAATCTATACATTTATAGACAAGGACAGTAAAATTAAAAAACTCTTCCTTCCCTTGATCTCACCAAGCACTTCAAATGGTGTGCTAGGAATTTCACTCTATACATGACATCTACTGAGATTCTCTAAAGAAGCTCACAGGGGGTTAGGTCTGGGGAGGCCAAATACTTTTAAGTTTGCAAAAATACATAAAGAGAGCTTTAGGTTCACCCCCTTCAGCCCCTGCTTTGAAACAGCATCAGTTCTATCTTGGGTCAGCTTAGAGGGCTTTTCTGTCTCATATCACAGTGTTTGAGTCATAGGTGTAATATTCCACCCAGGGAGGGATTCCATTGCAAATGCATGAGGTGCATTGCTAAATGCAGAAGACTGCAAAATGCAACATTTTTGTATTAATATAAGCATGTAAAAGCATGATAATTCTTGATCGGTCTAATTTTTAAAGAACATTTTTGGGGAAAAAATTCAAAACAAGTTATTAAAAAACGAGAAAATGAACTCCATCAGAGAAAGGGTGCAAACACTGTAATAGTGTGTTGTTCCATTACAAGTGACAAATGTTGGAATTCTGTAGGTATTATGATGTTGGGCAGGAAGTGGTGCCACCTGCTGGACAGCGAGCCCACTAAATTGAAAGAAGACTTTCTATTTGACATGTTTGTGTACCCATTCTGAGTACCACTCTTCTCAGAAGGCATCCCAGCAGGAGAAACAATTGCCTGCTTGTCCTCCTGCATGAATGGACAGAATCACATGCAATACAGTAGCAGCTGCTGCTGACTGTCTGAGCCCTCCCAGCTTCTGAGCCTAGGCATAGAAGGCTGGGAACAGAAGACCCCCACCCAAATACTAGCTGGAGATAGAACAATGCACGTTTCAGTATTCCCACTGCACAATGGCTGCTTCCAGGGGGTTTGTCTTCTTCAGCCACACAGCTTTTGTTTCCAGGCTGTGGCATGCCACGGAGTACCCACAATGTGAAAGGTCAATGGGTGTTCGCGCCCTGGGGCTGCTTTTAAAGTTGGTGGCTGAGAGAACATCCTGTGCAGGGCACAGGTATACACATGATCTGAGAAATTCACTACTTGATACTAGCACAGCGCAAGGACAATCCATACGGACATAACCGTTGTTGCTGAAGTGTCTAGTTGATTGTGTGCCTGAAGAGCCTTAAGTGGATTTCTTTGCCTTCCTTTGGATTTCCTTTTTATCATCTTTCCACATCTTTCTCTCTGACTATATCTATAGGACTCTGCTCTGGCTCTAACGCTCTTCTATCTCAATGCTTTCTATTTTATTATTTTCCATGCAACCCTTTGTATCTCTTAACCATCATACCATTCTTTAATGCTCTCCCTTCCTCCCACTCTTTCTCTCTGTTGATCACCCTATTCCTATTCTAGTTGCTGCCCTATTTGCAACAGATGTTCTTTATGAAATGTATTTTCCACAAGCACATCCACTATTTAAACGATTTGTTATGTTAATTGAATTTATAAGAAGCGCGCAATTACCCTTGGGTGTCCTGGCGCTAAGTTCAGCCTAAACGTTTGTCGGCGCGGTTAATGAGAGAAGAACCAGGTCTTCAGACCCCTTCTGAAGGAGAGAAGATTATCAACATTCCTCAGGTGAAACAGCAGTTCGTTCCAGGCCTTGGATGTGCAGGTAACAAAGCTCTTTCCTCCCCAGCTGGCTTTCTTGAAGGTGGGTATTTGAACATATTTGGCTCCCACGGATCGCAAGGTTCTAATGGGGGTGTACCATTTGAACCTTTGCCTCAGATGGTCGGGGCTGATACCATTAAGGGCCTTAAAGGCTATACAAAGGACCTTAAAACAAACCCTTTGTTTCACCGGAAGCCAATGTAACCGAATAAGTTCTCCTCGGACCGAAGCAAATTTGGGTGTACCTGACAAAAGTCTAACAGCAGCATTTTGGACTATCTGAAGCCTATTGAGAAGTTGTTTTGGGGCATTCAGGAAGATGCAATTGCAGTAGTCCAAGCGTGACATTACCAGAACTGTGACTACCGTCCTGAAGTTAACGTCAGAGAGATAGGGTTTTATTTTCCTTAAAGTTCATAAAATCAGGAAACAGGACGATACAACTGAGCTAATGTGATCACAAAAAGTCAGTCAATTGTCGACTGTTACTTGTAGGGTTTTCACTTTAGGGGTGGGAACAGGATGGTTTCCCATGTCTGTTGGCCACCAATCTGGGGTCCAAACATGAGCGTTGTTACCAAAAACAATCACCAAAGTTTTTTGGGAATTCAGTTTTTAACAATTTACCGACATCCAACGTGCAACAGCCCTCATGCAGTCATGAACACGAGCTCCTGTTTCTTTTACCTGACCGTCTTTGAAGGATAGCACAATTTGAGTGTCGTCGGCATAAGAAGTCAACTGATATCCTTCTCAATGGAAGTCACTTCTCCATAAGATATGTAAAAAAGAAAATTCATGATTATAGGTACTAAGGAGTCCTTTCGATATTTAAATGTAGTATTTGTTGTTTGTTATTCTGACTTTCTGATGCGCACAGACCGAATATGTGATGTTTTTCCGCATACAAATAACCTGCATACCATCACTCCGCAAAAATGATTCCGCAAAAACTATCACTCCGCAAATTAACACAACGCAAACTTTTACAACGAATATGCCTTTACCACGCATGCCTTTACAACGCAAAGGCATGCGTGTTAAAGGTATACTCATTGTAAAAGTTTTAAAGGTAAGTGAGTACCCTGCAAAAAACACTAACCTACACTACACAAACACTACCCTACACTACACCAACACCAAAACACTACCCACTACCCCACACTACCTTACACTACACTAACACTACCCTAAACCCTAAAAAACTACCTACACTACACAAACACTACCCTACCCTACACCAACACTACCCTAAACCCTAAAACACTACCCTACATTACACATACACTACCCTACACTACACAAACACTACCATAAACCCTAAAAAACTACCCTTTACTACAAAAAGACTACCCTACACTACACCCACACCACAACACTACCTTAACCCTTAAAACACTACCCTACACTACACATGCACTACACTAACACAACCCTAAACCCTAAAACACTACCCTACATTACACATACACTACCCTACACAAACACTACCCTAAACCCTAAAACACTACCCTACACTACACAAACACTACACATACACTACCCTACACTACACAAACACGACCCTGAAACCTAAAACACTACCCCCTGCATGACTCTACACTACAGAAACACTACAACACTACCCTAAACCCTAAAACACTACCCCCTGCATGACCCTACACTACTCAAACAGTGCAACACTACCCTAAACCCTATAACACTACCCCCAGCACGACCCTACACTACACAACCACCACAACTCTACACTACACTAACACTAGACTACATTACACAATCACTACCCCAGCACGACTTCCCCACGCCTAAAGAATTAACCCAAACCCTCTTACCTCTCTCGTCGTCGTCGTTCCACACTCCTCCTGGTTCCATTTTCTTGAAGTCTATTATTTTTTCACAACGCATGTGCATTTACCATACATGCCTTTACAATGTAATTCGTTGTAAAGGCATGAGTGGTAAATGTGCATGCGTTGTGAAAAAATGTGGAGTGATGGTATGCGAGGTCAATGACCTCGCGGAGTAATGGTATGCGGACTGAAAGTCCACGGACAAAAAGATTCGGAGTAACCGTGCCGTACCGGTCTTAATAGGTGAGATGCCTGTCATTTCCTTCAATAAAACAATGTGCCAATCTGTTAACTTTCAACTACACAACTGGAGAAAGATGAAGTCAATTCCAACAAAACAATTGAGAACGTTCAACTTCCGATACAGTTGAAGCTAGATGGCGAAAACGTAATTATAGCAAAAATCCCTAAGTCAGCTTTTGGCCATCTAGAAAGCAGACTAGGCACACCATTTAGACTGGCGGATGACGTACAAACATTCCTCCAAGTGCCTTCCATTTTGCTCTTTTTATACTGCCAAGATTGTGATGGATTTCTTGGTTTACAAAAGAATTCTTCTTAAGCTTCCACAAGCTCTTGCCTCCAAATTGGTAATGCCTGGAGGACTTAGCACTTGCCACAGCCAATGCCTTTTGGAGCAGGAGATCCTCGGGGTTTGGAACCAGAAGACAAATTCATAATCTTTGGCCAGAGTGGCTGCAACAGCCTGGAAATCCTTTCCAGTCATTCCAACTCTTTCTACATACATTTACTTAATAAAGAAATAAAAGGCTTATTTTTCCCCCTCACTTAAGTTAATTGATTTTCTACTTGTCTGCTTCCTGCACACAATTTCTTTTTTTAAACATTTCTCTTTTAGAAAATTGTATTATTTAGTTTCTAGTTAATTTTTGTTATTCTAAGTGTATGACTTTTTTTGTAAAGCGATCTGAAGCCTTTGGCAAAATCCACACTCTCGAAATAGGATCGGGGGAGAATATAAAATACAGAGGCCTTTCATTGTGCACTTAAACCAAGAACAGAGCTGGAAAAGATGTTTTTTAAGGCCTTGAGTTCGTTTTGATTTTCTCAGCCATTCCCTTAGCCTCCTTGCCTATTTTTCAGAAAGAATGCTATTTTTATACTTAATTAGACCTAGAACAGATAAGATTGTTCATCTTAGACTCCAAACCAAGAATAATTATAAATCCACACCACAATGGTAGAATAAAACAAAACATTTCAGCATAAAAATGTCACTTCAAACTCAAACGTGCTGCTGCTCCCGTCAATCTCATCAATATCTTTGACTAGGGTAGAAATATATGCTTAAAATCATCTCTCGTCACACAAGGCATTGGCACAAGTAGCAAAAATGTATGCTTCATTCCCTACCGATGTCACTGCAGAAATTCTTTCTACATTCAGGAAGACGGAGGTTAACTGAGGCAATCCTTTCACCTTCTCTAGAAAAAAAATAATATAGTCAGTGCTTGGATTGATAGACAGCACACATTTAGATTAACAGACCAGATGTATGCATTCCATTTTATTTGTATATCAGAAAAGTAATTTACACAGATCACATCCTACTTTTGATCTACACCAATGAGATAAGATCCACACGAGGTTAATTCGAACCATAAAAAGCAACACAATGATGTAATACTTTCACCAAGTGCAGAACCTCATTTCTAATCCACCAGGCCTTTCCCCTTAAGAGTCTTCCACTGTTTCCTTTAATTTGTTATGTACCACACTCGACTCTGAATGTATTTTAGAGGCATTCAAGAGGATTGACAGATACCCTTCAACTGTGTCTCTTATTAAGGTGTGTCATATTTTACTGTAGGCAAAATAGTGATGCTGGGGGTGGACCACAAATAAAGTGCAGCACTTGGTGGCTTAAAGCACCCAAGTTTCCCTCATTACTGAAATAATCACCATGTAATAGGAGATTTCCCTATTATTGGCAGAGACGGCTGCTTAATTTACTGTCCAATCCTTTTAAACGTGAAGTAAAAGTAATGGGGTTTTAACATGCACCACTTGCTCTGTATACACCTGATTCCACCAGATACTGCAGGCAAACGTATTCAGGAAATCCCATAGCACAAAGAGAAATGTGCTTGGAAATGTCATGACATACAGCTTTCAGTGAAAGCGAGCTAAGCGGTGTCACACCAATTCTTTTAAGAAACCCTACGTCAGCAAACAACCAAATCCAACATGCTGAAACCCCTACCCAATCAACGCATACACCACACTCAGTCACCCTTTTTATGTATTTATTTATGCAAACACTTGAAAGCACGCCACTAATTACTGATTCCATTAGTAGAGCGTGTCAGCTTCATTATTCAATCAAACTCCTAAGAACGTAAAATGTTCACTTACCCCTGTGTAAACCTTAAAGTAAAACTTTGTGAATTAAAAAGGTAACATACGACTGTAATCACTGTGATATGGATTTACTCCACTTGTGGTTGACATTTGGCAAAATGTTAGAATTCCTGGGGATGCACCAATGGATATTGACTGAAATGACTGCCAATTGAGTTCCCTGCTGGCTATTTTACTAGTGTGCCCTCCTCTTAGTAGAATTTGAGTGACTTGTCACCCATTACAGCTAGAACAAGCAGCCATGCCTCCTTGCATGCACTGGTAGCCATCTTTCTCATACTGTCTGTATTCACATTCTGATATATTGTAATGAAATTAAAGAAAGATTTGAAAAGTGTCAAAGGTAATCTCCAATCGTCATGGTATCCAGCTGAAATGTAGAGTTTTTTTTTAATGAAACATGCAAGTCAATTAACTTTAACAACAGAACTTGTAAACATGTCCAACTGCCTCTTTTGCAATCAATGTGTGGTTGTTAGGCCTGCATCATATAATAAAAGGTAACTTTGGGCCTACCTGGGGATTTGAAAATACTCCTGCACCTGGTACAAGTAATTTCTTTAATGGAACGGAATGTAAATATGCCTTATAAAAAGAAAAAAAACACTTTTACTTTCTCAGGACTCTTACCTGTCAGTGTCTGGAAGTTCCCTTTTCCAAATATGAGTTTGCTGTCTGGAGTTTTTGTTGAAAGAATCAGTGTATCTACCACTGTCCAGCTGGGAAGACTGTTTACAAGTGCCACTGCTTCCGCGAGCTGCAGTTGTGCTATATTAAAGAAATCAACATAACCAGATTAGTTTACAATCCATAATGCCACAGTAGAAGTGCTTCCTTTACTACCCATGATGAACATAGGTATTTCTACAATATGACGTTATGATCCATTATGGTTTCAATATTTAATCAAGTAATAAATGTGCCCCAAATGAGGAATCCAATTGTAAAAAGTACCTTGGTATAACATTTGCTGCAAATGAAAGTTATAAAACCTTCCAATGGGTTCGCATAGTTTGTGTTCCTTTTTAAAAATTTGCAGCAACTGTTATACCAAGGTACTTTTTGCAATTGGATTTCTCATTTGGGGCATATTGATTATGTCATAAACTATTGAGCATCAAAATGTTTCTAATTGGATGGCTCAATGACAGGGAGGAGCCATTGGTATAAAACAACATCAGTTGCCAAGAAGTGTTTCAATTGACGGTGGTACCCATGATTAAGGTCTGGTGACCAAAATGCATAGGGGAGGCACGAGTTGTTTCGTGTTCCAGCATGAATACATCAAGATTTGAATATGCAGTCGAGTGCGTCCCCATTCCTTTCATGGGAATTGGAGGAATAGGCTGCTCACACTGCTAGACAAATACATTGAAAAAAAGCTGTGGGTGACCAGGGTGGGTCAGAGGATGGAGATAGATCGATCGATCGATAGTAGATAGACAGATAGGTTCTGACCTTTTGACAAAGCCACTAGGTCTGCCTTACTAAAAATGACACCTTTTTAGATTGGTTGAATAAAACCTCATAAATTTACTGAAAAAAGAAAAAGGTCAAAGTGACTTTATAGTTAAAACGAAAATGTCAGTTAAAACGTAATGTCTTCAACTACAAAAAAATACTCTGAAATTCAGCAGTTATTCCTAACTGAAATACCTACAACTCGCACCCTCACCATGCACCGCATTTAACCTAACCTAGTACATCACTCATAACATGTTCTATGACATTATTTTTTTTAACTCTTTTTATTGATTATGCTCAAGGTCTCATTCAATGTACAGCAGTGATCAGCAGAAATATAGAACAACAGTACATATTACTTTCACAGTAACTCCAGTAGCGGAAAGGACAGTTAATGCAATCAGCTTTATCCGCCCGCCCGCTCAGCCTGGTATCTGCGCCAAGGGCCCCTTTTTCCCTTTCTTGACACATACTCTGGATTTATAGACATGCTCCCATTGGGGGGGGCGACCGCGCCCCCCCAGTTGCTGGCTATGTTTCGTTTCACCACTCCTGCAGTTGTAGCTAGCCAGATTTCGTTATATCTGGACCAGTCAGTAGCCCCTCTAATCATTAGCAGCAACCACCTCCGATCCACCGGCACTGACGAACCCACCACCAACGCCATTGTTTGTGCAGCTTTGGTCCAGAAGGGCACTATGTGCGGACAGTCCCACAGTATATGGAAGAAGGTCCCCTCCCCCTGACATCCTCTCGCACACAAATGAGACAAGCATTTCCCCCAGCGGAACAGTAGAGTACGCGAATAATACACACAATGCAGTATTTTCCGTTGCACCAAACGGAACCGGATCCTAAATCGCTATTTCACAGAGACTCTGTAATGCATCCTGCCAGTCCTCATCTTCAAGGCTGCCGATGTCACCCTACCACCTCTCCCTCAGGGTCGCCAGAGGGTCAGGCTTTTTATTAATGAGCTTGCGGTAGATGGTTGAGGTAGGCTTGTCCGGGATAGGGTCAAGAAGGAGTCTGTCCTCAAGTGGAGAGTATTCTGGGAGCGCTACGTCCGTGTGTATGCATGTTCGCAGGGCATGGGAGAGGCGTAGATAATGGTAATGTTGGGAGTCGTGCAGTCGGTACTCTTTTTAGGGATAGGCAAAAGATCTGGGAGCATTCCCCTTCCACACATCGCCCATGTAGTTGATCCCAATGGGCCTCCAGCCCTTGAAGCCAGTCAGTCTGGACACCTCGACCAGCTGGTTGCCAGACCAGAGTGGGGTTGTTCCCGTAAGGGTACCCGCCCAACCCAAGAATTGATTAGCCTCCCTCCAACACTGAATCACCACCCCTGTATGTGACGGCAGGTCCATACATCGCTTGCTTGTGTACAAGAGAGGTTCACAACTGCCCCCCGGCATGACATGTCTATCTACCTTGTAGGCCGGCTCCGACCTTGCTGCTTAGACCCAGTCATTAACCACCTGCAACTGTGAGGCCCAGTAGTACAGTTGGACGTCCAGGAGGGCCAGCCCCCGTCGTACACCCCCCTGGTGAGCTTTCGCATCGCTATCCTCGGGTTCCCCCTGTCCCATAGCAGCGTCCGCACTTACGAGGATATGCGTTTAAACACCCCACCGGGGATTGGGTAGGGAGAGTTTTGCAGTATATAAAGCAGTCGGGCAGTGCCAGCATCTTGAAAAGCGCAGCGCGCCCCATCAAGGAGAGAGGCAAGGAACGCCAATGAGCGACATCCGAAGCCAATCACGCCAGGTGGGGCTCAAGATTCCTGCGAAAGAACTCCGCTGTCCCTGGTCACATACACCCTAAGGTATTTAGACCCCTCTCCAGCAATCGAGGCCTAGCATCGCGACGGGATCCTCGGGGGAGGGCCAGGAAGGGGATAGATCAGCAATTTGGGTAAATTAATCGTATATCCTGAGTAGCTACCGAAGAGCTCAGACAGGTGCTATGGAGTGGCAGGGCCTCGCCATATAGAGGACAATATCATCAGTGTGTAATGATATACGCTCCTCCCACTCGCCCGTAAGCGACAGCCCCCAAAATGACCTGTCGCGTCGGATCCAATGAGCCAAGACAAAAAGAAGAGGGGAAATCGGGCACCCCTGCCTAGTGCCTCTGCGCAAGGGGAACTCCCCGGACGTAGCTCCGTTCACCCTCACTCTTGCCATCGGCTGTTCGACAGTAGGCAAACCCAGCTGCAAAACACCGGCCCGAAGCCTAAGTGCTCCAAGACTCAGGTAGGGCCATTCTATGCTATCAAAAGCCATTGATGCGCCCAGCGCCATCAACGCTGTTTGAGTCTCGTCCTCCCTCTCAGTCATGTATAGAACCCCATATAACCGACACAAGTTTAGTCTAGTGCTCCTGTGCGGCATGAACCCGGATTGATCGACATGCACCAAATCAGGCAATACCGCTAGTAATCTTGTCGCCAGGGCCTTGGCCTCGACATTGAGGAGCGATATAGGCCGATATGACGAAAATTGATCGGGCGTCTTCCCGGCTTTATGGATGACCACAATGGTGGCTTCCCGTTGATCAGGCGGGAGCCTACCAATTTCCTTGCTTCGAGGAACATCTGTCGCATGGGGTCAATTACAATGTTGGCTTGTCTCTTATAAATTTCAACCGGTAGGCCGTTGGGTCCCTGAGCTTTACCGGCCTGTAAGGAATTGAGGGCTTCCCCCAGCTCCAATCCCGTGAACTCAGCCTCCAAACTATCTGCTTGCTCACTAGACAGAGTTGGCAAGTCAAAATCACGCAGAAACTCCTCGCAGTCCGTTTCCGTCCGTGAACATACCGGGGTGTAGACCCCCTCGTAGTAAGACACAAAGGCCTCTGCTATAGCAACGCTAGTGGTTGCCAGGGTACCAGCCTCGTCTTTCACTTCGGCCACCCAGGACCGCTCCCGGTCTCAACACTCAACCCATGCCAGTAGCTTCATGCAATGTGACTTACATGTATTGATATTACAAATAACAATGACTTTTAATTTTTTTTCAATAATTAATACTTAAATACAAGTTATTGTAATTTATAATGGCAATAGCTTAAACTTTTTTAAATAACTTTTGTGAAGATTATGTTCAGTGTATTTTATTGTGACGAAAATCCAAGAACAGAAGTGAAATATTAACATCTTTTTGTTACATTTGTAATAAAGCTTGAAACATTGAGTGAACATATTTGAACCAGTTGTTGTTGAATGTTTGCACAGATTGATACTGTGGTGGCGCTGAGTGATGTTGTGATGGCGAATGAGTGATGCTGTGGCGTTCAGTGATGCAGCGGTAGCGCATAGTGATGTTGTGGTGCCCAAGTGATGCTGTGGTGGTGCGGAGTGATGCTGTATGCTATGTTTTGTTTTGCTATCCTATGCTTTGTTATGCTATGCTATGCTGTGTTTTGTTATGCTATGCTGTGTTTTGTTATGCTATGCTTTATTGTGTTTTATTATGCTATGCTTTATTTTGCTATGCTATGTTGTGTTGTGTTTGGTATGCTGTTTTGCTATGCTATTATGTTTTGTTTTGCTATGCTATGTTTTGTTAAGCTATGCTATGTTTTGTTGTGTTTTGCTATGTTTTGTTCTGCTATGTTTTGTTCTGCTATGTTTTGTTCTGCTTTGTTATGTTATGCTATGCTATGTTTTGTTCTACTATGCTGTTTTGTTATGCTATGCTATGTTTTGTTCTACTATGCTATGTTTTGCTATGCTTTGTTTTGTTATGCTATGCTATGTTTAGATTTGCTTTCCTATGCTTTGTTTTGTTATGCTATGCTATATTTAGTTATGCTATGTTTAGTTTTGCTATCCTATGCTTTGTTTTGTTATGCTATGCTATGTTTTGTTGTGTTTTGTTATGCTATGCTATGTTTTGCTTTGTTGTGTTTTGCTATGCTATGCTATGTTTTGCTATGTTTTGTTGTGTTTTGATATGCTATGCTATGTTTTGTTGCGTTTTGCTATGTTTTGTTATGCTATGTTTTGTTGTGTTTTGGTAGGCTATGTTTTGTTTTGTTATGCTATGCTATGTTTTGGTATGCTATGCTATGTTTTGTTATGCTATGTTTTGTTATGATATGCTATGTTTTGTTGTGTTTTGATATGCTATGCTATGTTTTGTTGTGTTTTGCTATGTTTTGTTATGCTATGTTTTGTTGTGTTTTGGTAGGCTATGTTTTGTTATGCTATGCTATGTTTTGTTATGCTATGCTATGTTTTGTTATGCTATGTTATGTTTTGTTATGATATGCTATGTTTTGTTGTGTTTTGCTATGCTATGCTTTGTTATGCTATGTTATGTTTTGTTATGATATGCTATGTTTTGTTGTGTTTTGCTATGCTATGCTTTGTTATGCTATGCTATGTTTTGTTATGCTATGCTATGTTTTGCTATGTATGCTATGTTTTGTTGTGTTTTGATATGCTATGCTATATTTTGTTGCGTTTTGCTATGTTTTGTTATGCTATGTTTTGTTGTGTTTTGGTAGGCTATGTTTTGTTTTGTTATGCTATGCTATGCTTTGTTATGCTATGCTATGTTTTGCTATGCTATGCTATGTTTTGCTATGTATGCTATGTTTTGATATGCTATGCTATGTTTTGTTGTGTTTTGCTATGTTTTGTTATGCTATGTTTTGTTGTGTTTTGGTAGGCTATGTTTTGTTATGCTATGCTATGTTTTGTTATGCTATGCTATGTTTTGTTATGCTATGTTATGTTTTGTTATGATATGCTATGTTTTGTTGTGTTTTGCTATGCTATGCTTTGCTATGCTATGCTTTGTTATGCTATGCTATGTTTTGTTATGCTATGCTATGTTTTGTTGTGTTTTGCTACGTTTTGTTGTGTTTTGTTCTACGATGCTATGTTTTGTTTTGCGATGCTTTGTTATCTTATGCTTTGTTTTGTTTTGCTATGCTATGTTTTGTTATGCTATGCTATGTTTTGTTATGCTATGCTATGTTTTGTTATGATATGCTATGTTTTGTTGTGTTTTGTTCTACTATGCTATGTTTTGTTTTGCTATGCTTTGATATCTTATGCTTTATTTAGTTTTTCTATGCTATGTTTTGTTATGCTATGCTATGTTTTGTTGTGTTCTGCTATGTTTTGTTCTGCTATGTTTTGTTTTGCTTTGTTATGCTATGCTATGTTTTGTTCTACTATGCTGTTTTGTTATGCTATGCTATGTTTTTTTCTACTATGCTATGTTTTCCTATGCTTTGTTTTGTTATGCTAAGCTATGTTTAGATTTGCTATCCTATGCTTTGTTTTTTTATGCTATGCTATGTTTAGTTATGCTATGTTTAGTTTTGCTATCCTATGCTTTGTTTTGTTATGCTATGTTTTGTTGTGTTTTGTTATGCTATGCTTTGTTTTGTTGTGTTTTGCTATGCTATGCTATGTTTTGCTATGCTTTGCAATGCTATGTTTTGTTATGTATGCTATGTTTTGTTGTGTTTTGTTGAGCTATGCTATGTTTTGTTGTGTTTTGCTATGTTTTGTTATCTTATGCTTTGTTTTGTTTTGCTATGCTATGTTTTGTTATGCTATGCTATGTTTTGTTGTGTTTTGCTATGCTATGCTTTGTTATGCTATGCTATGTCTTGTTATGCTATGCTATGTTTTGTTGTGTTTTGCTATGTTTTGTTGTGTTTTGCTATGTTTTGTTCTACTATGCTGTTTTGTTATGCTATGCTATGTTTTTTCTACTATGCTATGTTTTGCTATGCTTTGTTTTGTTATGCTAAGCTATGTTTAGATTTGCTATCCTATGCTTTGTTTTGTTATGCTATGCTATGTTTAGTTATGCTATGTTTAGTTTTGCTATCCTATGCTTTGTTTTGTTATGCTATGCTATGTTTTGTTGTGTTTTGTTATGCTATGCTATGTTTTGTTTTGTTGTGTTTTGCTATGCTATGCTATGTTTTGCTATGCTTTGCAATGCTATGTTTTGTTATGTATGCTATGTTTTGTTGCGTTTTGTTGAGCTATGCTATGTTTTGTTGTGTTTTGTTGTGTTTTGTTATCTTATGCTTTGTTTTGTTTTGCTATGCTATGTTTTATTATGCTATGCTATGTTTTGTTGTGTTTTGCTATGCTATGCTTTGTTATGCTATGCTATGTCTTGTTATGCTATGCTATGTTTTGTTGTGTGTTGCTATGTTTTGTTGTGTTTTGCTATGTTTTGTTCTACTATGCTGTTTTGTTATGCTAGGCTATGTTTTGTTCTACTATGCTATGTTTTGCTATGCTTTGTTTTGTAATGCTATGCTATGTTTAGATTTGCTATCCTATGCTTTGTTTTGTTATGCTATGCTATGTTTAGTTATGCTATGTTTAGTTTTGCTATCCGATGCTTTGTTTAGTTATGCCTTGCTATGTTTTGTTGTGTTTGTTATGCTATGCTATGTTTTGTTTTGTTGTGTTTTGCTATGTTATGCTATGTTTTGCTATGCTTTGCAATGCTATGTTTTGTTATGTATGCTATGTTTTGTTATGCTATGTTTTGTTGTGTTTTGGTATGCTATGCTATGTTTTGGTATGCTGTGCTATGTTTTGTTCTACTATGCTATGTTTTGTTTTGCTATGCTTTGTTATCTTATGCTTTATTTTGTTTTTCTATGCTAGGTTTTGTTATGCTATGCTATGTTTTGTTATGCTATGCTATGTTTTGTTATGATATGCTATGTTTTGTTATGATATGCTATGTTTTGTTATGATATGCTATGTTTTGTTGTGTTTTGCTATGCTATGCTTTGTTATGCTATGCTATGTTTTGTTATGCTATGCTATGTTTTGCTATGTTTTGTTCTACTATGCTATGTTTTGTTTTGCTATGCTTTATCTTATGCTTTGTTTTGTTTTGCTATGCTATGTTTTGTTATGCTATGCTATGTTTTGTTATGATATGCTATTTTTTGTTGTGCTATGCTATGCTTTGCTATGCTATGCTATGTTTTGTTATGCTATGCTATGTTTTGTTGTGTTTTGCTATGTTTTGTTCTGCTATGTTTTGTTCTGCTATGTTTTGTTCTGCTTTGGTATGCTATGCTATGTTTTGTTCTACTATGCTGTTTTGTTATGCTATGCTATGTTTTGTTGTGTTTTGCTATGTTTTGTTATGCTATGTTTTGGTAGGCTATGTTTTGTTATGCTATGCTATGTTTTGTTATGCTATGCTAGGTTTTGTTATGATATGCTATGTTTTGTTGTGTTTTGCTATGTTTTGTTGTGTTTTGCTATGTTTTGTTGTGTTTTGCTATGTTTTGTTGTGTTTTGCTATGTTTTGTTGTGTTTTATTCTACTATGCTATGTTTTGTTTTGCTATGCTTTGTTATCTTATGCTTTGTTTTGTTTTGCTATGCTATGTTTTGTTATGCTATGCTATGTTTTGTTATGATATGCTATGTTTTGTTGTGTTTTGTTCTACTATGCTATGTTTTGTTTTGCTATGCTTTGTTTTGTTTTGCTATGCTATGCTTTGTTATGATATGCTATGTTATGTTATGCTATGCTATGTTTTGTTATGCTATGCTATGTTTTGTTGTGTTTTGCTATGTTTTGTTCTACTATGCTATGTTTTGTTTTGCTATGCTTTATCTTATGCTTTGTTTTGTTTTGCTATGCTATGTTTTGTTATGCTATGCTATGTTTTGTTATGATATGCTATGTTTTGTTGTGTTTTGCTATGCTATGCTTTGTTATGCTATGCTATGTTTTGTTATGCTATGCTGTGTTTTGTTATGCTATGCTATGTTTTGTTGTGTTTTGCTATGTTTTGTTCTGCTATGTTTTGTTCAGCTATGTTTTGTTCTGCTCTGTTATGCTATGCTATGTTTTGTTCTACTATGCTGTTTTGTTATGCTATGCTATGCTTTGTTCTACTATGCTATGTTTTGCTATGCTTTGTTTTGTTATGCTATGCTATGTTTTGTTGTGTTTTGCTGTTTTGTTGTGTTTTGCTATGTTTTGTTCTGCTATGTTTTGTTCTGCTATGTTTTGTTCTGCTATGTTTTGTTCTGCTCTGTTTTGTTCTGCTCTGTTATGCTATGCTATGCTATGCTATGTTTTGTTCTACTATGCTGTTTTGTTATGCTATCCTATGTTTAGTTATGCTATGTTTAGTTTTGCTATCCTATGCTTTGTTTAGTTATGCCTTGCTATGTTTTGTTGTGTTTTGTTATGCTATGCTATGTTTTGTTTTGTTGTGTTTTGCTATGCTATGCTATGTTTTGCTACGCTTTGCAATGCTATGTTTTGTTATGCATGCTATGTTTTGTTGTGTTTTGTTATGCTATGCTATGTTTTGTTGTGTTTTGCTATGTTTTGTTATGCTATGTTTTGTTGTGTTTTGGTATGCTATGCTATGTTTTGTTCTACTATGCTATGTTTTGTTTTGCTATGCTGTGTTATCTTATGCTTTGTTTTGTTTTGCTATGCTATGTTTTGTTATGCTATGCTATGTTTTGTTATGCTATGCTATGTTTTGTTATGCTATGCTATGTTTTGTTGTGTTTTATTATGCTATGCTTTGTTTTGCTATGCTATGTTTTGTTGTGCTAGGATGTGTTAAGCTATGCTATGCTTTGTTATGCTATGTTTTGTTATGCTATGCTAAGCTTTGTTTTGTTATGCTATGCTATTTTGTGTTTTGTTATGCTACGTTTTGTTGTGTTTTGTTATGCTATGCTATGTTTTGCTATGCTTTGCAATGCTATGTTTTGTTATGTATGCTGTGTTTTGTTGTGTTTTGTTATGCTATGATATGTTTTGCTATGTTTTGTTTTGCTATGTTTTGTTTTGCTATGTTTTGTTCTGCTGTGCTATGTTTTGTTTTGCTATGCTTTGTTATGTTATGCTATGCTTTGTTTTGCTATGCTATGCTTTGTTTTGCTATGTTTTGGTATGTTATACTATGTTTTGTTGTGTTTTGTTATGCTATGTTTTGTTATGCTATGCTATGTTTTGTTCTACTATGCTATGTTTTGTTCTACTATGCTATGTTATGCTATGTTTTGTTCTACTATGTTATGTTATGTTATGTTTTGCTATGTTTTGTTTTGCTATCCTATGCTTTGTTGTTATGCTAAGCTATGCTTTGTTATGCTATGCTGGTGAGGGTGTGTGAGGGTGAGTGAGTGTGTGTGAGGGAGGGTGAGGGGGTGTGTGGGAGAGGGGGGGTGAGGGGGTGTGAGGGGTGTGAGTGAGGGTGTGTGAGGGTGAGGGTCGGAGGGTGAGTGGGTGTGAGGGTGTGTGAGTGAGGGTGTGTGAGGGTGAGGGGGTGTGAGGGGGTGTGAGTGAGGGTGAGTGAGTGTGTGATGGTGAGAGGGTGTGTGAGGGTGAGAGGGGGTGAGAGGGTGTGTGAGGGTGAGAGGGTGTGTGAGGGTGAGAGAGTGTGTGAGGGTGAGAGGGTGAGTGAGGGTGAGAGGGTGAGTGAGAGTGGGTGAAGGTGTGAGGGGTGTGAGGGTGAGTGAGGGTGAGTGAGGGCGGGTGAGGGTGTGTGAGGGTGTGAGGGTGAGGGGGTGTGAGGGTGAGGGGGTGTGAGGGTGAGAGGGTGAGAGGGTGTGACGGTGTGTGAGGGTGAGGGCGTGTGAAGGTGAGAGGGTGTGTGAGGGTGTGTGAGGGTGAGAGGGTGTGTGAGGGTGAGAGGGTGTGTGAGAGTGAGAAGGTGTGTGAGGGTGAGAGGGTGTGTGAGGGTGAGAGGGTGTGTGAGGGTGAGAGGGTGAGTGAGTGAGTGTCAGGGTGAGTGAGGGTGGGTGAGGGTGTGTGAGGATGAGGGTGATGGGGTGTGAGGGTGAGAGGGTGTGTGAGGGTGTGACGGTGTGTGAGGGTGAGGGTGTGGGTGTGTGAGGGTGAGTGGGGGTGTGAGGGTGAGGTGGTGTGAGTGTGTGACGGCATGTGAGGGTGGGTGAGGGTGTGTGAGGGTGAGGGTGTGTGAAGGTGAGGGTGTGTGAGGGTGAGGGGTATGTGATGGTGAGAAGGTGTGTGAGGGTGAGAAGGTGTGTGAGGGTGAGACGGTGGGTGAGAGGGTGAGTGAGTGGGTAAGGGGGTGTGAGGGTGTGAGGGTGAGCGAGGGTGGGTGAGGGTGTGTGAGGGTGGGTGAGGGTGTGTGAGGGTGAGGGTGTGTGAGGGTGAGGGTGTGTGAGGGTGAAGGGGTGTGAGGGGTATGTGATGGTGAAAGGGTTTGTGAGGGTGAGATGGTGGGTGAGAGGGTGGGTGAGATGGTGGGTGAGAGGGTGGGTGAGGGTGGGTGAGAGGATGAGTGAGGGCGAGAACAGCCAGTTTAAAGACGCCTGCATCTGTGGTTATGTTTTATGATCAGAATCTCACACGGAAAATCTTTACACACCACAAGAACCATTACTAAATACTGTGATCAGTGTGCAATACCGGAAAGGATTTGATTTCTTCCAGAGAAACCCTATGTTGAAAATATCCTGACCTACAAGACGATCACTATTTTGGAAGATCCGGATTAATAGGAGACTGCACGACTGATCTTCCCAGCCTGTGAGATCTTAGATCTCACATACTCCAAGGATCTAGCAGAAAACTTGCAAAATGCGTGCCTTAGTGAAGCGCTTCTTACCGAAAGATACAACAGTCCTAATTTTCAGTCTTTGCTGTAGAACTCATGGAAATTGACTTTGTGCACCCAGAAAGTATGGTACAGGGGCTAACAGTGGTCAACCTCATAAGAGCGTCGAACGTTCAGCGCCCAGTGCTGAACGTTCGAAGAACAAATGTTGGCCCGTCGGCCAACGGTCGTGCGCAGCACTGGCAAGGTAGTGCTCGCGACGACTGTTGGCCGACGGCAGCACTTAAGGGGTTAATGCGATCCCTTCATTGTATTTGTTGCCTGGTTTTCTCAGCCAAGCAAAAAAAAAACACAGCCAGACAGAGATTCAACAGCCCACGTTGCAACTTTCCCATCGGACTTAAAATTTGGGGGTGGGAGTTGGAGGCAGAAAAACTAACCTTTAGTTGTAATATACAAGTTTTGATCTATGCATTAGGATTCACCTAGAAGGGTATTCAATGTTATCAGGATATAGCAGTTCTTCTAAAACCAGTGGAAGAGGACCCCAGCGTTGGAGCAAGAGAATTTAGTAAAATTATAACTAAGGTAACCTGTAGGTACCAGACCAACCAAGTCATTACCTACTCCCTAATCCTGAAAATGAGTGGCAGTTCAACGCCATCGCACTGACAGAGGACAGTAACGCAACATTAAAGAAATGCTAAAAGCCATAAATTATGCTAACACAATTTAACATTTATTATTATTTCAATATTACATAGATTTAGCTGGGCTTAAACTGTTAAAAAAAAAAATAGATTCAGAATTATTTTCAGGATGAGAAAAAAAACCCACACACAGTTTCCCCAGAGTAAAAAAATCACGGGGCTGGTATTGAAAGGCAAAGTCAGTGTTAAACGTTAAAGAGGCGTTAAATAATCAAAATCCATCACGCAGTCAATAAAACTTCCCAAAGCAGCTGAACCCTGACAGCCGACGGGCGGGTGCGCACCAGCTTTATATGGCGACTTCAAATGTGAAAGACACGTTAACACTCCAAATGAATATGCCATGAAAAGGGTTTGGCGTGTCTTGCCATGCATGGGAAGATCTCAGCCTGTAAAACAGCCATCTGCTTCATTTGAACCACATTCAGCGCAGCTTCATTAAAAAGCACAGAAATCGAAAAAACTAGAGTGGTTGCACCAGAAGAGCGAATACTTCAAAACGAGGTCGTTCTTCACTTCCCCCCGTCTCCAACAAAAAAAACGATTTCTTGGCTCAGTAAACTTACCCTTTGGCCACAGCGCAGCTGAGTTAAACACTCGCTGCTGTCAACTGCAGCTCACGAGTTTATTACTTGGCTAAGCCATCTCAGCCTTTCACCGTTCCGACAGAAGTGGAAGTACCACGATCTAGGAAATATTAACAGTTGTTACTTAGAGCACTTAACAAGTGTGTTCGTATTACCATGGCGACCAACTCCTGAATCATGCTGCGAGCTACGCACGGGCACTAGTGATGTCGGGATGTGCAGCCGGAAGTTCGGGTGCATTCGACTGTCGTGGGGCGGGACTTCCATTTTCTGTGGGAAGCCCACGGAGTGACAGGCCCAGAGAAGCAGTACTGACGTGGGGCTCCCATGCGCGAGGGAGAGCCCCGCGATGGCTGCAGAAGTCAGAAGTGGCGGCGGCCGCCGATGCGGTGAGTGGGGGGGGGCAATGTATGTGTGTGTATGTGTGCGTGTGTATGTGTGCGCATGTGTGCGTGTCTGTGTGTATGTGCGTGCGTGTTTGTGTGTGTTCAAGGAAGGGGGATGGCTGTGTGTGCGCGCGCCGTTAGTGCATGCTAGCAAGAGAGCGGGCTGTGTGTGTATGTGGAAGCGCAACTGCGCAAGCGTGACTCTTTAGAAGCGCGTCCACAGACCACAATCTGCGCGTGCCCCGGTCTGTCTCCCTTGGGAGGCATCACGCTGACAATAGGTCTCTCTGGCGAGACCGAAAAATGGCACCAATGCTCGTTTCAAAGACTTCACCAGGGAGACACCAAGAATGGAGAACCAGAGATGAAAGCAACTCTGTGAGAGATCAACTCTAGCCTAGCAATCATAGATGGCAAGATATATTGATTCATGTTGAGACTAGATCACATGAATGAAAAGTGAGACAAACATTCTTCAAGGCTGGGCATGGCAGAAACGAAACATCAAACATGGAAGATGATGCAGTTATGTCCAACGGGAAATTGTTGAAAATTAACAAGGCACTACAAAACATCCATATTAATAAAAATAAGACCTAGAAGTTTACTCTAACTATAGTATCGGCCAAATGCGTGGTTACCAGGGACAACTGCCACTAGAATAAATGTTTGTTGAAAAAGTATTACTATCACTATACGGACAAAGAGGTCTTCGCAGAGATCTTTGTATTTGAACAAGTGCATAGAGCACTTACATCAATACCTCTCAAAACAAGCTAAACCACTCCATCATAGCGAGGTAATTACATTACCATCAAAACACAAAAACCATGAACAATCTCCACGGTGGGGAACCTGAGGCTTGGGGCCTCGAGAGTGAGCTGGCCTCCAATATAATCCTGTTTCACTCAAAAAGGCACCAGAGCGTGATACAGTATATTTAGGACTCCCAATGTAATGGTATTTTTTTTTTTTAAGATTTTCGTCTGTATTTATCCATGTTTACTTTATGACCATCCTATTGGTATTTATCCCTAATAATTTTTTGTCTTGAAACTAAATGGAGTTGTAAAATGGTGTATTTCCACATTTATTTAACTGATAAACATGCACTTATACTTTGACACCCACCATTTAGGCAGCAAATAAAATGCAGTCAATTGCTGCCACTATCTCCATGATGTACGAGTAGAATGCCTACATTCGGGTGAACTACCCTATCCTGTTGCTGAGACAGGAGATCGTCATGAAGTGGCAGTCTGATCGGAGGACAGGTGATCATGACTGAAATTCCGAGTAATACAATCTCCTGGCCTAAACCGCTCTTGTCACGATCCAGGGCAGAGCCTGAAAATAGGACCACAGCCTGAATGTACTCACCTCAGCTCACTGCTGCAGAGGAAAAGCCCTCAAATCCACAGCGTCCAGGCTCGCCCTAATTAATGGAAATCTCCACTAAGGAATCAGGTGGGACTTTGGTTTGGTTACAGTGTACCCAACGATTTCAAGATGTCCTTGACTGACTACGGTGTGCCCACCTTCAGCAGCCAGTCATCATAGTCCTACCAGTATGAGAATACAGGTACTCCCAACCTCCAAATAACGGCAGTGCCACAGCCATCAATTCTGTTAACACTTGATTGACACTGGTGAGGCCGAAGGAGAGTAAGGCAAACTGAAAATGTTCCTGGCTTACTCGGGACTGCAGATAACATCGGTTGACGGCAAATCACGTAATCTTCTGGACCTAAACAATTTTTAAAAAATGAAATGTGAACTTGTGTAATGTAATTGGTGCTCATAGAAAGTGGTCCACCACTACCTTCGGGCCTAGTTTGCACTATAAAAAACTGCGATTAAAAAGATCCAGGACACTAGGAAAGGCCGGCAGTCCCTGTCTTTTTTCAGAATGAGGAAATAGTAACAGCAGCAACCCCATCTCTTTCAGACTCTTGGGAGTAAGAGGCATCCCTCCAATGGGCTAACTAGCCAAGATGGCGGCCACACTGTGAAGCGGCTCTGCATCATGGCCCTATTACCTGACAGAATATCATAGCTACTGGTGTCATCTCACCTCCTAAATGTGATTCCTGAGCAGTTGGTACGGGCAGGGGGTGGCAGACTGCTTGTGTGACGGCCCAGGCAGGATTCTGGACTCCACAAGCACCTTTCCCCTGCAGCTGGATTCGCGGTAAGCGGAGGTCCTCCCGACAGAATGGAACACGCTGGCTGGATGACCAGGGACCTTTGAAAGTACGGGTGGCGAGCTGTGGCAGCAATTGCGCAGGGAGACTGCTACCCGACTGGGAGTCCTATCGACGGAAAAGGCAACGACGACCCGGCCTGCGGCCCAGCAGACAGTGGCACTAGAGGGGACGTAGCGGGAGTGGACCGTACCACCCAGAATGGCACAATGCTGCTGCACGAGACTGCACATTTCCCCATGGTGGCTCTGACCCTGACTGGTACACCCCCCCTTCTTACTAAGCACCTGGCGGGACCCGGGGGTTATCTCTAGCCCAGGCCCGCTGGCGGGCACTCAGCAACAGCAGTGAATCGGCGCACCTCAGGGTGCATGAACCCGGTGCCGGCGAGGGGTGCCCTCTGACGTGCAGGCTGACTGGCAGAATCCGGGGGCTGTTATGAGCCTAGATCTGTCCGTAGGAGTCCCAAGACGGCCACCCGCAGGGGGCTGCTTAGCTTGCAAGAGTGCACGATAATAAACTTTGCAACCACTCTTGCTGCTGGCTGCCATCAAATATGCCGTCCTTCTACCTCGGGAACAAAATCGCTGATGCTGTGAGTGGGAGGGGGGGGGGGGAAATGTACGTGTGTGTATGTGTATGTGTGTGTATGTGTGCGTGTGTGTATGTGTGTGTATGTGTGTGTATGTGTGGGCACGTGTGTGCGTGTCTGTGTGTGTGCGTGAGCGTCTTTGTGTGTGTTCAAGGAAAGGGGGGTGGCTGTGTGTGTGCGCACGCCGTTACTGCATGCTAGCTAAGCGAAAGCGAGCTGTGTGTGTATGTGGAAGCGCGTCTGCGCAAGCGTGACTCTTTAGAAGCGCGTTCACAGACCACAATCTGCACGTGTCCTGGTCTGTCTCCCTTGGGAGGCATCACGCTGACAATAGGTCTCTCTGGCGAGACCTAAAAAGGATGTCATCACCTCTAGCACTGTGTTGTGAGAGGGTATTGCAGGGAACCCCAGCACTCAAATATTGGCCATTCTACAGACATTTTCCAACTGTTGCTCCATACCCACCAGGGCCTGCAATGCCCCAGTGGCCACCAGTGTGTTTGCTGCCAAGTTCACCTCAGCTAGTCCTTGTGAGAGTTCTCAAAATGACACTTAATTGGGTTTGTGACAGATGTTTCGCAGTGATTACGATTCCCTCTCCCACAGCAGATGCACCAGAGCATTAAAAGACATTTATAATTTACATTACATATTATGCAAGTGTCACCCAGGCATGAAGCAGTTATAGTCCTACTCCTCTGTACATGGCTCCTCGTCACGGATGGATTACGTTTTAGCTTCAACAGACAACACGTGGCAAGTAATAAGCAGTATAATCCACCTGTGCCCAGTGACTAACCCTGAACCACTGAAAGGCAATACTCCGAACGAGGATATTTGCACGTCACCTTACCTGGAGACTCATCCAATGCACTGGCCTACATAGTATATGAATTCTCGTTTCTGGATGAAATGTAAACAAATGTGGACTCTGTGACCTTGTACATTCTTCAAGCTTAATTACCTGTGAATCTTTTAAGGTGATCATCCTATTGATGTGAATATCTCTGAAGGATGATGCTTCGCACTTTGTAAGGGTAGGGCTGGCTAAGATCAGGCCAGGTATGAAGGGAAGGGACACAACAAGACTACTAAAGAGACTGCTACATTGCGGCAAGCAAAGTTGAAAAGATATAGGATTATGCAGTAGAATGGAAATTGGGTTTTTCACTTAAAACGTAATGCTACAGAGGAATGCAAAGAAAGAGGGCCTTGGGAGAGCCCTAGTGTGGTTGGAAATAAAAGCAGATTGGTGCACCACACTGTGCGGAAAGCACCTAATGAAGGACACAGTAAATATCAGAGAGGAATTTTGAAGCTTAGGAAAATTTGTATGCTCTGGTGCTGCTGATAGATGCAGTACTTGTCTGATCGGACATACAGATAATGCTAAATGAAGTCGTTTGATATGCTTAAGTTTCCTGTTACTATTTAAGAACAAAGTAATGCCATCCATGAAGCATGAAAAGAGAAGAGGTGGTAATTGTGCTATAGAAAACTAGGATCTTCCTCCTCATGAAGCAACTTGTCCATCCCGAGCATGCGGAATACATAGTGGGGAATATGATGGTCAGTAATATATGTAGATTATGTAATTCAATACGGTGTTCGGGTAAATGAGCCAGCTGCAGCAGCCACGTGGCATGCAGGGAAGGCATTTGACATGATCTCCTGTATGCATCTGTGGCAACTACTTCAACGTTCAAAATGTAGGCTGCATATGATTGTTCTGCTAGGCTGTTGTGTGCTACTCACCAGGCAACGTTACTCACAAATGAAGTACTTGTTCGCCTATAATATTTTACTATAAGATATGATGCACTGCTTTATAATAATAGTTCTAGTGAAAACCTATTCAAAGTGGTGGACTTAGTAGACCAGTTTGGGGCAGAGTCTAACCATACAATGCTGATGGCACGTGATTTGCCTATATAAAAGGAGTTCTTCTGGTCAAGTGGGTGAAGGTCACGTATGCATGTATCTATATTAAACGTACGTTTGAATACTATAGGCTCCTCATCAGGAGCTTCTTACCCCCAGCTAGGCTCTATACAATTATTAATGGATATGATCAAAGATGTCTAGACCGTAACCCTGTCACTGTTTTGATTGGGCAGGTGGCAGATCCTAAAAAAATGTTCAGACTTGGGGCACAATTAGAGTTTGGCAGAGTAGAAGCACCAACATAAATCGGTGGTGCTCCCGCCCCTCCAAACTCAAAATTCCTCTGCCCTCTTTATAGTCAGGGGAAGGCTGCCCGCCAAAGGGTCACTGATCAATCGAATTCTCAAGGCACGCCCTATTAGGAAGGTCCTTTCATTGTACATTTTTATTTACTTTTTGAGACTGCTTAGCAAAGCCTGGCGATTCTGAACAGGAGACAAGAGAAATGACGCCTACACTGGAAGAAACTTCCAATATATCAGAGCATAGTGTTTTTGCTAAACAAATTTCCACTTTGGGCATTTGTTTCGGAGAAACAAAAACATTACTAAATGCATGTATTAAACATGGTGCACACTTAGCAAAGCTTAAGCTCTGTCAACATAGTCTCTGCCAATGTAGCTCTGCTGAAGGCACAAATTCCTGTGTTTTTGGAGAGGATTTCTAAATATGGAAGGCAGTCATCTGCAAGGGGAGCAGTGGATATAACCTCTGCGGACCTGGCGGGGCGTGGCGGTCTCTGGCAACCTTTAAATGAAGTCCTTAGTTTTAGGTGCTGTCAGTAATATAGCCAAACTTTGCACGCTTCCAGGTGTATACATCATACACCATCTGAGTTCATTACAGAATAACAATGTCTTTGTGGATTTACCTTACATAAACTTCCTTATCATTCAAAAGCCGTAAACCACTGTGTTTTGACTTGAGTGGAACAATCGAATGACAGTGATCAGAGAGAAATACCGGTTTAGGAACTATATAGGTAGGCATTAATCGTTAATAGGTTTTAATTGTAAATGACGAAATTATTAATACAAAAGTATTTAAAAACAAATAAGGAAATAAACAATCTGGTGGCAAAACAAGTGGAGAGGGCGCAGTGGGCAGTGTGTGTGGAAGCGATAGAAGCACTAAGTACCGGTGATGATAGAAGAAAACCTAATATTAAAAGCATGACTGCCTGCTGCATGGCACAAATAGATTAACTTTTTTTTAGAAATCTGATGGTGAAGGAATGCCAAATGTGTTTCGTCCCACATGGTCTATATTTGGACAGGGTCATCATCAGGACAAGTCTCTGCACAAAGGTAGAGTTTCGGCCATTCAAGTAGCGATGGTAAACTAACAACAGTAGGAATTTATACTGCTTAAACGCAAACCTGGATTAGTTAATTTTGCTTGTTATTTCACTAAACAATGTTGCTTGACTGCAAGCACAGCGTGCAGTGAAGTGCCTACAGGCAGGTAGAGGGCAGAACATAGAGAAGCACTTGAGTGCAAAGCGGGAAGGATTCACGGGAACCATTCACTAAGATAAGGAACGAGCCTAGTGCACCCCATTCAGAAAAGAAATAGTTATGTTTACTTGTGCTTTACCTGTCTTACCATGCTACTTTGAATGCAAGTGAAGAAATACATCTAATTGGTATCTTCAGTAATACCTGACAGTCACAATCAACACAGCTCATAGGACCAGTCCTTCAAAATATGCCTCACGGTCAAAGAATTGAAATAAAACGACATTCAAAGTTCCAGAGTGATATCAAAGGCAAACACTACATTACTGGAATCAACATGGAACAGTTGGAAGGCTATCCATGCTGCTAAGTGGACAATCGTCATGTGTGACAGCTTCTACCAGTCCTGAGTTTTTAAATCAACAATATGGTGACCAGATTTTGAATACCAAAAGTGGGTCATTCCAAAATGTATAAGTAAACTAACATTCTTCATAGGGCAACTGGCACAGAACACATATATTGATAGTGCTAACCAACATAGAAAGAAAGCACAGGCAGTGAGACACCAAAGGATAGCCAAAAGCAATTTTTACATAGGTATCATATGTGTTAATTAAGTTGCTTTTTGATAAGGGCTGCTACCTAATCCTGCACTGATAGATGTGCCTCATTGCGTTCTTTCTACCTTCTCTGAAAACTCGTATAACGTAGACAGGTGCTAAATTTACTGAAATCCACTGGGACAGACAGTGATAAACAGGGACACCTATTCACCCTAGCCAACAGCGGTTTGCATGCTGTGTCTAAATTATTACTTGCAATTAGGCTTTCCACCTAGCTCCAAGCCAGTCCAAAATTTTGAAAAATCCGCAAATGCCAGGTTTTCTACATAAAATGAAGACACCAAATACAAGAATAAATCACTTTATCTGTTCCTCGAAACTAAACCAAGTGATTATAAAAGCAAGCAGTGGCATGTTAAAATAAGCATTTGTAATGCAATAGGTCTTGTTTTTACGATACTTTGAGCTACTGGCACTGTAAATGTCAATAGCTTAAATTCTCGCAAATGCGAGACCTATTGAATTGCAAATATTGTTTTGTTTCCAAGCGCCCCTTGCATTAATAGAGGCCACCCCCCTTTCTTTAGACGAGCCGCGTCTAAGTAACGGGGCGTGGCCTCTATTAGGTGCAAGCACTGCACGGGGGCTTGGAAACAACCCACCAAAAAATTGTAGCGCAATAGGTGTCGCATTTGCGAGAGTTTAAGCTATTGTTATTTGCAATGCCAATAGCTCAAACTCTCCTAAATGCGAGACCTACGGCATTGCAAAGAAGCAGCCGCCATTGTCCCGGCTGCTTGGAAAGCAAAACCGGCATGGCGTGCTTAATGTTGCTGCAATGCATGTCGTGCCTGTAGTTAGACAAAACTCACTAAAGAAAATAGTGCTTACAGACTAAATAACACAGATCATGTATCTATATATTTATAATTTTAGTCCTATTGTACAAGAAAAAAAATTACTCTTGAAAGCTTTACTCTGTACTACCATCACCCTACACCTCTATCAATGTATCCTCTATCTTCACTCTCTCTCATCCCAAACCCTTTCTACTACTATGAGCTCCAAAATAACCCTTCCTAGACTCCTCCCTCACCCCGATCATCAGTTTACTACTATGATCTCCCAAACAATCCTTCTAAACTCTCCTTTATGTTATCTGTCCTTTGACTCATTCCAAACCTCATTTTTCTACTGATCTTTCATCCTAATCCCTTTCCACAAGCTCTTCCTTCCTCCATATCTCCCTCACTCACCCCACTGCTAAACTTACTATTATGGTCTCCCAAAAACAATTTGGGTTTTCTTCCCTCTTCTATCCTTCCATACCTCTATTCAATCCAACCAACAGACACCCATGTCCTCTGCTCAGATTAACTCCCTATACTAATACTATCCTCCTATATCCCTATACTAATCCACCACTAATCCTATTGGGTTCCAGAGTAGCATGCTACTCGCTAAAAAGCGCTTCGCGCCTCATATGGGGTAGTAAGCGCTATATAAATACAATTACCATAAAGACGGTGGGTGTAACAACAGAAGTAAATGGGCCAGTCCTCGTGGGAGGTTACAAATGAAGACCAGGCAGTACTAAGGAGGGACTAACAAGCCAATTACTGAATCAGAAACCTGCATTTACAATGGACAAAGACACAAGCAATAAAAAATATGGGCGGAGAGTGGGCGGAGCTTCAAGTGCATACTCTAATACATCATGCCTCACAGCGCATGCACTGCCCAGGCCAGACCTAAAAATGAGCGCCGAGGATTTTTAAGAAAGATACCTGTCAACGGGTGACAGGTATCTTTCTGAAAAATCCTCGGCTTGACAGTCAACCGCTTGACTCAAAAGTGCTGGTGAACCCAGGCGTTTAAGAGAGGAGTCCATTAAGATGAATGGAGAATGAACACTAATATATTGGAGGGTGGGTGATACAGGTTTGAAAAGCAGGTGACAGCATTAGTTTATACAGCCATTTTATTTGCCAGGCAGGCAATCGATGGAAAAATTGGGTGATACACCAAATACGGGTGCATTGACAGGTGTGCACATATTATTCTTCGAGTACAACCACTCTTCCATTCCTAATTTCAAAGCGTGTAGAAATTGACAGTACTTCTCTTTGAGAAAGGTGGCCAGCCTACATACAATATCGAAAGCGAAACTACAAATCCCAGCACGCAAAGTGTTTCTACCAGGGCTGTCTGAAATTGTCACACGTGACACATAGCAGCTAGCATTTCCCAATGCTGCTGCGCCTTATGCATAGTGCCATTTATGCAATAGGTGCCCCTCTTGTCAGTACCTGTGGTTAAGTGCGGTTTCTTTGGCCCCCATTTTATATCCGGGTGAACCACGTAGATCCTTTGCGTCTCCCCGGGACGCACAACTGGCGGTAGCGCGGACAGTAGCTCTTCGTCTTCCTCGTCCTCGTCCTCGAGCTCGTCTTCCTCGTCCTCTTCCGGGTCCTCGCTGCCAGCAGCGGCACCTTGGGGACGCACCGTCTCTTTTTTCTTTTTCAAGCAACTGTGCGTACAGTGCAGCAGAGCCCGAGGCTCGGGTGACCGCCATACCCAGCACCGGGGTAGAGGTCTGCGCAGCGCTGTGCGAGGGTAGGATGTGCCAAGAAACACGGCAGCAGCTCGACAACCAGAAGCGGCCCGGAGAATCCAGGAACTCCCGGCCATGGCGGGAGACAGTGCAGCAGGCTGCCTGGCTGCTCCTACAACAGGCTGCCTCAGACCCGAAAATGGGCCTGTCTGGAGCACAGCAGCGTGCACGGGGCGCCATGCACACTGCAGCCACACGAGGGCAGAAGCAGTCCTGCCTTTGGCTTTTACAAGGAGACAGCGCGAGCTGGATACTGGGCCAGAGGGATATGGAGAAATTGAAATTGTGCATGTTCTGATGAGACAGACACAAATATTTATAAATATAGACATTTAAATGTAAAATACATGTGGGGATAGAAAATAAGCAAACCCATGCACTGCATGTATTTATTTGTATTTGTGTTTTTTTATATAGCTAGGATATTACCCAAAGGTGTTAAAAAGGTCCTGGAGAAATAGTTTCGAGGGCGGGGCATAGCTACCAGTGATAACTTTTTGAAGGGTATTTGTGTTGGGGGTTCTCCGCCTTACAGTTTTTGAAATAATTCTGCAATATTAGTCCCAGCGCTTTTATTCGTGTACCTTAGGGGCCCTAAATTATTATCCTGCACATTGAAATCCACAACTTAGGCTAGTCATCAAATCAGTAATTCAATAACCTGAAACACCATAGGTGTGAGTCTCGGGGAATGTCAGAAAAGGAAAAGGTTAAGTAAGCCAGTTTTCCCATAAAGAGAGCACTCTACTGTGCCCTAAACTGCCTCTAGACAGGTTATCGTTTGAGAAATAATAGTCTAGATCGCCTTGTCAATTGGTCATAGTTTGAGAAATAATACTGTATATCGCCTTGTCAATTACAAAATTTATGAAAATATTGCATCAGTGCATACGTTAATGACAAATGGTGATAAATCACACTGGCTGCGGTTGACACAGGTAAATAAGTACATATATAACTATCTTTAGCTCCAATAACTTTAGAATACTCATAGAGTAACCTTTATTTTTTTTTATTTTATGCGTTTTTATACAGCGTAGACTTTACCCGAAGGTATCAGAGCTTTTCACAATAGGAACAGTAGTGAAACATGAGGAAAAATTACAAGTCAGCATGTTACAAAAGCAAACGTTACGTTACATAAGGCAATAGTGACAATTGTGCATGTATCAAGAGCAAACAAAATACAAGAGGTATCAAACGATACGTTACAAGAGGAAAAAAAGTGACGTGTGTAAGTTACAAAAGCGTACAAAGTACAAGTCGAGGTATAATACTGCACTAAATGGCAGATACTCAAAGCACAAGAACAAACGTTACGTTACATGAGACAATGCTGGCAATTGTGCATGTATCAAAAGCAAACAAAATAAAAGAGGTAGCAAACGATACATTACAAGAGGGAAAGTGACGTGTGCATATTGCAAAGGAGTACACAATACAATTAGAAGTATAATACTGCAATAAATGGCAGACTCTCAAACCGCAAGAACACATTGGGAAGACACTTCTATAGTCATGGAGCACAGAATTACCTATAATGGAAGGACTTTTCTCAGATAATAGAGAGGGCGTGAATTTAATTTGGAAGTGACTTTGAAGGAGGAGAGCGTTGAGGTCAGTTTTGAAGGCCTGGGAAAAGGTGGTGGTCCGGAGCTGAGGCGGAAGTGAGTTCCAGATTCTCACCGCGTTGCCTGAAAAGGATTGGGCCATCGACCTTTCGTTCTTGAAAGTGGGAGGTTCAAGCAATAGATTTTCTGCATTACGTGATGGTCTAGAGCCTCCAGAGAGTTTCAGTTTATTCGCCAGGTAGCGAGGAGAGGAGGAGTGCAAAGCTTTGTGGTTGATACAGGCAGTCTTGTAGATAGATCTTGCCTCGATGGGAAGCCAACGGAGGGTGGATAAAACGGGTGTGATGTGGTTGCTTCTTTTGGCCCCATATATGAAACGAGCTGCTGAATGGAGAACAGATTTTAGGGGGAAAGGTGGGATTTGGGGAGGCCAGTAAGAAGAGCGTTGCAGTAGTCCAGTCTGGAGAGAACCAGCGATTGGACCAGGGTTTTAAGGTCATGCTCCGGGAAGAAGCAACTAATCCCCCAGAGAAGGCGCAGTTGGAATCGAGCAGACTTTGCAGTGGAATTTATGTGGGAGAGTAAATTGAGTTTTGTGTTGAGTATGACATCAAGGTATTTTGCGCTGTCGACAATGATGGGTTTATTGTTAAGTAGATTCATCTGATCCATCCATGATTGAACCGGGGGAGGAGAAAGTGAGTAGGAGAGGAGGAGGAATTTAGTTTTAGAGGGATTGAGATTCAGTTGATGAGTAAACATCCAGTTTTGAATGGAGTCAAGAGTAGAGCTTAGGATGGAGAGATCGTGAGTGGAGGCCGCCTTGAGGTAGATTTGAGTGTCGTCCGCATAGAGATGATAGTGGATCCCGGATTTACTTAGGAGATTGCCCAATGGTCCTAAATAGAGATTGAACAATGTGGGTGCAAGTATAGAGCCTTGAGGAACACCTTAACCTACCGCCAAAGGAGATGAAAGACTATTCGCTATTTTGATCATTTGGGATCTGTCAGACAGGAAGTAAGCAAACCATTTAAGCACAGTGCCTTCCATGCCATTCTCTGTTGAAGAGTGTTAAGGAGAGTGTTGTGATTGACAGTGTCAAAGGCTGCAAAAAGGTCAAGGAGAATAAGAAGACAAGACTCACCAGAATCGAGTATCCGCAGCGCGTCATCAATCACTTGCAGCAGGGCGGTTTCAGTGCTGCAGTTTTAAATGAAGCCAGACTGGAAAATGTCAAGAAGATCATTGTCTTTGATATGACGAGGGAGTTGTTTCGTTACACATCATACTGTGATTTTCATAAAAAAAGGTAGGTTAGTGAAGGGGCGGAAGTTGTTGAGGTCGTTCGCATCAGCAGTGGGTTTTTTAAGCAGAGGGGTGACCTGTCCAGTTTTGAAGGAAACAGGAAGGGAGCCTTGACGGAGGGAAAGGTTCACCAAAGTGGTCCAATAGGACAGAGAATGGGTATAGAAGGCAATGGCACTGGGGATGGAGTCAAGAGAATGGTTGGAGGGTTTTGTTTCGAGGATGCATTTGAGGAGGGCATCTTCGGAGATCGGGTCAAAGTTCTGCCAAATGGCTGGGGATTTGCGCTCCTCTGGAGGGGTAGGATGAATAGTGGTCCACAAGTGATTTCACTTTTTTGTCAAAGAATATAGCGAATTCCACTGTTTTCTTTGTAGAATCCTCCAACTTGAAGATTGGGGGAGAGCAGTTTGGAATCTTGATGAGATCGAATAGTTTTTTGGGTCTATTTTTAGCTGAGTCGAGGAGGGTTCTGAAGTGCGTCGCTTTTCCAAGGAAGATGTGCTTGTGGTACTCGGATCTTGCTGACCGAAGCGTGGCCAAATTATCAGTGGAGGGCGCTTGTCTCCATTTTTTCTCCAGGGATCTTAGGTACTTCCTTTCTTCATAGAGGAATTTGTTGAACCAAGGTGCTGAGGGAGTCAGCCTTTTCTTTTTGCTTCGGAGAGGAGCGACGTTATTTATTTCGACTGCAAGGACTGTGAGGCATTGGGAGGTGAGTTTGTTAACATTTAGGTTCGGGTCTAGCCTTGGAAGTGATAGCAAAGCCGATTCACAGAGGGTACCGAGGTCAATATTTTTAGTGTCACGAAACTAGGAGGTAGCCCTCTTAGGTTGGCAGAGAGTTATAGAGTTCGATAGGTGACCAGAGAATGGGATGAGGAGGTGGTCAGACCAGTCTATAGGGGTAGCGATAGTAATCATGCCTATTTTCGAAATAACAAGGTCCAGCTTTGAGCCCTTAGAGTGTGTTGTTTCTGTACAGAGTTGGATAAGATTGTTTGCAGAGAGGAAAGTGGCCAGCAAATTCTCAGAAGAATCTTGAGACGAGCCCCAGTGGAGATTGAAGTCACCCATGAAGATCTGATTGTCACTTTGCGAGTTTTGGTCGCTAATTAAGTCAGTGAATTCCTCCATAAACGAGAGGCCGCTACAAGGCGGGCGGTAAATGGCATGGAATCTGAGGGGTGAGCGGTGGTGCAAGGGATAGGCATTCAAAAGTGCGGAAGTAGCTGTTAGGAAAAGCCTTAAGTTGAAGGGAGTTTCTAAAGATCACTGCAACACATCCCCTAACTTTGTCAATTCTGTCATTTCTAAATATAGAATAGCTTGAGGGTACTAGGAGATCAAACATAGAGAGAGAGGTATCATTGAACCAGGTCTCTGTGAGGAAGAGCATGTCAATATTGTGAAGTATGATGGCGTCAGAGATTTCGAGTTTGTGTTTTATTGCAGATCTGCAATTGTGGAGCAGACAGCGCAGCTCTGTTGAGACTGTTTTGGTGACGGGGGCACTTGGGCTATGAGAGGTGATAGGGATGTACTTATACAAAGGTGCTCGGGAGGGTTTAGGTGGATGAGTGCTTCTGACAGAGGAGATGGTCGGAATAATGTAGATAGTAGGGCTACTTGGAGATGAAAGTGGGAGAAGGGTGGCGTTGGAGGGCTTGTGTGAGTTTGTGAGGTTTGCAGACTGCGTGTTATGCTCGGCTATTATGGGGTGTGGGGACGAGGTGCATCTCGTGGGAAGGTGAGTGTTTTCCAAAGGAATTGAGGTGTATGGAAAAGTGGAAATCTTGGAGCTTAAACGCGTAATGGTAGCTTCAAGTTGAGAGATGGAGGTGATAAGAGAGCCTAGATTATTTTCCAGAGAGAGTAGGGCAGAGCACGGCATGTTGGGTGGCTCGATGAAGACAGGAGGGGGACATTGGTGGAAGGGAGGGGGAAGTCGGGGACGGGAGGGGTGTTGGGGTATAGGGTTCAGAGGTGGGGAAAGGTGGTGATTGAGAGCAGGCCTTGGTGCATCAGAGGTGAAAGGAGACTTGTCTTTGTTGGCGTTGCAAGAAGGATAGGAATTAAGGACATAATTAGGGGAGGTAGGTGAGGAGCGGGGACGGAGGGAGAGGGGAGGAATGTGTGGAGACATAGGAATGAAGGAGGTTTGGGAAGAAGCAAGGGGAGGGGGTTGGAGAGCTCCTGTATGCTAGGTGAGGTGGCTGTGAGGGAACGTGCATCTGGCGGAGTGAGTGGGGTTGGGAGATAGGGAAGTTGAAGAAAGGAGTGGTTCTGCTAGACCTGAGGGAGGGAAAGGGTTGGCAAGGGGGTAGCACAGTATTGGGGGAAGGAGAGAGATGCAATGAGTTTGTGGAGAAATCGGGGTACACGGCGAGGGGAGGAGGGGTAAGAGAAAAGGAGGGAATAAGTGGGACGTAAGTAAAGTTAACTAGGGGGGGCGGTTGGAGGAGAGGTGGACTAAAAAGGGGGGTGGCAGGTAGGGATAGGGGGGAGGAGATGAGATTGGATGGCGCAGATGGGCCAGGGAGCGGATTAGCTAGAGGTCCGGCTGAAGTGATGAAGGGGGGCATACTGTGAGGGGGAAAGAATGGGAGAGGAGGGCACAGGGGGAGGGATGAGGGTCGACCTGTGCCTCCCGAGGGTGAAGCCTACTGGAGTGTAGGGGGGTCAGGGGCGGAGAGACGGAGTAATGGGTGGAGCTAGATGAAGAGTCAAGGGACAACCCAGTCGCAGGGGAGGGGAGTAGGGAAGGGAAGAGGTGGTCAAAGAGAGGGATCATGACTGTACCGTTGTTATAGAGTGAGATAGTGAGGGAGCCGTTGAAACAGGCAGAGGGGGAAATTTTTTGCTGTTTCCCATGAGGGATAGAGGAGGAGGAGGAGTTGACGTTAAGGGAGTTATGTACGCTGGTGGACCAAGAGGGGATGTCGTGAGTGAAGAATATGAAATCGTTTTTGAGCCTTCCATAATGACCATTGTAAAATTGATCGACAAAAAGGGAATCAGGGAAACATTCCATGGTGTTGTGCTTGAATCGTTTTGCTGCAGCTTTAGTCAGGCAAGGAGGATAAATGATTTTGGTGCAATTAATTCCAGACTTAATTCGAGTGGTGGCCATGTTGGGAAAATGAGGAGGAGGAGGGTGGTGGGGATAAGAGAGGGGTGTTATCAGTAAGGCGGTGGTGAGGAGAAGTATAAGGACAAAAAGGGGGCACATATTCCAGACGTCGGGTGAAGATATCTGAACTAATGTGCAGTCCGGGAAGTGAGGCGATTAGGAACAGGTTGTTACTTCAGAGCAGGAGAAGATGGGGGCACAGATAACTTAGTAAAAGTAAAACAGATCATAGACGTGCAACCAGTAACCACTGGTAAACACTGTACCTAGCATCAGCCTGTAACAAAAACCACCTTATGCACAGCATCACATTAGGCGCCAAAACGCATGTATGCCCATAATCTCAACAGTCTAATATTAGACCCTAACCTCCTAAGTATCACTAACATTAGGGGCATAAAGCACAGGGTGGAACATAATCTCACTAGCATAAACCATAATATGCAAGATAATCTCATAATCATAAAAAACACATTTAGAGGTAACAGGACAGTGTGCATAGATCATACTACATGAAATACATTTCTAGGCACCACATAATCACAATAGGGCCTGGCGCCCAACAAACCTCCCAGTCCCCTTGACCTCCCAGAACCCCCTGGCCCATACCTAATATTAGGGGCATAAAGCACAGGGTGGAACATCATCTCACTAGCATAAACCATAATATGCAAGATAATCTCAAAATCATAAAAAACACATTTAGAGGTGACCAGGACAGAGTGCGTAAATCAAACTACATGAAATACATTTCCTGGCACCACATAATCACATTAGGGCCTGGCGCCCAGTCCCCTTGGCCATGTCAAAGGGGCTCTGTGGATGGTCACTGTCAGTTGAAGTTTGCTTTGGGGGGGGAGGGGGAAGCAAAGGAGACAGTGACAATGTCAATGGGAGAGAGTGGAGGATTCTCACAGGTGGTCCCAGCGCCGCTCATCCACTCCCATTTGGGCCACCTGCGTCGTGGGGTAAACTGGGCTACTGCGGACTCCTGCTCAGGGCTTCCAACGCATGTCGCGCCATGTCTCACCTGAGGGGGCCTGGTCTGCAAGGGTGAACAGGAGAGGGCCAGATTGCATTACACCTCTCCTCTCTCCATGGTGTCCCCTATTCCTCCGTCCCCCGCCGAGTCAGGTATGAACTGGGGGATCCCGGATGCAAGTTAGTTGTGTGGGGAAGGAAGCTACACGAAACTGAGGTGGGTGCTCAAGCCGCCACAGCTGAGATGAAAAGGTCAGGCAAGCCCTGAGGCAGAGACATCCATCCGGCACTGTTGGTAGTGCCCTTTCCTCCCTACAGTGGTAGCAGTCTTTACAGAGCTTGGGAGCCTACCTCCGTGGAGTGGACAAAGACGTCTGGATCCGAGGCCACACCCTTCCTCTCGGCTATCGTCAAATGCGGAGTACGTCAGGCGCCATTTTCAAGTCAGACAGCTCCAACTGATGATTGACGCCAGGAATTGCAGCAGGATCATGGTTTTTGAACGCGTGGGGCCGAACACAACAGAGGAGGCCCCCCGCCTTTCACCGCCGATCGTTATGCGTCCCTCAGAGCGGGAGGCTACAGACGCAGAGGAGACAAGGCTGGCTGATGTGAGAGGAGCGGTAAGATGGCGGCCGTCTGGATGATTGGCGCTGTAGGAGCGGAGTCCTGCTTCCTACCGTGCTGCTGTCTGTGGTTGCCACCTCGCTGCCGTTCACCGAGCTCCTGGTGCCACTGCCTCCGAAACTTGTTATGCTCAGGTATGCATCAAAGCCTCCGATGCGCTGCGTTTCCTCGGCGGTGCCGAAGACTGCCATCCGCTCAAATCCTTGTAAATTGTAAATTGTAAATCAAACATATCAATGAATCATCAGTGTAGAGCACTATTCATGTAGTGGTTCTGAGCTGGGATTGTGCAGTGAACTAAAAAACGGTGATAGATCAAGCCCTGATCTGTTGACTGGGTATGAGTGTTCTGTTTAATTCAGATACTCTGTCCATCACCACCCCCTTTTCTGAATCGTTATGTCCACCATAAGCGTGGAAGGGTATGCTCAGACATGAGTCTCTTGCTCACTGCACCATCAGGATTCAAGCAAGCCGGGCGAAGACGGCTGTAATGCCAGAAACCGGTCCCCGGAAGCTTGTTTCCTTTCCAGTTAAAGAATTGGCTTGGTAGTTTGGTCTGCCCTGTTCCCATGATGCACTGGGCCAGGGACAGACTAATTTGCATGTAGCCAGGTTCTGAGCTGGGATGGTGCAGTGAGCTAAAAAACGGTGATGGATCAAGCCCTGATCTGTTGACTGGGTATGAGTGTTCTGTTTAATTCAGATACTCTGTCCATCCCCACCCCCTTTTCTGAATCGTTTTGTCCACCATAAGCGTGGAAGGGTATGCTCAGACATGAGTCCCTTGCTCACTGCACCATCAGGATTCAAGCAAGCCAGGCCGAAGACGGCTGTAATGCCAGAAACCGGTCCCCGGAAGCTTGTTTCCTTTCCAGTTAAAGAATTGGCTTGGTAGTTTGGTCTGCCCTGTTCCCATGATGCACTGGGCCAGGGACAGACTAATTTGCATGTAGCCAGGTTCTGAGCTGGGATGGTGCAGTGAGCTAAAAAACGGTGATGGATCAAGCCCTGATCCGTTGACTGGGTATGAGTGTTCTGTTTAATTCAGATACTCTGTCCATCACCACCCCCTTTTCTGAATCATTTTCAAAGTAAGTCAGTTAGTTCAGTTGACATCAGGCCGAGAACCCTATAATCTTCAACTAGATACTCTAAATGGAAAACAAATCCTACTCCTCTAGTGGAACCTATGGACCTTATATCTTCAGTGAACACTTCAGATACAAAATATAAAACTTAAGCGTGTGGACATATGTCACTTGAGTTCAGTCAATTAAACATATCAATCAATCATCACTGTGGAGCACTATTCATGTAGTGTTCTCAAAAACTCTGACAATTCTCAGTCTCATCTGTTCTCAGATCTGGCTTTCTCTCAGCATAGTAAGTCCACTCAGGACCTGATTACTTTCAAGTAGACCCCCTCTGCTGCTTTGATCTTCTGACTTAGGGCTGCTCACTGTCATTTTGTTCGATTGACTCTGTTTTTTCTTTGATTGTGTCTGGGATGCGATCCTCTGACACAGCAGTCCCCAGTCTCACCATGTTTTGGAACTCCCCCTGGCACTTTACCGGTGGAACTGCTTGCACCTTCTTTCAATTAGGGCTGAATACTCTCAGTTTCAGCTGCATGGCTCACTGAGGTCATTCACAATGGGCTGTGCCCTTGTCTTGACTTGACTTTGAGATTCTTCCATGTGATCTTCTCCTCCTTCTGAACATTTGTGTTGTGCTGCAGTTCGACTATGCAAATCAGTGATTGTTGTCATGACTTCTTCACCAGCTTGTCTCACTATCTTGGTGTGGGAGGCACAAATCCAATTCAGACCCCCCCACAAACACTTCACAGCAGTGTTCCGCAAGGGAATACATAGAAAGGTCCTTGCCAACATGGTTCTAGACATGTCTTTCTGATGTGTTTCTTCCCCAGGACCCAATCGTCTAGGCCAAGGGCATGACTCTGTTCTTGCCTTGGAAGTGGAGTCGCCAAGTCAACCTGGGGAGAAACAGAATGCACCACATCAGCCAATCCTTTGAAGGGGCCTGTGCTTGACCTCATGGTCACAGGTTAAAATTCTGGTGGGTCCACTCAGCCTTTCATCCATGTGAGGTCGATAAAATGAGTACCATTGAGTTGGGTAACAAGAAACACCTGTTATTCAGCGCCAAGATAGCTACGGGTGAACCTCCTCTTTATAAATACACATTATGTTATGTTAAGATGCCTTGCTCTAGCATTGATTCGATGACAGGCGAAATTCCAGCCACCACCTTCGGTGTGAGGTTGTATTAGGGCGCTTGAGGATACTCTGTGTTAGAAGGTGGTTCTGACCATCTGAGCCGCCTGGATTTTTCACTCTTTGAACACCTAATTGTTGAGCTTCTACTTTGGGAGAGCCTCATAAGTTGGGACTCACCCACAGTGAACTCATGATGAAAGAGACTGCATGTGGATTTTAGCGGTGTCCCCCTGGTGAGAGTAGGCCGCTGCGCTGCAGCCATGGTAAGGGGCACCGGGCTGGTTACATGCATACACGTGTGCACATGCGTGTGCACACATGTACGTGCTGTCCAGGGGAGATTCTTGGCCTGGGCAGCCCAGGAGCTGTTACAAATTGAATGGTGTGGCAGGAATTATGCAGAGCTGGGTGGTGACATGGAATAGGCTTTATACAATGGGAAGAAACATGTAAGGGAAAGTCAGTGTGCTTTACTGTTTTCACTGAAGGACCACTTCATCATTCTCCTATGAGGATCACATAGGATAGTTTCACTCCCTTAGGGCCTACAAATTCCAGACACACACTAAATTCCACTGTAACTTAGGTGAGAAGTACTATTCTGCAGAGTCCAAAGTCATATCTGTACTGCTTTTGGGTCATCCAGAAATGTAATATTCCTCTGAGTCAACTCATAACCAGAGCCTGGCTCGGTGTGACCCTGCCAGGCTGGATTAAGGACCTTCCACCCAAACTGAGGAATCAGAGGCCTAGCCTTCTCGGCAAGCATTCCAAAGGCCGAAGGTCTCCTCCCCAAGAAGAGAAAATGGTTGGAGCTACAGGTTAATTCATCAGCAGCTGTCACCTGGTGCCAGGCACCAAGCTGCTCTGGAGAGAGGGCAGCAAGATGGGAAGGGTTTTTCAGAGACCATGTGGAATGAGACCCCTGGACGATGCCATTTTGAATTAACCCAGAGGCCTGGGCAGGAAGGAAGGAAGAGGGGCAGAGAGGTGAGGTGTCGCTGTTTGGTAGGGCAAGCAGAGACTTGCACAGGAAGAAGAGCTCTCTCTGGGGTGTGGTCTGCTGAGGAAGACTGGTGCTGGAGCCCGGCACCATGGGCAGTTGGAGTGAAGAACTCCCTGACTGTTCCAGGGCCCTGAATTGCACCAGGAGTAAAATCCAGGACCAGTGAGCAGAAGCCTGGGCCTCTGCGCAAGGAGAATAGAGGCACGGGAAGAGAGCTAGGTGAAGGCTGGCACATGGAGCCAGTGAAGACAGCTCCCTGCTGAGTTCATCCTCCTTGAGACCAGGAGGGCAAAAGAAAGTGCTCCCAGTGGCTGGGCTGTGCCACCAGGAGCAAGAAGAGGCCAAAATGGTGAAGACTGGTCCACTGGAGGCTGAGATAGGCCCCCCAGAAGGTAGACGACCATTAACCTCTGAGAAGACCGACGACGAAGCGCGTGGGGCTCCACCGCAAGTATCGAATGGGCCCCCGGGGTGGGTCAGGTCCCGGGAGCTGCCCGCACAAGAAGTTAAGTCGGGGAGTGCTGTCGCGCTCCTTGTGAAACTGTCCACGTTGGGTGCCAGGAGCCCACCCTGGCCCCCGACGAAAATGGAGACCGGGGAGCTCTGTCGCGCCCCCCCGGGGAATGGTGAGAGAGGCCCGGGATCCCAACTCCGGGCCCGAATCGAAGAAGATAAGTCAGGGAGCGCTGCTCTCTCCATGAAAATGCCCCCGTGGGGTGCCAGGAGCCCACCCTGGCCAAACGAAAATGAAGACGGGAGCGCCGTCACGCCCCCTCTGGGAATGGAAGAGGGGCCCGGGACCCCCAACTCTGGGCCCTGCTGAAGTGAAGCTAAGTCGGCGAGCGCCGTTGTGCTCCTCTTGAAGGTGCCCCGGGGCACGGGATCCCAACTCCGGGCCCCGATGTGGGTCGCGAGGTCAGGTGAGTATCCTCGCACTCCCCCGTGGCCTGAGAAAGACTTGGTGAGTGCTGTGGAACTCCTCCGAGGTCCCGTTGGACCGGAAGCAGCCTTGCAGCGGGCAGACCAGAGCAGAGGGTCCGGCTCCCGCGGCAACACACAAGGGTGCTGGCCAGCTGGCGGGGGCAGCCGGCGGTGGGCTCCCCAGGCTGCCCTCCAACGATCATACCATGGGGTGCCCGGTTGGGACCGTGTCCCCGCGGAGATGAGAGAGAGGCAGCAGGAGCAGCCATGGGTGTGCTCCCAGAGCTGCAACTCTCCTGGGGTAGACACAGGGCCCCGGCGGGACCGGACTCCCAACGATGCGCCAATGCGGCGCAGGGCCGCCATCACAGGCAGCGCGGCTCTCCCAGGCACAGCGGGACAGCCGTTCATAAAAGATGCACCAGATGGGGGAAGAGCACCCCATAATGCTTTGCAGAGCCTAGACAGGCCTGCAGGAAAAGTTCTGTTTTCTGCGTGTGGTGGCCCTAGGAGGATGAGGTCACCACCAGGTGTGTGCCAAGGTGCCGGGGGAGCTGCAGGAGCAAGGCAGTTTCCCCAGCACAAAGCTGTAAAGTCCCTTCCTAAGTGTCTGGGGGACTGGCAAGAAATAACCCCTCAAGGGCTCAGCCAGCAGTCATCAGCATCTCGGGGATGGAATTTTTTTTCTGCAGCTGGGGGTGCGTTAGGGACTGCCTCAAGGTATTGATGTCTGAGCTGGGGATGTCTGGAGAAGGACATCCCCTGGAGGTGAAGATGTGCCATTGCACGAGAAGTGCATTTACCAATGTTATTTCTTTTAGTGGGACTGGAAGTCACATGTGTTATGTGAAGTACCAGTGTAAGGTGAAGTCATAAGCCAATTGGGGTTATGTTCCTGGTCATTCCTGTTAGGGTGTCTGGCTGTATACACTTAATCCAGTGATTTTAACTGTGACGCCTTTGAGGGGCTTTAATTGCAATGCATTATAATTGTTATCATCTATGATGAGTACTGTCAATCTAAGTGATGCCCAAACATGTATTTCTTCTACTGTGTTAGGTGAAGAACAATTTAGACTGTTAGCCACAAAGATGTAGAGGTGTATACTGTATGGTCAGTATGAGAGACGCAGTCAGTGTTATGTGTGACCAGGGCAGGTGTGGCTATTTTAAATGCCTATTGAATGACAGGGTGGGTCGCCACTGGGATGGTGGCAGTGGGCAAGGCCCTCGCTCCAGGTTATGTCAACCCACTGCATTAGGGGGCAAGATGATGTGCATACATGGGAGTGGTGGTACTAGACCCCCCTGCGAGAGGGGTGGAAATGTTATGCAAAGTCACAAAGTAATTCCAACAGCTTATGTAATTTGTAAATTGATGCATAGTATTGAGTAGTGTGTGTGTTTAATAAATGTACTCTTCCTTTTATAAAGCAAAATGACGACTGGACAATCAATAATTGAGTGTTATTTCTGCATACTGGTAAATGGCGATTACTAGCCTACACCACCTCCCTTGAGTAAGCCATAGACTGCTCTGCAACGCTACCCTCTGAGAGTCGAGCGCTACAATAGGGTGTTTGGTTCCCAGTGAAGGATAAATGTGACATGTTATTTGTGCAGGCCTCACAGATACAGCATTTATTTTTCTAACACTCTGCATTAGGGTTTATTGTGACTCTTTGTGACTCTCACTGGTTCGACACTCTTAATCAGACCGATGTCCTTGCCTGTAAAATCCCAAACTTCCTCTTTTACCAAATATATTTTGTCTGGAAGTAAGTCTTCTCTTGTTAGAACTGGGAACAACCCAACTGTTGTTTCTCATGATTTCAATATATGTGCCTGGGGTTCCACACCACCCATTGTGCAATAGGTCACACTAATTCATTTGCAGAGTAAATCCCTGCCTGACAGATTGAATGGACTTGAGTCACATATTACAAATTGGTGATCTTCGAGAGGCCCTAAACTTTAGCTGAAACACAGTTTGTACTTTGTTGAGATGCTAACAACTTGGACTTGTTTTCCTGAGACAGGTAGGTTTGGATAGTCTATTGTTCTTACATAAGAGCAGGTAGTTCCAATATTGATCAAAAATGAGTTGGAGTGGCCATTCACCTCTTCATCTACATATGGCCCACTAGGGTCTATCTCTACAACCGCGCCAAGCACACACTCTTCCTCCCCACACAGGCACCCTCATTGTGATTGCTTGGGGTCCAGTCCAATGAGACTATCAAATACCGAGAATTGTTGGAGATTTCCGGTACTCAGGACAGGCTTCTGTTGAACCTTTGGGTTTGGATTCAAATTGTATTTTCGGGTTAATCATATTTTGCTACATCATTGTGGCTTGGAGCATATTGGCATTACATCACCTTTGAACATTAATTTTCTGCATTGGTATCACATTTATGTTTGGCATTTGAACATCATTTTGCAATTGATTAGGTTTCATCTACATTCTCGTTTCCAGTGGCCCAGCTTGTTACAGATGTGACAAACAGTGGTCTTCAACATACTTATATCTGTCCCTGCATTCTGACCAGCCCCCATTCCTTGACCTCTGCATTGTGGGCCAAAATTCCCTGTCTGCATCATCTAACTCTACCTTGGTAACCAACTCCCTGCATAATTGCACTGCGACCAGGAAGAGTGTTATACACTGGACCTGCCCCATATGGACCATTCTCACATCCTTTATGCACCAATTTATTCTGAGCTAACACGATTTCCTCCTTAATCTACTTCTGATTTGCTTACAAATTGTCACTGCAATATTTTTCATACTGCAAAATTTCACCAAGAGACTTCGATTGCCAACGGATAACATTCTTTTGCATATGAGATCAAATTTCTCCGACACAATCCAGCAATAAACTGTGACAAGAAGCCACTAAAATGTTCCCTTTATGCATTTTTGACACAATTATGCTATCTGAAAACATGCATCAACTGTTCATAATAAGTATGCACAGACTCTTTAGACTCTTGGGTAGTTCTGGTTATCTTGAGCCAATCAACTCCTTTCTTGCAAAACCCTCTTTTTCAAACGGGCAATCACCTGGTTATACTTGTCCTTAAAAGTAGGCCATGGTGCATGTGTCTGAATATCTCTCGGCGGGTCAGCGTTAGGGTAATCTACAACCACCATACACCTTACACTCTGCCCACAAATCCCTGGGAATTACAATGTCAAAGAACATATTGGAGTATTCTCAAAGCACTTTTGAAATCTTCATAATTCTGTCCACTTTAGTATTCCATAGGTTGGAGATTCTCCCGTAATTTTGGAAACTTGCTTGTAAATGTGAAAAAAACTCCACGACCCCAGGGTACATTAACACATCCACCTTCATGCTTCTCTCTCAACGGGTAGTACCTGATTTCAGTAGCACTCGTTCCTACTTCTGCTCCACCAATGTTGTCTTCCTTTTTAGGTCAAGCCTAGGCAGCACTTCGAGACATGCTGTATCTCCTCTTTGGGCTTCGAGCACGCCCATCGATTTCCATTCGTTCTTTTATGTGCCGTTCAAAAATGCTGGCTTTTTAGTGGCACTTTGATTGTATTGTCCTGCTTTGAATGCTTGGTTCCCTCCCATGGCAACTTGCCATTCGCTTCTGTCCTTTTCTGTTACTTTTAGCGCACTTTAAAAAAAAATATCTGTTCGTCTTTTCTGAAGGTTCTGAAATGCATGCTGTACGTGTTGAGAGCTGTCGCCCATCCCACTACAGTCATAGTTTCACCCATCTCCCACCAAATGTTCTGAAAGGCTTGTTTTTTGAAGGCACAGGGAGAGCTGATGCCGAGACCCGAATCCGGTTCCCTAGTTCCAAAGTTGTCAGCCTTGGATGATATGCCACATCCTCTCTCCAAGACAATCTGCATTTTTGGGGGGTATATTTCAGTTTCCATCACTGATTCACCCTCCCAACATGCACCTACACTTAACCCCTCCCTCCCTTTTGTTTCCCTGAGCGCATGGGAAGGGCTTACAAAGAAGGGTGCTGTTGTCCTTTGAATTATCGCACATGAAGCGGTGATTACTGGCTCTCATCTCGCAAAATTAAGACACATGGACGCTCCTGTTTTCGGTTGGAGGTGTGGGGGCGCTTCTCAAAACGTTGCACATCATGCTTAAGTATATGGATTGGTACATACTCTGCATTCAATTTCTGGTACTAGTAATGCATATGGAGCCCTGTTTGTGAAGACTGGATTAGCAGGACATGTAACCTCCCTGCTGCTAAATTCCCAGAGCAGCCCATTCTTTGTTTTCTGCTAGTGTTTTCCGTTGGCATACACAACACTTAATGAGTGGTGACAGTTCTTGTTTATTAGTTTCCATAAAGCTTGCAGCAGTAATGTGTTAACTCCGCTAGTAAAGGGGCTGAGTGGGCAGCATACAATCCATTTCATGAGCAGTGACAGTGCTTATTTACTTGATTCTGTAAAGCTTGCAGCAGTGATGTGTTAACCCCGCTAGTAAAGGGGGTGGCATACAATATATTTCATGAGTGGTAACAATGCTTGTTTACTTGTTTCAGTAAAGCTTAATATTATTTATAATGCACACTTCTTAGAAGTGCCAAACACTTTAAATTCTTTCTTCAGCAGTCTGCTTGCTTTCCACTCAGCCCCTTTAATTTACAGCCACGTGTCCCGACCAGTGCTGCCACGAGTGGCGATGATTCTTTGGGGAGGGCCTTCGCTGGGGACATTTTGAAGGTCTTTTCTATGCAGACAGTTTGTTTCCTGTCGCGTCTGATGCGTAAGCAGTTGTGTGCATCCCACCATTAGATAAATAACTTTGTTGCTCGCCATGCCACAAAACAGGATGTGCTGGTGCGAGTGAAGTGGAAGGGGGCACAGAGAAAACTTCTTTCTTTGAGGTGGGACCCCTTGCTGCTGTTATACTGTTAATTTCTCTGCATTTTACATACAAAGAAGCAGCTGATGCAATAGGGCCTACTAATGAGTTTAACAAATAAGAAAGGGGCACTCAGCAAGTCAGTCAAAGCCAAAAGTAGTTTTCATTTATCTTCTTTTATTTAAAAAAATCATTCAGAGAACGGCAAACAGCCAAGGCGTTTCATCCCTTATTGCCAAGGAACTTCTTCAGGGCTATGAATCAAGTGAGCCAAAAAATATTGAAACAACAAATATACGGTATCCACGATATCCAAAGCTAGATTACTGGAGAATGTTCAAGATGAATGCACATTAATGAGTCATCGAAGTTCAAGTCAAATTAGGTCAGTATAGTTGCCGCATCTATCCGGGGCTATTTAGCCAAAGGTACGGATGCTACCCCTTCCTGAATGCAGGTGCAGGAATGCTGGCCCGTCCATCCATTCATCTCCTACTCCTGGAACCTGGTCTAGCTGCAAACTGGTCTGGGCATATTGTTTAGCTCGAGAGTCCCAGACCAGACCACGTCCTATGGCACAAATGGCAGGAAAGAATACATTACATGTTTTGGTTGGCTTCTATTGGACCTCGTTTCCCATATCATTTTTGGGTGGATGGTTGTGCTTATTTGGCAGCATTTTAGAGCAGGGATTGCCAGATTTGAGGCTAGGTTGAAGCACATCCAATTTTTGCCAACCTAGGGCCCGATTCACAGAACTAATTTAAGACAAAATCCTAAACTTACTACCATTTTGGTATTCACAGAAGGTACTTGCTCATTTTGGTATTCACAGAAGGAACTTACTAATTTTGGTATTTCGTTGACCTCAAAACAGCATTCGATCTGGTACCCCGGGATATTCTGTGGGAGGTCCTGGCGGATATGGGAATTCCAACTTATCTCCTTAATATTTTCAAGAGACTTCACACCAACAATTTCGCGCAGGTCAGAAGTGGCAAGAGGGGTAACTTGACACCTAGGTTTGTGGTCAACAGAGGTGTGAGACAGGGATGTGTCCTGGTGCCCACCCTCTTCTGTCTCTTTGTTAACGCCCTGATTGCCCATCTAAAGGGGTCAAAGATATGGATGCACCCAAGATACGTGGAGAACAGGCAGTGGCACTTATATTTGCTGACGACACTCTTCTCCTGTCTAAATCCCCGACTAGACAGTTTTGCCAGCTTCTGCCAGAAAAGGGGGTTGGAGATAAATATCTCAAAAACAAAGTATATGGTCTGTAATCCACCAAAGACCATTCGTGCTAATCCCTCCCTAAATGGCATTTTACTGGATAGTCACTGTATTCGAGCATCTGGGCAACACCCTTAGTGACAACATGGAGTGGGGACCTCAGTTAGCTAAGGCCAAACTTAGGTTGGTGCAGCTGACAGGGGGTGTTTTAAAACTGCACCGCGAATCCTCAGCTAAACCGGTCGCTTCTGTCCTGGAAATTTATAAAGTCCAAGCCAGAGGAGCCATCTTATACGGGGCAGAACTGTGGGGACACTGTCGACCAGAAGATATCCTTAAGGCGGAAAACTGTTTTCTGAGATCTCTGCTTTCCCTTCCAGCTAGCACTCCCCTTATCCCTCTAAGAATGGACCTCGACATTAGACCTATAGATGAAGTAATCAGTCTCCACCTCCTGGTATACTGGCGCAGACTGTGGGTAACTCCTGAACTAAGGTATTTCAGAGAGGAAGTTAAGAAACTCATGAAACTCTGCGGAGCGGCCAAAATTCAATGGTTTGCCGATATAAGAAAGGAGCGTTGGAGGCTGTGACTTCCGGATCTCTGGAGTGAGCCTGAGATGGCGTGCTTGAGGATGTCCCGAGCAGACTTGGTAAAACTCCATCGTAACAAACAACTGCAACTTGTTACCACCAACTCTGCGTTGGGTCCCACAACTTTAGACTTTCTGACTTTTAAAGATGAGTACAAGCTTGAGCCCTTCTTGGATGAGATTGTACCAAGCCATGCTAGGAAACTCTACACCCAATTCAGGCATGGCACACTGCCACTCAGGGCTTTTTCACACAAATGGTCAGATAATAAACTACTCGAATGCCCTGCGTGTGGAGCAAAGGAGGAGTCTGTGCCACATGTCTTCTTTTTCTGTCCATCTTACAAGAAAATTCGACAACGTTGGCTTATCCAACTATTTAGAAATTTAGGGACAAAGCAATGACAACAGGCACTCAGGATTTTAAAATATGACACATCCCAACCAGTTGTATTCTCTGTTTCCCGTTTTCTAAACGCCTTGTGGAGAAGGCGATGGCTATACATTAAGAATTAGTCCTGTGTTTAATGCCTCCCATAGGCCTGGTTACTGTGCAATAATTCTGTCCCGGTTATGCAATGCCTTTGATTTGATCACGTATAAATTTTAACTTGTATATATATATCTTTTTACCTTTTTAAAGATCTTTGTAGTTTTTATGGAAAGTAATCTGTGTACTTTTATTTTATCGATACCTGTGTTGTGATGCTTTTATATTGAGTGTTTTATGTATTTTTGCATCTTTTAAGGTCCTTGACCGAAATAAAGATTACTTGACTGACTGACTGTATTCACAGAAGGCACTTACTCATTGAGGAGTAAGTGCCTTCTGTGAATACCAAAATGAGTAAGTGCACTTACCCATTTTGGTATTCACAGAAGGCACTTACTCATCAATGAGTAAGTGCCTTCTGTGAATACCGAAATGAGTAAGTGCCTTCTGTGAATACCAAAATGAGTAAATGGTAGTAAGTTTAGGATGTTGTCTTAAGTTAATTCTGTGAATTGGGCCCCTAGTCTCTGGGAAACGTTTATTTAGTATGCTTCTAGTTGGTGAAAGAACAATGCAGTAAAAATCCCAACAGAATTATTGATTTTAACCAGAACATTGCAGATCATCAAAAGCTGAAAACACCTCAACTCTCAACAACCCACAATCAAAAAAAGCATAACTCTATTTATATTCAAACTCCTGTTATACTGCAAAGGCTTCAGGAACGCTGGAACATCCGCAACAATCCAAATTAGACCATGGAAAATCAGGAACGAAGAATGAGTTGAGGTAAATTTGACTTTAAAGGGCAGATTTTAAATCCCCTAAGCCTCAGTGGGAACCATCCTCTGCCACCAATTTTGTAAGTGCTTATCTTAAAGCACATTTAGTTCCCATAAAGCGCTATCCAATGAATCGGAATCCACAGCTGAGGCAAGTCATCAAATCAATGCAGTTAAATAACATGAGGCACATTAGGCTCCACATTGAAGATAGAGAGTGGTTACATTTTCAAACCATTAAGGTTTAGTAAAGATTAAAATATTTAAAACTCAAAATCATCACATTAGTGTCAATCAATACATGAATGCATTTATTAACTATGCAGTGCAAAGCAATATGTCGTATAGTTAGGAGAGCAAATTAATATGTCACAAACGGAAAAGGGTAGGTAAATCAGTTCTCCCATAAAGAGAACACTCTAATCTGCTCTAAACTGACTCAAAAGGGACAACGGCATCTTCTGGAAACGTTCAGCTCTACATTAGCTGAAATGATACATTTCTAACATTTGCTACACCTACACATGGATCCCAAACATTGCAGCACTCAGGTTAAAGTAACATACCGTGTATGCTCAAATCAGTTTGAACCACACTGATATTCCCTATGCTCATTAGGTTCCCAGGATACCTCACAATGAAGCTCCTCTAAACAACCTTTAAACTTACAGTTATCTGCAACAAACAATATACACTGGACCAGCCTGTACTGTGCAGGTGCACTGTATCGATTAAAAAACATTCTGCAGTTTCCATGTTATGGAAACATTTCACATGAGAATGAAAACAAAGACGCATCACGTTCATTAATAATGAGTTCAGTTTCTAGAAATAAAAGGTACACATGTGATATGAAACAAGATGGCAACCAGAAGTTAGCCATTTTATAATCCCGGTCTGCATTAACTATCGCCAATCTAAACGTGTAAAATACATAGTTACAATTGCGTGATTACAGCTCGCACCTGTTCCATGCACTAGTTATAACCTTCCATATTACATCACTTATACCATGGTAAATCAAAGCATTCATAGCCAACATTCATGATATCTCAAATGATATCATTTGTGAGAACAAAGTGCATGGGGAAGGTGCGAATTATAGGTAATGTGTGGTGAGTGAGGTGACAACACTATACATAGTTGTGAGACTTATAGTAATATGAAGATGGTGCGTAAATTATAAGCTTAAATTATAACTGTAACTTTAGACTTTCTAATGTTTATCCAGTTTAAGTTGGGTCTGTATAGAAAGAATAAATAAAGTTTTCCTAACTATAATATATCCCTAACCTTTGTTTTTTTCACTAAATATCAATGTTTTAAAAAAAATGTAATTAACTTTTTTAAATCGTATAGTTTACTGCCATTGAGTGAAGTGTAATTTTTTTAGATTGAGGTAGAATGGAGGAAAGTGTCGGAGAGTATAGTACAGTGGAGTGGCATAGATTGGAGTAGCGTAGAGTGGAGTTTTTATTAGAGTGGAGGGAAGTACAGTAGAAGGGTACAGTGGAGTGAGGTACACTTTAGTGTAATACAGTACAATAGTGTAGAATAGAGTGTAATACAGTGCAGTGACATTGAGTGGAATAGCCTAGAGTGAAGTGTTGTACAGTGTAGTGCTGTAGGGTGTAGTGGCATAAAGTGCAATAGCGCGTAGTGAAGTGACGCACAGTGGATTGGCGTACAGTGGAATAGTATAGAGTGGAGTTGTGTGCAGTGGAATAGCATAGATAGGAGAAGCATAGAGGGGAGTAGCATAGAATTCACTGGCATTGACTGGAGTGGCATAGAATAAAGTGGCACAGAGTGGAGTGGCATAGAGTTGAGAGGAGTTGACCTGAGTGGCGTAGAGTGAAGTGGTGTACAGTGGAATACTGTATATTACAGTATTGTACAGTGGAGTGATGTACAGTGGAGTTGCATAGAGTGGAGTAACATACAGTGGAATAGTGTAGAGTGGACTGGTGTACAGTATAGTGCTTTACAATGCAGTGGCATACACTGCAGTGTGTTACAGTGGAGTGCTGTACAGTGGAATAGTGCAGAGTCGATTGGGGTACAGTGGAGTGGAATTGACTGGAGTGTCATATTGTGGAGCGCATTACAGTGGAATAGCATACAGTGGGCTGGTGTACCGGGCAGTAGCATAGAGTGGACTGGTGTATAATGGAATATTGTTAGAGTGGAGTGATGTAGAGTGGACTGACATAGAGTGGATTGAGGTACAGTGTAGTTGCATAAATTTGAATGGCATAGAGTGGACTGGCGTAGAAAGCAGTGGCATACAGCAGAATAGTGCATGCTAGAGTGGAGCAGAATGGAATGGCGTAGAGTGGAATAGCGTACTGTGGATTGGTGTAAAGTAGAGTGTTGTAGAGTGTATTGGCGTACAGTGTAATAGAGAAGAGTGTAGTGGCATAGAGAAGAATGACATAGAGTGGACTGGCATATAGTGAAGTAGCGTATAGTGGTGTAGACTGGAATAACATGCTTAGTGGCACACAGTGTAGTGACATAGAGTGGAGTGGCATATAGTGGAGTAGATAAGAGTGCAGTGTTGTACAGTGGAATAGCATAAAGAGCAGTAACGTAGAGTATAGTGGCATAGAAAGTTGTATTGTAAAGTGTAAGAGCGTACACTGGATTGTCGTACAGTGGAGTGGCATCTAGTGCAGTGGCATACAGTGGAGAGGTGTACAGTGGAATAGCTTACCATGCAGCTGTGTACAATGAAGTGGCGTACAGTGGAGTAGCATAGAGTAGAGTTGTGTAGAGTGAAGTTTCGTAGGGTGGAGTTGCGTACAGTAGAATAGCGTGGGGTAACGTAAATGGAGGGGCATATAGTAGAGTGGTGTAGACTTAAGTGGCGTAGAGTATAATAGCGTACAGTAGAGTGGGGTAGAGTGTAGTAGCGTACAGTGGATTAGCATAGAATCTAGTGGCATATGGTACAGTGACATAGAGTGGAAATTCGTAAATTGAAACAGTATAGAGTGAAGTGTGTTAATTGAAACAGATGTAGTTTGAAATTGTGTGAATGGCTGTAGATGTAATGTGGTAGGAATGTACATTATGAAGTGTAAATGGTAATCTTTGTTAGTATTTGTGAATAGTGTAAGTAATGTTAAAGTTATACCCCATAAAAAACGTATATATTGTGCTGCAATATACTGGGTTATATGCAGATGAGAAGTCAGCATATGATTGGCTAAGGCTGTGTGTACCAAAGGTAAAAGGCAGCCATCTCATTTTTATCACAGTTTTGGTGCTTTCTGCGGTCTGCGTTTTTCTGCGTTCTAAGTTAGGGTCTTAGATATAGGCAAGTATTAGGTTTCATTGTTATTCACTACCTATTACCATTTTAGAGTAATGTATTTATAAGTATATATATTTTTTCTACATATTTCTATAGCAGACTAGGGAGAACAGTACAATTTTTTAAAGTAGCGCAGTAATATGTAGGTATTACAGCGCTACTTCGTTGACTTTTTTGTGCATATTTAAATATGTTAATGATAGAAAATACACTTTACCGCACTATTTGTAAAATATAATGTATAATGCAGTACCAGCAGTACTCCGGACGTTTGCTTTAAGATATACAGAAACTTATATATATTTTTCCCTACCTATTACTACTTTACCAAAGTGGTAATAGGAAGAAGCATAATACCAAACCTAATACTTACATAGATCTGAAGGCGTAATGCAGAACAGAATCAAACTGCACCTAAAATAACATGGCTGCCTTTAACTTTTGTAAAAGCAGTCATTAGCCAATCACCTAATGACTCCAACGAAGTTCTGCAAAATACTGCGAAATTTCGCAAAAATACTGCCAAAAGATATCACTAAGTTACTACACCTTATAACTTAAAAAATACTTACCCTACTTACCTGTAGTACCCAAAAGGATTATCTGTGCTCCATAAAGTCTAGTCCAGCCAAATTTAATGTAATTCTGTTAAGCCGTTTTCTCACTACGTCCAATACAAAAGTGTAGGGGGAAATGCATTGGATGCAAAACGCATTATGGTACCCCCTTTTATCTTTGCACCCCATGACCCATCACTGGGAAACTTTGAATCATCCTCCAATGTAAAAGGAAGAATAGCTCTAGAAAAGTTCCATGGAGATTCGTTAAACAGGCGTAAAGTTATTCATGGTGAAAAATCAGAGGAATTCCCATCTCTGGTAACCTTAACTATAGCTACAAAGTGGCGATCGCCATATAATAAAATATATAATATATATATAATATATTAACTAAAAAAAACAAAGGTTACAAGGACCTTATAGTTAGGCTTAGAGTTCACCCGTACAAAACCAGTGAAATTCAGCAGTTATAGTTTCCTGAGCTAATTATAACTTACGCCCCGCAATGCTCTGCTTATGACCTCAAATATTACATCACTCATGACATGGTCAGTGACATCACTCATGACATCTCAAATCTCATCACTAATGACATCATCAAGTGAGTGTGTTTACTAAGAGTTTATGAGTTTTAAACATATATACTAACTTACTACAAAAGTTAGATTAGAATACTAGGTGTACTAGTAATAAGTGATACTATATCTAACACGTGATCTGAGTAGCTGTGTGACTGTCTGTATCAGTGTGTGGGTGGTTGTTTGAATGCCTTTATTGGTGTATGAGTGGTGTATGAGTGATGTATGGGTGAGTGGGTTTCTAAGTAAGTGTGTGGGTGTGTGAGTGATTGTGTGAGTAGTTGTATGAATGTGTGAGTGGTTTTGTAAGTGGTTGTGTGTGTGTGAGTGGGTGTGAGTGGTTGTGGGGGTGTGAGTGGTTGTATGGCTTTATGTAGTCCTGTGATGGCTCTCCCCTCCTTCAACAGGGAGTCAAAGTCAGAAAAGGAAACAAACCAAGGGCACAGCCTAGTGTTTCCTGATGATGTCGCTACGCTACCCCCAGGACGTCGAAGAGAACCAAGACTAAAAGTCCCACAGTGCATGCAGCTGTTAAGTGCATCCCAAGGGCTGGCGCAGGACGTCATCGATGGCATTGAATCATATTGTAACCTTATATATCATCAAGCCCCAGGGAGGAGTTGCATTATTTTTTGGGCAGCGAAACAGTAACCAAACAACGATTAATTTGTCTGTCAAGTTCCTCTTCTTTTTACTGTTTTTATCTGAACGAACCTCAAAGCCCCTTTTATGGTGATGTAGTATCACAACTTCATAGCTGTAGTGGGGCGATAGCAGTTTGTTTCCAAATTGAGGAGCTGGTCACATCGTGCACATACTGCAAGCTTGAGGTCAAACACCTCTGACCCTCCCCCATCGAACTGCATCAGTATTCACGGGTTGTAGCCCCCTCCCCCCACTATAGCTCTCCGCCCAGCTGCGTCACGTGGCCAAACAAAAGCCTGACTCAAACCAACCCGGACGTGAACGATAACCGTCTATGCTGCTTGGAGTAGGTCTTGAGAAATGTAGCACCAGAAACTAAGTAGTGAGTAGGAGAAAATGGGAAATGAGGTGCATTCCCGATAAGAGATGCCCAAAGAGCACGGCACGGGAAGTATTGAAAACTGAATACAACACCGTAAATGTTTGCACAGGAATCCGAACAAGTGTAAGGAAAACAGCATGATAATGCTCAAAAATAGAGAAAGTGCCACCGACCTTTCCTAGCCCGAGGATGCAAAGTGTTGGTGGCCTTTGTGCCCCAGCCCTTTGGCTGTTTGCACCCTCTAAGATTGCAAGGCAGTGCATTCCTTTACAATGTTAAATCGGAATGTTGTATCAACACACCCTTTTTGACTGTGAGAATGGCAGAGCAGGGGTTTCTTTTTTAATTTAACTGTGAATGACCAGGAGAACCGCGCACCATTAACATCCCTTAAGGAGGCCAGAACTCGAGACACTATGGCGTGCAGAAAATATGTTGACGAGCACGTGAGCACAGAAAGCACAATAAGGTATGCAGGAATCGATTGAGGAGTACATAGGTGTAGATAACATTGAATGAAGGAAACATACGAAAAAAAATACAAACGGGCTATTGTTAGGTGCAGAGGACAGCAGACAACTTTTCTAAATCTCTTTGTTCTCTAATGTTGGCATTTATTAACAATACCTGTAGAAAACATGATAATGCATAGAATACATTGTTTTTTCTTGTCTTGCCTTCTGCTCCCCTGATTGCCCTCGTTTTCTTGCCTTCTGATTCCCTGTTTGTACTTTTTTTCTTGCCTTCGGCTCCCCCACTCCATCCATCCATCCATCCACCCCCCCCACTCCATCCTTCCATCCCCCACTCCATCCATCCATCCATCCATCCATCCATCCATCCATCCCTCCACTCCATCCATCCATCCATCCATCCATCCATCCCCCACTCCATCCATCCATCCATCCATCCATCCATCCCCCACTCCATCCATCCATCCCCCCACTCCATCCATCCATCGCCCCAACTCCATCCATCCATCCATCCCCCCACTCCATCCATCCATCCCCCCACTCCATCCATCCATCCATCCATCCATCCCCCCACTCCATCCATCCATCCCCCACTCCATCCATCCATCCCCCCACTCCATCCATCCATCCATCCTACTCCATCCATACATCCCACCACTCCATCCATCCATCCACCCCCCACTCCATCCATCCATCCCACTTCATCCATCCATCCCACTCTATCCATCCATCCATCCCCCACTCCATCCATCCCCTCCATCCATCCATCCCCTCCATCCATCCATCCCCTCCCTCCATCCATCCCCCCACTCCATCCATCCATCCCACTCCATCCATCCACCCCCCACTCCATCCATCCCCCCTCTCCATCCATCCATCCCCCCACTCCATCCATCCATCCATCCATCCATCCCACTCCATCCATCCATCCCACTCCATCCATCCCCCCACTCCATCCATCCATCCATCCATCCCACTCCATCCATCCATCCCCCCACTCCATCCATCCATCCCCCCACTCCATCCATCCACCCCCCCACTCTATTCATCCATCCCCCCACAACATCCATCCATCCATCCCCCCACACCATCCATCCATCCATGCCCCCACTCCATCCATCCATCCCTGCACTCCATCCATCCATCTCCGCACTCCATCCATCCATCTCCGCACTCCATCCATCCATCCATCCATCCATTCCCCGCCCCACACTCCATCCCTCCCCGTCCCACACTCCATCTCTCCCCCGCCCCACACTCCATCCCTCCCCCACCCCACACTCCATCCCTCCCCCGCCCCACACTCCATCCCTCCCCCGCCCCACACTCCATCCCTCCCCCACCCCACACTCCATCCCTCCCCCACACTCCATCCCACGCCCACACTCCATCCCTCGCCCACACTCCATCCCTCGCCCTCTTTCCCTGCCTCTATCTCTCACCCTACCTCTATATCTCGTCCTCCTTCTATCTATCTTGCGCCCTCCCTCTATCTATCGCCCTCAATATCCATCGCATCACCACAGCATCACTCAGCACCACCACAGCACCACTCAGCATCACCATAGCACAACCACAGCACCACCACAGCACCACTCAGCACCACCACAGCACCACTCAGCACCACCACAGCATCACTCAGCACAACCACAGCACCACTCAGCACCACCACAGCACCACTTAGCACCACCACAGCACCACTCAGCACCACCACAGCATCACTCAGCGCAGCACAGCATCACTCAGCACAACCACAGCATCACTCAGCGCAACCACAGCATCACTCTTCGCAACCACAGCATCACTCAGCACCACCACTGCATCACTGGTTCAAATATGCTCTCTCAATGTTTCAAGCTTTATTACAAATGTCACAAAAAGATGTTAATATTTCACTTCTGTTCTTGGATTTTCGTCACAATAAAATATACTGAACATAATCTTCACAAAAGTTATTTACAAAAGTTTAAGCTATTGCCATTATACATTACAATCACTTTTATTTAAGTATTCATTATTTAAAAAAATTAAAATCCATTGTTATTTGTAATATCAATACATCTAAGTCACGTAAATACAAAACATCTTGCATTACAAATGCTATAGGTGTCACATTTGCGGAAGGTATAACTATTGGCATTGTAAATGACAAAGCTATTAATTTAGCTATTTTCAAAAACAACACATACACAAAAAAATTGTCATTTACAAGACCAATATCTCAAACTTTCCTAATGCGAGACCTATTGCATTGCAAATGCTTGTTGTTAAATTTCAGCCTTGGGGCCTCTTGAGGCTCATGGCCCTCCCCATATAAATAAATGTTGGCCCTGGAGTGGACCCCTGGGGCCTCTGAAGGCTTGGGGAGGGAAGCTGTGTGGCCCCCCTCCCCATATAAAGTAATTTTAGCCCCAGGGGTGGGCTCCCGGGGCCTCAGGAGGCTCAGGGAGGGGGGGGCACGCAGCCCACCTCCCCTTTATGAACACAGCCCTTGGGTGGGCTCCCCAGGGCATAAGGTTATTAAATGTGGCCTGGTCAACATTTTATTTTCTATCCCGCGAGGGACATGCTGGATCGCTGTATTTTTTTGCCAATTTTTTTCTTCTGGTTTTTTCTGTTTGACTTACAAAGATTGTAAATGTTATATTTTATTATGGCTAATGTTTTAATTTTTATGTTAAATAATATTCAGATCTAAAATGAATATCTCCCCATATGTTAAAGTATATGATGTAAAAAGTATATTAGTCTAATATAATTATGTTAATGTTGTAATATATTAAATGTGTAAATCAAAATGTAGAATTTAAAAGTTTTTAGAAATTATAGCACTACCAATTGTTTTTTTTTAACAAATACAACTAGAATTACACAAACGAACACAATATAATAATAAATTGGTAAGATTTAATATTGGAACTCCTGTCCAACACAATTTGTTAAAAGTACTTAAATTCAGGGTGAACGTCGTTTCTATTCTTAGTTCAATATAAGAAGCAATTCAGAAAGAATGTGTTTGGATTAGGAGCCTCGTTACATTTTTTTAACTCCAACTGCACAAACATTGAGGATAATACATATTCTAGAGAGGGTATGAATTACTATTCTAATGCCAATCCCATAAAAATATGGGAATGTGCATATATTAGAGGGGTCAGGTTTACTAATTGCACTCTAATCTCACAAATGTTTGGGAAAGTACTTATGTTGGAGGGAGATAGATTTACTATTGTAATGCCAATCCCAGAAAACATTGGGGAAAGTACATATATTAAAGGGGTGCAGATTTACTATTCTAGCACCAAACCAACAAACATTGGGCAAAGTACATATATTAAAGGGGCTCAAATGTACTTTTCTAACTCCAATCCCACAATCATTTGGCAAAGGGGTTTTATTATAGGGGAATAGGTTTTCTATTCAAACTCCAGTCCCATAACAGTGGGAAAGTACATATTTTGGAAGAGGTCATATTTACTATTCTAACACCAGTATCACAAACATTAGTGAAAAGGCATACATTAGAAGGTGTTAGATTTACTATTATAGCTTCAATCCACCAACCATTGGTGAAAATGCATACACTAAAGGGGAATCCGATGTACTATTTTACCTTCAATCCCACAAACATAGAGGAAGGAGAATATTTTAGTGGAGGTTACCATTCCTAACTCCAGTACTATACACAATGAGAAAAGAGAATGTTATAGACGGGTTAAATATTGCAATTGTTACTCCAGTCCTACAAACATGGGGAAAGAGTCTTTCTTAGAGGGTTAGTTTTACTATTCTAACTCCAACCCTCAAAACATTGGGGGAAGTGAATAGATTACAGGGGTTCAAGTTATTCTAACCAGTACAACAACCATTTAGGAAAATTAATATATTAGAGGTGGTCAGGTATACTATTCTAGTACCCACCCCTCAAACATTTGGGAAACTACATATATTGGAGGAGCTTAGATTTACTCTGCATATCTTAGGTTATGTCACATTTATTATTCTATCTTCTTTTCCGCAAAGAGTGGGGAAAGAACGTATATCAGCCTGGGTCAGATTTATAATTCCAACTGAAATCCCACAAACATTGGGAAATAGGTTTAAGCAGAGGGAGTTAAATGTATTATTTTAACGCCAATCAGAAAAGATATTGTGGACCCTGTTCACAATAAAGTGCAATTAAACTATAATCACAGAGTAGCTATACTTCCAAATTAAAATTTGGCACATGCCCTGCTCTTGCACCTATTCCTACCTGGGTGGCTTGCAGTACCCTCTAGAGGGCACTCCAACCATCACCTACAGTTTCAACCAGCCACTCATGGCTCCTGCTTTGCCTACACTGGTTACCCACAAGTGGGGGTCTGACAAGACCCTGCCCTACAATTTGTAGATTCGACAATAGCTGGAGGCTGGGGCGCACAGTAGAGGGGGCACCACACACCCACCCACTGCCGCAGAAGTGGGACGCCCCTGCCCAGGACGTTACAGGTAAGGGAAGTGTTGGGGCAAGAGACAAAGAAATGTGAATGTAGGCGGCCATGTACCTACAAGTCAAGATATAGTTGGTGAGGAAGAATGAGGGGCTATGGGATCAGAACAATTGGGGGGGGGGGTCCACAGGTATCAGGGGAGGGTCAAGAGTTGAAAGAGGTGCTATTCCTCACATCAGTACCAGTGAAGGGGAAGGTGGGGGTTGGGAGCCCAGGAACATCATCTTTAGTTTTAGAATCTCACACACACCACCTCAAGCCCCATTCCAGCCTGAGAAGAAGAGAACCTGGAAATGTCAGCACAGGTTTCTGCTCAGATGCATTTTCTGGGCAAGGGTCGCATCACGGTCTCTTCACATAGATAGGCTAGGACCTTAGTGCGTATGGGTTTTTGCCCCTTTGATATTCCTATAGCTGCATGCTATGCTAAAAAGCTTGCTCTCTCGATATATCCCTAAAACCCTAACCTTGACTTAAAACTTTTGATTGCTCCCCCTCCTTTCTTTGAATGACCTTCTCCTTACCTTCCATCCTTTGCAATCCTCCAAGTTATGGAGTTCTCTACCCTCTTTAATCTCCAACGCGGACTCCTACCTAGTTTTAAATAAACATCTACAAACCTGGCTTTTTTCGTCCTAGGTTGTTGCTTGTGTGCTTCCATCCTGTCTCCTCCTTGTCTGCTTTAGCGCTTTGACACCCTCGGGTATAAGTGTGCTATATAAATGATATCCTATCCAATCCTGCTCTGTCTGAGTATAGCCAACTCTAAACTGCATGCCTGTAAGCTGTAATCTATTTTATTGTGTTTCTGCAAATTACCGACACCCCGTTTTATCGCTCAGAACCCATGCAACCTGCAACCTTCTTATATTACCCAATCTTTTCTTCTCTAGCCTATCTTTTATTCACACCAACCGTGTGAATGAACTCACAGACCCCCATCCCCTAATGGTGACAATTAACTTCTATTGGGAGGGGGGCGGGTATATCGCAGGGGGACCACCAACCCCTTATGGGACCTCGAACTCTTCCATGGGCCCCATTCAGCCCAGGGCCAATGAATATCTCTGAGATGTGGGAGACTCTAGGGCTCCCCATCACATTCTGCAGGGATGTGGAGCTGGAGAGATTGTACAATATGCCACTGTCCCTATCAATTTAATCCATTTTAAATAAACTGGAGTAAATGCATGGAATGGTTTTCTTGAAACCACAAAATGAATCCTAATAACCACTGTATTAAACACTCATCTTGGGTTCTGGTGCTGTGTAATATCTGGTATCCCCATAGTATCCTGTATCCCCCCTCTTCGGCAGTAAGGCACAACACCGGCGTAGTGTTACTCGTTGAGAAATGGTTCAACAGTTCTTCTCGGGTAGTAAGCGCTTTAAGGATGCAATTGCAATAAAATACCTGGTCTAAATGTCATATATGCCACATGAAACAAACGTACACGGCACATGACGCAAACGTGGCGCATCATCGGTATGATGTACTAGACGTGAAACGTGCCTGAGCACGTTGCAACCCCTGCCGCTCTCCACCGGGGATGTGCAGTGCACGCCTACTACATAATACTATATGAGGAGACGATGATAACGTGAGCCGCCCCTGAAGGTGCGCTGTCCTGTGCCATGCTGCAGTTTCATTACGCTATTTCCGAATTACACTGTCCACATTACCCCTCCGGCACCTGGGTGCGGACCCCGCTTCTGCCGCTTATCCCTCCGGTGTGTGGTATGAAGGGATGGCCGCAGTGAGCCGGAGCGAGCCCCTCAGCCAGCCCTGCCTGTACCATTCGGGGTTCAAAGGTACGGTGGGATTTGTAACGTGCATGGCAACCTATTTCTTCTGTTACGTTGGCCACATATTCTCTTGTCTTACTGACTTGACAGTGCAGATTTTGTATATGTGTATACCACCATTTTCAAACGCATCCGCCCATAAATAAGCCGTATCCATTATTCAGCATATGGCAGACTGATGTTTATGGTCATCAAATAGAGCTTACACGACACAGGGCAAGAAAACCATGAGAAGGATATTTGTTGTATTTTAAAACATCTATCTATCTATCTATCTATCTATCTATCTATCTATCTATCTATCTATCTATCTATCTATCTATCTATCTATCTGTCTGTCTATCTATCTGTCTGTCTGTCTGTCTGTCTGTCTGTCTGTCTGTCTGTCTGTCTGTCTGTCTGTCTGTCTGTCTGTCTGTCTGTCTGTCTGTCTGTCTGTTTGTCTGTCTGTCTGTTTGCCTGTCTTTTTTATTACATTAAACTTAGTTTTGCCATTTTATTATACTCAGTTTTTAACATTGCATTGGAGTGATGACATGTTTTAACGGCGGCACATATGTATATTACGCGCTCTGTATGTGAACAGACAAATGTGGTATTTTGGTATAAAGCTCACCAGGAAGATGGGAACTACTGGGACAATTCTTCAAATGTTGGTCTGTTGAGATCCAGGTGTATCAACGTTGTAAACTTCACACTTGTCCTGTTGAATTGAGTCTGCAATGGGAAGTTCCCCTAGCAAACTAAATTCAACAGGACAAATGCATGTCATTGTGTTGTAGTGTTAATTGCCCTCATCTAGCGCTTCATGCTACTGACTAGGCGCTGAAGCACAGTTGAAAAGGGCTAGTACACAAATCCACGAGAATGTTACTGAGAGAGTGTCTCTGTGTGTGTGTGTGCACACGTGCACGTGTGTCATGTGCCCTATGTGGGCAGTCTTTGATGTGCAGAGGACCAGAGTTGAAGATGAACAGACATGTGGCTTGGGGTGTCATGTGGTCCCGTTCACAAAAGGTAAGCGGTCCCCTTGGGACCCATTCTCTTTTGTGAATTAACCGAAAGCGTTTGTTGGGGAGGAGGCAATAGCCCTGGGCACCGTTGACAACTGACAAACAAGCTTTTTTTTTTTTAAAGTCAACTTTTTTTAACCACGCCTCCTTTTCCTTCAAAGAAAACGGGCTGTATTTTAAAAAGTTTACTTTATTTAAATGTATTCACAGATATTGTGGTTTCCAACCCCAGCTGGCCACCTTCCCTATGATGACATCCAATCGTCGTGAGTCACAATTTGTGACCTACCTCAATAATATTCATGACATAAGTGAGATTGTGACTCACTCAAATGGGAACTTTGCAAACCAACCTATTAGTACATACGTCAGTTCGCAAAAGCCCACACTGGTTGCAAAAATTGGAACCAGTATTTTGTGACCGATGTTTTGTACATCAGGCTCTTGAAACGTATATGTAAATTAATAGAACATATAGGAGTGACTTGAGTCCTATGTGGGAAGGATTTTGGTGTGGTGTGTGTATCGCAGAGTTAGCTCAAATCATGTTGAAACAAGCATGTTCCTAGCCTACGCATGGATGTAAGAGAAGAGTGGGAGAATAGATCCAGTCACATAGGCAGATACATACTCTCTTTGGATTCGACTGTATCATAGTTTCCAAACACTGAAAAGGGCATAGGAAAGTGTCCAGATGCGAAAGTTGATGTCTTTGGGAGGTGCAATCCAGCTCTAGTATAGTGCTTGCGCTGTAGTCCGCTGTAGTCTAACTGAAGCCATATAGAAGTAGCGCATAAGAAAGGTCATTATACAAACGCCATGGTGTCCAACGGGGGTGTCACAGAAACGACCAATAGAAATGTGAATTATTCAGCCAGCCATGGTGCATAAGTCCACCCAGGACCGGCACTACTCCAGCTGTGGAGTATGCCGTGATAAATCCATTTAGTAGCGGCAGGGACAACCAATAGGAATGTGCATTGTGCAGCCAGCCATGCTGTATTTGCTCCGAGGAGTCCACGCAGTAGCAGCATAGTGCAACCCTTGGAAATGTTGATTATTCAACCAGCAGGGGGCTCTGAGCAGTCCACCCAAGAGCGTCAGGGAGCAATCACCTAGAATGGGTATTATTGAACCTTCAATAGCATAAGACTGATGGCTCCACCATGGAGTAAATATAGGAGCAAAAATTATACTCTCATCAATATTGTATGTCAGATGAGTCCACCCAGGTGTGGCAGGAAGCATCCCATGCAAGTAGGAATTATACAACCAGCTGTGGTGCTTGCTCTGAGGAGGCCACCCAGGAGCAGTAGAGAGCAGCCCATAGGAATGTGCATTATGCAAATAGCCTTGAGACATGCTATAGGAGTTCATGCACTAGTGGCAGGGGGAGCCTTTGAAATGGATATTTTGTAACCAGCAATGATATCTTCTTTGAGAACTCCGCTCAGGCGTGGCCAGGGGCCACCATATGTAAATGTAAACGTAAATGTGGGTGTACTTGTAAAGCGCACTGTGACTCCAAGGAGTATCCTGGCGCTGAAGACCGCTGGGGAACCCGTCCTGGTTTTCCCTGTGAGATGGTCCTCTTCAGGGTATCTCCAAGGTGAAACTAGGCATCCCCGGCATCTGTAGAGATGAGGCAAGCTTAATGCCCAGAGTTGCCGAGTGTGTCCCCTGGTTAGAGTAGGCACCGAGGCGAGAATTATCGAGTCCGTTTGACCCTGGTCCATGACCCTGCCGCGTCGGGGATTGAACCCTGGTCCTGGGCCGTTCTCTGCTTACGGGTCTGCCGCCTCTAACCAGTGAGCCACACCACTCCACTACATATGAATGAATATTACCCTAGCAGCCAAAGTATGTGCTCTGAAAGGTCCACAGACGAGCGACATTGAAGCAACCATGATACAACCAGGCAAAGAATATTAAACCATAGGAATGGGAATTATAAAACCAGTCAGAGCACTGCTCTGAGAAATCCACACAAGGGCGGCTGGGGCAGGGTCAACACATAGGAAAGAGTATTATGCCGTCAGACGTGGCATATGCACTGAGAAGTCCACCCCAAAACAATAAGAACAACCTATGGGAAAGTGAATTATGATACTACCCATGGTATGTGCTCCGAGAGGTTCACCCAAGATAGGATATGGTATTATACAAACCGCCAAAGAATATACTGTGTTGGGATCACGGAGGAGCGACATAGAAACAACCATGATGAGACCCAGCCTGAGGAGGCCACCAAGGTAGGGCGCAGGCTATAAGTATGGGCATTAAACAGCCCGCCCCGCTACTTGCTCTGAGTGCGCACAGATGATGCCAGGGGCCTACTCACATAAATAGGAATTTTGTAATCAGGCACTGTACTTGTTCTGTTTGGTCCTATTAATTACAAATCTCTGAGATTATTGCTCACTAATCCCAAACAGTGAGAATTTGCGGAAACTGAAATAACAAAACAATGCTGGTTGAAATTGTTGTAATGCAACTAAACATAGGAGAACCTATGTTAATAGGAAATATGTTGTTAAAATGTGTTGTTTTGTCTTCTATACTATACTAAAATCAGATTTTTTTAAAAGATGTGGCTGCGGCCTTGTGTGTTTGGTCTTTTTCACAAATAGATATTGATTTCCTTTCTGCCTATTGTTTTAAAGAGTATTTTCCTGGTAATCTCTATCATACATTTTTCTGCAGACCAAGTCCTTCTTTTGACTTTTAATGCACCCTGAGTCCCTAAAGTATGGTGTTTTCCCTATTAATATTTAACACAGGAGATGACCGGTTGGGTACACTCCCTTGACCTTTGTCACCCTGTTGCAGTTTCTAGCCCACGTCTTGCTAATAAATTCTTGGTCTCCTCTGCCGACGTCTAATACGGTAGAGTTTCCTATGATGTCCAGACCCAAAGCCTAAAATACGCCTACAGAATTTGAGACACAAGCCAGGAAGACTAAGGCACTGAAACTTGGAATTGTCCCCAAAAATTGTGAGCAACCGGTAAGTGCCACACTACACATACAAACAGTCACTAAGGAGAACATACTGTGACCAGCTGTCCATGTATGATGAGATTCCCTGTAAACATATGTGCTCAGTGCATCATGATCAGTGGTAGTAGGGATTCATAAGGCAGTTTTAATACTAATTTGCAGTACTTCTGTCTTTCAGTGGATATCAATATCAAAAAACCTCTACAGCCGATTCTTCAGATGAGTCCCGAACAGGTATCTCTGGAAATGCTTTCACTGTGCGCTCAACTAGATCTGCTTATCAAGAGAGAAGTCATTCAAGTAAGTAAACAAGAACATGATTGGTTCTTTCTTCAGATTCGCTCAATCCTGTTTCCTTGGAATCAAATAAAACCAAATCCAAAACCAAATTGACAAATGCAGAATTATTCAAAAGAAGTATTATCTTATTTGCCTCCTTGCGGATCAATCCCTCCACCCTTAGGAGTGTCTTTGAGCAGTGCTTTGTCCCACACATTCCCATACTCAAGAGCTAGACTGGCTCTTTCTCATGAAACAAAGCCACTGTGTGCAAGCAGCTGTCATCTTAGTAACAAAGATCATTATCCCAACTTAACTGAGACTAAGATAATAATTTCATGGTTAACCTTTTGTTCTTGATCTAATCTTTATACTGTCAATATGGAACGACTCTATCTCAAATGCTTGCGCCAAATCTCCACCCCAACCTCCCGTAAAGCCTTCCAAACCTTTTGTCTTGCCACCAGGTTGAACTGACAATATACTCTTTCCATGTACATTTTTCTGTGTGAAGTGTTTCAGTGTATCTGCACCTACAACTTGTGGTTAGATCTAAAATGCTGTAATACCTCACGCTCCAGGCATGGTACAAATATATCAAAAATATATAAACATCTTGTGAGTGTACTTTGTGCAAAATAATTACTTTTAATACCTTACACTCTTTTGTTTTTTTAAACTTTATTTATTACATTTTTGCCAATGGATGCAAAAAGACATACATTGCTGAGCGAACAAAGCATCAAAGGGTCCATATATTAGCCGTCATAACAGTCAACCTGGATTTATAATGTTATTGTCTAAGTAGCCGAGAGGAGGGAGGATGTATATTGGAATAGTGTAGGGGGGGGAGAATTGGAGGGTGTCTACGGCGCATGATAATGTGTGGAGCAGCCCATTAGATAGCACAAATGAGGATGTTTCAGCACGTATCGCCCGACTCCAAGGAGAAAAGATAGTCTCGAAGACGTTGCCAGACGTCTTTAGGTTTAGATGTGGAGGGTTGTAATGGTGCGTAGTCCTCACTGACACTGTCACAGTAGGACATGGATTTGAGCCAGGCGTAATCTGTGGGGAGGTGCCCACTGCCCCAGTGAACGGCAAGCTCTTGTTTGGTAAATAGTAATGCCACAAATATAAATCTGAGTGTGGATTTAGGGATGTCATGGGTATAACCCAGGAGCGCCATTACGGGGTCAGGCTATATTGAATGATCTGCCACTGTAGAGAGCAGTGAGAAAATGGAGGCCCAGTATCGACCAATTACGTTTGTATAATATTGTATTTTTATCTTTATGTATTGGGGGATCTAATGTACAATGCTGTAATGTGACAATGCTTTAAAAAAAATAATTTTGCTGTCTTTTATGAATTTTATTCGAAATAAAGACTAATTGAACTGAACTGACCAATTACGGGGCACGTCCAAGTGAGGTGTGCAAAGTCGGCATCAGGGACTTGGGGCATTGAGTCGAGTATGTGGGGTCGAATGAGGCGATGTCTTAAAACCTTACACTCTAACCTATAGTTTCTACCTACAATGTATCATACATAAACAGATGTGCTACATTGTCCATAGTTCAGGAGATGTTACATTTAGCATCTCCATTAATCATAAAACACACAATTAAGAATCAGGAAGACCACATTTGATAAGTAGACACTGGCTAAGATCTGATTTAATATTAGAGCTTAGTATTGATAGCCGAGATTGTTACATCTATTAATAGTAAAGCTATTGCAGCGGCAATAATTATTGATATTAAGTCATCAATGAAAGTCGTGTTTTCTCCAGCATGGATGGTTTAGATTTCTTAACATTAACCTAAAAACGATTAGTTGATGTTTATACCTCAATCTAGTAATTCACACAATGGTTTGGATGCCGAGTTAACTAATGGAGCTCCTAAGGTTAGAATTAATCTGTGCGGCACATGACAGAACACTCAAGTTCAACTGAAGTAAATTACAGCTCCCCATTGACCACACACAGTACCTGATTCACGTTCAAAGATGCTATCTGGCTACAGAACTACTTATTGCCATGGAGGTATGGCATGATATTGTATATGACAGAGGTTATATGTCATTTTCATTTTTCTTCCTTGTTGGGGCGCTTTATGTCCCCGCATTTGTTGTTTGGCCTTCTTTGTGGCACCTATCGTCGAAATCCTGGGTATTATGCCCTTCACTTTCTCTAATACCTTTTCCTCATCCAGTCTCTTGAGTTCCTTCACAACTTTGAGCACATTATGTTAGGTTACCTGTATTTTTATAATGCAGGGACACCCATGAGGGTACCCTAGCAATGTAGCAGGTGGGTGAGGCAGCCTCGAAGGAGGGGGGGGGCTTTCTTAAAGAGACAGGTCTTCAGTTTCTTACAAAATAGATGAAGGGAGGAGAAGGCTCTGATGTGGTGTGGGAGGTCGACCTCCTGATCTGCTCTTGTGTAAGTGTTCAACTGCTTTGCCTGAAGTAGTTTGATGCAATATTAGTCTTTGGGCCAGGGTACTCATGGACAGCTGCAGCAGCAGTGCTCTACTGGTCATCTTCCCCTGTGTTCAACAGCATCATGAACAATTTGTGTTCATCCTCCTCAGCAAAATGTAGCAGAAGGGAGTTTCTTGCCTCTGCATCTGTCTCCTTTATAGACAGAACATTAGTGCAACATCACTAGCGGACATGGTTGGATCGTAGACTGGAATATGCCCTTTTATTCACAATTGTTTGATCCTGATTGCAGGCCCTGTTAGGGTTGGAGAGTGCCAGCGGCACAGCACTGATGGAGCGGTACAGCACAGGAAGAGTTGTACTCTTTAGATGTCCTTTTTAGGTTTTGCCTACACAGCACTTGTGCTGTGCTTGTGAAATCTCTTGTTATTAAAAAAACAAAACTTAAAAGGGGCTTACAGCTCTCCCATTAATTATCATTCGAAATCACTCTAATTTTCTTGCTTGTGACTGGTCAGCTGCATACGGCTCACGTCATCAGGTTTCAGTTCCTCTCTCCTCGGCTGTTCCCTTGAGCTTGGACCAAGTACTGTGTCTGGCTAGCGGCTAGGTCAAACCTGATGGAATTTAAAGGGAGAAAATTGTCCAGAAAATAGTGGGACATGTAGATTTTGGTCCAGTAAGCTCCAAAAACTGCATGCAATACCCAATTTGGCTTTAAAACGCGTAATAGCCTCTACTTATGGCATATCCCGCTGAATGATTATTAATCATGTGGGAAAAATATCGTACCTCACACCAGACCACTCATAATGAGAACCATAATGTATTCAATATTAAATATGGGAGTGCGTAATCCACAAACCCTAGAAGTAAACCATGACTGCAAAGGCAATTGATTTCTGTACAAGTCACAAGAAACACAAAATATATATATATATATATATATATATATATATATATATATATATATATATATATATATATATATATATATATATATATATATATATATATATATATAACATCAGCTGGATTATAATGTGATTGGCTCATGTTTTTCTTAATGTCATTCTTTCTCTGTTATGATTTGTAGTTGTATGGGTTTTTTGTGGACTTTTGATGCCACAGACAAGTGCTAGGGGATATGCAATATACTGGTGCTCATATACTTTTGATAAAATAATGAAGCAAATATTATAGCTTAATTTTGCTTAACGCAAAATTCACAACGCAATGTATGTCACCAAGTAGCATATTGTGTCAAATGTTTCTATCAATATGTGTTTCACGTTACCTTATCTATGATCCTGAGGGGTATATTTATCAAAATGGCACGCAATGTAGCACAGCAAGACACCTTGCTGCGCTGCGTGACAGGGAGAGGCAGGAATGCGCAATATTTAACATTATATGGCGCATTCCTGTCTTCTTGCGCTGGTGCACTATGGGCCACATGCACAAAATGTAGGAATTGTGATTTCCTAATGTAAGAAGATTTACACGTTTTCAATATTGAATCCTAATGGGGCTGCAATTTACCTCCCTCATGAATAATAATGAGGTAGGTCGCAATTTGCAAGACATTAAGAATCAGTAACATTACAGAGGTGGTGGCCTGCTGAGGTCAGCAGATCACCATGTCTGTGATTGCTTTTTAAGAAAGCAATCTTAAAAAAAAAAAAATTAAGCCCTTTTTCTTCAGAGGAAAACGAGATGCATTTAAAAAAACGAAAATGAAACTTTAAAGTTACATTTGTTAAGAATGCTCTTAAAAAAATAATTGTTTCAGCATTCACAAAGGGGTCCAATGGGGACCACTCCCCTTTTGCCACCACAATTGAGGTGTCAGTAAAAATTAATATTTTGCAACAGTTATTCGGTCGCAAAACATTCACGCATACCAATGCAATTCGCTATCTGGAATCTGGACTAGTACTCCCCTTCCAAATACTGAGTTGCTAAACTCAAATTACGATTCTGTAACATGTTATAGAATCGCAATTTGTGTTTTGTACATATCAAAATCCGTTTTTACAGTAATCGGGCCGTTACCAACTACAAACATGCTTTTGAACGGAAGCCCCTATCTGCTGCCCAGCGCCAACGCAGGCCCCTTTACACTATGGTGCAAGAGTGCCTGTGTTGCAGGCAGGATTGTTTTTGTGCAGGAAATGACACCTTCCTGCACAACAACAATACTCTGAGGCTTTTTCCTCTTTCTATGTGTGCTGTAGAATGCACATAGAAAGAAAAAAAAATGAGGAGAAATAATCATATTTCTCTCCTGTGAATTAGTAGTATTTTGACAAATTCTCAGGTCTACCACTCACGGTAAATCTGGGAATGCGCCAAAACCATGGGTGGATGCGTGGGAACACCCGTGCTCCACCCATGGTACTCCTCCCTGGGGCAGCATAATACAAGGTAATGGCTTCCGCTGCCTTGTGTTACTCCAGATTTACCAAACCACTCGGGGCCACACAAGGCGGTCTTGCGTTGCTTGGAAAATCTCATTATAGGATCTGCTTTGCCCTGCTTCCCCTTGTAAGGTTGACCCAAAAACCTTTGAGAAATCTGGCTCTGAGTTTCTTCAATTGTATTATCCACCATCTAATTATAAAAGAAAAGAAGTTTTAAAAGAGATAAATAAGTAGCCATATGTATCCAACATATTAACATTTGATGAACATGATGAGGTTTCCTGTATTTGAAGTGGAAACATTTTAAAACATATAACAGAAACAAGAAATGTATGTATAACCTTTTATTGTAGCCTCTACTAAATCTATATATATACATATAAGTGCCAGTCCTGGTGTTTTTCCTTAGTTTGGACATTAGTTCATACTCAAATGTCACAATACTGCGTCAACTCCATCTCTCGCGGCAGGACTATGTGAAATGAGCCATGATCAGCGAAAATGTCAACTAGAGTTCCTGTGTGTTTTCACTCCTATTAAGGACTGCCACTTGGAAAGTGAACTGATAACATGGCGCTGTCACGGCTTCCGTTGATAACTACAATGAATGGGAGAGAACTGTAGTCTTTCGCCGACGTTCATGAAATGTGACCCTCCAATGGGAGTGATGGTTGAATGATTTTAAGATCAGGACTGTCTTTGTGCCAAGTGAGTTTAATCAATCAGAACTGAGTAAGGCTATGAAGATAAAATGTATTTTAAAGTGACCCCGAGAGTGCGCTGCAATTTCTTTTCATTATATATATATATATATATATATATATATATATATATATATATATATATATATATATGTTATTTTTTTAATTTATATGTGTGTGTGTGTATATATATACATATATTTATATATATATATATATATATTTATTTATACCCATATATATGTTCATATATACTTTTACTGTATTTTACAGTTACAAGAGAAAATTAAAGAAGACATCAGTCCAACAGAATCCGATTGGTTTCATACTCTAGGTGAGAGAATTTTTCTGTGTGACTTTATGGCGGGATACATCTTTATGAGACTCGGTGGCATCACATCTACGTTGTTTGAGATCATGCAAGAGTCCACCATGCATTGCTAGTATAAGTTACGAGTTGGGAGGTGAATGTTTTACATAGTAATAAATGTACACTCTTACACAGATGAAACGTGGATTATTTGATTAACCATGAAAACTGTTAATTTTATCTTGGTAAGTTGAAGTATACTAGGACAATAGCAAAAGTAAAAGAAATGAAAACCTAGCTAACCTAAACCTAATATAACTGCAAGACAAATGACCTTACCGAGGTGTACATTATATTTCCTAGGGAAACTGGTCCTCGTTGTTTTATAAAGAAAAGTGCCAGTTGTAGAGATGATAAATAAGGCTTATCTTATGGTGCCAGAGGGCCTTTTGTGCCTGCTGCTTCTGCATGGAGTGGGGTGGGTCTGACTTGTCTGTCCATTCTACTGATGAAGGTTCCCCGATGCAAGGGTTGGATCTGTGCCAATACTCCACCTGCTGGAGGTATCATTAGCAGAGGGACAGTGATTTTATCTGGTAGGGCCTGCAGCCTCTCACATAATCACATAAGCAGTATGGCATGAGGTAGCGGCTGGAGTGGCGGGGGGAGGGCGGACAGAGGTGTAGGGAATAAGAGTGCAAAAAAAAACTAATTAATAAAATGACAAAATAACTTACCTGACAGCCCTGCCGCATAGGCGCTCCTTATGAGCACAAGCTCCCAGAATCCCCGGTAGCCAATCCTGACGCTGCTCTCCTTTAAGAGAGCAGCGTCAGGATTGGCCTGTGCGCCAGGATTTGCGCTTCCAGGGAGAATGGGAGCCTGTGACTGCTGTTTCCAAGCCAGCAATGCAGATGGGTTGGCGAGAGCTTCACTGTGCATGATGCCTTGGCCGGCCTGAGATGGCTGTCCAAACCACCACTGTCCACCACTCTCCCTCTGTGACTGCCCCCCCCCACCCCTCCACGCGATGGCTCCACCCCCAAGACTTGCTCAGTAGAGAAAAATAAAATGATAATAAACCTGGTTTATTACCATTTTATTTTTCCATTTTTGCCACCGCTGGTGGGAGGTGGGGTCGGGGTGGTTGACTCTGCTCCACCATAGCGGAGGAGTCGCTGCTGTATGGCTGTTTTCAGCCTGTCAAGTGCAGGGAGTTTGCTACACCATAAGCTCAGAGCTCTGTGCCGACATAACAGCAGAAGCTCACCTCCACTGACTTCACAGCTGGCCTGTAATAAACGATTACAGGCCAGAAGTGATGTAATTGTCTTGTTGCAAGAAGTACATTATGGCGTCTGTGATTAGAAACTCAAACTATACTCATATTAAACCTACAGAAAGCAGTTTCAGTTTCACGTTTCAGAATAAACAGGGTGCTCATATGTAGAGATCAAAAACGGTTCCTAAATTAGAGATATAAACAGTGCTTTACATTAACATATAAACGTGCTATTCTTTATCGTTTATAAGTTCCTATGCCTTTTTTTAGTCAATATAAGAACAATAAAGACATATTAATAATAACAGACCAAGTACCGTTTTTAAAAAAACACAGCACGTTAAGATTTTTCAATCAATATGAATTAAATTAAATGAAGAGCATAAGGAAAACTGATTTTTGCGAATCCACAAAGTAATACATTCACAGCCAGATTCATCAAGCTTAATTGCGCTCGCAAAGGGCCAGATTCTGAGAATCTGGCCCTTTGCGAGTGCAATTTTTGCATTTGGGATTCATCATCCCAAAGGCAAAAATCGCTATTAAAGAATTAGCATATTTGCGAGGAATTGCATTTAAGGAATCTCTATTTGAGATTCCTTAAATGCAATTCATGAACCATTTTAAATTTGCGAAATCGCAATTTTGGGCCGCTATTTACCACAAGGTCAAACCTCGTGGTATATAGCGAAAACTTAGAAAAATGCATTTAAATGCATTTTTCTAAGTTGCATGTTACACACACACATGTCCTTTGGACATGTGTGTGCGCAACACCAATGTAGATTACATTTCAGGGGTGCTACAGGGTGTCCTTTGGACACCCTTGGCACCCTTGAAATCGCATCCTTATTTGCGATTAGCAAATTGCTAATCGCAAATAAGGAATGACTCCCCATTCATTCCTATGGGCCTTTAGGTCCATAGGAATGAATGGGGAGTTATTCCTTATTTGCGATTAGCAATTTGCTAATCGCAAATAAGGAGGCTGTAGGAATCTCAATTTATTTAGCGATTTCTACATGAATACCGATTTGCAAGTCCTTAATAGTGATTCCTTAATAATCGCTATTAAGGACTCGCAAATCGGGACATTGATGAATCTACCTGTATGAGGGCTAATTTCAGAATTTGCTTTCATTATCTGTACCGTGTCAAATAGGCTCTAAGCAGAACACTGGTTTCCACCCACTCACTGATGATAGGGTGAGCTGTTGACATAGTTTTAAACACACACAGGATGTTTCCTATTTTTCGCTGACTAGAGGGATCATGGCAGAAAATCATTGTGGAGGAAAAAAAAAATCTTTGCTTACAACTAAGGCCATTACATGTGGAAGGCAACAGGTCTCTGTATGTTTGATACAAGCACATGATAGCTTAGTTAGCGCGTTTGCTAGCCTTGGAGGAGTATACAGCATTATTATTTTGCTTTTCAGGTTAATGACCATTGCACGAGGACCAGAGATTTCCAAAGTGTGTTGGAGCTTATATGACATTCTATATCTTTCACCCATTTAGTTGTTAGAAGCTGTGCAGTCAATATGAGGGTATAATGTGTCTTCCTAGTTTTAAAAGCAAGGAAGATCTTAATGAAAAGGTTGGATTTATGATATATTCCGTTGTTGAAAAATAAGAGTAAGCATGACAAAACTTGAATGTATTTGAAACGCTATCTCTGAAGGAGACCTAAATGGATTAAACAATCTTTAAATGTGTTAACTTATGTTCTCGTCACAGCCATTGCCTTTACAAAGGTTCTCTGTACCAACTGAGTCTATCAAAATCGGCGAAAAGTGAAGCTTAAGCCATCCTATCAGCCTTTATGGACTGCTAGATAGGCCTTTATAAAGAAGATAGAGGGACATGAGACTCCATATAGTTAATTAGAAAGTGTGCAGATTTGATTGGTTTTTCTTCAATGTCACTTTCTTGAAGTAAAGGAGTGAAACGCGGGATGGCTTGGGGTGATGGCCACTGGTATTGAACTTCATCATAAGATAAACTCTTGCACACCTCTCAGACCATTTCAAATCAGGAAACCAAAGCCCACCAACACAGGTCAGACATTTTTGCGATTCATAGGCTCTTCTAGCCACCTTAGTACCACAAACAAAGTGAATGATAAAGTCTACTAGGTTCTGAAATTATGTAGTTAAGCATAATAATGGACTTCTCAAAAAACATATAGGAAAGGTGAAAGACTAAGCACTTTTATCAGATTAACTCACACAATTGAGGTGATAGGAGGAGTGCACAATTGTCTAAATGTAAAACTGTCGCAAGTTGTAAAGTGATGTTCCTGATTTGCTATAATGTTTCTGCCATTAGTGTTTTTATCTGTATTATTGATATGGATAATATAAGTGCTAAATATTTCAGCAGTAGGAGACACAAATAATGTATAAAAGCTGAAAGAGGTGGTAGCAACATTAACCGCAATGGTGTTGCGGAACAGAAATAAGAGATAAGTGTGGCGATGTATCCATCACTACTGTGAGCCCTGGTGGAGTAGGGAGATGCAGTTCAGTTTGATGTTCATCTGCTAACACTGTAGGTCCCAGGCTGCCTCTTCCAAAATATGGATGTTGTCCAACAAACACCCGCTGTGTTGAGCCCACTACAGGCACAAGCTCCACTTGAGGGCCTGTATGTACCACCATTCCAAAGAAATCAGCGGAATTCATGAGGTAAAGAGGCCAAGAAGACTCAGAAGAGTACATGCCAGAACCCAGGAGTGAACCTGAAAAATTGGGTCAATACCCAGAACCTCCCAGACACACTGCAGGTGTGGAAAAGCTTTGCATTCCACTGGTCAGGATGGCTCCTATGAAAGGATCCTACCTCATAGGGTAGAGGTGGGACGTCGACCAATTGACAAAAAACCCCAGGGATGACAGATGGCAAACAGTTGTCTGCACCTCACTGCTAAGAGTCCCCTTCAGTAGCCAGTTGTCGAGGTATGGGAGTTCATGTATCCTGCATTCACCACCCTCAACTTCGTAAGTACCTGTGGGGCTGAGGTGAGGCCAAAGCATAGGACAGTGAACTGGCAGTGTTTGTAGCCCACCAGAAACCGAAGGAAACCTCTGTGGGACTGCGGAACAAGTACATCAAACTAATCATCCTGCCACTCCAAGAACATCATCCAGTCCCCTGGATCCATGGTAAAAGAACCTAGGAGAGGATGAAAATCCTGAATTTGTCTTTCTGAGGGAAGATGCCTAGCAGTCAAAGCTCCAAAATTGGGTGGAGCCCTCTGTTGTTTTAGGGCACCAGAAATAGTGGCAGTAACACCACCTGCCTATCTCAGCCCCTGGGACTCTATCTTTGGCATCTTTGTACAGCAGAGACTGAGTCTCCTGTGCCAGAATGGAGGCATGGTCTGCCAAAGTCTTAACAGAAACAGGTAGATCATGAGGGGCAGTGGATTTGAAGGGAAGGGCATATTAATGCTGAATTAACTGCTGTGCCTACTGGTCTGAAATTATATGCCAGTTTAGCTGAAAAAGATAATTCTGCCCCTTACTGGTTGCATGTGACCATGGAAGAGGAAATCAAAGCATCTTGCCCATAACAGGTTTGGAGGAGGAGGACTACTGTCCATGGTGACGCCCATGGCCTCTGCCGCCACCACACCCTCCTGAGGCCCAAAAGGGTTGTGCTGGCTACTTTACAAATTGCAACGGCTGCCACTGGTGATATGCAAAGCCCTAGGAGTATCCCTGAATTTCCAGTATTGCAGATAGAATTGATGTGCCAAATAGACCAAATTTAAGTTGCTGGTCAAAGAATGGTGATCCGTAAAGCACTCCAATGCAGAGTCAGCTGTTTCACCAAAAAGCCTGGGAACATCTAATAGCATATATATAAGGGATGCCTGCATGTCACCAGTAAACTCAATGGCGTGCATCCAGGCATGACACACTGATTATGACTCCGGTGCCCATAGCATGATCCACACTGTCCGTCGTGTCCAGACCAACAGTCAAAACACATGTAGCTGTGTCCTGTCCATCTTGGATTGTCTGAGTGACCTAAATTTGTCAGGGATGGCCGGTAGAACCTCACTATCCATATCCCACAAGACATGTGTTTAGCTTTCCGCAGAGGAAAAGGCTTTTGCAGAATGTGTAAATGTGCATCAACTGTCTGTCCGGCGATACAGTGCAGAACGCATTGGGATTTGCCTTGCTGATGGAAGCCTGATCCACCAGGCTCTCAGGAGGTGGATGCTGGTTCACAGCTGCTGGGTCCCCGGGGACAGGTCTATGCTGTAGCCAACGGTTGACTCACAGAGAAATCAGAAAATGGTCTAGACCAGGTTGCTATCAACGTTTTTGTAAAAGCCTCTTAAATAGGCACCAAGGCTCTGAACTAGCATGGCCAGGCTGCACAATTTCTGTCAGTACATGTGCCTTGGTCTGTATGGTGGGCACTCTGTGGGGGCATAAGCCCAGATGGATGTCCAACAGGAGTAGTTGGTGCAAGGATGAGCCCCACCTGCAGAAGTCCCGCTGGGAGCACCAGCTGCTCTACTATAGTGCCTGAAAGCACTGCTCAGACAGCAGGCATCATCCTGAAATACTTCTGCAGTGCCTTTCTGGTCCTTTCATTCCTACTGCACAACTTCTACCCAGAGCAGAAGTAGTGACATATGAAGGCAATTCCCTGTTAGATGTTTTGTGGAGAAGCTTGTCCCTCGACTTCATCTTCAACTTACCTAAGGACTTTCCTACTGACAGCAACTTCAAGTGGGACCAGATTCTGGAGCAGAGGGTGGTATGAGACTTGGAGCAGGTCCATTGATTGGAGGGGAGCCCACACCCTTTCTTGTGTTCGGAGACTTACAGCTTCTTCTTCTGCTCCCTAGAAATCATGCCCGGTCCATAGACACCACAGACATATATATCTGTCGTATTATTCTGGCCCTACTCATTTTCTTTCCTTGTATATATTCTATTTGTAATCACCCTGTGCATATTATATGCACCATGTTCTACCAATGAGCACAAATGTCACTTCAGTACACATCACTGTAGACATCACCTTGTTTTGACAGCTTTGTTTAAAAACGTGCAAGTATATATAAATGCATTAATTTATATAAAAATACCAGAATTCTCACCAATTTCCATCAGTGTTCTTTGTTACGTGTTCCATTGTCTCTAAACATTGCAGATTACATTAATGAAGTTTGTATAATAATACTCAAAGAAATAGTTCTTCTAAAAGAAATAGTGCGTACACCCGACAGAACCATTGTTTTTGTTTGTATAAGATCTGCTTCCTGCAGACATGGTGTAGATCTGTGACCAAGCTCTGCTACCTGCAGTCACTGTTTGAAGCCTGTGGTATTCGGGGCAAACATTTTCTTAGCAGACATTATAGGAAACAGGTTTTTTTGATCTGTAAATACTGATGAAAAGTTAGGAGTAGAGCTCTGTATCGGCCTCAAAGGGCACCGAAAGAAAGAAATTTACATCAGTGGTGGCCCCTTTATACAGCTCCATGTTGTCAATTCCTGGGGCAGAGCGAGGTTGCTGCGCAACCATTGGCACCACCTATCCGCGTATAGTCGCTTTGAAAAGATCTGCATTCTGTCTGACATATGGGGGGAATTCAAAAGTTGAGGAATCTGCATATAGAAGTATGTGCCATGAGCTTCCAGTTACTCTAGCAGAACAATTTAGTTGGAAAGTTGCACTACGAATGCTTTGATCACATTTAAAAAAAACATGTCTCACTTTGCCTCACCGGAATTATTAGCAACTCCTGCAATTTGGTTTAAATTATGTGAAAGGAGGGGCCCCCTTGAGTGGAAAAATCCCTGTCTATTTGGATCACTAATCTGGCACTTATTCCAAAATAGAGTGGTTAAATTAAAGGATTCGCTAGGACATCTACTCACTCAATTTGATTCCCTGGCTTTCCGATCCTCAAACTCCATCATTGATCAATGATGCACCCTTCTGAAAAAAGTAAGAATGTGGTTAACTTAATTTGGCAAAACATATATAGGAAAAGTATTTAATGTTGCTTTTGAATTCAAAAGCGATTTTTAGATCTCTTTATAACTTCTATAATGTTCACTTTTTGTTCTTTGTTTTAGGTGCAGAACTTCGTGAAAGAATGTATGAATTTTTGAATCATTTACCTGAACCCATTCCACAATTAGAGGTAAAATTAAAAACTTGATTTTTAGTCTTTGCTGCGATTTCGGCAGACAGGGTTACTCCGTCACAAACGTGGATATCCCGTCCGCCAAATTACAATCCCATTATATCTTATGGAACTTAAAATTTGGCAGACTGGATATCCACCACTTTTGTGATGGACTATCCTATCCGCAAAGATCTTAATCAGGCCCATAGTCAGGACTCCTTTAATCCATCTTTTAGGCCATTACAGGTCACTGAAGCATTCTTAGTCTCAGTCTTAGTCTTCGCTACCATTTGGTTAAACTATTGACATAAACAATAAGCCTGATGTACAAAGCCATTTTGCGGTCCCAAAGCCTGCGATTCACAAAATCACAGGGTTTGGGACACCAAAATGGCTTTTTGTTATGTACTAAATCCATTTATGTAATTTGGTAACAGGTTACTGAATCGGTAAGTGAGTTCAGAAACCAATAACAAATCACTATTTGGAAGGGACATGTTTAGGGCAACCCTTCCAAAAAGCGATTTATTAAGGTATGTAACAATGTTTTGAGACCAAAATCGCAAGATTGTAAAATATTGAAGATTTACAGATGCCTTAGAGACAAGGTAACTCATTGGCAAATCGGAAGGAGTCCTTTTGGGACCACTGCCAACCCTGAAACAAACAAACAAAATATTTTTAAATGCAGCACTGTTTCCTTTAACCCCTTCGACGCTCATGACGAGCTCAGCTCGTCATGAGTTACGCCTGTCGTACGCTCATGACGAGCTGAGCTCGTCATGAACCGCGGGTTTTTGCAAAAGTCAGCGCACAGCGGGAAAACGCGTAGTGGGCATGGTGTTAAGGAAAGTGGGATGCACTTTAAAAAAGAGTTTATTTTATTGGAAATGTGGCTCCAGAAATGGTGGTCTCCTTTCCCAAGTATTCAGAATTTTATGAACCGACCTATTAGTGCATAGTTACGTTTGCACAGTTTATTTTCATTCACAAAAAGTTGGTGCGCAATTTGCGACTACTGTTTGCATTGGAAATTTTGTACATCAGGCCCAATAGTTCCCATGGATTTACTGATAAAACCAATTATGAAATTAAGGGAGACACTCAAGTACAAATCCTACACTTCCAATAAAAGACAAAAGCAAAGTACATGATGCAAATTATATTTGAGACAATCTTCTTAGAACAATATAAAGCATGACAGATATGAATAGGTGCTCCCAGCCACGACAGAGTGAAAGTGATAAGTGATCAAAGAGAAATAAATGTACACGACAAGAAAGACAAGAACACTAAATTGTTTGTAAATTTTCGTCTTTGGAATAGCCATAACTAAATGTCAGTTCTGGCGCATAATTTGTACAATTAATGTTCCACCCAAACATTGAGTAGTACAAAGTTTCGAACTGATTTTTTGAAAGATCTTAGTCAGGACAGATATGAGTAGCAACCGCCTGTTGACATAATCTCTACATAGTACATGCTTGTGTAGTCACTAGACAAATCTGAATTATATAAACATCTTCTAAATGACTGCAAAAGTTGAGCTTCTTGAGCATCTCCACTTAGAGGTGGTTGTAATTCCATTAAGCTAAAGGGCCTCCTTGGTTAAACAAACCTAACCTACAGGAATTCCAAACCACTGGCTCGTGCTCAATGTCTGGTATCACAAATGCAAAACAACATCTGGCGTAAGGTTATGAAAATTGTGCATGAGTGGGTCATCATTTTCCAGCAAGGACCTGAGTCAAGCCAGTCTTGCCACCTGAGAAAAGCACAGCTTTACATGGTGCATCTTGCTACAGTATACGATGACACAGGATGACACAGAAAGTGCAATGTACAGTGATTGAGCAAAGTGTAGAACTGGAGTGGATCATGACAAGAGCATTCATTTGTTGCTCAGGTGATTGGATGTGTTTACTAAAAAGGATCTGCAAGGGGTGTATCTGGGTCTGATCTAGTTTATCTGTCTGACCAACCTGGTATAATACTGCATTAGTAGTGTCTAGAGATCCCTACGTGCATTTAGCAGTGCTGTATTATAGTCTGAACTGGTATCAGTAGTTTGTGTTGAGATGAGCCTGTCCAACATGACTGTTCAAGGATACAGACGCTACACTACTTCTCTACTAACCTCGCATAGCACAGAACCGCAGACCAATGAGTAATCAGTAAAATGAAGGAAGCAGTGCTGGGTGCTAACAACCACAGAAAGCTGCAAAGAAAAATACAAAGATTTATTGATTTAAATACTACTGTAGTAATGCTTATGGCAGTGGTCTTCTTCGCTTTTTTAATGCCCCCCCTTTAAACAAAAAATCATTGTGGCTCCCCTCAGAATTTAAAAATAGGTGAGAGCAGAGATTCTACTCTCTGTTGGAGGTGTGCACATTTGCACTTGGACCTGATTTCGTCCTGTTCACTGGTTCATCAAAGTTCAATAAAGTTTTCAACGAAAAAAAGTTTTTTCAAATTCTTCCAATGAAATATTTATTCCATATTTCTCTTCATTCAATATATAATTCAAATAGTTGCGAGATTCATTACTTGAAGCATTTCGACAAAACTCAATGCATTTCGGGTCCAACCTGACCCTTCCTCAGGGGTCTCTAGGGAAAGAACAAACAAAAATTTTTGAGCCCAAAGCTATGTTTAAGAATAGTCATAATAATTATTTCATGATTGACAACACAAAGTTCTACAGCGAAAAACATTGACACTTATGTAACATTAGCATTTTCAAAGAAACGTAATTGCCAGTCAATTTCTAATTTGACCACACGGTAATCTCACCCCTGTTGGATTGTACTGAATCCGACTGACGTAAAACAGTTCTGAAATATTAAACCTCCTTTCCACTGTTAAATCTTATTTACTGTCCAATCATAGTTAAACCGCTATGTCAGATGAAAAACACAACACTGTTTTAACTTCTATCTACTAAGTGTTCTATGACAGAAACGGCTCGCGTTTCTTGTCAGTTACTCACTGAAATGCTTCTGCACACTCGGCTTTCAGTTTCCACCAATGTCGGTGTAGCTTGGATAACCCGAATTACTCCTTTCTATTATCTTTATACTCATTGGTTAAACATGCGATCACATGACCGCGATTTTACCGAAGTGTGAGCAATGTGTATTAACACACTAAATGGTGAACAGAATATTATATGAGCTCCTGCAAGGTTGTACATTGCTCCTCATGGGTTTTCTGACCTAATTAAAAAATTAAAAAATTAAAAACGGAGTGAGACAAAATATCTAACAAACCCAAAAAATAAAAAAAACACAATAAATGTACATCACACTGTAAGAAAACCCATCGGATGTGGATACCATATTTATAACCAATGTGGTTAATCGACAGGTAAACATTGCCATGGTCATAGCGTGTCGGCCATTTTGGAATCGGATGTAACCAGGGTTAAACAGGGTAAACTGGTGTCAATTCAGGAAAAACAGATAACTTCCTGATACTCATTTATAGAAAACATGATAGTTCCAGTCTGTCATTAAGACCATGTGGCTGAAGACTCCCCATCTTTTTTTATCCAGAAATATTCAGCTCTTAATCTCATCTTATGTGTGTCCATATCCAGGCGTGTTTCAATCACTTCCAATATTGTGAAACGTAGCTGAGAGATATTGTGTCCTGCTTCTATCCAATGTGCTGCCACTGTTGATTTCTGATTTTTTAAACGTATACTGCTTTTATGCTCCGTTATTCTTATCTTTATTTTCCGTTCTGTTTGCCCGACATATAATTTTCCGCAGGGGCATTTAATACCATAAATCACCCCTTTGGTGTCACAGGTGCTAGAATGTCGTAGTGGGATCTGTTGCCCAGTTCTTGGATGTGTGAAGGATGGCCCTATCATCACATTATTACAGTGCGTACAGTTGGCTAAGTTTGAGAGTGACCATATACTCAACAATTTAAATTGGAAGATAGGACTGCTGGTCTATAAACGTTACATCAACGATATTTTCATTATCTGGAGAGGCAAGAAAGAGAGACTGGAAGAGAATATCCATGTGTTAAATTTACAACACAAGAGGATCAAATTCACACATGTGATTGACCAATATCAATTATCTTTTCTGGATGTAAACATTTCTAGGGAACAGGGTCTAATATGCACGAATGCACACATAAAAGAAACTGATTGAAACAGTGGACTACACTTTACCAGCTTCCACCATTTTTCTCTCAAGAGTCATTTACCACTGTCTCAATTTATCCGCCACAAAAGGATAACATCGAATTCCAATAATGTTTCAACCACCATCAACAAACAGATCAAAAAATTTGAAAACGTGGATATCCAGCTAAACTACTCCAAGAATCAAAAACTAAAGTCATGGCAATGACTAGAGAGTCCTTGCTGATCAAAAAGGATAAGTCCAATGAGAAACTCACAGTTTGTGTTCTTAAACATTCTGTACAGGCACGTCAGATCACCAGTATTATGAGAAAACATTGGTCTATCATTACTCAAGAACCAGATCTCCAACCACTGTTTGCAGAACGTATAACATTTGCTTATAACAGATCCAAAAATTTAAAAGAATTGTTGAAGAAGAAAGAAAAGACCCAGAGAGATGATGCACACAAAGGAATGCGCAAATGCGAGAACTGTACGCACTGTAATAATGTGATGATAGGGCCATCCTTCACACATCCAAGAACTGGGCAACAGATCCCACTACGACATTCTAGCACCTGTGACACCAAAGGGGTGATTTATAGTATTAAATGCCCCTGCGGAAAATTATATGTCTGGCAAACAGAACGGAAAATAAAGATAAGAATAACGGAGCATAAAAGCAGTATACGTTTAAAAAATCAGAAATCAACAGTGGCAGCACATTGGATAGAAGCAGGACACAATATCTCTCAGCTACGTTTCACAATATTGGAAGTGATTGAAACACGCCTGGATATGGGCACACATAAGATGAGATTAAGAGCTGAATATTTCTGGATAAAAAAGATGGGGAGTCTTCAGCCACATGGTCTTAATGACAGACTGGAACTATCATGTTTTCTATAAATGAGTATCAGGAAGTTATCTGTTTTTCCTGAATTGACACCAGTTTACCCTGTTTAACCCTGGTTACATCCGATTCCAAAATGTCCGACACGCTATGACCATGGCAATGTTTACCTGTCGATTAACCACATTGGTTATAAATATGGTATCCACATCCGATGGGTTTTCTTACAGTGTGATGTACATTTATTGTGTTTTTTTTAATTTTTTGGGTTTGTTAGATATTTTGTCTCACTCCGTTTTTTATTTTTTAATTTTTTAATTAGGTCAGAAAACCCATGAGGAGCAATGTACAACCTTGCAGGAGCTCATATAATGTTCTGTTCACCATTTAGTGTGTTAATACACATTGCTCACACTTCGGTAAAATCGCGGTCATGTGATCGCATGTTTAACCAATGAGTATAAAGATAATAGAAAGGAGTAATTCGGGTTATCCAAGCTACACCGACATTGGTGGAAACCGAAAGCTGAGTGTGCAGAAGCATTTCAGTGAGTAACTGACAAGAAACGCGAGCCGTTTCTGTCATAGAACACTTAGTAGATAGAAGTTAAAACAGTGTTGTGTTTTTCATCTGACATAGCGGTTTAACTATGATGGGACAGTAAATAAGATTTAACAGTGGAAAGGAGGTTTAATATTTCAGAACTGTTTTACGTCAGTCGGATTCAGTACAATCCAACAGGGGTGAGATTACTGTGTGATCAAATTAGAAATTGACTGGCAATTACGTTTCTTTGAAAATGCTAATGTTACATAAGTGTCAATGTTTTTCGCTATAGAACTTTGTGTTGTCAATCATGAAATAATTATTATGACTATTCTTAAACATAGCTTGGGGCTCAAAAATGTTTGTTTGTTCTTTCCCTAGAGACCCCTGAGGGAGGCTCAGGTTGGACCCAAAATGCATTGGGTTTTGTCGAAATGCTTTAAGTAATGAATCTCGCAACTATTTGAATTATATATTGAATGAAGAGAAATATGGAATAAATATTTCATTGGAAGAATTTGAAAAAACTTTTTTTCGTTGAAAACTTTATTGAACTTTGATGAACCGGTGAACAGGACCAAATCAGGTCCAAGTGCAAATGTGCACACCTCCAACAGAGAGTAGAATCTCTGCTCTCACCTATTTTTGAATATATGCGTGCAGTGTTTCCAGACAAAAAACTTCAGGAGGGAGTCGCACAACTTTAAAAAAAAGTTTCAAACAGTGATATAAATCAAGATAATAAGAGTGCAACTGATGGACTTGTAAAAGATCCCCTCAGAATTTCCCACAATTATTCTATTCAATTTGCAATGTTTAAGTATGTCTTACACATTACAGTTAAGTTAAACCTTTTAAAAAATGGCCCATTACAGAGTTGCTGACTGCTGATAATTTGCTTTTAGTTTGAAACAAAGCACTGCTATCAGCATGATGCTTCTTTTGACCAGAGCCTGGAGCCCCCCTGGGATCTCTTAAGGCTCCCCTGTGGGGAGCCTGCCCCCCACTTTGAAGACCCCTGGCTTATGGTATAATCCCTGGCTAAGTAGCGGTTGATTCAACACATAGGAACCGATCTGGCACAGGAATACATCATCTCACAAGTTTATCTTCAAACTCACATGAATAATCTAATTTGACGGGTTTCTCTGAGATGGTCTTCCGCCTGTGTGGGCTTCTGTCTTCTCTAACCTGTCCCATCTTTCCTAAGTCATTGAAGACCCTCATGCTAAATGATCATTAACTAACTTAAATCTGATTGCAAATAGTTGCTGCACCTGAGGCTCATTAGTAGCAGTTTCATTGTGACTTCCTTATAAGAGTTTCTAGATTTCCCCACCTGATCAGTGTAATGTAAGAATGTTTATACATTTGGCACAACCTTTTTTAAGTGATTGGTTTCTCCTGCTACAGGTAGAATGTTGTCCCTGAAACTGAGTAAAGTGGGTAGGCAATCATAGCTCTTGGTGGGGCTGTTTGCATTGGTTTTCTTCATAGTGTCCAATAAGCCCTTTCCATCATAAAATTGAGCGGGAGCTTTGTTTGTGCTCATCTCAGATCTCTCACAGATCCATGTTGCACCATTAGTGCCTTCTGTAGACATGCATAATGTGATAGGCAAAGAAACAGATTACATCATCGAAAGTTATTCAACAAATGTCAAGTTAATAGGAGTCTTGTATACAGGGCCGGCTTTAGCACTGGTGGCGCCCAGTGCAACAATGTTTTTTGGCGCCCCCCCCCCATGAACACCTGCGCAACAAATTCCCGCACTACCACCACTCCGTAACAGTCTCCATAACCACTCTCACTCAGATGCATTAATTCGTTTGATAGTGTCACTCATAAAAGTGAAGGGATGTCAGAGCACTTTACATTGCACACACATTACTCAATCATATGTGCGTAAATCAATGTATAGGAAACGTTACATAAGACAGAGTGGTAGGATTTATATGTCATCCATTCTGGTAGGCAGCAAAGTTTGGGGGGGCTTGATCTGGAGAAGCACAAACTCAGAATTTAAAACGTAAGACCGTGATTGGGTATTATCTTTAATAATTGGAATTGATTTATACCCAAATCAACACTTTGTACAACATTTGAATATTGAAAGTCAGGGGAAAAAATGAATACGCTCTAAACTATACTTGGAGTCTGCATTTCAGTTCTTTGATGACAGTTAATAGCTCACTGATTTTTATTAGTATTTTAACTAATGAACTACAAGTAACAAAACAAAGTCTCTGACAAAGCAGTAACCCCTTGACCTATTCACTTCGGGATTGCATGATGCACATTCTTTGCAGCAGGCATATTGACCATCTGCGCTAACTTAAGATGAATCAAAACATCCCCCAGTCAAAACTCCAACTAGACAAAACTTCTTTCTCTCTCCAGGAAGAACATCACATCAGTAGGGTTGACATTTTTATTGTTGGCTGAAAATTGCTGGAGGTCAGGAACACTGTTACGGGTGCTTTTAAAAACAATATAGTATAGCAAACAGGCGCCCGGTGCAGTGGCACCGGTGGCACCGCCCTAAAGCCGGCTCTGCTTGTATATATTACTAGTAAATCACTAAAGTTGTTTAGTGATCATCACAATTTTGAAATCATCATACATGTTGGAATAATGGAAACGTTTATGTGGAAATACTGTTATACAGAACCCAGTGATAAGAATCCTCAACAGCAAAAAGTTCAATCAACATTTAATGAACTACAATAACAAAACTACCTTAATAAATCCCTTTATGAAGAAATTTAACTTCATCCCACTACTTGCTCAAACTCTAAATAACTTATAGAAAACCTTAATTCTTAACATTACCTATACACTAATCTCAACCAAAACTGACCCTGGTATGTACCGTAACTCTAACCTGACATCTACTAGTAATAATTTTTTCAATGTTACATTTATTTTTGTTATAATGGCCTAACTTTTTTTTTCCTAGTGGTTTATTGATAAACGTGTAGTCTTGATTTTGTATAAAGAATCTTGAGTAGTGAAAGTTACAAGGGATTATCTCATTCTGTGCTTACCGGAATCATGTTTTTATGTTTAAACATCATTTGTGGGTTTTTGTTTGACATTAAAGTAATCTGATTATTTTTTGCAGGACTATTTAGATACTGAGGGTTTATCTATGTTATTTCCAAGGGTTGAAATATTCCTAATACACCAACGGCCTGTCGAAATGCTGGAAAAACCACCAATGGATGGTAGGTTGGAATTTCAGAGACATCGCCAGCGGTCATTTATTGTTGTTTGGCTGAGCTATTGCAAATCTGAAAAGCATAAATAATTTTTAGCAACTTTAAAATCTACATTTATTTTGATCACTTATAGATTATTGTTGCCGACATTAGGAAACATTTAGTGTGCAAAAAACTGGAATCCTATCCTGCATAGTATGTAAGCAAAATCTTTTTTAAAGCACATGTTGATTCCAGGAGGCATCTTACCGATGGCTAAGCACAAGGAAAGGTCAAACTAGTAAGAGTAATAGTTAATTACAAAGCACGTTATTATGTTTATGGAATTTAGGATGTTTCAGAGTACAGCAAGAAGAAAAGAGAAGTTCAATTTATGTTGTGGGGAATCTGTAAAAGAGCCTGATTAAAAAGTGTAGGAGAGTAGGGTCTGCTTCCTATGGTCACCCCCACTTTCTGCTGTGATACTCTGGTTTTCGACTTTAGACTGGCTGTGGGCTGCTAATCAGGACCCCAGCCTAGCTGTTCTCTCTCTAAACTGATACCATGTACTTTAGGTACTTACCAGATTGGGTATTGGGTCACCTTTGTGAGCCTCTGTATAGTGTACCCTAGGTACCCAGGGCATAGGTGCATTCAAGGCCTACCAGAGGCTGCAGCATGTATTATGCCACCCCTGGCTGGCCCTCCACACTGACACCACAGGATGTTCACCCAGCTTGGGTAGGTTGGTGTAATCACCCCATACTTAGATATAGTATATCTATATCTACCTTATATATAGACACATAGTAACCTATAAGTCACTCCTATGGCAGGCCTTATCGATCCTGGAGGCAGAGTGCTTGGTTTTATGTGAGAGGGTGCTCTATCATGAGCTGAGCCCCACTGCAGCTTTCGGAACCATCTCCTTATAGCTGTTCTATGATATAGCCATACCATATACTCTTAAGTGCATTATAATCCTTGCAGTTAATGCTTACTTTGGTTTGGCTTTATCAAAACATGTCGTGTAAGGTGTCAAACACTTTGGAATACTACACCCCCACCAGGTCTGATGGAGGGGGTAGCATTCCACCCTTCTAGAGGCAGAAGACATGTAGTTACTGCTAACCCCGGTTAAAGTAAAACAGAGCCTCAGTATCACAAAATGGATGCTGCTGCCACAGACATGAGTCTGACCTTCTGCTGCTGGACCAAACTCCGGCAGGGGAGACCTGGACAATAGGTATCCTGTCAAGGGAGGTGCCAGCACCTCCCCAGACAGCCTGTAGTCTATTGGGGCAGGGAGGGCTGCATTCATAATGTGCATACATAATGTGATAGGCAAAGAAACAGAGTATATCATCAAAAGTTATTCAACAAATGTCAAGTCAATAGGAGTCTTGTATACAGGGCCGGCTTTAGCACTGGTGGAGCCCAGTGCAACAATGTTTTTTTGGTGCCCCCCCCCCCCCACCCCTCCATTGACCACCTGCGCAACAAATTCTCGCACTACCACCACTCTGTGACAGTCTCCATAACCACTCTCACGCAGATGCATTAATTTGTTTTATAGTGTCACTCATAAAAGTGAAGGGATGTCAGAGCACTTTACATTGCACACACATTACTCCATCATATGTGCGTAAAACAATGTATAGGAAACGTTACATAAGACAGAGTGGTAGGATTTATATGTCATCCATTCTGGTAGGCGGTAACGTTTAGGGGGCGCTTGCTCTGGAGAAGCACAAACTCAGAATTTAAAACGTAAGACCATGATTGGGGATTATCTTTAATAATTTGAATTGATTTCTACCCAAATACACTTTGTACAACTTTTGAATATTGAAAGTCTGGGGAGAAAATGAATACGCTCTAAACTATACTTGAAGTCTGCATTTCAGTTCTTTGATGACAGTTAATAGCTCACTGATTTTTATTAGTAATTTAACTAATAAATTACAAGTAACAAAACAAAGTTTCTGACAAAGCAGTGACCTCCTGCTGCTGGACCAAACTCCGTCAGGGGAGGCCTGGACAATAGGTATCCTGTCAAGGGAGGTGCCAGCACCTCCCCAGACAGCCTGTAGTGTATTGGGGCAGGGAGGGCTGCATTCATAAATGCGTTTCCAGACACTGCCTGGGGCACACAATGTGCTCCATGCATAGCCCGGTTCAAACCAGTTGCTGGGGCACTCCAGCCCCGCTCTGGCGCGAAACTGGACAAAGGGAAAGGGATGTAACCACCCCCTTCCCAGGTCTACCCATAGGAGGGACCTAGCAGATAATCCAGCCCCTTAACTGAGTATAAGAATAGGAGCTGTGTCCCCAGGACTTTAGATTATCCTGGAACGAAACTTTGATACAGAACTCTTGGACCTTCGACATTCTATTCTGACTAGAAGACGGAAGACATCTCCCTTGTGGTCAAGGAGTAACCACCCTGTGCAAACAGGAACCACCAGTAACTTGCCGGTCTGCTTTGTCGACGCTCCCGCTGGAACCCGAAGACTCAGCAACACAGGACACGCACTTCCAGACATCTCTGACCCGACCCACACCCACAGTAAAGCTGAGACCCGTGGCGGACACGAGAGACATGGGACCGGAACTCCTGGCCATCCTGCATTTTGCTAACTGCATGGACTCCTGAGGTAACTCGCAGTTGTGCATTGGGGTAAGAGAAGCCTCAGACGTGAGCACAATTTGCACTGAAGCTCAGCCCTCCACACTCCACGAGTGCCGCGCGGGGCCTGCTCTTGCATTTCAGCTCGACGCGTCTTCCTGGTTAAAGACTTTCCTTTTGAACTAAACTGCTTTCCTGCTTGCTCCAGGCTTGCTCCAGCTTCCCTGCAAAGGAGAAGCGCCACAGGCCTTGCTGGTCTGCACCGAAGCCAATCTTCGCTTCCTGCGTGGATTGCGTTTGCCAAGGCTTGTTGGGTCCAATCCGGATACCGAAACCGCAGTCATTTAGATCCTTCGTGGGACAGCTCAAATCCAGCTCCTGGTCATCGTTGACACCTCCTGGACCTCGTGGCTGCAGAGACAAGCTTCACCTCTTCACCTGAGATCATCGTGACAGTGCCTGGTTCCTTCCTGGTTCCTTCCTGGTCACTGGCTAGTGACCCAAACTCTGTTCCTTCTGCTTTCAGGTTCTTCAGATCTTCAATCCACCCTTGGATCCACCCGGACACTTTTCCTCTGGTCGCCTGCAGCACTTCTTTGCAGATCTCCATAGAAAACATCGACGAAACCCGACACCAAAAGGCACCTATGCACCCGGCTTCCCTGGGTGAGGTAGCACGAGTACTCCGGTGCTCCCGTGGGTCTTGACTCTCAAAGTGTCCTAGTCTAAAGGGGTTTTGTCGAAGTCCATCCGAAAATGCCCTTAAACAGTAACTTTACTTTTCCCATAGAAAGGCAATGGTAACTCGCGACTGTGTTTAGACACAGCACGCGTCTCCCGTGGGCCTCCTACTTCCTAACCTTTGGTTGTTCAGAGTAGCCCTAGCGATTCCCTTGGCCCTAGGCCTACTTTCTATTTCTGTGGTGGTTCTTATACCACTATTTTAGTATATGGTTTGTGAGGCCCCTAGGGCATAACTGTATTTGTGCATGAGGCACAGGGTCAAGACTGATTTGCATATGGCCATGTCTAAACTGGGGTGGCTTTGTGAGCAAAATAACGATGGATTAAACCCAGATCTGTGACTGGGGGTGAATGTTTTGCCATTGTGCAGCATTCCGTCCATCATATTGTGTGTTTTGCTGTTCACCCGATGTGGGAAGGGTATGCCCAGACGTGGGTCCCGTGCTCAGTACGCCACTGGAGTCAAGCTATCCTGGCTGAAGACGGTTGATAGCCAGAAACGGGTCCTAGGATGCTTGATTCCGGTCCAGGAAAGACATGGCTTGGCAGTTCGGTCTGGGCTGTTCCCATGAGGCACAGGGTCAAGACTGATTTGCATATGGCCATGTCTGAACTGGGGTGGCTTTGTGAGCAAAATAACGATGCATTAAACCCAGATCTGTGACTGGGGGTGAATGTTTTGCCATTGTGCAATATTCCGTCCATCATATTGTGTGTTTTGCTGTTCACCCTATGTGGGAAGGGTATGCCCAGACGTGGGCCCCATGCTCACTACGCCACTGGAGTCAAGCTATCCTGGCTGAAGACGGCTGATAACCAGAAACCGGTCCTAGGATGCTTGATTCCGGTCCAGGAAAGACATGGCTTGGAAGTTCGGTCTGGACTGTTCCCATGAGGCACGGGGTCAAGACTGATTTGCGTATGGCCATGTCTGAACTGGGGTGGCTTTGTAAGCAAAATAACGATGGATTAAACCCAGATCTGTGACTGGGGGTGAATGTTTTGCCATTGTGCAACATTCCGTCCATCATATTGTGTGTTTTGCTGTTTACCCTATGTGGGAAGGGTATGCCCAGACGTGGGTCCCGTGCTCACTATGCCGCTGGAGTCAAGCTATCCTGGTTGAAGACGGCTGATAAGCAGAAACCGGTCCTAGGATGCTTGATTCCGGTCCAGGAAAGACATGGCTTGGCAGTTTGGTCTGGACTGTTCCCATGAGGCACAGGGTCAAGACTGATTTGCATATGGCCATGTCTGAACTGGGGTGGCTTTGTGAGCAAATTATCAATGGATTAAACCCAGATCTGTGACTGGGGGTAAATGTTTTGCCATTGTTCAACATTCCCTCCATCATATTGTGTGTTTTGCTGTTCACCCTAAGTGGGAAGGGTATGCCCAGATGTGGATCCCGTGCTCACTACGCCACTGGAGTCAAGCTCTCCTGGATGAAGACGGCTGATAGCCAGAAACCGGTCCTAGGATGCTTGATTCTGGTCCAGGAAAGACATGGCTTGGCAGTTCGGTCTGGACTGTTCCCATGAGGCACAGGGTCAAGACTGATTTGCATATGGCCATGTCTGAACTGGGGTGGCTTTGTGAGCAAAATAACAATGGATTAAACCCAGATCTGTGACTGGGGGTGAATGTTTTGCCATTGTGCAACATTCCGTCCATCATATTGTGTGTTTTGCTGTTCACCCTATGTGGGAAGGGTATGCCCAGACGTGGGTCCCGTGCTCACTACGCCACTGGAGTCAAGCTATCCTGGCTGAAGACGGCTGATAGCCAGAAACCAGTCCTAGGATGCTTGATTCCGGTCCAGGAAAGACATGGCTTGGCAGTTCGGTCTGGACTGTTCCCACGAGGCACAGGGTCAAGACTGATTTGCATATGGCCATGTCTGAACTGGGGTGGCTTTGTGAGCAAAATAACGATGGATTAAACCCAGATCTGTGACTGGGGGTGAATGTTTTGCCATTGTGCAACATTCCATCCATCATATTGTGTGTTTTGCTGTTCACCCTATGTGGGAATGGTATGCCCAGACGTGGGTCCCGTGCTCACTACGCCACTGGAGTCAAGCTATCCTGGCTGAAGACAGCTGATAGCCAGACACCGGTCTTAAGATGCTTGATTCCGGTCCAGGAAAGACATGGCTTGACAGTTTGGTCTGGACTGTTCCCATGAGGCACAGGGTCAAGACTGATTTGCATATGGCCATGTCTGAACTGGGGTGGCTTTGTGAGCAAAATAATGATGGATTAAACCCAGATCTGTGACTGGGGGTGAATGTTTTGCCATTGTGCAACATTCCGTCCATCATATTGTGTGTTTTGCTGTTCACCCTATTTGGGAAGGATATGCCCAGACGTGGGTCCCGTGCTCACTACGCCACTGGAGTCAAGCTATCCCGGCTGAAGACGGCTGATAGCCAGAAACCGGTTCTAGGATGCTTGATTCCGGTCCAGGAAAGACATGGCTTGGCAGTTCTGTCTGGACTGTTTCCATGAGGCAAAGGGTCAAGACTGATTTCATATGGCCATGTCTGAACTGGGGTGGCTTTGTGAGCAAAATAACGATGGATTAAACCCAGATCTGTGACTGGAGGTGAATGTTTTGCCATTGTGCAACATTCCGTCCATCATATTGTGTGTTTCACTAGAACTAGTGGACATCATATGCCAGGCTAACTTCTCACATTGGTGTGCAGCGGATGGGATAAGAGCTTGCTGTTGTTTTACCATATAATCTTGAAATATCATTTGAAAGATCACATTAAGGTACCTGTAGGTACATATAAATCAAGTTCTTATAATACATACGTTCTACTGAACTTAGCAGTTATAGGTGATAAAGGCTTAGCACACCCTGACTACAACTCCTAGAGAAGTTCAAGTAGGAAACATTTAGTGTAGGTAGGTGCACACACCCCACCTCACTAGAAAATGTCCTTGGAAGCAGGTCCTAGTTGATCCCTGCCAGAAGACCACCCTACGGTGCCTTCTAAATATGACACATTTACTTTTCATGAACTGAGACGTCTGTGCTCAGTCAGAATACTGAGACAAGGACAAAGTCCAACCTTTAACCACCTAGTAGATATTTTAGTGGAGTGTGATGCAGAAAAGGCATCCAACCCAGATCACATAGGTAGTACAGAGGGGGGCCATTGCTCAACAGAATATCCCACTGGTGAAAACCAAGGGGGTTCTGATGATGTGGATGCTAACCAGGTAGAAGTCAGGGAACTGAACCAGGTTAACCTAGGACTACTTGGGACTGGAGAAGGAAGACTCCCATCCAGACCCCAAAGTAGACCTAATGGTGAGAGCAGGAGACACAGATCCTCTTCAGGAGAATCTATACATTCCTACTCATCAGTAGGGTCCCATGCCTCAGCTCTAGGGAGAATGACTTCCCCTCAGAGAAGAGAGCATAAGGCTAGGATGAGGGAATCCAAGCTTATAATCAAGAGGCAAGAAGTTGCCCTTGCAAAAGAGACCCTGGCTCTTGAGAGAGAGAGAAAATTGTGTGGGCTAGAGCCCACTGGTGGTAGCATAATTCCTAGAGATAGGGAAAGCTCTCATGACCATAGAAACCTGAACAAAATTGTGCCCCCTTATCAGGTAGGGGATGACATCCACAAGTGGATCCCTGCTTTGAAAAGGGCCTGCAAAGTGCAAAAGGGCCCCAAGGAGCAGTGGGCAGCAATTGTATGGCTATCCTTTGCAGACAAAGGCAGAGATAAGCTCCTTACAGTTAATGAACAGGATGCTGACAGCTACACTGTCCTGAAGAGTGCTCTGATAGATGGGTTTGGCTTAACCACTGAGCAGTACAGGCTGCTGTTCAGAGATACCCAGAAGACGCAGACTCAGGACTGGACTGACTTTGTAGATTGTGCTACCAAGGCTCTGGAAGGCTGGTTACTGGGCAGTAAAGTAAGTGACTATACAGGATTGTATAACCTTATTATGAGAGAACAGATTCTTAATGATTGTCAGAACCAGTTATTGCATCAGCACTTGGTTGACTCTGATTTGACCTCTCCCCAAGAATTGGGTAAGAAGGCAGACAAATGGGTCAGAACCAGGGTGAAGCAGAAGGTACAGAACCACGGTGGTGATCAGAAGAATCAAGACCAAAAGGGTGGGGAGAAGCAAAAGACCAGAAGTCTTCTCAAGGTCCCCAAAAAGCTTCTACTGGTGGGGGTTCCCAAAAACCCAAAAAGAAAGAAGGTCCAAAGAAACCATGGTGCAACTTTTGTAAGGTTAATACTCACTGGACTAGTGAATGCACAAGAAAGGAGGCAGTTCCAGCCCGATTGCCCCTAAGGCAACTGTTCCCCCTGGTACAGCTAATAGTGGTGGTTCTTAACAGAAGGGTGTAGTAGGGTTAACCCGGGGAACTGAGATGGATTCTGGCCTAGTCAGAATACCATCTCAAGCTGTCCTGATCTGTGATGGGGACATGCCTGTGTCCTCTACTATGAGTCCCAGTAACTTGGGCAAGTACAGACAGACACCTTTAATTAATCACAAAGTGGCTCAGACCTACAGGGACACATGTGCTACTGTCACAATGGTGACACCTAGCTTTGTGAACCCTGGACAGATCATACTAGGTGAAAATTACCTAGTGACCAATGCAAGCAATGTCACTACCACCCATAGTATGGAAATTGTTAATTTCTCCTGGGGAGGGGTAACTGGCCTCAAAAGGGTTGTTGTTAGCTCAGATCTCCCTGGAGAATGTTTGCTTGGCAATGACCTAGAATCTTCAGTATGGTCTGAAGTGGAGTATACGACTCATGCAGAAATGTTAGGTATCTCAGCACATGTCCTTGCTGTGAGCAGGTCACAGGTCAAAAATTGCAACTCTGAACAGACACTAGATTCTGGAATAATGGGCCAGTTGCCTACCAGGAGGAGAAGCAGTAGGGTTAAGGCAGTGCCTTCCCCCTTGCCTCAGAGTGAGGATCAGCCTTCCAAGGAAACTGTTTGTGAGACCTAAGAAGTAACTGTCCTAGAAGAGCTTGAACCTGATCAGGTTGAGTTTCCTGGGACAGGGGGGCCTTCAAGGGCAGATCTGAGGCAGGCGCAGTTGGACTGCCCTTCTCTTGAACCCCTCAGAGAGAAAGCTGCTGCTGAGGCTGCAGGGAATGCTAATGGAACCCATAGAGTGTATTGGGATGAAGGGCTTCTGTATTCAGAGGCTAGAGAGCCCAAGCCTGGTGCTTTCAGGAGGTTGGTCATACCATTGGTGTTCAGGGGCTTCCTTCTTACATTAGCCCATGATATTCCCCTTGCAGGACATCTTGGCCAGAACAAGACTTGGGACAGGCTTTTCCCTCACTTTTACTGGCCTCACATGTCAGAAGACACAAAGAAGTTTTGTCGCTCCTGTATCAACTGCCAAGCCAGTGGCAAAGCAGATGGCACCACAAAGGCCCCCCTAATACCACTACCTGTGGTGGGGGTTCCCTCTGAACGTGTAGAGATTGACATTGTTGGACCAATGGATCCCCAAACAGCATCTGGGCACAGATTTATTCTGGAGTTAGTGGATCATGTCACCAGATACCCAGAGGCTATCCCACTTAGGACCACAACAGCTCCTGTTGTGGCAAGGGCCCTGTTGGGATTTTTCTCAAGAGTGGGCTTCCCTAGGGAGGTTATATCAGACAGAGGTGCAAACTTCATGTCTAGTTACCTGACTGTAATGTGGAAGGAGTGTGGAGTGAACTACAAGTTCACCACATCCTATCATACACGGTGCAATGGTCTAGTTGAAAGATTCAACAAGACCTTAAAGGGCATGATTAAGGGTCTCCCTGAAAAGCTCAGGCGGAGATGGGACATACTACTGCCCTGACTTTTGTTTGCTTATAGACCGGTCCCACAAAAGGAAGTTGGTTACAGCCCTTTTGAACTTTTGTTTGGGCATCCTGTAAGAGGACCCCTTTGTCTGGTGAAGGAGGGATGGGAGTTACCTCTCAAACTTCCCAAACAAGACATTGTGGATTATGAACTTGGTCTCCGCTCCAGGATGGCTGAGTGTATGAAAAAGGCATCCAAAAACCTTGAGGCTAGCCAGGAATTACAGAAAGCCTGGCATGGCCAAAAGGCTGTGCTGACTGTTTACCAGCCAGGGCAGAAAGTGTGGGTGTTGGAGCTAGTGGCCCCAGCAGCTCTCCAAGACAAATGGTCTGGACCCCACACTATTGTTGAGCAGAAGGGAGAGGTAACCTATTTGGTAGATATTGGAACTCCCAGGAGCCCTCACAGGGTGCTTCATGTCAACAGACTGAAACCATATGTTGACAGGGCTGACATGGGCTTGCTCATGGCTACAGATGAAGGACAGAGGAAGAGAGTGACCCTCTCCCAGACCTGCTATCTCAGAACCCTGATGATGGGTCATTTGATGGTGTAGCCTTCGCAGGCCGCCTCACTGATCAGCAGCAGAGGGACTGCAGACACGTTCTGCAGACCTACAGACATATGTTTTTCCTGACTCCAAGTCAGACTACCTGGTGCACCCATGAGGTGGACACTGGGAACAGTCTGCCTGTCAAAAGTAAGATTTACAGGCAACCTGATCATGTCAGGGACTGTATCAGGACAGAGGTCCATAAGATGTTGGAAGTGGGAGTCATTGAGCCCTCAGAGAGCCCTTGGGCCAGTCCTGTAGTCCTGGTGCCTAAACCTCACACCCAGGATGGTAAGAGAGAGATGAGGTTTTGCGTGGATTACAGAGGTCTCAATGCTGACACTAGGACAGATGCCCATTCAATACCCAGGGCTGATGAGCTCATTGACAGATTGGCATCTGCCAAGTTTTTGAGAACATTTGACCTGACAGCTGGCTACTGGCAGATCAGACTAGCTGAGGATGCAAAGCCAAAGACAGCATTCTCAACCCCTGGTGGACATTATCAGTTTGTGGTAATGCCCTTTGGTTTGAAGAATGCACCTGGCACATTTCAAAGGTTGGTGAACCAAGTCCTCACAGGCCTGGATGACTACTGTTAGCCTATCTTGATGGTTTTGCTATCTTTAGCTCCACCTGGGAAGATCACCTGATCCACCTGAAAAATGTGTTGGAGGCCCTGAAAAAGGCAGGCCTAACTATCAAGGCTACCAAGTGCCAGATAGGGCAGAGTAAGGTTGTGTACCTGGGCCACCTGGCAGGTGGAGGTCAGGTTCAACCATTGGAGAGCAAGATCCAGACCATAAAGGACTAGACTGCTCCCACCACCCAGACAGAGGTCAGAGCTTTCTTGGGCCTGACTGGGTACTACAGGAAATTTGTCAGGGGCTATGGGTCCATTGTGACACCCCTTAATGACCAAACTTCCAAGAAAATGCCAAAGAAAGTCAGTGGACAGTAAGCTGTCAAAAGGCATTTGATGGCCTGAAGCAGGTCATGTGCACTGCACCTATTCTGAAAAGTCCAAACTACTCAAAATAATTAATTGTTCAAGCAGATGCTTCTGAGTTGGGGGTAGGTGCTGTTCTTTCACAACTGAATAAAGATGGTCGTCAACACTAGCCAGTAGCTTTTATTAGCAGAAGGCTGACCCCTAGAGAGAAACGTTGGTCAGCTATTGAGAGGGAGGCCTTTGCTGTGGTTTGGGCACTGAAGAAGCTGAGGCCATACTTGTTTGGTACTCACTTCAAGATTCAGACAGAGCATAAGCCCCTCTTGTGGCTAAATCAGATGAAGGGTGAAAATCCCAAACTACTCAGGTGGTCCATTTCCTTACAGGGGATGGACTTTACAGTGGAACATAGACCTGAGACTGACCATGCAAATGCAGATGGACTCTACAGATATTTCCACTTAGAACATGAAGACTCAACTGGTCAAGGTTAGTTTAATGTCCCTGCGTTTGGGGGGGGGGGGGTTGTAGGAGAGTAGGGTCTGCTTGCTATGGTCACCCCCACTTTTTGCTGTGATACTCTGGTTTTTCAACTCTAGACTGGCTGTGGCCCTGCTAATCAGGACCCAACTTAGCTGTTCTCTCCCTAAATTGATACCATGTACTTTAGGTACATACCAGATTGGGTATTGGGTCACCTTTGTGAGCCCCTGCATAGTGTACCCTAGGTACCCAGGGCATAGGTGCATCCAAGGCCTACCAGGGGCTGCAGCATGTATTATGCCACCCTTGGCTCGCCCTCCACCCTGACACCACAGGCTGTTCACCCAACTTGGGTAGGGTGGTGTGATCACGCCTTACATAGATATAGTATATCTATATCTACCTTATATATAGACACATAGTAACCTATAAGTCACTCCTATGGCAGGCCTTATTGATCCTGGAGGCAGAGTGCTAGGTTTTATGTGAGAGGGTGCCCTAGCATGAGCTGAGCCCCTCTACAGCTTTCGGAACCATCTCCTTATAGTTGTTCTATGATATAGCCATACCATATACTCTTACGTGCATTATAATCCCCACGGTTAATGCTAACTTTGGTTTGGCTTTATCAAAACATGTCGTTTAAGATGTTAAACACTTTAAAATACTACCCCCCACCAGTTCTGGAGGAGGGGGTAGCATTCCACCCTTCTAGAGGGAGAAGACATGTAGTTACTGCTAACCCCGGTTAAAGTAATACAGAGCCTCAGCAACACAAAATGGATGCTGCTGCCACAGACACGAGCCTGACCTTCTGCTGCTGGATGAAACTCCGGCAGGGGAGGCCTGGACAATAGGTTTCCTGTCAAGGGAGGTGCCAGCACCTCCCCAGACAGCCTGTAGTGTATTGGGGCAGGGAGGGCTGCATTCAGAAATGCGTTTCCAGACACTGCCTGGGGCATACAAGGTGCTCCATGCATGGCCCGGTTCAAACCAGTTGCTGGGGCACTCCAGCCATGCTCTGGCGCGAAACTGGACAAAGGGAAAGGGGTGTAACCATCCCCTTCCCAGGTCCACCCATAGGAGGGACCGAGCAGGTAATCCAGCCCCTTAACTGAGTATAAGTATAGGAGATGTGTCCCCAGGACTTTAGATTATTCTGGAACGAAACTTTGATACAGAACTCTTGGACCTTCAACATTCTTTTCTGACTAGAAGACAGAAGACATCTCCCTTGTGGTCAAGGAGTGACCACCCTGTGCAAACAGGCACCACCAGTAACTTGCCGGTCTGCTTTGTCGACTCTCCCGCCCGAACCCGAAGACTCAGCAACACAGGACATGGACTTCCAGACATCTCTGACCCCGACCCACATCCACAGCAAAGCTGAGACCCGTGGCGGAAACGAGAGACATGGGACCAGAACTCCTGGACATTCTGCATTTTGCTAATTGCATCGACTCCTGAGGTAACTCGCAGTTGTGCATTGGGCTCCGAGAAGCCTCAGACTTGAGTACCATTTACACCGAAGCTCAGCCCTCCACACTCCACGAGTGCCACGTGGGGCCTGCTTTTGCATTTCAGCTCAACGCGTCTTTCCGGTTCCTAGTCCGTTGGCTAGTGAGCCCCCTGAAGACTTTCCTTTTGAACTAAACTGCTTTCCTGGTTGCTCCAGGCTTTCTCCAGCTTCCCTGCCAAGGAGAAGCGCCACAGACCTTGCTGGGCTGCACCAAAGCCAATCTTCACTTCCTGCATGGATTACGTTTGCCAAGGCTTGTTGGGTCCTATCCGGATACCGACACCGCAGTCAACTAGATCCTTCATGGGACAGCTCGAATCCAGCTCCTGGTCGTCGTCGACACCTCCTGGACTCCTGGCTGCAGAGACAAGCTTCACCTCTTCACCTAAGATCATCACGACATCGCCTGGTTCCTTCCTGGTCACTGGCTAGTGACCCAGACTCTGTCCCTTCTGCTTTCAGGTTCTTCAGATCTTTGATCCACCCGGACACTTTTCCTCTGGTCGCCTGCAGCACTTCTTTGCAGATCTCCATGGAAAACATTGACGGAACCCGACACCAAAAGGCACCTATGCACCTGGCTTCCCTGGGTGAGGTAACACGAGTACTCCGGTGCTCCCGTGGGTCTTGACTCTCTAAGTGTCCTAGTCTAAAGGGGTTTTGTCGTAGTACATCCGGAAGTGCCCTTAAAAAGTAACTTTGTAACTTTTACGTTTCCCATAGAAAGTCAATGGTAACTCGCGACTGTGTTTAGACACTGCACGCGTCTCCCGTGGGCCTCCTACTTCCTAACCTTTGGTTGTTCAGAGTAGCCGCAGCGATTCCCTATACCCTAGGCCTTCTTTCTATTTCTGTTGTGGTTCTTATACCACTATTTTAGTATATGGTTTGTGAGGCCCCTAGGGCATAACTGTATTTGTGCAACTCATCGTATGCTAATTAAGTAACTTGTATTGTGCTTTTACCTCTGACCTCATAAAGAGTGCAGAAGGGTTGTGTTTAGAATAAATACACATATATTTGATATATACCTTGTGTGGCGTCCTTTCATTTGGTATTCAAGGGATTATAATTGGTAAAACAGCTTGTTTCACATGCTCTCTGAAGTCTTAGCCTATTGACTGCTGGTCCATGCTACCACTAGGATAGCTTTCTATAAGGTTGACTTTACAACCACCATCAATAAGGGTCGATTAGACTGGTGCAAGGTGCCCACTAGAACTAGTGGACATCATATGCCAGGCTAACTTCTCACAAAAAGCTCAACATGATTGTAATTGGTCCGGTAATGAAATGGATCCAAATAGAGTGGATAATATTGTGTATTATTATTATTATTAATTAAATTTGTAAGGCGCAACAGCTACCCAAAAAGGGTTTTCCAGCGCAGGCCAGACATCGGAATAGGTATCAGCTTAATGATTATTGGTTAAAAAGCCAGGTTTTTAAGGATTTACGAACTTGGACAAACGCCGTTTCATTCCGAATTGAAGTGGGAAGGGAGTTCCAGAGGGAGGGACCGAGATATGCAAACGATCGTCCACCCATCCGAGATAGTTGAACTCTAGGCACAGTAAATTTTCCTTGAGTAGATGAGTGAAGGCAGTGAGGAGGCACATAGGGGCAGACCAGAGACTGCAGATACTGAGGGGCCACACCTGTTTTGGTTTTAAACATGTAGCTCAGGGCATTCCCACTTCCTCATGGTTCCTCGTCCCACTCCTTAATTACTGAGGGTCCATTTTTGGCAAACTCGGCCAACCCTTTAAATTTGGCCTGGGCCATCTTTATACGACCTCTCACTTGGACAGTACTTTTAAAAATCCGGACATCTATTAGTGACAAGCTAGGTTTCACTTCTATCACTAAAACATGCTTCATAAGACACAGTCTGGCTGAGTGTGCAGTATTCACAATCACTGATTGAGCTGGTAACGGAGAACCGAATTATGCAGCTGGTTGACCAAATTATGCAACAGGAAAATTTTGTGTCAGTATTGTTTAGCTATTTTGTCATTGTGATGCCCAATAACACCCATTAACACTACCAGAGCAAATGTTTCTCCTCGTTAGTACCAGTTTAACCCTTGAACAGATCAATTAGCTACTGAAAGGTGACCAATTATCACCTAGGATCTGACAAGGGGAAAGGATAAGAGCAAACGTAGTTCAAGGTGGGAGTAAACTCATGGGATATATGCACGCTAACTAGGTTTTTCAGGTGAGAGGATGGGTGGACTTGACCATCTTTGCTATAATCCTGTTGAAGGCTGACCACGTTAGCCAGCGAAATAGACAGGTGCCACATAAATTATGCCTCACTAGAAAACTGTTGGTAGGTTGAAAATTTAGAGGACAGATTGAAAAAGATGTTATGCCAATCGTCAGTTTCTTCGTTTTAAGCCAAACCGGATCTTTATTGAAATACGCTTTTATTTTTGTAAAACTTTAGATATTCCTTTCAGCTGCATCACAGCACTTTCTGGAGACTCAGGTGGTAGAAAGATGAACAGTCCAATGGTGAAGGCATGGCTGGCGACAGATTCCTCTGTGATGATTGAGCTTGTCCGGTCCTTCAGGAAGCCTTGTTCTCTTAGGACTTTTTGTTCTGTGAAAGCTGTGTTATAGATGAAAAAGCTCCCCTCTTATATTGAAAAATATGTCACATGTTGAGTATGTGGTTCAGGCCAGCCTTGGGTCAAAAAGATAAGGCCCACTCCCTCAGCTCCTTGGTTCAACAAATCCCTCCATGAAGAAAGGAAGCAGCTAAGACTCCTGGAGAAACAATGGAGGCAAGTGCCCTCCACAGATAATTTGGCCATGCTTCGCTCAGCAAGATCCAAGTACCACAAGCACATCTTCCTTGGGAAAGCATCGCACTTCAAAACCCTTCTTGACTCAGCCAAAAATAGACCCAAAAAACTATTCGATCTCATCAAGATTCCTAACTGCTCCCCCCCAACCTCCAAGTTGGAGGATTCTACAAAGCAAGCAGCGGATTTCGCTATATTCTTCGATGAAAAAGTGAAATCACTTGTTGATCAGGTCGCTCATCCTACCCCTCCAGAGGAGTGCAAATACTCAGCCATTTGGCTGAACTTTGACCCCATCTCTGAAGATGACCTCCTCAAGTGCATCCACGAAACAAAGCCCTCCAACCATTCTCTGGACCCAGTGCCATTGCCATTGACTTCTACACTCATTCCCTTTTCTTTTGGACCACTCTGGTCAACCTCTCCCTTTGTCAAGGTTCTCTTCCTGTCTCCTTCAAAACTGGGCATGTCACCCCTCTGCTTAAAAAACCCACTGCTGATGCGAAAGACGTCAACAACTTCCGCCCCATCACTAATCTACCCTTTCTTGCGAAGATCACAGAAAGATGTGTAGCGAAACAACTCTCTCGTCATATCAAGGACAATGATCTTCTTGACAATTGTCAGTCCGGCTTCATCCAAAACTGCAGCACTGAAATAGCCCTACTGCAAGTGGTTGATGACACGCTGAGGATACTCGATTCGGTGGGGTCCTGTCTTCTAATTCTCCTTGACCTTTCTGCAGCCTTTGACACTGTCAATCACAACACCCTCCTTAACACTCTTCAACAGAGAATGGGCTTGGAGGGCACTGTGCTTAAATGGTTTGCCTCCTTCCTCTCAGATAGATCCCAAATGATCAAAATAGAGAACAGTCTTTCATCTCCTGTGGCGGTAGGTCAAAGTGTTCCTCAAGGCTCTATACTTGCACCCACTTTGTTCAATCACTATTTAGAACCACTGGGAAATCTCCTAAGTAAATCCGGGATCCACTATCATCTCTATGCAGATGACACTCAAATCTACCTCAAGGTCGCCCCCACTCACGATCTCTCCATCCAAAGCTCCACTCTCGACTCCATTAAAAACTGGATGTCAACTCATCAACTGATTCTGAATCCCTCCAAAACTGAATTCCTCCTCCTCTTCTCCTCACTCTCTACTCCCCTGGTTCAATCATGGATGGATCAGATGAATCTACTTAACAATAAACCCATCTTTGTCGACAGCGCAAAATCCCTTGGTGTCATACTCGACAAAAAACTCAATCTAATCTTCCACATCAATTCCATTGCAAAGTCTGCTCGATACCAATTGCACCTTCTTTGGGGAATTCGTCGCTTTTTCCCGGAGCAGGACCCTAAAACCCTGGTGCAATTGCTGGTCCTCTCCAGACTGGACTACTGTAATTCTATTCTTACTGGCCTTCCCAAATCCCACTTGTCCCCCTTAGATCTGTTCTCCATTCAGCAGCGTGTTTCATTTATGGGGCCAAAAGAAGCGACCACATCACACCGATGTTATCCACCCTCCGCTGGCTTCCCATCGAGGCTAGAGCTATCTACAAGACTGCCTGTATCACCCACATAGCCTTGCACTCCTCCTCCCCTCGCTACCTGGTGAACAAGCTGAAACTCTCTGGAGGCTCTAGACCTTCACGTAATGTGGAAAATCTACTGCTGGACCTCCCACTTTCAAGAAAGAAATATCGATGGCCCAATCCTTTTTTTGGTGAGAATATGGAACTCACTTCCGCCTCAGCTCCGGACCACCACCTCCTCCCAGGTCTTCAAAACGGACCTCAAAGTTCTCCTCCTCCAAAGACACCTCCTAAAGTAATTCACACCCTCTCTATTATCTGAAGGAAGACCTCCCATCACTGAAAACTCTATTCTCCATGACTATGGAAGTGCCTTCCCAGTACGTTCATGTGGTTGGAGTGTATGCCATTTATTGCAGTATTATCCTTGTATCTGTGTTTGGTTCTCTTTTGTAACATGCACACGCCACTTTTCTCTGGTAACACACTGTTTGCTACCTCTCACATTTTGTTTGCTTTTGATACTTGCACAAGTGCCACCATTGCCTACGTAACGTTTGTTCTTGTGCCTCTGTGTCTAGCATATATTGCAGTATATTACATCTAAATGTACTTTGTTTTCTCTTGTAACCTGCACACTTGTCACTCTCTCCTCCTGTATTGCACTGTTTGCTACCTCATGTATTTTGTTTGCTCACAATTGTCACTTTTACCTCATATAACTTATCGTCTGCTTTTGTAATTTGTTAATTTGTAATTTTCTGTTCCTTTTGTGAAGCGCTCTGATGCCTTCGGGTAAAGTCTGCGCTATATAAAAACGCATAAATAAATAAATAAAATAAAATAAGTGCAGTTAAACTGGGTTTCAGTCTTGTAACATGTAAGCCGAGTCTGTAATGAGGAGACACCTCCAGATGTTGACTATAAGCCTCAGACGAGGCACAGATATTTGCAGAGAATTGAGCCTATTATCACTTTCTTAACATTATTAAAGTTACATGCAGGTTTATAATTTATGTAGATTAAAACACAATTGTTTAACAGTAACCCTACATTAGAACTGAAGTCTGTTCATCTTTCTATTTTTAGACTATTTTGTACATATTGGAAGATTGAACCAGTTATTGGTTTTGAGCCAACAGATGGAGGATGATTTGAAGAACCTGGGAAGCCATAAATACATTGCTCATCAGTTGTCAGTCTTGTATGTAAGTTCTTGGTTCCAGCATTTTTAAAGCAATGTAATATCAGCATCAGCAAAACCAATAAGTCTGACCTTGGCAAGAATGTGATTTGTTTAATGCATTTATTTTGTGCAGAGAATTTTTAAAAAAGGCATTTATTTCGTACTAACATATGTAGTATGCAAACCAACCTGCCAAATATCTAAAAAATATAATTAATATGTGGCCCAGCAGCATAGGCGCACTAGCTCTGGCACTGAAGTGCACTCCTTTTGAGGCAGCTGTGCACATGGGGGCAGGCAAATTCTGTCACACATAGTGCAAGCCACACATTTGCTAATGTGCCCTGACCTATTGCCCATGTTGTAGTGGGTGTAAACAAAATGTGAAGGATATTTGAGCAGACCCTCAGAAGAAAATGGCTGACCAAAAGTCCCCATTTATGTGTATGTATAAAATATTGTGCTTTTATTCACTTGCAGGGCTCTGATCATACACTCTGCCCCTTCCTGAGAGTGGTGCAGAAATGTCAGAGCTAAGCATTAATTACTTATCGAACAATTCTATGTTTCCCACAGATTTTGAGAAATGCAATAACTGAGCATCACATCTTTGAAATACTTTTAACAATTACCACCAATTAAAAGTTTGGTGGTAACCTATCCCAAAACATATAGTAAAATATGCATTACAGCACATTCCAAGTTTTTTTTTAATTCAATTTTTTTCAAATTTTTCTCTGTTTAGATTTTGAACCCTACGGCAATAAATCTTCTCCAAAACTGTGGTATTACCCCAGGAATTAGAACTTTACCTAAATGCGGCTCAATAGAGTCATTTTAATGCAACAGTCTTCCCACTGTAAGGTGAAATCACGGTAATGATTGATTGTGTTGACATTTTGGACTATTGCTTAATGCAGACATTTTGGGCACGATGTAGGTAATCCCAGATTACCGATTCTTAAATTCCGAATCATACCGATTCGGTATTTAAGAACTGGCAATCGGGATGTAGGTAATTTTACCGAATTAATTACCGAATCGGCATGATTCAGTAATTAATGAAGCAGTATTTACCGATTCTGTAATTGCCATTGATTCCTTTGGGCCTTGAGGCCCATAGGAATCAATGTCAATTACCGATTCGGTAAATACCGATTCGGTAAAATTACCGAATTTGCAAGGGGGACAGGGTGTCAGTTTGACACCCTGTTGCACCCCTGATTCTGGCTCTGTTGCACCCCTGACGAACCCACGGGGATACAATTTGCCGCCGGAGTTATCTCAAAAAAAAGGATCGAACATTCCTACGACTGGACTATTCAGCCAGTTCTTTTGGATCAACAGATGTTTTTTACATCCATCTTAATCTTCCTATAAGAATTTTAATGTGGACCGCCTATACGAACTGACGCGGTTCCCCCTGTAACTCTAAAGGGAGTTCTTTACAGCATATGAATAAACATCGTCCTGATGATGGTCTTATTGATGAATACAGCAAAGACCGAAACGTCGACATCTTGTCATCATCTCCTTTAATGTTGTCTTTAGACACCAACCTACAATCACTTTTTATTGTATAATTTGGGTTGTTTGCTTGATTCAGCCGGAGTTGATGCATAATGTTATGAACTATAGAAAAAACATTGTCTATCTTTGTTCATGACTTTATTTGCTTCAATTGATTTGTGTACATACATCTCCCATAACTTTTTTCAAGTAAATAATTAATTTGAAATATAACCTCTTTTGCTCTGTATTCCTTTTAACCTTCCTTAAATTGATTTTGTGTCGAATAAGATTGATATCTCTCGTATACTACGGAGTGTGTTACTGTGATACCACTCAACAATTCACAGAAAATAACTTTAGAATAAGTCCCTTGTAGCACCCTTTGTCTTGAACTACATACCCCAGTAAGGCAATTTCAGGTAATGGAACCATTGGGACCTTCACCATGTTATTTATAGTAGTGTTGTGTATTTGAACCCAGAATGCATGTATACTAGGGCTTTGCATTTAGGACAATGGTGGGGTCTAGATGGGTCATTTCTGTGCATTCTAGCGGGGGTAATGCATATTATCTGTCTCCCATGCAGTGCGGAGTCTATCATCGTCAACCAGGACAATCGCCGCACGTGCTTTGTAAAGTTTGGATATCAGGTGTGTTCCTAGCTCACTTTCTATTACCAAAGTCAGTGAGGTGAATGACGTAGGTTCAAGTGGAAAGTCAGGGGACACGGAACGTAACATAGCGCGCAGTGGCGTGAAAATAAATGTATCCATGAATGTTGTGTCAGGGAATCTGGACACATCAGCAGGGTCGAATACGTGTCCCTCAGGAAATAAATCTCCCACTTTAACGATATTGTATTTAGCACATGTGCGTTGTACAAGAGTTTTGCCCGTGATGGGAAGCCATTTTGGATTCGGGAGTGGAAGTGCGGAGGAATAAAGGAGAGGGATGCGGGTAAGACGCCTCAGTTTCTCCCATTCCCAACTGGTCGTGGATGCCGTTTGGATGTCTCTCGGGTCTTTAGGAAAACCTATAGGTAAAATCGATGCTAGTGAATCAGGAAGGACCAGATCCGCTTCAGGCCGTAGATAAGGAATTCTGGCATCTGGGTGGTACCATGCCTGGGAAAGCTGCACTGCACCACCAGATAATATAACTGCATATCTGGGACACCTTATCCACCTCTATCACAGGGTAATGTCATGGTTTGCCAGCTCACCCGAGCACCCTTGTTGCCCCAGACCGATCAAATTGAATGGGAGCGAAGGGTCAAGAAAAAATGGTTGGGCAGGGGGATTGGGATATTATGAAATAAGTACAAAAATTTAGGGAGGACGACCATTTTGATGAGGGCCACTCTGCCCGCCAGTGACAGTGGAAGACGAAGCCACTTGTCGACTTGCGCCTCCAGAGCAGAAACAGCTTGCCCATAATTTAGTCTGATGATATGTTCAGAGTCCAAGTGTATATGGATGCCCAAATATATAACAGAATTTGTGCACCATTCCAATGGGAACTCCCAGTCCCACTCAATTGTGCCCGTCGTGAGAGGAAAAATCACTGATTTTCGCCAATTGATGCTCAGCCCAGAATATGTACCAAAGCGCAGAGTCTCTCTGAGTAGCGGGTCAAGATTAGTCTTTGGTCCCGAACGTATAGTATAGTGTTGTCTGCATATAACGATACCAACAGCGGGCTGGTATTAGAATAAAAAACCCTATGCAAATGTTTTTCTTGAAAATGACACATTAATGGGTCCATAGCCAAGATAAATAACAACAGTGACAACGTGCAGCCCTGTCTTGTACCCCGAGAAAGAGTGATGGGAGCAGATAGTGTTCCGTTTAGTCGTAACCTGGCAGTCAGCAGACTATACAGTAGCTCCGTTGTGGCTATGAAGCCCGCCGGTGTGAGAAGTTGGCCTGGTATATGATGCTCACTAGTTCTAGTGATCACCTTGTACCATGCCAAGCAACCCTTATGATGATTGGTTGTAAGTCAACCTTATAGACCAGCTATCCTAGAGGTAGCGTGGACAAAGCAGTCTTAGGCTAAACTCTATAAAGGCATGTGAAGCAAGCTGTTTTACCATATGCAATCCCCTTGAATACCAAATGAAAGGACACCACACAGATATATATTGAAAATATATATATATTTACTACAAATATCCCCTATACTCTTTATGAGCACATAAGCAAATGAGTTAAAACAAAACACAGTTTAAATATACAAAAGTTGCACAATATGGATAGGCCCTAGGGGCCACGTAAAATATATACTAAAATAGTGGTATAAGTATCATTAATCGAAAAGGCCTAGGGCCTTGGGAATCGCTGGAGCTGTTCGGGACTAGCAGTGACTAAGTCGGGAAAGGCCCGTGGGACTCGAGTGCAGCGCTTAAAGCACACACATGCACCAATGCAAAGTCAATGGTGCGTAAAAAGTACAAAGTTACTGAAAAGGGAACCTTCCGGATGACCTGGAACCTAGCAACTTGGAACATAGACACTAGAGGTGTATTGCTACACAGGAGCACTGGAGTGCCAGGGTTACCTCACCCACAGGAAGCGGGTGCATAGGTCTCAAAGTGTGTCGGGTTTCGTTGCACCGGTCTATGGACCCTGTAGATGAAGATGCTGCAGGCGGGTCGTCAAGGAGAGTTCCGGTGGATCCAAGGGTGGATCTGAAGAGGTGAAGACCTGAAAGCAGAGGGGACAATGTTCAAAGCCACTAGCCAGTGACTACCGTGGAACCAGGAGGGAACCAGGCGATGTCGGGTGCACACAGGCGAAGAAGTGAAGATTGTCTCTGCAGCCACGTGGACACGAAGAGGTCGAGGACGTCCAGGTGTCGATCACGAGCTGTCCCACAAAGTCTCTAGCTGATGGCGGTGTCGGCTTCTTGATCAGAGCAAACAGGCCTTGGCTAATGCAAGCCACGCAGGAAACAATGCAAGCTTTTCACTCGTACCAGCAAGGTCAGAGGGGCTGCTCCTTTTTACAGGAGCGAGGGCCAGTCTGGAGCAACCAGACCAGTGGTGTTGATTTCGGATTTCGTCGCCAAGTTGGCCACTAGCCAACGGGCCAGTAACCGGGATGACGCGTCGAGTGGCAAAATGCAAAAGGGCCCCACGCAGATTGTGGAGATGCTGGGGGGCTGATCTTCGGTGCAGATGCTGCTCGATGGTGGGGCTTCTCAAACCCCAGAGCACAGTGGCAAGGGTGCCTCGGGTGCTGCGCAGTCAGCTTCTCGTGAATCTTCCAAGATGGCCGGTCCCACGTCTCACGGGGCCTGCACAGGTCTCTTCTTTTCAGGGACTGTGGATCGGGCTCTGGGATGTCTGGGAATCCAGGTCTTGTTGGGCTCTGGGCTCGGGCTCCGGCGGGAGGCGGCGACAAAGCAGACGTCGAGTTGCTGGATGGTGCCTGTATTCACAGGGTGGTCACTCCTTGGCCACAAGGGAGATGCTCTTCAGTCTTCTGTGCAGCAGAATGTCGAAGTCCAGTTTTCTTCTTAGTTTCAAGTCGAGTTCAGGATGATCTGAAGTCTTGGGACACAGCTCCTACTCTTATTCCAAATCTAGGGGCCAGATCACCTGCTAGGTCCCTCCTCTGGGTGGGACCAGGAGGGGGGGTGGTTACACCCCCTTTCCTTTGTCCAGCTCCGTGCCAGGACTGGGGCTGGAAAGCCCCAGCACCGGTTTGGACTGGCATTTTCAAAGGGACACCTTGTGTGCCCCAGGCATGTCTCATTCTATGCAGCCCTGTCCTACCCAATACACAAACTCCTGTCTGGGGTGGTGCTCGCACCTCCCAAGGCAGGAAACCCTTTGTCCAAGCCTCCCTCGCTGGAAGGACTCCCAGCAGCAGGAGGTCAGACTTGTGTCTGTGGTGGCAGCATCCATTTTGTGATGCTGAGGCTCGAGTTAACTTTAACCGGGGTTCAGGTTATGTACATGTCGTGTCCCTCTAGAAGGGTGGAATGCTACCCCCGTCGCCAGAATTGGCGAGGGGGTAGTATTCCAATTTGTATGACACCTTACTCGACATGTTTTGATAAAGCCAAGCCAAAGTTAGCAAGTAACCGCGAGGATTATAATGCACTTAAGAGTATATGGTATGGCAATATCCCGGAACAGCTAAGGGAGTTGTTCCCGACAGCTGTAGACAGGCTCAGCTCGTGCCAGAGCATCATCTCACATGAAACCAAGCACTCTGCCTCCAGGATTGTCGAGGCCTTCCATAGAAATGGCTTATAGGTTAACATGTGTCCAGATATGTTAGAAATAGATATACTATACCTAAGTAAGAGGTGATTACACCAACTTACCCCAGCTGATTGATCAGCCAGTTGTGTCAAATATGGAGGCCAGGCCAGGGGTGGCATAATACATGCTGCAGCCCCTGGTAGGCCTTGGATACACCTATGCCCTGGGTACCTGGGGTACATTGTTACAGGGGCCTATAAGGTGAACCAGATCCAATTTGTAATGCACCTAGAGTGCATTGGCATCAATGTAGAGAGGGAACAGCAGGCTGTGGGTCTGATTATCAGGCCCACAGCCACATTAAGTCATAAACCAGTGAAGCAAAAAGCAAACATTTGGGTTGACTATAGGATAGCAGACCCTACTCTCCTACACAACCCCCCCCCCCCCAAACGCTGGGACATTAGACTAACCTTGACCAGTTGTGTCTTCATGTTCTAAGTGGAAGTACCTGGAGAGACCATCTGCATTACCATGGTCAGTCCCTGTGCGGTGCTCCACTGTAAAGTCCATCCCCTGTAGGGAAATGGACCACCTGAGTAGTTTGGGGTTTTCACCCTTCATCTGATTAAGCCATAAGAGGGGCTTATGGTCGGTCTGAATCTTGAAGTGAGTGCCAAACAAGTATGGTCTCAACTTCTTCAAGGCCCACACCACAGCAAAGGCCTCCCTCTCAATGGCTGACCAACGTTTCTCTCTGGGGGTCAGCCTTCTTCTAATAAAAGCAATGGGATGGTCTTGACCATCTACATTAAGTTGTGAAAGCACAGCTCCCACTCCCAACTCAGAAGCATCTGTTTGGACAATGATCTCTCTTGAGTAGTCAGGACTCTTCAGGATAGGTGCAGAGCACATGGCCTTCTTCAGGTCATCAAATGCCTTTTGACAGTTTACTGTCAACTGAACCTTTTTGGGCATCTTTTTGGATGTCAGATCATTAAGAGGATTCACAATGGACCCATAGTTCTTAACACACTTCGTGTAGTACTTGTGGAACAAGTTACCATCAGGCCTTAGGAAGGAACCAAATTTATTGTCTTTCAGGCGATCATTAAAAACGGTGCTCTTTCGAGAAGCGTGGGGTGTGATATAACTCGGTTGTCTTCTCTCTGTAAGGATCAGTTTCTCAAGTACAAGCGCTTAGAGACCAATCGGTGATAATGCGCTATACAAATGTAATAAATAAATACATAAATCAAATAAATAAATAAATAGTACCCAGTCAGGCCCAAGAAAGCTCTGACCTGAGTCTGGGTAGTTGGAGGGGACCAGTCCTTGATTGTCTGGATATTACTCTCCAGGGGTTGAACTTGGCCTCCACCTACAAGGTGGCCCAAGTACACAACCTTACTCTGCCCTATCTGGCACTTTGTGGCCTTGATAGTGAGGCCTGCCTTTTGCAGAGCCTCTAGCACTTCCTTCAGGTGGACCAGGTGATCCTCCCAGGTGGAGCTGAAGACAGCAATATCATCCAGATAAGCTGCACAAAAGTAATCCAACCCAGCAAGGACTTGATTCACCAACCTTTGGAAGGTGGTAGGTGCATTTTTCAAACCAAAGGGCATCACCACAAATTGGTAATGACCTCCTGGGGTAGAAAATGTAGTTTTGGCTTTGGATTCCTCAGCTAACCTGATTTGCCAATAGCCAGCTGTCAGATCAAATGTGCTCAAATATTTGGCAGAAGCCAATTTGTCTATGATCTCATCTGCCCTTGGAATAGGGTGTGCATCTGTCCTGGTGACAGCATTGAGTCCTCTGTAATCCACACAGAACCTCATCTCTCTCTTTCCATCTTTGGTGTGAGGTTTGGGGACCAGAACCACTGGGCTAGCCCAGGGGCTCTCTGAAGGCTCAATAACACCTAATTCCAGCATATTTTGCACCTCCGTCTTTGTCCAGTCCCTGACATGGTCAGGTTGCCTGTAAATCTTGCTTTTCACAGGAAGACTGTCACCAGTGTCCACCACATGGATACACCAGTTAGTCTGACTGGGTGTCAAGAAGAACATATGTCTATATTACTGTAAAACTTGTCTGCAGTCATTCTGCTGATGTTCAGTGAGGCTGCCATCTAAGGCCACACCATCAACTGAGCCATCTTCAGGGTCCTGAGTTAACAGGTCTGGGAGAGGGTCACTCTCTTCCTCCTGCCCCTCATCTGTAGCCAGGAGTAAGCCCATGTCTTCCCTGTCAACATATGCCTTCAATCTGTTGACATGGAGCACCCTGTGGGGGCTACTGGGAGTGCCTAGGTCCACCAAGTAGGTAACCTCTCCCTTCTTTTCAACAATGGTATGGGGTCCAGACCATTTGTCCTGGAGTGCTGCTGGGGCCACTGGCTCCAACACCCATACTTTCTGTCCAGGCTAGTACTCAGTCAAGACAGCCTTTTGGTCATGCCAAGCTTTTTGTAATTCTTGGCTGGCCTCAAGATTTTTGGATGCCTTCTCCATATACTCAGCCATCCTGGAGCGGAGACCAAGTACATAGACCACTATGTCTTGCTTGGGCTTTCTGAGAGGAAACTCCCATCCTTTCCTCATCAAACATAGGGGTCCTCTTACAGGGTGCCGAAACAACAATTCAAAGGGGCTGAAGCCAACCCCCTTTTGTGGGACATCTCCGTAAGCAAACAGAAGGCAGGGTAGAAGGATGTCCCATCTTCGCCTGAGCTTCTCACGTAATCCTTTGATCATACCCTTCAGGGTCTTGTTGAACCTTTCAACAAGCCCATTGCATTGTGGATGATAAGGAGTGGTGAACTTGTAGTTGACACCACATTCCTTCCACATAGCTGTCAAGTATCCTGACATGAAGTTGGCATCTCTATCAGATACTACCTCCTTAGGAAACCCCACTCTGGAGAAAACTCCAAGTAAGGCCCTGGCCACAACAGGAGCTGTTGTGGTCCTAAGGGGAATTGCCTCTGGGTACCTGGTGGCATGGTCCACCACCACCAGTATGAATCTGTGCCCAGATGCTGTAGGGGGATCCATTGGACCTACAATATCAATCCCCACTCTTTCAAAGGGAACCCCCACCACAGGTAGTGGTATCAGGGGGGCCTTTGTGGTGCCACCTACTTTGCCACTGCCTTGCCAGGTTACACAGGAGCGACAAAACTCCTTGGTGTCTTCAGACATGTGAGGCCAGTGAAAGTGAGGGACAAGCCTGTCCCAAGTCTTGTTCTGGCCTAGGTGTCCTGCTAAGGGAATATCATGGGCCAAGGTTAGAAGGAAGCCCCTAAATTGCAGAGCTATAACTAACCTCCTGGTTGTACCAGGCTTGGGGTCTCTACCCTCTGAATAAAGGAGCCCATCATCCCAATACACTTTATGGGTACCTTGAGCATTCCCAGCAGCCTCAGCAGCAGCCTGCTGTCTGAGGGGTTCAAGGGAAGGACAGGTTAACTGAGCCTGCCCCAAGTCTGCCCTAGAAGGTCCCCCTGTCCCCAGAAACTGAACCTGATCAGGTTCAAGTTCTTCAGGGACAGTTCCTTCAGGGGTCTCAAGATCATCTTCCTGGGAAGGCTGATCCTCACTTGTAGGCAGGTGGGAAGGCACAACCTTTACCCTCCTGTTCTTCCTCTTGGTAGGTGCTTGGTCCATTGTTCCAGGATCCAAGACCTGAGGTTCAGAGAGGCACTTTTTGGCCTGTGACCTATTCACAGCAAGGACATGTGATGATATCCCTAACATCTCTGCATGAGTCCTGTACTCAACTTCTGACCATTCAGCCTCATTGTGAATTTTAAGAGACCCTATGAGGAGACACGTCTATTTTGGGATGCCACGGAAATGGATGCTAAGGAGGGAGAAATAAGAGCTGTTCCACTTGGCTTCTTTTATCCCCGGCCAGAGCCAATTAGGATCCAGCTAGGGATGGGCTGTCCTCTAGTACCAGTAAGACATCCGGTCAGCTTAACCAGTTGGGCAACACAAAAACCAGGTCTACTACCAAAACCACAAAAACCTAGTAGAATAGAGCCCAGGGAGGGACTGGCAATAACTAATAGGTTCTCACCCCTATCAAATTTGGGAGATATTGATTGACTGAAAGATCAATGAACCAGCCTCAATGTAAACCCTTAAACAAAGAGGGGAGGGGGAAACCGGCAAAATTGATGAGCTAGAACATTGCAGGACTACGCTCCAAGAGGGAAGACAAAGTATGGCTACAATTTGTGAGACAGTATGATGTTGTGGCATTACAAGAGACATGGGACAGGGAGTGTAATTTTTGGTTGGATGGGTTCACCTCGTATTTTGTAGCAGCCCGCATGTCCCCGTCAGGGAGAGACAGAGGAAGGCTTTTGTTTCTGATCTCTGTTAATGTAAAGGGCAAAGTGAAGGTGCTTAACACTACCTCCCCAAACTACTTAGTACTTGAAGTAACCCTGCCCAACATTAATAAAATCCTATATATTAACTTTTACAATGCAATGCAGGGAGAGCACTCAAATTAGCACCTCCAATCATTAGCCACATTTTTAATCACATATAAGGAAGCTCAAACCACTTTTTTTCACCTCATCTTGATGGGAGATTTTAACGTTCATCTATGTGACCAAAACTGCCAGTATAGAGACTATAATTACCCGGATCACTCGTCTCACCAACACTTTGAACACAGCGCAAAGGGGGCTGCCCTGGAAGACCTGCTCTCGGACACTGACCTGTTCGAGTCAGGGTTCGCTGACAAGAAGGAACGGGTTGCCACGTATAGTGCTAGGGACAGTGAAACCATTATAGACTATATGTTTATATCTCCTGGCTTGTTAAGCTCAGTTATTTTTTATAATGCTATACAATCAATTTTTAGTGATCACAATCCAGTTGTGCTGGAACTTGATAATAACTTCCTTTGTTTTAATAAATCAGTAACCGCAGAAGCCGTAGTTGAGGTTGTAACAAAGGACCAGGGGAGGAGACTAAAATGGAACAACATTACCCCTGAGGACTTTTTTTTAACACAAATAGAACTAAGGTCGAGAAAGAACTTAATACCTGTAGTGATCCGCTCAGATATGGTGGGGATGTCATCACCTCATACGAAGCAATTTGCTACCAGGTCTCAAGTGATCTTACAGTGAAGGTACAACAGAAAGTAAAACCGGCGCAGGGATGGTTTGACCACACATGCACTAAAATTCAAAGTGAGCTCCTGAAGGCACTCAATAAGAACCCCAGAGATAAGCAAGAAGTATCCTTGTTAAGGAAAAAACATAAAACCATCCTGCAGACACGTAAAAACGAAGTTAAAAAAGAGGCATGGGACTCGCTATATGAGAAAGCCACCCTGAGGTATAGCTCCAAATTCTGGTCAATTGTTAATACCCCATTGTTCAAGTGTAAGGAGAATGCCCCGTTAGAAGTTGACATTACAGAAAGGGATTGGCTAAATCATTTTGAAAACATATATGGGAGTAACCTAGAGCCTGTTACTTATGAGCCACTTAACAGTGAGCCACTGGTGTCCCCCCTGAGATTCACTTTAAAGGAAGTGCAGAAAGCTATAGTAGATACGGATGGACAAAAAGCACCCGGCCCAGATGGGGTACCTCCCGACATGTAAAAAGCTAACCCTAACTATTGGTCAGTAATCCTTACTAATGTTTTTAACGTAGCTGCTTGCTCTACCCCTGTCATCTTCCCCGCCTCCTGGTCCCGCTCCATTATAATCCCCGTATTTAAAAAGGGACAAAGGGAGGACCCAAGATGCTACAGGCCAATTTCTTTAATTGATTCCTCAATTAAAATACTGGGGAAAGTAATCTTAGCCAGGATAACAGCCTGGGCCACTGAAATTGACATCCTAAGTAACGCACAATGCGGCTTTAGAGACGGGAGAGGCACCGAAGACCAGTGCCTAAACTTACATCTTATAATTAACAAATACACAATTGCGGCTAAGGGTTCAATCTTTCTGGCTTTTATGGACTTATCCACAGCCTTTGATCTAGTAAACAGGTCAAAGCTGTGGATTATGCTCCTGGAGCTAGGACTTGACCAGGCCCTGGTGAACTTTTTGGCTGAATTACATAGAGACCTGACTGCATCTATAAGGATGACGCAGGAGGGAAGATGTACGGCTGGGTTTTAATCTGGTGAGGGGGTGCGCCAAGGGTGCATTTTTGCCCCAATGTTATTTACATTATATATAAACTCCCTGGAAAATGCTTTGGTAACTGCAACAGCTGATATTCAGCGTATGGGAGGAACGTCCATTCCTGTACTCCTATACGCGGATGACACTGTGTTATTGGCAAGGACCCCATCGGCCTACAACGTCTTCTCAACTCTTTCGGGGGCTTTATGTCGCATGTCATGTCTCTAGGGAAAAGGAGGAATAGCTTCAAAACCTCCTTTTGTAATGACTCATTAATATCTAGAGTTAAAGTCTTCACGTACTTAGGGGTCGTGTTTGACGATATAGGCTCATGGGTCCCCCAAGGTATGAATAAAGTAGCAGCCGTGAGAAGATCTTCGGCTGCTATTTTAGGGTTCGCTAAGAGACTGGGAGGCAAACCAGGAGAGGCAATACTGTCCATCTACAAAGCCAAAACTATGGCCATTGCAAGGTATGGGGCAGCAATACGGGGCTATAAAGATACAGCTCTCATCCAGAGAGAAGAAAACAAATTCCTGCGAGCCCTATTAGGTCTCCCCCAATCACTGCTACACATGCAGTACACCTGGAGCTTGGGAGGGGATACATCTCTGATATATTAAACATGGCCCCCATCCTACTATGGATAAGAACCTGGCTGAACCCCCATCTCACACTGAACCATAAAATCATCAGGGACTGTATGTTACTTGATAAAGCGAAGGAAATACAATTGCTGTCCTTTATTAAATCTACATCTAATTATTTGGGACAACCAGAGATTTACACCAACCCAGAAGGTCTAACCAAAGCTGACATCAGCTGGGTTAAAACAAACTTTTTAAGGTCCAGAGAATTGGATCGTGAAGTCACAGAAATAAGTAAACCAACTATGAGGGCTCATTATATGTTGATAATGTCCATATCCATTCACCCGTACTTGACAATTGTCACCAAACCTTTCCACCGATGGTTGATAACAAAGTTAAATTTTAATCAGTCGCATTTGTTATTGGGAATTTTTAGCTGGTGGTGCAAACCTGAGGACCCTGCTCCTTGCAAGTGTGATGACCATTCATATCAGGATTCGATGCATTTTGTGTTTTTTTGCCCATTTTATATGGGAGGCAGGAAAAAGTTTACCATCCCACTATTAAAAGACAGGGGTTTCTTGCAGGTAAAACCTGCATTACTCTACCTCCAATTAATGGAATCCCCTGCCGTCATGTTTGGGGTAGCAAACTTCCTGTTTGCATCCATCCGCAATAAGAAGAACAGATTATTGGGGCAAATATCCTCGTATTATGTATTATCTCAAATCGTAATTGACACCACCAATTAATGGAGATTGTACATGTAGTAAATTTTGCTGTTTTTAAATCTGCCTTGACTTGCCGACTTCCATGTGCAATTTGTGAGCTTCTACGAACATTTAATAATTCGACACCACTGTGTATTTTGTATATCAGTACAATTTGTGTAATTTATTTTTTATTCTTCCTGTATTAATTAATTCTGATCTCATTATGTGTTTGTATAGCATACTTTTATGATTTTAAAATAATCGAATAAAGTGGATTTGATTTGATTTGATATGATTTGATGTTACTCAACTTCTGACCATAGAGAGCTCTTCAGGTCATTGCCCAACAAACATTCAACTGGGAGATCTGCACTAACCACAACTCTTTTTAGGCCAGTTACCCCTCCCCAGGAGAAATTTACAATTGCCACACTATGTGTAGTAGTGACATTGCTGGCATTGGTCACCAGGTAATAATCACCTGGTATGTATTGTCCAGGGTCCACAAAGCTAGGTGTCACCATAGTGAAACTGGCACATGTGTCCCTGTATGCTTGCGTCACTTTTTCATTAATCAAAGGTGTCTGTCTGTACTTGCCCAGATCACTGGGCTTATAGTAGAGGGCAAATCTATGTCCCCATCACAAATCAGAACAGCCTGTGTAGGGGTTCTGACTAGGCCAGACTCTCCCTCAGTTCCCAAGGTGATACCCACTACCCCCTTAGTTTGTGGACCAACACTGCCAACTGTACTAGTGGGTGTAGGTGCCTTAGGGGCTGCAGTGTTGGAGGCTCCACCCTTTTTACACTCACTGGTCCAGTGAGAGGTGTTTTTACAGGTACTACACCAGGGCTTTCTTTGACCTTCTTTCTTCTTCTTCTTGGAAGTTTGGGACCCACCCTCTGTATTAGTTTGGGACCCTGTTGAAGACCTCTGGTCATTAGCTTTCTGCCCCCCACCCTTCTGGTCTGTTTTCTTTTGGTCACCACCCTGGTTCTGGTTCTTTTGCTTAACCCTGGTTCTTACCCATTTGTCTGCCCTCTTTCCCAATTCTTGGGGAGAGGTCAGATCTGAGTCAACCAGGTGTGATGCAGCTGCTGGTTCTGACAATTATTTAAAATTTGTTCTCTCATTAACAAATTGTACAATCCTTCATAGTCTGTAACCTTACTTCCCAGCAACCAGCCCTCCAGAGCCTTAGTGGCACATTCAACAAATTCAGACCAGTCCTGAGTCTGTGTCTTCTGGGTCTCTCTGAACATCAACCTTTATTGTTCAGTGGTTAAGCCAAACCCATCAATCAGAGCACTCTTCAGGACCAGGTAGTTTCTAGAATCCCCATCACTAACTGTGAGGAGTCTGTCTCGGCCTCTACCTTCAAAGGAGAGCCACAAGATTGCTGCCCACTGCTCCTGAGGGATCTGCTGTACTCTGCAGGCTCTCTCGAGTGCAGTCATCCATTTGTGGATGTCATCCCCAGCTTTGTAGGGGGGCACAATCTTACTTAGGTTTCTATTGTCATAGGACCTGTCTTTATCCTTAAGGATAGTGCTGCCACCAGTGGATCCTAATCCACTCTCTCTAGGCTGTCTTGCTCTAGCAAGTTTCTCTTGGGCCAGGGCAACTTCTAATTCTTGCTTCTGGATCCTAAGCTCAGCCTCTCTCATTTTGGCCTCATGTTCCCTCCTCTGAGGGATTGTCATCCTCCTTCTGGAGTGACCATGAGAACCTCTAGAAGCTTGGGAGGTGTTGGATTCACCTGAGTGATTCCTCCTCCTCCCTTGCTCCTGGTTAAGTCCACTTGGGGGTCTGAGTGGGTTTACCCCTGACTCAGTCCCAAATAGGCTTAAGTTAGCCTGGCTAAGCCCTCTGGCTAGCACCTGACTATTTCTACCATCATCAGAATCACTGCTCTCCCCTTCTGTCTCTTCCTCCTCCTCATTCTCAGGCTGAGTATCTCCAGTGGTCTGGTCTTCCTCATCTATCTGGACAACAGGGACAGGGGTGTCAGTATTATCATCTTCAGTGGGAGAGCCTGCTTCTACATTCCCTGTGGTGTCTGCTTTAGAGGTCTTTAGAGCTTCAGATTGGTCTAAAAGCTCTCTGAGGTGGTCTGTGGTAGGGGTTGGACTCGTCTTGAGACCTCTTAAGGTACATAGCAAATCTGGATGGTGCCTTTGGAGGGTCACTCTCAACAGGGGTAGGTCCAGTGGACCCCTCTGCCCCAGACATTGCTCTAGTGTGGGTGGATGTGTTGCAATCTACCTACACTGGTGTTTACCTACTAAACCTATCTAGTAGTTGTAGTCAGGGTGTGCTACTCCCTATCCTCTACAACAACTAAGTTCAGTAGAACTTAAGTATACTAGTCTTGTTTTATATGTACCTAGCAGGTACCTGTATGATCTCTCAAATGATATTTTCAAAGATTTTAATGGTAAAACAACAGCAAGCTCAAATCCCAACCGCTGCTCACCAATGTGAGAAGTTGGCCTGGTATATGATGCTCACTAGTTCTAGTGATCACCTTGCACCATGCCAAGCAACCATATACAATCCCCTTGAATACCAAATGAAAGGACACCACACAGATATACATTGAAAATATATATATATATTTACTACAAATATCCTCTATACTCTTTATGAGCACAGAAGCAAATGCGTTAAAACAAAACACAGTTTAAATATACAAAAGTTGCACAATATGGATAGGCCCTAGGGGCCACCTAAACCATATACTAAAATAGTGGTATAAGTATCACTAATCGAAAAGGAAGTAGGCCTAGGGCCTTGGGAATCGTTAGAGCTGTTCGGGACTAGCAGTGACTAAGTCAGGAAAGGCCCGCAGGACTCGGGTGCAGCGCTTAAAGCACACGCATGCACCAATGCAAAGTCAATGGTGCGTAAAAAGTACAAAGTTACTGAAAAGGGAACCTTCCGGATGACCTAGAGCCTAGCAACTTGGAACATAGACACTAGAGGTGTATTGCTACACAGGAGCACCGGAGTGCCAGGGTTACCTCACCCACAGGAAGCGGGTGCATATGTCTCAAAGTGTGTCGGGTTTCGTCACGCTGGTCTATGGAGCCTGTAGATGAAGATGCTGCAGGCGGGTCGTCGAGGAGAGTTCCGGTGCATCCAAGGGTGGATCTGAAGAGGTGAAGACCTGAAAGCAGAGGGGACAATGTTCAAAGCCACTAGCCAGTGACTATCGTGGAACCAGGAGGGAACCAGGCCATGTCAGGTGCAAACAGGCGAAGAAGTGAAGATTGTCTCTGCACCCACGTGGACACGAAGAAGTCGAGGACGTCCAGGCATCGATCACGAGCTGTCCCACGAAGGCTCTAGCTGATGGCGGTGTCGGCTTCTTGATCGGAGCAAACAGGCCTTGACTAATGCAAGCCACGCAGGAAACGATGCAAGCTTCTCACTCGGACCAGCAAGGTCAGAGGGGCTGCTCCTTTTTACAGGAGCGATGGCCAGTCTGGAGCAACCAGACCAGCGGTGTTGATTTCGTATTTCGTCGCCAAGATGGCCACTAGCCAACAGGCCAGTAACCGGGATGACGCGTCAAGTGGCAAAATGCAAAAGGGCCCCACACAGATCGTGGAGATGCTGGGGTGCTGATCTTCGGAGCAGATGCTGCTCGATGGTGGGGCTTCTCAAACCACAGAGCACAGCGGGGAGGGTGCCTCGGGTGCTGCACAGTCAGCTTCTCGTGAATCTTCCAAGATGGCCGGTCCCACGTCTCTCGGTGCCTCCACGGGTCTCTTCTTTTCAGGGACTGTGGATCGGGCTCTGAGATGTCTGGGAATCCAGGTCTTGTCGGGCTCTGGGCTCGGGCTCCGGCAGGAGGCGGCGGCAAAGCAGACGTCGAGTTGCTGGATGGTGCCTGTATTCACAGGGTGGTCACTCCTTGGCCACAAAGGAGATGCTCTTCAGTCTTTTGTGCAGCAGAATGTCGAAGTCCAGTTTTCTTCTTAGTTTCAAGTCGAGTTCAGGATGATCTGAAGTCTTGGGACACAGCTCCTACTCTTATTCCAAATCTAGGGGCCGGATCACCTGCTAGGTCCCTCCTCTGGGTGGGACCAGGAAGGGGGGTGTTTACACTCCCTTTCCTTTGTCCAGCTCCGCGCCAGGACTGGGGCTGGAAAGCCCCAGCACCGGTTTGGACTGGCATATGCACAGGGACACCTTGTGTGCCCCAGGCATGTCTCATTCTATTCAGCCCTGTCCTACCCAATACACAAACTCCTGTCTGGGGTGGTGCTCGCACCTCCCAAGGCAGGAAACCCTTTGTCCAAGCCTCCCTCGCTGGAAGGACTCCCAGCAGCAGGAGGTCAGACTTGTGTCTGTGGTGGCAGCATCCATTTTGTGATGCTGAGGCTCGAGTTAACTTTAACCGGGGTTCAGGTTATGTACATGTCGTGTCCCTCTAGAAGGGTGGAGTGCTACCCCCGTTGCCAGAATTGGCGAGGGGGTAGTATTCCAATTCGTATGACACCTTACTCGACATGTTTTGATAAAGCCAAACCAAAGTTAGCAAGTAACCACAAGGATTATAATACACTTAAGAGTATATGGTATGGCAATATCGCGGAACAGCTAAGGGAGTTGTTCCCGACAGCTGTAGACAGGCTCAGCTCGTGCCAGAGCACCATCTCACATGAAACCAAGCACTCTGCCTCCAGGATTGTCGAGGCCTTCCATAGGAGTGGCTTATAGGTTAAAATGTGTCCAGATATGTTAGATATAGATATACTATACCTAAGTAAGAGGTGATTACACCAACCTACCCCAGCTGATTGATCAGCCAGTTGTGTCAAATATGGAGGCCAAGCCAGGGGTGGCATAATACATGCTGCAGCCCCTGGTAAACCTTGGATACACCTATGCCCTGGGTACCTGGGGTACACTGTTACAGTGGCCTATAAGGTGAACCAGATCCAATTCGTAATGCACCTAGAGTGCATTGGCATCAATTTAGAGCGAGAACAGCAGGCTGTGGGTCTGATTAGCAGGCCCACAGCCACATTAAGTCATAAACCAGTGAAGCAAAAAGCAAAAATTTGGGGTGACCATAGGATAGCAGACCCTACTCTCCTACAGCCGGCATCCCCATACATTGCATAATGAATATTACGAAAGGCCATTCTAAAGAGTGAAACGCTTTTTCGGTATCTAAGAGGACCGCAACAGCTGGGTTCCCAGGGCTTATTCTGTGAAGAGTATTGAATAGAGTATGTAAATTGAAGTCAGTCGAGCGATGTGGGACGAAGTCAGACTGCGCCGGCGAGACAATGGATTCCATCAATAGGGAAAGTCTAGTGGAGAGGACTTTTGCCAATATTTTGTAATCAAGATTCAAAAGAGAGAGTGGGTGATAAGAGCCACATAGAAGGAAGTCTTTCCCTGGTTTAGGGAGGAGAATGATAACCGCTTCTCGCAGCGTAGGGGGCAAGGTCTCTCTTTCCAATGCTTCAGCATATACCTCTATGAGTTGTGGAATCAATAAATCTTTAAAGGCTTTATAAAAAGCACCCCTGAAGCCATCCAGGCCAAGGGCAGAAGAAGACTTGAGGGCGGTAATGGCTTCATTTATGTCCGTCTCGGATATAGGTTCCGCAAGAAAGTCCTGCATGTATCTTTTCGAGGTATACTAGAGCTATCTCAGAGAGATAAGTTTCCTGCCCCGTCCTGTCTTTCCCCACCCTGGAAGTATATCATTTCTTAAAGTGTGTAAAGAATTCCTCCTGGATGTCTATTGGATCCGTGAGAAGTTGCCCTGAGCAAGCGCGCAGTTGGGCTACATATGCATTTTGAAAGAGAGGCCTAATCATCTGGGCTCGGACCCTACCCGGGCGCTCACTTTCACCGTATCGCAAGGCAGTCTGATATTTCCCCATAAACAGGATTTCTTTATCGGCCGTGTCTCTATAGTCAGCAAGTAACGGCAATCGCTGCTTGTCGAGTTACGGGTTTTGCATCTGGAGTAGTCTGGAGTCCAATGTCGTGAGTTCACGTTCAATTTTTGCCAGTGTTCTACGCAGATCTCGCAGTACTCCTGCATGTTTGGATATACATACTCTCCTTAAGTAGGCCTTAAATTCCTCCCATAGCATTGCTGCGGAGTCTACAGAACTAGTATGGATTTCAAAGTATTCTTCAATCGCCTCCCTAATGTCATTATGGAATCTTTCATCTTCTAAGGCACGGTTGGGAAACCAACACTGCCTCTTGAAACCCTTTCAGCAATAACAACACCGGAGAGTGGTCAGAATATGTCTGCGGGAGCGTTCGGACTGAATGGCACCAGTTAAATATACCCGGGGAAGCCAGCCAATAATCTATTCGTGTCCACGTGTTGTGGGAGCTAGTGTAGTGGGTATAGTCAGTGTGTTGGGGGTTGAAGGTGCGTCCGATGTCTATTAAAGAGAACTGGTCTTTTAGAGAGGCCAAAGCTTTGCATGTGCGAGGTTTCGGATCTGGTGTGCTGGAGGTGCTATCTAAAGTAGGATCAGGCGCGTCATTAAAGTCTCCCCCAAGCAATAGGAGAGTCGGGCCAACGCAGAGGAGGAGGGACAGCAGGGAATAATAAAAATCTGAGGAGTCAATATTGGGGCCATAGATGCAGACTAACGCAACCTTATGGCCCATCAACGTGCCCACCACTACAAGGGTGGCCGCACCCCTAGCATATTTGCTGTAGTTGGCAAAGTATCTATGAGTGCCCCAACTCAAAGCGAAGCGATTTTGATAAGTTTTGGCCAGATGGGTTTCCTGGAGGAAGGCCATGTCAATTCCGTGTCTAAGAAGGTAATGTAGTACTTGGCGTTTCTTATGGGTGTCATTTAGGCCACGAGTGTTCCATGTCACAACAGCCAACTCTGAGGGGGTGGAGTTTTGTCCTATCGTAGCAATGTAAATACTGACTTTGCAAATCTGTCTCGCAACAATCGAATGTGCCTAACATACCTGACCGCATTAGACTGAGTAAATAGCATATTAACAATGAGCAATAACCAATCCCCACCCACCACCCCTCACCCAGCCTCCCGACCCTTACTGAGAGGCAATCCCCAACCTTCTGAATAGGAACAATGCTCCGAAGTGGAACAGAATTACCAAAAACAAATCCTGTAAAAGGTTCAAAAGCAGGTCACAAAACATTTAAACAGTGTTCACCAGGGGGGGAGGCAACCCCTCGGCCGCCATAAGGCAATAGGGTAAATGTAGAACAAAGTTAGTCCTATATAATCAAAAATCGGCTGATGACGAAATAAAAACCTGTCTAAGGATTCAACCATGACCTGTGCTGGAGAAAAGTTCCATACTTGCGTCAGAAACATTCTGTATGGTGAAAGTCTGTGCTCGTCGTTAGAGCGAGTGTTTTTAGAATTGTATTTGTAGCAGAACTCCTGCGCTTCTGCGGGACTGTCGAATATGCAAGATTTGCCGTTGAAGTCTACCCTGAGCCGTGCTGGCTATAACTTGCCATACTTCAGTCCAAGATGCCTCAGTGTAGCTTTCACCCCGTTAAATTTCCTTCTGGCTTCCTGCACCATAATTGTAAAATCCGGGAACAGTGATAGTTTGGAGCTCTGCCATATTGTTTCGCCGCATTCACGTGCCATTCGAAGTGCAGTGTCTCGATCTCTAAAGTTCATAATGTGGGCTGTGATAGGTCAAGGCGGGCAACCAGGGTTAAGTCTAGGTCCAAGGGACCGATGTGCGCGCTCTACCACAAATCCAGCTGTAAATGCGTCTCTGCCAAAAAGATCAATGAGGACTGTTTCCACAAACGTGTCCATGCGCCCGGTGGAGGTGGCACACCAAGAATGTGCACGTTGTTCCGGCGGCTGCGCAATTCCAAGTCCTCGTTTTTGATCGCAACCTCTTTTAGGATGCGTTCCACCAGGTCAAGCCTCTTAAGCGTCTGTGCGGTGCCATCTTCAAGATTGGAGGTACGTGACTCCACAACATCCAGGCGCCTGGAAAATTGTTGAAGGCAAAATGTCAGTATGCCAGGGCTGAAGACAAGCAGAAGGGACCAGGCTGCAGGGAACACGCCACTTGTGTATTTTATAATATGCAGGCAGCATGAGATCTTTCAATGTCTTTGCAGTAGAAGACAGTCTTATGGTCGACACAAGGCACAGACAGGCGAGTAGGTACTGGTGGCAAATAAGGGGGGGTGCAACACGCTGTTGGCGGCCAGCACAGCGATGACTAATGGAGCGGGCGCACTGCTAAGGAACGAAAGGGTGAGCGCGGCAGGATGGCCGAGCCGGGTGCCGATTTATTTGCTTGCGGAGCTGCTCCTCCGGCATCCGCGGCACGATTAGCGCTCCAGTCCTGTTGGGCAGGAGAGAACGCCCGCGGGCCCTGTCCCTGTGAGCCGATGCCCAAATGCAGGTTACCGCACTGGAGGCCGCCCCAGCTCACTCTGCAACCGGGATTGCTGGTGCTTAGTCAATCAGCGCCACAGCTCGCCCCTGCCCACTCACCGCCGATGTTCATTCCATACCCCGCCACATGTGCCTCATCCGCTGCTTCATCTCCGGGAGTCTGCCGATCACGAAGGAGCCACCATCTTGGGTTCACTGGAGCAGATGCTCTACGCTTCAAGATTTCCCCTTGCAGGCTCAATATCGGAGCACCCCAGAGTTCTGGTGTATCAGGGATCCCAGCGCATCTTCAGGCAGCACATTTCAGGCTTTTAGTCTGCGCTGGAAAGCCAGACGATGATGAAGTGCCCAGGCGGCCGGAGGAGCTTCAGAGCCGCACAGCCTTCTTGGTCTGCGGCTTGGCCACGCCCCCTCCATTTCCTTAATTCTTCCTATTGGATTGTCACTTTGTTTGAGCCACACTTCTGTATGTTTCATGCTTTTTGCTTTTTGAATGTCACCCTCTACTATTCAACGCTTAGTTACTGTTTATCCGTTATTCTAACAATTTGGTTTTATTAGTGTCTCAAATTTGCATGTGGGAAACAAGACCTTTAATGTAATTACATAGCTATCAATGTCTTCATCCATCCTCTGCACCCTTTTGAAACATTTGTGGCATTCACATACAAGGTTTACATTAGAGAAAAATGCTTTTACATCATGTCTAGTGACATGTCTTTGTGTATCTATACAGAGAAACCTCCAGATGTGTGCTTTAACGTTAACTGAGGCAGGAGGAATTCGATAGATTAGAGCCTACTCTTACTTTCTTTACGTTGTGAAAGCAAATACATATTTATTATTCCTTTGGATTAAAAAAGGCCATAGCTTAGCACTATCTCTACATTAGGACTGATATCTGTTCACAGGGCCGGCTTTAGGGCAGAGTGACTGGTGCAGCCGCACTAGGCGCTGACCTATGGAGGGGGCGCCAACCTCGGGGGCGCCAACCTCGGGGGCGCCAACCTCGGGGCGCTGTGTTTAGCAATAGCTTATGATTGGTAGATGAGGAGCACTTTTGCCCGGTGGTAGCAGGGCAGAAGTCCTAAAAAAAAGGAAGTGGGGGGACCAACCCAGTTAGGCAGCATGCAAGTGACATCACAACTCAAGTGAGATCACAACGCGTGACATCACAGCACATGGAATTGACATCATAGGAAGTGGCATCACAAGCCACGACTTTAATATGTACATGTGATGTAAAGCTCTCTGACACTGCTTTGGGATGAGTAGCGCTATACAAGAAAAAATAGTGGCACTTAAATTATTTCAATGCCTCCTCAAGGGTAGTAAGTGCTATATAAATTTCATTTATTTTGTATACATACTGGGAGAGACCAACACATCTGACATTCTTACAGTCATAATAATAATAATAATAATAAAGCGTTTTATAAAGCGCATGGCTGCACAACTGTGTATCCCCGCGCTAATTGCTGACAAAACTCCCTACGGCCCACCGGAACAGAGTACAGAAAAGTATTAAAAAGTAGAATGCATATCTAGTAAACAGAGCCTGAACAAAGTGAAAAGCTGCCTCTCTTAAGTATGTGTGAAGTGCTAACCTTTGTTTCCCCTTGCTGCATTTGCTTCTAGTTGTGAGGCTCTTGACTTCTCCCAGCCAGGAGACTCGAACAAAAGGAGGCCTGATGACCCCTCAAATTTGGCATTTGTTATGGGCCCAGCAGGAGTCTAAAATAAGAAAGCCCTATCCCCGCCTGCACGTTGTTGCTTGTTGCAGAGGTAAAGCAGACAACGTTCAGGTGCTGCTGAAAGTGTCCCTGTGTTTGGAAATTACACCGGCATGAGTTCTGCTCATTATTTAGTGGGGCCCAGCTTCTTGGCAGGGTGAACGTCGTTCGCCCGGTGAAAAAAGTGGGTGGACGCTGTCCACCCGCGTGTACCCCCGACTCGTGCCCCAGGTGGTAGTGGGAGAATCCGAGGAGGCGGTCATAGGGTGCAGGGGCACCAAAAATGATTGTCGCACCGGGCGCCACCAGCGCCTTGTCTGTTCATGTTTTTGTTTTTTTTTTAGGCTATTTTATACATATTGGATACCGAGGAAAACTTAGGGAACCATTTTAATTAAAGGAAAGAGCTTATCTTCTAGATTGATCAGTGTCATCTTTTCCAATAGCAGAGGTTTGCGTAGCTGACATTGTTGTCGTCAACCCCACCGGCATGCAAAAAAGCAATAGGAGTCAAAATGAATTCCTGTTTCTTTATACCTGAAATACTATTTATGGTACCTCTATTATGGTAAATATGGCAATATTTGTGTGACCGAGAAAGTACACGTTTTCAACATTTACCTTTAAATTACAGTTTTTCAGGGCTACTACAACAATAACATTGTAAGATCTTTAAATAAAAGTTATTACTGTTTCTAAACTCACAAGAATCAGACTGAATATGTCGGGGGAAATTGACCTCAGTAACAGATTTCAAGACTAGCTGATTCACAAACGCATTTTTGAGTACAGGAAGTAGTTCTACAGAACTCTTTTACATAGTATTGTGTGCCTTTTTTTATTGGCCCCAAAACACAAACTCTCTATGAGTAAAAGTACAAAGGGGCACATTCATTTCTATTTCTACCAAATGTAGATGAATATTCTGTGAAGTTTGCTTTTTTAGACCCATTTGAGATGTTTTGAGGCCAATCAACAAAGGCATGTGAGAGCACATATAAGGATTACTTAGTCTAAAATGACATTGTGAAAAGGTCCCACAGCATATTGTGTGGCCTGAATTTTGGAGGTAAAAGAGAAAGAATTTGGAAAAGAGTGAGTTGGCCAGTAATTACTATGGGACAAAGGGAAAGACATTGGTTTTAGTGGCTTTTAATTAGGTAATTCTAACATTAGGACTGAGTGCCTAAAACACTTTTTTCATTTTCTGCTCTCAGAACCATTTGTTGATTTTTTCTGTGTCATCGAACTCCTTCAATTTAGTAATAAAGTACTTCTATTAAAAAGGCACCTTATTACTTAATTGTTAATATTCCTAGCCCTCTGGAGGGTAAAGTTATTCCTGTCTTGTGATTGAATCCTTGAATATTTTTTTCCCATTATTTGTTCTTTGTTTTGCTTGATGGAAAGTTGGGGTGGCCACATGGAAAGTTGGGATGACCACATGCCCTAAGGCGTCTTACCAAACTGAGCAGTGGGAAATATATACACCATTTTCCCTATTGATGTTTGGGCCAGCATTGTAGTAGACTGAACTGACAATACAAAGGACCATAAAGCAATTGCTAGTGGAGTATCCACAAGATAGGAGGAAACATATGCATTTCTGCAATTACAGTACTAGTCTTGGTGCCAGGGTCGGTACTTGATGCACGTGTGAGGAGTTTTTCAGGAGGGCAGGCCTACATCGTATTATCCTAGTCAGTGTGGGAGATAATTTAAGCACTGAATACTTTGACATGATGTGGAGAGGACAATAGGGGTATGATCGGTCAATAAAGCCTAGGATAAAAAAGAGGCCCTTGACCAATGCTTTGATCTGGGGTCCAGGTTAAATATTGCACCAATGAGGATCTCCTAATTCTTTATTTATTTGCACACACTGACCTATATAGGTCAGCTATTCAGCAGGCTTTTAGCTGATAGCTTTCGCCAGAGAAAGAAGAATTTCTGAATTGGAGAGTTCTGTTTCAGCTGATTACCTGTAATGCCCTTGATCCTCACAGGAGCCATAGGTAATAGTTAAGCTAAAACAGGAAGATGGCTGAGTGGAACTCCCAAAGTTACTTTTATTAGATAAGGCAAATGAGTGGAGTGTAGTTGGCAACACAGTGGAATCGGTGATCCAAAAAAGAGGCAAGCTTGTTAATGGCTTGTCATAGATGCTAATCTCATCATGCCATTAGAGAAGGAGGCGGTGTTCAACAAGTCAATAGTGTTGAAGCTGATAGTACATCAAGAAACATCAGAGCAACAATACCGTGTCTGTCCACCTCCATCCTGAGATCTATCAGTGCAGTGCTCATCTCTGGCCTAAAACCCTCCTGAAATGATGAGAAGTTCTGCATTTCTGGTAGCCTTGGGTTGTGAGATTACCACCCTTTCAATGAGTTTCATGTGAAGGGAAGTAAAGAGATTTGCAGGGTTATCTGAGTTATGATGTTTTTCAGCAAAGGTTTGACGAATGCTACTTTTGGTTATGTCAGTACTACCCCCGTAAGAACAGAGCAGCGGTTGAGATGGTTAAGAAGAGGAAGAATCCAGTCATCTAATTCTGGGGATTCCTCCAAGGTTCAAAATATTTAATTAATAAATATTCAAACGAGAATCTATTGATGTAAGTCATAAACTCTTAGTAATTGCGTGCCTCTACTTGTTTAATTAAATGTAAATTATTACTTATACATCATTTGTGTATTTAAACTTAAATTATTATCTAAACACCATTTGTTTATGTAAATATAAATTGTAATTTAACAACATTTAAATAATCAACAAAAGGAATAGAGTACAGTAAATTTAAGTGAGGTCATTACTCTATGGACAGTTGTATATCTGGGATGCCAAATGAGAGGAATGACGTTACGTATTCCCAAATATGACCTAGGTGAAGTGGAGGCACTTAGACACAAACCGAGCATACTCTAGAGGGATAAGGATAATCTGGGAAGCGCGTACCAGGTATGAAGTCACATTAACCAAAAACATTGATAGTAAGTTTTAAATAGCCTCTTATTTACAGTGACTTTTTCTCAAAGTACGTCTGACCGCTCCCAGAAGCAGATTTACATCTTATTTGTTAACTTACCCATTCCTCAAGATTCTCGAAGAATTGAAGAGTAGTTAGTAAGGCACACAGCTACTTCCTGGTGCAACATGTCTCACATTACTTTGTGAGTTGGGTCTTTCTTTCCTTCCTCTTCATAACCACAATTTGCTTCCGTAGAATGTTAGGCCGGTCACTGAGGACTTTTCTTTAAAAACTATGGCTTTAAAACAGCAATATGAGCTTTGATTTTAATATGCCAATTCCAAAGCTATCACTCTTCTCAGCGGCGGCCAGGTAACCCTAGAGGAGGCTGGTTCCACGAGGAGTGCGGCAGGTGAAGTGCCTGCCCCAGGCGCCCCATGGGTGCTTTTAGGCACGGGGGACCTCACTTCATGTAGCGCCTGTTCTCATTCTACGCACGCTGCTTTTGTCTGAGAATGGATTTTAGGCCCATGAAGGACTGTGCTCAGGATCACACGGCTTGGTTAAACAGCCGTGGCTCTACCCCCCACCCTGCGCAGTGAAGGAACTGGACGTGGCTGAAAGTAGAGTGCGAACAGACCAGTGGAGTGCCAACACTTCCCCATGCAGCGCGACACATGTGAGGATGCGGCGGCGGGGAAAAGAGCGAGGTGAAGACTGCTCCGGTCCTGGGCAGCAAGGACAGGGAGTGCCATAAGCGTGGAAGGGTATTCTCAGATGTGAGACCCTTGCTCATTGCACCATCAGGATTCAAGCAAACCGGGCCGAAGACGGCTGTAATGCCAGAAACCGGTCCCCGGGAGCTTGTTTCCTTCCCAGTGTAAGAATTGGCTTTTGTAGTTTGGTTTGCCCTGTTCCCATCATGCACTGGGACAGCAACAGACTAATTTGCATACAGCCAGGTTCTGAAACTGGGATGGTGCAGTGAGCTAAAAAACGGTGTTGGATCTAGCCCTGATCTTTTGACTGGGTGAGAGCCTTCTGCTTAATTCAGAGACTCTGTCCCTCACCACCCCTTGTTGTAAATATTTTTGTCCACCCTAAGCGTGGAAGGGTATTCTCAGATGTGAGACCCTTGCTCATTGCACCATCAGGATTCAAGCAAACCGGGCCGAAGACGGCTGTAATGCCAGAAACCGCTCCCCGGGAGCTTGTTTCCTTCCCAGTGTAAGAATTGGCTTTTGTAGTTTGGTTTGCCCTGTTCCCATCATGCACTGGGACAGCAACAGACTAATTTGCATACAGCCAGGTTCTGAAACTGGGATGGTGCAGTGAGCTAAAAAACGGTGTTGGATCTAGCCCTGATCTTTTGACTGGGTGAGAGCCTTCTGCTTAATTCAGAGACTCTGTCCCTCACCACCCCTTGTTGTAAATATTTTTGTCCACCCTAAGCGTGGAAGGGTATTCTCAGATGTGAGACCCTTGCTCATTGCACCATCAGGATTCAAGCAAACCGGGCCGAAGACGGCTGTAATGCCAGAAACCGGTCCCCGGGAGCTTGTTTCCTTCCCAGTGTAAGAATTGGCTTTTGTAGTTTGGTTTGCCCTGTTCCCATCATGCACTGGGACAGCAACAGACTAATTTGCATACAGCCAGGTTCTGAAACTGGGATGGTGCAGTGAGCTAAAAAACGGTGTTGGATCTAGCCCTGATCTTTTGACTGGGTGAGAGCCTTCTGCTTAATTCAGAGACTCTGTCCCTCACCACCCCTTGTTGTAAATATTTTTGTCCACCCTAAGCGTGGAAGGGTATTCTCAGATGTGAGACCCTTGCTCATTGCACCATCAGGATTCAAGCAAACCGGGCCGAAGACGCCTGTAATGCCAAAAACCGGTCCCCGGGAGCTTGTTTCCTTCCCAGTGTAAGAATTGGCTTTTGTAGTTTGGTTTGCCCTGTTCCCATCATGCACTGGGACAGCAACAGACTAATTTGCATACAGCCAGGTTCTGAAACTGGGATGGTGCAGTGAGCTAAAAAACGGTGTTGGATCTAGCCCTGATCTTTTGACTGGGTGAGAGCCTTCTGCTTAATTCAGAGACTCTGTCCCTCACCACCCCTTGTTGTAAATATTTTTGTCCACCCTAAGCGTGGAAGGGTATTCTCAGATGTGAGACCCTTGCTCATTGCACCATCAGGATTCAAGCAAACCGGGCCGAAGACGGCTGTAATGCCAGAAACCGGTCCCCGGGAGCTTGTTTCCTTCCCAGTGTAAGAATTGGCTTTTGTAGTTTGGTTTGCCCTGTTCCCATCATGCACTGGGACAGCAACAGACTAATTTGCATACAGCCAGGTTCTGAAACTGGGATGGTGCAGTGAGCTAAAAAACGGTGTTGGATCTAGCCCTGATCTTTTGACTGGGTGAGAGCCTTCTGCTTAATTCAGAGACTCTGTCCCTCACCACCCCTTGTTGTAAATATTTTTGTCCACCCTAAGCGTGGAAGGGTATTCTCAGATGTGAGACCCTTGCTCATTGCACCATCAGGATTCAAGCAAACCGGGCCGAAGACGGCTGTAATGCCAGAAACCGGTCCCCGGGAGCTTGTTTCCTTCCCAGTGTAAGAATTGGCTTTTGTAGTTTGGTTTGCCCTGTTCCCATCATGCACTGGGACAGCAACAGACTAATTTGCATACAGCCAGGTTCTGAAACTGGGATGGTGCAGTGAGCTAAAAAACGGTGTTGGATCTAGCCCTGATCTTTTGACTGGGTGAGAGCCTTCTGCTTAATTCAGAGACTCTGTCCCTCACCACCCCTTGTTGTAAATATTTTTGTCCACCCTAAGCGTGGAAGGGTATTCTCAGATGTGAGACCCTTGCTCATTGCACCATCAGGATTCAAGCAAACCGGGCCGAAGACGGCTGTAATGCCAGAAACCGGTCCCCGGGAGCTTGTTTCCTTCCCAGTGTAAGAATTGGCTTTTGTAGTTTGGTTTGCCCTGTTCCCATCATGCACTGGGACAGCAACAGACTAATTTGCATACAGCCAGGTTCTGAAACTGGGATGGTGCAGTGAGCTAAAAAACGGTGTTGGATCTAGCCCTGATCTTTTGACTGGGTGAGAGCCTTCTGCTTAATTCAGAGACTCTGTCCCTCACCACCCCTTGTTGTAAATATTTTTGTCCACCCTAAGCGTGGAAGGGTATTCTCAGATGTGAGACCCTTGCTCATTGCACCATCAGGATTCAAGCAAACCGGGCCGAAGACGGCTGTAATGCCAGAAACCGGTCCCCGGGAGCTTGTTTCCTTCCCAGTGTAAGAATTGGCTTTTGTAGTTTGGTTTGCCCTGTTCCCATCATGCACTGGGACAGCAACAGACTAATTTGCATACAGCCAGGTTCTGAAACTGGGATGGTGCAGTGAGCTAAAAAACGGTGTTGGGTCTAGCCCTGATCTTTTGACTGGGTGAGAGCCTTCTGCTTAATTCAGAGACTCTGTCCCTCACCACCCCTTGTTGTAAATATTTTTGTCCACCCTAAGCGTGGAAGGGTATTCTCAGATGTGAGACCCTTGCTCATTGCACCATCAGGATTCAAGCAAACCGGGCCGAAGACGGCTGTAATGCCAGAAACCGGTCCCCGGGAGCTTGTTTCCTTCCCAGTGTAAGAATTGGCTTTTGTAGTTTGGTTTGCCCTGTTCCCATCATGCACTGGGACAGCAACAGACTAATTTGCATACAGCCAGGTTCTGAAACTGGGATGGTGCAGTGAGCTAAAAAACGGTGTTGGATCTAGCCCTGATCTTTTGACTGGGTGAGAGCCTTCTGCTTAATTCAGAGACTCTGTCCCTCACCACCCCTTGTTGTAAATATTTTTGTCCACCCTAAGCGTGGAAGGGTATTCTCAGATGTGAGACCCTTGCTCATTGCACCATCAGGATTCAAGCAAACCGGGCCAAAGACGGCTGTAATGCCAGAAACCGGTCCCCGGGAGCTTGTTTCCTTCCCAGTGTAAGAATTGGCTTTTGTAGTTTGGTTTGCCCTGTTCCCATCATGCACTGGGACAGCAACAGACTAATTTGCATACAGCCAGGTTCTGAAACTGGGATGGTGCAGTGAGCTAAAAAACGGTGTTGGATCTAGCCCTGATCTTTTGACTGGGTGAGAGCCTTCTGCTTAATTCAGAGACTCTGTCCCTCACCACCCCTTGTTGTAAATATTTTTGTCCACCCTAAGCGTGGAAGGGTATTCTCAGATGTGAGACCCTTGCTCATTGCACCATCAGGATTCAAGCAAACCGGGCCGAAGACGGCTGTAATGCCAGAAACCGGTCCCCGGGAGCTTGTTTCCTTCCCAGTGTAAGAATTGGCTTTTGTAGTTTGGTTTGCCCTGTTCCCATCATGCACTGGGACAGCAACAGACTAATTTGCATACAGCCAGGTTCTGAAACTGGGATGGTGCAGTGAGCTAAAAAACGGTGTTGGATCTAGCCCTGATCTTTTGACTGGGTGAGAGCCTTCTGCTTAATTCAGAGACTCTGTCCCTCACCACCCCTTGTTGTAAATATTTTTGTCCACCCTAAGCGTGGAAGGGTATTCTCAGATGTGAGACCCTTGCTCATTGCACCATCAGGATTCAAGCAAACCGGGCCGAAGACGGCTGTAATGCCAGAAACCGGTCCCCGGGAGCTTGTTTCCTTCCCAGTGTAAGAATTGGCTTTTGTAGTTTGGTTTGCCCTGTTCCCATCATGCACTGGGACAGCAACAGACTAATTTGCATACAGCCAGGTTCTGAAACTGGGATGGTGCAGTGAGCTAAAAAACGGTGTTGGATCTAGCCCTGATCTTTTGACTGGGTGAGAGCCTTCTGCTTAATTCAGAGACTCTGTCCCTCACCACCCCTTGTTGTAAATATTTTTGTCCACCCTAAGCGTGGAAGGGTATTCTCAGATGTGAGACCCTTGCTCATTGCACCATCAGGATTCAAGCAAACCGGGCCGAAGACGGCTGTAATGCCAGAAACCGGTCCCCGGGAGCTTGTTTCCTTCCCAGTGTAAGAATTGGCTTTTGTAGTTTGGTTTGCCCTGTTCCCATCATGCACTGGGACAGCAACAGACTAATTTGCATACAGCCAGGTTCTGAAACTGGGATGGTGCAGTGAGCTAAAAAACGGTGTTGGATCTAGCCCTGATCTTTTGACTGGGTGAGAGCCTTCTGCTTAATTCAGAGACTCTGTCCCTCACCACCCCTTGTTGTAAATATTTTTGTCCACCCTAAGCGTGGAAGGGTATTCTCAGATGTGAGACCCTTGCTCATTGCACCATCAGGATTCAAGCAAACCGGGCCGAAGACGGCTGTAATGCCAGAAACCGGTCCCCGGGAGCTTGTTTCCTTCCCAGTGTAAGAATTGGCTTTTGTAGTTTGGTTTGCCCTGTTCCCATCATGCACTGGGACAGCAACAGACTAATTTGCATACAGCCAGGTTCTGAAACTGGGATGGTGCAGTGAGCTAAAAAACGGTGTTGGATCTAGCCCTGATCTTTTGACTGGGTGAGAGCCTTCTGCTTAATTCAGAGACTCTGTCCCTCACCACCCCTTGTTGTAAATATTTTTGTCCACCCTAAGCGTGGAAGGGTATTCTCAGATGTGAGACCCTTGCTCATTGCACCATCAGGATTCAAGCAAACCGGGCCGAAGACGGCTGTAATGCCAGAAACCGGTCCCCGGGAGCTTGTTTCCTTCCCAGTGTAAGAATTGGCTTTTGTAGTTTGGTTTGCCCTGTTCCCATCATGCACTGGGACAGCAACAGACTAATTTGCATACAGCCAGGTTCTGAAACTGGGATGGTGCAGTGAGCTAAAAAACGGTGTTGGATCTAGCCCTGATCTTTTGACTGGGTGAGAGCCTTCTGCTTAATTCAGAGACTCTGTCCCTCACCACCCCTTGTTGTAAATATTTTTGTCCACCCTAAGCGTGGAAGGGTATTCTCAGATGTGAGACCCTTGCTCATTGCACCATCAGGATTCAAGCAAACCGGGCCGAAGACGGCTGTAATGCCAGAAACCGGTCCCCGGGAGCTTGTTTCCTTCCCAGTGTAAGAATTGGCTTTTGTAGTTTGGTTTGCCCTGTTCCCATCATGCACTGGGACAGCAACAGACTAATTTGCATACAGCCAGGTTCTGAAACTGGGATGGTGCAGTGAGCTAAAAAACGGTGTTGGATCTAGCCCTGATCTTTTGACTGGGTGAGAGCCTTCTGCTTAATTCAGAGACTCTGTCCCTCACCACCCCTTGTTGTAAATATTTTTGTCCACCCTAAGCGTGGAAGGGTATTCTCAGATGTGAGACCCTTGCTCATTGCACCATCAGGATTCAAGCAAACCGGGCCGAAGACGGCTGTAATGCCAGAAACCGGTCCCCGGGAGCTTGTTTCCTTCCCAGTGTAAGAATTGGCTTTTGTAGTTTGGTTTGCCCTGTTCCCATCATGCACTGGGACAGCAACAGACTAATTTGCATACAGCCAGGTTCTGAAACTGGGATGGTGCAGTGAGCTAAAAAACGGTGTTGGATCTAGCCCTGATCTTTTGACTGGGTGAGAGCCTTCTGCTTAATTCAGAGACTCTGTCCCTCACCACCCCTTGTTGTAAATATTTTTGTCCACCCTAAGCGTGGAAGGGTATTCTCAGATGTGAGACCCTTGCTCATTGCACCATCAGGATTCAAGCAAACCGGGCCGAAGACGGCTGTAATGCCAAAAACCGGTCCCCGGGAGCTTGTTTCCTTCCCAGTGTAAGAATTGGCTTTTGTAGTTTGGTTTGCCCTGTTCCCATCATGCACTGGGACAGCAACAGACTAATTTGCATACAGCCAGGTTCTGAAACTGGGATGGTGCAGTGAGCTAAAAAACGGTGTTGGATCTAGCCCTGATCTTTTGACTGGGTGAGAGCCTTCTGCTTAATTCAGAGACTCTGTCCCTCACCACCCCTTGTTGTAAATATTTTTGTCCACCCTAAGCGTGGAAGGGTATTCTCAGATGTGAGACCCTTGCTCATTGCACCATCAGGATTCAAGCAAACCGGGCCGAAGACGGCTGTAATGCCAGAAACCGGTCCCCGGGAGCTTGTTTCCTTCCCAGTGTAAGAATTGGCTTTTGTAGTTTGGTTTGCCCTGTTCCCATCATGCACTGGGACAGCAACAGACTAATTTGCATACAGCCAGGTTCTGAAACTGGGATGGTGCAGTGAGCTAAAAAACGGTGTTGGATCTAGCCCTGATCTTTTGACTGGGTGAGAGCCTTCTGCTTAATTCAGAGACTCTGTCCCTCACCACCCCTTGTTGTAAATATTTTTGTCCACCCTAAGCGTGGAAGGGTATTCTCAGATGTGAGACCCTTGCTCATTGCACCATCAGGATTCAAGCAAACCGGGCCGAAGACGGCTGTAATGCCAGAAACCGGTCCCCGGGAGCTTGTTTCCTTCCCAGTGTAAGAATTGGCTTTTGTAGTTTGGTTTGCCCTGTTCCCATCATGCACTGGGACAGCAACAGACTAATTTGCATACAGCCAGGTTCTGAAACTGGGATGGTGCAGTGAGCTAAAAAACGGTGTTGGATCTAGCCCTGATCTTTTGACTGGGTGAGAGCCTTCTGCTTAATTCAGAGACTCTGTCCCTCACCACCCCTTGTTGTAAATATTTTTGTCCACCCTAAGCGTGGAAGGGTATTCTCAGATGTGAGACCCTTGCTCATTGCACCATCAGGATTCAAGCAAACCGGGCCGAAGACGGCTGTAATGCCAGAAACCGGTCCCCGGGAGCTTGTTTCCTTCCCAGTGTAAGAATTGGCTTTTGTAGTTTGGTTTGCCCTGTTCCCATCATGCACTGGGACAGCAACAGACTAATTTGCATACAGCCAGGTTCTGAAACTGGGATGGTGCAGTGAGCTAAAAAACGGTGTTGGATCTAGCCCTGATCTTTTGACTGGGTGAGAGCCTTCTGCTTAATTCAGAGACTCTGTCCCTCACCACCCCTTGTTGTAAATATTTTTGTCCACCCTAAGCGTGGAAGGGTATTCTCAGATGTGAGACCCTTGCTCATTGCACCATCAGGATTCAAGCAAACCGGGCCGAAGACGGCTGTAATGCCAGAAACCGGTCCCCGGGAGCTTGTTTCCTTCCCAGTGTAAGAATTGGCTTTTGTAGTTTGGTTTGCCCTGTTCCCATCATGCACTGGGACAGCAACAGACTAATTTGCATACAGCCAGGTTCTGAAACTGGGATGGTGCAGTGAGCTAAAAAACGGTGTTGGGTCTAGCCCTGATCTTTTGACTGGGTGAGAGCCTTCTGCTTAATTCAGAGACTCTGTCCCTCACCACCCCTTGTTGTAAATATTTTTGTCCACCCTAAGCGTGGAAGGGTATTCTCAGATGTGAGACCCTTGCTCATTGCACCATCAGGATTCAAGCAAACCGGGCCGAAGACGGCTGTAATGCCAGAAACCGGTCCCCGGGAGCTTGTTTCCTTCCCAGTGTAAGAATTGGCTTTTGTAGTTTGGTTTGCCCTGTTCCCATCATGCACTGGGACAGCAACAGACTAATTTGCATACAGCCAGGTTCTGAAACTGGGATGGTGCAGTGAGCTAAAAAACGGTGTTGGATCTAGCCCTGATCTTTTGACTGGGTGAGAGCCTTCTGCTTAATTCAGAGACTCTGTCCCTCACCACCCCTTGTTGTAAATATTTTTGTCCACCCTAAGCGTGGAAGGGTATTCTCAGATGTGAGACCCTTGCTCATTGCACCATCAGGATTCAAGCAAACCGGGCCAAAGACGGCTGTAATGCCAGAAACCGGTCCCCGGGAGCTTGTTTCCTTCCCAGTGTAAGAATTGGCTTTTGTAGTTTGGTTTGCCCTGTTCCCATCATGCACTGGGACAGCAACAGACTAATTTGCATACAGCCAGGTTCTGAAACTGGGATGGTGCAGTGAGCTAAAAAACGGTGTTGGATCTAGCCCTGATCTTTTGACTGGGTGAGAGCCTTCTGCTTAATTCAGAGACTCTGTCCCTCACCACCCCTTGTTGTAAATATTTTTGTCCACCCTAAGCGTGGAAGGGTATTCTCAGATGTGAGACCCTTGCTCATTGCACCATCAGGATTCAAGCAAACCGGGCCGAAGACGGCTGTAATGCCAGAAACCGGTCCCCGGGAGCTTGTTTCCTTCCCAGTGTAAGAATTGGCTTTTGTAGTTTGGTTTGCCCTGTTCCCATCATGCACTGGGACAGCAACAGACTAATTTGCATACAGCCAGGTTCTGAAACTGGGATGGTGCAGTGAGCTAAAAAACGGTGTTGGATCTAGCCCTGATCTTTTGACTGGGTGAGAGCCTTCTGCTTAATTCAGAGACTCTGTCCCTCACCACCCCTTGTTGTAAATATTTTTGTCCACCCTAAGCGTGGAAGGGTATTCTCAGATGTGAGACCCTTGCTCATTGCACCATCAGGATTCAAGCAAACCGGGCCGAAGACGGCTGTAATGCCAGAAACCGGTCCCCGGGAGCTTGTTTCCTTCCCAGTGTAAGAATTGGCTTTTGTAGTTTGGTTTGCCCTGTTCCCATCATGCACTGGGACAGCAACAGACTAATTTGCATACAGCCAGGTTCTGAAACTGGGATGGTGCAGTGAGCTAAAAAACGGTGTTGGATCTAGCCCTGATCTTTTGACTGGGTGAGAGCCTTCTGCTTAATTCAGAGACTCTGTCCCTCACCACCCCTTGTTGTAAATATTTTTGTCCACCCTAAGCGTGGAAGGGTATTCTCAGATGTGAGACCCTTGCTCATTGCACCATCAGGATTCAAGCAAACCGGGCCGAAGACGGCTGTAATGCCAGAAACCGGTCCCCGGGAGCTTGTTTCCTTCCCAGTGTAAGAATTGGCTTTTGTAGTTTGGTTTGCCCTGTTCCCATCATGCACTGGGACAGCAACAGACTAATTTGCATACAGCCAGGTTCTGAAACTGGGATGGTGCAGTGAGCTAAAAAACGGTGTTGGATCTAGCCCTGATCTTTTGACTGGGTGAGAGCCTTCTGCTTAATTCAGAGACTCTGTCCCTCACCACCCCTTGTTGTAAATATTTTTGTCCACCCTAAGCGTGGAAGGGTATTCTCAGATGTGAGACCCTTGCTCATTGCACCATCAGGATTCAAGCAAACCGGGCCGAAGACGGCTGTAATGCCAGAAACCGGTCCCCGGGAGCTTGTTTCCTTCCCAGTGTAAGAATTGGCTTTTGTAGTTTGGTTTGCCCTGTTCCCATCATGCACTGGGACAGCAACAGACTAATTTGCATACAGCCAGGTTCTGAAACTGGGATGGTGCAGTGAGCTAAAAAACGGTGTTGGATCTAGCCCTGATCTTTTGACTGGGTGAGAGCCTTCTGCTTAATTCAGAGACTCTGTCCCTCACCACCCCTTGTTGTAAATATTTTTGTCCACCCTAAGCGTGGAAGGGTATTCTCAGATGTGAGACCCTTGCTCATTGCACCATCAGGATTCAAGCAAACCGGGCCGAAGACGGCTGTAATGCCAGAAACCGGTCCCCGGGAGCTTGTTTCCTTCCCAGTGTAAGAATTGGCTTTTGTAGTTTGGTTTGCCCTGTTCCCATCATGCACTGGGACAGCAACAGACTAATTTGCATACAGCCAGGTTCTGAAACTGGGATGGTGCAGTGAGCTAAAAAACGGTGTTGGATCTAGCCCTGATCTTTTGACTGGGTGAGAGCCTTCTGCTTAATTCAGAGACTCTGTCCCTCACCACCCCTTGTTGTAAATATTTTTGTCCACCCTAAGCGTGGAAGGGTATTCTCAGATGTGAGACCCTTGCTCATTGCACCATCAGGATTCAAGCAAACCGGGCCGAAGACGGCTGTAATGCCAGAAACCGGTCCCCGGGAGCTTGTTTCCTTCCCAGTGTAAGAATTGGCTTTTGTAGTTTGGTTTGCCCTGTTCCCATCATGCACTGGGACAGCAACAGACTAATTTGCATACAGCCAGGTTCTGAAACTGGGATGGTGCAGTGAGCTAAAAAACGGTGTTGGATCTAGCCCTGATCTTTTGACTGGGTGAGAGCCTTCTGCTTAATTCAGAGACTCTGTCCCTCACCACCCCTTGTTGTAAATATTTTTGTCCACCCTAAGCGTGGAAGGGTATTCTCAGATGTGAGACCCTTGCTCATTGCACCATCAGGATTCAAGCAAACCGGGCCGAAGACGGCTGTAATGCCAGAAACCGGTCCCCGGGAGCTTGTTTCCTTCCCAGTGTAAGAATTGGCTTTTGTAGTTTGGTTTGCCCTGTTCCCATCATGCACTGGGACAGCAACAGACTAATTTGCATACAGCCAGGTTCTGAAACTGGGATGGTGCAGTGAGCTAAAAAACGGTGTTGGATCTAGCCCTGATCTTTTGACTGGGTGAGAGCCTTCTGCTTAATTCAGAGACTCTGTCCCTCACCACCCCTTGTTGTAAATATTTTTGTCCACCCTAAGCGTGGAAGGGTATTCTCAGATGTGAGACCCTTGCTCATTGCACCATCAGGATTCAAGCAAACCGGGCCGAAGACGGCTGTAATGCCAGAAACCGGTCCCCGGGAGCTTGTTTCCTTCCCAGTGTAAGAATTGGCTTTTGTAGTTTGGTTTGCCCTGTTCCCATCATGCACTGGGACAGCAACAGACTAATTTGCATACAGCCAGGTTCTGAAACTGGGATGGTGCAGTGAGCTAAAAAACGGTGTTGGATCTAGCCCTGATCTTTTGACTGGGTGAGAGCCTTCTGCTTAATTCAGAGACTCTGTCCCTCACCACCCCTTGTTGTAAATATGGCGCAGCGAAAGGCAGGGCCGCAGGCACACAGGAGAAGGCGGCGAGGCAGCCTCCCTAAGGTACCGGGGCTGCAGCGGTGATTGGCGGCCAACAGTGCTCCTCGGTTCAGGTCCCCGGGGGCTGCGGCGGTGATGAGGCAATTAAGGCAAGAGGCCCCAGCGCATAGCAAGCACCACGCGTGGGGCACCTCAGAAGGTCGGCCAGGTACCGGACGACAGCAGCAACTAGTTGGTCAAACCTTCCGGAACATACCCACTCCAGGCCCCCAGAGAACACTTTTTATCAGGGCGGCCTGTCCCGCCGCAGACTTTCATGGACTTCTTTTCTTTTTCTTTTGTCCTGGACGCTATTTTGCTGCTGTTCTCGGACGCTTTTCTCTGGACCCGACTCACCATCTTGTCCATTCCCTCGCCCTTTACCCTTTTCCGTCGTTTCCCCCTTGACGATCCTCAAATGTTTCTTCCCTTTTCTGATTTGCCTTTTTTCCATACCCTTGCACCCCTCTCACCCTCCCTTGGCTCTGTGACTGCGTCCCCCCTCCGACCCCACTTAATGGAAATCTGCTCTTCTGGGTTTTTTTTGGGTCGTGAGCTGAGAAAATCTACTATGTGTATATGTATGTATATAAAGATAACTCTAATCACTAGTATATGTAGTAGACCTTTGTACTCTCTCCCATTCCTATGTGACTCTTAGAGTATATCCATTTGTATCTCTTCCTTGAGTGACTTTACTATTTGTACATTTGCAATTTCTCTTTCTGTTTGTATCTCTTCCTTGTGTGACTTTACATCTTGTACATTTGCAATTTTTTCTGTTTGTATCTTTTATGTAAAGCATGTAATCCTAAGTCCTTATGTTTTGCAACTGGTTCTTATGTAAAGCGCTCTGACACCTTCGGGTAAAGTTTGCGCTATAGAAAATCGCATTAAATAAAAAATAAAAATAAATAAATAAAAATAACACACTCTTCAACCAACTGAGTTGCCGCACATCCAGGGTTGGAATGTCCACTTATGCATTGGGGTTTTACAGTGGCGGCTGAAGCCATTGGAGGCCTTTTTATAAAGGCCAAGGGTCCCCTTTGGCTAATTTGTCACTTTCTCCAGCTCCTCTAAGTTGATTGCAGCAGCCACAACAGTGGGAGCGTAAGGAAGGAGAGAGAGAAAGTAAGAGAGACGATAGAGAGAAAGGGAGTGGATTGATGGAATGAAAGAGAATGAGGGGGGGGATAGGAGCAGGGGTGGTTTGAACATTTTTACCAGGGTAGTTATTTTATTTCCTTATCTGGCCCAGTACACAACACCTTTATTTCCAAGGGGCTAGGCACCTCATCTCTTTCCTCCTTCGATTCTACTTGACCCACTTGAAGCAACAGTTCAGTGTAAACCAGATTATTTGGTTTTTACTGAGGGCGCATTTGAGAGGAAATACATTTCACAACTAGGTGAGAAATCGTCTTCATGTCTGTGGTACTGCTATAGACCAGTATGGCATTTGTCCTACCCTATTCTGGTACTGAGATATGTGAGACGTCTCCAGGAGCACTCACTCTTCACTCTGTCATTCACCCATCACACTTGCCGTCAGTCCCCTGTCAGTAGCCAGGGGCGGCCTTAGGCATGTGCAAGCTGTGCACCTGCACAGGGCCACCAAACCGCAGGGACCGCCACGCCAATATATATCCTTAATATAATAATCCTCTGAGGATGGATACATATTTGAGTGGCGGCCCCTGGCAGGGATTTGGTGGCCTCCAGCTCTGTTCCAATTGGAAACACCCTGACCCCCCACACTCTTCACTGGCCTCCGCACTCCGCCCCGCCCGGACCCCCTCTTCCGGGGCCCCCTCCCTACGCTCCCTGCCCAGGGCCGCCATGAGCCTAGAGCCGCCTCTGCAGTAGCAGGGAGCAATAGTGCTTATATGGACCCTTACAGCCCACCACAAAGTTCATAACTCTGAGCTCCACCTACAAAAGAATTAGTTTACCATCCAAAGGGGTGACTCCGCCAGATTGGGAATGACACCACAAGTCAGGGCACCCCCAAACTAAACATCATGGGGGTAGCAGGACAGCTGTAAAGAAAGTGCGACTGCTGGAAACAAAACCTCCTTCAGAGAACTTCTGACATGGCAGACCGTCCTGTATTCCTGCTTTTTTAAGCTACAACCTTAAAATTCCTCTGGCTTTCCTGGCTCTCCTGTCACTGGACCAATTAGAACCACTCTGCACATTCACCTGTGAAGTCACAGGGACGCTGGCCTCAATGGCCAAGTCATATGATCATCTCAGTGATGCTGGAAGTTTCCAGCATATCCATTCGATGCAGAAACGTTTGTCCAGAATATCAAAATAACTAAAAGAAAGGTTAGCACAGCCCAGCTGTAGCCTATCTTTCCCCGTTGTCACACCCTGGTTACATTTGGAACATTCAAATGGGTTGCCTGCACTGAGTAGAACAAATGTTTTGAGCATATATCTTGGGTATATGTTATATCTTCAGTACTTGAATAAATTATGAAGAAGTCTTCTTTGTTATAGTCAGTTTCTTCTTTTATTGAAGAAAGATGCATAGGATAGGAAACAGCATCCAATCAGGTCCGGAGCTCTAGTGCAACTGACAAACTCCGAACCTCATCCTGGAACCTACGAATGCCTGACACCGTGCATTCTAGATTATGCAAGAGCAAATGAGTGAATAGAAACACGACAGTATAGTTTTCCTTTAGCTCACAATACAAGGGGTTACCAATGCCTTCCTGCACAGCCTCCAGCAGGTTAGGCCAGCTTTAATCTGTCAATACATAAATTACTGCTGGGGCCAAAGGACCACTCTTAGTTTGCACCTATGAACATCACATGCATGTGACATATATGGATGACATCCTAACAAACAGCAGTCAAATTAAGCTTACGGTTAACAGAGGGCCCTTGCTAGAAGCTAGAGGCCAACACGTAGAAGGAAATCAATTCAGCAGATAAACTATGCTACCCGGTGCTGGGCATTTACTGAGATCGTCTATTCACCGGGGAGCCAGTGACGGTCTTTCATAAGTAGCATAGTGTGATCCTTGAAAGATGACCTTTTGCTTCTGAAGAGGTGAGCTGCTTGGTTTTAGACATTTTGCAGTTCACTTAAGAATTTTGTATGGTTGCCTAGGGCTAATGCACTGCAGTAGTTTAGTGAATTTCTGATAATTTCTATTTGTGTTATGACAGAGAATTTCATCATTCCAGACATTTTCTTTTTGGGTGTGTTTCAGGAGAAATACCTGTGGTGTCAGTCTACTGTAAGGAGGGTAGCTTGCCTAAACAAATCCTTGGAATTGATTTAAAAATGGCAATTTCATGTGGTCCACTTGTCAGGATTTTTACTGATTCTGGCAGTCACTAACTCTAGGAAAGCAATACAACAGTATTTTCAAGTTTGGAATAAAATATCTAAATGTTTCAATTGACAGTTGAAACTACTACTTCCTATAAAATGTAGGAGTATTTGATGGGTATCCCCTGACAAACTCTTTATTTACGGGCCCACGCCTTAAGGTTCTGGCCTCAAAGAATAACTTCTGTGCGGCAGAATATTTTAAAGTAAACCAGTTGATGACAAAGCAGAGAGCCATAGTGCTGTGCTTCCCAAATGTTTTAGAAACGTAACCCAATTTTTAGAACAACAAACTTTTGTGGCCAACCTAGCTTTAATGGGCATGAAGCAGGGGCATTTTTTTAATGTAATAGTAGACGTGCTTTCAAAAGGGTGTGAATTATCAAAATAATATACTCTTTACAATTATTGGGTTCCTCTTTAAAAGCAATTGAAAATGTCACAACCTTGATGACGACCTTTGATATGCCTTTATCGGACTGTGGCCAAGATATCAATTTGCCCATAAAAGTGGCAGATGGTGAACTGCACTGGAGCTGGAACACTTTTCAGCCTGGGGAGCCAGCCTGCGGTATCTGTTCACTAAAATCACAAGGCTTCTGAAAAAGCTTTGTGTTGATACCAGTGATTTTAGCAAAGCTTAAAGACAAATTCTGCAGCAGGGTATGGGGTAAGGCCTCATATGCATTTTGTGTTAAAACAAGGTCCAGTGGGGCATTTATCTGTCTATCTATCTATCTATCTATCTATCTATCTATCTATCTATCTATCTATCTATCTATCTATCTATCTATCTATCTATCTATCTATCTATCTATCTATCTATCTATCTATCTATATTGCAGTTTGATATAGCACAATCACTGACCAGGGGCATTGGAGTGATTTACTTGAATACCAAAATGCATTACATAAAGTCAGATTGATTAAAAATACATATTTTTATTGAGAAGATAAAATTGGTCATATAGGCTGTATTACGAGAGAAATCCAGCACCAAGATTTAGCAAAAGGTTTAGCATTACATCATTCTTTCCATTCCAACCCGTGCAGCGTATACCTTATTAGCGACGGGTTAAAGACACAAACCATATCAAACAGAGCAGACTTAGGCCAGGTGCCTGGAGGGCAAGAATTAACAAAGAGCAAAATAGCAAAACGAAAAGAAAACAAAGAGCAAGACAAACAGCAAAATGTCAATAGAACAATAATGTTTCTTACTAACAAAGTACAGGCCTGTTTAGCTGACATACCATAGCTGCTAAGGTCTGTTACATGTTGTTGCGTAGCCCAATGTCATGACGTTGGGGTGGTGCAGTGTGGCAGGCACCAGCACCCAATGGATGTCAAGTGAACAACTGCAGAGCCCTAAGGCGAGGAAGATTAAAGCACGTGGACTGTATGTGATTAAGATATTGAAGGAGAGGATGCCACACAGCCTGGAACTCAGCGTTGGTTCCAGTTAACGTATGGGAAAGTTACTCCATAGCTAAAATATGACATAGACCGGTAAACCACTGAGCTATATGCGGTGGGGTAGATTGGTTCCAGAGCAGTGCGATCAACTGCCTGGCTAAGTGTAACATAAAGCTTATGAGCGTTCATTCTGCCTGAGTCATCACCTTCATGGTTGTAGGACATAGTCCTAAAATCACCGTCTGGAAGGAAACTGGGAGGGGGTATACCACCATGCCTTTAATATGGCTAAGAACCTCTCTACAGAAGGTAGTGACTGAGGCACATGCCCACCAAATGTGGTGAAAATCCCCACGGGCATTACAGCACCTCCAACAGAGGTCCTCCGACCCAGCACAGATGGTGGACAGTCAGGATGGCGTGTAATACCATTGGCTTGGAAGTTCGTGCTGGACTGTTCCCATGAGGCACAGGGTCAAGACTGATTTGCATATAGCTGTGCCTGAACTGGGTGACGAAGTGAGCTAAAGAATGATGATGAGTTCAACCCAGATCTGTGACTGGGGGGAGTGTATGAAAAGTTTCAGCACTCCGTCCATCATCTACTTTTGTTTTCTTTGTTCGCCCTAAGTTGGCAGGGTAGGCCCAGATGTGGGTCCCTTGCTCACTTTGCCACTGGATTAAAGCTCGCCTGGCTGAAGAGCGGTATTACCCCGAAACCGGTCCCAGGATGCTTGTTTCCGGTCCAGGAAAAACATGGCTTGGCAGTACAGGCTGGACTGTTCCCATGAGGCACAGGGTCAAGCCTGATTTGCATATAGCTGTGTCTGAACTGGGGTGGCGAAGTAAGCTAAAGAATGATGATGGATTCAACCCAGATCTGTGACTGGGGGGAGTGTATAAAAAGTTTCAGCACTCCTTCCATCATCTACTTATGTTTGCTGTGTAAAACCATTGGTACATGATTTTATATGTTGTTTCCCAAAGGGAGAGGCTACAATATATTTTTGGGAATGTAATGCCACAGAGTGTCCCAATGTTTAGGTGTTATCTATTCTGAGACATCCTTATCCCACCGGAACTGGTACGGATGAGTATGGGAAAGTGTGGAGTGTTGTATTGTGGTGTATGTGTTGTAGATTAGCCTGCAAGATCCATCATAGGCTCGCACCAACTTTTCAAATGGAGTGTTCGGTCAGATGACCTCGGGATATACCATTGGATGGAGCTCCCAATACCTCAATTGAAGGTATTGTAGCAGATTTATTTTATTTTAAGCCTGGAAGAGTTAAGTGATATGCCCAAAGCCAACACCAGGACTCAAACCTGGTTCCGCAGACATAAACCTCAAAGCTGTGGACATTAGGCCACATCCATATTTCTCAATTCATGTGTGAAATTAAAACACTAGTGGGATGATTTGTAATATTATCTTTAGAGAGCATATACTCAGTTGAAATGGCTTTGTGAGGTGAAAAACACAGCAGCAAAATATACTGGAAGGTTCCTTCAAGGGGATATTCACAAGGATTTAACTCCGATTTATCCCCACCTTAACGCATCAAAAGTGGAGATAGATTTAACACCCCATTCACAAGCTGGTGCAAACTGCAGGCATTATCAGTATTCCCGCAATAACTGCCCCAAAAATTATCTCCAGGGTGGACACCACCAACTAACCCTAATGAGATGCAGAGTAGGCGTTCCCGTGCAAAAACACACAAAAAAAACACAACACCACTTTCACAAGGAACTGCCAAATCTGCGAAGTGCATCAAAAACAGGCGATATGCCGGAATAGCACCAGGGATTAAACACCTGCCTTTTGCTGGGGCTAACAGGACGACTACCCACAGCATGAATGGGAGCCCAGCCAAGAGCCACACCTTAAGTCCCACAGATGCCATGGAGACAATGATCATGCATCTCCGAAACCCATGAGGGCCACAACATCCCCTGCCACCACCCCCAGCTCCCCCGGACATACACATACAGTGCGCGACACAAGTGCCTCAAAAAGCACCTGATGACGCACGTTGATAAAATAAATATACCCATGTGTTGCCAGAAGAACGAGAAACAGTCACACAGCACTAAAGTAACAACCAAAAACTTTATTGAAATACAACACGAAACACCAATGCGGAAGACTCCTGTTGGGTCCATCAGGGACAATCTCAACGTCACAGCCAGGAAAATAAAGCACAAAATCAGGATGTGCGTCATGCGCACATCAAAGAAGCGAGACACAGAGAAACAGAGAAACAGAGAAGGAAAGTAAGCCAGAGAGAGAAAGCGAGGGAAGGAAAGGAAGGGATAGAGAGAGATTGACAGCGCCGCCCCTGCTCACACAGGCCCCACTGTTCACCTGCTGCCACCAGTGTGTCCACCAGTAGGCACACCACGTGCCCGTGCAAGCTCCAGGCCCCGGTCCCGCCATCATGGCATGTTCCACATCATGCGGGCCCGCCCCATGGCCCAGCAGGTCCCACACATGACGCTGAGTCCTGAGTCATCAATGGCAGAGACCACATGATTGCACACGTCATCAACGCAGGCTGCACACCAGCTCAGCTAATTCAATGCCACTAACCCTGTGCAACGCCAGTCAGCGCCACATGGTGGTAGGCCTGTGATGGCTGCAAGGCTTCGGGTGCCCCTAACCCTGTGCAACGCCAGTCAGCGCCACGTGGTGGAAGGCCTGTGACAGCCGCAAGGCTTCGGGTGCCACTAACCCTGTGCGCCACAACTCATGGGCCCTTTATGATTGAGAACAGTGTAGTGTCCGTCATCCAGTCACCACCGGCAGAAGGGAATGTGATGTTGTTGGCCCCTTATATTTGTGGGGTCACATGACCTGTAACGCCTGTGCCGAATGGGTGTGATGTATTAAAACCTGCCCTCAGGGAGTGGCGTGAAATGCTGACAACTAGACCAGTGACCTGCACACCACCAGCGAGTACGCCTGCGACAGGTAGCTATGTGGGCAACCCCTTGGAGAGTAAGCAGAATGGTCTGGCCTGTTGTAATCCAGACCAGCGCAGGGCTTGCAACAATGACTCAGGGGCTCTGGGTGAGGTTTAGTCCATGTCCGGACAAGGAAGTGACTAATGTGTGTGTCCCTGTTGTAGTATCCACGGCACCCCAAACACAATAGGCAATGTAGCACACTGTGACTGGCATCCCACTAGATGAGCACCATTGACGTAAGGGAAATCACTGCCCCTACATTCATCCATACATTCATACATTAATGATGAAAGACATGACACAGCAGTGCGTTACGGAATGTTTATTGCACATCTGGTGGAGTTTTGGAGCAATACAGGGCCATGCCAAGCAGACTACACAATATGGGCCCGTGGAGGGCCAGCCAGAGTCCATCCGGGGATGACACGTACTGTGGAAGAGGAAGGGTACTGTCCGTAGTCTGGTCGCCGTGCCATTGGTCATCAAACAGGATATGGCAGTCCATGTCGCGGTCCAAAGCGGAGTGTATCAGGGGGTCAGTGGAAGGTCATGGGGCCATGTGCGGCACCAAGCAGAAACAGGCCAGGTGGCAGAAATGAATGCTAGTGCCTCCTTCTGACCTCAATCCCATCCACGTCCTCGGATGTGTGCTCTGCCCCACCTGTGGGTGTTGCAGCACCAGCTGCGGCACTGTGTGCCACTGACACATCAGGTGCTGGAGTGGATACACCTGCCGCACTGTGAGGCACTGACACACCAGGGGTCGGAGATGTGGATGGTGTGGCGGCAGCAGCATTAATCAGCGCCACGCCTTGTGGCAGCAATGCCATGATGAGGATCTGGAGGGCATGGTAGATGCCAGCTACATTTAGCTGATGTGCAGCGGTGGCTGGCATCCTTTCTGCCTCCATCCGCACCATGTCCTCCATGAGCCTCCGCATGTGTCCCAGCTCACGGCTGGGATGGCTGGAGCCATTCCGAGCGGACAGGTGTTCTTCTCTCCACGTCATGATTCCAGCAATGTCAGTCAGGGATCGTTGGAGACCATGAAGCGGGCCATGGGTGTCCATTAGGGACTGGAGCTGGTCCCTGATGAGACCTAGACACCAATGTCAGTCAGTCAGTCAAAACAAACTTTATTTGGTTTGTTACAACCATAAAAGTACAATTTGCATCTTGTCTTACTAAACAAGGAAAGTAATAGCAGCAGAAAATACATAGCACGGCGGTATCAATCAACATATTACATCTTAATATACATATACATAACTATCATTTTAAAATCATGGATGGCGTCCAGTTTGGTAGCCATGAGGTCGAACCCCACCCTCACCTGCTCAGTCGTCTCCCTCTAGCCCTCCAGCACACAGCGTTGGAAGGCCATGTGTTGTTCCTGGGGGTCTTGGGAGACTGCAGGGGCTGTGGGTGCCTCCTGCTGGGTGGTTTGGGTAGTGGGTGGGGTCTCCTCAATGCAGCTGGGCTGCCCTGATCCTGGTAGAGAGTTGCGGATGATGTCAATGATGTCTTGGAGGGCTTGGGTGTCGATACTAAGGGTGTCCTCCTTGTCATCACTGAAGAGTGGCTGGGACTGCTCTGCAGGAGGTGTTGACGGTGCCCCTGCAATGTGAAGGGGAGATGGTGTATTACAATGTGTCCACATGTATGTAGCCGCTTGGTACATGTTAACATTCAGACAGCATGGCATGTCTGTAGATCAGGCCCATGACCCAGAGCCATTGTGGGTGTGCACTGTCCTCTGCTTGATTGTGCATGCGTGCCATTGTGGCCATCTCCACCCGTCCTCCCCGTACCTGGTGGTCACTTACCCTGTTGCGGTTGTGTTGTGTCATGACGAGCAGTGTCCGGTCCCCCGACTCCGGCCACAGTCTCCACACTGATGACTGTCAACACCAGCTCCTCCATGCCATCCAGCACGAGCTGTGGCGCTGGGCTCCCACCTCCAGTCTGCATTGCTGCCTTTTGGTTGGTTGCGAGTTTATCTTGGTCTTGCACTTGATATCAGTCCATCGCCTCTTGGCCTCGTCCATTGACTTCTTGTGCTCTCCGACGGCATTCACCTTGTCCACGATGTCCCGCCATATTACATTTTTGGTGCCCAATGACACTTTGGAGGTGACGAACAGTTGTTGATGGTGTTCCATTACCTCTGTGACTAGGATCCTGTTTTCCTGCGGACTGAACTTCGTCTTCCTCTTCTTCTTGCCTTTCCCTTCCCTGTCCCCGAGGTCCCAGGCTGGTCGTCCGGGGTGCTTGTGGGGTTGTATCGTCCTCCACGCCTGCTCCGGCTGCCTTCATGGTGCTTGGGTGTTGGTCAGTTTGTGTTTGAGTGTTTTTTTACGTTTATAGTGATTTTTCCCACCTGCCATGTGTGTATTGCAGGCTTGGCGCTGCTTATCGCTGATTTCCTCCTCGCGCTTTGACCCATCACATGTTTTTTCGCGTTGAGGTATGTGTTTTTATCTCCATTGAAGTGGTTGTATCGCTGACATTGTCCGCGGTTTCTGCAGACTTTTGCACGGTACCCCATTGTTGTGAATTCCGCGTTGACACGGGGTTATTTTCCAGCGATAGGCTGTGATGTGTAAAGTTGCGTTGGCATTTTTTGATGATGTTTAGCACATGTTATTGTGAATATACACCTCAGAGTCTTGTGTTGTATCCTGTTTTACACTTAGAGTACCTTGCTCTGTTCCCTTTGCTTTTCCCTGTCTGGGTCTGCTGCCTGGAATGTATGATGCGTGCCTGCATCTTGCATGCTGGGTTCCAGATTCCAGACCAACTGTATTATAAGATCTGTATCTGTATCCTGAACTGATGTGCTGTGCTTCAACTCCTATTCAAGAATTAAATTCTTACATTTAATTCATCTACATGCCTCTGTGGATTCTTATATCTTGCTTGGGAATACTTGGAAGGGTTTATTTCTAAACAGGACACAGTTCCACAACTTTGCACCAGCGGTGTGGAACAGTTTGCAGAGTGGGGGTACTGACATTCGTGTTACATCAAGGAGGTCATACGGATTGTGAAAAGTCCTAACTTCACATAAAATATAACACATGTATTCAGCAGGGGAGTAGTAAGTGTATAGTAAGTTTCTGGTGGTGCATTTTGAAGCACACTTTTGCAAAAATGTCACTAAAGCATTGTGCGGGGGCATACTGTCATTCACAGACTGCACATAATCCATTGAAATGGCCACTAAATTTGCACATACAGTTTTACTGCTAAAAGTATATAGCAGGCAAATGATAATGTGTGGAAATCGTGTTTCAGTGAATATTTATCATTTGTGCATAACCAAGTAAATGGTCTTGATTTGTTTTGATCCAATTATAATCTTTGTTTTTTAATCACACTTCACAATTACAAAGAAATGTGCTTCATTTTTAATTTCCTAACTGCTGATATATTTTGAAATATGTGTTTAGTTATTTACAGGTAATTCAGTTTTGTCGCCTGTTACAATAAATGACATCCCACAGCATTTCCTTTTACATTGCGTGTAACTCAACAAGATTGACACCCATTTCACTTTAAAAACTCCTCTCACTTTGCAGTCATAAAAAAGAATAGTAAACACCAATCCCATGTTTTAAGAATAAGCAGCAAATTGTCAAAAAACATAGCCTGCCTTTTGCCTTATACAATCTTGTCACACCAAAAATTGACTGGATCCACTAGGGGGCCGCAAATCACATTGAGGACAAACTGTTGAACCTCCATGATGTGAAGTCTAGTTCCTGTTCTTCATGACAGTGTTTTGTCCTTTTTTGGAGGAGTATGGGATGTGGTTCAACAAGGTCACAATGCATTTACCTTTAATAATCCTTGGTATTATTGCTTAGGAAATCCATACATAATGCACTCGATCTTGGAATCATTAAATAAATGAATTTATTCATTTGTAATTTATAGATGCAAAGTTGTTTATTTTTTTATTAGTACAGGACAAAAAAAGCAAATAGATACATCTGTCAAATACAATAGCTTCTAAATAAATACGGGTTCTATACCCACATTTACTATAGAAGAACTGTATATATTTGGAGAGAATTAAGTTTCAACCTTATTGTTTTTTTGTTTCCCTTTCAGAAATTCCTCAATTATTTCAATGGATGTTTACCACTGGACATACTAAAGAGAGATATTGAGATCAATTTTAAGTCTATAAAAACAGCACTGGTGGCAGATGAAGGATCTAATCAGGAACCTATTTTGTCTGGGTATTGCCTTGACTGGTAAGATGGCTAATTTTCTCTTGTTGAATAACTTATTTTCCTATATCAAAGCCTGGGTGAACTTTTAAGCATGCATATGTTTAGGTCTCGCGACCTATCGATGTGCGCAAGCGCATCGAGCGGAGCGAGAATTCAAGTGGCGAAAACATCGTCAAACTAAGGGCTTTCAGCCCCGCGGTTTTCATGAAGTTCACGTGAACAAGCACGCGCATTCAGGGGCAGCCCAGCACATCAAAGGGCTTCTCCTCCCCTAATTACCAAGCCCGCCCCTTCAGTTTCCCAAGCCCGCCCCCATCCTCCACGCATCTCCTTTCACCATGCCTGCACTCTATACAGCCCAGCACATAAAAGGGCTTCTCCTCCCCTAGGGCTTCTCCTCCCCTAATTATTCATGGCCAGCCGCAGGCCGGCCGTACTCTCAGTTTCCCTTGCCTTGCATGCAGTGAGAGGAAACAACCCCCCAAGACCCACAGCTGGCCGTGTACAAGACGCCACCCTTTTCAGACATGCAATTTTGCACGGTGCCTTCCACCGCCTGCATTGTCGTCCTGACCCAAGTGAACTCCCATGTCTAGAAACCGCTATTCTTTTCCCTGGGCCACAGTTGACAACAAACCTTGTGTCGGCCCCCTGACTTTTCTCTAGCGCCTTGAAAATTACTAAGTGAGGAAACAACCCCCCAAGACCCACAGCTGGCCGTGTACAAGACGCCACCCTTTTCAGACATGCAATTTTGCGCGGTGCCTTCCACCGCCTGCATTGTCGTCCTGACCCAAGTGATCTCCCATGTCTAGAAACCGCTATTCTTTTCCCTGGGCCACAGTTGACAACAAACCTTCTGTCGGCCCCCTGACTTTTCTCCAGCGCCTTGAAAATTACTAAGTGCAGCGGAGAGAGCACTAGCGCCGCCAGTGACCATGAAGGATGCTTTTCCTGGACACCGGAATGAGCCATGGCAAACAGTCTGAGGAAGACTCACGCCGCACTGTAGAGGAGGTATCGGTTATTGAACCATGGACTGCTGAAAAGTGCCTGCAATTCTGACCGCAGCAGCATAGGCCCCTCCCCAGCTCTGAGCACTTAATCACTCGAACGGATGGTGGCCGCTGAAGAAAGCAGCTTCATGAAAAGGAAATTAAAATCAGGCCATAATGCACAGAATTAAAAAAGATCAAACTACGCAACTACTTAAAAATGAGGACGATCAAATGTAGGGTGCTAGTAAAATCCGAATCACAGCCTTAAACGTGACTTTTAGTCTGCTCTCCCAATGAATTTCCACTGTTTAACTTCGTCATGGGGGGGGGTGTTTAATATCGCCACATCAAAGGCATCAATCACCCTCCCACAGGCTTCCCCAGCGCTGCCCCGCCCCCTGCTTCACGGCCAGGCCATCTGTTCCCAGCAGCAGCACTTCTCCTGCGCCAGGCCACATCAAAGGCTCTGTGCCACTTTCACCCCTTACAGCACCACTTTCAGACACGCAACGCCACTCAAACCCACGCAAGCCCACTATCACCCACGCAACACCACACTCACCCAAGCAACGCCACTCACCCAAGCAACACCACTCACACACGCAACGCAACTCATCCACGCAAAGCAACTCATCCACTCAACCCCACTCATCCACGCAACGCCACTCATCCACGCAACGCCACTCATCCACGCAACCCCACTCATCCACGCAACCCCACTCATCCACGCAACGCCACTCATCCACGCAACGCCACTCATCCACGCAACGCCACTCACACATGCAACGCCACTCACCCACGCAACACCACTCACACATGCAAAGCCACTCATCCACGCAACGCCACTCATCCACGCAACCCCACTCATCCACGCAACCCCACTCATCCACGCAACGCCACTAATCCATGTAACGCCACTCACACATGCAATGCCACTCACCCACGCAACGCCACTCACCCACGCAACACCACTCACACATGCAACGCCACTCTCCACGCAACGCCACTCATCCACGCAACGCCACTCACACATGCAACGCAACTCACCCACGCAACCCCACTCATCCATGCAACGCCACTCACACATGCAACGCCACTCACACATGCAACGCCACTCACACATGCAACGCCACTCACACATGGAACGCCACTCACCCACGCAACGCCACTCATCCACGCAACGCCACTCATCCACGCAACGCCACTCATCCACGCAACGCCACTCACACATGCAACGCCACTCACCCACGCAACACCACTCACACATGCAACTCCACTCACCCATGCAACGCCACTCACTCACTCACTCACGCAAAGCCACTCACACCCACGCAGTGCCACTTTCACCCACACAGCACCACTTTCAGACACGCAACACCACTCACACCCACGCAAGCCCACTATCACCCACGCAACGCCACTCACACCCACGCAGTGCCACTTTCACCCACACTGTATAGTGCACAATAGGTGTCGCAGTAGGAAAGTTGGAGCTATTGCTTTTGTAAATGACAAAGCCCTTTATGTTTTTAAAATGAAAACAAAAATAAAAGGCATTGTTATTTGCAATTGTAATAGCTCAAACTTTCCTACTGCGAGACCTATTGGCAACGCCAGTACTTGTTTTATAAGACACTCACTAACACATACAGATATCTCCTAGCTGGAGATATACACAATGCACAGAATACTTTTCAATAGAAACAGGTAAGTAGCACAGAATACACAGTGGTCCCCAGAGGAGACCAAACATATACTAAAATAGTGGTATGCGAACCACGACTCAAGTCATGACAATAGTCCGAGGACGTAGAAGTGCCGGGAAACCAAGGGATCAAGTCAAGGTGAGTTTCAAAAAGCCCTACGTAGGTCGTGTGCGGTGTAGGAACACGACTGCGTTCTCCTTACAAAACAATGTATAAGTTGCGGTTGCAATTTTAAAGAAAGAGGACCCTTCCAGGTGGACACTGAAGAAACCCAGTGGAAAACCAGAGGTTGGAGAGTCACCCCGCCCGTGAATATCTTAGGAACCAGGATACATGTACCAGTGAAGCCGGCTGCATAAGTGTGAGGTGGTGTCGGAAACCATTGTCTAACTCAATGGGAGACTTCAGAAAGATGCCACTGCTTGAGAAGGTAAAATTGTCTGGTGGAACCCAAAGATAGATTCAAGATGTGAAGAACCTGCAAGCAGAGGAGACAGTGCCTATGCCACTCAGGAGTGACCAGGAGGCATGGAAGACAAATGCCCACCAATGGATGTTGCAGGAGAGTTGACAGTGACATTGAATCTGCAGCTTTGTGGAGGAGGCGACGCTGTGGAAGACCATGAGCCGTACATGTGCTGTCCCACATCGGATGCTGAGAATTGAGGGGGTCGATGTCCGGCAGGAGCACCAACAAGCCTTGGCAACTGCAACCAACAAAAGAGTAGAAGAAGGTGCAATTTCGGGACCAGCAAGGTTCAGGAGACTCGCCACATTCAGGGAAGTCAGGGCAGGCCCTGAGCAATCAGGGGATCCTAAAAGAATGCAAATGTGACCCTCGACAGGACCCACAGGCCGGAGGCACTGGAGTCACAAGAGGACCTCGAGCAGCTACCAAAGAAGCAGGCCCACGGTGCAAGCAATGCTGTGTGGTCGAAGATTCTAATCACTGGAGATTGGGGCTTCTTGGAGCCCAAAGATCTTGGTGGAAGGAATCCAACAAGCCTTTGCAACTGCAGGTCGATGCAGTGCACAGCGGTTCGGTTCCTGCGGCTCCGACGGGAAGCATCCATTACAACGCAGTCATTACAACAACCTACCTTTACAATGGAACTGTTACAACGCAACTGCCTTTACATCGCATGCCATTACAATGCATGTCATTACAACGCATGCTATTACAACACATACCATTTCAACGCATGCCATTAAAACGCATTATAAGGTAATTAATGGAGATTTTTTTAGTATCAGGGTGGGTATGGGTTTTGGGGTACATGGGAGTGGTAATTTTTAGCCCTACACTGTCCAACACTTTCCCTACGGTTGCACTCACTGGAGTGGGAATAGTAATTTTTTCCCCTACACTACCCAACACTTAGTAATTTTCACCCGTAAACTTTCCAACACTTACTCTATAATTGCACTCACTGAAGTGGGAATAGTAATTTTTACCCTGTTAACGGGTTTGGAGGGAAGGACACAACACGTCGTTGAATTATGTAAGGCTTTATTACATTTTAGAAAGAGCGTCTATTTTTTTTGTTTCTTGATGCCAGGATGTATGTACAGGCCTCTTTTTCTTCTCTTTCACTTTGGAGTCTTCGGACCGTCTCACTCTTCTCTGCCTCTCGTCTTCCTACTCCTTTGATATAAGGCTCGGATGCAGGAGAGAGAAATGGTCAGTGCTAAGTTCAGATACGATCCCAAAGGGGGGGGTATGTGTGAAGGGACACCTCCCAGCGAGTGACGGTGCTACAGTCAAGAGGGGTGTGAGTGAAGGGTAGGGGGTCGTGCCATATCCAGGGCTCAGTGGATGGGACAGAACTCGGGTTTTCACTTCTTTCCGAAGTACGTCCATCAAAGGGTCTGCTATTTCTGCAAACTGGGGAATAAACCTCCTATAATATCCGATTAGACCCAGGATGGCTCTCAGTTCTGGTTTGGTGGTAGGGAATGGTGTCTCAGTAATGGCTCTAACTTTTTCCGCCTGAGGGGCTATGAGACCATCACCAAGGACGTAGCCCAGGTATTTCACCTTTCTGCACCCAACTCGAGATTTCTTTGCGTTCACATGCAGTCCCGCGTTTTGTAGGGCCTTCAGGATCTTCTGTAGAATTTGGAGGTGGGTGTTCTAGTCGGAGCTGAATACCACAACGTCATTGCGGTAGGCTGATGAAAAGTCATAGTAATCTCTCAATACGGTATTCATCAGCCTCTGAAATGTCGCTGGGGCGCTGTGTAGTCCAAACGGGAGCACTGTAAATTCATAGAGACCGTCCGGGGTGGAGAAGGCTGTCTTCTTTCGGTCTTCTTCGTGTAATGGCACTTGCCAGTATCATTTTGTCAAATCCAACGTAGTGATGTAATTGGTGTCACCCAACTTCTCAATCAACGCGTCGATGCGTGGAATGGGGTACACATCAAACAATGACATTTCGTTAAGCTTATGAAAGTCCATACTAAAAAGGGTACTGCCATCGGGCTTAGGGACCATCACGATGGGGGAAGACCATTCGCTTCTCGATGGTTGGATAACTTCTAACCGTAACATATCTTGCACCTCTTTTTGTGTAGCCTTTCTTCTGGCTGCCGGGATCCGATATGGCCTTTGTTTTATCACCCGCCCTAATGGGGTGTCGATTCGATGTTCTGCCAAGTAGGGTCTTCCCGGTTTGTCTGAGAGGATGGCAGCGAATGGGCAGATGGCTCTTTGGAGGGATTCTGTTTCCTCAGGTCTAAGTTCTCCGTTAATGTCGAATTGGTTGAGGGTGGTATTGTTCTCTCCTTGGTTTGGTATGGCAAGGTGAGTAGAGGAGGGTGGAGGACCTATCCATTTCTTAAGCAGGCTTATATGAAAGGTTTGAGTTCGCCTAGGCGTCATCTGTAACCTATAGGTGGTGTTTCCTATCACTTTGATTACCTTGTACTGTCCCCTCCATTCTGCTTGTAATTTTTTTGTAGATGAAGGCAATAACACCAAGGCCCAATCACCGAGGGACAAAGTTCTCCATCTCTTCCCCTTGTCTTTGGTGGTTTTGTGTCGTTTTTGTTTTTCTTCCAGGTTGTATATGCCAGATCGCAAAGTTTTCCTATTTTGGCTTTCAGTTGTCGAGTGTACTCCAACATGTCCCTGGTTTCTTGCATCTCTTCTTTTTCCCAGGCGTCCTTTGTTATCTATAGAAGGTTTCTGGGTTGCCGTCCATAAAGCAGCTCGAAGGATGAGCAGCCTAAGGAGCTTTGTACCTGTCTCCTGATGACATATAGGGCCAAAGGTAGCATTCAGTCCCAATCTTTCTCATTGGCAGACAACATTTTCTTTAGGGTGGTTTTCAAAGTGCCGTTGTACCATTCAACCAGCCCGTCAGTTTGTGGGTGGTACACCGAGGTTTTAATGTGTCGCAAATCCAGTAAATGGCAAACCTCTTTCATAATTCGGGAGACAAACGGGGTTCCTTGATCAGTTAAGATCTCTTTAGGAAACTCCACCCTTGAAAAAAGTTCCAGGAACTTCTCGGCGATGGCACGGCTAGTGGGCACCCTAAGAGGAAAAGCTTTGGGATAACGGGTGGCATAGTCTACTATCACTAAAACATAGGAGCGTCCCTTCTGGGTTTGGAGCAAGAGGCCAATCAAGTCCATCCCAACCCTCTCAAAGGGAGTACCTATGATGGGCAAAGGTTGTAGGGGGACGGCTGGGGGTCTATGTGTGTTTCTTCTCTGACATATCTCACAGGACTGACAATATCCCTTATCGTCTCTATATATTCCTGGCCAATAGAAATGTCTGAGAATGTTCTGTGTGGTTTTTCCTGCCCAAATATGTCCGGCAGTAAGGTGTGAGTCAGAAAAAAACAACAGTTGTTCTCGAAAGGACTATGGTAACAGGAGTTGCGGAGGGTCATTAGATGAGCCTTGTCTATATAACAATCGCTCTCGTATAAGGAACTTGGGATAGACATGGGTATCATTATCCAGGGGTGCATGGGCCTGTTCCCATGCATTAAACAAAGTGGCATTGTTTGCTTGGGCTAACCTGAAGCTTCTATCTTGTAACAAGGGCTCAGGAGTGGTTAGGGCTGACAAGCTGTTTTCTGGGGCCTTCCCTAATCCAGCCTTTTCGCCCTGTTCCCTCACTACCTTCATAAAGAGCTTTAGAAACTCAGGGTTATCTGTCCCTATTATTATTTTTTCAGGGAGGTTTTCCATTACCCTAACCCTCACTGTACAGTTTGCTCCCTTTTCAGGTGTTAGGGATATGATCGCTAGGGGATAGGACCTAACGTCCCTATGTTCACATCTAATGTGAACGTTAGTGTTCCTTATGATCTGATTTGATTGTACTAGGCACCCCTGGACCACTGACTGTCTGCATCCTGAATCTAGGAGGGCTTTCACTGGTCTCCCATTCACCCTGGCACTCCCATGAAAGGAGCTCCCCATTTATGCTGGATACATAATGCTCTTGTGTATATCCCACTTCTATTGGTTCTTCAGTCGTTTTTTTCCGGGGACACAGGCGAGCGATGTGTCCCACTCTCCACAGTCATAACATTGTGATCCCTTAAAGCTAGGCGGTTCAGGTTTCGATGCTTTAGGTTTCATCACATCTGGAGGGCTTTTCAGTCTTTTATCATATCTCCGGAGCCATGTCGATTTGGTTTTTCTAGCTCCCACATTGGAGTTTAAGGTTGTGCTCGGGAGTAGGTGACGGCCATATCAATAACCTGCTCTACTGTGAGGTGTGTATGTTGTCTCAGCTACCTCTGGGTATAAGGGAGGGCTTCTAAATATTCTTCTAGATAGATCTTATTCATAAGTTCCTCCTTAGTACTTGTTGCAGGGGTTAGCCATTTATCGGCAGCCATTTTCAGACGAAAGAAGAGTGTTTTAGGGTTTTCCCCAGGGGTCCCTCTTTCCTTTCAAAAACGCACCCTATAGGTTTCTGCGTTGAGGCCTAGGTGATCCAGGATTATGTTCTTGATATCCTGGTATGGGGTGTATCCTCCTGCGTTAGCAACCTGATAGGCGGCCTGCGCCTCGCCTGTTAATAAGGGCACTAGAAAATACAGCCACCTAACTATGGGCCACCCACATGCCCTCCCCACTCTCTCGAAATTTATGAGGAATCAACTGGGTTTGTATTTTTGTAGTAATATTCCGGAAGGGTGAGGCGTGGCACCAAGAGGTGGGATTGCCAGATGACCCTCGGTAAACAGTTTTTGCATACCTTCTATTTGGGCCGCCATCGTATTCTTAAGGTTATTGCGGTCAACCTGGGCTGACGTCATTTGACGTTCTACTGCCCATTCCAATTTTTCTTGGCCCTTCACCAGATGCTGAATTAGGGACTCCATCTTTGGTATACAGATGGGCTGACTCATGCCCACATTCTCCACCAGTGTTAACAGGTTTGCAAGGAAGGACACAACACGTCGATGAATTATGTAAGGCTTTATTAAATTTTGGAAAGAGCATCTATTGTTTTTGTTTCTTGATGCCAGGATGTATGTAGAGGCCTCTTTTTCTTCTCTTTCACTTTGGAGTCTTCGGACCGTCTCACTCTTCTCTGCCTCTCGTCTTCCTCCTCCTTTGATATAAGGTTCGGATGAAGGAGAGGGAAGCGGTCAGTGCTAAGTTCAGATACGAGCCCAAAGGTGGGGGGGGGTGGTATGTGTGAAGGGACACCTCCCAGCGAGTGACGGTGCTACAGTCAAGAGGGGTGTGAGTGAAGGGTCGGGGGTCGTGCAGTATCCAGGGCTCAGTGTGCCCTACGCGTCCAATGCTTAAGGCCTCCCTACCCAGCCCAGGAACCTCTTTCGTACCTGGCTTAACCACGCTCCGCCTGGAGCGTGGCGGGGTAAACCGTGGTCTCTACTTTCCCGCGGTGCCTCCGTCTGCTTCGGGGTCTCGGCTTCTTCTGGGGCACCTGACACACCTTCTCTCCGGTCTTCGGCTGGCGTATTTTTCTCTCGGTGTTCCGCGTCTAGCTTCCGCACATCGGTGAAGAGACACACCTCCTTCCTGGAATCCCCTGTGTTTGTTGGGGTTGGCGGTGTTGCGTCACGTCTGGGGGTGAGATTGGTCTCTGATGTCTCCCAGTTAAAGGAACAGAAGGTAAAATCACCCTGGCTCTCTTCCTCGTAAGCTGTCCTTCAGCCGTCCTCTTCCCCTGCACCCTCGGCCCTGCGACATACCCCTACACAATCCAACACTTACCCTACTGTTGCCCTAAAAGTATTATGCATTGTAATGGAATTCATTGTAATTGTAGTTTTAAAAAATGTGTTGTAATGGCATGTGTTGTAAAATCATGCAATGTAATGGTAGTTGCGATGTAAAGAATGCATTGTAAAAGCATGCGTTGTAATTGGATGCATTCATATATTCACTCCGACCAAAGATACTGGCTTCAAACTTGGTGAGAGGAGAGGGCAGGCCTTGAGGGATATGGCGAACCACCACCTGTGTTGCTGAGCCTTTCGGAGTCCGTAGGAGCCCAGGATCAGCAGAACGGTCAGTTTAGTTGCAGTACCTGCAGATGCATGGAAGTGACTCTTTCACTTCAAGGGAGATTCCTTCAGGTGTCTTGGATGTCCACCAGCCCTGGACGGGTCCCTTTATGGAGCAAAGGCACGGACATAGCTGCAGATGAGCAGGACAAAGAGATCAGGAGCAGCAGGAGTCTTCCCAGTTGCAGCCTTGACGCCCAGAGCATAGTCCAGCAAAGTCCAGAGTGCCCAGAGGGTCAAAGTTGAAGTGGTGTCTGAATTGTATTGTGTCCCACAACGAATCTAGGGATCCACCCACAAGTAAGCCCTTAAATACCCTAAGGAAAGGGTTGGGATGATACAGGGGTCCCTCCCTAAGGAGGGTCTGGACAAGTGGGAGGATAATCGCCTGTCCTTTGTCCAGTTAAGCGCCAGAGTGGAAGCCAATGGCTCCCTGAACTGGTTTGAGCTGGATTATGCATGGAGGGCACCAAATGGACCCCGCATGTAGACGATGTGGCACTGGCAAGCGCTCCCACCCTGTCTTGGAGGTAGTCACACTTCCCTGTGACAGGATGCCTATTGTTCTGCCTTCCCCTGCTCAAGCTTGGCTCAGCAGCAGGATGGCGGAATCGTGTCTCTGGTCGTCAGCAGCCATGTTATGCTGTCCTGTTCTAGAAGACTGGTACCAGGAGCACTGAGGGCCTAACAGAGAGCCTTTACAGTGCTTTGAATCATACCTCCCGCACTGTTACAGTGTGGGGGTAAGATTCCAACATGTTTGATACCAAACTCGTCAGGGTTCTTTAGAGCCAGTTTCGAGATGGTCATCGCATAATGATGTGGTGCCCCTCTATATGTGATATGGCTGTCTCACTTACAGTCCAGGGGAATAGACTCTGAAGACTGTAGGGGTATGTATCCTGCTCATGCAGGGCCACCCTCACACTTAAAAACAAGCACACTGCCTTCAGGATTGAAAAGGCCTGCTGTAGGGGTGACTTATAGGTTTTAAGTGAAGTGACCTTAGATATAGGGAAACCTATTTCTTTCGTACGTGGTGCTAGCACCAGCTTACACAGGCTCCAATGGTGGTCCTGTAGAGATAGCTTGAACGGTTTCCCATAGGTGGCTTAAAATATGCGTCAGCCTATGGGGGACCTCTGTTGTATCTATGCCCTGGGTACCTTAGTACCGTATACAGGGGACTGATAAGGAAACCCCAGTATCCAATTTGGGATGTACCTAGGTACTTACCATAACCATTAAGGGGAAAAGCAGAGAGACTGGGGTCCTGATTAGCAGCATCCCAGTCAGATTAGTCATAAACAGCCTTACATCAAGCAAAAAGTGGGGGTAACCATAGAAGCAGATCCTACTTTCCTACAATATGATATTTGTGAAGAGCTGCTTATCAAAGGGCCAGGTCATGAGTCCCTTCCTGAAGTGGGTCAGCAAGGGTGAGGTGATAAGTGTTCCAGGACTTGGCGGCGAGGAGGGAGAAGGAGCGTCCTCCGGAGCGGCAGCGGTGAATGCATGGTAACTAGGCAAGGGTGAGATGAATGGAGCGGAAGTTCCTGGCAGGTAGGTGGGAATTCAGGCAGTGGTTCATGTAAGTGGGTCCTTGTCATGGAGGGCTTTGTAGGCGTGGGTCAGGAGCTTGAATTGGCATATTTTCTGACTGTGGAGGTCTTTCAGGTGCTGGGTTACTGGCTGATTTTGTTTTAGAAGTGTCCAAACATGGTTGTTTATTTGTCTTTTCAGAAGGGTGTTGGTGGGAGCACTCCTCACTGATTAGTGCTCAGATGAGCGAGCATCCTTAGAGTAAGCTTTGTGAAAATAGTAAAGAGATAGCTGTTTCTATCTTTCAAGTTCTTGGCAGAAACTTGGGTGCATATTTTGAAGTCTTTGTTGGTTGTCTACTAAGAGTTTCTTCTTCCTACATACAATTAAATTGAATTATACTATTATATTAACACTGCTTATTTAAAGTGCAAAAAGTCTGTAAAAACTCTAGTATGAAACACTATACAAAAATATTATCTAGCAAAATGGGAAGCCTTCTAAAATAATATTCTGGTTACGTATATGCTTGCTCATTCTGTACTGTACATAATAGTTAAATGCTTCTATTCTAATCATAATTTAAACCATTTTTTGTTTAAATCTGTATATTGAATATTTTCAGCATTTGAGAATGTAGCATATACATTATTATCAACATCAGAATAACACAATTTCTATCATGCTGGAGTGACATACAGTTAAATTCAGAAGAGAGTGTGGTATACATTATCAGCCAATAGCATCTGTAGAATGTGTTGCATATGGACTATAAAAACGCTGCATGGTCGATAACTCACAAATTTAGATAAGAATGGGCCAACCAATAGTAATAAGAAGATTTAGTTAATTCTAATCAGAGGGGTGAAGAACAAAAATGAACATGAAACAGGGCTGCGCCCACCTAGTTAGCCAACATGCGTCTCTTTACAATACAGCATCAATTTGGATAAATAGAAGAGCAGGGTGGTGAACGGGCAGTGAGGAGCATACAATACATTTACCAATTAATGCACAGTCTTCAATGGTGTCTAATGATCGTCTGGGGGATTCAACCATGTGCAACAGTGCAGTTTGGAAATCACTCAGGATAGTGTCCCACCTGGCTGCCGGTGGATCCCTTTGTGTCTTTCCTGTGTAGGACAATACTAGGCACTTGAGCCAACTTGGTCTTGGATTGCTCCTGGGCAGCATGATGGTTTCCATTTACGGGTAATTAGGCACTTGTCTAGCAGGAGACCTAAATCGAGAAAACGGGTGATGGCCTTGTGTTTTCTGTCTCTGTGGTGTAGGCCTCATAGACAGACCTCCCACGTATGCAGGGCAGTGTGTCCTGCGCAATTTGTCAAATGCGAAGTAACACTCTGCTAGTACTGGCGAAGAGATGGACATGCCCACAGCATGTGCAGTAAATCTGCATCAGGCCGGCACCAGCGGGGGCAGGTGGCGTCTGTGCAATGCAAATAACAGTTTATATTGTTAGGAGTGAGGTAAGCTCTATGAAGGACGTAATACTGGATGAAGCGAAATCGGTCATTGCGTGGAACCCGAACAGGACACTCAAGTATAGCACTCCACTCCTTATCTGTGGATGGGCTGCCCAGGCCCGTCTCCCAGTGTTGGTGTGGTGGGGTGAGCATATCAGGTGCCTCCATGTACCCATTATGTGGAGATATTGGATAGTAAGGCGCATCTGGTGTTCCAGTAACATGTCCCCTCACCGGGTGCCCCGGCACCCTAATGAGAGAGTTATAGAGAAGGAATTGACAAGGAGGTAGACCGGCTTCCTCAATCAGAGACTTAAGAGAGATGAGAGCACCCTTGCAATACAGATCACTTAGTGTATATTGTCCTATCTCGTGCCAGGGGGCTATTTATGTCAATGAGGTGATCTGACCTCCCTTCAATGTGCCAAGCAAAGATAGTGCCAGGGCATATGGCTGAGTTGCCTTATTGAGAAAAGCCTCTGTTTGTAGCAACGGTAGGCTACTTGCAGGAGAGTGGTGCCAGGCATCGCCACCCTCAAACAAGGGTGAAACAAGTATAATATGTTAGTTAAGTCCCAGGCTGGGGAGGTAGTGGCATTGTCAGTAGATTGGAGGCCCGCCAGCCATCAGACCACCTACTAAAGCTGGTACAAACAGAGAACCAATGGCGGACTCCAAATGCAGCACTAGCCTCAGTGTTTTCCTCAAAATTTGATCTGAGTATCAATTGGTTGGGCAGTGTGCACAATCAGCTCCTGCACCCGCCGTTGAAGGATGCAACCCGCCAGGCCGGGAAACAGAACTGTGAAAACAATGGAGCGGTGCACTCCCTGGGTACTGTGATGTTAATAATGAAGCTTGATCAGTTCCTTCCTAGATGCCATCTATATTTAAACTAATCCATATACATAGAAACATACATCAGCCAACGCATTTCGTTCATAGAATGAACTTCGTCAGGGCAAATATCTGGGGTGAAAGCGTCACTTGTAGGTTATTATAATCCAGTGTACGTCACTCAGTAAGATCACCGAGGTGCAACGTAGACCTCCATGATAAGGGCCAAAGGTAGACAGCCTGAAATAAAGATCTCAATGTGCGGCAAATCTGGAAGTGAAGCTGGGTTGCCAAATAATATTGCTCAAATTTGGGAACCGCCAGTCCCCCCTTATCCATAGGTAAGTATAGCTTCTGCAGTGCCACCCTACAATGTGTGTTGTGCCAGATTAACTCCTTTGTCAGTTTCTCAAGAGACCAGAATAAGGACTTTGTGACATAAAGAGGGAGGTTGGTGAAGTAGTATAACAGAACAGGCAGCATCACCATTTTGGTAAGATGCGTCCCACCACAGATAGTGGCAGTGACTTACGAAAACCCATCTGTGCCCGCAACAAAGATACTGCATGTGTAAGGTTGCAGTCGAAAAGGTCAGCAGGTGTGTGGGAGATGCAGATGCCCAGATAGCGAATCATGGTAGGTTGCCAGGCCAGTCGAACCCCATTGAGGCAAAAGGCAGGGTCAGATGTTGTGCTGATAGGTGGAGAAAGGCATGATTTAGCCCAATTATCCTCAAGACTTAATAGTTCAGCAAACCGGTCAAATGTTAGGGCCACTTCAGCCCGGATAACATGTATATCCCAAAGAGATAGGAGCAGGTTGTCTGTGTACAGTGAGATCAAGTGTAGCCCATCACCCAGTGGTATCCCCCAATTCTGGCCGTGCGCATGAGGGGCTATAGTCAGGGAACAGAGCAGTGGAGACAGTGGGCAGCCCTGGCGAGTGCCCCTATGGATTGGAATAGGGTCAGAGATAAGGATACCTGTTTTCATTCTGGCAAGTGGCAGGTTATAAAGAAGTTTAACCATCCTAATATATCGATTCCCTTGGCCATAGCATGGCAGCACCTCGAATAAAAAGGCCCATTCCAGGGACTAGATAGCCTTCTTTAGATCCAGCTCCAGGCAGCCCGCCTGGGGGCAGGAATGTGGAGCATACTCCAGGATCCAAAAGTACCTCCGTAAACTGAGTGAGGTGTTATGGGCCGGGACAAACCTGTTCTGGTCTGGGTGTATTAATACTGGGACTAAGTTTGCCAGGCAGTCCGCAAGTACCTTGGCTAATATCTTGTAGTCCTTATTGAGGAGTGCCAATGGTCTGTATGAGCTTAGTTCGGTAGGGTCTCTGTCAGGCTTAGGGAGGGATATGAGCAGTGCCTCGTAGAGCATAGCAGGCATGCAAGAGGTCAGTAGGGTTTTATATAATGTCTGCAGGTGGGAGGCTAAACGTGGGACATATTCTTTGTAAAATATAATTGGGTGACCGTCTGGCCCAGGGGTCTTGCCGGTGACAAGCACACGAATGGCCTCCTGTATCTCAAAGAGCGTATTGGGGTTGTCCAGGTCTGCTGTCTGCTCTGGTGTGACTCAAGACATATCCATCTGGAACGAGCCAACCCCTCCCAGAGATGCTGATGTCACTGACTCGTATAGTGAAGTGTAGTGGCGTGTTAATATGTCTTACTGTGCATGTAGTAGGGCTCCAGTGGCAGCCTGCAGTTCTGTTATGGGGTGCCTCAGCTGTTCTAGGCAGATATGGCACGCCAGCAGTAACTCTGATTTATCAGCTTCAGCATGTGTTTTGCAGAGTGATCTTCATAGTTGAAACAATGCAGTTTCTCCAATAACGCAGTATGCTTTCACTGCTTGCGTACAAGGCAACCCCCGTGTGTAGGATCCAGCAATGCCTTAGTTTCATGGCTCAGCAGTTCACATTCAATCTGAGTAATATATTCTTGTCAAGCTGTCACTGCATGTTCAAGGTGTTCACCTAAGCATTGCTCTCTAATGGCCACTTTAAACGCGTCCCATTCAATCAGTCTGGACGTCGCTGAGTCAGCATTTATGTCAAAATAATTTGTTATGACGTTACTAAGGGAAGGGCAGAATGGGGGGTCCTACCGTGCTGCCGGTTGTAGCCTCTATCTAGGGATGGGGCAAGGCCCTGAGTCCCAATTCAACTGTAAGTGCTGGGTCTGTGGTCTGAGTGTGCGCGACCCAAGTAATCAATATGGGTTATGTATCCGAGTATTTCAGGAGTACCAACTAATCGGTCTATACCGGCATGAAGATCATGCTGGCATGAATAGAACCGTGGTGTCACATAAGTGCCATATGTCGGCCAATTGCCAGTGCCTAAGCCAGTCGGTCAGTGTCTGGGTATTGGACGTGGCATCCGTGCAAGAAAGAACGGGGATAAAAATCCAAATCGATCCTTAAAACACTGTTGAAGTCCCCTCCTATTAGCCAGATGATCCCACTCCAAAACGAGAGCACTCTGGAAATCTTGTTCATAAATGCCGCCTGGTTGGGGACATATCCCACCAATTAGGACACAGCAGCCATCCAACCAGCCGTTGATGAAAACATAAGAACCCTCCAGGTCAACAATAGTAGCATCTTCCATGAAGGGGATGCCAGCTATGACCCACACTAGGACACCGGGTCCATAAGTGAAGTAGTTTGTGGAATAAACCTGTCCACGCCAGCGCTGTTGCAGTTTCTCAACCTTTGTTCTTATTAAATGAGAATCTTGTAAAAATGCTATATGTGTAGAGTTCAAAACATAGGGTGCTACAAGGGACTTATTTCAAAAATGTTTTTTCTTGGTCAATGAGTGGTAACTCAATTTCACACTCTTAAGTATCCACAGGATATCGGATTTGTTTCGAACACAGCATAAATGTATGGAAGGTGAAGATAAAAACAGAGCGAAGAGAAGGGATGTTTGTTTTGAGTTAAATCTTTACTTAATAAAAATGACACGGGATATGAAAAACAAACTAATTCAAGCAAAGAAAGTCATGAACGTGTAGAGTGGCGGCTTAGGTAAGTGTAAACAACATATCAGCGAGAGGGAGTTTGCATACATGCACATTCCAGTTGAGGATTTTGGTGCAGCTCATAGCACTGAATGGTGATTATGTAGTGACCGGAAACCTCTATTGAGGCTAGGAGGAGCTCATCCGCCGTTTGAGAAGTCAACTTGGGTGTCAAGACAGGATCCGATCTGGAAGGCCAGGTTGTGGAAGAGTCGTCTTCACTCAAGGACCTAGCTGTCTCATAATCAGTCTGATTTTAGAACAGGATCACGCATCATTGCAGCCATCTATAGTGTGTGCCGCCTTTCTTGTATTACCTGCTCTAGGTGATGAAAGCATGGGTGTTGCATAGGGCCAGCTTCAGCGCTGCTAGCTTCCAGTGCAACAAAGTTTGTTGGCACCCCCCAATGACCACCTCCACCACTGGTTCCCTCACCACCACCCTTTAACAATCCCCTTCAAGTCTCCATAACCACTCTCTCTCAGATGCATTCAATTATTTTTATAGCGCCACTCATACCAGTGTAGGGTGTCAGAGCACTTTACATCACGCACACTATACAGAGACCAGCAATCATAAGTATGTAAATCAGTGTCATCCATACTGGTGGGCAGTATATTTTAAGAGTGCTTGGTCTGGAGAAGCCCAGCTGAGAGTTTAAAATGTAACACCATGGTTGAGGTTTTTCTTTAATAATAAGAACTGATTTCTACCCAAATTAACCCTTTTTGCAACATTGGGATAATGAAGGACTGGGGGAAAAATCATAACGCTCTAATCTATACCTTCCTGTTTGCATGCAGCTCTTTGGTGACAGTTAATAGCTCACTGTTCTATATTAGGATTGTAACTTAGACACTGCAAGAAACAAAAGGATCTCTTTGACAAAAGCAGTAACCTACTGACCTATTTACATTATATACACTTTGTGATCTGCATGGTACATATTCTTTGCAGCAGGCATATTACCTCTGCGTTACCTTTTGATGAGTCAAAACTTCAACTAGACAAAACCTTGATATTTCTCCAGGAAGAACATTAATCAGCAAAGTTATTTTGGCATTTTTATTGATTCCTGAAAAATGCTGGAGGCCAGAACGCGGCAGCAGGTGCTCTTAAAACCTTAATATACTTGCAAACACGGCGCCCCCACCTGAAGTTAATGATGGGTATGGGGGCAATGATCGCACCCCCCTAGAGCCGGCCCTGGTGTTGCACAGGAGCTTCAAATACGTGTGACTCAGGCCATGGTAGCAGTGCGTCCAATGGGCAGCAAGTAGTAGGTAGGGCCCGCTTGCACACACAGCAGTTCCCCTTTGTGCGGTGCAGCATGTGCAGCCCCAGTAGGAGACTGTCCTAGAGTCAGTTCTCCCGCTCCACAATTAACACTCTTTGACGTCCGGTCCACAGTAAGGCGGCGGCGTAATATGGCAAGTGCAACTCTGCAGGTCAGCCAGCTCCCCCTGTGAGATCCAGAGGCTATCAGCATATGTAGCAGGTGTTGCGTCTCTGTGTTTTAAGCACTGGCTTGGGTGTCCAATCATCTGTTGTGCAGCATCTCCCCCAAAGTCACCGGCAAAAGAGAAAATTCGAGAAGGGGGGGAGGGGTTGGTCCACCATCTCACCACATGTCCTTCAGGGCAGTAAATTCAAGACAGCCACTCTTAACGGCTAACAGGCCTTGCAGCGGCACAGTGTCCTACAGCAGGGAGGGTGCTCTGCATCGATATCAGCGGGCCCATACAGTTTAAGGCAGCAGTCAGAAAAGCAGGCGGGCTAAGTGCTTGCAGGTCCACAATGTAGCTAGGGGCCCGGTGCACAGTGTCCGGCGCCTTCACCTCTCCAAGCACTGTCAGGAGCGGCGCAGCATATGCAGCTCCTCCGGTTGCAGTAATGAGGTGCTGCTGAGGCGGAGGAGCATCGCCCCACTGCTCTTTGAGAAGAGAAAATAAAATGATAATAACATAGTTATTATGATTTTATTTTTCGCAGGTTCGGGGCTTGGTTAGGGCGGAGCTGGTGGCACAGAGGGAGGAGTGGTTTACACACTCCAAGTGTGCATGACTGGTTGGCCGGCCGTCTCCGGTCTGTCAAACAATCATTCACACTTTGCATGTTCCCCACTAGGCTGCATTACACAGCCTGGTGGGGAACATGCCCAGGCCCCCAGTCCCGATCTGAGCGCCGATCCACGACGCCCAGACCAATCACAAACCTGCATTGCAGCGTTGTGATTGGCTATGGGGAGCCTGGGTGCTTCCTGGTTCCGGGACTCACTGCCGTCCCCCTACCCTCATTCCCCGCCACCCGCTACTGAGAGTAAAGGGGAGAGAAGTGTGTCCGGGTGCCCTGACCCTCCGCTCAGTGTCTGGGCTCCTATGTTCAGTGGCTGTCAGCCCCGGCATCAGGCCCTAGCATCGGCAGCCATGAGTCATCTGTGCCATAGCCCGCGACCGACATCACCAACAGCGTCGACATCCCACAAACACCATCACCGTAGCTCCTCAAATTGCAGAGCTCGGTATATCCATGAGAAGGGACAATGGTAGCCGATTTGCCGTATAATAGGGGTTGTGATGTGGAGCTCCATTAAAGATAGTCAGCCATCTTGGCCTCACAAGCCACTCCCATCATAATTTGACACCAAGATTTTTATGCTGTCACTGAAACTACAAAATATCCTTTTTAATTTCATAAGAGTAAACACCCATTTTAATTGGAGTACTTTTATAATACGCGCTTAACTTTGACAAGGAGTTCAAACCATAAAATGTATGTGTACACAAGTATGAACATAAGATACAGTAATATTTGTATGTGGTAATCAAATAATAACCCTCTGTCTTGATTCTTTGTAGGATGCTTAATGTTACGCACACCGTCATCTCCACAGTGTCTTCGCTCCCCGAAGAGTTGACTGAAGAAATTGGGCCAGCTCTGTCTCACACCGTGGTGTTATGATGTCTCAGGGCACTGGCACAAAATGGCGTCTGCTGTCACACATCCAATGACTGTGAAAGGGAACAATGTGATCAAGTGCAAATTACAGACACAGAGAAACAACGTATATTACAGGGGCTTTTTAAACATAAATACAACTCCGACTTTTGGCAAGAATTCCTTGAATATTCTCTTAATGTAGCTACATGTAAACCTCTAGACCTCTAAAAAAAAAAACAGTACTTAACGGTTAAATAACACATTTTCTTTGGGGTGTGATTCCCAATATTTAACTGCTAAAACACATGGCAGATACAATACACTTCATGGTTTTGATGTAATAAACTTGTACTGCATGTGTTAACACCAGATTACATAAAAGTATTCATTTTTATAATTTAGTAGACACACAATAAACAAAGTTTCCACTTTTAGAGCTTGTTAAGGTATTCTTCTTGAAGATAGGTACCATTTTAGCTGTATCGGTGCAGAACACAATTTTGTTTTTAATGATACAGTGTTCTTTCAGATAATTTATCGCTAAGTCGAGGGCACTGGTGGCTCAATAGAACACTTATTTGGTCTTGAAAGGAAAAATCTCAGCAACAGCCTGATTCAGCCCCTAGGGAATAGTGACACTAGAATAACACCCACAAATTTACAAAAGGGCAACTCAGCCACAATGATGAATGTCCCTGTGGAAAGGGAAGCAGAGTTGGGGGGAGAGCCTAGCTGAGAAAAGCCCATAGGAAAATGAAAGACAGAGAAAAAAAAAGAAAAACCCTCTACAGCCGTGGCATCATTGAACTGTACAACCCCTTTATTCAGTGGCAGGGAGGTTTGTGACTAAAATCATCAACTAACTTTTATAATACATACAACAACTTAATGGTGTGAATGACAAAGACCTAAGGGATGTTAAGGGGAATGGCATCAAGGATAATCATTTTGAAGAGGAATTTGTACTTCAAGTATCATTGCCACTGATATCCTTGGCAAAGAAGAACATGATACTCTGTTCAATGAAATCAGGATAAATTGAAAACTTAGGCAAGTTAAGGATGTGTCTGAACTTGAGAGACCTAAATCAAGGAGTAGATCACCAACCCCTTCCTTCCTATAATCAAGATGTTTGGACTTTAAACCATGCCACTGTGTTCTCCACGTTTAGTCTCTCCTCTGCATATCATCAGTTTGTCTTGGAGGAGCGCACAAGGCCACTTACACCATTTATCACACCTGTAGGAGTATTTGGATTTTGCCGTATACCCCTTGGCCTGGTGTGGTCATCAGAAATGTCTTAGACTGTGAGGCATTTTTTGTTTGGAAACTTTAGAAAAATAGCATACTTCCAGAATGATATATTGGTGTATGGAAAGGAATGTCAAAAGCATGTTTCAGCTAAGAAATACATTCTATGCAAAAAGAACAATTGATGGACAGAATGCAGAACAATGTCATACGTTCACCCCCGTACAGAGATCTGGGCCTAAATCCGTTTTTTTTCTCCCCATGCCATTCCAGTTTAAACCCAGCCATATGCAAATCAGTCCTAAACCTGCGCCCAATGGGACCAGTCAACCCGAACTGCCAGGCCAGGTCCTCCCTGGACTGGAATCAAGCCTCCTAGGAGCGGTTTCAGAGTTTCACCCCTTATCAGCCATGATAGCTGGACTCCAGTGGCATGGAGAGCATGGGACCCACGTCTGGGCATACCCGTCCCGCTAGGGGTGACAAATGCAAAAAGAACAATTGACGGACGGAATGCAGAACAATGTCATACATTCCCCCCAGTACAGAGATCCGGACCTAAATCCATTGTTTTTTTGCTCCCCATGCCATTCCAGTTTGAACCCAGTCATATGCAAATCAGTCTTGACCCTGCGCCCAATGGGAACAGTCCAGGCCGACCTGCCAGACCAGGTCCTCCTTGTACTGGAAACAAGCATCTTAGGACAGGTTTCAGGGTTTCACCCCTCATCAGCCAGGATAGCTTGACTCCAGTGGCATGAGGAACACGGAACCCACATCTGGGCATACCCATCCTACTCGGGGTGACAAATGCAAATAGAACAACTGATGGACAGAATGCATAACAATGTCATACATTCACCCCAGTACAGAGATCTGGGCCTAAATCCATAGCTTTTTTGCTCCCCACGCCATTCCAGTTTGAACCCAGCTATATGCAAATTAGTCTTGACCCTGCACCCAATGGGAACAGTCCAGGCCTAACTGCCTTGCCAGGTCCTCCCTGGGCTGGAAACAAACATCCTAGGGGCTATCTCACAGGGAAAAGCCAGGACGGGTTCCCAATGCAAAAGCGCCGGGACACCCCGTTAGGGGTAGCCGTGCGCTATATAAGTACCGCAAACTTTAACTTTAACTATGACCGGTTTCGGGGTTTCACCCCTCATCAGCCAGGATAGCTTAACTCCAGTGGCATGCAGAGCTCGATACCCACATCTGGGCATACCCGTCCCACTTGGGATGACAAATGCAAAAAGACCAAATAATGAACAGATTATAAAACAGTGTCATACATTCACTCCAGTACAGATAGCAGGGCCTAAATCCATCGTTTTTTTGCTCCCCTTGCCATTCCTGTTTGAACCTAGTCATAAGCAAATCAGTCTTGACCCTGCACCCAATGGGAACAGTCCAGGCCGAACTGCCAGGCCAGGTCTTCCCTGGACTGGAAACAAGCATCCTAGGGTCGATTTCAAGGTTTCACCCCTCATCAGCCAGGATAGCTTGACTCCAGTGGTATGGAGAGCACGGGACCCACATCTGGGCATTCCCGTCCCGCTCGGGCTGACAAATGCAAAAAGGACAATTGATGGACAGAATGCAGAACAATGTCATACATTCACCCCAGTACAGAGATCTGGGCCTAAATCCATAGCTTTTTTGCACTCCATGCAATTGCAGTTTGAACCCAGCCATATGCAAATCGGTCTTGACCCTACACCCAATGGGAACAGTCCAGTCCCAACTGCCAGGCCAGGTCCTCCCTGGACCGGAAACAAGCATCCTAGGGCCAGAGTCGGGGTTTCACCCCTCAGCAGCCAGGATAGCTTGATTCCAGTGGCATGGAGAGCATGGGACCTACGTCTGGGCATACCCTTCCCACTCGGGTTGACAAATGCAAATAGAACAACTGATGGACAGAATGCATAACAATGTCATACATTCACCCCAGTACAGAGATCTGGGCCTAAATCCATAGCTTTTTTGCTCCCCATGCCATTCCAGTTTGAACCCAGCCATATGCAAATCAGTCTTGACCCTGCGCCCAATGAGAACAGTCCAGGCCTAACTGCCTTGCCAGGTCCTCCTTGGACTGGAAACAAGCATCCTAGGACCGTTTTCGGGGTTTCACCCCTCATCAGCCTGGATAGCTTGACTCCAGTGGCATGGAGAGCTTGGGACCCACATCTGGGCATACCCGTCCCACTTGGGGAGACAAATGCAAAAAGACCAAATGATGAACAGAATACAAAACAATGTCATACATTCACTCCAGTACATATAGCAGGGTCTAAATCCATCGTTTTTTTGCTCCCCATGCCATTCCAGTTTGAACCCAGCCATATGCAAATCAGTCTTGACCCTCCTCCCAAGGGGAACAGTCCAGCCCGAACTACCAGGCCAGGTCCTCCCTGGACCGGTTTTAGTTTGAGGATGCCTGTTTCCAGTCTAGGGAGGATCTGGTTTGGTAGTTCAGTCTGGACTGCTCCGATGAGGCACAGGGTCAAGACTGATTTGCAGATGGTTGGCTCTAAACTGGGGTGGCATGGTGAGCAAATAAACAATGGATTTAACCCAGATCTATTGAATGGGGAAGAATGTTTGATTTGCTCTGCATTCCGTCCATCATCTGTGTGTCTTTTGCTTTCTTGCCCTAAGTGTGCCGGGTATGCCCAGACGTGGGTCTCAGGCTTACTGTGCCACTGGATTCAAGCTAGCCTGGTTAATGAGGAGTGATGCCCTGAAACCGGTCCCAGGATGCGTGTTTCCGGTCCAGGGAGGACCTGGCTTGGCAGTTCGGTCTGGACTGTTCCCATGAAGTACATGGGTAAAATTGATTTGCATATGGCTGGGTCTAATCTGGGGTGGCATGATGAGAAAAAAATGATGTATTTAACCCAGTTCTATTGACTGGGGGAAAATGTTTGATTTGCTCTGCATTCTGTCCATCGTCTGTGTGTCTTTTAAGAAATAATTTCTAAGCATATTAAAGGTTAGTATCCTAACCTACTGATTAGGGAACAAATGAAAGCTGGGAGTTGATGGTGTGGACTATTTGGGCATCACATAAACAGGAATATAATTAAGCCAAATGAGTGTTAAGTGAGAGCTGTGGAAGACGCACCTATTCCTTCCACTACAGAACAAAAAAACTACTGAGTTCATTTCTGGGGTTTGCAGAATACTATTCAAAATCTGTTTTCCATATAGGACCAATGCATTGAGGAAGTTGCTGAAGAATGAAACCTTTAACTGGCATAAGGGTTGTGAGGATGAAATGTATGTATATGGTGTGTATGTATGTATGTATATAGTATATTTATAATGCAAACCTAGCAAAAAGGATCAGAGCTCTGTACAGGGTCAAAGACAAGTATAAAGTCAATCAGTAATAGGAGATGCAGCTGGGTTGTGGACGGTTAAGGCATTGTGATGTAGTGTTCTTTAAATAGGTGAGTTTGAAGGTTCTCCTCATTTGGAGCAGCGTTGGAGCAGCCCTGGTGGACATGGAGCTGCTGCTTTCTTTTTACTCTTCTCAGTCTCCAGTCTAATGTTGTTCTGGCTGCAGATGTGGTAAGAACCACCAGAGGTGGTGATTCTGTCTGCAGTGTAAGTGGGGGTGCTCATTGTGATGTCTCTGTAAACTATGCTGTTGGTTTTGAAGATAGTGTGAGGAGGCAAGTGGAGCCAATGGAGTTCCATCAGGCTCAGGGTGATGCAATAATATTTCTTTGGGACCTCTGTCAAACTGGCCATGGCATGAAGGATTCCATTGAAGATTGCCAGTGTGAAGTTTGAGAGGCCATGGAGCTGGGTGTTACCACCATCCATATGCAAGGTGTTAGAAATGAGGTTTCTGGTTGGCAAAGGTATACAACCACGCCACGTAGCACCCTCCACTGTAGTGAGGGTAAGCTAGCTACCAAACTAAGACAAACTGTGCTCACCCTCGTGTAGCTTGGCACAAAGCCTTCAGGCTGATCTAACTAAGCAATGTGTGAAATATTTATGCGACACAAACACACAGTAACACAATGAATACACAGACTCCATACAGGTTTATTAACATAGGTTATTGTATTAGAAACAAAGCAAGACCAAAACTACAAAAATAAAATGTATACTTTTCAATTTATCACATTAAATTCCCACTGCAATCACAGTGCTAAACACATCACGTTTTACAGTCATTAAGGTAAACCCTGTGCTACTAGCACGTACAGTTGTGTGCTTACTAAGAAGTATTACTTCCTTGCAGTGGCGGAGAAAAGTAGTGTGCACCAGAGGTTTGTTCTTATACGGTCCCCTTGGGACCGCGGATATTCAACAAAAAGCGAACCGCTCGCAAATGTGTAGGTCAGTGACTGGAACTTTGGGGGTCCGACTCCTCTGTAAAGTACTTTTCAATTGAGTTAGTGGTGGGCTTCATGAGCGGGCCCGCCAATAACTCAAGTCGTTAGCTGATCTGCGTCACAACAGAGTGCATGTCGACGGCTGACGAACCTCACTTCCTTAGACAAGCCCCTGGTCACCAGGGCAACGTGTCACAGTAGAGCCATACTGGAAATTGCTGCAGCCGCTGGGAGTGTGGCAGTGACTTAGATTGCCACAAGCACAATGGGAGCAACTTGATCCTCTTAGACAACACTGGGTTTAGAAAAGTGGAGCTTTGAGTCCTTGACAAAGGGGAAGCACTTGTCTTTGTACTAATTTTGGGGCTGCGATCGGCTCACAAGCTGCTCCGTGCTAAATCTCACTTGTCGGACTCACCAGTAACTGAGTCTCACAACAGTGGAAGGGAGTGAGGTCTTTGATGATCCTGTGACCTTCTGAACAGGGGGCAAGCCAGCAAGCCCTTTGAGGACACTTTTAGTTCAGCATAGCACAACGGTAGCAGGCAGCAGAAAAGCACAGCAAGGCAAGTCACAAAGATGCAGTCCCTCCTTCAGCTCAGCAAGCAGCAGGCTAACACAGCAGAGCAGTTAGCCAAGTGGCAGTCACTCCTGGCAGCAGAGCAGTCCTTTTGACAATGTGCAGATTGTAGAACCAGTGGTGTCTGTTTACAGGTCCAATGCAGTGTCTACTTAGCGGGGGTCAGAGACCCAGTACTTATACGCAAAAGTGCTTTTGATGTGGGGTGACTTCAAAAGAATTCTCTGAAGTGCACAGCTTCCCCATTCAGCCCAGTTCTGTTTTTCAGTCTAGAGATGGGGATAAATAATCCCTTTGTGTGGGCACAGGACACAGTGTTAGCTCCTTCCCTCCCTCATGCCAGGGAGACCCATCAGTATGCAGATGAATGCAGATGCAATTGAGTGTCTTATGTTGTGGCTGTCTGATTGGAATGCACAAATGTAGCTGTCACTCAGCCCAGCTCAGACCTATGTTGGAGACAGGCTGTCAGGCACACAGAGCAGTAACTACAGAGAAATGTCGTCTTTCTAAAAGGAATCAACAACACAAATGCCAGTACTGGAATTGACTTACCAATTTCTTAGTCAGCCCTATATGAATAAAACATAAAGGTCCGTTTCTTTCTAACGTCACTAGTTTGTTTATTTATTTACTTTACTAGTTGCTTTGACTTTTTGTTTCTGAAAAAGAACTTTTTTGTTTTTCAAGGTGCATATACAAAAATATACAATAAGAAAAAAATTACAATAAAATACTATCACTGTACATATTTATAACACATCCAACAAACATTGTTGACTAGTCCATTCATCCCACATTCACACAAAAACACATATAATATGGCCATTTGCCAAAACAAATTATATCAACGTACAGTATTAAGAAACCTGTTATCTATCCTAATGTGACTATGTTACATGAAAGTCTACAGTAAGAAATCAAATTCCTATTATCTTAACACAGTCCTTCTAGCCTTATTATTGGCTCAGGGCCAATTAAGGTCGACGCGTTTCGAACCCCCCCAATTATGGGGTTCTCCTCAGGACCAGAAAGTTCTGCAAAAAACCAAACAACAAAAAATGCCAGATTAAGTCACCTGTTGTATAGCACTACCTCTTTACATGACAATAGATAGCCACCAACCGGCTCACAAACCCTCCGCACAAACGGCACAATGCCGGGGCGGAACAGGGTCAAGAGCGTAAGGAAGCAGGTAAGTAGGTTGCCAAGCCCAGTACCCTGAAGCACATAACATAAGGCAAATTACGCTAGCAAAATAAATTTATAACAGCTATTAAAATCAGCTATAAAATCAGCAGCGAGACAAGCACACACCCGCAGCCTAAATGGCCGCGTTTGTCTACAGAAAGGTGCAGTTGTCGCGCTTTAAATAGAAGGAATTCTGTAGCCACTAGACCGCTAACCTGCAAGGTGGAGGGGCAGGGCGGAAGTGGTGTCAGGAGCAGGAAGTGGCGCTCGGCTGAACGACCCTCCGCACAAACGGCACAATGCCGGGGTGGAACGGGGTCAAGAGCGTAAGGAAGCAGGTAAGTAGGTTGCCAAGCCCAATACCCTGAAGCACATAACATAAGACAAATTGCGCTAGCAAAATACATTTATAACAGGCATAGTACAAATATTAAGTATAAGTGTATGCTATGTAATAAGAACAGAGAAACACTTACATTACTTCATCCATTACAGCTGTTGATGACACATGCTGAACAAGGGTTCCTTTGTGTATGTTAATGATTCACAGTTTTACTGTCCTCTAATGTGTACAGTGAAAAACCATTACAAATTGCTATGAATGCTGATTCATCAGGCTTGGTTATCCCTCTGTTGTAAGAAGCTGTCCACAGTGAAAAGCAAATGCAAAAAGAACAATTGATGGACAGAATGTTGAACAATGTCAAATATTCACCTCAGTACAAGAGATATGTCCTCAAATCCATCGTTTTTTTTACCTCAATGTGTTGGAAGGTAGGTTCATTCTGCATGTGTACCCCCACCTGTTGCCTGGTTTTTGGCTAGTCTGACTGGGATCCTGCTAATCAGGACCCCAGTCGATCTGCTTTCTCCCTAAATTGTTATGTTAGTACCTAGGTACAATCCCAGATTGGATACTGGGGTACCTTTATCAGTCCCTAGTATATGGTACCCAGGGAATGGGCACCCCAGAGGTCTCCCCTGGGTTGCAGCATGTATTATGCCACCCATGAGAGGCCATTCAAAATGTAACTAAAGGCCGGCCATTGCAGCCTGTGTAAGTTGGTGCATGCACCACTTACTAAAGATATAGGTTTACTATATCTAAGGGTCACTGCACTTAAAACCTATAAGTCACCATCATAGCCCGCCTTGACAATCCTGATGGCAGGGTGCTTGGTTCTAAGTGAGAAGGTGCCCCTGCATGAGCAGGACACCCCTGCAGCCTACTGAGTCCATTCTCCTGGGTTGTCAGTGAAGCAGCCATATACTAATATAGAGGGCATTACGTGACTTTGTGATGACCATCTCGAAAACGGCTGCACCAAACCCTATCATGTTTGGTGTCAAACATGTTGGAATCATACACCCACACAGTTACCAGTGTGGAAGGTATGATTCCACCCACCCGGAGAGTCCTCCATTAAGCTCTCAGTGTTCCCTGTACCAGCCTTCTCGACCCGGACAGCACAAAATTGTTGCTGCTGACCGAAGACACATTTCTACCCTCCTGCTACTGAGTCAAGCTCGAGCAGTGGAAGGTGGAACAATAGGCATCCTGTCACAAGGTGGTGTGATCACCTACCAGACAGGATATAGTGAATTAGGGCTGGGTGGGTGCGCTTGCCAGTGCCTGAAAGTCTGCATGAGGGGCACATTTGGGGCCCATGTGCACAGTCCAGTTCAAACCAGCTCTGGCGCAAAACTGGACAAAGGACATGGGAGGGACCTCCCCCCTGTCCAGACCCTTACCAGGGAGGGTCCCCTGAAACTTACTAACCCTTTTCTTAGGGTACATAAGGTCTTACCTGAGTGTAGGTTCCTAGATTCGTTGTGGACAAGATTCAGAACTGAAACCACTGCACTTCTACCGTCTGGGCACTCTGGACATCGCTGGACTTTGGGGCTGACTTTGTCTCCCTTTCAGACTGCTGCCTCGTCTGTGCCTGTGCACCATACAGGATCCATGCCAGGGGCGTAACACAGGCCCCCGCAGCCCCTGCAGTGCGGGGGCCCCGGCCCCACGTTCCAGGGACCAGGGCCCCCCTGGCCTCACTCGACTCAGCAGAAGCAGGCGGCTGCAAACTTTAATTAAACAGTGGCACTGCACACACGCCACGCACAGCCTCTATAAACATTAAATTACGGGGGGCGTAATGACACAGCCCCCCCCCCAAGGACCCCCTCACCCCCCTGCCCCCTCCCCCATCCAAGAGCCCCCTCACGTCTCTCTCTCTCGGCAGAAGATGACTGCAAACAGGCCGCCAGCCAGCACAACACGGACGGTGCCGGCCTGCCTCTATTTAACCAATTATAAGTATTAGGGGCGTATTAACACAGGCCCCCACAGGGGGCCCCCATGCTCCAGCCAGGGACCCCCTCACTCTGCATGCCTATAAACAGTGCGTGCACCAAAGGAGACGTGCCTCCACCTCGGCCTGCACGTGCCTTCAAATTAATTAAATAGTTGGCACGCCCGCACTGCGCAGGCAGGACTTCTAAAATCTTCACAACATGAACATAAATCATTTAAAATCGTTGTCCGTGCTGTGCTCGTGGGCGTGGAGGCGCGCAGTTGTGGTCTATGCATCTGCGCGCCGCGGTGCCGCAGTCTAAGGGTGGGGGCGGGGCTCGCCTCGTGACTAATGCGTCCGTGCAAATTTGGTTCATGTGCATTGATTGTAAAAGTGGCGTGACTTTAGAAGCCAGAACTTGAAGAAGGGTGCGGCCGCCGTGGTAAAGAGTACTACTAGCCCATGTTTGGCCCTGGTGGCTAGCCCCTCGCCCTGTCAGTCGCACCCTGTCTTCTGCTACCCAGTACCCGCCCCGCTCGCCTTCAATTTTGCAGGCCAGAGCCAGGCCTAAAGGTGAGCGAGTATGTCGTCGTGTCCTGCTCAAACTCGGAGTCGGATGGAGGAAGAATGATAATGAAGCCCGCATTGCACTCAGGACAGGGGCAGGGCAGGCATTGGTGGTATAGAGAGGGCCGAGGGCGGCGCAGATTGCAGAAGGGAGATGGATGGTCATGGTACCGTGGAACCGTTAAAGAAATATCGTAGCAGCACTGTCGGGCAGGGCTGGACTGGAGCCTGGATGTCGGTGAGAGATGGAGGGGAGGAGGATGGGTGGGGGCGGCGAACGAGTACTTGTCCGGTAGTAGTGCTGAGCCTCAGTGAAAGCAGTGGAGTAGGTGGGTGGACCTTGGAGGGGCGGCGGGCGGCCAGCTAAGCTTCGAAAGTGATTTCTTGTACAGAAGGGCCCCTGACCTTCCCTTGATGTCTTTTATTCTAGGAGCGGGAGAGGGTGAAAGGAGGAGAACAGGTGCACATGGGATGCTGTGACCCAGAGTAGTGAGGGGAGTCGTGGCGCTCTCTCTGTGAGACACCCACAGTTGCATTTGACGTTTTCAAAGAACCCCCTGAACCTGTGCGTCGATATGTACGGAATCGGATCAAACAGATGCACTGTTGCACGTTAGGACAAGTACTGGTGATGCAACGTAGTACTGGCCCTTGAGTTAACATTTACACTGAGAGAGAGGAGTGGAAACGTGTTATTTCTGTGATCAGTTAGTGCAAATTTCATCTATGCACAAGGGCCCTGGTAGTTGAATTGCACCACGAGTGTAGGAGTGCGGTGGTTAGTAGTTGACTGCTGCAGTACTTACAGCTATGCTCCTGTTTCCCCAGTATGTCCCGCCCCTTCCTTTCGCCCTGCCTTCTTCACCTCTTAGCTGATAGTACCCGAGGTGTACCTCACTCTTCAACACTTGCTCGCTCTCAGCGCACATCTAGTCCCAAGTCCATGACTCCTATATGTCTGGACCTGCCCGAGGCTCTTTGTACAGAGGTGTGTAAACCTCGCACCTCCCCCTTTTAGGCCTTTGTGCAAGAGCACCTCTGAAGTAAATCTTGTCCAATTAGACTTAGCTGCGAGCTATTGAAGATAACTTGGGCTTAAATCACGGCATGACATATGTTAAAGTCATTTACCAGCGCTGTCATTAATTCCAGGTTGGTACCATTTTAAAACGGAATCGTGTGCTACACATTTTTTAATGCGTGGTGGGTACCGTTTCAGAATTTGTTAAACAATTTTGTTCACTCAATATTATGCTATATGAGAAAAAATGTAGCCCAGTTTTTAGTATATAATTTTTGTATCCTACTGGAACTGAAATATCCAAACGTTAAAATGCTGCTTCATAACAAGACTGCAAGTCACAGAATGCAAATCAAAAATCTGGACTGAATGTGTTACTCGCCTATAATTTTGTATTCATTCAGTTGTGGTCCATTTATGAACATTTTATGCATGTATTGGCCTTTATACAGTAGAGACGGGGTAGGAGCTCATTTTAAAGTGTGACATGTGCCACAGCATGTTGGAGATTGGTGGCAGTAGTTCATTCATAGCTATGCTGAAACAAGCATTGGCAAAGATAATAGCCCTGGCATGACAAGCTGATATCATAGCTAGTTTTATATTTTTTTTATCAGAATTCTATGCCGGAAATATAAAGAGACATCCTGCCTAAATATGATGTATATTTTTAATAGAACATTCTTGCTGCTTCATAGCAGGCAGGTGGAATTAAACAGGTATAGAAACCCTCCTAATTTTAATACCTATCACAGGAAAATATGATTTTTGTTGGCACAAAGAGAAATGTACTATTGACTTTAAATTACTGCAACATGGAAGCACATAATGGTGGCTAAACATTCTAAAAGACAAAGAATAGAAACAAAATGCATTTGCAAAGTAACATATCGGTCCATCTGCCCTGTCTCTGGGTTTATGTTTTAAGTCCATGTGCACCTGATCAGGAAAAAGAAACACTCACAATACAAGAGAACCTGTGCCTCTCCTCCTCCTTCTTCCAACACCCTCCGCATGCTTTGCAAGATCTACAGATGGATCGCCATCGGAACCAGAAGGACGGTCACCCAGGCCCTCGTCACCAGCAGGCTGGACTACGACAACGTCCTCTAAATGGGAACCATGGCCAAACTCCAGAAGAGATTTCAATGCATACAGAACACCACCGCATGCCTCATTATCGACATCCACAGCCACATCACTGCTCACCTGATGGACCTGCACTGGCTCCCCATCAACAAGAGAATCACCTTAAAGCTCCTCACCCACGCTCACAAAGCACTCTATGACGCCGTACTAGCATACCTCAACAAACGACTGTCTACACCCCGAACCGCCAGCTTCGCTCCTCTGACCTCGCCCTCGCCACCGTTCTACGCATCCAACGAACAACCACCAGTGGCCGATCTTTCTCCCACCTCGCCGCTAAGACATGGAACACCCTCCCCATCCACCTGCGACAGACCAAGGACCTGCTGACCTTCAGGAGACTTCTCAAGACCTGGTTGTTCAAACAGTAGCAGCTCCCCCCACCCCCCTCAGCGCCTTGAGACCCTCATGGGTGAGTAGTGCGCTCTACAAATGATTGATAGATTGATGTGGGCACTCATGCTGGTGGGTGGAAACAAAATGTGAATGGTGGTTGAACAGACCAATGGAGAAAGAGGGCTGGCACCTGTTGCATCAGGTGCCTCATATGGCGCGTGGGCACCTGCACCTACACTGTGTAGAGTTCCCCCCGCCAAACATAACCCTTCAGCGGTCCTACAGATGCACCATGGGAGCGTGCAAGCTGGATAACCTTGTAAAACAACACGTGTGGGGCACGCTGAGTGAAACAATCCCAAGATAACACAGTTACTCTGTAACGTTCGCGCTAGGATTAAAAGCGCAGATAGAGCGATTTAAACATGAGAAGCGATGATTACGTCCGAATTAGCTGATGAGGATCCTGTATGTTCGCCATATAACCTGCACGCCCAGACACCCATAATCACTCATTATGATCACGTCTGCCGACTGGATTGTGTAAACAAACCTCTGTGCACTTATTTTGACGTGCACTCACACACAAGCCACTCCCTGTGTTTAAGGAGCAAGATTTATTTTAATTTTTTTAACATCTGTTTGTAAGAGGGTGACATTTTACATGCCATGCACATTCTGTCGGGTGGGGGGCATAGCCCATTTGTACGGCCATAAAGACTCCATAAAAAAGCCCAACGGACCATTCTCATGGCCCTCCGTGACTCCCATGTGAGATGCAGATTAGTGATTACTAATTGATGGACGGTGGTACTGGTAGGTGGTGGGCCAGGCCGCTGGGGGGCCCCCTCTTAGTGCTTTGCAGGGGGGCCCCCTGAAGTTTTGTTACGCCACTGATCCATGCAAGACCTGTGGAGCATCCAAGACACTTGAGGATAATCTCCCTTGGAGTGAAGAAGTCACTCCCCTGCATTCGCAGGCACCTCAACACTGCTGACCGGTCTACTAAGCCCGAGCTCCTGCTGACTCCAAAGGGTTCAACAACACAGGTAGTAATTATCCTCGGCTTCCGAGGCCCGAGCTGCCCTCTCACCAAGTTTGAGGACAGAATCCCTCATGGAGGCTGGATTAACCAAAAGCATGTGCACTGCTTACTTCTGAAAGTGCATATGCTTGTTGGCAACTTTGCAACAAGTGCATTGGGCTCCAAGTAGCTCCAACCTCCGGTAACTGATTCCACCAAGATCTTCAGCCACATTCCCTCATGGGCACCTTGGTCTGCTCTTATTGGTGAGCTGGTCGGGGTCCTCTCGCATCTTCTGTGCCTCCAGCCTATGGGCCCATTTGAGGGTCACCTTTGATTTCTTTGGGCTTCACTGATTGCTCGGTGCCTGCTCTGACTCCCCAGCTTGTGGTGAGTCTCCTGGGCGTTGCTGGTCCCAACGTGCACCTTCCTACATGAGTTGTATTTGCCAAGACTTGTTGGTGCATCCGCCGGACACCAACCCCTCAGCACTTGACATCCTCCCTGGAACAGCTCGTATCTGGTTCCTGGTTGTCCTCAGCATCACCTGGTACCCGGAGCTGCAGAGTCAAGGTCACCATCACCTCACCTGAAGCATCCGACATTGGAGGGCTGACGTCTTCCAAATCTCCTGGTCACTCCCGAGTGACATAGACGCTGTCCCTTCTGCTTTCAGGTACTCTTCACCAAGAATCCACGTTTGAATTCCAACGGACACTCTCTCCTCTTCCAGCAGCGGCACTTTCCTGAAATCCTCCATAGGGTTCTTCAGTGGTTCCCGACCTCACTTTACACCTATGCACCCAGCTTCCCTGGGATAGGTAACTTGGGTCCCACGGTATCCACAGGTAAGGTGGCTCTCCAACCTTTTGCCTTCCACGGGGTTTCTTCAGGGTCCCCTGGTAAGGGCCCTTAATCTTTAAAATTCAAATCGCGACTTGCAGATAGACTTGCACGGAGCACGTGGTTGTGTTCACACACTGCACACGTTCTCCGTGGGGTCTGAATCTACTCATCTTGGGTGGTTCCTTGGGGTCCCAGCAATTTTACATCCTCTCGACATTATCCTGACTCGAGTCGTGGGTCTTATACCACTTTTTTAGTATATGGTTTGGTCCCCCCCTGGACCCACTGTGAATTTGTGCTATTTACTGTATTTTGTTTCCTAACGTATTGTGTGCTTTGTGTCTATCTCCGCCTTGGAATATACTGTAACGCACTAGATAGTGTTATATAATAAATACATATTTTTATAAATACTTTGTGTGGTTCTTTTTCATTAATCTATACTATAAGATTGCATTCTGGTAAAACAAGCTCCTTTACACTCCTTCAAGACTAAGCCTGTAGGCTGCTTTCCACAGCTACCACTTGGATAGCTTTCTAAGGTTTTCGGAGACCTCTTAAATCACCATAACGGTTGTCTGGACTGGTGCAAGGTGCCCACTTACATTAGTAGACCCGCCACCCAACAACAGCGGCTCCCCCGGCTCCGGGCCGCTCTGAAGCTGAGCCCGGGCTCCCAGCACCCCAAGGGCCAGAGCAGCGCCGGAGGCTCCTCTCCACACCAGGGATTTATGGTTCTCCTGGACCTTTCAGGATCACCATGCAGCCCCCACCGAGAAAGGTGAGCCCTGGCCGTGCTCCCTGGCTGCCCCACGTCTGCAGCAGCCCCCACAATTCTGGGCCAGCAGAGAGGGCCGTGGCGGAGCAGCCCTCGGGGCACACACACAACTCCCCAAAACAAAGCAGCGGGCCGTGAAAACACCAGATGCAGGCAGCAGCCCTGCAGTCTCATTCGAATGAAAGAAACTACGGCAGCCAGCAAGACATGGTTCATTCTGGGGCGTCCCGTTCTCTAGACTGTTGCCCTGGAGCCTGTGTCAGTCTCCCTTCGAACTGGGAGAATGGATTGGACACTGTTGCCACCGCTGACCAGGTCCTGTGCTCACGGACGGCACAGCTGTGCTTCGGAGACCGCCTGCCCCCTTTTGACTGTCTGGCTCCTTTCCCCTTCTGGTTCTTCCTCCGTTGGTTCGGCTCCCTGGTTTTCTTTGGACTTGGCCCTCGTAACTTTTGGACTGGAACTCGTGTGCACCCTGCCATTTTGGGACCATCTCCTGTTGTCGCTCTTGTCCTAGGTCCGCCATTTTGCGAAACAGGCGATATTCTACTGCCCTCACTTGGTGCTGTGACTGCGTCCCCCCTCCAACCCCACTTAATGGAACTCTGCTCTCCTGTTTTTTTGGGTCTTGACCTGGGTGCATCTGGCCATGGTGAGATGGTTTCCATCGATGCCCACGATCTGGGTCTTTTTCTTTTTCTTTTTTTCTTTTTATTTCTCTTTTCACTCTGTAAATATGTGATATATACTTGTCCAAGCCTAATCGCTGGTAAAATGAAATTCTGAGAAAATCTATTCGTATATATATGTATATAGAGATAACTCTAACCCCTAGTATATGTAGTACACCTTTTACTCACTACCATTCCTATGTGATTCTTAGAGTTTATCCATTTGTATCTCTTCCTTGAGTGACTTTGCAACTTGTACATTTGCAATTTTTTCTGCTTGGATCTCTTCCTTGTGTGACTTTACAACTTGTACATTTGCAATTTTTTCTGTTTGTATCTTTTATGTAACTCATGTAATCCTAAGTCCTAATGTATCGCAACTGGTTCTTTTGTAAAGCACTCTGACACCTTCGGGTAATGTTTGCGCTATATAAAATCGCATTAAATAAAATAAATAAAAAATATACCAGGCCAGCTTCTCTCACCATGGCATCCCAGTTTAACCCCAGCCATATGCAAATCAGTCTTGAACCTGCTCCCCATTGGAACAGTCCAACCCGAAGTGCCTGGTGAGGTAATCTCTGAACCAAAAACAAACATCCAGGGACCAGTTTCGGGGTTCCAGCCCTCATCAGCCAGGCTAGCTTGCCTCCAGTGGCTTGGAGAGCACGGGACCCATGTCTGGGCATACGCGTCACACTTGAGGTGACAAATGCGAAAAGAAGAATTGATGGACAGAATGTTAAACAATGTCATACATTCACCCCACTACAGAGATCTGGGCATAAATCCATCGTTTTTTTGCTCCCTATGCCATTCCAGTTTAAACCCAGCCATAGGCAAATCAGTCTTCACCCTGATCCCCATAGGAGTGCTGTAGTGAGAAAAAGAATGATGGATTTAACCCAGATCTCTTGACTGAGGTTAATGTTTGGTTCATTGAGCATTCCTTCCATGATTTGTTGCTGCATCACTTTTCTCCCTTAGTGGGATGGGTATACCCAGACGTGGGTACCTTGCTTGCTGTGCCACTGGATTCAAGCTAGGCTGGCTGATATGGGGTGTTACTCAGAAACCGGGCCCAGGATGCTTGTTTGCAGTCTGGGGAGGACCCGGCTTGCCAGTTTGTGCTGCACTGTTACCATTAGGCTCAGGGTCAAGACTGATTTGCATATGGCTGTGTCCAAACAGGGGTGGCGTAGTGAGCAAAAGAATGATGGATTTAACCCAGACCTCTTGACTGGGGGTAAACGTTTGATTCATTCAGCATTCTGTCCATCATTTGTTGCTGCATTACTTTTCACCCTAGGTGGGATGGGTAAGCCCAGACGTGGGTCCCTTGCTCGCTGTGTCACCGGATTCAAGCTAGCCTGGGCTGATGAGGGGTGTTACACCTTAACCGGTCCCAGGATGCTTGTTTCTGCTCCAGGGATGTCCCGGCTTGGCACTTCGTGCTGAACTGTTCCCATGAGGCTCAGGGTCAAGACTGAATTGCATAGGACTAGGTCCAAACTGTGGTGGCGTAGTGAGAAAAAGAACGATGGATTTAACCCAGATCTCTTAAGTGGGGGTGAATGTTTGAAACATTTAGCATTCCAGTCTATCATGTGTTGCCGCAGCACTTTTCGCCCTAAGTGGGATAGGTATGCCCAGACGTGGATCCGTTGCTCGCTACGCCACTGGATTCAAGTTAGCCTGGCTGATTAGCGTTATTCCTCCAAAACCTGTCTGAGGATGCTTGTTTCATTTTCTAGGAAGACGTGGCTTGACAGTTCAGCCTGGACTGTTTCAATGAGACACAGGGTCAAGACTGATTTGCATTTGGCTGGGTCCAAACTGGGGTAGGGACTTAAACAAAAGAATAATGGATTTAACCCAGATCTCTTGACTGTGGGTGAGTGTTTGATTAATTCAGCATTCCGTCCAGGGAGGACCCGGCTTGGCAGTTTGGGCTGGTCTGTTCACATGAGGCACATGGTCATGACTGATTTGCATATGGCTGGGTTCAAACTGGGTTGGCGTAGTGAGCAAACGAACAATGGATTTCAACCATATCTCTTGACTCTTAAAGAATGTTTGATTCATTCAGTATTCCGTCCATCATTTATTACCGCAGCACTTTTTACCCTAAGTGAGATGGGTATGCCCAGACGTGGGTCCCTTTCTCTGTGGCACTGGATTCAAGCTAGCTTGGCTGATGAGGGGTGTTACCCTCAAACCGGTACCAGGATGCTTGTTTCTGGTACAGGGAGGACCCGGCTTGGTAGTTCGGACTGGCCATGAGGCACAGGGTCAAAACTGATTTGCATATGGCTGAGTCCAAATTGGGGTGGTGTAGTGAGAAGAAGAATGATGGATTTAACCCAGATCTCTTGACTCAGAGGTGAATGTTTGATTCTTTCCACATTCGTCCATCATTTGCTGATGCAGCCCTTTTCACCCTACGTGGGGTGGGTATGCCCAGACGTGGGTCCTTTGCTCGCTGTGCCACCAGATTCAAGCTAGCCTGGCTGATGAGTGGTGTTATCTCAAAACAGGTCCCAGGATTCTTATTTTCATTCCAGGGAGGACCCAGCTTGACAGTTTGCGCTGGACTGTTTCCATGAGTCACAGGGTCAAGACTGATTTGCATATGGCAGAATCCAAACTTGGGTGTTGTAGAAAGCAAAAGAACAATTGATTTAACCCAGATCTCTTAACTGTGGGGGAATGTTTGATTCAATCAGCATTCCCGCCATCATTTGTTGCTGCAGCACTTTTTGCCCTAAATGTGATGAGTATGCCCAGACATGGGTCCCTTTGCTCGCTGTACCGCTGGATTCAAGCTAGCCTGGCTGATGAGGAGTCTTAACCCAAAACTTGCCCATGGATTCTTGTTTTCCAGTCCAGGGAGGACCCAGTTTGGCAGTTCAGGCTAGAATGTTCCCATGAGGTACAGGGTCAAGACTCATTTGCTTATGGCTGGGTCTAAACTGGGGTGCCTTAGTGAGCAAAATTATGATGGATTTAACCCCGATCTCTTAACTGGGTTGAATGTCTGATTCATTCAGCACTCAGTCCATCATTTTTTGCCGCAGCACTTTTCACCCTAAGTGGGATGGGTATGACGAGATGTGGGTGTTACTCTGAAACCGGTCTCACAATGTTTGTTTCCGGTCCAGGGAGGACCTGGTTTGCCATTTCGAGCTGTACTGTTCTCATGAGGTACAGTGTGAAGACTGATTTGAATACGTCTAGGTCCAAATTGGGGTGGTGTCGTGAGCAGAAGAATGATGGATTTAACCTAGATCTCTTGACTGGGGGGTGAATGTTTGATTCATTCCACATTCATCCATCATCTGCTGCTGCAGCACTTTTCACTCTAAGTGGGATGGGTATGCCAAGACGCGGGTCCCTTGCTCGCTGTGCAACTGGATTCAAGCAAGCCTGACTGTTGAGTGATATTACCTCAAACCTGGTCCGATGATGCTTGTTTCCGTTCCAGGGAGGACCTGGCTTGACAGTTCGAGCTGGACTGTTTCCATGAGGCACAGTGTCAAGAATTATTTGCATATGGCTGGGTCTAAACTGGGATGGGGTAGTGAGCAAAAGAACAATTGATTTAACCCATATCTCTTGACAGTGGGTTAATGTTTGATTCATTCAGCATCCCGCCAATCATTTGTTGCCGCAGCACTTTATGCCCTAAGTGGGATGGGTAGCCCAGACATGGGTCCCTTTGTTAGCTGTGCTACTTGATTCAAGCTAGCCTGGCTGATGAGGAGCGTTACCCCGAAATCTGCCTCAGTATGCTTGTTTCCAGTCCAGGGAGGACCTGGCTTGGCAGTTGGACCTGGACTGTGCCCAATTAGGTACAGGGTCAAGACTCATTTGCATATGGCAGGGTCCAAACGGGGTTAGCATAATGAGCAAAAGAACAATAGATTTAACTCAGATCTGAGGTGGACGTTTGATTCATTCAGCATTCCGTCCATCATTTGTTGCTGCAGTACTTTTAACAGTAAGTGTGATGGGTATTCCCAGCTTTGGGTCCCTTGCTTGCTGTGCCACTTAATTCAAGTTAGCCTGGCTGATGAGGGATGTTACTCTGAAACCAGTCCCAGGATGTTTGCTTCTGGTCCACAGAGGCCCTGGCTAGGTGGTTCAGGCTAGACTGTTCCCATGAGGCAGAGGGTCAAGACTGATTTGCATATGGCTCAGTCCTAACTGGAGTAGCGTAGTAAGCAAATGAGAAATGGATTTTACCCATTTCTCTTGACTAGGGTGAATATTTGATTCATTCAGTCAATATTTATTGTTGCAGCATGTTTTATCCTAAGTGGGATGGGTATGCCCAGACATGGGTTCCTTGCTCGATGTACCTCTGTATTCACGTTAGCCTGGCTGATGAAGGTTATTACCCTGAAACCAGTTCGAGGATGCTTGTTTCCAGTCCAGGGAGGACCCGGCTTTGCAGTTTGGGCTGAATTGTTCCCATGAGACCCAGGGTCAATACTGATTTGCGTATGGCTGGGTCCAGACTGGTGTGGAGTAGTGAACAAAAGAACGATGGATTTCACCCAGATCTCTTGACTGGGGATGAATATTGGATTCATTCAGCATTCCGTCCATCATTTGTTGCAGCAGCACTTTTCGCCCTGAGTGGGAAGGGTATGCCCAGACATGGGTCCTTTGCTTGCTGTGCCACTACATTCAAGCTAGCCTGGTTGATGTGGGATGGTACGCTGAAACCGGGTGCTTGCATCCGGTCCAGGGGCGACCCGGCTTGGTAGTTTGGGCTGGACTGTTCTCATGAGGCACAGGGTCAAAACTGTTATATATATAGCTGGTTCCACACTGGGGTGGTGTAGTGAGCAAAACAACAATGGCTTTAACCTACATTTCTTGACTTGAATGTTTGATTCATTCAGTGTTCCATCCATCATTTGTTGCCATACCGCTTTTCACTCTAAGTGAGATGGGTATGCCCAGAAGTGGGTCACTTGCTCGCTCTGCCACTGAATTAAAGCTAGCCTGGCTGATGTGGGGTGTTACCCCGAAACTGGACACAGAATGCTTGTTTCAAGGTCCAGGGAGGACCCGGCTTGGCCATACGGGCTGGACTGTTCCTTTGAGGCACCAGGTCAAGACTGATTGGCATATAGCTGGATCCAAACTTGAGTGGTGCAGCATGGATTTAACCCCAATTTCTTGACTAGGGGTGAGTGTTTGATTCATTCAGCATTCCGTCCATCATTTATTGCCGGAGCACTTTTCGCCCTTAGTGGGATGGGTATGCCCAGACAATGGTCCCCTGTTTGCTGTTCCACCAGATTCAAGCTAGCTTGGCTGGTGAGTGGTTTTACCCTGAAACCGTTTCCAGGATGCTTGTTTCCAAGCCAGGGAGGACCCTGCTTGGCAGTTTGGGCTCGACTGTTCCTATGAAGCACAGGATCAAGACTGATTGGTATTTGGCTCGGTTCAAAGTGGTGAGCAAAAGAACAATGTATTTAACCCAGATCTCTTGATCGGGAGTGTATGTTTGATATATTCAGCATTCTGTCCATTATTTATTGCTGTAACACTTTTTGCTTTCAGTGGGATTAGTATGCCCAGGCCCTTGCTCGCTGTGCCACTGGATTCAAGTTAGCCTGGTTGATGATGGGTGTTACTCTGAGACAGTTTCTTGGAAGGCTGTTTCTGGTCCAAGGAGGACCTGGGTTGGTAGTTCTGGCTGGTCTGTTCCCATAAGGCACAAATTAAAGACTGAATTGCATATGTCTCAGTCCAAAGTGGGGTGGCTTATCAAGCAAAAAACCAATGGACTTAACCCATCTCTTGACTGGGGAGAACGTTTGATTCATTCAGCATTTTGTCAATCATTTGTTGCCGCAGTATTTTTTGCCTTAAGCAGGATGGGTATTTTTCAGATGTGGGTCCCTTGCTCGCTGTGACACTGGCTTTGAGGTAGTCTGGCTGAGGAGGGGTGTTATCCCGAAACTAGCCCCAGGAAGCTTGCTTCCAGTCCACGGACGGCCTGGCTTGACAGTTCTGGCTGGATTGTTCCCATGAGGCACAGGGTCAAGACTGATTTGCATAAGGCTGGATCCAAACTGGGGTGGCATAGTGAGCCAAAGCACAATGGATTTAACCCAGATATCGTGACTGGGCGTGAATGTTTGATTCCTTCAGGATTTTGTTCATCATTTGTTGCAGCAGCGCTTTTCACCCTATGAAGGATGGGTATGCTGGGACGTGCGTCCCTTGCTCGCTGTCTTGCTTGATTCAAGCTTGCCTGGCTGATGAGGGGTGTTAACCTGAAACTGGCAGCAGGATTCTTCTTTCCGGTTACAGAGAGGGCCTGGCTTGGCAGTTTGGGCTGGACTGTTCCCATGAGGCACAGGGTTAACTCTTATTGGTATATGACTGGTTCCAAACTTGGGTGGCGTTGTGAGCAAAATAATGATGGATTTAACCCAGATCTCTTGACTCAGGCTGAATGTTTGATTAATTTAGCATTCTGTCCATCATTTGTTACAGCTGCACTTTTCACTCAAACTGGGGTGGGTATGCTCAGAAGTGGGTCTCTTTGCTTGCTGTGTCACAGGATTCAAGCTAGCCTGGCTGATAAGGTGTTACCCTGATAAAAGCATCAGCATTCTTGTTTCCTGTTCAGGGAGGACTGTTCTCATGAGGCACAGCGTCAAGACTGATTTGCATATGGCTGGGTCCAAACTACAGTGGCATAGTGAGCAACAGACTCCTGGGTTTAACCCAGATCTCTTAAATGGGAGGGGGGGGGGGGAGTGTTTGATTCATTCAGCATTTCGTCCATCATTTGTTGCTGCAGCACTTTTTGCCATAACTGGGATGGGTAGGTCAAGACGTGGGTTCTTTTCTCGCTGTTTCTCTAAGTTCAAGCTTGCCTGGCTGATGAAGGGTGTTACCCTGAAACCGGTTCCAGGAAGCTTGTTTTCAGCCCAGGGAGGACCCGTCTTGCTCTTCAGGCTGGACTTTTCCCAAGAGGCACAGGGTGAAGACTGATTTGCATGTGGCTGGGTCCAAACTGGGGTGGCGTAGTAGGCAAAAAATGAAGGATTTATTCCACATTTCTTGATTGGGGGTTAATGTTTGATTCATTCAGCATTCTGTCCATCATTTGTTGCCGTAGAACTTTTTGCCCTATGTGTGATGGGTGTGCCCAGACGTGGGTTCTTTGCTCACTGTGCAACTGCATTCAAGCTAGCATAGTTGATGTGGGCTGTTACCCTGAAACTGGTCAAAGGGTGCTTGTTTCCGGTCCGGGGGGCTCCTAGCTTGGCAGTTCGAGCTGGACTGTTCCCATAAGGCACAGGCTCAAGACTGATTTGCATATGGCTGGATCCAAACTGAGGTGGCATAGTGAGCAAAATATCAATGGACTTAAGCCAGATTTCTTGGCTTGGGGTGAATGTTTGATTCATTCAACATTCTGTCCATCATTTGTTGCTGCAGAACCTTTTACTCTAAGTGGGATGGGTTATGCCCAGCCATGAGTCTCTTGCTCACTTTGCACTGCATTCAAGCTAGCCTAGCTGATGAGGGGTGTTATTCCGAAACAGGTCGCAGGATGCTTGTTTCTGGTCCAGGGTGGACCCTGGTTGGTAGCTAGGGCTGGTTTGTATCAATGAGGGACAGAGTCAAGACTGATTTGAATATGGATGGGTACAAACTGGGGTGTTGTAGTCAGCAAAACAGCTATTGATTTAAGTCATCTCTTGACTGGGGGTGTATGTTTGATTTCTTCAGCATTCCGTCCATCATTTGTTGCCACAGCACTTTTCGCTCTAAGTGGGATTGGTATGCCCAGGCGTAAGTCCCTTGCTTGCTGTACTACTGTATTCAAGTTAGCCTGGCTTGTGAGGTTGTGTTATCCCAAAATTAATCCCAGGATGCTGTTTCTGGTCCAGTTAGAACCCAGCTTGGTAATTTGGACTGGATTGTTCCTGTGAGGCATAGGGTCAAGAATTATTTACATATGACTGGGTCCAAACTGGGGTGGCAAAGGATTGATTTAACCCAGATCTCTTCACTAGGTTGAATGTTTGATTCATTTAGTATTCTGCCCATCATTTGTTGCTGCAGCACTTTTTGCTCTAAGTGGGATGGGTATGCCCAGACGTGGGTCCCTTGCTGGCTGTGAAACAGGATTCAAGCAAGCCTGGCAGATGACCAGTGTCATTCCATAACTGGTCCCAGTGCTTGTTTCCAGGCCAGTGGGGACCCAGCTTGGCAGTCCAGGCTGTACTGTTCCCATGAGGCACAGGGCAAAGACTGATTTGCATATGGTTGGGTCCAAACTGGGGTGGGGTAGGGGTAAAAGAACTATGGATTTAACCCAGATCTCTTGACTGAGGGTGAATGTTTGATTCTTTCAGCATTCCGTCCATTATTTTGTGCCGCAGCAGCTTTTGCCCTTAGTGGGGTGGGATTTCCCAAACGTGGGTCTCTTGCTCGCTGCCACTGGGTTCAAGCTAGCCTGGCTGATCATGGGTGTTACTATGAAACTGGTCCCAGGGTGCTTTTTTCAGGTCCATGAGGCTCCCAGTTTGGGCTTCACTGTTCTCATGAGGCACAGTGTCAAGACTGATTTGCACATGAGTCCAAATTGGAGTGGCATAGTACAAAAAAAAGAATGTATGATTTATTCAGTTTATCATTTGTTGCCAAAGCACTTTTAACCCTAAGTGGGATGAGTATGCCCAGACTTGGGTCCCTTGCCCGCTGTTCCAATGGATTCAAGCTAGCTTGGCTGTTGTGGGATGTTACCCTGAAACCGGTCCCACGATGTTTGTTTCCGGTCCAGAGAAAACCCGGCTTGGCAGTTCGGGCTGGACTATTCCCATGAGGTTCGAGAAAACACAAGAGAGAGTAAGGGATTGTGTCCACTTGTGATGGACGAGGAATACTCCTGTTCCCCTGAACTCAGATATTGTAAAACAAATGGAGGAGTATCACCCGATGTGTGGGCTGAAGGTTTTCCAAATAGGAATATTTATTCCTTATATAAAAACCCCTCACTCACCACCTAGTGGTGACATGCTTCATCATCGGGGTCCACCCTGGTGGCCTAGCGTCACCAAGATGTGCTTCGACACCTCTATTACAGTGAAGCAGGATGTGGGATGTGGGTGCAAAAAAGCGTGTTAAAAATTGTCCTGGTTTAACTTTGTAGAAGGTGAATTTTATTAAAAAGCAACTGGACAATGATAAAATAATAAAGGTGAGATACTGGAAGGGGAGTTAAGACCTACGTATCTCAATATGTGTTCATGGTGTATTGGTCAACATGTTTCAACCTTTAGGGAAGGTTCCCGGTATTCATCAGGACCAAAGGAGGTGGATGGTATGGGCCCCCTAAAAGACCCACCCTGTCCTAAATCCTTGAAAGACCAATGGTAAGATATACCAAAGGTGGGATGCTCTCAAAAATAAGGAGCATAGGTACAAAAAACTTGTGGGATTATCCCATTAAGCTTCGGCGGGCAAGGGGTAGGTGCTTCACGCGGTATAACGTATTAGTTTACTGGCGTGGCGAAAGGCCCATAACCTACGTCTACCATCCGCTGCAGATGGTAGACGTAGGTTATGGGCCTTTCACCACGCCAGTAAACTAATACGTTATACCGTGTGAAGCACCTACCCCTTGCCCGCCGAAGCTTAATGGGATAATCCCACAAGTTTTTTGTACCTATGCTCCTTATTTTTGAGAGCATCCCACCTTTGGTATATCTTACCATTGGTCTTTCAAGGATTTAGGACAGGGTGGGTCTTTTAGGGGGCCCATACCATCCATCTCCTTTGGTCCTGATGAATACCGGGAACCTTCCCTAAAGGTTGAAACATGTTGACCAATACACCATGAACACATATTGAGATACGTAGGTCGTAACTCCCCTTCCAGTATCTCACCTTTATTATTTTATCATTGTCCAGTTGCTTTTTAATAAAATTCACCTTCCACAAAGTTAAACCAGGACAATTTTTAACACGTTTTTTTGCACTCACATCCCACATCCTGCTCCACTGTAATACAGGTGTCAAAGCACACCCTGGCGACGCTAGGCCACCAGGGTAGACCCTGATGATGAAGCATGTCACCACTAGGTGGTGAGTGAGGGGTTTTTATATAAGGAATAAATATTCCTATTTGGAAAACCTTCAGCCCACACATCGGGTGATACTCCTCCATTTGTTTTACTATTCCCATGAGGCACAGTGTCAAGACTGATTTGCATATGCCTGGGTTGAAACTGGGATGGGGTAATGAGCAAAAGGACAATGGATTTTACCCAGATCTCTTGACTGGGTGTGAATGTTTGATTTATTCAGTTTTCCGTCCATCATTTGTTGCTACAGCACTTCTTGCCCTAAATGGGCTGGATATGCCCAGACGTCAGTCTCTTGCTCGCTGTGCCACTGGATTCAAGCTAAAGACAAGCTTGCCTGGTTGGTGAATGGTGTTAGGCATTAACCAGTCCCAGGGTGCTTGTTTCTGGTCTAGGAGGATCAGGGCTTGGCAGTTCAGGCTGGACTGATCCCATGAGGCACATGTTAAAGACTGATTTGCATATGACTTGTTCCAAACTGGGGTGTCATAGTGAGCAGAAGAACAATTGATTTATCCCACATTTCTTGACTGGGGGCGAATGTTTGATTCAGTCAGCAATCCGTCTATCATTTGTTACCACAGCACTTTTTGTCATAAGTGGGATGGGTATGTTCAGACGTAGGTCCCTTGCTTGCTGTGCCACTGGATTCAAGCTAGTATGCTAATGAAGGATGATACCCCCAAACCTGCTCCAGGATGCTTATTACCGGTCCAGGGAGGACCCGACTTGGAAGTTTGGGCTGGAGTTTTCTCGTGAGGCACAGGGTCAAGACTAATTTGCATATGGATGGGTCCAAACTGGGCTTGCAAAGTTAGCAAAAGAACAATGAATTTAAACCATCTTTTGACTGGGGGTGAATGTTTGATTCAATCAGCTTTCCGTCCATCATTCATTGCCACAGCACTTTTTGAGCTTACTGGGATGGGTATGTCTAGACATGGGTCCCTTGCTCGCTGTGCCACATGATTCAAGCTAGCAGGTCTGAAAAGGGTTGTTACCTTGAAACCAATCGCAGGATGCTTGTTTTCGGTCTAGGTAGGACCCGGCTTGGCAATTCAGGCTGGATTATTCCCATAAAGCATAGGGTCAAGACTGATTTACATATGGCTGGGTCCAAACTGTGGTGGCGTAGTGAGCAAAAGAATGATGAATTTAACCCAAATCTCTAGACTGAGGTGAATGTTTGATTCATTCAGCGTTCCATCCATCATTTGTTACAGCAGCACTTTTTGCCTTAAATGTGATGTAAATGCCCAGACATGGGTCTCTTGCTCGCTGTGCCACTGGTTTCAAGCTAGCCTGGCTGATGAGGGGAGTTACCCTGAAACCGGTCCCAGAATGCTTGTTTCTGGTCCAAGGAGGACCCGGGTGGCAGTTTGGGCTGTACTGTTCCCATGAGGCACAGGGTCAAGACTGATTTGTATACGGCTGGGTCCATACTGGGGTGGCGTAGCAAGCAAAAGAACTATGGATTTAACCCAGATTTCTGACTGGGGTGAATGTTTGATTCATTCATTATTCCGTTGTAGTTATTTTGTACCTAAGTGGGATGGGTATGCCCAGACGTGGGCCCTTTGATTGCTGTGCAACTGGTTTCAAGCTAGCTTGGCTGAAGAGGGGAATTACCCCGAAACAGGTCCCAGGGGGCTTGTTTCCGGTCAATGTGGGTTCCGGGTTGGCGGTTCGGACTAGACTGTTCCCAAGAGACACATGGTCAAGATTGATTTGCAAATGGCGAGTTCCAAACTGGGGTGGCATAGTGAGCAAAAGAACGATGGATTTCACCCTTATCTCTTGACTGAGGATGAATATTTGATTCATTCAGCATTCTGTTCATCATTTGTTGCAGCTGCACTTTTTGCCCTAAGTGGGATGGGTATGCCCAGACGTGGGTCCTTTGCTCGCTGTGCCACTTGATTCAAGCTAGTCTGGTTGATGAGGGTTTTTTCCCTTGAAACTGGTCCCGGGGTGCTAGCTTTCTGTACAGTGGGGTCCCGGCTCAGCAGTTCTGGCTAAACAGTTCCCAAGAGACACAGGGTCAAGATTGATTTGCATTTGGCAGGTTCCAAACTGGGGAGGCGTAGTGAGCAAAAAAACACGATGGATTTAACCCAGATCTCTTGCTTGGAGGTGAATGTTTGATTCATTCAGCGTTCAGTCCATCATATGTTGCTATAGCCCTTTTTGCACTCTGTGGGATTGTTATGCCTTGCTATGGGTCCCTTGCTCACTGTGACACTGGATTTTAGCTAGTCTGGCTGATGAGGGGTGTTACCCCAAAACCAGTCCCAGGATGCTTTTTCTGGTCGAGAGAGGATCTGGCTTGGCAGTTCCGGCTGGACTGATTTGCATATTGCTGGGTCTAAACTAGAGTGGCGTAATTAGGAAAAGAGCAAGATTTAACCCAGATCTCTTGACTGGGGGTGAATGTTTTATTCATTCAGCATTCCGTCCATCATTTGCTGCTGCAGCACTTTTCTCTTCAAAAGGGATGGGTATGCCCAGATGTGGGTCCCTTGCTCCTTGTGCCACTGTATTCAAACTAGCCTGGTTGACGAGGAATGTTACCCCGAAACCCGTTCCAGCATGCTTGTTTCCAGTCCAAGGAAAACTTGCCTTTGCAGTTCCAACCGGACTGTTCCCATATAACACAAGGTCAAGATTGATTTGCATATGATTAGGCCCAAACTGGGGTGGTGTAGTGAGCAAAAGAATGATGGGTTTAACGCAGATCTCTTGACTGGGGGTCAATGTTTGATTCATTCAGCATTCCATCAATCCTATGTTCCTGTAGCACTTTTTGCCCTAAGCGGTATGTGTATGCCCAGACGCAGGTCTCTTACTCGCTGTGCCACTCGATTCAAGCTAGCCTGGCTGATGAGGGGTGTTACCCCGAAACCTGTCTCGGAATGCTTGTTTCCAATCCAGGAAAGAACAGGCTCGGCAGTTCCGACTGGACTGTTCCCATGAGGCATAGGGTGAAGGCTGATTTGCATATGGCTGGGTCCAAACTGGGGTGGTGTAGTGAGCAAAAGTACAATGGATTTAACCCATATGTCTTGATTGGTGGTGAATGTTTTATTCATTCAGCATTCTATTCATGATTTGTTGCCACAGCACTTTTCACTTTAAGTGGGATGGGTATTCCCAGACGTGGGTCCCTTGCTTTCTGCACCAGTGGATTCAAGCTAGCCTGGTTGATGAGGGGTTTTACCCTTAATCTGGTCCAGGATGCTTGTTTCTGGTCCAGAGAGGACCTGGATTGGCAATTTGGACTGGTCTGTTCCCATGAGGGACAGGGTCGACACTGATTTGCATATGGCAGGGTCCAAACTGGGGTGACATAATGAGCAAACAAATGATGGATTTAACCCAGTTGTCCTGACTGGGGTGAATCTTTGATTCATTCAGCATTCTGTCCATAATTTGTTGCATTAGCACAATGAATAGCAGGCAATGCATCAGCAGTGGAGGTAGTAGTAGGTGGCAGTGGGAATGCAGCATTCAGCCTGTTTAAGGGAGTATTATATGATGGGCATAGAATGCCATAGATATATGTAGCCAAATCACTGTCACTTTCTCTATGTGCTGAAATTGTTGTATTGGAGTAAGCAGACTTGAAACATTTAAGGCATTGTTGCGCTAGAATGATATAAGTTACACATATCTCAGGTATATGGTTGTGACAGTTATAGCAGTGGCACATACCTGGTAGGGTTACAGAGATGTTTTGTGATACCTGTCCTGGTTGTGGCCTCCACAGCAGCGATGGCCATGCTGCAGCTGTCACCTTCGATGCAGCAAACATGGGAACTTTAGAGAGAAAAAGTAGGAAGTGTCTACATCAATATTTTCAGTCTTAGATATGTGAGGGATGGCAGGTTTTATGGAATGGCATGGGTAGGTTATTTTCAGATGTGTGAAGGGGTAGATGGCGGCTGTTTTTGGGCAGTTTGACATGATTTGGGAGTTAAGAGCAAAGGTCTGATGTTAGGATTGGCGGGAATAGGCAGACAATTCAGCAGGCAGGGTGCATAATGGAGAGCACATGCTCATTAAGAGGGAGGGTGAGATGGAGGCGTGATCCTGATTGGTCACCTCTATCTTGGCATAATTGTGCTTCACCCAACTCCTTTCTACCTGCTATTCCTATTTGATGTGCCTGCAGTACAGATCCCCATCCCATCTCCAAACCATTCTCCCTGTTGGTGATTTCTCAGGTCCACTGAGGTTGTGCGGACACAGAGGGGCAAATTTACAAGCCACTATCGCCACAGGAACTTGACGTTCCTGTGGCGTTATGTGCTTCACCGTATTTACAAGACAGCGTTAAGCCACTTAACGTGGCTTAACGCTACCTTGTAAATAAGGCACCCTTTCACGCTGCACCTAGCATGAAAGGGGAGGGCAATGGGTGTTGCAGTAGGCATTCCACCGCAACACCCATTGATTTTGATGCTGCTCCCTATTTACAAGGGCAGCGTAAATAGGAGACAGAACCAAAATTAAGACCAGAGAAATGTTGGGGGCTTTTTTCCAAGCCCCTATAGGCACCACAATGTCACTTTCAGTGATGCTGTGTTAGAGAAAGGGGCTTCGCCTTACTTAAAAGGCAGCATTAAGCCATTTAACGTGGCTTAACACTGCCTTGTAAGTAAGGAACCCTTTCAATCAATCAATCAATCATAGACATTTATAGAGCTCTCTACTTACCCGGAGGGTCTCAAGGCGCTAGGGGGGGGGGGGGTGCTGCTACTGCCCGAACAGCCAGGTCTTGAGCTTCTTCCTGAAGGCGAGGTGGTCTTGAGTCAGGCGCAGGTCGGTCGGGAGGGAGTTCCAGGTCTTGGCGGCCAGGTAGGAGAAGGACCTTCCTCCTGTTGTCGTTCTTCGGATGCGGGGGACGGCGGCGAGGGCGTGACTGGCTGATCGGAGGTGTCGTTTGGGAGCGTAGAAGTTGATGCGGTTGTTGAGGTAGCTCGGGCCTTGATCGTGTAGGGCTTTGTGTGCGTGGGTGAGGAGACGGAAGGTGATTCTCTTGTTGACCGGGAGCCAGTGCAGGTTTCTTAGGTGTCCGGAGATGTGGCTGTGTCGTGGGATGTCGAGGATGAGTCTGGCTGAGGCGTTCTGGATCCGTTGGAGTCTCTTCTGGAGCTTGGTGGTGGTTCCGGCGTAGAGGGCGTTGCCGTAGTCCAGTCGGCTGGTTACGAGGGCCTGGGTGACAGTCTTCCTGGTCTCGGTGGGGATCCACCGGAAGATTTTCCGTAGCATGCGCAGGATGTTGAAGCACGACGAGGAGACTGCGTTGACTTGCTTGGTCATGGAGAGGGAGGAGTCCAGGATGAAGCCCAGGTTGCGTGCGTGGTCTGTCGGTTTGGGTGCAGTTCCCAGGGCGGGGGGCCACCAGGAGTCGTCCCAGGCGGAGGGCGAGGATCCCAGGATGAGGACTTCCGTCTTGTCCGAGTTCAGCTTCAGGCGGCTGGTCGACATCCACTCGGCTACTTCTTTCATTCCCTCGTGAAGGTTGGCTCTGGCGGCGGCGGGGTCGTTGGTAAGGGAGAGGATCAGCTGGGTATCGTCGGTGTAGGAGATGATGTTCAGGTTGTGTTGGCGTGCGATGGCCGCGAGGGGGCTCATGTAGACGTTGAAGAGGGTTGGGCTCAGCGAGGATCCTTGGGGTACGCCGCAGATGACTTCGGTGGCCTTTGATTTGTACGGTGGTAGGCGGACTCTCTGGGTTCTTCCGTCGAGGAAGGAGATGATCCATTCCAGTGCCTTCTCCTGGATTCCGACGTTGTAGAGGAGCTGCACTAGGGTGCGGCGGCAGACGGTGTCGAAGGCCGCGGAGAGGTCTAGGAGGATGAGGGCCGCTGTTTCTCCGTTATCCATCAGGGTTCGGATGTCATCGGTGGCAGCGATGAGGGCGGTCTCGGTGCTGTGGTTGGCTCGGAAGCCAGACTGTGAGGGGTCGAGGGATCCGTTCGTCTCAAGGAAGGCGGCCAGTTGCTTGTTGACGGTCTTCTCGATGACTTTGGCTGGAAACGGGAGGAGCGAGATGGGGCGGTAATTCTTGAGTTCGGTGGGGTCCGCTGTTGGTTTCTTGAGTAGAGCGCTGAGTTCGGCGTGCTTCCAGCTCTCAGGGAAGGTGGCGGTGTCGAATGAGGTGGTGATGATGTCCCGCAGGTGGGGTGCGATGACAGCGTCGGCCTTGTTGAAGACGTGGTGAGGGCAGGGGTCGGTCGGAGATCCGGAGTGGATGGAGTTCATCATGCGGACGGTGTCTTCGGTGCTGATAGGAGTCCAGGCGCGGAGGGTGGTGGTGGGGGGCGGTGGTTCGGTTGAGTCGGACGTGGCGTTCGTCGGTTGGGTGTTGAAGCTGTTGTGTATGTCCGCGATCTTGTTGTGGAAGTAGGAGGCGAGGGAGTTGCAGAGTTCTTGCGATGGGGTGATGTCGTTGTTTCCGGCTTTGGGGTTGGAGAGCTCTTTCACGATGTTGAAGAGTTCTTTGCAGTTGTGTGCGTTGTTGTCCAGTCGGTCCTTGAATGCAGTTTTCTTGGTGTCGCGGATCAGCTGGTGGTGCTTCCGGGTGGCAAGCTTGAGGGTGGTCATGTTGTCCGGTGTTGGCTCCCTTCTCCAGGCTTTCTCGAGGGCTCGGCAGTTCTTCTTGGAGCTCTTGAGTTCGTCGGTGAACCATGGGGCCTTCTTGCTGCCGGGTCTGCTGGGCGGGGTCTTCAGTGGGACGAGTTCGTCCGCGCAGTTGCTGATCCACTTCGTGAGGTTGTCGGCGGCCTGGCTGGGGTTCGCTGAGCTGGCGGGAGGGTGCTGGCTCAGGGAAGCGGCGAGCTGGTCGACTGTGATCTTGCTCCAGTTTCTGCGGGCGACCTGTTGCTGGTGGTGGTGGATCGTCGTTCTTCTGAAGGTGAAGTGGACGCAGCTGTGGTCCGTCCAGTGGAGTCCTGTGGCGTGGCTGAAGGTGATGTCTTTGCTGGATGAGAAGACGGCGTCGAGTGTGTGTCCGGCGAGGTGGGTGGGGGTGGTCACCAGCTGCTTGAGTCCGAGGTTGGCGAGGTTGTCGAGCAGGGTGGTGGTGTTGCTGTCGTTGTTGTTCTCCAGGTGGAAGTTGAGGTCCCCCAGGAGGATGTAGTCAGCGGAGGGGAGGGCATGCGGGCTGACGAAGTCGGCGATGTCCTCGCTGAATTGTGTGCGTGGTCCCGGGGGTCGGTAGATCAGGGTGCCTCTGAGGGTGGTCTTCGGGTCGGTGTGGATCTGGAAGTGTAGGTGTTCGGCGGTAGTCAGGATGTCGTCGGTGTAGGTCGTGATGCGGATGGTGTCCCTGTGGATGATGGCGATGCCTCCTCCCATCTGGTTGGCGGTGCGGTCCCTCCGGGTGATCTTGTAGCCCTCTGGGATGGCGATGTCGGGCGCTGAAGAGGCGTTCATCCAGGTCTCCGTGAGGAAGGCAACGTCAGGAGCTGTGGTGTCGATGAGGTTCCAGAGTTCGATGGCGTGTCTGTGGACTGAGCGGGTGTTGAGCAGGATGCACTTGAGGTGGTTGCTGCTGGTGTTCGTCTTGGCGGGTGCTGGTGCGAGGCAGGTCCGGATGCAGGTGAACTTGCAGGCGGTGCAGCAGAAGGGTCCGTGGGAGCGCCTCGGGGTGGCACAGTAGCATCCCGGGACTCGTCCGTCGTTGAGTGCGATGAGGGTGGCGGCGTCGTACGTCCGGCGGGTGGGCTGGGATCTGCGGGGGCCAGGCACTGGGCGCGGTCCAGGCACGGACGGGCGCAGACGGGCTTACCTTTGGCGCACCTTCGGCGCTCAGTCGGCGCTCCCGCTGCGCGCGTCCGCTGCGCGGTCGCTGAGGGGGCGTCATAAGAAGGGATCGGGGAGGGCGGGTCAGGCGGGAGGCGGGGAGCGCGTGGGCCTATCGGCAGGCGGGGGGCGGGGTCGCGTCAAAAACCGGCGCGAAAATCCAGGCGGCCGGCCCTGCGGCGGCTGGGGCGCCGGGCTGGAACGGCGATCGAGGCGGGCGGCCCTGCGGTGTTGAGGTGCCTGCAAATGCAGGGGAGTGATTCCTTCACTCCAAGGAGATTATCTTCAGTTGTCCTTGATGCTCCACAGGTCCTGCACCGATCTTGTATGGTGCACGGGCACAGACGATGCAGCAGACTGAGAGGGAGACGTAGTCAGGCCCAAACAAAGTCCAGAGTGTCCAGAAGATCGAAGTGCAGAGGTTTCTTGTTCCAAATCTTGTCCATTTCGAATATAGGGTCCTACAGCTAGGTAAGCCTTTAAGTACCCACGGGAGAGGGTTGGAAAGATTCTGGGGACCCTCCCAGGGGAGGGTCTAGACAATGGGGAGGTTACTCCCCTGTCCTTTGTCCAGTTTTGCGCCAGGGGGGGAGCCAACGGCTCCCAGGACTGGTTTAAACTGTACTATGCACACGGACACCAAATGTGCCCCTTATGCAGACTGTCAGTTGCTTGCAAGCGCACCCACCCAGCTCATATACACTAAATCCTGTCTGTGAGGTGGTTATATCTCCCTGTGCCAGGATGCCTATTGCCCTGCCTTCCCCTGCTAGAGCTTGGCTCAGAAGCAGGAGGGCAGAAATGTGTCTCTGGTCGGCAGCAAGCATTTTGTGTGGACTAGAAGGCATGTACCGGCAACACCAGGGATCCCACAAAGCTTGCTTCTGAGGAATGGAATCATACCTCCAACACCGGTTACCGATGTGGGGCATGATTCCAACATGTTTGACACCAAACACAATAGGGTTTGTTTCAGCTGTTTTATAGTTGGTCATCACACGGTCGCGTAATGCCCCTCCTATATATGGTATATGGCTCATTCACTGACAACCCGGGAGAATAGACTCTGCAGCTGCAGGGGTGTCCTGCTCATGCACGGGCACCCTCTCACGTAGAACCAAGCACCCTGTCCTCAGGATTGTAAAGACCTGCTATAGGGGTGACTTATAGGTTTTAAGTGCAGTAACCCTTAGATATAGTAAACCTATATCTTAAGTAAGTGGTGCATGCACCAACTTACACAGCTGCAATGGCAGGCATGTAGTTCTGTTTTGCATGGCCTCTCATGGGTAAAATAATACATGCTTCACCCCATGGGAGGCCTCTGGGGTACCTATGCCCTGGTTACATGTGTACCATATAGTAGTGACTGACAAGGGTACCCCAGTATCCAATCTGGGGTGTACCTAAGTACATAACACAACAGTTTAGGGAGAAAGCAGATAGACTGGGGTCCTGATTGGCAGGATTCCAGTCAGACTAGTCAAAAACAGCATCCAATTTAGAAAAAAGTGGTGGTAATCATAAGAAGCAGATCCTACTTTCCTACACATAACTTCCATGTACTTATTTATCTTTATATTTTTTACTTCTAATCCGTCATCTCCCATACACTACCCTATATCTCACCCTATACCTCTCTCAATATATCCTCTACCTCCCCTCTCTGATTAATCTCAAACCTCATTCCACTACTGTGATCCCAAAAGAACCCTTTCTAGACTCTTCCCTCCTCTACCTCTTCTTGCATCATCTTATACCCATTTTACTATTCAGATCTCCCAAAGAAGCCTTTCTTAATAAACCCTTCCCTCTGACTCTTCCCCCTCCACCTCCCCTTTACTCATCCCAAACCTCCTCCTACTGCTCCTATGAGCTCCAAAACAAAAACACTTTCTAGACCTTCCCTCTTCTATCCCCCCACTATCCTGTCAATCTAACTAACAGACGAACATCCACCTTTCAAATTCATTTCATATTTCCCTATACTAGCTCCCAACTAATTCTGTTTAAGTTCCGGAGTAGCGTGCTACCTGCCAAGGTTTTAGATTGCTATGTGGGACATTTTCATAATTTCAGTGTAATTTTGAGTGACATTCAGCAACTATGAGTGACACTTTCTCGCTAGCATAATAAAGAGATAAAAGGCACAGGAAACATATAAATATCAGAACTTACATCAACACCGTCCTCTAAAATTAGAATAAATGAGTGACACAGCTGTGCAGACAGACTAGTGACAGCTGAGTTTGGTATGCCCCTGATCTCTGTCTGACTCGGAGCACTGCAGGCATCAGGTCTCGGCCCTGTGTGCAGAAGGTCTCACACCGTCCAGCAGTTATTGAACTGCCGTTTTGGCAGCAGGCCTTACTGTCTGTGAATGATGGACTGCAGGTTCCTTCTGTGTGTGCAAGAGTCTGCAGCCGTGTGGTGCTGTGTGTATGCAGGAGGCTTGCGTCTGTGTGCATGGTATAGCTGTGTGCAGCAGACCTACTTAAACAGCATTCCTCAGGACTCATCTCTCAGACTCCGCAACATGCGACTGGATGTCTGTGTGTAGCAAGCTTCAGTCTACATACAGTACTCTCAGGCCTCAAACTCTGTGTGCAGCCCACCTCAAATTTGGCATCAACCCCATGGCTCAGACTCTGCGTGAACAAGACGCCTGCCTGACTGCTAGCTCCAGTTTTAGGCTTTCACTGCTCAGCAGGCCTCCAGCTATCTAGTGCAGCAGGCCTCGTGGGGTTTAAGTTTAGCATTCTTGTGAAGTTGTCTAGAAGTTACACATTTATCTTTGCCGTTTTCTATAGAGCGCACTGTTACAAGACCCTATGGGTATCAGTGCGCTTTATATAATCCCAGACACACACTTACTTTAAATTAATATGGAGCTGTATTTCACAGTACTTTTCAAACTGCACAAACAGCAACTCAATGCCAATGTAATCCAGTCCCGCTTCAGTATTTCCTGAATAAAAATTTCTTTAAATATTCACGGAACGCATTTTGTTCAAACTTAATTCAGGAAAGCATACCTCTTAAAACCATATCTTCAGCAGTGAGGGGAAGAGGTCTGCAGTTGACGCCGATCACGCTTTTCGTCTTTCTACTAATAACTTTTTTTATGGATGCAGCTCAGTAAGGACACTGCAGCTTCTGTGTTTACGTCGCGCACAGCCATGTTAGCACTTTTGTGTAAGCAAAGTGTGAAGCAACTCTTATTACTCTTATCACATTGAAATAATTTGGCACACCACGTTACCTTATTGACGAAAAGTCTAGCGTTGTTCCTCAGGACACATTTCATTTAAATTTCGTTGTCACTGGAACAGATATGGCATGAATCGGGAGCATGCATGTACCCAACTTGTGCAGGTGATTAAGTGAAGAAAGATGACCGGCATGGCTCGCCTCTGGGTTAGGACTGTTTCCCTCTGCAAGTGTTGCCACTGCAAGCGAAGGGGGTGGTGTTTTGGGGTGAGATCAATTTCAGCAGATAGCTGAGCGAGGCAGGCCGCGGAGGCCGGTGCAGGGGGGAAGGGGGTGAGGTGATTTTAATTTTAGCAGATAGCTGAGCGAGGCAGGGTGCAGAGGTCCGTGCAGGGAGGCAGCGCTAGTCTCAAGCACCATGCTGATGCTGCCGACGAATGTATGACGGTGCGCAGAGCACTGACTAATGACTCATTATAAGGAAGTACAGGACACAGTGACTGCCCGCCAGCTCGCCTCTGAATCCCTACTTCCTCAATCTGACCTCACTTCCTTCCAGGACGTGAGGTGAGGTCACAGACCCGCCGCGCCACAGCCACTAATCAAGCAAACATTGAGGGCAGGCCCCGCCCGGATGTCTCGGTATTGGATACAGCACTGCCTTGGCCCAGGGAGGTCAGGCGAGGTCAGTAAATCAGGCTATTAAGATACATTTGTAGCAGCTATGTGCACAAGATTATGTTACTGACTGAGCCTATGCTGGTGGCAGCACCTGGCCGGCAAGTCTGAGAGGGAGCAGCTGAGGCAGCGCAGGTCACAGGCGCACGCTCTAGCAGCCTGGCGGGGCCAATTACTTCAGCGCTGGTACAAGACTCAGTGGCATTAAAATACGTGACAACGCATTACAGTGCGGTGATGCGGAACACCACACTGAAATGCGTTAGAGTCACGCCTGATGCGTGATACTTGGCAGGCCTGCTGTCGAAACCGCCTCAACACCTAATCAGGGGTAGCAGGCGCTATATAATTACAATTACTTGGCAAGGCTGATACATAGGTGAAACCTATTGCATTTACCAATGCTTTTTTACACAGAAAGTGTGCGAACTGATTTTGATAGAATAATTTTAAAAATAACAAAGCACTGGAACTAGTTCCTTATGAACCCCGCCCACTTCGACCTCTGGCTTTAAAACGTCCTCCACCTTAAGACTATCTCGTGGCTTAACAGCTAAAGCAACTGTCCTTGAAGCTTGGGAACCAGGTTCGAATCTGGCGGGAGGCTCAAACAATTTGTGATTCTTGGCAATTCACTTCATCTCCCCATGCCTAAAAATGAATGTTTCCCTATAAATGAATGTTTCCAACTGGCTCGCTGCCTCCTGGTCGAGTTTGCGTTATATGAAACTGCACAATCTCTCTCTCTATATATATATACTTCGTGCTTAAACGCTACAATAAGCAGAAGGTAATGCTGTCTGGTGGCCATCTTGTAGGAGGCTTCAATTCACAAACAAAAGCGCACTTTTTAAAACAATGTTCTCAGCCGAACACCTGCGTTTGTGAAAGATAAAACAAGAAAGTTCAACGGAAACTCAACAAAAACATAAACTACAGCATAGCAATAACATCGGTATATTGTACAATATGTTTTCCGAATGAAGGAATCCTCCAAACGCAGACAGACATCTCTCACTTTATCTTCGCTGTTAGACTTCCTATGGTGGTTAGCAAAAACGTCTATTGTGGTGGCCGAAACGACAGTATTATTAGTCTCAACAAAGCTGTTAGATGTACATTAAACATGGGCGCTCAGTTTTCAATAAGCAAGTTCTGTTAATGCGTTTGAAACGTAAACCTACCAACCATTTTAGAATGGTAGGCTTCTTTACTGGAAACATCAAGCAAATTATCCTCTATGCTTTGCATACGTCTCCTATCCACAGTCCGTTTTCTGTGTTTACGAAAAGGTGGTGGAATCCGCAGCAGCATTCCGTGGTGATTTACAGTAGACTCCTGGGGCCCGGAGAGCAGAAACCGCAGGGCCAAGACATGCAGCCCCAGGTCCCGCACGCTCCGCCTCACTTGCCCAGCTACAAGTAAGCGCCAAGTCTGGCAGGGGGACGTGTGAAGGGGTGTCCCTGTTATTGTTATTGCGGGCGGAAACGCCCCCTTTGCATGCATCCTGCAGAATCAGTGCTCAGCAACATTAAATACTGCTTAAGATCTTCTGTGCCACCGCTGGGAATTCTCTGGAATTTTATCTATTGCAACTTTGAGCTTTAAATTATATTTTGCTATTTTATTCTAACGGTTTAATAATATTACACAATTGTTGGAACGTGTGCTGTTAAGTCGAGAATAATGTAATAAATGCTTCATATGCAGAAATGGATTGTGAGTGCTGTGATTTATTTAGAAACCATCCACCTTTTTAAAGTTTTATTGAAAGGTGTCTGCCTTTCTGTTACAATGTGGCAAACATCTTATCACTATTTAATTGGCAGTTTGTTTCTGTTTTAGGAATCATATGTATCTTTTTAAGCAACATATGCTAGTATAATTTTCAAAGCAGTTAATTTTTAAGACCTGTACATTTTTAACCCGCTTGTTGCTAACTGTATCCAGTAGAAACAGCTGTAACTAATTGGGCAGTTAGACTTTCTTCTAGGCATTCTTTCACAAATGGTGTAGTTTTTTTAATTAGCTGTTTTTATTATGCCCTTGAACCAATGATTATGACACCAATTTACAAAAAAACAATGTTAGCATGTCAAGGATTACATCAACGCGGAGAGAGGGTTAGACAACTTTGAAACATATGCTTGTCCAATAAATGTTTTTAATTCGAGAAATTACTGTATGGGACGTAAGTCAGCAGTCAGAAAAGGTGGTCCTTAAGTTGCGAAAGATGGAGAGAGTGGGGTCATTGTTCTTAAATTGGACAATAAAGAGTACCGGTCTGCAATGGCTGACTGGTAAAAGGCGTGTTTCTTTGCTGTAGATGTTATTTTTCGATGTACAAGGGGGGCAGCCGACCGCAGGGAGGTCCCCACCCCCGGGCTGATTGGGAGGGGCTAGTGGGGGGGGGGTTGCATCAGAGCGCCAGCCTTGGGCTGGTTTTGGGCTCCCTCGGTTCCTACTGGGGGAGCCCAGCTATATAATCCTCTGGCCCCTCCTCCCGGCCACCATTTTAGGTTGAATGACCTGGTGGCCGGGAGCTCATTAGTTAATTTAAAATTTTTGAATTTTGTGGGTTTTATTCGTAGTCATGGCTAGTGAGGATTACCGAGTTCTTGAGGCGATCCGCCTTCTCAGTGAGGCTGGACGCCTGGACCTTGTGTTAGGTGACGTGCCTGGAGCGGCGCGTCCTCGGCGGCAGGCCTCGGCGCGTGTTGCGGCGGTAGTCGCGGCGTGTGGTTCGCCGAAGAAGTCACGAAGGGAGGCGGTAAGTGAGAGGGGCCGCCCGCGCTCCAGAAGAGCGGCCCCTGGTACCGTGTCGCATGCGGGGGGGAGACGGGTGCGCCGCGCGAGGCGGGATTGGAGGAGGGTGTGGTGCCGGCTCCCCTGGTGTCTGTGGGGCTGCCGGTGAGGTCGCTTTCGGTCCCCGCTGCCAGAGGCAAGCGGGCCGGTAAGCGCGGAGGCAGGAAGCGCTCGGCTTCTGCCTCCGTGTCGCATGACGCAGAGCTATTGAGTGGGGAGCTGGCGGTTGATGCGCATGCGCGCGCTGGAATCCCCGGGCCTCGCGCTGGCGGTGAGGGTGTTTTGCCGGCTGTTGGGCCTACTGGACAGTTTATGGATCTCACGGATTTGGGGGCTCGAGGGAATGGACAGGCTGTAACTCCGCTTGTGTGTGCAGAAGCTGGTGGTGCTCGTTTTTCGACGCCGGCCCGTTTTTCTGGGGAGGTTGTGCGTGATGGTGATGTTGCTGTTGGTGCAGTACAGTCTGCATTTGTACCATATAGCCCCTTGTTGTTTTCCCCCCCTGCCTCAACCCGGGGGGAGGTACTTTCTGTGCTCAGTGGTTCTGTGGGGGAGGGGGAGTGGGCGCAGGTGGAAAGGAGGGCAGGGGCAGGTTTGCTGGGTCAGCAGTCTGGTCGTGTTTTGTTGGGTGATCCACAGGATGTTTCTGGGGCTGGCAAGGGGTTCGTTGAGCCTTCTGTGGGCGGTGCTGTAAATTTTTCTTTGCAGGAGAGTGGTGATAGGCAGGTGGGTGCTAGATCTTGGGAGGGTTTGGATGTTTTTCCTTTCTGGGCAGAAGGGGTTCGTGATGCGGGCAGGGCTACACTCATCCAGGGCACTGATATGCTGAGTGGTTTTGGGGGCACTTTGAGTTTTCCGGGTTTGCCTGTTGGGGGGAGATCACTTGGGAGGATGGGGCAGCCCCACTCGGATATGCAGCAGAAAGGGCAGGGTGGGCTGGCTTCGGGTCCTGCGTCTAGGATTGTTCAGGAGTTGTTGAACTGGAGTAGTGGTGGTGAGGACGTGGAGCCTTCCCCTCCTCGGCGGGAGTTGTCGGTTCGATCTAAGGGGTCTGTTTCTCAGGAAGTTGGTCACGTGCAGTTTAAGGATTCTAGTTTTTGTATGGCTAGTGGTATTGATAGTTTTGGTCGTTCTAGTAGTAAGGGTTCCGGCACATCAGTTCAGCCTTTTTCTTTGCAGGTCAGAGAGCGTCGTGGAGAGGCAGACTTGGTAGGGTGGAGTGCGGCCCAGTTGCACCGAGGAGAAGGGAGGGTGGAGCCTGGCGCGGCATACCCCGTACCGGCGAGGGACCCCGGCGCGGTCAACGTAAGCAGGTCAGGCGCGACCTCGTTGGCCCCAACGTCTTCCTTTCAGGATCTCGGCGCGGTCAGCAGAAGCAGGTCGGGCGCGTCCTCGCTGGCCCCAACTTCTCTTGCTACAGGTATCAGCGGGGTTGGCAGAAGCGGACCAGGCGCGTCCTCGCTGGCCCCATTGTCAGGTTCTTTGGATATCGGCGGGGTTGGCAGAAGCAGGACCGGCGCGTCCTCGCTGGCCCCACATGCTTCTTCTCATCAACAAAGGGATTCATCGTTGGTTAAAGTGTACAAAACTGGTCAACGTTCGGGGGAGTACAGACGGGTCCAGTCGGCTCCCCCGCCTCAGGTGTCTGTACGGGCTGGTAAGGCCCAGGTTGGTTTCAGAGGTCCGCCAAAGGTGTTGGCCCCTCCTAGGTTGGAGGAATCGTTGGTTTTAGATTACGATGAGGAGAGCCCTGAGGAGGGCGAGATACGTGCTGAGGGTGCAAGGGAGGGGCTTTTTCATGCTTCTGATGATGTTTTACAGGCACCGGTGGTGGTGCGTCCGAGAAATACAGTCGCCAGACCAACCCGGGAGAGCGGCCCCGCGGTGAGGGTTCCTCGGTCAGGCGACGATGTTGAACAGATGGCATGGAGAGCGAGGCCGGCCCAGCTGCCTTTATTGAATCCAGGTGAGCTTGCTGGTCCACGGGACAAGCCGTTGATGGTTTCTGTTGGAACGGGGGGGGATCCTCCTGCAGAGGGTGTGGATCTTAAGCTCCATAAAGGTCGTTATGTTAAGGATCAGGGAGTGGGCACGGGTGACGGGGGTGTGGGTTCTAAGGTGGATTCTGGGACTGTCACAGAGCCCATGGAGGTAGGTAAGGATCCCCCACACAGTAAGGAGCTTAAAATAAAGAAATTGCCTTACATGGGCGTCACGAAACCGTTGGGCGCTCATTTAATGCTGTCCACTAAGGAAAGGATTTGGAAAGGGGAGTACGTGGAATTATTGAAGCTCTTACATAGGGAAGTTAGGTCTAAGGAGGGGTCTAAGGAGGAAGAGTACGAGTTGGCCAAGCGCCCTAAGGTTCCTTTGACCATCGAAAATTTGACTGCGGCATTTCTTATATATGCTAGCGTGTACTGTGAGAAATTCCCTGAGCGCTGTGTGGCCCTGTTTAAGTATATGGATGTGATCAGAAAGGCGCAGATTACTGGCAGTGGTTATGCCTGGTCACAGTACGATGAGGAATTCCGGGCTCGGATGGCTTGGGATCCTGAAGCGAAATGGGGGGAGTTAGATAATGACCTGTGGCAACACACTATGGGGGCATCAGCGGGTGGTAAGACGATTTTCACAGCTAGTGGGTATCCATTGCCTTCACGGCCCTTTCAAGGTAAGCCCACCCGGGGAGGGGTGGGTGCAGCTGCGTCAGTTCAACCTGCCGATGGGACCTGTTGGGATTTTAACAGAGGATACTGCCCGAGAGAGTATTGCAAATTTAGACACGAATGCTCCCAATGTGGTAGAACGCACCCACTGTCCAGGTGTTGGGGGCCTCGGGTTACAAGGGGCAGGCAGTGGTCACAGCAGTCAGCCAATGCCCCTGCTCCTGCACAGCAGCCTCAACCTAACAGGGGGGGGAAAGACACTTCTGGAACTGGGCCCAAAGGCTCATACGCCAGTTAATCCTTTTCACTTGGCTGTGGCTCTGAAGGGTTATGGGAATGTCGAAGCTGCTAAGTTATTGTTGGATGGTTTTCAGGAAGGTTTTCGTCTTGGTTACACAGGGCCGCGGTTGCGGCGGTGGTCAAAGAATCTTTTGTCAGCCAATGAACATCCAGAGGTGGTACAAGACAAATTGGATAAGGAAGTGCGTGAGGGAAGGATGGCGGGTCCTTTTGATGATTGGCCCTTGGAAAATCTTATTGTCTCCCCAATTGGTGTGGTACCTAAAAAAGAGCCTGGGCAATTTCGTTTGATTCAACATTTGTCATGGCCGGAGGGCTCATCAGTTAACGATTTCATTGATGGTGAGGCCGCTTCCGTGTCTTATTCTTCAGTGGATGTGGCCATGGCCCTGGTTGTATCTGCCGGCACTGGTGCGGCAATGGCAAAGTGTGACATCAAATCTGCATTTCGTTTATTGCCGGTACATCCTGGGGATTGGGATCTTTTGGGGATTCAATTTCAAGGAAAGTGGTATGTTGATAAGGCTCTTCCAATGGGTTGTTCCTTATCCTGTGCGCTATTTGAGACCTTTAGCACATTTCTCCAATGGTTTTTCACCGACACGTCAGGACACCAGCTTTGGACTCACTACCTGGATGATTTCTTTTTTGTAGGTGCTCCCAATTCCTCAGCATGCCAGAATGCTTTGCGAACATTCCAAACTCTGATGGAATTTTTAGGTGTACCCTTGGCACCCGAAAAGACAATGGGCCCCTGCGCGACCATGTCTTTTTTGGGGATCGAAATTGATTCTACTGTTATGGAGGCACGCTTACCAGTGGATAAAAAAGCAAAAATGTTGGACCTCTTACATGTGATGTTGAACAAGGCAAAGGTGACAGTGAAGGAAGTTCAGGTGCTGCTGGGCCATCTTAATTTTGCTTGTAGGGTGGTCAGGGCAGGTAGAACTTTTTGGAGGCGTTTGGGTAGAGCTCTGTCTGGTCAGTTTTTACCTCACCATCACGTCCGCTTGTCAGCAGGTGTTAAGGAGGATCTGCGGATGTGGGTAGCCTTTTTACACTCTTTCAATGGCATTCCTCTGTACAGAGAAGAGAATTGGATTTGGGACGTCCAAATTTTTTCGGATGCTGCAGGCAGTGATGGTTTCGGTCTTTACTGGCAGGGCAGATGGTGTGCTGAACAGTGGCCTGCTGCGTGGAAGAACGGAGGCAGGAGTATTGCCTTCCTTGAGCTTTTCCCTGTGGTGGTGGCGCTGACTTTGTGGGGTCAGGAGCTTGCTCACAAAAAAGTGCTGTTTCGAATTGATAATAAGGCTGTAGAGGACATTATCAATCGGCAGTCGGCCAGGGATGCTCACATCTTGAAGCTCTTGCGAGTCTTTGTGTTGGGGTGCTTGACGTATGACATCAGTTTTAAGGCCTTACACATTCCTGGGGTGGACAATGACATTGCGGATGCTTTGTCTCGTTCACAGTGGGAGAGATTCCATGGGCTAGCCTCGGAGGCGGACAGGACGCCGACCCGCATGCCAGAACATCTGTGGACTGTAGGCGAGACAGGGTTTTGCAGCTGGTGGTAGGTTCGCTCGCAGTTTCCACTAGGACAGCGTATGAATTGGCCTGGAAAGAGTTTTTAGAATCTGGGGCCGGCTGGCGCGCTCCGGGCTGGAGACGATCTGAAGATGTGGTACAGTTCATTCTTCACTTGATAGACAGGGGTCTGACACGTGTGACGATTGCTGGAAAATTGGCTGGTATTGCGTTCATGGGCAAATTACTGTGGGGCTATTCTCCTTCGGCAGGGGAGGTGGGTAAGCGCATGCTGGAAGGTTGGTCTAGGGAGAGGGGTAGGGGGCATATGGTTCGCCGACCTTTGTCTTGGCAGACGTTAGCCCGAGTTTTGCAGGTTTTGCCCTCAGTTTGTTTGAATGAGTTTGAGGTTTGTCTGTTTTCTACTCTTATGGTTTGGATGTTTTTTGGTGCTTTCAGAGTTTCTAAGTTACTGGGGTCGAAAGTTACTTTTGGGGTGGGGTGGGAGAATGTTCGATTTTTGGAAACGGGGTTGCACGTCTGGTTGGCTCGGGCAAAAACTGATCAACACAGCAAAGGGAGGGGCATTTGGCTGGAAGCTTCTTCCCCTTCTGAGACGTGTCCTTTGAGGTGGGCCGGGCGTTTGCGGGACTGTTCGGGGGCCGCCTTTGAGGGCCCTGTTTTTCGACATGTGGATGGTTCCAGGGTGACTGAGTACCAACTGCGCATGGTTTTGCGTAAAGCGCTGCGCTTCATGGGCTTGGATGAGACACAGTATGGTACGCATTCTTTCAGGATTGGGGCAGCAACAGAAGCTCATAACAGGGGTTGGTCGCAGCAAGACATTATGTCTTTAGGGCGTTGGTCCTCCAACTGTTTTAGGCGCTATGTGCGTACTGATCCTGTTATGGCGCCTGCGGATGATAATTTTTCTTGAGTTTGATGCTGCTTTTCTTTTTCAGGTTCAGTGGCCGGCCCCCGTTCTACTGTCATGACGATCTGGATAGTGGGACATTCCTTCATTAGGCGCGCGGAAGATCAAGCTATAAGAAGCTATTTTGGTTCCACACTTGGTTTTAATTCTCGTCTTTTTAATGTTGTATGGAAGGGGAAGGGAGGTATGATCTGGAGGGAGCTTATCCCGGCCTTGAATTCTTGGTTGGTGGGAGGTATTTGTCCTGACGTGTTGCTCTTGCACCTTGGGGAGAATGACCTTTGTGGGGTGAAAGGAGTGGTTTTATTGAGAGCAATGAAGAAGGATCTTTCTCTTATTCGTCAACAATGGGCGGGTTGCCATGTTTTATGGACAGAATTGGTCCCTAGAAGAACTTGGAGGGGTGCGATCAAGCCTAGGGCGGTTGATAAGGCGCGAAGGAAGTTGAATCTGGAGGTTTCCCGTTTTTGTAGAGATCTGGGTTTTGGGCGGGTGTCCCATAAGGACATCCGGTATGACAATGTGGAATTCTTTCGCAGCGATGGTGTTCACTTATCTCGTATAGGGATGGATTTATATCTATTGGAATTGCGAGAGGTGCTCTCCAGGTGTTTGAAGATTCAAAATTTCTTGGGTTGAGGTTCTGGTTCCTTGGTTGGTCGGTTTTGGGTGGGCAGAAAGAGAGGAGGGTAATTCCTTTCCCCCTCTTTTCTGGGTGGCGGAAATTGGGCGTTCTTGGTCAGCTGGGACATGAAGGTTGTTGGGTTTTTGCTAAAGTTGGGCTATGGCTGGAAAAGTTTAAATAGTTGTTTCGTGGGGTGGTTACAAGGTTTTGGGTAATGTAAGTTGTTGGTGGGTAAGTTTTGCAATGTGATGTTTTGCGGTGGGTTGGGATGATATTTAAATGATTATCAGGTTTTGGTATTGTTTGAATTGTAATTATGTTGTGCTGGGTGGGGGCGGGGTTTGTGACGTGTTAGGGGCGGGCCTGACGTTTGGGGTTGTAAGGTAACATCTTATTTAGTGAGGACTAGTTTTGTGAGGCGGTTGCCAGGTTTGTATTGTTGTAAATATGCACCTGTTTCAATAAAAGCGGCCTTTTGCACACTTCCAATTTGGTCTGGTGTCTGCTCACCCCCCCTCACCCCTCCCTCCCAAGGGGGGCTTGGGGGGGGGGGGCAGCCGACCGCAGGGAGGTCCCCACCCCCGGGCTGATTGGGAGGGGCTAGTGGGGGGGGTTGCATCAGAGCGCCAGCCTTGGGCTGGTTTTGGGCTGGTTTTGGGCTCCCTCGGTTCCTACTGGGGGAGCCCAGCTATATAATCCTCTGGCCCCTCCTCCCGGCCACCATTTTAGGTTGAATGACCTGGTGGCCGGGAGCTCATTAGTTAATTTAAAAATTTTCCCTCCCTCCCTCCCTATTCTCGGTTAGCTCTTTCTCTTATTTTCCCCGGGTTTTTTATTTATTTATTTATTTCATTATTTATTTGTTTTATCTTCCATAATTTTAGGGTCTTTTGTCGGAACAGGTGGATATGGGGTAACAAAACATGTTGTTCATTGTCGCTTGGAACAGGTGCCGTGCGGAAATTGGGCGTTCTTGGTCAGCTGGGACATGAAGGTTGTTGGGTTTTTGCTAAAGTTGGGCTATGGCTGGAAAAGTTTAAATAGTTGTTTCGTGGGGTGGTTACAAGGTTTTGGGTAATATAAGTTGTTGGTGGGTAAGTTTTGCAATGTGATGTTTTGCGGTGGGTTGGGATGATATTTAAATGATTATCAGGTTTTGGTATTGTTTGAATTGTAATTATGTTGTGCTGGGTGGGGGCGGAGTTTGTGACGTGTTAGGGGCGGGCCTGACGTTTGGGGTTGTAAGGTAACATCTTATTTAGTGAGGACTAGTTTTGTGAGGCGGTTGCCAGGTTTGTATTGTTGTAAATATGCACCTGTTTCAATAAAAGCGGCCTTTTGCACACTTCCAATTTGGTCTGGTGTCTGCTCACCCCCCCTCACCCCTCCCTCCCAAGGAGATTGACTTCCAAGCATCCAGCCAGTGGAGGGGGTGACGTCGTTGAATTTGCCCACAAAGTATATACCCTTGCTGCAGAGTTTAGAACAGCCATGAGTGGAGTAATTCATATTTGGTGGTCTCATGCTGAAACAGCATATTTGAAGCCTAGTTATTTTATTTTTTGCAGTTTTTTTGTAGCGCAAACTCGACCCAAAGGTGCATTACATGAGCACCAGTTGTATTACACAAGGACACATTCATTTTTGGTTGGCATCAGGAGATTAAATGATTTGATCAGAATCACCGATGTTGAGCCGAAGCCGAGGTTCGAACATTGTTCCCCCACTCCAAGGTCGCCAGCTTTGATTCTTACTCCAGATCCTCTCCCTATAGTATAGACATAACATTAATTTCATATTTCCCTATAGTAACTCCCTTCCACCTCCCCTTTACTCATCCCATACCCCCTCCTATGCATATAAATTCCATTTAAAAATACAAAATCTAGACCCTTCCCTCTTTTATCCCTACACTATACTTTTTCAATCCAAATAACATGTCCACTACTCAATTGAATAGCATATTTCCCTATACTAATTCCAATTAATCCTGTTTGGGTTCCGTGGCCTGCTAGTCATCGAAAAGTGCTTCACTACCTCTTCAGGGGTAGCAAGCGCTATATAAATGCAAAACGTTTCCTATTCTATCCCTCCACTATCCTTCTCAAATTAAAATACAGACTAACATATCCACCGCTCAAATTACTTTCATATTTCACTATACTAAATCACCACTAATCCTTTATGGGTTCAAGCGCATCTACACCTCATCAGGGGTAGCAAGCGCTACATCAATGCAAACCTTTTCCTTCTTCTATTCCTCCACTATCCCTCTCAATCCAAATAACTGACAAAAATATCCAATGCTCAAATTACTTTCATATTTTCACTGTACTAATTCCTGAACCTCATTCCCCTCAATGCCACTCCACTCAACTCACCTGTACCCCACTCCAGTGTTCACTATTCTACTCTATGCTACTCCAGAGTACGCCACTCCACTTTATGGCATTCCATTCTATGCTATTCCACTGCTATTCTACTGTACCATACTTCACTGTACATCAGTCAACTTTATGGCACTCCACTGTACTCCATTTCACTCTATGCTATTCCACTGTACGCCAATCTACTCTAACCCACTCTATGCAAGTCCAATCTATGCCAGTACACTCTACGCCACTCCACTCTATGCCACTCCAGTCTAAGCCACTACACTCTACGTTATTCTGCACTGTGCTGCTCCACCCTACACAACTCCAAACTCGCACTACACTCTACACTATTCCACTTGACACCACTCCACCGTACGCCACTCCACTCTATACTATTCCACTCTAGGCCTCTCCACTTCCCCTCTACGCTATTGTACTGTATGCCACTACACTTGCTTACTCCACTACATGCCGCTCCACTGTATGCCACTACACTCTGTGCTACTCCACTGTACACTATTCCACTCTACCAACTACACTCTACACCACTCAACTTTTCATCACTCCACTGTACGCTATTCTACTGTATGCTACTCTAATGTACCATGTTCTACTTTACTCCACTCTACGACACTATGCTCTACAACTGCACACTTTATGACTCTCTCCTCTACTGTACTGTACCACACTCCACTCAATCTACAAATCTTTTATTAAAAAAAAAACATTGAAATTCAATGAAAAACACAAAGGGTAAATCTTAGTTATAGTTAGGAAGGCTTTATTTATTTTTTCTTTAACCTCTTTGCTTCACGCGTCGGCCAACGGCCGTCGCGAACACTACCTCGGTAGTGTGCGCACGTCCGTTGGCCAATGCTGCCCGCCCACTCATTTAAAACGCCGCACCGTGGCAGAATTCGCGCCGCGGTTAAGCGGATACAAACTAAACTTAAGATACACAAAAATTAGAAACTCTTCAGTTATAATTATACCTTAAATTTATAATTTATGGACCACCTTTAAATTTATAGAACTTTATTTATTCTTTAGCTACAAACAAAAGATAAAGTACACAAGAGTATATATGTTTTACTTATACATATACCTTTAATTTATAATTTGCACAACACCTTTAAATTATCATAACTCGTGCACCTCCATACACAGTGTATTCAGCTCGATAGCCACTTTACAGTAACTCTAACTCGTACCTTCTCCATGTATTGCTTGTACTCTTTTATAGTATACTAGCAGCCCGTCCCGACGTTGTCCGGGTATGAATTGCTGCCGGCCAGTAGTATATTGTTTTGTAGGATTTCGTTTTGATAGCATTTCTTATCTGTGACAGGCCTGTTAAACGCTCCGATTCACAGTGCACTGCTGATGCACTTAAGAGTGCGCGTTCAGTAGTGTGTGAACTCGAGTTTCCCTACTTTATTTTTCCTTGTAATATTATATAGCGCGAACTCGACAACATGGCATGAGCACAATTTACATTACAGAAGAACACATTAATTTGTGGTAGGCACGGGGAGACAAATAGATTTGCCTGGAATCACAGGATGGTGAGCTGATGCCGAGATTCGAACGTAGCTCCCCAGCTGTAAAGTTCGCAATTCTAGAACTTGTGGTGGGAGGTGTGTCTAAAAGTGTATATTGGTGCTGGCCATCAATGAGAGAGACCTGTGCATTTTTCAAATGGGTGGTGAAAAAATATGAGTATGTTGCTGGAGATGTGGGCCGCCGTGCCACCAATGTACTTACCGGGGGATGGTAAACACCCATTATTCCGCAACTTTCTTTCCGCATACCATCACTCCGCATACTTTTATTACGAAAGTACCATGACTCCGCAATGCCATTATAACGCATGGCATTACATTTTATATGCTTTTACCACGCATACATTTACAACTAAATTTGTTGTAAATGCATGAATGGTAAAAGCATGTTTTTTTAAATGTTTGGATAAGGTAAGTATGGGTATAGGGGTATATGTTTTGGGGTGTTTGGGTAATTTAAGGGTTCAGATATAGTTTTGGGTTATGGGGTACAGGGGTAGTTTTAGGGTTTAGGGATAGGTATGGGTTTTTGGGTACAGGAGTATTTTTAGGGTTCAGGGCTAGGTTTGGGTTTTGGGGTACAGGGGTATTTTCAGGGTTTTGGGCTAGGTTTGGGTTTTGGGGTACAGGGGTATTTTAGGGTTCAGGGCTAGGTTTGGGTTTTAGGGTACAGGGTTATTTTTAGGGTTCAGGGCTAGGTTTGGGTTTTGGGGTACAGGGGCATTTTTAGGGACCAGGGGAAGGTTTGGATTTGGGGTACAGCGGCATTTTAAGGGTTCAGGGCTAGGTTTGGGTTTTGGGGTACAGGGGTATTTTTAGGGTTCAGGGGTAGGTTTGGGTTTTGAGGTACAGGATATTTATAGGGTTCAGGGCTAGGTTTGGGTTATGGGGTACAGGGGTATTTTTAGGGTTTAGGGATAGGTTTGGGTTTTGGGGTACAGGGTATATTTATAGGGTTAAGATGGGTTAGTGTTTAAGGGTGTTGGGGTATTTTAAGGAGTAAGGGTGGGTTATGATTATGGGGTGCAGGGGTATTTAAAGGGATCAGGGTGGGATTAGCACACAATATGAGACATGGCATGAAGGGCGGAACGTACCACACGCCCCCAGCGTTTGTCACGCCCCCCAGCACACGCCCACAGCACAACGCAGACACGACCACAAGGGACTACTTTGCTGGTACGATTCTTTTACCTTTTAAATGTATATGGTGGGCGTCTGCATAGCCTATGTCCTTCTGCTGCAATTGCCCTTTCCAACGCTGTATTGGGTGTTGTGATTGGCGCTGTGGTTCCTGAGATTACCCGCCCCAAATGTTTCGGCTCTCTCTTAATTATATTAGTACGGATAAGTTATACCATGTAAAATAATATTATTTACAATAATGTTTATGACATCACAAATCATATCTTTTGTGAGAACTCATTGCATGGTAGATTGGCAAGTATTTTAAGTTAGGTTTGTATAGGAAGAATAAATAAAGCGTTCCCAACTATAACAAAGGTTTAACCTTTAGTTTTTACATTGAGAGATATCCGATCTTGAGTATTTGTTTCAGTTGAAAGTAAGTTTACTGAGGCCAGCTGAGTCCTCATGCCGCAGACCCTCTGCTCCTCCAAGAAGATGGTTGAATTTTGATCTTAAATGTAATTGTGACAGCAGCAATACATTTAAAAAGTACCTCAAAAGACCAAAGTAGTGGTTGGTTAATCTCATCAATCTTTACCATGCCCTCTAAATGATTTGTAGTGCTTGAGTCTCACTATGGTTTTTCTCTGTGGGAACGTACAAGAATGCACTAACCTGAATTACTGATCCAGCAGGAGCGATATACTTTTTCACAAATCTCCAAATCCACAGCCAGCCATAGACATTAGTTGTCTACCAATAGAGGCCTTTTCAGCTCATTTGAAGTCCAAGTTTGGTCAGTTTGCTTCTTGGATGGGCAGGAGACAGGGGTCTGCAGGAGATGGCCTGATTCTAGACTTGACAGGGTGGTTTCTGTATGCTTTCTTCCAACATGTTGATAATGTGGACCAGTAAGAAGGCACAGTAGAGCCCAGGCTGCTGTATGTTCTTAGTCTTTCCAGACTGGCCTCACCAGGTTTCGCATTCACACGAATACAGCAAAGAGATCAGATGTGCCTGCCCCACAGGAAGGAGCACTTTACACTGAATGGAGGTAGAGAAGGGCGCTACTCCTATCCATATAATCTCTCAGCTTAAATAAATGTTCCTCAGTTGACCTTTCAAGACCCAGACCTGGGAATGTGGAGATCCTGGAAGCTTCCAATACATAAAATCTTCCCCAAGAAGATCCGATAGGAGCAAATGACTTGGGTTCTGTAACTGAGCAAAAGCGAAACACATTAAATCCGTATTTGCTCAGTAGATGATGTGATGTCTCCTTTTTGCCACCCAGTTGGAGCAAGTACAGCTGAATACTTGCAATACCTACCTTGTCATCATTGATACCTACTAGAAGAGACTTGTGAAATCTTTCTTTGTGGCAAATTAATCAGTTGAACCATCTGACAGGTCTAATGCGTTTGTCTCCACCAAGTACGTTGCCCCAGCACTCCCTGGGATCTAAATCTAGTCCTCTGAAGGCTGAAGCCTTTCCAACTCGTGGCATCCTATAACACAAAACTTCTACCATGGAGATATTTTTCTTGGTTGTCATTACATTGGTTTTGTGCTTATTTGAGATACAAGCCCTTTCCACCTCTGAACCTTTTAAGATATTTCATAGGTATAGGGTGGCGTTTTAGTACGTTTCAAAAGTACTGTCAACATTTCACTTGAATACACAGATTGTTCTCATTTTATTTTCTTCTTCTTCTATAATTTGGTTGTCAAGCATATACTGCTTACGAGGGACCTTTGATTGGACCGACAAACATTTTATGACCTTTAGGGGTAATGATGCTGGACGAGTGGCTCTAGTTGCCAGCATTGTCTGGTGGATAATGTCACACATCACTTGTTGATGCTTTGTGCATGAGCCCAATATCTATCCACTGTCAAGGCACATTGCACCAGAGATAAGGTGGCATCTGTGGCATTCTCCAGACTTGTGCAACACAAAAAGATGATGGACGGAATGTTGAACATTGTCAACCATTCACCCCCAGTCACAGATCTGGGTTTAATCCATTGTTATTTTGCTCACACGCCACCCCAGTTCAGACATAGCCATATGCAAATCAGCTTTGACCCTGTGCCTCATGGGAACAGTCCAGACCGAACTGCTAGGCCATGTCTTCTCTGGACAGGAATCAAGCATCCTAGGACCGGTTTCGGGCTTTTAGCCCTCATCAGCCAGGATAGCTTGACTCCAGTGGCGTAGTGATCACAGGACCCACGTCTGGGCATACCCTTCCTAATTAGGGTGAAAATGCAACACAAAAAGATGATGGACAGAATGTTGAACATTGTCAAACATTCACCCCCAGCCACAGATCTGGGTTTAATCCATCGTTATTTTGCTCACCACGCCACCTGGTTCAGACATAGCCATATGTAAATCAGTCTTGATCCTGTGCCTCATGAGAACAGTCCAGACCGAACTGCTAGGCCATGTCTTCTCTGGACAGGAATCAAGCATCCTAGGACCGGTTTCGGGCTTTCAGGCATCATCAGCCAGGATTGCTTGACTCCAGTGGCGTAGTGAGCACGGGACCCACATCTGGGCATACCCTTCCCAATTAGGGTGAAAATGCAACACAAAAAGATGAAGGACGGAATGTTGAACATTGTCAAACCTTCACCCCCAGTCACAGTTCTGGGTTTTTTCCACTGTTATTTTGCTCACCACGCCACCCCAGTTCAGACATAGCCATATGCAAATCAGACTTGACCCTGTGACTCATGGGAACAGACCAGACCAAACTGCTAGGCCATGTCTTCTCTGGACAGGAATCAAGCATCCTAGGACCGGTTTCGGGCTTTCACCCTATGTGGGAAGGGTATGCCCAGACATGGGTCCAGTGCTCATTACGCAACTGGAGTCAAGCTATCCTGGCTTATGACAGCTGATGTTTATGTTTATGTTTCTTGCGTTTTTTATAGCGCGCAAATACCCGGAGGTGTCTCGGTGCTCAGTCTACAGAATGATACTGTGGCAAAAAAAAATTACAGTGAGAAAAGGCAGGTTTTTAATTTCTTCCTAAAACTAAGGAGTGTAGGAGCCGTTTTGATGTGAAGGGGGAGAGTGTTCCAGAGTTTAGCAGTGGAAATCGTGAAACATCTGCCCCCCCAATTGGCTCTTTTAGTTCGCAGAACTTTAAGCAGATGGGCAGAGGAGGAACAAAGCGTTCTTGCATTTTCAAGTGGGCAGAGGGCGTCTTTGAGAAACTGTGGGCCTAGGTTATTGATAGCTTTATAGGCGATGCACAGTGCCTTAAACTTTGTGCGGCTCTTGACAGGTAGCCAGTGCAGTTGTTAAATGTAGGGGGAGATTGAAGCAAACTTAGGGATGCCCAGTAAGATTCTGGCTGAGGCGTTCTGAACTAACTGCAGCCTGTTAAGGACTTTTTCCTGGGCGTTCAGAAAAAGGGCATTGCAGTAGTCTGTTTTTGAGAAAACCAACATACTAATTAAGGTTTTGCCAGCTGAAGTGGGAAGGAAGGGTAACAGCTTTTTGATCCTTTTCAGGATGAAAAAGGACGAGGAGACCACAGAATTGACATGGTGATGGAAGGTCATTTTGTTGTCAAACGTGACTCCAAGATTGCGGACCTTAGTGACAGGTACTGGTGGAGCTCCCATCTTCGTTGGCCACCATATGGGGGACCAAGTAAGTTCCAGTTTCCCGAATGTCATCACCTCTGTTTTGTCCGAGTTAAGTTTGAGACAATTTGATGGCATCCAGGAACTGATTGCCAGCATTCCTTCTTGAAAGTTGGCAGCAACTGCTGCGCCATCGTTCTGCACCGATAGCACCAGTTGTGTGTCGTCGACATAGGTCGTAAGGGCAATACCATAGGTTTTTATCACCCTCACCAAGTTCGCTACATAAATATTAAACAGTGTTGGACTTAGCGAGGATCCCTGCGGCACTCCGCAAGGAAGGGTGAAGGTAAGGGAGGATAAATGGCCCATTCTTACGGTATGTGGACGGTCCGTTAAGAAGGAGGCAAGAAGCTCTTTGGCCTTGTCGTGAATGCCTAATGCTGAGACACGGTCGATCAATGTGACATGATCGACCGTGTCAAAGGCTGCGGAGAGATCCAGCAGTATTAGTACTGCCGCTCCACCTTTATTCAATGTCATCCTTATTTCATCTGCCGCTTTTAGTAAGGCTGTTTCGGTTCCATGACCCTGTATAAACCCAAATTGGGTTTCATCTAATAAGTTGTTATTTTCTATAAATTTGGAGAGTTGTATATTCATGGTTTTCTCAAATATCTTTGCAGGGAAAGGGAGACATGCAATGGGACGATAGCTGGCTGGGAGGAGGGGATCAAGTGTGTTTTTTTTAGTAGTGGCCTAATGATAGCTTCTTTCCACACTGGGGGGTAGAAGCCCGTGCTGAACATAGCATTACAGATGTTAGTCAATGCGGGGGAGATGACTTCTAGGATGAGATTGAGAGTGGCAGGGGGACACGGATCTAGGGGTGATCCTGATTTTGTACTGGAAATTAAACGTCTGATTTGTTCCTCAGTGGTTGCTTCAAAATTCGAAAGAGTAGGAGTATTAATAGGGTGACATTGATTGGTGGTGGTGGTGGGAACCGAGTGGGTGAATGCTGAGAAAATAGAAGTAACCTTATCTTCAAAGAACTCAGCAACAGAGTTACAGAGTGTTTGTGAAACAGCAGGACGCGGAGTGGGGGGATTAGACAGTTGAGTGACTACCTGGATTAATTGTCTTGCAGAGTTTTTTGCCTGATTGATTTGGGAGGTGTAGTAATCGCTCTTTGCGGAGACAATAAGATACTTGTATTTGGAGAGGGCGCTTTTATAAAGGACTTTGTCCGTGGGGTTGTAGTGGCGGCACCAGAATCTTTCCAAATTTCTGCAATATTGTCTCTGAAGGCGAAGGGATTCTGTGAACCAAGGGGCCGAAGGGAGCTGTCTGCTACGATGGGAGGTTTTTACTGGTGCTAACGTGTGACATGCCATGTTTAAAATGTTGAGATAGTTAGTAGAGGCTAACAATGGGTCCTGTTCGGTGATGTTGAGGCTGTCAGACAACATAGAAGCAAGGTGAGAAGTGTTGATATTTTTCCAGTCTCTGAAGGAGATAGGAGAAGATGAAGCAATCGAAAGAGGAGTGGATTTAAGTTTGATGGAAAAGCAGACCGCTGAGTGATCCATCCAAATGAGAGGGATCACGTCTGCAACCACAATGTATGGATTAGTGGTGAATATACCATCCAGGGTATGTCCCGCTTTGTGGGTAGATTGGTTGACAATTTTCTGGAAGTCGGCTGCTACTAGATCGTTAATTAGCGTCGTGGTGTCAGGATCACAGCTGGACTCAAGGTGGAAATTAAAATCTCCCAGAATGGTGTAGTGAGGAGCTCCAGCTGTGACCTCGATTAGGTTATTAAGATTGTTGAGGAATTTAGCTCTGGACCCTGGCGGGCGATAGAGTAAAATGCCTACAAATGATTGGTTGTCAGAGAGACAGATGGAAAATGACAAGGCCTCACAGTCATTGTGTTTAAGATCAGTGAATTTAACTTTGAGGTGATCCCAGAAACCGGTCCTAGGATGCTTGATTCCGGTCCAGGGAAGACATGGCTTGGCAGTTCGGTCTGGACTGTTCCCATGAGGCACAGGGTCAAGACTGATTTCCATAGGGCCATGTCTGAACTGGGATGGTGTGGTGAGCAAAATAACGATGGATTAGACCCAGGTCTGTGACTGGTGGTGAATGATTTGCCAATGTGCAACATTCCGTCCATCACCTTGTGTGTTTTGCTGTTCACCCTATGTGGGAGCGGTCGGTCCTAGGATGCTTGATTCAGGTCCAGGGAAGACATGGCTTGGCAGTTCGGTCTGAACTGTTCCCATGAGGCACAGGGTCAAGACTGATTTGCATATGGCCATGTCTGAACTGGGCTGGCATGGTGAGCAAAATAACAATGGATTAGACCCAGATCTATGACTGGGGGTGAATGTTTGCCAATATGCCACATTCTGTCCATCACCTTGTGTGTTTTGCTATTCTCTAGACTTGTGCCTGGAGATGTATGTCATGCTGATATAACCTGCAGTCTTCATACACTAAGCTTTCACAGCTTCCACCTCGAGTAATGCTAAATTTGCCCTGCAAGTTCTGCAAATTTTCTTTGTGTAGACCAATCCCTGCCAGATGGTACCTTTTTCCTCCTCCTTACGTGTTCTCAGAGGCTGTGAAATCTACCTAGAGATTGAGAATGGGAGGTAACAAAGGTTCATGAGTATGGTAAAAATACCTTCATGATGACTTTTTTTCTGTTAATCCTTAGGTATTTTTCCGTCATTGGGGCCCTCATATGACTCCTCAGCCATTCGTTAATCAATTAACACAGATTGGCTCCTTTTTTAATGACAGGAAAGTTCAAGTTCATGAATACACACAGGGATGTGGGCATACATTTGTACACGATGCCAATCTGTAAATGTCTCTATTATAGTAGCTGTAGAATGGTTTCTGGTCAAATCAGTATGTGGCAGATAATGAAAAAGCCCGCAGCCCCAATAAAACTAAAATTGAACGGTGGCATGCTTAAACTAATCTCGGTTACTGGTAATTATTTATGGCTGCACCGCAGTCCATCATTTTTGCCCACCATGCCCCCCCAGACAGGAATCAATCATATAACAGCCATGCAGCCTTATTCATCAAGGCCAAATCGGCTCGCAAAGGGCCAGATTCTGAGAATCTGGCCCTTTGCGAGTGCGATTTTTGCATTTGGGATTCATCATCCCAAATGCAAAAATCGCTGATTGCGATCTCGCAATTTTGCGAGGAATTACATTTAAGGAATCTCTATTTGAGATTCCTTAAATGTAATTCATCATCCACATTTCTTTTGCGAATTCGCAATTTCTGGCCGCAATTTACCGCGAGGTCAAACCTCGCGGTAAATTGCGAAAACTCAGAAAAATGCATTTAAATGCATTTTTCTGAGTTGCATGTTACACACACACATGTCCTCTGGACATGTGTGTGTGCAACACCTGTGTCAAATGTCATTTGAGGGGTGCTACAGGGTGTCCTTTGGACACCCCTGGCACCCTTCAAATCGCAATCTTATTTGCGATTAGCAAATTGCTAATCGCAAATAAGGAATACTCCCCATTCATTCCTATGGGCCTTTTGTCCCATAGGAATGAATGGGGAGTTTTTCCTTATTTGCAATTAGCAATTTGCTAATCGCAAATAAGGAATCAGTAGGAATCGCAAAAAATGTTGCTAATCCTACATGAATCCCATTTTGCGAGTCCTTAATAGCGATTCGCTATGATTTGCTATTAGGGCCTCGCAAAACGGGAGATTGATGAATCAGGCTGTAAGTCCTGTCCATTAAGAACAGTTACGACTGAACTGCTAGGCCAGGTTCCCCCTGAACAGGAACACAGGCAATCTGCAGACTGGTTTCAGCCAAGTTAAGTGTCATCAGTGAGGTATAGCTTGAGTTCTGTGGCACAGTGAGTAAGGGACCCATGTATGAGCTTACCGGTCATATTTTGGGTGTCACACTTAGGAAAAGAAAAACTGATGATGGAGTACTTAAATGAATCTCTACCACTTGTAATCACTCAGGCCTCATCCCAGTCTGTTTTTCTAGTGCAAAATAGTCTCCTTGTTAAGAGTAATGGAGTCATTGTAAAGGCAACTTCTGCCTTTTGCTATTCTGAATAACTGTTCTGTCATTATATTTCAATGAAGTATCAGAAGAAGGCACTGCATAAGCAGGGGTAGATTACAGCAACATTAAGCTACCTACATTTATGCCATAATTGCGAGTACGGTGGCCCTCAGGACTGCTGTACTCGCAATGGCGGTTCGACCACTCCCACCACTGCGGGTCCTCCCACCGTATGTGGAATGTGATGGTCAGACTGCCACAGGACTGCTGTCTCCACAGGGATCCATGATCTAGCGTAGGGGTCGAAAAATCATAACATTTTTACTAGACCTGCAGGTCTAGCAACTTGAATAATCCACTCAACCTAACTATAATGTACTTGACTTTTGAACTGGTCTAAAAGTGTGTGATCTTAGGCAAATATTTTGTAATATGGAGCCTCCTTTTTCTTTATTATTACATAAGAGAGCACTTTCAAATATGCAAGTTCACTATTTCTGCTGTGCAAGAAAACTCTTTTTATTTAGTAGACCTCTAGTATCAATGTTTTTTGCGAGCGCAAAGTTGCAATTCGCAAAAATCGGCCGTTTGCGTCTGCAAACAGTCCTCTTGCGATGCATCAAAGTGTTAGGCACTTGCGATTTAAGAAATCGTAATTTATTGCGATTTCTTAAATTGCGATTGCATTTAAGGAATCACAGTTTGCGATTCCTTAATTGCAATGCTAGAAGCATTTAGAATTAGCGAATTCACAATTTGGGGCAAAATTGGAGAAATTACTCTGGTCTGTATTTTGCGAAAACCTTGAAAAATGCACTATAGTGCATTTTTCAAGGTTTCAGGTTACACACACACATGCCCTTGGGGCATGTGTGTGTGCAACATGGGTGCACATCACAATTTCAGGGGTGCAACAGGGTGTAATTGTGATACCTTTGCACCCTTGAAATTGCATGCACAATTTGCGAGTACCTATTGGTATTCCCAAATTGCGCATGCAATTTCCCATTCATTCCTACGGGCATGTAGTCCCACAGAAATGAATGGGAAGCCATTCCTTAATTGCGACTCGCAATTTGCGAGTCGCAATTAAGGAATGTTTAGGAATCACTATTTTAATAGCGATTCCTACATGCATAGGCTTTTGAGAGTCCTTAATTGCGATTCCTTAATAATCGCAATTAAGGACTCGCAAAAGCTTTTCTTGATGCATGTGCCTGCTAATGTTTACTCCACGCACAACAAGAATCAAGCCCATCTTTATGGTAAACATGATCCTTGGCTTGCCTCTTATTTCACTAATACCATTGTCATCTGGCAGGAGCAGTAATAATTCTCAGTTTATGTTTAAAAACTCACTTTTCATACATATATTACTAAAGCATGATGTGGAAGTGCACCGTAATTTACAGATAGCATATTTTCCATTGAAATGGCCACAAAACATTCCTATTAACATGTAGTTTTACTGATAATAGCGCATACATTTTTGGGGGAAATTGGGCTTCAGCAAAAATATGTAAAATTTGCACATCACGAAGTAAAGTGTTCTAATTTGTTTTGATCCTATAAAAATATTTTTTTCACCACAGAATTACAAAAATATGTCTTTATAACTAGTGAACTATATTTGAAATGTTTGAACAGTTCACTTAGCTATTAAAGTGTTGTGTTAGAAAAAAGCCTGACATCTTTCAGCCTTCTATTTCGTATGCTTTGCACAGTTCAAATGTCACACAGTTCACTTTACAAAATCCTCTAACTTTAGTCACACAAAGAAAAATAAATGTAGGAAGACAAACTGACTTTTTACCTCTGTCTCTGAAAGCCAGCAAATGTGACAAGATAACAAGATTTAAGGCATCTTTATTGCTTTTTTGCTTTGTGAGCAATGAAGATGCCCTTACATTTTGTTATCGTCTTACATTTGCTCAGCTTTCAGAGACAAAGGTCAAAAGTCAGTTTGTCTGCCTATATTTACCTTTTGTTCTATGGCTGAAGTTAAATGATTTTCAGCTCCTCAGAAAGGACTAGTAGTCCCTAAAAATAGCTTGTTCTGATTAAATCTTGCTCGACGATGGGAGTGGGAGAGTGGATTTTTTGAGCCCTGAAGCAGCAGTGGTGCAGGGAAAAGGGGCAGGAATATGCTGGCAGTGCCGCTGCATCACTGCCAAGCATATTGTGAGTTGAATTTTCACCGCCCATTTCATGCCTTGAGCCCGCCACGAAAAGAGTGGCCGACATGCAACTAAGGGGGCCCTAACAAGCCCCCCTGATGCTTCTGGTCCTAGGGTTGCATGCGGGGGAGCACATGCTGTGTCTCTCTAGAATTGCACCCTTGTTCCCGCACAGTATGGCATGCTTAACGTGGTGCATGCCACATCGTGCAGGAACATGCTGCAGGTGCTGTCACTGTGGCGGTCTGTTGTTAAGGCTCTCCTATGAGCCTAACACAGCTGCAGCTGTGAGACTGATGTAGTATCGCCCCCCGCCCTAGATTCAACTGAAAATCTGTCCGGCGGTCGCAGCCCTGCGGAAGGGCACAGTCCCCCCTGAGTCTTCACCGCTGGAGGACAGGTTGCTTGATGGATATCTTCAACAGAAATCAATCTCGTTATCATATAAAAAACTGATTAACAATACCCCGGATCCTCTTGAACGATTGCGTGAGTGTTGGGAAAGGGATGGACTTGAGATTGATGACAAGGAATGGCGAAAGGCAGTTGACTTGCCCCGCGAGGTGGCGATTTCCGCTCGACTAAGGCTGGTCCAACTCAAAATATTGCACAGAACGTATATCACTGGTCCCCAACAGATTCGCATGGGGAGGGGGGGATTGCAGACGATGCTGTGGTGAAGTAGGTACCTTTCTGCACATACTCTGGGAATGTGAGCAGATACAGGAGTATTGGCGGGGGGATACTTGAGATAATGCCGGAAGTACTGTATACAGACATTCGTCTGGAGGCTAAAAGATGTTGCCTTACTGTGTGGGAATTCACTGATTTGATGGGTATGGAGAGGCTCTGGGCTACTCTGGGTGCAATGGTGGCCAAGCATGATATAGCACAAATGTGGGGGGGCTGATATTCCACCGACCTTGGCCTCCTGGAAAAGGAACTTAGACTGGTGTATGTTCAGGGAGAAAACGGTCTATGTGGCACGAGGATGCCCTGGGAAGTGGTCCACTGTGTGGCGTAAGTGGATTGCCTATGGGGGAGAGATCTGTGTGGCCCCTGTGTCCCACTCGGAGGATGAATCATTGTCTCCTTGAAGCCCTCTCAACCTCTGTCATCTGTCCCAGCCTCAATGCCGCCTAAATGTGATCACCATATGTATCATTGCCATATAAGGTACACACTGCTTTGCCAAATGTCCATGTTTATGTTTATTAAAAAGATATCTAAAAAAAAAAAATCCGTCTGGCGGGCTCCCCACGGGCTTGGCGGTCCTCCTACGGGACCGCCAAACTTGTAATCAGGCCCTTAATTTGCCTACACATAGATTACTCAGAGGAATAAATATCTGCTAAATATCTACTTTGTAATGGAGAGCTAATGTAACTGTTAGGTTTTTAAATTCAGTACAAAAATAATGGAACTGTCAATACCGGGTTCAAAGAGGGCTGTCACCCACAAAAAGTTCCTTAGGATAAACTTGATGTTTCTGTGCCTATGAAAAATTGAAAACTATAGAAAACCTGTCCATGTCTTGAACCCTTTAATTCAAGGGAATACACACTAGGGTCTATCATCCAAGCCAACATATTTTGTTGTGAAGGAGGAAAAACATATATATCATATTTGGGGGATATTGACTTAATATACTCTGAATATTTCCTGAAAGATAACCAAGCACCCAATTTGGAAGAGGCGGCCTTCTGCCCAAGGATAAATGGCCTTAAGTGTGAGTAATATGAAAATAGGTTTTTCTATTTCCATATGGTTTTGAATATCCTTATCAATTCATGTGTGTCCCAACTCTCTGTTATGCAAGAATTTGTTACAAAGAGCTTGAATGAGAAACAATTTAGGGTCAGTTGTGTTCAGTGGACAGGGAACAAGGCATACTAGATGAGTGTGAGAGCCCTCTCTCTACTGGTTTTAGTGTATCTGCCTGTTTAAACATACACACAAACTGTGTCTTGTTTAATGCAAACCTAGCTACCAAAAATGTAAACATAACAAGGGGTCTCTCTTTCTATTTAGAGAAAATGCTGCTCAGGATGGAACTGCGCCAGCAAACACAATGCAGAATGGTGGCTGTCAGAGAAACCACTGCAGCTTGAAATCACCCGTAAGTTATTAACTTAGAGTAATTTTTAGGCTTCAGTATATTTTAACTCCATCTTTTGCTTTCCACTGCAGATGTATCACCCTGTGAAATTCTGTCTTCTTCAGTAATTGGGTATACTTGCACAAAGTGTGATTTGTTTAATTTTCAGTTTACTGTACAGTGCATGTTATGTACTACAGAACAAAAGTGATTGGCAAATGTCTTACTTGATAGTTTCCAATTGAAAAGTTGTCTCTTTAGCTTCAGGCGAGTTATTTTGCTGCATACCTCTGGCCTCACTGGGAAATTCCATGTCAGTTATGTTTTACATGTATGCCAATGATACACAGGTCTTCTTTCAGCTAACAAATCCCCAAGCCCCCTTCAGGCCATCTGCCCATGCTGGGATGTTTCAGCTAATCCGCTAACCATCTTATCAAGACTGAGCTCCTCATTCCCAGATACTCCTCCACCAACCTCAAGCCTCTTAACTGCCATGAAATTATGGGGCCATCTCCTATCCATGATGCTTTTGTTCGAAATCTCGTCATCTACAGAGTGTCCAATCTCCCACTGGAGTTTCAGACCTCAAAACTCACCAGCGCTATCTTCTGGCAAATTATGCATATGAGGAAAACGTCTGCCATCCATCACTGCTGAAATCCATGTAACTGTATTTCATGTAACTATAATCATTGCAGGATTGCACTACAAACTTTATTGAATCATTTATGTCAAATCTGTATATTATTTTGATAGACCTTGAATAGATACTTTATGTATATGTATCAAACTTATACAATGTCATCATTTCCCTGACAAATATAATTCAACCAGCAGCATAATACGCTTAAACATAGTTGTGAATTGTGGGAGAGGATGGGCAAATGTGTTCAAAGAGTACATACTTGAAGCAATAAACTAAGAATGACTTAACAGTTAACCCCCAAAAAAATCTTGTAGCAATTCCATAAGTGAGGAGAGGAAAACAAATAGATATGCATCTTAATAGGGTGCCTGGGGGCTGCCTTCATTTAATACAGACAACAATTTAGGGGCAATACCCAACTAATCCAATGACTTAGTCCCATCAGATGGTTCTTCCCTTTCTCTTATTTCAGGGTTATCAAAAGTGTAGAGGATTTCATAGCAGAGATGAGCTATTGGTCTTCTGCGAAGGTGGTTCTTCTCCTCTGCATGGAGCGCAAGACTTTCACTCGAGGCCTACTGGCTCACATTATGGCACCATTTAATGATCGGGGACACACTCCTATAGCTCTTGGCTGTTCACCTCTTGGCGAGTTCCAACGCCAGATCTATAAACCTACTCTCAGATTTTTTAGATTTAGGTCTTAATCGCAAGCTCAGGGGCAGACTTTAGGGGAATTCAAGCCTTCTCTACTGCTAATCCACTTGAGCTGTTCGATCAAAAACTTCCAGAACAACTGAAAAGCCACACTTAGCTATACCGTGTAGAAAAAAATAAGCATTACAATAAGTACATTTGGTGCAATGAATATCAGCTGATCCTCCTAACAGATTCCCCCAACTCTAAGGCATAGATGTCATGTGTAAATAATGACATTGGGTATATTTGTCCTTAAATTCCTGGAGACTTTCTGTGCGCATAAACTCTTTCACACTCTTTATCAGTGAAGGTCCTGTCAAGGCTACCCTCCTGTTTATCCCTAATCTTTAATAACTGGGGCTTGGTCATATTCAATATGGATCTGTAAAACCATGTTAGTGAGTGTGAAGTGTTCCAGCCGTAAAAAACATTTATAGGACTTCATGTGTATCTGGTTCCATATATTTATTCACCATCTCTGATCAATGTTATAAATTCTAGTTCCATACATTGTGACATCAGGTGACCGCAATCCTCTATTAGGTTGGTCAGAGGGATGACATGCCCATCTTGGTACAAATTCCATATAGTCTAAATTCCCACCTCAGTCCACAGAGTTAATGCTGTACAGCAACTCAAGCCATAATGAAACCCAGCAGGACAAGCTTATAAGACGGCTTTAACGGGTACAAAATGCAACAGACCATCTTCCCATTGAATCCATGTGACGGCAGCATATCATCTGTAGCGATTGCCCACAAGGAAATAACCAGACAGGCTCATCCACGCTGTAATTACATTCACAATCCCGGGCGTAGAGTAGGAAAGAACTTTGGGCACTACATTTCCCAGCAGGCAGTGGGGCGCGTCAATACGAGGTTATGGGCAGCCCGTATTTAAGCACCTCCTCTTCATGAGGAAGGTGCTTGACAATCCCTTTTCTGAGGATTAATAGCGGATGGTGCTCCCCGCCGGATTTCAGCCTGAAGCATTGCCGCGTTTTGCTGATGTTTTGCCCGTGGAGAAGCGCTGTGGGACGTCGACCCCGATCCTGGACTCAAGCGGAGAATCGTTAGAAGGTGCAGGTATTGTCGGAAGGAGCGCCGGAGCGCTTCCTTCGATTTCATAACTTTCTCTTGTTCTCTGTGCCAGTGGTGCACTCGAGCAAAACGCAGGAGCGTTTCTTTCCTTGCCATGCCTCTGGGTTCTTTCTTATTCGGAGGTGTCAGAAGACGCACTGGAGTGTTAGGTTCCTTTTCTATGACTAATTTTAAATAGCATTGTTTTCTGAGAGCTATCAGCCCCGCCCTTATAATTTCCCGGTAGTAGCACAGCGGTTTATTATCCGCTATTAGATACCGGAGGGTTAATTCATTTTTATAGTGTTCACTTGCCAATTAGATGCTATTTTCCAGCACAGGCTGGTTGCTTGCATAGTTCTGTGAGCTGGATGCTTGTTTTCCTTTATATTTCTATTGTACTCCGCAATACCAATTTGTAGAGTCAAAGCTAAGGTAAATATTGTTTCTTTGGTGGTCCAAAGACATGTAAATAAGAGCGGGTTTTCTTTCTTACAGTATACCTACATATCTCTCTAGGTGTCTTTAACCCTGGGTTGAGTAGACACTTCTTTTTGTATCTGGCTGGTCCTGAAGAAGGTGGCATGTCATCCCTGTTTAGCCACCGAAACGCGTCGACTAGAGCCTGATTAAGATCCTGCCTAGTGCAGTTGTTGGATATGGTCTACGGAAACTACCATATCATTCTGTAGCAGATCCTCCCAGATTGATTGAATGTGTGTTGAGGAAAGTGATTTTGTGGTATGAAAGTGGTTGTGTGAGTCTGTTGTGTGTTTCCTCTCCCGGGGTTAATATTTGTTGTGTATATTATACCTTTTGATTTTTGTATATATACATTCTGATTTTGAATAATTTATGTATTGTCATTTTATAATTGTGAGAAAAAAAAGATAAATTTTTTTTATATGAAAAAAGAGAACATGATGATAAAAATATTTTTGATAAAAGAAATTAAAAAGATTTTTGTGAACTGGTTTGTGTCCATAACAGTTCTTGGATGGCTCGCATAAGAAACTGAAATAATGTCAATGTAAAATAACTGTAGGTCAGAGGGAGACTCTTTGTTTTGATGTCTCCGCAATACCAAAGACTAGGATTGCAGGGGTAAACCCTTCCTAAATACAATATAGCGTGGTGTACACTTTCGTGCAGCGAGACTGGGTTTACTTGTTTATGCTGTGACAACAACAGCTTAAAGAGAGTTTTCTGCCATGGTTTCTATGAGACTTGCTAGCTGGTTCCAAGTAGTATGTATGTGTACAACTTCAAAAGGGAGCAGCCGCAGGACTTCTGGTGAGTGGGTGTAGAGATATATGAGAGAGCCGGTCGGTCTAGACAGTAGTGTTATCCCGAAGGGCGCCTTCCAGACTCCTTAGACCAGACCACGGAAGGACAAGAGCACCTCCAGCCAAGTTTGTTATTTTATCCCTTTCCTTTTTCCCCAGGGCATGACCTGTCGCAGCAGGTTTTTTTCCCTCTGTTGGGGGTTGCGTTCAGGGAAATGGGGGGACATATCCGCTACCATCGCCCCTGCCGGCCACAAGGAAAAGGTTAGTGGCGTTGTATATATCTTGTGCTACTGACAAGCCTGACAGATTGTCAAGCCCAAGTTTAACGCCCGGCATCGACGATGGATACCAATGTGATGTTGTCCTCGCTGTTGGAGAGCCTCAATGCTCTACAACAAGAGGTTCACACCTCCCGTTTAGGAAAACCAAAACCTACAAAAAGAGATGGGCACTTTACGCAGAGAGGTCGCAGGTCTTTCTTGCAAGGGACATGGGGCGGGTTCCTAAATCAGGGAGGCTACCTTACCCCCTCCTACACATACTACACACTCCCCGTCCCCTGTTGCTCAAGGGGGTGAGTTTTTTGCGGCCACTCCTACTCCTTCGCTGAATACGGAGGCCATTCCCACTGTCCATTTAATTCAGAACACAGGCATACCATTGGCACCCCCAGAACGTTTTTATGGGGATCCATAAAAGTTTGAGACATTTCTGAACCAGTGCAGGCTTCATTTCCTATGTAAACCCGCTGTAATTCAAGATGAAGCAGCTAAGAGGGCCTTCATGATGTCTTACATTGGTGGTAATGCAGCCAGCAGGGCCATTCCTCTTGTGGAAAAGAACGATCCCATCTGTACAGATTTACGGATTTCTGTCGAGAAATGAGGAAACTATTCAATAGGAAGTCACACATGATGCCTTGGACCGAGAATTACTCACCTTACGCCAAGGATCCCCAGATCTTTTGACTTACATCGCAACGTTTAATCGACTGGTGGTTGAGACCCACTGGCCCCCCGAAAAAAGAACCACACTCTTTTACCAGGGGTTAGGAGGAGATCTCAAGGACATCCTTTCTCAAGTGGTCCAGTTGCTGCAGACCTGCGAGGAGTTGATAGACTTAACGGTTCAACGCGACCACAGACAACTGGAAAGAAAAGGAGATAAGAACAGAGGAGACGCTCGATATCTGTATACCCGACCAAAGAGTTCAATCGAGGAACACTCAAAGGCCATAGAAGGACCCAAACCTATGCAGATAGGAGGGATCTGGGGTCCCCTTACCCAGGAAGAGAAGGATAAATGAAGGAAGATGAAGCTGTGTTTATACTGTGGAAAAGGAGGACATTTCATCAGAGAGTGCCGTGCTCGGACGCCATTCCCTGGAAGAACCTCCGTTCCACGGGTTCAAGCAACTATAAAACAAGGAGAACCGGCGGAAAACTGAAGAGCCCGAGTCAGAATGAGATCTCTGATTTGGGTACACAACGTACAACGATCTCGGCGGTACTTGCCAACACCCTACAAACCGCCGTAGCTCACTTGAACGTCGGTGTATCCCTTTGGATTACATCAAGGGACGTATTGGAGGTGGATGCCCTGCTGGATTCCGGGGCGACTGGAAATTACATCGACCAAGGGTTCTCCTTGAAGATAGGAGTTTCTTGTGAAAAGGAAGAAACCCCCGAACATGTGACGGCAGTTGATGGGACTGCCCTGACTTCTGGTCCAGTGAAGTACCGCACTATTCCTCTTCTGATGAAGTTTGGCCTTGATCACTATGAATACATCCAATTTGATCTCATTGATGCTCCACAGTTCCGTCTCATCCTTGGCATTCCTCGGCTGACGTTACATGATCCAGTGGTTAGTTGGGCGGCCCGCACTGTTACCATGGCTTCTGACTACTGCAGAAAACATTGCACAAAGGGAGAAAACCACCATAGAGATAACAAGATCTCACCCTTTACTTACCTGGCGACGGCCTGTGTACAAGATCAGTATTGCTGTTCCAACGTCCTGCCTGACACCTACAGCGAATATCAACCCCTTTTTGACAAACAAATGGCGACTCAGTTACCTCCCCATCAGGTGTATGACTGTCGCATCGAGTTGATGCCAGGAGCCGACATACCATGTAGCAGAGTGTATGCCTTGACCGAACCAGAGACACAGTACCTGAAGACATACCTTGAAGAAAATCTTGCCTCTGGGTTTATCAGACACTCCTCTTCGCCAGCGTCGCCCCCTCTTTTCTTCATTCTGAAGAAAGATTGTGACGAATTGAGAACATGCATTGATTATCGAGCCATAAACCAGGTGACAATAAAAAAACGATACCCGTTACCACTGATACCCGTGCTTCTGGACCAATTAAAAGGAGCTCGATACTTCACTAATCTCGACCTCAGAGGAGCCTATCATTTAGTGCGGGTAAAGGAGAGCGATGAATGGAAGACTGCTTTCAGGACGAAGTTCGGTCTTTTTGAGTATAGGGTGATGCCTTTTGGGCTTTGCAATGTCCCCGCGGCCTTCCAGTTTTTTATGGACGAGGTACTTCACGGCTACTTGGAGACTTTCTGTGTGGTATATATTGATGATATTTTAATATATTCATCCACACTCCCTTAACATGTGGCTCATGTGAAAGCAGTCTTGAATAGACTCCAACAGCATTCCTTATGTGCCAAGCTCGAGAAATGCCTTTTTCATGTCCAGGAAGTTGCCTTTTTGGGTTATGTCATCAATGCCCAGGGTTTTCAGATGGACACAAGCAAGGTTGATGCAATCACACAATGGAAGGCCCCACAGAATATCAAGTCGGTACAAAGCTTCCTCGGATTTGCCAACTACTACCGGCGTTCTATCAAAGACTTTTTGAAGATGATATATCCCATCTCCAGTCTACTACAAAAGAATGTCTGTTTCGTTTGTGGCGATGAGGCTGCCCGGTCTTTCCAACTGTTAAAAGACAAGTTCACTCAGGCTCCCATCCTGCGCCATCCTGATCCTCAACTCCCTTTTGTCCTGGAAACAGACACCTCGCAATACGCCGTGGGTGTATTATCTCAGCGACACCCCGAAACAGGACAACTGCACCCTGTGGCCTATTACTCAAGAACTTCTCAAAAGACAGGGAGGTCTCCTTTTGGATCCAATTAGGGACAAGGAGTAGTGAAGCAGAAGGAATAAAGGGAAGTCCCTATCTAGCCACAAAGTTGGAAAAAGGAACGCCTACTGAATAGTAGAGGGGGTATTCACACTCTTTGTGTACAAACCATAACCACATGAATAATAAATCACAAAAATGGATAGAATCAGATAAGAAACGATGTCAAATAATATATATAGAAAAATTGTACAATTTATTCAAAAGATAATACAATCATAAAACAATTTCTTTAAAAATAATTTTTACGAAACAATTTTTGTGCCATTAGGACCAGTTAAAAATGTGACAATTCACATGAAGAACATTAAAAATAATTGTTACAAGGTTGTCGACGCAGCGTTTCGGTTTTATGATAAGACCTTCATCAGGACAAGGTTCTTTTGCTATCTGTAACTCGTAGATGTTTTCAAATGATATCTGTGCCGTTCATTGACGTGTGTCACGCTAATTTATTAAAGCGGTTGATGAACGGCACAGATATCATTGCATCCAGCCACACGCTGTATTTTTTAGCCTATTTTCCCATATTAGTGGGATTATTTTTAATCATTTACACAAAATCGGTGGCTCCCTTGATTCATAAAGAACATCCTCAATTAAAGAAGATGCGCACACTATCCATGAAGAAAATAGTGCTGCAATTCAGAGGAAGAAGTTGATCACATAACTAACCTGTGTGGTGGTAATTTGGAACCATCTACGAGTTACAGACAGCAAAAGAACCTTGTCCTGATGAAAGTCTTATCATAAAACCGAAACGCTGCGTCGACAACCTTGTAACAATTATTTTTAATGTTCTTCATGTGAATTGTCACATTTTTAACTGGTCCTAATGGCACAAAAATTGTTTTGTAAAAATGATTTTTAAAGAAATTGTTTTATGATTGTATTATCTTTTGAATACATTGTACAATGTTTCTATATATATTGTTTGACATCGTTTCTTATCTGATTCTATCCATTTTTGTGATTTATTATTCATGTGGTTATGGTTTGTACACAAAGAGTGTGAATACCCCCTCTACTATTCAGTAGGCGTTCCTTTTTCCAACTTTCCGGCTAGATAGGGACTTCCCTTTATTCCTTCTGCTATTACTCAAGAAAACTCACCCCAAGTGAAGTCATCATGATATACTTTATTCGGCATCAAAACAATACCATAAAAGTGCAAATAATAAAACATTCGAATGACATGTATATCACAGTGAGACGGACCCATCCTAAAATACATATACAAAACATTTACTGATAAAACCCGGTCTCTACAAACAATTTTGTACTGATGATTAATAAATGCCATATTTATAACAAGGAGTTGGCCTCATTAAATAAAATATTAACACGTGCAAAGTTCATTTTCCTGACAGGTGGCCCAATAAGTGTTCGTTTCTATAAAAAATGCTTAAACCCCAGCAGTTCATTGACAGGACCTATTGCCTAGCAAGAGCAAAAATCAGTATAGATACTCCTCTCCTCTAGTATTTCTGAGTCGCATTGCCGACCTTAAAAAGTTAACAGTAGCAAAAATAGTAAAAACCACTGCAGATAATTTCAGATACAATAGAGCCACCTTGGCCTGCTCAAACCCCCCCTTTGTTAAAATACTTTTAAAAAAAATGCTTCCTAGGGTGCTCCTAGTAGGGACACAATAAAACAAAGTGAAGGGTGTCCTGCGGAGACCGTTGTTAGCAGCCGCCGCACGGGCCCTTCATCTCTATAGTCTTAGTGTAACCTGCCGGCACAGCTAGAGTGTGATGTAATAAGTCTAGCCTGAAGCGTGTCATTAATAATCTGTCTTGAGCATTATGAATAAAAGACATATAAGGTTCAATACCTAAGCAAGATTTGGTCAAGATGTGCGCTCTTACAGAGGGTGTAATCAATTCACCATCTTCCCTCCGGTCAGCCACATGATTCTTATATACCATTTTGACATGGACCTTATCCCGCAGTGACAATTTTGTGGGGTTATTGAAAAAATCTACGCAACCCAGGGCTGAGAGGGTTTCCCTCACATACTTCATCCATGGGATGTTCCCCCCCTGATCACGTGCCTAACAGTCCATTATAATCTCCTTGGTTAGTGAGGCTTCAGTATTGGTCCAAATCTTAATCCAACAATTAATGGGTGGTTTTAGCTCTATCCTATCTCTCAGATAACTAACACCCAATTCCTCGTGTATAATAAATGACGGGGTACTTTGCGGGACTCTCAACAATTGCGGCAGATATTTGTTCTCTTCGATTTGGACCATTTTTGGATTTGTAAATCCCCAGACCTCACTGCCATAGAGTATTTTGGCGCAGCCCTTTGAGTAATAGAGTTTTAGGATTTGTTCCGGTGACCAGTGACCTACCCTGCGTGTAAAATTCATGATTGCACCGGTACAACTCGCTAAGGAATGGCATTTCTCGTCTAACAGGGGTTTAAAATTAAGACGGGTGTCAAAGAAAATCCCCAAGTAAGAAAATGTCTGTACTTTTTCCAGGCAGTGTGCACCAATCATGTATTTGTATTTCCTTTTCTGCGTCTTTCCTGCCTCCATAATATATGATTTGGAAAGATTGGCAGACAGGTCTAGACTCTCCATGAAATGGATAAAGCCGTCTATTAGGCATGCAAACCTTGGGGGTCCGCGCAAGGCCTTACTCCCCTTGAGCATGGGAATTGACCAGTCAAACTCCCCTCCTCATTATATCTGACCTGTGCAAAAGTAATCATGTGTAGAGCTCTTAAAATGTGCACTAAACCCGGGTCCACGCCAAGCGACCCCATAATTGCCCACAGTTTCTTACGGTTTACAAGGTCAAAAGCTGCTGTCAAATCCATGAAAGCCAAGTACACCGTCTCCTGACTGGCTACGGTGTACTTAGCTGTCAAAAGATATAAATTGAGGCATTGATCGGCCGTTGAGCGTCCTGATCTAAACTCGTACTGAGTGTCAGTGAGTATATGGTTTTCTTCCCCCCAGTCTAGCAATCGATTAAGCATTACCCTTCCTAAGATTTTCACTGTCACATCAATAAGGGAGATAGGGCGGTGACACAGAGGGCTGTCCATATCTCCCTTTTTAAATATGGGTACAATAGTGGCTGTAGACCAGGACGCAGGCATGCCTGAGACCAGTGCAGCATTAATCACTCTGGTCAGGATTGGTACCCACAGGTGTACCTGGTTCAGGAAAAGGTCAGGGGGAACCCCAACAGGCCCTGGTGCCTTGTTCATTGTCAGACCCGCCACACCCACCTTATCTTACTCAGGGAGAATATTATATGTCCTGCATTCTCCTCACCCTCTTCCTCGGTTACTAAATGCTCTTCTGTCATGCCATAATTATAAAGTCCACTGAAATGTGCATACCAGGATTCTGGCAGGATATGGTTAGCTATCTTCGGATTGCTAGCCTTTTGGAAACAGGGATCATTAATAACCCTCCAAAATGCAGTCATGTTCTTGGACTCTGCCGCTTCCCTCATATTCTCCCAGGCCTGCTGTTGCAAAGAGATTTTACGACGTTTAACTGCCTGCTTATAGAGTGCCCGACATGTGGACACCTTGTTATTTTCCCTAGGGACTATTTTTAAGACTCGTTTCAGACCTAGAGCAATCCCGATCAAACCACCTTGGGTCCTCCCTTCCTTTCCTGGCGGATGTGGTCCTAAGTAGGCTATCAATTTGCTTAGTGACCCCTTCAAAGGCTATAACCAACTCTTCCCCGTCCACCAGTGGGTTTAGGCTTTTCCACACACGTTGTTGTTCATCCGCCAGTAAAGCTCTATGGAGGGCTTCGGCGTCTGCCTGAGACCATTAAGTCTCCTCCCCTGGTCAGTTGCGGTTAAAATGCCACTTTTTCCAATGGGGGGGGGGGAGCTGCTTGGGTAAATTTAGATGCCCGAGGGAGATAACCAGGGGGTTAGGATCGCTAAAGATACTTAGCTGTAACTCAAACCCTAAAATCCGACTCTTTGACGTATTAGAAACAAAAATAAAATCGATAAAAGAAGCACAGCCTCTACCTTTAAAGGTTGGGTAAACCAGGCCATTCTCTCCTGTTTTAATTAGGTCCATGGTATGTGTGAGGGCATGGATTCCTAACAACTTGTTTAGTTCCTTTCCACCTGCTTTGTGCTCTACGTGTGGGCTATCTTCCAGTGGACACAAAGACCATTCCCCTATTCTAGGTTTCACGTTTGGGCATAGATGACAATTAAAGTCATCTAATAATACCAGCTGAGGTGCCCGATCCCCCTGTACATGTATCCCAGCTAACCTGCTCTCCAATTCCATCAGTCTTGATGTCGATTGATCCAGTAATACAGATTTATAAAAATTAATAAAGATTAACTTGTGACCCCTCGTGCACAGTCTGACCCCCTGAGCGAATTCTGAGTCCCAGCCTAAATCATCCCACCTCCCCTTGAGGCTTAGGGCCACGTATATAATCAAGCCTCCCTTTGCTCTTCCCACCATTCCCTTGCGTGCCGGGACAAAGTACATTTTATAGCCCTCGAGGGAGAACGAACTACTATCAGTCTCCCTTGTTTCCTGGAGACATATAACCTGGAAACGCTTTATGTAGAGTAGCCATTCCGTGTTTGATATTTTAGATGAAGTCCGGCTATGTTTCAGGAGATAATCTCAATAGAACCATGACTATAAACGTCCGAGCTGTTTGTCCTCAGGCGGGTAGTGAGCATAGGGGAGGCACTAGTTACTACAATTTTCTCTTCACTTACGGGGCCCCTGAGATCTCCTGGAGTATACAGCAACATAGGCCCATTGTCCTGTAACCGTGGTGTCCCTCCTGTACCTGTATTCGGGGGAACATCGTCAAGTACACGGTCGTCCCCAGGTGGGGGACTTTTTTCACGTCAATCAATGTCATCTAGGGCTGAGGCTTTTGCAAGCGAAGCATAGCGATTAAGTAAGTGAACTGGGGTGCCCCCTCTAGCACATCCTGCCTGAGCAGTCCTCTGATTATCACTGGTATTTACTCCCCTCCTGTCCCTATAAAAAAAAACAAGTGGTAATGTCTTAATGGTCGAACCGTCCTCTGCCTGGAAAAGCCCCTTGCCCTGGGTGAGGAGGTCTTGTACCAGTCATGGAAACCTGAAATTTAAAATCAGTGTTTCCTGGGAAGCACTTCCTAGTACAACCAATCCAGGACACCCGTCTCGCCATTAATATATGCCTATGATTTGTAATGTTAAACTGCAAGTTCCTATTCAACCAATGGGCCGCCTTGTTAATTAGCATTTGCAAGGTTTCCTCTCTAATTCCACTGAGCGCAGGGACCCCTGTCAAGATTAATGTGTAGGGGCAAGCTACCGGTAGAAGGTCTATAACCGCAGAGCCATGGAGCCCCTAACACAGTCGTCTTACGCAGTCCGAATGTCCTGTTTTGCTGGTATTTTACCTGCTATACCCCCTATGTTTTCTGGGCTTCCTTACGGCGACAGATTTTGGTCTACAGGCCCCTCCCTCGTTTGCCTAGTGTCTTGCACATCACATCTCACACCTGGAGTATTTTCCTTCATGGTCCCTGCTAATAGTTCACTATCTGTCGCCTCCGTTATTCCCTTCTTAGGATCACCAACGTATGTCCTGCCGCTGCGTCTCCTGTATGAGCCCTTGAAGGGTACTTAACATTATTTCTAGCCTGGACCAAATTTCAACATCCTCCCCCCCTCATGTCCTGCCTTCCCACAGTTTATACATTGTGAGTTCTCTGAACGACCTTCTGTGGCTGTGGCTTTGCCCGGAACTTGTGCTCCTTTTCTCTTGGGTTTGCTACTCACAGTGTGAGGCCCCACCCCTCGAGTTCTCTTAGCTTTTGCTGCGGGGCCAGCTAGAGAGTTAATGGGCCTAACTTTCTCACTTTTATCTAGTAGTGCCCTTTTTGACCGGGTGACCACCTCCCCACCTTCCCTTGTGGTATTTTCACACCTACTCGGTGTCCTAACCAAAGCGGGGCGACCCTCTGCCTGATCCGACCCGTGAGATTGTACTGTGTGTGGGTCGCGACCCTCTGCACTCTAATCTGCGACTGGTATTGTCGTACAGTGCACCTCCTGGGGTGACTCAGATGTTTGCAACGATGATCCTGTCGCTTGTGATACTACAACAGACGCACTTGTGGTAGTTACAAGGTGGTCATCATATACATTGTCTTGGGCTACTAGGTTGCCTTGCCATCTTTAGGTGACCTAGCCATTGCAAGGCTCCCCATTGATGACCTTTTGTGTAACATGATTGAGTCCAGTGAGAGTCTCTTTTCAGCCAGTTGGATCTCGTGCACCAATAGTGATTCTGCCCTCACTAGAAATGCATCTAGTGTCCCCTTTGCACTACCCCTACCCTGGAAACTCTCGCCTTACTCACGCTCGTACTACTAGATGAGCGAGTTACAAACAACCGATAAACCAAGCTAACCCAATGACTGACTGGTCAATCCGTAAAAACCAAAAGCCTGACAAGAAACTAGGAGCGTTCTACTCCAGTCCTCTGTAAATGTCCACAGACTAAGTATCCACCTTATAATGTGGCCTCCACCCCAGTTTGTTAGGCCTTAGTGCTTTAATTAAACACAATAAGGATTTCCTCACCTCACCTTTTCAGGTGGGCCGCAAGTTGTCAAGACAGTCAGGTGAATGATCCGGAGTTCCGGGGGGGTTCCGGGTGCCAGTGTGGTTAGCGGGGTGGGCCAGCCCAGTCTCTTCCGGCTTCTGGCGGGCACGGGACGGTCCCGCCCTTGGCCCCTGGCTTCGGCCGGGCAGCCTCCGCGCGCCTCCCGCGCTGCGTGTGCCCTGGCCCCCTTTTCAGCGCCTCCTGGCGCTCTGCCGCTAGTGGTGCTGGGAGAAGTCGTTTTCTTCTTGTGATGTCATCAGGAAATGGCGGGGTCATCGGCGGCAATGCAGTACTCCGCAGACCCAGCAACAAAGACCCAGCAGCATCCCAACAGTCCGAGAGGCGAGCTCCCCACAGGCAGCAGGTAACAATTACGGGCTCCTGCGCTGCGGGTGCCCTGGCCCCCTTTTCAGCGCCTCGTGGCGCTCAACGCGGCTTGCGTGCCACTAGTGATGCTGGGAGAGGTAGTTTTCCTCTTGCGGTGTCATTAGGAAATGGCAGGGGTCATCGGCGGCAATGCAGTACTCCGCAGACCCAGCAACAGAGATCCAGTGTTTAACATAGAAAATCTTCTCAGCGGGTCTCACTGATACTTGGTCCTTTTAAACCGCCAAAGAAGAAATTGGCACAAAAGCTGTAATATAACATACATTTTTATTAAACCTCAGACGAGGGAGAATACGTCACACAGAAGCCTTAGCAACTGAATGAGGCAGTCTAAGGAGTACAGAAAGCTGGGGCCTTGTTAGACCTGTCTGGCCTTTTGCGTAGCCCCTCCTATTATTTATTTATTTTGTCCCCTTTTTGCCCCTCATACCCTTCTTATCTTTTTGTGTCCACTAGATTTTTATGGTGTTGACCTGGGGGATAGATGCTCTTTTGCCCCCATAGTCTTTTACCTCAGGCTTAAGTGCCCTTTTCTGACTGGAATTCCTTTAGATCTACAAGATGGAGGTTTTCAACTGTCACAACTGCCATCCCCTGGAAAGCCCCATAGGTTAATATAGAGCCTTCTAGAACCTTCTAGACCCTACTGGACCCTGGGTGGACAGGCTATATAAGGGCAGAGGTCAGGTAGCCATTTTGTGCAGTACAGGGAGTTGGAGGAGAGAGGCAGTGGTGTGAGGAGGAGGACGCACTGGAAGCAGTTAGTTTGTCTGAGAGACAACCTCTTCAGGAAGACGTTCCCCCTCTGGCCCCTGACCAAACCCTCTCATCAGACTTTACTTTCTGTGGGAATCGGAACAGCCGTGACGGTTGGCCCCCTGAGCCCCCTTTGACCCCCTCCCCCACTTTCCTAGCTACTATCTGGGAACTTGCTCCCTTCATTTCCCTTCGTGGACTCATCCTAGCGGTATTTCAAAGGAGCAGACCGGAGCGAGATGCGACGCCCTGCGCCGCTGAGGAGCCTCTGACGCGGGGGCGAGTGACGGCGAAGGTATTGCTGGGTTGGGCGCAGGAGTAAGTAAGCGCTGATCTCTGCGCAGGCCCCGCAGTGCGGCTGTGTGGGGAGAGAGCCGGCGAAAGTGCAGACACCGCGCAGGCTCAGTAGCGGTAAAAGTACTACCGAGCAAGTGAGGCGGAGCCTAGTGGGGACACTATTCACCCGCGCCTGCGCTGCAGCACGATCCAGTAGAGAAGAGCGAGGCTTGCACGGGTGACTGAAACTCCGGTCGCCTCAGTCCAGTCTCAGCCCCTTGCTGGCACAGGGGCGGAGGGCCGTTTATCGAGTGAGGAGCAGCTGAGAAGAGGGAGAGCTGGAGATCTGTGTCAGCATCAACATCTGCTCCGGCCCCAAGTAAGGTGGAGAAATAGGGGAGGAGTAAAGAGTTACTGGGGAATCAGCCAGGAAGCTGGGAAGGAGTTCTTTTATGCCCCTATATCGGGACTAACTGTTGGAACCCCCTCTCACTCTCTTAATCTCTGAAGATCTCTATGACTAGCCCTGATAGGGTGAAGGAGGGCCGGTTAATAAGCCTACTGGGTAAAAGGCTCAGAGGGTCAAGTATAATAGAGATTCTCCTCAGTGCTGGAGAAGTGATCTGAGATATTGAGGATACTAAACTCGAGTGCTGAAGTATATTGTGGGGTTCTTTTACAGAGGAGGTGGGGAAGAAGAATCTGTGACTTCATCTGGTGTTTACCTATGAATAAGTGATAACAGAGCTGTTTATGTATTGTAGTTGAGAACTGAAATCCTGGGGTTACTTACTGATTGTGAGAAAGGTGTCACACAGTGGGTGAAAAGGAAATCTCCCAGAGTCCTATGACCTAGATATTCCCAAAGCAGTAGGCTGAAGTGGGTAAAATATAAAAGTGTAATTGTTCTTTTGGTGTAACCAGGAAACCTCAGCTTGGGTGGATAATCTATCACTGTAAAAGGTGCTATTAGTGTCTGTTAAGAAAGTACTTTCTAAGAATAACTCAATGTTGAAGGATTAAACACTGCTGAACTGGGTTCTCCTAATGTTATTGGATATATGTGGAAAGAACTGATAAAAATTGTACAGTGTATTTAATTGTAAACTACTGAGGGAGAGAGAAGTCAACAAAATATTTTTATAAAACAGCTCGTATTTTTCCACAAAGATTGGTGTAGCGTCATTTTTGTGTGGAAGTGCATTTAAATACTGCTGGGTGGTGTGCAACCTTTACACATGTGCCTCTAATAATTGACTGTCTTACCCTAGGCCAGGCTACCGTAGGTGACCTGACAACTCTAGGTCCAACATATTGGTGTCTAGCGGTGGGATGTTGACTGTGGTTGCGACTACTCTGCAGTAACTATGTGTAATCCACTAACCTACACCTGGAGTTTTCTCCTGGCGGACTTCCTAATTTTTACTTTTGCTTTTTCCAAATTTATTCCTGGTGGTGGGGTGGAGGTAGCTTCAGGTTGCCCTTGTAACTCTATTCTTTTTGTGTGCTTGACCTTGAATTGCCTTTAGCAAAATGGAATTTGCTCTGGAAGAACTGGACACTTATTCTGTGGCCCAGCTAAAAGACTTCTGTCAACAAATGGGAGTGTTCTTTAAGCGTGGTGCCAAGAAGGGGGAACTCCAGACCAGTTTGAGGGCTTGGGTGGAAGCACATAGAGAAGGGAAGGAGGAGGATGAAGGGACAGACTGGGACACGGTCTTGAGGTAGAGGGATTATTCCACCCTGAGGTGGGAAACCTACTCCCAGGACCAATGACCTCCTCTAGGAGGGGCAGTAGTGTCTCCGGAGGAAGCTTGACCGAAGCAGAACTCACAGACAGGAGGGAAAAGCGGCAACTGAAATGGGAGTTGGCCAGGCTAGAACAGGAGAGGGAAGAGCGGAGGATGGCTCATGAATTCAAACTAAAAGAGCTAGAGCTCCAGGCCCTGCAACGGGGACCCTCTCCTACTCCGAATGGTGGCAGCGAATCCAGAGAACCAACCAGGGAGTCCAGACCCTACTTGCCTAAGGACATAGTTGCCAGCTATAGTCAGGGGGATGATATAGCCAAATGGCTGGCTGCCTACGAGGTCTCCTTAAGAGCCCATGGGATCCAGGAAAAGCACTGGGGGGTGGGTTGTACAAATATATGCCTCCTACTGGTTGGGACACCTTGTTAGCCTTAGAACCGGAGGAGCAGATCAACTACCCCACCATGAAGTTAGCATTAATCAGAAAGTTTGGGCTAACCCCGGAGAAGTATCACCAGAAGTTCAGGGGGAGCCACAAGTTAACCACCCAGAACTGGGTGGATTTCCTGGATTATGCAAGGAAGGCATTGGAGGGCTGGGTACAGGGCAGTGAGGTGAAGGATTATGAGGGGTTGTATGATCTTTTTCTTAAAGAGCATCTACTCGAGAAATGTTTTCCCGAGCTGCGCCAACACCTGGTGGACAGCAAGCTGACCAACCCCCGGAGGCTTGCAGAGGAGACGGACATCTGGGCAAGTACCCGGGTGTCCTCAAAGGGGACTGGAGGGGATTCCCAAAAAGCCGGACAGGGCGCCCCCCAGAAGAAGGAGGGGGAGATAAAAAGCGGGAGTTCTCTAAAGGTCCCCAAAACAGTTTCCAGGGAAAGGGAACAGGTTTCACTCCTAAGGCTAACCCGCCCAGAAACCCTCATCCTGGCCAAAGCCAGCAGCAAAGGGTTGTCCACTGCTTCGAGTGTGGTGGTGTTGGACATTATAAGGGAGATGTCAGATGTCCAAAGAGACCACCCCCTCCCACCGGAGGAAAAGCCCCGGGAGTAGCTAGTGTAGCGCTCGGGGAGGAGTCGCCCTTAAATAAGGGGGGTGAGTGGGCGGGTGTCACCTTAGTGTCCCTGGGAGAACGGGAGATGGTTCCTAAGATCCAGGTGCCCCCAAATACTACCAAGTATGGGCAGTGGATCACCATCAATGGCCAGAGAGGGGAGGCTCTGAGAGATACAGGAGCAAGTATGACTATGGTGAGAAGTCAATTGGTGTCTCCAGAGCAGGTGATTCCCAATGTACTCCACCCCGCCGCGATGGCTGACGGCAGAATGGGCCACTACCCCGTGGCCGAGGTTCCGTTTGAGTGGGAAGGGGTTGCAGGTTCACTTCGAGTTGCCGTAAGCCCTGCCAGTTGATTGTCTGCTGGGGAATGACATGGAGCACAATGCTTGGAGAGAGGTGGAATACCGGACGCATTCAGCGATGCTGGGTACACCTGACTGGGCCTGTGTAAGCACGAGGTCTGCGACTGCCCGGAGAGGGAGTTCGCCTGGGTTGGAGCCTGGAACAATGGCCTAACCCACTGCCAAAAAGGGACAGACCCGAAGACAGGAGAAGCCTGCTTCGGCTTCCACACCCCATGTGACAGATCGGCCACCTGCGGTGATGGACCAGGAGTCCGTGGAGGGGGAAGTAGTTTCTATGGAGGACCTGCCCATCCCTGCTGAGTGGCATGTGGAGGGAGGGCCTACCAGAGAAGAATTCTGTAAGGGCCAGAAGGAGTGCCCTACCCTTGAGGGACTGAGGCGACAGGCTGAAGCCCAGGCAGCAGGGACGTTGCGGGACACTACCACATTTACTGGGAGGATGGACTCCTCTACAGTGAACCCAAGGTACCATTACCTGGTACATCAAGGGCTTTGGTAGTCCCGCAACGGTACCGAGCCTTTCTGCTGGAATTGGCTCACGAAATACCAGTGGCAGGACACTTAGGTCAGGACAAGACCTTTGCTCGGCTTGTCCCCCACTTTTACTGGCCTCAGATGAAAGTGGCGTCTAACACCTACTGTCGGACATGTGTATCCTGCCAAGCCAGTGGGAAAACAGGGGTGAAGCTGAAAGCTCCCCTGGAACCACTTCCTGTCGTTAGCACCCCCTTTGAAAGGGTGGGCATCGACATTGTAGGGCCATTGGATCCACCAACAACAGCTGGTCACAGGTTTATCCTGGTTCTGGTGGGTCATGCCACACGGTACCCAGAGGCAATTCCTCTGAGGACACTGCACCTGTAGTGGCTAGGGCCCTAATGGGGATCTTTACCCGAGTGGGTTTCCCCAAAGAAGTTGTGTCCGACAGGGGGACCAACTTTATGTCAGCATACATGCGGGCAATGTGGAAGGAGTGTGGAGTGACCTACCGGTTCACCACTCCCTATCACCCCCAGTCCAATGGATTGGTAGAAATGTTCAACAAGACCTTGAAGGGCATGATCAGAAGTCTGCCTGAAAGCCTGCGGAGGAAGTGGGACGTCCTCCTACCCTGTTTGCTATTTTCCTACAGGGAAGTGCCACAGAAGGGAGTGGGCTTCAGCCCCTTTGAGCTTCTGTATGGGCACCCTGTACGCGGTCCTCTCAGCCTGGTGAAGGATGGATGGGAGAAGTCTCCCAGGAAACCCCCCCCAGGATGTGGTGAGCTACATGCTGGCCTTCAGGAGCCAAATGGCGAAGTTGTGGAAGCAAGCTTCTGACAACTTGGAGGCCAGCCAGGCAGTAATGAAGGAGTGGTATGACCACAACGCTCACCCGGTGGAGTTGGAGCCTGGCCAGAAAGTGTGGGTGATGGAGCCTGGAGAGCTAAGTGCCCTCCAGGATCGCTGGACAGGCCCCTTTGAGGTGTTAGAAAAGAAGGGTAAGGCCACATACCTGGTGGACCTTAAGACCCCTCGACAGCCCCTACGGGTGCTATATGCTAACCGACTCAAACCCCACCATGAGAGGCCCGAGGTCATCTTAATGATGGTGACCGATGGGTGAGAGGAAGCGGAAAGCGAACCTCTCCCAGACTTGTTCTCGTCTCAGGAAAAGGATGGGTCAGTGGAGGGAGTGATTCTCTCCCCCACCCTAACTCCTGAACAGCGGGAAGACTGTCGCCAGATACTGGAGCAGTATTCTACGTTGTTCTCCCTTGTCCCGGAAAGGACTCACCTGTGTACCCATGATGTGGACACAGGGGACAGCCCACCAGTGAAGTCGAAGACCTACCGGCTGTCCGACAAGGTGAAGGCTAGCATTCATGGTGAGGTTACCAAGATGCTGGAGCTAGGAGTTACAGAACCTTCCAGCAGGCCCTGGTCCAGTCCGGTGGTTCTAGTGCCAAAAGCCGCTCCACCAGGCACCACTCCAGAACTGAGGTTCTGTGTGGATTACCGGGGACTGAACTCAGTTACAAAAACTGATGCTCATCCGATCCCTAGGGGGGATGAATTAATTGACCGGCTAGGAGCTGCCCAATACCTAAGTACCTTTGACCTCACTTCGGAGTACTGGCAGATCTCCCTGACAGAAGGAGCAAAAGAAAGGTCAGCCTTCTCCACGCCTGAGGGACACTTCCAATTTTGTGTGATGCCCTTTGGGCTCAAAAATGCCCCTGCCACTTTTCAGCGGCTGGTGAATCAGGTCCTCTCCGGAATGGATGGTTTCTCCGCTGCTTATCTGAATGACATTGCTGTCTTCAGTAGCAGTGGGGAGGACCATTTGCAACATTTGCAAGCAGTTCTCCAGGCCCTGAAGCAAGCTGGGTTGACAATCAAGGCCAGCAAATGTCAGATTGGGCAGGGGTCGGTTGTGTACCTTGGACACTTGGTGGGTAGGGGAACAGTGCAGCTCCTTCAGGCAAAGATTGAGGCAATCATGGCCCTGGAACCCCCCAAGACCCAGACTGAGGTCCGAGCTTTCCTGGGCCTCACAGGCTACTACCGTCGCTTTGTGAAGGGGTATGGCACTATTGTAGCGCCCCTCACAGAGCTTACCTCAAAGAAACAACCTCGACGGGTAGTTTGGACAGAGGCTTGCCAGCAAGCCTTTGAAAAATTAAAGCAGGCAATGTGTGCAGCACCGGTCCTGAGGGCCCCAGACTTCTCCAAGGAGTTCATTGTCCAGACAGTCGCATCAGAACATGGCATTGGGGCAGTGTTATCGCAACTTAATGAAGAGGGTCTGGATCAGCCTGTGGTTTTCCTATCCAGGAGACTGCTTCCCCGGGAACAGAAGTGGAGTGCAATTGAGAGGGAGGTGGTGTTGGCTCTGAAGAAGTTGCGGCCATACCTGTTTGGCTCACACTTCCTGGTTCAGACTGACCACCGACCCCTTCGTTGGCTGATGCAGATGAAGGGGGAAAATCCCAAGTTGCTGAGATGGTCCATCTCCCTACAGGGAATGGACTTCCGGGTGGAACATCGTCCGGGAGTGGACCACGCCAATGCAGACGGTCTCTCTAGGTACTTCCGCCTTAGTGATGAGGACTCCCAAGGGGTTGGGTAGCTCTCCCCACTTTCAGCTGGGGGGGACGCGTGTTAGACCTGTCTGGCCTTTTGCGTAGCCCCTCCTATTATTTATTTATTTTGTCCCCTTTTTGCCCCTCATACCCTTCTTATCTTTTTGTGTCCACTAGATTTTTATGGTGTTGACCTGGGGGATAGATGCTCTTTTGCCCCCATAGTCTTTTACCTCAGGCTTAAGTGCCCTTTTCTGACTGGAATTCCTTTAGATCTACAAGATGGAGGTTTTCAACTGTCAAAACTGCCATCCCCTGGAAAGCCCCATAGGTTAATATAGAGCCTTCTAGAACCTTCTAGACCCTACTGGACCCTGGGTGGAGAGGCTATATAAGGGCAGAGGTCAGGTAGCCATTTTGTGCAGTCCAGGGAGTTGGAGGAGAGAGGCAGTGGTGTGAGGAGGAGGACGCACTGGAAGCAGTTAGTTTGTCTGAGAGATAGACAACCTCTTCAGGAAGACCTTCCCCCTCTGGCCCCTGACCAAACCCTCTCATCAGACTTTACTTTCTGTGGGAATCGGTACGGCCGTGACGGTTGGCCCCCTGATCCCCTTTGACCCCCTCCCCCACTTTCCTAGCTACTATCTGGGAACTTGCTCCCTTCATTTCCCTTCGTGGACTCATCCTACCTGTATTTCAAAGGAGCAGACCGGAGCGAGATACGACGCCCTGCGCCACTGAGGAGCCTCTGACGCGGGGGCGAGTGACGGCGAAGGTATTGCTGGGTTGGGCGCAGGAGTAAGTAAGCGCTGATCTCTGCGCAGGCCCCGCAGTGAGGCTGTGTGGGGAGAGAGCCGGCGAAAGTGCGGACACCGGGCAGGCTCAGTAGCGGTAAAAGTACAACCGAGCAAGTGAGGCGGCGCCTAGCGGGGACACTATTCACCCGCGCCTGCGCTGCAGCACGATCCAGTAGAGAGCAGCGAGGCTTGCACGGGTGACTGAAACTCCAGTCGCCTCAGTCCAGTCTCAGCCCCTTGCTGGCACAGGGGCGGAGGGCCGTTTATCGAGTGAGGAGCAGCTGAGAAGAGGGAGAGCTGGAGATCTGTGTCAGCGTCAACCTCTGCTCTGGCCCCAAGTAAGGTGGAGAAATAGGGGAGGAGTAAAGAATGACTGGGGAATCAGCCAGGAAGCTGGGAAGGAGTTCTTTTATGCCCCTATATTGGGACTAACTGTTGGAACCCCCTCTCACTCTCTTAATCTCTGAAGATCTCTATGACTATCCCTGATAGGGTGAAGGAGGGCCGGTTAATAAGCCTACTGGGTAAAAGGCTCAGAGGGTCAAGTATAATAGAGATTCTCCTCAGTGCTGGAGAAGTGATCTGAGATATTGAGGATACTAAACTCGAGTGCTGAAGTATATTGTGGGGTTCTTTTACAGAGGAAGTGGGGAAGAAGAATCTGTGACTTCATCCGGTGTTTACGTATGAATAAGTGATAACAGAGCTGTTTATGTATTGTAGTTGAGAACTGAAATCCCGGGGTTACTCACTGATTGTGAGAAAGGTGTCACACAGTGGGTGAAAAGGAAATCTCCCAGAGTCCTATGACCTAGATATTCCCAAAGCAGTAGGCTGAAGTGGGTAAAATATAAAAGTGTAATTGTTCTTTTGGTGTAACCAGGAAACCTCAGCTTGGGTGGATAATCTATCACTGTAAAAGGTGCTATTAGTGTCTGTTAAGAAAATACTTCCTAAGAATAACTCAATGTTGAAGGATTAAACACTGCTGAACACACTGCTGAACTGGGTTCTCCCAATGTTATTGGATATATGTGGAAAGAACTGATAAAAATTGTACAGTGTATTTAATTGTAAACTACTGAGGGAGAGAGAAGTCAACAAAATATTTTTATAAAACAGCTCGTATTTTTCCACAAAGATTGGTGTAGCGTCATTTTTGTGTGGAAGTGCATTTAATTACTGCTGGGTGGTGTGCAACCTTTACATGTGCCTCTAATAATTGACTGTCTTACCCTAGGCCAAGCTACCCTAGGGGACCTGACAACTTTAGGTCCAACAGGCCTTATATATGCTTAGGGTTACATAGTCAGCGTAAGAATAGGGGGCAATCCTGGCTCATGTAAGCATGCAAAATGACTAATATGGACATACAAGATCTGCTTGCTCAACAAAGTGGGAGAGGAGTTACTTCTCCATACAGCAGCAAAAATAGCCTGACAGTTATACTAGAGAAGCAGGTGCATTCTACTAGCTAGACCCTTCTGAGCATGTGCCAAGGTGGAAGATGCTCAATATAGTTTGTTTCTAGGCAGATTACAAGAGCAGTCAACACTGAGGGAGGACAGAGCACATGGCGAGCATGTGGCAGCACATGGCAAACAAGATGGCTGCCAGAAATACAAAATGGCTTTCAGCTCATGCTAACAAATCCGTCCAATATTTAACAGATGGTCCTTTTAGCATGAGCTAAAGACATTCCTATGATCCAGTAGGAACATAGAAAATATTTGCATATTAATTTTCATAAATTTATCAATATCCTAATTCATTGCTAGGTGGTCATTTTCCATTCTGAACATTTCATTAAGCGGGTATAAGCAGGAATACAAAGGGAACAAAGCATTAGGTCATAATTAACATTCAGATAGCAGGAGAAAGTAATGACCACTATTACAAATAGAATTATCATTTTTCCCAGTCCTAAGCAAAAGCAAATCCTAAAATCATCTAGTAAACAATTTCAGGGCTCCTATGCATTTCAGTAACTATTCATTTTAACTTCAGAAAAGCCAACAGCACATATCTAATAAAAACATTTTCCAACTGACTTTTACATTTTCCTTTTATTAGGGCTAGAACATCAATCATATCTGGGACCAGGAGGACCACACAGGGCCATAGGAATTAGGACGAAGAGCTTAAAAGTGCTGCTCCTCCTTAAAAACGGGACATCCAAAGGGGTACATTATTGACAAGAAAAAGAAGAAGTCCTTGGGGAAATTGAAGCTGCTGTACAACCAACCAGAGGGGAGTCTTCTCCCTGTGTCCGTTTGAGCCTCACAGGCAGGCTCTTGTTGTTTCCACGGTGGAGCTGCACAACTCGCAACTCAAGAATCACAGCCCAGTTTCAAGGAAAAAATCTCTTCTTTCAGGATAGGGCAGTCACCCACCAGGGCAAATGCTCTTAGCTATCCTGCCCAGTGTCTCAGGCAGTGCACCAGTTTTCTTCACTTCAATCTAACAGGCCCCAGAGATACAGCACATGTACCCTAATCTCAAGTCCTTCCCTAACTCCTGTATTGCTCTGCTGGTGCACTGCTCATTCGTTGGGGCCACACATTGCATTCAGTGTACCCAGGTATCTCTTGACCAACAAAGGTGCAAACTTGCATTCCCTTTAGCACCAGAATTCAGAGGCCTGATGCTGGGATCTCTGAAGCAACCCATGTTTCAAAAGGGGTAACCTCAAGCAAAGCCTCCTCGCCATTCTGGTTGGTCTGTGACTCTCAGCTGGGCATGATCCACGATTTCTCCTTTCTGATTTGTGACCCCGTCTTTCGCCCAAGACAGTGGCAGGGGTACACACTTGATCACAAGGCTTCCGCCTTCACTGAGGTCCTAGTTGCCAGCAATGCCTGTGCTGGTTACCTTCACTTTGGCTTCAAGCTGGACTGGTGCTGACGCTGACTCTCCAGGCTGATACTGATGTCCGGGCCCCTCTGGCAGTGGTTGTAAAGCAGCAAATATCTATTGGTGGACAGAACAAAAGGTCTTTAGACAAGGCACAGAAACAGTCTATCAACAGAGAGGATAGTATCAGAATACTTCCTTGTCTTGGGACGCCCCATATATTAGCAAGGCACCCAAGAACCACTTTCATCTATCTATGTGAGAGTTAAAAAAACAACAGCCTGGATCTATTGGCAAGTATAAAAGGAACTCTTTGGTGAACTGACAAGTAATACATCACCCAATCCCAAGTATCCAAGGAAGTCTGTATTAATTTACTAAATTGTGAGGAAAAGAGAAAAGCAACACAGACATACCCTAAATCCTTACATTGGTGTATTCCTGTGTACTAATCTGAAATCCTTAAAAAAAAGGAAATGTTCTACACTTTTGCTCATAAACTTTACATTACTTGTACAGGACTGCAGACACTTCTAAAATGATTCTTCTTATTAAAAAAAAACGACATACCTACCTTGTACGCTTAGGACCATGCTCTCATGTTATAGGAGCAGCAGGGAAATCTAAAACTGCTAATTTAACAGGAGTTTCTTATCTATAAAACAACATTTTCTTCAAAACATTTTGGCTAAGGATCACATGGGCATCTTCCCTGCGTTCTACTTTTCATGATCCAAACTATGCAACATCAGCTCTAATAAGGACTGTCAGTTTAGCAATACCCTTGCAAAATTATGTAGCATGGAATAACATACAATAATGGTGTTATTACCTAAGAATTTTAGAACAAAAACTACCCACATCTAGCTCCCCTTAAAGGTCAAATAAGGGAACAACAATCTAGACTACTGATCCTGTCATAATTTCATCAAACATGATGGGCAGTAACATAACATATATTTTTATTCCTTTTATTAATGCTAACAATGTTTAAAACAGTGTTACCGAATAGCCAATTAAATGTCTCATTGCTATTTCACAGACATTTTAGACAGGCTAAAAAAAAATTGAGAAAAGGGGAGAGCAACAGACATATTACCTAGCCTTAATTTGTAGAGGAGCTAGCCTTCTTCCCCCATTTTGACAGTAGGAAATCTGAAACAGGTTTCACTTCTGTCAACACTATCAACCTCTATTTGTAGCAATTGGGCATAAACAAAGTTATAGGAGGTACATAGCACTTTTGAGAGGGCTAAAGCACATGAAGTCAAATAAAAGTCATTGCCTCAGCTTTTAAGCATTAGTGCTGTATAAATATGGCAAAGCTTATCTGTTAATCAAAGTTCACATATACCATTATATCGTCTTCTATCACATGAGTGCATAAAGTGCTTGTTTTTGGTTTTTTTTGCCATAAAAAGTAAAATATCTCCTTTTCTCCCCTGTCCTCTTTCAAAAAAGTTTCAGAAGTCAAAATGGCAGCGCAGACCTTGCTATGGGAGCCCTGCCAGGCTTCTGAATATAAAACTGACATTTAACTCTTCCCAGCTGTCCTATACTGTGTGCAAATTTTCCATGCAGCTTTCCCTATTCAAAGTCAGCCTGAAAACAGAAAGCTGATCCATTCCCCTGTTTGTCAGTTTAATAACTTCTGCTGTTTTTTATACATATTTTCAATTGTAAGCAGTGTGCAGTAAACTTTTCCAGCAATATAAAGGTCAGCTATTTGTATTATACCTAAATGTATGCATTTACTGAAGCCTAGGGCACTTTAAAAGCTGCTCTAAATGGAACAAAATGCTGTTTAAATAATGAATTTTACCCAATTTTGACTTTGATATTTGGGGCACTTAAAAAAAATGAATATCTTATAATTTCTTTGCATAATATTCATTATCAGAATGTTTCTAGATAGCCCAGGAGTGAGAAATCAAAAATACATCATATATACCGTTATAAAAATGAGTTTTTTACGCCTGCGCAGAGTGAAATTTCATATGCAAATATCCTCATAATGCGGTACAACACAACTTAAATTTAATTTTAATGCCAGGAGGTCACAGTATGAGTATTAAGCTTTATAAATATAAAAAAACAAATTTAAAAGCACTTATTATTTTTAATATTTTTTTCCTAATCATTTTTTTTTTTTAATAAAACCAATTATTTTGATAATTCCACATAGGAAAAGCAAGCTTCATCCTTGCCTATCATATTTAGATGCATTAATTCATAAGCCTAAGCACAGGAGCCTAACTTGAAACATGAAAAAGTTTTGAGCCACTTTTTTAAAAGGACCGTCATTATTTAACCACATCCCTGCTGATGGTATCCCTCTCCTGTGCTGGGCCATAATGAAAATGGGTGTGGTCATGACGAGCTCAGCTCGTCATGAGCACCGGAGCATTGTGCCTCATGACGAGCTGAGCTCGTCATGAGCATCGAAGGGGTTAACATCAGAACCACAGATCTGCTTATGTAAAAAGGCTTTAGAAAAGGATATCCTTACTTTAAATGTTTTCCTGGTATCTAAATTAATTAACCTGATTTTTGTAACTTTTTAAAACAGCAGTCTGAAATGCAGGGTTTTACACCATGTTCTGTAGTGCCAAAATCCTGGCTGAGTCAACATTCCTGTCTCTCCGTGGCCTACAAAAACAACAGCTGTTTGCTCAGCTGCAGTAAAAACACAGCTGATGGAAAGCTTTTCTCAGTGTTGAAATGTAAGCATGGGGACAGTCTATTTATAACTGAGGCATTCCAATGCATGTTCTATAATATGTGTTTTAGTTTAGCAAAAATGTACTCAGATGATGTATTTGCCTGTTAATATATAATACAATATATATAAGAAAAATGCAGTAATATTTTTATAATTGTTCATTTATTGCAAAACCCACAATTTCGTTTTTTTAGGCCTATTTTATTCCTATTCAATGTGAATTCTAATTTTATCTTTTAAGCATTAGCAGTTTGTACATGTGCATAGTTGCTTACTCTTATACATTTAATTGTAACATGCAGTTATTTAGCCTATCATATGGTTCATTTCTGGATTTTTTAAAAAAATGTTAAACATTAATTAAATAACATTTTGCATAACAGACTGATGACAGCAAAAAAACACAAACACACACATTGAGCTCATTCCAAACATATACAGAAGGGGTCATACACTCTGGACACATAATACAGCGCGCTTAAGGCTAGCAATCCTATTTACGCACAGAAGTACCACTAATGTGAAACCACGAACCACATATACATTTTAACACACATTTTAACCCACAGATCTACGCTTAAGACAGGAACAAAAGGACAGCCCACAGACTGTACTTAAAACAAACCATTTGTAAATACTAGTTGTAAGTCATATTTACAAGAAGCGCTTCTCAATAGTATTCCAAACGACTGCAAAAAAACAGCCCAACAAACTGTTTTATTTCCAAGAAGCCAAAATACACTCAGTTCACTAGCTTTGTCTGACAGAACACCAAAAATCGCTCTGCATACCTCCATTCATAAAATTGCGCAGAACAAAGGATCCTTGTTTGCATTATTGTCATATTTTAATTCCCAGAATCTCCAAGGAAAAAATATGTTTTTATACCTAAACCTATTTAGGTATTCCCTCTAGGGGAGCTGGCTAATTTAATTCACATCTCACTATGGTACCTCCAAAAAGCAATACATTCTTTGATGTGTGCTTGAGACAGGCATGACAAAAATATTGCAGAATATGCAAATATTATGCGCAAAGTAGCACTTAAAGTACGCTTGTACGTTGTGCTGTTCAAATCTATTCAAAACAGAGAAAAATCTCCTCATTACCTGCCTACACAAATTGCAATTCGTATATATATCCCATACAAATCCAAAGTTGGCCAACACAAATCTAAGCCACAGTGAGTGTTACTAAACTACCTTACCAATCCAAGGCATCAAAACTAACAGCAAGTGACGCAGAACAACTCTTACCAATCAAATGGTTGTCCAAATTCTAACTGCCAAGTTCTGAATGACCTAACAGTTGTTTTTTTTTTTTTAGAATACTCACGCCAAAAAGGTTCTCAGTCAGGAGTGGTAAACATCATGTGGAGGATCAAAATTAGGAAGATCAGAAATATACTTGGCTGCAGAGACAGAGAATCCCCAGAATCTCCGTGCACAGAGTGCCTCCTTAGTAGAATCCTGTCCTGTCCTCCTCAGTAGATTTCTGTCTCCTGACAAGCTCACTCCCTTAGATAGCCACTTCTGTGATGAGCCCTACGTTGGGCGCCATTTGTTGAACATAGAAAATCTTCTCAGCGGGTCTCACTGATACTTGGTCCTTTTAAACCACCAAAGAAGAAATTGGCACAGAAGCTGTAATATAAAATACATTTTTATTAAACCTTAGATGAGGGAGACTACGTCACACAGAAGCCTTAGCAACTGAATGAGGCAGTCTAAGGAGTACAGAAAACTGGGGCCTTATATATGCTTTGGGTTACATCGTCAGCATAAGAACAAGGGGCAGTCCTGGCTCATGTAAGCATGCAAAATGACTAATATGGACCTACAAGATCTACTTGCTCAACAAAGTGGGAAGAGAGTTACTTCTCCATACAGCAGCAAAAATAGCCTGACAGTTATACTAGAGAAGCAGGTGCATTCTACTAGCTAGGCCCTTCTGAGCATGTGCTAAGGTGGAAGATGCTGAATATAGTTTGTTTCTAGGCAGATTACAAGAGCAGTTAACACTGAGGGAGGACAGAGCACATGTCGAGCATGTGGCAGCACATGGCAAACAAGATGGCTGCCAGAAATAGAAAATAGCTTTCAGCTCATGCTAACAAATCCGTCCAATATTTAACACCAGCAGCGTCCCAACAGTCTGAGGCGGAAATCTCCCCAGAGACAGCAGGTAACAATTACGGGCTCCCGCACTGCATGTGCCCTGGCCCCCTTTTCAGCGGCGTGCGCACCGCTAGTGATGCTGGGAGAGGTAGTTTTCCTCTTGCTGTGTCATCAGGAAATGGCAGGGGTCATCGGCGGCAATGCAGTACTCCGCAGACCCAGCAACAGAGACCCAGCAGCGTCCCAACAGTCCGAGGCGGCGAGCTCCACACAGGCAGCAGGTCACAATTACGGGCTCCCGCGATGTGGGTGCCCTGGCCCCCTTTTCAGCACCTCCTGGCGCTCTATGCGGCGTATGCGCCGCTAGTGGTGCTGGGAGAGGTAGTTTTCCTCTTGCTGTGTCGTCAGGAAATGGCGGGGGTCATCAGCGGCAATGCAGTACTCCGCAGACCGAGCAACAAAGATCCAGCAGAGTCCCAACAGTCCGAGGCGGCGTTCTCCCCACAGGCAGCAGGTAACAATTACGGGCAAGTGAAGTCAATTGCACCATATCCGACAAGGAATTATTGGCAAAAAAGAGGGCGTGTGAAGAGTGGCAACACTATCTATTGGGAGCACTTCATATGGTGGAGATCTGTACAGACCAGAGAAACCTGTTGTTTCTAAAGACTGCAAAGGCCCTGACACCCCGTCAGCTACGTTGGACTCTGTTCTTTTCTGATTATGACTTTGTAATCAAGTATAGGCCAGGACCACAAAACGGGAAAGCAGATGCCCTTTCCCGTATGTAAGAACCAGAAAACGAGAACTCAATAGACAAATCAGACCCACCTTTGTTCCTAACTGAAGCAGCTTTTCCAAAGCAATCCATTGCGCTTCTGACCTCCCAAGACTTTCTTGAGGATGTGCGAGTGTCCTTGGCTGACATTGATCTACATGCCTGGATTCAAGAAGACCCAAAACACTGCGCAGAAAAAGAGGATTTAGCCTACCATTATCACGCATGTATGTACCCAACGAAACACTACAACAACAGGTACTGACTTGGGCTCATTACTCCGTATTGGGAGGACACACGGGAATATACAAGACCATCGCCTGTGTGGAACGTTCTTTTCGGTGGCCCTCTGTAAGAAAAGACGTCCAGGAATATGTTAAGAATTGTGCAGTATGCGTACAAGGGAAGGCCTGTTATACTAAACCGATGGGTCTACTCCGAACTTTGCCTACTCCTCCACGACCCTGGCATACCGTATCAATGGACTTCATAGTGGAGATGCCCCCCTGTGAAGGGAACACCGTCATATTGGTGGTTGTTGATCATTTCACGAAGATGGGACATTTTATTCCCTGAGTAGGCCTACCCACATCCTCAGAACTAGCCTTGGTATTCCTTCAACACGAAGTTAGAGCCCACAGTATTCCCTGCATTTTAATCACAGAGGGACACAATTCAATTCACGCTTTTGGAAGGATCTCTGCAAAACTATGAATATTGAGGCTCAACTCTCCTCCAGTTACCATCCGCAAAAGGATGGTAAAACAGAACGTCTAAATCAGACATTAGAACAATATCTTCGCTGTTTTACCTTGCAAAACACCCTACACTGGCCTGCATTGTTATGGATGGCGGAGTTCGCCTACTACAATGCTACTCATGCCACGCTGGGATGTTCTCCTTTTTTTTATCTATGGTCACCTCCTAACATGCTCCCATTTGAATGGCCTGTCAAATCCAAACTACCCAGCATACACGAACATCATGCTCATCTCAGGGCTGTCTTGATTGATGCCAAACAGAACCAGATTACCAGGTGGGGGATAAGGTTTAGCTATCCACTAAGAATCTGCATCTGAAGGGTATAAACAAGCTAAAACCAAAATACTTAGGCCCCTATAGCATCGAGGAGGTTATCAATGACGGAACCATGAGGTTATCACTACCTCGTTCTTGGCAGATCCATTCTGTCTTTCATGTGTCCCTGCTCCAACCTTGTCCTGCCAGCACGAGACTACCAGATAAACCTCTCCCTCTAGAGATAGACGGTCAGGAAGAGTATGAGGTGCAAGAGATCCTAGATTCCCTTTTGGTAAGGGGTCGTATTCAATACCTAGTGGATTGGAGAGGGTTTGGGGTAGAAGACAGGACATGGGAACCTGAAGACAATCTCCATTGCCCTGAGTTAGAGGAAAGATTCCATGCAGTACACCCTGGTAAGCCTGGACGACTGCCTAGTCGACGGTCCTTGAGAGGGGGTACTGTAGCGATTGCCCACAAGGCAATAACCAGACAGGCTCATCTACGCAGTAATTACATTCACAATCCCGGGCGTAGAGTAGGAAAGAACTTTGGGCACTACATTTCCCAGCAGGCAGTGGGGCGCGTCAATACGAGGTTATGGGCAGCCCGTATTTAAGCACCTCCTCCTCATGAGGAAGGTGCTTGACAACCTGTTTCCGAGGATTAATTGCGGATGGTGCTCCCAGACGGATTTCAGCCTGAAGCATTGCCGCGTTTTGCTGACCTTTTGCCCGTGGAGAAGCACTGTGGGACGTCAGCCCCGATCCTGGACTCAAGCGGAGAATCGTTCGAAAGTGCAGGTATTGTCGGAAGGCGCGCCGGAGCGCTTCCTTCGATTTCATAACTTTCTCTCGTTCTCTGTGCCAGTGGTGCACTCGAGAGAAACGCCGGAGCGTTTCTTTCCTTGCTGCGCCTCTGGGTCCTTTCTTATTCGGAGGTGTCAGAAGATGCACTGGAGCGTTAGGTTCCTTTTCTATGACTAATTTTAAATAGCATTGTTTGCTGAGAGCTATCAGCCCCGCCCTTATATTTTCCCGGTAGTAGCACAGCGGTTTATTATCCGCTATTAGATACCGGAGGGTTAATTCATTTTTATAGTGTTCACTTGCCAATTCGCTGCTATTTTCCAGCACAGGCTGGTTGCTTGCATAGTTCTGTGAGCTGGATGCTTGTTTTCCTTTATATTTCTATTGTACTCCGCAATACCAATTTGTAGGGTCAAAGCTAAGGTAAATATTGTTTATTTGGTAGTCCACAGACATGTAAATAGGAGCGGATTTTCCCTTGTATTTTCAGTGGGCATCTCTTACTATATACCTAGGCTGTCCGGAATTCGGTTTAAACCGACTGTCCCCGATAGTACACTACAGGATGAAAATCAGCTGACCTGGTTTAAACCGAGTGTCACTGATTTTGATAGTTGTTGCTCCGCTTGGCCACTTGATGGAGCTTAAGGATTACAAACATTGGCCTGCCTGTGGTCTCCTGGCGCGGAGGTGTCAGGGGAAAACACTGCTTCACTGGTTCTGCACATAGGGAGCCGAGGTGTGAATGGCCCAAGGGCCAGAGCAACACCAGGCCCCCTGCTTGGTTCATGAGGGGGGAGAGGAGCTGTGCCGCTAACTGCAGCCGCACCCGAGTACTTCACAGGTCTTTAAAAAGACCATTTACTTAACAATAGGTTAATAAAGGAGCGGGCGGGGGTGGGGGGGTGGTCAGGGGTGGGGGGGATGACTGGCATTGGAGAAAGAGGCGGCACCCACGTTTCTTGCTTGTTTTTTTAACGTGGTGTGTGTGCTATTATCTAAAAATTTCGAGCTTCCAGCCTCTTTCATCATCCGCGGGATCTGACATGGGGTGGCAGACCCCGAAGTGTTTAGTGGGTGGGCGCAAACACGCCCCAGCTATCCCCTGCCACCACACTCAGGGGATTTAAGGCTGGAGTAGTGGCTTCAGTAGGGGCACGGGGTAATTAGATGGAAGTGCCCCCCACTACACTCCAGCCTGCTCCGACGCCCCCTCTCCCAGGCCCCTGAGCCAACAGGAGGGAGAGGAGAAGGAAAGCCGAGCCCTGGAAGCGCCTGGCGGCTCCGCCCTCCCCCTAACCCTGCCACCTCGAAACCACTGTCTTCCCCTCAATTACCCCCTCCTCGCCTGCGCCCCCACCCCTGGCTGGCCCCCCTGGCATCGCAGCTAGTGCAATGCCGGGCATCGCGGGGGCACTATGAGGGGCGGACACCGGCTGCTCCTGCCAGCCCGTGGGGCTCACCGTTTTGCATTACTCCGCTGGGGGAGTGTATCTCTAAGTGCTGCTGACATTGGAAGCAGTGAGACCTGTTATTTTCAAGACAAGGGGCATCTGGAGTTTGAACAGGAAGGGAAGCAGGAAGTGGCGTGAGGCCTCTCTTCGGGGGTCAGAGCTCTGAATGAGAAGTGATGCACGGCCTCTCAGCCATATGTTAGAGCTGGAATGGGAGGGGTCGCAAGGTCTCTCAGCTGTGAGGTGGCAGGGCCTCTCAGCTATATGTTAGAGCTGGAATGGGAGGGGGCGCAAGGTCTCTCAGCTGTGAGGTGGCGCAGGTCCTCTCAGCTGGGAATTAGAGCTGGAATGGGAGGGGGCGCAAGGTCTCTCAGCTGTGAGGTGGCGTAGGGCCTCTCAGCCCTATGTTAGAGCTGGAATGGAAGAGGGTGCACGGCCTCTCGGCTGTGAGGTGGCGCAGGGCCTCTCAGCTGGGAATTAGAGCTGGAATGGGAGGGGGCGCAAGGTCTCTCAGCTGTGAGGTGGCGTAGGGCCACTCAACCATATGTTAGAGCTGGAATGGAAGAGGTTGCACAGCTAGGGTTACCAACTGGCAGGGTGCAAATTCAGGACGGTCAGTGTAAAAATTCAGGACAAAGGGTCAAAATTCAGGACAAAAATTCAGGACAGAAGGTCAAAATTCAGGACAAAAATTTGGGACAAAACATAAGTTTTACAGATATATCAGAGGAGGTGGCACAATAATATATAAGTAAGTAAATAGACAACCAAAATAAATACAAGTCAAAATAAGTTTATATAAGGTTGAGTCAATCGTGCACTTCACAGTTTTTCAGTATGCGCGCAACTTTGCAAAGCGACATTGGGCCCTTTTTATGCAATCAAGATTTGTGCTAGCAACGATAAACATTAATAAATAGTATTTTTTATTTGTATGTTGAAATCTGTCTTTTAAATGTACAGTGACAATGGTGTTAGTTATTTTATTTTTATTTTCTCCTGCATGGCGCTAAGACAAAAGCAGAATGCTTTGCCCTAGTCCCATGCAGGAGAAGGCACCCCACATGCTGTCACTGCAATTGGGCCCATTAGCACTTATAGAATGACAATCAGCTGGAGTCTCAGACTGACAATGGCCACTCCACAGTCTGCACGAGGGAGGTCCGGGAGGGGCGGCTGCAGGGAGCCTCTTCAGTTTAAAAGATAAGAGCGAGAGGCCCGAGTGAAATATTTTTAACTCACAGGGCCTCTCGCATGGGAAACATTCCATTCTGAGATTTCCCATTTCGATTTTAGTATGATGTCTGTAAGGCGTCCGTAATTTGGGATCCCCAAATTACGGACGCCATGTGGACATCATACTAAAATGACGGACGGTCCGTGAAATTTACGAACGGTTGGTCACCCTATGCACGGCCTCTCAGCTGTGAGGTGGCGCAGGGCCTCTCAGCTGGGAATTAGAGCTGGAATGGGAGGGGGCGTAAGGTCTCTCAGCTGTGAGGTGGCGTAGGGCCTCTCAGCTGGGAGTTAGAGCTGGAATGGAAGAGGGCGCAAGGTCTCTCAGCTGTGAGGTGGTGCAGGCAGGGCACTAGTCGGGGTACCACGCGGGTGGACGGCTTCCCCCCACTTATTTCCGAGGGTTTTTCAGGGTGGACGCCGTCCACCCTTCTAAATCAAAACCGCGTCCACCATTAAAAAACGGGAGCGCGGCGCGCACAAAGTAAATAAAGCATTTCCGGGTGGGCGAGTGGCTGGCTGAATCGGAAGTTACTAAGCACGCGGTGTTCACCACGCCCCTGCCATTTGTCCGTAATTTTAACCGGGCACAGCTTGCCCCCACCTCCCTTCTTGACTCCGATGCTGTATGAAAGCTCAGACCCCCAGCAGCACCGTAGAGGCACAGCGGGATGGCAACCCTCACACCTCCAGCCCTTGATGAGCTGTTAAAAGGTGCTTGAAGGTGACTGAGAGGGAGGGGCTGCAGGTTCAGGAGCAGGAGACATCCATTCACACGCAAACAACCCTGAATGCGTCTTGTATCTGCTATTTAGAGGGGGGCTCACACATTCCATTTCTACCCAGGGCCCCAAACATCCTAGACTCGGCCAGATTACACCCCTGATTACACCGAGGCAGCACCTGCTTCTCTTCACCGAGCTTAATTACTGTCACTAATTTGTAAGCAAACCTCGGTTCTTCAAACATGCATAATGTAATACAATAAAGAAATGTCACAATCGCACCCACACTGATTAACAAAGTATGGAGGACAATCAGTTCAATCAGTTCTCTCGGAGTATCTACTGTAAGTACTGTATATCACAGTGGGGGATGGCATTTTTGGACAGAGAGCCTGTCTTCTCGTTGTCTTGTGCAGGAGGGGGCGAGAAACCAAAGATGATACTAGAATACTGCATGCCCACCCCTGTGCCCACCCTGGTGGATCACGTTCCCTCTCCTGTGATGACTCCTGCTCCTGTCCCCCCATGTTGTGGCTCCAGTCCACCCCCGCCTGTGATGGCTCTTGTCCCCCCCTGTGGTGGATCCTGTCTCCGCCCTGGGTGGCTTCTGTCCCAGTCCTGGGACGGCCCCTGCAGCGAGGGTGAAGTTCTTGATGGGCCTCTTCTCAAAAGGGCTCAGCTCAAAATTAATATGGAAAGGTGGGCGTGTAAGTAAATGAAGGGATGTGTGAATGGCTGGATGAATTAGTGAAAGGGTGAATGGATGAATGAAAGATTGAATAAATGGATAATGAGAGAGGATAGATGGATTGAAGAGTGAGGGGAAGGATGGAGAGAAAATGTAAATAGCTGGATGTATGGGTGGAAGGGTAGCTGGATGATTGATGAGGGGAAAGATGGATGAGGGGAAGGATGAGGGATGGAGGGGAAGGATGGATGAGGGGAAGGATAAATGGATGAGGGGAAGGATGGATGGATGGAGGGGAAGGATGGATGGATGAAGGGCAGGATAAATGGATGGGATGGATGGATGGGTGAGGGGAAGGATGGATGAAAGGAAGGATGGATGAGGGGAAGGATGAAGGATGGATGGATGAGGGGCAGGATAAATGGATGGGATGGATGGATGGGTGAGGGGAAGAATGATGGATGAGGAGATGGATGGATGGATGGATGGAGGGGAAGGATGGATGGATGAGGGGCAGGATAAATGGATGGGATGGATGGATGGGTAAGGGGAAGGATGGATGGATGAAGGGCAGGATAAATGGATGGGATGGATGGATGGGTGAGGGGAAGGATGGATGAAAGGAAGGATGGATGAGGGGAAGGATGGATGGATGACGGGAAAGGATGGATGATGAGGGGAAGGATGGATGGATGATGAGGGGAAGGATGGATGGATGGATGATGAGGGGAAGGATGGATGGATGGATGGATGATGAGGGGGTGGGTGAAAGGATGGATGATGAGGGGAAGGGTGGATGGATGGATGATGAGGGGATGGATGGATTGATGATGAGGGAATGGATGGATGATGAGGGGGTGGGTGAAAGGATGGATGGATGATGAGGGGAAAGATGGATGGATGATGAGGGGAAGGATGGATGGATGGATGATGAGGGGAAGGATGGATGGATGATGAGGGGAAAGGATGGATGGGTGATGAGGGAAAAAGATGGATGGATGATGAGGGGAAGGATGGATGGATGATGAGGGGAAGGACAGATGGATGATGAGGGGAAGGACAGATGGATGGATGGATAGATGGTGAGGGAAAAGGATGGATGGATGATGAGGGGAAGGATGGATGATGAGGGAAAAGGATGGATGGATGATGAGGGAAAAGGATGGATGGATGATGAGGGGAAGGACAGAACGATGTATGGATAGATGGATGGATGATGGGTGGGTGAAAGGATGGATGGATGGAGAGTGGGTGAAGGGATGGATGGATGGGTGGGTGAAAGGATGGATGGATGGAGAGTGGGTGAAGGAATGGATGGATGGATAAGTGGGTGGGTGAAAGGATGGATGGATGGATGAGTGGGTGGGTGAAAGGATGGATGAGTGGGTGGGTGGATGGTGGATCGGTGAAAGGATGGATCAGTGGATTGGATGGTGGGTGGGTGAAAGGATGGATGAGTGGGTGGGTGGATGGTGGGTGGATGATGGGGGTAGGTGGATGAGTGAAATGATGGATGGATTGATAAGTGCAAGGGTGAATGAATGGACATATGAGTGAAAGGGCGGGTGTAAGTATGGATGAGTGAGTGAAAGGGAGGGTAGATGGACAAAAGGATGAATAGATGTGTGAAGGAGTGAAATGAAAGATGGATGAGTGATAGGGGCAATGGATGGATTCATGAGTGGATGAGTAGATGGATGGATGGGTGGGTGGATGGATGGATGGAAGGAAGGCTAAGTGAAAGGGTCGATGGAGAGAGAAAGGGAGGATGGATGGATGACTAAAAGAGTGGATGGGTGGAAGGATTAGTAAGTGAAAGGATGGCTGGATTGGTGAAAGGGTAAATGGCTGAATGGATGAGTGAATGGATGGATGGGATGAAGAGTGGATGGATAAGTGTACAGATGGATAGGGTGAAATGGCGGATGGATGCATGGATAATGGAGGATGAGTGAAAGGATGGATGAGGGGATGGATGAAGGGATGGATGAGTGAAATGATAGATGGAAGGATACATGATGGATAGGTTTGCAAATGGTTGAATACTTTTGGAAATGGCTGGGCTTACTTATATACTATTGCGCGACCTCTGATGTGTCTGTAAAACGTACCTATTGTCCTGAAGTTTTGTCCTGAATTTTGACCTCCTGTCCGGAACTTGTGTCCTGAATTTTGACCCTTTGTCCTGAATTTTTACACTCACCGTCCTGAATTTGCACCAATGCCAGTTGGTCACCCTAATTCTTTGTGCGGTAGAACCAAGGCTCTTTAACACAGCAGCATGAGAGTGACGAGAGAGAAACCTGGCAGAGTGCTGCCAAAGAGCTCTCCCACTCAGAATATTTCATTATTCAAGTGATCGTGAACAATTAAGGGTAAACTGAGATGTGAAAAACTAAACACAATGCGATGCGGCTGCACAAGACTTGAGGAGTTAATTAAGTATTAGTACTAGCAAGTGTGCTGTAAGTTAAATTAAAACATTTTACATGCACTGTGCGCCTCGTGCATGTAGAATCAGAGTCCCACTAGACCCGGCCCTGCCAATTAAGTGCCGGCGCTAAGCACTGGCACAAATTAAGCCCTGCATTGAACAATTGACACCAGGCTACAAAATGTAAGTAGTATGATGGTGTACCCTTGTATGTTCTTCCGTGTGTCGCTGTTTCCACATGGAATGTTTAATGATGACAGCAACGCCCCCTTCTAGTTTGTGTTGTTGGTCTGAATTGTATAATTTTGTGGAATGGGGAGGTGTAGGATGGCGCTGGATTGTTCATTTAAACATGACTCCATGATGACGTCTGACTTGGCATTACGTATGTCAGTATATTTTTAATTTAGGCTTAATCCTGTCAGTGTTTGGATAATTGCACTACTGGATAGGGGGGGCACAAAGTTTTGCAAAGGTTCTGCCCGCTTTCTTCAAGGGGTCCCCACAAAATGACATCATGAGCTAGGCCCACCCCGATTTTATAGTAAGTAGTCTCTGTAAAGGGGGAAACAACCATTACAATGCATGAGTCATAATCGGCCCTTTTTTTAGGAACTATCACAAAAATAAACAGTATTAATACAAAGTAAAGCAATGTTTATATTTTGTTGCACTGAAGTAAATGAAGGCAAATAAGTCAAACTAAAATATACCAAAACTAAATACATTTCCTAAAATAAATAGAAATAAATAAATCTGCTAAAATAAATACAATGGCCAGTTAATATATCTAAAATTTAGGCATTGACCCAAGTTAATGCCCCGGCAGCTCCATTGTCTTCAGCCAAGATTCCCAATGTTAGACTAATGTTCTGATTTGTTACCTTTGCTGCAAATTGTAAAGCGTTCTGATATCCTTCGGGATCAAGTTCGCGCTATATAAAACTTTATAAATAAAATAAATAAATCTAGCCACAGCTAGAGAGAGGCAGCTGGGACAAAACTATTTAATACAGAGTCGCTAGTTTACAATAGGTGGGGAGATAACATATAACACTCATCGATAGAATAACGTGAATATGGAGCCCTACTGTGTGTAATAGTCATTGTCGAGTGTGGGAAGCAGCCTCTCTGGGAACCTGTAATGTATACAAAACCTTGCAGTCAAACTTTCCTGTAGCGTTTTGAAAATATGTTCATGTCACCTTCGCCAAACTTCATCCACATTTGGGCTGCTAATTCCTCCATGCAGGGACCTTAAGTCACAGGCTTAAGTACCAAGCAGCTTCAATTGTTAAATCTTGCATTATATGCAAATGATAGATCTGCCTTACATGTGATGTCACTTCCTGTCGTGATGGCACTTCCTGTCGTGATGTCACTTCCTGTGACCACGCCTACCTTGGAGAGTCCCCCCACTTCTTTTTTTAGGACTTGTGCCCTGGGCTCAGGGCCTCTCGGCTGGGAGTTAGAGAAGGATTGGTAGGTTTGCCTGGCCTCTCAACTGGGTGTTAGAACTGAATTGGAAGGCGGGATCGGGACTGTCAACTGGGCATCTATCTATCGCCAGTGGTGATGACGTCTCAGCGCCCCGTGCTCTCTCCTCACCTGCCCTCTGCAGCAGACGGGCTCTCAGGGCAGAGCTCAGTTCCTTCGGGTGACAGCCCCAGCTACTCACAGCTTTCTTCCCGGGCTCAGAGGGTGCCGCTGCCAGCTCTGGTGGCACTCGGGGCTTGTCGCGGCTCCAGTCCCAGGCAATGCTACTGCTGCCAAGCAGAGAGTCAAGCCCCAGGCAGCATATTGTTGTGGCAAGATATGAAATAAACTCCCTGCTCCTCTGTTGGGACGGCCCTCTCCCGGATCCGGACAGGGATGTGGAGACAACAAAGTGTGAATAAAGAGCATACCATCAACCCTCTGCCCTCTTTCCCTCTGATCTTCTCTCCGTTCTGCCTTCCTGTTCAGACTTTATGCTGAACGAGAATACATTTTAAGTTTTATAGACAAACACACACGGTGCGGCCTCCTGTCTCTCCCTCACAGTGCTCTGCTTTAATGAGGCGCCTCCTGCACCAGAGCACACCAGGCGCGCGCAGTCAAGAGGGTCTGCGTCAAGGGAGATCTTGAGGCTGAGGTGGGCCAGGATTGCAAGAGTTCACTGCACAAAGCTTGAGATGAGATAAAGTCTGCCAACATACCTGGCGCGTTGTGCCTCCAGCAAAACGTACACTCTTCAAACTTCCAGATTGCAAACTCCACACAAAGTGGCCTGCAAACTGGAGAGCGAGGAGTATGCTTGAGTTTATTGTCCAGAGGCCTAAATACGCTCTCTAAGGGTTAGGTGTCAGAATATAATTAGCAAAAATATTGCCTCAGCCAAGTATCCTGCCATACATTTCCTTTAAAAAAATCTTGTCACATTGGGTGCAGGTTTACTATTATTGACCACAGTCGGGGGTATTTTGTATGATATTTTTAGGGCACCATGTTTCTGTTAGCTGTTATATGGGTTACAATATCCTGTTGCCATAGTGTCAATAAAAACACGAAAAACTGAAATTTGTGCAATTTGGCAGACTGGTTGAACATGTAACCTGGCCCTTTGAACCACCCAGTGCTTGAAATGGAAAAATAGAAGTGCTGGTACCCTGTACCAAAGTATCTGCTTGCTTCTGAGAAGTGCCGGTACTCTCCAATTAAACATATTATGTCACTCTTGAGATCAGGTACTCTCCCTCTCAACAAAAAAGTGTAAGAAACTCAGTCCATTTAAAGCACTGGAACCACCCACCACTCCCAGAGAGTCACCCAACATCCCCTCATTGCTTTGGCGCAGGTGAAACGCCTTACGACCAGTGTTCCCTCTAATTATTTATGTTTGTGCAGCAGTGACCTGCTTGTGTGCGCACATTTATTGTTTGTGTGCACAATTGAGTGATACTAGCAAAAATGGTACTGCTTTCTTGCGCTGAGTGGAAGAAAAAGTGTCTTCCTAGCCCTGCAATTTAAGAATTACGCACCTCAGTACACTTGATTGCAGAGGACGGCACAACACGATGTAAATATGCAGTGCGGTGTTGTGGATCAGATGCCTGTTTTTGCCTAGCTGAAGCTAGTCCTTCTTCTCATGTTTTGGCTTCTAGTATACTTGGAACCCTTCCTCTCTAGCATCGTGGCTTGTGCAACGGGGAGCCACCACTCCTCAACACTGCCACTCTAGTACCATGCCGAAACCCATTCCTAGACTAATGTCACTCTGCAAACCAGGGTGCCTTAAAATATAGCACTGCTGTCTGCAGCAAGCTTGGTATCCTCTATGAAGCAAGGCAAACAGAGAGATTAGTGGGAAGAAGGAAAGGGAAGAATTCAGATTTAAAGCACATCAGCCAAGTATGCCACTGTTTGGGGCCACTCACAAGAGAAAATGTGTACATGATAGGAAATCATACATGTATTTGTGAAACGTGTTCATCCAAGAGCTTGTTGTTGGTGCTATATTACAGGTGCTTGTTTCCCAAGTCAATGGTACACTACCCTTCTCACTTTATTTCCGCTAGGAGCCTAACTACTACTTGGATTCACTTCTGCTTCTATTCATCAATTTTGGTCTTAATGTCTTAAGAGCACCTGTTTTATGTAGAGGTGGGCGAGCTACTGAAAACTCAAACTAGGGTTGAGTCTAAAGCCTGGCTCAGCTTAAGTTCCTATTGGGCCCTCAAGCCGGTAATGAGCCAGGCTTTCCTGTGGCTTCTGCAGGCCTCCCTCTCTCCCTATACCCAGGATGTGGTATTGTGGCCAGAGCTGCTGACTTTGGAACTGGGGATCCCGGTTTGAGTCTGTGCTGGCTCAGTATCCCTTGATTCTGGTTAAGTCACTTAATTTCCAAGTTTCTTATAAACAATGAATATAAACTGCTGCTCATATAAAGGACTCCCATATATTTAGTTCTAGTTCGTGCTGTAGAAGAACTGCAGAAAAAATGCCCAAAGAGGTAAAAACAAAGCCTTAACAGAAGTAAAGACAAATAGATACCAATTTATTGGCTGGTTTTTACAAAGTGAACCAGAAAACTTTTATAAATCACGGCTTTCCCTTGTGTGATCTTAGGCACATTTTTTATTTTACACAATCTTTTGTTTCCTTCATTATTACATATGCAAACACTTTCAAAATGTGAGTTCAGACTACCAGTTGTACAGAAATCTGTTCTCTTTGATTTAATAGGCAATGTTTCTCTGTAATAATCTTACCCACTTTGGGCCCGATTCTGATGCGGTTAGGAAATCTTCCCGATCTAATCGGTTTGGAAATGGTTTCCGACCGACTCTGATCGGGAGAGTCCGACCGACCGAGTATGATTCATCCGGATGCTTCCAGATATGATTTGGTTGGACTCCCATTGACTTCTATGGGAGCCTATGTTACTAAGCGCATCGTAATCTGGCCCTCGGTCTGGAAGACTTGTTCCCGATCCGATTTGGAAGGAGCAAATGCCGTTAGGAGGCCTTCCTAACCGCATCGTAATTGTGCCATAGGTGGGAATGCTTTCCTAACTGCATCGGAACCGGGCCCATAGAGGGGTTAAAAGACAACTTCATTGCCTCAGTTCACTAATGGTTCATGTTTGAAAACTATCACTTGTAATATGTACTTCTCAGTGCATTGCTATAATGTGACTATTATGTCAAAGGTTCCACATGTTGTAGAAGTACACGTTTTTGAATGTTGATGAGGCTTTATTACATTTTACATGATGTTTGTTGTAGGAGTTACATAGCAAAAAATGTCAAGCCTCGGCTCCTGCACAGGCTCCAAGGTCCTAGCCAGACTCTTGGCTCGGTTCTGTTCACCCTTTTAATCTGTTGGCTCACCCATTGTACTTTCATGTGATTTGTTTTCACAAAGTGCTTTTAGTAACCCCTGCAGTGTTCCTGACAGTCACAGAGAGAAACTGTAATTATTAAGAATAATGTTGTGGAGAAATCACATATGTGAGTAAAAGAAGAAGAGTGCAGCTTTCAAATTGTATATAGAGAAGAATAAGTTGGCCCATTTAATTTACATGTCATTTAGTATCTTCCACCTAGAAGCGGAAAGCGTGTCTGAGATGCAGATTATTTTATGAGTGTTATATTAAGCGGGGCTCTTTTTTCTGTCTCGGCATTTCTCGACCTCCCCAAATAAGTTGGCTTGAACAGAACACTGTTTTCTTGGAAACTTTGGGGCTTTTATTGTTAACGCCTTAAATCACAAGCATGGCAATATAGTTTTACAAAAACAGCTTGTTTATTTGCCATGCTTTTGTTATATTAAATGCGGTTCCCGCACAACCGTTCCTCCTTTTCACGCTTGTAAAGTGTGCAAAACTCGTGGGCTGCGGACGCAGTTTCAAAAACAGTTAATCTAAGAACTGTGGTGGTGTGGGTGAATCGCACCTTAAACAATCAGTTAGGAGGGAGGAGGAAACATATCAAGGGCCTCTCTGTGCTGTCATTAGCAGCTCATTGAGAGCTCTTCTCTGTTAGCAGGAGATCCGTTTGTTTTGCGCGGTGAAAAATCACCTGTGCGCGGCCGCCAAGGCAAGCAGCTTAGAGGGAACATAGCTTACGACACCTGAAATGTCAACCAATCTGCCTCGGAGGTAGGGGTGCATGCAAGTTTCTTTATCACCCTAGCGCAGGCTTATGAAGTTTCTGACTGTTGGTCTACCTCTAGTTTGCAGTTCCTCTGCCTACACCAGTGCCTAATTTGAGCTGGTGGTTGCCAGTGGGGGCACTTATTCTTGGGGAACCCACACTTATTTTTCCACATCATTTATGTACCTATTACACAGAGCAGATAGACGGTGGAAGACGGCAAAACCGTCACAAAATGAAGATTCAGGAACCACAAGGAGTGAGATAAAGGGGAGGGGAGTGTTTGGTAGTGGATTAAAGAGGTATGAAGTGGCATTAAAACTACCAGCCTTGGTATTCCTCGCGCCCATGTTTCACTGCACCGGCCGCAGGCTTCTGAGCAGAGTTTCAGGCCCTGACACTCTCTTTCACAAATGAAGCACAGGCCTACACACTTATATATTGCTTGCTCTTATGCTTCTTAGAAGGTGCTACTAACTCACAGATGTTTTGTTTGCAATGGCATGCCTTGAGTAGCGTTTTATCGTGAGTACTGTGAAATTGTTGTACCAGTATTACTTGTGAGTAGGTTGAACTTTTGCAGTCCCGTCCTTAGATCTTTCTAAGGAGTACTCTAATAGCGCCAGCAATATACCTGTATTTCATACTCTTGTGTTCATCCCTTGCTTAGCTTTTCCTCATGAGCGGCTCATGACCACTTACACTACCCTATAATATGCTGAAGAAAAATTGAAAAAGCAAACATAAAAGCAAAGCGTTCCATAAACACCGGCAAAACACCGTTTCAGTTGTTTTTTATGGCGCAAAAATGAGTAAACACTGAAAAGCACTGTTTTTTTGAGGTATGGAAATCACTGGAAAACACTGAAAAAACACCACCAGAATTGACCAAAAATAGAAACTGAAAACAGGAAAGCCCAAGTATACCTTTATATCTCTCTAGGTGTCTTTTCCCTGGGTTGAGTAGACACTTCTTTTTGTATCTGGCTGGTCCTGAGGAAGGTGGCATGTCATATCTGTTTAGCCACCGAAACGCGTCGACTAGAGCCTGATTAAGATCCTGCCTAGTGCATTTGTTGGATATGGTCTACGGAAACTACCATATCATTCTGTAGCAGATCTTCCCAGATTGATTGAATGTGTGTTGAGGAAAGTGATTTTGTGGTATAAAAGTGGTTGTGTGAGTCTGTTGTGTGTTTCCTCTCCCGGGGTCAATATTTGTTGTGTATATTATGCCTTTTGATTTTTGTATATATACATTCTGATTTTGAATAATTTATGTATTGTCATTTTATAATTGTGGAAAAAAAGATAAATATTTTATATATGAAAAAAGAGAACATGATGATAAAAATATTTTTGATAAAAGAAATTAAAAAGATATTTTTGTGAACTGGTTTGTGTCCATAACAGTTCTTGGATGGCTCACATAAGAAACTGAAATAATGTAAATGTAAAATAACTGTAGGTCAGAGGGAGACTCTTTGTTTTGATGTCTCCGCAATACCAAAGACTAGGATTGAAGGTGCAGGTATTGTCGGCAGGAGCGCCAGAGAGCTTCCTTCGATTTCATAACTTTATCTCGTTCTCTGTGCCAGTGGTGCACTTGAGAGAAACGCCGTAGCGTTTCTTTCCTTGCCGCGCCTCTGGGTCCTTTCTTATTCGGAGGTTTCAGAAGACGTACTGGAGCGTTAGGTTCCTTTTCTATGACTAATTTCAAATAGCATTGTTTGCTGAGAGCTATCAGCCCCTCCCTTATATTTTCCCGGTAGTAGCACCTTGGTTTATTATCTGCTATTAGATACCAGAGGGTTAATTCATTTTTATAGTGTTCACTTGCCATTTCGCTGCTATTTTCCAGCACAGGCTAGTTGCTTGCATAGTTCTGAGAGCTGGATGCTTGTTTTCCTTTTTGCTTCTATTGTACTCCGCAATACCAAAGACTAGGATTGCAGGGGTAAACACTTCCTAAATACACTATAGCGTGGTGTACACTTTCGTACAGCGAGACTGGGTTTACTTGTTTATGCTGTGACAACAGCTTAAAGAGAGTTTTCTGCCTTGGTTTCTATGAGACTTGCTAGCTGGTTCCAAGTAGTATGTATGTGTACAACTTCATAAGAGAGCAGCTGCAGGACTTCTGGTCAGTGGGTGTAGAGATATATGAGAGAGCCAGTCGGTATAGAGAGTGTGGTTCCTTATACCTGTTGTGTTTTCTCCTGTACTGCAGTAGGGCGCCTTCCAGACTCCTTAGAATAGACCAGGGAAGGACAAGAGCACCTGCAGCCAAGTTTGTTATTTGATCCCTTTACCATTTTCCCCAGGGCACGACCTCTCGCAGCAGGGTTTTCTCCCTCTGTTGGGGGTTGCGTTTAGGGTAATTGGGGGGACATATCAGCTACCATCGCCCCTGCCGGCCACAAGGAAAAAGTTAGTGGTGTTGTATATATTTGTGCTACTGACAAGCCTGACATCATCCTTGTCCCCAAAACCCCCCATTGGTTTCCAGTGAAGCAACGTCCTCTTTAATTCTTTGGTATTTATACATAAGGTTTCCACCATACCCCATCATCTTTTCCGGTGCCAAAATTCTGGCTCCACTATCTCAAAATGGTATTTACATTTTCTGGGCCAGGCATGCTCCTATGACCAAAATGGTCTCCTTTGAAGACAGGGTCTTTTTACTTGCAGCTGCTTGAGAAAGGAACAAGCTTCGCCTTAATATCCATTCTTTGACTTCTCTCTCTCTACCTTTCGAGAAAAGCTGAAAATGTTGCTTCCTTCTATAGTATTGGAGTTTCTTTTAATAATAATCATTTATCATCTATTGAAGTTCACTATTGCTTAATGTTTGATTCTTGATTATGTTGTTGCCCTCTGCAGTGCCAAATAACCCTGGTGTACAAGCGCTTTAAAAATAATTCCTAACTTAACATAATAGTCAGGCGTAACTACCTAGATTCTAGACAGAGTTAACTTAGAGGCCGATTATGATGTTGGTGGGACCGAGCTCTATATACCTGTGGTCGGACTGCCACATTACGATTCAGTCAGTCAGACCGCACAGTTCAAGGAGCCCGTCTGTTGAGTGGTCAGATCGCATTCCCCACAATGGAGGCGCTGCAGTGGGGATTATGATCCCCCTTTCCTCAAGCCAATTCACGACGGTTCTTTCGACATGAAAAGACTGGCAGAAAGGCTTTCTTGGGGCAGCTGTGGCCCTCCACCATGGGCCCTGAGGGGCACGTGTGAGAACCCCCTAAACATCCCTGCATCCTGTGGCAGGGACCGCATAGTGCCTGCCACAGGGTGCAGGGATGTTTAAAAACATGTGTAACCACAAAATCCAGACAAAATCTGGGGCGAGGGAACCAGAGGCGCGGGGTGCTGGGAGTCGGCAGCCGCCAACATAAACTATGTATCACAATGTAGCCGCTCTCAGTGGGGTGTCACTAGTGCTAGTGCAGTTTTAGTTTGTGAGTGCAGGCATCTCACAACAAGCATTAAAAATGCAACAGGTCTCGCCTTTGGTTAAGGTAAAGCCATTTGCTTTGCTAATGGTATTGTATAGCAAAGCAAATGGCTTTAACTTAATAAAAAGCGAGACCTATTGCATAACCACCAGAAATGTTTCTTGTTTTTTTCAACTCCGAAATCAAATCTCCTTCTCCTTCTAGGTAAAGGTAAGCTTTCTTTTTCTGTAGTCTCCTGAGTCCCCCCTCCATGTTGCTAAGTGACCTCCTAGCTAGTAGCGTCTTACTGGCTTGCCATCTTGTAGTTTATAAGAACCAAGTATGCATCAGACTTTTATCAGTTCTCAAAGTGCAGTGCGATAAAAGGACGTCTTGTTGTGCCACGTCTGTACACTTTGCCCCAAGTATGATGAATTGTGTTATGCTGCATTGTGTTTGTGCGATGCTCAGTAAATACGGTGCAGCCCATGCAAAAAAAAAGTTGCACAACACAGTGCAACTTGTATTTATGCAATGCAGCACCAATTGACTATTAGTTAATCTGGCCCTGAGTTTCTAGAATGCCTTAGAGCTGGACCATTGAAGATAGTTCAAATACGAAAACAATTATTGGCACATAAGTATACCTGATTTTCCATACCACCAGCACACTAAAATATCTGAATAATCGCATCTATCTAGAACCACTTTATCATCATCATTTCTATCCCTACCACAAAAAGCAGTAATAGCGGGCACCCCTGTCAGGTGCCCCTCGCAGTGGGGAACTGGAGCAATAGGAGAAGTGTGGCTCAGGGGTTAGAGGCGGCAGACCCGGAAGCTGAGATCGGCCCTGGACCAGGGTTCAATTCCCTGCCTCGGCGGGTCTTGGGCTCAAAAATTCCACGGACTCGATAATTCTCGCTCCGGTGCCTTCTCGACTCACGGGTTCACACTCTGCGACTCTGGGCAATAGCTTGCTTAATCTCCACAACGGCCCCTCGCGGCGGGATGCCTGGCTTTCACCTTGTGGATACTCTGCCGGGGTTATCTCACAGGGGAATACCAGGACGGGTTCCCTAAGCAAGCGCCGGGAAACCCTTTGTGGGTAGCTGTGCGCTATATAAGCTCAAATACATTTACATTTACATTTAGGATCCCATTCAGCAAAGCCCTAAGCAGGGGTTGTTTGTAGCAGAATTGCAAGTACTTCAAGAACATAGGGCATAAATGTTTGTTTTCAAATGGCAGTGAACAAATAATCCCACTCCAACTTAGAGAGTGGTCTTTAGATATGCGGGTGCTTAGCCTGAGATGGGGAGAGCTGGTTGTTGCTTGTTATAATGTTCACTAATTCTGTCCTACGGTGTCTGGCTAGTATGATAATGAGAAGATGAAATGGTTAAGTGAATTGCGATTCTCCTATTAACATGACCAGAGAATCTGGATTTCATTAAAGACACGGAGGCTAGCATTATGCATATAACTTTTAATGCAACTCCAAACAGCCGCACATGTCATAAAGCAAAAGTTCCAATGGAACAGTACCAACAAAACAATTCTAGAAAGCACCAGGCAATCAGCCTCTTTTAAATAAGGAGTAAAGGAGAGAAAGGAAATGTCCCAATGAGAAATTCAGCGATGAAACTTCATATAAACGATGAGACTTCATATAAACCAGGGTAGATGAAAGGTAAGTGAAAGTTCCAAGATCCGTAAGTTCACGAAAGGATATCTGAAAAGAAAAGAAGTGTAAATAAATCCAGAAATATAAACAAAGATAAATCCTGAAAAGGAATTTAAAGAGTTTAAAATAAAGCATTTTATTAATTGTAATATGATCATTGTAAAAGTAAGATTATCAATGCAAAACAGTGAGAAAATATTATTAACCATCAACTACCCAGGGAAGGGTGGGAGGGATAATGCTAGCCTCCGTGTCTTTAATGAAATCCAGATTCTCTGGTCATGTTAATAGGAGAATCGCAATTTCATTACAAGACCGGAGGCTATCATTATGCATGTTGGTAGCTTTGTAAAACAACATCAGACATATGAGATATAGGTTTGCAATAATGATGATCAAAGGTTCTAGAGTTTGACCAATCAGCAGCTTTTAGAATATCATCTAACTTACCTCCTGACCAAAAAGACTTACTGGCCATAGCACCTCTGATAGAATGTGGTTTGAAGATGTTTAGATCAACACCAGCAAAATTCATAACAATTTTGACCCATCTTGCAATAGAGGTAGAGGAGATACCCTTATGAGGTTTAACAAAGGATATAAGCAACTGATTAACACCAGAAGGGCGAAGAGCATGCATTCCTAAATCATATTGTTTCATACAATCCACAATACAAAGTTTTTACAAATATCAAAACGAGGATAGAAAATGAAATCAGACATAGTTTTAGTTCTTCGGTGGAGTTCAAATTTAACTCCAAACATATCATAGGATCTATAGGAAATATCTAGACTTTGACATCAGAAACTCTACGACATGAGATTAGACAAAGAAGAGTAGCTAGCTTGATAGAAAGGTTCTTTCTGTTCAAAAGTGAGTTATCTGGCCAACTACAGAAAAGGTCAAGAATTTATTTAACATCCCAGAGAGATTGATATCTAGGTTTTGGAGGTCTTCTGAGTCTTATACTTTTAAGGTTTCTACAAATAATAGGGTTTTTACCTACCGCTCTATTGTTGATTAAGGAATGACCAGCAGAAATAGCTGATATATAGCAATTGATAGATCTGTAACTCAGACCTCTATCAAATTGTTCTCCAAGGAAATTGATTATATCAACGATAGGTGCTTCCACGGGATCCAAGTCCCTTTCCAAGCACCAACGTAATCAGACTTTCCAAATGTTGTTATACCGGTAGTGTGTTCCCGGGGCCCAAGATTCTCCGAGGAGAGTTGAAGCTGTTGACGAAAGTCTAGAGAGATCATTGGATCTCCTGACACTCTCCAGGCAAGAAGGTTCAATTTCCCTGTTTGAACAAGAGGGTGAATTAGACCGTCTATGTCGGTGAGAAGGTTGTTGAGAGAAGGAATTAGGAAAGGAAGGTCGTAAGACAGCTCCAGAGTAGTTGGGAACCAGGCTTGGGAAGGCCAAAAGGGAGTTATCAGGACGATGGAGGCATGTTGAAGTCTCACTTTCTGGAGGACCCTCTGGATCATGGCAAAGGGAGGGAAGGCATAAGCGTTGAGTCCCGCCCATGATTGAAGAAAGGCGTTGACTGCTAGAGCACCTGGATCGGGCATCCAGCTGTAATAAGCATCTAGTTGAAAAGTCAGTCTGCTCGCAAAAAGATCTATTTGGAAGGGACCCCAGAAATAGTTGAGGGATCTGAATATTAAGGTGTTGAGTTTCCAATCTGAATGATTCAAGAGGAATCTGGAATTCCAATCTGCAGAAAGGTTGGAATCTCCTGGAAGGTATTCTGCTCTTAAAGATATTTTGTGTTCTAGACAAAATATCCAAAGTTTTTTGGCTAAATTTTACAAGTCCTCTGACTTTGTTCCACCTAGGCGATTTATGTAAGCAACAGCAGAAATATTGTCCATTTTTAGAATTACTGATCTGCCTTGAAGAGAGTGTTTGAAGCTCATTAGAGCATAAAGACCCGCAGTCAGTTCTAGATAGTTTATATGGTGAGAAGACTCCTCTCGAGGCCAAATTCCACCAGTATTTTGATCTAGGAGACAGGCACCCCAGCCATGAAGGCTCGCATCTGATTCCAAAATAAAATCTGGTGTTGAACCAAAAATTGCTCTGCCAAGCATCCAAATTCTCCAACCACCAGGTTAGTTCTGAAATAGATTCTCGGTTCAGGGAAACACGGTCTCCGTACCAGAGACCTGATCTTAAAGCTTTTCCCTTTATCCTTTGAAGGGCTCGATAGTTTAGAGGGCTCGGAAAGATAGCTTGAATGGAGGATGAGAGAAGACCTAGGAGTCTGGCTAGTTCTCTTAAGGAAAGATTTTGATGTTTGAGGACATGTCTTATCTCTTTTTTGATTTTGGAAATCTTCGGAGGAAGAAGGAGAAGCCAATTGGTGGTGTCTACAGTGAAACCTAGGAATTCCATGGATTTTGAGGGGGACAGTATTGACTTTTCTTTGTTTACAATAAATCCTAGGTTTTCTAAAAGATCCATAACAGTTTTGAGATCTTGAAGAATTTGAGTATAATCTTGAGACATAATAAGGATATTGTCTAGGTAAATAATCATACGAATACCCTTCTCTCTTAGAGATGAGGCGACTGTCCTCATTATTTTGGTGAAACACCAAGGGGCTGATGAGAGACCGAAGGGGAGAGCTTGGAATTGATAAAGACGGTTCTTCCAAATAAATTGTAGGAAGGGTTGATCTTCCTTGGCCATAGGGATGGTAAAATAGGCGTCTTTAAGATCTAGTTTGACCAACCAGTCTCCTTCCAACAAAAGATCTCTTAGAAGATGGATACCTTCCATCTTGAAATGTCTGTAAACAAGGTACTTGTTGAGTTCTCTGAGATTTATAACGGGTCTCCAACCTTTGTCCTTCTTTTCTACGAGAAAGAGTGTATTTATGAACCTCAGAAATTCCATGGGGACTTCTGTGATTGGTCCTTTCTGGAGCATTGAAGAGATCTCCTCTTCTATGATCTTCTCTTGATCGGGAGAGAGAGACATTACTTTTGGAAAAGAAACCTGAATCGGTGTATCTATGAAGTCTATTGTAAAACCGGTAACGGTGTTCAGAACCCATGGATCTTGAGTGATAAGTTTCCAGTTCTCTAGAAAGAATTTTAGTCTGCCTCCAACTTTCGTGGGAGGGGAAAAAGAAGTCAAAGCACTTACTTTGTGGGTTGTTGTCGGTAGGTCCTCCTCTTGGTCTGGAACCTCTTGACCGAAAGCCTCTTCCTCTTGGAGGGTAAAATTGAGATTGGTAGGAGGATTGGTAACTGCCTCTAGTGTCAAAGCCTCTGGATCTACCGTAGGGCCTTCGATTAAAACGTCCGAAAGATTGGCCCCTTCTTCCGGCCCTGCCAAAAAGGTTATTAGTGTTGGGGTTGAAGACTTTCTTCATATTCTGGTGAGCTCTATCTAGGGCAGTAAAGGTTGATACATATCTACCTAGCGTTTTGATTAGGTCTTCCCCAAAAAGTAGCCCTTTAGGATTGAGGGAGGGTTCTTTGTCAGCCAAGTCGCTCAACTTTGGGCTAATTTTAGTAAGGACGACTCTTCTTCTTTCGGAATTAAGGCCAGCATTTGCGTTTCCTAAAAGGACTAGTGCCCTTTGACTCCAACCACGTATGAGGTTAGTATCCAAGGTGGAGCCATTGATGTGACTGTCTTCAGCTGCATCTATAATTTTAGAGAGGGGGCCTAAGATGTCTAGAACTCGGTCTTGGCAGATTTTGAGGGATCTCTCCATGCCCTTCCTGGGATCTCTGCCGAGTTTGAAGAGGTATTTTATCAACTCAGGGTCGAGATTGGGTGTTTGGCAGACTTTGCCTTCAATAGAAGGTCTTGAGCATTCCATTCGTAAGAGGTTGCGAGTATTTCTCTCGAGGATTCCTGATCCACTTGGTGATGAATTGGCTAACGTGTTCCAAAGGAGTCCAATCGTAGCTTCTAGGATGTTTAATATTGAGGGGAGAAAACATTTCTTGACCAAGAGGGTCTAAGATACTATCCTTTGAGGAGGAGGGTAGGTTATCATCAATGGATTCGAAATCCTGATCATCCTCATCTAAATCAAGGATGTATTCGTCAGGAAAATCCGAGATAGTATCGTTATAATCATCGTGAATAAGGTTATTAAAATCATCATGGCTGATGGAATCATCATTTCGAGCACTAGGATAGGTTGTGCCGCTGAGGACACCTTTAAGATTTGTGCCGCGGTGGACACCTTTATATGTTGTGCCGCGGTGGACACCTTGATAAGTTGTGCCGCTAGGGACACCCGAGGTACTAGGACCTGCAATAGTGCTCTTAGGGGTAGGGTCAATATTTTTAATTTTTTTAGTTTTTTTACCCCTTAAATTAGAGAGGTCATTGTCGAGTCCCTCTTGGAATTCATCTTCCTCTTCTGGAGAAAGGGATCTCTTGGATGCCATGACTTGGGAAAGTGTAGAGAACATGCAAGATCGCATTTCTCTATGGATAAGAGATTTAAATGCCTCATTGTCAATATTAGGGAGAGAGACATTGTCTTGGTCTGAGTCAGAATCAGACATTGTGGAGAGGCAAAAGGTATAGTATAAAATAATTAATTCTCTCCTATTCTTCTCCCTTTTTTTGTATTTTTTATTAGGTAAACAGAGGGATTAAATAAGTATATTTCCCCTTTTTTTTTTTTTTTTTTTGAAATCTGGATTATATTATGGCAAAAGGGCTGGTACTCGTTCAATTCAGGATCGTTTCCAGCTCAGATAATCCTAAAATATGGTCGGAGCGAAGATCTACATGGAAAGCAGCTGATCGCGTCGGAAAAACTGTCACTTTCCCGACCGAGATCAGCTGGTTGCCTAGGAGCGCTCATTGTGAGCGCGCGGTTAGAGGAAAGAGGTAGGCGGGCATAGCACGCAGCGCGTGATTCGCCAAGGTCCGTTCCTCTAATGGGAACGGTAAAACGGGACGGACATGAAGGGAAAGGCAGCCGGGATCGGAAAGTAACCGGCACTGCTATCCCAAGGGAAGGGAGGGATGGGGAGCAAAGCGAGGAATAAGGGTGAGCCGACCTCCGTAAATTGGAGGTCGGGGGTTGAACAGGCCGGGGAAGGGAAAGGAAGCCTTCCGGGAGGCCTGAAAGGAGAAATCTGTGGCAGCAAATTAAGTAAGTACACAGTTTTACATCGTTTTACATCAATGACATAATGGAAAGGCAACAGTGTGAGGGTAAAACCTACCGTAAAAACCTACCGTAATAAGCCTAACACCTAGAGGGTAAATACATGTCATGTCAAGTGCAAGTACACAATAGTAAACACAGGTTAAGAATCATATATAACATGTCAAAGGTTAACATTATTAGAAACAAAATTGGAAGAGCAAGAGAAAGTATGACTTATCTGATTGGAGCCGCATTTAAAAGAGGCTGATAGCCTGGTGCTTTCTAGAATTGTTTTGTTGGTACGGTTCCATTGGAACTTTTGCTTTATGACATATGCGGCTGTTTGGAGTTGCATTAAAAGTTATATGCATAATGCTAGCCTCCGGTCTTGTAATGAAATTTATTTACTTGCAGCCTTATGACTGAAGGACCCATTGACATATCTCCTCGAATTGTACCCCCCCCCCCCTGGCCTCTTTATACTCAGACGATAGGAATCACCTTTATGGTAAAACATTTAAAAAGATGATAACATGTCAAGGGTATTGAGTTTGCTGTGCCCTGTCAGTGACCTGGCCAAAGAGGGCATGATTGAACTGAAGAGTCATAAATTCAAAGCTGTTCCGAATAAGGCCTCCAAAATATGTTGGGCCCAGGGCCCCCTGAATCCTTAAAATGTCCCTGCCCAGGCAGACCTCAGTCACCCTTGCCCCCTTCCTGGCGGGGGACAGCAGCAGGGGAGCAGCGGCCCAGCAGAGGTAACATACCTCCCTCGCATCAGTCATCTATTTGCATTTTCCTGCTTTTTTATCAGACACGGACATGCCAATATCCCCTTACAGTACCTGGGTGCACCGTGAAGACATCTGCGGCTCCGAGGGGGTGCTGTCTGTGAGCAGCACAGCCTTCCGAGCCACCCGCTGCTGCAATGTGCATGTTATAAAATGCTCCGTTTCTCTTTTTTATTGATAGGAAAGGCATTAAATATACGGCAGAATAATATGGAATGCTGCGATAATTAATGTAATAATGGTTTTAAGTTTACATTTCTTGCATACACATAAAAGTACCGCATGTCAGTAGAATCTATAGCTTCAAACACAACAATTGCATTTCTATTGGTGGCAAATGGTGAATACTTTGCTTTGACCTCCGATCTCGGTGTTTTATAACGTCACCTGCGAAGCCCCTGTACCCCTCCTTGGGCTCGGTCTGCTCACATTTCCGCCAAAGAGATTTTAGAAGTTTTAATGGCATCGTTATTGAAGACCCCTTTGTGCACGCGTAACACGGCTGGCGCTAATTTGAAAAGAGTCACGTGGCAGATGAATTCGTTATGTGCAGGTGCTCAGACCCCTTGAGACCCGGCCCACTTAAAGCCCTGGTTATGTGCAAAATGAAGGGGGAAAAAAGCTATCTGCTGATGTCCGCAATTAAGGCTAAGGCGACATGGAGTTGAAGGCGCAAACATGCGCACCATTAGACGGATCGGCAGTCCCAAACGCAGTAGGAAGAATTTCTAACATCCATAGTTAAAAACTCCTCGAAGGCAATATTAATTCAAACATTATAGCCTTCAACAAAATATTTAAGTTTTGGAATCTAGCTTTAATCTACCAATGAGAAAAATGGGGGGAAAAACAAAGTTATGAAAAAGGTCCAACCCATCCTAGCAACTTAGAAAGGGCATTTAACAAATATCAAGGAAAATGGAGCTCTAACTTAGTTAACGAGTATGTAGAGCACCCTTACTCTAGCAGCAGTGTGACAATCAGGCTTCTCGTGGGGGAGTGTGTTTAAAATAAAATTTTAAAAAACTTACCGGGTCCGTGCAGCCTCTGCTCCGGGGTCACGTTGGCGCCTGGCAATCCCAGCCAATGCGCCAGGATTAATTGAGGACACGGTTACGCTCCGCCCGCCTGCCCATTAGGAGACCGAGGTTTGAGCCTTTGCTCAACCCTCGCTCTCCTAATGGGCATGCGCCAGACTAACCAGACACAAGTGCGCATGAGTGGGCATGGCCAAAAATGTGCCAACCTTCCCCACTCATGCGCACTTGTGCTGCTGCCTGCCCCTGACAATGCCTGTCAGTCAACATGACACCAGACTGCCCACCCCCTTTAGACTCTGAAGGGGGTGGGCGGTCCCCCATCTTGGTAAAATTCCACCGGAAGCTCATCTCCACCCAGTGTTTTTCTCCTGGACTTGTTCCAGATCGCTTCCTCATTGAAGCAAGTTTTGAGTTAGTCGATGTCAGGAGCTGATGGGATTTTGAGGTAGAATTGCTCGATCATTATTGGTAACTATTGATCCATGAGTATGATGATGATCTATTTATAAAGCACACAATACCCTAAGGTGTCTAGGTGTCTAGGCGCTAGCCATGAAGCAGACGGTTTTGGCTCAAGTAGGTCAGGCTTTATGCTTAAACAGCCATGTATCTGGACCCTTTCTAAATTTTAGCAGCTATGTCAATTTTATTAGTGATGTTGGTAAAGAGTTCCACAATTTGATTGTTATATTGGTGAAACTCTTACCACCCACCTGGCCCTTGTAATTCTCGGGACAACAAGATTCCCAAGCTCAGATGATCTGAGGGATCTTACTGGGATGTAGGGTTTAAAATGATTAGCCAGTTGCATTGGCCCTAGATTGTTCAGTGATTTGAATGCAATGCAGAGAGATTTGAACTGGATCAAAAAATTCGCTAGCATTCGCGCCAAGAATTTTCAATTCTATTAAGGACACGGAGGCGAGGATTATTCTTCTCAATCTTTACTGCAAAAACACAGCAGCCAATGAAAATGCTTATTTTCTTATACAAGCAGTATAAACAACTACATTGCCCATTATGCACATATCTTAGCCACGCCTCCATAGTCCATAAGAACCCTCTGCGTGGTTCCATCATCCTCTTTCTTTGCAGGGAACGCAAGTCCAAATGTTAACATGAATAACTTCACAATCTCCTCCAACATGGAAGAATAACCAGTCCTCAGGCATAAGCTCTTGATATCCATCTTCTTCTATTCAGACTTCTTGTCTGATCCTGAAATAAAGGAAATGAGACAACCGTAACCACTGTATAAGCCAATAAATCATATCAGTGAACATGGGCGGGTAGGCTTGTTACTGCTAACAAAGCCGGGAGGGATAATCCTCGGCTCCTACGCATATTATCTTGAATGTTAGAACCCAACATGTATGATTTTGACGCCATAGCGCCTCTTACAGAAAAAGCACCAAACATTTGAATGCCAATACCAGCCTCTTGCATTATAAATCGAAGCCATCTGGCAATGGTGGCAGCTCTCACTGGTTTAAATGGTTTCTGCAGTGCAATCAACAGCTGAAAACATCATTGAGGCCTCAAAGCCTTTGTACAGTCCTCATACGTCTTTAAACATTGTACCACACATCATTTTTCATTTTCTGGGAAAGCATTATAATCAACATGTCGAGACAATGTTTTAGTACGTCCAGTAATAGTGAAAGAAACCCCTTCAGGGGTAAATACTCTACCTGTAACGTTGAGTGCTCTCACATCCGATGAACGTCTGCACGATGACAGGCAAAGCAACATAGCCAGCTTGGTTGATAGCTGTTTCCTAGATAGTAGCGTATTACAAGGTCAACAGTTAAACAAAGATATGACTAAAGAAACGTCCCACAGACCCGAGTACTTGGGTTTAGGTGGGTTAGCAACCCTAATTCCTTTAAGCAGCTTGCATACCACTGGGTGCATACCCATGGGTTTGCCATCCACCCGTGTATGCCCTGCCGAAATGCCAGATCGAAAATTATTTACCGATCGATAGGCCAGACCATCCGCCGCCTTGTCTGACAAGAAATTCAACACGTGGGGTAAGTCTGCCCCCACGGGATCCAAATGTCGTTCCAAGCACCAATCCACCCAGTTCTTCCAGGCTGAGGAATACTGTTTCCTGGTGGAAGGTGCCCAGGCTTGTCTGATAAAGTCAGAAGCCCTGTCCGAAACGCCTGGCAATTGCCACTGTTCCCTGAAAGCCTCCATGCCATCAGCGTGAGTCGTCCTTCCAAAATCATGGGGTGCCGCTCCTGAAGAGGGTCCAGCAACAACAACTCCGAGTCTGGGAGCAACCTGGGAAGGTCGCAACTCCACTGTAACAACTTCAGAAACCACGGCTGAGACGTCCACCACGGCGTCACCAGGACTATCTCTGCCCGTTGCCTGATCACCTGTGTCATCACTCTGGGAATCAGCAAGAAGGGGGGAAATGCATATTGGATCGCGCCCGACCAATCCTGTAGAAAGGCGTCGGTCGCCAGTGCCATCGGATCCGGCCTCCAGCTGAAAAACGGAGGGATCTGGCACGTGGGTCTGGAAGCGAAGAGGTCCGTCTGGAAGGGACACCAAATCGCCTGGAGCCACTGATAGACTCTGGGAAGCAACTTCCAGTTGCTGTAGTCCCTGAGGTGTCTGGAGTTCCAATACGCCACCTGATTGGATTGGCCTGGGATGTATTTTGCCATCACTGAAATCTGATGAGTGAGGCAGTAGTGCCAAAAGTCCTTGGCTATTTCTACAAGAAGAGACGACCTTGTGCCGCCCAACTTGTTGATATACCTCACCGCGGACACATTGTCCATGCGGAGGAGTATGCAACAAGAGGTCTGCCTCGGGGACAGTGTCCGAATTGCAAAGGATCCTGCAAGCAGTTCTAAGCACTTTATATGCAAGGATAACTCTTGTGGAGACCATCTGCCGCCTGTGGAGATGTCTCCCCAGCGTGCGCCCCAGCCCCAACGGCTGACGTCGGACTCGATAACCACCTCCGGTTGGGAGCCGAAGATTGCTCTGCCGTTCCAGGCATCTACGTGACCTAGCCACCACTGTAATTCGGTCTTGACTTCCTGTGACAGCGGGATGGTGTCCGCATAGGACATTCCTTTCTGAAGGTGCCTGATCTTCAAGCGCTGAAGAGCCCTGTAATGAAGAGGGCCCGGGAATATTGCCTGAATCAACGAGGCCAAAATCCCTACTACCCTGGCAATGGCCCTGAGTGTGACGGTTTGACTGTTCAACAACGCCAGGATTTCTTTCTTGAGATCTCTCAACTTCGCTTTGGGAAGGCACAGTTGAGCCGACCGTGAATCGATCGTGAAACCGAGGAAATCTTTAAATTATGTCGGAACAATTACCGACTTCTTCGGGAGGATGACAAACCCTAAGCTCTGACGCAGCGTTGTCGTGAGACTGAGATGCTGCAGGAGTGTGGCCTGACTTTGCCCCATGATCAGGATGTCGTATAAATAGATTATGAGTCAAAACCCTCTCTCCCTTAGATGGGCAACCACTGGTTTCATCACCTTGGTGAAACACCAAGGAGCTCTGGAGAGCCTGAAAGGAAGAGCCAAATACTCGTACCACCGGCCGTTCCACCTGAACTGGAGGAACCTGCGGTGTGGCGGCAAGATACGGTTGGAGAGGTAGGCGTCCATGAGGTCCAGCCTGACCAACCAATCCCCTTCCTGCAATAGATCCGCTAGAAGATGGATGCCTTCCATCTTGAAGTGATTGTAAGTAAGAAACTGATTGAATTCCTTGAGGTTCAAAACAAGCCTGTTCCCACCCCCTTTCTTCTGCACAATGAAAATGTTGCTGCAGAAGCCGTGAGGCCCTTCGTTGCACGGTGCTATCGCGTGCTTCTGCAGCAGTCCTGCAATCTCCTCGTCTATAAAATTGCGATCTTGTAGGGAAAAATGGAGACCTGTGGGGAGATTTGGACTGCAATGGGGGAGAGTAAAACTCCAACTGAAACCCCTGAACGGTTTGCAACACCCAAGCGTCCTGAGCCAATTCCTGCCACTGTCTCAGACAGTGACGGGTACGACCCCCTACTACTCTCACCTGCGGATTGCTGGGTCTTGAAGTTCGCCCTGTTGTTGTCGGCTTCTAAACGCCCTCTGTTAAACCTTCTGCGGGAAGGGTAGAAGGTACCTCCACGTGTGGAGTCCCAATCTCCTCTTCCCTGACCAAAGTCGCCTCGCTGGGAACCTTGCTGAAATCCTCGGCCTAACGAGCGGCCCCCGCTTCGTCCGGCCCGATTAAAAACACCCTGCTGGAAGACTCTCTTTATTCTAGTTTGTGCTTTATCGAGGGAAGTAAACGTGCCCACGTACTTTAAGACGTCTTTTACAAAGCGCTCTCCGAAGAACTGTCCACCTGCTAAAGGTCCCGGCTTGGCGTCCGCCAGCTCAGTGAGGTTGCTGCAGTGTCCATCCTTATTAACAATGACTTGCGTCTCTCTGACGAGATCGCACAGTTGGCGTTACCACTGAGGCATATAGCTCGTTGGGTCCAACCCGCAAGAATATCCGGGTCTATCGGAGCAGCGCTCTCCTTAGCCGCTAGTGCGATCTCCAAAATTTTAGCCAAAAGACCCACAACGTCCAACATCTTATCCTGGCATCCCCGCCAAGCGCGATCAATGCTACGTTTGGGGTCTTTGGAGAACTTCTTTAAAAATGTGAGGAGGCTCGCATCAATTTCGGGCGTCTCCGCCACCTTGTCCGGCAAATCCGGTCTTGGGCATTCTGATTTGAGACGATTGCGCACCTCTCTGGAAAAGCCTTTCCTCAGATTCTCATGGAGGTAGTCAGAAACCGGGGGAGCGGGATGTATGATCTCGGAAGGGTTGAATGTGAATGGGGTGTTTGAAGCTTCCGCCGTTGACTGGAGCGTAGCCTTTGCCTTTTTTGGGGGAGGAGGACCCTCCGATGTGTCGGTGTCGGTGTCAGTGTTGGTGGTGGTTGTATCCGTGTCAGTATGGTCCTTCACCTTGGCCTTGTCCTTACCCTCCGCAGAGGAATGGTCTGCTGCGCCACTGGCGGGCAATGCTGATAGAGCCTGGGCATGCGGCCATTGCTTGGGGTTAACCATGCCTACACCAGAAGAAGAAGCTTCTGACTTTCTTTTCTGTGGCCGTTTGTCATAGCCATGTCTTCTGGCGAAACCCTCAAGCTGCTTTCTAATCTGTTGCAGGGCCGCCGCTAGGGCTTGCTGCACGGTCTGCGGAACCGTGGTCTCCATTGCCCTATTAACAGATGACTGGACAGAGGCATCCAAAGCTTCCACGAGGTTGTCCTCTAAGACAGCTTCCTGTTGTCCCTCATACACCTCCTCCTCATCAGTGTACTCCTCTGGGTATTGAACCCAGTCTTCCATAGCCAAAGGTGGAGGGAAGCAAGTGAGTGTATAATAGTAGTTTAATTGCTGAAACAGCCTTATCACTGCCATCAGGAGGGGTAATGGGGGGGCAGCCCACTAGCACACAAAGATCATACACTGTATTCCTGAAACCCCGTCAGCAAAGCTGTACTCAAGAAGGTCAAAGACCTGGCCAATGCAAAATACCTAGAGCGTATGCACACTTTGAATGGCAAGTATTTTCCAACCTGAAAACAGGCAATCTCGAGCACAGCGGCGAAACCGACCCAAAATGCGTGGTTGAAATGCTGGGGAGATTCGCGCCGAGTTGCGCCGCCCAAATCGCGCTCAAAAGTAGCCCAATTCAAGCCAATTTTAGCGCGTTTAGGCGCACACGTCGGCCGAGAGCCACCCGGCCCGTACGGCGTCACAAGGGCGATGAGGGAAGCCCAGGCGCCTGCGCGTGAAGCGCGCGATCGCGGGGAAGCAACCACCGGGAGATAAATAGAGGCTCAATGTGCGGGGAACGGCACCGCTTTGCTCGGCCAAGGGCCATGATAGAACGCGACAGTAGCGTCGCGGAATCGGAGACAGGCACAAGATTTACAAAGACACCAAATCGTCTGCACCGCGCGCCCAAACGGAGCGCTAGCACCTAAAGTACACAATTCCCTCCAGGACACCCGTGAGTACAATAACACAACTATTAAAGCAATCCGATTAGGAACTTTATCAGTAACAGTCAAAACATGAATAAGAAAGCAGTGTATGGGAACAAGAAGAGTGCACTTATCTCTTGCTGTGAGCAGCAAAGAAAGAGGATGATGGGACCACCCAGAGGGTTCTTATGGACTATGGAGGCGTGGCTAAGATATGTGCATCATGGGCAATGTCGTTGTTTATACTGTTTGTATAAGAAAATAAGCATTTTCATTGGCTGCTGTGTTTTTGCAGTAAAGATTGAGAAGCATAATCTGAAGCCTCCGGTCCTGTAATAGAATCCGTTTTGGTACCAGCAGCCAGTGGCGATGAACTAGGGCTTTGGTCACAGAGGTATATTTAGAGATTCCTAAAATTACTCCTAGCTGCAACTTTCCCATCTCGACCAGCAAAAAATGGCAAAGTCCTGCCCTGGAGGGGTCCCGCCACCTGGTCTTGGCGAGACTCCGGTACTTTGCAAGTTTGTGACGTGCAGGAATCTACATGGACCCTTTTGCAAGCATTTGTGGAGATATGTGAATGATGATATAATACTCACATATTTAGCTTCCCAACATCCCCTGCCATCCATAATGTCTTTGCACCCTATAACCTCATGTAGACCAGGGGGAAGCTTTCTCAAATGGACCTTTGGCACAGTTTTGTATTTCTACTGTTAATCACTGGTTGTCTACTCACTCGGTTCACTTGCAACTGCAGTTATTTTCTTCACCCCTCACCTCTCCCTTCTGTCCATCTTCTTTCCTTTCTTCGCACCTTAGGTGTGATCTTTGTCTTTGTATTGACTTTTTCCCTTCACATTTCATCTATTGCCTGAAAACTGTGTTTTTCTTCTATAGTCTTTGGAATATCTTATTACTTTTCATAGTTCTTCCAGCATAATCCCTGTCAACTTTTATCCTTATTCGGCGCTTCTTCCTTACTTTTGTTCTGATTATGCACATGGGTACTTTGACATAATATAAATAGTGCAATAAGCGGCTGAAGAGCATTCTAATATAACCTATGACACTTTGTGGTGAACAAGGAGACAGTGTCTCACTCTTTCAGTTAGCAGATGCTAAATCGACCTGAACTCTTGATAATCTGTGGCTAAAACTATAATAGGAATAAACGTATATATATTCTTTAGTTCTAACTTGGTTTTACATGCATATGCCTATGCCTCCACTTCGCTTGTACCTAAAAAAAGGCTCACTTCTGAAAATATATCCTCACGTTCATACATCCTGTATCAAGCACTTAAACAATAAAACCACCCCTAATACAGTGTAAAACATTCTATAGTTTATTGAACTGTTTCACAGGGAACTCTAGGATAAAATAGGTCAAAGACTCTTATTGACATGTTTTTTTTCAAACTCTTCATGTATAATATAATTACAATACGCATGCATATTTCCCTTTTTTAGGTTGACCCTACGAGACAGCGCAAGCTGTCTGATTGGAAAAGACTTATTGTCAGCTACCAACACCTTACCTTTGGTTGGCTTTATTGCCTCTCGTTTGCTTGCTTCCTATTTGATGGCTTTCCTTTTCCGTTTTGTGTTTGTGCTTCCTCTGGAGCATCACCTCTTTCTGCTGCTCACTTTTCGAGAATACATTTTTCTTATTGCGTAAGAACTCCATGGTAGTGCATGTGTTTTCAAGCTGTCTCCCTGGTATGCTTCTCTCGCACCCCGAGCTTCATGTTGTTCTCTCTCGTCCTTGTGGTCTTTTCCCCCCCACCCTCTGTGTTGCTCTTTCTCGTCTGGGTGCTTCTCTCTCTCTCCAGCCCTCGTGTTGCTCTACTCTGTGTACTACTCCTTTTGCTATGTAAAGTAACAGGAGCCCCCTGGTGCGAATAGCAATCCTGGGTCAGGGTAGAGAATATATGTAAACAAAAATTCCCAGGCATGCACAAACGTAACTAGCAAGTACACATGTAGATAGAGTTATCTACAACAACATTCGACAACTGCTTTCTCCAATAAAATTGGTTTTAATTTCTTTCAAATATTCATAAATAATTCATATGATTGATGGTTTTTTTCTTTTTTTAAAATGTTTACTGAAATTTTAATCTTGACATATCATGTATAGATACAATGAAGTTTGCACTGACTCTGAACATTGTAATGCATTTTTATCAATCATATGAATTATTTATGAATATTTGAAAGAAATTAAAACCAATTTTATTGGAGAAAGCAGTTGTCGAATGTTGTTGTAGATAACTCTGTCTACATGTGTACTTGCTAGTTACGTTTGTGCATGCCTGGGAATTTTTGTTTACATATATACTACTCCTTTTGCCTCATTGTGTTCTGACCCTCATTCGCATCACCCCACCTCCTTTTTGCTCCCACCCTTATGTGCTTCTTTTCCCTTCATCTCCTGCTCCTCAGTTTCCCCCTCTCCATTTTTGCAGCTGCAGTACAGCATGAACAAAAGTCATTGGCAGAGCCAGTAGGTCTCCACCTGCTGTGACCTATTGGCTTTGCAAATGCTTGTGTAAAGCTTTGACCGCTCCTGGGCATACCTGGTTTGGGTATGTTTTAAATTAGAACCCCTTTTCTCAAAGTACTGTTGTAGTGGTCAGTAAATGCCCTGCCATTCAATGCACTACTAAATATTAACATTCATCAAATAAAATAAGGATCTCTCACTCCATCTGTTTGCATGTATTCCATTTTGAAATTCTTTGAATACGTCCCTGTGAATGAAGTTTCTTTTTGCATGCAAGTTTTCTATGAGAATCATCAGCCCCTTGCCTACCCACTCTATCTGACAGGACTCACAAAAATAGGAAATGTAGCTAGCCTGTAAACCTCAATCTGAGGAAGAGAAATGAGTTCCCTAAAGCACGGTGAATGGTCAGAAGACCCCTGACAGCCCTTTAAATTAAGAGCTAATGAGGCGTGACATATGTCAAGACATCTTCTATGACAACGGATCCATGTTTTGGCTCGCACTCCTTATCTCTTCAACTCCTGACTCCTTAAGCATTCTCCTTCACCCCAGCAGCAGCCCTAACATTCCAATGAAGATCTCTGTTATACCTGCTGCTCAGCCAATGTGACTGTGTTGATGGAAAGTTGGTGCTTGAGGTGGCATTTAAATGTTGGTGAGTGAGAGAGTCAGTTGGTTGATAGGCTGAACAGCAGGAAGGCTGCTCCTGGAGGGGTTTCTCTACATTGTAACATCTATCCTGAATAAACCTACCTGATGAATTTACATGGATCTGGACGTGTTTTCTTTCACTATGTATTTTGGCGACGATTTTGAAAAGACCTACGTGTGCAACTAGACTGAGAAAGGAAACTATCCGAACTGAAACTTATTTGAAACAAAGCTGAGGAATCTACTGAGAGAAGAAAATGGATCTAGACGTGCTTTCTTTCACTACAATCTCACCAGGGTCTTCTGCTCTGGGTGGCACTGGACCATTCTGCTCAACGAAACACATTGAAAATCCTGTACAGATAATCACTTTAAATCCCAGTAAAACATACCCCAATCAGTATATAGTGGTATTTAGGTAGTGCGAACCTTGCTTGAGGCAACAAAGCACTGTGTGGCGCCAATGGCATAACAATTAGAAACCGAAAATGTTTCCCAGGTGGAGGAGGATGCTGAGGTCTGAGAGGCTGTTGAAATGTAGAGTTCCTTGAATAGGTGTGCCATCCGCTTTTTCCAGAATTGAAGGAGGGTTGGGGCAGTTATTATGGAAATTGTGATGCTCCAAGTAATGGATGCATAAACACAGAAGGCCTGTTTTTTTCTCTAGCCTGCCGATATCCTGGATACTGTTGTGTACTGTTGTTTTGAGAACCACATGAGTTGCTGAGGTTGTCAGCCTGTATGCAAAACAATTTTTTATTTAAACTCTGCTTAAACTAAATGACACTTGGTGCACTGTGCTGGACCCCAGTGCCCCCCCCACCTACTCATTTGTATGCAAGCATTTGGTTTGTCAGCTCCATTGCTGAAACATCAATACGTCCATCTGTCTTCTGTTAAACCTTAATTTTCCAACTTGTATCTCTTCCCTCCTGATTTTCTTGTGCTGGCTTCTGTGACTGGCCTTTCTGTCTCCTGGGGTGAACTTTTGGGAAAACACCCTCAATTCACCCCGAGGGGACAGAAAGACTGATGCACCTGTTCTGGGATGACAGCAGAGCGCAATGCCTGGGTGAGCTGCCCCGTACCTTTTTTCAACTGGGGGTGGGGATTTTTCCGTAATTAGGCCCAACAAAAGATTGTGTACTGCCCCACACTCTTTTTTTGGCCTATATTTCTGTAAATGGGAAACAAAACAAAAAAAAGAAATGTGGGGCAGCTCTCCATGGCATCTCGCCTTGTTGCACCCCAGAACAGGTGCCTCCGCCCCCACACACACAGGGTGGATTGAGGGTGTTTATCAAAAATCTGCCCCAGGGAGTATGAAAGGACACAAGACACTAGGGGAAATATTTTACCAAAAATAAAAAATGGAGTGAGGCGGCTCATTCAAACATCGTGTTGTGCTCCCACCTCAGAACATGAGCATCAGTCTTTCTGTGGGGGTGGATTGAGGGGGTTTATCCAAAATATGCCCTTGGGGGACGGAGAGGACACTAGACCCCGAGGATAAATAAGCCCAAAAAAAGGGCGTAGGAGTCCCATTGACACTGGTTTGATGGTCATGGGCACTAGGCCAAGCCACAGAAGTGGGATAGCGGTTTTATCCGGACAAGGGAAGGAATGCTGGGTGGTAGGAATGTTGTGGATTCCTGTAGTTTCTGGAATGTTAGATCACAGAAATACAAGAAAAATGTGCGGTGTTAGTCAAAGTTTGATATTTGCACGGCATTGCGGGTAAGAAAATGTGAGGTAAACCACCCTTGGACTCCTCTTGGTGTCTGGTTTGCAGGAATGCCTGGGGTTGGTAGTTTTCCTGGTGGCCACCCAGCCTGGTACCAAATACGTCAGCTGCCCCTGTTGACAAATCAGGAAATGTTGATGGCCTCAGGTTGCGTTTTGGGCCCTTTCTTCTTGCGGGCACTAGGCACAGCCACACAAGTGTGGTACCAATTTTATCAAGAGATTTGGGGGATTGGTGGGTGGTAGGAAGTTTGTGGCTTCCTCTAGATTCCAGAAGTTTTCCCCACATGAGTGTGAGGAAAATGTGTGTTTTAGCCAATGCTTGAGGTTTGGAAGGTCTTCTGGGTTAGAGACACACAAGTCAGGCAACCTTGGACTTCGCCACGTGTCTAGAGAATTCTAAAAAGGTTCCAGATGACACCTCCCTGTTCCCTTGTGAGCCCCAATACGATCCGGACTGTATAAAGCTTTTCTTTGCCTGACTCCCTCCCCCTCACATTTCCCACAGTGTAGATCTAAACAATCTGAACAGGTCCACTGAGGGAGAACTGGTTTATAGAATTCTGTACAGACCAGTATTAGTTCTGACAGGCCCATCTATGACTTCACATATGATATGAGCTCATCTTGTCTTGTAGTTGGAATTTGCCTGTTGTTTCATTAACAACCCAAACCTTACTGTCCTTTTATGTATATTGATTTTTAGAAAGGCAAAAGAAAGACCAGAGAACAGTCTGAGAACATCAGCCGAAGAAACTCCTCAGGACAAGAATCCGCAATTAAACACCACAATGGAGACCTGGTTGAAGCAGTTACTCTATATGAGGTTGTCAGCATGGGCAAGAGAGCGATACAGGTGCGTTAAGTACAAGTAAACCACATTCTTCTATTCATCACAAGCTTATTGTATTCTGTTTCTTACTAAAACCTACAAAACATCAAGCTGACGTTTTAATTTTTTCAACAGACCTATGTTTTACACTGTTCATTAAATGATTGTTGTATTGACCAGCGATTTCTAAAATCCAGAACTGTATTTTCATTAACATTTTACAAATATGACATATAAAGATTTGTACGTATGTAAAATATATTAGGTATGGGGACCTCTAGTCTGAAGATCTGATTATAGACATGGCAGGGCTGATATGGTAGGTAGTGTTTTTCAGGAAAGCCACGAAAAAGGAAATTGTGATGGAGAGAAGTAGTAGTGTAACACAATTTGGCGAATGGATGATTTAAAACGTCATCAAAGCTAGCTACATCATAAATAATCCAAGCCTCCGACTGAGCTAGGACCCCCTAAAGATTTGGGCTGCTGAGGCCAGTGTTATGCCCGTGGGTGAAGGTGCTCTTTCCTTGGCGAATGGTGGTGGGTTGGTATTCTGCATTGGGGAGCAGATGTGGTTGAGTGAGTGTAGAAGATTTGTAGCTGTGAGATGTACCACGCCTCCCCAGAGGTGCTTAAGAACATATTTGAGTTTCAGTAAACAATGTTCAACTCGAATGGAGTGGGGGTTAGCATTTTGATGGTACACCACAGCACAGGAAAGTGCTGGATTTAAAATGAAGCGAAAGAGGAGGTAGAAATACAGCGATAATTAAAATTATGCACCATTGAACCAGATGGGCTCTAATGGGACACTTGGTTACTCAGAATCACCTGAACGGTTTTCTCTTGGATGTGGACTATTGGCAACAAAGTTTAAATGGCCCCTATTTTATTTTCATGTGCAGGATAAAATACTTGAATCTGTGTTAAAATCTAGAAAGCCATAGCAGCCTCTCCACTGCACAGATTATGTTGCAACCACGATATGACCTCGAAAAAATACAATATTTTTTACAATGGTTCTGCACGATTACCTCTTTATTTCCGATGGAATGCTCTCTTGCGCTTCCCTCTATCGGAAATAGTCGACTTAACACATTTTGTTGTGTATGGTTAGCTGACAAACTCTTTTCAAACCCCCTTGTTCCCCCCCCCCCTCCCCTCTCTCTCTCTCTCTCTCTCTCTCTCTCTCACAACCGCTAATTCATCCCCCACTTTATTTCCCACAGTGCACTTACTTTTTATCTTAGGATAATTAAATGGGTAGTGCATGTTTTTTTTTTGAGTTACTGTTATTACACAGTAGGCCATTGAATGGTGGCATCTGATGATCACCACCTCCCAAGCCTTTTTTCAACAAATGGAAACAGTTGCAAATCATGGGCCATGGCGACGTAGACATACTGAGACAAGATCTCAGCATCGTAGACATTCAGCTCTTATGTCATATGGTCGTTTTTGGAACCTCCGAGGGTAGAGGAAGCACTCAAACGACAACAATCCTGGACCACACCAAGTGCGAATTGATACTGAAATTCATAGTCAGCAAGTATAAGATACATGATATAACAACAGAGACACAGCTACTATGTACACTGTGATGTAAATCTACGGGATCCCTCCAGAAAGTAATCGGAGAGAAAATCAACGTATTCCAACCATCCATCGCCAACGCAATACTGGAAGACAGATACACTCACACCAGGTGTGCAATAGGATATACCGTGAGCACACTGGGAATTCTTTGACATTCAAGGTCTCTGGGGCTATTGATTGCATCACATAGCCATTAGGAAGCCTCATAAACACCCACATGCATCATTGTTACATTTTGCAATTTCTTAATTGCGAAAATTAAGGAATCGCAATTAAGAAATCGCAAAATGCTATGCATTAAGAAATCGCAATATTTTATGCGATTCCTTAATTTTCCTTAAATGCGATTCACAATTTGCGAATCGCAATTAAGGAATCCCTTCCCATTGATTCCTATGGGCCTAGAGGCCCATAGGAATGGATGGGAATCCATTCTCATTTTGCGATTCACAATTAAGGAATCGCAAAATGAGAATGCTATTTCAAGGGTGCAGGGGGGGTCCCAAGGGCCCCCCCTGCACCCCTGAAATTTAACTTTAAGAACATTTTTCACACACACATGCCCCAAGGGCATGTGTGTGTGTAAAATGAAACTTTCAAAAATGCACTTTTGTGCATTTTTGAAAGTTTTAGCAAATTACCATGAAGTTCAACTTCATGGTAAGTTACCTCTTCCTATTTGCGAATTCGCAAAAAAAAATATTCATGCATTGCATTTAAGAAATCACAAATTGCGATTTCTTAAATGCAATCGCAATTGAAGAAATCGCAACATAATTGCGATTCCTTAAATTGTGAAAAAATAAAAAAATATGATGCATCCCAAAAAAAGGAAATTGCATTCGCAAACGGCCGAATTTTGCTATTCGCACCGTTTGCGAATGCAATTTACCTTGATGCATGTGGGCAATAGTGCTTTGCCTACTCAATCCACAAGATACACACCATCTGCAGTATCCATTTAGAATCTGATGTTAACTTAGGCTGCACTAGAATCAAAAAGTTTCATAGGTACACGGGCTAATGCAGTTACTCTGGACCTCAGTCGCCTCTCAGCAAGATTGCAAACAACAAGCTACGAGAACCATGTCTTCCTAGACGAATCAGTCACACAACCAAACCCCTCGCTGCTCTTCTGCACCTCTATATACACTCATGTATCAACTGTTAACGCAGAACGTTTCAGTGCAGGCTGCTGAGGGATCTTGAACAATATCCACTGCTGAAAAGAAAATTGGGTTTTCAACCCACAATAATGATGGCTTCCGAGTCGCAGCAAAGCCTATGCCAAAGTCAAGTTTCGAGTGTTTAATTGAAAGCAGACAATTACAAACAACTGTGTTTCATCAGGTGAGCTTAAGGTAGGAGGTCTTGACTTAGCATTCGAAGAAGGATCACTGGGGTTTCATGCTTAATGGGCTTGCTTATCGTAAATGGATGGTCCAATGCAGACTCAAACGGGACATGTCCAACTCTGGCTCTATAGGAATAGTCCAGTCTGAACAGACAGGCAAGATGCCTTCTAGAGGGGAACAGAAAGAACTGTGGACCAGTTTTGGTATTGTTGGGCCTCGTAAATGAGATGTTGGTTGAGATCAGCACAGTGGGGAAACATCCTAAAGAACGATGGGGCATATTATCAAGGGGGTTTATCTCTGCTTTTTTGGCTTTAAAAGCCCAGAAAGCGGAGATAAAATTATCTCCCTAGTACCTAGCTGTCGCTAACACCAGTTAGCGACAGCTAGTAGGAGTTAGCGACCATCTTGGGCCTCGCTTTGCATGTCAGTGATATTTTTCACTAATGACATGCAAAGTGGGCGTGCCAAGATGTTAGCGACTGGAAACAGTCGCTAACATCGCTATCTCCTATTACCAACTTTTGGAGATATTCGCGCTAAGCGCGAATATCTCCAAAAGCTAATACCTGCCCTGAGCAGTTCTTAGCCATGCTATCCAATGAGAGGTGGATAACATGGCTAAGAGCATTAGCTCGGTAATGCATGAATATTGCTGACTTTTCAGCGATATTCATGCATTTCGGCCGATTTTTATCGCTTAGGAGATATACCTTGATAATTGCAAGGTTCCTAAGCGATAAAAATCGCCGCAGCTCGGTGATAAAAATATTGCCGCTAAGCCAACATAGCGATAATTATCGCTAGTTGTTGGTAATATGCCCGATGTTTTTTAGGTCTCGCGACCTATCGTTGCGCGCAAGCGCATCGAGCGGAGCGAGAATTCATGTCGGCAAAACACAAGTCAAACCAAGGGCTTTCAGCCCCGCGGTTTTCTTGCAGTTCACGTGTACATGCACGCGCATCGCATGCAAACCCAGCCTCTCGCATTCCCAGGCTATCCAGCCCCCATCCGGCATCAGGCACTCCTCCCACACCTCACGGACATCTGTTCAGCACGCGCATCGCATGCAAGACCAGCCTCTCACATTCCCAGGCTCTCCCGCCCCCATCCGGCATCAGGCTTCTCCTCCCCTAGCAGCACTCCTCCCACACCAGCAACTCCCCCCTCCCACACCAGCACCTCCCCTCTCTCTCCCCGCAAACACAGCCTTGCCCTAGCAGCACTCCTCCCACACCAGCACCTCCCCCCTCCCACACCAGCACCTCCCCTCTCTCTCCCCGAAACACAGCCTTGCCCTAGCAGCACTCCTCCCACACCAGCACCTCCCCCCTCCCACACCAGCACCTCCCCTCTCTCTCCCCGCAAACACAGCCACACCAGCACCTCCCCCCTCCCACACCAGCACCTCCCCTCTCTCTCCCCGCAAACACAGCCTTGCACGTACACCTATTAACTGCATCCGTTTCCTTAGCAGCATTTGTGACCTTCCAAACTGCCTGCAGCAGTCACTGTTCTTTCCCTTCATTTGTTCATTCTGGTACTGTTCTCATGTACTCGCCTGTCAGAGTATTTCTAACTCTCCCTTCTTTTCTTCCTACATCTAAAGCCGATTTCTTTTCTGTCCCTTCTCATCCAGTCCAGCTGGGTCTGCCCTCTACCACTTTCTATTTTCTCGGTGATTCTGCGCTTCTCTCGCTCATTCACTTTCTGTTTCTCCATCGCCTCCCACGACCTTTCTCTGGTTTTCCTCGCTATACACACCCTTGCCTATAGACAAACATCGCAGGAAAAAAAACTCGCTACTGACACGGAGCCGAGGAGTCCTATTTAGAGAGCTGCCTCCTGAAACCAAGTATCGAAAGTGGAGCACTTGACTAATAATTAAAAAAACAAGAGTCGGCAAAACCTGTTCCACAATATTTACATGACTGCTTTTCAAGAGGAAGGGCTAGAGAAAAGGGGAAAAAAGAAAATAAACCATGCAAATCAAACCTAAAAATGCTGGGTAGGAATAGGAAGATTGACTCGAACAGTTTCTCAGCCAAACAGAAAAAGGATTTACTTGTTGGTACTATTGGTCAGAAACAGGAGCTGCTTTTGAGAATCACATTCCGGGACTATAATTACTCTGAATGCAACAATAGAGATTTCAACGGGTAACACGGTGCATGCTTAGTAACAGCTGGCATGCTAACACATGTATAGCCTCGAACTTCACGGAATAGGGGGACTTGTCGAAAACAGGCGCATCTTACTGCACAAACTATGGCCGACGGTGAAATAATTTACACCGGAGTAAGACTTACTCCCAGCAACAGATAGTTTACCACACACCTTTCTGGTACAATGCATCTTTCTAATTAAAGACAGGTACGTCGTCAAATGGTTTGTCCCTTGTGTGGTGGTTAGAATGCAGTGCATGTTTCCAGGCCTCTCTGAATCACTGACTATCCCTTAACACTAGATTTCATGTACACTGTCAGGGCCTACTGCCAAAACCTGCAAATTCAGTACTCTCGATCTATGTCCGCATTTGACATGCTTGAAGTAAAATATAAATCCATTTGCCCCTCACAAGCGTAACAAATATGAAATCAGGTGACATGCATTTAACTGCCAACATGTAAACAAGCCGAATATGTGCATGCAGCTTTCCAATATAGAAAACAAATTGGAGTTTATTCGCAAAAAAATAGATACTACAATTGGACTCCTTGGGTTCAACTCACATGCAAACCTCAAGTGACTCCAACTATTAAATCTTCATTAACACAAACAAAGATACTTGCCACAAAACAACCCAATAGGCATACTGCCAATAAAACCATGCTCAAACCAGGCCAGAAAGTTAGTCTCGTTTTGCCATCAAGGAACAATTAATTTACAATAAACATGGCCATTGAAAATGTATTCTTAAAAATTAGGATTGGAATTATATGGCCATTAAGTTATTAACTATTTTGCAGATGAAAAGAAACCGTAAGTCCGTAACTGACACACTAGTTAGAATTATTTAGATAAGTACTGAGCTCTGACATCGATGTACAACCTTCAGGCCATAAATGTAAACACCGTCAGGACTGAATCCGACCTTCATCCTTCTGAGGTGGATACACAGAGTACCACTGAGTGATCAACAGACACACCTTTTACGAACAGCGCTATATATAACAGCAACACTAACGAAGCAAGGGAGGGTTAAAACAAGAATATGCTTTATTAATAGGGAAATTCAAAAGTGGGGCTGCAACGTGATAAAATAGAATGGAAAGTAATGATTGACAGCACATGTGAACATATCATCCACAAGCTGATCACGTAAATATCGTTCAGGCGTTTCTTCCGCCGATTACTTTCAAGATTCATCTGGCAATGCATAAGTCTTAAAAACATCTTTGTAAATCAAACTAATGCACATGAAAACATTTTCGGCCATATTGGAAAAAACATAGACTATTTGAAAAGAAACCGAGCCAAAACACTTCACAAACGATCACAGGCTAAATCAAAATAAACTGCTAATACAAAAACATATTTACTGCAAACACCAAGTAACACTAGTTTAAACGTTGAAGGTTGTTGCATACCAATAATGTCTAAATTCATCTCAGCCTTAAATATTAATCAAAATCATTCACAACACAAAAGAATAATACTGCAAAAGAAAGACACTGTGATTACAATACAACAGTACAATCACAATCGCACATTGCCAACAAAAAAAATATTTAAAAAAAAATGTCTGAAGTACAGTACATAAAATAACTACATCGCAAGAGATTTACTAAAAACAACATTTATACATAGCACATAAAAATTTTGAAACGTTCAATAGCTAGACACGATGTGCAAAAGAAAAGTCAAATTCAGTCGGAATATGTCGTACGTACATCACAAAAAATTCTAACATTGCCATATATCCATTACAAACAACATTAATACATAGCAGATCAAAATTTGCAAACGTTCAATAGCTGTACACAAACAGCATACGAAAAGTCAAATTCAGTTGGAATATGTCGGAACTACGTCCCATAAAATTAAGACATTTGCAATATATTCATTAAAATCAACATTTATACATAGCACATCAACATTTTTAAACGTTACATAACTATACACTAAGTACATACGCAAAACCAAAAATAGCCTGAATACGCAAACGTCATCAAACAATACAAAACATTAATCAACGTTCAAAAAAGTATAAACACAATCAATACTACATACCCAAAATTTGTATAATAATATTAAAATTCAAACTTACCTGTCAAACGACGCAGCAACAACACAAGAAGCACAACGCGCCTTTCACACGTGACTGTTCTCGAAGATCTGGGAATTTCCCCGTTGATGCACGTCAATCGCAATGCTACGTCACAAAACGTAGCAATGCGATTGGCTGGAAATTACATCATTCGGAAAACAAAGGGAAAATACAAAAAAAAACTAGAACGCTGACCTCAAAAACGTAGGTAGCGTATAGGCGCTACATTGCGACCGGCATTTTTATTAAGGAAAAGACATCCGCACTAGGAAAAGGGACTCAAAGCCATACTATCACTCACGCCAAACACAAAATAAAAAAATTAAAAAAAACATACACATACACATGTTCACAGCAACAAAATAACACACACTTGCAAAATAATCACACACACACACACCACCACATCATCAACAACACACAACATCACACACTAAGCATAACACCACTAAGAACAATATACTCAATTATTGTTCACATTAACACACTAAATCAATGTCACCACTCCGCACCATCACAGCATCACACCAAACACAAAATAAAAACACACATACACAGACACATGTTCACAGCATCACTCAGCACCACCACAGCATCACTCAGCACCACCACAGCATCACTCAGCACCACCACAGCATCACTCAGCACCATCACAGCACCACTCAGCACCACCACAGAACCACTCAGCACCACCACAGCATCACTCAGCACCACCACAGCACCACCACACCACCACAGCACCACCACACCACCACAGCACCACTCAGCACCACCACAGCATCACTCAGCACCACCACAGCGTCACTCAGCACCACCACAGCATCACTCAGCACCACTCATCACCACCACAGCACCACTCAGCACCACTCAGCACCACCACAGCACCACTCAGCACCACTCAGCACCACTCTGCACCACCACAGCACCACTCTGCACCACCACAGCACCACTCTACACCACCACAGCACCACTCAGCAGCACCACTCAGCACCACCACAGCAACACTCAGCACCACCACAGCATCACTCCGCGCCACACCAGCATCACTCAGCACCACCACAGCACCACTCAGCACCACCACAGCACCACTCAGCACAACCACAGCATCACTCACAACCACCACAGCACCACCACAGCATCACTCAGCACCAGCACAGCATCACTCAGCACCACCACAGCATCACTCAGCACCACCATAGTACCACTCAGCACCACCACAGCATCACTCAGCACCACCACATTATCACTCAGCACCACCACATTATCACTCAACACCACCACAGCAACACTCAGCAATACCACTCAGCACCACCACAGCACCACCACAGCGCCACTCAGCCCCACCACATTATCACTCAGCACCACCACATTATCTCAGCAGCACCACATCATCACTCAGCACCACCACATTATCACTCAACACCACCACATTATCACTCTGCAGCACCACTCTGCACCATCTCAGCATCATTCAGCACCACCACAGCACCACTCAGCACCACCGCAGCACCACTCAGCACCACCACATTATCACTCAGCACCACCACACTATCACTCAGCACCACCACAGCACCACCACAGCACCACTCATCACCACCACAGCACCACTCATCACCACCACATCACTTCTCAGCACCACCACTGCACCGCTCAGCACCACCACAGCACCGCTCAGCACCACCACAGCACCACTCAGCACCGCTCAGCACCACCACAGCACCGCTCAGCACCACCATAGCACCGCTCAGCACCACCCAGCACCACCCCAGCATCATTCAGCATCACTCAGCTCCACCACAGCACCACTCAGCACCACCACAGCATCACTCAGCACCACCACAGCACTACCACAGCACTACTCAGCACCACAACAGCACCACCACAGCACCACTCAGCATCACCACAGCACCACTCAGCACCACTTCCACCACCACCACATCCACCACCACCTCCAACAAATCCACCACCACCACATCCACCACCTCCATAACAACCACATTCACCACCAACACCACATCCACCCCCACATCCACCACCATCACCACCACATCCACCATCACCACCACCACCACATCCACCACCACATCCACCACCACCATATCCCCCAGATCCACCACCACCATATCTATATGTGTGTGTGTGTGTGTGTGCCTCTGTGTGTGTGTAGGTGCAAATGCAATGTTCTTGGATTTTCGTCACAATAAAATACACTGAACATAATCTTCACAAAAGTTATTTACAAACGTTTAAGCTATTGCCATTATAAATTACAATAACTTTTATTTAAGTATTAATTATTTACAAAATTAAAAGCCATTGTTATTTGTAATATCAATACATCTAAGTCACGTAAATACAACACACATTGCATTACAAATGCTATAGGTATCACATTTGCAAAAGTTAAAACTATTGACATTGTAACTGACAAAGCGATTAATTTTGCTATTTTCAAAACCAACACATAAATAAAACAAGCACTGGCGTTGCCAATAGGTCTCGCAGTGGGAAAGTTGGAGCTATTGCTTTTGTAAATGACAAAGCCCTTTATGTTTTTAAAATGAAAACAAAAATAAAAGGCATTGTTATTTGCAATTGTAATAGCTCCAACTTTCCTACTGCGAGACCTATTGGCAACGCCAGTGCTTGTTTAACGAGTTGCCTAAACAACAAATTCTAAACAACGACAAATTCTAAACCACGACTACATAAACCACGACTTCTAAACACAACGACTTACATAAAGCACGAGTCTCTCCTCCGCGCCCCCCCTCCCCCTCCCCCCCCCTCCCATACACGCTCATATCATCCTGCCAGGATGGTAAAATGTTGTGGGAAAAAAAAAATCACGAGTGTCTCTTCTACGCACCCCCCCCCCCCCCCCCACCGACTAGACACGCTCATGGCCCCCTACTACTCACTCGGGAAAAGGAAAGCGGAAACTGTGGATATGCAGAAGATTAAAAGGTCTGCAATGAGTCACTGACAATAAACAACCCCAGAAAATCAAAAAGAATAAAGGTTGCCATTAACTCTTTAGAACTTCAGCAGGCATTCAATAGCGAAGCAAAGCGTGAGCATTGTTTAAAATGTTGTGTTTATGTTGGTTTTGAAGAGAAAATTATCAAGGTAGTCTGAATAGAAATTACGCTTACATCCCTTGTGGTAAAAAGATAATTTATTGAATAATACATTTCTTAAGTGCAGCCAAAAGAAAAAGCGGTCAGTTTAAAGATCCAAAGAGCATCCAGCCTTATTCAAAACTAACTTTAACCCCTCCCCTGCTGATGACGGAACCGCTCCGTCATCAGCTACGGTTGGGCTGTGCTGATGACGGAGCGGTTCCGTCATGGCCCGGCCGCCGCGCCTGCGCGGCTCTGATTTCGCGCCTGCGCGGCCGTTCTAATGAGCGGGGCGGGTCATGACGGAACCGCTCCGTCACCAGCACAGCTCAACCGCGGCTGGTGACGGAGCGGTTCTGTCCCAGCATGCGGCTGCCGCGCGGCCACCCCACCCCGTTAGCGCTGCGGCGGAATAGCCGCCGCAGCGAAAGGGTTAAGTAACTATAACGTGTTGATTTCTTCTACACAACCTGTGTGGAACCGGCCTGAACAGATAATTGTGATGCAACACTACCAACTTGTGGCCAAAAGTTTTAATTGGAAAATACTTTAATTAAAGGATTATTCACTACAAAAATTAATATAATATTACGTTTTATTAACCCCTTCGACTCTGATGACGAGCTGGGCTCATCATGGTGTAGCCCGCTCGCACGCTGATGACGAGCCCAGCTCGTCACGTAACATGCGGTTTTGAAAATCTCAGCGTAGGAGCAAAATTGCGCTAGCGCGCATGTGGTTAAAATGTCAAATGATGTGTATTTAAAAGAACACAGTGACAAAAAATGGTAATGAGCAATTGATAGATTTTTCGTGGTTAAGGAACTTGTTGTTAAATAAGTAGTGGTTTGGGATTGCTCGTTGTTTCGCCTTCGTGGTTAAGGAATTCGTTGTTAAGACAGTCGTTGTAAAATCATACACCCGCACAGTGATCATGGTACTTTTGTCTGGAGATGCTCATTTCTTGGCTTGTCTCTATCGCAAGTGCATAGTTGTGCAAAAGAAAAGTCGACTGGAAGGCAGCCAGAATATTTACCAGTGGCTGAGATGAATTCAAGCATTCCAAGTAACTTCTGACCTCCATAAGATTTTGTTCTGTGGGAACATAAAAGATACATTTAGTAGAATTCTGTGAATATGTATCATGATATAATGTAGATCAAGAGTTTAATTGGCAATGGATACACTGACTGCTTGTAGTAAAGATCTCCTACTGCTAAGCCAACCTCATAACTAGTGGCAATTGCGAAGCAAACGTGATAACTAGTAGTAATATGTGCCGCCTAAAGGGGCCTGAATGGTAGGAGTCTACCCTCATTCTACACTACTGTACCATGGATGGGTTGATCACTAGTTACACTAGTGGAGGCCCAACTCGTCCTCGTTGGGCAACGAGGGAGAATCATATATACAGTGGTTATTTGTTATTCTGTTGGATCTCTATAGCAACATTATTATTCCCGAATCGGGATTATAGGGGCAACCATATCAATCAATATAGGCAGCTAATAAGCTCTAATATCTGTGGTATAAATTAATTGTACGTTCTTGCGAGAAGAACATTTGCATTCTACATAAACTTATGCAAATTGCTTACAGGAATATGTTTCCATTCTGAAGAAAAACTTTAAATCAAGTGGCCAATGCAGATGTTTCACAGAAGCTGAATCTTCCTGTGCTGAAACTAGAAATACTGCACTCCAAAGCCTAAACTCGTCTCATTGTACAGATTGTTCGCAGCACAGGAGGAACTTGTGCTTGTTCAACTCAAAACTCACATTAAGGGGGAGAGATATATATATGCAGTCCATTCCACATTAATTGGTTGCAGAAAGGGATGTATGACGTTATGACGCGTACTTTGACAACGCATACCGTTACAACGCTACTTTTACAACGCAAGTCGTTACAACGACTTGCGTTGGGGGCGCTGGATAGTAAATAGTTTTATTTACTATTCCAACTCCAGTCCCTGTGGACTCTAGGGAAGGAGTTGGATAGTAAATTAAACTATTTACTATCCTGGAGCGCCCCCCAACGCAAGTCGTTGTAACGACTTGCGTTGTAAAAGTAGCGTGGTAACAGTACCACGTTGTTAAAGTTTCGTCGTAAAGGATGTTCCCCTGCAGAAAGAGGTTCTGCCTGGCGCAGGAGCCTGGTACTGTTTCTATGCAACACTTCAGAATATGAAAGGCCAAAACCTTTGCTCCCCAGGGCCTGACATTCAGAGGGTGGCATGTGCGAGCCGGGTGTAACTGTTTTGTAAATGAGGTTGACTCCAATAATCTCTGATTCCTGAAGAGGGTATGGGGCCAGCTCTGTTCTGCCATATCTACGTGAGGGCCACCAATCATAACAAATATATATATATATATATATATATATATATATATATATATATATATATATATATATATATATATATATATATATATATATATATATATATATATATATATATATATATATATATATATATATATATATATATATATATATATATTGAAGCTCTAGGTTGTCCACCTTTTGAGTAGCACCCGAGCAGCAGCTTTATATATGTGTAGGTGAGGGCGGGGATCCGCTTGTAGACGCCGCTCCGTAATGGATCTGCCCGACGCGTTTCGAAGCTCCATCTGCTTCTCTTCAGGGGCTTTAACGGAAGCGGTGTGCGCACCCGTTACACTTCTCCAATTAAATATAACTCAGCCGTCGATAGGAGGCTCCAATGAGACTTCTGGGAAGTGTAGTGCGGAAAGCACACATGCTCAAGTCCTGTATGGACTCCACAAGTGGGCCCGTCCTCGATCCCATGTACGGCTGCTACTTCACTGTCGTGACCCCCACGTTAACGGGGTGGTGCAAACTCCGCGGCTGGACTGCCGCGTTTGTAAATTGAAGCTCTAGGTTGTCCACCTTTTGAGTAGCACCCGAGCAGCAGCTTTATATATGTGTAGGTGAGGGCGGGGATCCGCTTGTAGACGCCGCTCCGTAATGGATCTGCCCGACGCGTTTCGAAGCTCCATCTGCTTCTCTTCAGGGGCTTTAACGGAAGCGGTGTGCGCACCCGTTACACTTCTCCAATTAAATATAACTCAGCCGTCGATAGGAGGCTCCAATGAGACTTCTGGGAAGTGTAGTGCGGAAAGCACACATGCTCAAGTCCTGTATGGACTCCACAAGTGGGCCCGTCCTCGATCCCATGTACGGCTGCTACTTCACTGTCGTGACCCCCACGTTAACGGGGTGGTGCAAACTCCGCGGCTGGACTGCCGCGTTTGTAAATTGAAGCTCTAGGTTGTCCACCTTTTGAGTAGCACCCGAGCAGCAGCTTTATATATGTGTAGGTGAGGGCGGGGATCCGCGGAGTTTGCACCACCCCGTTAACGTGGGGGTCACGACAGTGAAGTAGCAGCCGTACATGGGATCGAGGACGGGCCCACTTGTGGAGTCCATACAGGACTTGAGCATGTGTGCTTTCCGCACTACACTTCCCAGAAGTCTCATTGGAGCCTCCCATCGACGGCTGAGTTATATTTAATTGGAGAAGTGTAACGGGTGCGCACACCGCTTCCGTTAAAGCCCCTGAAGAGAAGCAGATGGAGCTTCGAAACGCGTCGGGCAGATCCATTACGGAGCGGCGTCTACAAGCGGATCCCCGCCCTCACCTACACATATATAAAGCTGCTGCTCGGGTGCTACTCAAAAGGTGGACAACCTAGAGCTTCAATTTACAAACGCGGCAGTCCAGCCGCGGAGTTTGCACCACCCCGTTAACGTGGGGGTCACGACAGTGAAGTAGCAGCCGTACATGGGATCGAGGACGGGCCCACTTGTGGAGTCCATACAGGACTTGAGCATGTGTGCTTTCCGCACTACACTTCCCAGAAGTCTCATTGGAGCCTCCCATCGACGGCTGAGTTATATTTAATTGGAGAAGTGTAACGGGTGCGCACACCGCTTCCGTTAAAGCCCCTGAAGAGAAGCAGATGGAGCTTCGAAACGCGTCGGGCAGATCCATTACGGAGCGGCGTCTACAAGCGGATCCCCGCCCTCACCTACACATATATAAAGCTGCTGCTTGGGTGCTACTCAAAAGGTGGACAACCTAGAGCTTCAATTTACAAACGCGGCAGTCCAGCCGCGGAGTTTGCACCACCCCGTTAACGTGGGGGTCACGACAGTGAAGTAGCAGCCGTACATGGGATCGAGGACGGGCCCACTTGTGGAGTCCATACAGGACTTGAGCATGTGTGCCTTCCGCACTACACTTCCCAGAAGTCTCATTGGAGCCTCCCATCGACGGCTGAGTTATATTTAATTGGAGAAGTGTAACGGGTGCGCACACCGCTTCCGTTAAAGCCCCTGAAGAGAAGCAGATGGAGCTTCGAAACGCGTCGGGCAGATCCATTACGGAGCGGCGTCTACAAGCGGATCCCCGCCCTCACCTACACATATATAAAGCTGCTGCTCGGGTGCTACTCAAAAGGTGGACAACCTAGAGCTTCAATTTACAAACGCGGCAGTCCAGCCGCGGAGTTTGCACCACCCCGTTAACGTGGGGGTCACGACAGTGAAGTAGCAGCCGTACATGGGATCGAGGACGGGCCCACTTGTGGAGTCCATACAGGACTTGAGCATGTGTGCTTTCCGCACTACACTTCCCAGAAGTCTCATTGGAGCCTCCCATCGACGGCTGAGTTATATTTAATTGGAGAAGTGTAACGGGTGCGCACACCGCTTCCGTTAAAGCCCCTGAAGAGAAGCAGATGGAGCTTCGAAACGCGTCGGGCAGATCCATTACGGAGCGGCGTCTACAAGCGGATCCCCGCCCTCACCTACACATATATAAAGCTGCTGCTCGGGTGCTACTCAAAAGGTGGACAACCTAGAGCTTCAATTTACAAACGCGGCAGTCCAGCCGCGGAGTTTGCACCACCCCGTTAACGTGGGGGTCACGACAGTGAAGTAGCAGCCGTACATGGGATCGAGGACGGGCCCACTTGTGGAGTCCATACAGGACTTGAGCATGTGTGCTTTCCGCACTACACTTCCCAGAAGTCTCATTGGAGCCTCCCATCGACGGCTGAGTTATATTTAATTGGAGAAGTGTAACGGGTGCGCACACCGCTTCCGTTAAAGCCCCTGAAGAGAAGCAGATGGAGCTTCGAAACGCGTCGGGCAGATCCATTACGGAGCGGCGTCTACAAGCGGATCCCCGCCCTCACCTACACATATATAAAGCTGTTGCTCGGGTGCTACTCAAAAGGTGGACAACCTAGAGCTTCAATTTACAAACGCGGCAGTCCAGCCGCGGAGTTTGCACCACCCCGTTAACGTGGGGGTCACGACAGTGAAGTAGCAGCCGTACATGGGATCGAGGACGGGCCCACTTGTGGAGTCCATACAGGACTTGAGCATGTGTGCTTTCCGCACTACACTTCCCAGAAGTCTCATTGGAGCCTCCCATCGACGGCTGAGTTATATTTAATTGGAGAAGTGTAACGGGTGCGCACACCGCTTCCGTTAAAGCCCCTGAAGAGAAGCAGATGGAGCTTCGAAACGCGTCGGGCAGATCCATTACGGAGCGGCGTCTACAAGCGGATCCCCGCCCTCACCTACACATATATAAAGCTGCTGCTCGGGTGCTACTCAAAAGGTGGACAACCTAGAGCTTCAATTTACAAACGCGGCAGTCCAGCCGCGGAGTTTGCACCACCCCGTTAACGTGGGGGTCACGACAGTGAAGTAGCAGCCGTACATGGGATCGAGGACGGGCCCACTTGTGGAGTCCATACAGGACTTGAGCATGTGTGCTTTCCGCACTACACTTCCCAGAAGTCTCATTGGAGCCTCCCATCGACGGCTGAGTTATATTTAATTGGAGAAGTGTAACGGGTGCGCACACCGCTTCCGTTAAAGCCCCTGAAGAGAAGCAGATGGAGCTTCGAAACGCGTCGGGCAGATCCATTACGGAGCGGCGTCTACAAGCGGATCCCCGCCCTCACCTACACATATATAAAGCTGCTGCTCGGGTGCTACTCAAAAGGTGGACAACCTAGAGCTTCAATTTACAAACGCGGCAGTCCAGCCGCGGAGTTTGCACCACCCCGTTAACGTGGGGGTCACGACAGTGAAGTAGCAGCCGTACATGGGATCGAGGACGGGCCCACTTGTGGAGTCCATACAGGACTTGAGCATGTGTGCTTTCCGCACTACACTTCCCAGAAGTCTCATTGGAGCCTCCCATCGACGGCTGAGTTATATTTAATTGGAGAAGTGTAACGGGTGCGCACACCGCTTCCGTTAAAGCCCCTGAAGAGAAGCAGATGGAGCTTCGAAACGCGTCGGGCAGATCCATTACGGAGCGGCGTCTACAAGCGGATCCCCGCCCTCACCTACACATATATAAAGCTGCTGCTCGGGTGCTACTCAAAAGGTGGACAACCTAGAGCTTCAATTTACAAACGCGGCAGTCCAGCCGCGGAGTTTGCACCACCCCGTTAACGTGGGGGTCACGACAGTGAAGTAGCAGCCGTACATGGGATCGAGGACGGGCCCACTTGTGGAGTCCATACAGGACTTGAGCATGTGTGCTTTCCGCACTACACTTCCCAGAAGTCTCATTGGAGCCTCCCATCGACGGCTGAGTTATATTTAATTGGAGAAGTGTAACGGGTGCGCACACCGCTTCCGTTAAAGCCCCTGAAGAGAAGCAGATGGAGCTTCGAAACGCGTCGGGCAGATCCATTACGGAGCGGCGTCTACAAGCGGATCCCCGCCCTCACCTACACATATATAAAGCTGCTGCTCGGGTGCTACTCAAAAGGTGGACAACCTAGAGCTTCAATTTACAAACGCGGCAGTCCAGCCGCGGAGTTTGCACCACCCCGTTAACGTGGGGGTCACGACAGTGAAGTAGCAGCCGTACATGGGATCGAGGACGGGCCCACTTGTGGAGTCCATACAGGACTTGAGCATGTGTGCTTTCCGCACTACACTTCCCAGAAGTCTCATTGGAGCCTCCCATCGACGGCTGAGTTATATTTAATTGGAGAAGTGTAACGGGTGCGCACACCGCTTCCGTTAAAGCCCCTGAAGAGAAGCAGATGGAGCTTCGAAACGCGTCGGGCAGATCCATTACGGAGCGGCGTCTACAAGCGGATCCCCGCCCTCACCTACACATATATAAAGCTGCTGCTCGGGTGCTACTCAAAAGGTGGACAACCTAGAGCTTCAATTTACAAACGCGGCAGTCCAGCCGCGGAGTTTGCACCACCCCGTTAACGTGGGGGTCACGACAGTGAAGTAGCAGCCGTACATGGGATCGAGGACGGGCCCACTTGTGGAGTCCATACAGGACTTGAGCATGTGTGCTTTCCGCACTACACTTCCCAGAAGTCTCATTGGAGCCTCCCATCGACGGCTGAGTTATATTTAATTGGAGAAGTGTAACGGGTGCGCACACCGCTTCCGTTAAAGCCCCTGAAGAGAAGCAGATGGAGCTTCGAAACGCGTCGGGCAGATCCATTACGGAGCGGCGTCTACAAGCGGATCCCCGCCCTCACCTACACATATATAAAGCTGCTGCTCGGGTGCTACTCAAAAGGTGGACAACCTAGAGCTTCAATATATATATATATATATATATATGTGATCAAGACTGTTTTTGACGGCCGAAACGCGTCATGCCGGTGGAGAGTGGAGAGGGAAAAATAAAACCACTTTGAAACTTATCCTTGGTGTCGAGAGATCTGTACCTGAAGAACGTGTGGGGAGCCACTCTCGCAGGACTTTGTTTATATATATATATATATATTTTTTTTTATTTCTTTCGATTTATATAGCGCTATATAACCCCGGGGTCTCTAAGCGCTATATATATATATATATATATATATATATATATATTGCTCAAAACACCTTCCAACGGAAAGAATCAGCCGCACATCACCAGCGGAGTATGCATCCTGTTTTTATTCACAAACGGCAATCCTAACATGTTTCGTTCTTCTCCCGAACTTCCTCAGAGGTGCGCCGTAGATGCTTGCATGATTGTCCGTGAACCCACGTGCTTTTGTACGTAATTTGTAAGTTCTGTCCTCGGTGGACCGCCCCTCATGGCTCGTGGTGCTTTCTGGTACAAGTGGTTCACTATTGTCGTTCTTTTTTAACCCTCCAGTGGGTGTTCGTGTTGCAAGGTCATCGTTTTAATTGCTATGGGAAACATCATCCGCTGTGCCCCGAGAAAAGCCATTTTCGAGCTTTCCCAGGAACCATGCCAAAGTCTGTCTTTGGCGTCACCAGCCTGCCCTTGTCACTCTCGTGTTCCAACAACAAGGTCCTTTGGTCGGGCAGGCAACGGCGCGCTTGCTGGCAGTGCGTCGCTGCGGTAGGACCACACCGATATAAATTGCTCAAAACACCTTCCAACGGAAAGAATCAGCCGCACATCACCAGCGGAGTATGCATCCTGTTTTTATTCACAAACGGCAATCCTAACATGTTTCGTTCTTCTCCCGAACTTCCTCAGAGGTGCGCCGTAGATGCTTGCATGATTGTCCGTGAACCCACGTGTTTTTGTACGTAATTTGTAAGTTCTGTCCTCGGTGGACCGCCCCTCATGGCTCGTGGTGCTTTCTGGTACAAGTGGTTCACTATTGTCGTTCTTTTTTAACCCTCCAGTGGGTGTTCGTGTTGCAAGGTCATCGTTTTAATTGCTATGGGAAACATCATCCGCTGTGCCCCGAGAAAAGCCATTTTCGAGCTTTCCCAGGAACCATGCCAAAGTCTGTCTTTGGCGTCACCAGCCTGCCCTTGTCACTCTCGTGTTCCAACAACAAGGTCCTTTGGTCGGGCAGGCAACGGCGCGCTTGCTGGCAGTGCGTCGCTGCGGTAGGACCACACCGATATAAATTGCTCAAAACACCTTCCAACGGAAAGAATCAGCCGCACATCACCAGCGGAGTATGCATCCTGTTTTTATTCACAAACGGCAATCCTAACATGTTTCGTTCTTCTCCCGAACTTCCTCAGAGGTGCGCCGTAGATGCTTGCATGATTGTCCGTGAACCCACGTGCTTTTGTACGTAATTTGTAAGTTCTGTCCTCGGTGGACCGCCCCTCATGGCTCGTGGTGCTTTCTGGTACAAGTGGTTCACTATTGTCGTTCTTTTTTAACCCTCCAGTGGGTGTTCGTGTTGCAAGGTCATCGTTTTAATTGCTATGGGAAACATCATCCGCTGTGCCCCGAGAAAAGCCATTTTCGAGCTTTCCCAGGAACCATGCCAAAGTCTGTCTTTGGCGTCACCAGCCTGCCCTTGTCACTCTCGTGTTCCAACAACAAGGTCCTTTGGTCGGGCAGGCAACGGCGCGCTTGCTGGCAGTGCGTCGCTGCGGTAGGACCACACCGATATAAATTGCTCAAAACACCTTCCAACGGAAAGAATCAGCCGCACATCACCAGCGGAGTATGCATCCTGTTTTTATTCACAAACGGCAATCCTAACATGTTTCGTTCTTCTCCCGAACTTCCTCAGAGGTGCGCCGTAGATGCTTGCATGATTGTCCGTGAACCCACGTGCTTTTGTACGTAATTTGTAAGTTCTGTCCTCGGTGGACCGCCCCTCATGGCTCGTGGTGCTTTCTGGTACAAGTGGTTCACTATTGTCGTTCTTTTTTAACCCTCCAGTGGGTGTTCGTGTTGCAAGGTCATCGTTTTAATTGCTATGGGAAACATCATCCGCTGTGCCCCGAGAAAAGCCATTTTCGAGCTTTCCCAGGAACCATGCCAAAGTCTGTCTTTGGCGTCACCAGCCTGCCCTTGTCACTCTCGTGTTCCAACAACAAGGTCCTTTGGTCGGGCAGGCAACGGCGCGCTTGCTGGCAGTGCGTCGCTGCGGTAGGACCACACCGATATAAATTGCTCAAAACACCTTCCAACGGAAAGAATCAGCCGCACATCACCAGCGGAGTATGCATCCTGTTTTTATTCACAAACGGCAATCCTAACATGTTTCGTTCTTCTCCCGAACTTCCTCAGAGGTGCGCCGTAGATGCTTGCATGATTGTCCGTGAACCCACGTGCTTTTGTACGTAATTTGTAAGTTCTGTCCTCGGTGGACCGCCCCTCATGGCTCGTGGTGCTTTCTGGTACAAGTGGTTCACTATTGTCGTTCTTTTTTAACCCTCCAGTGGGTGTTCGTGTTGCAAGGTCATCGTTTTAATTGCTATGGGAAACATCATCCGCTGTGCCCCGAGAAAAGCCATTTTCGAGCTTTCCCAGGAACCATGCCAAAGTCTGTCTTTGGCGTCACCAGCCTGCCCTTGTCACTCTCGTGTTCCAACAACAAGGTCCTTTGGTCGGGCAGGCAACGGCGCGCTTGCTGGCAGTGCGTCGCTGCGGTAGGACCACACCGATATAAATTGCTCAAAACACCTTCCAACGGAAAGAATCAGCCGCACATCACCAGCGGAGTATGCATCCTGTTTTTATTCACAAACGGCAATCCTAACATGTTTCGTTCTTCTCCCGAACTTCCTCAGAGGTGCGCCGTAGATGCTTGCATGATTGTCCGTGAACCCACGTGCTTTTGTACGTAATTTGTAAGTTCTGTCCTCGGTGGACCGCCCCTCATGGCTCGTGGTGCTTTCTGGTACAAGTGGTTCACTATTGTCGTTCTTTTTTAACCCTCCAGTGGGTGTTCGTGTTGCAAGGTCATCGTTTTAATTGCTATGGGAAACATCATCCGCTGTGCCCCGAGAAAAGCCATTTTCGAGCTTTCCCAGGAACCATGCCAAAGTCTGTCTTTGGCGTCACCAGCCTGCCCTTGTCACTCTCGTGTTCCAACAACAAGGTCCTTTGGTCGGGCAGGCAACGGCGCGCTTGCTGGCAGTGCGTCGCTGCGGTAGGACCACACCGATATAAATTGCTCAAAACACCTTCCAACGGAAAGAATCAGCCGCACATCACCAGCGGAGTATGCATCCTGTTTTTATTCACAAACGGCAATCCTAACATGTTTCGTTCTTCTCCCGAACTTCCTCAGAGGTGCGCCGTAGATGCTTGCATGATTGTCCGTGAACCCACGTGCTTTTGTACGTAATTTGTAAGTTCTGTCCTCGGTGGACCGCCCCTCATGGCTCGTGGTGCTTTCTGGTACAAGTGGTTCACTATTGTCGTTCTTTTTTAACCCTCCAGTGGGTGTTCGTGTTGCAAGGTCATCGTTTTAATTGCTATGGGAAACATCATCCGCTGTGCCCCGAGAAAAGCCATTTTCGAGCTTTCCCAGGAACCATGCCAAAGTCTGTCTTTGGCGTCACCAGCCTGCCCTTGTCACTCTCGTGTTCCAACAACAAGGTCCTTTGGTCGGGCAGGCAACGGCGCGCTTGCTGGCAGTGCGTCGCTGCGGTAGGACCACACCGATATAAATTGCTCAAAACACCTTCCAACGGAAAGAATCAGCCGCACATCACCAGCGGAGTATGCATCCTGTTTTTATTCACAAACGGCAATCCTAACATGTTTCGTTCTTCTCCCGAACTTCCTCAGAGGTGCGCCGTAGATGCTTGCATGATTGTCCGTGAACCCACGTGCTTTTGTACGTAATTTGTAAGTTCTGTCCTCGGTGGACCGCCCCTCATGGCTCGTGGTGCTTATATATATATGCTGTATGTGCTGTAATGTCCCTGTGGCCTGCGATACGTGGGCAGCACGAGGCCACAGGTGTATAAATATATATATATATGTATGTATATATATATATATGTATGTATATATATATATATATATATATATATGTATATTCAGCATAGAGACGTCCTGCAGCAATCTGGCAACAAAAAAAGACGAAGCAAACCCAGGTATAGTGCAATAGTAATTTAATTGCTCACCACCACTCCACCACGACGCGTTTCGGTCCCCGAAGCACCTTGATCACATGACAACGTTTTAGGGCGGATGTGCTCAATTTAAAGTGCTCGTAACCAATAATTACATGCCACATCATCATAGATATAAATTATATACTATGGTTGTTTGCTAACTGCTTAAATGCAATTTTCCTTGTGTCTTACAAAAGAAATGTTAATGATTGACTACGTGAAAGGATGTTTGATAAACTACATCATACTATACATTAAGCATTAGTAAACGTATGAATATAAATATATATATATATAAAAACACACATTTCATTTAGTTAAATTCATCTATATGTATCTAGGAGCAGCAGAAATAAGGGGAAAAATTCAAAGGAAAAGATTTGGGAAAGAGGGACAAAGCTGTGCAAATAATGCAATGTGCAAATGGTGCAATGTGCATAATATACAAATACTATCAATAAATATTTGTTAAAAGATTATACAATATCAAAATTTATAAATATTTTATAGCACTGCAAAATAACACCATACTTTTCCTAGCTTATCCTCTGTTACATACTAGACGTTAAAAACCATCTAGTGTTACTCCCTGTATTTGCAGAACATAAATAATCCTAAAACTACCATAGTATAGTTATGCCCCAGTGGGCTATACACAAACACAAAATATGGCGGACCTATATATGTGCAAATTTGGCAAATAAATAGTGGCTCAAAGCTGTTACGTGAAACCCTTTGTAACAAATAGTGTGAAAATTGTGTAGTAAAACATTATTTTAAAATATGATTTTCAAAATTTCTAACTGAGACAACCATTATGATTGAATAATTCTGAGTACACTTAGTTTACATACTGTATTTCATAAATACGTGCGGCAGTCCTCCCCTGCGTTCAGCCCATTAGGATTTTTGGTATTAAGTAGAATGATGTGGCGTGTTTCTAATCTGTGCAGCAATAACTCACGTTCTCCTCCTCTTCTCTGAGGTGGGACCGTGTCAATTACAAAGTACCGCAGATCTGACGCTTTCTTGTTGTGTGCCTTACCAAAATGTCTGGCCACAGGGTACGCGGTGTCGCCGTTAGTAATGGCCCTAAGGTGCTGGAGTATGCGTTTATACACCTGTGGCCTCGTGCTGCCCACGTATCGCAGGCCACAGGGACATTACAGCACATACACTGTGTACTCGGTGCGGCACGTCAGTTTTTACTTGATGTGGTAGGTGTACTGTTGAATGGTGTAGAGTATTCTGTTCTGCTTACCCCATTCTTACAGGCTTTGGAAGAGGAACACCGCAAGAAACCCTTACTTGTACCTAGCCATATATTCTTTGTCCTTATCTCTGGGCTACTTGAAACCAGGCAGTTACCCATTGTCTTGGCACGCTTGTAGGCTATTTTGGGAGCCCCTGAAATATCTTTGCCTATCACTGGATCACTGGTAATCAGTGACCAGTTGCGCTTGATGATATTCCTTATGGTACGATGTTGATTGCTGAAAGTGAAAATCAATTGTGTTTCACTATCTGTTGTACCGGTAGCTGCCTTGTTGGCCCTCCCACTCATTGACTGTGATCCAACTGGGTCAAGGGGAATTATTGAGAATAGGGATGCCCTGTCATGAGCATTAGCTCGGTTCATAGCTCTTCTTATGACCTCGCAATTGTAGCCCCTCTGTGTGAATCTGTTGCTACATTGTAATTGTGCTGCTCTACAATCTGCTTCAGTACTACAAATCCGTCTTATGCGGAGCATTTCCCCGTAAAGTATGCTCCTCATAAGATGGGCAGGGTGATGGCTGCTGGAGTGTAGAACGCTGTTGCCAGCTGTGGCTTTTCTGTACAGTTTTGTTTCCAGCCTATCTTCTTTTACGAAGACCTCTACATCTAAGAAGCATATGGATGTTTCACTGATCTGGCTGGTAAACTATAAGTTCAACCCATTATCATTCAATTTGTCTATGAAGTCTACGGCCTCTTGTGCAGAGCCATCCCAGATTAAAAAAGGTCATCTATAAACCTTAACCACTTGACTATCTTAGTAGACATGGTGTCTGCAAATTTGCTTGCAAGGACCTGCTCCTCCCAGTATCCCATATACAAACAGGCATAACTGAGAGAGAAGCAGGCCCCCATTGCAACTCCTCTGATTTGTTGAAAGTACTGCTTTCCAAACAAAAAGAAATTGTTCTCCAAGCATAAACTAATCATATCCATGATCATGCGGGTGTGATCTCTTAGTCCCTCTGGTCTAGAACTCATGAAATGGTGCACTGCTCTCAGGCCATCCCTATGGTGTATGCTTGTGTACAATGCTGTCACATCAAGAGATATTAGTAAACAGCTAGATTTCCACCTTATATCGTACACTTTTTTAAGGAAATCTCCTGTATCTAATACAAAAGAGGGAAGAGATTTAACCAAGTCTTGGAGGAAGAAATTGACATATTTACTGGTGTTCTCCAATATGCTGTTACATGCCGAGATTATGGGACACCCTGGTGGCACCTGACTGTTTTTATGTATTTTCGGTATGAAGTAAATTTCCGGAGTAATGGGATTTTCAGTTTTCATGAACTTAAATTCGTCCATGGTTATTACTCCGGCACTCCTCCATGCCATAAGTTTAGAATATACATTGTTTTTAGCCAGGTTAACCTCATTGCTGTCAACTCTTCGGTAACATGTATGGTCATTCAGCTGCCCCATTGCCTCGTTTAGATACATTGTGCGAGGACACAATACAACGTTTCCTCCTTTATCGGATTGTCTTATTATCACATCAATGTTGTTCTTCAATTTCTTCATCGATTGGTGCTATTCAAAGTCTTGATAATTGTGTTTCTTGGAGAAATTATTATGTTTCAGATACAGTTCCCTCAGTTCTTTGGACACCTTGTCATGGAATTGGTCATTATTGTCCTTGATCATTAATGGACAGAACTTGGATTTTGGCTTGAACTTAGTAGAAATCAGATTCTGAGTTTGACCCAAGCCTAAACCAGATTGTGATGTTGTAGACTCAGCTTGCATCCCAATCAGCGCAGTTAAGAGGCTCTTGTCAGGAGCTGGTAAAGAAGAATGCTGTGCTCTTGATACCAAAATACAAAAATGTCCCTGTAGGAATTATTTAATCAATATTCAATAAATTATTAGTTTGCCACCAAAGTGATCAATTGTTAACCGCATCGCTGCGTCGGTTATTCATCCGCACACGCCCCCCGTGGCTGATGACGAGCTGAGCTCGTCATCAGCATCGAAGGGGTTAAACAGAAGCAAGGAAAAAACAGATTTAAACTGTTTTTTATTATTCTCCAAATTATTTTCTTTCTCGCAACAATGTAAGATAGGGCAACAAAAATACTACTACATTGACAGAATTAATTCTCAGTAGTATATGGCAACTTTTGCTAAACACATGGAAGAACAAATGCCATGTTCGAGAAGGTACTTTTCATAATACAATCATTAAGGATTCAAATGATGATACATCCATAAGCAAAACGTTGTCAAGCATCAACGTTTCGGTCCCTCGTTGGTTTAAACAATCCATAGGACCATACGTTGCACATATTAGTCTAGAAATAAATACATATATAAATATAATACAAAAGTAACCTTGCAAAACCAGTATCGTCTACTTATCCTAAGGAAATTGAAACTAAACCTGTGACCTACACCCTAAGTGTATTACTCAGCGTATCCACCATCACCAAAAGAGGCCATCAAACGTGTGCCACCAGCCGTGAACATCCTGTCTTAAAATCAATGTGTCTTGACTGCAAAAAGCTTACCAAGGACCTCCAGCCGGAAGTCATAAGGCTTTGAACTGCAATATCCTAATGTCTGATAAAAAGAAAGAAACCAACAAAAGCACCACGTCAAAGACATATTACCTCAATCTATATGATCAAGTCATATACCATGTCCCAACACATACTTACAGATGAGGTCACAAGATCTTCACCTATATCGTCTTATACATCAAATTCGAACGCTACCAGGATTGTAGCTACCAAGTCACCTGCAAACCAAAACCTCCGTCAGTGCTATTCACAACGAGCCAGTTAGACAGCTCCTCACCACATCGCCATGAATTATTAAGCATACAAACGCACTTACTTAGTTACGTAGGGGGAGCACCGCCGCTACTGCCCGCTCGACTTCAGCGTCCGAGACTTGAATGCAGCCACTTCCGTGTGTATACACTAACAGCGTCATGACGTCATAGGTATATCAATAGGGCGCCATGTTTGTATAGTTAGAAGCACAGGAGGCTAGCCCTTGAACATTAGCCCGTGATAAACAGAGTAATGATGCCAAAAACTCTGCCATTAATCTCACAGTACAGTTCTAATGAAGTGCCCTCAACAGAACCTCCGTCATCTCGGCGGCCATCTTGGAACGGATCCCCCTACCCAAATATCTATTAGAAAGCCACTCTTACATACCTCACAATCTTCCTCTCTGAAAGAGGTGATGTTAATGTATTGTCACGCAATAAAATTATCATACAGAAAGCGCCAACACATTTTTATATTTTTAGAAATTTTTAGAAATTTTTTATAAAATAGAGGCCGCTGGATCACAAGGTGGCCACAGTATGCCATTCGATAAGGGAATTCAAACTTTTACCCACAGTGTTACAAGTCCAGATCCACTTATTTTCCCTTAGGGTAAGTAAACGATCAACATTCTGGCAACGTTTGGTACCTTTAATGACATCAATTACAAACCACTGCATTTCATTAGGCAAGTGTGATTTCTGCTGATAGTGTTCTACCAGAGGGGCAGTGGTGACATTACATCTTATTCGGGACTGATGCTGTAACACCCGTTTTTTGACTTCCTGTGTAGTTTTACCGATATATGACAACATGCAAGGGCATTGTCTGCAATAAATAACATTTTTAGTGTTACAATTTGAATGATGGAACAATTTGATTTATTTTCCATTCAACATACAGCTTTTCATTGCCTTTGTAGTCGCACACGCCGCACAGGTGCCACATGGGAAATGCCCAATAACAGGTGGCAACCTCCACTGTGACTGTATAGTGGAGGGCGATGGTCCATTATAAGCCTTCACTAAAAAGTCTCTTAGATTTCTACCTCTTTTGAATGCAAACCGAGGTTGCTCTAAATGAGGTTCGACTTTACTAATTAGATGCCAGTTGTTCTTTATAATGGTCCTAATCTGATGTGATTCAGAACCAAACGTAATTCGCAATTAGGAGGACAAAATTACCATGAGGTCCAACCTCATGGTAATTTGCGAAAATTCAGAAAAATGCAATTTTGTGCATTTTTCAATCTGTCATGTTGTGCACACACATGCCCTTGGGGCATGTGTGTGCACAACATATGTGCATAGATTGATTTCAACAGGGCGTCCTTTGGAAACCCCTGCACCCTTGAAATCGCAATCTGAATTTGCGATTAGCTAATTGCGATTCGCAAATTGAGATTGTCTTCCCATTCATTCCTATGGGCCTTTTGGCCCATAGGAATCAATGGGAAGGGATACCTTAATTGCGATTCGCAAATTATGAATCGCAATTAAGGAATAATAAGGAATCGCTAAAAAATTTGTGATTTTTTGATGCATTGCCATTTGCGATTCCTTAATTGTGATTCCTTAATTTTTGCAATTAAGGAATCGCAAACGGCACCAATGATGCATGTACATGTTGGGCTGCTAAGGCCAGTGTTATGCCCGTGGGTGAAGGTGCCCTTTCCTTGGCGAATGGTGGTGGGTTGGTATTCTGCATTGGGGAGTAGAGGTGAGTGAGTGAGTGTAGAAGATTTGTAGCTGTGAGATGTACCACACCTCCCCAGAGGTGCTCAAGAACGTATTTGAGTTTCAGTAGACAATGTTCAACTCGAATGGAGTGGGGGTTAGCATTTTGATGGTACACCACAGCACAGGAAAGTGCTGGATTTAAAATGAAGCGAAAGAGGAGGTAGAAATACAGCGATATTTAAAATGATACACCGTTGAACCAGATGGGCTCTAATGGGACACTTGGTTACTCAGAATCACCTGAACGGTTTTCTCTTGGATGTTGTCTATTGGCAACAAAGTTTAAATGGCCCCTATTTTATTTTCATGGGAAGGATGAAATCTGTGTTAAAATCTAGAAAGTCATAGCAGAATCTCCACTGCACAGATTATGTTGCAACCACGATATGACCTCGAAAAAATACAATATTTTTTCCAATGGTTCTGCACGATTACCTCTTTATTTCCGATGGAATGCTCTCTTGCGCTTCCCTCTATCGGAAATAGTCGACTTCACACATTTTGTTGTGTATGGTTAGCTGACAAACTCTTTTCAAACCCCCTTGTTCCCCTCTCTCTCTCTCTCTCTCTCTCTCTCTCTCTCTCTCTCTCTCTCTCACAACCGCTAATTCATCCCCCACTTTATTTCCCACAGTGCACTTACTTTTTATCTTAGGATAATTAAATGGGTAGTGCATGTTTTTTTTTGAGTTACTGTTATTACACAGTAGGCCATTGAATGGTGGCATCTGATGATCACCACCTCCCAAGCCTTTTTTCAACAAATGGAAACAGTTGCAAATCATGGGCCATGGCGACGTAGACATACTGAGACAAGATCTCAGCATCGTAGACATTCAGCTCTTATGTCATATGGTCGTTTTTGGAACCTCCGAGGGTAGAGGAAGCACTCAAACGACAACAATCCTGGACCACACCAAGTGCGAATTGATACTGAAATTCAGAGTCAGCAAGTATAAGATACATGATATAACAACAGAGACACAGCTACTATGTACACTGTGATGTAAATCTACGGGATCCCTCCAAAAAGTAATCGGAGAGAAAATCAACGTATTCCAACCATCCATCGCCAACGCAATACTGGAAGCCAGATACACTCACACCAGGTGTGCAATAGGATATACCGTGAGCACACTGGGACTTCTTTGACATTCAAGGTCTCCCACAGCCGTGGGGGCTATTGATTGCATCACATAGCCATTAGGAAGCCTCACATAGTGCTTTGCCTACTCCAACCACAAGATACACACCATCTGCAGTATCCATTTAGAATGTGATGTTAACTTAGGCTGCACTAGAATCAAAAAGTTTCATAGGTACACGGGCTAATGCAGTTACTCTGGACCTCAATCGCCTCTCAGCAAGATTGCAAACAACAAGCTACGAGAACCATTTCTTCCTAGACGAATCAGTCACACAACCAAACCACTCGCTGCTCTTCTGCACCTCTATATACACTCATGTATCAAATGTGAACGCAGAACGTTTCAGTGCAGGCTGCTGAGGGATCTTGAACAATATCCACTGCTGAAAAGAAAATTGGGTTTTCAACCCACAATAATGATGGCTTCCGAGTCACAAGCAAAACCTATGCCAAAGTCAAGTTTCGAGTGTTTAATTGAAAGCAGACAATTACAAACAGCTGTGTTTCATCAGGTGAGCTAATGGTAGGAGGTGTTGACTTAGCATCCGAAGAAGGATCACTGGGGTTTCATGCTTAATGGGCTTGCTTATCGTAAATGGATGGTCCATTGCAGACTCAAACGGGACATGTCCAACTCTGGCTCTATAGGAATAGTCCAGTCTGAACTGACAGGCAAGATGCCTTCTAGAGGGGAACAGAAAGAACTGTGGACCAGTTTTGGTATTGTTGGGCCTCGTAAATGAGATGTTGGTTGAGATCAGCACAGTGATCATGGTACCTTTGTCTGGAGATGCTCATTTCTTGGCTTATCTCTATTGCAAGTGCATAGTTGTGCAAAAGAACAGTCGACTGGAATGCAGCCAGAATATTTACCAGTGGCTGAGATGAATTCAAGCATCCCAAGTAACTTCTGGCCTCCATAAGATTTTGTTCTGTGGGAACATAAAAGATACATTTAGTAGAATTCTGTGAATATGTATCATGATATAATGTAGATCAAGAGTTTCATTGGCAATGGATATACTGAATGCTTGTAGTAAAGATCTCCTATTGCTAAGCCAACCTCATAACTAGTGGCAATTGCGAAGCAAACGTGATAACTAGTAGCAATATGTGCCGCCTAAAAGGGCCTGAATGGTAGGAGTCTACCCTCATTCTACACTACTGTACCTTGGATGGGTTGATCACTAGTTACACTAGTGGAGGCCCAACTAGTCCTCGTTGGGCAACGAGAGAGAATCATATATACAGTGGTTATTTGTTATTCTTTTGGATCTCTATAGCAACATTATTATTCCCCAATCGAAATTATAGGGGCAACCATATCAATCAATATAGGTAGCTAATAAGCTCTAATATCTGTGGTATAAATTAATTGTAAGTTTTTGCGAGAGGAACATTTTCATTCTACATAAACTTTTGCAAATTTCTTACAAGAATATGTTTCCATTCTGAAGAAAAACTTTAAAACAAGCGGCCAATGCAGATATTTCACAGAAGCTGAATTTTCCTGTGCTGAAACTAGAAATACTGCAAGCCAAAGCCTAAACTCATCTCATTGTACAGATTGTTCGCAGCACAGGAGGAACTTGTGCTTGTTCAACTCAAAACTCACACAAAGGAGGAGATATATATATATATATGCAGTCCATTTTACATTCGTTGGTTGCAGAAAGAGGTTCTGCCTGGCGCTGGAGCCTGGTACTGTTTCTATGCAACACTTAAGAATATGAAAGGTCAAAACCTTTGCTCCCCAGGGCCTGACATTCAGAGGGTGGCATGTGTGAGCTGGGTGGAACTGTTTTGTAAATGAGGTTGACTCCAATAATCTCTGATGCCTGAAGAGGGTATGGGGCCAGCTCCATTCTGCCATATCTACGTGAGGGCCACCAATCGGAACAAGTGTATATATATATATATATATATATATATATATATATATATATATATATATATATATATATATATATCTCAACACCATCTCGTACTTTTCAGTACAGATGCACTCTTGACAATAATCTCCGCCACACGATGATATGGTTTAGGAAGACTTTATTCCATATCCAGCCAAACTTTAGGAAAAAACCCAACGCGTTTCGGCGACACACTCGCCTTGGTCACGGGTAATCAGTTTGTATTCAGCCGACATTAAATAAAGAAGAAAAAAAAGGGTGCAACATAGTTTCCAGTGTGAACATAAACATAGGACTATACACACCAACAAAACTCTTTCGGCCATCTTAACATGGTAAAAATGTTTTATCTTTGGACTTGTTTACCTTGTTTTACCTATTCTTTGCAGAGCCATTTTAAGGAAAAGTTCATCGAGTGTCTAGAACTTACTTTTACAACACCTTGTATAATTTCATGGCAAATACAAATATTTCTATTTCAAATGTCATATTCGGGTGCATACGACATCAAAATGGACCAATAGCCATGCACTAAAAGAATTACATCGCAAAGTATACAAACCCAAGTGGGTTTTGGACAGATGGTCTTAATGAAAACGTGCGATCCCAAAAAATGCGTATTCAATCCCAAGTGGGTAATTATATCACCTCGAACGTCATACATTTAAAGTTTCCATGATTAATAACCATTCCAGTGGAACCAAAATCGCTTGATAAATGCATAAACTATAATTATTGAAATGCATAATGCTCATTGAGGGAGAAAAATATTTTAAATATTACTAATTAAATGTCATATTCGGGTACATATGACAACACATAGACCAAAAGTGATTAATCACGTGCTTTGCTGCGGATAGAAGGAAGGTGATCATTTCCCCCTTACCACTGTGCATAGGGTCTATATCTTCAGTTGGGCCCGCACTATGGCCACTATTGGGCATCTCACCAGATCCACTTCTACTAGAGCCATTCCCCCATCCAAGACCTCACACCAACACTAGCCTTTGACAATTCCATATGTGTACAATTCTACCTTAGCCAATGCGTCCCCTCCAAATGGTCTGTTGGTTTCACTCTATTACATTTATGAAGGTGTACTGGGATGTTGTGCCATCTCTTGTTTTGGAGAGCAGTTCTTTGCCTTCAGATTGGTGTGCAAAATTACTTTATGCAGTAATAGTCCCTAGTGTTAATCATCAGTGCTTTATTGTAAACAAGCATTGGAAATACAACAGGTCTCATATTTGTTTGAGTTAGAGATATTGGCATTGTAATTGGCGATGTCTTTTTCGAATGTATGTGATGTATAGTGGAATTACGTGGGCTGGATTGGATGAGTTAGTTGTGGAATTGTGTGTCATGAAATTGTGCGTGTGGAGTGGATTTGTGTAGTGGAATTATGTGGCATGGTGTGCTGTGGAATTATGTGGATAGTAATTATGTGCTATTGAGTTTACTGGATTTATATGCAGGGGGATTGAGTGTTATGGAGAGTGATTATGTGGCATGGAATTTTGTGTTGTGGAGTGGTATGTAGTGGAGGCTAATTATGTGTTGTGCTGTTGAATTCTGTGGCATGATGTGGAATTTTGTATTGTGGATTGAATGTATGTGGTGTGTCGTGTAATTGTTTTGTTGAGTTGGTTTATGTGATTTATGTGGTGCAGATGAAATATATCTATAACAAATAGGAGGAGTACCACCAGAAATCAGGCTATACAGCCAGTATCAGTGGAATGAGACCGTGATTTGTAAGAAGAAGTCCTTCTTTGTTTTTTAAGGAACCCCTCACTCACCGACCTGGTCGGTGACATGCTTCATCATCGGGGCCACCTTGACAGCCGAGTGCCGTCAAGGTGTGCTGCGACACCTGAAAATACAGTGGAGCGGGTATGTGGGTGATGAATGTGAAAAAAGGTCAGTGGGTTAAAAATTGTCCTGGTATGACTTAATATACTTTATTGTAAGGCTACTGGACAATGTTAAAAAAAGTGTGTGTAGATACAGTAAAGGCGTTAATTGGACCTAGTGTATCTGAATTTATGTGATAGGTCTACATGTTTCAAACCATAGGTGGGAGTTACCGGTTTTTCTTCAGGACCATAAAAAGAAAGGAGTTGGGTGGTCAGGGTACACTAACGCCCTGCCATACCTGCAACCCTCTCAGCACCCTATTTAGCAATTTGCATAAATGGGTAAAAAACTTGCAACCAAGTATGGTTACAGAAAATGGCAAAAACCTGTGAGAAAGAAAAGGATTATAAGTCACAAAAGTTGATTACATGCCTGTAACGTAGTGAAGTGACGTAGTCCGTTCTGTCTCTGAGTCATTCCACACACCGTAACAGCGAATTGTGCAGCATGCGGTGTATCAATACAATATACAGATGGGAAGTTTCCTAGAATAGCACACCTATCAATAATGGTGTGACTGTGTACATAATAATTTATGTTTAAACCAGTCAAACACAGGCTCAAAAGTGCGTGCCTAGCTAATGACTGTGTTTTGATTAGTGTCAGGAAAATGCCGACGTGGTGACATGCCAACTTGATCCAAAGTCACAAAAACATACAAGACAAAACAAACACATAACACATATATAGTTAAAGACTCATGAAAAGCTCACTTCTCAGTGGAGAAATGCTTGCTGCACAGGAATTGAGGGGAGGCAGCAAAGCTCAAAACAACGTATTCTGTAAAGCCAAGGGGAAAAGAATACCAGTAGAGACAAAATCAGTTTACCGATTGCTCTCATACCTCCTTCGTGGGAATAAATCGGAAACCGAAGCGTTTCCACTAGCGCTAGTATTACTTACAGTTTCTTGGCTTAACGAGTGACTTCTCACCTAGTCCGCCCCTCCGTGTACCCGTGTTAGACAGAAAGGCAGCGCCGAGTTTAAAGGCGGCCGCCATTGCGGGCGTGGAGGGCGTGGCTAGCTGGCGTCGCGTGATGACGTCACCGCATCACGTGAGCGTCGCGCGCGCGCCGGGTTGCTGTAGCAACCAAAAGGCAACACAGGTCTCCGTAATAACGGAGTGTGTTGTACTGGCGCTTTGGAAGTAAAAGGGAAGGGACATGCAAGTATAGGCTATTAGAAACTAAGGGGTTTCCATCAGTTCCTGGTCTCCATAAAAACGGAGTCTGTTATACTGGCGCTAAGAAAATAGAAATGCGCAAGTATTGGCTATCAGAAATTGAGGGGATTACCTCAGGAAAGGGTATTAGTTTCAATATAGTCAAAGGGCATAAATAGAAAAGAGGTTGGTATTAATGCTATATAAGCCTCAGTTAGGGGATGGATTAAAGGAAAAAACGCTAGGGTAACAGGTGATCTTTCTCACTGATATGATAAAGTTATGACTTTTGAGTTTTTTAACAGAGTACAGAGGCCCAAGGGATGTTATCATTGAGGCCCTGTTTGTTGGTGGACAGCCTATACACCCATCTCTGTTCTTTCTCAAAAAGGCGTTTCTGGATGTTCGGGCCAGGGGTGATTTGTTCAATTACAGTCCAGAACATGTCATTAGGTGTGTGACCTTTTTCGAGGAAGTGGTCTGTTAGTCGGGTCGCATTTTTCTTGCAGCGAATGGTGCTGCGATGCTCACAGATCCTTTGTTTCACCTTCCTGGTTGTCATCCCAACATATCTTTTTTTGCAGGTGCATTCGATCAAGTATACTACATTCTCGCTGTTGCAGTTTGTGTGTGCGATTTGTTTCCAAGTTTTTCCAACCTCTAAATCTAGAGTTTTTGTGTTCTTGGTTAAGTGGCACACGCTGCAATCACCACAGCGGTAGTGTCCAGTTACGTCTGGTAGGCCCCAGGTCCTGGTGATGGAAGCTGTTGGCGGGATCTTTTTTACCTTGGGTCTGGTATTCACAAGGGTGTCTTTTAGGCTTTGTGATTTTTTAAAAGAAAAAAGTGGTTTTTCCCAGTGCAGATTCCCAGTGTTTATTATGTTCCAATGTTTGTTTATGCTCCTGGTTACTTGATTTGATATAGAATTGAAGGTAGTAACACAGGTCAGGGGAATCTGCACTGGGAAAAACCACTTTTTTCTTTTAAAAAATGTGCCACTTAACCAAGAACACAAAAACTCTAGATTTAGAGGTTGGAAAAACTTGGAAACAAATCGCACACACAAACTGCAACAGCGAGAATGTAGTATACTTGATCGAATGCACCTGCAAAAAAAGATATGTTGGGATGACAACCAGGAAGGTGAAACAAAGGATCTGTGAGCATCGCAGCACCATTCGCTGCAAGAAAAATGCGACCCGACTAACAGACCACTTCCTCGAAAAAGGTCACACACCTAATGACATGTTCTGGACTGTAATTGAACAAATCACCCCTGGCCCGAACATCCAGAAACGCCTTTTTGAGAAAGAACAGAGATGGGTGTATAGGCTGTCCACCAACAAACAGGGCCTCAATGATAACATCCCTTGGGCCTCTGTACTCTGTTAAAAAACTCAAAAGTCATAACTTTATCATATCAGTGAGAAAGATCACCTGTTACCCTAGCGTTTTTTCCTTTAATCCATCCCCTAACTGAGGCTTATATAGCATTAATACCAACCTCTTTTCTATTTATGCCCTTTGACTATATTGAAACTAATACCCTTTCCTGAGGTAATCCCCTCAATTTCTGATAGCCAATACTTGCGCATTTCTATTTTCTTAGCGCCAGTATAACAGACTCCGTTTTTATGGAGACCAGGAACTGATGGAAACCCCTTAGTTTCTAATAGCCTATACTTGCATGTCCCTTCCCTTTTACTTCCAAAGCGCCAGTACAACACACTCCGTTATTACGGAGACCTGTGTTGCCTTTTGGTTGCTACAGCAACCCGGCGCGCGCGCGACGCTCACGTGATGCGGTGACGTCATCACGCGACGCCAGCTAGCCACGCCCTCCACGCCCGCAATGGCGGCCGCCTTTAAACTCGGCGCTGCCTTTCTGTCTAACACGGGTACACGGAGGGGCGGACTAGGTGAGAAGTCACTCGTTAAGCCAAGAAACTGTAAGTAATACTAGCGCTAGTGGAAACGCTTCGGTTTCCGATTTATTCCCACGAAGGAGGTATGAGAGCAATCGGTAAACTGATTTTGTCTCTACTGGTATTCTTTTCCCCTTGGCTTTACAGAATACGTTGTTTTGAGCTTTGCTGCCTCCCCTCAATTCCTGTGCAGCAAGCATTTCTCCACTGAGAAGTGAGCTTTTCATGAGTCTTTAACTATATATGTGTTATGTGTTTGTTTTGTCTTGTATGTTTTTGTGACTTTGGATCAAGTTGGCATGTCACCACGTCGGCATTTTCCTGACACTAATCAAAACACAGTCATTAGCTAGGCACGCACTTTTGAGCCTGTGTTTGACTGGTTTAAACATAAATTATTATGTACACAGTCACACCATTATTGATAGGTGTGCTATTCTAGGAAACTTCCCATCTGTATATTGTATTGATACACCGCATGCTGCACAATTCGCTGTTACGGTGTGTGGAATGACTCAGAGACAGAACGGACTACGTCACTTCACTACGTTACAGGCATGTAATCAACTTTTGTGACTTATAATCCTTTTCTTTCTCACAGGTTTTTGCCATTTTCTGTAACCATACTTGGTTGCAAGTTTTTTACCCATTTATGCAAATTGCTAAATAGGGTGCTGAGAGGGTTGCAGGTATGGCAGGGCGTTAGTGTACCCTGACCACCCAACTCCTTTCTTTTTATGGTCCTGAAGAAAAACCGGTAACTCCCACCTATGGTTTGAAACATTTAGACCTATCACATAAATTCAGATACACTAGGTCCAATTAACGCCTTGACTGTATCTACACACACTTTTTTTAACATTGTCCAGTAGCCTTACAATAAAGTATATTAAGTCATACCAGGACAATTTTTAACCCACTGACCCTTTTTTCACATTCATCACCCACATACCCGCTCCACTGTATTTTCAGGTGTCGCAGCACACCTTGACGGCACTCGGCTGTCAAGGTGGCCCCGATGATGAAGCATGTCACCGACCAGGTCGGTGAGTGAGGGGTTCCTTAAAAAACAAAGAAGGACTTCTTCTTACAAATCACGGTCTCATTCCACTGATACTGGCTGTATAGCCTGATTTCTGGTGGTACTCCTCCTATTTGTTATAGAACTAGTAAACCAGGGGACTGGGAGTACCCTTCCGTCCACTTGAGTGGATAAAAATCCCTTTGCTCTCTTTATCTTGTTAAATATAAGCAGATGAAATATAAACACACCTAATTACTACCTACTATAGAAAAAAATTATAAACATCCATCCACAAGTAGTATTCTACATTTTGACAAATTCAGCACATATGCTTTAAGTGAAATAAAAAAAAATCATATGTTGGCTAGCAATTTGTAATTGAAGTGAATGCAGCATACTCTTGGCACCTAAGTGGTAAGCAAGAGTAAAGCATGTGTTTTTAAGAGCATCGTGGAAAGACGGAACAAGCAGTAAACCAGAGTATTTTGAAAGTGGCTCCAGAAAAAGAAACACAATACCAAGGGAAGGAGTGCAAAGGGGGGTTGCTTGTGACACCTAGGTTACTTACCAGTTACCAAACCCTTAGCACTAACATTTACTCACAACGTAGCACCTCTCAATGGCATTGGTCTTATTCTGCGTTAATAGATTTAAAACGAGCAACACATAAAACCATAAATAGCCACACAACCGGACCGGGACTGTATTACATATCACTGTTGATGTATTTGTTTTACCCAAAAACGAACCCTTTCCCCCTAGGGTTTCATTCAGTTCGGATTTTCTTTGTGATTTATTTCCCCTTTGCCAAAAGAAATTCTTAAAGCAAAAGTGGTTGTGTTTTTATGTGGCTTCTCTGACTTCCTGGCACATGCACTGGAGTCTATCACAAGAGGAGTGCTCTATATAGCAGTCTTTTCGGAGTTGGAAGCATTATTATATGTTAAGTACTTAGAATGAGCAGTAAGCAGGGCTGATTCATTTCTTATGTAGCAGATGTTGCATCTATGTTCAGGATTTCATATGTTTTCATTGGCACCGCAAAAATGACCTACATGGGAATGAGAACTTGTTTTTTTTAAAAATACTGTCACTTTCTTTCTTGGTAATAAAACAGCACTAACGACCTGATCGCCTGTGGCCCAGTGGAAGCAAAATAACTGCTTGATTTTGCCCTGGTATTTTAATGGCCTTTTCGTCATTTGAGCACGTGAAGGTTTATGGGTATACAACACAAGAGAGCGAGGGGTTGCTGCAACAACAGCCAGTGGGGGCTAAAACAAGAGAGTAAGGCGGGAGCAGTGGTTGCGGGCTTCGAGATGCTCTCTTGGAGAGTGATTGGCAAAAAGTAAATAAAGCAAGCAGAGACTTAAAACCGGTTCCGATTGTATCATGAAATTATTATAAGTGGCCAAACGCACAATGCAGTCTTTGTACCACGCTGACACTCTAACTTGAAGTGTGACGTTGTATTGGGGATATTGGGGATGGCAGCTTTTATGGTTGTTTTCTTGTGCCGTCCTGAGGCCGATGCAGTTCCAGTAATTATGTTTAGTTCTGCTTCGACCCGCCTACAAGTCTGACTATGCTGCTGGGCAGCTCTGCCAACAATTTGATAATTTATGTTATTTGTACGAAAAGCTGTGTGACGGCGTGGCTGTAATGGGAAGCAAAGTAAACAAAACATGAACACTTATTAACACGCTGCACAAAGGAAATAACAAAAACAAGCATTGGCATAGCCAAGAGATCGCGCTTTTGGGACCTTATAAGTGTTTAGCTATGCAACACTTGATGTTGTTTAATCAAGGCTATTGTGCTGGATAACTAAACACTTATAATGTCCCAAAGGCAAGACCTATTGGCTACGCATTGGGGGGCCGTATAAGTGTTTAGGTAGAGCTATTGATTTTGCCAATGTTTCTAAGCTGTGCAGTAGATACTTGTGGCTGCTGTGCAGCATGGTGAGAAGTTGTAATTAAAAAGTGAAAGAAGCACTGAGTGATGCTGTGGTGTCTTTGAGTGATGCTGTGCTGGCCCTGAGTTATGCTGGGGTGGCGTTGAGTGATGCTGTGCTGGCCCTGAGTGATGCTGTTGTGGTCCTGAGTGATATTGTGGTGGTGCTGACTGATGCTGTTGCGCTACTGATTGATGCTGTCGCGCTGCAGAGTGATGCTGTGGTAGCATATAGTGATGCTGTGGTCGTACTGAGTGATGCTGTGGTGTTCCTGAGTGATGCTGTAGTGGTGCTGAGTGATGCTGTGGTGAAGGTGAGTGATGCTGTGGTGGCCCTGAGTGATGCTGTGGTGGTGCTGTGTGATGATGTGGTGTTGCTGACTGATCCTGTGGTGGTGCTGAGTTACACTGTGGTGGTGCTGTGGTAGTATAAAGTGATGCTGTGATCCTACTGAGTGGTGCTGTTATGTTCCTGAGTGATGCTGTGGTGAAGGTGAGTGATGCTGTTGTTGCCCTGGGTGATGCTGTGTGAGGATGTGGTGGTGCTGACTGATGCTGTGTTGGTGCTGAGTGATACTGTGGTAGTGCTGTGGTAGCATATAGTGATGCTGTGGTCGTACTGAGTAATGCTGTGCTGGCCCTGAGTGATGCTGTGCTGGCCCTGAGTGATGCTGTCGTGGTACTGAGTGACGCTGTGGTGGTGCTGACTGATGCTGTGGTGGCGCTGAGTGATATTGTTGTGTCCTTGAGTTATGCTGTGGTGGTGCTCAGTGATGATGTGGTGGCGCTGATTGATCCTGTGGTGTTTTTGAGTGATGCAGTCTTGGCCCTGGGTGATAATGTGGTGTCGCTGAGTGATGCTGTGGTGGTGCTGAGTGATGCTGTGGTGGTGCTGAGTGTTGCTGTGGTGGTGCTCAGTGATGCTGTGGTGGTGCTGAGTGATCCTGTGGTGTTTTTGAGTGATGCAGTCTTGGCCCTGAGTGATAATGTGGTGTTGCTGAGTGATGCTGTGGTGACGTAGAGCGATGCTGTGGTGGCGCTGGGTGATGTTGTTGTGGTGCTGATTGAATAGGGTGGTGCCCCTGAGTGATGCTGTGGTTGAGCTGAGTGATGCTGTGATGGAGCTGAGTGATGCTGTAGCGCATAGTGATGCTGTGGTGATACTGAGTGATGCTGTGGTGTTCCTGAGTAACGCTGTGCTGGTGCTGAGTGATGCAGTGGTTGCGCTTAGTGATGCTGTGGTGGTACTGAGTGATACGGTGGTGTTCCTGAGTGACGTTGTGGTGGTGCTGAGTGTGATGCTGTGGTGACGCTAAGTGATGCTGTTGTAGCGCATAGTGATGTTGTGGTAGCGCATAGTGATGTTGCAGTGGTACTGAGTGATACTGTTGTGTTCCTGAGTGATGTTGTGGTGGTGCTGAGTGATGCTGTGGTGTTCCTGAGGATGGTGAAGGATTTAATTGTTTCTAAGTGGTGAGTGGTATAGGTGAGGTGCAAAGCAGAAAGAGTTTGCTGGCAGATTGGAGGGCGATGTAGCGAGTTTGCTGGGTTACTGTTGTTGTGGAGCAGGGGGCGTACTTGGACCAGGAGGTTCATTGCGGCTGGCAAGTGGCAAACTACTTTAATACAATATGGAGTTTTGTGCAACGTGTGAGTTTGAGCTGCGGCGGAGTGTGGGAGTATGCAGCAAAAATGCTTGTTAGTATGGAGGGCTAAAAAGTAATATGCAAAAAAGTTATTTCAAAAGTATTGTGTGTGTGAAGGAAGATTGTATGGGTGAATGGCAGATTAGGGATAAAGAAGAGTGGGGGGGCAAAAGAGGTAAGAGCGACAACTTGTTGATAGTAAAATTATGGAAGGCAAAAGGAATGTTAGCATATTTGTAAAGGGGAAATGAAGAATTGCTTTTGTGGGTGGTAGTGTTATTTAACAGAAATAACTAACAATTGTAGCAACGTAATAACATATAAAAACAAGTAAACAATAATGAGAAGTAGCAGAAATACAAAAGTTGCAGTAAAACTACAAATTGTTATATTAAAATGGATGCTGTAGTAGGTAGAGACCGGGAGGGAGAGAACGAGTGAGTAGCAGTTGCATAAGAGTAAGGTAGTATTGTGTGCAAATGGCATGGTGTATTATAAAAAAACAATAGGGGCCTAATGGAGAAAGGGAGGGTTAGGAGCGCGGAAGATGGCAATCAAATAGGAGTGGCATGTAGCTAAAGCAGAAGGGGCTTAATTAAAAAGGGAGATAGGGAGGGAGAAAGCAGGAAGTGCAGTATGGTAAAGTGTTAGTTTGTGTTAAAGCAAATAGTAGCAGATGCACCAAGGCGCCTTGCTGTCTGTTTTTTTTCTTTGCAAGTAAATGGCCCGGTATTTAATTAAAATAAGAGAAGGGGCTTGTAGTACACAGGGAGAGAGGAGCGCGCAAGACGTAAAGCAAATAGTAGCAGATGCACCGAAGGCGCCTTGCAGTCTGACAGCGCAGAATAGATGGTGAGGTAGATTAGGTTATGGAGAGGCCGCGCGTGAAGTAATGAAGCTGATGCACTCTGTCGTGGAGGAGGGGGATGCATCTGTACTGTTAAAGTGTTCATGAGTCTGTGTGAATGGGTTTATATGTTTGTGTGTGAATTTTATAGTTGTCAAATTCTTTTTAATCGTTTTACTGCCAACGTAGAGAGAGGCATACAGAAAATACGGAATGACAGAAAAGAGACTGGTGAAAAGGAAAGCAAAAAAGAGACGGAACCAGCTTTGCAAAGGGGCAGATGGAAAGGATCTAGAAAAGACGAGAGGGAAACCCAAGCAATGCAGGCAGAGAGAGTGAGGGTTCGAGAAAAGAATGAGGCATTGTGGTTCTCATTCTCCCTCGGGCCCCTCCTACCTGGGATTATCCCTTGCTTGTGGAAAAGGGAGAAGAAACGGTTTTGACGTGAAAGGGTAGTTTTTGGGATCAACTTCAGCTGCAAATTGTGAGATCGGGAAAGGCATTGTGTCCTCCAGAGGAATGAATGGAAAAAAACGCTTCCGTGCGGCTCTGATTGACCCGAGTATGTAAGGGGGAAAACAGCTTGGGGAGCCACTAGAAGCCCTGCCTTCATCTGGAGTGATTCTGGCGGGCCGCGATTGGGAGGGTTTCAGCGATGCTGACTTTTCGCTGGGAAATGAATGGAAAACAATGCTTCCGTGTGGCGCTGATTGACCTGTGTATGTAAGGGGAAAGCAGCTTGGGGAGCCACTAAAAGCCCTGCCTTCATTCGGAGCGATTCTGGTGGATTGTGATTGGGAGAGTTTCAGCGCTGCTGACTTTTTGCTGGGATTTCACAAGCATTGGCCGCGAGCAAAAAGAAAACGTGCGGCAGCGACCGGGAGTTGTGTGCACGCGAGCAAAAAGAAAATTTTAAAAACCACGCGAGTGGTGCGCGTGCGCGGTGGGAGAGCGAGAGGAAAGCCAGATGGCGCCTCTGCTCCTGCCTGTGCTCGTAACCGCACGCTCCATGCCACCAAAAAAGCTGTGGTTGGACTTTTAAAAGCCCACTCACTAAATGTCTCGCCAGAGCAACGCATACGCTGGCTCAGGCGAGACCTAACAAGGGAAAGGCTAGGGCTTTAAGTGGGATAAAAAAAAACTGGGAGGTCTCTCAAAGGGGCGTGGCCAATGCAATTAAGGGCATGGCTTAAAACATGTAAGCTAAAAATCTGTGCTTAGGATAGTGTTCCGCCCGACTTCTATTTGCTGTTTCTGTCATTGCATCCAGATATATGATACTAAAAGTAACATCATACCTACAACAAGTCAGGACAACTGGCTTTGTCAGTCTGTTAGTTGCATAGGATAAATAAGCAGCAAGTATGGCTTGTATATAATATTGAAAAAGCTTCCACTTAAAGACCTGGTGACCCTGCAACAATCTTGCTGCTCCTGAGTTTCAAAAAGGGAAAGGAAATCCAGAGAGAAGAAGACTCTCTTTAAAGGATTTTCCTTCCCCTACAACGCTCACCTGGCATGACGTCTTGCCGTAACTTCTTCCACTAGTGAGAAGTGAGCAGTGTGAGCAGCGCCCATCCATGTGCCTGCTGTCACTGCAGTCTGGAAAAAAAATGGACCACCTCTGCCAGGGCACAAAACAGAGCCCGATAGAGACCCATTTCGAGGCCCCCTTTAAAAAACTGCCGGTGCTCAGAAGAGTGTGTGCTGCTTTTAATAACGCACGTATTTCATATTTGGGGGTGGAGAAGTGCCGCACAAGAGTGGGATTTAGGAATGCTGCCATATAAAATAAAAGTAATGTGAGCATACTTTTGGGCGGGTAGGAGGTGTTGGAGGAAGGCACGGGCGATTGACTGAAGTGTAAGCAGCGGTGTGGTGAGGAAAGGGCAGAAAAAAAACATGCTTAAGAGTAGTGCTTTAATTTAATAAGTGGTTTACTTAGCCATAGCATGCAGCTGGCACCCTTTATACAATAAACTGGACACGCCATCGGCTATTTCACAATGAGATGCATACTCCTGGAGGGAGTTTTGGGGGAAGGCAGGGGACGACGAAATAATGTGTAAGCAGCGACGTGCGCTGCTGTGCCCTTTACAGAATGAACTGGATACGCCTGTGGATATTTCACAATGAAATGCACCCTCCAGGGCAGGAGGGGGTGTTGGGGGAATGCAAAATAAAGTGTATGCAGCGCTGTGCGCTGCTGCGAAGAGAGGGCAGGAATAAAAACAAATATACTGAAGAGCAGTGCTCTTATTTAATGAGTAAATCAACTAACTTGTGCCATATAGATGCGGGAAACATCCTTTACACCTTGGATGTTTCAACGCAGTGCTGTTACGACACGTCCTTTACAACGCAAGTCGTAACCACGACTTGCGCTGGAGGGCGCTACAGGATTAAGAATAGTATATTTACTATTCCAACACCTTCCCTAGTGTCCACGAGGACTGGTGTTAGAATAGTAAATTATACTATTCTCGATCCGCGCCCCCAACGCAAGTCGTTATCACGACTGCGTTGTAAAAGACGCGTTGTAACAGCACGCGTTGTGACGGTACGCGTCGTAACGTCATACATCCATAGATGCTGCCCGTTACACAGACAGTTCGACACGCCTGCAGCCATCCCATGATGTAGCTAGTGCCTTTGCACAATAAACTGGACACGCCAGTGGCTATTTCACAATAAGATGCACACTCCGGGGCAGGTTGGGGTGTTGGAGATAGACAGAGAGAGATGAAATAAAGTGTAAGCAGCGCTGTGCGCTTCGGCGGAGAGAGGGCGGAAATAAAAATAAATATGCTGAAAAGCAGTGCTCTTACTTAATGAGTAAGTCAGTTACTTGTACCATGAAGCTGCTGCCCTTTACATAGACTGCCCGAAATGCCTGCAGCCATCTCACGATTAAATGCACACTCCGGGGCGGGAAGTGCTGTTGGGGGAGGCAGGTGGAGATTAATTGAAGTGAAGCATCTGATGAGTCAGGGTTGGGAAAAGTGGGTAACTGTGCCTGCAACGCTAGCTACCACGAAAAAGTGATTAACAAAAGAGTGTTTTGAAACTGTAAATAAAACGTACTGAGTAATATTACATGTAGAAGGGGCTGTCCTCATGGGAGGTGACAGGAGAAGAGAGGGAGGTACTAAACAGGAAGAAGGAGGGACTACTAACAAAATAAACCAATGACATAAAAAGAATTCCGAAAGACACTGCAAGGAGCCAATAAAATGTATGGGCGGAACATGGGCGGAGCTTAATACCCATATCCTTAATACAGCATGTCTCAAAGAGACAGCACAAGCGCTGCCTTGGCAAGACCTAAAAAGAAAGAGTGCAGTGCCTGAAGCGCTGCTCAGTAGCCCGCAGCTGGTGCAATTAAACGTTGGACTACCGAATACTAGGGCTGGTAGTCTTCAATCCACCTCATGCCCAGTGCTTGATTTGTAAAAGAATGAGTGCGGGTGCCGAAAACTCTGCTCAGAAGCCCACAGTCAGTGCTATTAAATATCTGTGTGGTACAGCTCATGCCTCTTTAATCCCGTACCAGACATTCACTGCCACTTTATATCTCTCTAGCAGGTTCCTGCTTTCTCCCTTTGTGACTGTTTTTCTGTCTTTCTCTTCCTCGGTCTTTCTGCTTTGTGTGTTTCCCCTCTTTTTCTCTCAGGAAATGTCTGATGAGGAGAAATAAGTGCTGGTCCCCAAAAACGAATGCGGGTGCCCCCAATGGCAAACACCATCTCAAATTAAGCACTGCTCATGTCTCTTTAATTCACTACCAGACACTGATTGCCCCTTTTTCTCACTCCTGCTGGTTCCTGCATTCACCTTTTGTGATGACTGTTCAGTCTTTCACTTCCTCCATCTCTCCGATTTGTGCGTTTTTCATACATGCCAACATTTTAGAAAAGGAAAGTGGGAGATTAAAAAAAAATAACCAGAAGATTGTATTTCCCCCATTGTCTTCTATTGAAGCTGAGGGAATTTAATGCGGGAGACAGACACTCCCACGGACCACGCACCCAACATCGGAATTATCCTGGACTCCGAACTCAAAATGGACCGCCAGATCAACACTGTCTCGTCCTCCTGCTTCCACACCCTTCGCCTCTTACGCAAGACCTTCAAATGGATGCCCCTCGAACACAGAAAGACCGTCACTCACGCCCTGGTCACTAGCAGACTCGACTACGGCAATGCACTCTACCCCGGAATAAACAAAAAACTCACACGGTAGCTACAGAACATCCAGAACGCCGCCACAAGACTAGTCCTCAACCTGCCAAGACACTGCCACATCTCCCAGCATCTGCGCACACTCCACTGGCTCCCCATCGAAGCTAGAGTCACCTTCAAGATGTTCACCCACTCTCAAAAGGCCCTCCACGACACCGGACTAGCATACCTGAACATCCGACTCAAATTCCACACACCCCAAAGGACCCTACGATCAGCCCAGCTCTCCTACGTCATGGTCCCCCGCACCAGAAAAACCAGGTCAAGCGGCCGCTACTTTTCCTTCCTCGCGGCCAGAGCCTGGAACGCCCTCCCTCTCCACCTCAGACAGACAACATCTCTCCCCATCTTCACAAGAAACCTCAAAGCCTGGCTCTTCGACAGACCCCCTCTTGGATGGACTGGAACATGCAAACCCCCCCCCTCCTCCAGCGCCTTGAGATCCTCACGGGTGAGTAGTAGAGTTTAACAAACACTTGATTGATTGATTGATTGATTGACAGACAAAATAAAGTCCTTTTTGGCTTAAAACATCGAGTATCCCGCCTGAATCGGGTCTATTGGCACGTTTTGTTTTCATACTTTTTTCTTTTTTGGTAAATATTTGAAGGGAAAAATAAGTGATGGCCCCCACCAGTACACAGCAGCTCAAATTAAGCACTAGTCATCATCCATCTTTGGTCAAATTCTTTCTCCCATTGCCTTCTGAAGCGCAAACCTTCCTAACCTCTTGACTGCGTTACTATTTTGTGTATTAACCACTTACATACCGCTCGTGTTTGGGTTTTGTGTCTTTATCAGTTTCGTGAAGGGTTTTAGGAGGTATATGCTCCCAATTCTCAACCATTTCCATATTACCCAATGGCATGGCAGCAGGTAACAAAAAACTTCCTCTTATCAATAGCCAAATTCTTTCTTAAGCTGATCTCACCATTTTGAAAATGGTGGATACAGTATACATTGGCTAATTTGGCTTTGTGGAAAACATGGCCATGCACACTAGGGTACATCGGTGAGAGGCTGACAGCAGTGAAGGGTGAGGGATAAAAGATAAGCTTTCTCTTGTTTTAACCAAACAATTTGATTGAATTATCAATATCATATACAGGTCAGACATTCATCATATTTATTGATCTGGCAGCCATGCTTAATCACATGTCTGCATTCTCCATTACATTGTTCAAGTTTAACAACGCTCATAGATAACGAAAAAGAAAGATAGCCCCCACCCTGTCACGCCTCCCCCATATAGGGTTTAGTATCTCGTACCAAACATTAGTGTCAATGTTAAATGGATAAATCGTTATAGCATGGCCAGTTATGAGGGAACTTTGCCTTTAGTTGGTAAAGATTGTTAACAGTCCTTTCCCTTTGCACATTTGATTCTAGTAGCAGAGATCCTAAGATAGGTTTAAACTTTAGGGCGTGGCGGGTATGCCCGCAAATTGGGACACTCCGTTAAGTACTTCTGCAGAGAATCTCAAAGCGTTTCGAAGCCTGTAATGCTGTCCTTCATGCTGCAAGCCAGTTTCTCCATTGGCAAAAGGTCCCACAGTTGAAAGTGCCAGAGAGTAATAGCTAAAGACTTCTCCTTTTTCCAGTAGGCCAAAAAGGCTGTTTTTGCTGCTCTCAGACAGTTTCAGGTAATTTGTTTGACATCTCTTGACTGATATTGTAAAGAAATTGGTAATATCTCATAAAAAACAATTCCGGAAGAGGATATCCCAAAATAGTGCAAATCCCAGCTACTCCCTCCCATCAATAGAGCTGTATCTTGGGGCTTAACCCCCATGAGAGAGATCACCCACCATGCTGCATTTCTTACAGCCTATTGAACTGACTGAGGGGTAGCATTTATGTAGTGTACCTGGGTGCATTTACCAGTCATATAACAGCGTATAGTGGGTCTCTTTTCTTAGGACACCATTGGTGTGTCCATTTACACTCCGTGTGGGCATTATGTAAATGTAAATGTAAATGTAATGTAAATGTGCTGGACTTGTAAAGCGCACAGCTGCCCGTAAGCGTCCCGGCGCTTGCTTAGGGAACCCGTCCTGGTATTCCCCTGTGAGAAACCACAGCAGGGTGTCCACAAGGTGAAAGCCAGGCATCCCACCGCGAGGGGCCGTAGTGGAGATTAAGCAAGCTATTGCCCAGAGTCGCAGAGTGTGAACCCGTGAGTTGAGTAGGCACCAGAGCGAGAATTGTCGAGTCCGTGGAATTTTGAGCCCGAGACCCACCGAGGCGGGGAATCGAACCCTGGTCCACGGTCAATCTCAGCTTCCGGGTCTGCCGCCTCTAACCACTGAGCCACGCTTCTCCACCACTGAGCCACGCTTCTCCACAACAACATTGCCTCACCTCTCATTATATGGGTGAGATGGTGGTAGCATCTCCTTGAAAGGTAGTTGATATAGGATGGATATGGCCTCCTTTCGTGTTGATAGTCGGTTCAAATGAAGCACTCTGTTGGAGACAAGCCTTGTAAATACGGCTCCATTGCATGCATTACCTTGTGTGAAAGGGGCGTCAATGGTTGTTGCTGTAGGCGTTACACCGCAACACCCATTGCTTTTTAGGTCTCGTCCTATTCCATTCCGCAAGGAATAAATAGGACGAGACTATTGGGGCGGAACTGAGAGCTAAACTAAGCTTTCAAAAATGCGGATTTCCAGAAGTGCATGTGTCCCGTGCACGCGCTTCTATCCGCCTGCCTGCCTGCCCGCCTGCCTGCCTCGCATCACCACATCAGAGCCAGCCATCTGTTTCTTCCCTAGCATGGTGTCGCCAGCAGCTTCACTTCAAAGGGATCCGCTCCGCCCCCTGCTGCATCAAAGGCTTTCATTCTGCGGCTGCGTTTATTTACTTGCATTTCGCGGCCGCGTTTTTTCTGCCCCTGTTAAGCTCGTTTTTCAGAGCGATAATTCGCCCAGCGAGGCCCTGAGTTAATCCCTGTATTCCACTCTAAGGATAAACTAACTTCCGTTCCTCCTTTATTTTGTTTACTAATTAATATGTTTAATTTAATTCTTTACCAGCTTACATTAGGAATATATATTTGTTCAAACTCAGGGTTGAAATAACCCTTTTCTCTCTTTTCATTAACATACACCACAGCAAGAACTGAAAGGGTTAACTCCCCCAGCTCCGTCCACGCTCCCGTGCTCACAGCCGGCTCTATTTAGTTTTCTCCTCCAGCTGTAATTGCTTTAATTAACTTCCCCCACACTGGCTCCTCCTCGCTCTCAGCGCAGGCAGCCGTAGCAGCAGGAAACGCTCCGCTCTCCGTTCCTGGGCCTTCATTTAGTGACCTGGGTTCATCCTAAAATATTAAGTAAATCTGCAGCCTCTGCTAAAAGTGTGGCTCCGAACACTTGAGCCCACCTGATCCATTTTCACTTGCCTTTAATAGATTAATCGGCTCTGAGTTTCGAACCTGAACAATACAGCTGTTTTTCAAGATACTGGCATTTTAATTCAGCCTTCCCAGTAAGTGCCCCTTTACTCTACGCTGCCCGCGACTAGCTTTCTCACAGAGACCCCACGCACCTGATTTTAATTGGTGCCTTTTCCTTCCTTCCCAGTCTCTATCTCGAACTAACATGAAGTCTACTGCAGCGCTCCATAGGCTCTTTTCATTTGATGCTTAATCATACCGCAAAAACACCTGAGTATGTCTCAGATCTGTTAGTCTCATTGTTATGCGCTGTCCTCCCGCTTCTCTCATAAATTCCCATCCATCCATCCCCCCACCCCATCCATCCATCCATCCCACTCCATCCATCCATCATCCCACTCCATCCATCAGTCCATCCCCCACTCCATCCATCCATCCATCCATCCATCCATCCATCCCACTCCATCCATCCATCCCACCCCATCCATCCATCCATCCCCCCACCCATCCATCCATCCGTGCAACTCCATCCATCCATCCATCTCCATCCATCCCACTCCATCCATCCACCCATTCCATCCATCCATCCCCCCACTCCATCCATCCATCCATCCCACTCCATCCATCCATCCATCCCACTCCATCCCCCACTCCATCCATCCCCCCACTCCATCCATCCCCCCACTCCATCCATCCATCCATCTCACTCCAGGCATCCCCCCCACTCCATCCATCGTTTTTTGTGCCTTTCTGCCCCTATTAGACTCGTTTTTTCCCGTTTTTCTGCCCTTCTGCCCTCTGTTAGACTCGCTTTTTTTTGCCCTTCTGCCCCCTGTTAGACTCGTTTTTCCCTTGTTTTTCTGCCCTTCTGCCCCTATTAGACTCATTTTGTGTGCCCTTCTGCCCTGTTAGACCCGTTTTTTGTGCCCTTCTGCCCCTATTAGACTCGTTTTTAGGTTTCGCCTGTCGAAAGCTGCGCAAGCAGCGTTTCGCGCAGGCGAAATCTTTTGTTTAGAGTATGTGAGTGTAGTCCCGCCCCTCTGTTCCATTGGCTAGCTCCATAAATGGAGGCTAGCCATTGGAACAGAGATCTGTCCGTCAAAGCCGGAGCAGATTCATGGGCGTTCCAGAGACTTTTAGGCTTTTGCCCACGTCATGCGGCTGTGGGCGGAGTTTTTTTTTTGTCGTCAAGATTTGTTTTCGTCAGTTCTCTGAAGATGGCGGCCGAGCAGTAGCTTGCCTGCGAAGCTCCGCAGGTTGTAGGCTCTATTGATTTGTCTGCCCTGCCTTGATGATCGTTTTTATTTCATATTTATTTATTTATTTCTGGTATTTATAGAGCGCGACACTCATCCCATGGGATATCACGGCGCTATAAGAAAAAGGAGACTACTGGGACTGTGCAAGGGAGTTAGTTTTTGGGAAAGAGGTGGGTTTTTAATTTTTGGCGGAATTGAAGGTAGATTGTGGTGTGTCTGAGGTCCATAGGTAACTCGTTCCATCTTTTAGCCGCCAGGTATGAGAAGGCGCGTCCGCCTGTCCTTGCCTTGTAGATGCGTTTGGATTTCGCCAGGGCTGAATTGTTGGATCTCAGATTCCTGTTGGGGATATAGAATTCGATTTTTCCTTGCAGGATGGTAGGGCCTGTTTTGTGAAGGGCTCTGTGCGCGTGACAGAGTAGTTTGAAGGTGGCCCTCTGGCGCATTGGTAACCAGTGAAGTTTTTTAAGGCATGCGGATGCCGAGTCTCGTTTGCCTTTGTTGCAGACCAGTTTGGCCGCCTGGTTTTGTAGGACCTGTAGGCGGGAGAACAGTTGCTCGTTCATCCCTTCGAACAAGGCATTGCCGTAATCCAGGCGGCTGACCAGGAGGGCCTGGGTGATTGTGCGTCGACAATCCAACGGTATCCAAGAGAAAATTTTGGCCAGGAGTTTGAGGATTGCAAAGCCTTTGCCCCAGAGTATGCGTATGTGGTCCTTCATGGACAGTGCGTCGTCCATCATGATACCAAGGTTTCTGGCGTAGTGTTTCGGGATGGGGGCTGATCCCAGTGACGGTGGCCACCACGTATCGTTCCATGATAGTTTGGCTCCTCCGAACAGTAATATCTCTGATTTTCCGGCATTTAGTTTTAGGCAGTGGTTGCGCATCCATTCTGCCATTTCGGAGAGGCAGCTGTGTAGTTTTTTCTTAGTTGTTTCCGAGCCTTCATCCATTGTCCCCATCCGCTGTGTGTCATCGGCATAGGAACATATGCCGATGCCCCACTTTCTATTTGTCAAGTATACTTGGGACAATACTGAGGCTGTTTTAAACGCAACGTTTGGATTCAGCTTTTAAAGAGAGAAACATCGTCACACCACTGCCGGAAGAAGTCCTCGGGTGAGTGCTTGCTGTCCTGCACCCCCCCCCCCCCCCCACGCCGCGTTCGTTGAGCTTGCTGCCTCTTGCCCTGCTCCCTCGTTCGGTGTGCTGCCCGCCGCCCCCCCCCCCCTTATGGGCAGCAACTCGTCCTCCCCAGTCTCGCTCTGTGTCCCGAGATCGGCAGCCCTCCTCCCCTCCCTGTCCCGGGGTCGGTGGCTCTCCTCCCCCAGTCTGGATCGGCCGCCCTCCCTCCCCCTTCAGTCTCTTCCTGCACGTCCTCCTCGGCGGGCTTGGCATCTGCTGTGCCCTGGCACTGGCACACACCCGGCTCTGGCGACTGCAGATTGGCCCGAATTTCTTGTTGGCTTGTTGTTAACCAGGGCGGATGGGAGTGTGGACTGACCTCCCATATGCGTACTGATTTGTAGACCCCCCTGGCCCCTCCCCCCACCTCCCAGTGAGGAGTCTGGGTGCTGGAGGTGGGTACCAGCGAGGTTGCTGCCTCCGGGGTGCCGAGGGGTGCGTAGGGTGCCTGCATTGACTTACTAAGCATATCATTCAAATAGTGCAGTGTTTGCAATGTGTGCATCCTATACCAAGCATATCTTCAAATAGTGCAGTGTTTCCTATCGGCTTGTGTGACATTGTACACACACTTATTCTAAATACAACTATTCGCATAGTGTGTTTGGTTGCATGAACACTAGTCACACAACGCTGTGTCTATATGGTGCCTGTACTTGCCTGTACTCTGAACAGAGAGAGGAAACAGCGCCGTGTTTGACATCCCCCTGTGTCTGCATACAGTGCTTCCCATCAGCCTGCCTCCTCTAGGCACAAAAACTGTGGAGTTTTCTACAGTGTGCCTGTGTCCACGCATGCATTCATTACACCATGACGTTAGTGCTGTGTTCTGTGTCTAATCACACGATGGAGTTAGTGCTGTGTTTAATCACACAATGGAGTTAGTGTTGTGTTTAATCACACGATGGAGTTAGTGCTGTGTTTAATCACACCATGGAGTTAGTGCTGTGTTTAATCACACAATGGAGTTAGTGCTGTGTTTAATCACACCATGGAGTTAGTGCTGTGTTTAATCACACGATGGGGTTAGTGCTGTGTTTAATCACACATTGGAGTTAGTGCTGTGTTCTCTGTGTTTTCTGTGCTCCCTAGCATTATAGACACAACTCGAGCGTCCATTTCCCTGTGCAGAACCTCCAGACACCTCTAGCTGGCAGCACTGTTGTAAATGAAGGCGCCATTCCTGCTGACCCGCAGAGGGTGGCCTGGTCTGTGTCCGGCTCACTCCTCACCTGCGGCTCGGAGAGCAGACGTCACGTGACCGGTGGCCCCCCTCCACGCGCTGCCAGCCACTGCAGCCGGGCACGGGCTGGAGTGGCAGTGCCCGACACCACCGGAGTGCATCGTAGTGTCGTTTCTGTTGTGGTGTAGGCGTTTATCTACATAATCTGACGTATCCCTGTCATGCTATAGCCGTGGATGGGGCCAGGACCCCCCACATGGTGATGGTGCCCGCTGTACACGTGCTGCCGTGCAGTGCGCCGTCTCACCTCCAAATAATGTTTTCTCTCTCCTAGTTTTACATTCTCAGATGACATTCCATCTCAGACTGCTTCCCTCCACAGCTGAGACTGCGCGTGCCTTCTGAGATGCCTGTCAGGGGTGGACAGGCAGCACCCCGTGTCCACCAGAGGTTGGTGTGCCCCCACAAGCTGCCTGACCGGGTCTTGTACAGCAGATGCCCTCTCGTGCCAGTGCCCAGTGAAGGCCGGGCGACCCTCGCAGGCCCTCTGCAGCAGGCGGTGTTCCCCCAGTCTCAATAGAGTGCTGGTGTGTGTGTGTCCCTTATGGTGTCATCTCAGCTGAGACTGCACTGCAGACACCTCCTGTGCACTCTGAGAGGGACCCCTGGGGCGGTAGACCCTCCAGGCTCTCGGCAGCAGCCTCAATAGACTGCTGGTGTGTGTGTGTGTCTCTTATGGTGTCATCTCAGCTGAGACTGCAGGCACCTCCTGCGCACTCTGAGAGGGGCCCCAGGGCCCTCTGCAGCAGGCGGTGTTCCCCCAGTCTCAATAGAGTGCTGGTGTGTGTGTCTCTTTAAAGGTGTCATCTCAGCTGAGACTGCAGACACCGCCCGCAAACTCTGAGAGGGGCCCCTGGGGCGGTAGACCCTTCAGGCTCTCGACAGCAGTCTCAATAGACTGCTGGTGTGTGTGTGTCTCTTATGGTGTCCTGCACCTCCTGCACACTCTGAGAGGGCCCTCTGCAGCAGGCGGTGTTCCCCCAGTCTCATTAGAGTGCTGGTGTGTGTGTCTCTTTAAAGGTGTCATCTCAGCTGAGACTGCAGACACCGCCCGCAAACTCTGAGAGGGGCCCCTGGGGCGGTAGACCCTTCAGGCTCTCGACAGCAGTCTCAATAGACTGCTGGTGTGTGTGTGTCTCTTATGGTGTCCTGCACCTCCTGCACACTCTGAGAGGGCCCCCAGGGCCCTCTGCAGCACGCGGTGTTCCCCCAGTCTCAATAGAGTGCTGGTGTGTGTGTCTCTTTAAAGGTGTCATCTCAGCTGAGATTGCAGACACCTCCCGCACACTCTGAGAAGGGCCCCGGGACCCTCCCAGGCCCTCTGCAGCAGGCTGTGTGTCCGCAGTCTCAATAGACTGCTGGCGTGCGTCTCTTATGGTGTCATCTCTGCTGATACTGCAGGCACATTCCCGCACACTCTGAGAGGGGCCCCGGGACCCTCGCAGGCCCTCTGCAGCAGGCGGTGTGTCCGCAGTCTCAATAGACTGCTGGCGTGCGTCTCTTATGGTGTCATCTCTGCTGATACTGCAGGCACATTCCCGCGCACTCTGAGAGGGGCCCCGGGACCCTCGCAGGCCCTCTGCAGCAGGTGGTGTGTCCGCAGTCTCAATAGACTGCTGGCGTGCGTCTCTTATGGTGGCATCTCTGCTGATACTGCAGGCACCTCCCGCGCACTCTGAGAGGGGCCCCGGGACCCTTGCAGGCCCTCTGCAGCAGGCGGTGTGTCTCCAGTCTCAATAGACTACTGGTGTGTGTGTGTCCCTTATGGTGTCATCTCAGCTGAGACTGCAGACACCTCCGGCGCATTCTGAGAGGGGCCCCTGGGCCCTCTGCAGCAGGCGGTGTTCCCCCAGTCTCAATAGAGTGCTGGTGTGTGTCTCTTATTCTTCTCTTTGCTTCTCTCTTCCTCCATCATTCGACCCCCTCCACATTTCTCTCACCAGTGTGTTTTTCTAATCGGTTCTTTCCTTCCCTCATTCATTCCATTGCCCTCCCGATGTTGCTGTCTCACTTTGCCCTTTTCTCTTTTCTGTGCCTCGCCCTCGTTTCTCTGCTCCCCGTCTCCCTGCCTGTCACCCTCCGTAACATGCCTCACTCTTACCCTCTTCACTGCCCTCTCCCCCTCTACTCTCTGTGCCCCCCCCCCCCCTGCAGGCACCCCTCGTTTTCCTCTCTCACTGCCTGTTTACTGCCTCTCGCTTTCTCGGTCTCCCCCTGTCCTGCTCTCTGCCTCTCCCTGACTCTTTTCTCTGCCTCTCCAAACTGTCCCCTGTGCACCCTCTGCCTCTTTCTCTCTTTCCACTCCACCTCACGTCCCTCTCTTTCTTTAAATCCAGTGTTGTCTGAGTTTCCTCCAGTCTCCCCTTTGAATTTAATGACCCATAAATGCCTACTTTCTCTGCCTTTCCCGTTCTCTCCACTCCTCGCTGTCCTTTCTTCCTCTGCTCTCGTCTCTGTTTCTTCCTCCCCTGCCCTCTTCACTGTTTCTCTCCCTCTCCGTGCGTCTCTGTGCCGCTCCCTCTCCGAGGCAGCTCCGCCCGAGACACAGAGATCATACCGGCCAGCAGTCACACTGAGAAGAAGAACCCGGAGGAGTGTGCAGGTACGGGCGCGAGTGCAGCAGCGTGTGACGGTTGGACGAAGTCATCCAAGCAGAGAAATAACCTTCTCTGGTGGGGTGGGGGCAAGAAGTAAATCATGTAGGCTGGGCTTTAAGTGGGATGAAAAAAAGGGAGTGCAGAGTGACTAGGGAGTGCTAGGGAGTGCAGAGTGACTAGGGAGTGCTAGGGAGTGCAGAGTGACTAGGGAGTGCTAGGGAGTGGAGAGTGACTAGGGAGTGCTAGGGAGTGCAGAGTGACTAGGGAGTGCTAGGGAGTGGAGAGTAACTGCAGAGTGCTAGGGAGTGCGAGGGAGTGCAGAGTGACTAGGGAGTGTTAGGGAGTGCAGAGTGACTAGGGAGTGCTAGGGAGTGGAGAGTGACTGCAGAGTGCTAGGGAGTGCGAGGGAGTGCAGAGTGACTAGGGACTGCTAGGCAGTGCAAGGGACTGCTAGGGAGTGCAAGGGAGTGCAGAGTGCAAGGTAGTGCAGAGTGCTAGGGAGTGCGAGGGAGTGCAGAGTGACTAGGGACTGCTAGGGAGTGCAGAGTGCAAGGGAGTGCAGAGTGCTAGGGAGTGTGAGGGAGTGCAGAGTGACTAGGGAGTGCTAGGGAGTGCAGAGTGACTAGGGAGTGCAGAGTGCTAGGGAGTGCAGAGTGCTAGGGAGTGCAGAGTGACTAGGGAGTGCTATGGAGTGCTAGGGACTGCAGAGTGACTGCAGAGATTAAGCTAATGGCAATGTAAATAACAATGCCATTTATTTATCTGTTTTCAAAACCAACACATAAATACATATTTTGTCATGTACAATGCCAATAGCTCTAACGTTTCCAAAGGCGAAACCATTGCATTGTAAATGCTTGTTTCCCTTGTTTTTCTGCCCTTCTGCCCTCTGTTAGACTTGCTTTTTGTGCCTTTCTGCCCCTGTTAGGCTCGGTTTTTTCCCCTTGCAACCCCAGCATCACTCAGCGCAACCCCAGCATCACTCAGCGCAACCCCAGCATCACTCAGCGCAACCCCAACATCACTCAGCGCAACCCCTGCATCACTCAGCGCAACCCCTGCATCACTCAGCGCAACCCCTGCATCACTCAGCGCAACCCCAGCATCACTCAGCGCAACTCCAGCATCACTCAGCGCAACCCCAGCATCACTCAGCGCAACCCCAGCATCACTCAGCGCAACCTCAACATCACTCAGCGCAACCCCAGCATCACTCAGCGCAACCTCTGCATCACTCAGCGCAACCCCTGCACCACTCAGCACCACCACCGCATCACTCAGGACCACCACAGCACCACGCACAGCCACCACAAATTCAATCAACACCACCCAGCACCACCACAGCACCACTCACCACCACCACATTAAATCACTCAGAACCACCACAGTATCACTCAGCACCACCACAGCACCACTAAGCACCACACAGCATCAGTCAGCACCACCACAGCACAACTCAGAACCACCACAAAACTACTCAGCACCACCACAGCAACACTCAGCACTCCACCCTCCAACTCCACCCTACAAATCCACCCTCCAACACCAACTACACCCTCCACCCTTCAAATCCACCTTCAAACAGACTCAAAAAACAAAACCACAATCAAACTCCACCCTCCAAATACAAGTCCACCAAGTTATTTGCAAAGGTTTTACCAATTAGCAGTATACATTACAATAACTTTTATTTAAAAATGAATTCATACATTTCATTAGAAGACATTGTATTTGTAATATCAATACATATAAGTCACATACAAACAACACATATTGTATTACAATTACAAAAGGTGTCACATTTAAAAAATTAAAACTATTGGCATTGTAAAATACAAAACTATTAATTCCTATATTTTCACTATTAAAAAACATAAATAAAAATAAATATCATTTACAATACCAAAATATCAAACTTTCCTAATGCGAGACCTATTGCATTGCAAATGCTTGCTGACATTGCCCCAGATTTCCAAGGATCTGTAAATCTGAGGCAGTGCCAAAAACTAACGGCATTGAAAAGCAGGCGTTAGAGTGACACAAAGAGAAGAAATAGTTTTATTTCTCTTTGTTTTTTGCTCTTTCAATGTGTGTTGCATTCTGCAGCACACGTAGACGGAGCAAATCGTCTTTAGTGATAGTTTATGTGCAAGAAGGTGTCCCTCACTGCACATAAACAATCAACATTGCAACACAGGGATCCTTGCGCCACGGCGCAAGGGTGTCTGCGTTGGTGCTAGGCAGCTTTTTTAGCACTAGCGCAAGGAAAACACAGGGATGCGCTGCATTCTTGTGAATATGGTGCATCCCTGCGTTTTCTTTAATGTTAATAAGCTTTATTGAGTCATAAACTATCAATGCAATACAACATAGGCCTAAAGGATTACAATGTAAATGATAATTTGTAAGCAAAGTAGAGTAGGCAACAAAAGCAGAATAGAAAGCTGTTTACATTTTAGGGATAATATGGGAAAGGAGAAGGGAGGGTGGGAAAGAAGGGGAAGAAAATATATACTTTACAAACAGTGGCTAAATAGTAATAGTATTATGCTCAAGAAACCGTAAACTATAATGAACAGGTTAACTACTAAGTAAAATTCTGCTTGCGTTGTTTAAATGACCCGGCGCTGCTAATGCTTGCAGCAACGCTCTGCGTTATTTCTTTGTAACTGTGCCCCAACTGTGCTTGGCGTATTTCAAGGCACTTCGAGTTTATAAAGTACCTAACATTTCCTTGACAAGAAAATGAAATCCCCGTTCACTGGAGTAGTGGCTGGGACATAGGAGGGACAACTCGCAGCACCGGGCCCGTGAATGGTTGATACAAGAACGCTGATATTTACAAGCCTACAAAAGATGTGTTGTCTGTTGCCTCTGCAGTTTAAGGGAGTATGAATACTACTTACCTTATTTATTCCAGAGTTTTGCTATTTTTAGTTCAGTAATTAAACCATAACAACGGCGTACATACAATAAACCGCATTATTATTAATATTATTGTAACTTGGGTGGCACGTGTGGAGTAGGAATCGGAAGCACTAGAAGATGGGTCAAAGTCTCGGTCATTTAAAGTTTCTTCCTTTCAAGTTACCCTGAGAATATAGGTCATGTTGACCATTGTTCGAGTCTATGCTTAGACACAGGTTCCCCTCCCTCCATTGTATATAGTCAGGCCCGGTATAGAGACAAAGGGCCCGATGTAGGTAGGGCTTTACCGATCGGTATCGGCCGAAAATACCGATTTTTGGCCCTTACCGATCGGTAAACAGCCATCGAGATGTAGGGAACCAACAACAGAACGAATCGGATAGAAAACCGATTCGGAATGAGTACCGAATGGGAAAGAATCCGATACGTACATACCGAAAATCGGATATGTAACGAATCGGAAAAACACCGAATCGGTTACAAGGACCGAATCGGTCCTTGTACCGATTCGTTAGTGACACCGAATCGGAAAATCACCGATTCGGTCCAAGAACCGAATCGTTAGTGACACCGAATCGGAAAATCACCGATTCGGTCCATGTACCGAATCGTTAGTGACACCGAATCGGAAAATCACCGATTCGGTCCAAGAACCGAATCGTTAGCGACACCGAATCGGAAAATCACCGATTCGGTCCAAGAACCGAATCGTTAGTGACACCGAATCGGAAAATCACCGATTCGGTCCATGTACCGAATCGGAAAAAATACCGATTCGGACATGAGCCGAATCGGAAAACATGCCGATTCGTATGAATCTCCGATCGGGAAATTCCCCGATTCCGACAGTTGGGGAGATGTAGGGAGGCACAGAAACACCGAAATCGGCTCAAAATCGGTAGAATTCACTCGGTATTTACCATGGATTGCAATCAGGTGGTAACCAACTCCAACCCATATAAACAGTCCCAAAATGCATTGCAACTTGCAGGATGGCAGCTTTCTATGTCATTGCGAGGCGGCTACGGCTACAGCAGGAAGGACAGAGGGAATGGCTAAGAAATGAACAGGTCTACAGACAGAGGATAACCCTGTTCATGCTCACTGAGGCTGAGATCCTACAGAGATACAGGCTGGACTCTGACACCATACTTGAGCTCATCAGGGACCTTAAGCCATACTTGGACCACCACACCCCAAGGGCACACGCCATCCCTGCGCACGTCCAGGTGCTATGCAGCCTACACCTGGTAGCGTCTGGTAGCTATCAAAGTGGAGCAGCAGCAGCAGGAGGGGTGAGCCAGAGCAGCCTGTCAAGGTTCTTCCACATATTCCTTGACGCCATGATAGACAGGATGGACCAATACATCTCTTTCCCTGCAACCCACGCAGAACTGCTACAAACCAAAGCAGACTTCTACCAGATGGCACAATTTCCCCAAATCATCGGGTGCATAGATGGCACGCACATTCCGATTTGCCCACCAGCGGACACCGAATACATATACCGCAATCGGAAATCTACACACACCATCAACGTGCAGGTGATCTGCAATGCCAAGTGCACCATCACAGACCTGGTAGCAAAATTTCCAGGAAGTACCCATGACTCCTATATATTCCAACAGAGCGGCATATATGCACGGCTGATGGCTGGCGATTTTGGAGAAGGATACCTCCTAGGTGAGCCACATCATCAGACCCCCATAACACATAGTAGGTAGGTGTAATACATGTATGCATGTGTCTAATGTGACCCCTTTCTCTTCCAGGCGACAGTGCATATGCCCTCCGCTCATTCATACTCACCCCCTACCTCAACCCCTCCACACCCAGCCAAAGGAGGTATAACCGGGCCCACATACGCACCAGGAATGTTGTTGAACGGACCTTTGGCATCTGGAAAAGTAGATTCAGATGCCTGCACAAGAGTGGAGGTGCAAGGCAGTATACCCCCATCACCTGCTGCAAGATCATAGCTGTATGTGCAATGTTACACAACCTTGCGGTCAAGAAGGGCACTGAGGTGGAGTTGTCTGACTACGAGGACTATGACGACGACGAAGCTGTGCCACTGACACAGCCAGCTGGGGTGTGTACGCCAAGTGATGGCAGATACAGACGTGAGGAGATCACTGAGAACTATTTCTGACTGAGTACAGATGCAAAGACAGCTAAATGTTGCTTGGAAAAAAAAAGTTTTAATAATGATGCACCACAGTTACAGCACTGATGTGCATCAAATAATGGAGATTGTTAACTCAAATAAAGTCCAGGGTTCTGGTTTGCTCATCCCCCCTTGCCAGCCTATTTTTTGGCCCGCTTTCCAGACCCACTGGGGTGTCCCTCGGCCCCCTCCGAATGGCCAGCAGCATCAGCGGATCGCCTGGTGCTCCTCCTTGGCTCTGATGCAGCGCTGGCCGGGCTGCTGCGGCTGCTGCTGTCTCCAGCATCACCCAGGTCCAGGGCAGGATTGGAGGCGGCGTTTGATATTAACATGGCCTCCATGGCCGTGGTGATCCTGGCCATCCCCCTAGTCAGCTCAGCTGTATGCTGACTGAGCACCGATTCCTGATTTGAGCTGCGATGGCACAGCTGTGCGGTCGCCGCTGCAAGGCGGGCCATGGCCCGGTTGAGCACCCGGGCATCCCTCCTGCGCGCAACCTCATGCTCCTCCTGCCTGGCAGAGGAGTGGGTGATGGCAGTGGTCAGCCTGCCCAACCCTGCTGCCACCTCCTTGTTGCTGTCCACAACAGCCTGGAAACCCTTCACCAACTCCCCCATCTGCAGGTTGTGCTGCAGGAGCTGGCGTTGGCAGGCCATGGTGGATCTGGCCTGTTGGCGCTGGATTTTGACCATCTGGCCCTCCAGGCCCAGGAACACACTGCCCTCCCGTGGTGGTGCAGCAGTGGTGGTGGTGGTGGCACGGCGTCTGGCACTGCTGCCTCCGGCCTGCTGAGTGGGCAGGGGTGCCACTGGTGGGGGTGTGGTGCTGGCCGGTCCCGGAGCCCCTGCTCCCAGGACAGGTAGGACGGGTGGCAAGGCCACGGTTGTGGCAGGTGCTGGTGTCGGCGGAATGGTCTGCCTTGTAGGGGAGTTTTCAGGTGAAAATTGCAAGGGGGTGTGCTGGCCAGTACTGGGGAGTGCACTGCTTGGTAATCAATCACCAGGACTCCCTCCATTCCAAGCCCTGGGGTGTCTCCTTCCTCATCCTCATCCTCCTCCTCCTGGGCAGCCTGGCTGGTGCTCGGCCCTGCGACTGCAGTGCCTGACGTTGATGCTCCCTCTGCTGTCACAGTGTTGCCGCCTGATGGTGCCCCTAGGTACAAAGAAGCATTTGTAAACTGAGTGCCGATGTATTACAGTCAGTACAATTATGGCATTCCACATGTCCTTGCATCTCCTTACACCGTGTCACACTGTTTCCTGTCTTGTGATTCTGCACTGACATATTTGGCTAACTTCTGCTGACTACATGTACCATGATGCTTGTCTCTTGTATGTTGGTGACAGTACAGTGCTGGTGTTTGCCTATGCATTGTGTCTAATGGGGAGGTGTCTGGTAGGGTGTGTCATGATGCGCATGCTTCTTACCTGTAGCTGTGGCTCTCGCAGTGCTGTCCAGGGTCCCGATCCCTACGATGCTCTCCCTCTCGATGGTGCTGGAGACAATTTCCTCCAGCTCGGTGAGGGGTGGCGCCGGGTTCTTGCCTCCTCCGGTGAGATCAGCCTGCCTTTGAAGGTCAGCAAGCTTCCTCTTCGTGAGGCTGCGGAGGTCGTAAAACCTTTTCTTGAGTTCCTCAATGGACCTGGGGGTGACACCAGCAGCATTGACCTTCTGGGCGATGTCGGCCCACAATCTCCTCTTGGTGCTGTCTGGCATGTTGAGGGACAGCTTGCCAAAGAGCTGGCGGTGCACCCTCACCACCTCCTCAACCAGCACCTGAAGTTCGGTGGTGGTGAACTTGGGCTTCCTCTTTTGGGAGGACTTCTGGCTTCCTGCCTGATCTGCCATTTTCTCCTGCTCAGTTTGCAACCTCCTTCTCCCACTGCTGCTAACTGTGTGTTGGGCTCAGGCAGGCTTTCCAGAAACTTCTAGAAACTTCTTAATTGGCTGCACCTGCCAGGGTTGCCACTCCCTGTTTGGGTGGGGGAGGGGGAGCCACCTCATTGGCTGAATCGCCTATTGCCGAGTCGGCTTTTACCGATTCGGTAATATCCGATTCGGTAAAATCCGATTCGGTATTATCCGATTCGGTAAAAGCCGAATCGGTTCATGCAATGCATTCCTATGGGCTTTTTCGCCATGGGTCTATGATTGCTGATTCGGTTTTTACCGATTCGGCTTTTACCGAATCGGTATTCGCCGAATCGGAAATATCCGATTCGGTGGTAGCCGATTCGGTGTTTTCCGATTCGTTGTTGGCCGATTCGGTAATTTCCGATTCGGACCGAGCTGAATCGAAACGTACCGAATCTCATTACCGATGCCGACCGAATCGGTTTTCATTCGGTATTTTTTTCCTACATCTCGTTTTCCGATTTCAGAATACCGATTCGGCCCGCCTCGGTATTTTGAAATCGGAAAATCGCGTTTACCTACATCGGGCCCAAAATATCGACTCCAAAATATCGACTGGACATAATATCGAGTTTTAAATATAGACTGGACAAAATATCGACTGGACATAATATCGACTACAAAAATATCGTTTTTCAGGTAAGTGAAGTAATATCGACTGTATAAAATATAGATAGCAAAAATATCGATTTTTTTATAATATATAATATTTTATAGTGTATTTTTATGTAATAATATGTGTGAATAGTGTGTATTAATGTTATAAAATATTTTATTACATGAATTTTGTTTTTATAATAATTGCGTAATGTAATTCTGTAGCGGGTTGTGGGTTTATAGGGGAATAGGGTGGGAAGTAATGTAATAATAATTAATTAATTAATATATGTTTGTTAATATTTTTAATTAATAATTAATTGATAATTAATTAATATTAATTAGTTAATTAATTAATATAATTTTGAACATATTTTGTATTAGTAAATAATTGTTAATTAATTAATTGTAATTAGTTAATTACATTAATTAGAGAACATTTTTAATATATATAATTTTGTGTTATTTTTAAGTAATTAATTTTGAAAAAATAATATTAATTATTAAAATAATTACAGCTAATGTTCTAATATATTTACTTTATTGTTATTGTTAATTAATAATTAATTGTTAATTAAATAATATTGATAAATTTTGGGTAAAGGAGCATTTTTAGGGTTCAGGGTCAGTTTTCAGTTCATGGGTAAAGGGGTATTTTTAGGGTTCAGGGTCAGTTTTCAGTTCATGGGTAAAGGGGTATTTTTAGGGTTCAGGGTCAGTTTTCAGTTCATGGGTAAAGGGGTATTTTTAGGGTTCAGGGTCAGTTTTCAGTTCATGGGTAAAGGGGTATTTTTAGGGTTCAGGGTCAGTTTTCAGTTCATGGGTAAAGGGGTATTTTTAGGGTTCAGGGTCAGTTTTCAGTTCATGGGTAAAGGGGTATTTTTAGGGTTCAGGGTCAGTTTTCAGTTTTTGGGTAAAGGGGTATTTTTAGGGTTCAGGGTCAGTTTTCAGTTTTTGGGTAAAGGGGCATTTTTAGGGTTCAGGGTCAGTTTTCAGTTTTTGGGTAAAGGGGTATTTTTAGGGTTCAGGGTCAGTTTTGGGTTTTTGGGTAAAGGGGTATTTTTAGGGTTCAGGGTCAGTTTTGGGTTTTTGGGTAAAGGGGTATTTTTAGGGTTCAGGGTCAACAAATAAGATTTTAAAAAATTATTTTTATTATTTTCATTTATTATTTAATTATTATAATTTAATTTAAGTCGTTTTAAGTATATTTTAGTAATTAAAATTTAATATTAATTTAATTTAACACTGTTTTTAATAAAGTCGATATTTTTTACATCTATATTTTTGTTAACGATATTTTGTACTCGATATTTTTGTACTTACCTGTTTGTAGATACAAACTCGATATTTTGACTGTCGATATTTTGTCCACGATATTTTGTCCCTCGATATTATTTCAGTGATCCGTCAGGACCTAAGGTGGTGGCAGGTTCTTGGCCTAAGGCCAGGCCTGCCTGGTCACTGAAGTCTGCATTGCCGCCCCATGGGCATACTTTCTTACCGAAGTTACTTATTGTCAGTTGAGGTTCTGATGATTGTTTATTTATTATTTTGCTTCAGGGAATTGTCATATTATCAAATATGGCGATATCTGATATAAATGTCCTGCCTCATTAGCATGATTGTGTTTTTTTTTATTTTAAATTGATCAGTGACTATTGCTTGGGAATTACCTCATAAAGGTAAAGACTGCGATTAGAAACAGCAACGTGGGGCTTGTTGTTCAGCTTTTGTTTTGTAATCTTCTTTATTAATCCCAGCACTTCCATCTTTTGATCCACTCTCTTATGCTGACAATTGCCATGAATGGGCCTAAACTTGGGTATTTTACAAATGGAGCCAATATAGAAGGCATGGTCAGATCACAGAAAAGACGAGCATTGGCAGAACCAGTAGGTGTGGGTTTAATCTGCTAACGCATATAGCATTAGTACGTTAGAAGGAGACAATCAGGAAGGAGCCAGCAAGAACGACAGTCAGGGCTACAGTTTGTAAAGTAGTCCGTTATGCAGTTCATTCTAAGCACGGGGTTGGAGGCAGAAACATGCACCCAATGAGTTACTAGAATGAAGTGAGATGTGGCTACTCCACTGGTCTAAGCCAACTAGCCAAGACGTGTTTGACGTCAAGTCAGTGGCTAAATTGGAAGAGGAGGAACCCAGTGGTTGATAGGAGCGGGCTCAAAGCCCAGAGAAGGTGTATTTTGGAACTAAGGTCTGTCTGGCAGTTGCGGTGTCAAAACCCCGATGTAAAAAACACATCTAGTCGTTTAAAGGAAAGCGGCAGGCTCCAACGAGGAAGATGAGTACGACAGTCAACAAGACAAAATGTGTCGGATTCTATCATATTTTTTTTATTGTTGCAAAAGTAGTTGTCGACTTCCATCTAGTGGTAAACCAGAGGTATTATGAAGTCTATAATAATTCGGGTGTTTAAAAGAAACTTGTAATATGTTTTGCTAGGAAAATGAACACATTTGATATCATTGCTGTATGAATTCACAGAGTGTGTCATTTGCGAGGAAAGTGTTGACATCGCTTGTAATTCTCCAGATCTTACCAACGTTCTAAGTTTGTAAAGGTATACAAATATTCAAAAAGCTTGGAAAATGTTAGTTCTTGGAAAGGCGAACGTACAGAACTAGAAATACAGACGATATTGACGGAAGAGTAGGAGGCCAGGCCAATCTAACCGCCCGTATCCGCACTCTAGCCAGGACACGTTTCCTAGTGAAAAGATCTGCACCATAGGGTGCCTAGTTTCCCATTCTCCAGTTAGGAAATTGGAGTCCTGTTGCCCCTGATTCCTCTGTAAGGTGTTCTTCCCGTATCCTCTTTTATTAGCAAGTTTGCTTATGCAGGAGCACTTTGTGTGCTGTGCTCTGTCCTTTATAATAATAATAAGAATAATACATTGTAGGTATCGGTTTTGACATATCAGTGCAGCTATCAAGCTGATCTATTGTTAACAGTATACACAGAGTGGGTTTTTGGCCTGCCTCTTTTAGCCATTGGCTTTCTTCGACCAAACTGTCTCAGCTATTGGTTCGAGACTTCGTCAATTTCGTCTGGGTTTAGCCCTCTGGAGTAGGTATCTCTCACCTAATTCTATTGGCTCTTTGTGTGTATCATTCATCCAATCAAGTGCTTGCCTTGACCTTCATGAAGGATGACTTTGCAGCTATAGCTCTCTTTCTCAGCTCCTCTTGGCTACTTCCTGAGTTCCACAGGAGTAGCACACGAAAGGGAGCTCCTTCCTCCTTTCACACATTAAACCTGGTCCTATTGGCTTTGCCGATTCTTGTTTATATAGTGATTGCTTCTGCAGTTTTTTCCAGTTCATAGCACTGTAAACAACAAGAGGTACTGTTACCCAATTTATGGGTTCTAAAAAATGTCTGCCCAGCCGAGATGAACTAATTAAAATGTGTCTGTGTGTGTCAGCAGTGGCGGTTGTCCTCTTTATAATAGAGAGTGTGCCTTATGTGGAAGTCAGACAATTCCCAGAGCCTGACTCTAAAGCACAAATGTGCTTATTGCTAATTTTATGGAAGCACTTGCATGCTTACAAGCAGGGCTACCAGTTCCCTTCAGCTCATTATGGGCATCGTCTCCAGTCCTGGAATTATCACCTAAAAACCACTAGTTGTGTTGTTGCGTTTGAAAACCTACGTGTATGCTTGAGTTGATATTACTACAAATTATATACTGACCATGTTCTCACAAAGGGTTTGTCTTAACGTAGTTACACGAGTAAGTATATTCCCAGTTTTCAGTGTGCAGCAGTCAAAATCAGACAAATACAGACATTTATGAAAGGGTAAATTAAAGTGCACATTTGTAGTTTTTTAAACAATGCTTATGTAAAGGCTTCAAAATACTTCCAGAACCAAGCACAGGAAATGTACTGCTAACAAGAATAGAAGAGCAAAAGTGGAATAGCACGAGCCCCCTCCATTATACAATTACAGCCAGGCACTACTTTGTTTCATACATTTAGCCTGGTTCTGTCCGGATGTGCAGTCCTTTTGATTTCAGGTGGTCTCAATGCTGTAGAAAATTACTAGCAGTCAGGACCAGACTGGCAGCAGCGGGCATCAGGCGTTTCCCTGGCAGGCTGGTAGGGTGGGGGCCGGTTCTCAGCAGTGGGGGCTGGTTTTAAGCTATGCTGCAATATCTGACCCCATTCACAAAAGCAGAAGTGCGTGCCCATCCCCCACCACCAGGGGCTGGTCCGACAGAATTGCCTGGGCCGCTTTGGGTTCCCAGTCCGCCCCTGTTAACAGAGAACTCCCACCCTTCCCTGTGGTGGTAGTCTTGGGGGTATGAGTGCAATATCTCTAAAATGGAAGATGGCTATTGCGTCAGTTGTGGCCTGCACCATGATTGTGGGACTGGGTGAGGGGTGTGACTCCTAGTAATGAGTGTGCTGAAACCTAGACCTCACTTCAGCATCCATCATCTCAACACAGGGAGTTTGTGGGGACACTTTACAAGCTACATTTGTTCCACTGACACAATCGAAGTATGTGAAATAATAGTATTAGCGAATTGAAGCCTCCTCCTGAAATGTTGATCACATGTGACAAATGTCTTGTGGGTTTCTGCTGTTTCCTATACAGCAGACGCCTTGCTCTTGTCGTAGCCTTGATGACAAGAACTGGTCTTTCATGAGGCCTAATCATGTTTTATCCTTTTTAAACATATTTTATTAGCGTGTTTTCCAAACATTGCAATAGTATTGTATCACAGTCATGTTACAAAAGCATGGGCATTTATTTAAGGAGAAAATCAGACTGTGGCTATCATGCAATTACAATTTCAAATGACATTAGTTTCCCTGTGGAATATCTAGTGTACATTAATAGTATTTCAGGGACAGCAGATAAGTCAAACTAGCACATAATTGTGGTAACAGTGAGGTCTGACATCACAATTCACTTTTACTTATTTCTGAAGCTCCAGATTCTTGGTAATTGTTCCACCCTCCATCCATTGGTCATGCCTTAACTCAGTTCAAGGGGGTTGGTGACTGATTCAGTAGACTGAACAAAGGTAGTATGTTACGCCTTGAATTTAACAAGGTGGGTATCCCAAAAACCGAAGCACTCTAAGAGACTTCAAGTTTGCCTGATCTTTGATTTTTTTTGTTAACGTAGTTTATTGGTTTTTTGTACAAAACATACAGACACCCTTACATAGGAATTGCCATCGCATCCGCAAATCATCAATCCAAAATCCCCCCAACAGTTATACTACAAATGGTATGCTGATATATTATTTCTTCATAAGAAGTGCACCGGATGAATCAAAACCCTTAGTGCCATACCTCTTTCCCTTGGTGCTGCTGAAACTATAACTTCCTTCCCCCCTCCCTAACTTTCCACCCCGACGCAGGGGACCATGTCCATTCTCTTTTAATGTGTGTACTCAGGAGTAGCTATGTGTTGAGCTGTGCGATGTACCTGTCATAGTTTGAGGCTGTTCTCCCATTAGTGATCTGCTCATCTCAACTATCGTGTGCCTCGTGTTCCCGTAGTGCCTGTACTAGTGTCTCCCACGCCGCTGCCGCTTCTAGTGCTTTATCATCGTTTCGCCGGCGCGCCAGCTGGAATCTCAGTGTGCTTTCACTAGTGGCCCACTTCAAAAACTCATCCTTCCATCTTTTATCTGTGGGACACATTTTTGCCTTCCAATGTTTCGTAATTTCACGTTTTGCCAATATAAGTCCCATATCTATAAATTTACTGGTAATCTTATTCTGGACGTGTGGGGGAACCAGTGCAGTATACTAGTAGCCATATCAAACTCTAGCCGCCTCTCTGTTATCATGTTCAAGGTATCACTCACCTCTTTCCAATAGTGTCCTATCAACGGGCAGGACCATAGCATATGGTGTAATTCTACTCCAGCTCTCGTGCATCTGGGGCATGCCGCCGCATCTACCTTAAAATACCTCCGGATTTTCCCAGGTGTCAAGTATGCTCTGTGGAGTATGTAGAAATGCACAAGTTGGAACCTTGCATTCCTCGTGCTCTTCCAGGCTCGTCGTATTATCTGTGCCCAGGCTGTCTCTGGAATATCTTTACCTAAGTCAGTTTCCCACTTCCCTTTCAATGCATCTAGGGGTGGCAGGCCTTCAATAAGCATTCTAAAATACAGGCACGTAACCGTTTGCCTGATCTTTGATGATTGATATTGCTGGATTTGCTGTCTAGTGTCATAAGTAAATATTTAAATTGCGTTCCCTGTCTGCGAGTGGGACATGTACTTTTTTGTATGTAAATAATCTGTGGCCATTTGAACTGTTATCAGGGACTGCCAGTGCCTTCAGCCTTTTCTCAAAGATTGTAGGCTTGGAGAACTTTACATTATACGCTCTGCTCCCTTGAACATCTTGCATACCCGAGCAGCAGTGGTGACCGACTTCCCTTTGGCCAGGGTGTCCTTACCCACTTTTAGGTATTCTGTTGCCATTCACTTCACCTCCTTCCAGAGGAATGCTTGCTAGCACAGATGGTGCCTGTCCAGATTCTTGACGTAGTCGGGCCAGTTTAATTCTCTCCACACTTCAGTGAGCTTGATGAACAAGGAGGGAAATAGTTCAAGTAGACATTGTGCTTTCCCTCCGATCCTTTCCAGAGGCTGATAATTGCCTTTATTGTCCGCTCCTTATTCACAACATTGATCTTTTTGTGCAGCCAAAGACAAACCTTCCCATATTCTAGATCGGCGAAAGGCGTATCTTCTGTCCTGAATAGGCGTAACCATTCTAACCATTGTTGATGTATCTGATAGATGTTTCTTGGTGAAGGTCTCCTAAATGATTGTGACCTGCAAGCCCACTGTCCAGTGCAGCTAGGCATTGTCGTTTTTCTATTTCTATTGGTTTTGTATTTTATCTTCCACTAGTTTTTCCGGTATAGGCGTCGCCTTTTGAGGCTTCTCCTCCCTCACAGGTGCTTGTGCAGTTTCTACCTGCACTGATCTCTTTCAGCCCGCAGCAGTCTGTTGATTTTTTTACTTTCGAGTCTTTAGTGTTCAGAGGCTCCAGATGCTCCACTCCCGGAGCTCTTGGTCATTTTCCTACTGCTCAGCTGAGTAGTAGGCCCCACATTTCTATGCCATATGCAGCGGATCGCTTGGGTTGATCACTTTTTCATGTAGTCTCTGCCTGAACCATACTTAGAAAAACTTGAACTGCTGACTCAGCTTTCGATGTTTCATCGCTTTGAACTGTTGTAACTCTCTGCACCTCTTTGCAATTGAAGTTCATCTTTGTACTTAGGCGAAGCATTTTGTTTCTCCTCTAGTGGCTGAGAGTGAGGGACAACAGCACTGAAGGTATCCATCTTCGTCTTGATCTCTTGCATCTCCCTCTAGACAGCTGTCAGCATGGGTACAGAGGCTGTGTCAAAGTAATAAGCCTTTTTCCTCTTTTTCTTTTGCTTCTTCTGTGAATTTAGGCAGGCTCACCTTCTTCTCTTCTAGCTATAGTGACGAGGGAAGCAGGACTTGGATATCTGCAGCCAAAAGGAACAGGTTTTGGAGGAGTTCAAGTCTGATTCCTCTATCAATATGCCTCTCTTGTGGTGGGCAACTGCAGGATGTCTTCAGTTCTGGGGACTTAATCACACAACCTCCTTCCGTTTTGTGACTTGTCTTGTGTATCTCATCAGTAGTTCACTTCCTGTTTCTGGGTGCTCAAAAAGTCCTTCTACTATGGAGAGTATTGCACTGGCAGAGGTGTCTGGCTTCGCAATACTTATTGCAGCAATTGCCTTCACACCTGCTTCTTCAAGACACTCAAGAACTTTTGTTCACCTTTTTGTCTCGTAGTTCACTTTTTGACCCTGAGCAGGTCTATCTCTTTTCCATCTGTCAGGTCTTTTAGAAAATGATGCCAAGTTTCTCAACATCTCTTGGAGTGAGGCGGGTTCACTTACTGTGGCAGCAGTCCTATCCTGGATCTTTGGTAGGTTGATTACTTCACTGTTGAAAGGGCACGGGGCCTCGCAACGTAATCTTTTAGTCGGATCATCAGAGATTTCCCCCCTTGGTCGTATGGACTTTTGTTAGTTGTAAGAAGCATTTGGACAGTAGTGAATCTCAATAATACATTTCAGACTTGTGAAGCCAGTGTGAGTCCACAATAAGGACCAAGAGTCACACAATGTAAAGGGTTTTATTTTAGCTTACCAATTAATCCAGTATAAATGCAAACCATAAGGCAATTTAATAAATTCAGAAATAATAAAAGGTAAGCTAAAATATTGCAAGAGATTGTGGCGAAACAGAATAAAGTTTTGAATTACAATCACCCAAGTAATGCAGACACAAATTAAAACAAGCAGGTGTTCTATAAAGAAACTTCCCTTCCCTCAACTAAGCCTAATTAAAGTATAGGATTGTATACCCTGGGCCTCTAATTGGGGAGCATAGTAGAATGTGTCAGCATGAACAGACCTCAGTAGAAGTCTTAGAAAATGAAAGAAAGTGATCAGCATAAAGCTTCACACTTGAAAAATTAGGTCAAGCAAAGAGGTCTGTACATCTGTAAGTCTAAAGGGAATCTGCTTTAACGGGTCTGACTCTGAGAACACCAATATAAGAGTAACAGGAGACTCAGCAACGTCCTTATCTCCGTTCACACCAACAGGAGCCAATCATAATCAGTGCTTAAGTGCGTCTGCAACATGGTATCAGGTTCTGAGCGCATCGGACTAAAGCTGCATTTCCGAACCTTGAACATCTTTGTCTTGGTACATAATGAATTCTCCACGTACACTGCCAAGGCTTTCTCTCCAAGCCTCAATATCAGAAGTCCATTACAGACAAGAAGCCTTTCTTGCTAACATATATCATTATAATAAACCTGCAAGGAAAAATGAGAAAATGATGCCAAAGCAAAATGCATTTCAGCTAAAGCCTGCACTCAGGCTAACTTTGGATAAGCATTTAATACGCACTTCAAATATGTGGTTATATTTGTGCACTCCTTCACTTGACTATAAATGCAAAATGAAGCAAAGGAATACATGGTTACATATTCAAATGTAAATTTCAGAATAAGTGCAAATATAACTTGAAGTGTAAGTGTAAACCGTGAATAAAAAATACATGCCTTTGTGTTTACTGAACATTAGTGCACATGTATAGAAACCTCTAATCTCCACAGTGAATACATTTAGTTAATGTGTTTAAATGTTTCACAGACGTTAATAAAGTTTAAGCACACAGTGAATATAATGTCACATGCCATTACATAATTGTGTTTCTGTGACGTGTAAGGGTGGAGTCTAGATGCCACTGCTCCACCAACAATCATGAACATGGAGTATATTGGGGAGTATATGTAGCAGAGGCTATGGCGTCCAGTTCCAGTTCGACAGCATACCAACTGGTTATCTGGGGTATGCATACTGCAAAGGATGCTTAAGGTCTCTAAGATCCTCCTCCTGATCTTCAGCTTTTGCTCCAGGTCAAATGTATTTATCCTCTCTGTGATGTCTTCCTGGGTGATGCATTACTTCTCGATGTTTCCCTCGCCTTTATCCTATGATGATCTGATTCCTGTCCATTTTGCTGTTCTGTCTTCAGTTGCCTGCATTTAACAGCGGGTTCTTTTAGTGTAAATAACAAGGACCCCCTGAATGACTGATATTAACAATTCCTAGGTCAGGGACATAACAACATGTGAAAAATAACAACCTAGGCAATCTACTGTTTGCTTGTCATGTCTAGTAACAGAGAGGAAAAAGAAACTAATAACAATTAAAATTCTGCTTTTTATTAATTCAATCAAAAAAATATACGTTGCTTAAAAAGATTTATAAACTCAAATTCAATGAGCCAATAACATCAATAATGAACAAAAGACATCATAAATTTATATAGACAATATTTTGTTTAAAAAGGAATTTTTATAAAAAACACAGTGGCACAATAATACTATCGACGCGCGTTTCGGCGACCAGCGCCTTCTTCAGGAGTAACCACGTACTGCTAAATCACGAAGTTTTAATAACGTGAAACACCTGGGTCTCAGCATGCAGTGATAAAAACAAAGTTGTCTTTTGATTTCATATATTGTAAATTCACAAACGATGGTTATGGCTTACGAAGTTCTTCACAATGCACGAAAAGTGAGGTCAAGAGTACAGGAAGCTAAGGTTTCATAGCTGCTCATGCAGCTTCGCAGATATCGTTGGACTTAGAAGTCAATAAATCTGTAAGGCGTCTGATACGATCTCATAGATGTAATTAAAAGGCACAACTCGAATCTGGGATGTGCCGATATTAATATTCGCCTCCTGGTCTACGGATGAAAAAGAGGATATACACTGTTCTTAATATGCCGGTGATAAATCCTCCTGATGTGGGGATATTCTTAAATACAGTGATGCTAAAATGCTATGCGATTAGTGCAGACCAGAGGCAGATGACAACGTGCTTCTCAGTTCGAAAATTCTCAAGAAAACAAACAAGCAAACAGTAGATTGCCTAGGTTGTTATTTTTCACATGGTGTTTAACAGCGGGTTCTAGCATTCAGGCCTGCTGTGCAATACCTTTTGGATAACGGGACCTCCGTGACTGTGACTGACCATATTTGGGTGTGGTTGGTCTAAGAAATGCTGTTATCACTCATGTTTGTTACTGGACCTTTGTAGATAAAATAACTGACACAAGGGAGCTTGACTAGGGTTTTCGATCCTAGGGTAGATAAAGGCAGACTGAGAGTAAGAAGACAGGGCACATCGCAGCGTCTGAGAGCTGGGGCAGTAGTTGGCCACCCCTTGATCCAGTGAAAGGGCCAAAACGCTGGGGAGGCAACCCACTTTCCTGCATTACGAGAGCAGAAGTCACTTTGTCTTGGGGGAGGGGGGTGAGGAGGTATGCATGTGTACTGCTCAGACCAGCACTCAGACTGAGACTTGCTGGGCGTGGAGCAGCTGAGGCACACATGCTGGCAGCAGAACTTTGTGCTTCCCCACTGGAGACAAGACTCCTACTTTTAAGGTAAATGACTGTTCCTTACACTTGTGGGAGCGCTAAGCCGATCTTTCAAGTACGGCACTGCATTTAAGATAAACAATGTCAGACTATTTATGCTACAATGAGTTACAGAGTGAGGAACACACGTGTATGTAAGTTTAATAGTGACAAAGTCTAAGAAACAGGGCAAAGCGTAAAGTTCTCTAGGGTTTCTTAGGAAAATATTGTATCATATGGGCGAATACAGGGGGATGAAATCTCACACTCTCAATGCATTGTGTGATTAGGTCTGTTTGCCAAATTGGGTGCAGGGGTCTAAAGCAGGAAGTTAGCAAACATGCTTCTACTATGCTTAATAGCAGAGTTAAGGGGCAGGGATGCCTAAAAAAAATGGGGAGGGTGACTGGGCACCTGGTGTTTCTTTTATGGATTCAAGGGAAGCGAGCACTGATGGAAGTGGAGGAGTGTGATATGGAACTTGGGGCCAGATGTACTAACATTAGGAATACCGATTATCTAATTGCGATTTTCTTCGATTCGCGATTAGGAAAGCGGTATTCCTAATGTATGAAACACTTTTGAGTTTCATTAGCGATTCCTAGTGGGTCGCAAATAAACCTTTCTCATGCATATTAATGAGGTAGGTCGCAATTTGCAACCCATTAGCAATATCAGCTATAACAGAGATAGTGTCCTGCTGAATTCAGCAGACCACCATGTCTGAGATGGCTTTTTAAGAAAGCAATCTTTTTTTAAAAATCCAGGAGGATGCATTTAAAAAGAAAAAAATGAACCTTTGCATTTTCATTGTTTGGGACCACGGCCTGCTGTTAAAGCATATTAGTTTTCCATTCTCGAAGGGGAGGCGGTCCTCTGGGGACCCCTTCATATTTGCAGATGGGTTACCACCTCCTTCAAGGAGTTAAAAAATATGAATGTTTTGCGACCGAAATTCGGTCAGAAAATGGTCATACATCCCATTGAGCTTCAGTATTTGGAAGGGACGCCATAAACACGTCCCTTCCAAATACCTAATCGCAAAAACAAATTGCAATTCGGGAACGTGTTACTGAATTGCAGTATTTGTTTTATACATATGTAAAGGCATTTTTGTGTTTGGAAACAGCTTGATCGGCCATTTCCAACTTCAAAAATGCTTTGGATATGTGGCCCTAAATATATTTTTAATATATATTTAGTGGGTTTTGAGGCAGGCATGGAAACAGGGACATAGTTTGATTGGACTTTCATAACTTCTATCCATGGCAAAGCCTGTGCTTGGGGCCAGCTTTTGTGATCAGTCAGGGTTGCGGAGGACCTGCAGAAAATGCAAATGTAGTCGACTCCAGCTTTTCTATCATTGTATATGATGCCTTTTTTACTCTGAATAAAAAACAACCTTGTTTTGTATACCTGCCCAGCTTAAATTGTATGTGTTTGCTTAATGAAGTCAATCACAGCAGCTATAGTGATCCAAAAGGACTTTAATACTATCCACCTGCGCTCAACTCCTCCACCCAGCAGCAACTGCCTCACAGATGCAAGTACAAAGATTCTAAATGACATGTTAGCATTCTGATGGCAAAGGCAATCTAATAAGACAATGAAATAAAAGACCGAACACAACAGTTATCAATTGAAAAATCAATTGCACTGAAATATCTCCATAATCATTTCTTTATCATTATCACCATATCATAGTAATGTAATTTTGTTTGTCCTTGCCATAGTTACTGTATTTCAGTTATACTAATTATGTTTCAGCTAAAATACACCAAACACCCATATTCTGTGAATGTGGCAGAAAAAAGCCAATTTGTTGCTCTTTTCCCATGTAAAAATCAATTATGTGATACTGACTCTGGACATTTTCTTTGAGTATGACTTTGTATTAAAGTGAGTGTTCTGGATTCCTTCTTACCAGTATGAGAGAGAACGGATTCTGGCACATGAAGGTGACATAGACTATGTATAGACAATAGCCTAAAGTCATTAAAGGTCTCTCAGCATAATGCACATTGCGTCTTTCTGGTGGGTGATAACATTGTCACTATTACATCTTTGTGTGGCTCCAAGAGATTATGGGGTTGTATGTCGCGATATCAACAACAAAGGTATTGTGCTACAAAATGAGCAGTCGGAATATCGATTCCCATAATATTGCGTTGCTAGATTTAAATAGGGAAGTATAGATTTACAATTCTTAACTCTGCATCTATGATACATTTATATCATCAAAGTACATAGATGTGTAGTACATCTGTCCTTGCCTATATATACTTACCATCTCACTATTTTTTTGTCGCCATTCTGGATATGGTACTCTTATAGGACATTAATTAGGACTCAGTGTTGTTGGTAGTATTCCGAGAAAGAGTGATACAGCTCATCTTCAATGGGCGCCAGGTTCTTCGCGCCTGTCGGAGCTTCCCCTTTGCTTGACAGTGAATTACCATATTTTGATGAAACTTTTTTTACTGTTTGGCAGTCTGCCAGCTCAGATCGAAATTGCATTCAGCTTTCTCTCTGAGTAAGGGTTATGATGAGTCAGACTTAGACTCAGAGTAATGAAGATTGTCAATCCAGCTACCTCCAAGAGCTCAGCAGTTTGGAGGAATCCCGTCAGCGACATGTAATGCTTTTCTTTTCTCTGATTTGTTTTAGTCTGTGGTTGATGACTGGATTGACGCTTACAAAGAAGACAGAGATGTAGCACTTTTGGACCTCATCAACTTTTTCATCCAGTGCTCGGGGTGCCAAGGTATTTTTCTTATTATTTGTTTAGGTTTGACATGAAATGCTGCTTGTACCGTTCATGGAAACAATATTGTATCCTATGCTCATTTTATGGGGATTTAGTTCAACCTCCTGGAGCCATTGGCCTCTTTTGCCCTGCAACCTTCAGCCATCAGTTGGAGACATCATCAACCACATCTTGGATCTTCCCTCAGGACTGTTCCCATGAGGCACAGGGTCAGACTGATTTGCATATGGCCATGTCTGAACAGGGGTGGTGTGGAGTGCAAAAAACGATGGATTTAGGCCCAGATCTCTGTACTGGGGTGAATGTATGACATTGTTCAGCATTCTGTCCATCAACTGTGGTTTTTGCATTTGTCACCCCGAGTGGGATGGGTATGCTCAGACGTGAGTCCCATGCACTCCACACCACTGGATTCAAGCAATCCGGGCTGAAGACGGCTGGAATGCCAGAAACCGGTCCTCCAGGGAAGGCATGGCTTGGCAGTTCGGGCTGGACTGTTCCCATGAGGCACAGGGTCAGACTGATTTGCATATGGCCATGTCTGAACTGGGGTGGTGTGGAGTGCAAAAAACGATGGACTTAGGCCCAGATCTCTGTACTGGGGTGAATGTATGACATTGTTCTGCATTCTGTCCGTCAACTGTGGTTTTTGCGCTTGTACCGTTCAAGGCAACGATATTGTATCCTATGCTCATTTTATGGGGATTTAGTTCAACCTCCTGGAGCCATTGGCCTCTTTTGACCTGCAACCTTCAGCCATTAGTTGGAGACATCATCAACCACATCTTGGATCTTCCCTCAGGATTATTTTAATCTCATTGTTTTTTTTGTCGGCTGTTCAGTTATATCCTTCCACCTCAATTGGAATGCATGAGAAATTATTCTACATGTGGTTTCAATAAACGAACGGCCTGATAGTAAAAAGGAAGCAAGCACTGACAAAAGCATCTGAAAATTGATGCTTTATTCTCTGTAGCATCCATTTTTCAGATGCTTTTGTCTATGCTTTATTACAATAAGTTTGACACATGCCATGCAATTGCCAAACCTATTGGCTTTTCCAATGCTTGTTTATGTCCTTTGGAGACAGCACCGATTTTGCTGGCAGTAGGTATAGTTTTTATTTATCCCGGTGTGCTTCAGACCCTGTACCACGTTATAAAAAGTTTGCTTCACTTTTTTGCTTCTTCTGTATCAGGGAATAGAGGCAAATACGGTGAAAAATTATTGTTTCACTACTTTGCTCTCTTTACAAAAACAGTTCTTCACTTCAAATGTGAAAGACGAGGCTATGAATGAAACAAATTCCATCTGTTGCATTTTTTAGAACGTAGCAAATACAGTGCAATGTTAAGTGCTGCTGCTTCTTCAAACGGTTAATTATGAGCCAGAATGTCTTCGTTAAAATCTCACATTGCATTTCATTCGCCTTTTAATGTGTGTAAAATTATTTCTGCCAGGTGAAGCCAAAGCGGTTTGCCATGAAATATAATAGCTCAACTCTATTATTTGGGTAATTATAAGTGGGAGTATCTTTATTCATCCTCTATGAAACTGCTAACTGCGTCTCACGCAGTGCAACACGTTTCAGCATCGAGGCAGCATATATGCTGTCTGCTAAAGACGTTGGCCCAGATGCATCAAGGTAAAATCCGCTCGCAAAGGGGCAGATTCTCAGAATCTGCCCCTTTGCGACCTGTATTTTTGCATTTGGGGTGCATCATCCCAAATGCATAAATCGCAAATTAAGAATTCGCTAAATTGCGATTAGTTGCATTTAAGGAATCTCAAATTGAGGTTCCTTAAATGCAATGCATCAAAGTAAAAAAATTAGCGATTTCACTAATAGGAGTGGCAAATTACCATGCAGTTCAACTTCATGGTAATTTGCAAAAACTTTGAAAAATGCATTTTTGTGCATTTTTCAAAGTTTCATGTTGCGCACACACATGCCCTAAGGGCATGTGTGTGCGCGACACATGTGCACAGATCAATTTCAGGGGTGCAACAGGGTGTCCTTTGGACACCCCTGCACCCTTGAAATTGCATTCTCAATTTGCAATTCGCTAATTGCAATTCGCAAATTGAGAATGTCTTCCCATTCATTCCTATGGGCCTCTAGGCCCATAGGAATGAATGGGGAGGTATTCCTTAATTGCGACTCGCAATTTGCGAGTCGCAATTAAGGAATTTTAAGAATTCGCTATTTTTTGAGCGAGTTCTTCTTGCATAGCATTTTGATATTCCTTATTAGCGATTCCTTATTTTTCGCTAATAAGGAATGGCAAAATGGATTCTTGATGCAACTGGGGGCTAGATCTTGTAAGACTTTTTGTCCTTAACTGTGCTCCTACAATGAGAATAACATGGTGGGTAATGGAGTGCTTTATAAAACTTCAAATCCACTCATTCTGAGGGTAGATAGTACAGCAGATATCCGACAGCTCACTATGAACTGCCCTGTTGCAAACTACGCTATACCTGTCATTTGTATTAGGGAAGCTTGCTCTGTTGCAGCATGCACAAAACCTTCTTTGTGTGTGAGGATAATTTCCTTTACTGCTCCCAAAGTTTTATCTGCTCTCATACCGGGATGAAAAAAGAAGGAAGTTGTGTATCTGAGATGCACTATGGTGATGGTGAACTTAACAAAATAACAGCTTTTTATGCATTTCTAAAAGTAAAAACTTATTTTTATAAAAGCACTGCCGGAACTGAAACCTTATATAAGATGTTCATTTAGTTTGTCTTAACATGTGGGATTTGTTAATGCCGAAAGTAGGGTTTTGGACAACATGTATTTTGTATTTGGTATTTGTTAGGCGCATGTATCACCCGTAGGTCTTACAGCGCCAGCGGGTGTAGGAGGGTTACAGTAGATGACTCACTAGTGCCGGAAGAGCCACGTTTTCAGGAGTTTGCGAAAGCTTTTGTGATTGCGTTCATCACGTAGCTGGATATGAAAAGAGTTCCACGTTTCTTGACTGAGTTTGGAGAATGCTCTGTCCCCCGTTCTGATAGTTCGCACTTTGGGTACATCTAGAAGTAGTTTGCTGGATGAGCGGAGAGATCTCTTATTTGCAAGGTACATGGGTCCATTGCCATTGAGAGTTATATGAATTATGCAGCATGTTTTAAAAATGATACTTTTTTTCACGGGCAGCCAGTGTAGGGCCCTCAGAGAGGGAGCTGAGTGAGAGCGAGGAGGAAGATTGCGAACCACTCTGGCTGCCGTGCTCTGCAACACCTGAAGTTTAGACAGGTGTTCCACGTTGCTGCCTGCGAGTAATGCATTGCCGAAATCTAGACGGCTATATATGAGGCCTTGGACAAGGGGCATCCGAGAGGAAAGCGGATTCCACATAATGATTTTTTTTAAGGTTCTCAGGATGCCAAAGCTGGTGCGCACAGTGGTATTAATGTGCTCAGCCATGGAGAGCTTGTCATTGATGATAAAGCCTAAATTGTGTGCTCAATTTTTAGGTGGGTGGGGGGCATGGGCCTAAGACCGGTGACCACCAGTCGTTGGTTCAGATTTTGTGCGCGTTACCGAAGAGCAGGATCTCCGTTTTACTGTCATTCAGTGACAGGTGCTTATTGGCCATCCAATCATTGACTGATGCCATGCAGTTGGAAAATCTGATTTCGGTGTCTCCATGGTCTGTCCCGATCGTGATCAGGAGTTGCGTGTCATCAGCATATGACACTGTGTCAAACTCATAGTTGCGGGTGATTTTTGCTAATGGGGACACATAAAGATTGAAGACAGTCGGTCTCAATATCGAACCCTGGGGGGCACCTTTATCAATGCTATGTTTTTTGGACACGAAGGGGCCAATTTGGACATTGGAGGACCTATCCGACAGGTAGCTCCTGATCCATCCTAAGGCCGGGCCTCTGACAACCATCTCCGACAGATGGAGCAGCAGGGTGCTGTGGGAGATGGTGTCGAAGGCCGCGGAGAGATCGAGCAGGATCGAACATGCACCTTACATTGACCGTTGAATACCAGTGCAGGCTGTGGAAGTTGTGGATGCAGCTGAAAAGCCTCCCACTGCACCCACAGAAAGAAACTTGCTTCCGTAAACACCAGAACTAGCTAACTTGATAAGTGACAGCCTTGCCCATTACAGATGTTTGGTTACCCTTTTTTCTGCATTAGATGGACAACGCTCCAAAGGGTTTATTAGGCGGCTGCTCACAATATACTCAGCATCAATTACCATACTGGAACATTGTGCATGGCAAATTCAAAACACTGCGGCAGGGATTTACAGAAATCTTCTCATTTGTATTGTTCTCTGTTCCACCTGTCCAAACCCTTGCCCCTCCACCCATTTCTGGATTAGACTGGGAAAACACAAAAGATAGTTCACTACTACCCTGTCTTACACACATATTTATACCGGTGAGGGGAGGAGGGGGGAGGGGCTCCTCCGTTGGAGCAGAGGAGTGTCAGCACCACTTAAATTACCCTCAGAAATGAAAAATAAACTGATAATTCATTACCATTTTATTTTTCATCCTCCTGTCCTGAACCAAACTTTAGAGGACGGGGTGAGCTGCTGCTGAATGACAGCAGCAGGGAGGAGGGTGGGCTGTTTGTGCACTTTTCAAAGTGCGCATGGCCCTTTGGCCGGACTTCTTATGATGGCCAGCCAGACATGTGCAATTTGAATCCTCTACCCCAGCTGTTGCCAGACAACTAGGTTGGAGTAAATGCAGGCCACCAGTGCACTGGAGGAGCGCTGAGTGAGGCTGTTCTCTCCAATCAAGACGTTACTCTCACAGCATGAGAGCTTCGCCAGGATTGGAGCCCCCTCTACATCCAGTTCCTGAGAAGAGATCTGGAACGGAGGACGTCGGTTCAGGTGCATTTTTTAATGTTAATATTTGGAGACACGCCCACCCACCCTCTCCATAGATGCCAGCCACCACTGATTTATACTGCTGAGCAACTTCTACAACGTGGTGGTTGATGTACCAAATTCACCACAACTTCAGTGACTCAATATTTGCTCAGATGATACTGGGAATCAGAAGTACAGCACAACGGACCAGATGTACGAAGGTATTTTGTGTTCTCAAACCCTGTAATTTGCAAAATCTCTAGATTTGCAACCCAGGCATGCCTTTTAAATGTACAAAACCGATTTTACAAGTCTGAAAATGTTTTCTGACTCATAAAACGGATTTTGCGACCCACACCAAATCACAATTTGTTTGCTTGAAAGGGGTGTTCCTTGCAAACTGCGATTTGGTATGCCATGCATCAATGACCATATTTCTGGTTGCAAACCAGTGATCATTTTCTGAAACCTCAAATGGGGTGGTAACTGATTCTCAGATGGAAATCATGTTCGCTGCCTGCTTCCTCTGATGTTTTTCTAAACAGAAAGCTTTTTTTTCCTCTTCTTTCTTCTTCATGTATGGTTCAACCTGGTTCCATTTAAGAACTCCCTTCTTTTTCAAGAGTTTGGAGAGAAAATTATCTGTGTAGAAGATCTAGACAAGTTGAAACAACTTGTCTCTTTAACTTGGTGGTTCTTGTACATTTTCAATTTACATCTGGACAATACTTCTGATTTGTCTGTTTCTCAACTTAAAATTTTTGTTTCATCATTTAATTACAACTAGTTTCCACCCCTGTACGGTATGCATGTAGGGGAGATATAGTTATGGCCATGTTGGGCGCACAGCACAGAACCTCCAGCACATCACATTCTATTATGTCATTGGGAACAAAGAAGGCAATATAGTGCACCTGGGAAATACACAATTCTCCATACCCGTCTTGCTGCTGCCGGCCCATATGGTGCGATCCTTAGTTAGTTTGCTTCTTTTCTGAAAAATCAGACACAGGCAGTGACCATGTTCCAGTTCAGCTGATCTTTTAAGGGCATTGTTAGAAAGTGGGATCTGGTTGGCAGAGGTATGCACCCTGTCCAATCGGGTGCCACAATCCTAGTCAGGGTAGGTGTCATACATAGTAAACGTTTACCTGTGCTCACCCTCTGGTAGAGTGGCACAGAGCAGTCAGGCTAAACTAAAGAGGCAATGTGCAAAGTAATTGTGTGCACACACATAGTAACATGGTGAAAACACCACAAAAGTACTCCACACCAGTTTAGAAATTAGCCAAAAATTATGTGAGCAAAACAAGACCAAAACAATGAAAATCCAATATATACAAGTCAAGATAAGCATTTTGCAAAATTAACCACAAATGCAGTACTTAGAAATCAGTACCTCCAATCTGGTCTCACTTAGACGACAAATCCAAAAAGTTCACTCCTACCGCGATGGAGCGTGGGCTAGATTCAGGAGTCATGCACACTCGCTTAAGTGCGTTGGATGCTTTGAAGATTGTAGATTATGCATTGCCCAAAGGAGAGAAGGCGTCACTGTCGAAGTCAATGCTTTGTTTCCGAAGTCGGGCAACGTCGGGGATAAGTTGATGCCAAGAAGCGATGTGCATTGGGCTGATGTGTTGTCGTCCCGTCACTGACTGTAGGCAATGTGTGCAGCACAGGGCGATGTGGAAACACTGCGTTGTCAAAGTCGGCGCTGTGTTGAAGATCGTGGGCGATGTGTCTCGCATTCGGCAAGGGGTGTCCGTGACTTCGTGCAGGCAGTGGTAACGCTTCGACGTCATAGGGAAATACTCCAATTCCGATCGGCACAATATCCTCAATGCATTGGTTTCTTGGGTTGCAGCTTGAGAACACTCAATCCCAAAGGCCCAGGACTGGTTTTGGCACCACTTGGCAGAGTAGGACTCAAAGCAGAGGAGCCAAGTTGCTGGTAGGAAGATGCAGGGCAGACCTTTTATATCTCAGAGTCTTCAGAAAACAGAAGGCAAGCTAACAAAACCATGCAGTAACTTTAAAGTTGCAGGATGTAGAGAGTTAAGTCCAGTCCTCTCACTCACAGGCAAGAAGCAGCAGGTAGCAGGCCAATACAGCAAAGCAAGCAGCAAAGTGGCAGACCCTTCTGGCAGCAGGCAGCGCAACAGCTCTTCTTGCTGGCAGAATGACCTCCATTCCAGAAGTGTTCTAAAAACATGGTGTCAGAGATCTAGTACTTATACCCACTTTAGCATTTGAAGTAGTGAGACTTCAAAGAAAGGTCTTTGTAGTGCACAAGACCCTACCCTGGCTCCAGACTCACTACAGAGGGGTATACAGGCCCTTGTGTGGGGACAGACACCGTCCTATTTAGGTGCAAGTGTCAACTCCTCCCTCTCACTCTAGCTCATGAAAACCCATCAGCCCGGTGATGGGCTGTCAGGATGTGAGTGGCACACCTCAGCTTCCTTTGTGTGTGACTGTCTAGAGTGAATGCACAAAGCCCAGCTGTCACTCAATCCAGACGTGTATTCCAGAGACAAACAGAAGGCACTGAAGGGTGTAATTAATAACATGCCATCTTTCTAAAAGTGAGTAATATACAGCTGGAATGCACTCAAGGATTCTAATTTAAACAAATAACCCACTTGTACAAACTTGAATGAAAATAATGTGTGCACCAAGTGAGGGGCTCTGCGGGCCACCTGATTTAAAATGAAGGAAAATAAACCCAGATGTGTATCCAGGAATATCTAGTGCACTACAAACAAGTCACTATATAGTGTACACAAGGTTGTCAAAAACAGAACCAGCCAAACCTGTAGAGGGCACCGATTCAGCAAAATCAGGGACATCACGTCGAACGAAGAAACATAAGTGGTTAATATTTCTTCCAAGAAATTAACTGACAATCAAATCGCAGTGTTGAATAAGGGCTGTTCATTTGTACCTACACATCAAGCTAAAAGTCTAGACTCTCAGATTGCCCTATACAAATTCACTAGGAAATTACGTTTAAGATACTTTTTTTCAACTATTGTTACTCAACCTGAGGCCTCACAGGATAATGAATATCTTGAATTTAAGCCACGCAGCACTTTTGTCTCTCCCATTTCTCATAAGATCATTGATTCTTTTGGGACCTTGGTGAAACAAGACTTGGCTAAAATACCATCTGAAGCTTCAGTCATTCCTAACTTGTCCAAAAGAGAAAGACTAGCATTGAAATCTTTGCAGTCCAATCACTCTTTACATTTTACAAAAGCAGACAAGGGTGGAGCTTTAGTTGTCAAGGATCGTAAGCTTTATGACAATAAAATTGAACAGATGTTGCAGGACACTTCCACTTACCTACCACTATCTGAGGTTCCAACTGATTCTTTGCCAGCTCTTTTGGATTCTATTCTTTCACATGCTGTTGAAATGAAATGGATCAATTCTAAAACCAGAGAGTTTCTAATCACTTGCTTTCCTCGAAGACCCGGCTGTATATGCTTCCCAAGATACACAAAATTTTGTTGTACCCCCCCGTTGAGACCTATAGTATATGATGGAGGATCCATACATGACCCATTGGGCCGTTATCTTGATGTTTTCCTTCAACTCATGGTTCAAACCAGCCCGTCGTATTTACAAGACACCACACATTTGTTGAATATTCTTCAAGACTCTAACATGCCTGAGACTGGAGAAACTTGGTTGTGTACAATAGACGTGGTGTCATTGTATACGTCCATTCCACATCTTGAAGGCATTGAAGCCATTGAATGGGCACTATTGAGACAGGATAACTTAGAGGCAAATAAAGTCTTTCTTCTTGAACTTCTCAACGTTTGTCTTTTCCATAGCTACTTTCAGTGGAAAGATCAGTTCTTTCTTCAAGCTAATGGTACGTCCATGGGCTTGGAGTTCTGGACTTTTTGGTTCCGTCCAGAGGTGTCAGGGATAACACCCGAAGACCCCGGAGTTCTACCTGTCTCGGTGCACAAATAAACAGAAACACGGGCTTCTCGATGGTGGCGTCAAAGACCAAAGGTTTATTACTGCAGGGACACAGAAGTCACAGAAACTACACACGGGCAGTATCTAGGAGCCTGTTCGATTTGTACAAGAAGGGTTGCTCCTTATATACTAAATATTGGCCTTCAGGCGAATTCTTCACATGTTGGTACATTCCCAAAACCTTTGTGTCCTAAACAATAAATATTTGGCTTGCACAAGAATCGTCGATAATATCTGATGTCAAACATTACGAAGAGGGGTTCCCACTATTCCATCACAATCCCATGTCAACATTTCATTCAAGAGCCGGACCGCCTCATCGTAAATTTCGTTACCTCCCCCTAATAAAGGCCCAGAAGGAAAGGAGCAGAGCCAGGTGCAGATGATAGAAAAGCAGGATAAGAGATGTTTGTGGGTCGTAAATGGGCAAGGCTACCAGCTTCGGCCGCCTAATCATGATCAGGCCAACGAACACGAGAACCAGTATAGCAGGACTGGCCTCAGGCAGAGGAGGCAGCCTTTGTCGAGTCATGCAGCCACAGCGTGTTCTGTTCTAAGGTGCACGTGTCACTAGAGAGGTGAATCTCCGGCTAAGCCTACGTGTCCTTAATCGAAATGGAGAAATCAGAGGTCATTGCGTGTCCATTGTCTATGTGAGGGCAAGAAACACAAAATGGCTGCCATGATCTAAGATGGATGCCATGGGTAGATCGGAAATGTGTTTGTAACAGGAGTACTCTTGCTCGTAGCACAGCGAAAACACCAGGATATGCTAAATGGATCATTTGCGGTTCACTGATACCAAAATTATGTATTTCCGACAATATTGAAAACACGGGTTCAAATCGTCACGGAACCTCAGACCCTCCTTTTGCCATTACATAGGCAATTACTCAGTCTATGTCAGAATCTAGTTCTATGCTCATCAGGTCAGTGACATGCTGTTATATCATCATCCTTTCTCGCGCCTTTTCTCCAAACGCAGGTGGTTTTCTAAAACAGGTTGCAGCACAAAGACTACACAGAGCTGGACCACACTGGATAATCAGGCAACACGAGAACAGGAATACTAAGATGACACCAATGACCATCAGAACCTTCCATCCCCACGCTGATATCAGAGTCCAAAACCACTCCATGAAGGACCAGTTTCCCTTGTCTACGTGTATAGAGTCGGAAATCTTGTGTAGCTTAGAGATCGCCTCATAGACAGTTGGAGCATTATTGGGAATAAAAACACAGCAGCTCGATTGGATCATTCTGCATACCCCACCTCGATCTGCAAGTATCACGTCTAGAACCATACGGTTCTGCAACGTCATGAGTCTATCCGCCTGAAGCTCAGCTGTCAAGTTGCTAAGGGCACCAGCAGTTTCGGTAATAGTAGATTCATCTACCCGTGTTAGCTGACGTATGTTTCTACTATTGGCCATAGGCCCCCAGAACGGAAGGAAACCTTTGAAGAAGTCTCCAGCTTCCTGACCAGCGGTATCTTCCTTGCTGAAAACACCTCTTGCTACTCTGGTCTTGTGATAATCGGATGAAGCAGTGTATGTTGGAGGCAACAATCGAGCAATATAACATGAACCTGAAAAGTCAGCAGGCAACCATGTATACGCTCTGTCTTGACAGATGAAGTAGGTACCCCTAGCAGTAAGAAAAGCAGGGGAAGAGTTAGACGGAAACACGTAAGTCTCGACGCACTCACTCCTCCCTAGCTGAGCTCTCGGATTTCTCCCATTTCCTTGCAAACAGACCTGACCTCGGTGAGGCACGACCCAGATTGGAGTTGAGCTTTTACGCTTGCTTTCTCCCAAACTAAGGCGATACTCTGAAGAATTCCAACTCAAATATACTCGTAATTCATCTCTAGGGTAAGATGGAGTATTATTGACATCCTTGATCATGTCAATAATTCCCTGGACTAAAGCTTTGTTGGCCGAGTTATATTTAGTGGAACGTGGTGGACGCGGAGGATAGGTTTCAAGGGCATAAGCAAAAATGGTCTGAAGGGCCTGAAATGATCCATTATAGCTAAAAGGCAACACCAGATAGGGAATGCCTTTATCCATAGTGTGGGGTATCAAGCCACACACCCAGCAGTCTGTAGTGTTAACTACCAGTTGGTGTTGGTGCAAGAGCTGTACGAAGGTGTTATTGATGAATTCTGAGCGTCGAGCTTGCTCATGTTCAGGAAACGAGTGAAAAGAGTGCATAGAAGAAACAGTAGAAGTAGCAGGATCAAGGGGAGGTACTGTGGTTACTGGCATAAAAATCAAATTCACACCAAAGACGATTCCACCCACCAACGTTATCAAAACAATTAAAAATGTAATAGCACATTGCATCAGAAAACATTTGCTGTGGAGAATTCTGTAAAGTCTGTTTCTGCGAACATAGATCACATTTTCTCGTTGCAGCGCAGGAAGCTCCATCTTCTACAATCCGCTCGCGACCACTGATGATGTGTACGTAGATGAAAATGCCTCTATCAGCCCTGGGAGTTCCCAGAACTAACAGAAAGATCGACCTTGTGTCTGACCCCCGCAGATTCAACTAGGCACACAGCCACGACCCTACGGCTACCCAGACGGCAAGGCAATTTAAAAATAATAAAACAATAGCAAACTTCCTGGCTGAGGGCAAAAGTTCAAAATTCAAATATCACAATAGGCAGTTTCCTGCTTTATTTGTCCATATTATGAGACCGTAAATTGTATCTTAGTTTTGCAGGAACTGTTTGATCTGGAAACAGTGTATTATCAGCAGAGGTTGCAATGTTCAAGTTCGCAGATGGCAAAGTTTCTTCTGATGCAGAGGACAAATGTTCGGGATTCAAAGGAGTAGTTTCAGGAGGAGAGTCAGAGTTCGATGTGTCAGTTATCAATTCGGCATCGCTGAAAGGGATAAACCTGGGTGTCCGTTCAAACTCAGAGGCACCAATTCCCTTCTTAACCCAGTTGTCACAAGGAAGTGGCAGGGGCACACGTTTGACGTGCGTCGTATGTATCCAGTGTTTGCGTCCGGCCACACGAACAGCAGTTCTCGTCGCTAGCAGCACCTGATAGGGGCCGACAAATCTGGGCTGAAGGTTCTTCGTCCTGGCGAAGTTTCGCACCACAACGTGGTCGCCTGGTTTCAGCTGATGACCTGGACTCTCCGGTGGCTTTGGCAATGCATCGAAAACCTGTTGGTGAATAAGACTCAATTTAGCAGTCAAGTCGTAAAGGTAGTCAATCAACATTGGATATTCCAGAGAACAAAATTCTTTTGGCATAGGCACTCCCCAAACATTAGCGGGGCGACCGAAAACTATCTCGTAGGGACTAAGCCCTATTCTAGAATGTACAGTCGCTCTCGTTGATAATAAAGCCAAGGGTAGTGCATCTGGCCAGGATAAACCCGTGGATGCCTGTATTTTAGCGAGTTTTAGTTTGAGGGTGCCATTGTAACCCTCAACTAAACCAGCAGACTGGGGGTGGTTTGCACTGTGAAATTTTTGCTAAATTCCTAAACCGGCACACACACTCTGCATAACTTTCCCTACAAACTCACTTCCGTTATCTGACCATACAATCCGTGGCATTCCGTACCTAGGGAAATATTCTTTGAGAAGAATTTTAGCAGTTGATAAGGCAGTATTGTCCTTCAGTGGATATGCTTCGATCCATCTGGAAAAAGCACAAACTACTACCAGGACGTATTTTAGGTTATTGCAACGATCCATGTGAATGAAATCTAGCTGAATCACTTCAAAGGGGCAGGAAGGAGGAGCGAAGTGACCAGCAGGTGTTGGGACTCCCTTGCCAGGATTATGCATCAGGCATACCATACAATTTTTCACCACTCTCTCTGCACACTTACTAATCCCATCATTCTTCCAGACTGGAGCTAACATCTTACAAATCCCTTTAGAACTAATGTGTGCTGTTCCATGTGCCATTGTCACCACTGCAAGCACGTACGCATCAGGCAACATCCAACGCTGCTGTTCCGACAAATCAATCCAACATCCACTCGAGACCAATTTACCCGTACTCTCTTTCCATGCAAGCTTTTCCTCCTCAGTCGCTTCTTTCTGAATTTCTTTCACACTTTCCACTGTGTCCTCACACATTCCAGACTCGGAAATCCATCTTGCAGACGTTGCAACATACATTCTACTCATCATATTTCTAGCTGTCTGTTTAGCGGTCTCATCGGCAAAAGCATTCCCCCGACCTACATCATCCGTGATTGCTTTATGAGCACTGCATTTCACAATCGCAACTTCAGTCGGCAAGGTTAGAGATTCCAACAAGTCGTTAACTAGCTGACCATGTTGAATCTTAGTCCCATGGGACGTAATGAAACCTCTTTCTTTCCACAAACGGCCAAAACTATGGGCCACGCCGAACGCGTACTGACTATCTGTGAACACATTCACTCTCTTTCCCTTAGCTAAAACACACGCTCTTGTTAGAGCGATTAACTCTGCAGCTTGGGCAGAATTCTGACTCACTCTTGCAGTCTCCACAATCGTTCTCAAAGTCGTTACTGCGTAAGCAGCAGTCACATCACCATTCTCCAATTTAAAACATGACCCATCAACATACAACGTGCCATCTGGATCTGACAACGGAGTGTCTTTTAAATCAATTCGTCCTTTTGTCTCTTCCTCGGTTCTGAAACAACAATCATGGGGCTCGGAATCACTCGACTCTTGATTAGTCGGCAACAATGTTGCTGGATTCAATACATTGCATCTTTTGATTTGAATATGACTAGCTAGCAATGTCAGCTCATAACCTGATAATCTAGCACTGGTAAGGTGTTGCGTCTTAGTTCGATTCATGAGTGTATCCACAGCATGAGGAACCATGACCACTAGCATGTTGTTCATCACCAAACCAGCAGATTGTCGAATGGAAGCCGCAGCTGCCGCTGTAGCTCTCAAACAACTAGGTAATGCTCTAGCTACCGGGTCTAATGTTGATGAAAAATACGCGCAAGGGCGTTGTTTATCACCAAATCTCTGTGTCAGAACACTCAACCCACAACCTTCTCTCTCGTGAACATAGAGCGTGAATGGCTTACTGTAATCGGGTGTACCCAATACAGGAGCTGAACATAGTGCTTTTCGTAACTCAGAAAAACTCTCCTGACATTCAGCAGACCATGGCACCGGACTTGGAACACCTTTCCCAGTCAAAGCTACCAATGGTTTTGCTAAAAGAGAAAAATTTGGGATCCACTGCCTACAGTATGAGGTAATACCTAAAAAGGCACGTACTTCTCTCTGTGTGCGGGGAACACTTATCTGCGTAATTGCTTTTATTCTCTCTGGGGTCAACTTCCTTGCCTCCTTTGACAAGAGATGACCTAGGTAGGTCACTTCTTGGCAACAGTATTGCATTTTCGAAGGTGACACCTTATGATTCAAATTAGACAAATGATGCAATAACGAAATTGTAGCTGCTTTGCAAGTTTCCTTGTCATCGGCAGCCACCAGAAGGTCATCTACATACTGCACTAAGGCAGAACCAGGAGGAAGTACAAAGGAATCTAACTGACTTTTTAATGCCTGACTGTAAATGGACGGACTCTCACAATAGCCTTGTGGAGCACGTTTAAACCTAAAACTTCGACCTCCTAAAGAGAAGCCGAATATATCTCTGCTTTCTTCGGCTATCGGAATGCTGAAAAAGGCATTCTTCAAGTCGATAACTGAAAACCATGTGGCTGTAGCAGGAATCAACGTCAACAATGCAGTAATGTCTGGAACCACAGGAAACTGCGGAACCACAATTTTATTAACCTCTCGGAGATCGATAACAAACCTATACACTGGAGGCTTTGAAGGATCAGTACGTTTCAAAATCGGTAATACAGGACTGTTACAGACATTTCCTTTAGTTTCTTCAACCACACCTTTCTTAATCAAATCTTGCACAATCAGTAAAAGTGCACGTTCACCTTCACTAGAAATCTTGTTGTTACATCCTGCTTTCATTTATTCTTTGTCCTTCCTTTGTGTTTCTCATTTCTATCTCTGCATGACTCTATGATGTCATCTGTGTTCCAATTGTATTTGCTTGAAAGCTGGAACAGTTACATCTGGAGGCTGAGCTGAAGTCCATCTGCTCCTGGTGGGGTCTTTTCTATCATTATACAATCTTATTCTATTTATCTACCTGACCTGATTTTATTCTACAATAAACCTAAATTGTTACATATACTGGATTTATGGACATCAATTTATTACAATTTTGGCGACGAGGTACAGAACCTGTGCATGGAAAAAGACTGATTTAATGGAGATCTGCAACTAAGGAACTTAAAGAATAAGGAACTAAAGAACTTAAAGACTATTGGAACTACTGCAACTGAAGAATTTTTTCAAGCCAAGAGGAGGAAAAGGTATTTTATGAGAGCACCCTGGTTAACCCCACCAGTGTCCTGTGTGATCTGGACAGCCTGTTTCCCTAGGGTGTTAGAATTTTTGCTGAGTGATTTGGCTTAAATTTGAAGGAATTACAACTTTTAAGATTTAAACTGATTTGGACTGAATTGTCAAGAACTTTTAAAAGGAAAGATGTGTGCCATGTTTAGGAGAGACACGCCTTTGCCATCTGCTGTGGTGAATGGAGGTGCAACATTCATTTGTATTAGACGTTTAAAGAAGTTGAACAGCGTGAGAATGGACATAAAGTTTTGCTTTGGCCTCTCCAAGATAAATGCTGGATTTTATGTGCGGAGCACAGAGTGCGGTGTCTGCTGTACTTTCGACGCTGGCATCTGTGAGCAGAGCACTGTGTGCGGTGTCTGCTGTGACTTCGACAAGGGATGTTCAAATGTTTCAAACCTGTGTATTGTTTTAAGGCCCAGTGTTGATTTTTGCACATTTCCTGCTGTTCAATTCTTTTGGCGATTTTTAAATAATAATGACAACGACTTACGGGAGCAATGGCTCGAGCGCTCGCAACGATTTCTGAGCGTTTACTGTGACGTCTGCATCTTCATTCTTGCTGCTCATAGACGTTTTCTAGCTTTGGCGTGAGGAGAGCCACCCGGTGCAGCGTCCGTGTACGTGCCGCCATTTTGCAATGCGCATTTGCAAGCAGTTTCCTGTAAAGTGTTTATCCAAGTCTATTTTGGGAGAAAGACATCGCTGCATCTGACTACTCATCTCATGGCGGAACGGAGTCCTGGGGTGAGTTTATTTATCATTGTACATCAGCGGATATGTACAGCAGTGGATATGTATTGGTATTAAAACTCAACGGACAATTCACTGTTTCACACGAATTAATTTTCGTCAGCTTTGGAGTCATTTTTTTTTTGGCAGTTTTATTTGAGGTCATGGACTATTGTCATCTGTGAAGAAAATTGCATGGGTGATGCTTATGAAGTCTTCAGCTGTGAACTTCCTGTCCCAGTGATTTACAATCATAACCTCTAAACTGTGTTCAAAGAAGAAATTTCAGCGTCTTGCTTTGAACTGCAAATCTTTCTACTTGTTTAAAGGAAGCCATTTGTGAGAGGTCCTCGGGTGAGGGATCGCTCACCGGTGTTATAGATTCATCGTTTTGTGGAAAATTAAGACCTTTATTGTAACTTATTTTTAGAGGGAGGTGGTGGATGTTTCATATTTGTATTCTTGGGGAAGACTGCAAATTATTTTATTGCCATGTATTTCTTCTCATATGTTGTTTGCATGTGTGTACTTGGCATGTATGTACCTTGCATGTGTGTACTTTGTATGTGTGTTCTAGAACTGATAGAACACACATGTTCCAGAGGTGTTTAGTTATGCTACAGTCAGATAATATTGTCCTTAATGTGAGAGCCATGTTTATGCTCAACGTATGTTGAGGTGCTCTGTAATTTCTATTCAGATTTCTGGTGTGTTAGTTATTCGATGGAGTGAGCCATTTTTTATGCTCAACGTTGTTTGAGGTGCTCAAGTGTTTTATTTAAATCCGTTGTGGATTACATGTTTGACATGTGCATGGCATGTGTACATGTGTATTTTTCAAGGGGCCACATTTTGTGCTCATTTATTGAGGTGCTCCATTTTTCATTGTATTTTTATGTGTTTACGGCTTGCATCTTAGGATGAGCCATGTTCATGAGATTTCATTATTTTGAAGAGTTCTAGTTTTTTTTGCTGAACCACAATGTGCTCTAACTTTTTTAGAGGTGCTCAGGTATTCAGGATTTGTGAGAGTGAAAGTTGCTCTATACTAGGATGTGTACCGCTTTAGCGCTCTATTATATTAGAGGAGTTTCATTTATTTTCAATGTGAAGAGCCGCAGGTTGCTCATTTGTAGAATAGCAAGTGTTTGCTATCTTTGATGTTTAAAGAGCCGCTGGTTGCTCTTTTGTAGAATTTCTTGTGTTCGCTATCTTTTATCTAGTTATTGAACCACTTTTAAGTGCTCTAAGTTTAGAGGTGTTCATATTGTTGTGTGCTTTAAGAGCTGTGTTTTTGCTCTGTGATATGGATTCTGTACCATGAGGGTTACAGTATTTTCTATTGTACTTTCACTTTTTAAAGTTCTATCTCTTTCTTTTACTTTACCATAATTCTTCCTGTGTATATGCTATATGTTCTATTATCAATGTTTTATTCTTAAAGGTGTTCTTATCTTATTTTATTTTGTCAAGGGGGGAGATGTGTTACATCCTGCTTTCATTTATTCTTTGTCCTTCCTTTGTGTTTCTCATTTCTATCTCTGCATGACTCTATGATGTCATCTGTGTTCCAATTGTATTTGCTTGAAAGCTGGAACAGTTACATCTGGAGGCTGAGCTGAAGTCCATCTGCTCCTGGTGGGGTCTTTTCTATCATTATACAATCTTATTCTATTTATCTACCTGACCTGATTTTATTCTACAATAAACCTAAATTGTTACATATACTGGATTTATGGACATCAATTTATTACACTTGTATTGAGGAATTCGTGGAAATTTGACATTTGCTTTCAAAGTGACTACATATGGTGGTATTTCCAAAAGGCCTACATCGTTAGGACCAGTCGCCCAAAGAGTATCAGGGAGTGAACGCAGCTCTGGCGGGAGTGCATCCATTGACAAGTACATCGGAGAGGTGATTCTTTTACCCAATGTAAGCTGTACTCCTGACGGAGAACAGTACAATGTCGCATATAGGCGTTTTAACAAGTCTAAACCAAGCAGATTTTCATTACAACCTGTCGTCAAAATCAGGGGTGCTTTCAATTGACACTGTCCAACAGAAATAGACAAAGGATCAGCTATATAAATGTTTTGACTTGACTTGACTTGACATACGGGATTGTAAACAGGGGCGCCTGAAAAACCTACAGAAACATTTGTTAAGCCGGACAAAGGTGCGCCAGGGAGTTTCGCATGAATGATAGAACTTTTTGCGGCACCAGTATCCAACAGAAACGGTTCGACTACACCTGATGTTGCTACTGCGACATAAGGCCCACTCTGATCCACTGGAACTGATACTACTCCCTCTCTCTGTCCATGGCTGTCCTAGTACCCACTCTGTTGAAATCCCTCATCCACTTCACAATAATCCTCAACATGATACTGTTGAGATCTATTTTGTTGGGCAGACTGTCCATTTCGTTGATCAAAGTGATTAGAAGGACGATCATTCGTTTGTGGAGGCATAGCACCACGTCCTCGACTTCTAGAATTTTGCATAGAACCACCACGACCTCTTTGAGCTGCTGCAGCATTATTTTGTGCTAAGATCGGACAGTCATTTTTGTAGTGACCCTCTTTCTTACAGTACGCACACTGGTTCCACTGATATTGAGGCCTCGGTGAACTATAATCTGTGCTCCGCCCCTATTTAAACGGCCTCCATGTGTCAGCGCAGCGGACGAGCGCAGCGGGCGCGACGTAGGCGCGCCGGAGTTGCGCCTGAGTTAAGCCCGTCTGCGCCCGTCCGCGGCAGGCCGGGGCATGGGGCATGTCACTCTGCTCCTTCACTCATCTACACTCGCTCCTTTCTTGTCTCTGCTCATGATCCTGCCCTCCCCCCCCCTTCTCCGTACCGAAACTGCTTCTTCATAACCTGTTTACGACCAGAACCTCGTTCCCGGAAATTTCTCCTATCTCTTCCGATAAAGGCGTCCATACTCCAAATCTTGCGTCCCGGACCCAGTCACTCCCTCGCTCTACTTCCTCCCCATTGTCTGTGATGTATCTTAACACCCGGTCTCTGGTCTGTCATCAATCAGAAATATTTTACCTTCTGGATTCGGAACAGCCTGATGCCCTGTTCTTGACCGAGACCTGGCTCACTGACGATTCATCTCCTGACGTTCTGGCGGCCATTCCCCCAGGCTACTACATCCTGCAGACCAACCGCCCTGCTGGTAAAGCGGGCGGCGGCGTTGCAGCCATCATCAGACACCCCATTAGGTTCTCCCCAGTGTCCTTTCCTAGTATCGCCTCGACAGACTGTCTCGTATTAAGACTGGAGCAGCCTGGGTCTTCACTCATCTGTGTGTTGACCTATCGCCCCCCTCAATCTATGCCTGACTTTCCTATTCTGTTCGGCAACATGATCACCCAGCTTACCATCAGCAATTCCAACGTGTTGATCATGGGTGACTTTAATTATTGGCCATCAGACACTCATGAAACTGCTGATTCGCGCGCTTTTTCTGACCTAATGTCGAGCCTTAACTGCACTCAACATATACATGCACCCACACATGTTAAAGGCCACATTTTAGACCAAGTCTGGACCACCTCTCTTGCCATCTCTGTTCCCCTCATCGCCCCTTGTCTCTGGTCTGACCATCACCTCATTACTTTCTCCTTATTCCTGTCTTCCCCTATCACCGCTGCCCGCCAATCCAATTTCCTGGCGCGTAATTGGAATAAAGCCGACCTCAACAAACTCACGGCTCTCCTGAGTTCTTCACCTCCACTCATGACTGGACCCAACATCTCTACCGATCTTCAGTCCAAAACCCTCACACACTGGCTTACCGTTGCGGCCGACTCTGTGGCACCACTAAAACCGGTTAAGACAAGGCGCAGGCACGATGCCCAAAAGTGGTTTACCGCTGAGCTCTGCGCACACAAACTTACTCTCCGCCAGGCAGAGAGACGCTGGCGCCGGGATTACTCCCCCGAATCGAAAATGATCTTCTCGTCTCGGCTGAAGGAGTATAAGAACGCTATTACTGTGGCTAAATCATGCTACTTCTCAGGCAAAATTTTAAACTCATCCAATAAATCCAAAGATATTTTTTCTATAGTGGATGAATTATCCAACCCGGAAAGAGTCATCTTAGCCCCTCTCCCTTCCCAATCCTTGTGCGACTCCCTTAATCAATTCTTTGTGGAGAAAATCACCAAAATTAAAACTAGCATTTCCACTTCTCCACCTGCCCCTACATCCTTTTGTGTCCCCAGTTATTCTCCCACACACACCTTTACTCACTTCCCTCCCATTTCCAAGGATAACTTTCTCTCACTCCTACACAAAGTCTCTTCTGGCTCTCCCAGCGATTGTTGCCCCCCCTCGGTCCTTCGAGAAGTTTTTACCTCCTGTCCTGACCCCCCCCCCTGCTCTCTTGAACAACTCTCTAGCCATAGGGGAGGTTCCTGGACCCTTCAAACAGGCCGAGGTGGTTGCCATCCTCAAAAAACCTTCGGCAGACCCTTCCATCATGAGCAACTTTCGCCCAATCTCTCTTCTTCCCTTTCTTAGTAAAGTTCTAGAGTCGCACGTCACTCACGCTCTCAGCTCCTTTGTGGAAGACTCTGGTGTACTGGACCCCCAGCAGGCTGGATTCAGACCTGCGCACTCAACAGAAGCCGTCATCCTTTCTGTTATGGAGGAACTGCGCAGGGGCGCGGACGCGAACATCTGCCAGGCCTTGGTCCTCCTGGACTTGTCGGCCGCCTTTGACACGGTCGACCATCAAATTTTGGTCGATCGTGTCAGGGAGGCTGGCATCCGGGGCACCGCTCTGGCCTGGGTCCGATCCTTTCTGACCCAACGCCATCAAGCTGTCAGACTATCCCAGTTTACTGCCTCCCAGGTCAAACTGTCCTGTGGTGTTCCACAAGGCTCTTCCCTCTCCCCCCTCCTTTTTAATTTGTATCTTTCCCCACTTATCCGTGCCCTCCGTCAGTTCAATGTCACAGCATTCAACTATGCTGATGACATACAACTAATCTTCAACATCAACTCCTCTGCTGACTCTATTGCCACCTTTCAAAATACCCTGTGCTTTATTAGCAACTGGATGAGCTCAAACCATCTGAAGCTCAACCCCGACAAGACCGAACTCGTTCTTGTCGGGGGTTCCCTCAACCCTTGGGATTCTTCTTTTTGGCCTCTCAGCCTTGGCAGTCCACCTAGCCCCGCCAACTGTGTTAAAAGTCTGGGAGTCGTCATCAGTAGTAATCTCTCCATGACGCCCCAGATTAGCGCGGTAGTCTCCTCCAGCCATTTCCAATTAAGGAAAATTAAGAAAATCTCCCGGTTACTTACTTCCGAGGCTCTTACCTTGGCCCTGATGGCGCTTGTAATATCGAGGTTAGACTACGCCAATGCGCTCTATGTAGGCATCCCAGCCTACCAACTCAGGCGGCTTCAGCTGATCCAGAATCAGGCTGCCCGCCTGATCCATTTCCTCCCTAGAGATCATCATGTCCGCCCCCTTCTGAAGAGCCTTCATTGGCTCCCTGTAGCCGCCCGCTGTAAGTTCAAGCTGGGTTGTATCATTTCTAAATCTCTAGCCGGCCAGGGCCCCCTCTTTATTTCTTCCCTTCTTCAATCCTACGTCCCTTCCCGCACTCTCCGGTCTTCCCAAATGGTCTTGCTTTCCATCCCTAGATATAAGAGGAAGAAACACGGCGGGCTCAAGTTCTCCTTCCTGGCCCCCACTTTTTGGAACTCCCTCCCCTTGTCCCTCAGATTGACCACTTCGTACCCCAGCTTCAGATCTGCCCTTAAAACCTTTCTTTTTACAGAATCTTATCAATAAATTTCCTTTGCTCTATCTTCTGCTCTCTTTACTTTGGCGCCAAGAAACCTAATGGTGTTAGTTGCGCCCTTATAAATTTATTTAACATAACATAACATGACCCTTGCTGCGTATTAGTCTGATTCATGCGAGGTGGATCTGCCTGTTGCAAAAGAACTTTAGTCTTTAAGTCTTTCGTTTTCTTATCTGATTTCTCTTTCTCCTCTTTATCCCTGTTTTCATAATACTGTGCAGTTGCAAGTATTTGCGCAGTTGTAGAGACAGCCCACGCACTCTCGGAATCTTTCAATTTATTGCAGAGCTCTGGTAGCAAATTGTGTACAAATTTATCGACAAACAATCTCTGTCCTCCTTCTGTGCTCATATCCTGACCACTTTGATCTACAAAGGTCTCTTCGAACCTCGTGAAAAAGTCGGAGACACTTTCGTCTTTCTTCTGCCTGCATGCGGACAACTTGTCCCAGTTAACGCGTAATGCTGGCATCAGAGTCTTCATTAAGTCAATTATCCTACCTGGAAGATTAGCAATTAGAGGTTCAGGTTTGGAACCACCTATTTGCTGACCATCCGCCGCTATGATAGCTGCCCAATCACCACCTAGGGCAACTGGATGATTCTCTTTACGTATCTTAGCCCAAATTGGTTGCGGAACTACGTTCCCAAATAACATGTCAATGTCCGCTAGATTCATAACACAAGCCTCAACTGTCTGTGCTAACTCCTTATAGTACCCAGCAGGATTCTTACGCGGATCTGGCAAGGCCTGCTTCACTGCTAACACTTCGGCTCGCTTCCACGGAATGTGTATCCACACTCTCTGGAATTGCGCCGGAGCGGCTGCAATACCAAGATTCACATTAGCTTGCACAGCTTCGCGCCAAATTGGAGGAACCTCCCTCATTGGATATTTGGCGATTCTGCTTCGTACTCTGCCTTTCTAAATCTCTCGGTGAGCGAAGAGATGGATCATTCCTATAACTTAAAATCAGTTCCATCGCTTCTTTTATATTTTAACCTACTATCATACCTGCAGCAAACTCTTTCTGAACCTTAATTAAGTCTTCTAAATTCGATTCAGAGTCATCTTCTTCTAGTTCCTCACGTAAAAGAGAGCACATCTCGTCAAACGCATATCGTTGCGTTGGTTCATTCCACTGCATAAATGTATCTAGTACATCTCTCGTACTATATCTCCTACTCTTCGAAATCCATCTGAGAGCCGTGGAATCTAAGATTCCCCGTTCCTCAGTACTTGGAAGCTGACTACGTCTCTGTACAGACTCAGAGGCAGGAGTTTTAATCAAAGTGTTATAGAAGGGAGACAGAATATTAGTGACAGAATCAGTGATTCTTCGACGAACAGAAAGCGGAGTCATAATACTAGCAGATGTAGAGAACACAGTAGCAGTAGGAACAGATAGACCAGGAACAGTAGGAGTATCAGATAAGGTAGCTTGTGAAGCAGTAGGTGTAAGCGATACAGGTATAGGCAAAGAAGCCGGCAACCCAGGAAGAGGGGGTGCCGAAGGAACATTCACATTAACCACAGGAGGTACAGGAGCTTGATTCTGAGGGGCAGGAGCAGGAATACCAGGTTGTCCAGCAACCGGCAATTGAACATTCTGTAAAGGCGGAGCCGTAGCACCCTGTGCATACGGTGGGGGTGACTGTAACAAGTAAGACAACAGAGGATCGTTTTCGGGGTCCTCTACTATCTTAGTTGTACTCGATGGCAAGGCAGGATAGCACTTGTCGATCGCTAAATTACGCTCTCTAATGGCCACCTCTATGGCCTTCTCAGACTCGTTGACTTGCAGCTGCTTAGCAGCCTGTTCTAAAGTCAACTCTTGCTCTTTCTGTTCTTTCTTTAACCTTTTAATTTCTCTCTGTTTAGATTCTTTTCGCCAGTAACGGAAAGAATCAAACATTGCCGGCCGGGCTTTCTTCTTAAACAATTTCGCTTCTAAATTGTCAAGTATTTCGGGTTCAAAACTACCATGCAGTGGCCAACTAAGGACACCGTCTTTTTCCGTATAGCGGACCCACACCTCATTATAAGATATAGGACCCACACCAAACTTACAATAAAGATCATATAGAGGAGTCCCAATCGGAGGAACCAGACATGAGTCCTCCAACCGGGAATCACTGTTGCAACCAAAACACGACAACATACAATTTTTCCGACTTACCATTTTGCAATCCGGAACACAGAACGAACAAAACACAAACAGAAATGTGCACTCGAACCAAGAACTTAGGCCTACCAAAAGCGAACCAATGTATCGATACCCAAACTAAACCAATAGATTATCGTAACCAGAACAACCAGTGATAATCTTACGAAACCAAACCAAACCAAGAACCAAAAAGGATTTTAACAACCCTTACGAAGTAACCAACTAGCAACCACTAAATACTTAACTGAGGCACTGAAGACGTCACCAAGGAGAAACCTGTCTCGTCTCGCCGTACTAAGGACTGCACCTCGGGTCCAAGACAGGGCGACGGTCAAGGCAACGGACCACTGCAGCCGTCTTGAATGGGAACCCTCGTGGAAGAGAACTTCGGGCCACTTTTGCGATATGCCGGGATCGATGAAGTGGGGCGCCTCCCTCAGGAATCTTCACACGAAGCTTCTCGAACTCTTCAGGCTTTTGGACCGGTACCGAATGACGTCGCCCCACGTGGGGCGCCAATTGGAGTTCTGGACTTTTTGGTTCCGTCCAGAGGTGTCAGGGATAACACCCGAAGACCCCGGAGTTCTACCTGTCTCGGTGCACAAATAAACAGAAACACGGGCTTCTCGATGGTGGCGTCAAAGACCAAAGGTTAATTACTGCAGGGACACAGAAGTCACAGAAACTACACACGGGCAGTATCTAGGAGCCTGTTCGATTTGTACAAGAAGGGTTGCTCCTTATATACTAAATGTTGGCCTTCAGGCGAATTCTTCACATGTTGGTACATTCCCAAAACCTTTGTGTCCTAAACAATAAATATTTGGCGTTGCACAAGAATCGTCGATAATATCTGATGTCAAACATTACGAAGAGGGGTTCCCACTATTCCATCACAATCCCATGTCAACATTTCATTCAAGAGCCGGACCGCCTCATCGTAAATTTCGTTACCTCCCCCTAATAAAGGCCCAGAAGGAAAGGAGCAGAGCCAGGTGCAGATAATAGAAAAGCAGGATAAGAGATGTTTGTGGGTCGTAAATGGGCAAGGCTACCAGCTTCGGCCGCCTAATCATGATCAGGCCAACGAACACGAGAACCAGTATAGCAGGACTGGCCTCAGGCAGAGGAGGCAGCCTTTGTCGAGTCATGCAGCCACAGCGTGTTCTGTTCTAAGGTGCACGTGTCACTAGAGAGGTGAATCTCCGGCTAAGCCTACGTGTCCTTAATCGAAATGGAGAAATCAGAGGTCATTGCGTGTCCATTGTCTATGTGAGGGCAAGAAACACAAAATGGCTGCCATGATCTAAGATAGATGCCATGGGTAGATCGGAAATGTGTTTGTAACAGGAGTACTCTTGCTCGTAGCACAGCGAAAACACCAGGATATGCTAAATGGATCATTTGCGGTTCACTGATACCAAAATTATGTATTTCCGACAATATTGAAAACACGGGTTCAAATCGTCACGGAACCTCAGGCTTTTCAAGAGCCCCCAGCTATGCAAATATTTTTATGTTAAAATTTGAGACAGCACATTCTTTCAGATATTTTTTGGACATCGAAGTTGATCGTATAGCGTCGTTTTATTGACGATATACTAATCATCTGGCATGGGTCACAAAGTGAGTTAGAATCCCAGATCTTGAAGCTCAATGACGTCAATCCCAGGATTCAATTCACTTTTCAGATTGAATCACAGAATATAGCTTTTCTGGACGTTTTGCTTAAACCTTCAGGCACCACTATTGAGACCAGTGTTTATAAAAAACGGACTGACCGCAACAATGCTTTCTTATATCATAGTTTCCACCCCATGTCTTTGAAATGTCATCTCCCTTTTTCTCACTTCACGATAATCAGGTGCATAACTTCGGATTCAGAGTTAGGCTTGCAGACAATTTAAGACTTCAAAGAGAAGTTTTTGAGCAGAGGTTACCCCCAAAAAGTAGTAGATCAGGCTAAAACTAGATCACCTGCATTACACTGTAATAATCTTCTGAAAAAGACAATAATGCATCCTGGTTTAGCTAGAGAAGTGTTTGTTTCTACAAACTCTACCCGTTCCAACTCCTTCCAAAAAGAGCATTTTACAACGATGGGATTTGCTTCAATCAGAACCTGATTTCAAAGGAATCTTTTCTAATCCTCCGTTTTTTGCATACAAGAGGTCACGCAACTTGAAAGAAATTTTAGGCAAACCCGTAGCCAATGTTCAAGTTCCCCATAAAGGGATGTCTAAATGTATGAATTGTTTGCATTGCAATAATGTGATTACAGGTAGAAGCTTGCCACACCCTCGTTCAGGTAAAAAGTTTTTTCTAAATTTTAATGCAAATTGTAATAGCCATCATGTCATCTACGTAATTAAATGTCCATGTGATTTACATTATGGTGGAAGACGGAGAGGGTTCTTCGAACCCGCATTACTAAACGTAAAAGCAGAATCAGGACTAAGACCATCAGTTCCCTATTAGCACAACGCTGGTTAGCTAGAAAACACACAATTGCACAGTTAAGATTTAGTGTTCTTGAGATGGTTGAGACTCGGCCTGACAGAGACATATCCAGAATTTTATCTCAACGTGAGTCTCATTGGATTTGGTTTATGGAAACTATGTCGCCGAAAGGGCGGAATGATAAATTTGAATTGTCTTGTTTCCTATAAATATTCACTGCATTTGATGCCTTTGTTCCTCTGGGTCTGTTAACATCTTTGTTGCTTTTTCCACTAAACGGTAGATAGGTTTTTCATGTATGCATTAGATTAGGTTATTTATATGCCAAATGCCGGATCCCTTGTAAAATTGAACATTCATGGTGATCCAGTGTCTTTTTATATATATATTTTTCTGTTACTATTGGATGTTCTCATGTGACTGTTTTGCCATTCTTGAAGCTTACCTACATAGGCCTCGTCCTTTTCACTTTTCTTTCTTTTTTCTTTATGCATTTATTTATTCTTCGGTGATTTTTATTATTTATTTTTTAATTTCATTCTCTTCACTTTATTGCTCGTTTTACTTTTGAAGCCGTTTTTTTCGTAGTACACGCAGAGCCACACCAGTCTTATTTCTACTTCTACTGCTAATATTTCACATTCCCATGGAGATGACGCACTGGCTCATCTGTTAGAGCCGGCGTCTTCCGTATTGTAGTGTGTGTGTGCGCTCCACTTTTGAAGCTGATTTAGTCACAGTAGAGGCACTGCCGCACAAGTCCTATTTTTACTGCTACAGTTTCACATTTAAACAGAGATGACGCATGGGCTCATTTGATGGAGCCGGCGTCTTCCGTATGGCTGTATGTGTTGGCGTCCTGCCGTTTCAGGTGAGTTTTGTTTTGTTTGAGTATATGTGTGCACGTCACCATGCCTCTATGACGCTCTGGGTTACCGGACTGACACCAGCTCCGTATTTTTTAGGTGTTTGACCTTTTAGATGTTTGACTCTCCATTTTTTGATTGCGTCTCGACTAGGGCTACAATTGGTAAGCATCAGAGTTTGGTCATTGGTTTTCACCATTTTTGATTTGATCAAAACCCGACTCGCTACATTTTTCGTTTTTCTTCAGGTTTCTTGTCGGCTTCCATTTTCGCTCTGAGTGCATTCTCTCGTGCGCTAGAAGTACTGCCTTTTTTCAATCACAGCGTTTTTTCAATCACTGCATTTTTCAATTCACGGGCACTTGTGCACCTTTGTGTTTAGTTGTTGAGTTTCTCATTTAACTTTCACTTCAACACATTTCTCGTTTTCCGTTCGTGCATTCAAGAGGTCAATTTCATGGCACTGCATGAGCTATATCTATCGTCTTCGTTTTCTCCTGCCCTCCAGTGAGCCCTGATGTTTCATGTTTCTATTGATTGCTTTGAAAAATTTCTTGTCATTTCAAATTTTGTATTGATACAAGATTTTTGATATATTGCAGATTCCCCTGACAAAGGGCTTATTCAAAAGCCCGAAATGCATTGGGATATGTGAAGTTTTGTTTTTTTACGTTGTTTTTTATGCTGATTACAAGCTGTATTGTTTGCAACCCTGAATTACATCTCCATCTGCAACGATCAAGAATAAAAGCAGATCTCAATCAAATTCATATTTGAAGATTTCATTTGCAATTCCGGATTCATAATTAATTGTTTGGTTCATTTTTGTCTACACCTTGTGTACACTATATAGTGACTCGTTTGTAGTGCACTAGGTATTCCTGGATACACATCTGGGTTTATTTCCCTTCACCTTTCTAAAAGTGGCATTTTCAGATCTGCAATTTAAAAACCAACTTCACTAAAAGATGTGTTTTTAAATTGTGAGTGCAGAGACATTAAACTTAATTTTCCTATCCTTTCCCAACTGAAAGTTACACTTATAAAATGTTACAAGGCAATTCCAATGTTATCCTATGAGTGAGATTGGCCTTGCAGTAGTGAAATACTAATTTCACTGTCACAACATGTAAAATTGAATGGTACATGTCCTACCTTGTAAGTAACCTGTACTCTGCCCATGGGCTGTCCAGGACCTGCTCTAGGGGTGGCGTGTGTGTCCTAAGAAGGACGTTTTAGGCCTGAAAAGTAGGTTAACTTGTGAGGTCAAAATGGCAGTTGAAGACTGCACACACATGCTTTGCAGTGTCAGGTCTGAGACATGTTTGAAGTGCTACTCATGTTGGTGGCACAATCAGTTATGCAGGCCCACTAATAGCATTTGATTTACAGGCACTGGGCAAATGGAGTGCACTGTACTAGGGACTTGTAAGTAAATCCGATATGCCAATCATGGAGAAACCAAATGGCATTGCATTTTAGACTGAGCACATGCACTTCCGCTCTGGTCAGCAGGCAAAAAGTCAGGGGAGACCACACCAAAAGATGTCAGGTCCAACAGCCATCAATTTTGGGTTAGCTCGGGGACCTTCAACATGTACATTGCTCCTGTGGCCAAACTGATTGATGAAGATGGCCTCCAATTATTTTCTTACTAAGACGACACTCAGGTTATCCTGAAGTTGCATTGTGACTTTAGTTCCCTTCAGTTTAAACAGTGTCTCTGCCAGTATGCTAAATAGATGAATGTGAACTCTTTTTGGCCAAACACTAATAAAACCAAACGTCTTGCTTTAGGCACTTCTCCTATCTGGACTTCTGATTGGTGTCCCGACTCTCTTGGTGACTGTCCCACCCTGACCCATTCTGTCCACAGTCTTGAAATCATGTTTGACTCTGGTCGCTCCTTCGAAGCCCGTATCAACAAACTAATGACAACGTGATTTTATGCTGAAGATGATTAAAATATTGTTCCCCTGTTCCCTCAAGCTTCCAAGCTTGCTCTAGTCCAGTGTTTTATCATTAGTCGCATTGACTACTGTAATTTCCTATACATCGGACTCCCTGTGTTTTTTTAAACAGACATAAGCTCATCTACATTCCGCCGCCTGTTTGGTCCTTGGTATTGATAGATGGACCAGTATATCTTGCTATTTAGCCAAGCTCAACTGGCTGCCTATCAAGAACCACTCAGTCTTCAATGCTCTCTGCTTCTGTCACAAGGTTCTTTATAACCCTTTACGTAAAAGTTACATATCCACCCTTCACTCATTCTACCAACCTACTAGGCTCTGTCGCTTCAGCTCCTCCCACTTGACAAATATTCCCAAGTTTTAAAAAGCTTGTATACGAGCTTGCGCATTGTCATTTACCACTGTCCATATCTGAAATACTCTTCCAGTGTCCATTAGAGCCATAGCCAATCTATTAAAGTTGTGTTTGCATTGTAAGGTTTCCAGCTGCAGTTCTCTTTTTAGTCCCAGGACACTCTTATTTAGGGTAACGGTTGCCCTTAACAAATCTCCCAGTCAATCAATGAATCAGTCCCCATTCAACAAACTTACTTGTATATTGCACAGTTACAAATAGTTCCATTACATTTTGTTTATTTTCAGTTTGAGGCATTGGCCTGTTACTGAAGCCAATATCAGAACCCATGTGTCCTGGTTTCCACCACTCCTCCATCTTCTCCATAATCCAGATCAGTTTTTTTTCTGCTATTGTTTTAATGTTATGAATACCTTTTTAGTAAGCATTGTGCTCTTCAGTGTTTGGTAACTAAATTCACATGTATATCCCTAAACGTCAAGTTTCTAGAGAGAGAGAGTGGTCCAAGGGAAAATCCAAGTCCATATCAGTTTTCACATAGTTTTTGTAAAGAAAACACACTCAAAAAAACTCTGGACCTCTTGAGTTTTGAACAATCAAGTCTTAAGGGGGGTAATGAGTGTGTTAGCAACAGTTCTTGATATCCTTAGGCTGAATCCTTTGTTGCGTGCTTATCTAGGTTCCTAATCGATACTGTGACCTTATGCCCCTATTCGGCTATAACTCCATTTATTCCCTATATTGGCATAACCGTTCAAGTGCGATTTTCTGAAAAGTCATCTCTGGCCTCACACGAACAGAGCCACATTCCAGCATGACTCTCTGCTACTTCCTTTGCGACCAATTAGTGCAATGACAGAGCAGCAGTCACTATCTGATATTCCTAGATAACACTCCGAGTTCTTCAACAAGATAAAAACTTAGCAAACCTGGAAATCCCCGCTTGCTATGTTTTGATTAGTAATGGAACTCTAATGAGCAACTGATAACTGTCACTTCCTAGTGACATCTTTAATTGACGTCTTATGTCCAGCAAACTTGCGTCAAACCCGGCACCTGTCAGGTTTAAATATTACCAACGTTGCCTTAAGCAGGAGAGAGATACGAACTGCGAGTTCGTTGCCTGTTGCTGATGCCAGCTGCCTGCATGACCCTGTGTTGGTAAAAACTAGCACTCTGTCGCTGCAGCCTGCTATCCTGTGGTGGTGAAGCTGCTGATTACCATTATCGGCGCTACAGCGCGACCTATGGTGCAGTACGCTTGAGGAGCCGAGCAGCCGTCCTCTGCGAAGACATCCAGCCCAGCTGCCCGCGGACGCTGTCACCCCTCCTTCCTCGACGCGCTGAGAGAAGCCGCTGCCTTTCTCGTGCAGAGAAATCCAGTCCCGGCACTTCCGGTTTACCCTCGCGGGTTACTGGGATATCGAGAGAGACCCCTGAAGGAGATACCAATCCTCCATCATTCTATTCAGAGGTATGGTGTTGACTAAACCCTTAGACGAGAATTCTTGAAACAAACCTTGGCAAAACCAACTTAACTTAAGCTACTTACTTACTCCCCTTTCACGTGTTAGGCTTAGGTCAGGCACACTGGGGTAGGCTTAGTTAGAAGCACCAGTTGAGTATGTTAGCCTAATGTATATATGACTGTATATATGTTTTATTACTTTAAACCATTGTATGGCTAAGAAACCATATCAATGCTTTTACAGTTCTATTTCGCAATACTTATCTTACTGTACGTACTTTTTATAATAACAGTTATTGCAATTGTGGCAATACATTTCTCTTGTACGAGAAGAAAGACTGTTCAATAAATGTTAACCTTTATTGTTACACGCCCGTCTCTCTATTCTCTACATCTCGTGAAAGTAAACTGCACCAGACTGACTGAGTGAAATCTATGTCTATTGTTTCACACGACCCTAGAGATTGACTCTTGATCTGAGGAGCAAAGTTGTCATGTTGCACGGTTGTTGGAAAACTGAATCCCTTCTTGTCTGTGCCAAGGAAGCTGATCACTTCCTATGCAGAGAAGAAAGTTTCCAGTGACCTCTGAGCTAGTTGGTAACACAACCCAATTAAGTTTAGCATAGTCAGTGGAGGCCTGGAATATAAGCAGTTCCACGTCGATACTACTGTTTATGTTATTCCAATGCGCAGGGCCTAGTGGGAAACTAGGAACTACACTACATGGCGCCCTAACGTTTGGTAAGGCGATAAACTAACGCAAGACTTGTAGAGTAACTCAGTCGTGCATATTTCACACCCCTTTCTCCCGTAAATACTCCAATAGACGTCTGGAGTGGGTGAAAGGTTAAAATCCGCCCGACCTTAGTAGGAAGAGATTCCTATGTAAAGCTCTGGTTTATTCAACGTTGAAGGATACAGTGTTCCAAAATATTGTGCATCTAATCTTTGTCTCCTTGGAGACCTACTCTGCAAAAAACTGCATTTATACAATGTCAGTAGAAAACAACGGCACCACTGGGGCCGCAGCAGATGCGACTCAGCAAGGTCCCGAATACACAGATCCGGGTGCTATTATCCTCCCGGTCCAGTTAAGAAGATCTATAACTTTAAAACTTATAGAAAACGGACTGACACCTTAAGGTGGTACAGTAATTTTCGTGATAGAGGCTCACGAGTATCGGCAGACAGAGGTATTCTATTCATGGATAAACTTTCCAGCGGTAAACGCTATAACACAAGAGTTTCACTATTACAAAATAGAGAAACCTCCGGGAGAGTACGCTCCTTTCGAGGAGATTGAAATCCCACTTAAATTTCAAGAGCACCTGCTCTGGTTTAATGGCGCCCTAAAACATAATGATCACATAACCAGGTTCGGTCCACTAGGTAGACCAGGAGCAACGTGGCCGGTTCTAGCCAGCTACACACCACATCCTGACATTGCAAGAATGTCTAGAGAAGAGCTGTTAGCACAGCTAAACACATTAATAAAAATACATAGGCAATTAGTCCAATATGTAATACGGACTGCAACAGTCCAGCCAGCTGTTAATACACCACAGCTGACCCCTCATCAGGGGAACACAAATAAAATTACACCACAGAACATACAGTCATGTCTTGGTAAAACACCCGTAAAACGGGAACAAATTCCTTTCTGGTTAGCCCAGAAAATCACTCAAATAGAGGCAGTATTTCCTGATACTACCCCTATTGAGAAACACAGAATCTTGACCATCTGCCTTCCTATGGGAATCGCACCACACGTGGAGGACTGTGACACTTGGGGTACAGTCTTTGCTTCCATTTACACAAAAACACACGGTGTTCCGTCTATGGCGGTAATACCAGAAGTGCTAAAACAGATTCAAAATGAATTTGGTCCAGAGCCCGCTTTAAATCTAGGTATGAAATTACTGAAAGATTTCAAGCAGGTCACGGCTATATTATTAGCCAACGTAAAGGGAGAAGCAGCATCTGTGGCGATCCGCCAGAAGTTGAGGGAAACAGATATAAAAGATCCTGTTGAGCTTGCAAAAATCATAGAAAAATGCTATGAAGAATTAGGTAGAGACAGCTTGGGTGGAAAACCAGTTAAGCCCCAACTGCTCGAAAATCCTGAAAAATTATTTATTAAAAATAATTCCAACACTCCTAAAAAGAGCTGGGATGGAAATAAACAATCCACTCCCAAGGAAAAAGTTTTCCAGTCCAGAGGAAGGTCTCCTCGACGGAGGGAAAGAACTCCGACTCGAGAACGCCAGTCTCCCCAGCGGGAGCCCTCTGAGAAAAGATATAACCTTAGAAATAGGGATAATATAAAAAAACCTGATAGATATCAAAGTATTGATACACGTCCCTCTCGATCTTCTCCACAGAATTCGGAAAGAAGAGGACGGTCAGACCCAGGAGAGCACACCAAGTCCAAAGACAAGGAACCTGCTCAAAATAAGAAATCTCAATTTCAGACAAAGAAGGTAGCCAGTATTAGAGTAATCAACCATGCCGAGAATACTGAGGACACAGTTGAAAAACGGGGAGTGGGCATTGACAATGTTGGACAGTGCAGCAGAAATCAGTATAGCGCGCAAGATCTTGATGAGTCATCTGGAGACAGTGGACACGAATGAATACATTCAGGTTGAAACTGCCAACGCCAGACTTAGCGAGCCCCATAAAATATACGAAATAACATTGCGTATGGAGGGTGATAAGACTAGGAAAATTAAGGGTCTATTTTGGGATAAGCTCTCAAAAGGCTATGATATTCTGTTAGCTGAAAAAGATTGGCCCCCGGAGTTTGTCAGGGAGTGCCCACGTGGCGAAGAAGTGATTATGCCTGCCTTCTCAAATCACATTCCGATTCATAAAAAATATACATATGCAAGGAAATGGGCAGTGGCCCAGGCACCTGCATTGTATAAAAATCATGTAGGATGGGATGAGGATTCACCGCCTCACAAAATGCAACTAAAAAGTGAACCAACTGCCCAACGGCAGTATCCCATAAAGCAAGAAGCTAAAAAACAGGTCAGGGAGATCTTAGATCAACTTGAGTACCAGGGGGTGATTGAAACATGCACCTCTCAAATGAACAATCCTTTGTTTCCTGTCTCCAAGCCAGACAATTCATATCGTCTAGTTTTGGACTACAGACATCTTAATACATGTTGCAAAACTTTTGCAGTACAAAACTCGCATAGTGCAGCCCTAATGAATAACATAGTTAGGAAAAAATATAAAACAACATTAGACATTTCTAATGGTTTCTTTTGTCAAAATATTGCACCGGAAAGCAGATATTTGACCGCTTTCTCCGCATTTGGATCGCAGAAAAAATTCTGTCGACTCCCACAGGGGTTCAAGAACAGCCCAGGACTATTCTCAGCTAGGGTAACAGAGTTACTACAAATCTATGATGATGAAGCATTGTCTTACGTAGATGATATTTATCTCACAGACGACGACTTGGATACTCACTTGAAAAGAGTGAACACCATTATACTTGGGTTCGCAGCAGAGGGTTACAAATTCAACTTTAAAAAGTCCCGAATTGCCCATCTGACAGTACTATTCTTAGGGTACGAATTATCAAGTGAAGGGAAAAGCCTAGCGGACAACTTCTTAGAGAAGTGCGCTGTACTCCAAGCTCCGAAAACGCTGAAGAATTTACAATCAATACTAGGTTTTCTGAATTTCGGAAGAACTTACATCCTAAATTACGCAGAGAGGGTTAAACCTCTCTACGAACTAATTAAACCTGATTTAAAACAAATCAATTGGACTCAAAAACACACAGAAATTTTGAGATCACTGCAAACAGACATGTTAGCAAAAACAAAATTAGATACACGTGACAACACGATCGATCTTGTAATCCGAGTCATCCCAGGAAGATGCGGATTCACGTACCTGACCTCTAATGAGGGAGAAAAGGTACCAATTTCAATTAAATCTCACTTGTACACACAAGCAGAAAAAACATTCAGTCACACAGAAAGAACTGTGAACGCAGTGCAAATCGCATTAGCAAATGAACGAGAACTAGCACACGGCAAAGGGATTAATATCCTTACAGCAGAATCCGCCTTCGAGGCACTATTCAGCCCAGTAAACCTGCCTACAGTGTCACTGGATCCGAAATGGATACAGTGCATAGATTCTCTAGGAGCGGAAGATGTGAAATACTATTTCGCCCCGCAATTTGAAGAACTGAATGATTTAGAATATGAAGAAGAATATCCTCTGCCAATCGAAATTCTGCCTCTCCCACAATACGCCTGTATAATCTATACAGATAGCTTTGTACAGCATTTTAATGTAGAGAGTAAATCCTACAATGCAGCGTGTGCGATCATTAAAGGTCGTTGGCTGTGCGGTAAATTCAGACCGAAAGTAACAAAAACTGAATCTGTAAGAAACTGTTCGGTTCAGAGAACTGAAATCAGATCTTTAAAGATGGCGCTCGAAAATGCAGAACGCGAATTCCCCACACTTACCGTGTGCGATTCTCATTTTTGCGTCAACTCTTACAATAACAAACTGCAGAGTTGGATCGAAAACGACTACAAAGATGACACAGGTGCCACAATAAAGCATAAATTGCTTTGGGAACAAGTAGCTCTTTTAAGTAAAGAACTACAAAAGACTCACGTGATTCACGCACAGAGTCTTCAGCGTGATGGCGTTCACGTTGCAGGGAATTCATTGGCTAATACAGCCACAGCGGAAGCAACTCAACCGGCTTCCGTAGCCACAAAAAAGCGTACAGATAAGTACATAGACGGGGAAACCATGCTGGCAGTAAAAACGACCGTAAAAGGCGACTGTGCAGCACTACCCGTAAACTATCCACTCAATTATGCATACATAATCGATGCAAACTCCGTTCCTTTTGCTCGAATCCCTGGAGTGGGGGATAGAGTAATTCCAAACACGAACAGGAGAATATTTTTAATAGCAGACGCACACATGGGTTTGGGGCCAAGGCACAGAGAGATCAAGGAATCACTGACTGAATTACAATCAGTATTCTGGTGGCCGGGAATGAGTGTAGAACACCAAATATATGCAAACATCTGTGAAAACTGTAATAGGGATCGCAGTAAGGAACCTTGCTACCGGCTACCAATCAGAAAGAGCGTAACGCTGCCTACACCCCATGCTGCGTCCTATTAATAGTTAAGACGAAATACACTTAAAAAAATGAGGCCTCCAGCGCTCGGCTGACGCTAGAACGGTTATAAAAGATTAGCGAGTCCATATCGGCACATACGCAATTACCACGTTCCATTCTGACCAGGGTCCTGCTTTCAGCTCTCGAGCTTATAAGGAGGCCATGGCCAGCATGGGAATTGGGTTGCGGTATTCTTGTCCGTCGCACCCGGAAGGAAATAGTGTGGTAGAAAGAAAAAACCGGGACATAAAGCAATCCATAACAGCGAAGGTATTAGGTTCAGGCGCTGGGTGGGTCAAACATTTAATAAGTGTCCAGACTAGTCTTAACAACATGCCAAGAAATTCTCTAAAAGGTTTCAGCCCATACGAACTATTGTTCGGAATTAGAATGAACGTTCAGGACCTCGATAGTCAGATGTCAGTGGTACAAGAAGAAACGAAGCACTTTGATGTAAAAGACCGTTTGGCTGTTTTACAGGAACTGAATGAAACAAGAAAATCCTTAAGCAACATAAAGTTAAAGCAACAGCCAAGTACCACTGACGAGGCACCACCCGCAACAGCCCCAGCAAGGCCTGTCTGGATTCCAAAAATTGGGGATCTAGTCAGAGAAAAGATCACAGTGAAGAAGGAATTTGGGCCTTCTTACAGAAAAGCAGTACCTGTCTTGGCAGTCACCGGAACAAGATCAGTTGTGCTACCGCCCCTTGCTGGTAAAAAGGAGAACAGAATCGTGTCCATCGATCTGGTAAAACCACAAGCATGTGGCCTATAATCAACAGTAGGCCCAGTGGACTCCCAAGAAACAACAGAATACCCAAACTTGCAACAATCCAAGAGGTTCAAACTGAAAGACTCATCACATTCGATCAGCCTGCAGTGCACAATGAAGGACTATGCAATAATGCCATGGAACTCGTGCCTCTTGAAACACAGATTGAAACAGTTCGTCAAGAAACAACACCAGTCTACAATAATGTGGCATCAGAAAGTGCTACCGAGAGACAGATTGAAAGAACAATCCCATCAATTGACAGAACTGCCTCTGGTTATTTCATCAACTTCGACAACTTCTCTGAAGATTTAAACGACCCCGAAGTGATGCCAGAAACAAAAAAGTCTTTTAAAGAAAAAGCAACGGAACTCTTTCATCAACTGAAGGAAATCTACCTAATTTCCCCTTGGCTAGAGTTCTGGTTCGGTCTAGGTGTATTTTTCCTCCTGCTTTGGCTCATCATGGTACTGTGTTTGGGAAAATTCATTGAAGGAAAATATATTACAATGGACACAGCAAGTCAGAACATCAACCTAGTCCTGAAACCACACAGATCATCCCATGTGAAGAAAAGAGAACTGTCAACAGTAAATGTCACAGCAATTCCAATACCTGGTGGGGTAGTATGGGAGAAAACAGACTATGAGATCTATGGTCCGGTCGAAATCCTGAAGTATCCTCATCAACTAAAGGTTTCCTTAAGTGACTTTTTGACACCTAGTACATTCTCTGATGATTGGGACTTTAACAGTATTAATGACATGATGTCTGATTTAGTAATGTCAGCTAGATTCACAGATCATGATTATTTACAAGGTTCATCTAGTTATGAGCAGTTATTCTGTTACACCCACTATGGGGATCATTACTTGCATAAATCTGCACAGCCTAGAAATGTTTTTATGTATAACCAATGGGAACATTGTGCTACACCACCTAAAAGCAGTTCTAAAGCATTTTTTGAGAAATTCAAATACTTCTCAGGGTTTAACACCAGTGATGCAGAAACGTTTTATTATAAACTGTTAGATAAAACAGGAATGAAAACAATGCTGACAAATTCTAAATTGATATATTCAGAAGCATTTTATGACAAAATGATGACATTTGGTTTTGATTATTGGAAAAATAATATTGAAACGAAAACAATTTGGGGTACAAAAGATTGGCAGGTGCAAGGCATAGAAGCACTGTTTAGAACCTGCATGATACCTGAACAAATGTTATTTTTAAATGACACTGTACACCAAACATCTTGTCTTGGTCTAGCTAAGATCAAAGAACTTAAAGCACCGTCTATTCCAAAGCCAATACCTGAAAATGCAACCTCTGATATTGAGTTAGACGTGCCACAAATTTTACATTTCAACAGAACACATCCTGATTGGAAAAAGTGGGTAATCTGGCCTACAGACACAAATAGCTGTCAAGATAGGTTCCTGAATAAAACACAGGGGTTAAAAATGACCAGATTAGACCCTAGATACTCCCAGAGACAACATCCAGGGATTATAACAACATACAGTGTAGGGAAGCTCTGCCTTGAATGGCTAACTACGTCCACACTGGCTGAAATTAAGCAACACTTGTCTTTATTAAAAGATGGTGCTGATTTGCGCGATTTCATTCTTGGACCACGCAAACAGCGTCAGAAGCGTTTCATAGCGACCAGTATCTATGCTGCTTACAACGAGGCTTGGAAAGTAAAGCAAATTGAAACTGCTGAAAAAATACGTGAAATTGATCGTATTAGTTTGGAGAAAACACTTTCTGTGGTAGACAATGGGTTAATGACTCTGTCTTCCAGAATATATTCTTTGGACAATATTGTATCCTCTGCCTTTGATGTGATAGACAGAGATTTGCTAATGTTATAACATGGCCAGTCTCAATTACGCTCTATTATAGAATTAGGCTGGACGCTGCAAAATCTTCGTTCAGGCTATGTGCCTTGGCGTTTAATCAACACAACGTCATTATTTTCTAGTTTTAACCTTACTGATAAACAGATCAGTTTGGCACAGAAAGGAGCAGACTATACAATCCTGAGCATCGAAAAACTCGAGAGATTATCATTGACAATGTCAGAGAGTCCTGTCATTGAATGGATAATACACAGAATTATCACAATTCCGATAACAACTTTCCGATTTCATAAATGCCTTGAGTACATACCTGCTGGCCAATATGAACAATTGGGTAAAGGATATGTTAAATCTATATGGAAATTACCATACACTCATTCTTGCTATAGTGACAGCGACAAAAATATATTTCTTAGTGGTGACAACTGTAAACGCTCACTAAGCGGTATACTTTTGTGTCAGGGTATTAATTTACACGGAGCATGTGATGGAAATTCAAACAACCTTTCATGCCACCAGCTAGTCACACCTGCAACTCAGATAGAGCCCTTCTTTATGCAACTCGCGAATGGGAGTTACATTCTTAGAACGGATCACAGGTGTTGTGGCCTCGCGCCAGGGAAAAGTTATCTAGTACAAGTTACGTCCATGGTCAAATGCTGTATGCAAGCATTGTTCCCGAGCGGGCCTCCAGACATAGTGACTCCCCTCTGGCCTCGTCTGAATCTCTATTCTATACAAATTGATACATTAAGCAAAATGAAATCTGTGCTTTTACAGACAACCTTGCCTATAACGTCATCTAAAGAGACGTATGATCTTCTAGTCGCAAGGACGGCTACTGAAGTCCATGACCTTTTATCAACAAATTGCCCCGTGCATTTCGTAGAAATGTTCAGCCAACTCCTTAACATGTCTAGTGCAACAAGCATCCCAGGCATATTTAAGACAGTCTTTACGGGACTGCTAACACCCTTCCAGGCAATTTTGGGAATCTTTCCTAATTTTGTGCACTCCATTTTTGGCGGCATTCCACTATTTTTGGGACTCATCGCAGGGATTCTATTTTTGATCCTTCTGCTACGTTATGGCAAGCCTCGGCTCAGACATAGCTCCCATGGGAATGGAAGAGACAATCCTAGCAATGCGCTACAGGGACAGGATAACTAACGTTCTCGGATTGGCCAGGCTGAGAGATCTAAACATGACCTGGTTCCTTTCATTCAGACCGATATGGCAAAATTGCATTTTACCTGTGCTACGGTGTATGCTTTGCGGCGATGAATGCGTGTTGGACATCTGTCTTTCACTTCCATCAGCAGTACCAATGGACGTCGATACTTTGCTCAGTCCAATAACGGCTCACGCATTGTGTTGTCCCCAGCGGCTACCAATCCTGATGACGGCATTCGTGGAGACTCCTGTACTACAGCCAAGTGGTAACAGTGGAGCGAGTGACAAAAGCAACATCATCCAGGTACAACGTTCTGTGAGCATTGCTGGTCCTGCCTTCGATGACAGCAATCATTCTCACACCTGCCAAGTTACAGCGCTATCTAATTTGGTTGAACTATCACCTGATTTTGTAGACCAATTCTTTGCGAGCCTGTCTGATACGATGTTCTCACCCACAGAGAAACAATAACTTTTTGAGAAGTTTTCCGACACACAGCGTTCCCATGAACTCTGAATTCGGCCTTCAGTTTTAATCAACAAAAACTGCCAAGTGCTTTGGAAATCTATTTTCTTTGAATTGGACAATTTTTTCTAATATTGACCTTTTTTGGCACGAACAATTCTTTGCTTAACGTAAAAACTATTCTTAGAGAACAGAAGCTTCACACTTCTATTTCTAAGCACATCTAGAGACATAACAACATAACACCAGCCTCTAGCACACATGTTATTACAATGCATTTTTATGTGATGATTTATCTCGCTTTTCTTCTGTCAGAGATACTTCATGTGTAATTCCTTTTGCATAATCGTTCATTGATTTCATATGCAATACTTTTTGAATGATTACTATGCTTTAAAAAACGTACAGTACCTAAATTCCATGTATTACAAGTACGCCTATTTCGAATGCATTTATGTATTTTGGGGTGGGCAATGTTACACATGCATCTAATTGCTTAGTTTTAGTAATTTTGATGGACATGAAAACGTGGAGTGGGTGTTGCAGGCTTATCTAGGTTCCTAATCGATACTGTGACCTTATGCCCCTATTCGGCTATAACTCCATTTATTCCCTATATTGGCATAACCGTTCAAGTGCGATTTTCTGAAAAGTCATCTCTGGCCTCACACGAACAGAGCCACATTCCAGCATGACTCTCTGCTACTTCCTTTGCGACCAATTAGTGCAATGACAGAGCAGCAGTCACTATCTGATATTCCTAGATAACACTCCGAGTTCTTCAACAAGATAAAAACTTAGCAAACCTGGAAATCCCCGCTTGCTATGTTTTGATTAGTAATGGAACTCTAATGAGCAACTGATAACTGTCACTTCCTAGTGACATCTTTAATTGACGTCTTATGTCCAGCAAACTTGCGTCAAACCCGGCACCTGTCAGGTATAAATATTACCAACGTTGCCTTAAGCAGGAGAGAGATACGAACTGCGAGTTCGTTGCCTGTTGCTGATGCCAGCTGCCTGCATGACCCTGTGTTGGTAAAAACTAGCACTCTGTCGCTGCAGCCTGCTATCCTGTGGTGGTGAAGCTGCTGATTACCATTATCGCCGCTACAGCGCGACCTATGGTGCAGTACGCTTGAGGAGCCGAGCAGCCGTCCTCTGCGAAGACATCCAGCCCAGCTGCCCGCGGACGCTGTCACCCCTCCTTCCTCGACGCGCTGAGATAAGCCGCTGCCTTTCTCGTGCAGAGAAATCCAGTCCCGGCGCTTCCGGTTTACCCTCGCGGGTTACTGGGATATCGAGAGAGACCCCTGAAGGAGATACCAATCCTCCATCATTCTATTCAGAGGTATGGTGTTGACTAAACCCTTAGACGAGAATTCTTGAAACAAACCTTGGCAAAACCAACTTAACTTAAGCTACTTACTTACTCCCCTTTCACGTGTTAGGCTTAGGTCAGGCACACTGGGGTAGGCTTAGTTAGAAGCACCAGTTTGACGTAAATAATTAATTTACTCTCTTAATTTCTATGCAGGTAAGTATTTAATCAATAATAACTCAATCAGAAGGAAAGAAAACAGAGTCCGTGGTGTTAGAGTTTCTAAGGGTTTTATTCCTCATAAAGGAATCAGGATATCATGTTCTGACCACCACAGGGGTGTCAGAAGGGATAGATGAGCGCGCTCTCGTTTATTGACATTACATAGCTTATATACTTGATTTACATCATAAGTTTCAATGTGAGAGGCGTAACAGCTGAGAGAAGACAAGATAACAGTATACACGTGGTACCAATACATCATCAAGAGGCGTAAACTAGGCGTGAACTAGAGGTGTATGCTAGAAACGTCACTGACAGGTGACGCAAGTGGGTGGCACCAAGGGGTGGTGCTAACAGAATGTTGCAATGTCAGCAGAAATCGGAAGCTTGGATGCGCGCGCAGCGGTATGACGTGTGACTGACGGGGTGCAGGGGTCTTGACATTTACACTGACGGGAAGAGACAGAAGTCTGGCATGTCAGATCAACTTGTACTTCTATCATATCTGATATCTGATGTTTAGGAACTATACTATCTGGGCGGAAAGGTCTCTAGGGTAGAAGCTATTCTATGCTAACTGTGGATGCGTGTATAAGCGCCTGAGTGTCTACATGTGAAGCGTGGGGGCACGGGGCCTTCCATGGAAGCATGGCAACGGAGGCTATGAATTACTTGTATTAAGACAGATCGGCCTTTTGGCTCTGCAGCTGGAGAGGATGTTTACAGGATCTAGTAGGCAGGAATGTATTCTCGGGGAGCGGAACAGATAACTCGAAGGTTATAGTCAGTCTTGGCAGAAAGCAGGCTTGAGCTGAGCGCGAGGGGTCGCGCTGAATATAGGACATAGTTCATGAGTACAGAGGTAGCCTGGGCAGAGCCAGGAGCCACAAAAGAGGTTCAGATGGCAGGAATTCAGGGCCTACTCTGGCTAGAGCAGGAAAAAGTGAAAAGTGTACTACAAAAAGACGTTGGCATAGCATATTTAGGAACGGACTATATAATCCATTCATGGTGCGTCTGAAAGAGGACAAGTTGACGGTGGACGCAAATGTATTTGCGTCTTCATAACTGGCACAGGAGGGAAGTTACATGCACTTTAAGCTGGTACATGGAGTCGGTGGGGTACGCGCTAGGGAACACAACATGACCAAAATTTAATTTTCCTCATTCCCTCCTTGTTCCCTACGGACCCTTCATGAAATATCGATCCTCATGAATCGATCAGTCTGTTCTTGTAACATCATTTGTTCTTCTTTCTTTCGGTTACGTTTTGAGTGAAAACTGGAATGTTCAATGCAAGAAGTGGCACACAGTCCACAGATCGCTGGCCCACACTGTAGGCACAAGCAGCAACTGAATACTAGGACTAGGCCAATGCCTAGGAAGGATAGTATTTTCCATCCCCAAGCTGTTAACGTTGTCCAGAACCAACCGGACCAAGTCCAGGTGCCTGGATTCTGATGAATCCGATTTGCAATTTTATGAAGACGGGTGATAGCTTGATATACAGATGGTGCATTCTGTGGAATGAAAACACAGCAGCTTGACCCGATGACCTTACAGGCTCCACCTCTATCTGCCAAGATGACGTCAATTACAAGACGATTCTGAAGGACAACAACCCGCATAGCGGACTGCTCCTCTGTTAAGTTTCCTAAGGCGGAGGTAGTTTCATTTACTACAGCTTCAAGTGTTCTAGTTAATCTGCGTATTAATTTACTATTCTGGACAGGACCTAAGAAGAAAAAGAACCCTTTATTAAAATCAGTGTACTGTTCCCATGCTGTTTCTGTGTAGTCGACAAGGGGGGCATCTCTTCTGGGTCTATTCTTTATTAGATTGCTATTTCTGTGGTAATCAGAAGGAGCTAGAAAAACGGGTGGCAAAAGGAATGCAATGTAACAGGTACCATCCCAATCTGGAGGTAGACGAATGTATGCGGTATGACCACACACAAAGTAGGAATGACTGATAGCTTTGAAGGATGACTTTCCATCATCACTGAATTCGACCACAGTAGTGCATTTACTATGACCTAAGTGTACTGAACCTTTCTTCTTGATACATAATTCACCAGTGACTGGCAGTACTGACATAATAGGTAGAACTGGTGCAGCTTCGGATTCGACGGTAAGAATCATAAGGCTAATTGTGTAATTACCTAATCCATATACTTCATTTTCTAGATCAGTTCCTATTCTAATGGGGAGTCCCTCCTTATCCGGGTAACAGACGTCTAGTAGGACCAAGTTCAAGTTTCCCCAAACCCAACCCCCATCGAAAACAGCAATGTCTGGATCTAAAGAATTAATTATCTTAAACCATGCCCCGCAGGAGCCATTGTGAGTGAACGGATACGGAAAGAGAGGCAGTGCTCCCTTGTAATTCTGGTAGGGAGGGAGTCGGCCACATATCCAGCAATTTGTAGCATTGTTAGTTTGATGAGAATGATGTAACATACTAATGAATGTATTGTTGCGCAGCGCAAGTCTGTAGGAAAGCTCATGAGGAGGTAGCTCACTAAAAGTGTGTTCAGCAGAGACATTGTAAGCAGATTGTTCACGCTTGAAGATAGGATAGTATGTAGATAACAAGATACTAGCAATGATTATTAATATACTGAAAAAAAACATAATTATTAGTGTCACTATGCAGTGACTACGAAGTGATTTGCAATATGTTCTTTTCTTTTCCTCTCTCTCTCTAACTCGATCTAGGGGATACATGTCAGAAACTATTTAACCGATTCACCTAGGGGAGGACTTAAACAATTAAACTGTCTGACTTGCTAGATCGTAACTTCATACGATATTGTTCTTGAGGAGTTTTTTCTCGTTTGCATTCGGAAAAGTCTTTGGGATCACAGTCTTTGGTGGGGGTGGGTGTGTCTTGTTCCGGTTTCAGTCCTGGGAATGTTTTGATATGGCTTAGGTGGACCCACCCCTTTCTTCCTTCCAATTTGACTGCGGTCTTTGTTGTTAGAAGAACGGTCTTCGGAGACTTCCAGCGGGGCTCCAACGGACTTTTCCTGTCGAAGTTTCGGACTAAAACAACGTCACCGGGGCGGACATCATGCTCCTTCACATCGGTGTTGTCAGGGAAGGCAGCGGCAACCTGTGAACGACATGATTGGAGTGCAGACATCAAGGAGGCAAGGTAATCTGTCAACATATTAGAATCAACATCGGTTATCTTTTTAGGAATGGGCGTCCCCCACATATTCGGTGGTCTTCCAAAGACCACTTCGTACGGAGATAGCCCTGATCTCGAATGGGCGACCATTCTCATATAGAATAGTGCCACCGGCAGGGCGACTATCCAGTCGACCCCTTTGTCCTGACATATTTTGGCAAGGCGAATCTTTAATGTCTGATTATGCCTTTCCACAAGGCCTGCTGCTTCTGGATGTCGGACACAATGGAACTTCCACTGGTATCCCAATAACAAGGAAACTTCTTTCATTAGGGCAGACGAGAATGGCTGACCGTTATCTGAGTACACGACACGAGGCAAGCCGTACCGTGGGAAAAATTCACGAACCAACTGTTTGGCAGTGGTCGGAGCAGTGTAATCTGGGACTGGATATGCTTCGGTCCAGCGGGACAGAGCACAGACAACTACGAGAACATATTTAAATCCTCTACAACGGTCCATCCGGATATAATCCATCTGGAGGACTTCAAAAGGGTGATCGGGAGGATGAAATCCACCTTGCTCTACAGGGACGCTTTTACCTGGATTGAACTGACAACAGATCATGCAAGTACGCACTTTCTGTTTTGCGGCTGCTCGTAAGTGTTTATTATTCCAGATATTTTGCAAACTGTCTAGCATTGCTTTCTCTCCTAAATGGGCAGGACTATGTGCTGTATTTATCATGACTTGAACCATAGAGTCAGGGAGAAACCATGTAGATTTTCCCTTCGTCATCCAACCCTGATCTGTCTGGATCCCTCCTAGTTCGATCCATTTCTTTATTTCGTCTGCAGTAGCGTGTGTCTGAATGTCAATAACATCTAGGGTGGGATCTCGGACTGTCATGCAGTTTGTCGGATCTGTTGTCTTGGTCGTGTCAGCTGTCTGAGTGTGAGTCAGTGCTGTATGTTTTGCTGTCTGATCTGCCAGGTCGTTACCCTGGGAGACAGAATCTGTGGCTTTAGTATGGGCTTTACACTTCATGACTGATATGGCTGAAGGCAGATGTATTGCTTCTAACAGTGCTTGAATGAGAGGACCGTGCTGTATCTTGGTACCATGAGAGGTCAGGAAACCACGTTCCTGCCAGAGCATACCAAAGTCGTGTACGACTCCGAACGCATAACGGGAATCTGTGTATATGTTAACATTTCTGTTCTTCGCTAGAATACAGGCTCGGGTCAGAGCGATGAGCTCTGCTGCTTGAGCAGACAGTGTATCAATACGATGTGTTTCTTTAACTTCAGTTTCAGTGGTCACGGCATATGCGGCCACTAATTCTCCTGTACTTGTTCTCATGCATGAACCATCCACATAAAGTGTCAGGTCTGGATTTGTCAGTGGAGCATCTGTTAAATCTCGTCTGGGCTTTGTTACTGCATTAATAATCTCTATACAATCATGTGGAGCTGGATCTGTCATAACTGTAGGTAACAATGTTGCTGGGTTCAAGATACTGCAGCGTCTGATTTCTATGTGTGGCTGGAATAATGTCAATTCGTAACCTGTCAATCGTGCTATAGTCAAGTGTTGAGTCTGGGTTCTGTTTAACAGAACCTCTACAGAATGTGGAACTTGTACTGTTAACTGATGACCTAAAACAATTGAATCGCTTTGTCTGATTGCTAACGTTGTTGCTGCTACTGACTTTAAGCATGCAGGGAGTGCCTGTGCTACTGAATCCAATGTACTTGAAAAATAAGCGCAAGGCTTATGTGAACCTGCTTGATCTTGAGTGAGGACAGACAATGCTGTACCATCACGTTCTGTAACAAAAAGTGTAAACGGTTTGCTGTAACATGATGTCGCTAAAACTGGTGCTTGGCATAAAGCTTTCTTTAATTCCTCAAAGGCTTGTGTGTGTTCCTGAGTCCAAGGAAGGACAGTCGAAGTCGCTGCCTCCTGTGTCGTTAACTGGATGAGTGGTTTAGCTAGAAATGCATATTGAGGAATCCATTGTCTGCAGTACGAGGTGAGGCCTATGAAGGCCCGCACTTCTTTTTGTGACTGGGGTCGGGGCATGTTTACTATTAACTGAATGCGATCGGGAGTGAGCTGTCTCCCCACTTTGGACAGCAAGTGACCCAAGTACACAACTTGCTGAACACAGAATTGTAGCTTCGAAGGAGACACCTTGTGTCCCTTGTCGGCCAGAAAATGCAAAACTATCAGAGATGCTTGTTCACATTCGGGCTCACTTCGTGCGGTGATCAGCAGATCATCGACGTACTGTAGTAAAGCTGTATTAACTGGCATTTGGATACAATCTAGTTGTCTTTTCAGTGCTTGACTATAGATGCTGGGGCTTTCTGTAAATCCTTGAGGTGCGCGGGAAAATTTGAAACTTCGTCCATTTAAACTGAATCCGAAGAGATATTGGCTCTCCGGGTCAATGGGTACACTGAAGAAGGCGTTCTTGAGATCGATTACAGTAAAGAACGTTGCTTCTGAATCAATAGCAGTTAACAGGGTGGAGATATCGGGGACCACAGGATACTGTGGTACAATGCATTTGTTCAGTTCTCGAAGATCAATCACCAGCCGGTATACTGGCGGTGCATTGCGGTCTGTACGTTTAAGAATTGGAATGATGGGGGAATTACAGACATTGGAGTCGGTCTCTACGACCACTCCTTGGGCAATAAGCTCTTCAATTATTTTCAGTAAAGCCACTACAGCATCGGGTGGTAACTTGTATTGTCTGATTCTGGGTAGAACAACACCTGTCTTGAGTGTAACACGGTATGGTGTGATATGCATACAACCTACATCAGCTGGGCCTTTTGCCCATAAGTGATCTGGTACATTTTTCAATCTGACATCAAAGTCACGTAGAACATAATGACCCTTGAAATCTCGTAGAAAGAGTCTGACTCCCTCCGGAGAACAGCAAATTATAGCTCCTAAAGCCTTTAGTGTTTTAATTCCTAACAGATTTTCGGGACATGATTTCGTAAGTAACAAATCTGTAACTCGAGATAATGGACCCACAGCTAGTGGTACTGGTTCTGATACTTCATTTACAATAGGCTGTCCTGAAAAACCAAGGGAAACATTCTGTGAGCCTGAGAGGGGTGCCCCTGGGACTTCATTATGACTGATTGTAGTGCGACTTGCCCCTGTGTCAATTAAAAACTTTCTGTCTTTTCCTAATACGTGACTATGTACATATGGACCTTCTTGATCTACAGGAATTTCAATAAGAGGCAAATCACTTTCCCTCCCTAGGCTGTTTCATGTATAACGCTGATAATCTGGATATGCCGACTGGGCATACTGGTACATTTGTTGTGAGACTTCTCTAGTTGCAGCAGCGGGCTGTGTCTGAGCATGCTGTGGCTGTGGTACTGCTACTGTCTGTACTGTATGGGACTGATCATGCATAGGCTGTGTATTCTGCATTGGCTGTTCGTTCTGTGAGGTCTGTTGATGACCCTGTTCATGTCTAGGCGGACGCGGTCTTTCTTTAGTTTTACCTGTCTCGATGTTATGTTTCAGGACTGGACATTCATGTACGTAGTGACCTGGCTGCTTGCAATAATTACATGTCCCTTTAACGGGAGCGGCAGAATGATTTGTCTGAGCCCCACCTTTTCTATGACCCTCGGCTGGAATTGTCTGAGCTACTAACATTTTCATTTTCGTGTCTTTCATACGTTTCTGTTCCTGCTCTTGTTCTTCCCTAATTCTATTCTGGTGATATTGTAACATTTGTAACATCTGTGATGGCGTATTTGCCTGCCAAGTACTTTCAACCTTGTACACTCTATTTTTAACCAGTGGTAGGGCGTTCTCTACTAATTTCGTTACAAAAAGGTGTGGATATGACTCACTACTTGTTTTTAGGCCACTATTGATAATGAAACATTTCTCGAATCTCGAATAAAAGTCACTAGTATCTTCATCTTGTTTCTGTTTGCAGGACGAGATTGCGTCCCAATCTTCCTTTCTAGTTGTCAATAATCTTGGCAGAACCTGTACTATTAAACCTGGTAATGCTTTAGTCAGATCCCCAAGGCCTAACCCTGGGACTCGTTTCTTTTCTTCGTCTTCTATCTCTGCCCATGCTATCTTTGACTCTCCCACTTCCCAATCCTTCTCCTTTAATTTCTCGTAAATGCCCGTGGGCAACAGTACTTTTAACATTTTCATAATATCATCATACGTGTAATCTCCCATCAATAACATGTCTTTAAGCTCTCTGTGAAAACCTGCAGGGTCTTTATCATGGCACGGAACTAATTTCTTCATTTCTAGTAGTTCTAACTTAGTCAGTGGTGTGTGAACATACACACGTTTCAGGTTATTATCGGCACCCATAACTGGATGTACTTCTCGTAAGGGATTCTGGCTTTCAATGCCGCCACCGCATTGCATGTGGTACATTTTTCTTTCTGGAGGCGGGGCGGGAACATATTCAGAGCTCAGGAAGGTGTTATACTTACGTCGTTGTTCTAGAATTATTTGTATTAATTTGGTACTAAAACCTCTCCATCTATCCATGATTAGTGCTTCTAATGTTTCGTGTAAGGGACCTGGATCAGAATGATGGTTTCTGAACTTGATAAGGAGGTGCTGAATCATGTATACACCTGCTATTTTCTGCTCTTCCGGGGAAAGGTTCAAGAATGTCTGCACTAACGTGTCATCATTATATATGTCTGCGTTTTCGGCCCACAACACGGCCGACCGGGCTAGTTCCTGTTCATCCATAGAATTGAGTATATGATACCCTACTCGATCTCGAAGCCTTTTATCAGTTTCCTGGAACTGATGTTCAGAAGAATTCGGATTGGTTAAAGCGGAGAAAAGAACTCTCTTGCTCTCCGGACGGACACCTTTCCTAAGGTAGTTTCCCCTACCTACATACGCTATGATATCTGTAGACTTTTCTGATGTTTCATCTTCATCTTCCTCCCCGGAGGAAGTTTTATCAGTTTCTTCCTGATGTGCAGTTAACACTACCTTTCTAATTTTCTGGGACATAGTGGCTATACAAGTTCCCTTGTCATGTTTCGCGTCTGCTATATTTTGGCCCCACTTGTTTAATGCGTCTAACTCACTTTGATCTGTCCCGGGCCTGTCTCGTTCTCTTATCACACAATTAATGAAGAATCGTAATATCTGTTTCTGAACGTCAACTTTCTGTTTATACATGGCAGCTTTAACACTGTCGGGGTCTTTCCCCGTCTGTATGAATTTGTATAGTCTGTCGAGAGCTTCCTGCATTCCTACATAGCATAGCAAGTTATCGGTGGCAGATCTTAAGCGCAGTGATGCTAATACCATCAGATCGTCTGTTCCGGGTACTGGATCATATCTGCAGAATGACATCCTATCTTTGAATGCGTCAAGCCGGGCTGAATAGGGAGACTGGAAAGGATTCTGTGTGTCCTTTAAATGCAATCTGTGTGTCGGTGGCGGGGTCCGTAGACCCGCTGTCGCACCCCCTGAGGCGGATGCTTGGCCATTATCTCTCCGTGGAGTCTGTATCTGGACTTGTATCTGTCTTTTAGTAAGATCAGGTAGTACTGGTTTCGGTAGGTCTGTCTTAAGAACGGGGGGTGGCGGAGCTGGCGGAGCGGGAGAGGTCTGTTGCGGTACCGGTGGAGCTGGATCTGGGGGCGCAGTGCCCCCCCCATCCCTGTCAGTAGGCAGGGCACGAACAGGCATGTTGGTATAAGCTGGTACTACATCCTCTAGATATGAATTCAGGAATATGTCTTTAGTAGTTTTATGCATTACTTTAGTTGGAACTAACGGTGTCGGTAAGTTTGTTGGTATCTCTGATTCAGTTTCGGATGGGCCATCTGCTACGAGATACATACCGTTTACAAGATTATTTCGGGCACGGTCTATTTGTTCTGTTTTTACTCGGATCCCTTCAGTAACTAATTCGTTTTCTCGCTCTTTATCTGATTCTTTAAGTCTGTCTTCTCTACGGAGTGCTTTGTCCGCACGCTTACGCGATTCCTTACGCCAAAATTCTATGGCGTCCTTCTGAGATTGCCTAGCTTTCTTTTTCCATAATGCTTCTTCTACCCTCATGATGCACTCGGCATCCCACGTTCCGGTAACAGGCCATCTGTGTCTCTCGTCTAGGTGTTTGGTGTAATCGGCCCATAAATCTAGATATAATATGGCATCTATGCCGTGCTTTTGATACATAAAATTGCCTGGAGTGTCCCTAGGGGGGATAGGAATTTCTTCCTCTAGTAACCCTTTCCTAGTTCCGATCTGTTTTAACTTACTGAGAAACGGCATCCTGCTTACTTATTTACTGAACGCTAGATCTTTACTCCTTAATACTTTTTAACAGCTATATTGTATGGGAAAAAAACACAATAATACACGTTTAAACAGTCACAGTCATACCACGACATTAATTACATGAAAACATTGAAGACATAGCTAACTACCCCCCACACTGAATGTACCGCTCAACGGTACGGATACACTGCTGTAACAGTGCCGAAATTCGGAATCCTAGATATACTGCTAAACAGTACAGATACACTGCCTAAAAACAGTGCAGACCGGACTTGCGTACCCAAACCCGTCTAGATACGACCCAGCAATGGTACTCACCGGGAAGCACGGAAACAGAAGGCCTCGGAAAACTCGACTGGACTCGACTCGGAATTTCGGAAAACTTCGGAAAACTTCGGAAAACTTCGGAAAACTTCGGAAAACTGGTGGGCCTCTTCACACCTCGGACCTTGCTTCTTTCGGCTGGGCTCTGGTCGGGATCCTCCGCACTCCTCACCGCCTCGTCTGGGCACTGATCGCAGTCTTCGTCACCTCCGTGTGTCAGAGGGGGATGCAGGAAATCCTGCCAGTACACGTGTTGTCCGTCTAACTGATGGCAGGGGACACGGATTGCAACGCACCTTCCGGCGCGTGAGGTGGGGGAGGGGTCCCTGTTCGGGCGCCAAAATGACGTAAATAATTAATTTACTCTCTTAATTTCTATGCAGGTAAGTATTTAATCAATAATAACTCAATCAGAAGGAAAGAAAACAGAGTCCGTGGTGTTAGAGTTTCTAAGGGTTTTATTCCTCATAAAGGAATCAGGATATCATGTTCTGACCACCACAGGGGTGTCAGAAGGGATAGATGAGCGCGCTCTCGTTTATTGACATTACATAGCTTATATACTTGATTTACATCATAAGTTTCAATGTGAGAGGCGTAACAGCTGAGAGAAGACAAGATAACAGTATACACGTGGTACCAATACATCATCAAGAGGCGTAAACTAGGCGTGAACTAGAGGTGTATGCTAGAAACGTCACTGACAGGTGACGCAAGTGGGTGGCACCAAGGGGTGGTGCTAACAGAATGTTGCAATGTCAGCAGAAATCGGAAGCTTGGATGCGCGCGCAGCGGTATGACGTGTGACTGACGGGGTGCAGGGGTCTTGACATTTACACTGACGGGAAGAGACAGAAGTCTGGCATGTCAGATCAACTTGTACTTCTATCATATCTGATATCTGATGTTTAGGAACTATACTATCTGGGCGGAAAGGTCTCTAGGGTAGAAGCTATTCTATGCTAACTGTGGATGCGTGTATAAGCGCCTGAGTGTCTACATGTGAAGCGTGGGGGCACGGGGCCTTCCATGGAAGCATGGCAACGGAGGCTATGAATTACTTGTATTAAGACAGATCGGCCTTTTGGCTCTGCAGCTGGAGAGGATGTTTACAGGATCTAGTAGGCAGGAATGTATTCTCGGGGAGCGGAACAGATAACTCGAAGGTTATAGTCAGTCTTGGCAGAAAGCAGGCTTGAGCTGAGCGCGAGGGGTCGCGCTGAATATAGGACATAGTTCATGAGTACAGAGGTAGCCTGGGCAGAGCCAGGAGCCACAAAAGAGGTTCAGATGGCAGGAATTCAGGGCCTACTCTGGCTAGAGCAGGAAAAAGTGAAAAGTGTACTACAAAAAGACGTTGGCATAGCATATTTAGGAACGGACTATATAATCCATTCATGGTGCGTCTGAAAGAGGACAAGTTGACGGTGGACGCAAATGTATTTGCGTCTTCATAACTGGCACAGGAGGGAAGTTACATGCACTTTAAGCTGGTACATGGAGTCGGTGGGGTACGCGCTAGGGAACACAACATGACCAAAATTTAATTTTCCTCAAGTTGAGTATGTTAGCCTAATGTATATATGACTGTATATATGTTTTATTACTTTAAACCATTGTATGGCTAAGAAACCATATCAATGCTTTTACAGTTCTATTTCGCAATACTTATCTTACTGTACGTACTTTTTATAATAACAGTTATTGCAATTGTGGCAATACATTTCTCTTGTACGAGAAGAAAGACTGTTCAATAAATGTTAACCTTTATTGTTACACGCCCGTCTCTCTATTCTCTACATCTCGTGAAAGTAAACTGCACCAGACTGACTGAGTGAAATCTATGTCTATTGTTTCACACGACCCTAGAGATTGACTCTTGATCTGAGGAGCAAAGTTGTCATGTTGCACGGTTGTTGGAAAACTGAATCCCTTCTTGTCTGTGCCAAGGAAGCTGATCACTTCCTATGCAGAGAAGAAAGTTTCCAGTGACCTCTGAGCTAGTTGGTAACACAACCCAATTAAGTTTAGCATAGTCAGTGGAGGCCTGGAATATAAGCAGTTCCACGTCAAAACTACTGTTTATGTTATTCCAATGCGCAGGGCCTAGTGGGAAACTAGGAACTACACTACACCTTGCTCATATAGTCAGAGTCAGAAGTCCATATTATGTAGAAAAATGCTCTTTATTAATTTAGATAAAAACATGAACAGCCGACACGTGTTTCGCTCCCTGTGGCGATTTGCACCAGGGCTTTTTCAAGGCTGTAAGAGATCAGAAATACATATATGAACATAAGTGGTTTCAAAGAACTAGCCTTTGACCCCAATACCAGTGAGATGGAGTTGAAAAGAAAAAGTGAGTGGTGCGAGATAGAAAGGCGCTAGTATAGTTTCCTAGTTTGGATTTCTGATTTGTGATCAGTGGAAAGGTAAGCCCCGGTGACAAGTTAGGAACATAAGAGAAGGTGGATGCATGAGAGCAAGAACCATTTACCTCTGTGATTTTAATACATGAGTGTTTAAGAATTTTGTATATAAATCATAAGTGTGGTGAGTCAGGTTATTGACAAAAGAAGGGATTCAAAATGATCAAATTTAAACAGGTTAGACAGGATAGTGTAGTTCCAAGTGATCAAGATGACATGCCAGAATGATGTAAAGCGAGAGAAAAAACTTTACAGTTGGTGCTGCATACCTATTTACAATATAGTTTGTTCTTTACAGTTCTTCATAATTTGTGCTACTTTCCAAATAAAATCCGTTTTTTTAAAGTGAAAATCTGTTAATACAACATTTACATTTTTAGAGAGTTTTCTACGTTATATTCATAAGATTGCATTTAAATATATTTCTTTACCAAACAAGGGTTCAAATTTTGAGGTATGAAATATTGCCGAAACCATCTCATTGCCTTCTCTCCACAGTACTAGTAATGCAAGCCATTATCTATATTCTAGGGTATTTAACATTTATAAGGCAGGTTTAGTTGAGACACAGTGCGCAGCGATGTATACAAATAAGTCAAAGGGGTGGACTTAGGTGAATTAAGTCATCTTTGTTATTACACTCCGAAGTTGTAGTACTCAAACAAAAAAAGGGGGAACATTGTTTTTTAAGTCTATTAAGAACGAATTGCTAGTTGGGAGTGGTTTTTATATTCTGGCATGTAGATTCCAGTCTGTGGTGTTGTTAAGGTATTACGCTAGCAAAGTTATTAAATGCCGGCGTGTAATCTTCGTGCGGAAGAAAAATGGTCCGATATTTGGGCAGGGTGAGGTAGCGCGGACACAGCGGGATTTTTACAAAAAGAAGAAGGGTGTCCATTGCGACGGTTTTGCCACTTACTTGTAAGGGGAAAATCCCTAAGTTGCGTCGTCGGCAGCCTGCTGGATGTTCCTTCCGCTTTCGCGTTCTGTGTGTGACTGATTACTGCCTCTTTTAAACCGGAAGAGAAGAAATTAACCCGGAAGGCAGGGTCTGTATTTTTGTGCTCGGGGAGTGTTTGTTTACTTTATTTCTTGTGCTTCAAAAAGGGAACTGCAGGGTATATGTTATAAATCGGGTAGACTCAATATTATCTAGTAGCTAATCATGGTATTTTGTTAATTCGTTCATGTATAAATGTTATCATCAGTTAGCCCGGAAGTTGCAAACAGGCTGACGTATTTTTAGTCATAGTCAACAACGGACTTGTTTAAGGCGTCGGATCGTGTTTTTTGGACTGCGCCATTTTAGAGTGGTATTGTTTAGATGAATTCTTTGATTAGTGGTAGCAATGGACAAAGCAAGTGTCCGTAAAGCAACGTATTGTTGCAACGATTACAAAAGGGGTATTAGAAAAAAGATTTTTTTCGATGTTGTTATACTAGCGGAGGAAGTGTGCAAAATTACACCAAAGTGGTCTACGAAAATATTAAACGGGGAAGGAGATAACCACACTCAGATTAGCATGGATGGACACCAAACACAGTGTATATCGGTTATATCAGATGGGCATCACATAGCTTGCTCTTTCATTTATAGCACTGATCAATATGTAACAGGGTCAAAAATGTTTGGTTGACATAAAAGGAGAGGTAATGTCCACAATTTAGCCAGTCTAATGCTTGCAGTATATTTCTATGGTTTATAAAAGGCAGTTGCTCACAATAGTGGACAATTCACATCCACAACGTCCTTGTGTCAAGATCTAGTTCACAGGCACAATTTACTCCAGCCAATGGTGCCATTCATATTCTTGAGTTAGGCCCTTTTCCACTGTCTACATTTTTATGATCAGTGAGCTCTCTTCGTAGGAGGCGGTCCACATCACCACCACGTTTCGGTGTCTTTATTCTTTTGATGCCTACAAAGGAGAATGTTAGGTTATGTTCATGGTGTTGCAAATAATGTTCCACTAGTGATTGTCTTGTGTCTTTTTTATGGATATTCCGATAATGTTCCTGAATGCGAATTTTAAGGGGTCTCCTTGAGCTTCCAATATAATTTTTGCCACACGGACAAGTGATCAAGTATATTGTATTGGTGCTTTCGCAGTTGATAAAGTCTCTGATTTTATATCTGTGTCCATTTATGTTGACTTCTTTTGTCTTGGAGTTGCCAAGTTTGCAGATTGAGCAATTTGTACAGGTGTAGAAAACCTGTGGTTTGTGGTGGAAAGTCCCTGAGTTTGCTCTTTACTTCAAAGAAAGAGGGACAAAGAATGTCGCGTAAGTTCCTGCTTCTGGAGAACCCTAGTTGTGGCTTGTCTGTTAGAGAGTCTGATAAAGTGGGGTTATCTCTCAGCAGATGCCAGTGTCTGTTCAAGATTTTTCGAATTGTGTATTGTCCACTATGGTATTCAGTATTGAAGCGGATAATTGATTTTTTCTCTTTGGTGATGTTGTTGTGAAGTAAAGATTGTCTGTCAGTTTTTGAGAATTTCTCTTGTGCTTTGGATAATGATTGTTCATTGTAGCCTCTTTGTTTAAGTCGTTGTGTTACTTCCTCAGAGTAGCTTTGATATTCTTCAGTTGAACTGCAGTTTAGACGGGCCCGTCAATATTCACCTCCTGGAATGTTTACGATTGTGTGTGATGGATGACTGCTGGAGGCATGGAGAATTGAGTTTACAGATGTTGGTTTCCTGTGTATTTTTGTCTGTAGTTGCTGATCTGAGACATAGATAGTTAAATCCAAAAAGTCTATTTCTGTTCTTGAGATGTTATATGTAATTTCAATGCCCCATCTTTTTTCTAATACCCCTTTTGTAATCGTTGCAACAATACGTTGCTTTACGGACACTTGCTTTGTCCATTGCTACCACTAATCAAAGAATTCATCCAAACAATACCACTCTAAAATGGCGCAGTCCAAAAAACACGATCCGACGCCTTAAACAAGTCTGTTGTTGACTATGACTAAAAATACGTCAGCCTGTTTGCAACTTCTGGGCTAACTGATGATAACATTTATACATGAACGAATTAACAAAATAACATGATTAGCTACTAGATAATATTGAGTCTACCCGATTTATAACATATACCCTGCGGTTCCCTTTTTGAAGCACAAGAAATAAAGTAAACAAACACTCCCCGAGCACAAAAATACGGACCCTGCCTTCCGGGTTAATTTCTTCTCTTCCGGTTTAAAAGAGGCAGTAATCAGTCACACACAGAACGCGAAAGCGGAAGGAACATCCAGCAGGCTGCCGACGACGCAACTTAGGGATTTTACCCTTACGAGTAAGTGGCAAAACTGTCGCAATGGACACCCTTCTTCTTTTTGTAAAAATCCCGCTGTGTCCGCGCTACCTCACCCTGCCCAAATATCGGACCATTTTTCTTCCGCACGAAGATTACACGCCGGCATTTAATAACTTTGCTAGCGTAATACCTTAACAACACCACAGACTGGAATCTACATGCCAGAATATAAACACCACTCCCAACTAGCAATTCGTTCTTAATAGACTTAAAAAACAATGTTCCCCCTTTTTTTGTTTGAGTACTACAACTTCGGAGTGTAATAACAAAGATGACTTAATTCACCTAAGCCCACCCCTTTGACTTATTTGTATACATCGCTTCGCACTGTGTCTCAACTAAACCTGCCTTATAAATGTTAAATACCCTAGAATAAAGATAATGGCTTGCATTACTAGTACTGTGAAGAGAAGGCAATGAGATGGTTTCGGCAATATTTCATACCTCAAAATTTGAACCCTTGTTTGGTAAAGAAATACATTTAAATGCAATCTTATGAATATAACGTAGAAAACTCTCTAAAAATGTAAATGTTGTATTAACAGATTCTCACTTTGAAAAAACGGATTTTATTTGGAAAGTAGCACAAATTATGAAGAACTGTAAAGAACAAACTATATTGTAAATAGGTATGCAGCACCAACTGTAAAGTTTTTTCTCTCGCTTTACATCCCTCTGGCATGTCATCTTGATCACTTGGAACTACACTATCCTGTCTAACCTGTTTAAATTTGATCATTTTGAATCCCTTCTTTTGTCAATAACCTGACTAACCACACTTATGATTTATATACAAAATTCTTAAACACTCATGTATTAAAATCACAGAGGTAAATGGTTCTTGCTCTCATGCATCCACCTTCTCTTATGTTCCTAACTTGCCACCGGGGCTTACCTTTCCACTGATCACAAATCAGAAATCCAAACTAGGAAACTATACTAGCGCCTTTCTATCTCGCACCACTCACTTTTTCTTTTCAACTCCATCTCACTGGTATTGGGGTCAAAGGCTAGTTCTTTCAAACCACTTATGTTCATATATGTATTTCTGATCTCTTACAGCCTTGAAAAAGCCCTGGCGCAAACCGCCACAGGGGGCGAAACACGTGTCGGCTGTTCATGTTTTTATCTAAATTAATAAAGAGCATTTTTCTACATAATATGGACTTCTGACTCTGACTATATGAGCAAGGATTCAGCCTAAGGATATCAAGAACTGTTGCTAACACACGCATTACCCCCCTTAAGACCCCTAAACGTCAACTCTGCTGCATTCTTTACATTTCCAGCTTTCAACGTCTCCAGTAAAGGATGCAGTTGTTTCTCCATCCTTGTGATCTCTATACTGGAACTCCTTCCAAGAACAGTACTCAAGAACCTGCAATATTTCTACTTTTGCAAAGCCTTTAAACATTTCTCTTCTTGTAACCACCCTCCAAATCATGGTTATGGCGGCCTCAAAGTCTCGATGATTTTACGGGGAATTCCGACCATAGAGTGCAGTATTCAGATGATCCAATCAGGCCATTTTTTAGGTCGAGCCTGGGCAGCGGATGCCCTGCTTTGGGAGGCATGCTGTATTCGAGTATGGACTTGAAGCCCTGCCTACTCTCCACCCATATTTTTCATTGGCTTTTGTCATTGTCCTTCATAAATGCTGGCTTCTGATTCGTTAATAGGCTTGTTAGTCCCTCCTTAGTACCGCTTTGTCTTCATTTGTAACCTCCCATGAGGACTGGCCCTTTTACTTCTGTTGTTACAAAGTATGTTTATTTAGTCTGTAAGCACTATTTTCTTTAATGAGTTTCTGGTACTGCAGGCACGATGTGCTTTCCTGCAGCATTCAGTGCGCCATTCGCGCTTTCACTGTCAAAGCAGCCCGGGACAATGGTGGCCACATCTTTGCAATGAAATAGGTCTCACATTTACGAGAGTTTGATTTATTGACATTGTAGATGACAATAGCTTATCTCTCCCAAATGCGAGACCTATTGCATTGCAAATATGTTTTTGTAAAAGCGCCCCATATGCGCTTTCACTACAATCTCGGACACGCCCCTTTCTTTAGAACAAGGGGTGGTGAGGGACAGAGTCTCTGAATTAAGCAGAAAGCTCTCACCCAGTCAAGAGATCAGGGCTAGATCCAACACCGTTTTTTAGCTCACTGCACCATCCCAGTTTCAGAACCTGGCTGTATGCAAATTAGTCTGTTCCTGTCCCAGTGCATGATGGGAACAGGGCAAACCAAACTACAAAAGCCAATTCTTACACTGGGAAGGAAACAAGCTCCCGGGGACCGGTTTCTGGCATTACAGCCGTCTTCGGCCCGGTTTGCTTGAATCCTGATGGTGCAATGAGCAAGGGTCTCACATCTGAGAATACCCTTCCACGCTTAGGGTGGACAAAAATATTTACAACAAGGGGTGGTGAGGGACAGAGTCTCTGAATTAAGCAGAAAGCTCTCACCCAGTCAAGAGATCAGGGCTAGATCCAACACCGTTTTTTAGCTCACTGCACCATCCCAGTTTCAGAACCTGGCTGTATGCAAATTAGTCTGTTCCTGTCCCAGTGCATGATGGGAACAGGGCTATCCAAACTACAAAAGCCAATTCTTACACTGGGAAGGAAACAAGCTCCCGGGGACCGGTTTCTGGCATTACAGCCGTCTTCGGCCCGGTTTGCTTGAATCCTGATGGTGCAATGAGCAAGGGTCTCACATCTGAGAATACCCTTCCACGCTTAGGGTGGACAAAAATATTTACAACAAGGGGTGGTGAGGGACAGAGTCTCTGAATTAAGCAGAAAGCTCTCACCCAGTCAAGAGATCAGGGCTAGATCCAACACCGTTTTTTAGCTCACTGCACCATCCCAGTTTCAGAACCTGGCTGTATGCAAATTAGTCTGTTCCTGTCCCAGTGCATGATGGGAACAGGGCAAACCAAACTACAAAAGCCAATTCTTACACTGGGAAGGAAACAAGCTCCCGGGGACCGGTTTCTGGCATTACAGCCGTCTTCGGCCCGGTTTGCTTGAATCCTGATGGTGCAATGAGCAAGGGTCTCACATCTGAGAATACCCTTCCACGCTTAGGGTGGACAAAAATATTTACAACAAGGGGTGGTGAGGGACAGAGTCTCTGAATTAAGCAGAAAGCTCTCACCCAGTCAAGAGATCAGGGCTAGATCCAACACCGTTTTTTAGCTCACTGCACCATCCCAGTTTCAGAACCTGGCTGTATGCAAATTAGTCTGTTCCTGTCCCAGTGCATGATGGGAACAGGGCAAACCAAACTACAAAAGCCAATTCTTACACTGGGAAGGAAACAAGCTCCCGGGGACCGGTTTCTGGCATTACAGCCGTCTTCGGCCCGGTTTGCTTGAATCCTGATGGTGCAATGAGCAAGGGTCTCACATCTGAGAATACCCTTCCACGCTTAGGGTGGACAAAAATATTTACAACAAGGGGTGGTGAGGGACAGAGTCTCTGAATTAAGCAGAAAGCTCTCACCCAGTCAAGAGATCAGGGCTAGATCCAACACCGTTTTTTAGCTCACTGCACCATCCCAGTTTCAGAACCTGGCTGTATGCAAATTAGTCTGTTCCTGTCCCAGTGCATGATGGGAACAGGGCAAACCAAACTACAAAAGCCAATTCTTACACTGGGAAGGAAACAAGCTCCCGGGGACCGGTTTCTGGCATTACAGCCGTCTTCGGCCCGGTTTGCTTGAATCCTGATGGTGCAATGAGCAAGGGTCTCACATCTGAGAATACCCTTCCACGCTTAGGGTGGACAAAAATATTTACAACAAGGGGTGGTGAGGGACAGAGTCTCTGAATTAAGCAGAAAGCTCTCACCCAGTCAAGAGATCAGGGCTAGATCCAACACCGTTTTTTAGCTCACTGCACCATCCCAGTTTCAGAACCTGGCTGTATGCAAATTAGTCTGTTCCTGTCCCAGTGCATGATGGGAACAGGGCAAACCAAACTACAAAAGTCAATTCTTACACTGGGAAGGAAACAAGCTCCCGGGGACCGGTTTCTGGCATTACAGCCGTCTTCGGCCCGGTTTGCTTGAATCCTGATGGTGCAATGAGCAAGGGTCTCACATCTGAGAATACCCTTCCACGCTTAGGGTGGACAAAAATATTTACAACAAGGGGTGGTGAGGGACAGAGTCTCTGAATTAAGCAGAAAGCTCTCACCCAGTCAAGAGATCAGGGCTAGATCCAACACCGTTTTTTAGCTCACTGCACCATCCCAGTTTCAGAACCTGGCTGTATGCAAATTAGTCTGTTCCTGTCCGAGTGCACGATGGGAACAGGGCAAACCAAACTACAAAAGCCAATTCTTACACTGGGAAGGAAACAAGCTCCCGGGGACCGGTTTCTGGCATTACAGCCGTCTTCGGCCCGGTTTGCTTGAATCCTGATGGTGCAATGAGCAAGGGTCTCACATCTGAGAATACCCTTCCACGCTTAATGTGGACAAAAATATTTACAACAAGGGGTGGTGAGGGACAGAGTCTCTGAATTAAGCAGAAAGCTCTCACCCAGTCAAGAGATCAGGGCTAGATCCAACACCGTTTTTTAGCTCACTGCACCATCCCAGTTTCAGAACCTGGCTGTATGCAAATTAGTCTGTTCCTGTCCCAGTGCATGATGGGAACAGGGCAAACCAAACTACAAAAGCCAATTCTTACACTGGGAAGGAAACAAGCTCCCGGGGACCGGATTCTGGCATTACAGCCGTCTTCGGCCCGGTTTGCTTGAATCCTGATGGTGCAATGAGCAAGGGTCTCACATCTGAGAATACCCTTCCACGCTTAGGGTGGACAAAAATATTTACAACAAGGGGTGGTGAGGGACAGAGTCTCTGAATTAAGCAGAAAGCTCTCACCCAGTCAAGAGATCAGGGCTAGATCCAACACCGTTTTTTAGCTCACTGCACCATCCCAGTTTCAGAACCTGGCTGTATGCAAATTAGTCTGTTCCTGTCCGAGTGCATGATGGGAACAGGGCAAACCAAACTACAAAAGCCAATTCTTACACTGGGAAGGAAACAAGCTCCCGGGGACCGGTTTCTGGCATTACAGCCGTCTTCGGCCCGGTTTGCTTGAATCCTGATGGTGCAATGAGCAAGGGTCTCACATCTGAGAATACCCTTCCACGCTTAGGGTGGACAAAAATATTTACAACAAGGGGTGGTGAGGGACAGAGTCTCTGAATTAAGCAGAAAGCTCTCACCCAGTCAAGAGATCAGGGCTAGATCCAACACCGTTTTTTAGCTCACTGCACCATCCCAGTTTCAGAACCTGGCTGTATGCAAATTAGTCTGTTCCTGTCCCAGTGCATGATGGGAACAGGGCAAACCAAACTACAGAAGCCAATTCTTACACTGGGAAGGAAACAAGCTCCTGGGGACCGGTTTCTGGCAATACAGCCGTCTTCGGCCCGGTTTGCTTGAATCCTGATGGTGCAATGAGCAAGGGTCTCACATCTGAGAATACCCTTCCACGCTTAGGGTGGACAAAAATATTTACAACAAGGGGTGGTGAGGGACAGAGTCTCTGAATTAAGCAGAAAGCTCTCACCCAGTCAAGAGATCAGGGCTAGATCTAACACCGTTTTTTAGCTCACTGCACCATCCCAGTTTCAGAACCTGGCTGTATGCAAATTAGTCTGTTCCTGTCCCAGTGCATGATGGGAACAGGGCAAACCAAACTACAAAAGCCAATTCTTACACTGGGAAGGAAACAAGCTCCCGGAGACCGGTTTCTGGCATTACAGCCGTCTTCGGCCCGGTTTGCTTGAATCCTGATGGTGCAATGAGCAAGGGTCTCACATCTGAGAATACCCTTCCACGCTTAGGGTGGACAAAAATATTTACAACAAGGGGTGGTGAGGGACAGAGTCTCTGAATTAAGCAGAAAGCTCTCACCCAGTCAAGAGATCAGGGCTAGATCCAACACCGTTTTTTAGCTCACTGCACCATCCCAGTTTCAGAACCTGGCTGTATGCAAATTAGTCTGTTCCTGTCCCAGTGCATGATGGGAACAGGGCAAACCAAACTACAAAAGCCAATTCTTACACTGGGAAGGAAACAAGCTAACGGTGATGGATCAAGCCCTGATCTTTGGACTGGGTAAGAGTGGTCTGCTTAATTCAGACACTCTGTTCATCACCACCCCCTTTTCTAAATCGTTTTTGGCCACTATAAGTGTGGCAGGGTATACTCAGACATGAGTCCCTTTCTCACTGCTCCATCAGGATTCAAGCAAGCCGGGCCGAAGAGGCTGAAATGCCAGAAACCGGTCCCCGGTAGCTTGTCTCTTTTCTGGTGAAGAATTGGCTTGGTAGTTTGGTCTGCCCTGTTCCCATGATGCACTGGGCCAGGGACAGACTAATTTGCATATAGCCAGGTTCTGAGCTGGGATGGGGCAGTGAGATAAATAACGGTGATGGATCAAGCCCTGATCTTTGGACTGGGTAAGAGTGGTCTGCTTAATTCAGACACTCTGTTCATCACCACCCCCTTTTCTAAATCGTTTTTGGCCACTATAAGTGTGGCAGGGTATACTCAGACATGAGTCCCTTTCTCACTGCTCCATCAGGATTCAAGCAAGCCGGGCCGAAGAGGCTGAAATGCCAGAAACCGGTCCCCGGTAGCTTGTCTCTTTTCTGGTGAAGAATTGGCTTGGTAGTTTGGTCTGCCCTGTTCCCATGATGCACTGGGCCAGGGACAGACTAATTTGCATATAGCCAGGTTCTGAGCTGGGATGGGGCTGTGAGATAAATAACGGTGATGGATCAAGCCCTGATCTTTGGACTGGGTAAGAGTGGTCTGCTTAATTCAGACACTCTGTTCATCACCACCCCCTTTTCTAAATCGTTTTTGGCCACTATAAGTGTGGCAGGGTATACTCAGACATGAGTCCCTTTCTCACTGCTCCATCAGGATTCAAGCAAGCCGGGCCGAAGAGGCTGAAATGCCAGAAACCGGTCCCCGGTAGCTTGTCTCTTTTCTGGTGAAGAATTGGCTTGGTAGTTTGGTCTGCCCTGTTCCCATGATGCACTGGGCCAGGGACAGACTAATTTGCATATAGCCAGGTTCTGAGCTGGGATGGGGCAGTGAGATAAATAACGGTGATGGATCAAGCCCTGATCTTTGGACTGGGTAAGAGTGGTCTGCTTAATTCAGACACTCTGTTCATCACCACCCCCTTTTCTAAATCGTTTTTGGCCACTATAAGTGTGGCAGGGTATACTCAGACATGAGTCCCTTTCTCACTGCTCTATCAGGATTCAAGCAAGCCGGGCCGAAGAGGCTGAAATGCCAGAAACCGGTCCCCGGTAGCTTGTCTCTTTTCTGGTGAAGAATTGGCTTGGTAGTTTGGTCTGCCCTGTTCCCATGATGCACTGGGCCAGGGACAGACTAATTTGCATATAGCCAGGTTCTGAGCTGGGATGGGGCAGTGAGATAAATAACGGTGATGGATCAAGCCCTGATCTTTGGACTGGGTAAGAGTGGTCTGCTTAATTCAGACACTCTGTTCATCACCACCCCCTTTTCTAAATCCTTTCTTTAGACGAGCTGCGTCTAAAAATAGGTGCGCGACCGCTATTAACGTGAAACTGCGGCATGGGGTACTTTTACAAAATAAAAGCATTTGTCAATTTGACAAACAGATGCTTTCTTTTGTAAAAGCACCCCATACGGTGCTCTAACTTTAATGACGGCCGCACCCCTTTCTTTAGAAGCGGCTTGTTTAAAGAAAGGGGCGTGACCGAAATTAACGTGAAAGTGCGGCATGGGCCGCTTTTCCTAAAATTGCTTTCTCAATGCAATAGGTCTTGCATTTGCGAGAGTTTAAGCTAGTGACATTGTCATGTGCAATGCCAATTGCTCAAACTCGCGTAAATGTGAGACCTACTCCATTGCAAATGTTTTTCTGTTAAATTGTATATCTTCTTTGATACATTCTAGTGTGCAGTGAACGGAACATTCAACATTTAGGAGATGCACTCACTGTCTTCCTTGTCAATCCAATGTGGAGATAAATTGAAATGACTATGGCATTTTATTCAGAAAAAAAACCATTTATTTTTACCTAGGTATGGTTACAGCAGAAATGTTTCAAAGCCTGCGCAACAAAGAGGTCATGAACAGACTGACTGAGGAATTCGATGAGGTACGTACGTGATTGGGCTCGATTGATGTAAATGTAATCTTTAACTTCACTGTCTGTGTTTAGGTCCTTCTCCAGTCGCCCTTCTGTTCTAGTGGCTTCCTATTCTTTCTATCACTCTCTATGATTGATGTCTGTCTCTTTCCTTAGTCCTCCAGAGATAATAACAAAGGCTGTTCTCGGGGGTGTGTCGAAGCGGAGAATCATGTTAAAACCTCAATTACACTTTTCCCCTCGCAAACCGTTGCCTTTTCTTCCTCTGTGGGTGATGTACTGCAGGCTGTAAACCGTCCTTGTATTCAATGTTGGGCCTCTAGCTACAGTCATCATTTGCCCTTTCAGGCATGGGTCTTCCAGCACTGATTCACAGATAATGTAGTTGTGGCTGACAACTATGGCCAAATTGCATCCACTGCATGGTTTATATGTGACGTCAGAAGTGTAATTATCATTAGTTTTTCAAATATAGTGGCACCAGGTAACAGAGGTGGGAGGCACCCACTGAACTCCAATTATGGCTGTCTTTTAACAAACAACACTGGGCGTGGGGGCAACTTCCTTGTTTGTAGTAGGGCCCAGCACACTTGTTACACCACTATGCAGTGTCTGGCATTTGGCAAAGTGGGAGATGGGATACATTCTCACAACTAGCACCCTGTGTGCTGTACCTAATATTAATTAAAATACTCAGCAGCTATAACAAGAATTGATCAAGCTAAATGTCAAGAATTTTGTTGTTGAGTATGAAAAAGTGGCATATACATTTCTTATTTTATCAATGAACCACTTTTTTCTCAATAGAAATATAGTATGCAGGGCTTTCTTTGGTAACAGCAGTTATATGGGTGTTCACCTCACACCCTATACTTCATGTACTGCTGCTTAAGAGACTTGATAAAGATGATCTCCTTTCAGAGATCTGGATGAGACACCTGTAGGTCTTTGAAATGGCATTACATGTGTTCTCAGACCTGTGTGGCCTTAGAGCAGTGTGGCCTTGCAGGTGCTGAAATGGTCATCACTCATACTCCTTTTTCACAGAATCATTCTCTACCTGTAGCAAATGGGATTCAGGACTTTTGCAACAGGGCTGCCATTATTCAAGTTCCCCTCTCTTCCCCTTGGTTTGTTGCAACACATTTGCTCATGGAAAAGAGTGCATGCACTCTATTTTCAAGTTCCCCTCCCTGAAGTAATAGGTTTCCTACATCCAATTTCCAATGGAAGGAGTTCTTTTCCTGAGTGACAGTTTTCAAGGAAAGTGGCTCGCAAGGCATGAAATAAATGCTGAGTGACCCTTTTTGACCCCTCCTGCGCTGCTTCCTGTAATTTCTTTGAAAAGGAAGTGGGAGTTGACTTGCCTCTCCTTGTGTCTTGACTCTGTGGTGTTTCACCAAGCTGATGTCTTGAACCGTAGCCTTGATGTGGGTGAGGGATGTTAGCTTAATCGTCTTCTTGTGCAGTCTTTTGATTATGTCTCAAGGCTTGGTAGCAGCTGAGTGGCATACCCATCTCACAATCTCTTTCCTTCAATGCTTGAGCTTTGTCATCAACTTTAAGAAAGCACAAGTTCCTCCTTCGAGAGGGGATGAGCTCTCGGGTTTAGTATAGATTCTAGTCCTCCTGTTTTACAATATCAAGACCATTTTCCCAGGCTGGTTCTTTAACATGCCTTGCAATATTCAAATAGTTTCACAGCTGGAGTGGTTACTGACCACCTGTTCCTATCAGAGGAAGCCATGATGGACTTTCTTTTGCGACTTTCCCTAAGCATGCTATCAGTAGTAGGCCATTTACAGTCCAGTTCTGGATATGCCAATTGAGGTGGCTGATGGCCGTGATGGCTGGGGTGCTCGATGTGGCAATCTAAACACTGCTGGGAAGTGGGTCCTGCAAGAGAGCTTTTTCAACAACAACTTGTGAGACTTAAAAATAGTCTCCTTTGCTTTTAGGAGCCTAGCGCCAATGGCACTTTGCTTCATTCTTCCACGGATTGGCAATACCTGAGGGATGACGGCAGCGGACGCCTCCTACACCCATCTCCACTAACGCACCTGGACCGGTTCTCGCCTCCTGGAATGAGACTTAGCAGCTGAAGCCATTTCGGGTGGCCGCCAAAGCCTTGAAACGCAGAGACCACGGGACCTGCGGGACCGCTGAAAAATGTCATTGCAGTGCTGTGACTCACTTTTAAAGCCGACCGGAACACACAGCAAGGCGGTGATGTGGCAGGGGATAACTTTGTTCCTCCAGGGCCTCCTAAGGATGCATGAGAGCTCATTATCTGGCAGCTGCTGGCAATACAGGCGTGCAGTAAGCGGCTCCCCTCTGAGTCTCCATATTTTGTTTCTGATTTACGCTATTTTAATTTCTCCATTAAGTTAGGGGAGCATGCTAATGCTAATAAGAGATGCTGGGTACAAACTGGAATAAAATAGCGTCCCTCATGGGCCTCTTATGCTGGGTTTTTGATAAAGGATTAAGCATGCACACTAAGGAGGAGGCTGGTAAGAGGAAACTAACCGTTGGCTGCTGGCTGTTATAGCTATAAGTACATTATTCGCACAATTAGACACAAGCCTTCCGGAGTTAGTACAGTCTCTCTGAGCCAGTCCACTCCTACCCCAAGACTGCTTCAGAAGGGAAACTCAGAGAAACCACTCAGGAATGTGCAAGCACTGAGACACGCAAAGCAGAGAATGGACACAAAAGTGCAGCAAATCTTGGAAGCTGGGTGCCTTGAGGCCCTGGCTACTCAGACAGGGGGAGAAAGCCGGTCAGAAATGGAGAACAGCAGAGATATCATATGTGGGAGTGCGGAGAACGAGAGAATAGAAATCTAATGGAGATCTGCCTGAAATCGAATACCGCAGAGTCTTTCTCAAACCCCCTCTGCTGCAAGCAATAGCCTCTTTTTTCTAAATTGCATATAGCTCCAGCAGCTTTAAGCACCAGTAATCGGATACAAACTCAGCTGCTTCTACAGCCAGCCCAAATCTCGCCCGCCGCAGGAGCAGACTCTGCATGCAGAAAGTGGATCAGCAGTCGACAGAACTAAAGCACTAGCACCAGCAAGTGAGAAAGCTTCTACCCAAGATCCACAACAACTGCTCTATCTGCAGTTTGGCCAGGCAGTGAAAAAATGTTTAAACACATTCTTTCTGAGATACAAGAGCTCTGCTTAACATAATCACAGGAAATTGCTACTCTCCACGTAATATTGTCAAATATTGAGGAAACTATGAATAAACTTCCAGAGCGAATAACAGAGGCAGAGGAGAGGGTCTCTGTTTTAGAAGACAAGACGGAGACTTTGCAACAGGAGCTTGCTCAGATAAAATGGAATAAGGACACTTTGGAGACCAAGCTCCAAGATCTAGAGAACTATAACAGTGGGTCAAACTTGCGATTGATGGGAATTCCAGAATTGGTTGAAGGAACTCAAGTGCAAAAGTAGGTAGAATCTTTATTGAAAGAAGTTATTCCAAAGCTAACTGGGGATTTAACAATCACGAGGGCACATAGGATACCCTTTCAGCGTTTTCCTAATGCAAAATAGCCCCAAACAATATTGGTCAACTTTGCCGAATATCGAATGCTCGATAAAATATTAACCAAAGCCATTGAAACCATTGAAAAAAGATCTTTTACGACGCAAACGGTACCTCAATTTAAGATTTTCTCAGATATGACAGCAATGGCTGCAAAAACAAGATGAGACTTTGTACGAATGATTGACTCTTTTAAAATAAAAGGCGGACATGCAACTATTGTGCAGGAATCCAAGCTGAAAGTTCTTGCGAATGGTAAATTCCATACATTTGATGATGTGGGGAAAGCGCATGAACTCTTACAGCAAATGTCTAGTTCACTGTAAAACTGGCATATACAGGCAAAGTTATGATATTTATAGAATATAGCACTTCTGTGGGTGAAGGGGGTTTCAGTTGTTGGTTCCTGGGTTTTTTGGTTCAGCTAAGAAGTCCCATTAGATTATAATTGGGGGGGGGGGGGGGGGGGGGTGACCAGGAGCCGGAAGACCCAGTGTCTTCCTTCTGACCAGGTGCGCATTACCACAGGTGCAAAACCATGCCACTTAAAGTATATAGTGGGTTTTGGGAGGATCTGTGAGCTATTCTCCCAAGGGACACAAGGAGGTGGGAGTGGGTGGGGGAGCTTGGTGGAATAGGATGGACACTGGGTGGCAATATGGGTAATAAAATGGAGAGTACATCTTTATGTTTTGACAAAATTAAACAGATCTGTAAGAGAAATGGAAACATTTCAGGAAGGTTTCTCCCCACCCAACATTATTTTATAGGTGTTTACTCCTTTAATCTGCATAAGCACTTTAGGTATCCATTGTATCTCTGTATTCACAAAGCCGAGTATCGGGATACACGGAGAGATATTATATAATTATGGCGGTAATATTGTATAAATGAATTCAGATTCTTCTATATTTCAGCCTAAAATACAAGATGCACTTTATACTCTATGCATGTATGTGCAGCATTATCTATGTCCTGTCCACATTGTGCACCTTATTTGGCACTTTTTCGTTTAAGTACTTTAATAATGGGCAACATTTTTATTATATCAAATTTGGTTTTAGGTGTTTGTATAAAATTGTATAAATATGAATGTGCAATATTCTTTATGCACTTTGCACTTTGTGTTATGCTCCATGCACTTGTGTTAGTATAGGCACTTTAACAAGGTGGGAAAAAACTGTTAAAAAAATGCACTTTACACTACCCAGGACTGCTGCAATATGAGGTAATTATGATTGTTTATGATAAAATTGTAGCTGTAGGATGTATATCACATACCTCTGTGCACTTTAAAACATTTGAGATGGGGGAAACTTTAGGGAATGTTTATTTATAATGGTAGTACAGTGCACTTTAAAAGAGGTGGGATAGTTAGCAGACATATTCTTTTTTTTTTAAATGTATAAAGACTCCATCTGCATTGTCTCTTTAAATGCGAATGGCCTCAACAATATGATTAAAGCTCAGGCCATAGATGAATGGATAAGAACCCACATTCCCGATATCGTGTTAATTCAAGAGACGCATTACACGGTAAAACTGAGTCTGTACATAAAATGTTTAGGTATTGGGCTAGCGACCAATCCTTTTCATCAGCTAATGCTGCACATAGAGTGGTTGCCATCTTTATTAATAAATCATTCCCTTTACAAATTACCTCATTTCAGACAGATAAAGAAGGGAGATGGGCTCTGATCAGGGGATTAATTAACCAGTTTATATTAACGATAGCGACAATATATGCACCCATAGAAGACAATCCAACATCACTATTAGATCTTTGTGATGCACTTGTGCAGATACCTGGGGCACTAATAGTAGTTGGCGATTTATATTTTTTTTTACAGAACCCTGAAAGGGATTCGTCCTCGGAGATCTGTAGGCAAACTAAGCCTCGAATAGCTAGGGCAGGATGCATGCAGAAATTAAACATCTGTTGGATTAACTACCCAGTTAAGAGACAGTATTCATGTCTCACCACTAACTAAAAAAAAAGGCGGCTTGGCTGGACTACTTTCTTACTTTCCATAATTTAAGATTAAATAAGTACATGCATATTCAGAATGTTTTTTTCGACCATGCCCTGATAAAAATTGAGATAGCAGGGATTGATAAATGTAAACATTTTCGAGATGGGTTTTCAATAAAAATACATCTTGAGGATGAAGATTGGTGCATTTAGGTCCATAATGAAATAACATGTTTTTTTCAACTGAATAGAGGAACAGCTAAAGTAGAAAATGTTTGGGAATCCTTCAAGGCAATGATTCACAGGTATATAGCCTCCAAAGAAATTATAGTAAAGAAATCCCAAAAGCTAGAAAGGTCTCAATTATAGTAAGTGGTTTACAAAGCAAATCAACAATACGTTAGGAATAAGAGTGCAAAAAAAAAAAAGTTAGCTCTTGTACAAGCTCAGAAAAAGATGCAAGAATACTATTATAATAAAGTCTACTTAGCTAACCCCAAATACCTACAAAAACACACATGCCCTCTACTCACTCCACATTAAGATTGAGCATTTCTGTAAACTTTTTGTAATAATGTTTGTTAATTGATACAATAAAACATTTCATTCATTCAAAAAAAAAGTAACATCTTTGGTGGGGGACAAAAATACAAAAGCTCATATGACAGAAGAAACCCAAATGAATGAGCATTATTTTAACCATTATAAAGCCATTTACTCCACGAGACAGGAGGTTAATATTTTAAAACTTAAGGAGTTCCTAGATGTGTTCCCAATTCCCAAAATACAGGTAAATCACGTAAAGGATCTGTTGGCAGATATTACACTCAAAGAAATAGAGGAAGTGGTGCAATCACTAGCAAATGGTAAAGCATGTGAAGAGAATGGACGTCCAGCTGAGCCACACAAAATGTTTTCTACAGTATTAAATTCTGAATTGTTAGTATTAGCTAACCATATCCTGCGGGACGAGGTACCCCCCTCCTTTAAAACGGCTTTAGTAGCTCATTTTTTAAAGAAAAATAAAGATAAGGAAGATGTGAATTCATACAGACCAATAAGTCTTTTCAATACTGAATATAAGATTATAGCTAAATTGCTGGCCAACAGAATGAGGAAGTTTATAGGGTCAGTCATACATTCAGATCAATGTGGATTTCTAGGGTGACAGCTATCTTTTATTACCACCTTTTTAATTGAGGCTTTAGATTATTTTAGTCATTATAACATCCAGGCCCAAATTATGCTGCTAGATGCTGAGAAAGCTTTCGATTTGGTCTGCTGGAAAAGCCTCTTTTATATTTTGGCCACATTTGGATTCCCTGCTAGATTTATCAGCCTAATCTCAGGTTTTTATAGAGGGTCCACAGCGCAAATAATTATTAATTCTAGCTGCATTGGCACATGCAATGTGTTCAGAGGAACAAGGCAAGGCTGCCCTCTGTTACCAATACTTTTTGCACTTTTCATAGAGCCATTACCAATAGCCATCCGCTCGAGTAGCAATATAAGCACTCAAATGTAGGGGCTGAAAAATATAAAGCTTTATGCTGATGACATAACCCTCTTCCTTAAACCAGATCTAGAGATACAAAAGGATATATTTGACATTTTTCAGAGGTATCAATTGCTGGGAGGTTATAAGATAAATAAATCGAAAACAGAGATTCTAATCTGTAACACTGCACTCAACACTTTAATGTTAAAATTTCACCTCTTAGCAGTTAACACCAGGTCCAAGAGATATTTCGGAATATATGTCTCAGAGAACATTAATGATTTATACAGTTTAAATTTTGCCCCTCTGTTAATTAAAATCAAAAGTTTATTTTTAAAATGAAACAGCTTGCCATTGTCAATAATCGGCCCGAACTTCACTGATTCGTATGTCTATCTTACCAGTATGCACTTTTTTATTTTCTGCTATTCTAAGTGCTGTACAGATGAAATCTTTTAAGGAAGTCCAGAGCATGTTTTCATCTTTTATATGGGCAAATAAGGCTCGTAGATTAGCTATAGATTGACATTCAATATCGACAGATATGATTAAAAAATGTATTGAATTTTTTCAGAGTATAATATAATAGATTTTATGCGGTTAACAAAAACTCTCAAGGAAATCAGATATAAGATTTTACAGTGGAATGTGAAACGTAGACAGCAATTTTCTAGCTACTGTGGTATTCCGGTACTCAATGCGACAATCCGGCTAACAGAGACACATGCCGGGGAAAATCCCCTACTTGATAGGAGTAATGTGTTAAGGTGGTTGAGCAATAGGTACGAAAAGATACGGGATTGTTTAGATGGAAATTGGAAAAAGTGGAATGAAATAAAACCCAGCATTCAACATTATACAGTATCAATACAATGTTCCATTAGACATTTTTTTTCCAATCTAAACCCCACACAGATTATGATATAATCAGAACTTGTCGAAGATTTGATAGAATACAACACTGCTTGGTCAATTAGTTAATGGGTTTCACTCCTATGTAACTATGCGGCAACTAAACTGTACGATAATGTGCAAGCTAAATGTCTGGTTGAAGATGATCTCTAGATACCAGTTTCAGTGTGCGATGAGATAAATGAGTTTAATTTTTCATTATTAAAGGGTGCAAATATGCGCTGTATGCAATTTTAAACTAAATGGTTGATATATACAACTCCCACTTTTCTTCATAAGATCAGCCAACAGATTCCTGCTATTGTTTTACATGTGGGGGGACGAGGAAGAGGGTAATTGGATACATACGGTTTGGACTTGCCCAAAGTTGAGACCGTTTTGAGATGATGTTATTCAGTTCTGCTGCCACATTTTGAAGTTGCAAAAACCACTGGATACTATGACAGCCGTGGATATTCATTTGAATTAAAGTGGATCTGATATTAAAAAAACAATTGTATGTTATATCTGTAATAGCTGGGTCTTTAATCCTCCAAAACTGGCGCTCCAAGGAAATTCCCACAGTTCAACATTTTCAGATCTAAAATAAGTAGGATTAAAGGGTTGGGAAAAAGGTATGCAATGAGATCTGGGTGATATAGGAAATTTCTCAAGCTGTGACAACATTTGTGATACAGGAGAGGGTTTTATGGTGTAAGGTCGATAAATTAAAACAAACCTAAAATATATGGGTAATTAATTAGGGATTGTCTAAAATGTCTAAAACGACTATAACCTGTTATGTTCTGTTTTAAAAAGTTGTAAAATATTTGAGATGCTGTAATGGTGAAATTGTAGTAACATTTTTATTAATTTTGTAGCATAAATGATTAATGAAATTTTATATTGATGTACTTTCATAATAAAGAAAAAAAGAAAAACGGATTCGCAATACCTATGCTCTACATTGCATGAACTTGCTGAACCCCACTCTAAAGTTCTTGCATAAGTTGCAAATGACTTGAGGCCTATTATCTGACCAGATATGTCTCTGGACGGAATATAGCCCATGTCTTGAAAAACACCTGACGGATTTGTGCCCCGGCTTCCTGTTGATCAGAAGTGAATGGATGCTCAGTGTTAGTGTATTTCAGATGTAAGACCAACAGTGAGTCTCTTCCGATGTGCACTTGATTGCCACGAGATGCAGCGTTGCAGTGGCCCTTTTGTGTATCGGCCAATCACCAGACAGGCTGGATGCCAGAGAGGTGGGATTTAAAGGCCTGCAGCTGTCCGTCCTCTCTTCTCCTTCTCCCTCACCACCATCATAGACGAGTATCGAAACATTAACACAGCCTCCATGCTGAATGTGAGGCAGCCATGTCTCCCGCCGGAGGAAGAGAACTGATGATGTGTTGATCGCCCCTGCTTTCAGAGTTGATTCAGACCCCTCCCCGTAGCTTCAATTTGCTCCTCTGTCTGGAACCAAACCCAGGAGAAATTTTTACCTTACCATCTTGGCGGAAGATACTCAGGTAACATTACCTGACATAGCAGAAACAATGGGGGATCCTGGTGCAGGGTGGGAGAATATATGTATCGTCTCATACATTGGCACTCAGGGTAATCCAATGCCTCTGGAACTTGACTATTTGTTCTTGCTTCCAAGGCCAGAGAACCAACTGTCTCTTCCATGGGATCGCTTGCCTCTTTTGCTGACCTTGCAAAGTAAGAGCAAAAGTAATTTTCGTTTCCGTTGCAAAAGGGTAAAGACTGCAAACTTCAGCCACTGGTGTGCATGAAACATTTCTCTGATTATGTTCAGCTTGTGGTCGAGATGGGACGAGTCTTTGAATTATCTCGAATTGGGAATTGTTTAAATGAATTGAGCATGGGATGAATTTTATTAGCTAAGATCTATTGTTTACATGCAGATCATGCAGTAGAAGTTAAAAAACAAATGCTTGTTTTGATTGAATAGCACATTTGATAGTGCGATGATTCCATGTTAGCGACAATACTGTGCTATACGAATCTCTGTTAATATATATGTATGCAAGCAAGTGGTACACATTTAAAAACATACACTATCTGCAAAGATGGAGACAACTGCAGTGTTTATTTACTCCCTCTTTGTACTCCTCATTTGCATTGTATATGTTCACTCAGTATGTTCGCTGAAGCTGTAGAGTTTGAGGCTACAATGACGAATTTGCTTGGGCTGTTTTAGTTTTCGATCCCAGCCCTCTGCATACATGTGGCTGCTTTGACAGAATTAACTGTGATCAGGTTTTCAGTCAAGCAGATCTTTTACACTGATTAAGGCAATTTTACATCTAAATCTAAAAAAAATCCATCCATTCCAAAATAATGTTCCTAGAACACTGTTTTATCACTGATCGCCCATGCTCTTGCCAGTTAGAAACTAACACTGTGTGCATGCATATATGTTGAAATTGATTAACAACAGTTGACTTAGAATGTTGAACCATAACCGATTGGTATGTGTACTAGACCAATGCTAATATCTGAGTGATATCAGAATTGATCAATGTGTTCTATAGTCATATATGTAGATGAGATCTACAAAATAGGGACTTACTTCATACACAAAAATACTGTTTTTTCTCTTTCCTTTGTAGGAAACTGGACTGCAGTTTAAAAAGTTCATGGCTTATCCTTGGATATTAACGGTTACGTGGCCTGTAGACATGGTGAGCTGACACACAAATCTATGTGCTAATAACATTGTTGACCTTAAAACCAGACTGTAAGATCATCCCTTCCCCTCCGTTAGCTCCTTCAGTTGTGGCCTTAGGCGACAAACTTTTACAAGCTTTAATGGCCAGCTTCACTTTTAATGATGATACATTAAAATTGTATGACAGACAGAATCATAACACACAACCTGTGTTTAGAAATCTCCATGAAGGGCAACACTCTTAAGAAAAAAAGGGCACATCTTCATGACACTTCAATTAATTGTGATTTAGCCGAAAAAGAATACTCATAGGACCTTTAACGCCTAAATCTAAACATTGTTACGTATTAGTATTATACACTTTTTTTGTTCACATTTTTCTACCATCAGGTTGCAGTCCAAAATAGAACTAGCCAATGTATGATACGTTACTTGCTTTTGTTGTTGTCTTTTTCCCAGAAGGAATTTACCTGCCCAATACTGAAGAATAAGGAAATGAAACTTTTACAAAAAAAAACTTTTACAAAGAATAAGGAAATGAGAAACTGTCTCCCTGCACTTTTGTATTTATTCATGTAATATCATTACGAATGTTATGTAGGCGGGTTAAAGGAGCGTGCAGCAGGAGTTTTCTGTGTTTAGGGCCACATGTATCAAAACAGCATTTTGCGTTTACAAAATAGTGATTTTTACAGAGTTGCTATTTGATAATTGGAAAATGTTATGGAATCACTAAAGATTTAGCAATTTCTTAATATTACCAAATAGTGATTCTGTAAATAGGTAATTGCTTTTGGGTAATACTAGTCCATTTGTTCCTAAGCGAATGGTTTTGCATTAGCTAATTTGGGATTACCTAATTGGTAATCGCAAATTGTGTAATGCAAAACCAAGAGTGCCCGGGGGCCAAGGGCCCCCTGAAGCAACCCCCCAAAAAATGTGCCCATGTAAAACGGACACATGCCCGTAAGCATGTGTGCTACATGTCACTTTGAAAAATGCATTTTTTATGCATTTTCAAAAGTTGCACATGGTTACCATCGACTTGGAGTCGATGGTAATAGCATTTCCTAAATTCAAATTTAGCATTTAGAAAATGTTTGGTACATGTGCTTAGAGAATCGCAAATTGCGATTCCCTATTTGTAGTCGCAATTTTAGGTAATCGCAAAAAAATGTGATTACCTAAAATGCACTGTCAAAGCCATTCATACATCTTGAAAGACTATTTTGCATTCACAAACAGCTGATTTGAGCGATTTGCAGGGCCGTTTCTACCACTAGGCAGGCCTAGGCGGCCGCCTAGGGCGGCAAAAGGTGGAGGGTGGCCGGCAGCAAAAAAATTAAACCTCAACAGGAGGCACTTCCAGATATAAATAAAGCAGGTGCCCGAGTTAAAGCTCAAATTCAGTAACGCATTAATCAGCCCAAAAAAGTTGTGCGCTCGGTTGAGGCTGGGCAGGTGTGCTTCCTCCCCATATCTACCATCAAAAATTAGCTGCGATCATTGATGGAGGTCTTTGCTTCCATGACTTTCTTGTGCGCAATCCCTGTGTAGTTCCCGTGAGGCCAGGTAATGTAGCGCCTTCAATTCGCCGTCGACGTGACACGTCACGTTCGCCGCCAAGGGTGGAGGCTGTGCGCGCGCTGCCGGCAAGAGGCAGAGAGAGAGAGAGTTTCCCCTGCAGGCCTATCAGGTACTGGGGGAGGCCGGGTGGGATCTGGGTCGGCTGCGGCAGGCAGGTACCTGTAAAAAAAATATAGGGGGCTAAAGGCCTGGTCAGTTAGTTATAACCTGGCCCAGGCTAAGTATTAAGTAAAGTAAGCAAGCAAGCAGTAAGTTGAGCGGTCGTGTCTGGAGCCAAGAGAGGTTTGAAGTGCGTGCAGGGCCGGCTCATTCCAGGCACTAAAACCATAGCTGCCAAGGTTGCAGAATGCTATGTGTGACATTCGCATAATTTCAGTGTAATTATGAGTGACATTTGATTTTAGGGACTATGAGTGACACTTTCTGGAAAGCAACATAAAGATATACATACATTTCCGAAAATGCACTGATTTCAGCAACGAGAAACACTAAGAAGATTTTAAACATACTGCACAGTACCAGAAATTGAAGGGCACTAATCTAGTACTCTTACAGATATTCAGGTGGGGGTGGCAAAACTAACTTTACTTAACTGTTCTTGGTGATCCGATCTAAGTCCAGGCAGCCGTAGCGCAGTGTGTCTGGTCTCGGCCATTGACTCTGCATGAGGCTAAGGGCTGCCTCGTGCCACCTCCCACGGCAATCATTTTCGGTTTGCTGCTGGTGCCCATGAATTCAGGCAGATTGTCCAAGTATTCTCCTAGCAGCCGCTGCAAATGAGCAGAGGCGTGGTAGAGGTCAACAGCTAGATGATCTTGGTCGACATAGCTGTGGAACAGATACAGGGTGCTGGGTGCCTGCTTTGCAGTAACCTAATTGTGCCTGAGCTAGTGCCATGGTCAGAGGCCTGCATTCCCTGGACAACATTGCTGTCGAATCACAGGCAGCATTTCAGCTTTAGGCTGAGGTTGTCTCCATACATGGAGGTGAAGGATCTAGAGAGTGCATTGTAGTACAAACCAGGGAAGGGTCTGAGAATATATTGCTATGGGGCCCGCTGCCTCTGTTCCAGACATTGAGGTCCCTGGGGTCACTCTTGTATAGGACTATGGGTCATTGTCAGAGTTACAGGTGGAAGTTCAAACAAACACAGGAAGAGTGTCCTACTCTACTGGGTCAAAGAACAAGTTGCCACTGGTGTGGTTAGCAGTCAAACCTTGGTCTGGGAGGAAGGTCTACCGTACAGCAAACCTATAAAACCAGAACAGGTGTAAGTACCTTTTCTGATAGCCCTAGAGGCACACAGAAACATTATCTTGAATCTAGCTCATAAGTTACTTTCAGCCGAACAGACAAAGGACAGGTTAGAGCTATTGATCTGCTAGCCAGGTATCACCACCAGACCCAACATCTAAAGTGAGTGGCAAGACTAGAGCCATTCCAAGGCTCCTTCATTGCCTTTACCATTGATTGATGTCCCATGTGAGATGATGTAAACAGGCCATAAGTGTGTCTAAGGTGTGGTGGACCATGCCAATATGTACTCCGAGGTGGCGCCTCTGAGATAATGGCGAGGCCCCTCTTGCACTCATCTTCATGGTCGTATTTCCAAAGAATGTGATATCCATTCAAGAAACAAATTTTACCTTTTCACCTTTGAGGGAATGTAAGAGCAAGCTAGAGTGATTTACTGCATCAATGTGTGCCAACCAACACCAATGTGTTAGTGAAATGCTTCAAAAAGACCCAAAAGAGCAGAATAGAAACTCTATCAAAGCAGGAAATGATTGAGGCTTCTAGCCTGGATGATAGGGGGAAAGAGTGATGGTAGTAAAATGGAGGGGGCAGCATTTTTCAATTCTCACCTAGGGCGGCAAAACACCTAGAAACGGCCCTGGCGATTTGCACCGTTTGCGAATGCAAAATAGGTTGATGCATGTGGCCATTCGTTTTCCGTGTAGCATAGCCTGTGAAAAGAATTGACAAGCATTAGCTCATCTTACGCTCTCTGGTAGGAAATAAATCATTAAAGGACTTGAGCCACACTCTAGACCAGGGGTCTTCAAACTGCGGGGCCCCAGGGTAGTCGTGGAGTGAGAGAAAGGGGGTCGCACATTCCTGGTCACACTGAAGGATTTTGCAGAAAATAAAAAGTCAAGTGTCTCAAGGCTGCTGTGGTCGTGTTCCGTGAAGCACCCAGTGCATTCTGTGTTGCTGTTTAATATTGTACTCTCAGCTTTGAATGAAGCTGCTTTTTTTTTTTTTTTTAGCGTTTTGGTAGTTGAGAGAGGTTTCTTTTCAGATGACGTGCTGGTGTTCGTGGGAATGGCGGGGAGGCCCCTCGACTTTTTCAACCAACTGTTGCTAAAAGTGACAGTGCCAAAATACATGAATTGTCATCCGGTACCTAAATAACATTTCTGTAACCCAAATGGGACGTTTCATTACATTGGAATGATGTTGCATTAAATTTGGAATGACGTAATGCTGGAGACGTGTAGATTGTATTCAAACTTGCAGGGTGTGCTTAATTCCGCAGTTTTCAATTATTTTTCGGCTCAACAGATATTGTTTCCTTTCTGCTGAAGGGCAGTTTTTTCCATACTCGAGCTCATGAGCCCCGAGCTTGCCCTTGTCTCAGAAACATTTTACTAGTCACGGTGATCAAAGATAAGGAAACATCGCGGCATACAAGAGAAGTGTGTATTTTTCCTTCTTTTGACACCCACATATACTGGACAAAGGAGAGTATTGCATCTGGAGAGAACACAACTGTATGCCAGATGTATCAACATTACATTTTGTGAGTCTAGCGAATTTTACCGATTAGCTGTTATAGACTTGCAAAATGCAATGTATGTAGGAATCTGCTAATATTTTGTGATTCCTACGCATTCCTTAATTGCGACTCGCAAATTGAGAGTCACAAATAAGAAATGGCTTCCCATTAATTTCAATGGGCCAAGAGGCCCATAGGAATGAATGGGAATTGCATGCGCAGTTTGCGAGTGCCCAATAGGTACTCGCAAATTGCGCATGCAATTTCAAGGATTCCAAAAGGGCACCCTGTTGCACCCCTGAAATGTGCATGTGTTCACATATGACGCACATACATGCCCTATATGTGACCAAATGACACTTTGATAAATGCAAAAAAGTGCATTTTTCCAGGAAATCTCAAATTACCACCAACTTGAAGTTGGTAGTAATTTGCGATTCCTTAAAGCAATATCGCAATTTGCGATGGCTACTAGAATAGCATTTAGGGAATCGCAAATTGCGATTCTCTAAATGCATGCACAAATTAGGGAATCGTAAATTTTGCAATACCTTATTTTGCAAGTGGCTTTTTTCTTCCCTACATTGCACACTACGATTTTCCGATATCAAACGGTTAAATTTTGCAAAATTCACTGTTTGCAATCTCAATTTTGCTTGATACATCTGGCCCTATGTCTTTAAATTAGCAAATACAGATGCCTCACAAATATTTCACCAGCTTAGCTACTGGTGTACTATTTAACAATTAAAAACCTGTATTTTAACTGTGCAAATTTTTATTGATATGGAACTGAAAATCCCAAAGACTGATTTTGAACAAACTGTCACGGAAGGTGCTCAAGCCATAACTCGAACCACCTTATTTCCTGCCCAAGCCTGGTCAACCAGTAACAGAATGGGAAGAGTAGATAGATACCTTTGAAAACTATCTGGTAGCAATAGATGGTTGGAGTTTTACTTCAGAATGAAAAAAAAGTGTTACTAATAAATGCTTTAGTAAAGGAAAAACAGAATACATTCAAGTTTTTACCAACTGCAGTAGATCTTCACCATCCAATATCAGACGTTTATAAAGAAGCAAAACAAAGATTAGAAACGAGATATACAAAATCAATGAATGTAGCAATGACAAGACACAAATATTATACACAACTACAAAGGTTGTATCAAATGGTGGAAGAGTTTGGAGCACAATTTAGAGAGTTGGCAATAATGCTCCAATTTTGGAGCAATAACAGATGAACTGATAAAAGACCTGCTAATTGTGTAATGGCACAAAAAACTGCAAGAGAGACTTTGGGCAGCAAGGAAATCATCACTAAAGTAGGCTATTGAAATAGTAAAGATTGTCAAGGAATCATGCTGAAGCACGAGCACTTCCTGGTTGTGGGTGATTTTAATGTCCACATTGATAGGGATGGCAATAGAGCGGCAGAGCACCTGATGGCAGCATTGAGTGCTGTAAACCTGATGCTCCATAATAAAGGTCCCACACATAGATCGGGACACACGCTGGATTTAATCTTCTCCACATTAGAAAGCATAGTAGTGGATGATGCACTCCCAGTAGTATGGTCAGATCATTGGCTTATACCATTCACACTAGTATTAGATAGTGTAGAATCTAGAAAAAGCAAGCACTCTTACATGAAGAGGCAATGGAAAAATCTTACTCCGGCCATCATGAACCCAATTCTGTCCCATGATCCACCCAAGCGTACCATGAATGCCAGCGTGGATGCCCAGGCATTACACTACTGGATTAGCAGCATGGTAGAGACGGTAGCACCAGCAAAAAGGGTGACAGCGCAGAGAACTTCTCCCACGGCCCCATGGTTCTCTGATGATTTAAGAGCGGAAAAAAGAGCCTGTAAGAAGCTCGAAAGACAATGGAGATTAAACTACTGCCCTCTAGCAAAAATACATTTTAAAGAGGCCACCAAGCTGTTTCACAAGCATATCAGGAAAGGAAAAAAGAGTTACTATGCCTCCGTTATTCAACAGGCAGAGAACCCCAGCAAAGAAGTGTTTAAACTGGTTGAATCCTTTCTGAAGCCCCACTGTATCGAAAGGGATATCCCCCAATCCATAGCACTCTGTGATAAGATCTCTGTCTATTTTGACAATAAAATACAGATGGTCTATGACTCCTTTGGCCCGCATAAACCTACGGCCAAGGAGGATAGAGAGAATGGGGGCCGGCCCCCAGCCTCCCTGAGGAAATTTCAACCTATCCCGCTAGTTGAGGCAAGCCAAGAGATAACCCGGTGTAAGTCTGGCTCCCCAGAGGACCCTTGTCCGCCTAAATTGTGGGCACCTCTAGCGGACGCTATTGCACCTATGCTTCAACATATCTGGAATATTTCCATAGACACTGGGGAATTTCCGGAGAGTTGGAAGCATGCGACGCTTCTTCCACTGAAAAAGAAGCCAAACGGGGATGCGGAGGATTTAACTAACCTCTGTCCTATCTCTCTGCTGGCAGCTCCCGGGAAAATGCTGGAAAAATTAATTCATCGCCAGCTGAATGCTCATGTTGAATCTAATAACATCCTGCATGAGACTCAGTCCGGGTTTAGACCCGGCTTCAGCACGGAGACGGCGTTGATTGAGGTGGCTGATTCTCTGAGGTGGTCGTTAGATTCAGGGGACTCAGCTATGCTGATGCTCCTGGATACGGTGGACCATGCTAGGATGATCCAACGTTTGGCAGACATTGGCCTACAAGATCAGGCACTCGGTTGGATGCAGTCCTACCTGTCAAACCGAACGCAGAGGGTCACTCTAGGCACTTGTGACTCAAAGCGTAAGCCACTGCGATGCGGGGTCCCGCAAGGATCTGCCCTTAGCCCCCTTTTGTTTAACGTTTATCTTGCCCCTCTTTTCTCCCTCATTGCCAACTGGGGAGTCACCGCAATATCTTATGCGGATGACACCCAGTTGGTTTTTCCCTACTCTGAGGTGACAGAGGCGGCATTTGCAAACTTTAAGGGGTGCCTTCAGGATGTGGCCTCCTGGATGAATACTAATAAGCTGAAATTGAATCCGGGAAAAACGGAAGTGATCTTCTTTGGTAAAGGCAGTCACCCTCCAGCTGAGCTCTGGTGGCCAACTGAGATGGGTACTCCACCTTCCCCTTCCCAATGGGCTAAAAATCTGGGAGTTAAGTGGGATGAAAATCTCTCCTTTGCGCCCCAGATCCATCAGGTCACAGGCTGCTGCCTGAGCAAAATGAGGAATCTCCGCCCAGTCCTGAAGCTTTTGCCCGAGTCTTGCCGGAAAACCGTGATCCATGCGACCATCACCTCGAGATTGGACTATGCTAATGGCCTGTATAGCGGCCTCCCGAAATACTTGGTTCAAAGGCTGCAGACGGTGCAAAACGCGGCAGCCAGGTTGCTCAAACATATTCCTTTTAAAGAGCACATTTCTCCCCATCTTCGGGCCTTACACTGGCTCCCGATTGCCAGTAGAATAAAATTTAAAACTCTTACTCTGGCATATAGGTCCCTCTACGGCACCTGTCCTAATTATTTGAGAGCCCGTCTGCCTAGATATACACAGTCCCGCTCCCTTCGTTCAAATGATCAGGTGCTACTGAGTGTGCCGCGAGTCAAAAGGGCCAGACTGGGTGGTCGGACCTTTTCAGCCAACGTGACCCGTCTCTGGAATTCCCTACCTCCTGAGCTGCGAAAGGCCCAATCAGAAACAAGTTTCAGGAGACAGCTTAAGTCGTGGCTGTTCTCGGAGCATCTATAAGTTGCAGACTCCCAGCTAGCTTTCTTGTCGAGCCCTCACAGCGCCGGGACGCCTCCTAGTTGAGGCAGCTGTTCGCGCTTTATAAATACTAGTATTATTATTATTATTATTATTATTATCATCCGCATGTATGAAGGAGATGGAGCACAAAGGCAAACAAGATGAGGAAGTTGCATCGACTGAACATATGAATAGTGATGTGAATTGGACTAGTAAAAACATAGGAAATTGTTACCATGCTGGAATGCCTATGGGGAGTGAGGCGGTTGGGAAAAAGAAAGTGGCAGCGAAACAATGCAGAAGATTAAAAAAATTGTTTTGCATTAGAAAAGGAGTGTAGAGGATGTGGTAAAAAGAGGCACTTTGCCAGAGTTTGCAGAATTAATAGCAAAGGAAGTGTGGCAACAGTTGAAGATGAAATCTAGACAAAGGAAAGGATACTGAGTGTGCGGGAAGGAGATGAGAACGAGAATTCAGGAAGAAAGAATGAACCCAAGGCAGCTTTCACACTTAGGGCCATATGTATCAAGCAAATTAGCATTCTAAAGGCCGAAATTCGCGAATGTTAATTTGCTAAATGGTATGTATGAAACATTTTGGCAGCAAAATAAGGAATCGCAAAATTTGCCATTCCTTATTTTGCGATTGCATGTAAGGAATCGCAAATTGTGCGATTCCTTAAATGCAATGTATCAAAGGAAAATTAATTCAAAAATGCCCATAAGGATTCGCAAATTACCACTAACTTCTAGTTGGTGGTAAGTTGCGAATTCTTTTAAAAAAACAATTTATTTAAAATCCAGAGGTGCCATATGACGCTCATACATGCCCTTAGGGCATGTATGTGCGCCATATGCCCACACATATCATTTTCAGGGGTGCAGCAGGGTGTTCTTGTGACACCCCTGTACCCTTGGAAATATTCCTAAATTGCGATTAGCAAATTGCTAATCGCAAATTTCCCTTTCATTCCTATGGGCCTCCTGGCCCATAGAAATGAATGGGAAATTTGCGATTAGCAATTTGCTAATCGCAATTTAGGAATGTTAAGGAATCGCTAAAAAGAAGCGATTACCTACATACATACCATTTTGCGATTTCTAAAGAGCGATTCCTTAAAAATCGCTATTTAGAAATCGCAAATGGTCATGATGATACATATGGCCCCAAATGATAAATTAGTTGATCTAATAGTGGACTCAAGATCAATGTTTACTATTGTGCCTGAGGATTTGTGGGAGAGAATGTGGGAGAAGGAGTGAGTTATAACCAAAATATATTAATCCCACAGAATTTCAGGGAAGTTCAATTGATGTTTTGGTATTTATGAAGTCAGTTATAATGTTTAAGGACAGGGTGATACCTGGGAAAGTCTATGTAGCAAAGTCAGGGCCGCCAATATTAGAATGGTTACAACAATACATCATAAACATTGTTATCATCCTGAGAGGTAGAGATCAAGTGATGGTTGTTAAGGGTGTAGAAGATACAGATGTTGAGAGTGTGTTGGAAAAGTCAAGGATGTATTTCATGCCAAGTTGGTAGCACTGAAGGGTTATGCCCATAACGTTGTTTTGAAGGAAGGGTCTGTACTGGTGAGACATAAACCAAGAAGGATACCAGTATTATACAGGAAAGAAGTACAAGAGTTGCTTGAGGAGATTGCTCATAATGTGTACTAGAGCCCATTGAGCCCAGTGGGTTTCACCAGTAGTCATTACCAAAAAACAATGGGAGATTGCATTTTTGTGTTGACCATCGTTCTTGTAATCAAAATATAGTGGCTGACCGTTTTCCTTTGCTAAATATTACATAGATGGAGCTGATGTTGAAGAATTCAAAGTACTTTTGGAAATTACACCTCAAAAGCACTTCCACCAGATAAAGCTACACCCTGACTCAAAGGCACACACTGCTTTTATAATAACAAAAGGGGTGTTTGAATTCAACCACCTTCCTTTAGGTCTTGCTAGTATATTCCAACGCTTGATGGCAGATATATTTAAAGGCCAAAATAATATTGTGTTTTTTCAGGATGACATCCTGGTCTTTGGGGGAAACCTTAGAAGAGCACAGTATAGTTTTGTAACAGGTACTGTTCAATTTGAAAACAGCTGGTTTAAGATTGAGACGAGAGAAGTGTTTTTTCCTGCTACCCAAGGTGGAATCACTAGGCTATATGATCTGTGCTCAAGGAGTGAGACCGAAAGGAAATTTAGTTAAGGCTATAAGGAATGTACCACAGCAACAAAATAAGGATCAATTAAGATCTTTTATGGGTCTTATGGAATATAATGCAACCTTTGTAAATGGATTTGCACATAAGACTGAACCAATAAGGTCATTGATGAGAAAGGGAAAATCATGTGTGTGGGTACATAGGCAAGAAAAAGCATTCAACTTAGTTAAAAAGGACATAGTGAATGCTGATATTTTGGCGCAGTTTGATGTTAAGAAAAGAAACTGTGTGACTGTTGATGCAAGTGCAATTGGAATAGAAATGGGTTTGATGAATGGGAGTGTAGAGAGAATGGTGGCTTTTGCGTCTTGCTCATTGACAGATGCAGAGAGAAGAAACTCTGTCAATGAGAGAGAAGCACTTGCAGCTGTATAGGCCCTGAAGTACTTTAGAGCCTACATCCGGGGGTTAAGTGTGACTCATATGACTGACCTCAAGCCATTACTGAAAGTATTGTTTGTTGCCAGGTGGGTTAAAGAATGTGTCAGCAAACCTAGCTGGACTTGCTTCAAGACTACAAGATTTTAATTACAAGCTAGAATATATACCAGGGTTGTGCGGTAAACAAGCAGACTGTCTATCTCGGTTACTGTTGCCTGCACATGGGCAGGATGAAGCTGTAGAGGTCGAAGAAGTGATTGCCAGCGTGGATGATGTAGTAGTAGAGTGTGAAGGAGCACTCACACAGGCGGAATAGATGCATGCCCTTGAAGAAGACGAGTTTTACATGAGGTTATAAGATTGTTGGTGAAGACGAGCAGTGTAAGAGAGAGTTGTGTTACAGTTGACGCGAGACCCTATTGTAAAATCTTGAATAAGGTGTCTAATTGTTGAAATGGCATGTTGATACGTTGAGGAAAATAATATATGAATTAGCACATAAGGGACACAAAGGCCAAACTTTAACAGCCATGCATCTGAAGGAGAATTTCTGGTTGCCAAAAATGTATGAAGAGGTGGTGAATTAGGTGTGTGCTTGTAAAGTATGTAAGGAGAGTGATATGAGATTAACGGTTGGTGGTGGTAATGCCCAACTATCTACAAAATCCTAGTAAACCCCAAAGTTTGTCTTGACTTTATAGGACCATTGCATGGGTTTGCACACAATTTAAAGTATGCAACGCTTACAGTTGATGTGCACACCAAATGGATGGAAGTTTAATTTGTGGGTGAAATAACAACTTCTACAACGATCAAAGTATTTAGCAATGTTTTTACTAGGGATGGTGTGCCAGCATATTTAGTCACAAACAATGGTACACAGTTATCATCGAGGGGAATGCAAACCTTTCTGATTCCTACTTGTATGAGCATTGCAGGACCTTATTCTACAACCCACAGGCTAATGGCATGGTGGAGAGGGCAAATAGGTTGGTTAAGGGAATAATTGAATTGGCATGCAAGAGCAAGCTGGATGTGAAGAAGGTGCGAAGTGTGAAGATAAATTATGTGGTATTGTCTAATGGACAACAATAGAACAGGAGAAGAATTGGTGTTTATCAAAAGATCACTAAGAGAATGGAGGTTTTGAGAAACATTGAGGATGATGGGTATAGGAGACTAGTGTTTTGGTGGTTCAAAGGGGATACGTGCTTTAGGCGGGTGGTGATGTGAATGAATCACAAAGGGAGTTACATGTTGGGGAAAGTAAGACCACTGAGAGTTAATCCACAAAGAACTCATAGGATGCCAGCTAGACTAATGGAATGTGTGAGATAATTTGTGGTAGTCCGCCCTTTTCTAACACTTGTGTGAGGTTTTTCTGTATCGTGCCGAGTTCATATTGTTTTTCATTACATATGGTTACTGTATGTAACTTGTTTTTGGGCCACTGTTTAGCCTGGTTTAACTTGTATGTTTTGTTTATATACATGTTTTGTTGGTTATGTGTTGTCTGTTGTGTACTGCTAAATGTGTATGTAGTCATGTGTTGTACTTCAAATTAAACTGTAGAACGGAGGGAGATGTTAGTAAACAGTATTTGTGAGTATAGCCTGCAGTAGAATGTGTAGTCATATGCATTCCATGGGGTTTGCCATGGAGCTGTGGGGGAAGTCAATTGGACTGCTGGATGGCAGGGAAACAGCGTTTCCTCTTGTGGCCTGCACAGCTCAGTAAACTACACTTTTCCTTTCAGGTTACGTGAAATGTCATCTTATTGTTTAATCTTTTGATGTTTTAAGGATTGTGTGTTAATGAATGATGATTGTATGTTTTGTGATCAGTATTAGGTTAATTGAAAACATCTTTACTAAAGTCGTGTTGCGTGGTAATACACAACTCACTCAGCATGATTATATAGAAAGGCATGTTGGAAATGTTTGTCTACTCATTCTCTCACTCTTAACGAGCCTTTGCCTAAAAGAGAGGGGGAGTCACTAAGATGTTCTTTTCCTCAGAGTTTTGTAGTTATACAGAATGTACACCGCATTATGCACTTTACATCATTACTCTATCTTTTTGTGATTTAGGATAATGAAAATTATCCACTCATCAATCCTGGGCCTTACTGGAAGAAATTCAAAACCAATTTGTGCGAGTTCATAGCGATGCTGGTCCAGCAGTGCCAATACAGTGTCATCTATGACGGTTATTTGATGGACACCATAATCTCACTGCTCACCGGGCTGGCGGACTCGCAGGTCAGGGCGTTCAGGCACACCAGCACCTTTGCAGGTCAGCAAACGACTAAAATGTGAAAAGTGTAGTATTGTGTTTTTTCCCCCAATAAATGCTTGGTTTGGTGTCCATGTGTCTTTAATGAGGGATCTTCTTGTTGTCTGTTTATAAACATATTAAATAAACATATTTCGTGAAGTGCAATTATGGTCCCACTTTTCATCATGTTCTATGAAATTTGGTAGCTTAGGCCAAGCATCGAATCAAGATTGGTGGAATTTTATGTTCATAAAGTGCACTTATGGATGAGGACTTTACACTAGCATGCTGGAATTGCCACATCTACAAGTTTATGGCCAGTCATCTTATTCTGAGTTTCCTTGGGTGAATAAACCTGCAAAATCTGGTCACAAAGCATAGATTTGTAATTTTTATGTTTGATGCAGATGATATGGCCAAGACCTAATGGTCTAAATGCATCAGATACTTTGAGATGTCACTTTATACTTAAAAGAAATCACATTAGCTTGCTCACTCATGTGCTGCCGTATTACTTGTCTTACAGAGTTGGGAAATATATATGAAAGATAGAGTGGGCAATAATGACACCTTACTTCTGGTTATGGTAGATTTTCCATTGATAAGGTCATTTTTTGTTTTCTTGATACCTTTGGGGGTATTTGATGCACTTGCACAAACCTTTCTACAAAATAAGGTAATCAGATCTCGGTTTTGTACTGATAAGTCTAATGGGGGTGAGCGAGGGAACAGAAGGAAGTTGAAAAAGTGGCATGCTATTTTAACTCCCGTATGAATCTTTGCTCTCTGATAAGAAGAAAAAGCTGAATGGAATGACATCATACTTGGCACAAAAGTATAACTTTTCTCAAAGTAGTGTCTTTGCTTAGTAACTTAAAAAATGAGAGATATTGTATGAAGGAACATTTTCTGCCTTCATCAAGTTCGGGTCTGTGGACCCAGAGCTCTCTGATTGACTGGGCACAGCTTGAAGAAAGTGTTGCTGCCCCCATTATGGGACCTAGGGTCTTGGTCCTTGCATCCTGAAAAATTACAATAAAGGAACATAAGGTGAAGCATTGCCTGACCCCTTGGCTCATATGGGGGCCCCAGAGAGAACCCTCTCCGAGTTTAAAAATGAAAAAGGGTAATTTTACTACTGGGTTCGTGGACCCAGGGTTAGGCTTCACAGACCCCAGAATCACCCTGGGGCCCTTGAAACCTAGTCCCAGGTATTAGCTTTGCTGGACCCACAGTAGGATCCAACAAGATCCCACAAGTCTGCAAGGGTTTGTGAATCCCTGATAATTTCTTTTTAAAAAAGGGCAGGACCTTGCTCAAGGCCAGGCCTTGTGCCTAAACTGCAGCTGAAGGCGTGCATAATGGGCATTGGACATCCTGGGGCCAATAGCCTGACCAAAGCCAAGCCCAACGTCCAACCCTGCTGCACAAGTTCAATGGGTCTGATGCTTGAAACATCACTTGATGTGCAAAGTCAGAGTGACATTTTCAGGGTCAACTTACTTTTCAATCCCAACTTACTATATGACACTAATAGGAAATACATCTTCCAGTCAATCTTCCAAATGTATCTTCTTGGATGCAACAAATTGATGAGATTTAACAAATTACAGAATGTTGATGACAAAATATCTAGACATTTGGTAACATTTGATTGATTTTATATGATCTTTAAAAATGGGTGTAATTTTTGGTTGTAGTCTCTTTGGACTTCCGATATTTTGCACTATCTTATTTCACCACAATCAAACCAACATCAACAGTGTTTTGGTAGCCTTTGTGAATGCAAAATCCCCAGCAGTTTTTGCTTGTATCTTAGTTATGGCTACTGTCCTACTACCACGATAAGTGTTAATGAGTTCTTTGTAAAAGGTGTATGTCATTTAAAACTCCACACTGTGTTCAGAAAATCCCTCTTTTTGGTAATCAGTCTTAATATGCAAGGCTTCCATAGGAAGCCATTGGCTAGACTAGCGGTTCAAAATCTGGTATTCCACTGCTATTGCATCACAGCAATGTAAAGAATCTGGTTTTTTCACTGCCACTGGGAATGGCTTGCTTCCTTGTTCTTCATATACCTCCCCGTCTCCCCAGTGACCCGAGTGAAGTGATGGAATGACACATGAATGACAAATGAAGGGAACCCTTTGTCCCTGCATGTTGCGACTCTCTGCAGACCTGAAGGAGGCCAGGGTTTTAAGTTGGAGCGTTAATGTTGCAAACCACCTTTCTCTTGTTCTTCATGAGCCTTCACAGACCAACTGGTGGCAGGAGACCTTTAATTTTTGCTGACACAGTTCATTAAGAGTAGCTTCCAGCACAGTGCTGGTTCTCTTCTCTCTAATTGAGAGCAGACAACATAGCAATCAAAGGGAAAGGGGAATGAAGGCCTCGGAGGGTAGTGGGGAAGGGCTGCAGTACTCTGTTATTGAGGTTTAATAAATACTTGATCAAAACTGGGGAGGGGAATTACTGATGGTGATGGGGGGGAAAGTAGCACAACCGCAAGGATTCTCTTATATAATTGGGAGTGGGAGGGGAAGATGCCGCAGACGGCATTGGTGAATGGTGATCTGATGCCTGGCATGTTTTTTTTTAATACACCTAGACAGGGTGGGAAACGTTTCCACGGTGCCATGTTTAAAAAAAAAAAAAGATTTGGATCCTTAAGGTGGAGTGGCTGAGGGTGATAGGTCTGGCGATGAGGGGGAAAGAGCCTAAGGGACATGAATGTGCATTGTTTGTGTCCTAACATTTCTCTTTTTCCCCTTGCTAGCTGCTCTAAGACTTTAGATAAATGTGGGTGTTCTTTGGGGATGAAACCATCATAAAATTACAGGTGGGTACTCAATAATCGCGAACCAGCCTCCCTGTGTTGTCAAGTGGCATAATGGGCAACCCAAGCTTCTCTCTCGCCTGTTTGATGTCTCATGCATCCCCATGATAAAAAATAAAACAGTTATCGATAGTTGCCCATCTGTAATTCTATAATTTTATATAGGAAAGTAGTGTGACCTACTAGTACAGTGGTAAACCTGACAAACAAGATAGCAACAGCTAAGAAGTCTCAAGGTGGTCTGTTGTTTAGGCAAGACCCCATGAAATTTCAATGATACTTTTAATTTCCCTTGGGAAACCCATAAAGTGTGGAACCTTGATTGCTCATGAGGTGGGAAGCAATAAATGAGAAAGATCACCACAATATTTGAATTGATTTAAAGTATTATGAACCCATTTTCTATTGTTCCTAATAGTTTGCATTATATTTCTGGATAATATTGACTGCTTAAAGCATGGTTAAACCTCTTATTTACATTATACAGCTTTGCTGTTTAACAGTAAAATGTTGACCATATATGTTTACATCCTTGGTTACAGGTTCATGACTATTATGTGCTTGATGCACACCTTGATGCAAGGATCAGTGTGTAGCACAAACACAGATAAGGCCAGTGTACATGTTACCCCCACATTGTCAGTACATGGAAAGAGGAGGAATTAGCGCTAATACACCATGGACAAAGATAAGGTTTACACTATGGCTGTAAATGTTGCCTTGGGATTTAAAGTGATGAAATGTAATAGTCACCTTTGTTATGTTATGTTATAAAAAGTTTTGTAGCACGCTCAATTACTCAGGAGTATCCTGGCGCGGTCAAGTATGGAGGGGCAGAGAGCAGAAGGGTAGGCAAGGATTTAAGGGGGAATCAGATTATTATATTAAAAAGATGGGTTTTTAAGGCTTTTTTAAAAAGGGCAATATCCTGCATAGCACGAAGGTGAAGGGGAAGTGCGTTCCAGGCTCTGGCAACTGTTACATAAATAGACTGACCCCCCCAGCCGAGCTCGCTGGAATCGGGGAAGGACCATCCGACACTGGTTAGCCGAACTAAGGCAACGTTTGGGGACATACATTAAGAATCGTTTTCTCAGATACAATGGCCCTTGCCCGTGTGTCGCTCTGAAAGAGAGAACCAGGGATTTAAATAAAATCCGCTGTGCCACCGGCAGCCAATGTAGACTACGCAGATGATGGCGGACGCTAGACCTCCTGGGGATGTTAAAAAGGAGTCTAGCTACCGCGTTCTGAATAACCTGAAGGCGTTTAATCAGGTAAGTTGGAATACCACTAAACAGAGCATTAGCATAGTCTAACCGAGATAAAATAAGGGCATGTGACACCGTCTCTTTAGCTTCCCTCGGAAGTAAAGGGAAAAATCTGCGCAAGGCTTTCAGAGTGCCAAAACAGACACCTGTTAATTTTTTTATGTGGTCTTCAAATTTGAGATTTTCACTAAACCAAACGCCCACGTTTTTTGCCGGGCCACCCATGGATTTAGGGCAGGGAGCGTCTGGTGGCCATAAGAGATCTCTAAAGTTACTAGGGAAAGCACCATATAAGAGGACTTCAGATTTTTCCTCATTGCACTTCAATTGGGCAAGCGCAAGTCAACGAAATACTGAAGAGAGACAGAGCTGAACAGCCAACGTATCCAGATTGTCGCCTGGCCAGGTAAACAAAAGCTGGGTGTCGTCAGCATAGGCAATTATTTTTGCCCCTAATTGCTCTGCTAGGTAGATAAGAGGGGTCAAGTAAACATTGAATAACAGGGGACTGAGGGTAGACCCCTGTTGCAACCCAGTGGAAAGTGTCCAAGACGAGGACACATGAGGCGGTATCCAAACCTGCTGGGTCCGATTATTTAGAAATTACGTCAGCCACTCTAAAGCGGAGCCAGTAATGCCAATAGCAGACAGCCTGGCAAGGAGAAGCTCATGGGGCACCATATCGAATGCGGCAGAGAGATCCCACATAATCTGGACTGCTCTGCCGCCTCCGTCCAAGCACTCCCGAATAGCCTCTGACATTTCAACCAGAGCTGTTTCAGTGCTGTAGGCCGCCCGAAACACAGATTGGGCCGGGTGCAAGGCATTGGAGGTCTCCACAAAGTTGTCCAGTTGGCGAAACGCCATCTTTTCACAGACCTTAGCGAGCGCCGGAAACAAGGAAATAGGCCGGTAGCTTGAGGGGGCAGATGGATCCAACCCGGATTTTTTTAGAAGCGGCAGTAATTTAGCCTGCTTCCAGCAGATGGGAACAGTCGCGGTTAGAAAAGACAGGTTAACGATCTGAGTGACCTCCACACATACTGTCTCAGCCACTCCACCCAACACTCGATCCGGACATGGATCGGTTGGGGACCCAGACTTCATGGACCTCAAAACTGCCAGGATGATTTGTTGCAATAGTACTGGAAGACCCCAGCCAAGGTATAAATACAACATGTGAGACAGAAATTGCTCCTTTTGGCTGTAATACACAAATTGACCCCAGAGGAGCATTTGCATGGGCCCACGTAATTGAGAAACACTTTGCCTCTATGCTATATTATAGAAGCAAGCTCAGATGCAAAGTTGCTGTTGGGACAATGACTCGCGCGCAACAAAGAGGTGGTTCACAGTCAATGTGGCCCTTCTCCTGAGGGTTTCCCCTAAAAGGAGAGAAATGGGGCCTACTCACCCGCCAGACACCACCTGCATGTGAGTTGCAGTCAGTTAGTGGCTACACTGGGGCCAGCACATTAATTGTTATAGAGCATCAGTGACAGGCACACACAGTGGAAGGTGTGCTTGGGCAGTTTGCCCCCTGCATAATACTGGGCCCTGGTCAAGCAACTCATACACCGAATCTTAGTACAGTGACTGACTCTCATTGTATAGTTCCATAGTTAACCACTAATAAAAATGATTTATATATTTTTCCAGTAAAAGGCCAAGGAAATTCTCATGAACCACAAGTCTCATCTTTTTGTTATGTATGCTTTTGTCTGTTTAAGACATTGCGATACATATGTTTGATATTGCTTGTTGGATGAGTATTTCCTTTGAAAGCTAGCAGTTGGTATTGCTGAACTGTCCCTGACAACACACCAGTTATTTTTTTTAATTTTTTTTAAAGCAGTGAGATTTGCCTGTATTTGCCATGGAATCTAGGTACCTCCTGCCTCTGAATCTAGGTACCCCACACACTTTGTATTTGATACTACAAGTGGAATTTGATGTACAATAAAGGAAATATTAAAACACGACCATGCAGACTGGATTTGAGGTAGTCTGACTTTCATTGTGGCCGGCCCTAGACACCGTCACTGGACGGGTGTTCCACTTGACTGTGTTTCGCTGAATCCCAATCCTGTAGGAATATTTCTTGAGTTAAGGGGCAACAATTTGTGACGATGAAATTGACTTCATTCTAAATATTCGTTGAAATGTAGATTTCATTTTGAAAGAACATATTTCTAAATGACCATCACAAAAGGCTCATTAGACCGGTAAAATAAATTGTCCTAAATTACTACCATTCATCTCTGCCCCTCAAGCCCTCAGCAACAAAAATGATCGTTGACCTACTCTTTCAGACCTCTTTTATTTTTCTGTATAATGTGTGTCTATTTGTAATTTATAATGTTAATATCTGTTCTACCTCTAAAAGCCAATGAATTGATAGATTTGTCATTCCAAAAGAAATTTACATTCCATGTGTTGGATACGTTTGCCTTCCTGCTACTAATTGAATTGGTTATGTGTCCTCTAACAGCATTGAAACTGCAGAGTGCCCTAGTGAAAACAACTTTGAATCTGCATGCCAGTATGGATAACAACCAAAGACTACAGGAGGTAGAGAAAACCAGATTAACCACAAAGAAGAGCAGCCACAAACTAGACCAGCTGAAGAAAAAACAAGATGAGGTTTGTGTTTTTCATAGCCTTCGTTTTTCATTGTTTTTTTAGAACATGACCACGTATGTAGTTCTTTAATCCTCAAGAGCTAATTCTTTCACAAAATCATGAAACGTAGGCTTGAGATTTTTGTAGATGTTTTTATTCTTGTGGTAATGAAAATCATATGTTTCAAGACATAGTTCCAGGTAGAAAATTGACAGGTTTAGGGGCATTGCAATTTTTTTCTCTTTTTTACTCCACATGGATAAAACTAGGTATATCCCTTCACTTACACTCATCTCCAAAAGATATCTGCCCATGGATTTAATCTTCTCACTATACCATCTTTAGGTCTTCACCTTACCGGCAGTTGCAGAGCAGACCGATCATCCATTAAAATGTTCCCTACACATTGCAAACAAAGAAACTTACAGCTGGCAGTACAAACAGTACTATATATATATTTACCAACTCATATATTTCATAAGAGTTTCTAAGTGTAGGAGGTCAACAACATTGCAATGTCTGATTAATATGTTGTGTGCCAGTTCAGCAAAAGTGTTTCCTTACTTTCCTATTTCCATGCATTGATTTTTTTTCTTGAGGCCCATATCAGTATGTTCCCAACAGTTGGAATTCAGATTTGTAGAATATGGGAGCCAACTACAGTAGACCAGATTGCAATGTGGTTGTGCCACATTTTAACATGAAATAGATTTGAAGCTACTTTCAGTCTCTAAAGTGTAGGACTTTTGCCACAGAAAGTTTAGCCAAGGATTTGAACATTTAAAACACTGTTAGTGTTATTATCTAGCTATAAGAAAAGACAAGTACAAACAAGCTAAAATCAATGCTATATTATTTTGCTGTTGAAGAACGAAGCAACAGATAAAGATTATGTAACTGTTGTTCATATTGCAATGAAGGAGCTTTTGCTTTGCCTCCTGATTTTATATATATATATATATATATATATATATATATATATATATATATATATATATATATATATATATGTATATATATATATATATATATATATATATATATACCTATATATATATATATGAAGTAGGTAGTTCTATTTAGAAGCTAGATTCTATAGGCAAAGCTTTTTTGTTTTGCGCCGTTTGATGAATCTTCCCGAAATTTTCAAAACTAGTTTGCCACTCACTTCAGCTGCTGTTAGGAAAGTTTTGTGTTATTCGTCAAGTGGGGGCTGAGAAAAAGGGGGGGTCACAAAGCATGTTTTCCCCATGCAATTTCCCATAGGTATTTTAGACATGAATACAACCCAAACTGCTGAACTGAATTACACCAAATATGGCAGAAAGCTAGATCTTGGTCCAGAAAGAGTGCTTTTTAGGTCTCGCCTAGGCAGCGCATGCACTGTCTCTTCGAGACAAACTGTATCTACTCTATGGGCTATCGGCACGCCCACCGCTTTCCATTGGTTGTTTCGTCTGCCTTACGAAATTCCTTTGGTTTAGTTGGTGAATAGTTTACCTGTGCTATGTTCCACCCTGGAGACTGGCCCTGCTACATGGATCCTTTCCGTGTTGGCCATATGTTTAGTTTTGACGCACTACTTTTTCTTTCTCCTCTCTCTTTACTTGGGCCTTTGATCCTGTACACGTTCACTCGATACGCGTTCACTTGAATCGGAGTTCAACGATTGCCGTAGTGCATTGGTATTTGTAAAGCATTTGTAATTTTTTTTAATTTTGTTTGTTTTCACCATTGTTTTATTGTATTTGTTCCAATCGGCATGTTTTTTGTAGACACAGGGTGAGCCAATTCCAAGACTCGAACCAGGTTCCCCAGTCCAAAAGTCAAAAGCTCCATATGGTACACCATGTCCTCTCACTTAAGAAGCAAACTAGGCAAGATAACCGCAAGCTTGGTTTTAAACTATAAATAAAAATGCCTCTAATATGCTTTCAAACTGAGGGCCCGGCAGATCACCGTGTGCGTTACCTGCATGGTCGGTGGATTCCTGGCTTTGCCGGGAGGAGCGCATGCGTTTACTGCGGCGCCATGTTGGAAGGAGAGATCACAGTGTTCATTATTCTTCCCTTGGCTCCCAGCAATGGCATTTTCGGTTGTAGCAAGGGGGAGAAAGAAGTCCAAGCAGAATTGTTTGTTGAAAGCAGGAAAGCTTAATCTCAAATAGTAGGACCCACGACCATGGACATGTCCGGATGATCCCAAGGACTCAGCAAACTGCCCAAGCAGAGCTGACGTTCCTAGAACCATTCAGACGTGTTCCAAAGAACATGCAACACATATTAAGGGAACACAAGGAATACAATAGTAGCATACCACATCAGTGTTGCAAGCGGACACTACATCTAATTCTACTCATATGCATGCCTATTATTATACTTTAAATTGGCTCATAGTAGCTGGCATTGCACAGAAAACAGACGTTTTCTGTGTAAATACAACTTGCTGTTCTGTAATATGGAGGACCTTTTAACCAGCTGCATTCAGTGGCAAGATGTAGATATATTCTGTCAATACGAGTGAAGTTGGCACTCCATATCTGTTTCTGCAACAACTTCACTTGAGTCTGTGTATGAGCGTCGTCTTTCTATGTATACCCAAGGGTAGCTGTATTTGCTTAATATATGCTTCTCAGAATGCACTGTGTCTTCATATTGGCTGTGGCTCGTGCATGAATGACCTGAGACCGAGTCAGACCAGCGGCAGATGATAAAAGGCACCCACCAGCCTTATACCTCTGGGTTTTCCGAATGCCTATAGGCAAAGTAAAAAGACCTTTCTGAAAATATGGTCCCTTCAGTTTACTTATGAAGTTACCACTGCAAGACAGGCTAATGGCACATGCATTGATGTGCTGTACTGGTAGACTACTTTTTCAGCAACCTTTTTACATTTTATTTACTGTCTTGCTAAGAAACTATTCTAAATGGGTAAACCATTCACCTGTGACCCCCGTGGGCCCCATGTGCAGCGCCAACCCCCAAACTCTAGGCCATGTTTTCCTCAGCTCTCTCCTTTGTTGTCAGCCCCCTTGATGGATGGGGCTGTAAAAACGCTGCATCGATGAGCATCGATATTTTGTCAAAATTTCTTTTATGTCTTCTATAGTCCCTCACATGTTCTGGCTCTTTTGATTAAAATATATTTTGTGATTTCATATATAGAATGTATTCTATAAGAGAAGTAAGCCAGAACCTAACATCTACTAACAAGGCACTTGGCATATTTTACTTTTGCAAATTAGCTTTGCTTAAATTTTGTTAACTTGCTTGCATTGTGAAATGTGCACGACCGACAAGGGTCACAAATCCATCAGCAAACCTTAGGACACCTGTCGCCTGCTTTCACTCCATGGGGAACAGCTGGATAGCGCGGAACCGCCAAGTCGTGCCAGAGAGCCTCACCCGGACGCCGCCATGCTCCGTGGGCGCCAAGCCACGCCTCCCCAGAAAGAATGATAGATAGGCACTGAGTTGCTATTTGTATACATTTATATTGACACGACAGCTTTAAGCTAGATTAAGCAAAAGTGGGATAGTAAACACTTGCTTTATTTACAATCCTTTGAGCAGAACTTCAGCAATCAAAACTGTAGAATCCCATGTTATTGGAGCCTCCTTTTAGGTCACATACATTAGCGGTCATTTGTCGTGATTTTTTTCCCTGTTGATCGGCAGTTAAAGTTCGACACCAGTCTGTGCCGATCATGTCATCAGATTCTAGCTGCATCTTTAGTGGGCAATGAACAGTAGGGCTTCCACGGATGTTGACGTCAAAATGAGTAGTTACATCCTTGATGATGTCTGTAATCTAGTACTGCGCTTGCCCCTTTGCCTGGCCATGCAGGCCTGGACTGCGCAAACTACTATAGGGTAAGCCTAATATGTTGGGGAAGAAAATGCTTTAGGGTATGATGGGCTGAGGCATCTTTTTTGCCCATGAAGCAAAGGTTGTTTAATGGTATAAAATGTTGTGGTTAGATGCCGTCAAAAACCCTGATGTGTCTTTAGCCAAAACATGGTGCGACTAGGCCTGCATATGTGACTCTGTTGCTGGTTTGCTAAACATTTGCAGCAACATTGCCATTAAGGAGCAAATCATTGATAATGACAAGCTGAAGTCACTTCCTTGATGGGCGAAATAAAGATCTAAACTCTGAACAATGCGGGATATGCATTTCTCAGCCTGTGGCGTAGAAAAGTCTGCAAGTTAGTATATATTGCTTGTACAGTTGGACTTGAGAGGGTTTCCATTATTAGGTCTGGCTTGACAGTGGAGCTGTGTAGTGAAATATTGTTACCAATTACCAAAATATACATAGAGTGAGCTTTGACTCCACCCAGTGAGTATTCGATTCTCCCCTCACGCTATTGGTTGTTTGTTGTATCATTACATCTTTCAGAGAGTGCTTCCATTGGAATACAGGAGGGGCTATTTTACTTTTGACAAGTATACGCAATGATCGTGCCTTTTGTCACGTTCAGTTCTTTCTCTCCTATGTATCACAGGAAATAATCCCTTTTTGCTGTTTTTTTCAAATCATTAGTGAAGCCAAAAGGTCAGGTTTTAATATGATAAGGCGCATATGTGCTTGCAATACTTGTAAGCAGCATTTGTGAATTATTGAATTTTATCTGTTTGCAGATTCTCACATGAGCAAACATACACATGCGTATTTGCTCATGCGAAAATGCAGTTCAACAAAGTGAACGGTGTCCAGGCCTACTTCCGTAAAGACTTGTGAATTCTTTAAGGTCGTAAATCTACAATAACGTGGGAATATATACCATGGGTTCTCTTGTGTGACTTTCTTCAATAATTGGGCCCCTAAATACATCGGTCGTCAGATAAAGCCATTTGTTTTTAATAAATATGTATATATTAACTTCACTGTGAATGGTGCCTATGACAATCAGTACTTTTTGAGACCAAAAACATTTTTGCTTTTAGCCAGTTTTTTTGTCACATTGATGAGTGCCTGACAGCTCCCATAAACATAATGTTTACAAAACCTACGTCAAAACAAAGCACACATTGACAAAACCAAAAGGCTGCCAACTACAGCCAGACCAATTGGCTTCGTCAATGCTTGTTTGATTTCATATTTCCCATAATCTTGCCAAAACTTGTTTTACACTAACTTTCCATCCTTAATTTTTGGGGGAAATACTAGCCCGTATCAAAAACATTTTACCAAAGGATGCCTCAAATGAATGGTACCTAAAATTGCTTAGTTTAGGAAAAGCTTTACTTCTATTTGCTGTGTTCATTTTATTTTGAATGCAAACCATCATCAGTCGTGCTTTCAGGCTTCTGTGAGTATTTGCATTGCATCATAGAGCATTCTGGGAGCATTATAGCTAGCCTCAAAATGTTAATCTTTGGAATCGTGTGTGCACATTTTTATACTGGAACCACTGTCAGTAGTGCAAGCCAAGCTCACAGCATTTCCATACAGCGCTCACCCTTTTGATAAAGAATGTGCATAGTGAACCATAAATACAAGTTCGAACTGCATAAACATATGGATACCCATCTTACCTAATCTGCTTACAGTGCTCTTTCCAAGATCCACACTGTGAACTGGCAACCTTTGGGTTCTGTTCTGAGGTCCGGGTGTACCGGTCTCCCCAGGGTTGGAGGTTTAAAAGGGATATTTTGCTTGCATGATACCCTCAGTGGTCATGTTCGCGCCATATAAAACTTTCAAAATAAATATATAAATGTATTTGCATTCGGAGTGTAAAAACAGACCAAGGCAGATAATTGCACTACAAAATATAATTTGTCAGTATTTGTTCTCCCATGAGCGAAATATAGGACTTATGGCTTAAAAATCAGTTCCCACCGCTGGTGCAACTAACATCAATTAAAAAATCATAGCCCCAGAGCCCAGACCTTTGGAAACTCATTTTTATTGCCATCTGTTTCTTTTCTCCCATGTCCAGTTCTACAACAGTGGTGAAGTAGGCTAAGAAGTTTAACAGGCAAGTAAAGTAACTGGCAAGAGGCACAGTATTTGGACCCCCGGTTCCTGAATAACATGACATCTAATTGACTTTAAAAATAGAGGCTATATACCTGTGGGTTACCATTTCGCAAACACTCCTGCACTACCTAGAGAGCAACATTAATGCTTCACCAAAACACACATGAGGCTAATATACCGCCCCTCCAAGGATTTTACTTTTCAACAACTTATACCGATGGGACAAGTTGGAGATCTTATTTAGTTGCAGCACAATGCCAGAATACAATTTGCTCTCAAAATAGCTGGTAAGGGGCTGGACGTGTACTGGTTTCTAAGGAGAACTAGTACTTTAAAACCCAGATGGTCAACATGTGTCTGTCTGCCTAGTGGCCCTAAGATAGGGCATGCAGCATTCATCAGGACCTGGGCCCCTTACTAGCTCAGGACACGCTCCATGTATTATATTCGTGCAACATATAAACAATGTTGCTATATACCTACCGTATGCAGTATTTATCAATTTGTAAAGGACTTGTGAATTTTGAGGGCACGCCATGGTGTAGGTTACTTGTAGAGACCACCCTTTGATGAATATGTGACTACAGCAGCTTTTCCATTAGAAATCATTATCCCTTAATTAGGGTTCTTTACAAAGATATGTGCCGGGGACCCTACCTTTCGGGCCACCAGGCAGAAACACAAGCCACCAAAGCCATCTTAAATAGAAACATGTGAATCTGAACTCGGTGTGCATATACCCGAGGAATTTTAGCTTAACATCTTGGTTCGAGCAATAAAATACTCTTATGTGCGTGCAACACAGGGAAATTAGCTATAAACTCATCTTACAATGGTACTGACCCCAGTCTGTTTACATGCAATGTTCGGCTCTGTAGATACAAGCTGGGGGGGATGTTGGGAACAATGAACTAGTTTACAATGTATATTTTGGTGATTGGTACCCATATGTGAACAAACAGCTGCACTCTCAAGCCAGACCTAATAATAACGGCCATCTCAAGATGCACAGAAAATACAATACAAGAATGACAGTGCAAAATGGATTTCTCCATTATATGAAGTAGACTTAACTTCATGTTCTTAAGACAACCTCACTGTTTGGTTTACCTTTTTGTGTTTATTCGGGGAAGGGTTTCATATGTCGAACTCTATGAGTATGTATTTTTCTTTTTCCATGTTTTGCCTGCATATGCATGTCAAAGATGTAGTCATTCTTGAAGCACCATCTCTCAAGTACACTTAAAAAAGCACTTAGGGGCAGATTTACAATAAGTGGCGCATACCTGCATATCAGCAGGGATGCGCCACTTATTGTGCGCCATGCCTCCGCCAGCGTGGTTGCGCCTCATTTACAATGCGGCGCACGATGGGGCAAAAACGGCACAGATGCGTCACGCATCTGTGCCATAAAGGCAGCGCATTGCTGGAGTCGCGTCGCAAGTGCGACGCAGCTCCAGCAATGCTCTGGGGGCCCCTATTCTTACAATGCGGCATCAAAACTTACGCCTGCTTCAAGCAGGCGCAGAGTTTTGACGCAGCATGGGCCCCAAAGTGACTGAGTGAAATCAGCCACTTTTAGGAGGCGTTCTTGCACTGGAATGCCCTCCCCCCCCTGCGCAGGAACGCCTCCTTCTGGCGCAGGGCTTTACAACATGACGCATCTCCCAAATGCATCACGTTGTAAATACCCTGCACCATGGTCCATCTTTTGCGTCGCCGCTGCGTCACAAAAGTGACGTAATGGTGGCCTAAAAGAGGCGCAAGGGACTTGTAAATCTGCCCCTTAAAGTTTTGGGGTAAAAAATGAGAGGTGTAAACACACAAAAAGAGCAACGTCTCATAGCTCTGAGGCACTGTGGACTCTGTACTGAGTCAGGCAGAGTGGTATCTCAAAGGAAGGCAGTACCCCCTGATCCTGATTCACCTGGTGCAGACCCGCAACGAGTATTTACACGAGTTTCCTCCTCCTGAGAACAGGGGCATCCTGTGTGTGGAAACATGGTTGGAATTTGAGAATAACATGTGGGAAAAGGTAGGTTTATTCTGGGACCAGCCTGGCAGTCCACTCTGCAGTCATGTAATTCGCGATTGCATGTGCAGGAGTGGGATTACCTGCTCAAATCAGAGATTCCATCCCCATTCTTTTCCAGATCCCTGCACAGTGCAACTCGGAATCGTGCCCGAGGTGGAATTTACTGAATGCAGGCAAGATGGCTCAGTGAGCCAAGTACTCGCTGTTTCCATCAGCTGCAAGCTGCAGAATTGCGGCAATGCATTTTTGGCCTCCTACCTTTCCAGCTTCAGTGAACTGCATAAGATTAAATTGGGTCACAGTGCCCTTTGTTGTTTACAGCTCTTGGAAACGGCCGAAGGGCATAACCAAGCACTTTAGGAAAGCAACTGTTGTTGTTGTTACTATTATGATTTGCGATGCTGTTGCTCCTGAGGTGGGTTTTAATAAACACCCTTATTGTTATCTTTCTCAGCTTCAGCAGAAGCAGCAGGAAATTGAAACCATGATGAGTGCTATATTTAAGGGAACATTTCTACAGCGCTACCGGTAAGGGTTACAAGTGCTCAATTAAGTAGGTAAGATTTTTCTAAAGCGCGTGAATGCCGAGTTGTCGCGGCGCTAGCGTTCTGAAACTGAGCTGACGAAAGGAGACCTACTTCATGTTGGAGACAAATATAATTAGCTCACCACACATTGGGTCACCTGTAATCAAGGCATTTATGTTAGAGCAGAGGTCTCCAACCTTTTCTGTAATAAGAGCTACTTATGTTTAATGATTATCACACTGAGCTACTATTAATATTAGTATTGTAATACTGACTTCCTCAGAAAAAGGTTAAATTAGTACCACCGTAAGCAAGATTACCAGCAGTGGTCACCTCAGTGCATCAGGCATGTTGCCAGTAGTAATGCAAAAAAAGGTTTATCAATGTGTAAGATGCCTTTATATATGTAATAATTAAAAGCCATTGCTGCAATGCTCCCGGCACCAAAGTAAGAATGTTAGTACTGCGCCTCCCCAACGCCCCATGATTTATCGCTCAAATATCAGCTTTAAATATAGTTCAGAAATGCAACGACTTTTTGCAAATTTCAGCATGTGAGTTCCGAAAATGCACACATTTGGGTCTCAGATACGTACTTTTCCATTTTGATATACATACATTAATTAAACCAAATCAACTTCCAGTTTAGTGGACTGGGCTGCACAGAGCAGTGCTACTTTCAGTGCTTAATTTGACCTCCTCGTGAGTGCCCTGGCACTTATTTATTGACAAATTAAGCACTGGAGCTACTCGTTGGAGAAGCATTTGTTAAATAATTCACTTTTGTGGTGTTGTCCTGCTCCCAATTCTCAATGTATTTCAGCTCCCACATTACATTTGATTTTACGGGCTGTTGTTTGAACCGAAACATGTAAGCTATCTAGACCTTCTTGGGGAGGTCCTAGATACTAAGCATACCCTGAAGTCACTACAGGTTTTTAAATCTATATCTTCCTCTGGGTTGCGAAGGATAACAAATGCAGTGGATAAGCTGAAGGAGGAGGCATTTGTTCTTTTTAGTTTTGGTTGTAATGCAATTTTCTGGTATTAAGCTCAGAATTATTGTAATCTATATATATAAAAAGTATGTCTGTTTGTCCTTTGTGCATTACTACACCATTCATCAGATTGGCATGAAACTTTGGGAAGTTGTTGAGTACACTCCCGCGAAGGTTTCTGGTAACAAAAAAACAAAAAAATAATTGTTAAAAGTTGTTGAGTACACTTGAATAAATAAACAGAATTAAAACAACTCTTTAAAATGTTTTCCATATTAAAATGAATACGTTTCAATAAAAATGACACAATGTAAATTGAATGTTATCATAACAAGTTTCCTTAAATTTCCTTTCTTCTGAGATCGCAGCAACGTGCAACGGGTAAGCTAGTGGTTTATAAATGGAGCCATTGTAAGCTGTCCATACAAAGACACACAATGCTGTGTGCTGCTGTGCGTGCCTCTGCTGGAACACTAAAGAATGCAGGGAACTCATGCATCTGTTGGAGACCCTTTCTTCTAGACCCTCCAGTGCCATCTTTATTCTCTCTCTGCAGGAGCATCACTGTCACAGGCACCACCACAAGTCCACAAATGCACAGCTACAACACCACTTAAATCTGCAAGCTTGTATTTACAGCAGTAGATCTTCACAACTCTGTAGCTCCACAGCTGCACAAGGCTACAGCTGTACATCTACAGCAGCACTACAGTTGCACAGCTCTAAAACAGTGCAACTGGACAGCCTCAACGCAGCTCTATATCTACAACTTTACAATTATGCAGCCGATGTCACTTGCAATACTGTTGTTGCTTTAGACACAGACGTAGAGCTGCGGCAATGAGCTTTTACTTAACTCAATATTTTGTAAATTATTTATTTGAACATATTTTTTAGTTTATTTTATAATGTACATTGCAAAAACAAATTTGGAGGAACTAAAATAAGTATCTTGCACAGGAGTAATCCAGATCAATCACATGGTTGCATTTACATTGCATTAAATTTAGTCGTACCCAAGTGTGCCGTATTTCAATCCAGGCTACTCCTGATTATATAATTCCATCTCTTCTTGGCACCTGTTATTGGATGGATCTGTTAGTTTAGTCAGCATTTCTTTTCATTCATCCAGTCCTCCATTAATTTATCATCCCTTCACGACTTCTTCATAGGTTGTTCATCCGCCAGGGCGCATTCAACCAAGTCTTTTTCCCAATGTGCCACCGTGGGGAAAGTCTGGGAGAACTTTTCAATTTATGATTCATAACTGCTGTTTGATTGCCTCTGTTTGATGGCTGTTTCTTATTCTGTTTTTCAGTGATGTTGTCCCGGAGATAAGAGCTCTGTGTATTGAAGAAATCAGCATTTGGATGAAAATGCATCCCCACACTTTCTTAAACGATAGTTACCTGAAATACATAGGATGGATGTTACATGACAAGGTGCGATTTTATGCTTTCTTTTCCTGGAAGGTGCTGGCTGTTATGATACAACAATCTGGACTGTTATGTTTTGTTATGAAATGTTATGTCTGTTAAACAAGGTCCACCAAAGTTCTTTGGTGCTCTATGAAATTCATGCTGTGCAAGATGCACAGGCCATCTGAGCTATTATCATGATGTATGGAGTGACAAGCCAGGTTTTCAAATGTTTCCTATATTTGAAGAGTATAGGCTCGGAGCGTTGAGATGGGTGTTCAAAACTAATTGCCCGCTAGCGGCGAGTCTCTGCCGCTAACTTGAGTACTTTTCACTTTAGTAGTGTTCAGGGGAGAAAGATTAACTGACCTAAGGGGCTTGTATCAACTGACTAAGGCAGCAAGAAACAGGGTTGAACTGGAGAACCGCAAAAAGTCCTGGGAAAAATGCTCGAACAAGCTCTGCTCTCTTTGTCTCCTAGTGAATCCCTCTCATTCCATCCATTCTGCTTCTGCTTCTCTCCTCTCCTCCCCTCTCTCTTTTCTGCCTCTCTGAATGCTGAATGCTGGAGCTGGTGAAATAATTGACAGAAGCACCAGGAACGGCCTTGGGCTTTCAGATCCAGCCTTCAAAGGCTCCAGACCACCGGTGAAATGCCCTGTGGAATAAAAGGCCTGTGCGGCCATGGTTAGGAATGTTACTGATGATCCATAGACTGCCTTGTGCACCATCAAAGCACCTTGAATCCACTTTTTTGTATTTGTCAGTAAAGAGTCTAGTAGTGGTAGGTTGAATTAGGTGCATGCATTCCACAGCCCTTTTCTGGAGCTGTTTGGTGCTCTGTCCAATTAATGGTTTCGTGCTATGGTCAGCTTCACCATAAGCATACAATTGATCAACATATGTGTCAATTCATTTTTATGTATTTTCTGTCATCCTTCTGTTTAATATTGCAGCATCCTGAAGTGAGGTTAAAAAGCCTTCTTGGACTACAGCGTCTTTATGACAAAAAGGACCTTGTGTCAACAATGGACCTTTTCACCAGTCGATTCAAGGTATTTTTGTGTTTATTTGCTCTGATTTGTCTGTGCTTATCAGAATTAAGCATTCACATTAAGTCCATCAGATGTAACAACCTACTGTAGTGTTTTGACAAGCGGGTCATCCTATGCAAGAAAATATTGTTATCATTTAAAAAAATATATTTTTATTGGCCATACGTGTAAAGCAACCACACCGTTATGGGAATACAGGATGACATAATTACATGACATTTATCTTTTTTGGTTTTGGTTTTGTTGTGTATGGCAATGCAATCAACATCAAAAAAGAAAACACATAAGAAAAAAGCAAACAGTACATGTGCTCACTGTGCATGACAATCTCATTTACGGAAATGATCGGCCCTCCAACCCATCTCTCCAAAATCGACCCTACCAGTCCCAAGTCCCCACTAATGGCTGCCCCTGTGAAGCAGTGTGCACCGACCCCTGTGACTTTGACCCCTGAGCACTGCCCTCCGTCCATCTATATTTGTAAGGCCTCCAACATAGTAGCCCAGGCCTCTAGATCATCTTGCAGTACAAGGCTTGTAAGTTTCATGTGTGCCTCCTCAGCTAGGGCCCATTCAGTAATGTCCTTCGCCCATAGCACCGGAGAGGTGGCCCTCTCGCCCAACCAACCCATAGCCACCCATCGTTTGGCCAGCACCAGGGCCAGATGCAGGAATCACCATTACCGGAACACCTTAGTCTCTCATCTCTGCCCTGGCGGGGCTAAATCCCCCTCCGGGATCCCTCGAAGTGCCCCCCAGTAGGAATATCAGAGACTTATGTCTATTTATACGCAGGCTCGCCACCACACCAAAATCCTCCGGTCGGTCCATGGGAGAGCCTACGCAGGTTGAACAAAACATTATCCACATTCAGTGAAAAAAGATACCTGCCGTCTCCCACTCTGATACCGAACTCCATCATTTCGTTCCAAAGCCTCGCCGCAAGGGGTGCCAGTTCAAAAAGGAGCAGGGACAGGGTGCACCTCCATCCGTCGGGCACCGCCCTGCCACTCCTCACCCTGGCCCTCGGGGCCAAATAGAGATGAATACCCACTTAATGAAGTTCAGTCCAAAACCCATCTTCCACAGTACCCACTATCAAAAACGTCCATCCGAGGGTATCAAATGCCTTCGTGATGTCCACGCCAGGGCTAAAACATCCCTACTACATTGCACAGAATGTATCACATACAACAATATGCGCAGGTTGAGAGCAGTGCTACGCCCGGCATAAAGCCGCTTTGATCCTTGTGTACCAGGGAGACCACTGCCCCCCTCAAGCGCCCCGCCAGTGCCTTCCAGAGCACCTTAGTGTCTGCATTAAGCATGCAGGGGGGACCGTAGGTCAGGCAAATATTTCTAGTAAACTATAGCTTGATCAGAAATGGATTATACTATTACTTGTGCACGTAGCGTCCTAAAAAATGTGGTGCAACCAGTGTATGTTCATCAACAAAACCATTAGTAGTCAGCATAGCTTCCTCATTGAATCTTATAAATATGGAGTCTAGGACAGGGAAGCACATTAGTTTAGGGCAGTTAATTGAAGACATAGTATGAATTCTACAGCATCTTGCTGTCTATACTGTCTGGCAAAAATGAGGAAGTACACGTGACAGTACATCTTGCACAAAGGGCTAGTAAATTCTTGCTTTGTATAATTTATTTTTTAATACTTGAACTAGTCATGATTACCCGTTTAGGAGGTAAACACTTAACATGCTTAAAACTGTAATGTCTTGCTAGGGCACTGCCTATGTCTGGCCCAGTATTATATATATGCTGGCTGGTTTGGCAATGCTGCAGGGTGAAGTTCAATTCTTTGTAAAGACGCCACAACCAACCAAAGGACATTTGTTGCGTTGGGGTGTTAGAGCCTTTAAATTGATTCCATTTGTTCAATCCTCCTATGGAAAACCAAATTTGGCAAGTTATTTCCAAGTTTCCTTCCCAACCCTACCATTGCAATTCAGGGCCGCACATTCTTATTAGAGGCTAGTTGTACTGTAAGCGTTTTTTTTACATTTAGTGATTATGCAGCAATGTAAATTTGATTCATTGTAGGCAAGCTTTGTTACACTTTGATGCTGTTTGCCCGCAGATGCACTGCCTAACTAGGGATATTGGCTTTTAATGGAGCACCTTATGCTGTACCATACATGAGCCAAATTGTTTTAGAAGTTTGAAATCTGCTTGTTGTAGCCTTGTATCAATTTTCATAGCTTTCCAAGTTTTCGGGCATTCACAAACAATCCTTAGGGTCTGCTTCAAAAACTAAGTAAGTCATGGGTTTTCATGTATGATTATCCTTAATACAGACAGTTCACTGAAGTGTGCATGGCAGAAATGTGCATTTGCAAGTTTATTTTTGTTTTCCTTCCTTCTTCATAAGGCAGATGTTTTCCCTGACAAGGAACACCTCTTCCCTAACCCATAGGGTATGGCTGTCTTTCCATACCTTGACACCTCCGAAAAACACCTACTTATGATGCCTATTGACAGAGGTTTATATGAAAGATTGTTGTAGATTGTTGTGGATACCTATCTATTCTGTTATGTCCTCTTTCCTACACCTCCCCATAGACTTGGTACATGGGACAGTATTCTATACCAGAGTGGCAGATATCCACTCTGCATAATTCCGTGACGCAGGATCTAGATATTTGTGTTCAGAGATTACATGTCTAAGTTCCACTTAAGTGTACAAAAATGTTTGTGACTTGGACCCTATTTATGTATGCATCTATGTAGGTTTGTTTTGTAGTTTACATGGCAAAACTATATGTATTTAGGTGCTATTGCCTCCTTCTGGCAGCAATAATGACTGTAACTTACTCTCCCCCAAATTGGTCCCTCAAGCTACAGGAGAGGGCTCATAATGAGGGTAGGGTAATTAACTGCCATGCGTAATAACTATGTAATAACCTATTGGGGTAGCCTCTTACAGGGCCTAGTGTGCCGGGAATGGACATCATGTATTCTGTAGTGGCAAAGGGGCTCTCTGTGTCCTTCGAACATTTCAGCAACACTCCACTATCTGACCTAGTGAAAGAAATACCTGAACATTCTTGGGGAGGACTGTCAATATATTTTTGCAGTCTGGGGTCTCATTTGAAACCCCCTTCTTAGGTACAATATAGAGTATGCTTGATAGAAAATGGAACCCACTGTGGCTGTAGCCTCATGCGCTGTTTCCTGTCCACGCACATTGTACTCCTAATAGGCAATGCATCCACTTACGACCTCTATACGCCTGTAGTACACATGTATGCTACAACCATTCCTTTTTATAAATGGGCAAAGGACCCATTTCTAGTGACTGGCAGAACAATTTTAAATGTGACAAAGGCTGGTAGACTTCTGTCCAAAACCAGGTAACCAGAAAAAGACTTGTCTTTCACATTAATCGTTTCACTTCTGACTGTTGTCTACAGCCCAGGGAGATGACAGTAGCTTGTGCGAAACTGGTAGCTCTCTAGCTACCTGTGAGAAGCTCTGCTCTAGTGTGTGCAGCCCAGCTTACTAAACTGGCAGCTTTGCTTGGTTGAATTCATATATGTATACCAAAATTGAAAAGAGTGTAGTTGAGACGGAAATGTATGTATTTTCGAACTCTTAAGCTGATACTTGCGAAAAAATAGCTATATTTCCAAAATATATTTAAAGCTGATATTTTAATAATAACTCATGAGGCTTTGGGGAGTAGTACTAATGTTATTACCTCTGGCAACCATGCCTGATGCACTTAAGGGACCACTTCTGGCAATCTTGCTTAAGGCGCATTAATGTAACCTTTTCTGATGTATTCAGTAGTACAATACTAATAGTATTCGTAGCTTGAAATGATTTTTAATAAACATATGTAGATCTTATTACAGAAACAGTTGGAGAACCATGCAGTAGAAACTCTCATAAAAATGGGACGCCCCCTACCATAGTGCCCCTGTGTGACACATTCCATTTCATGTAAAAAGGCCGCTGTGCACATGCTCGGTTATCATGCGTGTTGAGGATCAAAAATGCTACTTGCTATGGAGTGCTCACTCTCCAGACCCATTCTTCGGACGTCACCGTCTTCGGTTTAAGCCCCAGTCCGGGTGCGACGCCGGAGCGGCGAGGTCTCCAACGCCGATGGGTGAACAATTCACCTACGACCCAGCTCCATAATTTTTGCCTGGTTTCCAGGAGATGGATGACGAAGCGGACTGGGAGGGGTCTGAGGACCCTCTGGCACAGCAGTGCAAGTTGAGCCGGGACTGGGAAGATGAGCTAGGGGAGGCCAGTGGTCTAGACACTTCACCTGACACTAAATTCATCTCTCCTCCTTCCGTGGCTTCGGAGGAGGGGGCTACTTATAGCGTGGTGTTGAACAGGGCGGCCTAGGCCTTGGCTCTTGAGCTCCCTGTCGCGGCCATGTGGACTAACCTCCTCACTGAGGTGCTCAAACTGCAGGCAAGCGCCTCAGAGCCTCTACTGCCGTTTAACAAAGCCCTCACCGACGTTCTGATGGGCACCTGGTCCAAGCCCTCTGCAGGCCTCCCTGTGGATCGGAACGTGGCGCGACGCCACCGCCCGGCTCCAGGCGACCCCTGCTTTCTGTCCGTTCACCCCACCCTCGAGAGCCTGGTGATTCAGGCCTCTACATCCCAGACCTCATTCCCGACCGCTCCTCCGGAGCGGGAATCCAAAAGGTATGATCAGTTTGGAAAGAAACTGTTCTCCTCTCTGAGTTTGGGGCTGGGGTCTGTCAACACCGCCGGCCATTACATCCACTCTCTGTGGGATACGGTTGCGGAAGTACTGCCACAGTGTTCGGAAGAGTTCCGGACGCGGCTCACCCAAGCCCTGGTGGAGGGGCAGGATGCAGCACAGTACTCGATTAGATGTGGACTTGACACCATGGACTCACTGGGCAGAACGATTTCCACGAGGGTGGCGATTCGTCGCCACGCCTGGCTGAGGTCTGCCAACTTCTCGGGGGATGTCCAGACCACGCTCATGGACATGCCCTTCGATGGCCGTCGCCTCTTTGGCGACAAAGCGGATAGTGCACTAGAACGTTGTAAGGACTCCAGGGCTACGACCAAGTCCTTGAGCCTCGGCCAGCGCCAGCAAACTTCCGCTTTTCGCTCCTTTCGTGGCCAAGGAAGGGGTGCCCCCACACGTCCAGCCAGCCACAGGCCGCAGAACCAGTTTCAACGCGGCCACGATGTGGTTACCGTCGTGGCGGTGCCGAGGCACGATGGCAGGGTCAGTCCACATCCGCTCCCACAGCATCTGCCTCAAAACCTTCCTAGTCCGCAGCGGCATTTCAGGCCCATTCGACGCCAGTGGGGGTCAGGGTTCGCCATCACCTCCTCCACTGGCATACCATCATGTCAGACAGGTGGGTGCTGAAAATCGTCCGAAGGGGCTACTATCTTCCCTTTGAGGCAACCCCTCCAGTCATGCCACGGTAGTACCACCGCATGTCGGGGGATCACTTGCAACTTCTTCAAGAGGAGGTACGGCCCTCTTGGCCAAGGGGGCCATCAAGCGTGTTCCTGTGCCAGAAGTAGGGTGTGGTTGTTATTCCAACTACTTTCTGGTTCCGAAGAAGGGCAAAGGAGCCCTATCTTGGACCTCCGGAACGTCAACGGCTTCCTCCGGAAAGAGAAGTTCAAGATGCTGACATTGGCTCAGGTCTTAGCTGCCCTAGACCCTGGAGACTGGATGGTGGCGTTGGACTTACAGGACGCTTGTTTCCACAACCCCGTCCTGCCGGCCCACCGGCGCTACCTGCGGTTCACGGTAGGCCACGAGCACTTTCAGTTTTCCATGCTCTCCTTCGGCCTTACCAGCGCCCCTCGGGTGTTCACGAAAGTGATGGCGGTGGTCGCAGCTCATCTGCACAAATCAGGGGCTCCAGTCTTCCCCTATCTCGACTACTGGTTGTTGAAGGCGGGCTCGCCCCAGGCAGTCGTCTACCACCTCCAGACTACGGCCGACCTCCTGCACCTGTGGGCCCCTCTCTGGAGCTCCTCTTCATCGGAGCGGTTCTAGACTCGGCACAGTTTTGGGTTTATCCCCCCGAGCAGCGGGTTGGGGATATTCAGGCTCTGATTCCGATCTTTCAGCCTTTATCTCGGGTCTCGGTCAGGTTGATGCTGCGGCTCCTGGGGCTGATGGCCAGATGACCAATGCGAGCTCTGCAGTGGGACCTGAAGTTTCAGTGGGCACAGCATCAGGACAGCCTGTCCGACCACATCCTGATCTCGGAGGGCACTGCGAGACAATTGCAGTGGTGGCTTATGGACTGCGATTGGTTCAGCGACAGATCCCTCTCCCATCCCCAACCGGAGCACGTAGTGGTGATGGATGTGTCCCTCCTGGGATGGGGGAGCCACATGTGAGAGGCGGAGATCAGAGGCCTCTGGTCTCCGGCGGAGTCCCGGCTCCATATCAACCTTCTGGAGCTGAGGGCGATCCGGCTTGCACTGAAGGCATTCCTTCCCTCTGAGGGGGAAGTGTTTTGCAGGTGTTCACGGACAACACCACTGCCATGTGTTACTGCAACAAACAGGGCGGGGTGGGGTCATGGACCCTTTGTCAGGAGGCTCTGCGCCTCTGGACATGGCTGGAACGCCAGGGCATCACCCTGGTAGTTCAACACCTGGCAGGTTCCCTGAACACCAGGGCGGACAAACTCAGCCTTCGGTGCATGATGGATCACCAATGGCGTCTGAACTCGGACGTGGCGCAAGGTCTCTTTCAGCAGTAGGGAGAGCCTTGGTTAGATCTAGTCTCCACAGAAGAGAACGCGCAATGTCATCAGTTCTGCACGTTGGCATTTCCAAGGCGGCACTCGCTCGGAGATGCTTTTCGTCGCGAGTGGAGCTGCGGTATGTTGTACGCTTTTCCGCCTATACCATTTCTGCCCAGAGTGCTGAAGAAGATCAGGCGAGACCGGGCCCAAGTCATCCTTGTGACTCTGGACTGGGCACCAAGATACTGATATCCCGAGCTACTCAGCATGTCAGTCGATCCCCCGATTTGTCTGCCTCTTCAGGAGGGCCTTCTGTCGCAGCAGCAGGGGACCTCCACCTGAACCTGTCCAGTCTCCACCTACATGCGTGGAGATTGAGCGGTGACAGTTGAGGCCATTTGACTTGCCTCCTGAAGTCTGTGATGTGATTCTGGCAGCCAGGCATCACCCCACAAGCTCGGTATACGCCTGCAGATGGAACAAATTTGTGGCATGGTGCATAGCAAAGGCTGTGGATCCACTATCTGCACCCCATTCAGCAGTTCTCCTCTTCCTTCTTTCTCTTGCCTAGCAGGGCTCTGCTCTGGGCACTATCAAGGGCTACCTCTCGGCCATTTCAGCCTGCTTAAGGCTTCCTGATCAGCCTTCTCTTTTCAAGTCCCCTGTTGTAAATAGATTCTTGAGAGGCATCACACACATGTTTCCTCCTGTTCCCTTCGTGATGCCTCAATGGGACTTTAATCTTGTACTAACGTATCTGATGTGCGCTCCCTTTGAGCCACTACATAACTGTCCTTTTCGTCTTCTGACTCTTAAAACTGCATTCCTGGTTTCCATCACCTCTGCCAGGAGAGTGAGTGAGCTCCAGGCTCTATCTTCTAAACCTCCTTTCCTCTCTGTCCATCCAGACAAGGTTGTTCAGAGGACTCGTCCTTCTTTCCTGCCTAAGGTGGTTACAGCCATTCATATCGGGCAGTCCATCACCTTGCCCACCTTCTTTCCACCGTCTGGTCCCAAAGCGTGCGCTCTCCTTCTACCTAGATTGCACACGCCAGTTCCGGGTGGACGACTAGCTCTTTGTTAGTTACGTGGCCGCTAAGAAGGGACGGGCGGTGCACAAGCAGACCATCTCTTGGTGGGTCGTCTTGTGCATCAAGGTTTGTTACTCTTTGGCGAAAAAGGAGCCTCCTGTTGGGCTGCGAGCGCATTCCACTCGGGCCACGGCGGCTACTACTGCCCTGGGTCGGGGAGTCCCCTTGCAGGACATCTGTCAGGCAGCGACATGGGCCTCGCTGCACCCGTTTGCTAAACACTACTTCCTGGACAGCCAAGTCCGGAGAGATGTTCTGTTCTCCAGGACTTTCTGGTGTGATCTTGGTTCGCAGACCCACCACCGGGGTTGGTATTGCTGGGGTGTCTATTCTAACGTAAGGAATCTAACACTAACCTGTTTCTTTCAGATGCACAAGTTACTTACCTTCGGTAACAATATATCTGTAAGAAACAGTAGTTAGTGTTAGATTCCTTACCGCCCCACCCATCCTCCCCGTTCTGCGAACCGATATCTAGGGTTAAGGACATCCCTTTCAGGGCCCTAGTTTCATGGCACCAGTGTCGTTTTCTATCATGGCTCTGCTTTCCTGGCACGGAAAGTAATGTTCAGAACTGATGTCAGCGCTTGAGGGCGTTGTCTAAGTACTCCGACTACGTCATCCCGGCGATCACAACGCCGACGACGGACGTGGAGCAGCAGACGACGCCTACCGATGCGCAGGGGTATTGCTGACAAAAACTTTACGTATCCAGCCTGAAGCCTGGGGATATTCTAAGGTAAGGAATCTAACACTAACTATTGGTTCTTACAGATATATTGTTACCGAAGGTAAGTAACTTGTGCTTTTTGCATTCACATTTCTTATCATTCCTGACACTTAATGTCAAATCCTCTGTCAATCGGTCCCCACTGCCCTTAAGTTAACAGTGTCTCTGTTGTGGCAGGCATCACTTCCCTTGCAGCTTCTAAATGTGTATTGTTGCAGCTGCATATGAACAAAACCCCTTTAGAAGTTGCAAGGGAAATGAGGGGAAAAGGATTTGCCAGTACATTTCTTGTATCATTTGCTATAATACAAGAAACATAGTGGTCAACGATCTTTCTTGAAATCCACCTGTAGAGTCAATTCTGGCAACTCCAAAAGCGAACTTCATAAAAAGGATGGCTTTTACCTGTTTTGTTTTTCGCTGGTGAATTTCGCCTGGCACTGTTGAGTACATTAAATCTAGAAAATGAATACAATATTCTGTTTAGTACTGGTATATTTATAAGATGCATAATCGTTATTTTTCCATATGATTTAAGTAGCCATATACGTTAAGAAGGAAATTCCTCAACACATTTCCTGTACATATATATTTTGTTTTGCTTACTGTAGGATCGAATTGTATCCATGACACTTGACCGTGATCATGAAGTCTCCGTCCAAGCAATGAGACTTCTGATGTACATGGCACAGTAAGTACTTTTCATAATTCGTTTTTTCATTATACACATATAACCTGTTTTGAGGAGGGATCCATTCAAGCATACTAATTTGATTAAATACTATTGGTTATCAAAGTTGTTAACTGAAAATAAGAATCCTGTAATATAATCTTGGCAAATTAAATAAATCCTTAGTGTCTTTAGATTTTGATTGAATGCTGGTATTTGATGTGTAATTCAAACATAATATTAACTGTAGAACTGTTATTTCATTTGATTTTTTTGCAGAATTGGTATTATTATATTTTTACATAATACATTTTTTTTTATGGTTTATGCCATACAACAAGTATATCAACACTCAAATCACAATATCCCTTGACACCCCAATTGCCCCAGAGTCCAGGCACAGTATAACCAAAGAATCAATGTTCACCTCATCACCTTCTGCCTACACTATCTCACTATTCCTCCTTTAACCCAATCCTTGTTTGTAAGGGCTACCGAGAGAAGTCATCTCCACCCTACCTACCTTTATCCAGACTTGCGACCCCATCTCAGCCCTTCACTCAACCCACATTTGCGTCCCATCCACCCCATATAATATCAAATTTCTTCTGGCACCCTCTTTCTTAATAGACTTCCTTTTGCATAAGTCTGCAACATTCCATTCTGAACTCCCAGTCCTGGTGTCTAGGGGGAATTCCAGCTCCCCATTTCTGAGCAATGTCTCATTTTGCCACCATATAACTCAGATTAACAATAGCTTCTGATAGCGGGAATGATCCGTCATGCCATATGTGAGAAGTTGGCCCGATATGCAACGTTCGCTATTCTAGCGACCGCTATGTATCGTACCAACGACCCTTATGGTGTTTGGTTGTAAGTCAACCTATAGACCAGCTATCCTAGTAGCGTGGATACGAGCAGTCTAAGGCTAAAGACTCGAGAGGGCGTGTTAAGCCAGCTGTTTACCACACATGTACCCCTTGAACACCCAGTGAAAGGACACCTCACAAGTGTTATGAAAATAAACAGGATATTTATTAAGAATCACAACAGCCCTGTACTCTTTATGAGGACAGGGTACTAAGCACAAACCAAATCTCTTTAGCAAATACTTCAAGTGCACAATTTAAAAACAAGTGTCCGAGGACACGGGAAGGTTAAGGTTTTGGGCGGACCCGATAAGGCAAGTCGGAAGCGAGGGACTCGGGACCCTAGAGTAAGGAGGCTATGCAGGCACCGAAATGCTGAGTTACCTAGCCACGAGGGCTGCGGCTGTACAAGTCTTACAGGCGTCGGGGTCTTCGCTGACGAGCCAGGAGCCGGAAGAAAAGGAGTTGCTGGCCGGCGACCAGTGCTGAATAGTTCGTAGAGATCCAAGCCTGGATCGGAGATTGAAGAAACCTGAAAGCAGAGGGGACCAAGTTCGTACTACTAGCCAGTAGTCAGAGTGTACCAGGAAGGCACCGGTTGGCCGTCACCTCGACCAGGTGAGTGGGCGACGCTAGGCTCTGCAGTCTCACGGACCAGGAGGCGTTGTCGGCGACCACGGTGGAGGTGCGAGCTGTCCCACGAAGGATGATGCTGTCGGCGTCGCTGGGCCCAGGATGGGGCAACAAGCCTTGGCAGTTCTCAGGGCCACGTGGTGGGCCTAAGATGGCGTCTTGAGTGGACCAGGAGGGTCCGGGGTGCTTCTCGCAAAGATGGAAGCAAGGGCCAGTCTGGAGCAACCAGACCAGCAGTGATGATTCTCGGATGTCGTCACAGAAGGGCACAAGCCAGCGGCTAGTGACCAGACAACGTGCTGAGCAGCGAGCAGAAGGGCCCCACGCAGATCGTGGAGATGCTGGGAGACTGCACTTCGGTGCTGGAGCGGCTCAGGGTCGGGGCTTCTCGGACCCAAGAGCACTCACCAGAGAGTTACCTCGATGGTCGTGCTGGTTTTAAGAGCGTGCAGGTTCTGATGATGGCCGGTCCCTCGAGGTCTCGTCGCACCCACAGATCACAGCTGAGCTGATGACGTGGGTAGAGGTCAGAGGTGCCAGGGAAGCCGGTTCTCGTCGAGCTGGGCCGTCGGATTCCTTGAGGAAGGACTTACAGCAAACCGCAGAGTTCTTAGATGGTGCCCGCTGATGCAGGGTGACTACTCCTTAGCCACAAGGGAGAAATCTTGAGAAGAGTCTTGAAGTCCTTTCGTAGAAAGTATTCTTGATTCAAAGATGATCTAATTTGGAAGGGTCCCCGCTCCGGCCTTTATTCTAAAGAAAGGGGTGGGTACATGACTAGGTCCTGCCCTAAGGGTGGGACCAGGAAGGGGGGTAGTTACACCCCTCTCCCCTGCCGGACTTTCCCCAGGCCAGGGCTGTCACCCCTGGAACTGGTTCTAACCGGCAGATGCGTAGTGAGCACCGGGGTGCCACTCCGCAGTCACCTTCTCGCAAAAGCCCTACCTACCCAGAATACACAAACCCTGTCTGGGACGGTGCGAACACCGCCCTCAACAGGAAACCCTTTGTCCAAGTGCTCCTCGCTGGAAGGACTCCCAGCAGCAGGAGGTCAGACTCGTGTCTGTGGTGGCAGCCTCCATTTTGTGGAGCTGAGGCTTTCGTTAACTTTAACCGGGGTTCACAGTTACGTACATGTCGTGTCCCTCTAGAAGGGCGGAATGCTAACCTCGTCGCCAGGGTTGGTGAGAGGGCAGCACCCCGATTCGTATGACACCTTACTCGACATGTCTTGATAACGCGACACCGAAGTTACCGATGTGGTACGCGTTATCAGGGAACAGCCATTGGGTCTTTTCTCCGCAAGCTGCAACCGGCTCGGCTCGGGCCAGAACACAGTTCACACGAGCCCATGCACTCTGCCTTCAGGATTGTCAAGGCCTGCCATAGGAGTGACTGATAGGAACTCGGGTGTCCATTGTATGGTTAGATATAGGCTACTATATCCAAAGCAAAGGGTGATTACACGACTTCGCCCCAGCTGTCATGCAGGCAGTTGTGTCAAATTTAGGAGGCCAGCCAGGGGTGGCATAATACATGCTGCAGCCCCTGGCGGCCCTGGGTACACCTATGCCCTGAGTTACAGGGTCTGCTAAGGTGGCCCAGTACCAATTGGTAAATGCACCTAGGGTACATATCGTAATTTAGAAAGAGAACAGCCAGGCTGTGGGTCTGATTGGCAGGCCCACAGCCAGAGAAAGTCGTAAACCAGTGAAACAAAAGCAAAAAATCTGGGTGATCATAGGATTGCAGACCCTACTCTCCTACATGACCCCCCCCCAAACGTCGGAACAACTAACTAACCTTGACCAGGTGAGTCTTCTTGTTCTAAGTGGAAGTATCTGGAGAGTCCATCGGCATTGCCATGATCAGTACCAGGTCTATGTTCCACTGTGAAGTCCATCCCCTGTAGGGAAATGGACCACCTAAGCAGTTTGGGGTTTTCACCCTTCATCTGATTTAGCCACAAGAGGGGCTTATGGTCGGTCTGAATCTTGAAGTGAGTGCCAAACAAGTATGGCCTCAGCTTCTTCAGGGCCCAAACCACAGCAAAGGCCTCCCTCTCAATAGCTGACCAATTCTTCTCTCTAGGGGTCAGCCTTCTGCTTATAAAAGCAATGGGCTGGTCTTGACCATCAAAATTCAGTTGAGAAAGAACAGCTCCCATACCCAACTCAGAAGCATCTGTTTGGACAATGAATGGTTTGGAGTAGTCCGGACTCTTGAGGATAGGCGCCGTGCACATGGCCTGCTTTAGGTCATCGAATGCTTTTTGACAGCTCGCTGTCCACTGAACCTTTTTTGGCATTTTCTTACTCGTCAGTTCGTTTAATGGTGTCACAATTGAACCATAGTTCCTGACAAACTTCCTATAGTAACCAGTCAGGCCCAAGAAAGCTCGAACCTGAGTCTGGGTGGTTGGAGGAGCCCAGTCCCTGATTGACTGTATCTTGCTCTCCAGTGGCTGAACCTGACCCCCACCTACAAGGTGGCCCAGGTATACAACCTGTGTCTGCCCTATCTGGCACTTGGTGGCCTTGATAGTGAGACCTGCTGCTTGCAGTGCCTCTAACGTCTTCCGCAGGTGGACCAGGTGATCCTCCCAGGTGGAGCTAAAGACAGCAATATCGTCAAGATACGCCGCACAGAAGTCATCCAGCCCAGTAAGGACTTGATTCACCAACCGTTGGAAGGTGGCAGGTGCATTTTTCAGACCAAAGGGCATCACCACGAACTGATAATGCCCACCAGGGGTTGAAAATGCGGTTTTAGGCTTGGCGTCCTCAGCTAACCTGATTTGCCAGTACCCAGCCGTCAGGTCAAACGTACTTAAGTAGTTGGCCGAAGCCAATCTATCGATAAGCTCGTCTGCCCTTGGTATTGGGTGGGCGTCAGTCTTAGTGACTGCATTGAGACCCCTGTAGTCTACGCAAAACCTCATCTCTCTCTTACCACCCTGGGTGTGAGGTTTCGGCACTAGAACGACGGGACTAGCCCAAGGGCTATCCGAGGGTTCAATGACTCCCAGCTCCAACATTTTCTGCACTTCACTTTTGATGCAGTCTCTAACGTGATCAGGCTGCCTGTAGATTTTACTCTTTACGGGCAAGCTGTCGCCAGTGTCGACCTCATGGGTGCACCAATCGGTCTGACTGGGTGTTAGAGAAAACATATGTCGGAACGACTGAAGAACCTGTTTACAGTCGCTCTGTTGATGTTCGGAGAGGCTGCCACAAAAGACAACACCATCTACCGAGCCATCGTCAGGATTCTGAGTGAGCAGGTCGGGGAGAGGGTCACTCTCCTCTTCCTGTCCCTCATCTAGGGCCATGAGCAAACTCATGTCCTTCCTGTCGACATATGCTTTTATCCTGTTGACATGAAGCACCCTGTGGGGGCTCCGGGGAGTTCCCAGGTCGACCAGGTAGGTGACCTCTCCCTTTTTCTCCAGGATGGTGTGGGGCCCGGACCATTTGTCCTTGAGTGCTGCTGGGGCCACTGGCTCCAACACCCACACCTTCTGTCCGGGCTGGTAAACAGTCAAGACAGCCTTTTGGTCATGCCAAGCTTTTTGGAGTTCTTGGCTGGCCTTAAGGTTTTCCGATGCCTTTTCCATGTACTCAGCCATCCGCGAGCGGAGGCCAAGCACATAGTCCACTATGTTGGCTGCAGGCTTTTTGAGAGGTCTCTCCCATCCTTCCTTCACCAAACACAGGGGTCCCCTTACAGGATGCCCGTACAGAAGCTCAAAAGGGCTGTAGCCAACCCCCTTCTGTGGGACTTCTCTGTAGGCGAACAAGAGGCAGGGGATCAGGACATCCCATCTACGCCGAAGCTTTTCCGGTAGTCCATGAATCATCCCTTTTAGGGTCCTGTTGAATCTCTCAACAAGCCCATTGCATTGTGGATTATAGGGTGTAGTGAACTTGTAGTTGACACCACATTCCTTCCACATAGCAGTTAAGTAGCTCGACATAAAGTTTGCACCTCTGTCGGAGACGACCTCCTTAGGGAAGCCCACTCTGGAGAATACTCCAACTAGGGCTCTTGCCACAACAGGTGCTGTAGTGGTCCTAAGGGGAATAGCTTCAGGATACCTGGTGGCATGATCCACTACCACCAGTATAAACTTGTGCCCTGATGCTGTAGGTGGTTCCATGGGACCGACGATGTCGATCCCCACCCGTTCAAAGGGCACCCCCACCACAGGCATTGGTATAAGGGGGGCCTTTGTCGTGCCACCTGACTTACCACTGGCTTGGCAAGTGACACAGGAGCGGCAAAACTCCTTGGTATCTTCGTTCATGTGAGGCCAGTGAAAGTGCGAGACAAGCCTGTCCCACGTTTTCGTCTGACCTAAGTGACCTGCTAAGGGAATCTCGTGGGCCAAGGTAAGTAGGAAACCACGCTGAGACAAGGGTACGACCAGCCTCCTGGTCATGCCAGGCTTGGGGTCTCTCGACTCAGTGTACAGGAGTCCATCTTCCCAGTATACCTTGTGGGTACCTGTGGCGTTCCCAGCAGCCTCAGCAGCAGCCTGCTGTCTGAGGGGTTCAAGAGAAGGGCAGTCTAACTGTTCCTTCCCCAGGTCCTCCCTTGAGGGTCCCCCTGAACCCAAGAATTCAACTTGATCAAGTTCGAACTCCCTAGGCTCAGTTTCCCTCAATTCTCGTAGGTCAGCCTCCTCTGAGACTTGATCCACAACCTGGGGCAAGGGGGAAGGCGCAGCCTTAACCCTACTGCTCTTTTTCTTGGGAGGTGTCTGGTCCGTTGTTCCAGGATCCAGCACCTGTTCAGTGGGGCATTTCCTGACCTGTGACCTAGTCACAGCGAACACATGTGCTGGCAAACCTAACATTTCCATGTGAGTCCGGTGCTCCACTTCTGACCATTGTGACGACTCCAAATCATTGCCCAACAAACAATCCACTGGGAGGTCTGGACTAACTACAACCTTCTTTTGGCCAGTTACCCCTCCCCAGGAGAAAGCTACAATTGCCATACTGTGATTGGTAGTGACATTGCTTGCATTGGTCACCAGGAATTCTGTACCTGGCATGATTTGTCCAGGGTCCACAAAGTTAGGCGTCACCATGGTGACGCTGGCACAAGTGTCCCTATAGGCCTGAGCCATCTTTCCATTTATGAAAGGCGTCTGTCGGTATTTGCCCAAAGTATTGGGGCTTACGTCAGGGGATACGTCTGCGTCCCCTGTACTGACAAGGACAGCCTGAGTGAGTGTGCCAACTAAGTTGTCACGCCCCTCAGAACCCAGGGTTAACCCTACTAAACCCTTGGGAGGCGCACTACCACTGCTGACTGTACTAGGGGGCACAGGTGCCTTAGGGGCTGCAGTGGCAGGAGTCTGCCCTCCTCCTTTCTTGGTGCACTCACTAAACCAGTGAGATTTACTTTTACAGTACTGGCACCACCTTTTGGATTGGCCTTCTTTCTTCTTTTGGGGAGCCTGACCCCCACCCTCTTTGGGTTGTTGGGGACCTGTCGAAGACTTCTGGTCATTTTGTTCCCCTTTAGAATCTTTACCCTTCTGGTCTGCTTTCTTCTGACCACCTTGATTCTGGCCCTGGTTCTGCTTAACTCTTGTACGAACCCATCTGTCTGCCTTCTTTCCCAATTCTTGGGGAGAGGTCAGATCCGAGTCGACAAGGTGCTGATGCAACAACTGGTTCTGACAATTGTTTAAAATTTGTTCTCTCATCATCAAATTATACAATCCTTGATAATCAGTAACCTTATTGCCCAGCAACCAGCCCTCAAAAGCCTTAGTGGCACAATCGACGAAATCAGACCAATCTTGAGACTGCGTTTTCTGGGTATCCCTGAACAGCACCCTGTACTGCTCAGTGGTTAGGCCGAACCCTTCAACGAGTGTATTCTTCAAGACTTGGTAATTGTTAGCGTCCTCCACCCTTGTGGTGAGGAGCTTGTCTCTTCCTTTTCCTTCAAAGGAGAGCCACAAGATAGCTGCCCACTGACTCTGGGGAACACCCTGCACAGTGCAGGCCCTCTCCAAAGCAGTAATCCATTTGTGGATGTCGTCCCCTTGTTTAAAGGGGGGCACTATCTTCCCAAGGTGTTTCGTATCGAAACTCTTTTCCCTATTACTAGGTACATTGCTGCCACCAGTGGGGACTACCCCACTTAACTGTTGCTCTCTAGCAAAGGCAAGCCTTTCTTTGGCCAGGGCAAGTTCTTCCCTTTCGATCCTCAGATTGGCTGCCCTTTCCTTAGCTTCGTACACTCTCCTCTGAGGGGATGTCATCCCTCTTTGAGAAGAGTTGTGTGAGCCATTGGTTCGAAGGGATCCGCCAGAGTCTCTTGACAGAGATCGGGCTCGTCCATTCCCAATGTTAAGCTGACCTGATAGTGGCCCCAGGGGTTCCCCAGTACCGCTATCATGTTTGCTTAAGTTGGACCTGCTTAGTCTGACGACTTCTACCTGTCCCTTATCTGCCTCATCCCCAGAGAGATCCTCATCCTCATCCCACTCGCCATCTTCGTTCTCCGTTGCGAGGTGTATGAGGTCAGGATCGTCCCGGGTTCCCTCGAGGGGAGGCATGTCTCCTTCTGGATTAGAAGAGCTACGAAGTTTCTCAGCTCTCCTGGCATCATAAGTCTCCAAGAGACCCATCAGAAAGGACGTTGTGGGGTTAGACCCCTGCTGAATCTTCCGGGAGTGACACAGTCGTCTTAACTCCTTGAAGCTCAGCACAGTATATCCTGAAGGGATGACCTGTGGAGGGTCAACTGACACAAGGGGAGACTCAGAGTTTCCTCCCTGGCCCGACATACTGTTTCTAGTGTGGTGTAAGTGATGCACCTACCTACACTATGTGTTTTCCTACTGTTCCCTTGCTAAGAGTTGTAGCCAAGGTGTGCTAAGCCTTGAGGAGCTACAACAGCTGGTTCAGTAGAACTCAGAGTATTCTAAGCTTTTAGTTATATGTACTAACAGTACTTGTGCGATCTTTCAACAAGATATTCTTAGGATACGTGTGGTAAAACAACAGCAAGCTCAAATCCCAACCGCTGCTCACCAATGTGAGAAGTTGGCCCGATATGCAACGTTCGCTATTCTAGCGACCGCTATGTATCGTACCAACGACCCTTATGGTGTTTGGTTGTAAGTCAACCTATAGACCAGCTATCCTAGTAGCGTGGATACGAGCAGTCTAAGGCTAAAGACTCGAGAGGGCGTGTTAAGCCAGCTGTTTACCACACATGTACCCCTTGAACACCCAGTGAAAGGACACCTCACAAGTGTTATGAAAATAAACAGGATATTTATTAAGAATCACAACAGCCCTGTACTCTTTATGAGGACAGGGTACTAAGCACAAACCAAATCTCTTTAGCAAATACTTCAAGTGCACAATTTAAAAACAAGTGTCCGAGGACACGGGAAGGTTAAGGTTTCGGGCGGACCCGATAAGGCAAGTCGGAAGCGAGGGACTCGGGACCCTAGAGTAAGGAGGCTATGCAGGCACCGAAATGCCGAGTTACCTAGCCACGAGGGCTGCGGCTGTACAAGTCTTACAGGCGTCGGGGTCTTCGCTGACGAGCCAGGAGCCGGAAGAAAAGGAGTTGCTGGCCGGCGACCAGTGCTGAATAGTTCGTAGAGATCCAAGCCTGGATCGGAGATTGAAGAAACCTGAAAGCAGAGGGGACCAAGTTCGTACTACTAGCCAGTAGTCAGAGTGTACCAGGAAGGCACCGGTTGGCCATCACCTCGACCAGGTGAGTGGGCGACGCTAGGCTCTGCAGTCTCACGGACCAGGAGGCGTTGTCGGCGACCACGGTGGAGGTGCGAGCTGTCCCACGAAGGATGATGCTGTCGGCGTCGCTGGGCCCAGGATGGGGCAACAAGCCTTGGCAGTTCTCAGGGCCACGTGGTGGGCCTAAGATGGCGTCTTGAGTGGACCAGGAGGGTCCGGGGTGCTTCTCGCAAAGATGGAAGCAAGGGCCAGTCTGGAGCAACCAGACCAGCAGTGATGATTCTCGGATGTCGTCACAGAAGGGCACAAGCCAGCGGCTAGTGACCAGACAACGTGCTGAGCAGCGAGCAGAAGGGCCCCACGCAGATCGTGGAGATGCTGGGAGACTGCACTTCGGTGCTGGAGCGGCTCAGGGTCGGGGCTTCTCGGACCCCAGAGCACTCACCAGAGAGTTACCTCGATGGTCGTGCTGGTTTTAAGAGCGTGCAGGTTCCGATGATGGCCGGTCCCTCGAGGTCTCGTCGCACCCACAGATCACAGCTGAGCTGATGACGTGGGTAGAGGTCAGAGGTGCCAGGGAAGCCGGTTCTCGTCGAGCTGGGCCGTCGGATTCCTTGAGGAAGGACTTACAGCAAACCGCAGAGTTCTTAGATGGTGCCCGCTGATGCAGGGTGACTACTCCTTAGCCACAAGGGAGAAATCTTGAGAAGAGTCTTGAAGTCCTTTCGTAGAAAGTATTCTTGATTCAAAGATGATCTAATTTGGAAGGGTCCCCGCTCCGGCCTTTATTCTAAAGAAAGGGGTGGGTACATGACTAGGTCCTGCCCTAAGGGTGGGACCAGGAAGGGGGGTAGTTACACCCCTCTCCCCTGCCGGACTTTCCCCAGGCCAGGGCTGTCGCCCCTGGAACTGGTTCTAACCGGCAGATGCGTAGTGAGCACCGGGGTGCCACTCCGCAGTCACCTTCTCGCAAAAGCCCTACCTACCCAGAATACACAAACCCTGTCTGGGACGGTGCGAACACCGCCCTCGACAGGAAACCCTTTGTCCAAGTGCTCCTCGCTGGAAGGACTCCCAGCAGCAGGAGGTCAGACTCGTGTCTGTGGTGGCAGCCTCCATTTTGTGGAGCTGAGGCTTTCGTTAACTTTAACCGGGGTTCACAGTTACGTACATGTCGTGTCCCTCTAGAAGGGCGGAATGCTAACCTCGTCGCCAGGGTTGGTGAGAGGGCAGCACCCCCATTCGTATGACACCTTACTCGACATGTCTTGATAACGCGACACCGAAGTTACCGATGTGGTACGCGTTATCAGGGAACAGCCATTGGGTCTTTTCTCCGCAAGCTGCAACCGGCTCGGCTCGGGCCAGAACACAGTTCACACGAGCCCATGCACTCTGCCTTCAGGATTGTCAAGGCCTGCCATAGGAGTGACTGATAGGAACTCGGGTGTCCATTGTATGGTTAGATATAGGCTACTATATCCAAAGCAAAGGGTGATTACACGACTTCGCCCCAGCTGTCATGCAGCCAGTTGTGTCAAATTTAGGAGGCCAGCCAGGGGTGGCATAATACATGCTGCAGCCCCTGGCGGCCCTGGGTACACCTATGCCCTGAGTTACAGGGTCTGATAAGGTGGCCCAGTACCAATTGGTAAATGCACCCAGGGTACATATCGTAATTTAGAAAGAGAACAGCCAGGCTGTGGGTCTGATTGGCAGGCCCACAGCCAGAGAAAGTCGTAAACCAGTGAAACAAAAGCAAAAAATCTGGGTGATCATAGGATTGCAGACCCTACTCTCCTACACCATATATACCCAACAGTACCACTCATGGTGGCAGCTCCAAGGGTAGCCCTGTTGCCTCCTCCAGAGACCTCCCAACCGCCTCCTGGCATGCTTGTTTACAAGGACAGCCCCAGAGTGTATTAAAAAATGTGCTTTCCAGCCCACAACCTTTAAGACAATTCGCTCCTTCTGCCCTGCCTATCCTACAGAGCAAGGAGCGTGTATAATAAGCCTGGTGTATGATCTTGAGTTGGATCAGGCGGGAAATCTCTTTTATTGTCATGACAGCTGGAGATTCTAGAGACTCCCGCCAATCATCCTCATCCAAGCCCCGCATGTCGCGCTCCCAAGTCGTCTGCAATTTCAACAGAGGGGGTTACGTGTTGCTCATCGCCGTTCCATATGTCACTGAGATCACTTTCTTTTTAGCCCACCCATCTAGAAGCCTACCTTCCAGGGATGAGTCTTCTTGTGTCTCCTCCTCCAGAGACACACATTCCATGAGGGCATATCTCAATTGGCCATTACGCAACCATTGTGTCTTTGACATGCAATACTCCTTTCTCAAGAAGGCAAAGGAAACCACCCAGTTCACATCCCTTAAATCCACCAGCGTAGAAAGGCAGATGTTGTCCCATCCCTGGAACCCTCGCAGAGCCAACACGGGCCGCAACCTTGAAGCCTCCCAAAATAGCTTTCACTGGGTTAGCTGACGGCCCGACCCATCTCTGTGGTCAGTGTCCTCCAAATATCCACCACTTTCCTCGTCGCTGGGTTTGCTTCAGGCAACCCCTGATCTGCATAATCCCAGTTATTCACTACCCTCACTTATGCTGCTTCATAATGTTTCTGAACATTTGGTCAGGCTATACCTCCCTCATATTTAGATCTCTGAAGGTTTCTCATAATATTACAAGGATGTTCCCAATCCTCCAAAGCAGTGTTCCCACACGTTTACCTTATTAAAGAACGCATCCAAAATCTTGTATGGGCTGTTCTGAAGTATATATCAGAATTATGGGAGTGCCACCATTTTAAACATTGCCGCTTTTCCCAACAGCGAAAGCGGCAGCGACTGACAATGTTTCATCTTTTGCTCCAGGCTTTTGAGCAACGGTCCCATATTTGTGTCATATTACGAGTCTGGATATCTAATAATCCAGATCCCCAGATACTTAAACTAATCTGTCTCTATTCGCAGCGTCTGCACAAGTGTCTCCCCCCGGTTCCAGCCTCCTATCTGGAACAATAAGGACTTATCCCAATTAATAGCGAACCCAGAATGATACCTGAATACACTGAAAATATCATGTAGTCTTTGTAGTGTTGGGAGCCAATTATGTCAGGTATAATAGGATATCATCAGCATACAATGAAGTGCATTCGTCCTGTCCCTCACTGCCATCTATTGCCAGAGCAAACAACTTCAGTGAAAGAGGACACCCCTGACACGCTCCCCTGCGCACTCTAAATTCCTGCGACATGTGGCCTCTGCACTGTGGCCTTTGGCTGATCATAGAGCAGTTTGACCCACCTGATGTTTCGGGGACCAAAACCGATCTTAGCTAGCACCCCAAAGAGGTGTGTGCATTTTACTGAATGGAAGGCCTTATTTGCGTCTAGTGAGGCAAATACCCATCATGCCGGCGAGGCCCTGGTAACTGCTAAGTTGTTGTATAACTGCCTCATGTTCAGCCTGGTTGAGGGATCCAGCATAAAGTCATTCTGATCCGGGTGTACCAGCTCTGTCAATTCTGCTCGTACTCTGGTTGCTAGGAGTTTGGCCAGAATCTTGACATATTTGTTAAGCAGTGATATGGGCCGGTATGATTCGCTCTATCTCTGGGTTTCCTAGCCTTTGGCATAAGCATCACTGTAGTCGCATGCATATCTTCTGGTAGCTCTCGCTCCTGAAATGCCCTCATGAAGGCTGCATGAATTGGTGCCGTCGTCCACCTTGTCAGTCTCCGAAATAAGTCAACCAGGAACCTGTTTGCTCCCAGTGCTGTTCTGGATTGCATCTGAGCCGTGGCGGAGGATATTTCCTCCGCCATAATATCTCCCTCTAAGTTTCTCATGTGGTCCCTGCCCAATCTTCTCATTGGACAATCGTTTATAAAGGCTAGCACTTCCTCATCAGGGGCCCGCAAGTGTGTATTGTTAAAGGATTCCCGGTGTCTAGCAAATTATTCTGCTATCTCCCCGCTCCCTGTCACTGTGGCCCTAGAGTCCACCTTTAATTCTCTAATGGGCCTACTGTCTCTTTCTTACTTCCAATGCATGCCAACAATTTACCTGTCTTATTCCCCCCTTCATAAATCCTTTTCTGTTTTGCCCGCTATGAAGTTTTGGCCTTAAGGTTAGCAACTGCCTGGTACTCGCCCCTCTTTAGATCCATAGCAGTCTTGCCAAGGGGAGTTGGTGTCCCTGCATAGTCCCGGCTAACTGAGTCAGTTCCCCCTCCAAAGTAGCCAATCTAGGATTTCTCTACCTTCTGTTCTCAGTTTGCCCCATGATAATGACTCCCCTGATCGTGGCCTTATAGTCCTCCCAGAGTGTCACAGGGCTCTGCACCAAGATCTTATTTTCCTCATAACAGTGTTTGGAGGCTTTATGTAGACGTTTGCTCATTGGAAAGGCACCATGTTCCCATTTTCCACAACCTCTGTGGTTTCCGGATATTAATGGATAGCGTCACTCGGAGAAGTGAGGAATCACTAATTCCCCGAGCTAAGTATGTACACTCACTAAATCTAGGGAGTGGGTGTAGGAAGCTGGCGCTGTATATACTATAACAAAGTAAGGTATAGTGTGCACGGAGTTAAGCGGATCCCCAGAGGCTTACAGAGGCTTAAGTAGATAATACTAAAATCATTATTTGTGGTAGGGTGGTCGAGCAGTTAGGCTTGTCAGAGGGCTGTGTTAAGCATTTGTTGTGCAAACACAGGCATGAAATGATGACACACACTCAAAGACTGAATCCAGCCCAGCCATTTTGTATAAAAAGTTATGACTTTGTTATTTTATTTTAGGACCAAGAGGAAGATCCCGGGTCTGGTAGATCAGTGGATTAATGCCTCCACTGCAGGGGCCTGTGTTCGACCTCATTTATTTAACAGTAAACAAAGTCAGATGCCTCATATAGTGCAAAGAATTTCCTGGAACACTCAGTAAAACAATGATATACTGGCTTGTCACAGCATAGTAGAGTAAATGTCAAATCTGTAATCATTCCACAAAGTAATCTTGAATTTTAGTTCCGAAAGGGCCCTGACCTCATGGTCACAGGTTGAAATCCCGGCAGGTCCACTCAGCCTTTCATCCATCTGAGGTCGATAAAATGAGTACCATCGAGCTGGGTAACAAGAAACATCTGTTATTCAGCGCCAAGATTCCTCCGGGTGAACGTGCGCTTTACAAATACATGTTATGCAGGAACTAAGTTGTAGGTAAGTAAGAGTCTCAAGCTTAGTAATACTTTTTTTAAAAATGCAGTTAGAATTGTCTTTCAAAGGCAATAGGAACACTTTACAGTATGAGAAATAATTTTATGTAGTCAATCAAAAACAGTAGCAAACTTAGCAGTTGGAAAATATAGACTGTTAAATGCAATATGAGAAATACAATGCAATACTATGGGAGGAAAACAGTTATATACGTTAGCAGTTAAGTACACGACTTACTCTTCCTGTCTTCAGGGGCTTAGACGAAACAAGGTGCAGATTGCACGTAGGTACCCACGATTTCAGGGTACAGGTCCGATGGGCTAAAGCAAGCTCAAAGAGGGGGGGGGGGAACAAAGCAGCACTAACCTTACACCACCAGCGGCACCGGGGAGGCATGGTGCAAATCAGCATTGGGCGCCCAATGCTTTCCAATGGGGAATCTCGCTTCCACAAAGAGGATCCTGGCTCGATCCTGACTCGATCCAGGAGGCTAGATGAAGGTGACCACTGGCAAGGCAGATAAGTTGAGATGTCGAAGGAGGGCTGGGCACCGTTGGATGGGCTCCCCAAGGTCGGGGGCTGAGGATGCAGAGATGCACTTTGGTGCCAGATTTCTTTTACTGGAGCCGGTCGCGGTCAGGGGGACCCTTCAAGATGAGGCTGCATGCGTCTTCATGCAGTTCAGGAGAGGGCATCCGACACTGGATTGGAAGTCAGGATCACTGCGTAGACGTCGCTGGACAGATGAGCAACTCATACTCGGGCCGTGGGCTTCGGGTGCAGAATAGGCAGAAATCACGGATCCGCCTGGATCCAGAGTCCCTGATGTTGGATGTTTCTGGACAGGGCTGCTGTCCTCGGGAGAGATGGTCTTAGTTGAAGCGTGGGCAGTCCTCCTCGGGTTCTGGAAGTCGCCCGCACAGGGCAGTCGTCGTCTTCTTTCGCAGGGTCTTTGAGCAAGAGACAGGCCGGTAGGGCTGGGGCCAAATCAATGGATCTAATGGATTAAATCAGGCAGGTCCACCAGTTCCTCTATATAGGCGATCAGAGAATGGCGGAGTTGGAGATACCTACGAAACTGACTACGATATAGTTGATATTTGGTTTATAGTGATTGGAAGGAATTTAAGACCGTCCCTTGCATTTCGTGCCCCCGTGTAGAAATGCCAATGAGGTCCCACTGATGGAAGCCCTTCAACGTAGCTACCTGCAAAAGCTGCCTACCTCTCCATAGAGTGGCACAAAAGGGGGTGGTGATGGACGAAGCATCTGAACCAATCAAACACTCACACCCAGTCAACATAACTGGATTTAATCCATCACCGTTCTTTAGCCCACTCTGCCACCCCAGTTCAGACATGGCCATATGCAAATCAGTCTGACCCTGTGCCTCATGGGAACAGTCCAGCCCGAACTGCCAAGCCATGCCTTCCCTGGACCAGGAACAAGCTTCCTAGGACCGGTTTCTGGCATTTCAGCCGTCTTCAGCCAGGCTTGCTTGAATCCAGTGGCAAAGTGAGCAAGGGACTCACGTCGGAGCATACCCTGCCAACTTATGGCGAACAAAGCGGTACAAAAGGGAGTGGTGATGGATGGAGCATCTGAACCAATCAAACACTCACACCCAGTCAACAGGTCTGGGTTTAATCCATCACCGTTCTTTAGCCCACTCTGCCATCCCAGTTCAGACATGGCCATATGCAAATCAGTCTGACCCTGCGCCTCATGGGAACAGTCCAGCCCGAACTGCCAAGCCATGCCTTCCCTGGACCGGAAACAAGCTTCCTAGGACCGGTTTCTGACATTCCAGCTGTCTTCAGCCAGGCTTGCTTGAATCCAGTGGCAAAGTGAGCAAGGGACTCACGTCTGAGCATACCCTGCCAACTTATGGCGAACAAAGCGGTACAAAAGGGGGTGGTGATGGATGGACCATCTGAACCAATCCAACACTCACACCCAGTCAACAGATCTGGGTTTAATCCATCACGTTCTTTAGCACACTCTGCCACCCCAGTTCAGACATGGCCATATGCAAATCAGTCTGACCCTGTGCCTCATGGAAACAGTCCAGCCCGAACTGCCAAGCCATCCCTTCCCTGGACCTAAACCAAGCTTCCTAGGACGGGTTTCTGGCATTCCAGCCGTCTTCAGCCAGGCTTGCTTGAATCCAGTGGCAAAGTGAGCAAGGGACTCCCGACTGAGCATACCCTGCCAACTTATGGCGAACAAAGCGGTACTAAAGGGAGTGGTGATGGACGGAGCATCTGAACCGGTCAAACACTCACACCCAGTCAACAGATCTGGGTTTAATCCATCACCGCTCTTTAGCCCACTCTGCCACCCCAGTTCAGACATGGCCATATGCAAATAAGTCTGACCCTGCGCCTCATGGGAACAGCCCAGCCCGAACTGCCAAGCCATGCCTTCCCTGGACCGGAAACAAGCTTCCTAGGACGGGTATGCCCAGACGTGTGTCCCGTGCTCACTAAGCCAAGCTATCCTGGCTGAAGACGGCTGATAGCCAGAAACCGGTCCTAGGATGCTTGATTCTGGTCCAGGGAAGGCATGGCTTAGCAGCTCGGGCTAGACTGTTCCCATGAGGCACAGGGTCAAGACTGATTTGCATATGGCCATGTCTGAACTGGGGTGGTTTGGTGAGCAAAATAACGATGGATTAAACTCAGATCTGTGACTGGGGGTGAATGTTTTTCTATTGTGCAACATTCCGTCCATCATCTTGTGTGTTTTGCTTACCTCTCCATAGAGGCACCCATTCCATCAGTTTGTTCCCCCATCCCATCTGTTGGAAGGAGGAGCACCACAAATTGAAGACCACCCTCATCGCTCTGGGTTAGACCTTTTCCACCATCTTGTTTGTGGTTGAATTACATACCCTGGGGTGAGGGTTATGCCCACTCCCCACAGGAAGCTGTGATATATAGGAGTGTAGGCACCCCAGGCATAAGTAGCCCATTGGCTAATATGCCTCACTCCCCTTAACACCCCTGAATGTAGTATTTGGGTGGCCCAGTGACATCAGCAATTCCTATTCGACTGACTAAGGAAGGAGGACAAAGGAGAGCCAAAGGACGCCAGAACTGTGGACTAGCTATGGACTTGGTGCCAAACCCAGCCTGACTGCTCCTGTCCCAACATTTGCAAAGACCCGACTTGTCCTGAAGCTGTGCATCCTCCCAAGGCTTCAGAGGGCTACCAGCATTCCCCCAACCAGCCAGCATCTCCCTTTAAGTCGAGTAACCACTTCCCTGTAGTCTTCTGGCACTGACTGCACAGTCAGGTTTACCGATCTGCTGGCTTCTAGGTCCACTGACACAGCAGCAGCCCAGGAGGAGGTCACTGAGTGTCCCAGCCCATGGACCCACCCTGTCTACGAGAAGCTGATTCACCCCAGAGGCTCCCTAAACCAATACCCGGGGTACCGGAGCCTGGTGCAAGCACCAAGGCTTGTTTGTGTTCAGTCTGAAAACCACTGCTGCCAAACCTTACCTACATGTCGAGGGACCTGGACAGAGACCAGCTCCATGCTAGAAGTCATATTGCTGTTTTTCTTTTCCCTCTGCTGCAGGTGCAGCAAGAACTGTTAGAGCCTCAAACTTGTCAACCTGCCGGACAAAACACCTATGCACCTAAACCCCCCAGTCCAAGTCAATTGAAACTGATGGTATCTCTGTGGCTCTGATACCCTCAAGAGCTGAGCTCCCCTTTAGGTTCTGGTGACTGCTCCCCACTTGCAGCCTTTCTTTGCAGGTAATGTTCCCCATTGACTTCAACAAGTAGCATTTAAGGCTACCACCGCTAAACGCACCTCTGCACCAAACGGTTTGGTATTTTTGTCTGAGCGAGTGTAACTCCGATTGTGATGGTTGTTGGAACCTGAGGGTTTCTCAAGGTACTTATATATACCATTATAAATACTGTAGTTTGTTTGTTCAATTGTTTATACTATATAAAATTTGTTAACAAAATGAATACATTTGATGTTTTCAATCTCATGAGAAAAATTGAGTTATTAGTTGTGAACTTTTCTCTTTGGATTATATTGTACCTTTTTGTACATTGTATGATTTAATGCTTTGCTTTCATCCATTACCAGGCAGGGGTTGTCCTTTTACTAGATAGGTCCTTTTCCCCTGGTCCTGCTGGTAAATTAAGGTTTCAGGTGCCCTCTTTGCTTTGTTATAGGCTTTCTCATGATGAAATGTAAACTTAAGGTCAAGGAGTTTTACTGGTGGCCTTAGATGGATGTTGTAGTTGAATGTTTTGTGAGAGACTGTGAGGAATGCGAAAGGGTTGAAAAGTCCCAAACTCTTTAGAATACTTGTAATTACTTTTAGATTACTTTCCAGTTACTTTGTTGTTACTTTTTTAGTGTGGGGTTAAACAAACTTATAACATAGCCTAGGCATCACACTACATCTGTAAGCAGGTTAAATCTTTTGAAGACAAATACAAAGACCAGGGGTGCACCACATACAAACAAAAATAAACACATGAGAAGTTGAAAACTAATAACAAAGATTCTCGAACAATCCAGTAGTCTTCTTCTCTTATTGGTGCTTCTTACAAATGCTCATAAAAACCAGCCAATGCGTTTCGTCTAGTAGACAATGGACTTCTTCAGGGCAGAAAAATACTGGTGTGAGAAGATTCCAAGCCTGCAGTCAAATTAATGAGCAGTATTTCCTACATGCAATGCGATTCCAAATGCACCTTCTATATGCAGTAAGTATTATTAGATATATATTCTAGAAAGAAGATAATAATTGGAACCCATCTTTGTATGAGTCATAGATATCAGAATTCAGTATCAGTTTTGGTAGGGGTGCTATCTGTCCTCTAATTGGCACTTCAATGGGTGCCGCAGAGATGTAGACCCAGAGATATCCCTCCGAGTACTGGTGTACGGTTCCGGAACCACCAATAAAAGAAGAACAATACTGGATTGTTTTTCTGGACTAGATTCATTGTCATTAGTTTTCAATTACTCGTGTGTTTATTTTTCTTGTATGTGGTGCACCCTTGGTCTTTGTATTTGTATCTATTTCCCCAGGGAGGGGAGCGCTTTGTGGGGAGAAGGTGCATTCAGAGTATTGCACATATGATGCAGGATATTGTATAGCTTTTCTGACTCTATGGGCATAACAGTGTGGGTGCTGTATCTTGTTCTAGGTCAACAGAAGGAGATGATGGATGCAGCGCTGAAACTTTTCATACACTCACCCCAGTCATAGATCTGGGCTGAATCCATCATCGTTCTTTAGCTCACTTCGCCACTGCCTATTTTCATGTTGTATTGGTTAACTCTTTTGACAACACTAAGTTACTTTGTTGCAGTGCAAGACAGGTTCAACACTTATACAATCCTATGGGGGAAAAAAGAAGTGTTACGTTTGCAGGTAAGTAAACAATTTTTGTAACTGAGTTTTTGTGGTAGAACCAAGGTTCCTTAAGGTTCAATTCAGCACTCGAGGTGCAATACCAGTGGCTCTAGAGGGGCCAGATGCAGAGCTGCCAATGCTATTCTATAGAGACATGGGGCACATCGATTGGAGGCTGCTCATGGGCATCTAAAGCGGCCTTGGTGGACAATCTTCAGGACTTAAGGTAAATGCAAAAGGGGGGCCCAAGACAGCACCAAAATCACACCATAAGCTGCACGGGGAGGCTGGATGCAGGTAGCTCACATAGCATTTGGCGGCCAGTGTTACCCAATGGAGATCATCAGTTCCAGTTTCAGGCTGCAGGTTCAGACCAGGAGATCTCTTCGATGGAACCAACAGCCAGGGGAGGAAGTTGAGATGCCAGGTGACGTCAGGCACAGTTGGATCTGGTCACAAGGACGCAGGGTCGGAGGATGCAGGGGTGTCGTTGGATGGTGGGTTTCTCCTTACTGGGAAGGTCACGGTTGAAAAGGTCACCATGAAGAGGCTGCAGGTGTTGACACTGGACCTTGGCGGTGACACCCTTCGATGGACTGGAGGTCAGGACTGCTGGGGAACCACTTCAGGACCGGTGGACCCTTTGGACACGGGTCGTGGACAGGGGGTGCATAGGTAAATCCTGGAGAAGGGGTTCTTGGTTCCACAGGGGCTAGATCTTCTTTTGTGGACAGGGCCTTTATCCTCGGGAGTCTCGAGTCTCTGTGGAAGCTGGAGACAGGTCCTCACCAAGTCTGGAGGTTGCTGATCCTTTATCCTTTTTGGAGTAGTCGTTTTCTGCGCAGGGCGATTCAGAGTTGCAAGCTAGCCGGTTGGGCTGGGGCCAAGTCAATTGAACCTGGAGTCTTCTCTACTGAGGCATCTTCGTTTTACAGTCTTCTTAGGTAGTCGATTCTCAAATCCTGGGTTCAGGGCTGTACCCTAAATACTGTATTTAGTGGGTCTTTTAGGTGTCTCAAGGCTATCTTAGGGGTAGGGTTGGCAGAGGTGGGCACACCTTCTGGGCTGCCTGAATGTTTCCCACCTGTCTTCCCGCCCATAAGGGGGTGAGACAGGAAGTGAGCCTGTTTCTGATAGCAGGAGAGGCTGGGGGTAAAGTTGCAAAGGTGGCAAGGTCTTTGAAGCTCCCCTGCCACGGATGGCTCTACCTGACCTGGGAAGGTGTGAACCTATCTGCCCACCAAAGGCTTTGTGTCGGGATTCCTGCCACCGCTCACCTCTCTTGACTATCACAATATATTGGCAAGATTCATATCATTTTTCCCGATACTTATTACTGAACAAACGTCTTGTACCCTGAATTTTGACTATATTACGTGCTGTTGGTAATAGCTAGCTGCGGCTGGTGTTCCCCGGTTTGATCGAAAAGGCTTAATAGCTTGCACAAATGTTGTACCATGCAAATGCAATGTCAGGTTTCAGGCTCCATGGAAACATCCAGAAAATTCACCTGAATAATAATCGAGCAACCGGCATAGATGACCTCAACGTGAACCTTCCGGAAGACAGACCTCATGAAATCAATCCCTAAATCAATCCCCTGAACCTGTTCCTCGCTATAAGCAATTAGAACGCAACCTTGGTGAACGTTCTAAAACACTTGTTAAGACAGCCCCATCAAGTTAATTATCTGTACCTCTTCCTTGTTTAACATTTAGAATGTGACCTTTATGAACATTCTACAGCAGTATTATTTGAAGACCATCCACACTCCTTTCTTTCACTTAGCCTCTTCGCCTGCCACTTACCTGTTTCCCAGCTTCCAGGACTCTTGTCTTGCCAGCTCCCTTGATCCTTCCGCTTCAACCTCACCACAAAGATCGTCCCACATTAATCTTGCACCCGGATAAAAAAAAAGAACAAGAAGGAAAGCAGTGAAGCATTACATGACTTGATTTTACTATGTGCTGTGCTCAGTCGCAACATTGTGCTGCAAACAAAGGTGGCCAGTGTTTTTGTTCAACTTGTACATACTGTTGGCAGTAGTCTGACAGAGAGGACTTGGGTGAAGCTAATCCTATCCAAATTTGCTTGTGGGTTTGATGTTGAAATCATACTTACTACATTTTCGAACATTTTGATAAAGGAGCCTCTACGGACAATCTAAATGAAAACAAAACAACAACAAAACTAAAGGTTGGTTGAGATTTGAAAAGCTTTCGTGAGGTGATACCTTAAGAGATAGAGTTAACACTAGACTAATGCCATATCATTTGATTGTTTATAGTTACAAAATCTGCTGGTACCATTCATCAGACTGGTATGAATGCCTGCTGTAGTATTGCTGTTGGGTAGATGAGCCACAGCATCTTTGACTCAACACGCTCTCTCCATCCCACTCCACTTCCCCATGGGATATGCCACTGGAGCATTGTCTCCTCCTGTAAACCGAGGGCATGTCTCGGGAGGATTCGAGAACTAGTATCGCCGCGCCATTGAAATCATCTGGGATCCAGGTAGCTGGCTTATGACACTTTGTTTCTGGGCCCAGGGAGGGAAGGCTTCCACCCCAGGGGTCCAGACACGTGTCTCATGGTGGCAGGCAGGTGTTTATCAGTCAAGAACCCACCAGTAGTTGATTTAGTTTTGTTCAGGGGACCCCTCTAGAAGGGACCCCTGAGTGGATGGAATAATAAATGTGACACTGGGATCAGTGCAGGTTTAATATTTTGAGATGGTTGATACCAAACATTCCGAGATTCAGTAAAGCCATTATAGTGCTAGAAAACTTGTAATCACCAGTTTCCAGACTATATACTCAGGATGGCTTTACAGGGCACCTAAAATATCTAAGAATGGCCTTAGATATTATAGGGACCTGTCTGCTCATGGAGATAGGTCCTCACATGAGGTATAAAGCACCATGCCTTAAGGGTTCATGCAGTCCTGGGCAGGCATATCACACAGGGGTGTGTGCCATGTTGACGCTTCACTTTTAGCTGCACTACAACACGCAGCCTGCAATGGCAGTCTTGCATGTCTGTGGTGAGAGGTCTCTCAGGGTGGCATAGTACATGCTGCAGCCCTCAGAGGCCTTACCCTGGCTACCATGCCCTTGGTACCATAGGTACTACTTACAAGGGCGTTACAGGTTGGCCAGATTTGTGCAAATTATGGAACCAATGGTACAGGTTAGGGAAAGAACACAGGCCCGGGGAACCTGATTGGCAGGGACCCATGGCACACTCGGTCAAATTGCATCAGGTATGTGGTAAAAAGTTAGGGGGCAACAATGCAGAAAGTGCACTTTCCTACACATAGGCTGATATTGCATCGACCTATGTGTGGAGAAGAGAGTCTCCATAAAAAAGTCATCCTTCTCAAGCTGCTTATGCATCTCCACTTGTGAAAGGTGGCTGCATGGTGGAGAACCTCAATGGTATGAGGTGGTGTTGTCTGGGTGTGAAGACTTGGCCCGATAGAGATCCGGATCAGTGTCAGCTAGGGGATCCACATCATAGTCATCCCAAGGGGGCTTGTAATTTCTTCCAATGAGAAGCAAGTCTTAGTGGGCCCGGTGAGCACGCCATGCGGCTTCTAAATTGAGCTCAAAGAGACATGTCTGGACCGTTCGTGGAGAAAAAACAATTTAGCAATGGAGCCGATGTCCATGCGCATTACCAGCAATAGGTGGAGTCACTACACCTCGTGACACAAAAAGACTTCTTCCAAGATAAACAACTTGCACACGTCCGACCCCAGCACTAGATATTAGGTATATGCACAGTATTTGAATCTACAGCACTACATGCCACAAACAGTTGCTTACAGGTTAAGTACCATTTTCCTTCCTTTTCACAAGCGCCCAATTCCCTTTACTGCCAGGGTCATCTGACCTGGAGACGCCTGTGAAAGGATGGGTATAAGCAGGTGAGTGGCAGTACTGTAGAAAAGAGGTTTGTTCTAGTATACATCCTCGTACATGTCCTCGTAGACACTACACTGAAGTTTTGAGTGATGTACAGTGATGTTTGTTATTATTCTGGCTTATAAAAAGAAAGGCAGATTTCGGCAAAATTTTTATGTATGGTGAAGTAGCCTGTCCACATATTTAATGGAGAATATGCTGTTGTACCACGCTATATCTAAGTGCTTCAAGACACCAAATAATATCTCTAATTGTTCATTGTTGTTTTCAGTGGATGTGTGTTAGCTGCAACTGAGCACAGGCTTTGTTGTTTACAATTTTTTAAGTTTAGAGACCATCATGTCAGAGTAATAGCTCACTTTATATTTTTTTGTAGGAACTGTGAGGATGTCTTTATGCGTGAAGACTGTGAAATACTGTACCAGTTTGTATATGCTGCGCACAGACCATTGGCTTCAGCAGCTGGGGAATTCCTTTATAAAAGGTAACCAGTCCTCTGCAAATGCAAATCTTGCTGATGTACGGTTCTAGTTTAAGTGTACTTCTTCTATGGTGATGTTTATAAGTTTTTGTAAACACAAACATGAACAACTACAGAGCACAATGAAAGCGAAGCTTGTGTTGTCTATGATGTCATTCAGTACCATGAGGTGAAAAACATTGTTGTTTTCACTCTTATTTATTTACAATTTTGTGTTGTGTATGGCCCACCCAAAGCATCTGCCCCTGCTTTCAACAATGTAATAATAGAGGGGCTGTAGCGGGACTTATGCAACACAGCCTCACCTGCTCCAGGATCCATCACAGTGTTACACCAGGTGTCCTGCTTCCCACCTCTACAACCTAGATATCACACCCAATTAAAAAGATTATCTAACATCTGTCTCACAATACCCTCAGCATTACCCCCTTTCCAAATCAAAACATAAGTGGTGTCCTGCCAACCTCCCGCATCACTTTCTGCATTTACCACCCCTCCCTACCCACAATTGAATAAAAAGCCTGATGTCCTCCCACCCACAACCCTGTCTTCAGTCCCTCTCCCCCCAGCCCAAATATATAACTAGCATTTGCAATGCAATAGGTCTCCCCTTTGGGACCTTATATGTATTTAGCTATGCAGCACATTAGCCTGGGTGCTGAAACATCTACTGTTCTTTAACATGGAGGGAAAGTAAGCAACAAACCTTGTGCCAGGCCTGGGAACACATGGAGAGAAATATTGCCTTTCAGAAGTAAATGGTATAGCCTAAATCTCTGTTTTTAATATACAATCAGGTCCTTCGTGCTCACATCACTGAAAATACAAGATTTAAAAAAAATATTATTGTCTACTGGTGCTTGTGGAAGACATTTTCTATGGACTGGAATCTAGAGAATGCTAAAGTAATTCTCGTATTTTACTGACCTCTGCTGGTCGTTTCCTATCAAGAAAGTTAAATGGAGGAAGTTTCCAGAAAAATAAAAAATAAAGTCTCTCAGTAGAAAGAAATGCTGGTGTTTTTCTGACCTCTACTGGTCGTTTTCTATCAAGACAGTTAAATAGAGGAGGCAGTTGAACAGAAAAAAGTCCCTAAGCAGAAGCAGAGAAATCCTAGGGCTGATCTCCAGAGCCCACAAAGTACATACACATATAAGTATATACTAAAATATATACAAGAGGTCTCGAATGCTCGACCTAAAAATAATACCTGATCTCCTGCAACACACCCCCATCCACTCTCTCTCCCTTCCCTCCCCTTTCTCACCCGAAGCGCTGCTCTCTGCTCTCCACCACAACAGAGAGCTGACATCCTCTGTGAGAACATTGTCAGACCTATCTGCCTTGTCAGCCTAACCTGCAATTCCCTTATAACATTGCATTAGTAGGAAATAACTTTTGTTCCCCAATCTTTCTGTGTCATTTCAGTGAATAACCAGATTTTGAGTCTGGTATTCGCAGTACTTGCACTCAGTGTGAGCCTTACGGATAGTATGATAATATCAACAGCAGGTATTTGTATAAAATATTGTGGTTAGAGTACGGGTAAGGAACACTGCACTTGGTGTACCAATGGAAAGCTTAACCAAACTCTGTCCGAAACTGAAGACTTTACCCAGTCCCAAAGCTTGTCATTCAGAGACCCTATATGTCTGAAAATATGTGCAGACATACCTCGACTCATAAATGTCTTTCGAAGAGACCCTACATAGTCCATTCCATTGTACCTACTGTTCATTCAGAGGGTCTGTGAGGCTCCCTCATTCCTGTGCAATATCCCTTTATGCTTCCTTTAGGAAGAACGTAGCTCAAGGTCACCCATACACCCAGCACAATGATTCAGTGTGTCACCGATAAATCTTGCCTCAATATTTTGATCATTCAATACCCACTGTCTACCAAAACTCCAGGATTCGGGGGCAAGAATATATGGTTTGGAGGAAAGTGCCATCTTCCATATAACATATTAGTGCAAGCTGGATCAGGCAGCAGGAGATGAAACCTAGTTCTATTATAGTCTGCCTTGTGTGAAACTTTAAGTGAATCACCTGAAGACTCATCCAGATGACTACACTCCTCAAATGAAGAAGGTCCTCTTCCTTGTTAGTGTTGTCCAGCCCCCCCCCCCCCCCTGCCCCCCACACACACCTAGGGGCCTTGTAAGACAGCCATCATATCATTCGCCAGAATCCTTAAGATTTTAGAGGTTTCCCAGTGGTACATTTCTCCATCAGAATTCTGGCTTTAATACATAAATAATTTGGAATATTAGGCCAGTCAATACTCCACAACATCAAAGGTGTGCTTGACCTCCAGCTATCTGGGTATGTGTAGTCTTTCTAATCCTGATGCCCAACATATATCAGGGAAACAGTTCTTCTAGTCATGTGCACTACTTTCAAGTACTTTCTTCCAGGGTGCTTCTTGCTGTGCAGCAAATTAATCTTTCTGAAAGGACAAAATGAGTGGTTTTGTGGCCAGTAAGCCATTTCTAGTCTTACTCCGTTGTTCCTGCTGTTCTTTTTAGCTTTTTCTTTGCAGCTCTTGAATACAAATGAATGTAGTTTGCCCTACATATGTCATGAAATTTCCTCACCCTTTAACCTATATTTGTCAGTGGCAAATATCTGCAGAGTTGCTGACACTACTTGTTACTACAGGGGTTATTTATACTTTGGCGGCTATGGAACATCTACTGAAAATTGGCAGATGTTACATGCAGCTAGAATGTATAGCAAGGTACTGTCGCAGGGATTCTGCTCCTACACAGAACTGTGCACAGAGACCCAGGACCTCAGTGAATTGTGGTGTACCAAAAAACTCACCTCAGTGCCCAGAAACCCTAACCAGCTAGCATCAGTTACACATTAGCTCTTCGTCCTATAGCAAAGGAACCAATGATTAGACAACCTAGAACATGCGACTTAGGTTATACTCAGGAATCGTGGGAAACAAGAACACTCTTTCGTTATACTATCATATCAGTCCACAACAGAAGTAAAAAAGGGACACTGGAAAAGTTAAAATTTGTATTTTAACGACGTGCTCTAAGATTCAGTATCTTTGCTAACATAAGCAGACATATGATTAGAAATATTATGATCAGCATTGTTACAATTCTATAAAACACAAAAGGAGAAATCATATTACAATGATGGTGAAAAAAGGACTTATAGCGCCTAGTATATCGTCCTCCCTTCCTAGGAACTATGTTTTATAAAATATAGAAGGTCTCTTAGGCTTGTTTGGGGGACCCGATACCTCAAAGATCAGCAGGTGTGAACCACATCAGGATCTGCAAAAGCTCTCTGTCTCGCTGGAAAAACAGTCTTCTTCCAAGTGCCTGAAATCATGCTTACAGTGCATTATTAAAGGCGCCAGAATCACGTTGGCTGCAGCTGCATGTATGTTATGGCTAAAACGTGAGCCGATCAGCCCAAACAACAGCTACCTTGTTATGATACCCTTGGAGGCTTTAGCTCTCAGTGTGCAGACTAGAGTCATGATGTAAGTCAAGGGATACTGAAAACAAGCCATTCTCATGTGTAGTATTTCACGCATCCTAACTTGCAACAACAATTATAAGCAGTGTCGTGTGCAAAAGCAGCAGAAGGTATAATGGCGTTTAAACTTCTAATAAGCCTATGCTAACATAGCAGTGTGAGTAACACGGCCCAGCCCTCACTACAGTACACACTCTAAATCAGGCAAACTGGACATCCACCAATTTTTAGTAGGTGTCCTCCACCAACTAATCTCTAAATAACCTCCTAAGTATTGTGTTTTGGAAAGGATTTGGTTTATGAAATACGAAGTCATCAACATATCAATATGTGGTAGGCAGGACTTGAGCATTTGCTGGCATTTGCAGGCAAGCTTCAGATTTTGCCTTTAGAGAGAATTGGGTGTCATTAGTATACAAATTTACTGATACGCTCTGTTTGGTTATGTGCACTCCTAATGGCTCTGTATATAGGTTGAATTAATTCAGTATAAAAATGGGACTCGGAATTGTGTGGTCTGCGAGAAATAATTCATTTATTTAAAGATTTCTTTAACGCAGACCAGACCTAGAGGCGGTCAAAGCAGTGTGCAGCCTGAAGAGAGGTGTATGCTTGAGGAACTGGTACAAATAGTTGTAAGAAGTATACAGTATAATCCAAGGTAAATTGTGATACAATTACAGTGTTTCTTGCAATGATGTTTTCCAGATTTCAAGCAAGCTCTCTGTCAAATGAGAAACTATCAGTTGAAAAATCAGTATCTGTCTTAGGTAGTTTCTATAGCCTCCTTTACCTGTAGCAAAACACCATTTGAAAAAAAAGAATTGAATCAAATAAAATATTCAACGTACCTACAATTCTGAATTGTTAATGATTCTCCATATTACTTGCGTATTAACCCTTGTTCTTAGTTGCTGGAATCCCATTTATTTGACTACATATTTTTAAAAAAGCCAAACAGGAACATGCCAGGGAGGCATTAGTCTTTTTACAAAAAGCTTCGGACCCCCCTAACTTTGTGTTGTATAATGAATTTTATTAAGGTAGCGGTCCGTTTAAGGCTAACCAGGGGAGAGGAATGAAATGTCTTGGATTTTACATTTTAAAATTGTTGGTCTTGCCTGTTGGAATTTCTATTTTTACTAATACCCTGTATAAGAATCTTGAATAATGTTTAATGACTTTTTATCTATGTGTATATATATGTGTGCTTCTATGGTGTTTTTTAATCACCGAATAAAGATTCTTTGAATTGAATTGAATTGACTACATATGTTCCTGGTAATTTTATGTACAATTTTATGGAAATTGGAAATGCTGGATATCCAAATTATTTTTAACTCATCAGATACATTGTTTATATACAGTTATCCTAAGTGTGGCTGGATGAGGGGAAAGCCTCAAAAGCTCTTCCAAAAAAACTACACCGATGTAGCATATAGCAATTTAAATACCCTTTAGTAAAACGTCATTGAATTCATCAGAGAAGATTCTTGTAACCACTGAATTCATGGCAACTGCTTTCCTCCTAAAACAAGGACACTACAGAATGCTGTTTTGATGATGTGTGGGGTAATTACCCAATACATGTATTATATTCTTAGTATTTTGAACAGCATGTATCCTTTGCTGTTTACAGGATGCTCAGCCACGAGGATTATGTAGATGAAGCTAGATGCAAAGGAAAGGAGAGGTTTGGACTCCATGCTACCTACCTGAAGATATTTGTGAATTTCTTCCTTGAAAGTGAGGTATGAAGAATGCATTTTCTCTAAAGACCGTTGACCCAGCAGAATGACCATTCAAATTCATGTTTAACTGAAACATGGCAACTCACATTTATAGTAATAAATGTTTTAGATTTCAGGTTAAAGTATGTGTAAATATCTTCTCTTTTTTATATTGTCTAGCTCCATGAACATGTTGTGTACTTGGTAGACAGTCTGTGGGACTGGGCAGCTGCTTTCTTGAAGGATTGGGAGTGCATGACTGCACTTCTACTGGAAGATGCAAATGCAGAGGACGAAGGTATGTGAATTCATAACCAGTGGCCACGATCAGGTTTATGATAAACACATATGAACTATTTTGCTTAACGTCATCCTACACCAAGTTTATATTCAATAAAATGTTTGAAGTGTTGCCTAATTTGTTTATTGGAATTTTAGATTGTAATGTTGTTGAGGTACACTATTCATTCCAAAAACGCATATGCAAGGAAGTCATTTTTTCATATAAAAAATAACTAAAATAACTTCTGAATTATTGGGAGCTTTTTACAGCAGTGATTAATTGTGAAGGCTGACAATGCTTCTGACCCACCATGTCTGTAGTTTCTCATTTGTTTAAGGTACATTGTGCACTGTCTATGTGTACTACGTTTTAATTTTTTAATTATATTAAACCAAGTGCGTTATTTGAAAGCTTATACAGAGTGACATTTCTTTCAAATGCTTTAAATAAAGGTTAGAAAAGTACACTAAGCCAACTGTGTTACTTAGAAGAAGCACTTTATGCTTCCATGTAAGAGTCTATTATTTGGAATCCTGACAATAGGTCTCCTTTAGACATTGCAAATTGTTTTTCTCTCAACCTTCATACATTTTTATGGAAAACTTTGTAACTTTAATGAAATTGTGAACTTTTATGCTTTGTCCACAATGATGTGAAATGCTGTACTTTTGTGACAATGTGTGTCGCAAAAGGTAAACTTGAAGAGAAAAATCCTGCATACATTTTCCATCTTAGCTGAATTTGATTAGAGTAAAAATCATCTGGCAATGCTGTGAAAATGATCTTCAAACTTTGCTCAGTAAAGACAAGCATAGACTAAGAAATTATGCAAACTTGACAAATTGCAAAAATTGGAAACCTCAAAATGTTACAGTCATGAAAGCAAACTTTGCACACCTATGGTCTGGAAAGATTAGCTTTTATCACTTCATTCATCCACCAGAGTATGGAACATGACAGCTAAACCATCTTAGGAGGCTTATTGAATTGAGGATGCAGAGCTTAATTAACAGTTGGTCATAGGACTGCACAAGGAGATGTTACATTTCATAGCTATGAATGCACTTCCAGCTACTTTTCCCCATCCAGTCGGTGGACAAACTTTGTGGTAGAGGAAAAGTGATGTCCTCTTCTCATTGGCTAATTAATTATTCCTTTATTGCTGAGGTGTTAGTTGACAATGCACAGGCCTTCGTTCTTTCAGGTGTAGGATTGATGTAAGAAAATTAGCACAACAATTTTAATATTTCTGAGGTTGAAGAATTTGTGGTGCCTTTGAGCATCTCATTTTAGATGCCAGTATATATATATATATATATATATATATATATATATATATATATATATATATATATATATATATATATATATATATATATATATATTTTTATAATACTTTTTATTGAAAAACCTGACTTGACAGTCAGCAGAAATACAACAGTAGAGGTGACGATAAAATGTAATTACAGTTCCCCAATGCTCGCCAGTAAATATATATATTTTTTTTATTTATAACCAATGGGAATCCCTCTAGGTTGCATTTCATTGTTTTTAGGTCAGTTACTCTTTTACACAAGGAGGCAAAGAATCAGATTGATTTCTGCCCAAAAAGGTGCTATGTAGCCTAAGCGTAGACTATACTTCCTCTGTATAGGAACATAAGCAACCTCAGTCATGTTTAATCTGTGAGATGAAGCTTGAATTCAAATGGAACAGCGAGCTAAGGACTCAAGTGTTATCTGCCTAGAGCTGGTTAGACTGAAGGATTCAACAGGTAGAGCAAATCCTTGGTTAGATATTGAATAAGACTAGTACAGTCACAGCGATATGTGGCACGCCACAGTTAATTGAGACAGGAGATGTGGCAAAAGGTATAGTTGAAATGATCTGTGTGTGTTCAAGAGTAAGGAGATTATCCATTCTGGTCATTGACCAGAATCTCACTGTGATGCAAACACTCGAGGAGAGTGGTTAGAGTTCTATCAAAGGCTGCCAATAGGTCCAGAAATAAAAGTGTGACAGCTTCATACTTATCAACTTGACTTGAGGCCTTCCTATGCAGCTATGATGGAGGATTCTACCCCCAAAGCAGGAACAGAAACACACTTGGGGGCCTATTACGACGGCCACAGTAACGGTAAACGGGCCCACCCGCTAGAGGTGCGGCGGTCCCGCTGTGCCCATTAGGATGCGACCGCCACTATGGTGGTAGCATCCTGCATATTTAACATTGTGGTGGGCGGTGCTTTGTGCAGCACCGGCCACAATTCCAAATATGCATGTTGTTCATTGGCCTGCACAACGTGACAGGCACCGCGCGATGCCTGCCACCTTGTGCATGCTAATGTAGCGTAGCCCCCCACCTCCCCGGTGCCCCGTAACGGGCCCCAACAGTGAATTCCTGCATGCCTTTCCATGGCAAAGTCTTCGCCATGGAAAGGCATCCAACCACAGCCATAGTAATATGGATGTCGAGGCCCTGAAAAGCACCGCCACCATATTGTGTCCCTTTTCCGTCCAGTCTTTCCATCCGCCGTGGTGCCCCTGCCATACTAATATGGTGGAGGGTGAACCAGGGACATTTGGTGGGCGGATCGCCACCGCCGGGCCGGCGGTGGCCACGCCGCCCAGGAGGTGGCGATCAGCCCGATATGCTAATAGGCCCCCAGGTCTTGGTCAAAGAGTTCCTGGTTCTCAATATAGTGACTGATTTTAATAAATATAACTATTCCATAAACTTACCTAGACATTTTCCAAGTACCCACTGTGGTTTATTTAAAAGGTTTGTGAGTGTGATCCAAATCTCTGGATGAATGTGTCATTATGCCTCTTCCTGTTTTCAATAACTTCCCTTAGCATGCTATGCCTCTTTACAGACTAGAAAATCTCATAACCTCAGGGTGATGCAAAAAAACAAAATAGGAGCTGCTGGCCTTAGTTTCTATGGCACAGGGACTATGTGAATATGCTCATTAGGTTATTAGCACTCCGCACAATAATATGACTTAGTAAACTCTGTATAGAGCAGCAGTCCACTATATGCAATGGATATCTGACCAGAATATATTCTGGTTGTTATTTTTTATTTATAATTAATAAATGACCTTGTGAAAACGAATCTTAAACTATTAATATTATCATTATTATTATTATTATTATTATTATTATTATTATTATTAGGAATAGTAGTGGTAGTATAATCAGCTGATGTAGATTCTCAAATTTGCCTATAAAATGTTTCCTGAGCAGACCCCAAAAAAGAGAAAGAGGTTAAATGTAGCGGATTTGATTAGTTATAGCTTGATTAGTAAAGGTATTATGGCCTAACTAAATGCTAGATGGTCAGGAATGCATTGGATCCATGGCAGAAGGAGGTGCCAGTGTTTTGATGCTAGAATGCTTGCCTGCCAGAGTGAACCTTGTAGAAGCAGGTGATAGAAATGATATTTTAAACAGAAAATGTGAGGTATCCAACAAGGCTGCAATAACATAATTTGAACATGTTGAAAAGGGAGGAAACAGTGAACCGCAGATTTCCATTGTACATGTTTGGCTACTGGCAACCAGAGGAGAGCAGATAGGGTTGGTGTAGTTTTTCACTTTACTTAGGACCCAGCAGGTGACAGGTTGCAGTATTATAAACTCTTTGGAGCTTATGAAGGATGAATGTTGGGAAAGAGAGTTAAATGTTAATACTGTATGCTAGTCTAAATGTAATGAGAAATTAGAACAGACATTTGCTGGTAACACTAGATAAGGGAGAATCTTTGTGAGCGTGTTGCAGTGATAGAAACAAGAGTAAACCATGGAGTTAATGTGAGGAGCCAGATAGTATGAGACTCATGCCATGTTTTTTAACGGAGATGGAATATTTAAGGCAAAGCCAATGGTTAATTTCCCGCTGGAGGACAGTTCAGTAGTCATGGTAGGAATTGGGAATGAGAACCTCTGTTTTAACTCTTAAGTTTCAGCAATTTGTCTTGTATCCAGCGGTGGATTGTTTTAATCCGCTGGTGAAAATTGTTGGAGGAGTGGCCAAGGTTTATGTCCATCATGACTAGCATCCAGAAGAGCATAAACGCTATACAATATTCCATGCTAATTTTGCATGGGCACATAGTGGTAGTGCCTTGGCATTTGTGACCGAATTGAGGAAAATGATTCTGTGATTGGGCCCCGTATGGCTATACCATAACTTACATGGATTGCACCTAGACAGTTGTTGGCATACAAGATAATACTAGGTATATGATTGCTATTCCCTCATGTTTTCAACTATTTGCTCTACATCTAATGCAGCGCCTGGGCATTTGAGGATGCACTTGGTTATACCTAGGCATCCGGGTCATTTGCTTGAGTTTGTGTCTTGATATTTAAAAATGTGCCTTAGTAAAGGATGTGCGTCAGCATATGAGACTGATCGTAGGTAGTTGAAGCAATGTAACATAAATGTACTGAGTATATGATGGCTGTACCTGGGATCATGAAAACTTTGTAGTTGTCCTAGGAAGGCTTTGTCCCTTGCATATTCCGACCCCCACCCCCTCCTTTTAGCATATTATTGCAACATCTGAGGTAATATGTGTTTGACAACTAAATTAGCACACAGGAAGTGATGTCACTGAAGTAAAATAGAATTGCGCAAGAATAATAAAGTGACAAAGTTACTAAAGAAAATAAATGCTGTTTTAGGTGGTGTCAAGGGAGTTTGATAGTATTTAAAGTGGTGACACTCATTGTCAAAGGTAATTTGATGTCACTTCGGCAACCACTGAAATATTTGAGAACTGATGTCATTGTTAGTCAGTCTAAAATTAAACATGATGGGCCTCCTGATTCCCAAAAGTAACTTACACATTTGAATATTTTACATTTTTGAGTACATTTACTACTTTTTATTTATTAGCAAAATCAAAGTGGTAGGTCCAGCACCACTCATGGCCGACCACTGAAACTGCAACAAACACCCATGGAAAGTAAGGGAGGTGAGGAACTAATATACCACTCTTATGCTAAATTATTTAAAATAGGCAACAATAGAAATAAATATAATTTAATGTTAATATACACAAATAGTATGTATTTAATGATAAAGTATTTTAAAATCCTGCTTTGAATTAAACAATAATGTTAATTAAAAAAACATTTTTTAATATAACTAAATTAATTATCATTAATTCTACATATCCCTTTTAATAATTCTGCAACCACTGACATTTTAGTGAATTGATGTAATTGTTAGTCTAAAATTGAACATTGTGGGCCTCCTAAATTCACAAAAATAACTTTTATGAGTAAGTTACACTTTTGGGTAAGTTTACAACTTTTTATTTATCCATAAAATCCAAGTATAAGTTCCTAAAAAAACAAAAATGTTTTAAGTCCAGCATCACACATGGGCAACTGCTAATACACCAACAAACTCCCATGGAAAATAAGGGAGGTGGGTAATGAATATATCACTCGTAGGAAATGTTAAAATATATTACATTATTTAAAATAGGTAACAATATAAATAAATATAATTTAATGATAATATACATAAATAGTTCATAATTACTTATAAAACATTGTAATCTATTGCGAATTAAAAAAATAATGTAACAATACCTTTTATTAAAATATAATTTCTATTAAAATAGAACTAAATAAATGTTAAATATTTCTTGATATCACTTTTAATGATTAATGCATAAGACAAACATATTTTTTTCTTTAGGTGGGGATTTACTTTTTGATTTAAGCTTAATAAAATTAATTAAAATGTAATATATTAAAGAACGATTAGTTCAAGATGAATTGTGCTGTAGCATTCATTTTGCCTTTGTTATACATTTAAAATAAATGAAATAAATTTGCATTACTGTCTAATATAAATGTATTTTAATATTTGTTTTCTAATGACATAATTTTTGTTTTATTTTCCCCCTGTACTTTACCATAAGAAAGAAGACTGTGCAATCAGGACAGAAATCCCTGCGTGGCTATTTTTAGGAAAAAATGAAATAGCGTATTTATAGTGAAAAGAAATATTACAATTATTTTACATTAAATGTTAATGTAAATTCATTTTATATAGTTATTAAAAAATTTAAATTTAGAACGAAATAAAAAAACAAGTCTTGACATCATTATCTGCAGTCAAAACTCTGCCCCTTGTCACCGTAATAGTGTTGGAATTAATGCGCTGGTCTACTGTGTCCAGCATTCCCATTTGTTTGTTGTACCTTCATAATTTTGTGTGTTGGGAACAGAAGATCACCAGTTGTAAAAAATGTCCTTATCTATGTCTGTTGTCTTTATCGCTATTATCTGTTTCTTGTCATATTTGTCAAAAGACTAAAGAATGAATACAATTTGCTCGCAGCCCTCAGCAGTGCCCAGAAGAGGGCTCTCATTGAAGTCATCTTAGCAAGTGTGCGGCAAGCTGTTGAAGGCCATCCTCCAGTGGGGAGAGGAGCAGCCAGGAAAGTCTGTGATTTCATTTAATTTTCCTTGCATGATTACAACACATGCACATTGTGTGACTTGCCGTCAGAAACTGTTTCCCATGATACTCTACACAGCACAAAGCCCTTATGCAGCTGATAAAGTAACTTACACTAGAAACCTTATGCTAAAAATCTTATACTGAATTCTTGACCCCGTATCAAAACAAACATGATGTTCAATGCTGATCATATAGTTTCTGTTACCAAGCTTCACAATTAAAATATGAAACTACAGACACAGAGTGGTAAACTAGGGTACAATAGTAGATGTATATACCTATTAAGAAAGGGCTGATTGTGGTGGTTGGCAGTTTTTTGCTAAGGTTGAGACAATTCTTTCAGTAGAAGTAACAGGCTTTTGTGATCGGAAAGCAGAGTGTGGGATGGGACTGATAGCCCGGCCTAGGGAAAAAGATGGGCAGAAGAGTTAGAATAGCATAATCAAGAGAAGGATTGGTATAGAAGGTTTGTCTTCAGTAATTCCCTGAAAAGGCAGCAAGATGGTAGTGACTCTGTTGTGTTTGTGTGGGTGTATCAGATGATGGTGTGGTGATTCTGAGTGATTGTTTTCCTCCAGTATGTAAGATTATGTTGTTTTGGTGACAAGGAGAGCAATAGTCAGTCTGGTAGGTTGCGTCTTCCTGAGAGGTGTAAGTAGGTAATATTTCATTTCCTGCTGTTGTAATTGAATGTGAGGATAGATGCATCGTTCCATTATCTGTGGTCTTCATCGTGCCTCGCTGCTGCATTCTGAGAAATTCATAGTTCAAACATGAGTTACTATAAACTGCCACGGGGGCACATAGAAATTAAAGGCCTGTTTTGTGAAGTCTGTATAGACATTTTAGGCCCTTTTGGTGGAATAACATAGGCCTCCTTTGTTAGACAGGTAATGTATAGTCATTTATTGCTGCTTAACCATAGTTTTCTACAGCAATGTGGTGAAAGTGTTTGTGATGCCACAATTTTGAATCACTGCGCCCAAGCATAATCACATTTGTCAGTCATAGGAATCTAAATGCTACATCCTCTTAGACTTCAGTAGGCAAAGAATCCTGGTAAAAGACATCCACACTTCAATTATGCGGACGATACGCAGTTGGCATTCTCCCTGGAAGGAGAACAGGCAGTTTCCTTGGAGCACTTCCAAGAGTGTATGCGCCATACTGCGGATTGGCTGCGGAGGAACTCTTTGCAGTTCAACGGCGGAAAAACTGAAGTGCTCTACTGCTCTCCTGCAAGGCCGTCCACTTACTCCCCATTGGAGTTTAGACTTACTCCGGAGGAAGATCCACTGATCCCGGCCAACACGGTACGGAACCTGGGGGTCCTAATTGACAAAAACCTCCAGATGGAGTCGCAGGCAACTAAGACAGCTAATGTCTGCTTTGGCTTGTTGCGCCTGCTACGTCGAATACTCCCCATCTTACCAAGAGATCTGCACGCTTTGGTAGTAAGCAGCACAGTGTTGAGCAGACTGGACTATTGTAATTCCCTATATTTAGGAGCCCTACAGTACATCTTTCAGGGGCTGCAAAGAGTCCAGTCTGCAGCTGCAAAACTGGTGCTGAGTCTGCGACGTGATTCATCTTCCGCCTCCGCCACCAATCAGGGAAAGGGTTCTTTTCAAGTCACTTTGCCAGGTGTTTAGGGCCTCACATGAGATGGGCCCAGTCCCACTACAGGAAAGATTCTCCTGGTACCTCCCTCAGAGACAGCTCCGGTCCTCGGGCACCGGTTTGCTGGCAGTCAGGAAATGTAAACGCTCTTGGATGGGGGGGGGGGGGCGCTTTCAGTGTGCTAGGAGCACAGTTATGGAACAAGTTACCACAAATGATCAGACAGTGTCTCATTAACCGAATTTAGGAAAAGCCTGAAAACTTGGTTATTCCCAAAACTCTGATCCATGTTCCATCCTCTCTTTTCACCACCCAGCTGTCCAAGTGTTGGATACCTAAAGCGCCAGGATACCCGTAGGGTGGCAGTAGCGCTATACAAGCATAGATACAATACAATACAATGTGTATGTCAGAGCGACAGAACTACTAGTCCTTCTTTGCAGGTGTTGTGGGTGATCATGCATGGCCAGTCAGGTTGGGTTGAGTACTATATTCAATATTCCCTGTAGAACTCCTTGCCAGAAGTGTAATTGTTCTTTGACGCTTTTAAAATAACTTGTGCTCTCTCTACCATTGTCAGAAAGATTTTCTTCCCAGAAATCAACATTTTTTAATTGACATTTCACAAGATACCCTAAACGTGCCTACTTCATTTGCATCTGCATGCATCCCACTCGGACCAGGAAACTTGGAGAGGATGGGAGGAAGATCAGTCATATGGGAGAAAACAGGAGCACAAAAGGAGCTGTTTCAACTCCTAATTCCTGCCCTGACCTTTGACATCATAAACTAGAAAGGGGAAGTGAGGGATGAACCCCTGGCTACAATAACAGATCTGGGACAAAAGGAGAACTTAAGTGTTCCACATCACTACACTGTGCATACTTCACTATACAAAAGCATGGAACCCCAACTCCATGTCTGAGGAGCCACATATTTGTGTAAAAAACATTGAACTCAGAAGTCAGGATGACTCTGAGAGGCCTAGGTACAAGACATTGGCATAGTCCAGTCTGGAAGTAACCAGTGCTTGGACCACGTTTTTTTTATTTTTTTATTAACAATCAACAAAAAACGGGATAAACAAAACAAAATCATCAGGTGAAGTACATTTTCAGCAGCGGACAAAAATACAGTCTCGTCTACATCAAGTTATAACAACAGTATAGAAGTATCAGGTCACTGGGATTCTTGCGCTTCCACTTCTAATCGCCGCGCCGAAGGTTCACAAATCTCTTCTCGATAACTATTCCAGGCCCCCCAAACCTTCCCCCATTTCTCGGGACAACCCCTGGCCACATACAACGACCGCTCCCGAAACATACACCAGTCCAAGTCCTCCGCCCACCTGGAAACCCGGGGCGGCTGACTGGCTCCCCACAACTGAGCGATATTTCGTTTCGCTACCATACACGCCAGTGTTACCCATTGTTTCCCGTATGCATTCAAATCCGTGGGTTCCCACACATTCAGTATACATCTCCGGGCCTCTGGCCGTATCTCCACACCCAAAGCGCCTCGCATCTCGAAATGAACCTTTGTCCAATACTCCTACACTTCTGCACAGTGCCAGAGAATATGCATAAAGGTGCCGAGCTCGCCACACCCCCTTCGGCACTCACCACTCTCCATTAGACCCATTCGAACCAGGCGATGCCCTGTGACATATGACCTATGCAATATCTTTAATTGTACTAAGCGAAGTCGCATCTGGATCGCGACCACTCTCGGAGAGGAGATCGCCTCCGTCCAGTCTTCATCATCTAGCTCCATCCCATCTGCACTCCACTGTGTTCTAATATTTCCCAGGGGGTCCTCCATATTATTAATGAGCTTTTTATATATTAAAGAAATTGTCTTCTCGGAGAGGTATCCATCTAGCACACAATCCTCCAGAGGAGAGGCCTCGGGAAGTGCGGCGTCTCTAGGTATGTGTGTGAGGAGTACGTTTCTGATCTGGAGGTACCGATAGAACTCGCTATCTTGTAGGCTGTATTGCTGCTTGAGAGAGGCGAATGTATGCACCGCTCCCCCTCCCCACATGTCTTTAATCTGTGTGATCCTGATTAGATCTCACTTGTCGAATCCCTTGGTCTTCCACAAGCTCCCTAGTCTCTCTGAATTCCATAGGGCAGGGGTCTCCAAACCGGTCCTGGAGGGCCGGATCCATCCCAGATTTTTAAAATTACTACATGTATCTCAAGGGGGATATCCAAAAAATCTGGCATGGATCCGGCCCTCCAGGACCGGTTTGGAGACCCCTGCCATAGGGGGTGGCCAAGGTAAGTCTCCCCTCCCAGGCAAGATATCTTTTAGCCGCGTGCCACACGTGGACCGCATGTGCCGTCGGACCCACCAGGGAAAACCGCTTAGGCCTGGCATACAGCGCCCTGGTGATATCACCACCTGGCGCCAGCCCAGGGTCCTTGGCATATCCTGGATCCCTTGGAGGTCCGTAAATAACATGGTTCACTGCTGCAAGCTGAGAAGCCCAAAAGTATTTCCGCAGGTCTGGCAGCCCAATCCCTCCGCCGTACCACGGGAGAGTGAGCTTAGAGAATGCTATGCGAGATCTTCCGTCCCAGAGAAGCCTCCGCTGGAGAGCCTCAATATCTTTGAAATAGGACGCCGGTACCGGGTCCATTGTATTCTGTAAAACATAAAGAAATTGGGGAAGGGCCATCATCTTAAACAGAACTGCCCTACCCAACAGAGAAAGTGGAAGAGTCTTCCAGCGCTCCTCGTCTCTCTTGAGCTGGTCCAGGGGGGTCCCAGATTATTGGTATATCGTAGCTTGGGGTCAAGTGTAACATACATACAGAGATATTTGAACCCGACCTGCTTAATCTGTATAGGGCATGACTGCGGGAGCACTGGCGGCTCGCCCCTGAGGGCGAAGAGCACCGATTTTGATCAATTAATTACAAATCCGTAATATATTCAGAATATGGCAAGTACTTCTAGAAAATTGATCAAAGAGCCCCTGGGGTTGGTGAGGTAAAGCAGGATATCATCCGCATACAGTGAGATTTTGTCCTACCACTCTAGTGTCCCCCGCAGGCCTCGTATTGATCGGTCCCATCTAACCCATGCCGCCAGAGGCTCCAAGGCTAGTGTGAAGAGAAGCGAGGACAGGGGGCATCCTTGTCTCGTGCCCCTTCCAAGGGGAAAGTCAGCTGACTTGTAGTTATTGACGACTACTCTGGCCAATGGAGTAGCGTACAACAAACGTACCCAGCTTATAAACTCCAGTCCAAAGCCCATCTTCACCAATACCACGAACAGGTAGGACCACTCGACCCTATCAAACGCCATGGTAGCGTCCAAGGACACTAGTACCGCCGGCTCCTGAATCGACGGGGAACCACCCAGTATCCCATGCAACCTACGCAGATTGAGAGCTGTGTTTTGGCGTGGCATGAAGCCCGACTGATCCGGGTGTATCAAGGTGGTGATTACCTTAACCAATCTGGTAGCTAGTAGTTTCGCCCAGTGCTTAATATGTAAAATATGGAGTGCAGGTGCTCCCATTTTTTTAGGAGGCCACACCCACTTCCCTGGCTCCACTCACTTTCTCCAATGGCTCCACCCACTTCCTTTGTTGGCTCTGTCCACATCCACAAACCTCAACATATCAGAGCCACCTCCTCACTTCTAGAGTTTAGCAAGAAGCTGAAGGACTGGCTCTTCACATAAACACCTTGAGTACCCCACACCTACACACCTGCCCATTGCCAAAGAACCTGGATACCCTCTTGGGTGATTAGTGCGCTATGCAAATCAATATAATATAATATAAAATATGGAAGTCTATAACAACAACTTATAAGTCCACTTGAATTACAGAATGTGAGTAAGGTCAAAATGCAGCTCTAGGAAAGGTAAGGACGTGAGGCAGCTTCCCAACTTAAAGAGAATGTGCTTGTACTGTGCTGTTTGAAAGAAAGAATTGGATGAAGGAAAAATACATTAAGGAAGGAAACAATTAATGCAGACAGGAAGGGGGTCTGGAGTGAGAAAATAAACGAGTAATGGATGAAAGGAGGAAAAAAAGGAGAATGTGGAAGAAATGAAGGATAGAGGGAAAAAGGAAGCAAACGATGTGTGATGGATGACTAGAAAAAAGAAAGGAAAATGGAAGAAAAGCAGATGAAAGTGTTAACGATAAGAAAGAAAGAAATTAAAGAAAGTATGATAGGAGCAGGAAAAGAAATTAAGGAACGAAAGGAGGGAGAAGGAAGAAATGCACCAAGTGTAGTGATTGAATAAAATATCTCAGGTCCGCTTGAGACAAGTTGTACTATCAACCTTTATATTATGCTTTGTACACGCCCACGCCAGTGAGCCTGTATTGTTTAAACAGGTGCCTCTCACAGGGACATGCTAATAGCGTAAAACTCGTATGTGTTGCTAGTCTGCTCCTGTACAAGAAATAGGTATGTTGTTACATGACATTAATAATATCCCTTTCAATAACATTCCCATGACTGGAATGTCTCTCCATTCCTCTGGAGTGCCCGTGAACCTCCATGCACAACACCACTCTGACTGTTCCTCCCATTTCAAGAGGGATCATTTCTTTCATTAAACATTCTTTTTCAAACACAGTCCTGTCCTCTCCATTTTTGAAAATAAATTACATTTCAAGCAGATTCTCACATAATAGTGCCTGTGACAATGCTAGCTACCGCAGGGCTGTCTCACAGTATAAAAACGACAACAGGAAAATGCTGCTACAAGAAATAATTAAGACTTCTACACTGCATTAAATTCCAGCTCAGTAAGTTAGTGCCTAGCAGCAAAGATTTGAATACAACATGAGATTCTTTCATTCTATGACTTCATTTTGAAGTCAATAAAATGAGCACCACCGAGTTAGTTTTTAAAGTACTATCAAGTCCCACGACTAATGCACTAAGTACTATATTAAAAAAAAAGGTTATTCCATACATGTTGCAGAAAGAGTTACTGCCCCCGGCACACATCTTACCATCTTGGCTTCTGCCTGACTGCAGCAGGGACTGGGCTGCCCCATATTAGCAAACTGAATCGAACGTAGTGAGACGAGACACCAGAACCACAGGCTACACTTTACTGAGACTGCCTTTAAGTTCATAGCTGTCAAGGTTTCAGGTTGCTAAGTGTGACATTTTCACAGGTTCAGTGTATTTATGAGTGACATTTTAACGACTATGAGTGACACTTCCTCAAAAGAGCATTAAGCAATTTAGACATACAAAAATTATGAGAAATGACACCCATTTCAGCAAAGAGAAACTAAGAAGTCACTGAATGTAAGTGTACAAACAGCAGGCAGCCGAAAACTGAGCAGAGGAGCCTTTGGCTGCATGACTGCAAAGTTTTCAGACTCGATACACCACAGGACAAGGGGCGCAGGCAACTCAGATTGATTGAAGCATCAATGTTATTTATCAACAGTATCCATAGTAAGTTAGCTTAACTACTAAAAAACAGATGCCCTAGCAGCCCCGCCCACACTGGCCCCCCTGGGTCCTCCTTACTGCCGGCAATCAATCAATCAAGTCAAAATGCAGAGAATTAGTGTAGATTCCAGGGCCACCTCTCTGTGCCACATGGGCCCCAGGCCACAACAGACGGATGTGAGCCCCGAACATGAAAAACACGTACCTCAGCTGTAATGTCACTAAGCTGCCACAGTAGTGGACCCACTTGTTGCAGTCACCTGAGCTCGATTCTTACCTGTTCTATTCAGTACTGAATGCAGTACGGGAGTCGGGCTCACTGTGCAGCGTCATTTGCAATGGTAGCAGATACACCACTCTGACCCAAGCTCTTCATCTGAGACCGTGACTGCAAGCCTTGTCAGCTGGCCTGTGCCTTCTGAGAGAATCGTGGTCGTGGAGCGGCGCTACCGGCATGGAAGGCAGCAGGAGAGTTGGCACAACAAAATTGACTCCAACAGCCCTTACACTAACAAGCATTTACAATGCAATGGTTTTGCCTTTGTTAAAGTTAGAGCGATTGGCATTGCTCTTGACATTATTTTTATTTATGTTTTTTTTTAACATAAATAAATGGCATTGTCATTTACAATGCCACTAGCTTTATCTCTCGCAAATGACACACACCAACACCCACAGAGAGCCCCCCCAACACACACAAACCCCCCCCCCACACACACACCCACACAGAGCCCCCCCACACACAGCCACACAAAGCCCCCCACACAAACCCACACAGAGCCCCCCCCCACACACACACAGTCAAAATAACGTATTTTTTGGGGGGGTTAGAAATTGGTAGACACCCGCCTGACTCGGGATATGCAAGCAGCTTCAACCATTTGTGAAATAAAATAGTAATGTTTCTCCTGGTATAAATGTTTGATTTTTACTCTTAATTCACTAACAGCAAAAAAGGGCACGAGTGCATGCTTCCTTCCAAACCCCCCCCCCCCCTTAGTCGGGATGAGTTGCTCACACTTCACATGGGACATGCTTCCTTCCAAACCCCCCCCCCCCCCCCCTTAGTCGGGATGAGTTGCTCACACTTCACATGGGACAACGTGAGACTTATCTAGCAATGCAGGGCGCTCGCATTCTGTTCATTGCCGGGTGCCCCCTTTGTGCATCTCCATGTGCTTCTTGCTTCATATCAGCCTGAATCCTCACAATGATGCCTCTAAATGCACAGAGACCTGTTCCCCTGAACTGCGCATCATTCTGCCCTCCTCTGGCGCTCATCACCCAATACTCTCCTGAGGTTCATTACTAGTGCTCTCAGGCAAACAGATCACCATGTGCCCCTGCTTGGTTTTAGCCTTTGCTCCGCTGGTGCACATCACCATTTGTCCCCTCTAGTGTTGGGTTATGCATGACTGTTGTCATCTGTGCACAAATGCCTATATTTGGTGGTCTGTGTGTATTACTGCATGCTGGTACTTGTGAGCATGGGTCTTTTAAGTTGTGCGTTCTCATACGTCCATATTGTATGCCTGGGCATGTGCAGTATACACAAGCCAATTCAATTGCCTTTGTCAAACGGCTTTCTTTTCTGTGCATCGTCTCCAAGGTGACACATCTCACCACTGCTGTTCCCGCTGGCAGAATGACCTAGGAGCTGCAAACAGTATATATACTATTTTAATTTCCTAGGCTGACAGATTCCTTGTCTCGTTAGCCACGTCCTTGTCGTAACCAGGTAATTGCAAAGAATAACATCAGACTGCATCCAGTCATTCCCTGTATCCTTAGCCGGGTTTGTAAAGCCTGTTTGTACTTTGCCTACTCTGTTCAAGATGTAGTTCATATAATATCTTCCAGAAATAAGGCTCCATGCCACAGAGGGCACTAGAGCGCCATACATAAAAATGTGTCCTAGATCTATACATCGTACATTCACTAAAATCCAGTTGATTTAATTCATCAGAAATTGAGAATGTATTTAGAATAGATATTATCTATGTTTCTAAATAGTGAAAAGCAGAAATGTTTATTGACTAAGAATAAACTGAAATGGCTGACACTCGTAGATCAAGGTTGCGTGCCCAGGTCCAGCAGTGAAGCGCTCTTGGCAGGCTGAGGGGTGGCAGGGGCCTTCTTCGGCGGCGGGGGTGACGGGGAGCGGGCGGCAGGGGGCTTCCGGGCCTGAGGGGGAGACTGGGAGCGGGCGGCGGGAGCCTTCCGCGCCGGGGGAGACTGCGAGCGGGCGGCAGGCGCCTTCCGGGCCTGCGGTGGGGACAGAGAGCGGGCGGCCGGTGCTCTGCGTGGCTGGGCGGGAGAAGGGGCGGGAACGGGGACGGGAGCCCAGGTCCAGCAGTGAAGCGCTCTTGGCAGGCTGAGGGGTGGCAGGGGCCTTCTTCGGCGGCGGGGGTGACGGGGAGCGGGCGGCAGGGGGCTTCCGGGCCTGAGGGGGAGACTGGGAGCGGGCGGCGGGAGCCTTCCGCGCCGGGGGAGACTGCGAGCGGGCGGCAGGCGCCTTCCGGGCCTGCGGTGGGGACAGAGAGCGGGCGGCCGGTGCTCTGCGTGGCTGGGCGGGAGAAGGGGCGGGAACGGGGACGGGAGCACAAATCGACTCACCTGCACCTTGCGACGGCGGCACTTCTCCGGTCTCCCTCTTCGGCATGGGAGACCGGCAACGTCCTCCGCATCTCCCGGGGTTCCCTCCAGGCCACGGGAGCCCTGCGGGCGCCGCCATACTGCTTGCCGTCTTCCTTCTTGTTGCGGGGGGCGGGCACTTCCGGCCGGCCGCGCTAGGATTGGCCGGCCGGCCAGTCACGGGGCAGGAGAGACGCAGAAGTGCCGGCAATGCCGGACCAGACTCGGGGGCGTTCCCGGCGTTGCGTGACGTCGGCAAAAGCCAAAGAATGTCAGGAACGCCCCCGTGTCTGGTCCGGCATTGACGGACAGGCCCCTCGTCCAATGGCAAGGCTCCGTTTACGGAGCCAGCCAATCAATGACGAGGGCCGAACAAAGCCACACTACAGTTCTCATCAGGTTTTCGCCTGCGCGAAAAAGCTGCGCAGAAAGCGCAGCTTTCGCCAGGCAAAACCTAAAAAAAGGCCCAATGGTTTGCATTATACTTAGTAATGTTATTTTATTTTAACATTTAGCACGGAAAGCTTTAGCCGAAGATGGAAACCAGCGTGAAATATTAGCCATTGCAATTGGGAAACCAGCAGCTGCATACACGGAGCAGCGGACTGACCCCATTAAGCTACATAATTTAAACAAATAATAACAGCTCTCTCTAAGTGCAGGCAGTTAAAATGTGCTCCGGAAACTTACTTCAGCAATTAGTTTCTTGCATCCATAAACTGTGAAAGAACGTGCAGAGGAAACGCTCCATTCACTCTTCATATTTTCCCAGGCAAGTGTTAAAAAGAAAATTTGACACAGATGATTTCACACTTACTTGCGAGGGGAGCACGGAATTCCGGCTTACAAGCCGACTGCCTGCCTCCCCAGAATTTGGTCGCAACTTCTCTCACTCAACTCCATTGGGAATGGCAAACGTGCCCCCACCCTCCCATCTCACCCAGGCTCACAAGCAGGCGCTGCTCAGAGTGGAGCTGGGCAGTGGGCTCCGTGGGAAGGGGGGTTCATCATTGATGTAACTTTACCGCCGTGGAGTTTTAAATTACCCGAGGCCTGCTGCGCAACACCCAGCCTGCATCTTCTGCTTTCAGCGCCCAATTCGAGCTGAGGCTGTGCAGTATGCTGCTGGGGCGGGCGCCGCTCGCGTACATGGTGATCATTGGTCCATGTCAGGACCCATACTTCAGGATTTGCCATGGAGGGACGGGGCCTGCCTAAGTACAATCATATTTTCCAATCGGTCATTTGTAGCAGAACTGTGTTTATTAGTGTAAGCTGCGGCAGGGACCCAGGCGGTTTCTGTCAGTGTGGGTTTCTAGGGCGGGTGTCCACGGCACCCAATTTGAAATATTTCAAGCACAGTAAGCAACGAGCGATATCAGCTCTTCGCTGCCACCAGGGAGACTGGAGTGAACTCTAAGCAGGCAGCAGCTCATATCGTGTATAGACCCGGCCCTAACAAATAAGTGCCGCTGCTAAGCACCGGAAAGCACCGGCACAAATTAAGCACTGGTTTCGCCAGGATTTTAGGCTCAGCATTAAGCAGCAAGATTGGTCTGTATAATGAGCAAAGAGTCTTAGGTTTGCCCGCCTTGTGTATAAATACTGTATTTGCCACCCGCTGGTCATATGGGGGTCAACCCTTCTCTTTACTTTCCGTGAACATGGAGCGGATATATGGAGAGAGTTTATGGCCATTCAATTTATACAGTTCTATTGGGATGCCGTTCGGTCCAGTCGCCTTCCCGGATGTTACCTCTCTAATCGCCTGTGCCAGTTCATCATCCGTGAAAGGGGAATCTAAGTACCCTTATCATCTTCTGACAGTGCAGGCATACGGATGTCCTTTATCATATCACTGTTCTCAGCCTCCGTATATCCACCGACCGAGGTGTATACACCTTTGTAATATTTGGAGAACTCGTCTGCCACTGCCTGAGGGTCTTGACAGTGATAGAATCCGCACCCTGTAACTCCGGCACAAGCAGCGACGCCCATTCCCCTCATTCGAGCCAAGCAATCAATTTACCAGCCTTGTCTCCATGCTCATATATTTAACTTTGGGTGACCTTATTCTGAGCTACCGCCCTGTTTTTGGCAAGGCCTCTGTGCTCGTCCTATCTTAATTTTAAAAGATGCACGTCCGCCGGAGTGGCTGTCTTGGCCACCAATTCTTCCAACCGAGTTACGTCTGCTTCCGCCCTCTCGACTTCTGCCTGGTGTTTCTTTTTCTTCCCCGCTATCAAAGACAGGACTTCCCCATGGACTACCATTTTATATGCTTCCCACAATGACTGTGCCGATTCAACAATACCTACATTTTCTTGAAAATAGCGATCTGAAATCTTGACAATCTCTCTCTTAGTCGCAGGGTCCCTCAAGTGCCTCGCACCAATAGGAGCCACTCTACCAACTGCCGGCTGTCCGAGTTCCACACTCAACCACATGGGAGAGTGGTCAGAGATCCCCCCCTTTTAAGACATCGTGCCTCTCTGACCGTAGTTGCTAGGGCCGCCGGTACCAATATGTAATGTAGTCTTGACATGCTGTGGTGCGCTGCGGACACGTGTGCGAAGTGTGCCTGTGTCGGATTACGTATCCGCCAGCTTTCCACAAGCCAAGCCCCATCGTTGCTAAGAATCTGAGAGCCATCTATGTGCTGGTCTGAGTATTCTTGCCGGGTGCCTGTCCATCTCCCCGTCTAGCACTGCATTAAAGTCGCCCCCAGCACCAGAAGGCCCAAGGGCAGGATAAGAAAGACAGTCCCCAGGTCGAGGAAAGTGTCAGATTGAAGGCCAGGCGGGACATAGATCGAGAAGAAGGTAACCGTCTTCCCCCCACTGACCCGAGATTCCATGTAACAGCCCCTCCGGTCGGACCACGTGGCCTGGATTGCTATGGGGAAGAGTTCTTCACCAATATTCCTACCCCCCTAGACCCTGAGATAAACCCAACATGTGCCACCAACCTATATCCTCCCTTGGGGAGAGCCATGCAGCGATCACCGATGAGATGTGTCTCCTGCAATAGCACTACATCAGGAGAATGCCTTCTCATCTACTGATTAACCATTTCTCTCTTGATCCGGTCTCCGAGGCCATTCACATTCCAACTCAGCACCTTTATCCCCGACCCCCTGCTAACGTTCGACATTTAACCAACTTGAATATTGTCCGACTGTGACATTGCCACTTTTATGCTGACATGAAATGTTCATTGTCAATACAATCGCTGCACTTACCCCTGATGTCAAAAAGGAAATAATAAAACATACTGCAAGCAATTCTTCAAACAGGAGAGTCTCAAAACCAAAAAACCCCAAGGAATCCAAACCCCACCCACCCTCCCTGCACCCCTGCATATGGTTGACACCCATCCCCAACTAGCAGTGTGCCTGTCACCCAACATCCCAGCTACAAACTAACTAAAGGTAGTAATAAGAAGGAGGCCAGTGCCCTGCCCCCCTCCCCCAGCCCAAAAGACATATTCCCGGATCCCCGGGTCTCCCACAGCTGTCTCATAGTCAAGGATGCTAGTGTGACCCTAGTCACGGATCCACCCCGGTACCTGATGTACCAATCCAATACGAAAGTTTTGATAGCTGGCTTCATTCCTGTTCCTGCTGACCACCAATATCTCCATCGTCTCTCTTTTCTGGACCATCCACATGTCTGCAGTCCTACCAGTCCGAAGCGACCTCCGGGTTATCAAAAACCATGCCTTCCCCTCGAGTTCTACGCGCAGTCGAGCTGGGAACATCATTGCATACTTTGGCCCCTTGTCCCGGAGTCTCTTCTTCACCGGGAGAAAACTCTGTTGTTGTTTCTGTACCATATGAGTAAAGTCAGGGAAAGAAGAGAGTGTGGCGTTCTCATATCGCAAGGGGGCACCATTACGTGCTGCCTGCAGGATTGCTTCTCTGTCTAGAAAGTTTAGCATCATCGCAATCATCGGACGAGGGGGGCTCCAGGCTTGGGTTTCCCCCCGGCACCCTATGGGCGCGTTCAATTGTAAAGAAGTTGCTCAGCCCCTTAGGCTTCTGATGGTTGAGTACAATATCTTCTATTAACAAGTCTGGGGCCGACCACTCTGATTTCTCGGGTACCCCAAGGATGCGGACATTATTACGCCTCGCTCTCCCTTCATAGTCATCAGGTTTCCTGTTTGTTAGATCCCTAGAAGTCTTAAGATCACGTACCTCCCGCTGCAGCAACTCCATATCGTCTATTAGACTAGCGGTTTTAATATCAAGCGATTTGACCTTTTCGCTTGTCTTTGTGAAGTCAGCACGTAGCAAGTTAACATCAATGGTAACGGTATCGAGTTTATTGTCCAATGCCTCCATCTTCTGACCCAAGGAGAGGAATGGACCCCTCTGATGGCCGCCATGACGTCAGAGAGCGTAGGCTCCGCGGAAGAACCCAAAGAGTCACTTTCCACTTTCCACCGCTTGAGAACGCTTCGACTCCATCTGGGAATTTCAGGGTATCGTGTAGCGATCTAGCTTGTTGGCTTGTGTTTGCATCAACCCCTTCGAGGACCTCAACGAGGGCTTCTCGGTCTCCGGTTTGGTTGCCATTTTGACGTCCGCCACTCTCCACCACTAGTCGCAACGCCCACCTGGGTATCAGACAGCGCAGGTTCACAGGCCCAAACCCGGGGGGGGGTGGGGGGGGAGGGAGGCCCAGATACCGCCCTGGTGGAAGCCGACAGCTCTCTGCACTCCAGGTACCACAGGATGTACTCACGGGGCAGTGGCCAGCTCTCCATACTCCTATTCCGAGACTCTGTTGCTCTCGGTCCACCAAGGCCTGCTTTCCACCAGTATCGTCGTTTAGGGACTGACCGGCCAAACGTGTATGCCCACTCTCCTCAGGGGCACTCACAGTCTCTTACCAACGATCACTGAAGAGCCATATGTGGGGGAGGCCCGCATGCATTATGTCCATGGTCCCCAGTAAGGGCGCGTACCGGCGCCACTATTATTTCACAAATACCACCTCCGGAGGACATCAAGCCACAAGGGGGGCGCCAAAGTAACCCCCCCCCACGGACAGGTACCACCAATCAGTCTTGCCACCAGGCTTCAACTTGTGGATCTGACAGTTGCATCACTCAGGTGTCCAGGGGCAGTGACAGCCGCAATTTGCCGTCCGATGTTGCCCTCAGTCGCACCAGACCCCGCTCACCTCCTCTGCGTGGTCCGGCTTGCTCCCAGTATTGGCTCTCTCTCTGAGGGCGGTATAGAACTGCTTTTTCCTCACTCTCATGGGGCGTCAGCCGACCCGCATCGCATCGAGGCCGCAGCAGGAACGTCTCCCCCTCACTCCGTAGGGGCTCACAATGGCCTCAGCGCCCGGTCGCAAGCACTCCGACTCGGCTCTCACGCTGCGCCCTGGCCGGGGCGCACCACTCGCTTCGGCTCCCAGCTGGACCCGGGCCAGCCGCGTCCTCAGTCTCGCCGATAGGGCGCCCTGCCTGAGGATCGCAAGCCCCCGCTGACCGCTAGAGCCCTGCACTGCCTCTGGCCATCCGCCGATCAGTTTCGGGGCTGGACCGGCAACTTCTGGTTTCTGGCTCCCGGTGTTAATTGCTTCGGCCGTGGGCTCAGTATAAACTCCAGTCCCAGGTCTGGTCGAGTAGAAGGCCGCTGTTTCTCTGACGGTGTAGCTCAGTCCCCGGACGCCGCCGAGGACCTGGGAACACCGCGACATGTGTTGCTTCTTATCTTCTATTACGAAAAACAGTGGTCCGTAGGATTAAGTTATCACAAAGACAGATGCACATATAGACTCCAATCAGTACTATATTGATTCTTGTTTTCAGTACCCAGCTGGGCCTGAAATTTTATTTCAAATATAAACAAGTTTAAAAGACCATCAGAGAGGTCTAATGCAAACGTTGATAGGGTACAAGCCTGTACCTATCCAAAAGTACACTCCAAAAGGATTGAAAAATAGGGAAGAAAGCAAGGAAAAGAGGGTAAAGAATATCAGGCAAAAAGAACATGGGAGCCAATTGTCCCTTGCATCAATAGCATATTCGCATAGCAAGTTCAGACAACAAATTCATGTAACAGTTTCAACACGATGGTAAAGTTACAGAATTTGGAAAAGTGACACTGTTCCAAATTCTGTAACTTTACCATCGTGTTGAAACTGTTACATGAATTTGTTGTCTGAACTTGCTATGCGAATATGCTATTGATGCAAGGGACAATTGGCTCCCATGTTCTTTTTGCCTGATATTCTTTACCCTCTTTTCCTTGCTTTCTTCCCTATTTTTCAATCCTTTTGGAGTGTACTTTTGGATAGGTACAGGCTTGTACCCTATCAACGTTTGCATTAGACCTCTCTGATGGTCTTTTAAACTTGTTTATATTTGAAATAAAATTTCAGGCCCGGCTGGGTACTGAAAACAAGAATCAATATAGTACTGATTGGAGTCTATATGTGCATCTGTCTTTGTGATAACTTAATCCTACGGACCACTGTTTTTCGTAATAAGTGATTGCCCAAGGTCCTTAGGTACTTATTTGGGTCCCTCTTGTTTGTGAAAATAAGCTTCTTATCTTCTATCAAGCTGCGGGGCACAAGTGCAGGATTTTGGACAGGATATTAGAGCTCGGAAAAGGAGTCGACGGAGCTAAGCACTCACGCGTCCATCGTGGGCCAGCGCGTGGCTCCTCCTCTGGACCACGGTTTTCCTGGTATCCAATGTGAGTAATGGAAGGTATTTGTTCAATAATTTGTAAAAGGCCAAAGCAAGAGCTAACTACTGACTGAACTTGTGATCTCATCGATCGGGCACTATCACTATATATACCCAGATTTTTTACTGTGGTTTGTGCCGAGAGAGGGGGCGATATATCCTCAGGCCACCAATGTCTCCACTCTTCAGAGGGCGAGCGCCAAAAAAGATAATTTCTGACTTCTCTGAATTGCCTTTCAATAGGTTCAACCTGAGCCAATTGAAGAGCCTAGGGAGGCATAATATGATCTTATCACCCTCAAAGCCATCTCCCTTATAACAGGTAAAAATTAGCTGGGTGTCATATTAAATTATTTTTGCCCTACATGCTTCCGCTAGTGATGCAAGGGAAGACATATATAGATTGGAAAGAGTGGAGCTCAATATAGATCCCTGTGGAACCCCCACTTTCAAACTAGGTATGGGAGATGCAAAAGAAGGAGTCCAAACATCCTGACTTCTATCCTTAAGAAAGGAAGTCAACCATATTAGCGCCGTTCCACATATTCCAGTTCCCACATTCTATCCAGTAGCCTATCATGAGGGACGGTGTTGAAGGCTTCCAACAGGTCCAATAAGATTAGAATGGCTCTACCTTCCTGATCAAGCTTCTCTTTGATATGTTCGGTCACCTCCAGCAGAGCTGTTTCTATGCTATAGTTAGCCCTAAAACCAGACTGACTAGTGTGCAAAAGATTCTTTTTTTCCACATCGTCAGAAATAACTCTGTTAACATATCTTCCAGCACCTTAGAGAATGAGGGTAGAAGAGATATGGGCCTGTAATTAGCAAGCACATTCAGATCAGCTGACGGCTTCTTAAGCAGCAGGAGAATTTTCGCATTCTTCCAGATGGAAGGCATACAGCCAGTTGAGAGAGAGGAATTTAGAACCTTATTTACCACTGGGTTAATGGCTGTGGCTATAGAGCCCAACAATTTCGCTGGACAAGGGTCAGCAGGAGAACCTGACTTAGGACCTTTAATGATATCCAGGGATACCTCAGGTTGCACCGAAGGTGTCTGAAATAGAGCGGGGAATTCTTCAGTGGGAAGCTCCCTAGCAGGGACTAACAAGTGGACGTGGTCATCCAGAGGCCCCCTAGAGAAAGAGTTCTGGATAGTAACGATTTTCTGATGGAAGAAAGTTGCCAACTGGGTGGTCCATTCTGTTGAACGCAGAAAATCCCTGATGATGGCCCATGGGGAGGCAAAAGCTTTCACGATTTTAAAAATCTCCTTTCACTTATTATTGGAAATCTTAATTTTAACTTGCAGATAGCTCTTCTTGGCCTCAATGACTTTGGCATAGTAAGATTGCTATGCCGTTTTATACTCCAATCTATAATCAGGGTTATAGTTTTTCTGCCACTTTCTCTCCAAGCGTTTGCATACCCTTTTGCTAGTTCCTTAGAGTGTCATTAAACCAGGGGGCTGAGGGCCTAGCCTTCTTGGTAGGATGATCTGTGCTATAAATTTATTCTGGCTCCTGCTTCGTTCCTGAGTTGGGATCAGCCAGTTTCTTTTGTTTGTGAACATGCCTCTCACAACGATTGTATGTGTCATTGTGGTCTTTCTATGCCACTAGTTGTATGTATGCGCTGATCCTTAATCTGTGTCTCTGATAGTGTGTGCCATTGAGGTCCTTATTCAAAATAATTCATTGTATGTGCCCCTGTGGTCCTTCTTTTGTGTGATTGGTTCAGTGTGCCATTTTGTCCTTCTGTGGCACTGATTCAGTGTGCTTTTGTGGTTCTTCTACAATGTTGCAAGGTGCATGTGACACTATTCTTTCTTCTGTTTTGTTGGTTAGATATACCATAACGTTTGAGAAATAATAAATTCTGTTTCATTAATACACGTACTGTCTCTTTTATTATATTTGAAATTATATCACATTTACTTTGCAGTGCCATCATAACAAACTGTAGCTGCTCTGTTTTTTAATCTCAGGACATCTAGTAATCACCTGTGGTAGTGCAGGCTTGTGTCGCTCCCTCTCAAGACATCTAGCAATGGTAAAGACAATACGTCTAGCCTTAAGGTGCAGACACATGCACTTAGAATTTAAGTATGCCTGTATTTGCATAGATATGCATATGAAATTCAGACATGTTGGCTTTGCTATTGTTTTTTTACTTCACTAGCCTATGTGGCTCAGTCCCAGCTGTGTTTTCTATCTTGCCATGAATTCTGTGTCCCTCTCTAAGGAGTCCCTGACGTAATATACCTTATGTGTCATTGGGGGTTGAGATCAGGACCTAGGGACCTCATAAAACTGACAAATCATCAAAAAACTAGGTATTGGAAATGCACTGATCCTTTAATTTTGGATTAGATGCAGAATTCCAATAGCTAAGCTCTGTTTGTCTAATGCATAATGGGAAAAGGCTACTGATTGTCCATTTCAATTCAGCAGGGAAAAGCATTTTAGAATTGAGCCAACACTTAGTATAAATGTTGTTGGGTAATATTTTAGGAACAAATACACAATCTTTGAATAGTCTTTTTTCATTGTTTAATGTTTTGTACTAAGCTGTTATACATGTTTAGTTGAATACAGTAATAATGAAAGTTTTGATGTGCCACCTGTCAACCAACGCCTTGCCCTGCATCCCCACTCATTGTTACCAATGCCCAGTGTCCTCTTGTAATAAGAAAAGTGCAATTTGTTTGTAGGTACTTTCTGCAAAGGAAAAGAAAGTGCATTCAGAAGATGTGACGAAGATTACGGAGCATTTCATTGTGGCACTTCCACAGCTCCTAGCAAAGGTATGGATTGACCACTGCTGCAAACGAGGGTGTAGTACTTTATCTTGTGTATTACTGAACTGTAAATTTAACAGTGCTTTTTAAAATGTTGCTGCTGCTTACTACCTGCCTCACATAAGTAATCTCCACTGTTCTTCCAAAGTGTGGAGAAGAAGTTGACAACGAGGTGTAGGAGTCTGCCTACGTTCGCCGTACTCCCTTACGTTACTGCCACTACAAAAGTTGCCAAACTCCAGAGCAGTAGAACCTTATTGCACAGTGCACTTTGAGGTGCCGGGTTTTTAGGAACCCGGTGGTGCCAGGGGATAACACCCGAAGACCTCTGAGTTCTCCCTGTTCCGGACCACAGAAACACAGAGTCTTCTAGGTGAAGTCAGAGATCGAGTTTTATTGGCTGCAACCAAGTAACAAGTGTCCTAGAAGTACAACAGCACGGGATGTAAGTTCTCAGGAGACTGTTCGTTTTTACAGAACCAGCCATCTCCTTTTATACAAAATATTACACTTCAGGCAAGAATTCTTTGTTTTATGATGCAACCATATACATATTTGTTCAACAAAAGGAAAAGCACAGTCATGACGGTCAGCCTATAATTTCGTGTGTACAGTTAGTGATAGATTACCCAGCTCGGCCCAGAACTACCATCAGATATCGATGAAACCCCAATAAACTCGGGCACCTCCTCATCGTAAAACTGGCCATAAACAAGAGACATGGACAGGTGTATGTGTGTGGATAACACGGTTTGTATGTAGTGAATGGTTTATGGCATGTCGTGCCTTGATGCTATTTACTCGGCCACTGGGCGAGGGACTGCCTGAACAGGTTCAGCTGGAGGCAGTGGAGTCAGCTCGGCCAGGTCATGGGGAAGTCAGCTAAGGTGGACGTGTCCTTTCAGATCAAACTCGGCCTTAATCAATTGACTATATGAGGGCAAGCCACAAGATGGATGCCGTTCACAAAATGGAGTCTGAGAGTTCGGGACGGAAACCATGATTTAAAGGTGATAGCATCACTCAATCACGACGCAAATGCATAGGGATAATGTCCTAATCATTACCGGTCTGTAGACACCAAATTCGTCATGGTACGATGATATTTTGTGACACGAGTGTTGGGCCTCTGAACCATATTATAGCAGGGTCCAGAATTTCAGAACCACAGACCCTCCTTTTGCCCTCATATTAGGCAATAACTCATGTCAGTCTGAGTCCAAATCTGTATTCATGAAGTCATGGAGATGCTGCTGTAGCATCATCCTGTTACTCAATTCGTCCCTTGACACAGGCTTCCTAACACATGATGTAGCACAGAGGCCACATATTGCAGGAGCGCACTGCACAAACAGGCAGAACAGGAACAGAATGGCTAAGATCATCCCAACGAATATCAGTGTTTTCCATCCCCAGGCAGAGATCAGTTCCCAGAACCACCCTAGCAAGGACCAGTCCCCTTTTTCCACATGAATGGAATCAGAGATTTTGTGCAGTTTGGAGATGGCCTGGTACACTGTCGGAGCATTATCAGGGATGAAAATGCAGCAACTGGATTGGATCACTCTACATACCCCTCCACGGTCTGCAAGTATGACATCTAGGGCAACCCTATTTTGAAGAGTCATAAGTCGGTCCGACTGGAGCTCTGCAGTCAAGTTGCTAAGGGCAAAAGCCGTTTCAATCACGGCGGATTCAACTACCCTCGTCAATTGGCGGATGTTTCTGCTGTTCACCATAGGCCCCCAAAACGGCAGAAAACCCTTTGCGAAGTCTCCAAACTCTTGACCCGCAGTGTCGTCTTGACTCACGACACCCCTAACTGTCCTTGTCCGATGGTAATCTGCCTCGGCCGTGTAGGTGGGTGGCAACAGAAACGAGATGAAACATGTGCCCGAGAAGTCAGGGGGCAACCATGTATATGCTTTGTCATGGCAGACAAAGTAGGTACCCTTAGCCGCTAAGAATGAAGGGGATGTCTGAGAGGAGAAAACATAAGTCTCAGTACAGACACTTTTCCCTAACTGGGCTCTAGGGTTGTTGCCATTTCCCTGCAGACATAGGTGACCTCGGTGGGGTACTATCCAGACTGGGGAGGATTTCTTTGCTTTCAGATTCTCAGCCAAGGAAATTCCATATTGAGTTATATTCCATCTGCTGTAAGGCGTCAATTCATCTTTGGGAGTCGTTCTAACTGTGTCGATATCTCTACTCATATTTCTGATTCCTGCCACTAGTGCCTTGTTGTTTGAATTTTTCCTTGGAACATATGGTTCAAGGGAAAACAGGAACATGGTCTGGAAAGCCCACAGAGAACCAAAATAACTAAATGGCAGGACAAAATACGGGATACCCTTATCTGTGGTGTGTGGCATGAGTCCACATATCCAACAGTTCGTAGTGTTCATTACAGATTGGTCCTGGTGTAGGAGTTGGACGAATGAATTATTTATAAATTCTAATCTTCTGGCAGACTCGTGTTCAGGTAGGGGGTGAAAAGAATGCGGGGAAACAGTAGGAGGAGGTGCGGGCTGAGTGTTGTGTACAAAGGTAACTCGAAAGATGAACAGAGCATAGCCAATAAAAAACATTATTATGCTACACAACATTAAAATGCATATGACTAAGAGTTGTTTTCTTGCCATTATAGCGCATAGTCTCTTTTCAAAGTACGTAGATCTAGCAGGTCTCTCTACCCTCGGAAACTCCATCCTCTAGTTGCTGCCCGCGGTGGGAGATTGATTCTGCTCAGGGGTGCTTCTGTTCAGTCCAGGGTAATTCCCTTAGACCAACCAGAACCGTTGACCTAAACGTCTCCAGCTGCACTTCCCAAGTCGGTCAACCACGACCCTAGCAGCAGAACCGGATGGCGGTTCGAAAATCAAAAATGAGCAAGTTCCCTGGGCGAGAGAGTTGCACAATCAAAAAATAGTCCTTGGGGGAAAGAAAAATCTGATTAGTTTACTTTTATTATTTCTTTTTTCTTGGCCTCAGATTATACCGTTGTTTCCCAGGTATGGTGTGGTCTTCAAACAATATTTCAGGTTCTGTAGTGTCCAACTGCATTGACGGTGGCATAAATCCTTGCAGAATATGATCACTCTCCTTGTCTGTACCAGTTCCTTTCAATCGTGCATCACTGAAGGGAACAAAGCGAGGTATGGACTCTGTTTCAGAGTCAGCAATTCCCTCCTGGACCCGTCCGTCATATGGAAGGGGCAGCGGGACCCGTTTACAATGGGCGCCGTGCACCCAATGTTTTTTTCCGTGGACACGCACTGCAGAGCGGGTAGTCAGCAGGACTCGAAAGGGTCCGGTCCAACGAGGCTCCTCGTTCTTGGTCCGCCTGAAGTTCCGCACTAGGACCCAGGAGCCGGGTTCAATGGGGTGGCCTGGATCATCAGATGCCGGCGGAGAGGAGCTGTGGACCTGTTGGTGTAAAACACGCAATTTAGTTGTCAATTCGTGCAAATAGTCAAGTAGTACAGGGTGCTCTATCTCGCTGAGTTTCTTGGGCCTTGGCACTCCCCATATATTAGCTGGGCGGCCGAACACTATTGTAGGATAGTAGGGTCTGCAACCCTATGATCACCCCAGATTTTTGCTTTTTGCTTCACTGGTTTACGACTTCTCTGGCTGTGGGCCCACAGCCTTGCTGTTCTCTCACTAAATTGACACGTGTACCTTAGGTGCATTTACCAATTGGTACTGGTCCACCTTATCAGACCCTGTAACTCAGGGCATAGGTGTACCCAGGGCCTACCAGGGGCTGCAGCATGTATTATGCCACCCCTGGCTGGCCATCTAAATCTGACACAACTGGCTGCACAACAGCTGGGGCAAGGTGGTGTAATCACCCTTTGCTTTAGATATAGTATACCTATATCTAACCCTATAAATGGACACATAGATTCCTATCAGTCACTCCTATGGCAGGCCTTGACAATCCTGAAGGCAGAGTGCTTGGAATTGTGTGAGATGGTGCTCTGGCATGAGCTGAGCCCGTTTGCAGCTTGCGAAACCAAGTCCTAATAGCTGTTCCATGATAATGCATACCATATACTCTTAAGTGCATTATAATCCTCGCGGTTATATGCCAACTCTGGTATCGCTTTATCAAAACATGTCGAGTAAGGTGTCATACGAATTGGAATACTAACCCCTCGCCAATTCTGGCGACGGGGTTAGCATTCCACCCTTCTAGAGGGACACGACATGTATGTAACTGTGAACCCCGGTTAAAGTTAACTCAAGCCTCAGCATCACAAAATGGATGCTGCCACCACAGACACAAGTCTGACCTCCTGCTGCTGGGAGTCCTCCCAGCGAGGGAGGCTTGGACAAAGGGTTTCCTGTCAGGGGCGGTGCTAGCACCATCCCAGACAGGGTTTTGTGTATCCTGGGTAGGCAGGGCTTTAGAGGAAGGTGACTGCAAGAGGCACCCCGGTGCTCACTATGCATCTGCCGGCTAGAACCAGTTCCAGGGGCACACCAGCCCCTGAGCTGGGGAAAGTCCGGCATGGGAGAGGGGTGTAACCACCCCCCTTCCTGGTCCCACCCATCGGCAGGACCTAGTCGCGTGCCAGCCCCTTTTCCTAGTATAAATATAGGAGCGGGCCCCCTTCCAAATTAGATCATCTTTGAATCCTGAAACTACTTTCTACGAAAGGAACTCTCGACTTCTTCTCAAGATTTCTCCATTGTGACTAAGGAGTAGTCACCCTGCATCCGCAGGCACCATCCAAGCATCGCGGTCTGCTGTAAGTCTCTCCTCCAGATCAAGACAGCCCAGCTCGACGAGAACCGGCTTCCCTGGCACCTCTGACCTCAACCTGCATCATCAGCCCAGCTGAGATTCGTGGGTGTGACGAGACCTCGAGGGACCGGCCATCTTCAGGACTGCACGACGCTTGCCCAGCACGACCGCCGAGGGATCCTCGAGTGAGTGCTTTGGGGTCCGAGAAGCCCCAACCTTGAGCAGCTCCAGCACCGAAGTTCAGCCTCCCAGCCTCCACGAGATCTGCTTGGGGCCCTTCTGCCTGTTTGCTGCTCACTGCGTTGTCTGGCTACTAGCCTGCTGGCTTGTGGCCTTACCGACGACGAACGACGACATCAACACCGCTGGTCTGGTTGTTCCAGACTGGCCCTAGCTCCCCTCCAAAAGAGGAGCACCCCGGACCCTCCTGGTCCACTCCAGACGCCATTTTGAGTCCACCGCGTGGGCTTGCATTTGCCAAGACTTGTTGCCCCAATCCTGGGTCCAGCGACGTCGACCCCAGATACCATCGTGGGACAGCTCGCACCTCCATCCTGGTCGCCGACAACGCCTCCTGGTCCGTGAGACTGCAGAGCCCAGCGTCGCCCACTTACCTGGTCGAGGTGACTCCATCCGGTGCCATCCTGGTGCCCATCTAATCACTGGCTAGTGATTCAGAACTTGGTCCCCTCTGCTTACAGATGTCTTCCATCTTCGATCCAGGCTTGGATCCATCCGAATCTCTTCACTGGTCGCATGCCAGCAACTTCTTCTTTCAAACTCCATAGACTGCAACGAGGATTCCCGACGTCTTTCCAGACCTATGCAGCCGCAGCCCCTGGGCTAGGTAACTTCGGCATTTCGGTGCCCCAGCATAGCCTCACTATCCAAGGGTCCAGATCCTTTTTCGTTTCAGCTCTACCTAGTCGGATTCGTCCGATAACACTAACTTTGTAATTCCTAGCAACCATAGACTTTGTTCCGCATCCCGCGTGAGAGTGCACACTCTGCACCCGATCCCCCTAGGCCTCCTGCTAGTAATCTGAAGGTTCAGCAGTCAAGTCCTAGCGATCCCAAAGCCTATTAGCGTAGTACTTACCTGCTAGTAATTTCGCATTCCACTTTTAGAGTATATGGTTTTTCGTGCCCCTCAGGCATTTGTGTAAATTGTGAAACTTTGCGTATTTTTCTAAGAGCTTTGTATTGTGCTTAGCACCCTGTCCTCATAAAGAGTCCAGGGTTGTTGTGTTCTAAATAAATACACTTTTATTTTCATAACAACTTGTGTGGTGTCCTTTCACTTGGTGTTCAAGGGGTATATGTGATGGTATAACAGCTGGCTTAACACGCCCTCTAGAGTCTAGCCTAAAGACTGCTCTTGTCCATGCTACTAGGATAGCTGGTCTATCGGTTGACTTACAACCAATCATCAATAAGGGTTGTTTGGACTGATACATAGTGATCACTAGAATAGTGAGCACTGCATATCAGGCCAACTTCTCACATTGGTGAGCAGCGGTTGGGATTTGAGCTTGCTGTTGTTTTACCACACGTATCCTAAGAATATCATTGTGAAAGATCACATAAGTATTAAGGTACATATAACTTAGCTTAGAATACTCTGAGTTCTACTGAACCAGCTGTTGTAGTTCAACAGGGCCTAGCACACCCTGACTACAACTCTTAGCAAGGGATCAGTAGGCAAACAAATAGTGTAGATAGGTGCATCACTTACACCACACTAGAAGCATGTCGGACAAAGGAGGGAACTCAGAAGCCCCCCTTGTGTCAGTGGACCCTCCACAGGTCACTTCAGGATATGCTGCTCTTAGCTTCCAGGAGAGGAGACAAATCTGTACATCCAGGAAGCTAAAACAGGGTTCTAACCCTACCATTCCTTTTCTGATTGGTCTCTTAGAGACTTATGATGCCAGGAGGACTGCCAACACAGATCCTTCTAATCCAGATTGGAATATGCCCCCCTTAGAGGGAACCCTTGGGGACCCTGATCGCCTCCTCAATGGCACCGGTAGTGAAGAGGAGGAGGAGGAACATGAGTTGTCAGGGGATGAGGCAGACAAAGGTCAGGTAGAAGTCAGTAGACTCACTAGGACCAACTTAAGTAGGCATGAGCATGGACTTGGGGGACCCCCAGGGCCACTCTCAGGTGGACTTAACATTGGGAATGGACGAGTTAGGTCTCTATCCAGAGGCTCTAACAGATCCATTCGAACCAATGGCTCTCAGACCTCTTCTCATAGAGGGATGTCATCCCCTAAGAGAAGGGAGCATGAAGCTAAGATGAGGGAAGCCAATCTGAGGATTGAAAGGGAAGAACTTGCCCTGGCCAAAGAGAGGCTTGCCTTTGCTAGAGAGCAAAAGTTAAGTGGGCTAGATCTCACTGGTGGCAGCATTCTCCCAAGAGAAAAAGACAGGAGTTTAGACACTAGACACCTGAGTAAGATAGTGCCCCCCTTTAAACAAGGGGATAATATCCACAAATGGATAACTGCTTTAGAGAGGGCCTGCACTGTCCAGTGCGTCCCCCAGAGTCAGTGGGCAGCTGTCTTGTGGCTCTCCTTTGAACGCAAAGGTAGAGATAAGCTCCTCACTACTAGAGCTGAGGATGCTAACAATTACCAAGTCCTGAAAAGTACACTGATAGATGGGTTTGGCCTAACCACTGAGCAGTACAGGTTGCTGTTCAGGGATACCCAGAAAACTCAGTCTCAGGATTGGTCTGATTTTGTAGATTGTGCCACTAAGGCTTTGGAGGGCTGGTTGCTGGGTAGTAAGGTTACTGATTATACAGGATTGTACAATCTGATCATGAGGGAACAGATTTTAAACAATTGTCAGAACCAGTTGTTGCATCAGCACCTTGTCGACTCAGATCTGACCTCTCCCCAAGAATTGGGAAAGAAGGCAGACGGATGGGTCAGAACAAGGGCCAAGCAGAACCAGGGCCAGAACCAGGGTGGTCAGAAGAAAGCAGACCAGAAGGGTAATAATACTAAAGGTGAACAAAATGACCAGAAGTCTTCAACAGGTCCCCAACAAACCAAAGAGGGTGGGGGTCAGGCTTCCCAGAAGAAGAAGACTCAAGAAGGCCAGTCTAAAAGGTGGTGCCAATACTGTAAAAGTAAAACTCACTGGTTTAGTGAGTGCACCAAGAAAGGTGGGCAAACTCCTGCCACTGCAGCCCCTAAGGCACCTGCATCCCCTAGTACAGTCCGCAGTGGTAGTGCACCTCCCAAGGGATTAGTTGGGTTAACCTTGGGTTCTGAGGGGTATGACAACTTAGTTGGCACACTCACTCAGGCTGTCCTTGTCTGTACAGGGGATGTGGATATATCCCCTGATGCCAGTCCCAATACTTTGGGCAAATACAGACAGACACCTTTTATCAATGGCAAGATGGCTCGGGCCTACAGGGACACTTGTGCCAGTGTCACCATGGTGACGCCTAACTTTGTGGACCCTGGACAGATCATGCTAGGTCCGGAGTACCTAGTGACCAATGCCAGCAATGTCACTACCCACCATAGTATGGCAATTGTTGATTTCACCTGGGGAGGGGTAAGTGGCCAAAAGAAGGTTGTTTTTAGTTCAGACCTCCCAGTTGAATGTTTGTTGGGCAATGATTTGGAGTCATCCCTATGGTCAGAAGTGGAGCAGAGGACTCACATGGAAATGTTAGGCTTGCCAGCACATGTGCTTGCTGTGACTAGGTCACAGGCCAGAAGATGCCCCACTGAACAGGTGCTGGATCCTGGAACAATGGACCAGACACCTTCCAAGAAGAAGAGCAGTAGGGTTAAGGCATTGCCTTCCCCCTTGCCCCAGGTTGAGGATCAAGTCTCAGAGGAGGCTGACCTCAAAGAACTGAGGGAAACTGAGCCTAAAGAACTTGAACCTGATCAGGTTGAGTTTCTGGGTTCAGGGGGACCCTCCAGAGAAGACCTGGGGAAGGAACAGTTAGCCTGCCCTTCTCTTGAACCCCTCAGACAGCAGGCTGCTGCTGAGGCTGCAGGGAACGCCACAGGTGCCCACAAGGTATACTGGGAAGATGGACTCCTATACTCTGAGTCAAGAGACCCCAAACCTGGTGCAACCAGGAGGCTGGTCATCCCCTTGTCTCTGAGAGGTTTCCTTCTCACCTTGGCCCATGAGATTCCCCTTGCAGGTCACTTAGGCCAGAATAAGACTTGGGACAGAATTGTCTCACACTTTCACTGGCCTCACATGAATGAAGATACCAAGGAGTTTTGTCGCTCCTGTGTCACTTGCCAAGCCAGTGGTAAGTCAGGTGGCACAACAAAGGCCCCCCTTATACCAATGCCTGTGGTGTGGGTGCCCTTTGAAAGAGTGGGGATTGACATTGTTGGTCCAATGGAACCCCGGACAGCATCAGGGCACAAGTTTATACTGGTGGTGGTGGACCATGCCACCAGGTATCCTGAAGCTATTCCCCTTAGGACCACTACAGCACCTGTTGTGGCAAGAGCCCTAGTTGGAGTGTTCTCCAGAGTGGGCTTCCCTAAGGAGGTTGTCTCTGACAGAGGTGCAAAATTCATGTCAGGATATTTGACTGCTATGTGGAAGAAATGTGGTGTCAACTACAAGTTCACTACACCCTATCATCCACAATGCAATGGGCTTGTTGAAAGGTTCAACAGGACTCTAAAAGGGATGATTCATGGACTACCTGAAAAGCTCAGGCGTAGATGGGATGTCCTGATACCCTGCCTTTTGTTTGCTTACAGAGAGGTCCCACAGAAGGGGGTTGGCTTCAGCCCTTTTGAACTTCTGTATGGGCATCCTGTAAGAGGATCCCTGTGTTTGGTGAAGGAAGGATGGGAGAGACCTCTCAAAAAGCCTGCAACCAACATAGTGGACTATGTACTTGGTCTCCGCTCCAGGATGGCTGAGTATATGGAAAAGGCTTCCAAAAACCTTGAGGCTAGCCAAGAACTCCAAAAAGCTTGGCATGACCAAAAGGCTGTCCTGACTGTGCACAAGCCTGGACAGAAGGTGTGGGTGTTGGAGCTAGTGGCCCCAGCAGCACTCAGAGACAAATGGTCTGGGCCCTACACAATCCTTGAGCAAAAGGGAGAGGTCACCTACCTGGTGGACCTTGGAACTCCCAGGAGCCCCCACAGGGTGCTCCATGTGAACAGGCTCAAAGCATATGTTGACAGGAAGGACATGAACTTGCTCATGGCCACAGATGAGGGACAGGAGGAAGAGAGTGACCCTCTCCCAGACCTGCTCACTCAGAATCCTGATGATGGATCAGTAGATGGTGTTGTCTTTTGTGGGAGCCTCTCTGACCATCAACAGAAGGATTGTAAACAAGTTCTTCAATCCTTCAGACATATGTTCTCTCTGACACCCAGTCAAACCAATTGGTGCACCCATGAGGTTGACACTGGTGACAGCCTGCCAGTAAAGAGTAAAATCTACAGGCAGCCTGATCATGTTAGAGACTGCATTAAGACAGAAGTGCAGAAAATGTTGGAGCTGGGAGTCATTGAGCCCTCAGATAGCCCTTGGGCTAGTCCAGTAGTTCTAGTGTCAAAACCTCACACCCAGGGTGGTAAGAAAGAGATGAGGTTTTGCGTAGACTACAGAAGCCTCAATGCAGTCACTAAGACTGATGCCCACCCAATACCAAGGGCATATGAGCTTATAGATAGATTGGCTTCTGCCAACTACTTAAGTACATTTGACCTGACAGCTGGGTATTGGCAAATCAGGTTAGCTGAGGATGCCAAGCCCAAGACAGCATTTTCTACCCCTGGTGGGCATTATCAGTTTGTGGTAATGCCCTTTGGTCTGAAAAATGCACCTGCCACCTTCCAAAGGCTGGTGAATCAAGTTCTCACTGGGCTGGATGACTTCTGTGCAGCATATCTTGATGATATAGCTGTCTTTAGTTCCACCTGGGAGGATCACCTGGTCCACCTGAGGAAAGTGTTAGAGGCACTGCAGAAAGCAGGTCTCACTATCAAGGCCACAAAGTGCCAGATAGGGCAGACACAGGTTGTATACTTGGGCCACCTTGTAGGCGGAGGCCAAGTTCAGCCACTGGAGAGCAAGGTACAGTCCATCAGGGACTGGGCTCCTCCAACCACCCAGACTCAGGTTCGAGCTTTCTTGGGCTTGACTGGTTATTACAGGAAATTTGTCAGAAATTATGGATCAATTGTGACTCCACTTAATGAACTGACAAGTAAAAAGATGCCAAAGAAAGTTCAGTGGACAGCAAGCTGTCAAAAAGCATTCGATGACCTAAAGCAGGCCATGTGCACAGCACCTATCCTAAAGAGTCCAGACTACTCCAAACCATTCATTGTCCAAACAGATGCTTCTGAGTTGGGTGTGGGAGCTGTTCTATCTCAACTGAATTTTGATGGTCATGACCAGCCCATTGCTTTTATAAGCAGAAGGCTGACCCCCAGAGAGAAAAATTGGTCAGCTATTGAGAGGGAGGCCTTTGCTGTGGTTTGGGCCCTGAAGAAACTGAGGCCATACTTGTTTGGCACTCATTTCAAGATTCAGACCGACCATAAGCCCCTCTTGTGGCTAAATCAGATGAAGGGTGAAAACCCCAAACTGCTTAGGTGGTCCATTTCCCTACAGGTGATGGATTTTACAGTGGAGCATAGACCTGGCACTGATCATGGCAATGCAGATGGGCTCTCCAGGTATTTCCACTTAGAGCAAGAAGACTCACCTGGTCAAGGTTAGTTTATTGTCCCAAAGTTTGGGGGGGGGGGTCATGTAGGAAAGTAGGGTCTGCAATCCTATGATCACCCCAGATTTTTGCTTTTTGCTTCACTGGTTTACGACTTCTCTGGCTGTGGGCCTGCTAATCAGACCCACAGCCTTGCTGTTCTCTCACTAAATTGACTAGTGTACCTTAGGTGCATTTACCAATTGGTACTGGGCCACCTTATCAGACCCTGTAACAGAGGGCATAGGTGTACCCAGGGCCTACCAGGGGCTGCAGCATGTATTATGCCACCCCTGGCTGGCCATCTAAATCTGACACAACTGGCTGCACGACAGCTGGGGCAAGGTGGTGTAATCACCCTTTGCTTTAGATATAGTATACCTATATCTAACCCTAAAAATGGACACATAGATTCCTATCAGTCACTCCTATGGCAGGCCTTGACAATCCTGAAGGCAGAGTGCTTGAAATCGTGTGAGATGGTGCTCTGGCATGAGCTGAGCCCGTTTGCAGCTTGCGGAACCAAGTCCTAATAGCTGTTCCATGATAACGCATCCCATATACTCTTAAGTGCATTATAATCCTCGCGGTTATATGCCAACTCTGGTATCGCTTTATCAAAACATGTCGAGTAAGGTGTCATACGAATTGGAATACTAACCCCTCGCCAATTCTGGCGACGGGGTTAGCATTCCACCCTTCTAGAGGGACACGACATGTATGTAACTGTGATCCCCGGTTAAAGTTAACTCAAGCCTCAGCATCACAAAATGGATGCTGCCACCACAGACACAAGTCTGACCTCCTGCTGCTGAGAGTCCTCCCAGCGAGGGAGGCTTGGACAAAGGGTTTCCTGTCAGGGGCGGTGCAAGCACCATCCCAGACAGGGTTTTGTGTATCGTGGGTAGGCAGGGCTTTAGAGGAAGGTGACTGCAAGTGGCACCCCGGTGCTTACTATGCATCTGCCGGCTAGAACCAGTTCCAGGGGCACACCAGCCCCTGAGCTGGGGAAAGTCCGGCATGGCAGAGGGGTGTAACCACCCCCCTTCCTGGTCCCACCCATGGGCAGGACCTAGTCGCGTGCCAGCCCCTTTTCCTAGTATAAAGATAGGAGCGGGCCCCCTTCCAAATTAGATCATCTTTGAATCCTGAAACTACTTTCTACGAAAGGAACTCTCGATTTCTTCTCAAGCTTTCTCCCTTGTGACTAAGGAGTAGTCAGCCTGCATCCGCAGGCACCATCCAAGCATCGCGGTCTGCTGTAAGTCTCTCCTCCGGATCAAGACTGCCAAGCTAGACGAGAACCGACTTCCATGGCACCTCTGACCTCAACCTGCATCATCAGCCCAGCTGAGATTCGTGGGTGTGACGAGACCTCGAGGGACCGGCCATCTTCAGGACTGCACGACGCTTGCCCACCACGACCGCCGAGGGATCCTCGAGTGAGTGCTTTGGGGTCCGAGAAGCCCCAACCCTGAGCAGCTCCAGCACCGAAGTTCAGCCTCCCAGCCTCCACGAGATCTGCGTGGGGCCCTTCTGCCTGTTTGCTGCTCACCGCGTTGTCTGGCTACTAGCCCGCTGGCTTGTGGCCTTCCCGACGACGAACGACGACATCAACACCGCTGGTCTGGTTGCTCCAGACTGGCCCTGGCTCCCCTCCAAAAGAGGAGCACCCCGGACCCTCCTGGTCCACTCCAGACGCCATTTTGAGTCCACCGCGTGGGCTTGCATTTGCCAAGACTTGTTGCCCCAATCCTGGGTCCAGCGACATCGACAGCAGATACCATCGTGGGACAGCTCGCACCTCCATCCTGGTCGCCGACAACGCCTCCTGGTCCGTGAGACTGCAGAGCCCAGCGTCGCCCACTCACCTGGTCGAGGTGACTCCATCCGGTGCCATCCTGGTGCTCATCTAATCACTGGCTAGTGATTCAGAACTTGGTCCCCTCTGCTTACAGGTGTCTTCTATCTTCCATCCAAGCTTGGATCCATCCGAATCTCTTCACTGGTCGCCTGCCAGCAACTTCTTCTTTCAGACTCCATAGACTGCAACGAGGATTCCCGACGTCTTTCCAGACCTATGCAGCCGCATCCCCTGGGCTAGGTAACTTCGGCATTTCGGTGCCCCAGCATAGCCTCACTATCCAAGGGTCCAGATCCTTTTTCGTTTCAGCTCTACCTAGTCGGATTCGTCCGATAACACTAACTTTGTAATTCCTAACAACCATAGACTTTGTTCCGCATCCCGCGTGTGAGTGCACACTCTGCACCCGATCCCCCTAGGCCTCCTGCTAGTAATCTGAAGGTTCAGTAGTCAAGTCCTAGCGATCCCAAAGCCTATTAGCGTAGTACTTACCTGCTAGTAATTTCGCATTCCACTTTTAGAGTATATGGTTTTTCATGCCCCTCGGGCATTTGTGTAAATTGTGAAACTTTGCGTATTTTTCTAAGAGCTTTGTATTGTGCTTAGCACCCTGTCCTCATAAAGAGTCCAGGGTTGTTGTGTTCTAAATAAATACACTTTTATTTTCATAACAACTTGTGTGGTGTCCTTTCACTTGGTGTTCAAGGGGTATATGTGATGGTATAACAGCTGGCTTAACACGCCCTCTAGAGTCTAGCCTAAAGACTGCTCTTGTCCATGCTACTAGGATAGCTGGTCTATCGGTTGACTTACAACCAATCATCAATAAGGGTTGTTTGGACTGATACATAGTGATCACTAGAATAGTGAGCACTGCATATCAGGCCAACTTCTCACAACTATCTCGTGTGGGCTAAGTCCCAGTCTAGAATGGACAGTCGTTCTGGTAGATAGGAGTGCTAAAGGCAGGGCGTCAGGCCATTTAAGACCTGTGCTGGCTTGGATCTTGGCTAGTTTGAGTTTTAGGGTGCCGTTGTAGCATTCTACTAAACCAGCTGATTGGGGGTGATTTGCAGCGTGGAACTTCTGGTGTATGCCTAGACACTCACACACTCTCTTCATCACTCGTCCCACGAATTCACTTCCATTATCACTCCAGACCATTCTAGGCAAAACGTACCTAGGGAAGAATTCTTTGACCAGGGCTTTGGCAGTTGACAAGGCAGTGTTGTCCTTAAGGGGATACGCTTCTACCCACCTGGAGAAGGCGCAAACAACAACAAGCACGTATTTCAGATTGTTGCACCTCTCCATGTGGATGAAATCGAGCTGCAGAACCTCAAACGGATACGTTGGAGGCGCAAAATGACCAGCTGGAGTTGGAGTTCCCCTACCGGGATTGTACTTTAAACACACCATACAGTTCTTGACCAAGTTCTCTGCACATTTTGGGGTGCCATTATTCTGCCATACTGGGGCCAACAACTTACAGATTCCTTTCGCACTGATATGAGCCATCCCACGAGCCATTGTCACCACTGCAAGTACGTATGCGTCGGGTAACAGCCAGCATTGATGCTCTGACAATTCAACCCAACAACCATTCGCATCCAATCTACCCTTGTTTTCTCTCCATTCATTCACCTCTTTCTCAGTCGCTTCGGACTGTATGGATTTCACACTTTCGATAGTGTCCTCGCACATACCTACATCAGCAATCCATCTCGCAGGACCCACAACATACATTCGACTCATTGTGTTCCTTGCAGTCTCTTTCGCAACTTCATCTGCAAAGCATTCCCACGACCAACATCATCTTGAATCTTTCTGTGTGCACTGCATTTTACAATCGCAACTTGTAGTGGCAAGGTCAGTGACTCGAGAAGCTCGTTAACTAGCTGACCATGCTGTATCTTTGCACCATGCGACGTCAGGAACCCACGTTCACGCCACAATCGTCCGAAACTGTGAGCCACGCCAAAGGCGTATTGGCTATCAGTATACACATTCACTCGCTTTCCTGTTGCCAACACACACGCTCTTGTAAGTGCAATTAACTCTGCTGCTTGCGCAGAATTATGGGGAATGCGCGCAGTCTCTACAATCGTGTGCAGTGTTGTCACCGCATATGCTGCAGTCGTATCACCATTTGGCAACTTGAAGCATGAACCATCAACCCATAAAGCATCATTACATTCAGGAAGGGGAGTGTCCAATAAGTCTACTCTCCCTTTTGTCTCTTCTTCTGTCCTAAAACAGCAATCATGCATTTCGACCTCATCTGTCTCTGTTGGAATGGGCAATAACGTGGCAGGGTTGAGTGTAGCGCACCTCTTTATGTGAATGTGACTCGCTAATAGTGTCAGTTCATAACTTGACAGTCCAGCACTAGTTAAGTGCTGTGTCTTCGTTCTGTTTAGTAAAATGTCTACTGCATGTGGGACCTCAACGATCAGAGTGTTATTCATTACTAACCCAGCAGACTGTCGAATACAGACAGCTGCTGCAGCAGTGGCCCTCAAGCAACTTGGTAATGCCTTAGCTACAGGATCTGGAGTCGCTGAGAAATACGCGCATGGACGCTGTTTGTCCCCAAAGGATTGTGTCAGGACTGATAATGCCAACCTTCCCTCTCATGGACGTATAATGTGGAAGGTTTACTGTAGTCGGGGTTACCCAACACAGGAGCCGAACACAACGCATCACGCAGCTCGTGAAAACTCTTCTGACAATCTTCAGACCAAGGCACAGGATTGGGTGTATCCTTACAGATTAGTGCCAGCAAAGGTTTGGCTAACAATGAGAAATTTGGTATCCATTGCCTGCAATATGATGTAATGCCCAAGAAAGCACGCACTTCTCTCTGTGTCCTTGGGACACTCAATTTTGCAATTGCCTGTATTCTCTCTGGGGTCAGCTTCCTTCCCTCCTTCGATAAGATGTGACCTAAGTAGGTCACTTCTTGTCGACAAAATTGTAATTTCGAAAGGGAGACTTTGTGCTTCATGTCACATAAATGACGCAGCAACGACAATGTGGCTTCCTTGCAAATCTCTTCAGTATCTGCAGCGATCAGCAGATCGTCTACATACTGAATCAGAGTCGCACCATCATGTAGAACAATCGTGTCAAGTTGTGATTTCAGAGCTTGACTGAATATAGATGGACTTTCACAGTAGCCCTGAGGAGCGCGTTTGAAGCGGAAGCTTCGTCCTCCTAAATTGAAGCCAAAAATATCCCTGCTCTCTTCAGCAATCGGGATGCTGAAGAAAGCGTTCTTCAAATCAATCACCGAAAACCAAGTGGCTGAAGCTGGAACCATTGTCAATAGGGCAGTAATGTCGGGCACAACTGGAAACTGTGGCACAACAATTTTGTTCACTTCTCTGAGATCAATTACAAATCTGTACACAGGTGGCTGAGACGGATCAGTACGCTTTAAAACTGGCAAAATAGGACTGTTACAAATGTTTCCTGTCGTCTCTTCAATGACATCTTTCTCAATCAGATCGTAAACGATCGCTAACAAAGCTTTTTCACATTCGCTAGAGATCTTGTATTGGGGAATACATGGCAACCTAACGTTAGCTCTCAATGTTATGACATATGGTGCTATCTCCAAAAGACCCACATCATTAGAACCAGTAGCCCAAAGTATATATGGAAGAGATGACAATTCAGTTGGAATATTTTCCTTTGACAAATACATTGGGGAAATCACTTTCTTTCCTAGAGTAAGTTGTACTCCCGAAGGAGAACAGTACAACGTCGCATATAATCTCTTCAACAAATCCAACCCTAACAAATTTTCGCCACAACCTGTTGTAAGAATGAGGGGTGCTTCTAATTCATATGGCCCAACAGAAAGGGGCATAGGACTAGAAATCGCGTTTCTAACCGGGGCGCCAGAAAAACCTACGGAAACATTCATTTCGCCAGACAAAGGTGCGCCAGGAAGTTTTGAGTGCATAATAGAACTTTTTGTAGCACCAGTATCCAGCAGAAAAGGTTCTGACACTCCTGATGTAATCACCTCAACATAAGGTCCATTCTGATCTACTGGAACTGAAACAACTCCCTCTCTTTGTCGATGGCTGTCCTAGCAATTATTACCCTCATTCTCGTTTTCTGCGTAATAGTCATCAGCATAGTACTGAGTTGTCCTAGAAGACGCATTATTCTGTTGGTCAAAGCTGTTCATAGAATTCTGAGGCGGGAAAGAAGGAGTATTCTGGGGGAAATTTCCACGGCCCCTACCCCTAGGAGCCTGTTGAACACCTCTACCTCATGAACCAGAGACACCATTCAAACGTCGCGATAGAGCTGGACAACTATTCTTGAAATGACCCTCTTCTTTGCAATACGCACACTGATTCGGACCATAAGGCAAACGCTGTTGAGAAGACTCATACCTTTGCGAGTTTCTCGAATACTGCTGAGGTTGCTGATAATCGGGCTGACTAGTAGTGCGAGGCGGATAGGCTTGCTGGAGAAGTGCTTTAGTTTTCAAATCTTTAGTCTTTTTGTCTGCCTTATCTAGCTCATCTTTGCGTCTATTTTCATAGTACTGGGCTGTGGCCAAAATCTGCGCTGACGTGGAAACAGCCCAAGCACTCTCTGAATCTTTCAATTTATTACACAGTTCAGGAAGTAGATTATGTACAAACTTATCTACAAACAATCTTTGGCCACCCTCGGTAGCCAAATCCTGACCACTATGATCGACGAAAGTCTCTTCAAATCTCGTGAAAAAGTCAGACACATTCTCATCTTTCTTCTGCTTGCATGCAAACAGCTTGTCCCAATTTACACGCAATTCAGGCATTAAAGTCTTCATATAGGTAATAATTCTACCAGGAAGTTCAGCTACCAGAGGCTCAGGCTTAGAGCCACCAATTTGTCTAGCATCAGCAGCAGTAATATTAGCCCATGTGTCACCTAATTCTTGATCATGATCTGCATGACGAATCTTACTCCATAAGGGTTGTGGGACAGCAATCCCGAACAACATGTCTACATCTGCTAAATTCATTATACATGAGCTTGCAGTCTGTGATAACTCCTTATAATACCCTGCAGGATTTTTACGGGGATCAGGCAATGTCTGTTTGAGTGCTAAAACTTCAGATCTTTTCCAGGGGACATGCACCCATACACGCTGGAAATGTGGTGGAATTGGTGGATTTGCGTTCGCATCACCTTCCCTCCAAACTGGGGGAACCTCTCTCATGGGGTACTGTCGCGGTTTTTTCCTACCTAATATGTCATCCTCATATAGTGATCTAGATACATTTCCCTTACTCCTATAAGATAACAATAAATCTATTGCTCGTTCAACATCGGCACCTACAATCATGCCTTCATAAAATTTGAATCGCATACGGAATAATTCCTGCATTTTGCGTTTTGGATCATTTGTCTCCAAATCTTCGCAAAGATATACACACATCTCTTCGAATACATATCTCTGAGTGGGTGCATCTCACTGACGGAAGACTTCCATAACAGACTGAACATCATATTTTACAGTGTCGGTAACCCATTTACGTGCTAACTCATTCAGCACTTCTCTTTCCTGATAATCAGGCAGTTGACTACGCAACTGTCTACGTCCTGTTTTGGGGGTCGTCTTAGGCGACCCAAAGAAAGGTGAGAACAGACCAGTGACAGTACTTGCCACTCTCGGTCGAACAGAAGGAGAAGCTTGCGGAGAGGCAGACGTGCCAGAAAACACGGGCTGATGTAAAGAGGAAGTCGAGGCAGTGGCAGAGGAAGTTGAGGCAGTGGCAGAAGTAGTATCATGATAGACAGTTGGAGCAGTAGGCAAAGTCGCAGAAACAGTAGATGGAGTATGTAGCAAAGGCGGCGGCCCTTGAGAGGGCTGCGCCGGAGAAGTAGGAACCAGCTGAAGAGGAGCTGGTGCTTGTGCAAGAGCTGCATTTCGTGCGCCGGGCGCGGTATAACAAAACGCTTCGGGGGTGCAGTAGCATCTAGTGCATATGGGGGTGGTGAACTCAGTAAATGGGACATTAATGGATCTTTCTCTGATGTCCTTTTTGAACCTTGTCCTTCATGTGGTAACATTGGGTAGCATTTATCTACTGCTAACTTCTTGCTTCTGAGCATTTGTTCACTCTCTTGCTCTTCCTCATTATCCCTGTATGCAACGGCGGCTTGCACCATTGACATACCTCTTTTATTTTTCTTAGCTAATTTCATTTCTTTCTGTTTGGCTTCTTTGCGCCACAAGCGAAAAGAGTCAAACATCACCGGCCGGGCTTTCTTCTTAAAAAGTTTGACCTCGAGGTTATCTAAAACTTCTGCGTCAAAGCTACCATATTGGGGCCATTTTAAAACACCATTCTTTCTGGTGTATTTCATCCATACTTCATTATATGTGATAGGACCTACTCCGTGCTTTATATAGAGCTCATATGTTGGAGTTCCAATCGGAGGAACCGGACACGAATCCTCTAATCGGGAGTCCTTACTACAACCAAGACAAAACAAGTTTCCAAGTCTGCTAAGACCAGGCATCTTCGCTCACTAGTCTAGCTTCAAACTTCAAAGGATTATCGAATACGATATGTTCGTGAATACACGAATCCCTTGGTTTTGGCGCTTGCAAGTTCCAAACAAGGTGTATCTCAAAGATACCAAAACTAAGAATCAAACTAAGGACTGGGAGACGCTCCACTTATACTTAACTGAAGTATTGATGATCGATGACGTCACTAGAAGACTCGTCTATCGTTTCGCTCTACCAAGGATCACTGGGTCCAAGACAGGGCGATAGTCAGGGCAGCAGTCCTTCATAGCCGTCGGGACGCGGGGAACCTCGCAGCAAAGACCTTCGGAACCATGTCGACATACAGGGGTCGCTGAAGTGGCTGGCCGTCCTCTGGAATTTTCACACGAAGCTCCTCACGAACATCTGGCTTGGACCGATACCGCTTGATACCGCCCCGAGTTGGGCGCCAACTGAGGTGCCGGGTTTTTAGGAACCCGGTGGTGCCAGGGGATAACACCCGAAGACCTCTGAGTTCTCCCTGTTCCGGACCACAGAAACACAGAGTCTTCTAGGTGAAGTCAGAGATCGAGTTTTATTGGCTGCAACCAAGTAACAAGTGTCCTAGAAGTACAACAGCACGGGATGTAAGTTCTCAGGAGACTGTTCGTTTTTACAGAACCAGCCATCTCCTTTTATACAAAATATTACACTTCAGGCAAGAATTCTTTGTTTTATGATGCAACCATATACATATTTGTTCAACAAAAGGAAAAGCACAGTCATGACGGTCAGCCTATAATTTCGTGTGTACAGTTAGTGATAGATTACCCAGCTCGGCCCAGAACTACCATCAGATATCGATGAAACCCCAATAAACTCGGGCACCTCCTCATCGTAAAACTGGCCATAAACAAGAGACATGGACAGGTGTATGTGTGTGGATAACACGGTTTGTATGTAGTGAATGGTTTATGGCATGTCGTGCCTTGATGCTATCTTACTCGGCCACTGGGCGAGGGACTGCCTGAACAGGTTCAGCTGGAGGCAGTGGAGTCAGCTCGGCCAGGTCATGGGGAAGTCAGCTAAGGTGGACGTGTCCTTTCAGATCAAACTCGGCCTTAATCAATTGACTATATGAGGGCAAGCCACAAGATGGATGCCGTTCACAAAATGGAGTCTGAGAGTTCGGGACGGAAACCATGATTTAAAGGTGATAGCATCACTCAATCACAACGCAAATGCATTGGGATAATGTCCTAATCGTTACCGGTCTGTAGACACCAAATTCGTCATGGTACGATGATATTTTGTGACACGAGTGTTGGGCCTCTGAACCATATTATAGCAGGGTCCAGAATTTCAGAACCACAACTTTATCATTGATCTGCAGCATATTATTTGCCTCATATGATTCTGCACCAGCTGTACTCCAAGAGCGGGGCGATTACATTGTTAGTAGGGAAAATAGCCAGCTTTGGGTTATTGTGATTCCATTGACCACTATAAGAACAGCCAGATTGGTGGAGGGTATCAACCTTACTGGAGAGTTTCTGATCGAAGAGTGATTAGCGCAGTTCACTTTATTGTTTTCTGCTTCTTTTCCCCTACCTCACCTAAGGTTTCCCGCATGGTGCTCCAAGAGCCGGCTGTGAGATTTTCAATTGGGGAAAGGACTTAGACCATTCCCATTGCCCACTACTACAACAGTGACCAAGTATGGTGCACAAAATGAACTACCATCTGTCTGAAAGGTACGGACAGGCAATGCTGCCTGGGAGCCTGCAGGTGTAAATGGGATATTCATCTGCGAAGTTCATTCTGTTTTTTCAACCATTTCGAACTGTGAAAAGAATATCCATTTTAAATCAATCAGTTAAGAGTTCAAACTTCACAGGTGGCATCAAATCAAAGATGCACTTCGTGAAAAATAGACTGTTAATTTAAAGTTTCCCTTGACTAAGGAATACTTTATGATTAATCCAACAACTAGCTCACACTTGGAGCATATGACTCCTGCTACAGTGGACTAGGGAATGAGGACGTATTTGCTTGACCAGCTGAGAGACCCATCAAGCTAAAGATTTGGTGCTTATGAGAGGGATTATCTATGCCCCAATCAATGACTATCACCTAAATCCACTCATGTAGCAGAAAACAAAATCCTGACCACATCCATTACACTTTTAAAGGATGTCTAAATTATAATGTCTGAAAAAGAATTGAGGAATGAATCTAATGATCTAAGACTGTTTTAAAATCCCAGTATATGCAAATAAGATTTTTTAAGTTATCTGATGGCTCAAAAATATATGTAACAACAAGGCTACAGCAGGTGAACTTACAATTCAGACTTTAAGTTTCAGATTCAGACTGATTTCCTGCAGACTGTAGCACTTGCCAAAGTAAGCAAATTGGTTGATAGAGCTACAGGTGAGGCGAAGAGTAGACAATAACCTGCTTTACTCAAAAGCTGAGAATGTTGTCAATGGTGCACAGTTCAATAGTTCAAGATTTTAAAAAATGTAACTAAAAATAAGCTTTGAGATTATTGGGAGAGTAGAAAGCAACCATTTCCCACACGTTTTTCGTTGTCTCAGTGTCAATTCAATTAGGCGCAAAATGGTGGGTCTTGGGAGCACCAAGTTAAAATGAATTAAGGGATCAGTAAAAGTGAGAACTTTCTTTGGTGAATGGAGGGAAACCGAAGTAGGTTCTCACTTGTATGAACTGTTGGTTGTTATGCATAAAATGAACAGCTTTACATGGTTGAGGAAGATGGTGGGTTACCTTCTGGGCTTTCTTCGGCCTGAAATAAGAACTTGTTAATACAAACATATCATTACTGTGCCTACAAATAGTTCTCGAAAGATTAACGAAATTAAGAAAGGAACTTAAATAAAGAACTACAAATGTTGAATAAAGCACCCTGGGACTCAAATCTAATTGGGAAAAACGAAATTTTTGATGGATACTTCTAACTATGGATTCCTCACCTCTTGAATCTTCCCAGGTAACAAACTGAATCTGGAAAACAGTACATAGCTTGAGTGTACCAGCAGGTGGCGTAGTCAGCTTCACCATGACTCCATCCTGCCATTTGGATGTGATGCCAGGAGCCACATATAGGTATCACGTCTGCGCATTCACAGGTGTTCTTGTTCTGCTCTCTATGATTCAGACCCAGAGCTCTGCTTCCAGCTTTTTCAGGGTTTTACCAAACTCTTTTAGAGTTAACATGACAGCGTGGAGGGATGTCTCCCCTAAAATGACAGGGTTTAAGCTTCGCCACACTTGCAGGAAGTAGATATTGGGTACTGACACAACGTAATTCTTTGGTGGCTCAGCATGACATTCAACTCCAAGTTATACGAAAGATGCTCCCTCATGCATCCCAAGACCATGAGACAGTGTGAAACCAAACTCTACTTTGCTTTTCACAAAAAGAGAGATTGACCCCATTCCAAGCCACAGACTCATTCCCAGTCTGTTTGCCATCTTCATGTAATTTCATAATTCATTTGAAAACAAATCAAATGCAATAATATGAAATCAAAATGAGTTTCAACACCTCCCCAATCTCCATCTGATTAGAGATGATATCATCCCTGAAGTCGGGTTGAACTACAGTCGAGCAGTGGCACACTATTCTTTTTATTCCCACTCGCAGGTTTCACCAGTAGTACCAGATGTTCCTGGGTTATGTGACAGACCTTACCTTCTTCACTACTAGACAGCCCTCAAAACTCTTCAGCAACCAGCACTGCCTGCTGCTGCTTTTGCCTGGCTGCTTTAGTTGCCCCTTAAATGGTCATCTGAAACCGGTGGAATCTTTAGCAGTTCAGTTTAGTTATCTCTTACCTTTTTTGTCTAACCCTCCCCATGTTCCTCCAGTATTTAGCCGAACATCAATGCACCATGTTGATATTTTCTTCAGAGAAGTTCAAACCTTGCTCGAGGTTGGGATCGAGGTGGTTCGCGAGGCGTAGAAGGGCACAGAACCAACTATAAATTCCTATCCAAAGTAGTCTGCAGTTTTCATCTCAATCAAACTATAGACCATCCAGTCTTCTTCCCACATCCACAGTCTGTAGCTGAACGCGCCCTTCATACTTTGGATATCAAAAGAGCCCTCATGTTTTACATTGACAGGACAGAATCCTTTCGAAAGACACAACAGCTCTTCGTATCTATTTCAAAACCACACATAGGCATGCCATTTCTAAAGCAGGGGGTGCATGCTGGCTTGTTAAGTACATGCAGACAGGTTACGCCAATGCAAAAATAACCCTATCTGCCCTTCCCAGGCCACATTCCACTCACAAGAAAGGAGCTTCCATGGCCTTCTTGTGGGACATACCTCTAGCTGACATTTGCCAAGCAGCTACAGAAACCTCACCCCACACATTCACAAAATATTATTGTGCAGATATTTTGGTCCGCGAGCAAGCTAAGTATGGCCAAGCTATATTATGTACGCTTTTTCAATTGTTTGCAACATTTAAACTACCGTTTTTGAAAAGACTGCTTTACATTCTAGGCACTGTGAGTGTATCTGCAGCTACACATCCCACAAATGGAAAACATTACCTATACTTTAAGCATCTGTCCGTGACGTGTAGTGCTGTAGATTCACATGCTCCCGCCCTCCTCCCTGGTCACTTGTGGTAGTTGCAGATGGTATTTTTTTCTTTTGCCTGTACCTTGCATGGTCATCTTGTTCTCTACTCTTTATACTCCATCTATGCCTTTTCTTTCCATACTGAATAAACAATCTAACAATGTAACCTATGCCATTGTGCATTACCAGGGATACATTTAGTCACTATACCTCATAACTCGAAAAGACATCCCTGAACAAAAACAAGTTGCACACATCCGAGTCCAACACTAAATGGCAGGAGTATGCGCAGCATGTCAATCTACAGCACTAAATGCCACAAACAGATGCATATAGTGCAAGTAACATTTTTCATACATTACAATTGAAACAATATACGAATCTGTTTTCCACAAACATTATTGTGTATAGAGTTGACCTGCTATGTCTGTGGGTGCCCCCACACTTAGCCAGGTAAGTAATCACAACACATCGCTTTGGTGAAGACCTGTCTGCGGTCAAAAGGCATCGATCTGCCTTTGTTTATAATAAAGAAGTCAGAATGCTTCAGTGCTAGCCAGTTCTTGAATAGTTAGATTCTTGGATGCGGCTTACATATTTTTTAATTAATGTGATATTAAATCTTGTAGGACCATATATTTGAATAATTTGAACAGAAAATAAAGGTAATTTTACTTTATCCACGGATTGTTGGCATCCTGCTCACTATACTGTTTTTCATTTCTAGTATTCAGCAGAGCCAGAAAAAGTGACGGGTCTGGTACAGATTCCTCAGTATTTCGACTTGAATATTTACAGCAGCCATCATCTAGAGGAGGTATGTACATGTATGGTACCTAACTTGGAGGTCTGAGTACAAGGTTAGAATCTCTGTGCACATGTGGAAATTATGAACTTGTAGTATGCAAGCCCTTAACCTGTTTGGTTATCAGTTAGCATCTTTGTAATGTCTTCTTCCTTAGTTTTACTCCAAAGTCTAAAGTGTCATGCGTGATATTGCAAATGAGTTTGTCTCAGAATTCTCCCCCACATAGTTTGTGTATTAGTTTCTTATGACCTTCCTGTTCCTTGAACCTTAGAATAACCCTTACAATCTCTCTTACTTTCCTTGTTTTGTTCTAGCGCCAGGATCCGTCTTGTGAAGCCTTAGTTGCGCTTTATAAATGTATTTTCATTCATTCATTCACTGTCTTCTCGCACAAAATGAAATGTTGCTTAAACCACAAGGAATGTGCCAACATGGAGTGTGCCGATGCAGGTCAGCCTAGCCATATGTGAAGATCTGGACAGGGGTAACCAGCTTACTTGGTGGTGATGCAGAGCTAAATAGTGTAACTCCTATTCTTACGTTCACCAAACAAAACTTAATTTATAGTACTATACTAATGTCTTGTGCTGATTGCACGCAACTATAACATTTATTAGTGATGATGGGGGGGCGCACTCAAGGAGAACATAAAACCAAACAGATTTTTAACAACACATTTATGAAAAAAATTACATAAATATGATTTAGTGACATATACCTGTGCTAAGGTTAAGCAATCACCAAGGTAGTAGTAATAGAATGTGAAGATAGTCTCACAAACCTCTTTTCCTTCGTTGGGAGATTCAAGATGAATACACTTTTCAGGCAGCCTTCAGGACGCGAGGGCTGGGTGATCTACAACTCTTTGTGTGCGTGCTTGTATCAAATCTAAACTAATGCAAAACATGCAGCCTTAAATTCTTGAAAATCCAGCATTCATTCAGAAGGTGTTTGCGACTAATGTCCAAGTGGACTCACTCTCTGATTCTGAAATGTTAAGTCAGGGACTGCCTCTCTCCAGACAACATGCTCTACACAAGATGGTACATATTTCTAGCTTGTACTCTGTGAAGTCTTTAGCACTAATCAAACATGTGCAGCTCTGTTCATAAAATACTAATCTGTTTCCTCAGACTTAAACTTCTCTCTTCATTATTTAAGTTTACTAAAAGGTTATGGTACCAGGCGTAGCTTTGAGCTCTGCTCTACTCTGAGATTGTGCTGTAACTTCTTCTCAGTAGCTGTTATCTCTTTACTGCCCTAACTCCTAATACATTGAGAGGATTCTGAGTGAACCAACTAATCTAGTCTACGTCTAAGTGCTTCTAGACACCCATCCGTACACATCTAGAATCACCGGAGAGAGGCAGTTAGCACCTTTCATATACACAATATGCATACCTTCTGTGCAGAAGAAACTTTGAGAATAAACTGACATCATACATAAATGCTGCTCAGAAATTTTTTCAAACATTCTAAACACAATATAGGGGCCGATTACGATGCGGTCAGAACGTGGAGCCGTTCCGACCGTATCGTAATCAGCCGGTCAGATTCCTTTCCGACTGGTCCATTATGATGGAGTAGGTCAGAAAGGAATGCAACCGCTCATTCTGACTGGCTTCCAATGGGCTCTGAGAGCCCGTCCACCTGTTGGAATGCTTTCAGTAATCCCAAGGGCGGCTGTTTCTGCCCGAGGGGTTATGATGTCGAGAGGAGACAGCATTTCTGTGCCGACCTTTCCGGCTGTCTGAACTCGACTTAGGGTGCCCTCAGCAGGGTCCCCTTTGGTGCATGGCCTCTGGTTGGAGGCCGAGGAGACACCTATGGTGCCCCGCTGTTGATCCCTTACCTTGGGGCAGGCACCTTGAGGTGCCTGCCACGGGGTGCAGGGATGAACTGCCCCTCCCAATTTTACTATGGGAGCATTGAAAAGTATAGGAGTGCGACCAAACAGTGTTCAGTCGCATCCTAATTAGTCAGGCGGACCGCCGACCGGGTTTCGATGAGTCTCTTGACCGAGACAATGTCAGGCGGAGGAAACTCCCCCCAAAATCGTTATAGGGCCTTAAGTGTTAACTCACCTTGGAGAAGTAGTAGCGTGGGAACAGCTGCGCCTTGTCTCAAAGTTCTTTATCTCATGGACTGTTACATAGAGCAAAAGAGTACAATGGTTAATATTTTAACACAACATTGAACTCGCAGGTCAAAACGTTTTTTGTGCAGAAACCCCATCAAACTTTTGGTTGGAAAAGAAAGCAAGTAAGGAGGTCAGACATAACCACAACATTCTCAAGAATATTTTCTTCGGACAAAACCAGATAGATACGAAAGCAATGAAGTGTCTGACCGCATTTATCTGTGTCATAGCCATTCTTATTGGTTCTACAGTCTGCACTAGCTCTCCTGGCAAGTACCTTTAGCTATTGCCAATCCATTACAACGGTCAAAAGGATTGTTGCTTACAGACCACCAGAATTATATTAAAATTGTGGTAGGATTGGCTAAACTACTTTTTGTTGGCACCCAGAAGTTTAAAAATGGAGACATTCAATGCATTCTTCATTAAAGAAAGCATGTTTCTGTGTTTTATTTTTTCATCTAGGTCGTATGCATTCTATAGGTCGGTTGAAACTGATGTTCCATCTTACCGCCTGCTCAGTAGTCCGGAAAGGGGAGAAACATTTTCTAGGGTTCTGTAATGATCATATGTCACATGTGTACAAATAGATGAATGGTCATAACAAAAACAAGTTGTGCCCCAGTCAACACACCTAGTAATACCCTGTAGTTTTTCTCATTATTTGTAACACTGTAAGATTTTGGTTCACAGGTATAAGTAAGTTTTAATCTGCCAAGGACCAGTCATCAACTGGAGTTCTCATTTCATATCCTTCATACAATAGATAATGTGTTGGCACTAAACCAGGCCTCAAACAGCTTGATCCCTTCTGAGTACACATGTGCCAGGTCTTGACACGTACTGGTTTAGTAAAGTAAAATCCATTAATGTGTTAAACTTCACAATGCCTGTTCATTATATATTATTTGGTCAGAATCTGATTTAAAGAACAGACTCATAATTTGAGGTATGATGAAACTAAAAAAAAACGCAGAAAATGTATTTACTAGAAGGCACAATATATGATTTGATTGATGGAGACCTCCAATGAAATCCCTCCGCGGTGAGTAATATGACCTATAATAAAAATACTTCTTAGTTCAAAAGAAGATTTAATAACAGCATATCCAGGTCCACACTGCCTGCACAGAATGACTACTCCTAATCAGATAAATATAACTTATATTTATCTGATGTTCATTTAAACCATGGGCATTATGTTGGTTTGTGTAGGGCACTATCACTCGGAAGGGTATCCAGGTGCTGAGCAGGTGTGTGTTTGTCCTTACCTAGGGCAGGATGAGACTACTCGAAGAGCCAGACTTTCCTCTTCTTGCAGACCTCAGAAGTGAAGAAGAGGCTTGGATGTGCAATGGCAGGTCATTCCATGCTTTAGGAGAATACTCGGCTGGTGGATCTAATTTTCCATATGCATGGGATGTGTGCGAGTCAGAGTCTAGGTAACCGTAGGTGTCTGGAGGGTTTGTGAAAAGATGTGATTAGTGTGGTACGCTGGGCCTGTGTTGTGTAATGCTTGGTAGGTGTGAGTGAGGAGTTTAAATTGTGCTGGTTTGTATATGGGTAACCAGTGGAGCTCCTTGAGGTGAGGTGAGTTGTGAGTTAGGTTTGGCAGGCGTGATTCTAGCCACTGTGTTCTGGATGGTCTGCCAACTTCTTGTGCGTTTGGTGATCCTGGTGTAGAGGGTGTTCCCGTAGTCCAACTTGCTTGTGATAAGGACGTGTCTGACTGTGTTTTGGGTGCTAATTGGGAGCCATTTTGAAACCTTCCTCAGTGTCTTCAGGGTCTGGAAGCATGAGATAGTGATGGCGTTGATTTGGGTGGTCATGTTGAATTTGCTGTCAATGATGACTCCAAGGTTCCTGACATGGGAAAAAAGGGTGGACCCTAGTTCTGCCAACTACAAGGCGGAGTCCCATTGTGAGGTGCTCTTACCAAAGATAATAGGTTTGATCTTGTTGGTGGTCAGTTTCAGACAGTTGGTCTTCATCCAGTCAGCAGTGTTGGTCATGTAGTCTGTAAACTTGTTCCGTGATACTATTCTGAGAGCAGGGGTGGCTCATCCGTTATGGCGGAAGACTGTCCCCCTACTGCTCCTACCCAGCAGAGGCAACATTAAAAAATAAAATGATTTTATTATCATTTTCTTTTTCACTGTTGCATCTGCTGGGTAGCTGAGTTGCTTGTCCGGGTCGGGCCGTCCTCCTGAACTTCAGGAGGAGGATTTGTGGACACTACTAAGTGTGCATGACGGTTTGGCAGGTCATTTTAGGCCAGCCAAACCATCACATGCACTTTGCATTTCTATACAGCTGCTAAACAGCCCGGTGGAGAAACGCCTTAGGCTCTCAGGCACTGTCTGAGCAGCAAAGCAGGCTGCTCAGGACCAATACCAGCGCTTCTCTATAATATAGAATAGTAGTTCTAGCATGAGAGAAGCACTAGGATTGGTGTATGGGAGCCTGTGCAGCGTGCACCAGCCGAGGATCGGTAGAGGAGGAAAACTGAGTGGATCCAGCGTCAGGTAAGACGTAATTTTTTATTTTTTAATGTATATATATTTTTATGTTTTGAGGCAGTGGTTGCCAAAGTGTGCGCCGCGGCACCCTGGTGCTCCATGATGTGAAGCCATGGGTGCCGCGCCGCCGCCATGGATGTGGGTCGTGGAAATTGCAGCCTGAGAAATGTTCCATCCCTTCCCCTGTGAAGTGTGGGGTACGGTGCACCCGGAGTATCTTGATTAGGCCATAGTACAAGATGAATACGAGGCAAAACGGCCTGATTCTTTTGTACATACATTGGGTCCCGGTACAAGAAGTCTTGGTGTCGTGCACTAGCCCTGAAAACTTGTTGCATTGTGCTTGAGATCACGACATCTTAAAGTCGATGTGCCTGGCAATGAAAGATACTGGACCCACCAGAATTACAGTCGGCTGGCTGACCCATTATTAATCTTGCAGAGACTGTGGCGGTTGTAATCAGCTGCAGTCTTCTGGTGAACGATTGGTGAGAATGAGTAATAACCGCAAGATTAGGTCCTACCTTTCCGATACTGCTGATTTTTTCCTACTGCTGAAGAGATCCTGATGACTTGCCGGGTAATCCCATTATATTTTAATAGATTTTGGTGGCTGACAAAGCAAAGCAGATGAATCATGGTATAAATAGCAAGGGACACAGGCAGGCCCCCGGAGAACCTGCTTGGGTTAGGTCTATATTTTAATATCAGAGAAGCTCAGGCATGGTGTGCACATGTATTTAAAGTTCCGAAAGCTAAAATATTTCGGAAAGTAAAACGAGTCACAGAAGTGCTAAAACATAAAAGTAAATAGTCACTTATTCTTGTACAAAATGTGCAGAAATGATTTCCTGACTTTTCTCATCTGTACCAGTGCTAGGAAATCATGAAATGCTATTGTTGCAAAGGTACTGAGAAGTGCCTGAAATCTCCCTACTAAAGCAAAGAATTGCAAGTAGCTAGTATCAGACAGGACCTGCCCATTAAAAAAGCTTCAATTAGAACATCTGTTTGCTTTTACCTCAACACATGGTAAACATAGTGGCATGCCAGTTGATTGCCAGGACGTAACCTCTGTCCATCATTTAGAGCAGTTGCCTTTGTATATATGGGATGATGTAGATCAGTGGTTCGCAAAGTGTGCGCCCCGCCTCGGTGATCCCCCCCCACCCGCCCACCGGTAAAAAAATGGTGGGGAGTCACGGCCAATTGCCAATTAGGTCAAGGGTGCCACGGGTCAAAAAAGTTTGGGAACCACTGTATTGAGGGGAAAGAAGGCGGTGCAGGAGGTGATCCAGCTATTACATATTTTTATGGCTTCTAGGAGGCGGCTGCTGTGATCGGCCCGGTGGATGTTGACAGCAGAAATCCAGTCCTTGTCCAGTATGTTGTTCCAGTTTTTGGGGCTTGTCTGGCGGTGGTGTGTATGTGTGTGTTATGTGTGTTGGAGTGGGACAAGGATGCTGAACTTCATGAGGGCACGGTCTTTCCGGGTGATTGATGTGCTCTTGTTGACTAAGATGTTTTGGAAAGAGGTGAAAATCTGGTCCTGGAGATGATGATGCAAGTTGGCCTGTTTACTGGTTGGAAGAGGCCTAGGTTTTTGAGTTTCTTGAGCAGCAATATCAAGTTGTGGTCTTCCAGGTGGCGTCTTTGAGGAGGGTGTAGTTGCTTGCATTGAGGATGAGGGTTACAAAGAAGTCCGCAATGGAGTCAGTGAAGTTGGTTTATGGTTTCAGTGGTCTGTAGTTGAGAGTACCGCTCAGAGTAACGTTGGTTGCGACATGAAGTTTGAACGACAGGTGTTACATGTTGGTGGATGGCATGCCAGAGGAGGTGGTGCAGGTGATGGTGTGCTTGTAGATGATGGTGATCTCGCCTCTGGGCTTGCTAAGACAATCTTTCCTGATGATTTTGTAGATGGCAGGGATGTCCGTGGTGATGTCCAGTGCCAATGTAAGGTTAAGCCAGGTCTCTGTCTCATTTTGTTCAATCCTTCTCCTTAGTTTGCTTGATTAATAATTAAGTATCTCAGGACTTGACCCAAATTGTTCTCTGTATGTTATATTTCACTATTGTAATACCTTAATTTAGACCTTTGGCTAAACAGTGTTTATTAAGGCAGACTCTGTCTATCCAAGCAGTGCAATTTACATATCCCAAACTTCTAGAGTTATCGGGTTGTAGCAAACAAATACCACAAATAGGTAATGTTGAAATTGGCAATTTGATGAAATAATAATTTTGAACAAAGTGTATTTTTGTTGTAGAGTGGTAAGTTTCATTTATCTGTTGAAAATAATACATTTGTTTTAATAGTTTTTCTATATATGTTAAAAAGTTATATACAGGCAGGCATTAATTACTTGACTGGATGACCTAGATATAAACGAAGTAGGTTATATGATTTTGTTAAAAGCACCTAACAACATTAGTTTCATTCTTTGGGCAAGACTTATCACCAGTTAGGTTGGTTTTCGAAAAGTAGTTTTCTTGAAGACAAGAGGGATCTATAGGACCATTAGGTGAGGTGTTACCCAGTATATTGTCACATGGCTCATGGGGACATTGTCGTTTTCTTTAAGTTAGCATGAGCTCTGCAGACAGTTACTACAAGCCTATATTTTTGCAAAGACTTTCTTTGTCCATTTCACATGAGAATTGTCTGCCGTTTTCACTTTCTGTCAATTCCTGGGATTTAGTCTGAACATTGTGTACAAGGTCAATAAAAATGCCCCTTATTATTCTGTTCTGGTCCAGCCCTAGAACCTAGACAAAACATACCAATGCAGCTTTTGTTTGGAACTCATACTTTGTTTTTTGGGGGGATACATGCATAGGGAGACACACACCTGGAGAGCGATCTTTCCAGGGAGAAGAGCGAGGCAGTGCCTATGATGTAGAACTATCATCTATAGACTGTGTTATGGGATCTGCAGACAAAACCCAGAGATCTTCTAATATATAATAATACAGCTTCTTAGCAAGAGGAGGAAGATTAGGCTCTATTGCCTTTTCATGATGACATCTCCTTTCCTGACTTATATTATGGACTAGCCGCTATCCTGACTGTATTTGTATTATGCATTGTCCTGTTTCTTGTGGCACGTAACTACATTTTAGAGCATGTTAGTTAAAATAAATATTTTAAACTTGTTTGTGTTTCTGTCAGATCTTATTGAGGACAAGAACAAGAGTGTGAGCGAAAGGGTGTGTCTTGCAACTGTGAGTCTTGAGAGATCCGGGAGTGCTGTGTTCTAGGGTGTCTAATAACTTCTTTCTCTGTGAGTGAGTAGGAGGGCAAGTGAGACACTATAGCTAGCCTGTCCTGGGCTCATGGGTGCTAATGTGGTAGGATGACTCAGTCCCTATGCACTAAGGTCCCATAATCCTACGCATAGTTCTGTTCTTGGGCAGAATCCCCGCAACAGTATATTTACTGGTTACAATGCAGAACTGAAGCCTCATGGTGAACAAAACATTACCCCATATACTTTAAACTTACAGCTCAACATAATGGTATCTTGACAGATATTGAAGAATTCTGAATACCTCTCCCTGCTTGTGGGATTGTACTCACTTACTCAGTACAGACAATACTTTCTTTGACCATCATATAAATAGCCTATCTGACTTTAGTTAATTTTTTTATTTCTGTTTTAGAGGCAGCTTTAGATGTCTCTTCAGAGCACAAGGAAATATTCTACATAAAAAAAAATACTGATACTGCATATAAGGGCTTTGGGTCAGCCCTCTTCAGCTGTTGCTTGCTTGTGTGCAAATTTCCATTTAAGATCTGTCCACAGGCAGCAAACATAGTGTAGGGCAGTGAGCCCCCCCTTCAGCCACAGTGTCATTCATATTTTGGATCATGACGTCCAATCAGTATTAGGAATGTCAGGCATTGTAAGCAACAGCATTTTGCCCGTTTAAAGTAGTAGCGCTCTAGACACTTTTTTCATGCCGACTATCTTAATCTTAATCAAATAAACAGTTCTTACATAATTAGAATGTTGAAACTATAATAGTGTACTGTATATATGCAATTCAGGAGCCTGCAACTCTATTTTAGAGTATGGATTAAACAACTATGCATCCTCCACAGTTACTATTGATGTATATATTGTATAGCTCTAGCGCACTTCTCACTCGCTTATTTCACACTCAATGTGCTGTTGCGTTGTTTCCGATCACCGCTCTAAATACCAACTGTACATGTTATCACAGCTCTAGGAGTTCACCTTTCTATAATTATAAATAATTTGTATTTGAACAAAATTGTATATGTTCTAATAAAACCAATCCTCCGATGGTCATTTACTAGTGTTTCAGTGGAAGTTGAGGTTTACACTCCCCCCCCCCCTCAAAGGCTGGCCTGGGTATAAATGTGGCGCTTTCATAACCTCTAATCAGAACACTCCTGGACCTGCAGGAGATTCAGAAGGACTGCCCTGCTGTCTGAAGAAAGAAGACTGGACCTGCTTGCTTTGGACCCTGGATCCAGAGAAGTGACTCCAAGGGTCAGTTGGCTGACCTTCTGTTTGAGCTAAAGAGTCAAAACAAGGTTTGAGAGGCCTCCCTGCAACTGCCCTACCTGAACCATGCTGCTGGCCTCTGCTTGATTGAGCTTGGTTCCCAAGAGGTGTCCCCAGGTCCTGGACCCTTGGCTGACATCAGAGTGTTCTCCTGCTTCAAAACTTACCTCCAGTTAAAAATCCAGATGTTTGGTGCTCTTCACGACTACATGTGACCTACTTGTGTCAGCAACAATTGCTGCGTCTCCGGCCAACACGAAGTTCTGATGGTGACCTGCTCTTTGCTTTAAACAGCGACCGCACTTGTCTCTCGCCAGTGCACAGCTCAGGCAATGACCACTTGTCATGCTGATATCAACCCCCACCATAGCAAAGTTCCAGCAGAGGCAACTTGCATGGACTTGGGGCTTTGAGAAGGTAACATCTTTACTGGGATAAACTTGGTCCATGTATCCTACCCGCAGTCCATTGTGGTGGGCCTAAACGTGTTTTTTTTACCCAGTCCAGCGCAACCATATAACTGCTTTTTGGCGATATATTCACCTGAAGCTACAAAAATTCATAACTCCGGCTCTACTTATTGGATTTTCGTCATATTGGTGCTATTTTATTTATTTAAATGTTACTCTAGTATTCTATATTGATTCAGGATTTTTCTTGTGTTGTGTTTTCACTATATTCCCGTTTGTGTGCTGCTTAAATACGTTAGTATACATAAAAGTGATGGATATATCTCAGCCACTGGTAATTACTCGGGCACATCCCAGTCCATCATTATTTTGCACACCATGCCACCTCAATTGGGAACCAGCCACATGCAAATCAGTCTTGACCCTGCTCCAGTGGGAACAGTTCAGCCGGAAATAGCAGGTCAGGTCCTTCCTGAACCAGAACACAAACAACCCAGGACAGGTTTTGCCCTAGTTAAGGTTCCACTGCCAGGTATAGCTTGGTTCTAGTGACAATGTGCACATGGTGCACATCTGGGCATACCCTTGCCACTTAGGACATACATCAAATACACAAAGGGTAATGGGAGGACACAGGATCAAACCATATCTTAGTCTCATCAGCGTTCCTGCAAGCCCTTAACAAGAGGCTGAGGCAAGTATTTTGGGTGCGCTACCGGGTCATAAAGGTTGACGACCCAACAACCATGAAATGTCTCCTTACTATGACATTTCTCATTGATAGGAATATTTACCAACTTTATAAGAAAACAAAGGGGCATATTTACAAGCCCCTATCGCCACCACAACATCAGTTTTTAGGACGTTGTGGTGGCTATAGGGGCTTTGCCTTATTTACAAGCAGCGTTAAGCCACTTAACGTGGCTTACTGCTGCCTTGTAAATAAGGCACCCTTTCATGCTACACATAGCGGGAAAGGGGATGGCAATGGGTGTTGCAGTGGGCGTTCCACCGCAACACACATTGATTTTAATGCTGCCCCATATTTACAAGGGTGGCGTAAATATGGGACAGCACCAAAATTAATAATTTCTCCTCGTTTTTGCTGTTTCCATGTGTACTGCGTTGTGCAGCACACATAGAAACAGCAAAAGGCCATTGATTGTTTATGTGGAGGAAGGTATCTCTTCCTGCACATAAACAATCATTTTAAAAAAATGACCTTTTGAAACTTCAATGTGTGCTGCATTAAGCAGCTCACATAGATGTTACAAAACGCCATTTAAAGATTGTTTATGTGCAGGAAGGGACACATTCCTGCACATGAAAATTCTTTCCCTGGAATGCAGACACCCTTGCACTATGGTGCAAGGGAGCCTGCATTGCCACTAGGCAGCTAAATTGAAACGCAAGGCTTCACCATATTCTTGTAAATATGGTGCGGCCCAGCGTTTCTGAAGTGGCGGCGCACGGCGTCGATTCTATTGTACATATGCCCTAAAGTGCAGTCACAACAGGGTCTGTAGATGAAGTTTCAATAGAGATTGCATAGTCGGAGTAAATATTGTTGCTCCACCTTATTTATACTCTAAGCAATATGTTTCAGTTGAGCTAGATTCTTAAAACGAAATTACATTTCTGATTCATTGATATTAAAATGTTTGCATTTGGTGGCTAGATTTTTTTAATGCTTTTTTGTGTTTTTTACTTGTAGCACTTAGACGCCTTACTGAAGGAGGTGAGAAACATAGCGGAAAAGCACACTGGTGCAGAGGTGTTGGAGGCTTGTTCCCGAATGTATAATGTTTTTTACCACGAGGAGTTGGAAATATACAGCCAAGTCAGTCTTGCCATAAATGAATTGTTAAACGGAATTGTGGGAACGCTGAACCAGATGCTGGATACCTTTATGGCAGAGGTGGGTATTAAGAAGGGCCTGTTTATCTTCTAGTACACTACTTTGACAAAAATACCTAATCACTATTTTAAAATCAGAGAAATTATATAAACCAGTGGTTGGTGCAGTGGTTTTCTAGTGGAGATATCCTAACTTGCTAATCATATTCTTTTCACATTGAAGTAGAGTATGGCGTGCACGGTTTTCAAGTGTAGCGTGAGTATTATTTGGGAGAGCTACCATGTTTTCTTAAGGAAAAGTTCCCAAATATTTTTTTTTTCTCATTCGAAATAATCTCATGTCAAGTAGAAAAGGGAAAAAACGAGACAATAAATTCCATATTTTGTAGTAATTAAAAACCATTACAGCTTGCCTTGTAGGATAAGTGTGCCCACTAATTGCAGAAGTGAATGTTGGATTTCAACTGAAAGGGCTCGATCATTTACAGTTGAATATGATAGCATTTAAAAATTAAAATAGGGAGTTAGCCTAGTTAGGTGCATAATCACAGAAGGATATGGGTCAATTACAACTGGTCCTGTTTGCTCAATGGTCGATGGAACATCGAGGACCTACGAAAATTGCATGCAGGTCTGAGTGATCCAAACCCTACGCCTGTAACTTCGGGGGGGGGGGGGTATGAAATACTCCCTCCTTCTTCTCAAAAGCTTCCCTTTGCCCCGTAAGCCCTCCCCACCCACAGGTCTCTGCCATATCGAAGGATCCAATATTTAGGTTGCAATAGAGATCTGCATGTGGTTTGTGACCTCTTCAGGGCCAAATCATTTGTAACAGCTGGATTTAAATTCAGGACATCAGCCGTAAACTTTCACTCCAACCATGAAGTGTCTCCCCACCTAAATCTGGCAAACCTGAAATCAGTACCCTAATTATGTTTTTTGCATTCCCTGCTCTGTCCATGATTGTTTTTTTTAAATAATGTCATTGTAGCATCGCCCTCTCTATGGGTGTATGTGAATGTGTCCTATAAAATGCTATATACTTTTCTCTTCAGGTATATTCTTTTTTCGGTCTTTTGTAGGCAGCACTTGCGTTGTCTCTTTGAGACATGCTGTATTCAGGTGTGGACTTTAAGCTCCGCCCATCTTTTCAATTGGCTCCTGTTACTGTCCTTTGTAAATAGTGGCTTTTGATTCGTCAATAGACTTAGTAGTCTATCCTTAGTACCTCCTTTTCTCATGTTGTTACCTCCCATGAGGACTGCCCCTGTTACATGTGTTGTTACTCTGGATGTTTTAATTACAGTCTGTGAGCACTATTTTCCTAAATGACTTTCTCCTGCCTGCTATTGCTGGCAGGACACGCTTCCCGCAACCGCTTTTTTTTTAACCAGTTCGGCAGGCCTATGAAATTTGAGCGCAACCGGCAAAACAATTCAGTTATTTCATTAATTGGCTGCTGTTGCAGGCAGGACCCGCGGTCATACAACCGCTTTTTTTATATAACCAGCGTGGCATGCCTGTGAAATTTGAGCACAACTGACAAAACAATTCAGTTATTTCAGTAATTATTCCAATCCACCACTTAGACCCCTGATGATACAATAAATGAAAATAATGGAGTTGAACTCAAATTCGATGTTTAGTAAAAATCACTGCTGCGATAGGACCATCAATGTCATTATGCAGAAGAGGGGGAACATTAAGGCCCTTATCCTCAGGCCAATCTCACCACTCCAAAATGCAAATACATCGAATAGCAGTAAAAAACCACTGCAGCGAGCTAACCATCCATGACGTTATGTGGAACATTAAGGCCCTTTTCTACAGGCAGATCTCACCACTTCAAAATGCAAAGACATGGAATAGCAGTTGCCAAGTTGAAGGACTATTTTCACTTAATTATTTGACAGTACAATTGCAGCTTTCAGTACAGGTTAAAAGATTGTTTGCATATATGTAAACCTCTAATGTCATGCAGTAGCGTTTCATCCGACAACAGCGTAGTTTAACGTGCTCAAGGAAATCGAGTTGGTGCATATGTGGAAATGTGGGCTATTCAGGAGTCAGACTAGTAAGCACCTTTCGCATTTACTCTCATTTACGGAAAAGAGGTTCTGTCTAGTGCTCCCTCTTGTGTTTTTTTGTTTGTGCTCCTACAACATGTCTGCAGCTCTCACACACTGCCTGCCTGTCAGCAGCGTAGAGCGTCATGAAGGAACCCATGGTGAGGGGACTGTGCATTGAAAGACCAAGATTGTGTTGCTTTTTTTTTAACATATACTAAGATTGTGATATTGCCCTGCTTGCAATGCTGCTTTTTCAGTTGACTGTAGTTATCCCTGCGGCGACCTTCAATATACTAAACTCCTTATTGATTGAACTTATGTGGGGTGCTGGATGACCTACGGTCGGCCTACCTAAAATGCAATTACCACCGGACGAGAGAGGAATGGGTGCTCCTGATTTTAAAGCCTACTATCTGGCCAGATAGCTTCAGTGGCTGTCCTACTGGTTGGCGGACCACCATTTGGAAATAATAGGCTCTACGCAACAAATGCTGAAAATGGACAGGCTTCACCGATTACTCCTTTCCAGGAACGACAAAAACCCTTCACTTCCCACTACTGCAACAGGTCGCACTCACCTACTTTAAATGTGCTCTTCGATATATGAACTCATCCCTGATATTTCTCTGATGGGTATATCCGCGCTGTTGGGTATGCTCGCAGTGACTAAACTGTTGCCCTGGGAAGACGCAGGGATCACGACAATGGGGATATATTCACAGAGGGTATGCTTATGTCACATCAAGACTTCACTCAGCTACATGGTTTACCACATTCTCTTTTTCACGCTACTATTATGCGGTCTCTCCGTACATATTGGACCCCACAGGGTACCAATCAGCTACACATACTCTAATTCAAATTGTACATTACATAGGCCATGGAAGGTTTATAGTTAAAAGGCTCTATAAGGGACTACATGCCCATATTAAGACCCCCCTAGTCTCACTGCGGACTAAATGGGAGGAAGATCTTGGCCGTGCCTTACATGACAAAGATTGGTGCTTTGTCCTGGAATACTCAAGTAAGATTTCCTGCAATTCGTGATTTAAATTCAAGTAATTCTCACTAGTACACAGAGCACACATGACATCGCTGAAACTTCATACAATTTATTCTGCTGCCTCCCCCACATGCTGTAGGTGTCACACAGATGCCGCAGATCCATTACATATGTTGTGGGGTTGTCCAGTATTTATCAAAAAACAGGGAGAAAGGCTGATCGTTTGATCAACGGACACCAATTACCACTCAGGGTGGTGGAAGGTCCAGTATCAGCTTGTGTCCGTGTCTGGTACAAGGAATGCAAGAGGGGGAATGCTGTACTGTTCCTATGTAGGATCAAGGGAGGTTTAGCTGGCATGACCAAAGGTGTACACGTGGCACCTTGGGGCATCCATTGTGTTGGATGTATTTGCCTCACACACCCCGAGGGATGTCATGCTTCATCATCGGCGTTTGCTCCTCGTCGGGGAGGCGGTGCAATCCCCGACGGGCTCACCTCAAGAGGGGCTCTTTGGCGGAGATCTTTTATCCAACAGCCTTATGGTGAAGTGGGGGTGTGTGGGCAAGAAGATATAAAGTGATAAGCTGAGAGCTAAAATGTAACTAAGGGTACCGGAATTCACTTTATTCTGGGGGTCCCCTAGTGACAATTAAAAGGTGGAACTAGCTTACTAGGTGTCAACACAATTAAGTTGAGTGACGCTGGTAAAAACTAGAGGTCATAAGTGGTCGACATGTTTCTCGCAGTGGGATAAGTTACCCGCGATTCTTCAGGACCATATAACAAGTGAAATGGGTGTCAAAAAAGAGGGAACATGCTTGTGTCATGTATGTAAAGTGTGTTACCTCTGTGGAGTATCCTATGCCTAGACATAGGGAAAAGGAACAACACTGATTAATACATTTTGCAACAGTCATAAATGAATATCAAGTCAATGCCAGTAGGTGGGAAATGAGTGGCATGCAGGCGGTGTTGTAAACTATTGAGCACAACATTAGCATGCCTGAGGACATTGAGTGAGCAGCGTGTATGTGCCAGGTACACTCAAAGTCTGTGTGAAGGGGGAGAAAACGGTGACTCAAGGTGAAGTTTAAAAGCAGTAATTAAAAACAGCAAAACATGAGGACAGTGGTTACAACAGCACAAAATATAGGAGGGGTGTAATACCCTATCAACCTTCATGCATTTTGTAGGCACCCTTGAGAACCTGTGAGTGCTGCAAAACGTTGCCTATGGTGAGTAACAGACAGGGAATAATACATCAACTCAATAATAAACACTGGTGTCTTTCTAGCGCTGTGCACACAAAAATTACACTCCCAACTCACCATTAGGTTGGGGACTACTAGCCACATGAGGGTCGGCGGGAAAAGATATCAGGGAGGGCCTTTAGATGAGGCTAGAGGGAGATATTGAAGGTAAACACAGGTAAATAGAGTGGTGGCGCCGTTTTTGTGAAAGCGCTATAGCGTTAGTGCTGCCTCATTTAAAGAATGCAAACGCGGGAACCGGGATCGTCCCGCTTGTTGTATAACTCACCTCATCCTGCCTGTATCCAAGTCAATTGACCTACCCGTCCCCGCCGAGCTCGAGTAGATGATGGAGCTCGGCGGTCGGGATTATTTAAACAAACGCGATGATCGGCGAGTATGCCGCGTCATCGCCCAGGGGGCAGGTCACATGATAATCGCCGAAAAGGTGGCGGCCATTTTGTAATGGTAAAATCCCTGCTTAAGCGCTATTAGAGAGCAGAGATGTTGTGGCTTATGTCGTTTGATGACAGTTCCAAAGCGTTGGTTGTCCGTGTTTATACGATATTACCAGACATAATCAGCAGTACTGGTGTTTGTTAATAATGTGTGTGCAAGGAGGAGTCACTAGGTTGTGGACAATTAAAAGTAAGACCATGGCGGCCATGATGTAATGGGCAGGATATGGTTAGTGAGGACAATTGTTCACAGACCCCTGGGTTAAAAGTTCACACGTACGTGGATGATGAAATCATTGTTCTAGGGTGTAAAGCCCAACAGGGTAGGTGTTAATAAGGGGTGTGTCAGGTAAGCAGACTCCGGTCAAATGTGCTGTTGGACTAGTATTAGAGTGAATGCCAGGGAATTTCTTCATTTAGGCCATATTTATCAGAGGACAGGCGATGTATCCATCTCTGCTCTTTGCGGAAGAGGGCGTTTTTAGGGCAGTTAGGGCTAGATTCTAGTACCACCCATTTCATAGAGTCTTCATTGTGGTTGTGGTCCACATAATGTTTACACATTTTCGTATGGGTTTTCTTGCAGCGCAAATTACTGCGGTGTTCGGTAATGCGCACTTTGATAGCCCGGGTGGTCATACCGATGTATTGCAGGCCACATGGGCAGGTTATCAGGTATATGCAATTGGATGTATTGCAATTTGTGTGGTGTCTGAGTTCCCAATTAAAGGTCTCAGAAAGCTGGATATTTTTAAGTGTCAGGGTATATTTACAGACCCCACACATGCCACAAGGGTAGTGGCCTGTCACAGGAGGTAGATGCCATAGGGTTTGTTGGGTTTCTTTTCTAGCCACCTTAGGTCTGGTACTGATTAGGATGTCCTTAAGGTTCTGTGACCTTTTGAACGCGAATCTCGGTTCTTCTAGCGTAAGGTCACCTGTGTTCAAAATGCCCGAGTGATGTTTGATCGTGTTCCTGATCTGGCTGGAGAGTGGGGTAAATGTGGTTACGCAGGTCATAGGTTGGTTTTCGACCGGAACTCTTTCCCGTCGTTCTAGGAGGGCATCCCTGTTGTTGTTCCTGGCCCGTTTTCTAGCTTTAAAGACTTCGCTTTTCGGGTAACCTCTGTCTAGTAGGTTCCTCGATAGGACTGTGGACTCCTTTTTATAATCAGTTATGGCACTATGTTGGACTTGGCCTGTCTGGTAGGTCCGCCCCTGAAGTTTGGTGCTTAGTATATGTGTCCGGGGAATGGTGATTCCCCCTCTGAGTGTGTGTGTGGTGAGAGAGACCTGCCTCCCATAGGAATGCATGGGGAATGTATGTGGCCCTGGTAGTTCCTGATGCGTGGGGGCGTGCCGGGTCGTGTTTGGTATGTGTGCGCTCGTGAGGTTGAATGCTACAAGATGATGTATGCAGCATGTGTGTGACTAGAAGGGAAGTGCCACTTCTAGACTTTGGTGCCTGTGTGCAGTAGGTGTGCTGGTGTATGATTGGCTGAAGCCGGCTGGGCCTTTCCCACCAGGCTGGCTCCACCCCCTAGGGTGCGTCCAGTGCCCCTGGCCTGGCCAGTAGCATGAAATTCCTTATAACCAGTTCTGGCTGGTTCTCTCCCTGCCTGCCCCTTTTGGAGACAAAGGGAGCTCCTGTATAAAAGGGGGGTGGGCCCTCTTCTCCCTCTCTTCTTCTTCCTGCTTGGGTCCCTACCTGGGTCGTGCTGCTGCGTGGGCTCAGGGTTGGCTGGCCTCCCTGGGCCCTGCTCTGCTCCTGAACGGCTGATGTTCCCCTTTCCCTTCTAGGAGCTGATGTGCTCCCCCTGAACTCCTGGACTGCCTATGGACCCTGATTTCTATGGCCCTAGCGCTTGAGAGCGTCTTCCTGCTATCCCAGCGCCCTGGGGGCGCTCATTCCTGCTTCTAGCGCTTGGGGAGCGTTTTTCCTGTTGTCTTAGCTCCTTGAGGCGCTTCCTCCCGGCTGCTAGCGCCATCCGTCTGTCCTAGCGCCTCGAGGCACTGCCGTTCTGATCCTAGCGCTGGGAGCGCCATTCTCCACCAGCCGGTGTCACCCGGCAATGGCCCTGTTCGTGTGAGGGGCCCGAGCCCCCAGCGAGTGCCTACCTCGCTTGCCCCCACCTCGCTGTATTTATCGAGCGAGCCCCGAGGCTCCTCGTTAATCCCCCTGGTATTCACCGCCGCAGCCCGGGACCCCTCGCGAGGCCCGCCTCCGGGCCGCGCTCTGATTGGCTGGCGGCCCGGGCTGGGCTGATGACGTTTCCCCGGGCCGCGCACTGATTGGCCGGCGGCCCGGGGACCAAAGAGGACGACCGGAGAGAGCCGAGAAGGCAGGGGTCGGCGGGAGCCTACTCCGCGCCCCTGCGTCCCACCAAGGAGACTGCCGCTTCCCCCCCGGGGCCCCCCAGGAGCGAGAGGGTGGCCCGGAGAGCGGGAGAGACCGGCGCAACTGGCAGATGAGCGGTGAGTGCGCCGGAGGGGAGGCGGGGCATCGGAGCACATTGTCGGTGCTCGCCCCTCCCCTCCAGCGCGAGCCCACATGTGCCTGGAGACCCGCGGGCCCCCCAGTGATGCCGGGTTCCCCGAGGGGGGACCCCACCTGCCCGCAATCTTGTCCCTGAGCCCCGCGAGGCTCCGCCCAGAGGTCTCGAGCCCTGAGAGGCTCCCCCATTGTTCTCGAGCCCTGAGAGGCTCCACCATTGTCCTCGAGCCCTGAGAGGCTCCACCATTGTTCTCGAGCCCTGAGAGGCTCCACCATTGTCCTCGAGCCCCGAGAGGCTCCGCTGTTGGCCCCAGTCCCTACGAGCCTGCGAGGCTCCGCCACTACCCTGTCCTAAGAGCCCCGAGAGGCTCCCACGTGGCCCCTTCCTCCTTGAGCCCGAGGGGCTCCCCCCTCCATTGTCCCTTGCTGTCTCGAGCCTGCGAGGCTCCTACATGATGTCCCCATCATCCCCGGTTGCCCAGCACTTCGTGGGCAGCCGCCACGTTTAGGTTTGCCTTGGGCCCCTTGCAGCCCACTCAGGACACCGAGACTCTAAGGCGCCCTCGCCCCAGGACGGCCATCTGGCCTAGGGGGCGCTAATGACTATTATCAATGTGTTGCTGAGAATGATTATGTGTGGCCCTGCTGATGGGGGCCTCTGTTGTATGATGTACCTTGCCTTTCCTTCCCCCCTGCATAACCTTGCCTCATGTATGTCTATACTGGTTAGAGTGAGTTCTATTGCTAGTCCTATGAGACCCCGGGGCGTGACGTATCCTAATGCTAAGCTCCGGGTGATTATGTGTTCTAGTCCTAGTCCGAGGTAGCTCCCAGTTGTTCTATGTTCTAGATGCTAACTCCATCATGTGCACCTTCCTGGCAGTGGTCCCTTGGCTCTGCTCTGTACCTCCTTCCCTGTAACCCCTGCCCGTGCCCCTGGCACCTTGTACAATGTGTGCTCCTATGTGCCCTGCTTAATACAAAGACTATTTTTATATATACTTTGCGTGGAGTTCCTTTTGTGGGAGGCCTGGGATGTTGCTGTTGGTGGGTGCGTGCGCAAATGCTTCACACGTCCTCCGAGATAGGCCTGACTGCCCGCGCCGCGTTACCTAGAGGGCGAGCAGGGGTCGACTTTACATAGGAGTGGTGGTCTCTGACTGGCTGTGGCGCAAGCCCTGGCCGGCCGGGGGTCCCATTTCCTACACTGGTGGCTAGCGGTGGGATCCGGACTTGTGTTTGCGCAGTACCACAACGATAACTGGCCTCCCTACAAAACTCTGCATTGTAAATGGTCGCAAAGAAAGGAGATTATTGCTTTTAAGAGGTTACTTAAATGTCTGTTCTGTGAAAAATGTATTCTGGTACGCTATGGGTTAGGTGGCCCTAGCTCGGGAGGGTAGATCAACTCCCTAGTGCAATGGGTTTTTCTGGATTCACCAGAAGGGTGGGATCCAGTGGTGGCAGCGTAATTGTGTTCAATGTGCATGGTCCCTGTCCCTTCCCTGGAGTAATGATACCTGTGCCACATGGGTCGGGTCAGGTTGCTGAAAATGTCTGTTCTGTGGAAATGTTTAATGATTAATAGAAATACCCGTTCTGTGGAGAGTTTTTTAAGGTTACTTAAATGTCCGTTCTGTGGAAAAATGTGTGCGTATGCACTGTGAGTTAGGTGCCCCTAGCTTGGGAGGGTAAATCATCTCCCTAGTGTAATTTGGTTTTCTGGATTCACCAGGAGGGTGGGATCCAGTGGTGGTTGTGTAATTGTGTTCAAATGTGAAGGGTCCTTGTCCCTAGAGTAATGGTACCTGTGCCCCGAGGGTCGGGTTGAGGAATCAGGGGCGGTGGAAAACTGTCTTACCAGTCTAGGGGACCGTGTATGTATGAATGTTGAGGTGCACGGAGTAATGGAGTGTAAGTTCTCTGGGATGGGGAGCTTGCTGAATCACCGATAATCCTGTCCTTCCTTACCCCGCTGAATGTGTAAAACTGTCTTACCGGTCTAGGGGACGGTGTGTGGATGAATGTTGAGGTGCGCTGAGTAATGGAGTGTAAGTCCTCTGGGATGGGGAGCTTGCTGAAACAACGATAATCCTGTCCTTCCTTACCCCGTTGAATGTGGTTGACGCATCGTGTGTTCCGTATCCCGCTGGATGCGTTTTAGGCGTCAGGTGTCGCCCTGGCTGAATTTATCTTAAGTGGTATCCCTGTTGTGTTCTAGGCGTCAGGTGTCGCCCTGGCTGAATGTATGTTAAGTTGTATCCCGGACAAGGAAGACCTGCTGGCGCGGCCGCGGCTTGCCTTGGGGAGAGCTGAACACTGAGACTCCTCTTGTTGCGTTTTAGGCGTCGGGTGTCGCCCTGGCTGAATTTATCTTAAGTGGTATCCCTGTTGTGTTCTAGGCGTCAGGTGTCGCCCTGGCTGAATGTATGTTAAGTTGTATCCCGGACAAGGAAGACCTGCTGGCGCGGCCGCGGCTTGCCTTGGGGAGAGCTGAACACTGAGACTCCTCTTGTTGCGTTTTAGGCGTCAGGTGTCGCCTGGCTGAATTTATCTTAAGTGGTATCCCTGTTGTGTTTTAGGCGTCAGGTGTCGCCCTGGCTGAATGTATGTTAAGTTGTATCCCGGACAAGGAAGACCTGCTGGCGCGGCCGCGGCTTGCCTTGGGGAGAGCTGAACGCTTAGTTCCCAGGTGGAAGACCAGTGGAGGGAGGAAGTTCCAAGACTGGTAGGAAAGTGTGTTCTGAGGGTGTTTCTCCTGGGAGAACGCGGAACCTCAGAAGTAGAGGTAGGGTGGGGCATTCTTGCCCGTGACCTCTGGCAAGCCTGAGGGTGCGGACCCTAGGTGGAAGGAACAGTGGTAGTCGTGGCTACCCTGAGAAAGGGAGTGGAGAAGGGCTATTGTGGGCCCGGGGTTACCACCCCCCACTTCGGATTAGCAGGGACCAGTGGTATCTGGATGGCTTAGGGCCTGGTCCTAGTCATGGACAACTCAGGAGTACCAGGTGGGTAGCCTGGTTGGGCCTATGTCTTCATTTTTTTTTGTTTTGTTTTGTTAATTTCTTTTTTTTTAACTTTTATTATTTTTAGTCTGTGTATGTCTATCGGTCCGGCGGTGCGGGCCGCGTCCAAATTCTATCGCCCTGCAGCAGGGAAGTCCATCACGGTAGTGATTGGTCTGCCCTGCGTTTGGGCTGGGAGGGGCATGTGTTGGACTTGGCCTGTCTGGTAGGTCCGCCCCTGAAGTTTGGTGCTTAGTATATGTGTCCGGGGAATGGTGATTCCCCCTCTGAGTGTGTGTGTGGTGAGAGAGACCTGCCTCCCATAGGAATGCATGGGGAATGTATGTGGCCCTGGTAGTTCCTGATGCGTGGGGGCGTGCCGGGTCGTGTTTGGTATGTGTGCGCTCGTGAGGTTGAATGCTACAAGATGATGTATGCAGCATGTGTGTGACTAGAAGGGAAGTGCCACTTCTAGACTTTGGTGCCTGTGTGCAGTAGGTGTGCTGGTGTATGATTGGCTGAAGCCGGCTGGGCCTTTCCCACCAGGCTGGCTCCACCCCCTAGGGTGCGTCCAGTGCCCCTGGCCTGGCCAGTAGCATGAAATTCCTTATAACCAGTTCTGGCTGGTTCTCTCCCTGCCTGCCCCTTTTGGAGACAAAGGGAGCTCCTGTATAAAAGGGGGGTGGGCCCTCTTCTCCCTCTCTTCTTCTTCCTGCTTGGGTCCCTACCTGGGTCGTGCTGCTGCGTGGGCTCAGGGTTGGCTGGCCTCCCTGGGCCCTGCTCTGCTCCTGAACGGCTGATGTTCCCCTTTCCCTTCTAGGAGCTGATGTGCTCCCCCTGAACTCCTGGACTGCCTATGGACCCTGATTTCTATGGCCCTAGCGCTTGAGAGCGTCTTCCTGCTATCCCAGCGCCCTGGGGGCGCTCATTCCTGCTTCTAGCGCTTGGGGAGCGTTTTTCCTGTTGTCTTAGCTCCTTGAGGCGCTTCCTCCCGGCTGCTAGCGCCATCCGTCTGTCCTAGCGCCTCGAGGCACTGCCGTTCTGATCCTAGCGCTGGGAGCGCCATTCTCCACCAGCCGGTGTCACCCGGCAATGGCCCTGTTCGTGTGAGGGGCCCGAGCCCCCAGCGAGTGCCTACCTCGCTTGCCCCCACCTCGCTGTATTTATCGAGCGAGCCCCGAGGCTCCTCGTTAATCCCCCTGGTATTCACCGCCGCAGCCCGGGACCCCTCGCGAGGCCCGCCTCCGGGCCGCGCTCTGATTGGCTGGCGGCCCGGGCTGGGCTGATGACGTTTCCCCGGGCCGCGCACTGATTGGCCGGCGGCCCGGGGACCAAAGAGGACGACCCTAGAGAGCCGAGAAGGCAGGGGTCGGCGGGAGCCTACTCCGCGCCCCTGCGTCCCACCAAGGAGACTGCCGCTTCCCCCCCGGGGCCCCCCAGGAGCGAGAGGGTGGCCCGGAGAGCGGGAGAGACCGGCGCAACTGGCAGATGGGCGGTGAGTGCGCCGGAGGGGAGGCGGGGCATCGGAGCACATTGTCGGTGCTCGCCCCTCCCCTCCAGCGCGAGCCCACATGTGCCTGGAGACCCGCGGGCCCCCCAGTGATGCCGGGTTCCCCGAGGGGGGACCCCACCTGCCCGCAATCTTGTCCCTGAGCCCCGCGAGGCTCCGCCCAGAGGTCTCGAGCCCTGAGAGGCTCCCCCATTGTTCTCGAGCCCTGAGAGGCTCCACCATTGTCCTCGAGCCCTGAGAGGCTCCACCATTGTTCTCGAGCCCTGAGAGGCTCCACCATTGTCCTCGAGCCCCGAGAGGCTCCGCTGTTGGCCCCAGTCCCTACGAGCCTGCGAGGCTCCGCCACTACCCTGTCCTAAGAGCCCCGAGAGGCTCCCACGTGGCCCCTTCCTCCTTGAGCCCGAGGGGCTCCCCCCTCCATTGTCCCTTGCTGTCTCGAGCCTGCGAGGCTCCTACATGATGTCCCCATCATCCCCGGTTGCCCAGCACTTCGTGGGCAGCCGCCACGTTTAGGTTTGCCTTGGGCCCCTTGCAGCCCACTCAGGACACCGAGACTCTAAGGCGCCCTCGCCCCAGGACGGCCATCTGGCCTAGGGGGCGCTAATGACTATTATCAATGTGTTGCTGAGAATGATTATGTGTGGCCCTGCTGATGGGGGCCTCTGTTGTATGATGTACCTTGCCTTTCCTTCCCCCCTGCATAACCTTGCCTCATGTATGTCTATACTGGTTAGAGTGAGTTCTATTGCTAGTCCTATGAGACCCCGGGGCGTGACGTATCCTAATGCTAAGCTCCGGGTGATTATGTGTTCTAGTCCTAGTCCGAGGTAGCTCCCAGTTGTTCTATGTTCTAGATGCTAACTCCATCATGTGCACCTTCCTGGCAGTGGTCCCTTGGCTCTGCTCTGTACCTCCTTCCCTGTAACCCCTGCCCGTGCCCCTGGCACCTTGTACAATGTGTGCTCCTATGTGCCCTGCTTAATACAAAGACTATTTTTATATATACTTTGCGTGGAGTTCCTTTTGTGGGAGGCCTGGGATGTTGCTGTTGGTGGGTGCGTGCGCAAATGCTTCACACGTCCTCCGAGATAGGCCTGACTGCCCGCGCCGCGTTACCTAGAGGGCGAGCAGGGGTCGACTTTACATAGGAGTGGTGGTCTCTGACTGGCTGTGGCGCAAGCCCTGGCCGGCCGGGGGTCCCATTTCCTACACACTACAATTGCGTCTAATCCGTAGGAATTGGCCAAAGGGCAAATTGTTACGTAAGGACCTTGGGTGGTGGCTTTGGTAGTGTAGGAGACTATTCCTGTCTGTAGGTTTCCTGTACAGAGTAGTGCTAATGGATCCTGTTTCCAGTTTTATTGTTAGATCAAGAAAAGGGATCTCGTTTGGTGATGAGGCCATGGTGAAGTTCAGGTAGGGGTTCAGTTGGTTTACCCAAACGAGGAATGCTTCTTGGGTGGCTGTGGAACCTTTCCATAGAATTATGATGTCGTCGATGAAGCGTTTCCAAAGTTTGATATTTTCTCGGAAAGGATTCGACTCATGGTGTATATGTGTACCCTCGAAGTCCGCCATGTACAGACAGGCTACCGAGGGGGCAAAAGTACTGCCCATTGAGGTCCCCTGGGTCTGGTGATAGTACTTGCCTCTGTACTCAAAATAATTCTCGGTAAGAGCCAGTGTGGCGCATTCCATGACAAAGGCCTGTGGGGTGCTTGAGTTCCAGGGTTCTAGGCCTAGTCTTTCCTCAATGACGTCAAGGGTGGCCCTCTGAGGAATGTTTGTGTAGAGGGCCTCTACGTCAAGGGTCATTAATAGATCTATCTCTCCTATGTCCTGGATGGTATCAAGAATCCGTAGTACATCCGTGGTGTCTTGGATGTAAGAGGGTATGGCCTTCACAAGAGGTTGTAGAAAATGGTCACAGAATTGTGACAGAGGCTCCAATACGGAGTCTATCCCTGAAACAATGGGTCTCCCTGGTACAGGTCTAGTGGCTTTGTGGATCTTAGGCAGTATATAAAAATAGGGTACCCTCGGGTCCTTTTTCATTAGGAAGTCTGCCTCCTTTCTGGTGATCCATTGCTCACATTCCGCACTGGTGACCAAGCTAGAGATCGTGGTCTGTAGGCGTTTGGTAGGGTCATTGGGAATGGGTGTGTAATATCTTTGGTCATTCAGTTGTCTATTGCATTCAAGCTCATAATCCACAGTATTCATTAAGACCGTGGCGCCCCCTTTGTCAGCTTGTTTGATGGTTAGCAATGGGTCTTCTTCTAGTGACCTCAATATGTCCAACTCATTCTTAGAGATATTGGAGTGAGGGGATCTTCGCTCCAGTTTGCTGATGTCTTTTAGTACTGCCTGCTCAAAAGTCAATACTTCGTTTGGGACCATTCCATTGTGGGGTGTAAAAGTTGAAGGATTGTGTAACCCTGAGTCTGTCATTGGTTCACAAGGCTTACCTTCGAAGAAGGTTTTGAGTCGTATTTTTCTGAAGAATGATTTAAGTTCCCTGGTTTGTTGGAACAAATCGATCCTGGGGGTAGGTACAAAGCCTAAACCTTTTTGCAGTACCTCCTCCTCTCGCTCTGTGAGAAGCCGGTCAGATAGATTAACCACCAGGCTTATTTTGGTCCTGATCGGTTGGTGCTCCTGGTGTTCATTCCTTGGGGGTGTGTGTCCTCCCATTGCACCCTCTTCTCTGTCCCGTTCCCTCTTTTTCGCCCTCGCCCTCTGCCCCAACCTCTGCCTAAAAAAGGAGGGTGTGTAGGGTTTTGGGGGGGGTTGTAGAGTGGAGGATAATGTTGGACAAAGGGTGGTTGAAAGTGGGGGAATTGTGGGTATTGCCAAAAAGGGGGACCAATTGGTTGCCCCTGGTTGGGGTAGTGCGGGAAGTTATGTTGTCCCCGTCCCCTGCCTCTTTTGGCCCTCGGTGGCAACTGAGCAGGGTTATTTTCCCCGCTACTGTCCGACCCACTGTTGGAACCCCTCCTAGATGAGGTCGTGCTCGAGTCAGAATTATAGCTCGTGCCAGGGGGGGTGTAATCTTCCCTTAAATAGGGGTAGACCTTTTCCTTTGAGAATTTCTTTATGTCTTTTTGAAGTTTAGCAAGTTTCTGCTCCATTAGATATTCTTGATGTTCTGCCATTTCTTTATTAAGTTCAGCCAGTTTTGTTTTAAAGCCCGGGTTTTGTACTGCCGTCTTTAAGGCTGCCTCTGCTGCATGAATCTTAACTAGAAGAGCATCCGCTAAACGTTTAGCTGTATTGACGATCAGGATGAGGAGGTCGTGGGTGCACTTCCATGACACTTGTGACCATTCAATTTTAAATTGTCCATCCTCCCAAAAGATTCTGGGGAAATTTTTCACAATTAAGCCATTAGGTGCAATCTTGGCTTTAAAATATTCTGCCATCATGGTCCCGTGGATAGTTACCCTTATCCATTCTCGTTTGAGGTCGGAAAGGGATTGCCACTCGGGTGTGTTACTGCCTGTTGCAGGTTCGATGTTAATACCAAATAGGGAGGGTGTCCTCATAATTGCTGCTGCATCCTCCTCGCCAAAACTCAAACCTGGGCCCTCCATGATGGTGTGGCCCGAGGGTTTTATTGTCCTGGTGAGTAGGGTCCTTCACAGAAGGCAGAGAAGGGAAGAAGGGAGAGGAAAGGAATGTCCTAAACCTGAGTCAGGTGTGGACACAGTGGAGCCCAGTACAATGGTTTGGGCTTGAATGGTGGGGGATTTGAAAAACTAACCCGCCAAGAAGAGACTCCCACGGTGTGGCACCGTGCTGAAGTATTTATCAAAAAACAGGGAGAAAGGCTGATCGTTTGATCAACGGACACCAATTACCACTCAGGGTGGTGGAAGGTCCAGTATCAGCTTGTGTCCGTGTCTGGTACAAGGAATGCAAGAGGGGGAATGCTGTACTGTTCCTATGTAGGATCAAGGGAGGTTTAGCTGGCATGACCAAAGGTGTACACGTGGCACCTTGGGGCATCCATTGTGTTGGATGTATTTGCCTCACACACCCCGAGGGATGTCATGCTTCATCATCGGCGTTTGCTCCTCGTCGGGGAGGCGGTGCAATCCCCGACGGGCTCACCCCAAGAGGGGCTCTTTGGCGGAGATCTTTTATCCAACAGCCTTATGGTGAAGTGGGGGTGTGTGGGCAAGAAGATATAAAGTGATAAGCTGAGAGCTAAAATGTAACTAAGGGTACCGGAATTCACTTTATTCTGGGGGTCCCCTAGTGACAATTAAAAGGTGGAACTAGCTTACTAGGTGTCAACACAATTAAGTTGAGTGACGCTGGTAAAAACTAGAGGTCATAAGTGGTCGACATGTTTCTCGCAGTGGGATAAGTTACCCGCGATTCTTCAGGACCATATAACAAGTGAAATGGGTGTCAAAAAAGAGGGAACATGCTTGTGTCATGTATGTAAAGTGTGTTACCTCTGTGGAGTATCCTATGCCTAGACATAGGGAAAAGGAACAACACTGATTAATACATTTTGCAACAGTCATAAATGAATATCAAGTCAATGCCAGTAGGTGGGAAATGAGTGGCATGCAGGCGGTGTTGTAAACTATTGAGCACAACATTAGCATGCCTGAGGACATTGAGTGAGCAGCGTGTATGTGCCAGGTACACTCAAAGTCTGTGTGAAGGGGGAGAAAACGGTGACTCAAGGTGAAGTTTAAAAGCAGTAATTAAAAACAGCAAAACATGAGGACAGTGGTTACAACAGCACAAAATATAGGAGGGGTGTAATACCCTATCAACCTTCATGCATTTTGTAGGCACCCTTGAGAACCTGTGAGTGCTGCAAAACGTTGCCTATGGTGAGTAACAGACAGGGAATAATACATCAACTCAATAATAAACACTGGTGTCTTTCTAGCGCTGTGCACACAAAAATTACACTCCCAACTCACCATTAGGTTGGGGACTACTAGCCACATGAGGGTCGGCGGGAAAAGATATCAGGGAGGGCCTTTAGATGAGGCTAGAGGGAGATATTGAAGGTAAACACAGGTAAATAGAGTGGTGGCGCCGTTTTTGTGAAAGCGCTATAGCGTTAGTGCTGCCTCATTTAAAGAATGCAAACGCGGGAACTGGGATCGTCCCGCTTGTTGTATAACTCACCTCATCCTGCCTGTATCCAAGTCAATTGACCTACCCGTCCCCGCCGAGCTCGAGTAGATGATGGAGCTCGGCGGTCGGGATTATTTAAACAAACGCGATGATCGGCGAGTATGCCGCGTCATCGCCCAGGGGGCAGGTCACATGATAATCGCCGAAAAGGTGGCGGCCATTTTGTAATGGTAAAATCCCTGCTTAAGCGCTATTAGAGAGCAGAGATGTTGTGGCTTATGTCGTTTGATGACAGTTGGATAAAAGATCTCCGCCAAAGAGCCCCTCTTGAGGTGAGCCCGTCGGGGATTGCACCGCCTCCCCGACGAGGAGCAAACGCCGATGATGAAGCATGACATCCCTCGGGGTGTGTGAGGCAAATACATCCAACACAATGGATGCCCCAAGGTGCCACGTGTACACCTTTGGTCATGCCAGCTAAACCTCCCTTGATCCTACATAGGAACAGTACAGCATTCCCCCTCTTGCATTCCTTGTACCAGACACGGACACAAGCTGATACTGGACCTTCCACCACCCTGAGTGGTAATTGGTGTCCGTTGATCAAACGATCAGCCTTTCTCCCTGTTTTTTGATAAATACTTCAGCACGGTGCCACACCGTGGGAGTCTCTTCTTGGCGGGTTAGTTTTTCAAATCCCCCACCATTCAAGCCCAAACCATTGTACTGGGCTCCACTGTGTCCACACCTGACTCAGTTTTAGGACATTCCTTTCCTCTCCCTTCTTCCCTTCTCTGCCTTCTGTGAAGGACCCTACTCACCAGGACAATAAAACCCTCGGGCCACACCATCATGGAGGGCCCAGGTTTGAGTTTTGGCGAGGAGGATGCAGCAGCAATTATGAGGACACCCTCCCTATTTGGTATTAACATCGAACCTGCAACAGGCAGTAACACACCCGAGTGGCAATCCCTTTCCGACCTCAAACGAGAATGGATAAGGGTAACTATCCACGGGACCATGATGGCAGAATATTTTAAAGCCAAGATTGCACCTAATGGCTTAATTGTGAAAAATTTCCCCAGAATCTTTTGGGAGGATGGACAATTTTTTTTTTTTTTTTTTGTTTTTGAAAACCTTTATTTGTGCTCAAAGACAGTACAAATACGGGCCACAACCATCCGGTCGGCCACGGTCAAACATTTAGCACTGGTGCATACAATACGGTGCCAGGGTAATGCGGTACGACAATAATTACAATACAGGAACAGACTGGAAAGCGCCGTCATACCTAGGCAAAGGAGCAATGCAGGTTATTTTCAATGTCTTTTTTCTGTGCAACTATTAGGATCAGGTCACACTACTCCGCACGTAATACAACGAAAAGGAAAAACAAGGACCATGTAGGCGGGACTCGCCAAAGAAAAGGACAGCAAGTACCGGCAAAGCAATTCGCACCATGCAAGTCCCAACCAGAGGATGGCCACAGAATAGTCAGATCACATGAAGCTGCCTCAACAACCCACCTTCAATGACACCACCGCCCATCCCCCAGCATACCTAACACGGGCCTAAGAAAAAGGGAAAATCATAAAGAGCAAAAAGGAAAAAAGAACCATAGAAATAAAAACTAAACTAACAGTTAACCCCCCACCCTACACACATGCAGAGGCTATGGCCTATCCCCCCCTAGCAGAGTGTCTGTCGCCCCGTAAACCCGAAATATAGAAGATAAGAGAAGAGAGGTAGAAGAGAAAGCGAAAGTAAAGTAAAAATAAAAACAAAGTCCAAAGACATAGGGAGTGGAAACAGGACCCCCGTCCCGAAACGCCCCTAAGAAAAGATCTGGGAGGAGGAGCAATGAAACATGCGCGCAAGCTCCGCCGGTCCAATAAGCAATCCCCACCCCAATAATAACATCAGTAGAACTGCAGCAAGCAATACAGTGGGGAGTGAGTCAATGCGCAAACAACCATAAGATCATCCAAGTTTCAGAGTCCACCCTACCTCCACACACCCGCCCGGGTATCAAGCAAAGAAAAGGGTCCCCTATCCCTGGCCAGTCCTGGGGCTCAGTCTCACACCCTTACTGCCCACTCGTCCATTGTAGTGCAGGAGAACAAAGAAAGATGGCCGCTCAAGCGAGGGGGGAGGTGCACAATCGAGGGAAGAAAGGTGTCCGGTCCCGGGAGAAGAATCCACCTCGGTCACTATCCGCTCTGGCATGGTCCAGCCACGCAGTTCACAAAGCAAAGCAATCCAAATCCAAGGCAAGTATGCCGGCGGTGAGGCAGGAGGGCAACACACTGGTATCCTGGGCCACGATCCCTCGCACTTCAGCACACAGTCCAGCATGGAGCAAGGGGGATACACTGTTTCGTCGGTGATAATGGTACGAGACAACAGACCCTTACCGGCTCCTGCAATGGCTACAGTATCCTCCACTGCGGTCTCCCGAGACAGTGTTGCGGCGTCAGGCTGTAGCAACTCCGGCCCTGAGTCTTGTCGAAGATAATGCCCCTGTTTCAGGCTGGGTTCCCGGGTACAGGCGTCAAGTTGTGCCCCCAGTGCATTGCAGCTGTCCCTTAACTCCAATCGCAACTCGCCCAGGGCTGCAACCACATCAGCAAGGGTGAGTGTAGGCTGGAAAGACCCCATGGTTGCAGTCCCGTGGGGGGGAGTTGTTCCAATCCCCTCAACGCTGGGGAGCTCGTTACTGTGATAAGGGGTCCGTGTAGACTGTGATTCAGCGGCGGGCCGTCCGCTGCGCCATCTTGTTCCCAGTCCGACACAGTGCGGGGGGAGGCAGGGGGGATCAACGGGACGCGGTCAGGCGGACTCCGGACACCCACCGGCCAGCAAGGATCCGCCCGTCTCGGTGGACCATCCGGGGGTCAGCCAGTGCGTGGGGAGGCTCGCGGATTAGGGTCAGGTCAGCCGTCACTAGCTGGAGGGACCCGGAGCACAAAGCAGAAACATGGCGTCCAAAGACAAAGGTCCCGCTAGCGAGTCGCCCAAGCCGTCCGGCACCCCGCAGCCCAGGAGGTATGCAGCGGTTCCCGCCGGCCAACAGCACGCCGGTCGCGGGTACAGAGGGGAGCGCCGTCCAGCCGTGTCACCCCGGTCACGGAGCAGCTGCGGGAGGGGGCGCGAGGGCAGCAGGGCGCTGAAGAAGAAGCTGGATCCCGGGCCGGGGCGCGTCCGTCTACAGCGTCGGACTCCGGGCGGGTGGAGAGGTCGGCGGAGCACCAGCAGCAGCAGCTCCGTCTCCCGCACCTTCTGGAACCAAACTGGGGTAGCGGGACAAGCAGGATCGTGGTGCGGGAATCCGGGGCCGGCGGAGCCGAGGGCTGCGCGTCCGTTCAGGTCGCCATCTTGGCTCCTCCCCCCGAGGATGGACAATTTAAAATTGAATGGTCACAAGTGTCATGGAAGTGCACCCACGACCTCCTCATCCTGATCGTCAATACAGCTAAACGTTTAGCGGATGCTCTTCTAGTTAAGATTCATGCAGCAGAGGCAGCCTTAAAGACGGCAGTACAAAACCCGGGCTTTAAAACAAAACTGGCTGAACTTAATAAAGAAATGGCAGAACATCAAGAATATCTAATGGAGCAGAAACTTGCTAAACTTCAAAAAGACATAAAGAAATTCTCAAAGGAAAAGGTCTACCCCTATTTAAGGGAAGATTACACCCCCCCTGGCACGAGCTATAATTCTGACTCGAGCACGACCTCATCTAGGAGGGGTTCCAACAGTGGGTCGGACAGTAGCGGGGGAAATAACCCTGCTCAGTTGCCACCGAGGGCCAAAAGAGGCAGGGGACGGGGACAACATAACTTCCCGCACTACCCCAACCAGGGGCAACCAATTGGTCCCCCTTTTTGGCAATACCCACAATTCCCCCACTTTCAACCACCCTTTGTCCAACATTATCCTCCACTCTACAACCCCCCCCAAAACCCTACACACCCTCCTTTTTTAGGCAGAGGTTGGGGCAGAGGGCGAGGGCGAAAAAGAGGGAACGGGACAGAGAAGAGGGTGCAATGGGAGGACACACACCCCCAAGGAATGAACACCAGGAGCACCAACCGATCAGGACCAAAATAAGCCTGGTGGTTAATCTATCTGACCGGCTTCTCACAGAGCGAGAGGAGGAGGTACTGCAAAAATGTTTAGGCTTTGTACCTACCCCCAGGATCGATTTGTTCCAACAAACCAGGGAACTTAAATCATTCTTCAGAAAAATACGACTCAAAACCTTCTTCGAAGGTAAGCCTTGTGAACCAATGACAGACTCAGGGTTACACAATCCTTCAACTTTTACACCCCACAATGGAATGGTCCCAAACGAAGTATTGACTTTTGAGCAGGCAGTACTAAAAGACATCAGCAAACTGGAGCGAAGATCCCCTCACTCCAATATCTCTAAGAATGAGTTGGACATATTGAGGTCACTAGCAGAAGACCCATTGCTAACCATCAAACAAGCTGACAAAGGGGGCGCCACGGTCTTAATGAATACTGTGGATTATGAGCTTGAATGCAATAGACAACTGAATGACCAAAGATATTACACACCCATTCCCAATGACCCTACCAAACGCCTACAGACCACGATCTCTAGCTTGGTCACCAGTGCGGAATGTGAGCAATGGATCACCAGAAAGGAGGCAGACTTCCTAATGAAAAAGGACCCGAGGGTACCCTATTTTTATATACTGCCTAAGATCCACAAAGCCACTAGACCTGTACCAGGGAGACCCATTGTTTCAGGGATAGACTCCGTATTGGAGCCTCTGTCACAATTCTGTGACCATTTTCTACAACCTCTTGTGAAGGCCATACCCTCTTACATCCAAGACACCACGGATGTACTACGGATTCTTGATACCATCCAGGACATAGGAGAGATAGATCTATTAATGACCCTTGACGTAGAGGCCCTCTACACAAACATTCCTCAGAGGGCCACCCTTGACGTCATTGAGGAAAGACTAGGCCTAGAACCCTGGAACTCAAGCACCCCACAGGCCTTTGTCATGGAATGCGCCACACTGGCTCTTACCGAGAATTATTTTGAGTACAGAGGCAAGTACTATCACCAGACCCAGGGGACCTCAATGGGCAGTACTTTTGCCCCCTCGGTAGCCTGTCTGTACATGGCGGACTTCGAGGGTACACATATACACCATGAGTCGAATCCTTTCCGAGAAAGTATCAAACTTTGGAAACGCTTCATCGACAACATCATAATTCTATGGAAAGGTTCCACAGCCACCCAAGAAGCATTCCTCGTTTGGGTAAACCAACTGAACCCCTACCTGAACTTCACCATGGCCTCATCACCAAACGAGATCCCTTTTCTTGATCTAACAATAAAACTGGAAACAGGATCCATTAGCACTACTCTGTACAGGAAACCTACAGACAGGAATAGTCTCCTACACTACCAAAGCCACCACCCAAGGTCCTTACGTAACAATTTGCCCTTTGGCCAATTCCTACGGATTAGACGCAATTGTAGTGCCATAACTGATTATAAAAAGGAGTCCACAGTCCTATCGAGGAACCTACTAGACAGAGGTTACCCGAAAAGCGAAGTCTTTAAAGCTAGAAAACGGGCCAGGAACAACAACAGGGATGCCCTCCTAGAACGACGGGAAAGAGTTCCGGTCGAAAACCAACCTATGACCTGCGTAACCACATTTACCCCACTCTCCAGCCAGATCAGGAACACGATCAAACATCACTGGGGCATTTTGAACACAGGCGACCTTACGCTAGAAGAACCGAGATTCGCGTACAAAAGGTCACAGAACCTTAAGGACATCCTAATCAGTACCAGACCTAAGGTGGCTAGAAAAGAAACCCAACAAACCCTATGGCATCTACCTCCTGTGACAGGCCACTACCCTTGTGGCATGTTTGGGGTCTGTAAATATACCCTGACACTTAAAAATATCCAGCTTTCTGAGACCTTTAATTGGGAACTCAGACACCACACAAATTGCAATACATCCAATTGCATATACCTGATAACCTGCCCATGTGGCCTGCAATACATCGGTATGACCACCCGGGCTATCAAAGTGCGCATTACCGAACACCGCAGTAATTTGCGCTGCAAGAAAACCCATACGAAAATGTGTAAACATTATGTGGACCACAACCACAATGAAGACTCTATGAAATGGGTGGTACTAGAATCTAGCCCTAACTGCCCTAAAAACGCCCTCTTCCGCAAAGAGCAGAGATGGATACATCGCCTGTCCTCTGATAAATATGGCCTAAATGAAGAAATTCCCTGGCATTCACTCTAATACTAGTCCAACAGCACATTTGACCGGAGTCTGCTTACCTGACACACCCCTTATTAACACCTACCCTGTTGGGCTTTACACCCTAGAACAATGATTTCATCATCCACGTACGTGTGAACTTTTAACCCAGGGGTCTGTGAACAATTGTCCTCACTAACCATATCCTGCCCATTACATCATGGCCGCCATGGTCTTACTTTTAATTGTCCACAACCTAGTGACTCCTCCTTGCACACACATTATTAACAAACACCAGTACTGCTGATTATGTCTGGTAATATCGTATAAACACGGACAACCGACGCTTTGGAACTGTCATCAAACGACATAAGCCACAACATCTCTGCTCTCTAATAGCGCTTAAGCAGGGATTTTACCATTACAAAATGGCCGCCACCTTTTCGGCGATTATCATGTGACCTGCCCCCTGGGCGATGACGCGGCATACTCGCCGATCATCGCGTTTGTTTAAATAATCCCGACCGCCGAGCTCCATCATCTACTCGAGCTCGGCGGGGACGGGTAGGTCAATTGACTTGGATACAGGCAGGATGAGGTGAGTTATACAACAAGCGGGACGATCCCGGTTCCCGCGTTTGCATTCTTTAAATGAGGCAGCACTAACGCTATAGCGCTTTCACAAAAACGGCGCCACCACTCTATTTACCTGTGTTTACCTTCAATATCTCCCTCTAGCCTCATCTAAAGGCCCTCCCTGATATCTTTTCCCGCCGACCCTCATGTGGCTAGTAGTCCCCAACCTAATGGTGAGTTGGGAGTGTAATTTTTGTGTGCACAGCGCTAGAAAGACACCAGTGTTTATTATTGAGTTGATGTATTATTCCCTGTCTGTTACTCACCATAGGCAACGTTTTGCAGCACTCACAGGTTCTCAAGGGTGCCTACAAAATGCATGAAGGTTGATAGGGTATTACACCCCTCCTATATTTTGTGCTGTTGTAACCACTGTCCTCATGTTTTGCTGTTTTTAATTACTGCTTTTAAACTTCACCTTGAGTCACCGTTTTCTCCCCCTTCACACAGACTTTGAGTGTACCTGGCACATACACGCTGCTCACTCAATGTCCTCAGGCATGCTAATGTTGTGCTCAATAGTTTACAACACCGCCTGCATGCCACTCATTTCCCACCTACTGGCATTGACTTGATATTCATTTATGACTGTTGCAAAATGTATTAATCAGTGTTGTTCCTTTTCCCTATGTCTAGGCATAGGATACTCCACAGAGGTAACACACTTTACATACATGACACAAGCATGTTCCCTCTTTTTTGACACCCATTTCACTTGTTATATGGTCCTGAAGAGTCGCGGGTAACTTATCCCACTACGAGAAACATGTCGACCACTTATGACCTCTAGTTTTTACCAGCGTCACTCAACTTAATTGTGTTGACACCTAGTAAGCTAGTTCCACCTTTTAATTGTCACTAGGGGACCCCCAGAATAAAGTGAATTCCGGTACCCTTAGTTACATTTTAGCTCTCAGCTTATCACTTTATATCTTCTTGCCCACACACCCCCACTTCACCATAAGGCTGTTGGATAAAAGATCTCCACCAAAGAGCCCCTCTTGAGGTGAGCCCGTCGGGGATTGCACCGCCTCCCCGACGAGGAGCAAACGCCGATGATGAAGCATGACATCCCTCGGGGTGTGTGAGGCAAATACATCCAACACAATGGATGCCCCAAGGTGCCACGTGTACACCTTTGGTCATGCCAGCTAAACCTCCCTTGATCCTACATAGGAACAGTACAGCATTCCCCCTCTTGCATTCCTTGTACCAGACACGGACACAAGCTGATACTGGACCTTCCACCACCCTGAGTGGTAATTGGTGTCCGTTGATCAAACGATCAGCCTTTCTCCCTGTTTTTTGATAAATACTTCAGCACGGTGCCACACCGTGGGAGTCTCTTCTTGGCGGGTTAGTTTTTCAAATCCCCCACCATTCAAGCCCAAACCATTGTACTGGGCTCCACTGTGTCCACACCTGACTCAGGTTTAGGACATTCCTTTCCTCTCCCTTCTTCCCTTCTCTGCCTTCTGTGAAGGACCCTACTCACCAGGACAATAAAACCCTCGGGCCACACCATCATGGAGGGCCCAGGTTTGAGTTTTGGCAAGGAGGATGCAGCAGCAATTATGAGGACACCCTCCCTATTTGGTATTAACATCGAACCTGCAACAGGCAGTAACACACCCGAGTGGCAATCCCTTTCCGACCTCAAACGAGAATGGATAAGGGTAACTATCCACGGGACCATGATGGCAGAATATTTTAAAGCCAAGATTGCACCTAATGGCTTAATTGTGAAAAATTTCCCCAGAATCTTTTGGGAGGATGGACAATTTAAAATTGAATGGTCACAAGTGTCATGGAAGTGCACCCACGACCTCCTCATCCTGATCGTCAATACAGCTAAACGTTTAGCGGATGCTCTTCTAGTTAAGATTCATGCAGCAGAGGCAGCCTTAAAGACGGCAGTACAAAACCCGGGCTTTAAAACAAAACTGGCTGAACTTAATAAAGAAATGGCAGAACATCAAGAATATCTAATGGAGCAGAAACTTGCTAAACTTCAAAAAGACATAAAGAAATTCTCAAAGGAAAAGGTCTACCCCTATTTAAGGGAAGATTACACCCCCCCTGGCACGAGCTATAATTCTGACTCGAGCACGACCTCATCTAGGAGGGGTTCCAACAGTGGGTCGGACAGTAGCGGGGAAAATAACCCTGCTCAGTTGCCACCGAGGGCCAAAAGAGGCAGGGGACGGGGACAACATAACTTCCCGCACTACCCCAACCAGGGGCAACCAATTGGTCCCCCTTTTTGGCAATACCCACAATTCCCCCACTTTCAACCACCCTTTGTCCAACATTATCCTCCACTCTACAACCCCCCCCAAAACCCTACACACCCTCCTTTTTTAGGCAGAGGTTGGGGCAGAGGGCGAGGGCGAAAAAGAGGGAACGGGACAGAGAAGAGGGTGCAATGGGAGGACACACCCCCCCAAGGAATGAACACCAGGAGCACCAACCGATCAGGACCAAAATAAGCCTGGTGGTTAATCTATCTGACCGGCTTCTCACAGAGCGAGAGGAGGAGGTACTGCAAAAAGGTTTAGGCTTTGTACCTACCCCCAGGATCGATTTGTTCCAACAAACCAGGGAACTTAAATCATTCTTCAGAAAAATACGACTCAAAACCTTCTTCGAAGGTAAGCCTTGTGAACCAATGACAGACTCAGGGTTACACAATCCTTCAACTTTTACACCCCACAATGGAATGGTCCCAAACGAAGTATTGACTTTTGAGCAGGCAGTACTAAAAGACATCAGCAAACTGGAGCGAAGATCCCCTCACTCCAATATCTCTAAGAATGAGTTGGACATATTGAGGTCACTAGCAGAAGACCCATTGCTAACCATCAAACAAGCTGACAAAGGGGGCGCCACGGTCTTAATGAATACTGTGGATTATGAGCTTGAATGCAATAGACAACTGAATGACCAAAGATATTACACACCCATTCCCAATGACCCTACCAAACGCCTACAGACCACGATCTCTAGCTTGGTCACCAGTGCGGAATGTGAGCAATGGATCACCAGAAAGGAGGCAGACTTCCTAATGAAAAAGGACCCGAGGGTACCCTATTTTTATATACTGCCTAAGATCCACAAAGCCACTAGACCTGTACCAGGGAGACCCATTGTTTCAGGGATAGACTCCGTATTGGAGCCTCTGTCACAATTCTGTGACCATTTTCTACAACCTCTTGTGAAGGCCATACCCTCTTACATCCAAGACACCACGGATGTACTACGGATTCTTGATACCATCCAGGACATAGGAGAGATAGATCTATTAATGACCCTTGACGTAGAGGCCCTCTACACAAACATTCCTCAGAGGGCCACCCTTGACGTCATTGAGGAAAGACTAGGCCTAGAACCCTGGAACTCAAGCACCCCACAGGCCTTTGTCATGGAATGCGCCACACTGGCTCTTACCGAGAATTATTTTGAGTACAGAGGCAAGTACTATCACCAGACCCAGGGGACCTCAATGGGCAGTACTTTTGCCCCCTCGGTAGCCTGTCTGTACATGGCGGACTTCGAGGGTACACATATACACCATGAGTCGAATCCTTTCCGAGAAAATATCAAACTTTGGAAACGCTTCATCGACGACATCATAATTCTATGGAAAGGTTCCACAGCCACCCAAGAAGCATTCCTCGTTTGGGTAAACCAACTGAACCCCTACCTGAACTTCACCATGGCCTCATCACCAAACGAGATCCCTTTTCTTGATCTAACAATAAAACTGGAAACAGGATCCATTAGCACTACTCTGTACAGGAAACCTACAGACAGGAATAGTCTCCTACACTACCAAAGCCACCACCCAAGGTCCTTACGTAACAATTTGCCCTTTGGCCAATTCCTACGGATTAGACGCAATTGTAGTGCCATAACTGATTATAAAAAGGAGTCCACAGTCCTATCGAGGAACCTACTAGACAGAGGTTACCCGAAAAGCGAAGTCTTTAAAGCTAGAAAACGGGCCAGGAACAACAACAGGGATGCCCTCCTAGAACGACGGGAAAGAGTTCCGGTCGAAAACCAACCTATGACTTGCGTAACCACATTTACCCCACTCTCCAGCCAGATCAGGAACACGATCAAACATCACTGGGGCATTTTGAACACAGGCGACCTTACGCTAGAAGAACCGAGATTCGCGTTCAAAAGGTCACAGAACCTTAAGGACATCCTAATCAGTACCAGACCTAAGGTGGCTAGAAAAGAAACCCAACAAACCCTATGGCATCTACCTCCTGTGACAGGCCACTACCCTTGTGGCATGTGTGGGGTCTGTAAATATACCCTGACACTTAAAAATATCCAGCTTTCTGAGACCTTTAATTGGGAACTCAGACACCACACAAATTGCAATACATCCAATTGCATATACCTGATAACCTGCCCATGTGGCCTGCAATACATCGGTATGACCACCCGGGCTATCAAAGTGCGCATTGCCGAACACCGCAGTAATTTGCGCTGCAAGAAAACCCATACGAAAATGTGTAAACATTATGTGGACCACAACCACAATGAAGACTCTATGAAATGGGTGGTACTAGAATCTAGCCCTAACTGCCCTAAAAACGCCCTCTTCCGCAAAGAGCAGAGATGGATACATCGCCTGTCCTCTGATAAATATGGCCTAAATGAAGAAATTCCCTGGCATTCACTCTAATACTAGTCCAACAGCACATTTGACCGGAGTCTGCTTACCTGACACACCCCTTATTAACACCTACCCTGTTGGGCTTTACACCCTAGAACAATGATTTCATCATCCACGTACGTGTGAACTTTTAACCCAGGGGTCTGTGAACAATTGTCCTCACTAACCATATCCTGCCCATTACATCATGGCCGCCATGGTCTTACTTTTAATTGTCCACAACCTAGTGACTCCTCCTTGCACACACATTATTAACAAACACCAGTACTGCTGATTATGTCTGGTAATATCGTATAAACACGGACAACCAACGCTTTGGAACTGTCATCAAACGACATAAGCCACAACATCTCTGCTCTCTAATAGCGCTTAAGCAGGGATTTTACCATTACAAAATGGCCGCCACCTTTTCGGCGATTATCATGTGACCTGCCCCCTGGGCGATGACGCGGCATACTCGCCGATCATCGCGTTTGTTTAAATAATTCCGACCGCCGAGCTCCATCATCTACTCGAGCTCGGCGGGGACGGGTAGGTCAATTGACTTGGATACAGGCAGGATGAGGTGAGTTATACAACAAGCGGGACGATCCCGGTTCCCGCGTTTGCATTCTTTAAATGAGGCAGCACTAACGCTATAGCGCTTTCACAAAAACGGCGCCACCACTCTATTTACCTGTGTTTACCTTCAATATCTCCCTCTAGCCTCATCTAAAGGCCCTCCCTGATATCTTTTCCCGCCGACCCTCATGTGGCTAGTAGTCCCCAACCTAATGGTGAGTTGGGAGTGTAATTTTTGTGTGCACAGCGCTAGAAAGACACCAGTGTTTATTATTGAGTTGATGTATTATTCCCTGTCTGTTACTCACCATAGGCAACGTTTTGCAGCACTCACAGGTTCTCAAGGGTGCCTACAAAATGCATGAAGGTTGATAGGGTATTACACCCCTCCTATATTTTGTGCTGTTGTAACCACTGTCCTCATGTTTTGCTGTTTTTAATTACTGCTTTTAAACTTCACCTTGAGTCACCGTTTTCTCCCCCTTCACACAGACTTTGAGTGTACCTGGCACATACACGCTGCTCACTCAATGTCCTCAGGCATGCTAATGTTGTGCTCAATAGTTTACAACACCGCCTGCATGCCACTCATTTCCCACCTACTGGCATTGACTTGATATTCATTTATGACTGTTGCAAAATGTATTAATCAGTGTTGTTCCTTTTCCCTATGTCTAGGCATAGGATACTCCACAGAGGTAACACACTTTACATACATGACACAAGCATGTTCCCTCTTTTTTGACACCCATTTCACTTGTTATATGGTCCTGAAGAATCGCGGGTAACTTATCCCACTGCGAGAAACATGTCGACCACTTATGACCTCTAGTTTTTACCAGCGTCACTCAACTTAATTGTGTTGACACCTAGTAAGCTAGTTCCACCTTTTAATTGTCACTAGGGGACCCCCAGAATAAAGTGAATTCCGGTACCCTTAGTTACATTTTAGCTCTCAGCTTATCACTTTATATCTTCTTGCCCACACACCCCCACTTCACCATAAGGCTGTTGGATAAAAGATCTCCGCCAAAGAGCCCCTCTTGAGGTGAGCCCGTCGGGGATTGCACCGCCTCCCCGACGAGGAGCAAACGCCGATGATGAAGCATGACATCCCTCGGGGTGTGTGAGGCAAATACATCCAACACAATGGATGCCCCAAGGTGCCACGTGTACACCTTTGGTCATGCCAGCTAAACCTCCCTTGATCCTACATAGGAACAGTACAGCATTCCCCCTCTTGCATTCGTTGTCCAGTATTGACATCTTATTAGAAGGAGGTACGCAAACCACTGTCCACTCTCACGGGACCTGCTCACTGGGATATTGTAGAACACTGCCTCCTGGACCTCTATCCCAGGCTTAAGAGTTTTAACGTTGCAGCTAGTTTTGTAGATTTGACGCTTCATCTGGCTAAACAATAGCTCTCCAGACGATGAAAATCCTCAAAGGCGCCGTTGGTCTTGTGCTGGAGGGAGTAGGTCATAAGATGGAGCAAGGCCGAAAGTTATGCCTCACGGAGGGAAGAATACAGAGATGTCCATAAGCAACCTATAGCCATGGTATGGGACACTTTCTTGGAAGACTTTAAGTCCCAATTTGACCCAGAGTAACAATCATAGATTATATATCATGCCAAACCACCCTACCCCTTTCCCCCCCCCCCACCCGGTTAGACTTTTCCCATTCTTGCCGTTGTTCCCCATCCCCATAGAATATAATCGCACAATGTTAAATCACTTCATATGGGCAGTCCCATGCAGTGGGCATCAACTCTTATGCATTGCACAGTATATGGAGACATGGATCAGAGATGACAGGTCGGGGATTCATGTTCGTAAAGGAACTTTTGTTTTACTTTTCGTTTGCTGATGGATAACGACACAGAGGAAATATATGCAACCTCAGCTGTATTGACACTGTTGTCTAATATTGAACAATTATTACACACAGTGGATGTTGACAAATGTGCAGCATGTTTGAATTTTGTAATATTATCATATGTGACTGGTGTTCATTATTTTCTAAACTACAATAAAATATGCAGAAGAGATATTTCCACATGTTACATTCCACATATGGGTGCAAAATACCACCAGATATGGTAGCATAATTACAATGTTAATGGTATTAGCATGGATTTAGCTATCCACTCAAAACATGGGCCTTATTGGAGTGAGTGTTAACAGCTGGCAGATGAATTGACAGATTAACTGGGTCTGGTTGTCTCTATCTGGCATCAGCAACTTTTTACCTATATACCTAATTGTATGTTTATATTTTTTTGCCTTACGTTACTTTTGCTGTAGGAAAATCCTTGCTTGGATGACACAGAAGTTCACAAAATATCCTCCATACTGAGAAGAATAGCAGCTTTCTACAGGTAAGATATTTATTAATGTGTGTGCTAATTAGTCTGCCTATTCTAGAAATGAATTCCCACATTGGTGAGCAAGTAAATAAACTCGGCATCCTATGGTAGCTAAGAATGTAATTGTAATCCCGAGGTGACCGGCTGTTTTACATACAGTACTTTTGAGAACTCTTATAAGGAGCACATCCATATTATATGGGATTTACAACACAGCAGTAGCTTAATAAACGCATGGCTGTCTTCAGCAAACTTTCTGTTTTAAATAGAGCTCTTACCATGAAAAAATGTACAGAGTCAGAGTTAGACTTTATTCTTGTTGTAACTCATATCTCATTACTATATCTCAAAAGCAAGCTAATGGGCATCCTACACATTACAGCATGTCTCATCCAGGGCCTGAAGATATATGACCAAATCAATCCCATCCTGATGGAACACACTTGCTCCCCTGGCCTGCCCGCTCCATCTTCAAAACTAGCTGCATCATTTACTAAGCCATCATGACCATCACCCCTGCCTGTCTGGATGACAAGCTTACCATCTTCAGTTGCTTACCATCACCTGCAGACAGCACACCATCAGGCTGGAGATAAAGAAGTGTAAAAAATAACAAAGCAACATGCCTTCTCCATCTATACACCGAGGATCTGGAACAACATCCCTGTATCCATTAGGACCTCCCTAATCCTGCTCCAGTTTAGAAAAGAGCTGAAGAAGACATATGTCTTTAAAGAACACATTGGTATGATGCAGAAATAGGCCATTCCTGCTGCCAGAAATCAGCTACCTCTTCAGTAATTTGTTGACTGGATCTTTGCCTTAAGCCTGTCAGTTCTCAGCTGCCTTTTAGTTAGGGTCACAATATACATATACCACATATTTATATACATATATAAAAGGCTTTATGCGATTCAAAACAGATATTAAAGCATATTTTAATATTCATGTTGTCAATGCTGATGTGCGTGAGGGGTCAATTAAAACAGTGTGTGACCGACCCATTAACACAATTTGTTGTATGTTACTACAACAGGTAACCGTTTTATCAGAGCCACTACCTCAACTACTATTATTAACGAACTGACCCTAATGCCAGTCCTAACTGTGAATTCATTGGAATTCATTTAATTAAATTATGTAAGAAACCTAAACGTAACACAACTCATTTTCCAATATTTTATTTAATGTTAGTAAAGTAATTATAAGTAACCATAACCTGACCCCAATGCCAACAATAACCATTAATTTATTTAAGTAAAATTAGGTAAGTAACCTTGCCCAATACTAATCTAAGCCCTTTTGCTAATTTATTTTGATTTTAATTAAATCACAAATAACCAGCTCAACTTGTAATTAATTTACATTCAGTTAACTAAGTAACTTCAACTTAGCCCTTCTGCTTACCCTAATTCTAAATTAAATGTGTTTAATTAAATAAAATTAAAAGAAACTTAAACTAAATCTAAAGCTGACCCTAATCCTTAATTTAAATAATATGAAATCAAAAGTATATTATTTACCTTACTGTAACACTTATCCTTAATCTAAAATGTTAAATAAGTAGCCCTAAACTAAGGCTGACCCTGAACAAATCCCTTCATTACATAAAATTATTCCTAACCCTTAAATCTGTGTGTGTTAGTGTTTTCTAAAATATCCTTTTAGTCACGAGAACCCAAAAAACATTGATTAAAGTTAACCCCATCTTTAGGTTGAGCCTGGGCAGAGCACGCGCCTCTCTGTGAGGTATGATGTATTCAGGTATGGACTTGAAGCCCTGCCCATTTCCCACCCATCTTTTCAATTGCTCCTGTTACTGTCCTTTCTAAATCGTTGCTTTAGATTCATGAATCGGCTTAGTAATCCCTCCTTGGTACCACCTTGTCTTCATTTGTAACCTCCCATAAGAACTGGACTTTTTACTTATGTTGTAACACGGTCTGCTTTATCTAGTCTGTGAGCTCTATTTTCTTTAATGAATTTCCCCTATTCCACCCACGGCGTGCTTTTGCCACCTGCTTTTATATTTTTAGTAGTAATGGCGCCCGGTCCACTTAAACTATAGCGGCTGCGCTTCTTTATTTATTTAATTTGCCAGCATAGTCCGCTTTAGCTATAGCGGACATGCTTCTTGATTAATTTATCAGCGCGGTCCGCTTTAACTTTAGCAGCCGCACTACGGAACCTTTGTTTTTTTTTATTGGTGAAAGCACCTGATGCAGTGCTTTCACTTTCATGGTGGCCGCGCCATTTTCTTTAGGTGCTGCTTGACGTATTCAGGTTACAACGAGCCACGTCTAAAGAAAGGGGCACGCCGACATTAAACTGAAAGCACGGTATGGGGCACTTTTACAAAATAAATCCATTTGTTGTGAACTTTCCAAAACACATTTTTTGTAAAAGAGCACTATTCTGTATTTTAACTTTAATGGTGACCACACACTTTTCTTTACACGCGGCTCGCTGAATATGGCGAGCAGCGTCTAAAGAAAGGGGTGCAGCCACCATTAAAGTGGTCTCACCTTTGTGAGAGTTTGAGCAATTGGCATTATAAATGACAATGCCTTTGATATGTGTGTTGGTTCTCAAAACACATAAATATTAGGCATTGTCATGTATAGGGCCAGTAGCTTAAACTTCCGCAAATACGAGACCTATTGCATTGCAAATTCTTGTTTGTATAGTAGCTACGCCTAACTGCACACTGATAGTGAGTGGCACCTTGGGGCAAGACCGTGGTGTTCACACATTGTTTTGAGTGAGTTAGAAAGCAGATACAGCCATCCCGAAACGCTGACACACTGAATGAAAAATGTACCTTGCATAGTCTACATTCTTAGCAGCACTGTCTGTACAATGAGAGAGTGGAGCCACCCTATTGACGAGAATCACGAAAGGAACATTTTGTGGTTGCTAGATTGGCTGCAACAGCTGCTTGTGGAAAAGCAGGTGCCATTACCGCGATAATCAGCGTTCCCTCAGCAAGAATCTGGGAGTGGCTGCCTCGAGGGACACGTGCTCTGCACATTAGTAGCCTGAGAAAAACTGAATAGTGCTGGACTGTACTATAAGGTTTAGAGCTCTTTTCTTCACAGCTTGTATTATGACAAGAAGTTGTGTTGCAGGAACGTGTTAAGGAAATATTAAGGCTGCATGCGAGAAAATGTCTGTGCACTGAAGTACTGTATCTTTCGAGCTCTGAATGTGCAGTTTGTTTGCAATGAAAAATTGCAGATTAGTAATTTTTTCCAGTGAAAAATTGCAGAATGCTTTCATAGTGTTTTATTGGATTCGGTTCTCCATTGTCCTTGAGAAGATGTGCAGAATTACTTTTCCCCCCAAGGAATGGGAGCTATATTTGCACATAAACATGTGTTTTTGCAAATGTATACCGATATTACTTGCCAGTGTTGTACAAACTACTTCCTTCCTGACGGTCCACAGAGTTTCAGGTGAACCTGTGTGTAGGAGAGTAGGGTCTGCAATCCTATGATCACCCAGATTTTTTGCTTTTGTTTCACTGGTTTACGACTTTCTCTGGCTGTGGGCCTGCTAATCAGACCCACAGCCTGGCTGTTCTCTTTCTAAATTACGACATGTACCCTCGGTGCATTTACCAATTGGTACTGGGCCACCTTATCAGACCCTGTAACTCAGGGCATAGGTGTACCCAGGGCCGCCAGGGGCTGCAGCATGTATTATGCCACCCCTGGCTGGCCTCCTAAATTTGACACAACTGGCTGCATGAGAGCTGGGGCGAAGTCGTGAAATCACACTTTGCTTTAGATATAGTAGCCCTATATCTAACCATACAATGGACACCCGAGTTCCTATCAGTCACTCCTATGGCAGGCCTTGACAATCCTGAAGGCAGAGTGCATGGGCTCGTGTGAACTAGGCTCTGGCCCGAGCCGAGCCCGGTTGCAGCTTGCGGAACCAAGACCCAATGGCTGTTCCATGGTAACGCGTACCACATCGGTAACTTCGGTGTCGCGTTATCAAAACATGTCGAGTAAGGTGTCATACGAATCGGGATGCTGCCCTCTCACCAACTCTGGCGACGAGGTTAGCATTCCACCCTTCTTGAGGGACACGACATGTACGTAACTGTGAACCCCGGTTAAAGTTAACTAAAGCCTCAGCTCCACAAAATGGATGCTGCCACCACAGACACGAGTCTGACCTCCTGCTGCTGGGAGTCCTTCCAGCGAGGAGAGCTTGGACAAAGGGTTTCCTGTCGAGGGCGGTGTTCGCACCGTCCCAGACAGGGTTTGTGTATTCTGGGTAGGTAGGGCTTTTTCGAGAAGGTGACTGCGGAGTGGCACCCCGGTGCTCACTACGCATCTGCCGGTCAGAACCAGTTCCAGGGGCGCCAGCCCTGGCCTGGGGAAAGTCCGGCAGGGGAGAGGGGTGTAACTACCCCCCTTCCTGGTCCCACCCTTAGGGCAGGACCTAGTCATGTACCCACCCCTTTCTTTACAATAAAGGCCGGAGCGGGGACCCTTCCAAATTAGATCATCTTTGAATCAAGAACTACTTTCTACGAAAGGACACTCAAGACTCTTCTCAAGATTTCTCCCTTGTGACTAAGGAGTAGTCACCCTGCATCAGCGGGCACCATCTAAGAACTCTGCGGTTTGCTGCAAGTCCTTCCTCAAGGATCCGACGGCCCAGCTCGACGAGAACCGGCTTCCCTGGCACCTCTGACCTCTACCCACGTCATCAGCTCAGCTGTGATCTGTGGGTGCGACGAGACCTCGAGGGACCGGCCATCATCAGAACCTGCACGCTCTTAACCAGCACGACCATCGAAGCAATTCTCTGGTGAGTGCTCTGGGGTCCGAGAAGCCCCGACCCTGAGCCGCTCCAGCACCGAAGTGCAGTCTCCCAGCATCTCCACGATCTGCGTGGGGCCCTTCTGCTCGCTGCTCAGCACGTTGTCTGGTCACTAGCCGCTGGCTTGTGCCCTTCTGTGACGACATCCGACAATCAACACTGCTGGTCTGGTTGCTCCAGACTGGCCCCTGCTTCCATCTTTGCGAGAAGCACCCCGGGCCCTCCTGGTCCACTCAAGACGCCATCTTAGGCCCACCACGTGGCCCTGAGATCTGCCAAGGCTTGTTGCCCCATCCTGGGCCCAGCGACGCCGACAGCATCATCCTTCGTGGGACAGCTCGCACCTCCACCGTGGTCGCCGACAACGCCTCCTGGTCCGTGAGACTGCAGAGCCTAGCGTCGCCCACTCACCTGGTCGAGGTGACGGCCAACCGGTGCCCTCCTGGTACCCCCTGACTACTGGCTAGTAGTACGAACTTGGTCCCCTCTGCTTTCAGGTATCAACGATCTCTGATCCAGGCTTGGATCTCTACGAACTATTCATCACTGGTCGCCGGCCAGCAACTCTTTTTCTTCCGGCTCCTGGCTCGTCAACGAAGACCCCGACGCCTGTAAGACTTGTGCAGCCGCAGCCCTCGTGGCTAGGTAACTCGGCATTTCGGTGCCTGCATAGCCTCTTTACTCTAGGGTCCTGAGTCCCTCGCTTCCGACTTGCCTTATCGGGTCCGCCTGAGACCTTAAACTTTCCGTGTCCCCGGACACTTGTTTTAATTGTGCACTTGAAGTATTTTCCTAAGAGATTTGGTTTGTGCTTAGTACCCTGTCCTCATAAAGAGTACAGGGCTGTTGTGATTCTTAATAAATATCCTGTTTATTTTCATAACACTTGTGTGGTGTCCTTTCACTTGGTGTTCAAGGGGTACATGTGTGGTAAACAGCTGGCTTAACACGCCCTCTCGAGTCTTTAGCCTTAGACTGCTCGTATCCACGCTACTAGGATAGCTGGTCTTTAGGTTGACTTACAACCAATCATCATAAGGGTCGTTTGGAACGATACATAGCGGTCGCTAGAATAGCGAACGCTGCATATCGGGCCAACTCCTCACATTGGTGAGCAGCGGTTGGGATTTGAGCTTGCTGTTGTTTTACCACACGTATCCTAACAATATCTTGTTGAAAGATCACACAAGTACTGTTAGTACATATAACTAAAGCTTAGAATACTCTGAGTTCTACTGAACCAGCCGTTGCAGCTCCTCAAGGCTTAGCACACCTTGGCTGCAACTCTTAGCAAGGGAACAGTAGGTAAACACATAGTGTAGGTAGGTGCATCACTTACACCACACTAGAAACAGTATGTCGGACAAAGGAGGAAACTCTGAGTCTCCCCTTGTGTCAGTTGACCCTCCACAGGTCATCCCTTCGAGATATACTGTGCTGAGCTTCAAGGAGTTACGACAAGTGTGTCACTCCAGGAAGATCAAGCAGGGGTCTAACCCCACAACGTCCTTTCTGATTGGTCTCTTAGAGACTTATGATGCCAGAAAAGCTGAGACCCGTCCCAGCTCTTCTAATCCAGAAGGAGACATGCCTCCCCTCGAGGGAACCAGAGATGACCTAATCCTCCTCGCAGCCGAGAATGAGAATGTGGAGGAAGATGAGGATGAGGATCTCTCTGGGGATGAGGCAGATAAGGGACAGGTAGAAGTCGTTAGACTAAGCAGGTCCAACTTAAGCAAACATGATAGTGGTACTGGGGGACCCCCAGCGCTACTGTCAGGTTCGCTTAACATTGGGAATGGACGAGCCCGATCTCTGTCGAGAGACTCTGGCAGATCCCTTCAAACCAATGGCTCTCACAACTCTTCTCAAAGAGGGATGACGTCCCCTCAGAGGAGAGTGTACGAAGCTAAGGAAAGGGCAGCTAATCTGAGGATCGAAAGGGAAGAACTTGCCCTGGCCAAAGAAAGGCTTGCCTTTGCTAGAGAGCAACAGTTAAGTGGGGTAGTCCCCACTGGTGGCAGCATTGTACCTAGTAATAGGGAAAGGAGTTTTGATACGAAACACCTTGGTAAGATAGTGCCCCCCTTTAAACAAGGGGACGACATCCACAAATGGATTACTGCTTTGGAGAGGGCCTGCACTGTGCAAGGTGTTCCCCAGAGTCAGTGGGCAGCTATCTTGTGGCTCTCCTTTGAGGGTAAAGGAAGAGACAAGCTCCTCACCACAAGGGTAGAGGATGCCAATAATTACCACGTCTTGAAGAATACACTCGTTGAAGGGTTTGGCCTAACCACTGAGCAGTACAGGGTGCTGTTCAGGGATACCCAGAAAACGCAGTCTCAAGATTGGTCTGACTTTGTCGATTGTGCCACTAAGGCTTTTGAGGGCTGGTTGCTGGGCAGTAAGGTTACTGATTACAAAGGATTGTATAATTTGATGATGAGAGAACAAATTTTAAACAATTGTCAGAACCAGTTGTTGCATCAGCATCTTGTCGACTCGGATCTGACCTCTCCCCAAGAATTGGGAAAGAAGGCAGACAGATGGGTTCGCACGAGAGTTAAACAGAACCAGGGCCAGAATCAAGGTGGTCAGAAGAAAGCAGACCAGAAGGGTAAAGATTCAAAGGGGGAACAAAATGACCAAAAGTCTTCGACAGGTCCCCAACAACCCAAAGAGGGTGGGGGTCAGGCTCCCCAAAAGAAGAAAGAAGGCCAATCCAAAAGATGGTGCCAGTACTGCAAAAGTAAATCTCACTGGTTTAGTGAGTGCACCAAGAAAGGAGGAGGGCAGACTCCTGCCACTGCAGCCCCTAAGGCACCTGTGCCCCCTAGTACAGTCAGCAGTGGTAGTGCGCCTCCCAAGGGTTTAGTAGGGTTAACCCTGGGTTCTGAGGGGCGTGACAACTTAGTTGGCACACTCACTCAGGCTGTCCTTGTCAGTACAGGGGACGCGGACGTGTCCCCTGACATAAGTCCCAATACTTTGGGCAAATACAGACAGACGCCTTTCATAAATGGAAAGATGGCTCAGGCCTATAGGGACACTTGTGCCAGCGTCACCATGGTGACGCCTAACTTTGTGGACCCTGGACAGATCATGCCAGGTACAGAATTCCTGGTGACCAATGCAAGCAATGTCACTACCAATCACAGTATGGCAATTGTAGCTTTCTCCTGGGGAGGGGTAACTGGCCAAAAGAAGGTTGTAGTTAGTCCAGACCTCCCAGTGGATTCTTTGTTGGGCAATGATTTGGAGTCATCACAATGGTCAGAAGTGGAGCACCGGACTCACATGGAAATGTTAGGTTTGCCAGCACATGTGTTCGCTGTGACCAGGTCACAGGTCAGGAAATGCCCCACTGAACAGGTGCTGGATCCTGGAACAACGGACCAGACACCTCCCAAGAAAAAGAGCAGTAGGGTTAAGGCTGCGCCTTCCCCCTTGCCCCAGGTCGTGGATCAAGTCTCAGAGGAGGCTGACCTACAAGAATTGAGGGAAACTGAGCCTAGGGAGTTCGAACTTGATCAAGTTGAATTCTTGGGTTCAGGGGGACCCTCAAGGGAAGACCTGGGGAAGGACCAGTTAGACTGCCCTTCTCTTGAACCCCTCAGACAGCAGGCTGCTGCTGAGGCTGCTGGGAACGCCACAGGTACCCACAAGGTATACTGGGAAGACGGACTCCTGTACACTGAGTCAAGAGACCCCAAGCCTGGCATGACCAGGAGGCTGGTTGTACCCTTGTCTCAGCGAGGTTTCCTACTTACCTTGGCCCACGAGATTCCCTTAGCAGGCCACTTAGGCCAGACGAAAACGTGGGACAGGCTTGTCTCGCACTTTCACTGGCCTCACATGAACGAAGATACTAAGGAGTTTTGCCGCTCCTGTGTCACTTGCCAAGCCAGTGGTAAGTCAGGTGGCACGACAAAGGCCCCCCTTATACCAATGCCTGTGGTGGGGGTGCCCTTTGAACGGGTGGGGATCGACATCGTCGGTCCCATGGAACCACCAACAGCATCAGGGCACAAGTTTATACTGGTGGTAGTGGATCATGCCACCAGGTATCCTGAAGCTATTCCCCTTAGGACCACTACAGCACCTGTTGTGGCAAGAGCCCTAGTTGGAGTATTCTCCAGAGTGGGCTTCCCTAAGGAGGTCGTCTCCGACAGAGGTGCAAACTTTATGTCGAGCTACTTGACTGCTATGTGGAAGGAATGTGGTGTCAACTACAAGTTCACTACACCCTATCATCCACAATGCAATGGGCTTGTTGAGAGATTCAACAGGACCCTGAAAGGGATGATTCATGGACTACCGGAAAAGCTTCGGCGTAGATGGGACGTCCTGATCCCCTGCCTCTTGTTCGCCTACAGAGAAGTCCCTCAGAAGGGGGTTGGCTACAGCCCTTTTGAACTTTTGTATGGACATCCTGTAAGAGGACCCCTGTGTTTGGTGAAGGAAGGATGGGAGAGACCTCTCAAAAAGCCTGCAGCCAACATAGTGGACTATGTGCTTGGCCTCCGCTCGCGGATGGCTGAATACATGGAGAAGGCATCTGAAAACCTTAAGGCCAGCCAAGAACTCCAAAAAGCTTGGCATGACCAAAAGGCTGTCTTGACTGTTTATCAGCCCGGACAGAAGGTGTGGGTGTTGGAGCCAGTGGCCCCAGCAGCACTCAAGGACAAATGGTCCGGGCCCTACACCATCCTGGAGAAAAAGGGAGAGGTCACCTACCTGGTCGACCTGGGAACTCCCCGGAGCCCCCACAGGGTGCTTCATGTCAACAGGCTAAAAGCATATGTCGACAGGAAGGACATGAGTTTGCTCATGGCCCTAGATGAGGGACAGGAAGAGGAGAGTGACCCTCTCCCCGACCTGCTCACTCAGAATCCTGACGATGGATCGGTAGATGGTGTTGTCTTTTGTGGCCGCCTCTCCGAACATCAACAGAGCGACTGTTCTTCAGTCGTTCAGACATATGTTTTCTCTAACCCCCAGTCAGACCAATTAGTGCACCCATGAGGTCGACACTGGTGACAGCTTGCCCGTTAAGAGTAAAATCTACCGGCAGCCTGATCACGTTAGAGACTGCATCAAGAGTGAAGTGCAGAAAATGTTGGAGCTGGGAGTCATTGAACCCTCGGACAGCCCTTGGGCTAGTCCCGTAGTTCTAGTGCCGAAACCTCACACCCAGGGCGGTAAGAAAGAGATGAGGTTCTGCGTAGACTACTGGGGTCTCAATGCAGTCACTAAGACTGACGCCCACCCAATACCAAGGGCAGACGAGCTTATCGATAGATTGGCTTCGGCCAACTACTTAAGTACGTTTGACCTGACAGCTGGGTATTGGCAAATCAGGTTAGCTGAGGACGCCAAGCCTAAGACCGCATTTTCGACCCCTGGTGGGCATTATCAGTTCGTGGTGATGCCCTTTGGTCTGAAAAATGCACCTGCCACCTTCCAAAGGTTGGTGAATCAAGTCCTTACTGGGCTGGATGACTTCTGTGCGGCGTATCTTGACGATATTGCTGTCTTTAGCTCCACCTGGGAGGATCACCTGGTCCACCTGCGGAAAGTGTTAGAGGCTCTGCAAGCGGCAGGCCTCACTATCAAGGCCACCAAGTGCCAGATAGGGCAGACACAGGTTGTATACCTGGGCCACCTTGTAGGTGGAGGCCAGGTTCAGCCACTGGAGAGCAAGATACAGTCAATCAGGGACTGGGCTCCTCCAACCACCCAGACTCAGGTTCGAGCTTTCTTGGGCCTGACTGGATACTACCGGAAGTTTGTCAGGAACTATGGTTCCATCGTGACACCATTAAACGAACTGACAAGCAAGAAAATGCCAAAAAAGGTTCAGTGGACAGCGAGCTGTCAAAAAGCATTCGATGACCTAAAGCAGGCCATGTGCACGGCGCCTATCCTCAAGAGTCCGGACTACTCCAAACCATTCATTGTCCAAACAGATGCTTCTGAGTTGGGTGTGGGAGCTGTTCTTTCTCAACTGAATTTTGATGGTCAAGACCAGCCCATTGCTATTATAAGCAGAAGGCTGACCCCTAGAGAGAAGAATTGGTCAGCTATTGAGAGGGAGGCCTTTGCTGTGGTTTGGGCCCTGAAGAAGCTGAGGCCATACTTGTTTGGCACTCACTTCAAGATTCAGACCGACCATAAGCCCCTCTTGTGGCTAAATCAGATGAAGGGTGAAAACCCCAAACTGCTAAGGTGGTCCATTTCCCTACAGGGGATGGACTTTACAGTGGAACATAGACCTGGTACTGATCATGGCAATGCCGATGGGCTCTCCAGATATTTCCACTTAGAACAAGAAGACTCACCTGGTCAAGGTTAGCTTATTGTTCCGACGTTTGGGGGGGGGTCATGTAGGAGAGTAGGGTCTGCAATCCTATGATCACCCAGATTTTTTGCTTTTGTTTCACTGGTTTACGACTTTCTCTGGCTGTGGGCCTGCTAATCAGACCCACAGCCTGGCTGTTCTCTTTCTAAATTACGACATGTACCCTCGGTGCATTTACCAATTGGTACTGGGCCACCTTATCAGACCCTGTAACTCAGGGCATAGGTGTACCCAGGGCCGCCAGGGGCTGCAGCATGTATTATGCCACCCCTGGCTGGCCTCCTAAATTTGACACAACTGGCTGCATGACAGCTGGGGCGAAGTCGTGTAATCACACTTTGCTTTAGATATAGTAGCCCTATATCTAACCATACAATGGACACCCGAGTTCCTATCAGTCACTCCTATGGCAGGCCTTGACAATCCTGAAGGCAGAGTGCATGGGCTCGTGTGAACTAGGCTCTGGCCCGAGCCGAGCCCGGTTGCAGCTTGCGGAACCAAGACCCAATGGCTGTTCCATGGTAACGCGTACCACATCGGTAACTTCGGTGTCGCGTTATCAAAACATGTCGAGTAAGGTGTCATACGAATCGGGATGCTGCCCTCTCACCAACTCTGGCGACGAGGTTAGCATTCCACCCTTCTAGAGGGACACGTCATGTACGTAACTGTGAACCCCGGTTAAAGTTAACTAAAGCCTCAGCTCCACAAAATGGATGCTGCCACCACAGACACGAGTCTGACCTCCTGCTGCTGGGAGTCCTTCCAGCGAGGAGAGCTTGGACAAAGGGTTTCCTGTCGAGGGCGGTGTTCGCACCGTCCCAGACAGGGTTTGTGTATTCTGGGTAGGTAGGGCTTTTGCGAGAAGGTGACTGCGGAGTGGCACCCCGGTGCTCACTACGCATCTGCCGGTCAGAACCAGTTCCAGGGGCGCCAGCCCTGGCCTGGGGAAAGTCCGGCAGGGGAGAGGGGTGTAACTACCCCCCTTCCTGGTCCCACCCTTAGGGCAGGACCTAGTCATGTACCCACCCCTTTCTTTAGAATAAAGGCCGGAGCGGGGACCCTTCCAAATTAGATCATCTTTGAATCAAGAACTACTTTCTACGAAAGGACACTCAAGACTCTTCTCAAGATTTCTCCCTTGTGACTAAGGAGTAGTCACCCTGCATCAGCGGGCACCATCTAAGAACTCTGCGGTTTGCTGCAAGTCCTTCCTCAAGGATCCGACGGCCCAGCTCGACGAGAACCGGCTTCCCTGGCACCTCTGACCTCTACCCACGTCATCAGCTCAGCTGTGATCTGTGGGTGCGACGAGACCTCGAGGGACCGGCCATCATCAGAACCTGCACGCTCTTAACCAGCACGACCATCGAAGCAATTCTCTGGTGAGTGCTCTGGGGTCCGAGAAGCCCCGACCCTGAGCCGCTCCAGCACCGAAGTGCAGTCTCCCAGCATCTCCACGATCTGCGTGGGGCCCTTCTGCTCGCTGCTCAGCACGTTGTCTGGTCACTAGCCGCTGGCTTGTGCCCTTCTGTGACGACATCCGACAATCAACACTGCTGGTCTGGTTGCTCCAGACTGGCCCCTGCTTCCATCTTTGCGAGAAGCACCCCGGGCCCTCCTGGTCCACTCAAGACGCCATCTTAGGCCCACCACGTGGCCCTGAGATCTGCCAAGGCTTGTTGCCCCATCCTGGGCCCAGCGACGCCGACAGCATCATCCTTCGTGGGACAGCTCGCACCTCCACCGTGGTCGCCGACAACGCCTCCTGGTCCGTGAGACTGCAGAGCCTAGCGTCGCCCACTCACCTGGTCGAGGTGACGGCCAACCGGTGCCCTCCTGGTACCCCCTGACTACTGGCTAGTAGTACAAACTTGGTCCCCTCTGCTTTCAGGTATCAACGATCTCTGATCCAGGCTTGGATCTCTACGAACTATTCATCACTGGTCGCCGGCCAGCAACTCTTTTTCTTCCGGCTCCTGGCTCGTCAGCGAAGACCCCGACGCCTGTAAGACTTGTGCAGCCGCAGCCCTCGTGGCTAGGTAACTCGGCATTTCGGTGCCTGCATAGCCTCTTTACTCTAGGGTCCTGAGTCCCTCGCTTCCGACTTGCCTTATCGGGTCCGCCCGAGACCTTAAACTTTCCGTGTCCCCGGACACTTGTTTTAATTGTGCACTTGAAGTATTTTCCTAAGAGATTTGGTTTGTGCTTAGTACCCTGTCCTCATAAAGAGTACAGGGCTGTTGTGATTCTTAATAAATATCCTGTTTATTTTCATAACACTTGTGTGGTGTCCTTTCACTTGGTGTTCAAGGGGTACATGTGTGGTAAACAGCTGGCTTAACACGCCCTCTCGAGTCTTTAGCCTTAGACTGCTCGTATCCACGCTACTAGGATAGCTGGTCTTTAGGTTGACTTACAACCAATCATCATAAGGGTCGTTTGGAACGATACATAGCGGTCGCTAGAATAGCGAACGCTGCATATCGGGCCAACTTCTCACACTGTGCATCCATTTAATTTGAATTGCCGGGTAACATTTTCTAAAGTAGCCAAAAAACAAAATTACACCTGAGAAAAACGAATTACACAATTGCTTACTGGCATTAAGAAACAGGAACCCAAACACGATCAAAATCTCCCAAAAAGTGCAGAAGAGAAGACACTTAGCGGAGAAGAACCAAGCCTCTGCTTGGTATGGAAACTGGGATGGCCCGACTGCAAGCAGAAGCAAATAGACATGAATTTTATAGTGTATCAGCCTTAGCTCTGTATACCTGACCACCCAGCAGCAGTTTGCCAAAAATACGCACTTGGTGTGGACCTTGTCCTGAGGAACAACATTTCAGAACAAAACATCTAACTGTTAAGAAGTTTGGTCCTAAACCTTCATTTGCCTCTTGCACTGTACAAAGAGCCTTGCATTAAATACACTGATCCACTTACAACCAATGGGATTGAGATAGCAGCTGGGGCGTCATCACACAATTGCTTTTTGTAATCAGTCTAGTTGTGCATTTTGCAGGAATTGAAGAAGGAGCAGAATGTCTTCATGCATCCCTAGCACAGGCCATTACAATATTGTAGTATTGGAAATATAATAGACCCTGTAGCTAAGCGGTGTCTGGATTCAGACGGGTTACCGAATTTGCGGGAGAACTTTCATTTGGCAATTGCATGAACTCAATACTGCACACAGTTTTTCATCAATTAGAAATCTAAGACTCCTGGCAATCAAAACAGGGTTAGTTCGGTTAGTCAGCCAGGGACTCCTGAAAAAATCATGGGAGAGTGGCCTCCACAGATCTTATTGCCAGTCAATATCAGAATGTTGAATGGCATCCAGACCACAAATGCCATGAGGGAGAAGTTGAGCATGAGTGCTGCAACACAATTGGAGGGTTCATACACTGGATTATCTGATTAATATCTGTATGTGTATAGAAGCTACACCTATAGCCAGAGATTAGCTCACATAGTAACAGGCTCAGTGTGGTGTCTTAATTTACTCCCTAGACTTGTCTCACGGTGATCTTTCCCCCCCCTAAGGATGCAATGCACTCCAATAATACAGTTCCACAACCTGCCTCCCTCAAACAACAAAGTAGGATGTTTGACCATGGTGTCAAACACAAGCTGAGTACTCTAACAAGATAATGCTGGAGTCCGCCCCTTCATTTGCAGCTATTCTCAAATCGATGTAAGGCCTGATCGTATAATCTTCAAAGCCCTTCAGCTTCAACAATGGCTTACTAGCAATATCCAAAGCAAAAAAGTCCTACATTTGGAATTAAAAAAGCCACTCTCCACATTGCTGCAACAAAATAATGTTCTAGAACTGCTTCTATCCCAAGGAACATACTCCTGATTATTGTACACGAGTTTCTGTCCAACTCTGCTATTGCCTGTTGAGTGACGGCTGATGCTGACGTTCAACGCTCAACGCTGTGTGCTGCGATCTGGCTGTGAAATATGCTGAAGACGTTCTCCGTGCTCTGCGCCGGAGGATACATGAAGGAGCTGGAGTTAAGCTAAGCTACAAAACAGTTTTTTAGGTGGGATTATATCGATAATTGGGTCCCTGGCCCTATACAGTAGTAGGATTTATTGACTTTGTTAACCTGCAATGGTGGACTTGAGCGCAACTGTGCCGGCCCCTGCGGGGGAGCAGCGAGGAGCCTGGTGTGCCGCAGGGCGCTTAGAGAGCACAGGTGAACTTTCAGGAAACAAGACAAAAGGTGGGGACATTTTTAGGGGCGTTGCTGATTACCGCTTGAACAAAGATATAAAGAGACAAGGAAGGAACGGTATGCTGACGAAAGCAGCACAGTACATAGTATACACTTGCATAGAGCAGTCACTCAACAAAACGAGAAAAGGAACTCTGGGCCACACCCACACTGCTGACGCAGTGTTACGCTAGGCCCGAGCCCTAAAAAGCACAGCCGAGGTAAGTGATGGGGAGTTTTAATCTTTGGATAATCTTTTGATAACCTTTTAACAATAGTTATATTACAGCCGGCCGAATATCCTATTCCCAATTCAGACGTCAACCTGTAAAGAAATCTGGGAGTCTGCTTCAATGAGGATTTCAGGTTTACCACTCAGATAAAAAAAACAAGCATTTACAATGCAATGGTTTCGCCTTTGTTAAAGTTAGAGCTATTGGCATTGCTCTTGACATTATTTTTATTTATGTTTTTTTTAACATAAATAAATGGCATTGTCATTTACAATGCCAATAGCTTAATCTCTCGCAAATGCCACACACAAACACCCACAGAGAGCCCCCCCACAAACACACACAGCGCCCCCCCACACAACCACACAGCGCCCTCCACACATACACCCACACAGAGCCCCCCCCCACACAGAGCAGAAGTATGCTACATTTAATGCGAGTCACAGGGCTTTAGATCTCATCCACAGAGGATACCAGACCCTTCTGGTGTGCATTAGTTATCATTCTGCGCAGTCTGTATTCAATCCATCAATCTCGGCGTCACTGGAGAGCGCGAGATACCCGGAAGAGGAACTGATTCAGGCGGTGAGACTGTTACCGCCATCCAGATGGGGAAAAAAACTCTGCGCGGATGAGGTGTTCAAAGTCCAGTTGGGGAAGATATTGGAAGCAACTTACATTACAGCTATTGTCGCAGTCAGCTGACCTGTCCACATGCTCTTGTCATTTCAAGAATAACCTGTACCCAAATCGGCTTTCTTCATAGCCATCCAGTGACTGTCAAATGCCACTAGATATTGCTGAATTTAATTTACGTTGAGCTGGACTCTTTATAACCCATTAGTCACAATGGGTACGTACAACTCCTAATTTAATTTTCGAGCTCTGATTTGAAATTATTTTCATCCATTTGAATGCCATTTACCCTGAGCTATACATAAATATGATTTACCTGTTTAACGGCTGCGCTCAGTACACTATCGAAGAAGATCCTTAACCCAAATACTCGCCAGGCACTCCAGATCCTCTCAGCCCATCTGAAACCACAATATAAATGGGCCCTTGCAGCCAGCTGATCTGTTCACATTTAGACTTTGTGGTGACCTTCAGGCCTTCATTATGTGGAAGGTGGTAACTGCAAAACAGAGGCCAAGAATAAAGGGCAGGCTTATTCAGATATCTGCCTGCTTTACAGAGTTTACATAGATATCTAACATGAGAGTGGAAGTCCACGCTGAGGTGGGTCAAAGGCGTCGCCGCAAAGTAGCAAGCTGTGCTCGAGCACTGGCAGGTGAACTGGTTTAGGGATTCTCAGTTAAATGAAGGGAAGCATGGACACGGAGGAGGATAAGAGACAGAAGAGTATGTGGATGCAGGGAAGCATGGACGGAGAGGAGTATGAGAGATAGAAGGGTAGGTGAATGAGGGAAGCATAGACAGAGGAGGATGAGAGGTAGAAGGGTAGGTGGATAGAGGGAAGTATGGATGAAGAGGAGGAGGAGAGGTAGAGGGGTAGATGGATGGAGGGAAGCATGGAGGAAGAAGAGGATGAGAAGCAGAGGGGTAGGTAGATGAAGGGAAGCATGGCCGAAGAGGAGGCTAAGAGATAGAAGGGTAGGTGGATGGAGGGAAGCATGGATAGAGAGGATGATAAGAGGTAGAAGGGTAGGTGGATGGAGGGAAGCATGGATGGAGATCATGATAAGGAGTAGAGGGGTAGGTGGATGGAGGGAAGCATGGATGGAGATCATGATAAGGAGTAGAGGGGTAGGTGGATAGAGGGAAGCATGAACGGAGAGGAGGATGAGAGGTAGAAGGGTAGGTGGATAGAGGGAAGCATGGATGGAGAGGAGGATGAGAGGTAGAGGGGTAGGTGGAGGAGGGAAGCATGGACGAAGAGAGGATGAGAAGCAGAGGGGTAGGTGGATGAAGGGAAGCATGGCCGACGAGGAGGCTAAGAGATAGAAGGGTAGGTGGATAGAGGGAAGCATGAACGGGGAGGAGGATGAGATGTAGAGAGGTACGTGGATAGAGGGAAGCATGGGCGGAGAGAATGATGAGAGGTAGAGGGGTAGGTGGAGGAGGGAAGCATGGACGAAGAGGAGGATGAGAAGCAGAGGGGTAGGTGGATGAAGGGAAGCATGGATGGAGAGGATGATAAGAGGTAGAGGGGTAGGTAGGTGGATGGAGGGAAGCATGGACGGAGAGGAGGATGAGAGGTAGAGGGGTAGGTGGCTGCAGGGAAGCATGGATAGAGAGGAGAGGTAGGTAGGTGGATGGAGGGAAGCATGGACGGAGAGGGTGATAAGAGGTGAGGGGGGTAGGTGGATGGAGAGAAGGATGGATCGACGGACAGGGGACAAATGGAAAGAGTTTAGATTGAAGGGGTGGATGAGAGAAGGGTGGACAGAGGGACAGACACAGATGAGTGGGTGGATGGAGCTAGGGATGGCTGGGTGGGAGGAGAGAGGGACAGATGTATCAATGGAGAAGTGAGGGATGCCTGAGAGAAGGGTGGATATGGAGAAGGAAGGGGAGCAGGTCAGATGATGGAGGGAAGGAAAGAGGGGTGGAGAGACTGGCGGATGGAGAAAAGAAGGATGGATGAATTATGGATGGAAGGAAGGAGGGGAAAAGACAGGCACAAAATAATAGAAGGAAAGAAGGATGAATTGGTGGAAGAGGACTGAGAAAAAGATGAGAGAAAGAAAAATGGAAGGAAGGATGGAAAAAGACAATAATCGAGAACTGGAAGGACTAAAGAAAGACGGTCCCACACCCTGCTCCCCGGGCTAGTGTCGACCCCACCCGCTGGTTCAGTGTTTCTTCGGATCCGTTCCAAGTGGGGAGCATCCATTTTTCTTGTGACGTCCCTCAAGAAAACTAAACCCACAAGCACCAGAATGCAAAGGTGGTTCCATTGCTTGGAGAACTCCCCAGGCCCGGGTGGGGGCTTCAGTGTGAGTGCAGGGGGCATGGTACCTCCCTCCTTCCCGCCCTGCTTACCCGGTGGCAGTCTCTGTGCTGCGCCCTCCTACTCCGAGTACCACCTGAGCTGAGCTGCCCGGCTGGACAGACTGCCCACCGCCGGCAGGTCGTCGGTCAGCGCGCGCGCGTCCATCCCGGGTCCTGGCACCGTCCCCGCGCCCGGGGATCCGACTCCTCTTCCCACGGCCTCAGACGGGAAATGCCGCCCCCTCGGAGGCGCCGCAGCTAGCACCGGCGAAAGTGAAAGCACCCGAAGCCGAGTGGGCTGAGTATCGGTGGCCCACACGCACATACCAACCCCGAAAAGCCCAGCCTAATTTTAGAAGTGGGCTTGCGGTTAATTATCCCGGCTTCCCCAGAAGGCAAAGAGAAAGCGTGTGATCTTGTGCACACCGATTTATATAAGGCGAGGCGCCTCAGATAAATCGGCGAGCAGCGCTGCACGAAATTTACGTGCAAAGCAGTGCACAGCACGAGTTTTTCAGTGAGAGCTGAGAGACAGCAGGATGTAGCAGGAGGGGCGATTCTCACCGAAACACAGTTCATCTGCTGAGATGGTGGCGGGAAGTTGCGGTAGAAATGCGGAGACTCAGGTTAAAGGAAACATTCACGTCCATAGAGAATGCCGTTCAGTACTCCAACCAGAACTATGGGGCTTCAGTGTGAGTGCAGGGGGCATGGTACCTCCCTCCTTCCCGCCCTGCTTACCCGGTGGCAGTCTCTGTGCTGCGCCCTCCTACTCCGAGTACCACCTGAGCTGAGCTGCCCGGCTGGACAGACTGCCCACCGCCGGCAGGTCGTCGGTCAGCGCGCGCGCGTCCATCCCGGGTCCTGGCACCGTCCCCGCGCCCGGGGATCCGACTCCTCTTCCCACGGCCTCAGACGGGAAATGCCGCCCCCTCGGAGGCGCCGCAGCTAGCACCGGCGAAAGTGAAAGCACCCGAAGCCGAGTGGGCTGAGTATCGGTGGCCCACACGCACATACCAACCCCGAAAAGCCCAGCCTAATTTTAGAAGTGGGCTTGCGGTTAATTATCCCGGCTTCCCCAGAAGGCAAAGAGAAAGCGTGTGATCTTGTGCACACCGATTTATATAAGGCGAGGCGCCTCAGATAAATCGGCGAGCAGCGCTGCACGAAATTTACGTGCAAAGCAGTGCACAGCACGAGTTTTTCAGTGAGAGCTGAGAGACAGCAGGATGTAGCAGGAGGGGCGATTCTCACCGAAACACAGTTCATCTGCTGAGATGGTGGCGGGAAGTTGCGGTAGAAATGCGGAGACTCAGGTTAAAGGAAACATTCACGTCCATAGAGAATGCCGTTCAGTACTCCAACCAGAACTATGGGGCTTCAGTGTGAGTGCAGGGGGCATGGTACCTCCCTCCTTCCCGCCCTGCTTACCCGGTGGCAGTCTCTGTGCTGCGCCCTCCTACTCCGAGTACCACCTGAGCTGAGCTGCCCGGCTGGACAGACTGCCCACCGCCGGCAGGTCGTCGGTCAGCGCGCGCGCGTCCATCCCGGGTCCTGGCACCGTCCCCGCGCCCGGGGATCCGACTCCTCTTCCCACGGCCTCAGACGGGAAATGCCGCCCCCTCGGAGGCGCCGCAGCTAGCACCGGCGAAAGTGAAAGCACCCGAAGCCGAGTGGGCTGAGTATCGGTGGCCCACACGCACATACCAACCCCGAAAAGCCCAGCCTAATTTTAGAAGTGGGCTTGCGGTTAATTATCCCGGCTTCCCCAGAAGGCAAAGAGAAAGCGTGTGATCTTGTGCACACCGATTTATATAAGGCGAGGCGCCTCAGATAAATCGGCGAGCAGCGCTGCACGAAATTTACGTGCAAAGCAGTGCACAGCACGAGTTTTTCAGTGAGAGCTGAGAGACAGCAGGATGTAGCAGGAGGGGCGATTCTCACCGAAACACAGTTCATCTGCTGAGATGGTGGCGGGAAGTTGCGGTAGAAATGCGGAGACTCAGGTTAAAGGAAACATTCACGTCCATAGAGAATGCCGTTCAGTACTCCAACCAGAACTATGGGGCTTGAATGCTATAAATGCAATGCACCACAAACGTTAAACACAAGACTGTCCAGAAAAGATCGTTTAATAAACCCATAAATACCTGCAGTACTTTCCGGCGCTGGGGCGACGCAGCAGCCCACCATGGCTGCAAGAGGCGGCTCCGTCACGCAGGGATCGCGAGAGAGAATGGCACGTGGCAGAAAGCTTCCCTACGACGACATCCCAGGCATGAAGCTGAGCACGGTGGAGACGAGGCTTTGCAAGACCCGGCCGGCGCGAGCTGTTTCCGGGCTCCTCCACTCCGCAGGCACCAAGTCAGAGAGCTCACTCTCAGGCCGGGGCTTCTCTCACTGCCAATTTACGTTTCCAGAATCCCAGAGGGGAGGAGAAAGTACACGAGCTGCCTGTCAGCAGCCGCACAAGGGCTCCAAAAAAGGTGAGCTACATACTGCGTGCCGGCAATGCCGGACCAGACACGGGGGCGTTCCCGGCGTCCCGTGACGTCGGCAAAAGCCAAAGAATGTCGGGAACGCCCCCGTGTCTGGTCCGGCATTGACGGACAGGCCCCTCGTCCAATGGCAAGGCTCCGTTTACGGAGCCAGCCAATCAAGGACGAGGGCCGGACAAAGCCACCTTACAGTTCTCAACAGGATTTCGCCTGCGCCGAAAAGATGCGCAGAGCGCATCCTTCGGCGAGGCGAAACCTAACTAGCTGGAAAATGTTTTGGTGGCCTAAGTTCCCTTAGGAAATTTCTGCCACTTCTACCACAGTCGCCTAAAGAGATGGTCATTTGCGCCCTAATACTATCACGCATTGACCATGCGAATGCTCTTTATGTGGGCGTTCCTGGTTACCAGTTGCAAAAAACTCCAGTCTATCCAGAATGCCACAGCCAGGGTTTTATTGAATATTCCTCGAAGGTCAAGCATACGACAACATCTGTGTGATCTCTACCGGCTGCCAGTTGCAGAAAGAGAGATTTAAAGCCCTTACCACAGCGCACACAGCCCTGTATCAGTCTGGCCCTGGCTACTTTAGGAAGCATTTTAAATTCTACGTGCCCCCAAAAAACGTACATTCTATGGCACAGCTTCTCGCAGTGATTCCACGTTTCCGCCGGATGAGAATGGGTGGTAGCTCTCTGGCTAATAGGGCTGCTGTGGATTGGAACGCACTTCCTCTAGAACTGCGCTGCATCCAAGATATCAAGCTGTTTAAGAAACGGTTAAAAACAATGCTCTTTGTTTAGAACTCCGTTGACGGACTCCCAGTTGCCCGCCCACATAACAGCCAAAGAGGTAAAAATTATTGGTAAATTATACAGATTCCCTGAAAGTTGGTAAAGCTGATAAAGGTACGAGCAGGAAGTTAAAGAGTGGATGAAAACTCTATAATAAGGACTCACTAAACTAAAGAGAATTAAGGAAGGTGTCAAGGATTACAAAAAACAACAATAAAAACATCAGTAATCCAGGACCTAACTAAAAGGTGGCGTCTGGTAAAGGCAAAATACGAAAGGTGCAGAAGGGCCAGCCACAGGTGGACGTTGATACTCAGTAGGACTCATGGAGGGAGTACTGCAACCCCCAATGAAGAAGGGTTAAGGACAAGATTGAGAAGCATTGGGAAGAAACATTCAGCAAAAAAAGACCCGCAAATGGGGAATGAGGGAGTGTGAATGTCCAGATCAATCAAGGACTTTTTAGGCAAACATTTTAAAATGAGACAAGCCTTGTCAGCGTCACATATAATAGTGGGAGAGCACAGTTTGGAAGATAACAATAGTAGCCAAGGCCGTATAGATCTTTGCACATTTTTGACGAGCCAGCAAGATTTGTTAAGGCGAAAGGAATTTTCTTTAGAACCTAGACTCTCCTTGTCACCCTAGCTTTTCTCACCCCAAGATAAAGAGGCGTCTCAACTGGTGGAGGAAAGCACCGAGGGTGAGAAAGGAGATTATAGTATGGACTCAGGAAGGGAGCCAGAACAGACTATGGAGCAGGCTCTGGAAACAGAGAATGAGGACATAGAAGAGTCTGTGTGCAACTCTTCAATAGGGATTAAAATTACGGCAACACCGACGGCCTCAATGTTGGATATAATGTTAATATTACAAAAGACACTGCAAGGTCTGCTGGAAGTAAATATGATGAACAATGAAATCCTGAAGGCCCAAAAAGACCAACTGCAGAATATTGTGGGGAACTAAAAGTAATCCGGGACCATATGCCATCAATAGTTAGACCTGTAAAACTGCTAACTCAAACAAGGAGAGTATTGGGGATGTTCGGCGGCAGATGGAAATGCAGAGTGTGTATATTTCCAAATGACCCATGTTAATAAAAATAGCGGGGGGAACCAGCAAAATAATGGCAGTATATATACCGGCCAAAAAAAGTGAGGAAGATCTCGGGGAAGGGGAGAAATGAAAAACCACAGACAGAAAATATTGTGGTAGTCTCAATATACGAAAGTGAGCAAAATACAAAGAAAAACAAAAAAGACGCAAAGGAAGGGAAATGGAAGGGTACCTCTAGAGAACAAGCATTTGCAATGCAATAGGTCTCGCATTATTTAAGTTTGAGCTATTAGCATTGTAAATGGCAATTGTTTTTTGCTTTATGCTATAGTTTTTTTTTACATAAAAAGCTACATATAAAATATGTTTTATTAAAGTTATTTATGCAGTATCTAAATTTTGTTTGCATAAAACAGTATAATAATATCTTAGTAAAAAAGTCAAATATTTTAATGGAAATTCACCAAATGTTCATTTATGTGTTGGTTTTGAAAATAGCTAAATTAATAGCTTTGTCATTTACAATGCCAATAGTTATAACTTTCGCAAATGTGACACCTATAGCATTTGTAATGCAACATTTGTATTTACGTGACTTAGATGTATTGATATTACAAATAACAATGGCTTTTAATTTTTTTTAATACTTAATAAAAGTGATTGTAATTTATAATGGCAATAGCTTAAACTTTTGTAAATAACTTTTGTGAAGATTATGTTCAGTGTATTTTATTGTAACAAAATCCAAGAACAGAAGTGAAATATTAACATCTTTTTGTGACATTTGTAATAAAGCTTGAAACATTGAGAGAACATATTTGTGCTGTGGTGGTGCTGAGTGATGCTGTGGTGGTGCTGAATGGGGCTGTGGTGATGCTGAGTGATGCAGTGGTGGTGCTGAGTGGTGCTATGGTGGTGCTGTGGTGGTGCTGAGTGATGCTGAGTGATGCTGTGGTGGTGCTGAGTGGTGCTGTGGTGGTTCTGAGTGATGCTGTGGTGGTTCTGAGTGATAATGTGGTGGTGCTGAGTGACTGTACTCACTGTCACTCTGCACTCACTGTCACTCTGCACTCACTGTCACTCTGCACTCACTGTCACTCTGCACTCACTGTCACTCTGCACGCACTGTCACTCTGCACGCACTCTGCACTCACTGTCACTCTGCACTCACTGTCACTCTGCACTCACTGTCACTCTGCACTCACTGTCACTCTGCACGCACTGTCACTCTGCACGCACTCTGCACTCACTGTCACTCTGCACTCACTGTCACTCTGCACTCACTGTCACTCTGCACTCACTGTCACTCTGCACTCACTGTCACTCTGCACTCACTGTCACTCTGCACGCACTGTCACTCTGCACGCACTCTGCACTCACTGTCACTCTGCACTCACTGTCACTCTGCACTCACTGTCACTCCGCACTCACTGTCACTCCGCACTCACTGTCACTCTGCACTCACTCTGCACTCACTGTCACTCTGCACTCACTGTCACTCTGCACTCACTCTGCACTCACTGTCACTCCGCACTCACTGTCACTCTGCACTCACTGTCACTCTGCACTCACTGTCACTCTGCACTCACTCTGAACTCACTGTCACTCCGCACTCACTGTCACTCCGCACTCACTGTCACTCCGCACTCACTGTCACTCTGCACTCACTGTCACTCTGCACTCACTGTCACTCTGCACTCACTGTCACTCTGCACTCACTGTCACTCTGCACGCACTGTCACTCTGCACGCACTCTGCACTCACTGTCACTCTGCACTCACTGTCACTCTGCACTCACTGTCACTCTGCACTCACTGTCACTCTGCACTCACTCTGCACTCACTGTCACTCCGCACTCACTGTCACTCCGCACTCACTGTCACTCCGCACTCACTGTCACTCTGCACTCACTCTGCACTCACTGTCACTCTGCACTCACTGTCACTCTGCACTCACTCTGCACTCACTGTCACTCCGCACTCACTGTCACTCTGCACTCACTGTCACTCCGCACTCACTGTCACTCCGCACTCACTGTCACTCCGCACTCACTGTCACTCTGCACTCACTGTCACTCCGCACTCACTGTCACTCCGCACTCACTGTCACTCTGCACTCACTGTCACTCCGCACTCACTGTCACTCCGCACTCACTGTCACTCTGCACGCACTCTGCACTCACTGTTTCTGCACGCACTCTGCACTCACTGTCACTCCGCACTCACTGTCACTCTGCACTCACTGTCACTCTGCACTCACTCTGCACTCACTGTCACTCTGCACGCACTCTGCACTCACTGTCACTCTGCACTCACTGTCACTCTGCACTCACTGTCACTCTGCACTCACTGTCACTCTGCACTCACTGTCACTCTGCACTCACTGTCACTCCGCACTCACTGTCACTCCGCACTCACTGTCATTCTGCACGCACTCTGCACTCACTGTCACTCTGCACTCACTGTCACTGCACTCACTCTGCACTCACTGTCACTCTGCACTCACTCTGACTCTGCACGCACTCTGCACTCACTGTTTCTGCACGCACTCTGCACTCACTGTCACTCTGCACTCACTGTCACTCCGCACTCACTGTCACTCTGCACTCACTGTCACTCCGCACTCACTGTCACTCCGCACTCACTGTCACTCCGCACTCACTGTCACTCCGCACTCACTGTCACTCTGCACTCACTCTGCACTCACTGTCACTCCGCACTCACTGTCACTCCGCACTCACTGTCACTCCGCACTCACTGTCACTCCGCACTCACTCTGCACGCACTCTGCACTCACTGTTTCTGCACGCACTCTGCACTCACTGTCACTCCGCACTCACTGTCACTCTGCACTCACTGTCACTCTGCACTCACTCTGCACTCACTGTCACTCTGCACGCACTCTGCACTCACTGTCACTCTGCACGCACTCTGCACTTACTGTCACTCTGCACGCACTCTGCACTCACTGTCACTCTGCACGCACTGTCACTCTGCACGCACTGTCATTCTGCACGCACTCTGCACTCACTGTCACTCTGCACTCACTGTCACTCCGCACTCACTCTCACTCCGCACTCACTGTCACTCCGCACTCACTGTCACTGCACTCACTCTGCACTCACTGTCACTCTGCACTCACTCTGACTCTGCACGCACTCTGCACTCACTGTTTCTGCACGCACTCTGCACTCACTGTCACTCTGCACTCACTGTCACTCTGCACTCACTGTCACTCCGCACTCACTGTCACTCCGCACTCACTGTCACTCCGCACTCACTGTCACTCCGCACTCACTGTCACTCTGCACGCACTCTCCACGGCCCATTGCTTCACTTCACTTTTCCTTAGCCATCCCGTTTGAGAACACATTGAATTAATTCAATAGTGGATCTGTGCCTTACAAAAACTTCAGTTATAGAAGGTTAGCATAAATAAACGAATCTTGATTCATGTATAATAAGAATAATACAGGCTGCGTAAACAGAGAACATGGCAAACTGACACATTTTGAGCAACATGCGGCAATGTCACCAGGGCATGGGGTGATACTTGAATGCTTGAAGTTATAAATATTACTTTCAATAAATGCTGCTTAACTCAGTTATATAATAGTATGCACTTAATTGAGACACTGAAAAATGTTGAAAATATATAACGTTTTATTTTTATGTCTTTTTTCTTGCTATTGTTCGTCTGATTTACATATTTGGCTGGCTCGGCTCGTGCTCTGGCTCTTAGAGCCACACCAGACCCCTGGCTCGGCTCTTCTCAGGGCTGTCCATGCCCCACCATAAAGGTGGTGTCTTCTCCGCCCTTGGTTATGGGGTCTCCCCTCCTTGGTTTGTTAGTGTGCCTGGCAGGTACACAGCGCCTCGCCTGCTCCCGCGCCGCTTCTAGCAGCAGTGGCTGCCCTGGTACGGGCCCGCCGGGCAGGCGATACTCGTCTGTTCAAGAAATGCACCCCGGCCCGCGCGCGAGCCCGAGGACTGATCCCGATCAGACGTCTGAAAGAGGCTCGCAATTAAAAAAGAAAAAACACAAGACGCCGGTAACCGGAGCGCGGTCGCGGAATTCCTCTACAAATTGCCACTGAGTGCTTTGGACGAGCACCTCCCTGCCTGCTCGGCACTGTGACCGGAAGACATAAACTACCCCCTCAACTCACTCCCTGCTTCTTTCCGCCCTTCTTTACTCCCATGTCACTTCCCCTTCGATCCCTTCGTGTAGTCATAAAAGGCAGAGCTCTTGCTCTGATGGTGGGGCATAGAACGGAACTAACGAGGCACATAGAGACGCTCGAGGGGGATATTCTGAAAGATGAAAAGAAACTGAGAAGCAGCCTTTGTTCTAAGCATTTTTATGCAGCGTTTTGCGCCGGCCTGCGACCAGGAAGTCAGGCAGGCCGGGCGGGACAACCGGAAGTAGGAGGGCGGGAGCCTACCCCGCCTCCCACGGAAGAGCCGCGATTGTTTGGAACACCGGAGCAGGCAGGAGCCTACCCTGCGCCCCGGTGCCGAAGAAGGGAAGAAGAGTCTTGCTGCCGGTGGGAGCCGCTGCACTGAGGATGCCGGTGAGTGGGGCTTCGCCTTGTTGGGGGGGGGGGGGGCGCATCTGTGTGCACGCGGCGGCAGGCTGTGTATGTGTGTGAGCGTGCATGTGTGTGTGTGTGTGTGTATGTGTCCTGGAGTCTGTGTGTATGCGTGTGTGTGTGACGGGGGGGGGGTTGCCTGTCTGGGTGCCTGCGTGTCTGTGTAAGTGTAAATGCGTGTGTGTGGAGCCGGGAGGAGAGGGGCTGGTGTGTGTGGAGGGGTCTCTGTGTATGCGTGTAGGTGACGGGGGTGTGCCTGTGTATGCGTGTGTATGTGCGCATGCGTGAGTGCTGTGTATGCGTGTGGCTGTGATGTGCGCATGCGTGAATGTTGGTGCGCGTGCACGCAGCTGAATCCAGCCAAGGATAAGCTCGTCACAGTTTCTTGTCCTTCATTCCCCCGTGTCAGACAGCTTTAAGTCTCCAGCCTGGACGCATCCTTCGGATGCGATTTCCAGGCGAGACCTAAAAAGGTAGGAGGGGGAAAGAGTAAGTAAATAAGGATGTACAACACCCACAAAAGAATAGTGAAAGGACCATAGAATATCTACAGGGGGGTGGATATAGCACCAAAAAGCGAACTGCTGCTTGGGAGGAAAAGGGAAGTAAGACGAGTGTTTCAACTAGCAGAAAGGGGGTTCAGGATAGAGTGGGTTCACATGGTACAGCAAAGAAAAAAGACAGTAATATGTGGCTATATTTTGAAGAACCCAATTAGGTAAAGGTGGTAAAAAAATGAGAAAGAAATGCCCCTTAAATCGATCACAACTTTTCTTGACTTTTTCTAAATGTCCGAGTCTAAGTGAAATAGAAACCAACAACCTTAGACAAGTTGGGTTCATACCGAATGATAAGAGGAAAGAAATAACAAAAGTGCTTTTGTACTCAGGATATTAAATAAAGCATTGATACAAGCAAAGAAAGAACACAAAAGGAAGGGATAAGACTAGTGACAGAACTAGAATTATATAAAAGAATTCAAGCGGGCGAACCATTTTTGAGAATACCATGCAGGACTCGTGGCACAGCAGATTAAATTAATAGAAAGGACAAATGAGGAAAAAGTTAAAATTGAAACCATGGTTGATATTGCAGAAACAAGCAAACACTGGGGTACAGGTAACATTGAAAATAGGTATGAAGAGGGGTGTTTAAGTGAAATCCATTAGGATTCTTCGGTCGTCGCACAGCCTGGGAATATTAACTTGGAACATTAATGGGCTTGGACGCAGGATAAATTAGAAGATCTTAAAAAACTTGCTAACACACATGAGATCTTGTGTTTGCAGGAAATTTGGCTGTGCGATGAAACCCCCATATTCGATGGGTTCACCCACATAAAAAGGCCTGCGATAAGAAGTCGACAGGGACTCCCCTAAGAGTGGAATAATGCCCTAATATCGACTAGGAATAGCGAGAAAGGTAAAAATGCTAGAAGTAAAATGCAAATGGCTTGTGGTATGCAGAGTGCTTTAACGAGATCCTGGCCCTGAGTATGACAGCATGATAATTGTGAATGTATATATGCAAAGGGGGACGCCGGCAAATTATATATCAGAAATGGGGTATTTTAAGGAAGCATGGCGCTGGGAGAGACCATTTGTTTTTGGAAACGGCTCACCTTGATGAATGTGTGACTATAGGGAGCTGTCCTCACTCCCGCGCCAGTTCAAGCTTTGTTTTAAATGAAACTAGGATACTATTTGGGAGTAAGTTACTCTGTGACTACGCTCTACTCTGCAAGTAAGGAGGTAGGGTTAGTGGCTAAGGGATCACTTTAGTCCTGATGAAAGCCGGGGATTTCACGTAAGCCGGCTGAAACATGTCGACATTTCCCAGTTTAGAGGAGTAGGTGGTTTATTATCCCCCTCCATACCTTCATCCACTGGTCCTGATTGACATTTTCAATTTGACTAGGGAATCCATCATTAAAGGGTTTTGGTTTGGAGATCCGGAGGTCTATTTTAAACATTGTCTGCACTTTTCACTTGATCCCGCACTGTTGGGAGTCTCCATCGGCTGTCGGTGTCTGTCTCCTGTGTTGTGGCAAGTACTGTGAGGGATCGCCCGCCCTTCCGCAATCTTGTGCATCAAAGAGCAGAGGATAGAGTCCCATGTACTGGTATTGCCTGCATGTTTAGAGGGTCATGAGTTGTAAGTGCATCAGCGGTTCTGATCGACTGCAGTGGTTGAATACCCGTTAAATAGGGTTCATACTCACCAAAGACACAGTGCAGTCTGTGCAGTTTGAACATTGAGACGGGGGACCTGCGTAGCTGTGTGTGGCTCTCGACAACCAGAAGAGTGTCCATGAGTGGTGAGCGCTGCTGGCAATGTCGGTGCTATTGAAGCAGTCTCGCTGGAGGCCGTGCTGGGTAGAGTCATGGTCTGTGCGTGACTTGGACTAGCCAGTTGCTCTGTGTGAAGTGGAATACGGCTTCTCCATAGAGTGCGCCCTTGTTATACGATGGGCAAAACGGTCACCCAGCAACAGAGGGCTTTGGATCTTTTGAGATTGGCAGGAATAACCACACTAGGGGATATGTATCGGGGTGGCTTTTTTTCATAACTTTGGAAGATCTTACTGCCAAGACAGCATATACTGCTATGCTTGGGTTTACCTTTGTGAGGTTACGTGCAGCAGTGAAGGCTGTGTATCCTGAATATCCTGAGTACAGAGCTGAATGACTCTGCATCAGTGGTAAAATGGGTGGGATTCTGAGGAGGGGAAATGTATTAAGACCGTTATGTCCCTGCCAGGCTCTTCCATGGTGCAGGCCATCAGACTAGAGGCCATTCTGACCTCATGAACTATACTGGCACAAATGACTCTAATAAGATTTTGGAAAAAACTGGGTCAGGGAGAGGAACAGAAAATCTTCCATTGGTAAAACAATGAGATCCAGTATAGTGAACTAAAATAGGCCAAAGGGGTCAGAAAAATCTGACATCTGTTTGTAGGGACATGAAAGTGAGCCTCTGCCATGAAACCCTGTGGGTTGAAGTCTCTAAGGGGGAGAAGAGAACTATCCTGGGAAAGGGACTGGCAGTATCTGGGAGGGAAAAATCATTTGAACGTATCCTAAATTCATGGCAGAAGGGAGCCTGGTTCCCTTACCCTTATATCTTGCCAAATCTTTGGTTGAGGTGTGAAGTATTAAGAGCTAGAACTGGCGTTAATCCTTACTATGCAAATGGGAAAATGAAAGTAGAAATGATCCAACCTTGGCAGTAACTACACTTGTGAGTTACCCACAAAATGTGATATACAGCACATGTTAGTGGATTGCTTAAAGGTGCTACCTTCGTGGAAAATGATTTTGCGTCCACTTTTTTTTAACTACATGGAATAGTATACCGAATACAGGCTGTAGAGTTACTTAATGATATGTGCCATTTGGACACTGCAATTGTTATTGGAAGGTTTATGACTGCATTTAAAAAGCTGTGCATTGATGAACTAAAGGAATAAGGTGTTTTATGAAATATTTTTAGCAGTTACAAATTGATATGAAATGTAATATATATATATTTGGAGTTTTTTTTAACAAATCTTTTTATTGACTATACAATTATGCAGTGTACAGTACAGGAACCATGGGAAATGAATGATAAAAACATTATAAAATACAGTGCTGCTTCATAAACAGTTGGCACATTAGATCACAAAACTTACATCTCTAGCCGCCCTTGTGAGGAAACTCTTGCACAAACCGGTGTCAGGCCCGCCCCGCCCACCCTCTCCTTCTCGGCTTTACAAACCCCTATAGGCAACCCATTGGCGCCACACTTTCTCCCATTTCTTAGGGCAGCCCCTGCCTTCGTACATATATTTGGAAGTTTAAATGTCATTGATTGTACTTTGGTGTTAAATGAGAAATTCTAGAGGAGCTAACCTTATACATTAAAGTGAAAATGCATTTAGTATACAAAGTGATTGGTGAGGAAGTTAAGAATGATTCGGCTAGAGTACTGCATTTTTAAAATTAGAATCTGTAGACATTTTATAATTATTGGAAAATGAAGGGGTATCTGATAATATTGTCTTTTACATATTTTAACTGAAAGGCTGGTGTATGAATATTTTATTCCGGAATTTTAAATATTGTAATAATTACTATTCAATGTTTAGATAAGGTGACTATATGTATTTTATGTTGTTTAAAGACCATTGGTCTGAATAAACATTCTTTTTGACTTGACTTGACTTTGACACTCCTTTATAAACTAAGATAAGGCCTAAGATAAAGCCTTCACCAATTTCTTAAAAACGTTAGTGTTCAGTACTCACCTGTCCTTATAAACACCTATCCTCATCCCACTTACTGATATCCACCCTTTCTCCTCACATATCCTGATTGGTTTTATTTGTAGAACAATTTAACGTTTTTTTGTAATTAATTTGTCACTTTACCTCCCTTCCATTCTATTCCCATATCGGCTCTTTGAGATTTCGATCTTATTGATTTGCATTTGTAAAGCACGATTAAGCTATTTTCGATAAGAGTTTTACTATATAGAAATACATTAATAAGGCCATTATGTATCAATATGTTTCTCCCACAGACAGAATGAGTATAACACTTTAATACACCATGACCTAAATGTATAAATAATAATATTAAAATGCATATATGCATATTTCTTTGACAAGAGATTATGTTGCATGGAAAGAAAATATGTTTTTGCAGCAGTCTCTCTCTTTATTTTTTTACTAACAGGTCTTTTTATGAATGCAATATTTTCTTTCACAGCTGCCACAATCTCACAAGCTTAAATGTGTACAGCAGGACTTCAAGACTACTGAGTTTTGAAATGGAGCACGATATTCTGTCTCCTCAGGTGAAACGCAGATTTTTTTTGTATTGTGCAAAAATGCTTCTTGTGAATGTTGTGTCAATCATTAACATATATTTTGATCCGACATAAACAAATTTGCATTAAAGTATTTGGCATGGCAGGTAAACCCTTAGATGTCTAGACTGATTGCTTCCGCTGGCTCCATCTAACCTATGTGCCAGAGAATGCAGGGACACCTGTCAGCGCACATTGTTCTTGATACCCACACTGGATACATTCTCGCCAATGCCATCGACCAGAATTTGATCCAAGCTGAAGCTCACCTTTGAGGAAACACTTGATCTACTGCCCCCGCCCAAGAGCAGGAAAAGACACCTCTGAAAGAGACACGTTAGTGATAGATTCCTTACCTTAGAATATCCCCAGGCGTCAGACTGGATCCGTAAAATTTTGCGTAGCAATACCACTGCGCGCCGGCAGGCGTCGTCTGCGGCTCCGCGTCCGTCGTCTGCGTCGTTAGCGCCGGAATGACGTCATCGGAGTACTTAGACGCCGCCCATGCTCGCTGACTTCAGTTCTTCTTTTTTCCACGCCAGCTACCACAGATCCGGAGAAGCTCTACCCCTTAGTCTTTTTTGACTAAACTTTTTGATCTTTTTGATCATTTCTCTACTCGAGTCTTCGACTCCAACGGTGCCGGTAGGGATGCCCGGGTTTAAACCCTGTTCCAAGTGCGACCCACTGATGTCAGTTACCGACCCCCATCCCCGGTGCCTCAAGTGTTTAGGCCTCGACCACGACGACCGCAGCACCTGCTCCGACTGCCGGGCCCTGACGTCTAAAGCTAGGCGGGAGCGGTCCCGCAAGCGACTGGAACTCCGGCAGTCGGCCCCGCGCCGCTCCAGGTCCCGGTCCCACAGGAGGTCGAGGGACCGGTCGCGGGGTCGGAGCCCTCGCAGCTCCGGGAGTGGACATCGGTCGTCAGGATCCAAGTCCTCAGGTAAGAGGCATGAGAGGTCGGAGAGACATCATCGTTCCTCCGACCCACCCCGACGCTCGCGCAATGCGGCCGGGGTTTCAGGTGACACCACCCACGCGGCTCCGACGGAGTCGAAGTCGTCGCCACCTGCCCCACCCCTTCGGGTCCTGGGGCAAGACGCGACGCCTGAGGAGATCGAGCGGTACCTCATGGCCATGAGATCCCTCCCTCCTCAGCCGGGTTCCGTGGCGCTTCTGGGCCCAACGGCCCCGGCTGGAGGGCCTAGCGGGTCGGGTGCTTCGGCTCCGACACTGTCGGGTGCTTCGGCCCCGGCGCCGCTAGCGACTTCGGTCCCTGCGCCGCAGGCCCTCTCTGGATTCGCTTCCGGGTCGTCGCCGGTCGACCTCACCGGCGCCAGCCCTGCGGATGTCGCCCCCGGCGCCTGCTATAGGCGCCGTCCCTGATCCTACCCTCGGTGCGGTTTGGGCGCCGTCCCTGATCCTACCCTCGGTGCGGTTCCGGCACCGGAGCGGCGCCGATGGGCGCCGCTCCCGACGGCATTTGAAGATTTCTATTTCCGTGAACAGAACCCACCTGTTGACCCTGAACTACAGGAGATGGGTGACGAGGGTGATTGGGAGGGGTCTGAGGACCCTCTGGCACGGGAGTGCCGGTCTCCACAGGACTGGACATATGAGCTTGGGGAGGCCAGTGGACTTGACACTTTGCCAGACACTGGATTTGTCCCCCCTCCCACCGTGACTACGGAGGAGGGGGCTGCTTATAGTGTAGTGTTGACGCGGGCGGCCAAGGCCTTAAACCTTGAGCTCCCTGTCGCGGCCGTGACAGGGCGATGGCAACGAAGGTGAGGGTTCGACGCCACGCCGGGTTGAGGTCCGCCAACTTTTCGGCCGATGTCCAGGCAACTCTCCTGGACACGCCGTTTGATGGCCGTAGTCTCTTTGGCGACATGGCAGACCATGCGCTTGAGCTATTTAAGGACTCCAGGGCTACGGCCAAGTCCTTGGGCCTCTCGGCCCCACGACAGAAAACGGGTGCCTTTCGCTCCTTTCGTGGCCACGGAAGGGGCGCCCCCACTCGTGCTGCCAGCCACGCGCCGCAGAATGTTCAACAGCGCGGTGGCGGCCGTGGAAACCACTGTGGCGGCGGTCGGGGACAACGGCGAGGCCAGTCCACACCTTCCCCCGCAGCACCTGCCTCAAAACCCTCCTAGTCCGTGCTTTCAGGCCCATGTGACGCAAGTGGGGGCAGGGTTTATCCAGAGTCTCGGTCAGGTTGACGCTGATCCTTCTGGTGCTCACGCCCGGTGGCGGATGCGGGCTCTGCAGTGGGACCTGAAGTTTCAGTGGGCCCAGCATCAGGGCAACTTGTCCGACCATGTCTTGATCTCCGAGGGCACTGCAAGACAGTTGCAGTGGTGGCTCACGGACCGCGATTGGGTCAGTGGCAGATCCCTCTCCCTACCCTACCCGGAGCACGTAGTTGTGACGGACGCGTCCCTCCTGGGCTGGGGGGGGCCACATGGGAGAGGTGGAGATCAGAGGTCTCTGGTCTCCGGCGGAGTCCCGCTCCACATCAACCTTCTGGAGCTGCGGGCAATCCGACTTGCTCTGAAGGCGTTCCTCCGCTCTGTCCGGGGGAGTGTAGTGCAGGTGTTCACGGACAACACCACCGCCATGTGGTACTGCAACAAACAGGGCGGGTGGGGTCGTGGACCCTATGCCAGGAGGCTCTGCGCCTCTGGCAGTGGCTGGAACATCAGGGCGTGACCCTTGTGGTTCAGGGCGGACGAGCTCAGCCGTCGGTGCATGATGAATCACAAATGGCGTCTGAACTCGGACGTGGCGCAAGGCCTGTTTCAGCAGTGGGGAGAGTGGGGAGAGCCTTGGTTAGATCTATTCGCCACAGAAGAGAACGCGCAATGTCATCAGTTTTGCGCGTTGGAATTTTCAAGGCGGCACTCGCTCGGAGATGCTTTTCGTCGCGAGTGGAGTTGCGGTCTATTGTACGCCTTTCCGCCTATACCACTTCTGCCCAGAGTGCTGAAGAAGATCAGGCGCGACCGGGCCCAGGTTATCCTTGTGGCTCTGCACTGGGCAGGAAGATACTGGTATCCCGAGCTACTCAGCATGTCAGTCGATCTCCCGATTCGTCTACCTCTTCGGGAGGACCTTCTGTCGCAGCAGCAGGGGAAGGTCTTCCACCCAAACCTGTCCAGTCTCCACCTACAAGCTTGTAGATTGAGCGGCGGCAGTTGAGGCCATTTGACTTGCCTCCCGAAGTCTGTAATGTCATTCTGGCAGCCAGGTGTCCCTCCACGAATCGGTATACGCCTGCAGGCGGAAAAGATTTGTGTCATGGTGCACAGCAAAGGCTGTGGATCCTCTTTCCAAGGTTTTTCTCTTCCTTCTTTCTCTTGCCCAGCAGGGCTCTGCTCTGGGCACTATCAAGGGCTACCTTTCTGCCCTTTCCGCCTTCTTAAGGCTCCCTGATCAGCCTTCCTTGTTCAAGTCCCCGATTGTAAATAGATTTTTGAAGGGCATCACACACATGTTTCCTCCTGTTCCTTTCGTGATGCCCCAGTGGGACTTGAATCTTGTACTTACCTACCTAATGTGTGCTCCCTTTGAGCCGCTCCATAACTGTCCACTCCGTCTTCTTACCTTGAAGACTGCTTTCCTGGTTGCCATCACCTCTGCCAGGAGAGTGAGTGAGCTCCAGGCTCTTTCTTCTACACCTCCTTTCTTCTCTGTCCATCCGGACAAGGTTGTGTTGCGGACGAGACCCTCTTTCCTGCCTAAGGTTGTCACGGCCTTCCACATCGGGCAGTCCATTACCTTGCCCACCTTCTTTCCGCCTCCGCATCCCTCGAAAGAGGAAGAGAGGCTCCACCGTCTGGACCCAAAACGTGCGCTCTCTTACTATCTGGATTGCACACGCCAGTTCCGGGTGGATGACCAACTCTTTGTTGGTTACGTGGGCGCTAAGTAGAGAAAGGCGGTGCACAAGCGGATCATCTCGCGGTGGATCATCTTGTGTATCCAGGCGTGTTACTCCTTGGCTAAGAAGGAACCCCCTGTTGGACTAAGGGCTCATTCCACTCGGGCCACGGCGACTACCACTGCCCTGGGCCGAGGAGTGCCCTTGCAGGACATTTGCCAGGCAGCTACATGGGCCTCGCTGCACACATTTGCAAGACACTATTGCCTGGACAGCCAAGTCCGGAGGGATGGCTTCTTTGGCCGTTCTGTCCTCCAGGACATTCTGGTGTGATTATTGGTTCGCAGACCCACCACCGGGGTTGGTATTGCTGGGGAATCTATTCTAAGGTAAGGAATCTATCACTAACGTGTCTCTTTCAGATGCACAAGTTACTACTTGTGTAAGAGACATTAGTTAGTGATAGATTCCTTACCGACCCACCCATCCTCCCCGTTCTGCGAACCGATATCTAGGGTTAAGGTCATCCCCTTTCAGGGCCCTAGTTTTATGGCACCAGTGTTGGTTCTATCATCGCTCTGCGTATCTGGCGCGGAAAAGCTGTGCATCAGAACTGACGTCAGCGCGCATGGGTGTGGTCTAAATACTCCGACGACGTCATTCCGGTGCTAACAACGCCGACGACGGACGCGGAGCCGCGGACGACGCCTGCCGGCGCGCAGCGGTATTGCTACGCAAAAAATTTCCAGATCCAGTCTGACGCCTGGGGATATTCTAAGGTAAGAAATCTATCACTAACTAATGTCTCTTACAGATATATCGTTACACAAGTAGTAACTTGTTCGACAAAGCCACTAGCCCTCTGCCATTGCTTCACCCCCTACATCCATCCCCTCTTGCTTCTACCACACCATCACCCACCCTTTTACCTGTTGAATCTCCTTTCCTTTTCTCCATCGGGATCACCACACTTTGGGTTTTGGGGTCATTTTCAGGGGACCCACGGACTCTTGTGACATGCATCAACAGTATGCTTCCCGGAATATTTATGATGTGGAAAAAGACCCTGACCTGTATCCCGCATGTCCCTCCCATCCAGATGACATTACCTTCTACCATGAGGTCCTCAACAGAGCGACCTCTTTTCATAAAGTGAAGATGCACAAGTATGCCATAAACGATAATTTCCTGTTGGAAACCCTTTCTTCCTCTCAGGGCTTCATGCAGTACTTGCCAATACTGAAGGGGATGCTTAAACTGGCTTCAGATATTTTCAAACATGTAGTTAAAGCCCAGGAAGTCACCTATTGGGTGGGCAAAAATATAAGACCTCCTTCTCTGACCCAGTCTAGATCAAGGGTCAACCCCCCATTTTGTTGGTGACCCTCACTGCCCGGAAAAGGGCCAGTGCACAGGGCACTGGCCATGCATCCCCTCCGGAGAAAGAAAGTAAAAGAATCGATGCAACTGGCAAACGCGTCACTGTGCAATCCCCCAACCAATGGCACATTGCTAATTCAATAGGTTTGCTTTCCTGGTATGACAGGGCTCACTGGGATGAAATGGAGGAACTTCTCCCAGATGAGTACCGTAAAAGGGGCCATTAGGTAGTCTTAGAAGGCAAACTCATCTCCAGTACCACCGTAAGATTTGCCCTTGATACTGACTCTGCCGCTCATGGCATCAGTTCTAGTGTGCTAATTCGCAGACACGCCTGGCTATATGTCTCTAGCTTAAAGCCAGATGTTCAAAATCTTCTCCTCAACCTGCCCTTTGACAGATAGCACCTCTTCGGGCTGCAGGTTGATGAGATACTAGAAAAGATCAAGAGGGATACGGAGACCGCCAAGACCGTGGGTACCCTCTGAAAGCCTTCCCCTCATGGGTCCTTTCAGCAGTCCGCCTACCTAGGTGGCTCCAAGTCCATGTCCCCACTGGCTTCCACCTCCTTCTAGTGCCAGCAGTCTCGGTAATCCTCCACAAGTGGTTATTTCCGAGGCAAGAACTTCAAAGGAGAGGCAAAGGAGGTTCCCCAAGGGAACTAACACTACCAAGCAGTGACCTGCCCCTCATTCCCCCGATCACAGATACCTGTCGGGGGTCAACTCAAAGTGTTTTTCACCTCATGGCAACAGATAACCTCAGTTCAATGGATACTTGACAGCATCCAACATGGTTACTGTTTGTAGCTCACTTCCACCCCACCTTTCATCCCACCCTGCAGACACGCCCTCTGCCCACAACACTAATGCCTACTTCAGGAAGAGGTAGACCCTGTCATGCTCATGAGCTCCTTAGAACCAGGGCCATCACACCTACAGGGTGCAGGGGTGTATTTTCTCTTTTTTCTAATTCTCAGGAAGTACAGGCCCCTCAGGCCTATCCTAGACCCTGGGCCACTCAACAAATACATTCTGCAGGATGTCATTCCACTAATGCGACAAAATAACTTCATGGATGCCCACAACCTCAAAGATGCCTACTTTCACATCTCAATTCATCCCACGCACTGTTGCTACCTCCGGTTTGTGGTAAGTGGCAAACATTATCAATGCAAGGTGCTGCAGTTCGGTATCACCAATGCTCCCAGAGTGTTTACAAAGTGTTTAGCAGTAGTAGCATTGCACCCGCGGCCCCTGGGCATCCATGTGTTCCCTTACCTGGACAATTGGCTGATCAAGAACACAACTCAGAAGCAGTGTCTTGCACGCACTGATGCCACTATAAACCTTTTACATGACCTGGGATTTATCATCAACGCCACCAAGTCCCACCACCAACCCTTTGAGATTTAATCCTACCTAACCTAGGGGTGATCCTCAACTCAGCGTTGGGCAAGGCCTATCCCAGTTCTGGAAGGGTGCAGTCCTTCCAAATGTTGCTTCCTCATTTTCAGCCAGATCAATTTGTCACAGGCAGGACAGTCATTCGCCTCCTTGGAATGCTGGCCTCCTGAATTGCCATAGTCCCCTACTCCAGGATACACATGCACCCAATGCAAGAATGCTTAGCACAACAATGGTCTTAAGTGGAGGATCACTAAGAAGATCTAGTGTTGATTGGGAGCCGCATTCATTGTTCTCTGCAGTTGTTGAAAACCAACAACCTGTTGCACGGGTGATCCTTTCTCGACTCTATTCCGCACATCACCATTACAACAGATGCTTTCCTCATGGGGTTGTGGGGCGCAATTGCAGGACCTCACTGCCCAAGGTTAGTGTAAACTCCTCACCAGGGTCATCACATTAATTACCTAGAGCTTCTGTCCACCTAGCGTTGAAAGCCTTTCATTAACACTTTGTTCCAGTTGTCTGTCGTCATTCGGACAGACAACTGGACCACCAGGTACTATTTACAGAAAAAAGGTTGCACTCACTCTCCTCAACTGTTGGTGTTAGCTCATGGGTTTTGGTGGTGGCACTTCCCCCCCCGAGTCCAACAACTGGCGTTCCGTGTGTAGACAACAAGTTTGCCGACCTCCTTAGCAGGATGCAGCAACAAGACCACAAGTGGGAATGCCACCTCCTTCTGTACTTCACTCGATGGGGGTTTCCCGACGTGCACCTCTTCGCCACTGCAGAATATGCTAAATGACCAAATTTCACCTCCAGGTACCCACACCCACAGTCCATAGGCAGCGCACTATGAATGAACTGGTCAGGGATATTTGGCTATTCTTTTCTGCCTCTCCCACTTATTCTCTTTGTGAATCAGATTTCGGGAGACCTCCCTCACCCTCATCCTGGTGGCCCCCACCTGCGGCAGACAGCCTTGGCTGACCACACTTCTTGAATTCCAGGTGGTTCCGCACAAGAGTCTCCCCAACAGGCAGAACCTTCTCATGTGGAACCATGGAGAAAGGATTCTCAACCTTGGGATCTGGCTCCTTAGGTCTTAGTTGGGTATTTAAACCTTCTTCTGGAATGCATGAATATTTGAAAGGAAGCACGTAAGCCTCCTAAGCTGCAAAATGGAAACGATTTGTCCACTACTGCCTCTCATGCCACATCGACCCTTTGACATCTAGTTTCCAGGAAATTATCTTCTACCTTCTACACTTGAAGACATGTGGTCTAGCCTATTCCTCCATTTGCCTCCCTTTAGCCACAGTGGCTGCCTATCTTCTGAATAGAGAGCACATACCCCTCTTCAGCTTCTGTGTGATCAAAACCTTTATGTAAGGCCTGAAAAGGGGCATGCCTCCATGGGTTCCTACAGGCCCTGTATGGAATTTGTTATTTTAGGTTCATTTGTATGGCGCAGCTTATCACCCTTGAGGGTGTCCAGGCACTGGAGCAGGAGCGTAGGCCAGACAGAGCTCCTAGCTGAACCGCCAGGTCTTCAGTTTTTTGCAGAAGTTGAGTAGCAAAGGAGCTATCCTAATGTGTTGAGGAAATTAATTTCAGGTCTTGGAGGCAATAAAGGAGGAGGAGCGCCCTCCATTAATTGCATCTGCAGATGTGTGGAACACGTGTGAGGATGAGGTAGGTTGAGTGTAGCTATCTGAATAGATAGTAGAGTTCAAGTTGGCCATTGAGGTATGCTGGTCCGGTGTTGTGGAGGGCTCTGTAGGCATTGACGAGCAGTTTGAATTTGCAACGTTTCTGGATGGGTAGCCAGTGTAGTTCAGTGAGTTAGGGAGTGATGTGAGCGTTCCTGCTGCAGTGTTTTGGATTGCCTGGAGTCTTTGCCTGAGCTGGTCGGAGAAGCCGACATAGAACACATAGCCATTGTTCAAAAACACTTTGCAATTGTTCAATTTGAACATTGTCCTTACTAGCCCATTGGCTCCTTCCTTTGAGTCCCTCCATTCTTGCCCTCTTCAATACTTCTCCTGGAAGGTGGCCATCCTTGTCTCAGTGACCTCCCTCGGACGTGTCAGTGATCTCCAAGCTTTTAACGTTAGAAGAACCAATCTTTCAGCTCCACAGAGACAGGGTTGTCCTCACTAACCCTGAATTCCTTCTAAAGGTCGTTTCTCTCTTTCACCTTAACCAATCTATAGAGTTACCTGTTTTCTTTCCTCAACCTGATTCTGTTACAGAAAGGGCTTTCCACGCTATGCGTGTTAAACAATCCCTTATGTACTCTGTGGATAGAACAAAAACCTTTCGTAAGACTCAACATCTCTGTGTTGTGTTCTCAAAGCCGCAAAAGGAGCGGGCTCTTTCCAAAGGAGGCAACGCCTAGTGGATAGATAAATGTGTTCAAACATGTTATGCAAAAGTCAAGAGACTGTCTAAGGTTCCAACGAATTAGGTAAGACTGTGCATCTGGACAATATAAAGTTAGAATGTGGGGACAGAGTCCAGCCATTTCATCAAATTATGTTACCCAGATTCCTGGCTAACTCATAATTCCCCATCCAGACCCCTAGCCATAATAGGGTACTAGATGGTATCTGTAACCTCAAAACATGACCACTGTGATTCCCCAAGGAAATTGTGGAAACAGTTCTATCCTTTTTTTGGTTACTTAGGCATGCCCCGAGGGAAACACATGAAATGTACGAATTTGCTCTACAAACATTTATTGAAGCAATTGTATTCTTGTGTAAAAAGCATGCCCTGCAATTATTACCAGGACAAAACAAAACATTGTAACCAAAATTACAAGAATGGTGAAGAAGATGAACATTTGAATACTCCTACTGTAATTCTACCTACAGTATCGGGAGCATATTGAGAGTATCATCTGCCAGATAGCTTGGTACAGCCAAAACCTCTATACCTATGTATAATGTATCAGGCAGCGAGTCTGGTGTAGAGCAGGACGCAGTCACCGGGATAGGGACTGGACTCAGCAGGGCTGGGTCTCGGTCACATCGTCCAGTATAATGCATGGAAGTGCTCCTCTGTTGCATAATTCTCAGAGGTGGTTTATATAATCAAGCTGATGTACTTGTTTATCTGTGCGACTCAGAGCTGTCTCTAGCCGGAAAACCTAAATCAAGAGTATTGTGCTTAACGTTCCTAGCCTTGGACGGAGTGTACTAGACAACATGGTAATGTGCCTATGAAGAAATGTGCTGCCTGTGGAACCATTTCTAAGTATACTATTATGTACGTGCAAAGTGTGTTAAAAGTCACAGTTTAAAAAGATGTTGATTTTAAACGTGTAACTAAAATGGTGATCTTGTGCTCAGGCCCTGTTGAATCCCACCACACCCACTCCTTGGTCGAAGGGAAACTCTCCCATAAAAGTAAATAATATGTGTGTTCGAGGCATATGAGCTGCAGATTGCACACTGTGCATAGATCACCACCTAGTGTTGGGCCCGGATGTTTGCAGTTTGTTTTTGTCCTGAAAAGTTCTTTGGAAGTCACAAGATATGGGACTCCTCCTTTGGACCACATTGCGCATGGGCATCGGCTCCATCCCCAGATTGTTCTTTTTCGTCATCGGGCTCGGATGTGTTTCCTGTGCTCCGGTTTGGAACCGAATTTCTTTCGGCACACAATCCTCACCTAGTTCGACGGTATTGTTTCGATCGCTCTCCATCGACGCGATTCTTCACTACTTCGAAGCCTTCGATTCCGGTCGTCGACGAAGGCCTTCGGGCCTACCTAGGCCTTACTTCCTGGCTCATGAAAAGGACGTCATTCAGAAAGTGTCCTCAATGTGGGTCGAAGTTTTCCCACACCGACCTACATGAAGTGTGCAACCTTTGCCTTCCACCGGAGCACAAGGCCAAAGACGGTTCTGCTTGTGCCTCATTCCGCTCCAAGAAGACGATCCGGGACCGACGAGCTAGAAGAACTATGGTTCGCTCGTCAGCTTCCATCCCCGACAACATCTTCGAAGAGGGCGTCGACATGCCAGAACACCAGCAGAGAGAGTACCAGCTCCTCACATGCTGAAGACTCCGACGTCGAGGAAGTTACTCCAGCTCAACGGGTCGTAAGTAAGATCGTCGACCCCAACCCTTCCTCGACACCCTCCAAAAAGGCTTCGGGCACACCCTCACCTTCGGGCCCGGGTGCTCACTGAGAGACTGCTTCCCACGCCCCGCCTTTGGGCCCTGCAAAGAAGCCTACTAAGCCTTCAGGCAGCTCGGGCTCGAGCCAGCCTATCCCCGGTGCCGATCCTATACCTACACCGTAGAAAAAGCCATCTTCCTCAACCACGCCGACCGTTGCTCCGACACCTAAGCACACGGCGCTGAAGAGTGGCAGCGGCTCATCAATGCCGAAACCGCACTCGGAGCCGACTAAAAAACCGCCTAAAGCTCAAGAACACGCTTCGGAACCGAAAAAAACACCTGGAACCGAAGAAACAGGTTCCAGTAAAGGACATTTCAAAAGGGTACACTTCTAAACCAAAAGATCCAAAACCAGCTACCGACTGGGTGCCGAAAAAACCTACGGAGCCAAAATCCTCAACGCCAAAGGATTTTCCCTATTCAGAGGAACTTTTCACACCTGATCCTAACCACCACCACCTCCCCATATTGTTCCTCCTCCTATAACTCCTCCACCTCACCATTTACCTACACCATCCCCAAATCCAGACGATGATGCAGACATACTCTGATGACATAGGTGGGGGTGCACATGACCCAGCAGGGACCAATAGTCCCCCTCAGTCACCTAATCTATGGGATGATTACAACACCCCTGATGTGCCTTATGACCCACAAGACGATATTTACCCTTCTAGACCTTCCCCACCAGAGGACACTATAGGTTTTAACCTACTAGCCCAAAGAGTTGCCCAATATCATGAAGTGGATTTACACACTGATGCAGTGGAGGAAGGTTTCCTACTAGACACTTTTGATAACACACAAAGGTCTACTGCCATTTTGCAAATGCTTAAGGGTGTCATCAAGCACGCAACAGAGGTTTTTAAGGATCCTGTCAGGGCTAGGGTCCTCGCATTGAGAAAAAATATAAAGCTGCCCCTACAGATCCAGTCTATATTAAAGGTCCAGCACCATTAAACTCTTTAGTAGTGTCTAAAGCACGTAAACGTGCTAATTCTCAGGCATAAGATGAGGCCTCACCACCAGACAAAGAATCTAAGCTACTTGACGCCTCCGGCAAAAGAACAACGTCACAAGCAGCTAATATCTGGCGCATTGCCAATCCCCAAGCTTTGCTGGCCAGATATGACATAGCACATTATGATGAACTAGAGCCCATAATGCAGCATCTACCCGACAAATACAAAAATAGGGCCAATGAACTTATACAGGAATGTAAAAATATTACTAATACTTCCATTTTATTGTGCCCTAGATGCTGCAGATACTGCCTCAAGGGCAATCAATACCAGCAGCCTACTACCTAAACATGCTTGGCTACGTATTTCAGGTTTTAAACCTGAGGTACAAAACTCCATCCTTAATCAGCCAATTGATGAGACACATTTATTTGGCCCAAATGTTGATGTGTCTTTAGAAAAGATGAAAAAAGAGACTGATACAGCAAAATCTATGGGAGCCTTGCAGCAGCAAGCTCCCAGACGTTCTAACGTCGCTCATCATACAGAGGCAACACTAGAGGCTACTCCTCGGAAAGTCTCTCCACTTCTTACAAGACCTCTAGCCAATCCACATTCACTAAGGGCTACCAGAGAGGGGGTTACAGGGGTAACAACAACAAAGGCAGAGGTAAAACCAACAACTCCAGCTCTGCCTCTACCCCTACCCAATGACTTTCCTCCCCTTCCCCTCCAACATTCCACTCCTGTGGGGGGAAGACTGCAACAATTCCTTCCTGCCTGGACCAACATCACATTAGACAGGTGGGTGCGACAAATTATTCAGTCCGGTTACTGTCTAGAACTAATATCTACCCCCCCAAACATACCACCCAAACAGCGCCCAATGTCACAAGAACATCTATCACTGTTAAAGCAAGAAGTAGTATCTCTGTTACAGAAAAGTGCAATAGAACCAGTTCCTCTACACCAACAAAACAAGGGGGTTTACTCTCTATATTTTCTAATCCCAAAAAAGGACGGCTCTCTAAGGCCTATTCTAGACCTCAGACCGCTAAACATATACATACAGTCAAACATTTTCACATGGTCACACTCCAACAAGTCCTTCCGCTCCTGTCACAAAACGACTTCCTTGCTACTTTAGATCTCAAGGACGCATACTTCCACATTACCATTCACAAGGCTCCCAGGAAGTTTCTCAGATTTGTGATAGACGGGCAACACTATCAATTCAAAGTACTCCTATTCGGAGTCGCAACAGCACCAAGAGTATTCACCAAGTGCTTAGCAGTAGTGTCAGCGCATTTACGAAGACAGCACATCCATGTCTTCCCATACTTCGACGACTGGCTCATAAAAGCCAGCTCATACAACCGATGCGTGGAACACACTCATGCCACGATACAGCTGCTCAACAAATTGGGGTTCACAATAAACCACGCCAAGTCCCATCTACAACCATCCAAAGTACAGCAGTACCTCAGTTCCACAATAAACACCTCAACAGTGCTAGCTTATCCCACTCCTGCAAGGATAGTCAGCGTGCAAACTCTTCTAACAAAGTTTCAGCTACAACACTCCCTTCCAGCACGAGTGTTCATGCAACTCATAGGGATGATGGTCTCTTGCATTTTCATAGTGCCCCATGCAAGACTTCAAATGCGTTTGCTACAAGAATGCTTATCACGTCAATGGAACCAGGCTCAAGGTCAATTAACAGACCTAGTGTTGGTAGACGGTAGGACTCATCGCTCTCTGCAGTGGCGGAACACCAAAAACCTTTCCAAGGGACGACCGTTCCTAGAGCCAGTTCCTCAGATCATCTTGACTGCGGACGCATCGCTCTCCGGCTGGGGAGCCCACCTACTACAATACACCATGCAAGGCAGGTGGACACCGCAACAAAAATTACTTCACATCAATCATCTGGGGTTACTAGCAATATTCCTAGCACTAAAAGTTTTCCAAAAGCAAGTATCAAACAAAGCTGTGTTAATCCGCACAGACAACATGACAGCCATGTATTACATACAGAAGCAGGGAGGCACACACTCCCTGCAGCTTGCTCAACTAGCACAGGACATATGGCGGTCGTCTATACCTCAAAACATATTCCTTCTAGCCCAGCATGTTCCAGGAGTACAAAATACCATAGCGAATCTGTTACATCGTCAAACACAACAGACCCACGAGTGGGAACTTCATATACCAGTTCTTCAGCCATTCTTTCAGATGTGGGGATAACCTCACATAGACCTATTTGTGACCCACGAAAACGCCAAATGCCCAAGCTTCGCCGCCAGATATCCACACTCACTGTCCCAAGGCAATGCGATATGGATGAACTGGTCAAACAGATTTGAGTACGCTTTTCCACCTCTACCACTCAGGCCACTAGTAGTAGTACGCAAACTACAGCAGCATTCTCTCACCCTCATCCTAGTTTCTCCAACGTGTGCCAGTAAGCCGTGGTACACCACACAGCTACAACTGTCTGTAGTACCGTACCAAAAATGGCACCTGTCTACACATCCTTAACACAGAACCGTGGAGAGATCAGACACCCGGACCCAGCCCAGCTCAACCTTGCGATCTGGCTCCTGAAATCCTAGAATTAGGATATCTGAACCTTCCTCCAGACTGCATGAATGTTATAAAAGAAGCTAGACGTCCAACCACTAGGGCATGTTATGCAGCCAAGTGGAAACAATTTGTAATATATTGTCACAACAACAATATTGATCCTCTAGATGTGTCTATTCAACACATCATAGGATACTTACTGCAGCTCCAAAGATGTAACTTAGCCTATACCTCGATTAGACTACATCTTGCTGCAATAGCAGCATATCTGCAAAACAGACAACATCTATCTCTATTCAGAGTGCCTGCCATTAAAGCCTTTATGGAAAACCTTAAAAGAATAATTCCCCCCAGAGTACCACCTTCACCTGTGTGGAATATAAATGTTGTTCTCACACGGTTAATAAGACCTCCCTTCGAACATTTACACAAATGTGAAGTACAATTTTTAACGTGGAAGATTGCGTTCCTAGTAGCTATTAATTCTCTGCGGAGAGTTAGTGAATTACAAGCACTAACTGTTCAAGAACCCTTCTTGCAAATGCATCACAATAAGGTAGTTCTGCGTACTAATCCAAAATTCTTGCCCAAAGTCATTTCTCCCTTCCATCTCAATCAATCTGTGGAACTGCCCGTTTTCTTCTCGCAGCCACAGACAGTAGCAGAAAGAGCTTTTCATACTCTAGATGTCAAAAGAGCATTGTTATACTACATAGAGAGGACACAATCCTTTCGTAAGAGAAAACAACTTTTTGTGTCTTTCTCACTACCACACAAAGGTAATCCCATTTCAAAATCTGGGATAGCTAGATGGATTGTCAAATGCATACAGATTTGTTACCACAAAGCTAAACGTACGTTATCTGTTCCTCCTAAAGCCCACTCTACAAGAAAAATAAGCCTTCAATGGCATTTTTAGGGAACATTCCCCTAGATAACATCTGCAAAGAAGCTACATGGTTTACACCGCACACATTCACAAAACACTATTGTGTAGATGTGCAAACCAAACAACAAACTAATGTGGGCCAGGCTGTTCTCAAAACATTATTCCAAACTACTGCAACAGATAGGGGTGGTCGCTGCTAAGAGTGGGTACTGCTATACAATCTATCCACAGTGTGCAATCTGTAGCTCATATGCCTCGAACGGAAAATGCTACTTACTAGTATGCATCTGCTCTTGGCATGTAGAGCTACAGAGTTGCACACGCCCACCCGCCTCCCTGGCTACCCTTGTCTATTCCAGTATTATCTTAATTAGATACAAATTATATGGGCATCCTTCCTTTTCTTGCAAAGCTCCATCATTTCCCTATGGCGAAAAACAATCCGGGGATGGAGCCTATGCCCATGCGCAATGTGGTCCAAAGGAGGAGTCACCTATCTCGTGACTTCCAAAGAAGTATTCAGGACAACAACGAACTGCAAACATCCGGGCCCAACACTAGGTGGCGATCTATGCACAGTGTGCAACTCTGCAGCTCTACATGCCAAGAACAGATGCATACTTGTAAGTAGCTTTTTCCATCTAGTTTATTTTAAATGTATTATAAATGCACTTTAAAAATAAAAGCAAATGAAAAGCCTTAAAGTGTTGTAAAAATTGGCAATTAAAAAAATAAGCACTTTAGTAAAATTAATACAAAACAATTTGAAGTAAAAACATGATGCTGCATTACAATTTTAGAACGCTCTCGAAATGTTTATACATTTAGTGAGTAAATGGGAACCAGAATGGTTCCTGCTGCTGCAGGTGTTTAACTGTAGCCAGGCTGGAAGTTCCCGCACAATCAGCAGCTGCTGATGCTGTGCCAGCTGTCAGTGTACCCGCAAAGGAGGAGCCATGATATAGGACTCCAGGAGCCAAAACATCCAGGAAAGGCTCATAATATGCATCCTGTAGCAAAGGTAGACTCAAGGACATCACTGAAGATGTATCTCCATCGGACGCACCTGCAGATCCCTATCTATAGATCCAACCAATTGCATTCCAAGACACAAATCCAGTGCACACTCCAAAGTGCACAGCAGACAGCGGAACACAGGCTGTACGCAGTGTAACCATATAGGTCAGAAGGATAATGACTAGTTGTTGTTCAGTTCTTGTAGCAAAGCCACACCAAAGTACTGTATCATGTGTTCACGACTCAGCAGGACGTGTGGTAGCTACATCCACATTTGGCCTCGAGGTGGAATATCTATTGCGAAACAAAATAAATAGCACCAAAATCCAAGCAATGAGTAATAACACCAAAGGTATGTCTCCAAATATGCTGGAAAACAGAGAGGATATAAAGAACGGAATCACTCAAAATACAGTCTGGAATATGCTGACGAAGCCAGACCAAATTGCTTTTTAAAATAGTGTACTACTGCTGCAGTATTTGAAGCATTAAATATGCGGTGCACTAGCTCACCAAAATGTTGAGAGAGATTTTTGCATAGTAGTGATTGAATTTCAGCAGAAGACCTTGCAACTTCGAGATCAAATGTTTCTGTAGCTGAGGTCAATGCTACGTCCTTCTGTAACCTTAAGGCGTTCCCTCTCCTCAGCATATCAAAGTTCTATTTCAAAATGGCATTGAAGGACATAATGTAACCTCTCTGTGCGTGTGCTAGTGGAGATAATACATTTTTGCAGCAGGTCACAACCCTAGAAACCATCACCACAAATGGTACACCCAGTTTCACCCTACAACAACTTTGGTTGTTCAGAAACTAATAACTTCCATTTGAAAGTAATTTGAAAACCGTCCGAATCAAGGCAGTTGGTCCGCCTTTCAAATAACTAACAAAATTGTCCATGGACGCATTACAAACTTCATGAAGTGTTATCTCTCTTCAGAGTAATGAATGGCCAAATTAAGTATTGCATTAGTTTATTCTGAGAAATACTGTTGTTTCCCCATCCTTACACATGTAATCGAAAGGACCCATGTCTCGTGAACAAATATAACCCCTGATGCCTCATATCTACCCACCTAGAAATGTTTCAAACAAGATGTGAATCGAAACATAGAAATTGGTAGCAAAATAAATCCATGCATTAACCACACAAGAGATGGCGTTTCAGCTGTTGTGATGGGTAATTTCTCATAGTGTTCGATGCTCAACATTGTGTAAGTTACGTCTTTTTCACCATTCTTTATTACAGCGTGTTAAATTATATGGCAAAAATGCGTCAGTTGTTTTGTCAGAAAAAAAAAGTATGTCAGTTGTGTTTAGGTATTAAAAGGGCACGCAACTCGATCTTAGAATTTGCAACATCCAACTCAGTTGCATAATCAATCTAAGCTGATGGTGCCCGTGTTGCAACAAGGACATTTCTCTTTGGATTATATTGAATGTAGACAATACTATTCAAAGAATAAATGTGAGTTGAAAATGTTGTCATGCCGTTATCTACTACAGCTAAAGCCTTTTCCAAATTAGCCCTGTCAATTTCACCTATAAGTTCAGCAGCTTCCTACTTTGGAACTTTCCAGAGTTCCTTGTAAATAGCATATAAAAAGATTTTAGAACAAGGTGCTTGAGGATCTAACAAGAAATCTTGCAAATCCATTTCATCAGGGAGGAGAAACAAGTATTCCTTAAACGCTGACAATGTAGAATGCTGCAACCAATATAGGCATAATTTCCCTACACTGTAGGTCGTGAGTACCCCCAAATTGTTGCATATGCACTGAACATGGAGATGGTGTGCTTGCTTTAAAACCCTTTGTGGCGTTTAAAAAATGTGTATGACAGCCATTAGTGTCAGTTGGCCACACTAACTATCCTTCTGATCCCGAAAGTGTAGAATATATGTACCATTCTGTATCATGTTGTTGAGCTGTTCCTCAGTGTAATTTGTAAAATGTAGCCAATTTTCAAAATGTGCAATGGAGGGAATGTTAAGTGAATTCATGTCTTTAATTTTAGCCAAACCCAAGCAAGTTGTTTGCTGTACTGTATTGGTCCGTAAAATCATTTGTCTAGGTATCAGATGAGCTCTAAATAAAGCTTCATTGACCTGCACTTGCCAATTGCGAGTTCCTCAAACTGATTTCGCATCACTGCTTTCCTTCCAAAGTTCATAATCCTATATTGACAGTTGAGAAATAAAGGAATCTGAATCAATTTATTTTGTGTGGGTTATCATATTTTTTCGGTTGGGTAGGGGTAAGTGTATAATAGTAAGCCACAGGATCTAAGGGGTTGTAGGGGGGCGTGGCTGGCAGCCAACGATGGCGGCCGCAGCTTAGCGAGGCTCCCGTGACGAGGCGGCTTCCCACTCAAATCCGTCATATTAATCCTGATTTCCGAGGTGCTTTGAGGGGTGGATCAGACCCAGAGGCCGTGCAGCACCCGGTGATCCAATCTTGGGACGGCGAAGTCCCCGAAACAGCGCGATCATCGCCTGGCAGAAGGCGGCGAGAGGTGGGGCCTAGCGCTCTCCTGGAGGCAGCGGAGTTGCGTAAACTTGGGACCCAGCCAGAAATAATCTTTGGTCGGCGGTGGTTGGCCGGAAGCACCGGTGCCCGGGACGCACCGCCAGAACAATCCGTACCCATCCTCCGGCGGCCCGGAGATGCACGTGGGGCCCCGAGACGGCCCGTTGCGGTAGATACTCGCTGACCACGCCCGGAGGCGCCGCAAATACCGCTGGGGCTCAGACGGCTGGCCCCGCCGTTTTTGGGTGTTGGCTGCACGTTGTGCCCCGGGCTTTCCCAGCAACCACCCCAGCGGAACCGCTTGCATTGGCGAAGCGATGAAGACCTGAGGTCCTACTACTACAACAGTCGACTAACGTGACCCCCGCAGACGACGGCAAAATAGCAAACCATTGATTTGATCACAAACCTGTGTTGGTCCGCAAAGACCGTCAGACCACAGTCATGTCCAACAGAGGCCCCAGGAATACCACTACTCAGGCAAAACTGGACAAATTCGCTTACGAGAGACAGACTCCTCCCCAAGACCAGCGCAAAAATGCGGGGAAAACATCGGAGTCTGAGGGGGCAAAGAAGGCCACACTAGAGGACGTTCTGGCGGCGCTGGCCCAGGTACAAGCTACGGTAGGAGCGACAGCCACGGAAGTCACCTTGATACGAGCGGATCTCCAGAAAATGAATGAAAGGGTTAAACAGGTCGAGGTGGTCACTAAATCACTGGTCGAAGATGTGTCTGAGTTACAAACGGCAGTGGAACGTCTGCAGACAGATAACAAACAACTCAGAGATAAGTTGGATGACCAAGAAGGGCGCTCCCGGCGCAATAACGTTCGAATTTTAGGAGTGCCGGAATCTGAAGACAAGGGCGCCATGGACCTCTATGTGGAAGAGTTAATCAAAAACAAACTCCAGCCCAAAGGCCTCTCGAACTTTTTTTCGGTGGAGCGGGCCCATAGAGTGCCTGGGGGCAAACCTAAGACAGGTGGTTCGCCTAGACCTATATTGGCGAGACTTTTAAATTTCAGGGACCGCGACGCCATCTTACAGGCCGCGAGGGTGGCGCCACCTATCCAAATACAGAACTCAAGAATTGCCTTCTTCCCAGACTATACGGCAGAGGTTTCCAGGAAGCGCAGAACGTTCCTGGAGGTAAAGAAAACGTTGAGGGAAAAGGAGCTGCCGTACTCGATGCTCTTTCCGACCCGGCTGCGAGTGGTAGCGAACAAGAAAGTATGGTTTTTTGATACTCCGGAAACGGCCCGGGACTGGCTTGAGGGATGGCATACTGTGGACCGGCAGCGGAGGCGACACAGGTCCGACCAGGATTGCAGACTTGACAGCAGGACTGGCTCACAGACGTCTGGACGTGGAGGGGCGGAAAGTTCTCCGTCCCGTGGCTTTGCGGGGGCTGGTGGTGAAGAATGACCCCATACTCCGATCCTCTTGAACAGGGCAATAGCCGACCACTCACACATTGTTGTATAAGCTGCAATTGGACACTGGCAAGAACACCCCTACGGCACGCAGGGATGCCGCCTGCTCGGGGAGAAGCTCTCCCCCCTACACGCAAGTACTCTGGTTGCGGGATGGGTTAAGCACTCTGTTCAGTTGGGGGGGCGGGCAGTTGGAAGTCCGTTAGGCAGGGTAGCAGGGAGGGGGGATGGGGGGGGTTCGCAGTGTTATTGTTAGGAAGGTATGTAAACGGTCGAGGACAATGTTTTAATTCCTGTATGAGTCAGTACATGTTGGTTAGGATAGACAGTGATCATAAGCCCCCGTGATGTCCCTTAGTTCTTCGCTGTGCATCGGCATAGCCACCATACCAGATCCACTTCTTGGCCGATACATCATGAATCCAGAGGTACCTAATGGCTGATAACTCTGTCCCGGCAGGGGGGGTAATGGCCCCTGAATCACAGTGCCCTCCCCTACATTTGCTGTCTTGGAATGTGAGAGGTCTAGGGGATAAGGTCAAGCGAGGGTTGGTACTGACCGCAATTAAAAGGCAGCGGCCCACCATAGCCCTACTGCAGGAGACTCATCTGGTAGGGGGAGCTACAAAGGCCTTGGACAGACGAGGTTATAAAATGTTGGTCCACTCCGAGTTCACGTCCGGTTCCAGGGGGACCGGCATTCTAATACAGAAAAACACACAATTCATCCCTTTACTGACTAAGACTGATGATCAGGGCTGCTTCGCAGCCCTGCAGGGGCAGTGGGAGGGGAAACTTTTTTATTTGGTCTCAGTGTATATCCCACCGACACTGCACTCGGTTCACCTCCAAAAACTGGGTGACTTTCTTCTGACTCTCCCCGAGGGCGAGATCATCCTGGGGGGGGATTTTAATGCAGTCATGAACACACAGCTTGATAAACACCCCACGCCAGTTCAGGCGGGAGGGGTCTCCTACCTCCAACGGTTCGCAGCGGCCATGGGATTGACTGACATCTGGAGACACTTACACCCTGGCACGACACAATACACTTTTTATTCCGCTGTGCATGGCAGCCTCTCTCGCATCGACCACTTCCTGACGCTGGGAGAGGGCCTCCAACATATAGATGCAATGGTAATTCACCCTCGAGGGATTTCGGACCACTCACCGCTCACGCTAACACTTTCCTCACAGGCACGATCACGCAAACGCATTTACCCCATTCACGCTACCTACTTTAAAGTTCCACAGGTTCGCAAGGCCCTTAAAAGAACAACGAAGCAATATTTCCAAGAAAACATACACTCGGTGCGCTCCCCCGAGATACTTTGGGAAGCCTATAAAACGGTCCTACGGGGACAAGCCATTAACTCCATTACGGGTCATAAAAGACAAATGTCTCAGGAATTGGTCAATCTGGAGGTGGCTTTACGGGAACGGACCACGGCCCATGAACAGCACCCCTCTTCATCAACACTTCACGCACTCACCCTTCAACAACAGCTATATAACGACCACCTGCGCATCCAAGTAAAAGGACACATAACCGACACACAAAATAGAATCTATGAGGTGGGTGAAAAAGCTGGGAAAATGCTGGCGTGGCTTGATAAACGGTCATTCCAAGGGGATCCAACGTCTGAAAGACGAAAGTGGGGCAGTACACACGGACCCAAGATGTATCACAGAGTTACTCGCTGCCCATTTCGAACGGGTGTACACCCCGGAATGTGTGATCACACCCGAGATGGCCAAAGACCTCCTAGCTCCGATCGCGGTCCAAACATTGTCACCGGAAGCGTCAAATGAGTTGGAGGCGGACATCACTGCAGATGAAATCCAACTGGCGATTCGGGCTCTAAACCCGGGCAAAGCAATGGGACCTAATGGCATACCCATTGAATGGTACCAAGCAGTGCCTGAGACCCTCAGTGTACATCTATTGGGAATGTTTACGGAATGTCTAGAGAAGGGTTCCCTTCCGCCGGATCAGCGCGCGGCGACCATCGTAACTATTCCTAAACCGGGCAAACCACCTGATGAATGTTCCTCTTATCGTCCCATATCCTTGCTAAATGCCAAAGTTAAGATTCTGGCTAAACTCCTAGCGACAAGGATCCTGCCCCATCTGTCGTCGATTATACACCCGGACCAATCCGGATTTATGCCACACAGAAACACAGCGTTGAATCTGCGAAGGCTGCACGGCGTGCTGGCTAGAGCTGATTCCATCAACACACCAGCAGTAATTTTGGCGCTTGACGCCAAAATGGCGTTTGATTTGGTGGAATTAGCATATCTTTTTGAGGCACTGAAGCACCTGGGATTCGGGCCCCGCTTTATTGCGTGGGTCAAACTACTATACACTGACCCGATGGCACACGTGGTGGCTAATGGCCATATTTCGCGCACGTTCCCGCTGGGGAGGGGCACACGGCAGGGTTGTCCTTTGTCACCCCTGCTGTTCGCTATTTCTTTGGAACCTCTCGCGACCCTCATAAGAACCTCGCCTCTCCTCAAGGGCATATCATGGAGTGGGGGATGGGAGGATCGACTGTCTCTATATGCAGATGATATGTTGATTTATCTAACAGACCCCGAATGTGGAGTACCGGCTTTGTTACATATTTGTGACACCCATGGCAGTGTTTCCGGCTATACGTTGAACTGGAATAAATCGGAACTGTACGTAGTACTGGGGCGGGCCCCGAACCTTGGCGAGGCATGCCCACTAACGATAGCGGGCTCATCGTTTAAGTATCTGGGCATTCATATCACTAGGGACCCGACGGAATTCATGGATAAGAATCTGAAACCTCACTTGGATAGACTTAAACGAGATGTTACGTTCTGGTCCGGTCTTCCGCTAACACTCTTGGGCAGAGCTGCACTCTATAAAATGATGGCGTTGCCACGTTTTTTGTATGTCCTCGAAAATACACCCTATCCTGGAGCCCCTAGTTTTTTCAGAAAGTGGCAGCACTAGTTTCCAACCTTTTATGGGGGAACCTCCCTGCACGCATTGCACAATCCAAGCTGCACAGAGGTTGGTATGACAGGGGTATTGCACTACCTAACTTAAGACTGTACTATTGGGCAGCACACCTTAAGCCGATCAACCAATGGATTCACGCACCCCAAACCGAGCCAGCGTTCCAGTCAGATAGGGCACAATTGGGCACGAATAGTCTGTTGGGTCCGTTGTATGATCACCGTAAAGTTTGCGCCTTACTGGGTCCCACTAAATTGACAGTTCAGTTGTGGCATACAGCAACAGCGGCGCTGGGTTGGAAAGGGAAGATCACCAAGATGACCCCGCTGTGGGACTCCCGGGTGCTGGGCAACATGAGGAACAGTAAGGGTTTTACACACTGGGACACTATAGGGATTTCCACGGTGGGTGATCTCTGGGAGAGGAATGGGGTGATACCTTTTGCCAGGCTAAAAGAATTATATGACCTTGGTGACAGGGAACTTTACAGGTACATCCAAATACAGCATGCACTTCTCGCAGCCCTGCCCCCCGACACACCTCTGCCCGAGTCCTCGCCATTGGAGGACCGCCTTCTTACTGATTGCATGTTGGAAAGGGCAACATCACTCACTTACAGCAAATTGCTCAATAATTTCCCGGATCCAACACTCCTGTTAAAGGGGAAATGGGAGGGGGACACCAGCGAAATGGACGAACATGAATGGAATGAGGCACTTGGGTCCCCTAAGGAAGTGGGCATCTCGGCGCGAATGCGGCTAGTGCAACTCAAGATACTACACAGGGTTTATTACACTAGGACCATGTTACACCGCATTCATAGGACGCCACACCCATATTGCCTTCGTGGGTGTGGGGAGGAAGGAACATTTTTCCACACCATATGGGAATGCCCCAAGATTCGGGAATACTGGAAGCAGATACTCCGCACAATCTCACAAACATTAGATCTGTTGCCTGACCCACGGAGGTGCTTACTAAATATATGGGAGCCTACTGACCTTTCCAGATATGAACAGCTCTGGGTCACGGTAGGATTAATGGTGGCGAAACGAGACATCGCACAGCGCTGGGGAGCGGCAGAACTGCCGACCAAGTCACAATGGTGCTTGAATATGGATAGGGTGATGGTAACCGAAAGGGCAGTCTATTCTAACCGGGCCTGCCCAGGGAAATGGAATAAGGTCTGGACGAAATGGAATGTGTACAGGGGGGAAATTTGTGATCCCTTGCTAGAAGATGACCAAGGTGTCTCCGACGAGGAAGAGGGGTGAAGCTAGGTGAGATGGGTGGGAAGGAGGGAAGCCAAGGATACTGTACGGGTTCTCCTCTTACAATTGTCATGTGGGAAGCAGGGAGTGGATGTAAGGACAAAATTGGCGGGCGATCGAATACCGGGGCACGAGACTAGAGTAGGCCTCTCCCAAGAGGCACTTGTAACTCAAACTGTGTTGATTCATGCAAGATCGTAATATCATTCCTAACGTTTTAAGTTAAAGTTTGTTGTTTTTTCAAAAAAAGTAAAATCAAAAACCTCATCCAGCATCGACACAGATATCTGAGATGCACTTTTATTTTGCAGCGACTTCAATTGTACATATACAGAAACTGGTGACTTAAAAACTATTTCGAAATGCTGCATTTTGAATTACGAAGTGTGATAGCCGCCGGCCCACTGGGTTGTAGGCATTCCGCTGTGTACTATACATTGTGCAATAAAGGTTTTTATAAAAAAAAGGGGTTGTTGCTTGGAGCATATGCAAACTTTTGTAGGCATGTTTTTGAACCACCCTTTTGTGTGGTCGGGTAATTTTCCCATGGTGTGTAATTAAAAACGGCACCTAGAGTACTAGCTCTTTGTAAATAATGGTGTGCATAATGATGATACCAAAATATTCACCATAATTTGCAGAGTTCAAGTACATATCATCAGTATCAAACACTGTATAAGACTCTAATTCAGAAAGCATTGATGTCACATCCCAATCATCAGACACAGTTCCATGAGTAATAAAATCGTCTATGCTTTTTTTGAATACATACGGAACTTGAAGAGTTTCTGTAGGACCGAAAATATCAAATGGGTCCTTATCTCAAACAATTCCATCAGGGATGGGAAACACAGAAATGTTCACAATGGACAAGTCTCTTCGCACATAATGGGAAGAAGAAAGCGGTTTCAATTCTTCAGTCACTAGTTCAACAGTAGAGTGTTCTAGGAGATAATATCCATTTAGGAGCCAAAAAGGAAACAGTGAAAAATCCAGTCCAAATGAAGAGGAAAAGCAATGAATTGGCTATCCATAAATAGGACCATGGTGGAATTAGGTAAGTCTGTTTCAGCCAAAAAATAAAAGCACGAATCCCATGTAATGAAGTGTGTGGCGAATCTGAGGAACAGTCATCAATGTCGGCAAAATAGCCAAAGGCAGTTTGTGCAAAAACAGGGGCCTCACGGGACAAAGTGGAACTTGTATGTACCTCCAAAAGTGGTTGATAATAAACAACTTCGGTGTTAGGTGTAGCAGTTGAAGACTGTGAATTCATATCTGATGTGGTTACAGTGTTAGTAGTTGCAACTGGAAGCAGTAGAACTTCGGTATCCGACGTCCCCAGCCAGGAAGTCATTATATCTGTACTATTTAATGTTTGTAATGGGATTTCCTGTATGGTAGTGAGAGGAGACAGGTAACTACCCAGGAGGCCTTGTGGCCTACTGTGTAGGACTAGCCACATACATGTGGTTTGATGAGGTCTATGGATATAAATCTTTTGTTTTTGCAACCTGCAAGGGGTGGCAAAATTACTATTCTGGTACCTTGAACTGCCAGAACCAGCACTGGTGCTCTATATGATGGTCCAACCTCCTCCTTATCAACAGTCGTTTCTCAAACTAGATCCCCAATCTTTTGGAATCCAGCCAGGAGTTGCTGGTTGCACCTTCACTTCTTCAATGGCAGAACGTTTGATTAGGGCATTGGGGCGCTTGTCTTGGAATTCTTGCAGTTCCTGAAAGACAGTGAAATGTTCATGGATGTCAAAAGGAGTATCTGCCGGCAAATATCTATACTTTGAACAGGACTTCGTAGAGAGCCCAGCCACCCAGGGATCTTCTAGGCAGACTATTTAAAGCTCTCTGGACTCGATACAGATAATGTATCCAACTATGACCTGAACCTAATACCCTAGCTGATAAAGACTGTGTTAAGTCACAGTTTTTTCTCTCCACTATCGAAATTTCCTCAGGAGGATAGGGAGAGGAATAATGCGCAGCAACACCCAGGGTGCAATTGGTATCCCAGTAAGCCTTTGAGGCAAAAACTGGTCCCTGGTCTGAGTGGAATGCAGCTTCTGCATATGTCCCAAAAAGACTTGCAGATCTTTTATAACAGTTTGAGCATCAGCCGATCACTGTGGCTCCATCCACATAAATCTACAACATGAATCCACTGGCAAAAGATTGAATTTAAAGGAACTGTCTGAAGTTAGAGGTCCGTTGTAGTCAAGATACACACAAGCCAATAACTTGTTCGAGACTAGAAGAAGTGTCTGCGGTGGGCGAACTGCGGTGGAACTGTTAATTTGTTGACAAATGTCACAATTAAGGACATATTGCTTAGTCTGTTTGTAAACACCATGCCACAAATAGCGTGCTGTAGTAATGAAACTGTAGCTGCCACACCAACATAGGCAAATGCTAATCCATCACGAGCAGCTATGATTAATTCTAGCCTGCAGTCTGAATTTGGCATTACTTGATCCCCCACTCTGGGAATTTGAGTTAAAGGTATGTTTTTGGCACTCAACAGGTAGGAGTATTTTAGTGGCAATTTTTTCACGAATGGTGAGCCAGTGTGTGAAGCATTGATATTTACCATGATATCTCCATCCACTCATGTATGAGAACCAGTAATTGCATCTACTGCAGTAGTCTGAACTGCTGTGTTTGTGGCTTCATCATCCAGTGAATTCCCTGCAACATGTATTCCAACACGTTGATGACTCAATGTATGAATTACATGAGCCTGTGGTAGGCATTCTTTTAGATGTGCCACCATTCCCCAAAGCAATTTATGCTGAATAGCATTCTCTTCTGAGTCTCTGAATCTATTCAAGCACCAGTAGTGTGCTTATTAAAAGACTGGAAACCGTAATATGAATCGCACAGTATAAGTGTGGGGAATTCAGATTCGGTATTCTCTAGTGCCAGAATTAGAGCTTTGAGTTCAGCCAGCTGGGCAGTACAATCCCCTAGGTACTGTGTAAATGCTTTTAAAGGATTGAGTTCTCCATTCCTCATGACGCCACACACTGCTGTGCAAGCAGCGGAGTATTGCTGTTTTGTTCCAACAGCATGCTGGGCTGAACCATCAGTATAGATTATGAAGTCACACTGATCAAGAGGCAAAACATCATCGGGCACAGGGTATTCTTGTTCATATTGGATTAATTCTTGTGTTTGAAGTGTTGGGTCAAAGACAGTCTACGTCAGTAGCTGTTAAGGAGGTGGTTTACTGCAATCTAGGATGTAAGGCGTTCGCGTTTGGAACACTGGCCTTGGTGACAGCCTCCAAGGCTGGAATGGGATTAACCACACAATGCGTTTTCCCTTAGCCAACGATCTTTCCTTTATAACAGCTGTCTGAACTGCAATCAGTATTATTTCAGTGAGTGAAAAATGCATTTCAGCATTTGACTATAAATGCGATTTATATGCAATCGGTAGAGTATCACCTTCATTGAAAATGATGTATGTGTAGCCTGTGGCCCCTGTAAATATGCAGATCACCAAATTTGTTGTGTATACCGTGGGCCACATGTGTTCCTATTTCAAATAGCGATTACCTAATTGGGATTCTCTGCAAATCGCTATTAGGAAATCGCAATTTGAATGTATAAAACTTCACGAGTTTCATTTAGCGTTTTCTAATGGGTCGCAAATCGACCTACCTCATTAGTATAAATAAGGCAGACCATAATTTGCGAAGCTTTAGGAATTGCTAACATCACAGGGATGTGGGCCTGCTGGAGTCAGCCGACCGCCATGTCCATTTTTAAAAAAAAAATGAAGCCCATTCACCTAAAAGGAAAACGGGTTGCGTTTAAAAAAAAAAAGAAAAGTTTTCTTTCCATTTTTCAAGAGCAGGCAGTGGTCTGTGGACCACTACCCGCTCTTAAAAAACATTTTTACGAACATTCACTAAGTGGAAGGGGTCTTGGGGGCTTTCCATTTGCGAATGGGTTACCACTTACTTGCAGTATGTGGTAAAATGTGAATGCTTTGTGACCATATTTCTGTCCCAGAACATTCCTACATACCTCTGTGATTTGGTATTAGGAAGAGGCACCCTAAACACACCCCTTCCTAATACCAATCGGTATGTATTCGCAATTCCAATTTGAGATTTGGTAACATGTTACCGAATTGCTAATTGGAATTCATACATACCAAAATGCATTTTACGATTCTGCGTATCGGGCCGTTTGCGTCTAGTTAAAGCATGATCCATGGGGCCCTGTGTGTGTGAATGTCTGGATGCATGCATATCTGTTTGCATTGTTCTTAGAATCTGTGTATGTTCTGGTGTCCAATGTGTGCTTCAGACATCTAGGCGTATTCAGTCGTAAAACATTTTACCCATTGGGCCTAATATGGGATATATGTTCTTCCAAGGTTGAGGAAGCCCAAAAGTGATTGGAGCTTTTTTTTGTGTTTGGTGGTTGTAAGAATGCACATTTCTCTAAGGAATGTGGTGCTAAGTTTGTGCCTTCATTTGATAGCTTGTATCCCAGGAACAGGAAACTGAGATAGACAATTTTTATTTTTTGGAAGTTTCATTTGTAGCCTTGTTCAACAGATCTCATGGCTATGCGATCTACTCTGGCTAGATTTATGTTTATGTCATCCTTCTTAAGGTATATGTCATCGACATAGGAAAATGCTTCTGTGTCAATTTCTTGTAAAGATGATGTTACTCAGGCAGAGAACAGACCAGGGCTGTTCTTATATCCCTAAAGGAGGTGACAGAGTCTTTTCTGATACCCCAATGGTATGAATGGTTAAACCTGTGCTTTCAGGCTCTATGTTTTGGCAGAAAAAGATATTTGAAATGTCTAATGTTGGTTTGTATTTTTTGTGCACTATGTTTTTCATTAGTGCTGTACTGTGTGCATTTTGCTCTGCAAATGTATGTGTGTGACTGTTTAAATGTCTGTAGTCTAAGACTAAGTGGTATGAATGATCTGGTTTCGCTAGTGAAAACAAAGTATTCTTCATTGGTGAGATACAAGGTTCAATGATGCCTTGATATTCTAGCTGTGTGACGATTTCTCTAACTGGAGCTTTAGCTTCATGGTTATTTGGATATTGTGGTTGCACTTGAGGGCTGAAACTTCTAGGAATTATGTAGTAAGGTGAATCTGTGTCCCAGCCTACATGGTTGGAGTATAATGCCAGGGCTTGTGCAAGAGTCCACTCCGTGGCCTACACGCATTTTACTGCTTCAGGAATGAGGACGGAGAAAGACGGCGTTATTACATCTTCCCCTTCCCCTTGTGTGACTTGTCTAACAAGCTCAGGTGACCAATCCGATTCAGCCAAGGGAAAGTCATTTATAACTATCAAATTTCCCTCCCAAAATACTTTAATTGAACAAGGTATATCACCCTTAATTTGGATGTCCAAACCAAATAATCTGTCTATAGAGCTAACCCGCTGATCCAGTGTTTCTACTTAAACAAAATCATTAGATGCTCTCACCACCAGAAACTCTTGAAGATTCTGACGACCTATGCTGCCATTTCTATCAGTTCCCACTCCTTGTTCAGAAGAAGCATCCTCAATATGTGTGCCCTATTTAACAGAAATACCTGCCACTTTCTTCTTTTTGATTTGAGTCTATTGTTGTGTTAGTTTTTCTTCCTTTTTTATGGATCTCAGACAAGCATTGTAAGTCCTTCCTTGGTTCATTCTCCTCTGGTCGGCACTCTGATTGGCCTCCTCTGGTGAACTTTTGTGGGGTGAGTCCTGAATCGAACGAGAAGGTCGAGTATCAGTATACTGATGCCTATCAGGCTGTTTACGTGTTTCATGTTTATGCAGATTATAGCGCTTATCAGTGGACTCCGGTTGGGGAGTTGTGTTTTTTATTAATTTTTATGTTTATCCCAGCATTTTTTTTATTACCTCTGGTGCCTGTTTCAGTTTGTTATTTCTGGCCCCCAAATTATTTTGACCTATAGATGTATAGGTTTCAGCAATAGGTTTTGGTAGTTTGCACTCTTGGCCCGCTAACGGAACTTGTGCAAGCTGTTGGTGTACACAAAGCAGCTGCTGGTTCCCCTTTAATGTTACTTAAAATTATTGAGGCTAATGTGACATAGTTGTCAATAAGTTTCATCCCCAAGTTCAGGACTGGGGCCGCCTCGTATTCATTTTGAATCTGTTTTAGCATGTCAGGAAAAACAGCTATGGATGGTATACCATGCATAAAGGTATATATTGCAGTAACAAAAACTATGCCTAAAAGGGCACACTCCAAGGGAACCATCCCTAGTGGTAGGCACATTGTGAGAATTCTATGTTTATCCTGGGATCCCATATAGGGAAATAATAATTCAAGCTGGTTTGTTTTTTGTGCAATCTAGAAAGGAATTTCCTCCTGTCTGGTAGGTGCCTTGGAACCAGTGTATATGTTCCTGGAACTTAAGTGAAATTTCTAAATCTTCATAAACTCTGCATTTATGTGGTACTACAGCTTCAGTGTATGTGTGAAATATTTTTGTGTTTGCATCTGCTGCAGGAAATGTGACCCATTAATAGAATACCTCTGTTTTGTAAGCCTCCTGGGCCTCCACCATGAAAGTAACATCTCCCTCTGTGAGAGGGAGCCCTTAGGTTTGTAACATTTGACTTACTCCATGTCTGTAATTAAGTGGTATAACCACCGGTACTGCATTCACCATAGTTAATGAATGGAATTCAGAGAAGGTAATAACTATAATGGGGTGATCCATTCAAATGTTCAACCTTGAACAACCTACAGACAAAAATAAGGGGTTTTCTATTTAGCGGAGAAAGATTGATCCCTAACACCACAGACGTCTTCGTATAAGGTAACGAGGGGCTCAGGGCACACGTAAGTACTACTCAGGAAATCCATTAAATATGTACATGACATAGAACGTTGGAGACACCATGTTGCAAAATTGTTTCCGAATTAAGTAGGGCCTCACATCTGACAAACATAAACGTTAGAATATGGGGACTGAGTCTATCCATACCATCAGAGTATGTTGCCCCGATTCCTGGCTAACTCACAGTGCCCCATCCAGACCCCTAACCAGGACAGGGTACTAGATGGTATCTGCAACCTCAGAATATGACCACTCTGATTCTCAAAGGAAATCGTGGAAACTGATCTACCCTTTTGTTGGTTACTTAGACATACCCAGAGGGAAACCCAAGAAATTTACAAATTGGCTATTCAGACAATTAGTGAAGCAGTTGTATTCTTGTGAAAAACACATGAGCTGCAATTATTAGCAATACGAAATAAAGCATTTTTACCAGGATTGCAAGAATGCTGAAGATGAACAATTCAACCATCATGACAATATTGCATGATTATATGAATATATGATAATGCATATATGAATTCTCCTACCCGAATTCTACCTACACTGTCGAGAGCATTGTGGGAGTACCATCTGCCAGATCACTTGGGACAACCAACAGCCCATACCTGTGTATGATGTATCAGGCAGCCAGTCTGGTGTAGAGCAGATCTCAGTCAGCAGGCTGGGGAATGGAATCAGCAGGCTGGGTCTCAGTCATATTGTCCAGATTAATCCATGGAAGTGCTTCTCCAGCGCATAAAGCTCAGAGGTGGTTCATATATTCAAACCATTGCTGCAATCCCACTGTGTCAGAGGTGCAACGCTGATGTACTTGTTTGTCATTCCAACTCAGAGCTGTGTCCAGCCGTACAACTAAAAACAAGAGTATCGTGCTGAATGTTCCTAGCCTTGGACGGAATGTACTAGACTACGTGATAATGTGCCTATGAAGAAATGTTATGCCTGCAGAACCATTTCTAAGTATGCTATCATGTACGTGCAAAGCATGTTAAAAGTCACAGTGTAAAAAGATGTCCATTTTAAACGTTATTAGCTGATATCTGTTAAGCTGCTGCCTGCTGCACTCCATGCACTTTCACAAAACAGTATTGTGTGGATGTATTGACATGCCAACAAGTTAATGTTGACCAGCCTGTACTATGTACACTTTTTCAATCCGTCACAACATCCTCAGGCTTGCAACCACTTAGAGGAGGACTGCTTTACAGTCTATGCACAGCACGTGTATCTACAGCCACACATGCCTCGAATGGAAAAATGTTACTTACCCTGTAAGCATCTGGTCATGGCGTGTAGTGCTGTAGATTCACATGCACCCACCCTACTCCCTAGAAGCCTTTCGATGTTGCAGGCGCTTTTTCTGTATTGCTACGTGTACTTTTTCCATCCTCATTCGCCTTGCAGAAAATAATCTTACAATGGAGCTGATGCCCATGCGCATTACCAGCAATAGGTGGGGTCACCTTACTTTGTAATTCAAGAAGAATTGTTCGAAGAAAAGCAACTTGAACACATCTGGGCCCTACACTCCAGATGGCATGAGTATGCACAGCCTGTGAAACAACAGTACTACATGCCACGAAGAGGTGCTTAAAGGGTAAGTAACATTTTCTTTTTCATCTTGGGTGCAAAGTGCAACTTCATAAGAAAAAGTGTATAGTATGCTTGATGCATTTCCTACAGCTACCTGGCCTTTTTCAGAGTTATACGTAATATGATTTATGTTTTTGATATTTAGATGAAATAATTTTCAGTTTGCAACATAAGGAGCAAAAGTGTTATAACCGTTTTTCGACAGAGCATACCTCAGGACCCTCTTTCCTCAATTGATGTCTATGAAATATAGCTTCTTACTTCATGAGACCGCTTGCAATTGGAGTTAACAAATGTAATAATGTTACAGGAGTGCCTCTGAAGTAAACTGACCACCAATTATTTATCTTTTTTTCTAAAGGTGTATGCTGCATCTTTGGGCATGGTCTTTGTTTATGCTTTATGAATTTAAATTATGTATTTTTATATGCAGTCTTCTAAATCGCTTTCCATCAAAAGGGTATTAGTGTGTTGAGATTAAAACTAGGTGAAGTGCAAAACAGTTTACCTTACATAGAAGATAAGAATTGTAGCAAACAATTAAAGCTTGTTTGAGTGGTTACCAAAGGGTTAAGATGAAAGTCAAGTGGGGGTGAAGATAACATTAAAGGACGAAAGGTTTGAAGTAATTGGGACAATTGTATACAGGAGAGTTGGTAAAGAAGGCAGGTGCAAAGAGGTCAGAATTAGGAACCGAGAGGCACTTCAAAAATGTCCCCATAATTCATGCAAAGAGGCTATCTAGTAAAGATATGTCTGTAATGGGATGATTAGAGGAGGAGGAACTGGTATTAATGAAAGAGTGTGGGCAAAGGGATTGATGGGGGACATGAACTTTTACTAATGGTGTGAAGGTGTAGAGAATTAAGTTAGAAGTAGGTTAAGCAGGAAAGCTCAGTAAGGATTCGGAAAGTCTGATCCCAACGGGCAGTGAGCTCCATATTGTGGTTGTTGCTCTGTACCATTGTGAGGCTGCTTTTTTCTTGGCTTTAATTGTGGAAATATGTAGACTCCTTAGGTTTTTGGTGCCTCCATTTTGTTTTATGCCAGTGAGTGGATATGGAGGTGTGTTAATATGTAAGACCTTGTAAGTAATGCAAGCCAAGTTATATTTTATTTGGAGAGTACAATATGTTGTTCCTGCTTCTGTGTGCGACTGCCAGTTGAAGCCCTGTTGAATGTTGACACATATAGTGAGGAATTTGCTGATGAAGTGGTATCTGAGTTCTTGAGAAGAGAGACGATCCCGTCTGAAACACTCTTAGGGTGCTACAGAGAACATGTTTCTCCAAATGTAACTCATTTTTTTTTTAAATGTGTTTTTATTGCAGGCAGTATACAAGTCACTTGTAATCACATTGTACAGTTCCATAACCAGTGGTTGCGACGTGCCAGTCTCCTGGGATCTCGTTACACAGCCCCTATGCCCACATCCCGGAGGCCGGGCGGCGTGTATCATAAGAAATTAAAGGATGTAAAACAAGAGTCCATCGCAGCCCTCTAGTAGGAGGATCTTGTGTCTGCTTTTTCTTTTGTAAACAACTCTTCTAAAAGAAACCATCCCCTCTCTCCGCCAAACAACCGACGTCATATTGTAAACTTAAGGAACAATCAAAGTCCACTGGATGCGCCTTAATATAGCTTGTAATTCCCCTACTCTCCACAACCTTATGAATCTCCCAACGGGTAGTTATGCCTCACGGGAACCCCCCATCCTAGTATCAGGTGGCTCTATGTCCATATTACTTCTTCGGGGGGTCCCTTGCTGATCTTATGATACTGTATATTATGTCGTGAAGGTCCCATCTATAGTGTTCCCTAGGGGCGCTGGTGGGTTATTTACAATTCCCTAGTGCTCTTGATGTGGTCTTCCCGCCCCCCCTCCCCTCCCCTTCGTCCCACCACTTCCATAAGTTATCGCAGTCAGTCCTCTAGTGCTATGTACCAGGAGCGTTAGATGTTTCGGAGTGTGATGCATCCTGGGTGTGTTGTTGGGGTTCCCTTCCAGTTTCTTGCTCCTCTTCCTCGTCCTTTGTCTCCAGATCTCTTAGGGCCTGCACTCATACCTCCCACGCCGTCGCTGCAGCTAATGCTTTGTCATCTTGCCGCCTACGCGCCATCTGATACCTGAGGGAGCTTTCGCAGGTAGCCCATTTCAGAAATTCACTCATCCAGCGTCTATACGAGGGGCCAGCCCTAGCCTTCCAATGTCGAGTGATTTCGCGTTTGGCTAAGATAAGGCCCATGTCTATGAATTTGCTAGTGTTCTTGTGTTTGGGGGTATGAGGGAACCAGTGTAGGACACCAACAGCCATGTCAAACTGTAGTTGTCTTCCCGTCACCTCATTCAACACGTCTCCTATCGCCTCCCAATAATCTCCCAGCATGGGGCAAGTCCATAGCATGTGATCTAGTTCTACCGCCTCCCTAGTGCATCTCTGGCATGCTGCTTCATTTACTCCAAAATATTTACGAATTTTCCCCGGCGTTAAATACGCCCTATGCAATATGAAAAAGTGTACTAGTTGGAAGCGCGTGTTCCTAGTGCTCTTGCGGGCTCGACGCATTATCTGCGCCCAAGCTGTCTCCGGGATCTCTTTACCTATGTCTGCTTCCCATTTGTTTTTCAACCCAGTCAAAGGTGGCAAGTTTTCTCGGAGCATTCTGGCATAGAGGCAGGTAACCGCTTTGTATGTGCCCTCCGCCATCCTGGTATACTGGCAGGCCATAGATGTCGTGGGTTCCATTAATCCCTCCTGCCAGTGTGCCTGCACAGCTCTAGTAATCGCGGCATGCAATAAGAAATCCCCCTTTGGTAGGTCAAATCTTTCCTGGAGCGTTTGGTAAGGCAATAGTGTCCCATCCTCGTACAGGTCTCCTACAACTTGCAGTCCCGCCTCTTCCCAGACCTGCAGTTGCGACCAGTCCCCTCCATGCGGTAACGCCGTCACCATTCCGATAGGTATTTCTGGCGCGTATGGGTGACGTACTCCCGCCAGGCGTTGGGATCTGTTCCAACAGAGTCGGAGCGTTCGCTCCTCTAAATTCAGGTCCCATAGGTTCAGTTTTTGCTGTACTGTTATATAGGCCAAGACATGTCGCGGTATGCCTCCCTCTCTCTCCTGCTCTGGGCCTCTGAACACTCTCGCTACTTCCTGCGTAAAGAGCTGCAACCGTGCTGCTAGATAATAGAGTTCGAAGTTCGGGAATGCAAGTCCCCCCTCATCCTTTGGTCTAAGTAGTGTGCTCTGGGCGACCCTGCATCTCCCCGCGCCCCAAAGATATGAGGAGATTTGTGATTTTAACGCTTTGAAAATGGAACAGGGTATCCACACAGGCAGCGCGCGGAAGTAATACAAAAGTCTCTGTAGGGCTACCATTTTCAATAGGGAGATCCGGCCCATCAATGATAGAGGCAAGGTCACCCAGAAGGCCATACTGCCCTTCAGTGCCCGTATACAGCGACCCACATTACCGTCCAGCATGTCTGCCGGTGTGTGGTATATGTACACCTCGAGGTACTTCAAACAGGTAGGTTCCCAATTTATCTGCGGGTGTCCTTCTGGTCTAGGCTCCGCCTGCCGCACAGGAAACATACACGTCTTGGACCAGTTGACTTTTAGGCCTGAAAGCTCCCCAAAGCGTTGCAATAGCCTTTCTGCCCCAGTCAAGGCCTCCTCCGCCTTCTCAAGAAATAGCAATAGGTCATCCGCGTATAGGGCTATAAGGTGTCGTCCATCTCTGCCGTCTAACCCTCTATAATGTCTCCCCGTCCTGATCTCACTGGCTAAAGGTTCTATTGCGAGGTCAAATAAAAGGGGGGACAGTGAGCATCCTTGTCTAGTCCCGCGCGTTACCTGGTATTGGGGCGATATCAATCTCCCCACTCATACCCTCGCCATCACCGAGGTATATAATACTCTCGTCCACTTTATATAGTCTTCGCCCAGCCCGAAGCGTTTCAAAACATTATATAAATAATCCCACTCCAGGCTATCAAAAGCTTTCTCTATATCGACGGAGAGGATCAATGGCACTCGTGCTTCGGAATTGTCAGCTCTCATAAGACGTATAAGTCTCCGAATGTTTGAGGTGGTGTTGCGCTTAGGGATGAAGCCCGACTGGTTCTCGTGGACCAACGAGGTCATATATGGCAGCAATCGGGCCGCTAAAATACTACTGAGGATTTTATAATCCGTTGTTAACATGGATAACGGTCTATACGAAGCCGTGCCGCTACTTTCCCTCCCTGGCTTCAGCAATGGGATCACCAGCGCCTCCCTCATTGATTGGGGCAAGCAGCCCTCTTCCTTGGCTTCCTTTTATACCTCCAAAAGCCTTGGTGCTAACAGGTCTGCATATTTGCTATAATATTATTGCGAGCCATGCGTTTTATAGCTCCTCGGATCTCCGCCAGCTCTATATCCTTCCCTAGGTCATCTGCTGGATCGTGGTCTACTTGTGGCAGATCCAGCTCGTCCAAAAAGGCATCCACAGCTGGGTCTCCATTTGCTACCATACTATTATAAAGCTTCTCGTAGTACCGTGTAAAGCCCTGCAGTATTTCGGTCTGTGTGTATACCATAGTTCCCCCCATAATCCTCTAGAGCCAGGAAGGGGGAGTGTCGTCGTGTGGGGTTGGCCAACCACACTAGTAGCGTGCTCGCTTTATCCCCCTCTGCATGTATCCTCGTCGAATAGGTCTTATAGTCAAAGTTACGGAGTCGCTCTACTTCGACGGCCACTGCTTCTCGGGCTGCGCCGACTCTCTTGTATCTCAGGGTGCCCCGGCCTCACTATTTCTATTTCTCGGAGGTTCTTCTCCGCTTTATCTAAGTCTCCCAGGCGGGTCTTACGTATTCCCGCCTGCTTCCTAATACAGAGCCCTCTAATGACGACCTTGAAGGCGTCCCACTCCTGTGCCCTGGTCTTGGTGGTGCCAACATTGTCTGCAAAGTATTGCGTAATGCCCTCCTCCAGCATCGCATGAAAGAGCGGGTCGTCCAAGGCGTCAGGGCGTAATTTCCATGTGGGGATACACGGTGTCGCAGACATCCAGTCTAAGGTAACCAACAGGGGGTTGTGGTCTGATATTGTCCTGGCAAGATACTCAGCTCGTACCACAGAAGGCATCATCAGTGGGGAGCACAGCATTGCATCCAACCGGACATGCAGCTCATGTACACTAGAGAAGTAGGAGTAGAACCCATCAGCCGGTTGTCGTATACGCCAGGCGTCCATCAAATTCCAACGTGTCTGCCATTCTAGCCTGCCCTTAGCTAACCTGTGAACCTGGGAATCATTAAGCGGCGGATGAGATCTGTCCAATGAGACATCCGTCACCGAGTTAAAGTCCCCCCCAACCACTACCGGGCCCGTCAGCAAGTGTGCCAGTGTCCCCGACAGTTTCCCCAAGAAAACTAGTTGTTCCGTGTTGGGTGCATATTTGCTGCATAGTGTAATGTCGCGGCCTCGCAGTCTGCCCGCAACTGCCACAAATCTACCTTCAGGGTCAATCACCTGTCTGGTCACCTGAAACGGCACTCCAGCCCTAACCCAGATCAGTGTCCCTCTAGCGTATGCGGAGTAGGTGGTGCTAAACACTTGACCCCTCCATCTGCGCTGCAAAGCTAAGCCCTCTGTTGCTGTCAAGTGTGTCTCTTGGAGAAATGCAATCTGGACCCCTCTGCGAATGAAATAAGAGTGAACCTTGTGTCTCCACGCCATTGTATGGAGCCCCCTCACATTCCAGGTCATATATCTCAAGTTATCGATTTCAACCATTGTCCCACTCCATCTCATAGCTGGCCAAACCGGCCATTGTCTTCGTTTCAGTGGTCGGACCTTCCCAACAATTCCCCGTCCTCCTCTTCCCTCCCAACCTCCCAACCATAAGTTCTAGCATCCGTTTCGAAGGAACATCCCCAACATTTACCCCCCCCCAAGAATAGGACCCACTAGCAACCCATCAGACTCCGTCCAAACTGCCCTCATTCAACTTTAACTCCCGTCTATCCTGCAGTCGTCACTGCAGGAGCCTTAAGGGCTTATAGGGGTGGCTCTAGACCAACAGGCAGCTGCGCTAAACCGTAACCCTCACCCCTGAGACCCCCCATAAAAGGTGTGCGGCTGTCCCGCTTGCGACAGCAGTCCCTTCTGTTCCTTCCTCATCAAACTCGAATAGTCAACATAATAATAGAGTTCCAAGATCTCACGTGTCAGGCACCCAGGATTTCGTCTGCCGAGTTTGGTGTCACTTTCGGTCCCTTGGCGCCTTGCTTCTCCGATATGTCCGTCTCCGAGCCCGTGTGATTCCCCTCAGAGTCTGTGCCATGTTTCGATAAGGGCGGACTAGCGCCCGGGTGTTCAACCACTGCTTGCAGCGCTGCCTTCCGCTCTTCTACTGTTTGCGACGCTGACGGTGTCTGGGTGCCCCGCCGTTTCCTGCAGAGTCTCTGTGATTTTCGCACCTGCGTCGATCTCTGTATCTCCTCTTCCTGACGCCGTGTGCTGTCGGTTCCCGCTTTGTAGGTTTCGATCCATGACCAGGCCTCCTCTGGTGTGTGGAAGAAATGAGCCGTACCATCCAACTCGACTCGCAATTTGGCCGGGAAGAGCAGGGAGTATTGTATCCCCTCATCTCTGAGTGCTCGTTTAACAGAGAGGAAGGAGGCCCGGAGCCGCTGTGTTTCGTAGGTGTAGTCGGGGAACAGGGTCACTTTGCTATTGTCCACTTGGTAGGGTCCCGCTACGCGGGCTTTTTGTAGCAGCAAGTCTCTGTCTTTGTAGTGGAGCAGCCTTGCTATAACCGGCCTATGTGGTTGGCCTGGTTTAGGAGGCCTAGCAGGGACCCGGTGTGCCCGTTCAAGTGTGAAGAAGGGCGACAGTCCCTCCGGAGCCACTGTCGCCCTGAGCCAGGAATCCAGGTAGCCGGTCATGTCTCCCCCTTCAATTTTTTCTGAAAGGCCGACCAAGCGGATATTATTACGACTGTCACTGTTTTCGGAATCCTCAGCTCTCCTCTCCAGCGTTTGTATCCGGGCTAGGGCATTTTCCATCTTCCCTTCTAGGACTGAGTGAGCGGGGGTCAGCTCCTGCAGCGCCACCTCATTCTGCTTGACCCTATCCGTTAGCTTGGCATGATCCGCACGGAGTAGCCCCAATCCAGATGCCACCTGTGCGATGTCCTGTTGCAAGGCATCTTTTGATGCCGTTATGGCCTCCAGTATGCGGTCTTGTAGTTGCTGGAGGTCCGTGGGCCCTGATGTGGTAGGGTCTTGCGCCTCTACGGTCGCGGTGCCATCCGCTTTTCCCTTGAGTTTTCCCATGATTCGGGTCTTCCCGCGATTCTAATGAACCTCCAATGCCACCGGGGGGAGCTCAAGTCCGATTGTGTTTGGGAGGGGGCCCGCGTGCCGGGCTCACGCCTCTTCGGGCACTCCCAGGTGTCTTTCGTCCGCACGGCCCCGATCTCGGTGAACTTCAGGCCCAAGCGTGCTGTTCCCTTCAGGCGCCAGCCCAGCCAGCCTCGCGGTTGTATTTACAGCTCCCAGCTCAGGATTTCCCTGTAGTAGGGTGATGCCCCTATCCCCTCTTTCCGCAGTCGTGGTATTCCTCAGCAGTGATAGGGCAGTTCATTCATCCAGTTGCTCACTCCCCTGTCCTCACCAGTGGGTCTACTCTCTGCGCAGAGAAGCCGCCCGGGGGACAAGAGGCTCCTCAAGGTCAGCGTATCTGGGGCCTCCAGTGCTTCCAATCTCCCTCCTTCTTGACCTGGCCTCTAGTTTGCCCTTCCGGTTTTCCTGGGGCCCCTTTCTCACATTTACATTACTCCACTGGTGCTTGGCAGCGTCGCTAAACTGCACACAGCACTCGCCGATATGCCCCCTCCAGCCTAGGTCTCGGGTGTCCTTTTACCCAGTGGGGATCAACAGCGGGCCGTGCTCCAGCCCCCCCAGTTCACTAGTCGCAGTGCAAGTGGTTCATGCCGGGGCCTAGTTTGCGTGTCCTCTTGCCCCTTGCCATGGGACATCAATGTGCTCCTAGCTGGCGATCCACCCCGCCCAGTGTTAGCGGCCTCCGTGCAGTACCGGTACCCCCCACTGTCTTCTGTCCTCGAGTTAGACCACTATCCTGCCGCTGAGCGGTTCGCTGTCCCCAGGCTCCGTCTCCCGTTCGGCAATGCCGCTCCGTCTCCCTCGCTCACCACAGGGCTCAGTCCTTGGGCTCCCCGCAGGCCTCCTCTCCTCTCCTCCCGTCTCACCTCTCGTTGCTAGCCACTTTTCCGCGCTCCCGCTCTCTGTGTCGGCTCCGGGTGGGTCATTCCGCTCTCTCGCCTCTCTGCACCGCTCTCACTCCTGCACTATGCGGCGTGCGCTCTCTCCCCTGCCGAGTCTTGCCAGAGCCCTGTGTGCTCGTACAGGTCGCCGCCCTCCGGAGTCCGATCAGCTCGCGGGCGCCATTTTGCGTCCCCGCCGGCCAAAGATCTCGCCGTCTTTGTTCTCTTCGCCCAGCAGTTTACGGGGTATTTCGTTTGCGCCAGACAGCCTCGCTGCGGTCCCGGTCTCCTCCTTCGTGCCGTCGACTTTTTTCATGAAGTTCACCTTGCTGATTTCAGGATAGTAAGGGGATCAGGCGCAGAGCTCCGAGCTCACGCCGCCATCCCGTCGGCGGTCAAGCCACGCCCCCCTCCAAATGTAACTCATATTGTCATATTGTGAGTTTTCACAGGAGCCCTCCTCTCAACTAGTGTAGAGAGGGGGTTTATTTGTGGGCTGCTTTATCTTTATAAAGATTCCACCAGGCATGTGGGTAACTCTACATATGGCAAGCGCTCCTTTGCCAGGGTAGTGGGGTGCAGGGCTTTTGATGACCTGGCTGTCTGTCCTCCAGGCTGTAAATGGTCCAAAGTCTGTGGCAAAGATGCTGCTCTCTTTGTTCTATTTGGTAGATGGGTGGAAGCTGGACACTTTTACACTCCTGTGGCAGAGATGCTCTTTGGCTGTTTGACACTAATAGGATGATGGCAGAAAGATCTTTCCTAGTATAATTTTCCACCCACAAAAGGGCTAGTCAGTTTACAGTGAGTGTCATGGAAATTGGGTGATCCCACTGACTTGAACTACACTGACATCTCAACCTCAAATGAATTTAAGTGTGTTGAATGTTGAGTGTGTCTCTGAAAGAAATTTGAAGTTGAAGCAAATTGAGTAGCAGAGCACATAACTTGGGTTAATGCAGGACATGGATTTTTTTTAACTTTGAAGATATATTGACTTTCAGTTACCTTGTTTCATTCAATTTTCTGTGGTAGAGGCTTATCCATTTTAGTAGGTTTGTTTTCATGATCGGATTATCTTTTTTTATTGTTCTGGAACCAGGTGGTTCCTGTGAAGAAGCATGTATGTTCAGACTGGCGTAATGGTTAAAGGTTCTTTGAACATTAGACACATTTGCGAATGCTTTGATGCAAGTTATATGTTTATGAATGCCATTCAGCAAAAGACTGATCCCAAGCTGTATGGTCTGGCCTGTAGGCTGGTTAATGAAATGTAGGCACTCGTCTGTCATATGCACACTAAAATGTATTTTTTTCTTCACAGATCATCTTACCAGCTCTGCAGTGCACTTATTACTCTCTCCTCTGGCAGCTGACACCAGTCATTGAAGGACCTTTTTCTTCTAAGGTTTGTTGAACTAATTAGTTTAACATTATATGAGCTAGTTGCTCTGATCTTCTTAGTACTAATAACAAAGGGCAGCATTTTCTATCATTGTTAACACATTTATAGAAAAGAAACCTTAGATCTGTGACCATGATGAAGTTGTGAATATTTATAAAATTGGAAATTGTTGAGGTCAAAGTATGTTTGAAGTTCCTGAAATGAATATATATCCAACCCCTTACAGACGTCTCTCAAGTTTGTAATGGCCAATATTTCCCATCTCTTAAAGCCTTACAAATGGGCAACATGTCTCGACCATTTAGTTGTCCTGTTAGGCGTGAACTCTGACAGTTTATGGTCTCATTATCGCCTTTGAGTAGAGCCAGCAAGGACTAAGTCCAACTACCTTTGAGCCCCGAGGCCTCTTCATATCAGTTGACAGGTTGTATATGGTGAGGCCCTGACAGTTGGGGATAGGTCAGGAAAAGCAACACATCATCTGCATATAGACAATCCTCTCCTCTGACTCTCCTTCTAGTGCCGGCCCCATATCTGAGCATCGCAATGGACCAACTGAGCTAGAGGTTCTGTTGCGAGAGCAGAAAGAAGTAAGGACAATGGGCAACCTTGCCTGGCTCACATACAAATCGGGAATGGGTTTAAGACAACCCTTTTGATTCACACATTTCCTAAATCGAGCCCCATTCCCCATATGCACAAGGGTCTTCTAAAAGAATGAACAGTCAACAGAATCAAATGCCTTTTTAAAATCAATGAGTAGAAGGGTACAAGGATCTTGAATATATTGGAGGCTGGCCATTGCCACATACACAGGGTGCATACAATAGCAGGTACTGTGGTTGGGCATAAAGCCACATTGGTCTTGGTAGATCAGTGATGTTAGAATGCACATGAGTCTGTTTGCCAGAACTTTCACAAAGATTTTTTTCTCCATGTTCATCAGAGAGATGGATCGGGCGAGTGGGGTTGTCTAGCCTTGTGGCCACAACAGTGGCTGAATGTAGTTCGGTTGGAAGCACCGTTTGCGTTGGTCTCACAGTACAGATCTAGCAGCCAGGGAGACAGGATCTCTCAGAATTTGTAATAATACTCAAGACCCTGGCTAGGTTATCCAATTTCTCAGTAATCTAGCCCTTCCCATCAGTAGAAGCTAAAGTAGAATTCATGTTTGGTTTTGGTAAAGCATTAAAATTGCCTCTTATAATGGTAATGCCTTGTGGGAAGTTCAACATCACAGTTTCAACTGCTCCAAATATGGTCTGGGGTGTTGAGGTAATACATAAATGCTCAAAAAGTGATACTGCTTCCCTTCAAGAGAACCCTCAATTTCTATATTCCTTGGGAATCAGAAGTAGTATTAGAGACCACCAAGGGGAAGCTTTTTTGAAGAGGTATTGCACCGCCTCTGGAACCTTTAGTAAACCAAATATGAGGCACTCTGTCATAATTGAAGCGTGCCTGATCGGAACACTTGACACCTAACAAATATTTCTTATGTAGCATAAATACATTAGGTGCAGCTCTTTTTGCATAACAGAGGACAGTAGCCCGTTAGAGAAAGTTGTGGTGCAGTCTAAATATCAAGTTTTTTATTTCGACCTGCAAACATATCGAGTTGGAAATATCGAAGGGACAGAATATCGACATCAAGAATATCGGTGACCAGAATATCGACCTGAAGGTAAGAAATATCGTTTTTGTTAATATCAAAGTCAGTAATATCGTTTGCAAAAATATTATTGTAAAAAATATCGATGTTTAGTTTAGTGTTATGTATTTTAGTATGCATTTTATAGGTATGTGTTCTATATTGTTTGTTAAGAATTGTATTTTGTTTTTCAATATATGTATTACATTTTAAGAAGTTACTGATTTTTAAAAAAATATATTTTTGCGTTTTAATACCGAAGCGGGTTGTGGGTTTATAGGGGAATAGGGTGAGAAGTAATTTCATTATAGTAAATTGAATAATAGTTTTTAGAAATGATTAAATATTTTTTAATTAAATTTAGTGCTCTAGTTCTGTAGCGGGTTGTGGGTTACTAGGGGAATAGGGTGGGAAGTAATTTAATTATAATAAAGCAATAATTAATTTTTATTTTGTGGTATTGATAATTAGTTTATTGTTAATTACATATTAATTGGTAATTAATTGATAATTATATTAATTGTGTTAATTTATTTTAGGAACGGGGTGTGGGCTTATAGGGGAATAGGGTGGGAAGTAATTCATTTGAATACAGTAATTATTCATTTTTATTTATTAGTATTGATAATTAATTTATTGATAATTAATCATTAATTGGAAGTTAATTTTTTAATAATTGATTAATTGATAATTTGATTAATTATGTAATTTTTTGTGGGAGCGGATTGTGGCTTTTTAGAGGAATAGGGTGGGAAGGAAATTATAATAAAGTCATTTTTTTGTATAAATGATTAATTTATTGTTAATTAAATATTAATTGGAAATTAATTTTCATTAGTTAATTAATTTATAATAATAATAATTGTGTTTGTTTAAGGAGTGGTTTGTGAGTTACTAGGGGAATAGGGTGGGAAGTAATTTAATTATAATAAAGTAATTAATACATGTTATTTATTGGTATTGATAATTAATTTATTGTTAATTAATTATTAATTGGTAATTATTTTTTATTAATTGATTAAGTGATTATTATAATAATTGTGTTAATTTATTTTAGGAAAGTGTTGTGGGTTTTTAGGGGAATAGTGTGGTAAGTAATTTAATTTTAATGAAGTAATTTTTAATTTTAATGTATTGGGATTTATGAATATTGTATTGTTAACTAATTATTAATTGGTTATTTAATAATAAAATAAAAATGATAAGCATGTTAAATGCAACTCTCTGCTATCCAACACTTTCCCTTCAGTTACACTCTCTGGAGTTTGAATAGTAATTTTGACCCCTGCACTATCCAACACTTTCCCTACTGTTGCACTCTCTGGAGTTGGAAAGGTAATTTTTACCCCTACGCTATCCAACACTTTCCCTACTGTTGCACTCTTTGGAGTGGGAATAGTAATTTTACCCCTAAGCTATCCAACACTTTCCCTTCTGTTGCACTCTCTGGAGTTGGAATAGTAGTTTTTCCCCCTTGCTATCCAACACTTTCCCTACTGTTGCACTCTCTGGAGTTGGAATAGTAATTTTTACCCCTCCGCTATCCAATTTTAACTGTTTTAGTTAATGTAGTGTATAATTTATTTTAAAAAAGCAATTTTTTATTTGTGATGTATATTATTTATATTTTTATTTATATTATTGTTGTATATGTATCTATGTATTTATAATTTATAAAAAAATAACAATTTATGTTATTACAGTAATTATTTATAAATATTAAGTAAGTATATAGATTATATTTTATATGTATATGTTTAATTTATTTTAACATTATTTGTATTAGTTTTAATTTTAAACATTTTAAAATATTTTTAACTATGTTTATTTTAATTATATGGATTATTTACATTATTTTACATTATTTTTTTAATATTAAAAAAAACTATATTTTTAACAACGATATTTTTGACAACGATATTTTTTTCTCAATATTTTTATACTTACCATAATGTAGATAGTACTTCGATATTGTGGACATCGATATTTCCCCTTCGATATTTTTGAAGTTGATATTTCTGTAGTCGATATTCTGTCAGTGATTCACAGTTATTTAGGCCGTTGGTGTTCCAGGACATGACCAAGAACTGAGTTGTGGGTGATTTAGGAGTTGGGAAGTCTTTTTCCTGGAAATACCATGCATTCTGGTTATTAAGCATAGCAACTCAGTGGGCCACTGTGACTGCAGTTGAATCTAGAAATTACATTTGTAGGTGCTTGGGGTAACAAACACGACCACAATGTTGCAACATTAACAAACACGCATAACTTCTCCACCCCCAAACAATCTCCAATCCCATACTTCAACCCCAGAAATGTCTGTTGCCTAACAAAAGCCCTATTGTAATGAACCTCCTATATAGAATCCTTTAGCTGAGTAGTGCATTACTAATACATCAATGGTACCCACAGTGGGATTTTTTCAGATGGTAAACTTGAGCTGCCTGGTCTGTGAAGGCTCCAACTCCTCCTCCTCCTCTTTCCACCCCAGAAGCATCAAAGTTTCAAAGTCATAGTGGACCTTCATCATCTTTGCTTCTCATTCGGGATTGGGTCAGTCTAGAAGAGCCTACAATGGCTTAGAGCCACCATCTAGCGTCAGTGCCAGGGCAGCTTCAGCCGGTCCCCAAAGAGTCCGGTGAGACCCTGGGATGTCCACCGCCCCTGTGAGATCTTGTTCTACTTCTTGGTTTGTGCTGTCCGATGATCGGAGGCGGTTGGTCCCATTGGTCAGGTGGAACATGGTTCTGGGATTAAGCGTCCAAGCTCTTTACTTTCGGTCGGCCAATCCCATGCCCCTTCTATAGTCTCAAAGAAGTGGTAGTGGAAGTTATAGATCACTTTAAGTTTAGTGAGAAAGATCAGCATATGTTGTAGGTTTGTGGCACTGAGTTTTTGTTTAATGGCAAGAGAGAATTTCTTTTTTTCAGGAAAAATTTGGTGCAATCCGGAAATATCATGATTTGGGTAGATTAAAAGGCCAGGTTGTCAATTGTTCGTGCTTCTTAAAGGACTGTGTCTCTGAAATTTAGTGTCCAAGCAATTGTAGGGCAGGGTGGAGCACCTGGTTGTGGTTTCTGTGACCAATGACTTATGGAACTCTCAATCACGTATCATGATGAGAGCCTCAGTTCTGGAATCCAGGAGCTGATCCAGTTTTCTAGAAATTTCTCAGGAGCGGGCTACTCGGGCGTTTCTGGGAATCCCATGAATCTGAGATTATTAAATCTCTATCTGTTCTCTACATCATCAACTCTGTGTTCACGGGTTTTGACCGCGGGGAGAAACCGATACAAATTAGTTTTAAGATCTGCTGCTTCATCAGCCAAGGTGGAGACCAACTTCTCCACCTCCAAAAGTTTATTTGTGACATTTCGAAGGTGCTAAAGGAGGAGAGTCACATCTGTGCCCTCCTCTCTGATTTTAGTCTCCAGTGTACTTCAAGAGGCCCAGCTTGCCTCGGGGATGGTACCAGTATCTGGGGACTCAGGCAGTCGTTGTTCTGCAAGGCCTTTGTGGATAGGGCCAGTAACCCCTAGAGGAGGAGCTGTACATTTGTTAATCCTTGTTTGTATGTGTAGGTTTGGGCCTTTATCTTTCATCATAGTTCTCCACTAGTTTAGGCTGATTTTGTTAAGGAATTGTCAGTATTTCAGCCAAGACCCAACTTTCTCTTAGCAAGTCCCTTCTCTGGTCTTCTGCCTTATGTTCATAGAGGGAGGAGAGGGCTGGCTAGTGAGCACAGAGCCCGGAGGCCCAGTCTTAATAGTAGGTGATATTTGCAAGTTCTGACAGAGCCTGATTGTTAGTTTTGCACAAACCTTCAAACACAGCCAGGATTAATCAAGAAAAAGGGCAAAGAACTCTAGCAGGATAGATTCACTTAAGATTTAATACAGATAACTTATTATTAATTATCTATGCGTCGAATAAATCAAACTATGGATTACATAGATTAATTTAGAAAATTGTCTATCAAGAATATTTGTTGTCAATGCATCGCTGTAGTGCAGTCAAGAAAATAACTGACTAAGAGTTATACAAAAAATGTTTTACTGTTTTAGGGTTTCAACACCAACATTTTGACAAACAATCCCATGCACACAAGTTGTGTTAAGTAATCAAAACAATATTTTAGAAACTGTATATTTATCCATATTCAAAAACATCGATTGATCTTTTGCTAGGGGAACATTATACATGCAATGACTGACAAAAAAGTACCGTCACCAGATAAGAACACCTTAATACAACAGACCTGCAAATGTAATGTGCACAGGTAGTTCAAGCAATGGTCCACAATACAGTTAGAACTTTCTTTAAATTACTCTTATGGTGAAAATCCTGGATATAGGTGGTCGACGCATTTCGGCCTTTCACTTTCACCTTTCACTTTCAGTCCTCTTCAGGACAATGCGTAAAAAGCACCATAGCATTTCAAAATGGACTGAATGCCTTCAATAAAAAAATTGCTGCTCCTTCGTCGTGAAGCTGCAGACAATGCCACTATTTAATAATGGAAAACTATGGGAGAATGTCTAGGGTCGTAGCTGCGAACTACAAAACAACGTAGGTGAGCACTCCACGCAGGCCCGGGGGAATTAGGAACGTGTCTGATGCATAGCATCAAAGGCTACCGCTCACTATAAGTGGACAGTATGCTGATCAGGAGCTCTAGGGAATAACAGTATGTAAATCAGTGACTTGGGTCACGCCGCAATCCCAAAAGTCAGCGAGTAGAGACTTTTGGAAATTCTGCCATACTACCTCCCTGCAAAGCAGATCATCATAATCACAAACACTTAATTCATCCTCCAGATCCTTCACCCGCTTAGTTTTTTGTTGCATTTTGCAGTATTTAGCAAAGTGTGGGATTTTCCTGCAACTGTGATACCTAACAGGAACAGCAGGACAAGTCTTGTTAGCTAGATGAGAACTGCTGCCACATCTAAATCACTTCCCTTTGAAAGTTTTCATTGCATACATCGCAGAGGGATCCTGGGAGCATTTGTTAAGTGCTGTGTTCACAGGCTGCACTTTCTCACCGACCACTGTGACATCATCCTTTATTATGAGTTCCACCCATGATAGGGAGTGCTTGATGCGTTTGACCACCAGCAAGACATTGTCAACTTTTGGTTCATCATTCTGCCAAAGCTCATCTTTGACCTTCTCAGTATTGCATCCAAACATAAATTGATCATGTTTTCTCCTTTCAAGGGCACCTGCAAACTTGCAAGACGCCCCAAATTGACGTAGATCTGTGGCAAAGGATTACACCGACTCCTGCGGTTTCTGAACTCTCGTACAGAAATGGTAACGTTTCAAAATCGTGCTCACCTTTGGTAGGTAATGTTTGTCTAGCTTGCACAAACGCTCTTCAAAGTCATTCAAATCCTCTGGTTCACTTCGCACAACCTCAGGCAAATGTTCAAAGATCTCCTGGCCTTCGGCCCTAAACAATGCAGCAGCAACAAAGCTTTTCTCTCTGCACCTAGCGACACAACACAAACACGAGTGTAATGTAAAAAAAACCTTTTTCTACTTTGACCATTTGATAGTTGGTTCACCAGGAGAAAACAAAAGGAAAGGTGGTGGTGTAATGTTTTGCATGATTCCAGAACCAGCAGCCAGGGACAAGCTGAATTATGACAAGAGTGTGCCTGTCACTAAGGTAATAGGCAGATTTCAAGCAAGAGCTAGTGCGGAAAGTGTTCCTGTCACTGAGGGTTAACTGCACATGACAAGCAAGTGATCATGAGAAAAGTGTGCTTGTCACTGAAGTTTAAATAACAAGCAAGTGATCGCAACAGAAATACGACAAAAGTGTGCCTGTCACTGAGGTTACCTGCAGGCGACAAGCATGGGGTCGCATCAAAAGTATGAGAAAAGTGTACCCAAGCAATTGATAGTGAGGAAAGTGTGCTTGTCACTGAGGTTTAAATGCACACTGCAATTGAGTGATCATGAGAAAAGTGCGCTTGTCACTGAAGTTTAAAGAACAATCAAGAGATCGCAGCAGAAGTACAACAAAAGTGTGCCTGTCACTGACGTTACATGCAGAATGACAAGCAGGAGATCATGAGGAAAGTGTACCTGTCACTGGGGTTTCACAATAACAGGCGCGGCCTCTTTACATTTTCCAAGCAATCAGTGAAAAAGCATGGTGCGTCTTAACCAATAGGAAGCCAGAAAGAACGGACCTCTGTGACGTGTTCAAAGCAACAGCCGATAAAGACTACGAGATGAAACCGAGGGCTTCCAAGCAAATGGGAAGGTACAGACTTGAGCGGCTGTGATGTAGTCTCAAAACTGAGGGGGCTGGCTATTGTGACGTAAGACCCCGAAGCTCCCCATCTGCGAGGACTCTGGCCTTGAGTAAAACACAAGTCGCCTTTCTGGGTTACGGGGAAGCCATTGTTCGTGCAGAGGCAGCACAGTAAGTGTTAGAACCCGGAGCGCTTAAGGAGGTCCTATACCTTTAATGCCTGTTCGGAGTCTGCTGTGATGTGCTTTCAGCCTACCCGGGACTCCAAGTCCCATGATGCCTTGGGGCGTTCTAGGGAGACCATGCTCCTTTCTGCACCAATCAGATGCAGACTAGGAGGTTCATATGCCTCCTCCCTCTTCCTGGTGGTGCTTGGTTTTCTCGTTTGGATTCCTGCCTGTGTCCCGACCCGTGTGTCATTGGTACTTTCCTTCGTTCCCTTGGAATTGTGTTTTTGTTCTTCCTTCCCTGTGCGAGAGCTACGCGAGGCCGCGTGGGCTCTTGCGGTGAACTTTGAGGACATTCACTCTCTACGGCATTTGCGTCTGAATCCTGTTGCCGCTGCAAGCGCCGGATTTGAAACTGCTTCCTCCGCCGCCTAAACGACTCACAGGTGTGGCGCTAGGAAGCGTTACCCTGTCCCGTGAGCCGCTCCCCTGCTCCCCTGCTCCATCGGACCCGAACGCTGTGGATGACTGCAGCTAACTCTCGGCATTTGTTTGAAGTGAAAAGACAAGTGCCGACGCGTTTATTTCCTTGCTTGTTTATTTCTGTTCAAGTGTAAGCCGGGTGAGAATAGCCGGTTTACTTAACCCTTGTGGAGAAGCTTACGTCAGTGGGCAGACTTTCTCTGGTGTACTTCGTTTTTTGCCTGCACAGCGAGGAATATCGCTTACCTTCAATTCTATTTTTGAACACTTATATTTGGGAAGTGATTCAAGACTATTTAACAAAAACTCTCAATTGGAACTATTTCATTTGTCTGGAGAGACCAAAGTATCTACCCTTCTTTTGGTTCGTATATTATGTTATTATTCCATGGATTCCTTTTGGGTTTGATACAATATTTGGGCAGGTAAGAACATTACAGCACACTCTGTACAGAGATATATCGAAATTCTCCTACTTGTTACCATCCTGAGTCTGATAAGGTCCCTGTTGTGTGTTCTGTTTTCTTCTCTCCTCTGCAGGGTACTGCGTCCATTCCACGTTGCACTCCTGAGTGCCCTGTCTTCAATTCGGAGACCTATGGGTTTTGGTGTCTCTCTTTTTTGGCGACCACTCAAACCTGTGTGTATATATACTCGCTGGGTGTGTGGTGTCGTTTGAAACAGAGAGGGACACTGTCTACACTTCTGAGGACGCTGGTTTATGCCTGGAGCTTGTTCATCGCCCGACAGCAAGAAGTTGAATCTTTTTTAAATGAAAAGGAAATAGAGTGAAGTTGTACAACAGTTCCTTGCTACACAATGGGAGGAAAATCCTGAAAGCGCGTCGTGTTGATATGTCCGTACGAAAGTACCATATATATAGTGCACCATATACTGAGCCAGCCTACTGAATTGGTGTGCAGCGGTTGGGATTTAAACTGGTAAAATAAGCTGCTTAACACTCCTTCAAGATAAGCCTGAAGGCTGCTCTCCGCAGATACCACTTTGAGAGCTTTCTAAGGTTATCAAAGACCACTAAAACCACCATAACGGTTGCCTGGATTAGTGCAAGGTGCACCACTTGAATAAGTATTCACCATATACTAAGCCAGCCTCCTACATTGGTGGCATCAGTGAGTTCCAAGGGTGGATTCTGGAAGTAAAGAACTTGCAAGCAGAGGGGACAGAGCTTACGCCAGTCGGAGGTGACCAGAAACCACGGAAGCACAATGCCCACTGATGTTGGAATGTTCTGTAGAGTCGACAGTGACCTTGTCACTGCAGCTGTGAAGACCAGGCAATGCTGCTAACCCTACCAATAAAGGACTATAGGGCTCACTGATCAACCATATCAACTGGAAATAGAGGATGTCGACTGTGTTGATACCACACTGAATCAGCAGAGCATATCATCTGTTGTTGCCCAGCGTTGGTAAGCCTGAGGCGCAAATACTTAAGGGCAATATTCAATCTTAATAAAGTAAGAACATGCAAGGTGGCCTTAATGCACATTTATACCACAACAGTGCCAATGGAGTTGGCACGTGCCGGGAAGTTCTTTGTCACTGCTGGACAGATCTTATGTCAAACGAAAAATCCAGAAAAATAACAGCTTAACTACAATCTGTACATCGATGAGCATCTATAGTACCAGTAGTTGTGCTTCACTAATTCCTATGGTCATGAACATTGCCACCTTAATTGAACAGACAAATAAACAAAGTATTTCATGGCCACCGGTGATTCCGTACCAAGCTTGATAAGCTAAGATGATCTGAAATTAGGGCACTGACTGTCCAACCCGATGCATATGTACATGTTTTTTAACTTTCTCTTTTTCTTTTAAATCTCTTTGCACTTCAAATGTTTTTCTTAAAACGTTTATTTTTTATCATTCTATTGTTTTTTACCATGATCGTAATATGCTTTGCTTTTGTAAATGATTTTAGGTAATCATACAATAAAGTATTCATTCATTCAGTGTCAGTATTCAATGCTGAGAAAGACCAGGAGCGGAGCAGGGGCTGTCCCATGTCGGATATCGGTGACTAGGTGAATGTGTCTTGCTGCAGCACCAGCAAGCCTTGGTACCCTCAACTGGCATGGAAGACAAAAAAGGAGCAACGTTGGGACCAGCAAGGTCCAAGGGACTCACAAACAGCAGGAGAGTCAGAGCAGGTAAGCCTACTGAAACTGTTAAGGAACTTTAAGAGGATCCACAGACCAAAGGCACAGGAGTTGCAAGAGGACCTGGTGCAGCTCACCGAAGATGAAGGCCCACGGTGCAGAGGATGCAGTTAGGACGCTGATCTGGGAGGGAAAAGGTGCTGGAGTTGGGGGTCATTGAGCCTTCGTATAGCCCTTTAGTCTTGTAGTCCTTGTGCCAAAACCTCACATCTTGGATGGTAAGAGAGAGATGAAATTTTGTGTAGACTATAGAGGCCTCAATGCAGTCACTAGGACTGATGCCCATCCAATTTCCAGGGCAGATAAACTGATTACTCCGGCCTCTGGTAAGTATCTCAGCACATTTGGCCTGACTGCTAGCAAATCAGCCAGATTCTCTGACGATGCCAAATCAAAAACAGCATTTGCAACCCCCAGTGGACATTATCAATAAATTGTAATGCCTTTTGGTTTGAAGAATGCACCTGGGGGCGTGGCTTGAGCGCCGATGGAGCAGGCGGCGTGAGCCGGTAGCTCCGCGCTCGATCCCCCGATTAATCCTGAAAATCGGGGTCTGCGGTGGCCTGGGACCGTGGAGACGGTGTCGGAACACCAGCGGCACAGTTGGGACCCGACATCCTGGCTGGCGGAGTCTCGACGCCGGAGTTTTCTTTATTGGCGCTGGGGCCGGGTGGCCCGTGACGGAGCTCCCAAGATGGCGGCTGTCCCTCCCTGATGGCCCTGTGGGGAGCGGACTTATCCTGGGGACCGGCGGAACAGACGGCAACAGCGAGGCCGAAAAGAGACAGCGGCTGCCGGGCGCCGGGACCTGCACCCCCCGGGGAGCCGCCGGGGAGGGCGACCGCTGTCGGCCAGTGATGAGCGAGGCCAGATTTAAGCCCTAAGATGGCGGATCCCAAGCGGACCCCCGGGGAGCAGTGACAACCCCTGGGCGAGGATCGGGGTCCTGTGGAGGGACGGAGCAAGGCCCGGTTGCGAGGGATCAGTAAAGACGGACTGGCCAGTGCCCTCCTGTACCGGCAGCAACTACAGCAAAGAATGATCTGCGTGTGACGCTCATGGACCGGAGGTGAGCCCAAGCGCTCGGAAGAGACCAGAGGGCCGCACGGGCCCGCAGCGACCCCCCCTTGTGGCTGCACGTAGCGCCCCGCTGGGCAGGAGAGGGCCGCCGGACACACTGGGTGCCCCCTGTGAGAGCGCAGCTCGACCGGAGCTCACCCGCGTCGACCACGACTGCCCCTGGATTGATAGGCACACCGAGCGGAGCCCACCCGCGTCGGTGGCCGGCCCGGAGGAGAGGCCCGAGGAACGGAGAGCCGGCGAGAGCCCACCTCGCTGCACAGAGCCACAGGAAGGTGCCCACGGCGTGTAGAGAGCTGCAGGACACTCCTTGACTCAGCGGAGCCCACCCGCGAGCAGGTACGGCAGCCCTTGCCTCCCCCACAACGCAGCGTGCATGGACGATTGATGTACGGCCCCCTGTCGGAGCAGGCCTCAGGGTTGTTGGGGCGTGAAGCAGAGCGCCGGGCGCATTCAGACGCGAGAGGACCTACCCCTGGGGAGCTGAAAGCGCTAGATCGCGGAAAAGGACTGCGAGGCAACGGAGAGTGAGGCAATACCAGTGAGGTGCCCGGCCCCGACAGGAGGATCTCAGGCAGGGGGCTGCCGGCTGGTTGTGGAAGGGGCTTGCTGGGGGCCCACAAGTGCGAGTCCCGGACTGGCTAGGATGGGGGGGCCTATTCCTGGCGCTCCGGCCGTCGGCCGAGACGGTGAGGGGCTGATCTGACAACGGGGCAGTGCGAGTGTTCGGGACTCAGTGGCGGTCTGGTGGACTGTGAACCGAGTGAGCTCCAGACGCCTGCCAACGACCTGGGGGCCCATGTGTCTGCCTGGCTCTCGGGGGCCTATGACCGTGGTGGAGCCGCAGGGGCTGCCTGGACCGTACTAAACGAAGGGGAGGTGACTGCGGATGATCTACTACTTAGCTGTTGGCACAGACACCCGAGAACTGGTGAAGCCCTGCGGGCATCACGCTCGGTGAAACACGCCGGAGGGCGTTGTTACATGGGATAGTGTGTGGTGCGGCCTGCGCGATGAAGCCGGGATCAGCAGAAGGTGGCGAGGTGCCGCTGAATACCACGCCGACGGGTGAGGAGGTGATGGGGGGCTCAGAGGCAGAGGTAAGATTGGGCAAACGACTGGACCAGATCCTGGATGCCATTACAGAGACCAAAGAATCTCTCCATAACGACATAGCGCAGGTTGCAACGGGGCTGGGCCTCCTGAAGGCTGATCATTCGAGGCTGGTAGACCGGGGGAAGGACACTGAAATGACGGTGCAGGAACTGAAACCGGCGGTGGTGACTGTGGAACGGAAGTTGGAGGGGGCACTGCAACGGCTATCAGCGCTGGAGAAACGGGCGGAGGATGCCGAAAGTAGAAACAGGCGCAACAATGTGCGTGTGGTCGGCTTGCCAGAAAAAATTGAAGGGGCGGACATGATTGCATACTTGGAGAACTGGTTTAAGACGCAAGTGGCCCCGGAGGGTTTATCCCCCTTTTTCACGTTGGAAAGGGCGCATAGAGTCCCGGCTAAGCCACCGTCATTGGGGCGCCCTCCCAGGCCGGTGGTGGCTCGTCTCCTCCATTACAAAGATAGGGATCTGCTGATTCAGAATGCTCGGACGCTGGGTCCCTTCAAAGTGGAGAACAGTTTGGTGACCATCTTCCCGGATTATACCCAGGAAATACAAAGAGCTAGGGCTTCTTTCCTTGCAGAACTGAGGGGATTCAATATTCATTACTGTTCCCGGCTGAACTACGGATTATCCTGGATGGCGCGACGCAGTTTTTTATGACGCCGGATGAGGCCTGGACCTGGTTGGAGACATACAGAGCGGGTACTGATCGCAGACACAAAGCTGAGAGTGACCGACCTAAGCCGGCGAGGGTACGCCAGTCACAGCGTCTCAGAAAACGACATAAGACTCAGCAGGCCCTGCTGCTTGCGCAATTGGCGGCGGACAAACAGGGGGCCCTAGAGGCGACGGCGGCCATCACGGGGTCGTGGAGAGAGGTGTTGGAAGAGGGTTCGGCGTCTGAGGACGACAAGAGACATTCTGGGACTGAGATCTCAGATGTGGATAGTACCTTGGGGCCAGCCGCGTAGCTAGAGGGGGGCGAGGGGGGCGGACCGCCCCAGGCGGCACTCTTTTGGGGGCGGCGGCGGCGGCAGCGCGTCACTGGTGTGCCCTGTTGCGATGGCCTTTTTATTGTACAATGCTGCTCTGACACCTTCGGGTAAAGTCTGCGCTTTTTTAGAAATGCATTAAATAAAAATAAAATCCTGACGTTAAGGCCCTGCAATGATGACACATCCGTTAGTCTTGCACGGTGGGGGGACGTCACATCACGTCACGTCCTGCTTCCAAAGGCGGGGAAGTTGGTTTTTGGAGCAGGAAGCGGCTCGGCCTGGCTCTGCGGGCGCCACCTCTATTATGGAGCTTGAAGCACCTGCCTCCTGCCCACAGCTGCAAGGCCGCCGTCCTGTGCTGTCTCACCCATCCGTTACCAAGGCGAGCTGAGCTCACATCATGGAGTCGGTGACCGGCGGTTCCAGCAGCGGCCGCCAGGACAGTCGAGACTGAGGACAGCCCTGGACCAAGAAAGCGGGTGGCAAACTGACTTGAAGTAAGTACCAGCCACCCGACTTTTTATTAACACATGCTGCTGCAGAAATACACGATCTTTAAAACGGTGCCGTCTGCAAAGGCACACGCTCTTTGGGGGATAAAATAATCAATAGAGGAATACAGAAGACTGGTGACTGGCAAGATGGGATGCACCAAAGAGGGCTCTAAATAAAAAAGAAAGTAAAGAAATAGGCGGCCTTCAGGGAGAGGCTGCGAGCAGAAGCAAGAGAGGGGGCACAAGAGATGGTAAGTCATGGAAGAGGGAAAGAAAGCACCAGCAGCAACAAGGAAGATGATGGGGGAGTGAGATAATTGAAGAGGGTCGAACATAATGGCATGGGGAGCGTGAAATGGAGATCGGAATTAGAAATGGGTTTGGGACAGTGGTGAGTGGAAGGTTGGTGATGTAAGAAGTTGAGAAATGAAGGGCAGGGGAGAAAATGAAAAGTAAAGCAGGAGGGGCTGATTGGGGGAAAAGAAAATGATGAAAAGAATGTAAGGGGAGAGCAATGGAATGAAGAGGGAATGAAAGGAGAGCGTAAAGGAGACAAGGGGAGTCTTCCTTGGCAGGGGGACATGATGACTGCAGACAGAAGTGTGAGAAAACGAGAGTAAGAAAGAGAGAAGGAGGCAAGAAGGGAAGGACTGAGGACGTGAGAGAGGGAAGGGTAGGGTGGAGATACAGGGAAAGAATTAGTAAAGAAGTGAGGAAAGAATGACTCTGTGAGAGGGAGGGAGACAGAAGAGGAGGCTAGCGGGGGAAGTTTAGTGATAAATTAGCAAGGGACTGGGAAATAGAAGGAGAGAGGGAGGAAGGGTTAGAGAAAAGGGATAGGGCCGAGAGGGGCGGAGGCTGTCCTATCATGGAGAGTGGGGTGGCTGTGTAAATAAGGGAATCGGGCAAGAGGAATAGGGGAGGGGTAAGGGTCGAAGAGGGAAAGAAGGGGTGTAAAGAAAAGTACAAAGCAAATGTTGGAATCCAGGAGGGACAGAAGCAGAAAAGATTGTGAGAGAAAGTATGTGAATAAGGGCGGGTGTAAAGGAGTGAGAATGGAAGGGGAAAATAGAGGTTAAACAATGAGGAAAGGAGGCTGCTGAAAAAGAGTGAAAGGGGGAAAACATAAGGACAAAGGGAGTGAATGAATAATGGGACGTATGAAGATGGATGAAGGAAGAAAGTGAGAAGGAATAAGGCAGAGAGACCAGACTAGAAGAATTAGATACATACTATGAGCAGACGTGTCAGTAACAGCTGTAGTGTTCCTGGTATATCCGCTCTACGAAGTAGGGGAACCAGATACCCATGTTTCTAGCAGGAGCAGATCCCTGAATTTTCCAAGGATGGGAGTGAGGTGGGGGACCAGTGCGTGAACACATTACACCTACAATTGTTTGCATTAGTTCACAATCACATGATATTACCGTGGTGAGTCGAAGCCCACTTCCTATCCAATTCTCGTAGACATACAAAAACCTTTTCCGTGTTTTGACAACACATTCTTTTTGTCTTTATTTTGCACTTGACTTTTATACAGTGCGAATCTGAACCGAAGAAACGCTTTAAAGTAGCGCCAGTCACGTGGCACTGTTCACAATTAGTTTTTAGGCCCGGGCAAATTTGAGTAATGGAATGATTTGCAGGTCCAATATGCTTCATGGCCGGGTGTGCGCGCTATCTACCATACATTGTGTTATGCGAAGGCCTGACGATCTGGGAAACTGTCATATCAGCTGAAGTTGCATTTTTCTGGGCTGATTAGAAAAGTCGCTGTTTAGCTACAGGTACACATAAAGAGGAAATATGGAAATTGGAGGGTTTTGGAGGAGCGTAAATTCAGTTTCTACTAAGTAGAACTGAAGTGTTTTTACCTATGTGCTTGTTGTTATGTTACACACAACATCTAAAGTAGGTAATTTGCATGCTTTATGACGCTTCAATCAGCCCGAGTTTCTGTTGCACATACCTTGCCACGCATTTGAGGTGAGTAAAATATGCACATAACACCAGCCCCTTCTCAGGCAGGAGTCACCCGATTTTATTATGCCAAAAATTGCTTTATTGTAGCTGTCTCCTGCCTTAAATACCTCTACTTCAATATGGGAGTGCTGGCTCACAGGCCACATCGATGTTTGGGCCCTGGCACTTTTTTTCCAGACTGCAGTGACAGCAAACTGCTGTTACTGCAGTCCGGAAAAAAATTGGACCACCTGTGCCAGTGCTCAAAACAGAGCCCGATAGAGACCCGTTTCGAGGCACCCTTTAAAAAACTGCCGGTGCTCAGACCCTTTGAGACCCGGTCCACTTAAAGCCCTGTCTGAGGCTTTCATGCACCCCCATGCTCTATTGTGTCTCAGTGATAATTGCTTAGACTAGCAATACAACTTCAGCCTCAGGTTGTGAATAAATAACGGTCGGCACCGCACACCCTGCTGTTATCTGCAAATTCATTTTTATCAAATTGCTCAGTGTGTCTTTTTGAGATAAATTACAGTCTGCAGAGGGGTTGTGCCCTCTAAGCTACGCGTGTACCCTTCCATTTCCAGTGCTTTGCAGCCGTTTAACAATCTTCTTACAGTTTCTCGGTGCTCAAACGGGTGTAATTTCGGATATTTATGTTTCCCTTGTTTTTATTGCTTGATTTTCCTTGCGAAAAAAGTGTCACTCATAGTTGAAATGTCACTCATAGTTACGCTGACATTATAAAAATGTCACACTTAGCAATCTGAAATCTTGGCAGCTATGCTTCCTTTATGTCCGGCCTGCTGCTGTTCGCCGTACTTCCGGTGCCAGCTGCGCCCCTCCACATGCACAAACCATGAGCTGAACATTGCAGGCATTGCCCTGCAACTGCAGAAACGTAAACATGGCTATCTGTTGTACAGTAGGGTGTCGGAGAACTTTCCATTAAGTATAGAACCCTGCGAATGCTGGTAATTTCTAACTTGCACAGACATACAGTTTTACAGATAAAACTAATATAGCGCACAAACGATGTGTGGAAATCAGGTGTCAATCAATCAAACAAACAGGATTTGCATAGCGTTACATATCACCTGTGAGGTTATCTAGGCACTGTGGGGTGGGGGCAGTGCTGCTGCTGAGGGACGTTAATCGAATGACCATGCTTTTAGGCCCTTCCTGAAATCCTGCCGGTGGCAGTCTGTGTGTTCTCATTTGTACTGCCGGTCACCGGTGTATTTAACTGTGTAGCCTTGGACCGTGTCATGTATGTGCATGTAACTCGCATGATCGAGGTAACTATTAGCGGCGATACTACGTGTTTCTCGGTCCTTTTTCCCCAGCACCCCTCACCCTCCTCCCCAGGGCGGCAATCTGCGGTATAGCCCCGGGCGCCACAAGCTCTAGCTACGCCCCTGCTTGGGGCCGAAGGTGACTCCCCGCTCGGCAGACGATTTGTGACTGGCACGACCTCCGGAGCGCAGTGGGGGGCACAGCCACCTGTGGTAGGAGATGGACCTCATGATATCCTTCCAGAGCACGGTAGCGGTGCCAGGCCAATGGGGGGGGATTCTGGGGCGGGGGGCTGAGGCGAGGACTGCCGCTTGTTGGTGCACGACCGCGCTCCGACTGCCCCTAAGGCAGCCTGCAGTGGCTACTGCAGGGTAGATTTGTTTGTTTGATGTGTGAGGTTTGCATTTCCTTTCTTGGGGCACTGTTATTTACCAAATGATATGGTTCATTCATTGTGATCAATTGACAGTGTTTGTGTATATACATTTTTTGATTTCTCTATAATAAATTTAAGCAAACTTACATAGTTCTACAGGGACCCTTCTTTCATACACCATATAGCACCCAGGTCCCATGTGGATTTCATTGGGTATAACCCCCCTCTTAGATAAATAGGTGTGGGCTGGCAGGCTGTGGCTGAGATGCTGCGAATGAAAGATTGCAATGGGGACGATGCCTGAGCTGAAGTGCGTCACGTGGAATGTGCGGGGACTCCACACCATGTCCCGACGCCACAAAGTGCATGCATACCTGGTGCGCCGTGGGGTTCAGATTGCGATGCTCCAAGAGACTCACCTTACTAAGCTGGAATGTGCGGCACTTCAGAAACGGTGGAGAGGGCAGGTGTTTGGCAAAGCATATTCTGCGTTTGCGAGGGGGGTACAGATTTGGGTGCGGGCGGGGATTCCCTTTCAGGTGACGAGTCACACGATTGATCCGGAAGGTAGATACGTAGGGGTGGCAAGGAGGCTCTATGGTAGGGAAGTGGCGCTCTGTTGTATTTACGCCCCGAACTCCGACCAGCCCCGCTTCTTTGACTCCATGTCCGGCTTCCTGGCTCAGTATCTGGCGGGGCAGGTCATACTGGGAGGCGATTTTAATTCCATTACTGATGTCACCTTGGATAGATCCCACCCCCCACTGATTGCATCCCGGTTCGCAGAGTGGCGAAGCAAAGGTGTGACTGGCAGGCTGAGTGGGGGCTGATTGATGTCTGGCGGGGGCAACATCCTGGGGACAAGGACTACTCCTTCTTTTCGGCACTCCACGAGCTACATGTCAGGATTGACACGATCCTCTGCGAACCCACCACTGCCTCTTTGGCGAGGCACACTGACTACCTAGCTAGGACCATCTCTGACCACAATCCCTAGTTGCTTTCTCTCCAGTGGCAGCGAGTGAGGACAGTGATCCCCAATTGGCGACTGAACCCGGACACGTTAGAAGATCAGGTCTTCCAGTCAGAGGTCCGTGAGGGGGCGGAGTCATTCTTTGCGACTAATAAGGGAACGGCCTCCACTAGGGGGTTAGAATGGGACGCATTCAAGGTGGTTATGAGAGGCCTATGTATTGGGAAACACATCGGAGAAAGGAAGGTGGTACTGGAGGAGGTCAGGAAGGCAGAGGATGCGTTAAGGGAGGTGGAGAGACAGAGGCCGGAACAGGAGGCACTGCAGACACGGCTCCTGGAAGCAAGGGAATTAGTGGCATCGGTGACCGAGAGGCTGAGATGCTATGACTATAGGCAATACATAGAGAGGGTCCATGCAGAGGGCGACAAAGTGGGCACACTGTTGGCGCGGCTGGCAAACCCGGAACCGCGGGGAGGCGCAATACTGAGTGTGAAGTTGGAAACAGGGGATATCGTTTACTCAGAGAAGGCGATCCTCTCACGTTTCACTGGGTACTATGAGACCCTATACCGGAGTCGCTCAGAGACGGAGGATGGTGCCCTATCCGCTTATCTGGCGGAGGTCACTCTCTCACAGCTTGACGGGGAAGAGGCCAAGTCCCTGGGCGCTGTGATCACACTAGCAGAGATTAGGGGGGCCATCAAGCATATGGCACGGAAGAAAACACCAGGGTTGGATGGCCTTCCAGTCGAATTTTATGCTAAGTTCGTAGACATATTGGCGCCCCAGTTGCTGGAAGTCTATACTGAAGCGTTGAAACAGGGCCGGCTGCCCGGCTCGATGAGGGAGGCACTGGTGGTGCCCCTGCTGAAGCCGGGAAAAGATAGTACAGATGTGACCTCTTATAGGCCGCTGTCTATGTTAACAGTGGATTATAAAATCTTGAGCCGCATCCTGGCCACTAGATTGCTGCCGCACATGACGTCATTAGTACACGAAGATCAGGCTGGCTTTATCCCCACTCGGAATACCTCTGCTAATATTCGCCGTCTTGTGCGAGTATTAGGTAGTGAGCTGGACCCGGACGATTGGCCTGCAGTACTGTCCGTCGACATAGAAAAAGCATTTGATAGTTTAGAGTGCGGCTATTTGGATGAGGTGCTGAGGAGGTTTGGCCTCGGGTCTGGGTTCAGGCGCTGGACAAGAGTATTGTATTCCTCGGCTACTGCCAGGGTGAGACTGGCCCGGTGATCTCCTCCGCGTACCCGGTCCAGAGGGGCACGCGACAGGGGTGCTCATTGCCGCCCCTGTTGTTCGCCCTAGCTATTGAACCTCTGGCAATACGAGCTCGGTCGGGGTTGGTGCACGGGGGGGTCGTTTGCCGTGGCGAGCGACACCATATATCACTTTATGCAGATGATCTGCTGCTGTTTTTGGAGGACACGGAAGGGGCGTTGAGGGTAGCAGTGAATGCGCTCACGGGGTTTGGAGCCCTGTCGGGTCTCAAAGTGAATTGGCGTAAGACCTGCCTTTTCCCGCTGAGAGAGGGGACGCCACGGCCGTCGTTACCGGCAGATGGGATATGGGAGGACTCCTGTTTCACCTATTTGGGGGTCAGGATCTATCATACATCCGAGGGTTACTGGAAGGGAACTTGGGCCGGTGCCTGAGAGCCCTGCGGGGCTCAACGGCGTTTTGGGCCACACTCCCACTATCGGTGGTAGGAAGAGTGGCACTGCTCAAAATGGTGACATTGCCACTCCTCCTGTACTACTTTAGGACCTTGCCTGTATGGGTCCCACCGAGGTTCTTTAGAGACCTGCGGACCCTCACCATTGGGTTCATATGGGGAACCGGGAGGAGGCGAGTGGCACTAGACACGTTGCGTAGGCCAAAACTCGAGGGAGGATGGCAGTCCCGGATTTCGAATTATATTATTCGGCGGCGCAGCTGCAGATCCTCACGCAACACGTGGCGAAGGAATTTCGGGGACCTGACCAGCATAGAGGGAAGGGGGTCCCGAGACATGTCCTATCTTATATTGTAATGAACCAGCAGCTTGATGTGCGGGATCAGACACTCGAGGAAAAAACGTTGCGACTATGCTGGAATAGAAGTCGGAAACGGGCGGGAGTGGTACACCCATATGCCCCGGAGATACCTCTGGGCATGTTGACGGCGTTGCCGCACGGGGGGATTGGACCCCCCTTTTGGAGTGGGAGGAGTTGGGACTCCAGGTAATAGGCGATTTTTACGCGGAGGGAGAACTGCTGCCCTTCCAAGCAGTACAAGATCAGTTTGGGATACCGGCGGGGAACTTCCTCTTGCACATGGCTGTCACGGCAGCGATTAGGAGGCACTGGGGTGAAGGACAGAAAGAACCGGCGACCATGCTGGCGTGCCAGTATGTAGTGATGGCAGCAGGGACGATTAAAGCGATTACATGTCTGCAATCGCGAATGCTTCGGGAGGGACTGCCAACCCTTATTGGTTTGAAACGGAAGTGGGAAGAGAGTATAGGGAAACCCATTCCGGATGCAACATGGGGACAAGAGGGCGGGGAAGGGCTGCAGGAATGCACGCTTTCAGCAAGTGCATTTCTTTGTGGTCCATAGGGCCTATCTAACCCCGGGCAGGATTCAGAGATATTTCCGAGTGGCGGGGGCGGCTTGCCCCAGATGTCTCCTCCCGGGGGCTGAATTGGACCATATGTTCTGGGACTGCCCAAGATTGGGATCCTATTGGACTGACGTAGGTGAGCTCCTGAACGAAGTAACAGAGAGGCAGGTGACCTTTGATAAGGCCTCCTGCCTGTTGCTTTGGTTTCCCCACACGAAGAAAACGAAGGTTACCAGCAAGTTTATTGATCTGGGGTTAATACTGGCTCAGAGAGAGCTCACATGGCGCTGGAAGTCGACGGAGGGCCCGTCTAGTAGGCGGTGGGCGATGGAATTGAGTAAATGGGCCAAGAGTGAAAGTATGATCCGGCTTAGGCAAGCAACGCGCGCAGCGGATGAGAGGAGCTTAGAAGTGGCACGGGCATGGGGGTGTCTGGTGCAAGCGTTGGAGGACTATATGTTGCAGGAGGAGGACGAGGAGGAGTGAGGCAAATGGTGCATTCCTGGATGGCGCACGGTTGCCTGAGTATTGTCCCCTAGACTCCTGCACGACAAATTACATTCCGGCAGTCAGCACACACCAGCGATACTTCAGGGACTGGGTGGGGGAGGGCAGGCATAGGGGGGGCCCGAGGGAGGCTAGAGGATGATCACAGTGCGCGTAGGACATGGGTTTCTGCACGTAGGCGGGCCGACTAGGCCCAGTTTCCTTGCGTGGAGGGACGGCAGGGACCCGAATCCTTATACCTCGAGGATTCCTGGCAGGGATGGGTTGTTGGTTTGGAGTTGGGGGGGGGGGGAGTAGGTAGTAAAAAAGCAGCGACATTCGACAGCCCTATCTTGATTGATGCCAAATTTTTTGTTCGCATTCTTGCTTTATCACTTAGCGCCATCCCAGGTCGTAGACTTTTGCCGCCCTGCCTCCAGGATGTGGGCTGAATGGCTGTGTGATGCTGGGAGACCTATTGGGGGTGGGCGAATTACGGAGACGGGCAGTGATATGAGTAAGCTGTATAACTTTGAAGCTGCAATAAAAATTGTTTTACAAAAAAAAATTGAAGAATGCACCTGCTACATTTTATAGCTTTGGAAGCTTAACGTGCAGCATATCTAGATGATATTGCTGTCTTTAGCTCTACCTTGGAAGATCACCTGGTCCACCTCAGATATGTACTGGAGGCTCTGCAAAACGCAGCCATCACTATCAAAGTACCAAATAGGGCTGAGTAAGGTTGTGTACTTGGGACACCTTGTAGTTGGAGGCCAGGTTCAACCGTTGAAGAGCAAAATTCAGACCATCATGGACTGAATTGCTCCCACTACCAAGACTCAGGTCATAGCTTTCTTGGGCCTGACTGGGTACTACAGGAGCTTTGTTAAGGGCTATGGATCCATAGTGGCACCCCTTAATGATTTCACCTCCAAAAGAATGCCTGAGAAAGTCCAGTGTACAGTTCGCTGTCAGAAGGCATTTGATGACCTGAAGCAAGCCAAGTGCTATGCTCCAATTCTGCAAAGTACTGTTTACTCCAAAACTTTCTTTGTCCAGACGGATGTTTCTGAGATAGGGGTAGGTTCAGTATTGTCACAACTTAATGAAGATGGCCAGGATCAACTAGTAGCTTTTATAAGCAGAAGGTTGACCCACAGGGAGAAGCGTTAGTCAACTATTGAGAGGGAGGCCATTGCTCTGGTCTGGGCCTTGAAGAAGTTTAGGCCATATCTGTTTGGCACTCACTTCATTGTTCAGGCAGACCATAAGCCTCTCTTATGGCTTAAACAAATGAAGGATGAAAATCCCAAACTTTTGAGGCTGTCCATTTCCCTACAGGGGTTGGACTTTTCTGTGGAACATACACCTGGGAATAACCATGCCAACGCAGATTGCCTCTCCAGATATATCCTCTTAGAAAATAAAGACTCAACTTGGCAAGGTTAGTCTAATCTCCTTATGTTGGGGGGGGGGGGGGGTGGAGGGTGTTTAGGAAAGTGGGATCTGCTTTCATGGTACCCCCCACTTTTTGCTTGTTGTCAGTGTATTTTTGACCTAGTTTGCTGGGATCCTGCTAATCAGGGCCCTGCAACTGTGGTTTCTCCCCTAAATTCACATGGTAAGTACTTTGGTACCTCCACAATTGGCTACTGGTGTACCCTTGTAAGTCCCTAGTATATGGTACTCCGGTACCAAGGGATAGGTACATCAGGGGTCTCCCATGGGCTGCAGCATGTATTGTGCCACCCATGGGAGTCCACTAAAACTGTGACAACAGGCCTGCCATTGCAGACTGTGTGAGTTTGTGATTGCACCTCACACAACAGATACAGGTAGATATATCTGAGTTCACTACACCTTAAACCTATAAGTTCCCCCTATGACAGGCTCTTCAGTCCTGAGGGCAGGGTGCTTGGTTATAAGTGGGAGGATGCCCCTGCATGAGCAGGACACCCCTACAAAGCCCGGAGTCGATTCTCCAGGCTTTGTAAGTATGGACTTCGTGAGGTTCAGCATCACAGATGGTGTTTCTGCAACTCCCTCGAGGCCTGACCTGTCTCTGCAATTTAGAGGACAGCATCCCTTGTCTGACACGCTGGGACCAAACGCCTGTGCAACACGTCAACTTGTCGTTGCCAAGGCTTTGCTCTGCACTCCAGAGATGTTTGGGCTACAGTTAGCTACAGCCTCCAGCAACTCTTCCTTCAAAGATCAGAATCCTCACCGCATCCTCTGCACCATGGGCCTTCGTCTTTGTGCCTTTCGCCTGTGGGTCCTCCTGGGTGTCTACTACTCCTTCAGTGGGCTCCCCTGCTTGCTCTGGCCTGCCCCGACTCTCCTACTGTTGGTGAGTCCGTTGGTCCCAGTGTTGCTCCTTTTTCATCTTCCATATCAATTGCGGCTATCAAGACTTGTTGGTGCTCCCGCCGGTCACTGACCACCTAGTCACAGACATCAGACATGAGACAGCTCGTGCACGACTCCTGGTCCTAACAGCTGCAGTGACAAGGTCACCGTTGACTCGGCAGAACCTCCTGACACCAGTGGGTATTGTCCTTCAGTGCCTCCTGGTCCCCTTGGAGTGGCATAGACCCTGTGTCCTCTGCTTGCAGGTTCTGCACTTCCAAAATCCACCCTTGGATCCCACTGCTGCTACCAGTGTAGGAGGCTGGCTTAGTATATGGTGCAAACTTACTTAAGGGGTGCACCTTGCACTAATCCAGGCAACCCTTATGGTGGTTTTAGTGGTCTTTGATAACTATAGAAAGCTCTCAAAGTGGTGGCTTTGGAGATCATCCTTCAGGCTTATCTTGAGAGAAATCTATTCTGGCATTTGTTTGGTGGGCTGCCGAAAAATAGGTATAGTCTTTTACCGCTGGGTAACGCAATGGCCACATGGCTACCAGCCCCAAGTCTACCAGCACCATGTCCCCCAGCCACTGGAGGCCTGTCATTGTGAATGCCCCTGTCTGCCCCGTCTTCTAAGCCGATAAATCCAGGAGTACATCTGAGACTTGGTTAAAGTTGCCCCCTATAAGAATGTCTGTGTCGGGGGCGGCCATCACCCCTCCCACAGGATTCAGGTGGAATGCTTCTTGATGGTCATTTGGGGCGTGGATGTTAGTAAGTGTGACTGTGTATGCCTTCATCGAGATGCGCAAGGAAAGTAGTCTGCCTGGCACCTCTGCCTGTGTCTGGAAGACCCGTCCCGGGAGGTACGTGCTGAACAGGACCATCCAGACCACTCCCATCCACTGCCCCGGACCACAAGAAAAGTATTGGCGGTCAAACCAAGGGGACCACAGGCGTTTCTAGTCCCCTTTGAGATGATGTGTTTCTTGGATAAGGCAGATATCGCACTTGGAGTCTCTAAGCATGGAGAGAAGAGCCAATCCCTTTACTGGCGCATTAAGCCCTCAGAGTATTTTAACCCCTTGCTAGATTGTATAATAAAGCCAAGCAAACGAGGATAGGCCGAGCAGTAGTTTGTCCAACCCATTGGGACTGCCTCGTCATCATCACCTGAGGCGGGAGTATGAGTGTTTGAATCGTCAAGCAAGGGAAAAGAGGGGGTAACACGGAACAGTACAACTGAGGCGTTGGCATCCTGGGAACATAATGGACAGGGTGCAAGGGGTCCATGTCATTGGCAACTGGTTGTATCTGCGCTAGAGTTGGAATAATCTCGAAACTCCGCCGCATTAAAGTGGAAGCGTCAACGAAGAGGGGTAAGGCAGCCAGGTCTTTTTGGGTCCGAACCGGTGGGGCCCAAGTACTTCAATAAATGAGCCGGGTGTCCGGCAAGTAAGGAGCAGACAGTACATCCTTGTATTAGACTTTTTCAGGGTCTTGGTGCTGGAGCTGTGACCATCCTGACTCGCTCAGAGGAGGTCGCTCCCCACGCTCCCTGGCCTTTGGGTATCGTAGCGCTGTACTGCTCTGGCTGCTGTTTGTTTATGTATTGCTCGCATTGACTGGAAGTCATCTGTGCCTCTTTAGCTTCGCAGCGCTCCTCTGCTCTGTTTACAGTTTGTACACTTATTCAAAATGATCTGTGCCTCTCTAGCTTCGCAGCGCTCCACTGCTCTGTATACTGTATATGCATTGCTCGCATTGTCCCGCTTATCTTTTGTGATATTTTGATCGCACTGCCTGATAGATATACATAGCGCCGGACTGTGGCCCCAATCTCGTCCTGTTTTCACTTTCCTATTTGCAGCCATTTAGTTGTTGTGCCTCGTAGCCCGTCCCTCCCCCACGCTCCCGCCTCCCAGCTGCTCCTCCCTCCCACTGATAGTTGAGGTGCCTGCCATCCGGGGAAGCGCTGTGACCATCCTGACTCGCTGAGAGGAGGTCGCTCCCACGCTCCCTGGCCTTTGGGTATCGTAGCGCTGTACTGCTCTGGCTGCTGTTTGCTTATGTATTGATCGCATTGACTGGAAGTCATCTGTGCCTCTTTAGCTTCACAGCGCTCCTCTGCCCTGTTTACAGTTTGTACACTTATTCAAAGTGATCTGTGCCTCTCTAGCTTCGCAGCGCTCCACTGCTCTGTATACTGTATATGCATTGCTCGCATTGTCCCGCTTATCTTTTGTGATATTTTGATCGCACTGCCTGATAGATATACATAGCGCCGGACTGTGGCCCCAATCTCGTCCTGTTTCCACTTTCCTATTTGCAGCCATTTGGTTGTTGTGCCTCGTAGCCCGTCCCTCCCCCATGCTCCTGCCTCCCAGCTGCTCCTCCCTCGCCCCCGCCCACCCCACTATCCACATATGACAGATGCCTTTGCGTGCAGCGTCCATGCGCAGCGGTTGCGCCCCATGCGCGCCGACGGTGCGCCAAAGGTAAGCCCGTCCGCGCCTGGACCGCGCCCAGCGCCAGACCCCCTGGCCCTCGCAAAACCCACTCCACCCGCTTTTCATACGACGACGCAACCCTCTCTGCCCTCAACCCCGGCCGCACACCAAACTGCTACCAAGCCGCCCCAGGACATACCCATGGACCCTTCACCTGCCACTCCTGCAAGTTCGACTGCATCAGGACCCACACCAAATCCACAAACTCCAAACAGAGCTCCGACACTAACCACCTAAAGTGCATCCTGCTCAACACCCGCTCGATCCACAGACACTCCATTGAACTCTGGAACCTACTCGACACTACATCGCCGGACGTCGCCTTCCTCACAGAAACATGGATGAACGCCTCATCAGCGCCCAACATCGCCATAGCCATCCCGGACGCCTACAAGATCATCCGAAAAGATCACACCAACCAAACAGGAGGAGGCATCGCCATCGTCCATAAGAACACCATCCGCATCACGACCAGTTCCGACAATAACCTTGCTACCGCCGAACACCTTCACTTCCAGATCCACACCGACCCCAAAACCACACTCAGAGGCACCCTCATCTACAGACCTCCAGGACCCCGCACACAATTCAGCGAAGACACAGGCCCTCCCCTCCGAGAACTATATCCTACTGGGAGACCTAAACTTCCACCTGGAAAAGAAAAACGACAGCAACACCACCTCCCTTCTGGACAACCTGGCCAATCTCGGACTCAAACAACTTGTTGACACCCCCACCCACTTAGCCGGACACACGCTCGACCCTATCTTCACCTCCAGCAAGCACATCTCCTTCGATCACACCACAGCTGCGTTCACTTCAACTACAAAAAGACCACGACCCACAAACCCCACAACCTATTCCTCGAAGAAATTGGAACAAAATCACCACCGACCAGCTCTTCACTTCGCTTCACCAAAACCCCCCTGCCAAATCATCGGACCCAAACCAAGCAGCCACCAACCTCACACAATGGATCACCCACTGCGCCGACGAATTAGCTCCCTCGAAAAACCATCTAATCAAGCAAGGTAGCAGAAAAGCCCCCTGGTTCAACGATGACCTTAAGAAATCCAAGAAGTTCTGTCGTACTCTCGAGAAAGCCTGGAGAAAAAACCCAACCACTGACAACCTGACCACCCTCAAGAACGCCACCCACAAACACCACCAACTGATCCGATCCACCAAGAAATCATCATCATCATTCAAGGATCGACTTGACAACAACGCCCATAACAGCAAGGAACTATTCAACATCGTCAAATAATTTACCAACCCCACCGCCGGCACCAACGATATCACTCCCTCCCAAGACCTCTGTGACTGTCTATCCTCATCCTTCCACAACAAAATCGCCGAAATACATAACAGCTTTGATAACCAGTCCGAAGACCAATCCACTCCACCCACCTCCGAACCAAAACCGCACTCTAACAACCTTTGCGCCTGGAACCCAATCACCACCGAAGACACCATCTGCGTGATGAACTCCATCCACTCAGGATCGCCAACCGACCCATGTCCCCACCACATTTTCAACAAAGCAGACTCCCTCATCGCGCCCCATCTCCGCGATGTCATCAACTGTTCCTTCAACTCCGCTACCTTCCCGGAAAGCTGGAAACACGCCAAACTCAGCGCCCTCCTGAAGAAACCCACAGCAGACCCCACTGAACTCAAAAACTACCGCCCCATCTCGCTCCTCCCTTTCCCTGCCAAAGTCATTGAGAAAGCTGTCAATAGTCAGCTCGCCACCTTCCTTGAATCCAACAAGTCCCTCGACCCTTCACAGTCTGGCTTCCGAGCCAAACACAGCACCGAAACCGCCCTCATCGCAGCAACAGACAACATTCGTACCCTACTGGACAACGAAGAAACAGCTGCCCTCATCCTACTTGACCTCTCCGCAGCCTTCGACACAGTCTGTCATAGCACCCTTATACAACGACTCAGCAACATCGGAATACAAGGAAAAGCATTGGACTGGATCATCTCGTTCCTCGCCGGAAGAACGCAAAGAGTCCGCCTCCCCCCTTTTAGATCAGAGGCCACCGAAGTCATCTGCGGCGTCCCACAAGGATCATCACTTAGCCCCACCCTCTTCAACATATACATGAGCCCCCTCGCATCCATCGCACGCCAACACAACCTCAACATCATCTCCTATGCAGACGACACCCAGCTGATCCTCTCCCTCACCAAAGACCCAAACACCGCCAAAACCAACTTACACGAAGGAATGAAAGAAGTAGCCGAGTGGATGAAGAACAGCCGTTTAAAACTAAACTCGGACAAAACGGAAGTCCTCATCTTAGGGTCTTCCCCCTCTGCCTGGGACGACTCATGGTGGCCACCAGCCCTGGGAACCGCACCTATATCTACGTATCACGCACGTAACCTGGGCTTCATCCTGGACTCCTCTCTCTCGATGACCAGACAAGCCAACGCCGTCTCATCATCTTGCTTCAACATCCTACGCATGCTCAAAAAAATCTTCCGTTGGATCCCCACCGAAACAAGAAAGACGGTCACTCATGCACTGGTCACCAGCCGACTGGATTACGGAAACACCCTTTACGCCGGAACCACAGCCAAACTACAGAAAATACTCCAACGCATCCAAAACGCCTCAGCCAGACTCATATTGGACATCCCTCGGCAAGCTCAGATTTCCGGCCACCTGAAAGACCTCCATTGGCTCCCCGTCAACAAGAGAATAACGTTCCGTCTCCTCACCCACGCACACAAAGCCCTCTAAGACCTAGGACCAGAATGCCTCGACACACGAATGTCCTTCTACACCCCCTCCCGCCAACTACAATCGTCCAATCAAGCCCTCGCCGCAATTCCGCGCATACATAGATCCACCATGGAGGGAAGATCCTTCTCCTACTTAGCGGCCAAAACCTGGAATTCTCTCCCCACCTCACTCCGCCTTACACAGAACCACCTATCCTTCAGAAAGCAACTAAAAACCTGGATATTCGATAAGTAAAGCACCTCCCCTCCCTCAAGCGCCTTGAGACCCTCTGGGTGAGTAGTGTGCTATACAAATTATGAACTTGAACTTGAACTTGAGCTGATGCAACAAGGTTGTTCTCTCTTTGCAGCTCTCCGTCTCTGTGGGTTTACCAAAGTACTTTTTCATGGACTGTGAGGGGCATCTTTATCTGGTGAACAAGTGTGGTGGGTTTCGTGGCTTATAGTGTTTGCTCTCCTCCTCCTGAGGCACCTCATTGCCCAGCACGAGTGAGCCTCTGCCAAGGTGCGGACAGAGTGGGTCTTGTTAGTCCACACGAAGATGAGTCAAAAAGGGTGACCGCACTCATACCGAATCCCATTCTTCTGTAGGAATGCAGTGGCAGGTTGAAGTGTCCTATGGCGATGTAGCGTTATAGGTGATAAGTCCTGTAACAGCCATACCCTCGCTCCCTCAAAATTGATAGCCTTCCAGTCTCGCACCACTGATTTTATGGCTTCTTTCAGTCTCGTCAGGCGCCTGTTCCATCCCGTGAAGCGAAGGGCCGCCCTCCAAATCTAAAAGACCACCCTTGTGACCTCAGGAAGTGAAAGGGGAAATGGACGTCCATACATATGATCCATTACGCCATTGAAACCCATTTCATTGAGTTCCAACTGCTAGGTCGGATAACTCCAACAGCTCAACAGCCAGTTATTTATGATTAGAAGTTGGGAGGCCCAGTAATATAAACGGATGTCCACCCCCCGCTCCACCTATCGCAGGCTGATCAACGGCATGTTTCTTGGGCTACTCGAGGGGGGTGCCCACGCCACTGGAAGGAGCAAAATATGGATGACACATCCATGAAACACGCATTCTGGATATAAAGTAGGAAGTTTTGCAATATGTAGAGAACGTGGGATAATATTATCATTTGTATCAGTGCTACGCTCCCAAGGAGATTCAGCGGGCGTTCTCGCCATGTATTTAGGCAGGACTGGGTACCACTCAAGAGGGGCGTCAAGTTAAGGGCCCGAATGAGTTCCGGTACAGTTGCCAATTGCATGCCCAGGTATTTGAAACTAAGTTGGCGTATGGGAATGTCCACCCACTAGGCAGTAGGAGCAGCATCACTCCTCACTGGGATAAGGAGGGATTTCGCCCTGTTAAGGCATAAGCCAGATGCCCCCTCGAAAAGTGAAAGGAACTCCACAGTGCGAGGGCCCTAGACCGACGGATCGACGTGGTAAAGCAAAACATTGTCCGAATATAATGCGATTTTTTCTCCGATGTCTGACCTTCAGTGGCAGCCTTTTACATGTGCATCACATCAAATCAGCCTCGCCAAGGGCTCAATGGCCAGGGCGAAGATGAATGGGGAGAGGGGACATCCATGTTGAGTCCCTCATTTGATAGGGAATGCTTCAAGAATTGTATAATTGGCTTGGACCCGGCACTGTTGAGTGAAATATCAGCGCACGGAAGTGGAGCCAGAACCCCATATGGAGTAGGACCGTTGTCAGGTAATCCCAGTTGATGCTGTTGAAGGCCTTTTTTTCCAAATTGACAAGAAATAGCATTAGGTCACCTGATAATTTCCCCCATGAGCTAGGGCACAGTGCAGGCGCCAGACGCATGCCAGCTACTGTATTCTGGCATAAAGCAGCATTGGCCAGGGTGAATTAGAGAGGTAATAACCAGGTGAAGCCACAAGGCCAGGATCTTGATGTATATTTTAATGTCTGCTGTAATTAAAGACATGGGCCAATAGGATCCACGGTCAAGCGAAGGAGGGGTAGTTTTGGGAATAACTACAATGGGAAACAACCCCTTTTCGACTGCCTCCGTGTGAAGTTCTAGGAGATGTGGGACCAGATTATTGCGAAATTTTGAGTAATATTCCAAAGGAAAGCCGCCTGGGCCAGGTGTCCTCCCTGCCCCTTCAGGTCTTCAATGGCTGCATGTATTTCAGCGTCAGTGATTGGTTCTTCTAGAACCTTGGGTTTGGTCGGAGTCAGGACTGTAAGGGGATGTCGGTGATAAGTGGTTAAGTGTATTCCGCCGGGTTCACAGGTTATGAGTTTACAGTCATCTGTAATTCGTTGCAAAGGTTTCTGCAATCTCAGGTGCTGTAATGACAACAGATCCCGAGTCGTCCGCAATCTCGGATAAATCAGGAGGCAATATCATGGGAGGCAATATCATGGGGTATTGGGCAATGCAAGAGCACCCCGTTTTTGTCGCCATGTTTGTAAACCCTTTGGATGGTTGCCCTCCAACAACAGCGTGCTTCACATTAGAGCAATTGTCGTAGCGCAGTCTTGTCTAGGTCGAGCTGTCAGAGGAGCATCTCTGTAGGTTGACAGGTCAACCTCGATTCTTTGTCGAGTATGCTAGTCTCTTGGTCCATAATTTCCAGTTGCCTGTCCTTCTCCCGTCGTTTGAGATAGCTCCTCGCACATCCCAGAATCACAGCTTTACTGGCTGTCCATAGAGTACGGCTTTGTAGGGATGTGGTGTTGGTGTCAAAGTAAGAGGTGATCTGCTTCTTGTCCACTAAAAACCACGCATTAAGATGCCACATCGGGTGAGTAAAGGCAATAGGCATGCCCAAGTGAAGGGATGAGGAGAGTGGTCAGAGATACCACAGTGGAGATTCAACATTCCCATCATGGTGAGGATGTCCACCGCTGGTAGAAATACAAAATTGCTACAGGAGATCGACTTGGTAGAAGCCGATTAATGGGAAAAAGCCTTCTCACGTTGATTCCATATTCTCCACACGTCGCAGAGGCCCAGCAAAGTCAACCAATTATTGAGAGTGCGAGAATGGTTCTGTTGGTCTCTAAATAGCGGGCCAGATATATCACAGAGCAGATCCACTACTGCGTTGAAATCGCCCCCATTATCAGTGAGCCACCTGGCAGGCCTGCCACAACCAGAGTCAACTTGCGAAAGGTGTATGTGTGCAGATGTGGGGTAACGTACATACTGAAAATGTTATAATGTTTCCCCTCTAGCTCTCCTGACACTCTCACATATCTGCCTAAGGGGTCATGATATATCTGGGTGACCACAAGGGAGAAGTGTTTGTGTATGAGGATTACTGTGCCCATGGACCACCTTGTAAAGTCTGCTTGGAAGCCAATATTGTATCAGAATCTTCCCACAAAGGGGCATTTAGTGCCCAAAAGATGGGTCTCCTGTAATAAGACTATATCTGGGATTCGGCAATGTATGAATTTAAGGACCATTGTCGACTTAATTCGGCCTAGAATACCATTATCCTTCTAGCAGTGGAGGCTATTTGGCGCCATTCAATTGATTGTGATGTGTACTGTGCCTGTATTGGAGGAGAAGCAGGCAGGGTGCTTGCAAAGAGAGAATAATGTCCAGAAGCAGAAAACAAGAGTAAGGAGAAAAAGAATAAAGTGTTCCTCGAATATATGTGTTAATTTAACTGAGAAGGACCTTGTTGCTAGTTCTCTTTTTTTTTTGTGTAAAATTTTTATTTTGCATATAACAAAAGGAAAGACACAAGAAAGCAGCACCGAGGTGCCGCACATGTCCCCACACAGGAGGAGAAAAGGCAAATTAAAACGGTGGTGACGCTACATCGCAAAGAAAAAGGTCAGTCATTCAGTCCAGGTACCTGCAAAGAAAAAAGCCATAAGATAAAGCCTCATTGGTGCTGAGTCTTGCGAAATCAAAATGTCCCACAGCAAGCAGGTCTTCAGGCTATACAAAACCATGGAGATGCACCAACCGGCGAAAAAAGGCACCTCGGTTGCAACAGAGGAAATGAAAGAGTGAATGCAACTCCCCAGTCCCTCCCCCCTCCCCCCCCATGACGGTGACGCACACATACCACATTCATTCAGCAGGCATACTAAATTTGGAAGAGGTGTAAAGATCGCAATGATGCTGGGCAAACAGCCGAAGGCAAGCCAGTAGATAGGAAGGTTACCAAGGGGCCCCACACGTGTTTAAAGTTCTTGTAATTACCGAGGAAGATGTCCGCCATTCTTTCCAGGCTCAAAAGCCTCCAGAGTCTTGCGTGCCAAAGGGATATCGCTGGTGCCTCCTTCCGTTTCCAAGCCGCCGCCAGTGTGAGCTTGGCAGCTCCCAAGCACAGCCACAAAACCTTTTTATCCGAGTGGGTCTGATATTCCAGACCGGGGTCCCGCAGACCCAACAGCACAAAGGCCATAGAGTCCTCTATAGGATACCTAAGGATATCCTTGATATGGGAAAGAATTTCATCCCAGTACGGCCTAATCACAGGGCAATCCCACCAAATGTGGCGGAAGTCCTCCAGAAGTCCACATCCCCTCCAGCACTTATCCGAGGCAGCCGGATAGATACGGTGAAGCCGAGTCGGACACATATACCATTGCGTGAGAGTCTTTAAGTGAGCCTCCCTGTTGGACAGGCCACATGAAGGGCCGCTCCCCCCCGGCCCAACCAGGCCCGAGCCCGGTCCCGCAAGTACCACACACCACCATTGCACGTCCTCCGTCCCCTCAGGGACCCCTGCCCCCGAGTACGTTAACCTCGTGGATCCGATTCACTGCCGGCCCACGCGCCCAGCCCGGGCCGCCATCTTGGACTCTTCACCACGAGGCCGCCAGGCCCCCGAACGACCTCAACCCTGGGCCTAGCCCGGCCTCAGACATTCCGGCACCACCCTCCACCCAGGAGGTGAGCGGGCTACTTGGCAAGTCAATGGGAGAAAGAGGTGCCGATGGCTCTCCCCCGCCAAGTGCTGCTCGCCCATCGCCTCCCCGAGCGCTGGCTCCACCCCCCTGCTGGGTGTCTGGACTCCCTCATCCCGGACCTCCCGACCTCCAAGTGCGAGGGTCCGGACATCAAAGCACACCAGCCCTATAACTGGGGCAGCTCCAGAGCAGGAAGGCAGTTGTATCTTGGAGTCGAGAGACGTAAAGAGGAACTCATCCTGGACGGACTACTGGCGCTGCCGTAGCTCTGTCCTGTGCACCATCGTCCTGCCTGTTGGCGCTGCCACAGCCGTCGTAACCTTCATCCTTCATCGTCGTCGGGATCTGCTGGCGTGGCCGCGGACCGTTGTAACCGTCATCCTTCACCGGGACCTGCAGGCTCCGCCGCGGACCGTCGTCCTTCCTTCATCCATCTCGGGACCTGCTTGGCTCCTCCACGGCCCGATCATCCAGAACGCCGAGCTCGAGGATTGAGAGCTATTTTGTACTCATTGGTAACTAAGACTGTCCCGCTACCCCTTTCCTCAACCAAAGACTAGAATCGAGGGGACCCCTGAGTCCAGACCTCCTTGTATCATACCAACGTAACCTAAGAATTGCATATAAAGTCTCGTTAACCTTCAATCTTGTGTGGTGTCCGTCTGTGGGGGGGAAGTTGCTTTTCTGTACAGTCGTTGGAGACGGCTCTCCCTGGAGACCTCTCCCCGTAATCTCGGCCGACCCTCCCGGTCCGTCTAACATTGGTGGCCAGCGGCGCGATCCGAATCACCGCATAACGTACAGAGAGTAGCTCACCCCACAACGAACCACAATGACAACTAAAGAGAGCGGATCAACTGAGAAGTTCCAAATGGAAAAACTAGAGGAGTACAGCCATCGTGAACTAAAGCAGTTCTGCATCGAACTAGGTATCGCTACCACCGGACTAAGCACCAAGGACGATTTTAAGCATGCCCTAGAATCTTGGGCAGAGACCGGGGCTGCCGGAACCCCCGATCAAAGCACCGCAGAAAAAACCACCACGGCCCCTGAAGGGCAAAGAACGGGTCTCTCGCAAGACGAGATCCAAGAAAGAGAAAAAACCCGACTACACGAGCTAGAAATGGCCCGACTCAAGATGGACGTAGAACTCAAGTTGGCTGAACAAAAAATAAACTTAGAGCACCTACGTCTCCGAGAAGAAAGAGAGGAGAAACAGAGACAGAGGGAGCTCGAGGAAAAGAAACTAGCGTACGAGCACGAACGGAACCTAGCCGAGATCAACCTGCGCAAACAGAATAAAGAGCTAGGGGTGCCCGAGAGACCACACACCCCAGGGACCACGGAGAAAAAAGTACACATCCCCAAGGATGTTGTCCGAGAATATTTTCGAGAGGACGACATCCAGCAATGGTTTAAGGCCTATGAAATCGCTATGACTGCGCACCGGATCGATCGAAACGATTGGGGAGCCGGCCTATGGGGCAAATTTCTCAATGAGGGCCGCGATACCCTGTTACAGCTCCCAGACCACCAGATGACCTCCTACGACCATATGAAAGCGGCCCTCCTCACCCGCTATGGCCTCACGCCCGAGATGTACCGTCAGAGGTTCCGAGACTGCACACGCATCCCGGGTACAACTTGGGTGGACTATGTAACGTACTTTAGCCGAGCTTTCGAAGGCTGGATCAGAGGGAACAACGTCACGACCTACGAGCAGCTGTTCAATCTGATGGTATGGGAGCATCTGTCCAACAATTGCTTCATTGAACTACGCCAACACCTCCTCGACAGCAAGTTAACCGATCCCCGGCAGCTCGCAGCCGAAGCTGACCGGTGGGAGATCACCAGAGTGGGCCGGAATGGGTCCTACGAGCAGAACAGGAACAACAATGGTCACCACCGACCCAGAGGAGGAGGAGGGGGCCAAGGACGAGGAAGAGACAACACTCCGGCCGCCCCCGCTACCAGCACCACCCCCCCCGGCCAACCGGGGCAGCACCCCGGCGCGACCGGGGTACAGAGCCAATGTCACGTGTCACCGATGCCAACGAGTCGGCCACTATGCAAACGACCCAAGCTGCCCGCAGTATCAGAGTCCAAAACCCCGCCATGTGGCCGCCGCGGCACTAGGGGAAGAACAGATCTCCGAGGAACAAGAAACAGACGAGCAAGAGTATCAAGAGTGGGAGCCAGCCGCCATGACTCTCGCGTGCTTAGGGGGAAGAGACATGGTCCCGCGGGTCCCCCTACCCGCTAACACCCAGAAGTACAGCCAATGGGTGAGCATCAATGGACAACGGGCCGAAGCCCTTCGGGACACCGGGGCCAGTGTGACAGCCGTCCGCTGTCACCTGGTGACCCCAGAACAATATCTACCGAACATTTTCTGCCCTGTGCGATCAGCCGACAACTCGGAAAGTCTGTGTCGGATGGCCTGCGTCCCCTTTGAGTGGGGAGGGGTCTCCGGCATGTTGAAGGTGACGGTCCGAGACGACGCCCCCGTGGACTGCCTCCTCGGAAATGACCTGGAGAGCTCCCCGTGGGCAGCCGTGGAGCGAAAAGAACACTTGGGGATGTTGGGCGTCCCGGACTGGGCGTGCGTCACCACCCGGTCCATGGCCGCCCGTGCCAACCATCACCCGGAAGAACCAGAATGGCCGGCGCCACCGCCTCCGGTCGCCCCAGCCGAGACCCCCGACCAGGACACCCCCCTCGAACCTGCTCAACCTTCCGACCTCGCTAACCTTGACCAGTGGGCTCAAGAGGGGGGACCCACACAAGAACAATTTCGCCAGGAACAGAAGACCTGTCCCTCCCTCGAGGGACTCCGCCAACAAGCGCTCGCCCAAAGCGCAGGGGATACCTCCGGAACTCATTGGGTCTACTGGGACAATGATCTGTTGTACAGCGAGCAACGAATCGCCGAGCTGGGGGCCAACCGAGTACTAGTAGTGCCCCTCCGCTTTAGAGACTTCCTGCTAAACCTGGCCCACGATGTCCCCCTGGCAGGGCACCTGGGACAAGACAAAACCTACAGTCGCCTAGTGGAGCGGTTCAACCGCACGCTAAAAGGGATGATCGGGGGATTGGAAGAGCCCCTCCGTCGCCAGTGGGATGTGCTGCTGCCATGCCTCCTCTTCGCCTACCGAGAGGTCCCACAGAAATCCCTAGGCTTCAGCCCATTCGAACTGCTATATGGGCACCCAGTGCGGGGGCCGCTCAGTCTGATCAAAGAAGGCTGGGAGATGCCTCCGGCCAAGAGCCCTCCAGATGTCTTCCGGTACCTCCTCACCCTCCGCAACCAGTCCCGGCGGTTTAGAGACCTAGCCAAAGCCAACCTAGAGGCCAGTCAAGAGGACATGAAGAAATGGTATGACCAGAACGCCTCATCTATTGAGTTCGAGCCGGGGCAACAAGTATGGGTAATGTCCCCCACGGAGCCATGCGCTCTCCAAGACAAATGGACGGGACCCTTCAAGGTAATCGAGCGCAAGGGTCCTGCCACGTATCTGATCGATATGGAGTCCGCCCGGAACCCACTCCGAGTCCTCCACACCAACAGACTGAAACCCCACTTTGCACGAACAGAACTCAGCCTACTGATGGCCACAGACAATGGGGTTGAAGACGACTCCGAGCCTCTCCCTGACCTCCTGCGGACCCAGGAGCAAGACGGCTCCGTGGATGGGGTCCGACTCTCGGAGATCCTCACCAGAGAACAACGCCAAGAGTGCCAAGCCCTCCTGTCACGTTTCGCCAGTCTGTTCTCCCTCACCCCAGGTGTCACTTCCTGGTGTGTGCACGATGTGGACACCGGAGACAGCCCTCCTATCCGCCACCGGGCCTACCGCGTACCTGATCGGGTACGGGCCTGCATCCAGGCGGAAGTGGCTAAAATGCTCACGCTCGGGGTCATCGAGCCCTCAGACAGTCCATGGGCCAGCCCGGTCGTACTGGTCCCCAAAGCAGCCGCCCCCGGAACCACACCAGAACTCCGGTTCTGCGTCGACTACCGGGGCCTGAATGAAGTCACCAGAACGGACGCACATCCCATCCCCCGGGCAGATGAACTGGTCGACCGAATGGGAGCTGCCCGCTACCTCAGCATCTTCAACCTGACAGCAGGTTATTGGCAGATCGGCCTCACACCCCGAGCACAAGAACGTTCTGCCTTCTCCACCCCCGATGGCCACTACCATTTTACGGTCATGCCCTTCGGCATGAAGAATGCCCCAGCGACCTTCCAACGGCTCGTCAATCAGGTCCTGGCGGGGCTCGAAGGGTTCAGCGCCGCCTACCTAGACGACATCGCTGTGTACAGCCACCATTGGACCGAGCACCTCCACCACCTCCGAGCAGTGCTGCAAGCCCTTCAGCGAGCTGGCCTCACGATCAAGGCTAGCAAGTGTCAAATTGGACAAGGGTCTGTGACCTACCTCGGACACCAGGTGGGAAGCGGCCTAGTGGCCCCTCTACAGCTCAAAATTGCCGCCATCCAGGACTGGCAGCCCCCTATCACCCAAACCGAGGTACGAGCCTTCCTGGGCCTCACGGGCTACTACCGAAGGTTCGTGAAAGACTATGGTACCATAGTGGGGCCTCTCACCGAACTCACGTCAAAGAATCAGCCCAAGAAGGTGAACTGGACCCCAGAGTGTCAAGCGGCATTCGAACAGTTGAAGGCCGCCATGTGTTCCGCTCCTGTGCTCCAGGCCCCAGACTACAGCCGGGAGTTCGTCGTCCAGACGGACGCCTCCGACCAGGGCATTGGGGCGGTCCTGTCCCAAGTGAACACCGAAGGCCTTGATCAACCGGTGGCCTTCATCAGCCGGAGACTCCTACCCCGGGAGCAACGCTGGAGCACCATAGAGAGGGAAGCCTTCGCTGTGGTATGGGCCCTCAAGAAGCTCCGGCCCTACCTTTTTGGCACCCACTTTCGGGTGCAGACCGACCACCGACCCCTGCAGTGGTTAATGCATATGCGGGGGGAAAACCCAAAGTTGCTACGCTGGTCCATCTCCTTGCAAGGTATGGACTTCACAGTCGAACACCGGCCTGGGTCAGACCACGCCAACGCGGATGGCCTGTCCCGGTTTTTCCGCCTCGACGAGGAGAGTCCCCAAGAGGATGGGTAACTCTCCCCGCCTTCAGCTGGGGGGGACGCATGTTGGACAGGCCACATGAAGGGCCGCTCTCCCCCGGCCCAACCAGGCCCGAGCCCGGTCCCGCAAGTACCACACACCACCATTGCACGTCCTCCGTCCCCTCAGGGACCCCTGCCCCCGAGTACGTTAACCTCGTGGATCCGATTCACTGCCGGCCCACGCGCCCAGCCCGGGCCGCCATCTTGGACTCTTCACCACGAGGCCGCCTGGCCCCCGAACGACCTCAACCCTGGGCCTAGCCCGGCCTCAGACATTCCGGCACCACCCTCCACCCAGGAGGTGAGCGGGCTACTTGGCAAGTCAATGGGAGAAAGAGGTGCCGATGGCTCTCCCCCGCCAAGTGCCGCTCGCCCATCGCCTCCCCGAGCGCTGGCTCCACCCCCCTGCTGGGTGTCTGGACTCCCTCATCCCGGACCTCCCGACCTCCAAGTGCGAGGGTCCGGACATCAAAGCACACCAGCCCTATAACTGGGGCAGCTCCAGAGCAGGAAGGCAGTTGTATCTTGGAGTCGAGAGACGTAAAGAGGAACTCATCCTGGACGGACTACTGGCGCTGCCGTAGCTCTGTCCTGTGCACCATCGTCCTGCCTGTTGGCGCTGCCACAGCCGTCGTAACCTTCATCCTTCATCGTCGTCGGGATCTGCTGGCGTGGCCGCGGACCGTTGTAACCGTCATCCTTCACCGGGACCTGCAGGCTCCGCCGCGGACCGTCGTCCTTCCTTCATCCATCTCGGGACCTGCTTGGCTCCTCCACGGCCCGATCATCCAGAACGCCGAGCTCGAGGATTGAGAGCTATTTTGTACTCATTGGTAACTAAGACTGTCCCGCTACCCCTTTCCTCAACCAAAGACTAGAATCGAGGGGACCCCTGAGTCCAGACCTCCTTGTATCATACCAACGTAACCTAAGAATTGCATATAAAGTCTCGTTAACCTTCAATCTTGTGTGGTGTCCGTCTGTGGGGGGGAAGTTACTTTTCTGTACAGTCGTTGGAGACGGCTCTCCCTGGAGACCTCTCCCCGTAATCTCGGCCGACCCTCCCGGTCCGTCTAACACTCCCGTAGATGGATCGAATGGTTAAATTGGTTCATATCCCTCCAAAGCGCTGACCATTCGGCGTCAGTTACATCCCTTCCCACCATCTCCTCCCATTGCTCCATATATCGTGGCCTAGGTGACAATTCAGATTGAAGCAGCAACCGATATAGGAAGGAGATGGCTCCCTTCATGGTAGACGTTCGTAGCAGAAAAGCCTCAAATTTCGAGGGAGGCCTCGTAGCTGCCTCCAGCACTCCTGGCGACGTGGCCCAATGTAGCAATTGGACATGCCTATACCTATCAGTCTGCGGCACCTGGTAGTCCCGCATACAGTTAGCAAAGGTCAAGGGATCAGAGCCATGAAACAGGTGAAGCAGCGCCCTGCACCCACCCTCCCTCCATGCGTCAAAGGGCCCCTCAGCAAGCGCCGGCGGAAAGGCCGGGTTAAAATGCAACGGCGTGAACGGAGATGGGAAGGTTGTCCACTGCTCATCATTAGCCAAGGTGTCCCAGACCTTCAGTGTAGTACCCGTGGGGGTACTGATGTAGGCATTCAAGGGGCGGTCTTTCTTCGGCTTCCAGGCCAAATCCCATATGGACCGACCCGCCACACTCCGGTCCATATGCAGCCAATGCTTTTCTGATAGCTGCTGCGACCATTCCACCATGACCCTCAATTGGGCAGCCTTATAATATAGGTGCAGGTCCGGGAGACCAATCCCACCCTCCGACCGAGGCCGGCGCATGACTGTGAAGGACAGACGGGCTCGGCCCCCTTGCCAGATGAATTTCAGTATCTGCGTTTTGAGCTGCCGGAAGTAGGCGCTATCCAGCGGAATAGGTAGAGCCTGGAACAGATATAAATATTTGGGTAGAAGGACCATTTTAATCGCATGCACCCTACCTAACCAGGACAGGAATTTAGGTTTCCACCTCTCCAATTCTGCCCGGGTCTTCGTCAGGAGGGGTGGGAAGTTGGCCGCGAACAGTTTACCCACCGTCGGAGTCAGGTGTACTCCCAGATAGACAATCGAACCGGTTGCCCACGCCAACGGTGTCAATGCCCGCACTTGTGCCACTTCAGTTTGCGATAAAGTCAGATTCAAAATGTAAGACTTGCCATAGTTTACTTTAAATCCCGCCACATCCTCAAATTCAAGCAAAATCTCCCTAACGCAGGGCAAGGAACCAGCCGGATCCGCCACCGAGAGCAGGACGTCGTCCGCGAAGAGCGAGATTTTATGTTGCTCTCCCGTGAACAGTATGCCCTTCACGCCTTCATGTTCCCTCACCGCCACCGCCAGAGGCTCAATACTGAGCGCGAACAGCAGGGGAGAGAGGGGACACCCCTGTCTGGTGCCCCGCGAATGTGGGAAGAAGGCCGATAGGTGGCCATTCACTGCCACTCTCGAGCGTGGGCTGCAAAAGTTTGCCTTTACCATAGTGATGAATTTGTCAGAAAAGCCGAAGGCCACCAGCGTATTAAACAGAAAGCCCCAATCCACTCGGTCGAAGGCCTTCTCCGCGTCCAGGCCCACCAGCACAGCCGGTATGCGGAACCTGTCCACCTTTTCGATGAGATGATATACTCTACGGGTATTATCGTGGGTCTGGCGACCTTTAATAAAGCCAGATTGGTCTGGGTGGATAATCGCCGGCAACAGATCCTGTAGGCGGCTCGCCAGGATCGCCGAGTATAGTTTGGCGTCAATGTTAAGTAAGGGTATGGGGCGAAACGAAGCACAGTGCTCCGGGTCCTTCCCTGGTTTCGGCAGGACCGTGATCACCGCCTCGGCCAGGGTCCCTGTGGTCATGCCGGTCGACGCCATATCATTAAAGAGAGCCACTAGAAAATTACACAGCTCTGTGGCATACGTCTTGTAAAAGACCGCAGTGTAACCATCCGGACCCGGGGCCTTGTGTAATTTCAAATTTTTGATGGCGGAGAGAACCTCCTCCCTGGAAATTGGCGCCTCCAAGAGGTCGTTCCATTCTTTAGATACTCGAGGCAACGGCAAACGTCGCAAGAACCCTCTTTGTGTTTCTTCATCCAGGTGGTCACCCGTATACAACTCGGCGTAAAAGTGCCCAAAAACGTCCGCCTTCGTTCCGTCCCGGTGCTGCAGTACCCCTGCAGCATCTCTGATCCCTCCTATGTATTCCCGTTCCCTCCTATCCCGCAGTTGCCGCGCCAGATGCCTACCCACCTTGTTACCGCATGAATATGATTGTCGCCCCAGTCGCAAAAGCGTGAGCTCGGCCCTATTGGCATAGTGTGCCTTTAATTTGCCCCTCACCGCTGTCAGCGGGCGGAGGGTCACCCTCGAGGGGTTGAGTTTATGAGCACGTTCAAGCTCGACCACCTCGGCTTCCAAGGCCTCACGTTCCTTCCTCCGCAGGGCGTTAAGCTGCGAGTTGAGTCCCAGACATGTGCCCCTGATCGTAGCCTTAAAGGCGTCCCACGTGGTCGACAGTGAGGTGTCCGACGGGGGATTAAGGTCAAAGAATTCTCTGATGGCAAGTCGCAAGGCTTGAAGAGATGTATCGTCCCTGATCACCGACGCCGGAAAATACCATTTCCGATGTGACGCACCGGTCGGCGACCAACGAAGGCTAAGCACCAAGAGACTATGGTCCGAAACAGTTATTGGAAGAATGGCGGCATCTACCACGTCCCCGCGCAGAGATTGGCTAAGGAAAATGGAGTCCAAACGGGAATAGGAATGATGCACGTGGGAGAAGAATGTGTAATCCTTTGTGGTAGGGTGGAAAAAACGCCAGCCATCAACTAGCCCCAGCTCCCCCACCTCACGCTGTGTCGAAGCAGAAAAAACCCCGTGCCTGCCCTATGCCCCCCTGAGCTGTCCATATCCTTGTCCCACACCAGATTAAAATCCCCCAGCAAGAATAGATGACCCTCCGCAAAGTCTCCAACCTTCAACAACAGATCCTGTAAATACTTATTCTGACCTGCGTTGGGTAAATACACCACCACAAAAGTGCACAGTCGGCCCTGAATAAACCCTTTAACCATCAACCAACGGCCCTCCTTATCGTGACGCACCTCCATAGGTTGAAAGTGCAACGTAGCTCGGAAAAGGAGTGCCACCCCCCTGTGTTTCGTAGCGGCGGAAGACCTATAGATAATGGGGTAGGCCCTATGGCGGAGCCGCATCTCATCCTTCCGTGCTAAGTGGGTTTCTTGCACCCCACTATGTCAAGGTGATGATCTACCACATATTTCCACACCTTCTGCCTCTTCTGCAGTGAATTCATGCCCTTAATGTTCCATGTCCCTATGCTAATCGGCATTACAGAAATGGACCCCAAAATTCTGTCCTGTCACTCCTATTGTCCCCCTCCCCATACACAGACAACCCCCGATCCAAGGGACGCCCAGGGGGTCCGCCACTCTCCCCCCACCATAACCCAAAACCCGCCATCCAACCACAGCAAGTCTATCCATGATGCCAACTCGCACGCACACCAGCAGCCATCCATCCAGCAGTTCCCCCCTCCCACCGTCATGGGACCCCCCCAACACCCCAAACTCCCCAACTCCAACCCCCCCCCCATTCGAAAAGCAACCAATAGCAAGAACAAAAGCAAAACTGTGAAAGCAAATACAGTACTCATCGTGTCCAGAAATCCGTGCTCCGCAAGGGGCCTTCCTTTCAGGAAGTAGGTCCGGGGGACCAATACGGTATCCCCCATGGCCACGGTCAGGGGTGTCTCCTCCAAAAGTACATTCATACCCCCAGACCAGGAGGCCAGAACCCCTCCGGCATCGATCCATCAGCGAAAAGGAGGTCACGCTGCTCCGGAGCTTTGCTGCGTATCAGCTAATGTAGCTGAAGCCACCGATGCCACCGCGTTGCCCCGCTCCTGCAGGCTAGTAGTGAGGTCCGGCCGCCGCCGATCAGGGGAAGCGCCCACCCTGTGCCAGGAAGACGAGCGGTGGCGCCTCCGAGACGGAGAAGCAGGTGCTTCCTGCGAGGGTGGTACATCCTCTAGGCCCAGAAGGTCCTTTGCCACCTGGAGCGAGCGGATCTGTGCGAGCCGATTCTGCCACCGAAAGATGATTCGAAATGGGTGGCCCCAGGAGTAAGCGATGCCACGCTCCCTCAAAAAGGCAGTCACTGGGCGGAACTCCCTTCGTTTCCGCAGTGTGGAGGCCGCTAAGTCTTGATACAGCTGAGGGCGGTGGTCCCTGAACTGCAACGACGTGAGTGCCCTGGCTTTGCGGAGGATACGCTCTTTCACCTGAAAGTCATGTACACAGACAAGAATGTCAGGAGGGGGCCCACCCCCTCGCCTGGGCAACCCCACTCTATGCACCCTGTCCATCCAAATTTCCAGCACATCCTCTTCATCCAGTATCTGGAGGAACAGTTCTTGGACGTATCCACGCAGATCGCCTGCCTCACCATCCCAGGGCACAGCTCGGATACGGATGTTGTTCCTGCGGGAACGATTTTCTAAGTCCTCCGTGTGCGTTTGTAAGTCCAGATTCTGCTCGGTGAGGCGGATGATATCCTGCTGCAACAAGTGCACATCGTTGGCCATACTTAAATCATGGTCCTCCAGAGTCGCCACCCTCTCGCCTATACCGTCCACGTCCCTCCGCACCTCCCGTAGATCGGAGGCCAATTGCGCGCGGAGCTCGGAGATGTTTTCCTTAATGGAGGCGAAGAGCTCGGACATAAAAGCCTTAGTCACCGGCGCCTCATCGTCCGATTGCTTCGAGGAACCACTAGCTCCTGGGGATGCCGGCTGCTGGGAAGATTTCGAAGTGACATCCTTCCCGGGCGCCCCTTGCGCAGCACGTTAGACATGGTGGCAAGCGGCACTCCACCCAGGCGCCACGCGGCCAAACAAGATGGCGGGCCCTGCCGCTCGTCCCAGTCTGGAACCTAGGCCTTTGCTCCCAGTGACCAAGCTTCGAACTATAGGCCGTAGTACTCCAGAAAAGAAACGCTCACGGCCCACACAGCAGCCCGGTTCTTCGCTCCTTAGGCGTCACAGGGGGCAGGGTAAAGCGCAAGCTTGCGGACGGCCCAAAGTCCAATGGCGGCCATGCATGAATACCGCCGCTTCCCATAGGCCGCGTCCTCCTCGTGCACAATTCCGGCCTCACCGGAGCTCACCGACCTGGCATCGCTCTCCACTACCAGTCTCGCTCAAGGCCACAGCCGTAGTCCTGTCTGCATCGCCACCGGCGTTCAGATGTCTCGGGCCTCCCCTCGTCGAACACCACCGGGCGCCGTTAAACCTCCTCCTCCAGGCCTTGTGGGCCCGCTCCACGCCACAAGCTAGATGACTCCAAGCCACTCCTGCTGCTAGATCTGCCGCCACGCCGACTCAGCGCGGTTCTCCACCGTCAGCCAGCTCCGGAGCTTCCAGGCGGGATCTCAGGGGCTCCGCCCTCTTCCTACATCGGCCGCCAGGACCCAAGAAAGGCCGGGGTCGCACAGGCCTCAGAGCTTAGTCGGTCCCGCGGTCGATCTTGAAGTCTCTCCGCCCCACCGACGGCACCAAACCTCTCCGCTATGCCAGGGGGACTTTCGCAGCACTTTTGAAGTGAAATCGCTCCCTCAGGACCGTGCTATAAGATGCTTTGTCGGATCGGCGCCAGAGCGGCTCGGAAAAGCGTCCTACTCCGCCGCCATCTTGGCCACGCCCGCTAGTTCTCTTTTAATCTCAACCCGGTATTGTGTAGATATATATATTGTATTGTAATGTTTTAAAATGTATTGTACTGCATTCTTTTAAGGTTGTTTAACCGAAATAAAGAATAATGAAATGAAGAAAAAAAAAGAATAAACAAATAATGAACAATTGGGGTTGTGCATTCACAACCCCCAACAGAACTCCCAACACCCCTCTCCCCACACCTCCACCCGGAAGCATCTGTCACCCAATAGCATTCTCAAAGAGTTACAAAACATATAACAGGGCCTTTAAGGAGGGTCTCCTCCACTTGAAGGATGAACATGTAGGATGCGATTATAAACAGACACCCTGGGTCAAGGGCAAGCATATGACATTGAAGAGTTACGGTGGGGCTGCCAGAGAGGATGGATCTTCAGACATCACTGTGTCATGCAATGTGGGGGAGTAACCGGGGAGTCGGCTGGTCACAGATGAAGTTGCAATGAAGGATGTTCAGAGTCCGAAGATGCAGGGGAACTACAGTAGAATTTAAAGATTGCGAGGAGCTTCATCTGGTAGTTCCCGATGGGTCGGGGCTGCAAAGGGATCTTTGTTCCTCGACTGAGTTGGGTCAGTGCTAGCACCTCGGGAATGGACGGCAGCTCACAGAAGGGCAGCCGACATTTTAGTAAAGGGCTGGCGCGGCCCGTTCATGGCACTGTCCGGGTCTGATCGCCCCAGGGGAGGCAAAAGGTAGGGCACAGCCAGCGTCTTCATGTAGGGGGCTTGGGAAGTCAAATCAAGACCTTGGGTGATCCAGAGTGGCAGGATGTGTAGGGGTGGAGGAATAGGTCTCAGAAGCATTGTTAAAACTCCTCCATCTTGGCTGCATTGGCCAGTGCCCCTTAGCTCTTAATTTTTGCAGCGTAGTTCTAGTATTTCACGTCAGTGGTTGTCGAGTTCCTCTTCACTAGTATCACTGGCCTGTTCCGAGGTGACCACTCTTTGGCCCACTTCTTGGCCCACGTCCTTGACATCTCCTGCCATGTGTTGCTTGAGGGCAGCAATTGTGTCTCTCAAGGCACTAAATAGGTTATCTAAAAAGGCACAGGTGACAGGGGCTTCCTCCTCCTGGGAGTCTATGGTAGTTGCAGTTGCGTTGTTAGGGTGCAGTTGTTGAGGCATCCCAATGCTGTTCAGCTATTTTGGTGGAGCACTTACTGAGCATGTCCTTCCAGGTAGTGTCTTTTTCATTGCTGTGGTGAGTAGCCATTTTAACACCAGGTCAGCTCCACCAAGATGGACAGGATGACAGCAAAAAATTGAGAGTAATTGGTAATTGCCGCCTTGATTGTCTGGACGAGCTGCCCTGCAATTAGGAGTCTCTTTGGTTGGACACTCTGCTACAGAGCCCTGCTAGAGGATTGAGGCAGGAGGGGGGAGAAGGAACTATCCCCACACAGCCAAAACACAAGGGTTTCCTAGTTGTTTCTTCCAGTAGTCCAGTTTAATGGATCTAAGACAGAGGTTTTACATTGCTCACTGGACAAAATCCTGCGGCCTGTACCCGATGATCTTTGGCCTTCTACCACTAAGGACATTGTTGAATCAGCTGGCTCTACTCGCAACTTGGGAGTAATTTTTGGTCATCACCTACAATTGGACATCCATATAAATAAGACAGTTAGTACCTGCTTGTTGTTGCTAAGAATGTTGCGTAAAATTCTCCCTATGCTACCTTTGTCGGTGAGACCAGAGGTAGTGCGTAGTTTTATACTCAGTAGGTTAGACTACTGTAACGCATTACTCTTAGGAGGCCCTAACTCCTTGATAAAACAACTGCAGAGCATCCAGAACATGGCAGCCAAGCTTGCTCTTTCTCGTGTGTGCTCTGCATCTTCATCTCTGGCTCTTAAAGAGCTTCACTGGTTGCCCATACACCAGCGGATTTGCTTTAAGGCTTCCTGTATTGTCTTTAGAGAACTTCACGGATTGGGACCCATTGCTCTTCAGAACAAATTTAGATGGTATTCAGCAGCTAGGCCTTTGCGCTCCTCTTCCGCTTTTTTGGTTGGGGTACCTCGTATCTGGAGGTCACGGATGGACGGTCGCTCCTTCAGCTTCACGGCCACTAAAATATGGAATGCTCTTCCACTTTTCTTAATGAAGCTGACGGAGCTGACACATTTTAAAACGGGTTTGAAGTCTCATCTCTTTCCTAGAGATGTTTAATCCTCCCCTGCTTGTGTTGTGATTTTGGAGTCAAAGCGCCAGGAAACCCTTTGGGTGACAGCATGCACTATATAAGTTTACTATACATACATACATACGTACAGTAGTTATGTTCCCAGGTCTCCATCTGCGGGTGGGACCCTTGCCCTGCAAGTCTCACCAGATGCTCTGTTGAAGCAATGAGACCAGGACCCCAATACAGTTGAGTCTATAGGGCCTAGGAAAGCCCAAGCTTGCTGAGGCCACTAAAGCAGTGGATACCCCTTCTATGGGCAAAGGTTGAGAGTGCCGTGTGTGGCCAGGACGTGTGATTGGGGTCCCAGGGTCGCACCAGTCGTAGCAATATTCTCCCCGTTGGGTCCGGGCTTGAATAGGGCTCGCACTAACCTCCGGTACTGTCACAAATTATTGGATTTTCGTCCTGGCAATGCCCCATGTTCCTCTCTGCAGGGTGTCAGGGCCTGTCATTGTACCAGTAAATTTGAATTGCTGCCAAATATTCCCCAGGGCCGGATTAGCAGCGCCTCACCTTCACCATCAGAAGACGCCTCCCAGTGCCTCGCCACTGTCCTCGGCTTCCAATTGTGGATTGTTGCTGCTTCCTGGCATCCCAGGTGCAGTAGAGATGCCTTGGATCACAAGGGGGCCTGCGCCAACCCTCCTTCACTGCCTTAACCCTCTGGTCCCGGTGCTGGCCTCCCCCTTGCACCTGTGTCCACTCAGGGCGGTGGCCATGTATTGCTACTTAATCACCACCGCAGCCCTCACTGCTGCTGTGTCAGGAGCAATTGGAGGGATGCCAAAAGATCCGAATCAATTTAGCGTGGCCCTCCGGGGCCATTGGGATCAAGGCTCCACGGTGGCTGCCATTTTAATGCCGTCAATGTTCTTCCCCACAAACTGGAGGTCACACTGGCGGGTGTCGCCGCAACCTCTAAAGCACAGTGCTGCTGCTCTGTGTGTGCAAAGTGCTTCCCACATGGAACAGAGTTGTTGTGGTGTCCTGGAGCTCGCTGCACCTGCTACTTTTGCAAAAATAGACGGCGGAGCTCCGTTAAAGCACAGCTACTCGGACGCCATCTTGGACACGTCTCCCGTCTGATAATTTTTTATGTAGCCTAGCATGTGAAAAATAGCATAGATTTTTTTTTTTAAAGAAATAGCCTTACTTACCAGTGAGCATTACATTAATTTGAGTCTCATTTAGAAACACCTATAAAAAAAGCAGATCATTTATCTTCTGGGGAAACTTTCGCGTGCAACTTTACTGATGAAATAACATTCTTTTATATCTAGGGTGCAGTAAGGCTTTCTGAAGGTGAGAGAAGAGGCACGAATCCCCACCTCTTCCATTTAGCCTATAGCTAATGGCACAACCTCCCTAGACTCTTCGGCTCTCTTCCCTTGGTATCCCTATTCTCACTATGCCTGCCAGATACCCAAGACTGATGTAAACAACTGCCCAACCGGCCACTGGTGCATGTCCATGCTGGTTAAGAAATAATGTGTACCCATTTAAACTCATGGCAGCCAATTGGAGCATTCCTGCTACCACGCAACACAATGAACTCCTCTCTTCTGAAGCAGCATTTAGCTTTACAGTAAGTGTAGATGCAATGTAATCTGCATGTTTGCGAAATTAGATATTGCTACTTGGTGCATGCTGCCCTACAGTGATGAACGAATACTGTTTGTACATTTCCCAACTCTTCAGTTGTTGTACTTTTTAGGTCTCGGCTTCGAGACCTATTGTGACTGAGTTCACTCTCAACGGAGCCAGAGCGGTGAACGAGCGCCGATTGCATCTCGTGGACGCGCACGCCGAGCCTCCTGGAGCCGTGCACATCTCTTGCTCTTCACCCTTCACACTCACGGAAGCACACACTCACGCACGCACGCATGCACACACACACACACACACACACCCTCCCTCCCTCTCTGCCGACTCCCTCTCTGCCGCCCCCCCTCGACCCCCACTCACCGGGCTCTTTCCCTCTCAGCGGGTCAGTCATGGCAGCAGGCAGACTCGGTGTCTTCTCCAGGGATCTTCAGGTGATGTGCACGCCCACGCTGCGTCTCGTGCGCGCCCACCATGCTGTTTCGCGCCCGTTGATCCTCAGCTTGTTGCTTACAGCCAGTGGGTTGAACTTGAATGTACTCGACAAAATATCCTTATATAACTAAAAAGTGAGCATCATCTTCATCTCACGTTTGTAAAGGTAACCATGAACACCAATTGTGTTAAAATATATTGAATACGATAGATCACCTTCCACTCGCCCATACATATACTTTAAATTCCTTATTCATATTATTAGAACAAAGCAACGCAGAAGATAATTTTTTGCTGTCTGTGGGTGGGGAGATGGGGTTAGCACTCTCTGCCCTCTTTTCCTATCATTGACTCTTTGGCGCCTATAGGAAAAACCCAAGCTGCTTATACTTTAGAGGAATTCTGCATAAGGATTATTATAGTGTGAGTGCAGAGTGCGCACAGTTCAGAGTGCAGAGTGTGAAGTAGTGAGTGCAGAGTGTGAGTGCAGAGTGTGAAGTAGTGAGTGCAGAGTGAGTAGTAGTGAGTGCAGAGTGAGTGAGCAGAGTGTGAGTGCAGAGTGTGAAGTAGTGAGTGCAGAGTGAGTGTGCAGAGTGTGAATGCAGCATGCAGAGTTGAGTGCAGAGTGTGAGTGCAGAGTGTAAGTGTGAGTGCAGAGTAGTGAGTGCAGAGTAGTGAGTGCAGAGTGTGAGTAGTGAGTGCAGAGTGTGAGTAGTGAGTGCAGAGTAGTGAGTGCAGAGTGTGAGTAGTGAGTGCAGAGTGCAGAGTAGTGAGTGCAGAGTAGTGAGTGCAGAGTAGTGAGTGCAGAGTAGTGAGTGCAGAGTAGTGAATAGTGAGTAGTGAGTGCAGAGTAGTGAGTAGTGAGTGCAGAGTAGTGAGTGCAGAGTAGTGAGTAGTGAGTAGTGAGTGCAGAGTAGTGAGTGCAGAGTAGTGAGTGCAGAGTAGTGAGTGCAGAGTAGTGAGTGCAGAGTAGTGAGTGCAGAGTAGTGAGTAGTGAGTGCAGAGTAGTGAGTAGTGAGTTCAGAGTAGTGAGTAGTGAGTTCAGAGTAGTGAGTGGTGAGTAGTGAGTGCAGAGTAGTGAGTAGTGAGTGGTGAGTAGGGAGTAGTGAGTGGTGAGTAGGGAGTGCAGAGTAGTGAGTAGTGAGTAGTGAGTGCAGAGTAGTGAGTGCAGAGTAGTGAGTGCAGAGTAGTGAGTGCAGAGTAGTGAGTAGTGAGTGCAGAGTAGTGAGTAGTGAGTGCAGAGTAGTGAGTAGTGAGTTCAGAGTTGTGAGTAGTGAGTTCAGAGTAGTGAGTGGTGAGTAGTGAGTGCAGAGTAGTGAGTAGTGAGTGGTGAGTAGGGAGTGCAGAGTAGTGAGTAGTGAGTGCAGAGTAGTGAGTGCAGAGTAGTGAGTGCAGAGTAGTGAGTGCAGAGTGCAGAGTAGTGAGTAGTGAGTAGTGAGTGCAGAGTAGTGAGTAGTGAGTGCAGAGTAGTGAGTGCAGAGTAGTGAGTGCAGAGTAGTGAGTAGTGAGTGCACATTGCAGAGTAGTGAGTGCAGAGTAGTGAGTAGTGAGTGCAGAGTAGTGAGTGCAGAGTAGTGAGTAGTGAGTAGTGGTTGCAGAGTAGTGAGTAGTGAGTGCACATTGCAGAGAAGTGAGTGCGGAGTAGTGAGTGCAGAGTAGTGAGTAGTGAGTAGTGAGTGCAGAGTAGTGAGTAGTGAGTGCAGAGTAGTGAGTAGTGAGTGCAGAGTAGTGAGTAGTGAGTGCAGAGTAGTGAGTGCAGAGTAGTGAGTGAGTGCAGAGTAGTGAGTAGTGAGTAGTGAGTGCAGAGTGCAGAGTAGTGAGTGCAGAGTGCAGAGTAGTGAGTAGTGAGTGCAGAGTAGTGAGTAGTGAGTGCAGAGTAGCGAGTAGTGAGTGCAGAGTAGTGAGTGGTAGTGAGTGCAGAGTAGTGAGTGGTAGTGAGTGCAGAGTAGTGAGTGCAGAGTAGTGAGTGCAGAGTAGTGAGTAGTGGTTGCAGAGTAGTGAGTAGTGAGTGCACATTGCAGAGTAATGAGTGCAGAGTAGTGAGTGCAGAGTAGTGGGTGCAGAGTAGTGAGTAGTGAGTGCAGAGTAGTGAGTAGTGAGTGCAGAGTAGTGAGTAGTGAGTGCAGAGTAGTGAGTGCAGAGTAGTGAGTAGTGAGTGCAAAGTAGTGAGTAGTGAGTGCAGAGTAGTGAGTAGTGAGTGCAGAGTAGTGAGTGCAGAGTAGTGAGTAGTGAGTGCAGCATAGTGAGTGCAGAGTAGTGAGTAGTGAGTGCAGAGTAGTGAGTGCAGAGTAGTGAGTAGTGAGTGCAGAGTATTGAGTAGTGAGTGCAGAGTATTGAGTGCAGAGTATTGAGTGCAGAGTAGTGAGTGCAGAGTAGTGAGTAGTGAGTGCAGAGTAGTGAGTAGTGAGTGCAGAGTAGTGAGTAGTGAGTTCAGAGTAGTGAGTGCAGAGTAGTGAGTAGTGAGTGCAGAGTAGTGAGTGGTGAGTGCAGAGTAGTGAGTGCAGAGTAGTGAGTGCAGAGTAGTGAGTGCAGAGTAGTGAGTGCAGAGTAGTGAGTGCAGAGTAGTGAGTAGTGAGTGCAGAGTAGTGAGTAGTGAGTGCAGAGTAGTGAGTAGTGAGTGCAGAGTAGTGAGTGCAGAGTAGTGAGTGCAGAGTAGTGAGTGCAGAGTAGTGAGTATTGAGTGCAGAGTAGTGAGTAGTGAGTTCACATTGCAGAGTAGTGAGTGCACTCACTACTCCGCAGAGTAGTGAGTAGTGAGTAGTGAGTGCAGAGTAGTGAGTAGTGAGTAGTGAGTGCAGAGTAGTGAGTAGTGAGTGCAGAGTAGTGAGTAGTGAGTGCAGAGTAGTGAGTAGTGAGTGCAGAGTAGTGAGTGCAGAGTAGTGAGTAGTGAGTGCAGAGTAGTGAGTGAGTGCAGAGTAGTGAGTAGTGAGTAGTGAGTGCAGAGTAGTGAGTAGTGAGTGCAGAGTAGTGAGTAGTGAGTGCAGAGTAGTGAGTAGTGAGTGCAAAGTAGTGAGTAGTGAGTGCAGAGTAGTGAGTGGTAGTGAGTGCAGAGTAGTGAGTGCAGAGTAGTGAGTGCAGAGTAGTGAGTGCAGAGTAGTGAGTGCAGAGTAGTGAGTGCAGAGTAGTGAGTAGTGGTTGCAGAGTAGTGAGTAGTGAGTGCACATTGCAGAGTAGTGAGTGCAGAGTAGTGGGTGCAGAGTAGTGAGTAGTGAGTGCAGAGTAGTGAGTAGTGAGTGCAGAGTAGTGAGTAGTGAGTGCAGAGTAGTGAGTAGTGAGTGCAGAGTAGTGAGTGCAGAGTAGTGAGTGCAGAGTAGTGAGTGCAGAGTAGTGAGTAGTGAGTGCAGAGTAGTGAGTAGTGAGTGCAAAGTAGTGAGTAGTGAGTGCAGAGTAGTGAGTGCAGAGTAGTGAGTAGTGAGTGCAGAGTAGTGAGTGCAGAGTAGTGAGTAGTGAGTGCAGCATAGTGAGTGCAGAGTAGTGAGTAGTGAGTGCAGAGTAGTGAGTAGTGAGTGCAGAGTAGTGAGTAGTGAGTAGTGAGTGCAGAGTAGTGAGTGCAGAGTAGTGAGTGCAGAGTAGTGAGTAGTGAGTGCAGAGTAGTGAGTAGTGAGTTCAGAGTAGTGAGTGCAGAGTAGTGAGTAGTGAGTGCAGAGTAGTGAGTGGTGAGTGCAGAGTAGTGAGTGCAGAGTAGTGAGTGCAGAGTAGTGAGTGCAGAGTAGTGAGTGCAGAGTAGTGAGTGCAGAGTAGTGAGTAGTGAGTGCAGAGTAGTGAGTAGTTAGTGCAGAGTAGTGAGTAGTGAGTGCAGAGTAGTGAGTGCAGAGTAGTGAGTGCAGAGTAGTGAGTAGTGAGTGCACATTGCAGAGTAGTGAGTGCAGAGTAGTGAGTGCAGAGTAGTGAGTGCAGAGTAGTGAGTGCAGAGTAGTGAGTGCAGAGTAGTGAGTGCAGAGTAGTGAGTGCAGAGTAGTGAGTAGTGAGTGCAGAGTAGTGAGTGCAGAGTAGTGAGTGCAGAGTAGTGAGTAGTGAGTGCACATTGCAGAGTAGTGAGTGCAGAGTAGTGAGTGCAGAGTAGTGAGTGCAGAGTAGTGAGTGCAGAGTAGTGAGTGCAGAGTAGTGAGTAGTGAGTGCAGAGTAGTGAGTAGTGAGTAGTGGTTGCAGAGTAGTGAGTGCAAATTGCAGAGTAGTGAGTGCAGAGTAGTGAGTAGTGAGTGCAGAGTAGTGAGTAGTGAGTGCAGAGTAGTGAGTAGTGAGTGCAGAGTAGTGAGTGCAGAGTAGTGAGTGCAGAGTAGTGAGTAGTGAGTGCAGAGTAGTGAGTAGTGAGTGCACATTGCAGAGTAGTGAGTGCACTCACTACTCCGCAGAGTAGTGAGTAGTGAGTAGTGAGTGCAGAGTAGTGAGTAGTGAGTGCAGAGTAGTGAGTAGTGAGTGCAGAGTAGTGAGTAGTGAGTGCAGAGTAGTGAGTAGTGAGTGCAGAGTAGTGAGTAGTGAGTGCAGAGTAGTGAGTGAGTGCAGAGTAGTGAGTAGTGAGTGCAGAGTGCAGAGTAGTGAGTAGTGAGTAGTGAGTGCAGAGTGCAGAGTAGTGAGTAGTGAGTGCAGAGTGCAGAGTAGTGAGTAGTGAGTAGTGAGTGCAGAGTAGTGAGTAGTGAGTGCAGAGTAGTGAGTAGTGAGTGCAGAGTAGTGAGTAGTGAGTGCAGAGTAGTGAGTGGTAGTGAGTGCAGAGTAGTGAGTGCAGAGTAGTGAGTGCAGAGTAGTGAGTGCAGAGTAGTGAGTGCAGAGTAGTGAGTGCAGAGTAGTGAGTAGTGGTTGCAGAGTAGTGAGTAGTGAGTGCACATTGCAGAGTAGTGAGTGCAGAGTAGTGAGTGCAGAGTAGTGGGTGCAGAGTAGTGAGTAGTGAGTGCAGAGTAGTGAGTAGTGAGTGCAGAGTAGTGAGTAGTGAGTGCAGAGTAGTGAGTGCAGAGTAGTGAGTGCAGAGTAGTGAGTAGTGAGTGCAAAGTAGTGAGTAGTGAGTGCAGAGTAGTGAGTGCAGAGTAGTGAGTAGTGAGTGCAGAGTAGTGAGTGCAGAGTAGTGAGTGCAGCATAGTGAGTGCAGAGTAGTGAGTAGTGAGTGCAGAGTAGTGAGTAGTGAGTGCAGAGTAGTGAGTAGTGAGTGCAGAGTATTGAGTGCAGAGTAGTGAGTGCAGAGTAGTGAGTGCAGAGTAGTGAGTAGTGAGTGCAGAGTAGTGAGTAGTGAGTTCAGAGTAGTGAGTGCAGAGTAGTGAGTAGTGAGTGCAGAGTAGTGAGTAGTGAGTGCAGAGTAGTGAGTGCAGAGTAGTGAGTGCAGAGTAGTGAGTGCAGAGTAGTGAGTGCAGAGTAGTGAGTAGTGAGTGCAGAGTAGTGAGTAGTGAGTGCAGAGTAGTGAGTGCAGAGTAGTGAGTGCAGAGTAGTGAGTGCAGAGTAGTGAGTAGTGGTTGCAGAGTAGTGAGTAGTGAGTGCACATTGCAGAGTAGTGAGTGCAGAGTAGTGAGTGCAGAGTAGTGGGTGCAGAGTAGTGAGTAGTGAGTGCAGAGTAGTGAGTAGTGAGTGCAGAGTAGTGAGTAGTGAGTGCAGAGTAGTGAGTGCAGAGTAGTGAGTGCAGAGTAGTGAGTGCAAAGTAGTGAGTAGTGAGTGCAGAGTAGTGAGTGCAGAGTAGTGAGTAGTGAGTGCACATTGCAGAGTAGTGAGTGCAGAGTAGTGAGTAGTGAGTGCACATTGCAGAGTAGTGAGTGCAGAGTAGTGAGTGCAGAGTAGTGAGTGCAGAGTAGTGAGTGCAGAGTAGTGAGTGCAGAGCAGTGAGTGCAAATTGCAGAGTAGTGAGTGCAGAGTAGTGAGTGCAGAGTAGTGAGTGCAGAGTAGTGAGTGCAGAGTAGTGAGTGCAGAGTAGTGAGTGCAGAGTAGTGAGTGCAGAGTAGTGAGTAGTGAGTGCAGAGTAGTGAGTAGTGAGTGCAGAGTAGTGAGTGCAGAGTAGTGAGTGCAGAGTAGTGAGTAGTGAGTGCACATTGCAGAGTAGTGAGTGCAGAGTAGTGAGTAGTGAGTGCACATTGCAGAGTAGTGAGTGCAGAGTAGTGAGTGCAGAGTAGTGAGTGCAGAGTAGTGAGTAGTGAGTAGTGGTTGCAGAGTAGTGAGTGCAAATTGCAGAGTAGTGAGTGCAGAGTAGTGAGTAGTGAGTGCAGAGTAGTGAGTAGTGAGTGCAGAGTAGTGAGTAGTGAGTGCAGAGTAGTGAGTAGTGAGTGCAGAGTAGTGAGTGCAGAGTAGTGAGTAGTGAGTGCAGAGTAGTGAGTAGTGAGTGCAGAGTAGTGAGTAGTGAGTGCAGAGTAGTGAGTAGTGAGTGTAGAGTGCAGAGTAGTGAGTAGTGAGTGCAGAGTAGTGAGTGCAGAGTAGTGAGTAGTGAGTGCACATTGCAGAGTAGTGAGTGCAGAGTAGTGAGTAGTGAGTGCACATTGCAGAGTAGTGAGTGCAGAGTAGTGAGTGCAGAGTAGTGAGTGCAGAGTAGTGAGTGCAGAGTAGTGAGTAGTGGTTGCAGAGTAGTGAGTGCAAATTGCAGAGTAGTGAGTGCAGAGTAGTGAGTAGTGAGTGCAGAGTAGTGAGTAGTGAGTGCAGAGTAGTGAGTAGTGAGTGCAGAGTAGTGAGTGCAGAGTAGTGAGTAGTGAGTGCAGAGTAGTGAGTAGTGAGTGCAGAGTAGTGAGTAGTGAGTGTAGAGTGCAGAGTAGTGAGTAGTGAGTGCAGAGTAGTGAGTGCAGAGTAGTGAGTAGTGAGTGCAGAGTAGTGAGTAGTGAGTGCAGAGTAGTGAGTAGTGCGTGCAGAGTAGTGAGTAGTGAGTGCAGAGTAGTGAGTAGTGAGTTCAGAGTAGTGAGTAGTGAGTAGTGAGTGCAGAGTAGTGAGTAGTGAGTGCAGAGTAGTGAGTGCAGAGTAGTGAGTGCAGAGTAGTGAGTGCAGAGTAGTGAGTGCAGAGTAGTGAGTAGTGAGTGCAGAGTAGTGAGTAGTGAGTGCAGAGTAGTGAGTAGTGAGTGGTGAGTGCAGAGTAGTGAGTAGTGAGTGCAGAGTAGTGAGTGCAGAGTAGTGAGTGCAGAGTAGTGAGTGCAGAGTAGTGAGTGCAGAGTAGTGAGTGCAGAGTAGTGAGTGCAGAGTAGTGAGTAGTGAGTGCAGAGTAGTGAGTGCAGAGTAGTGAGTAGTGAGTGCACATTGCAGAGTAGTGAGTGCAGAGTAGTGAATAGTGAGTGCACATTGCAGAGTAGTGAGTGCAGAGTAGTAAGTGCAGAGTAGTGAGTGCAGAGTAGTGAGTGCAGAGTAGTGAGTGCAGAGTAGTGAGTAGTGGTTGCAGAGTAGTGAGTGCAAATTGCAGAGTAGTGAGTGCAGAGTAGTGAGTAGTGAGTGCAGAGTAGTGAGTAGTGAGTAGTGAGTGCAGAGTAGTGAGTAGTGAGTGCAGAGTAGTGAGTGCAGAGTAGTGAGTAGTGAGTGCAGAGTAGTGAGTGCAGAGTAGTGAGTAGTGAGTGCAGAGTAGTGAGTGCAGAGTAGTGAGTGCAGAGTAGTGAGTGCAGAGTAGTGAGTGCAGAGTAGTGAGTGCAGAGTAGTGAGTAGTGAGTAGTGAGTGCAGAGTAGTGAGTAGTGAGTGCAGAGTAGTGAGTGCAGAGTAGTGAGTAGTGAGTGCAGAGTAGTGAGTGCAGAGTAGTGAGTGCAGAGTAGTGAGTGCAGAGTAGGGAGTAGTGAGTGCAGAGTAGTGAGTAGTGAGTGCAGAGTAGTGAGTAGTGAGTGCAGAGTAGTGAGTGCAGAGTAGTGAGTAGTGAGTGCAGAGTAGTGAGTGCAGAGTAGTGAGTGCAGAGTAGTGAGTGCAGAGTAGTGAGTAGTGAGTAGTGAGTAGTGAGTGCAGAGTAGTGAGTAGTGAGTAGTGAGTGCAGAGTAGTGAGTGCAGAGTAGTGAGTGCAGAGTAGGGAGTAGTGAGTGCAGAGTAGGGAGTAGTGAGTGCAGAGTAGGGAGTAGTGAGTGCAGAGTAGTGAGTAGTGAGTGCAGAGTAGTGAGTAGTGAGTGCAGAGTAGTGAGTGCAGAGTAGTGAGTAGTGAGTGCAGAGTAGTGAGTGCAGAGTAGTGAGTGCAGAGTAGTGAGTGCAGAGTAGTGAGTGCAGAGTAGTGAGTGCAGAGTAGTGAGTAGTGAGTGCACATTGCAGAGTAGTGAGTGCAGAGTAGTGAGTAGTGAGTGCAGAGTAGTGAGTAGTGAGTGCAGAGTAGTGAGTAGTGAGTGCAGAGTAGTGAGTGAAGAGTAGTGAGTAGTGAGTGCAGAGTAGTGAGTAGTGAGTGCAGAGTAGTGAGTAGTGAGTAGTGAGTAGTGAGTGCAGAGTAGTGAGTAGTGAGTAGTGAGTAGTGAGTAGTGAGTAGTGAGTGCTGAGTAGTGAGTAGTGAGTAGTGAGTAGTGAGTAGTGAGTGCAGAGTAGTGAGTAGTGAGTGCAGAGTAGTGAGTGCAGAGTAGTGAGTGCAGAGTAGTGAGTGCAGAGTAGTGAGTGCAGAGTAGTGAGTGCAGAGTAGTGAGTAGTGAGTGCAGAGTAGTGAGTGCAGATTGCAGAGTAGTGAGTGCAGAGTAGTGAGTAGTGAGTGCAGAGTAGTGAGTAGTGAGTGCAGAGTAGTGAGTAGTGAGTGTAGAGTGCAGAGTAGTGAGTAGTGAGTGTAGAGTAGTGAGTAGTGAGTGTAGAGTAGTGAGTAGTGAGTGCAGAGTAGTGAGTGCAGAGTAGTGAGTGCAGAGTAGTGAGTAGTGAGTGCAGAGTAGTGAGTGCAGAGTAGTGAGTAGTGAGTGCAGAGTAGTGAGTAGTGAGTGCAGAGTAGTGAGTAGTGAGTGTAGAGTGCAGAGTAGTGAGTAGTGAGTGTAGAGTAGTGAGTAGTGAGTGTAGAGTAGTGAGTAGTGAGTGCAGAGTAGTGAGTGCAGAGTAGTGAGTGCAGAGTAGTGAGTAGTGAGTGCAGAGTAGTGAGTAGTGAGTGCAGAGTAGTGAGTAGTGAGTGCAGAGTAGTGAGTGCAGAGTAGTGAGTGCAGAGTAGTGAGTGCAGATTGCAGAGTAGTGAGTGCAGAGTAGTGAGTAGTGAGTGCAGAGTAGTAAGTAGTGAGTGCAGAGTAGTGAGTAGTGAGTAGTGAGTAGTGAGTAGTGAGTGTAGAGTAGCGAGTAGTGAGTGCAGAGTAGTGAGTGCAGAGTAGTGAGTGCAGAGTAGTGAGTGCAGAGCAGTGAGTGCAGAGTAGTGAGTGCAGAGTAGTGAGTGCAGAGTAGTGAGTAGTGAGTGCAGAGTAGTGAGTGCAGATTGCAGAGTAGTGAGTGCAGAGTAGTGAGTAGTGAGTGCAGAGTAGTGAGTAGTGAGTGCAGAGTAGTGAGTAGTGAGTAGTGAGTAGTGAGTGCAGAGTAGTGAGTAGTGAGTGGAGTAGTGAGTGCAGAGTAGTGAGTGCAGAGTAGTGAGTGCAGAGTAGTGAGTAGTGAGTGCAGAGTAGTGAGTAGTGAGTGCAGAGTAGTGAGTAGTGAGTGGAGTAGTGAGTGCAGAGTAGTGAGTGCAGAGTAGTGAGTGCAGAGTAGTGAGTGCAGAGTAGTGAGTGCAGAGTAGTAAGTGCAGAGTAGTGGGTGCAGAGGAGTGAGTGCAGAGTAGTGAGTGCAGAGTAGTGAGTGCAGAGTAGTGAGTAGTGAGTGCAGAGTAGTGAGTAGTGAGTGCAGAGTAGTGAGTAGTGAGTAGTGAGTGCAGAGTAGTGAGTAGTGAGTGCGAGTAGTGAGTGCAGAGTAGTGAGTGCAGAGTAGTGAGTGCAGAGTAGTGAGTGCAGAGTAGTGAGTGCAGAGTAGTGAGTGCAGAGTAGTAAGTGCAGAGTAGTGGGTGCAGAGGAGTGAGTGCAGAGTAGTGAGTGCAGAGTAGTGAGTGAAGAGTAGTGAGTGCAGAGTAGTGAGTAGTGAGTGCAGAGTAGTGAGTAGTGAGTGCAGAGTAGTGAGTGCAGAGTAGTGAGTGCAGAGTCGTGAGTGCAGAGTAGCAAGTGCAGAGTAGTGAGTGCAGAGTAGTGAGTAGTGAGTGCAGAGTAGTGAGTGCAGAGTAGTGAGTGCAGAGTAGTGAGTGCAGAGTAGTGAGTAGTGAGTGCAGAGTAGTGAGTAGTGAGTGCAGAGTAGTGAGTAGTGAGTGCAGAGTAGTGAGTGCAGAGTAGCGAGTGCAGAGTAGCGAGTGCAGAGTAGCGAGTGCAGAGTAGCGAGTGCAGAGTAGCGAGTGCAGAGTAGCGAGTGCAGAGTAGCGAGTGCAGAGTAGCGAGTGCAGAGTAGTGAGTGCAGAGTAGTGAGTGCAGAGTAGTGAGTGCAGAGTAGTGAGTAGTGAGTGCAGAGTAGTGAGTGCAGAGTAGTGAGTGCAGAGTAGTGAGTGCAGAGTAGTGAGTGCAGAGTAGTGAGTGCAGAGTAGTGAGTGCAGAGTAGTGAGTGCAGAGTAGTGAGTAGTGAGTGCAGAGTAGTGAGTGCAGAGTAGTGAGTGCAGAGTAGTGAGTGCAGAGTAGTGAGTAGTGAGTGCAGAGTAGTGAGTGCAGAGTAGTGAGTGCAGAGTAGTGAGTAGTGAGTGCAGAGTAGTGAGTGCAGATTGCAGAGTAGTGAGTGCAGATTGCAGAGTAGTGAGTGCAGATTGCAGAGTAGTGAGTGCAGAGTAGTGAGTGCAGAGTAGTGAGTGCAGAGTAGTGAGTGCAGAGTAGTGAGTGCAGAGAGTGCAGAGTAGTGAGTGCAGAGTAGTGAGTGCAGAGTAGTGAGTGCAGAGTAGTGAGTGCAGAGTAGTGAGTGCAGAGTAGTGAGTAGTGAGTGCAGAGTAGTGAGTGCAGAGTAGTGAGTGCAGAGTAGTGAGTGCAGAGTAGTGAGTAGTGAGTGCAGAGTAGTGAGTAGTGAGTGCAGAGTAGTGAGTGCAGAGTAGTGAGTGCAGAGTAGTGAGTGCAGAGTAGTGAGTAGTGAGTGCAGAGTAGTGAGTAGTGAGTGCAGTGGAGTGAGTAGTGAGTGCAGAGTAGTGAGTGCAGAGTAGTGAGTGCAGAGTAGTGAGTGCAGAGCAGTGAGTGCAGAGCAGTGAGTGCAGAGCAGTGAGTGCAGAGCAGTGAGTGCAGAGCAGTGAGTGCAGAGTAGTGAGTGCAGAGTAGTGAGTGCAGAGCAGTGAGTGCAGAGCAGTGAGTGCAGAGCAGTGAGTGCAGAGCAGTGAGTGCAGAGCAGTGAGTGCAGAGCAGTGAGTGCAGAGCAGTGAGTGCAGAGTGAGTGTGCAGAGCAGTGAGTGCAGGTGCAGAGTGGTGTGTGCTGTTGAGTGCAGAGTGCTGTGTATTGGCAATGTAAATGACAATGCCATCTATTTATGATTTAAAGAAAAAAAAGAAATGTCTTGAGCAATGCCAATAGCTCCACCTTTAATGATGCCGAGACCATTGCATTGTAAATGCTTGTTTGTTTTTCTGTCTGGAAGAGTTAAACGTTTAAGCACTACTTCACAACACAGAAATGGCAAATGTTTGTTGAAACTTTAATGGATGTATTCAGGCACATAGCATGTTAATGTTGACGAAAGGGGTCAACAGCTGGTGAATGACAGCAAAGGTTATTGGGCGTTGGTTACATCATGAATCTTTGTGCCAGGTACTATATTCAGTATATAAATTAACTACTTCTGTATCAACATTTACCAGCCTCTACTCCGCAAGCCCAACTTGTGTGTGCCTGAAGTTTCAATAAATAATGGCAGATGTAAATATTCCTCTTAAAAATAGCATGTGTGAGCTTATTATTAACTGTGATTGTCTAATGAAGTTGCTATTTCCTTAATTTTTTAGGCAGACCTTTTGACACTGAGATCACAGATCATGTGCTTTTGCTGCATTTGCAGACGATACCTCGGTCACCGGAATAAAGCTGTTGGAGAACAGGTGGGTGTGAATGGATTTTCTTCTAAACATCATTTGGTCGTCATCATTGCAATTTGTATTTCATTATTCTTCCGGAAAAAATAAATATTCAGTATATTTTTCGGTTAGAGCTCATAAGCGAGAGTAAGTAAGCAACATATATATGCACTGGAAATGCACAACAATCATTGTCACTGTTTGTCATGCTTCAGATTATGTTATGAACGTCTGCTCCTCCCTTTCAAATATTTGGGAACACAGCTGACTTTTGCTGGCTCTGGAAACTGTGCTAAAACTAACAATTCTGAGACCAAATGAGCTTTAGTGCACCACAGGCCACAACCTCATGCATCAACTTTATTAATTATTCCTAAGTCATGAACAACCACACCCAGCAACTTTGAATGTCAGCTGTAATGAAATAAAGTGGCTTATAACAAGGAGTGTAGAAACTGCTACAATAGTTCAGTGTCTTATTCTTACTCTTACAATAGCCACACTCCAGTAGCATTTCAATAAAAAGCAGGCCAGTGTCAGGGGAAGTGTCCAGAACACTGGCCTCACCCAGGACCATTCTCCAGTCTGGTTCCTCAAGCTGGCCAGTTAAAGGATCCAGTGGCCCCTCCCAGTCCTCTGCCTGACCTTGTGGCCTAAAAGGAACACCAGGAATGAACACAGGGACGAAAGTCCCTTCCGGTGTCAGAATTGATGTTGGTCCGGCTCCGTGTCCTCTTCGGGTATGAGGGTAGAGTCAGCAGCGACCGGGGGCACAATTAACTCCGGGAGCATTGTCAAGGAAAGTCAAGTGAGAACAACTGGCGTTAATCTGGATCCAGGCCTGGAGCCACAGGGGCCCTTTGAAGCCGGGACCTGTGCCACCGGCCGAGCCAGGCTGCCCAGATATGAGGTGCAAGGTCTCATAGCACTTTTGAATTTGGGGAGGAGACGCCCAGGCTCCCGGAAAGGGAGGGAGGCGCAGCGCCGTCTCAGAAGTAGGCTCTGGAGACGGAGCCTTTGAGCGACGACGCTTGGGATCCTACGTCGCCTTGGCCGACCAATATGGAGAAGTCGAAGAAAGCCTGTGATCCTTCAACAGCTTCTTGTGTTTCCCTGACTTATCTGAAGATCTCCCTGATGACTTCGAGTGTGAGGAGTGTGGGCTCCGCGACCGTTCTTGAGACCTTCCCCTCGAACGAGAACAGGAGCGACGCGGAGCCGACCGCAAGGCCTCTAGCAGCTTTTGGGACCACTCCGGCAAAGCCTTCGGGTTCATGGCCTGCCACTCGGAACACAGCTTTGGGTCGTGGTGGCTCTCCAAACACCAAAGACACATGAAGTGCGCATCCATCACAGAATTATCCTCTGTCAGGAACCACATGGCTTAAAGCCAGTACTTCGCAGGGACATCCTTGACACACCAGGAGTCTATGTCTTGAGAGAGACATTAAGAATTGTTTTTAAAAGTAAGCCAGAAAGTGGCGAGGGGTAGCTCTCTCCGGATCTGTGCTAGGCTGGCGCGGAAAAAGAAAGAACTGACATCAGCGCTCATGGGCGGCATCTATGTAGGTCCATTGACATCATCCCGGTGCCCACGATCCCGATGACAGACGCCGAGCTGAGCCGACCGACACCACCTAATAACATGCAGGGTACTGCTGAAGAAAATATCTCCAGATCCAGATTGACACCTGGGGGAAATTCGAAGGTAAGGAATCTACAAATAACGTATGTCTCCACCATATACATCGTTACCGAAGGTAAGTAACTTGTTCTATATGAAAGATCAGTGATATGGCACACTCCCACTGGCTAGTTTTGTATTCTAAGCATATTTTTGTATACTTGCTCTTCCTAGAGGCTTGGTGTATTTTGACACTAAATCTGTAGCAGGTGCATCATGTAGGAACATTTATCGGATGTATACCGTTCTGTGACATTTCAAAATCCATCGAATTTTTATTTCCGATTCTAGGTTTTTTGTAATTGCTTCCTGTCATTTCTTCCGTGAATAAGCCTACATATTGTCACTTTATGTGAGGTCATCCGGAGTGGAGGTTAGTTGTCTCTTTGGCACCGTCGCAATCAGACATGAAGCTTGAACCAGGAAGAGAGTAGATTTTAGACATAGAGGCAAGTCATCAAGGTCATTTCAAATGTGAGCATTTAGAAGAAGCACTTGATGTCTTGTTGGCAAAGGCATGGCAGTGGCATTCTCTCCTTTACTCTTTTGTCCTTTGGACAGAGGAGCGCATGAGATGGATAGTTAAATGATTGAACAGGGAAAGAAGAGCATAGCACAGAGAGAGTGAAAAGGAAGTGTTTGAAAAAAAAGATAAGCACACAAGGCAAAGGGCCTCATTTTCAAATAGCCCCAAGTGTTAAGTCTATGTCTGTGTACCCCTAGATGGATTTGCTGCAAGTGAAGCCATCTGTCAATGCTCTGTTTGCTGTGCTTGAATTTCTGTTGAAGATTCATGGGTAGCTTTCCGTGAGGCTGATAGCTCCTCAAATTCCAAAGCTATCCTCTGCCTCTCAACTGTGATTCAGCTCACAACACTTGCGGCTCTCATGGCTCTCTATCCCTTTCACTGCGGTTCTGGTCCTGATTCTCTTGTTTGGTTTCCTCTTTGTCTGTGCCCTCAAAGCTTGTATCCATAGCTCTTACCGAGTCTAGCCTCAACTGTCGCGCTCCGCTGCAGAGAGAGGGCTTGGTCTGTGAAGACTGGTCCTGTAGTGAACTGAAAGCCTAGCCCTCTGGTGCCCATATGGTTGAGCCCAGCAGCACAAACAAACCACATTCCTACAGGGCACAGCGGAAGATGGACTTAGTGTTTCCTTCTGCACACAGGCTCCTAGCTAATGTCGGCTCCTTACATTGGACACATGGCCTGGAAGCCGAAATCCCAGTATTCCTCTGCCTCCACTGTCATTTCCTGTAGCCAGCTTTGCATCCTTCGCTTCTGCTTAGCCAGCATGCTCATCCATTCATGCATATTTTCCAGCTTGCAGCATCACTTCCATCAATCTCAGTGCTACTTGTCAATAGACAGGAAATATTTTTTTCTATCTGATAGAGACTACTAGCCGCAGATTCCTTCACGTAGAATTATCCCCAGGCCTGAGACTGGATCCTGAAAACTTTTTGCCACAGCATCCCTGCGCACCGGGGGGACGGCACCACGTGACTCTGCTCGACGTCCTCCCCGTCCGTGATGTCAGCGAGGACACATAAGTCCCACCGCGGCGCGCCTACGCCAGTTCTTTCTCTTTCCGCGTACAAGCAGATCCGGTTGAGCTCTGGCCTGTTTTCAGGCCTTCTATCCCTTTTTTCACGTTTGGAACAGTGTGCAAATGCCTTCGGGCTTCTGGACGTGTCCCTCTTGTGCACGTCCCATGTCGGCGACGGACCCTCACCCAATTTGCGTGTGGTGCCTGGGTGAGTACCGCAGCACGGAGAGCAGCGATGCCTGCCAGCGTACGCATACGTTGCGGAGGGAGCACCGGCTGAAGTTGTTGTCGGTGTGCTCATCCAGGTCGTTGTCCTCTCAGCGTCCATCTCCCGCCTTGGAAGCAAGGAACCATATGTTTTGTCTGCGACATCGTCTTTCGCCATGGCCCCCTGGGCGCGGCTCTCCGGCTGGTAGGTCCTTCAGCTTGTTTCCGAAGCCTTGTCCTCCTTCCGCGGCGGGTGCCGTCTCCCCCCGGGATGTGTGGCCCCGCCTGTCGCCTCCCTACCTGCCGTTTCTCGGCGCGGAGGCGACTAGGGCCCAAATGACAGCCTACGCTGCAGCTCTGCAGGCTTCTTTGGCCCTTTCTCCACCTCCTGAGACGTCCGCTGATTCCTTGCCGAGCGCGTGTTCCTCCGCGGAGTCGCCGGCGGCTCCGGCGCTGAAGGTCTTGGCTTCAGGTCGTAGGAGAGTGACGCCGTTGGGGTGTGGTCCTTCGGGGCTCCCCTCTTCGGCGCCTAGCGTCCCTGTCTCACCACAAATCCCTATGGGGCTCCCTGTGGCATCGCAGGTGATCAACGGGACCCCTGGCTTGTTCCCGGGTCCCCCTCTGCCCTCTGAGCAGGCAGCTGCCTCACCAGAGGCCGAGCTGGCGCCGCTTCGGCGCCAGGGGCCTTCCTCCCCGGCTCCAGTGGAGTCACGGGTGGAGGCGGGGTCTTGGGGTGCTTTCCAGAGTCCCCCTCGATCCTCGGCGCGGGCGGCTGCCCCGTCTGGGGCCGGGCTGGCGCCACAAGTGGCCCGCCCGGAGCCGCCTGACGCTGATCAGGCACCAATGGTGGCCTCCACGAAGCCGCGCCGGCGCCGGGGTCTGGATTCGTCTCCTGAAATTCCTTTGTTTTCGGAGGTGTGTCATCTGTTGATGTGTTCCTCCCCGAAGACACTGCGCCGTGTAGTTGCCTTTTCTCCTGCATCTTCTAGGGCAGGCTCTTTCCTGTCCCCACAACCAAAATCCTCGAGCCCTTCTTTCCCTGGTTTGCGGATGGTTTCTCCCTCGGCCTCTCCACCTTTCCCTAAGGCCCCTCATGTCCCTCATTCCTTGGTGGATCCTCCTCTATGCCGGGGCTGGCCGCTTCCTCCTGGACTTAGGGATGGGCGGCTCAGTCTGCAACCATCACCCACAGAGGAATGTCTTTCACCTCCGCGGCGCCCTACTGAGGCCAGTGTTGCCTTTGTTCGGGCTATTTCCATGGCTGCTGGTATTCTGAGGGTGGGTGAACCTGCCACTCCATTTCCTACAGACAACCTCTTGGAGATTCTCCACCAGGGCTCTGGTGGATTGGAGTTGTTCCTTCCTTTTGAGGCCTCACTCCATGATACTCTTATGGGGGCGCCCTGCCATAGGCGATCCAGTGCCTCAGGCGCTGTTGCACTGCCACCGTCCTGCTCCGCATGACCCGGTCTGTCTTTTCACCCTTATCCTCAAGACACTCTATTGCATGCTACCTTTCCGTGTTTGCCAGTGGGGTTGTTGCCTCCGTCTCGGGAGGCCCGGTGGTTAGATTCATGGAGACGTAATGTCTTTGCTTCTTCCAGCACTGCCTTGAGAGCGCTTAACACTTTGTGGGTGTTGACCAGGGCTACTTCTAGCCTGTGGGGTTCAATGGAGTCCCTTCTTTCTCGTGTCTCTTCATGCGGCTCTGTGGGCCTCTGTATTGAATGGTAAAGAGTTGACTGCGTTTATTCTTCGCACGGCCTTGGATATTGTCGATGCTATTAGCCGTGCTATGGCCTCTTCTGTGGCACTCTGTTGCCATGCTTGGCTACGTGATGCTGTTTCTCCCGAACATATTAGGGAGCGTCTGGTCGACCTCCCTTTTGACGGGGTCCTGCTGTTTTAATACTCTTGCAGATTCAGCCATCCAGCGTCTTACTACAGGGCTTTGTCCCCCTCCTCCTCCTCCTCTTCAGTAGGTGGTTTCTTGATCCTCCAGGTCTTCGTGGGAGGTGTTATCCCACTGCTCCTGGAGTCTGGCATGGGGTGAACGTTACACTTTCCATGAGAGATATTGCGCACTCTGGGCCCTGAGTTGGTCTACCTCTTTAGTTGGGGTTCAGCCCCCGTTGGCAAGAGTGTTCTTTTTGGCTGCTTACCAAGCCTTCCGTGGTTTTTGCTGCAGGGTTTCTGATTTGTTCTCTGATGGGGGATTTCTTCCCTAGGAGTGGTTGCCATACTTCTTGGGCCGTGTCCTATCCAACGTGGGGTATTTTGTAGCTATTGGATAGCCTGTCTTATACTGGGAGGGGTGGACTTCCCTTTCCGGGTTCCTTGCCCTTCTGGGTGTTGCTGTATGCCGCTGGTGCATTTCTTGGACGGCTGCGGCGAGGGGCGGTGTTCTGCCTCTGGTCTGTGCTGGCCTAATCCTTTGTCTGGTGGTGTTCTGCCTCTGGTTTGCTGTTGGCCTGGTCCTCTGTCTGGTGTCCAAAAGGGTTATTTCCTGTGTTGATGACTTCGTTCGTCCTGTTTGTTCTCCTCTTGCTGCCTAGCGGGTTGCTGGTTAGCACCCGGCGGCGTCCGCCGGTTCTTCAAGTCCAGGGCTGGCGCCCCTGCTTCTGGCTTTCAGGAGCTTATGAGACTGCATTTTTCTCTTTCATCCGCCTTACTACTGAGGCACTGTTCGGTATGGTCTGTTGACATCCAGTTGTGATGAGTTCAGCCGCCCTCTTCACCGGGTGTGTTCCCGGTGGAGGCCACTTGCCTTAGTTTCGGCTCTTCTCCTTTGGGTCTCTGGGTTGCTCTTCTCTCTTGGCCTCTTTTTGCTTGTCTGTACCTGGGGCTACCGGTGGAGGTCCCCGGTACATTGACTGCTGTTCTCTTTTCCTATTGCCTGTCCCTGGTGCTTCCCTTAGAGGTCCCTGGTGCATTGGCTAATGGTCATTTTTCGTGATGCCTGTACTTGGGGCTTCCGGTGGAGGTCCCTGGTACATTGGCTGCTGACCTCCTCTCCCTTCGTTTTGCCTGTACCGGGGGCTTACACTGGAGGTCCCTGGTGCATCGGCTGTTGCCCTCTTTATGTATTGTCTGTGCCTGGGGCTTCCGATGGAGGTCCCTGGAACAATGGCTACTAAGTCTCCTCCCATCTTGCCTGTACCTGAGACTTCCGGTGGAGGTCCATGGTACATTGGCTGGTGGTCTCTTTTCGTAGGGCCCTTCCTTCTCCTGCTTGGTGATGGCGGGGACGCCGCTTGTTGTGGTGACACACTCCCTGTGGAGCGGTGTTCTCCGCGGCGCTGCGGTTTTAGTCTGCTTGGGGTGGGGACAGGGTTTTCCCCCTGTCCCTGTGGCTCATCCCCTGTTGGGAAGGACTGGGTTATTTCCCCGTCCGGCCGATTTTTTTCCCCCTGTCGGGGTCTGGATTTGCCTGGGCTGGGGAGGTCCTCTTGCAGACCCTCCTTCCCCTTGGGTATGGCTAGGATATCTATTCTACTTGAAGGAATCTGCAACCAGTAGTCTCTATCAGATGTACGAGTTACTTACCTTAGGTAATGATGTATCTGGTAGAGAGGATTCTTGCCGCAGATTCCTTCATGGACCGCCCTTCCTCCCCATTCTGCGAGGGCCATCTGGGTCTTCTGAACTCGCCTGCCTCCGGGTGGTTGGCTTTGCGGGTGTCTTTCTTACCCCCTCCTTCGGGGGATGCTCGCCTTGTTGTTGTTCCATTCTGGACCTTGTAGGCATTTCTGCGCCCCTGCGCTCTGGTCTTCAGTGTGGGGTTCGCTTCTTCTTCTCCTCCTCCTCCTCCTCCTCCTCCTCCTCCTCCTCCCCCCTCCTCCTCCCCCCCCTCCTCCTCCCCCCTCCTCCCCCCCTCCTCCTCCCCCCCTCCTCCCCCTCCTCCCGCTCCCCCCCCTCCTCCTCTCCCCCTCCTCCTCCTCCTCCTCCTCCTCCTCCTCCTCCCCCTCCTCCTCCTCTCCCCCTCCTCCTCCTCCTCCTCTACCCCCCTCCTCCTCCTCCCCCTCCTCCTCCTCCTCCTCCTCCTCCCCCCCTCCTCCTCCTCCTCCTCCCCCCTCCTCCTCCTCCTCCTCCCCTCCTCCTCCTCCTCCTCCTCCTCCTCCTCCCCCTCCTCCTCTCCCCCCCTCCTCCTCCTCCTCCCCTCCTCCCCCTCCTCCTCTCCCCCCTCCTCCTCCTCCTCCCCCCTCCTCCTCCTCCTCCTCCTTCTCCTCCTCCTCCCTCCTCCTCCTCCTCCTCCTCCTCCTCCTCCTCCTCCTCCTCTCCCCCCCTCCTCCTCCTCCTCTCCCCCCCTCCTCCTCCTCCTCCTCCTCCTCCTCTCCCCCCCCCCCCCCCCCCCCCTTGGTCGGTCTTGACTTAGGTGTTCAGGAGCCTTTCTCCCTACCGGTGTTGTCTGGGGTTGACTGGTCATTGCTCTACGTTCTGATCCTGGTGTCCTTTTATGTTTCGGGCAGCAGCTGCAGCCTTCTTAGTCTGATGTGGAGAAGTGTGGCTCAGTGGTTAGAGGCGGCAGACCCGGAAGCTGGGATCGACCGTGGACCAGGGTTCGATTCCCCGCCTCGGTGGGTCTCGGGCTCAAAAATTCCACGGCCTCGACAATTCTCGCTCCGGTGCCTACTCAACTCACGGGGTCTCACTCTGCAACTCTGGGCAATAGCTTGCTTAATCTCCACGACGGCCCCTCGCGGCGGGATGCCTGGCTTTCACCCTGTGGTCTCCCTGCCGGGGCCTCTCACAGGGGAATACCAGGACGGGTTCCCTAAGCAAGCGCCAGGATGCCCTTTGGGTGACAGGTTGCGCTATATAAATACACCTACATTACATTTACATGTGTATTTTCACATGCTTCTGCCCCGGTGGGGCTGTTGTATTTGTCTGCAGGATTGCTTTCCAGTAGCGCTGCCCTGTTCTTTCATTCCAATTTGGTGCCTGCCTTAGTACCTGGCTCTATTCTGGATGGTTCTGTTCCTCACCATTGTTTCTTTTCCTTCTGTTTAGTGGGGCTTTTTCACACACTGTCCCAGTATTCTCACAGTTTTTGTTACTTATGGCTCCGCGTTGTGGCGCGGAAAAGTTCTCCGAAGAAAACTGACGTAGGCGCGCGGGGTGAGACTTATGTGTCCTCGCTGATGTCACCGACCTCCGAGGACGTCGGGCGGAGTCACATGGTGCCGTCCCCCCGGCGCGCAGGGATGCTGTGGCACAAGGTTTTCCGGATCCAGTCTCACGCCTGGGTATAATTCTATGTGAAGGAATCTGCGGCTAGAATCGTCTCTACCAGATACATCGTTACCGAAGGTAAGTAATTCGTCCTTTAGTCCTCATAGGAATGTAAGATGCTCTTGTTATTCTAGCTCTGTACCGTCCGAAGTTCAGAGTTTGTCTTAGCCCTTGAATTTTACAGAGCGCTCTTTAAGGACATCCCGGGAAGATGAATTTTAATGAGCAGTAGCTTCATAAAAGATGAACCATGTGTACTGCACCAAGTATCTACAGCAATATTAGCATAGGATAGGCTTCTTCTAGTGTCCTGTCCAGTGGTCCATTTTCTTCTAATACTGCTGCAATATTTATCCGACCAGGTGGTAAATCGCCTTATTTATGTGCTTTTAAGTTGTACCTACATAGTGTCTTTAATGACATCCCACTGCTCATAAAATACCATATTCTGACTTTTGTATTTTTTAAATATGAAATAATGTTTATAAATGTAAGGGCTTGGAATTATTTAGTATTACCTCTGAAACTTTTTGTTTAGAAGATCACAACTGTTATCATTTTGAAATCTGCTGCCTTCATTAAAACATTCCTCTGTTTCTTTAGGCCTTCATGCTCCTTTGTGACCTGTTGGTGATTTTAAGTCCTCAGTGTTCCGGTGACGACGACGTTTATGAAATCTTGGCATACTGCGCTGATTCAGCCCTCCAGTCTGAGTTACTTGGCTTTGTTCAGGAGCATGTATTTATGCACCAGGAAGAAGAAAGCAATGGTAAGCCTTAGACTCTGCTAAGGAGGAAGATTGTAATTGGTCATCAACCACTGTTCAGTTGACATATCTCATAATCTAAACTGCACCTTTCACCTACACCCACGCATCTATAGACCTTGATCCTATTAATCTTATAACACATTTGCTCCTGATTTTAGGCTTTCGTTGGAATGTCTGGCTTGCGCACGGAAATATTTATACTATACTACTTCCCTTCTTAACACTTTTTTCCGGATAGCTATACCGTGACCTAATTTAGTTAGGACTGGCCATTCTCACTCTGGAATTTCCATGAAAAGCTGCACGATAGGGGACCTTCTTTCAGAGCACGATAGACTGCCATGACTCAACCAAGCCCCCAGCACCCCATTCAGGTCACTGGCTCTTGCAGTAGGGGCTGGTTTAAACAATTTTGCCAGGGGTGATTTTCGTTTCCAGTCTAGACCTCTTTGGTTGTGTTAGGCCGAAATTCGATCCCAGCCAAAGGAACATTGCTGGACCTTTACAGTGATACAGCAGCATAACCAACGCCACCCTTTTAGACAAGGATGTCAATCATCTTTGCTTGAAGGCGATGATGCCCAGCTCTACTCTTCTGCAGGGGGCTTAATGCTGCTATAGACAGCCTTTTTCTTACTAGGGCAACTGAGCCATATGCCTCATCACTACCACTCTTTGGCACACTGAGGGGAGGGCGGATCACCTCCATGACAGAGATAGCCCCCTGGCACAGCATAGCACTACATACACTGGAGGATTTATATCACAAGGGCTCTCTCATCCCCCTTGAGTTTTTGATTGGGGAGGACAGTCTTCCTCTTGGCCACTTCCTGCCTTACAACTCTCTCTTTGGGCCAGTGGGTGGACACTGGGGGGATTTGCAGCAGGAACACCCAGTGCACCTCACTGTCCATTACCTCCATGTTATTGGGTCGGTGCGACATCTGACGCAATGGTCTTGCTGATTCTCTCTGCACATACGCAATGCCACTTACCCACTATTGCTGACATTAGGAGATGGACCTGGGCCACCCCTGTGTGGATAGGGATTGAAGCGCCATACTAGAGTATCCTGCACTTTTCCCCCACAATGCCCACTTTGATCTCATTCATCATTGTCCTCCACAGAGCTTACCTCACCCCGTACAAGATAAACTGATACATTAATCGCACAGACACTGCTTGCCCCTGCAGTGTTTTGCCTGATGCATATTTCCTACACTTACTTGTTCTGGGCCAAACCCATCCCTACACCAGTGTTGGCAGGGCATCACTACACACCTAAAACACATGGTAGGTGTGCCTGCTGGTTGTGCACTGCAGAATACAGGGCCACCACCAATTTCATTGACTTGGGGCTCCTGCTGGCCAAATGCCTAATCACACAGAAGTGGAAATCATCAACCCCCCCATGATCTCTGCATGGGGACAATCCATGAAAATGTGGGTCCAGGCTGAGAATGTTGCACTGCTTCTATAAACAACATGCTGCTTTGTATTTCTTCGTCATGCTTTGTTGGCGCTGCTACAGCACAGTCCATGTGGTACATTGCATAATTTGTAATGGGATGCTCCGCAGCGGAAATATTGTTCCATGTAATGTTTGACAATGCAACAAATAAAGCTTTTTTTAAACTATAATTGTGCCTTATGTTGATCTGTTGATCTGATGAGCTATGAGTGTGTACAATAGAAAGTGTTATTCCCATCGTCCTAAATTATGACCTATGTAGCCTGACAACCATTTTAAATCACTATAAACTTCATCTGTATTTCTCTTTGAAATATTAGATTAGTGTTAATTAATTTCAATCCTGGCTGTAGAGAGAATGATTTTTACTGTGTGACTTAGATAATTGTTGTGAATAAAAAGGTCTCCTAAACTGATGGACACCCTCCAATTAGCTTATTTCTATTGTTCTGCTTGAAAATGCCTGCACCTGGCAGTTCAAATGTTAAGCTGGCTAACAGCAGCATAAGGCATAGAATTTGTGTGGAATCAGTGAATAAGGGCTCAATGTACAAAGCCATTTTAGAGTTGCAAATCCTGAAATTTACAAAATTACTGTGTTTTTGAACCACAAAAGGAGTTTTCTTAATGCACAAATTCCCTTTTACGATTTGTACATCGCAAATAGGATAGAGCGTGAAAGGGGCATCCCCCCCGTCCGTTTGAGATTTGGAAATTAATGTATCACTGGTTTGTGACTGTGACTGCATCTGCAGTTGCAAGGTATTGATGTTACCGACCCCCAAGTTGGGGTTATAACTGATTTGCAAATGGGCCACCTTCCTGTTTATGATTGTGTCAACCAGCCCCGGGGGATGCAGACAGTGGTCATGTCTTTCCAACTGTGAATTATTTTTTTTAAAGAAGCACCGGTGTTATTAATTACTATGGTCTGCTTTAAAAATATCAAAAAAAAGTTTCCCATTTGAGAAAGCAAGTGCAAGGACCCTTATGTTCTGTCCCTTAGAAGCCTCCATTCCTGTAGTGGCAGCCATTCACAGGGGGACTGAAAGTTTAATATTAGGGAGGTTGTTTTGCTACCCTCTGCGAATGAACATTTTTTATTGCCCAATGTTTTGCCTCACCAATTGCATTCCCATTCGCACACCAGTTAGTTGGCAAATTGCACATCACTGATTTGTGAATGGAAATGATATGTTAAGCAGCAACATTCTTCCGCCTGGAAGGTGATTATGGCTCCCGCCTTTCCAGTCCTATTCACTTAAGAAGAGACATAAATCTGTCCGACTACAGAAATCCACAAGTTTTGTTCACTCCTTCCACAACTATATGAGGAACGTCCTTTACATTTAATTAGAAACAGTGGTCCTATCAGACTTTTTTTTTACTTTCAGGAAGGCTTTTTGACGTACAGGAAGCTATCAATGAATGCTTTCAGGTGTCAGGAGTCAGGGTCCGCAAGCGGCCTCAGCCATGTCGGCCACGCACCGGCATCTTCCTCCCTCTGTATAAATCTTAAATCGATTTGTGTTCATGTTCCTCATTTTTTTTAAAGCACAGGCAAAATATTTTGCATCCTTCCTCACAAGCCTCAGTTTTATAACTTTATTGAGGTAAAAATCATTAACTAGCACGTCTTAGACCCCAAAAATTGGTGAGAACTACTGTTAATGTAAAAAAAAAAAACTGAATGAAAATCTGATCCATCCTTCACACTGCCCAATTTTTTCACTAATAATAATTTAAAGATAGATTAATCTAACACAGCCTATAATTGCAAAATAAGAATGCAAAGCATTGAAAAAAACAAAAAAATTATAGATAAGTAGTCCGCTCACAAGCTCCCAAAAACCTAACCTCTCTTCAACACACCCAAACCCTGTCAATGAAAATCCTGTCAGAGAGAGGGCTGATGTATCTTTTTGGCTGCTCTTGGCAGAAGTACGCTGAAAGAAAAGAAGGACAAGCAAACACACATTACACCTTTCAGTTGAGAAAGTTGTCCATTTTATAATGACTTCCTGAGGTAAATTAGAAAAGCATTGCAGTCATATATGCTTTTAAATATTTTTCAGTAACTGAAAAAGACAGCCTAAAACAACATCCTTATTACCAACTTGAATTATTTTTCTTGTGCTAATGTTTCTTATAGCTAAATTGGTATGTATACCATGTACATATATTTTTACTGTTAGTTTTGAATACTTGATAAAACTTTTCATATGTGGAGACTGTTTTCAGAGAAGAAAAATAAAATACAGCTAATCTTAAACATGACAAAAATAAATTTAAGACTTGGTACATGTGCATTTGTTTTTGCAATAGTTGTTTGCTATTGTAATCCGTATATGGAATCTCATACATGCCGCATATCATTACAGTTCGTTGGTTACATACCTTCCATTGTCTCCAGCTTAAGGTTTAGTGAGACTAATACTGGTGACTGAATTTGATAGTGATGTTAACCTCTACTGTAAATTGGATCATGGCCTAATTTCCATTTCGTGGCAGTTCATCGGATCTAGTCTCTCCATTGTAACCAACTTTTCCCTTAATGACTTGGAGTTGAATATGATTGAAAAGGGCTATACCTACATGTGGCACTGCCATTCTCCTTTAGCACACCTTATTTCATGCTAACTTCTTTCTTCCTTGTTTTCTACTTTGCCGTAGACTGACCATGGACTGCAGCTTTACACCTGCATTCAAGCAGCAAAGCTTGATTGAAAAAGATTGTGTCTAAGTATAACACTACTCCACACACCCCAAATACCTCAGGCCATGCTGAATATGTCTTCGCTGAAGGGTCACTTTGACAGAACTTCCATTTTCTCAATATTTACTCCTATTGACAGTTTTTTTGTGTGTTTTATATAGCGCAAACTAGACCCGAGACATCGGGTATCAGAGCACTTTACATGAGCACCAGTTTCGTTACAGACTGACACATTCATTTTTGTTAGGCACGGGAAGATAAGTGATTTGCCCAGAATCACAGGATGTTGAGCGTCGTTGCCGAGACTCAAACCCAGTTCCCCAGCTTCGATGTCGACAGCTCTAACCGCAAGTCTACATCCCCAAGGATATAGGGCATAATTGAAAAGGGCTTGTATCTGAATTTCATAGCACAACTCTCCCCTGTGTACACCTAAAATCATGGTGCCATGTTCCTTACCTGATATGTTTTAGGCTTAAACATTTAGAAAAGTTGTATTTTCGTGTCAGAGTTTAAATTGAACTAACCCCTCCACCAATTTGAGCAAGTATAATTGAAGAACTCATAGTGAAAGAAGAACACATTATGATGATTCCAATGACACTACATTTAAAAAAAAACAGGGTACACAATAAAGTCTTTTCAAATCATAAATAATGTGTCTTTAGAGGATAAAGATCAAATGTCATGACACCTCTACCAATCAAGGAAATTAAACAAATTCTCCTCACAATTCAAATGATGATACACTTGTGAGAAATGATCCATCTGAAATTGACTAATCACCTTGAAATACTGAGAATGAAAATGTTTAATTGTAGGTCAAAGGCCTTTATCATGATGATTCCAATGAAGTTTCAGTTGCTACAAATGATCTAATGGATTAATGACCTTGAAAGACTTAGAAAAGTGTAATTAGAGGTCAATAGGCATAACCCCCCTCGATCAATAAAACCAAGGAAAATACAAGTATGTATCATGACAGTTCCAATAATGCAACACTTGTAACAAATGATTCAAGGATAGTGCAAAAACGGCCATGTAACACTTAAACAAGTTTAATTAGAGGTCAAAGGTCAAAAAGCATTACCCCACCAACACAGTAACCAAGTAGGATGTAAGTACTTATCATGACGATTCCAAGGAATGGATTAATGACCATAAAACACTTACAACAGTGAAATTAGAGGTCAAAGTTCAAACCGCATGAATCCCTCCACCAATGAAACCAAGAAAAATGCAAGTGTTTATTATGATGATTCAAATGATGCAACACTAGTAACAGATGATCTAACCATAATGGAATAATCACCTTAAAACACTATGTTATTTTGTGGTTTATTTATTTATTGTTCAGTTAATTAAAACCATAAAAATATTACAAACACTAATTTTTTAAAAGGAGTAAAATCTCATAAAATGTACATATCTCTAAAACATCTTAAAATGTATGTAATTATAAAATATACTTCATGTTTTATCATTGTTCATATTTAGCTTTTAGTGCTAGTTTGTGAGTACGTAAAAATTTAATCAGTTTACAGTTCATTTGGGGGTCAGTAGAGTCCAGTCCTCTTATGATAGCTGTTCTGCACTACTTTATGCCTCTATCCAGAAATGCTCGCCGCAATATTGTGGTTCGTGCTGGTTGCAGTATCTTGCAATGACATACAAGATGAATCAGATCTTCCTTTTTATAGCCACAATGCCGGCAATTTGCATTTTCTTATGTTTCCAATGAGGGACTTCCGCAAGAGTGGGGACTGTCCAAACCTTAATATTATGAATTTCCTCTTTACATAAATGGAGTAAGTGGAGTCCAAATAGGCCGCATGTTTCAGTGTATTCTAAGTGTTGATCAGTGACCATGAATGACTTCTTGAAACACTAACAACAAGTGCTATTAGAGGTCAAATGTAATGACCTTTCCAGCAATTTGAACAAGAAACGAATATATTTTCATGTCAAGTTCATCAATACTACACTTTACTGATCCAAAGGTAACATAATAAAAACAAAACAACTTTAAAAAATGTTTATTTAGGGGTCAAAGGTAATGTATTTTGACTTCTCACTCAATTTGACTAGTTGACTTGTGAGTTCCGACAATGACCATTCCAGTGATACTTCACTTTACAAAAATAATGTTACTGTTACAAAGATACCATTTTTGCACACTTCCAGGAGCTACCATTTAGGGTCAAAGTTCTAGAACTGTGACCTTCAAGAGACTATGCATGAAATCATACATCACTTGGTAACAAAATATACATCACTACTGTAAATACAAGTCAGAAAATTAATTTTGAGATATTGAGCATAGCTCCAGTAACAAGATTGGGATAATTATATGAATAACGTCAACAGAAAACATAGCATGTAAGCCATTTTATAGTATGTAAAGTGGTATTAAAAGCAGCAAACATTTTAATATCTTCACTAACAGTATTCTCTAAAACATCCATTGTGAAACAATACTACTAGACTTATAACTTTAGATTCTGTACAACAATTGAAACACATGAAAATTGTATGTGCCTTATATATATATATGTCATAGTATGACAATTAGCCATAAAAAAAACAACAAAAAGAAAATCAAAATCTGCTTTTTTTACCTAGAGAACAAACAGAATAATAAATATTTCTGTGCATCTGCTTTTGGAAAACCCCGTTTTTTATTACACTACCAATGCTGTCATTTACACTTACCATTATCACAGTCACTTGTCTCCCATCTTGAATTGTGTCATGTGACTTAAGGGTGTTTTATAAATGTATGTTTTGTATATAAATTGATAGTACAGGAAGAACTGAAAACAAAAAAAATAGTTTCCCTACATTATAATCACAAATAGACAAACTACAGCAGGTAATAGCAAAGCACTCCAAAAAGTCATTAAATGGCGTGGCACGGTATGGTTTTTAATGTGCACTGATAGGGTTAATAGAAATACAATGAACTTTCCCTCAGCATTCTAATCCCTGGCAGTGCATCCAGATAACCAATACACATAGAATAGCATCACTAAACTAGAAACATGACTAACACAAATCTTTATGTATTGAAACCAGATCACCGTTAACAACACTTACACATTTATGTGTATCTGAGAGGCAGAGATTTTTTCAGAAGAACATCTGCGGACAACTACGTGCATTAAATTATAACAATCTGGCTTCCCAGAGTTTTTATTAATTCAATCCAACGTAGTGAAGTAGTATTCTCTTGATCGTTTTTTTTCTGAAATCCTTTCCGGTCCACTTTGACCACGAAAAGAGGATGGGCAGTATTCTGTGTAATCCCATTTCTTGTAACTCTGCTGGTGTCTGAATGCTGAGTAGAATTCTGAGAATGAAAGGTGTTATAGAATGTTGGTGCATGGTCTGCAGTGCAAGCTAGAAGATGGGCACAGTTGGAGGGAGGTTGGAGACCTGACAGGAGCTATCTGTTGTTGATTTAACCTAAGGGCCTAAGCTTCTTTGTGCCTTTGGAGGGGCATATGTAGGCTTTCCTGTTTTCAGTTTCTATTTTTGGTATATTCTGGTGGGGTTTTTTCAGTGTTCTCAATATCTTAAAAAACAGTTGTTATCAGTGGTTACACATTTTCGCGCCAATAAAAACAACCGAAAAAGTGTTTTTCCGGTGTTTATGGAACGTTTTGCTTTTATTATTGCTTGCTTTCTGCACTGAAAGAACATGGTATATAGACAGTGTACTTATAGTGTATAAGAGGTCCAAATATTTTTTTGCAAATTAATCTTATTGTAGTACACCATACAATACTTCTTCAGTGAGTCTTTGGGTCATGTGCGCTCGCTCTTTCCTTCCCATGTAAACTTCTGTGAAAAGGCCCTCTCAGCATTCATAGCCCCTCGGGCTGAGAACCATCAGCTAAGGGACACAGTTGGGATGACTCTTTCTTTGATGCCACATAAAGCACAAAATGATAAATATTTGTGTTTTAGTTCCAGTGCATAAGAAAACAGTGCACCAGAATGGACTAAAAAGTCAATAGCATCCCTCATTAACTCTGAAGATTGTAAAGATGCTTTCAGCATACCATGTAACAAGTATCAAGGATCTCCTTCAGGGAATCACTTCAGCTCGGGTATCAATTTTGACAGGTTATGACACAACGTTTTTATATACGTAGCTGAATCACTGCAAATACAAACAATATCACTCCAATCTTTGTTGAACTTGGAAATAACCTTTTTTGCAGAGCATTACACGTGACACTGCGTTCCATGTTTTCCAAAAATCTGGTGTCATGTTTTCACCACTATCCCAGATGCTTGGTGATATATATACTTGTCACTATACCTTGCATTGAATGTTTAAATCCTGAGGTGTTGGCAATTTGCCTACTATCAATACTGACCCAATAGAAACTATGGTCGGATGTATTAAGGGTTTTTACCCATTCTCTGTGGGTAAATGTGATGACACATATTAGGAAAGATTTTTATGAAACCAGCCAATTTACCTATCGGCGAAAGAATCAAATGCAGCCAAAATACGAAATATGAGCTTGATATTTCCTGATTCTCTATAGTTTATAAAATAATTAAACTAGACCTAAAACATGGAACTAAACCCTGCATCTTTAGACCAAAGGCCACAAAACTGAAAAAGTAAAAGGAAGAAGAAACAATATTTTAGTGGCATCCCTAAAGAACAAAACTCAAGCAGAGTCAGTCTTTCTTACTGCTGGCTTGTATAACAAAGTTACATTGTATTGACCCCTTCAGGAAGAAAAAAATGTCTTTCACTCTCTTTTTCCTTTCTTTGAATGGCATTTAGTTTGTGGTTGTCTAGGTGTTTTTTCAGTGTTTATATTTTTTCACCGGTGAGGGCTATTTTTCTTTCAGTGGGGTTTTATCAGTTATTATAGGTTTAAACCTAAAACCCCACATCCTAGGCATATGCCATTCAGCTTCTTTTAAAGTGCCTAGTGTGGCAAGAACAATAGAGAAGTTGCATCTCCTGCTAGTAGTGTGCTTAAGGCTTTAGACAGAGGTATTGTGACAATGTGCAGCACTGGGCAAATGAGGACTTTTCTCTTTGGTGCAAGTTAAGTAGTGCTGAAAGAAGAGGGTGAGTTATATAGAGGATAACAGGGCAACTTTCTAACGAGAGAGCCTCATCAATGTCTTTGATTTCAGACCTGGGTGTCTGAGTGGGGGTGCAGGCCATGTAGACTTGGACATCACAAAGGAGGATAGTAAGCTGATTGATTTGGGACAGATAGAAATGAGACTGTGTTGTCAGAGAGTGTACTGTGTCCTGAAGTCATGGGAAGTCGGAATGTCTTTTGCCTGGCATTTGTCCAATTCTGATGTTAAAATATAACATTCAGTTAATTAATCACTGGGTTATTTAGCATTCATGGAGTTTGTATTAATATATGTGCTTGTGTTAAGAAATGCGCCTTGTTTCCCGCTAACTGTGAAGTTTATTAGGTTGGTGAAGAGATTAGTAGTGATTTTTGCCTATTGACATGTATCATATACATCTTATTGATAATGCTTGTGTTGAGTTAGTAAGCTTCCGTGTAAGTTGACTTTTGTTCTTTGGAAGTTGCAGTTTAAGTTAATGGCTACAGTGTGCTGAATGCTTAGTACTGCAATACAGGTTGGAACGTTGAAATTATCGACCTGCAGGATATTTTGGAGTACTGGTGAGCATTTTCACTTGACTCTTTATGGAGTCTAATTAGCAGTTATGCAGAAGAGGGTGTAGTCCCCATATTTTGTTTGTTGTGTATATATGCGCTGATTGAGCGTTTCTAAGTATGGTGGATTTAGGGAAGAGCAGTACCCTATAACGAGAGAAACAAGTGTAGTACACATTCTTGTTAGTGGAAACTGGAGAAAAAGCAGTACCATGTCACTAGAGGTTAAATTAAGGAGCACCCTCATGGTATGCAAAGTTGGAGAAGAGTAGCACCTTGTCGCTGGAGGTTGTATGCAGGGAGTACCCTATGATATGAAAAGTTAGGGAAGTGTATCACCTCGTTTCATCTTCCTCAGAAACCATCAAAGTCTACTAAACATAGGTCTCCAACTCCTGCAACAAAGGTCTCCAATTTCTGCACCAGTGCCTCCATTAGTTCCAGTCAATCTCCAGGCTCTTACCGCTCTACCTCTCCACTGAATAACACCTGCTGGTAGCCTCAGTGATTCACTCTTGGCTAAATTAACTACAAAGAATAGGAGGTGAAAAGGAACACAACCCTCTTCTCCAGCAAGAAGAGAGTTCAAAATTCAGGTGAGTCCACATCTAGTATTCATCTCATCCATGTGGATGACATAACCATAGTTCACAATGTGTTTGTAATGAGTGTTATCTAGCGCTGCACAATAGTGTTAGTCATTATGGAAATGTTACAGCCAAGATCTCATCAAAGACCAATGCTGCTGCTGGTACCTGGTTTCTTGGAGGTGGAGGAAGAAAAACTCCTGATCCCACCATGACAAAAATGGACCATCCTATGCTGCTTAAAAAGTACAAGCCACCTGAGCAAGATTCATCTTTCGTTATGTTTGATCCTATACTAGAGTCTCAGTGGTTTGGCAGGGGTATGCTAAGGTCCTGACCTCTTGATTTCTTCTAAAAAATCAATCAATCTGCAGTTTGCAGTCGGATGTGTAGTACAACAGGAAAAGCCTTGAAGGTGGATAGTTCCTCAGCATTACAGGGCATCTGTGACAGCTCTGTGTGAATCAATGCAATCATGTACATAAGATATTCCGAATCAGCATGGGCAAGCCTTTGCTGACATGCTGCAGAAGTTCCTGTTGGTATCTAAATAAATGACTAGTGATTTCCATAGATTCTGTGGATCTAGCAATTTCTAATTATGATCAAGTCTTCCTGGCTCAAACTGATGACTTGAAACAAAAATGCTCACATAAAGATTATGAAACTTACCTTTCCTCTAGCATGCCCCTTTGAACCTCATTCTGATGAGGAGATACAAATTAGAAAGAATAAATGACTGAGTCATTGAACACAGTAGACCTTGAAAAGAAAAAGAAAGATTTCAAGTCACAGCACAAACATGGAGACATGCGAAGTACCACCATCAAAACCAAAAGAGGATTCAAACCCCTCACCGTGGAAGAGGTGTGGCTCAGCGGCCAGGGTGACTGTCTGCGGGCCACAGGGTTCACAGTTCGATCCCCGGCTGCAGGTTAGCCCAGCACCATGTGACTCTGGGCAATAGCACACTTAATCTTCTCGACGGCCCCCAGCGCTGGGACACCTCTCCAGAGGTAGCTGTGTGCTTTACAAATGCTGGTATTTCATTTAACTTCATATTGAGAACAAAATTAACACAGCCAATTGTACATCAGAGAATGTCATGTAGGGTAGTTAGTCACAACAATAAGATTCCGCTTTGTAGAAGCCCCCACCAAACTCATAGCAATCACTTCCCTTCCACAGGATGCCATTCCAGTTGAGGCAAGTATCTCATATCATCAAGAACAGCGAAGCAAACCCAGATGCAGATCGATACTGAATATTGAGCAAGATGGTTATGCTCTTTGGCTCAAGACTTCACCACCAACAAGTCCACTCAAATTCCAACATAAGATGTTACACAAGGAAACCGGCTTTCTTCATAAACATGGCTTAGAAAAAGTCCCTCCCCAATCAGTCAGAGGTTGCTCAGCCTTTATGCTTGTTGACAACCTACTTGTCATCACTGTTGATGGTAGAAAAAACACCTCTTTGGCAGATGACTGAGGATATCATCTCCCTAAGTCCATCACCCATCTCTCCACTAATGATCATAGTGCTGCTTCTAGTCCAAATTGTGAAGCCAAAAAAAGAGGTGCAGGACACTGCTTTGAGGCTTCAATTATTGTGCACCTGGCAGCTATTTTATAATATTGATGATGATCTCATTCACCCTCATCCTCCTTAACCCTCCTTTTTATTACAGTAATATAATATTACTTCTTGAAAGATCTAAAATATCCCACCAGAATTCCATCTGTCTTGACATTGGGAACTGAACACAGTGTTGAATCAATTCATGTCGGCCTAGTGTGAAGGAATACATAAGTTGGAATTGAAGTCTGTGCCCTGGAAGATGATGCTTCTCTTGGCCTTTATATCTTCTAGGCTAGTTGGTGAGGCTCAGGTTTTCTATTCAAAATACCTTTCCTGTAATTCAACAATCCTTAAGTCATGTTGCAAACAAATTCAATATTTATGCCCAAGTTGCCTTCCTAGTTCCATTTGAATGAATCAGTGATGCTCTTGTTTTTTCACCAGTCCATCTTCAGACATGGAATGGACATTGCATTTTTCAGTGTTTTTGAATGCTTGAAATTATACATAGACCAATGATCTCAGATGTGATCAATTCTTTCATCACTTTTAATTACTTTCAAAGAGTTTTCCCTGTCATGAATTAGGATCACTGCTTGCTTCAGCTCTTGCCCTAGAAAGGTAAATCTCTCCTGTAGAGGAAAAGCGTCTGACCGTTCTACGAGATGTGTGTACGGTACACATTTACCTGGCACTACCACCTACACCTTTTCGCAGTGGCAGCTGTTTTGGCATGCTCAAAAAGTTATGCACACCCTATTGCACTAAAGGAGAGCCTGCTTCCAGCTTTTTGTATGATGATGTAATTACTGTCAGTATGATTTAAGCATGTGAATTTATGAAATTTCAAATGCTGGAAAAGAAGTGTTACCTGTAACTACAGTTCTCCAGTATTGGTATTTTTCATAATGTCACCTGTGTCCTTACCACCTTCCTGGTTAGGGTCATCTTATTAAGTTTACCTTGTAGTCTTGTGTTATGAAATTTGAACTAAAAGGGAAGTGGAGTGATTAGAATACATTGCCTCATTGTCTGGAGTTTCCAAAGACGTGAAGGTGCTGCTAAGTAAACATTGCTGTATTCCCATGGCCATATTCAGGCTGTTTACTGCATTATTAGAATACCATGACTGACTAAGTTTGGTTTTCAATTAGTTTTAAAGGTATGATTTTCCTCCATTGATTTTATGGTAATACTGTTCCCTATCCGATAAATCTTTAACCTGCTCTCTACATGTGTTAATTGTTGCTTTATTTTTATTTGTTACATTTGTATCTTCTTTTTTGAAGCCAATGTTGTACTCTTTGAAGCCTTGGCATACCTTGATAGGCCAATTTATTATATCTACCACATATCACTAAATATCAGTTGATATCAACCAGATGCCAACACCTTAATCCACCTAATATTTACCAGACTTGGTCAATGGAATGTCAAATTAATTGTTTATGCAAGAATCTAATAAATTAATCACTCATGTTGCAAACATAGGTACACTAAAATGACAACTGCTATTCCCAAATTAATTACTTTCTATAAAAGGGCAAGTGTCAAAATTTAAATTCATTGCTCTTTGTGTTTTCTCACAAGGTGCAACTGATGCAGAGGAGGATCATAAGCTGAACGATTTGCACAAAAGACGAAGTCTCCTAGCTATCTATTGCAAACTAATTGTTTTCAACGTGGTGGAAATGACTTCAGCCTCGGAGATCTACAAGCAGTATATGAAAGTATGCAATTACTTCTTCCTTATTTGTATCTGTAGCCTATTAAATATGACTCAATTAGATGGGGGACATTTATTGAATTCCTAATATGGGAATGCAGGTTAAATACCTCTGCTTCTATTGTTAATGTGTTAGAGTATACTTTTTTTTGCCCGAGAAAGAGTGCATTTAAGGCTATTGAACATATGTTTATTTATATCAGAAATATGCTGATACCGTCGCGTGTGGTATATAGAAAAAATGGGTAAAGTGATAATTATCAAAAATTAAATGAAGCCCTTGAGGCTAAGGCCAACAAATAATTATCAAAGATAACTTACTTGTTAGACTTTAGACTCAACGAAACTGAATACTCACATTATGACCAACTCTGATATTTTATTTTGCCCTGAGCATTGTGAGAGTTGGCTGTTTCAGTGAGAACCCCCCTTGAGAGGCTTTTTTCTTCTATCATGTGCACTAAAGTGGTTGTCACCAAACTGTAAACCATCTTATCTGAAAGAAATACATAGTGATAGATTCCTTACCTTAGAATTACGCTCAGGCATCAGACTGGATCCGTAAAGTTTTCGTCAGCAATACCCCTGCGCGTCGGTAGGCGTCGTCGTGCGGCTCCGCGTACGTCAGTGGTGTCGTTGGTGCCGGGATGATGTCGCTGGAGCTACTTAGACGCGCCCATGCGCGCTGATGGCAGTTCTTTCTTTTTCTGCGGCAGCAAGCGCAGATCCAGGTAGAGCTAGTACCCTAGTCACTTTTTGACTGAGTTTTTCGAGGCCTTTTGTCTCATCTTTTCGAGTCGATCGTGGGGACTGTCACCGCATGATGTCGGTGACGGACCCACACCTCTGTGTCTCTACTGCCTGGGACGCGACCACAAGCCCAAGTCGTGCCCCGACTACCGGACCATGGCGCCGAAAACTTTCTCTCAAGGTCCCAGTCCCGGGGGATGCCGAGGGACCGGTCGGGAGCCGTCATCATCATTTTTCTGGATCTAAGTCTTCACACTTGGGTCAGGTAAGTGGAAGCATTCCAAAAAGAAGTCAAAGAAGCATCGTCGCTCTTCGACTTCCCCTTGCCCGTCGCGCGACCCGGCTGAGGGTGCGGGTGGTGCCGCCCCCGAGGCTCCAGCGGAGCCTGCGACATCACCGCCGGTCTACCCACCTTTTCCGGGTTCGTCGGCGACGCCTGCTCAGGTGCAAGAGTTTCTTGCGGCCATGGCCTGACTCTTTGGGTCGTCTGGCCCCGTCGGCCCGCCTATGAGCCCCGCGGGCCTGGCTGGGGGTCCTGTTCTTCCATCATCACCAGCGGCTCCGCCCCCGGCGGACCCCCTGGGATCCGGGATTAGACCCCGGTCGACGCTGGTTGACCTAATAGCACCTCCACTGGCGCCGACCTCCCGGGCACCACCACCGATGTTGCCCGCTCCTGAACCGGACACAGTGCCGGATCGGCACCGCCTGCTGCTGATTCCGATGGGCCCTTTTTGCCCTATGCCCGTCCTCCGTATTTTAAGCCCGTTCCACAGACTTCAGAGGAAGGGGAGGACTGGGAGGGTCTGAGGACCCTCTGGCACAGGAACGTGCTTATGACCCGGACTGGGCAGAGGATTTGGAGGATGCCAGCGGTCTAGACACCGCACCTGACCTTGGCATGCTGTCTCCTCCTTCCGTGGCTACGGAGGAGGGAGCCAGTTACACAGTGGTGTTGTGTAGGGCAGCTGAAGCTCTTCACCTCGTACTCCCTACTGTGGCCTTCAGGACTAACCTCCTGACAGAACTGCTCCAGCCGGCGGCAACCTCTTTGGAGCCCTTGCTGCCCTTTAATGAAGCGCTGTCTGACGTTCTTTTGGGCACCTGGTCCAGGCCCAACACAGGGGCTTCTGTGGACAGGAACGTGGCCCGACGCCATCGCCGGGTGACCCCCTCTTTCTCTCCTAAAACCCCACCGCTGAGAGCTTGGTTGTCCTAGCCCCTACTTCCCAGAGCGCGTTCCCTTCCGCCCCTCTGGATAGGGAATCCAAGAAGCTGGAGCAGCTTGGCAAGAAGCTGTTTTCAGCTGGGCAGATCGATTTCCACGACGGTGGCGCTTAGGCACCACGCCTGGCTGAGAACTACTGGCTTCTCAGGGGATGTCCAGAACACTCTGCTGGACATGCCCTTTGATGGCATTCGCCTCTTTGGCAATAAAGCGGACAGTGCGTTGGAGCTCTTTAAGGATTCCCGGGCTATGGCCAAGTCCTTGGGCCTCCTCCGCCTTCTGCTTTTCGCTCCTTTCCTGGCCACGGAAGGGGTGCAACACCACGTACGCAGAGCCACAGGCCACTGCAACAGCAACACCAGTGGCCGCGGACGTGGGAACCGTTGAGGTGGTTCAGGGGACCAGCGGGTGGGTTAGTCCACCTGTACCCATGCAGCATCCACTGCAAAGCCTTCCTAGTCCGGTATTTCAAGCACATCAAACGCCAGTGGGCAGCAGAGTTCGCCATCATCTTCCCCATTGGCCTAACATCACCTCGGACAAGTGGGTGCTGCAAATTTTCCAAAGGGGCTACTCCCTCCCCTTCGAGACCACCCCTCCAGCCATGCCACTTCAGTACCACCGCATGTCGGGATCACTTGGCACTTCTCCAGCAGAAAGTTGCGGCCCTCTTGGCCAAGGGGGCCATTGTGCGCGTTACGACGCCAGCAGTAGGGTGTGGTTGCTACTCCCACTAGTTCCAAAGAAGGATAAGGGCCTGCGTCCTAAATTGGACCTTCGGAATGTCAATCGCTTCCTCCGGAAGGAGAAGTTCAAGATGCTCACACTTGCTCAGGTCTTGTCTGCCCTAGACCCGGAAGACTGGATGGTAGCGTTGGACTTGCAGGATGCTTATTTTCATATCCCTGTCCTGCCGGCCCACCTGCGGTTTACGGTAGGCCACAAGCACTTTCAGTTCACTGTGCTCCCCTTTGGCCTTACCAGCACCCCTCGGGTGTTCACGAAGGTGATGGCGGAGCTCGCAGCTCATCTGCGCAGATCGGGGGTTTCAGTATTCCCCTATCTCAGCGACTGGTTGTTGAAGGTGGGCTCGCCCCATGGCAGTCGTCTCCCACCTCCAGACTACGGCCGACCTGCATTTGCTAGGGTTTTCCATCACCGTGCCCAAGTCGCACCTGATTTCCTCACAGAAGCTACTCTTCATCGGAGCAGTTCTGGACTCTGCGCAGTTTCGGGTTTATCCTCCCGAACAGCGAGTCCGGGGTATTCAGGCTATGAGTCAAATCTTTCAGCCTCTATCCCTGGTTTCGGTCAGGATGACCCTCCAGCTACTGGGTCTGATGGCCTTCTGCATCCTGCTAGTGGATTATGCCAGATGGCATATCGGGCTCTGCCGTGGGACCTGAAGTTCCAGTGGGCACAACATCAGGGCAATCTGTCCAATCACGTCCAGATCTCGGAGGGCACTGCACGACAATTGCAGTGGTGGGGTCAAAGGCAGATCCCTCTCCCTTCCCCAACCGGAACACACAGTTGTGACGGACGCATCCCTTCTGGGATGGGACGGCCACATGGGAGAGGTAGAGATCAGAGGCCTCTGGTCTCCGGTGGAGTCCCGGCTCCATATCAACCTTCTGGAGCTACGGGCGATCCGACTTGCACTGAGGCATTCCTTCCCTCTGTCATGGGGAGAGTAGTGCAGGTGTTCACAGACAACACCACCGTCATGTGGTATTGCAACAAACAGGGCAGGGTGGAGTTGTGGACCCTAGGTCAGGAGGCTCTGCGCCTCTGGACATGGCTGGAACATCAGGGCATTTCCCTGGTGATTCAACACCTGGCAGGTTCTCTGAACGCCAGGGCAGACGAACTCAGCTGTCGGTGCATGATAGATCACAACGTGGCGCAAGGTCTCTAGGTCTCTTTCGGCAATGGGGAGAGCCATGGTTAGATATATTCGCCACCGAAGAGAACGCGCAATGTCATCAGTTCTCTGCATTGGAATTTCCAAGGCGGCACTCGCTAGGCGACGCTTTACGTCGTGAGTGGAGTTGCGGTCTACTATACGCCTTTCCGCCTATACCACTTCTACCCAGAGTGCTGAAGAAGATCAAGCGCGACCGGGCTCAAGTCATTCTTGTGACTTCAGACTGGGCTCGAAGAGTATGGTATCCCGAGCTACTCAGCATGGCGATCGATCCCCCTATTCGACTGCCTCTTCTGTCGCAGCAGCAGTTGAGGGTTCTCCACGCGAACCTGTCCAGCCTTTATCTCATTGCGTGGAGATTGAGCAGCAGCAGTTGAGGCCCTTCGACCTGCCTCCCGAAGTCTATAATGTTATCTTGGCAGCCAGGCCTCCCTCCACTAAAACAGTATACGCCTGGTGGTGGAATACATTTGTGGCATGGTGCACAGCAAAGGCTTTGGATCTCCTTTCTGACCCTTTTTCAGAGGTCCTTCTGTTTCTCCTCTCTTTGGCCCAGCAGGGCTCTGCTCTGGGCACTATCAAGGGTTATCTCTCGACCATGTCAGCCTTTTTATGGCTTTCAGATCAGCCTTCCCGTTTCAAGTCCCCGGTTGTAAATAGATTCATGAAAGGCATTACTCATCTTTCCCCTCCTGTTCCTTTTGTGATGCCTCAGTGGGACTTGAACCTAGTTCTAACTTATCTGATGTGTGCTACTTTTGAGCCACTTCAAAACTGTCCTCTTTGCCTTCTCACTTTAAAGACTGCTTTCCTGGTTGCCATCACCTCTGCCAAAAGAGTGAGTGAGCTCCAGGCTCTTTCTTCTAAACCTCCTTTTCTCTCTGTCAACGTTGTTCTCAGGACTCGTCACTCTTTTCTGCCAAAGGTTGTCACTGCCTTTCACATCGGGCAGACTATAACTTTTCCCACCTTCTTTACTCCTCCGCATTCCTCTAAAGTGGAAGAGAGGCTCCACTGTCTGGACCCAAAACGTGCGCTCTCATTCTACCTTAACCACACACAACAGTTCCGGGTGGATGACCAGCTCTTTCTTGGCTTCGTTGGCACCAAGAAAGGTCGGGCCGTGCACAAACGGACCATCTCTCGCTGGGTCGTTCTGTGCATCAAGGCTTGTTATTATTTGGCTTAAAAGGAGCCTCCGGTGGGGCTGCGTGCCCATTCTATCAGGGCGACTGCAGCTACTATTGCTTTGGGACTGGGAGTTCCCTTGCAGGACATCTGTCAGGCAGCTGTGTGGGCCTCGCTGTACACGTTTACACGTTACTGCCTGGACAGCCAAGTACGGAGAGACAGCTTCTTTGGCCGTTCTGTGCTCCAGGACATTCTGGTGTGATCTTGGTTCGCAGACCCACCACTGGGGTTGGTATTGCTGGGGTATCTATTCTAAGGTAAGGAATCTATCACTATGTGTTTCTTCCAGATGCACAAGTTACTTAACTTTGGTAACGATATATCTGTAAGAAACAGTAGTGATAGATTCCTTACTGCCTCACCCATCCTCCCCCCTTCTTCGATTTCTAGGGTTAAGGACATCCCTTTCAGGACCCTAGTTTCATGGCAACAGTGGTCAGTTTCCTGCATGGCTCTGCGTTCCTGGCGCGAAAAGTCGTGTACAGAACTGACGTCAGCACACGTGGAAGCGTCTAGGTAGTACCAGCAACGTCATCCCGGCGCCAAAGAGGCCAATGACACATGCGGAGCCGCACGACGACACCTACCGACGCGCAGGGGTACTGCTGACGAAAACTTTACGGATCCAGTCTGACGGCTGGGGGTAATTCTAAGGTAAGGAATCTATCCCTACTAATGTTTCTTACAGATATATCGTTACCGAAGGTAAGTAACTTGTGCTTTAGAGTCTTCCCTTTTGGCTCCTAGGAGTAAGTCTGAATGTACTTTACAGAAGGAGATTGCTCCTGAGGATTGGGAGACACTTTGATATGACATATGTAAAATGTCTTTTAGGTGAGAGATAAAGGTTTACTTTAAGTTTCTATGTGATTGCTATTACACCCCAGGTAGATTAACCTATGTATTTCCCAATACTAATCGCAATTGTTGTAGGGAGTGTAGCACAAGGGGTAATATACTACACGTCCAATGGAGCTATCCTAGAATTTACCCCCTTTCGGAAATCTGTATTAAAGATGATTTGGGAAATGTTGGGATACTCATACATGAAATTCGAGATGTAGTGCTATTGAGATTGAGACTAGTTGGTTACATGAGCATCACAAGAACAGAGCGAGCATTGAACTGGGAAAGTCTGGTAACGACGAAACTAGCTGTTACTTACTTATCAACGGAAGAGAAGAGATCTACTCTCTTTTACTCATGGCATGTGAGACTGTAGAATGTTTTGGCTATGAAATGTGTGATTGCAAATATTAAGGGAGGACATTTGAAATTTGATACGGCCTGGAAAGACGGGTCTCATTTCGTCATCACATCTCCCCTCATTTGAAGCAGCTTCATTGGCTTCCGGATGCCAAGAGAGTTGAGTTCAAAGCCCGGACATTGGCATTCAGAGCCATTAGGGGCAAAGGTCCACAGTACCTTAGGAATAGGCTTAGCCACTTCCAACAGGAGAGAGCCTTGAGATCTAAGCACCTGTGACACCTGCGCATCCCAAGGTTTGCCAAGGTTAGCTGAGGCAACCTTGGTACTGACAACCAAGCTCTGGAACACCCTGTCCATCCATCTTCACATGGCTGAGTCCGAACACTGTTTGAGGAAAGATTTAAAAACCTTGTCCTTCAATCAAGCTTAGATAGCAATGGCCAATTCTGTTCTTCAGTCTTGCTTTGGGCGCAGGGATGCCTCTGTTGAGGTAGCCGTGCGCTGTACAAATTATTTGATTGATTGATTGATTGAAAGATCTATTAGACTAATTTTAAACTGGACAGACAATGGAGGGGTTGCCACTTTATATACTTTCACTCAGACTGCTTCTTTATAGAAAAAGTTAATACAAATAATGATAAAAAAGTTAACTCTTGTTTTTGAATTTTCGAGTGCAGGATAAAAGAGCTACAGGAAAATTACTAAGTTGAATTGTATTATGTAAATATAAGTTCAAAAGAAGGACCATAAAAAATATAGCACAAATAATACACATTTTGTTTTTCCAAGCGATTTACACAAATAATGCATTTTTGTTTAACCTCTTCGATGCTCATGACGGCTCCCAGCCGTCATGAGTCACGGTGGGCCTGTGCTGATGACGGCCGGGACCCGTCATGACCACGCCCGCGATCGGAATGTTCAGCACTGCGGCGGAATTCACGCCGCAATGATAAGGTTAATTATTTTGCTTGTGGAAAGAATGCACCCGTACTGCCAATCAGTACAATCTTTAGGGCCAATTTGAATCGGACTACGCCTGGCAACCTACCAGAAACAGTGCTTTTGATTTTGAGCTTAGCAAAAAACAAACTGGGCCCCCTTCCCGACAAGATGCTTATGATGAGATTAGCCGCATAAGGCCATATTTCCATTAATGTTCTGATAGTGTGAACGAGGGCTCTCTCTGACCTACTGGTGAGCCATTGTCAAGTCCTTTTTTCATTTTAAATACTAGCAAGTAGAGTTTTACATTGTAGCCTCTGTGATAATGCAGATTTCAGTTTGTTTATATTTTTCTGCTCTTTTTCATAATTTCAAACACCTTCCTTACGCCAGCTGTATTCCTGTCACAGTCCCATATGCCAGAACGCGTGTTTTGTTTTGCTGAGCTCACTTACCATACAACCTGTGTTTCCTTCTTCTGCCAGGGTTATATTTCACTGTTCCACTGATCTTGTTTTCATATAGTAAAAACATATGGAGCAACCTGTACCTCTGTAAAGAACATATCCTTCGTCTGTACACAGTCGTAATCCTCAATATTTTATTTGCCAAAACCCTAGTTACTCTTAATATAAAGGCCCAAACTTAATCTAAGTAAAACACTTTTTTTAAAAATTGTATGCGCAAAAGGCAAGCACATGCTTAACATACCATTTAGTTATATATACTGTCATAACAAATGTGTGGCTGCTGCCTAATTGAGGTCTGAAAATGTAGATTTCAGATATGAACATCCCTTCAGTTGTATCTTGTTTATCAAACACTCAGTATAAGAGGGTGTAGAGACTTCCTCATTTTTAGAGCCCTGCTCTGCCTCCACGAGAGATTTTGTAGGAGAGGATTTTCAGTAGAGGGCTTTAAGCCCCGCCCCTCATTCCCATTGGCCGGTGTCACTGTTTATGTTAAACGGTGGCCTGCCATTGGAAATGAGGGTTTTTGGTTGCCGCCCTTTGGCTTGCGATTGGACTCGGTGGACTGCTTAACGGCTGTCGTGAAACGCTTTCTTATCCTTATGGGGCCATGTGTTAAAACACATGGCCCCATAAAGACAAGAGATCCCCATGCTCCCACCCGATCCTCTTTTACTTTCGGAACTGCGCTTGTTTCTTTGCTCCTCTGTGGCCTAGAACAATGTTGTCAAAACATCCTGGTTCTTAAATCCTTGAAATGTGAAACGTGTCTGTCATAAATAGTAAGGACGTTTGCATGCCTCGACTCTACACACATGATCCCTAGATAACTTTGTTTGGCTAGTTAAGCTGTGCTACACATTTCTTTGTTTACTGTTGAGTAATGTGTGTCAGCAGCGGCCGTCCGATTACGTAATGCGTAGGCTACAGTGAGGACTGATGTTTTCTGTTCACTGCTGCTTCAGAAAGGCATTAGTGCTTTTGACACTGGACAAAGACATGGTACAAGGACCCAGTTGTCACCCGTAGGGTCGGCGCTAGGCATTGGCAGTGTGGGCAGCTGCCCAGGGCCTCGCGCTCTGCCAAAGATTAAGGGCCCCCCCCCCCATCAGTGTGAAAGGCCACACATTCACATTAGCCCTGCCCCAGCTGATCATATTACATCATGAACTTGCTGGCGTGGTGACATTCCTGGGGGAGCAGGAGTAAGGGAAGGTACAAACTGAATGGGGGACAGCACACCAGCTGGGCCAGCAATTATCTTGGCTCAGTGTCAGAGGCAGGCAGCGCCTTAGTTAAGTATCAGCCATTCTAGGCCCTTTGTTTCCAGGGGAAGGCGGACACAGGTAAGAGGAGGTGGGTGATGGGTGGAGGGGGCAGCCAGATCAACTTGTTTTTGACCTTTCTTTGTGTATAAACTGTGTGTTGTGGGAAGTGTGTCCTTACTGTTGCATGGCCCAGGGGAGGGGGCCCCCTCCCTGGGCCTTGAAGCACTGGATCAAGCTTCAAGGTTCAGGTGTGGGGGCCCCCTTCCCTGGGCCTTGTAGTAACTATGCAGTGCCAGGGTTGGATTGGTAAGGGAGTTATTCGGATGGTGCGAGAGGCCCAGTCCATGAGGCTTAAGTGGGCCGTTTTCTTTCCTCATTTATGTTGAGGCTTGCTCTGCTGCTGTGAACTCGAGGGGCCTCAGCAGCTTCTTCCACTGCCCATTTTCATATAAATAATTCGTTTTTCGATTGTCCTTGAACAGCAAAAGAACTGAATTGTTTTTGGCATTGATTTAATATTAAATGTTCAATCTTGGTGCTCCATGTAAAGCAAGCATTTGCAATGCAATAGGTCTCGCATTTAAGCGAGTTTGAGCTATTGACATTGTAAATGACAATGCCTTTTTAGTTATATTTTGGTTTTTTAAAAATAAATAAAAGGCATAGTCATTTACAATGCTAATAGCTTAAATTCGCGCAAATGGGAGTCCTATTGCATTGTGAATGCTTGTTTCCTTCTGGCACGCCGAGCGCCGCAGAAGGGAAGTAAAACTACAGGTCCCAGAATGCACATGTGTGAGGCAACTATAGAGCTCTAAGTATCTGCTTGATGCCTGCCCACTAAGTCTAGTTAAGCATATTAGATGCACAGAGAGCCAGTGATAGCACTGCCCACCTTTGGAGCTGAAATCATCCATAACAATTACGCAGTGAGAATTATCATGGCATACTCATCCTCCTGTGTAACCTTTGACCCACAGTGTGTCCGCCTTGCATGACATCTGGAACTGCAAGTGAGAGACCAACTTCACCTCTCTATTAATTTTTGAACTTCCAAAGACTCTTATTTTGCAGTCATATTTAAGTATTATGTCCCTTGTGGTTCTCGCTGAGTCATGGATTAGGAGCCTGTGGTCCCAGACCAATTATCTGATCTGCATAAATGAGCTTTGCCTGAGGCTTTTGTCCGTAATTTAAAAAGAGAGAAGTCTGACAATACCATCTGCATTTATGTATTAAGCGAGTATATCACTCCTTGGTACGGGGCCTGTCCTTTCACCAAAAACACACGATGTAGCATGCAGCCTTTCAATAAAAGAGACAAAAATAAACTCACAACCAGCCAGCAGTGGTCTGCAGTAGTTTATTTATAGCTGGCAGAATATTTTCAAAGAGCAGAGCAGTGAGTGCTTAATTTGTAACAACATAAGTGCCAGGGCTCTCATCAGGCGGTCACTGCAGCTAGCACCACACATTGCCCTTGCCACGCTGCCAATTTTAGTAACACAGCTACTAACCATCACACTACTGCAAGCGCGATAATTTGAACTATTTCAGGCCCCCAAAGCTGTAAGAATGGCTTGGCTGGCAGGTACGCCTGGCTGGTCTGGCTTGTCTGCGTACCGACCAATCACAATGCTGCCATTGCAGCCTTGAGATTGGCTTAGGGGAGGGAGACTTCCTGTTCTGTTCCTGTTCCTGTTGCAGGAGAGCAGGTCAGGAGCAGAGACGACGCAAGACCTGGGAAGGTAAGTTTATTTTATTTTTAAATTACGCCCCCCGTGCCAATACCTACGTGACCCCCCACTCGCGCATCAGGCCGGCCGCGATTGGATGTTACATGCAAATTCAAGGGGCCTCACATCTTTCCTTTCGCCCGGGGCCCCAGAAGTTCTAGGACCGGCCCTGGTCAACCGTGTGTGCTGGCCGGGAAGTGTTCCTTCCAGCTTTTGTAGCTCGGCATTCATTGTGCACCGGTAGGAACGTGTAGGAATACTTCAATTATTGCCTGGTTACGGTGTCTATGGGTCATCTTCACCCAGCCCCCTCTTTCCCAGGGCAGAATTTTAGACCAGGAGGGATTACAAAAGTTCAAGATCGGTATTGTTTAGCTTAATAATAATGATAATAACCATAATAGACAAACATATATGTTTTCAGAACTGCTTAAGCTGATGTTTGGAGAAATGTCTGAATTTCCAAATTATATTACAGTTGATATTTGAGTGCCAAATCATGCAGCGTTGGAAAGACTTATTATATTTCCTTGATGCTAGTGACATTGCTGCTATGACTTTTATAGATCACTCACATAGAGACATTGCACTTTGAGAAAACTTTTTAACGTCACTGCTGGCAGCCGTTCCGGAGGGGCTGAGGTGGTCACGACTGCTAATGTTGCAGATAGTGGCCACTGAGGTAATTTTGTCAGTAGCTCAGTCTGCTTTTCGTTAAACATCAGTAGCTCTTTTTACAGAAAAGATTGGAGAATCCCGACATGAAGGCTTAGCTGAACTGTTGGGTGAAGTCTTTAAATCCTCATCTAGGCTGTTTCTAAGGCCTCGGCTTGGGTGGTGTGCCCGGTTTTGGGGGCACAGCTATAGCGGCCTGTCCAGTCTTGGGGGCCACACGTAGGGTACAGCAACTGTCATAGCCGGTAGTGGGTAATGGAAGGATGTGCTTATTTTAATTAGACGGATTGAATAGAAAATGCAGCTGCGTTTGCCCTGCAGTATAAATTTAGACGGAGGCCAGGCTTGTGCTGGTGTCCTAGAAGCAGGACAGTACGTGATTAATTTCACACAGAGCTTCAACCAGGAATGGCAGGGTGCATCTCATTTCCTTATCCTGCAATTCCCCTCTGCCACAACTTCCCCTCTTAGGGGCGTTTAACTTCTCCGCTCTCCTAGTGGTCTGCTTCACTTCCTTGAGTGACTGAGAATATTTCCGGGGTTGCCTGGCGTCACTCCCCTCCACCGGGAGTCTGACATTTCTCAGGGGTCTCCGCTCTTATGGGTCTTGACACCTCAGGCACCGGCAGATTAGGGGTGGGTGATTTGTACCCCTGGCTCCAAAGATTCTGGTCACTTTGCCGCAGGGCCCGCCTTCGACACCCCAGGGGGTTTGTAAACGAATCTCTAGACACCCCTGATGGGAGCTGTGCTTTTGCACTCTGCCTCACCCGTCCCCTCTCCACCCCACCCCGCCCCCCATGGTATACCCAGTGGGGGCACTGCCTGCGTTAGGCTTTAGACTTGCAGCCGGGTGTCATTAATGATGTGTAATTTAACAGACGATGTAGCCGGGCCAGTTTCCTGGCCCTCGTGGCGCCTCTTTGGTCTCTAGCTTTTGGTCTCTTGCTCTCCCTTCGGGCCCTCCTTGCTGCTGCAGGTCCTCTGCAACGCTTGATGGTGAGAGAGAGAGCCCCCACGAGAGAGAGGGAGGGTCACCAGAGTGAGACCCCACCCCCTCACCCCCAAGAAGTGAACGTGAGAAAACCACTGTGCACTGTTCCACTTGTTAATATGGCACCCCAGTGCCGGTGATTGGTACGGTGGGTACAGCGTGTGTAATTAACCTTTACCCATGCTTACAGCAGTGCTGCACCGGGATTGCCACGAGCCGTAATGCACGCCAGGGGATTGTCCCACATCACTTGGTTTGGTAGTATTAAAACAGTTATGTTTGGGGTGCAATGGGCCCTGTACCACTGTACCTGCTGCACTATCGATAGCTTCGCCTCTGTCTGGTACAAACCAATTTACGACTGGGGAATTGGAATTTCCAGCCGGGCCTATAGCTGCACTCACTTTACCGGCAGCCTGGCACTGGTGTCATTGGCTGCACTGGTTTGCCTTGCAGTGATGCACTGGTGTCAGTGCTTGCACTGGTTTATTGCTCTAGCAGTGCTGCACCTGTGCCCAGGTTTCATGGCCTTCACTGCCTTCTGGAGACAAGTCTGGTTTCAGTGGATGCACTTGCAGTAATGCCCCTGGCTTCATTGCCCACGCTGGCTTGGCTTGCCTAGCACCGAAGGCTGTGGTTTAACTGCATGAACTGGTTTTATGTTTTTTGCTCTGGTCTATCTTGCAGTGAGGGTATAATTGCCTGCACTGGTTTGTTTCCTTTGCAGTGATGACTCTTGTTCCATTGCCCTAGCTTGTTTATCTGCCACTGGCTGGCCTAATTATATGAACCATAATTCAATTTTAAGTGGTTGTGCACTAAGAGAAGCCCCTGGATAATTTCTAATAGTGAATTGGAGGGGACTCAAATAAAGTGTCTGGAAATCCACATGAGATCAAATAAACTATTTTAAGTTCTCAACCATAGAGATATAGACAGACCTCCATACATAATTGTAAACCTCATCAAATATCCAAAAGATACATCACATGCTGTTTATCCCTGATAAGACTTCCAGGAAAGTGAGCCATTAAAGGTTACCCTACAAGAATTCATACTAAAAGGCCGCTTTCAATATTTCGCCATCCAGGAACCAGGATTAGGTTCATCTAGATTTGCCACAAATGAGGGTGTGGGCTTTTAAGACATTAAGGGGTTTATTTGCAAGCCCCCATCGCCATCACAACGTCACTTTCAATGACGTTGTGATGGGGATAGAGGGATCGCCTTATTTACAAGTCAGCGTTAAGCCACTTAACATGGCTTAATGCCGCCTTGTAAATAAGGCCCTCTTTCACGCTATACTTAGCGTGAAGGGGGAGGGCAATGGGTGTTGCTGTGGGCATTTCACCGCAACACCCATTGATTCTGATGCTGCCTCCTATTTACAAGGGAGGCATAAATAGGAGGCAGCAGCAGAATTAGGACCAAGGAAAACCTGATCGTACCCGTGCGTAACGAGGAGAAATTATTAATTTCTCCTCGTTTTTGCAGTTTTCATGTGTGCTGCATTGGCCAGCGCACATGAAAACAGCAAAAGGCTGATGATTGTTTATGTACAGGAAAGTTCCCCTTTCTGCACATGTTCCTTTAAGCAGCACACATAGAAGTTACAAAGTGGCATTTAAAGATTGTTTATGTGCAAGAAGGCCACCAAATTAATCGATAGAGACAGCATTTGGACATGAATATAAGTTTGATTAGTTAGAGAATCTTCAGCTCAACAACAGTTTAAATACCTCAGAGGAATCTTTTGATGGCATCTAGAAAGTGAAGTTGAATGCTGAGCTTCTGCTCTTGGATAATCAAGCCTTTCACAGCTGTTCCCATTAGGAATCATAATCCTCAGTGAAGTATGCCTCCCTTCACCATCTAATTTAATATACTTTTGTAAATATGGCCTCATATGCGTTCATAAGTAAGTGAAGAGCGGCTGATTTGTCTACATATCAATTTTGACCTGTATGGAAGAAGCAGGTTATTTCTGCTTCCACAGATTTGAGTTCACTGTCTGAGCAAATACCATCATTAACAAATCTGTTTTGACATACAAAATGACATTTAAAACATGTTTTTGTTATTTCATCTCCAGGACTTGATAAAAATATTGAAATACTTTAGTAACACCACTGCGATTCAAGTGGTCAATTGCTAAAATTCATTTAGCTTTCAGCAAGGCAATTATCCACAGCAGTGTTCTGTTATCTCCAGTTCCAACTGCTATGACATTGACTCATCCTCACGGTATATAAGAGCACAAGAGGATGTTGATGGTTGTGCTACAAATGTAGCTTTCTGGTGGTATTTATTCATTCTGATTTTTTTTAGGCGCCGTGGACAATTCTCAATTCAAGTGACCCCAGCAAGCTCTGCCACTTTAAATGTACAAACCCTTTATTTCCCACTTCCATTCTTTTTATGATTTTTTAGCATGAAACCACCTATGTTCACTGCACAGCTCTGTACTGCACGATAGTTACTAAAAGAAACAGTTTTCATGATTGAGAAATAATTGGAACATGAGGTTGGTTGTTCTTTATAATTTTCATTACCTGTCATAAAAGAGAGCTCTGCACAGATTGTTCTCAAGAAGCAACAACTGAGCTCTGTAAACTGTCCTAAATGCTTTTCTGTAGTAACAGCATAACTGTTGGAGAATAGGTTATTGGTAGGGTAAGTATTCACCTACCGCTAGCAATAAGGCCACCCAGCAATATAAGGTCCAAGCAAGGTCTCAATACATTAGCCCCTGGCTCAACCCTTGGTAGCTGGATGCGAGCAGTCAGTCTCAATTCAGGGGACAGGTATGTAAAGCATTTAAATACACCATTACCTCAAATAAGCAACACAGAATAAAAATCCCACGCAAATTAAAAAAATAGGAAATATTCTTTTCTTTAAAATTACACAAAAACAACAAACATACAGTGTAGGGAACCAGAGATATGAATTTGTAAATATTAACCACTTTATAGTACTTAAAAACATATAGCGCCCACCTGGGACATCTGGTCGCGCTTGACTGGGACAAAGTCAAAGTTTGAGACTGACTGCTACCTTCGGACTTAGAAACTTTTCTGGAGGATTTTCTCTCGACATCGTGCATCCTCTTCCAGCAGGCCGATTTTGATGCGACATCATCATATTGCTTTTCCACGAGGTCCCGGTCAAATCTTGGTAGTCTGGAGCTCTGTAGCTTTCAGAGACGCGAACCTGAAATCCAGTCCGGGTCACAGTTGAAGGTAGTGGGCTTGACTCTCAACATCGGAACGGTCAAGTTATTGAGCTTTTTATAAAAGTTTCTCCAAACTTCTGGAACTTCTTCCTGAAGTTCCTCGTGAGGGTTCAAAGTGTCCAAAACACAAATCAAGGGTCTAGAAGCTCTGAGATGGTCCTTGGAAGTTTTGGACTACTGTTCCCACAATGCACCTTGTCAAATCCTTAAAAGTCCACGGACACACTCCAGGCTGGGAACTTGTTGAAGGAGATGGTGCAGGTAAGGCTCTGTTAACCTATTGCTTTCAGGGAGTCCACTCCTTAATCCATGTAGAAGCAAGGCAAAGTCCTTAGGGCTGTAGTTCCACGTGTGCAACTGGAGCAGTCCTTCAGGGAACAATTCTGTGTGGTGCAGATCAGGGTTCCAGCAGGGCAATTCTTCTTTTTGTAGTTTCAGGTGGCAAATTTGAGTTGCAATGCAGCTCTCACATATTTATTCAGTGATCTGGGGCGATAAGCAGGTGGGCACCCCTGTCCAGTGAGATGTCAGGTGCCACCCAGAAGCATGATAGCATCCTCCAAAGTGTGGCATATTCATGTCCTCCAAAGCACTGCACTTTAAAATTCAAGATGGAGATTTTCTCTTGTTTGGAGTAAGAGCTGGCCAAACTAACCCACTAGGGTATCTCATTTCCATTAACACTCCCCCTTCACCTCCTGCAAATTCCATTACCGGGCATGCCATCTAGCTTGGGTTACAGGAAGAGGATGTGGTAGGTCTGGCATTCCTTACTGTCTTGCTTTCTCTTTGAAGACCAGTTTGATTTTCCCAGCCCCCTTTCTGACCCATCCTCTGCAGCTGCAGCTGCAAAGCTCTCCCCATCAGATAACCTCTGCTCTGTGCGACCACTTATCCCCTCCTCAAAGCAGCATTGCTAAGCCTTTTTTAAAAAAAAATAATTTCCGCAACATAAAATTGTTAGCGTTTGCATTACAACATATTTCAGTATTGATAATACAATAACAGTAGTTTGAATACCCTGGGCGGGATGCCCGGAAAATTCCTGCCACTGTTAAGAAAGGTCCATCATGTACTCTGTGACACCACACATGTTCATATTAGAGGACCTTTACATACAACATATGTACAAATTATCAGTACATCAAATGATCCTTCTTCAAAACATAAATCAATTCTGTCACGTATTCACATGCGGGCGTCAATGTAAAATAATATATAAAGGAACAAAACAATAAGTCGATCTCTGCATATGGGTACAGAGCAGAGTGTACCTGTCAGTGTAGCATTTCAGTGGGTATTGCATATTTGTATAGTTGCGTGGCTAAGCCTGTTAAGGCTGACCAATCAAGAGAGACTACTTGAAGAATGGATGTTGGCTCACAGAAAAGAAAGTTCTATAACTTATTTTCTGAACTGGCTATGATAAATTCAACAGTTGCAAGTTGTTCGGTTTATCATTTTTGATCTTTTAAGTCTTTGAATTGCATTTTTTAGCCCCTTCCTAGCAATAGTTATTCGTAAATAACATATTCCAATGTTGGCCTCGGGAGCTAATGATCACTACGTGGGCCAACAAAATTGGTGGTTTTTCCCTCACCAGGGCAAATGAAACATCTTTTATAATGTCCATGCTTATAGTTACATGGCACCCCACCCCTGGGGCAACTATGGGAGACTTAATGTAACAAGCATTTGCAATGCAATAGGTCTCGCATTAGGAAAGTGTGAGCTATTGGTACTGTAACTGACAGATTTTGTATTTATGTGTTGGTTTTGAAAATAGCGAAATTAATAGCTTTGTCATTTACAATGCCAATAGTTTTAACTTTCGCAAATGTGACACCTGTAGCATTTGTAATGCAATATGCGTTTCCAAAACCAAGCAATAAAAATCAGCGCGTTTCAGGTTAAGTTGCACACAACTTTTTGGGACGTTAGATGACCCACAATACAGAATGCAAAAATCGTCCAGACATTTTATTTTTTTATGTTAGTTCAGTGTAAAATGTGGCTGCCGTCTTTACCCCTCTTGGGGGAATCTGACACTTCAAATGGTAAAAGGCACACAAGGGTACTTTGCTACTTTCAGTGGATGTATTGGATAGAGTGCTCCACAAACAGTAAATATAATCTTTCTATTAGGAATTTTTTTTGTATGATGTATTGTGGGGCACTCGACAACAACAAGCATTTGCAATGCAATAGGTCTTGCAATTATGTGAGTTTGAGCTATAGGCATTGTAAATGACAATGCCTTTTATTTATATTTTGGCTTTTAAAACATAAATAAAAGGCATTGTTATGTACAATAATAGCTTAAACTTGCGTAAATGCGAGACCTATTATATTGCAAATGCTTGATTTCTCTGGGGCTACTCCTATCTATGGGTCTTCGCCGTCCCGCTCCTGCAAGCCAACTGTTGATGTGACACTAGAGAGACAGAGTATTTCATGCAGACAGCCCACCAATTCCAGTCAGGGGTGGTGGATGGGTGTTGCTGCTAGCTGCCCCGCTAATGCTTTTTTAAGAAGACCCCCTTGTATCCCCTTGGGGGGTGAGGTGGGCCTGAGAGGCAGTAAGTGTCTGCCCACCACGTCCTCTGTTTGGAAATCACACACAGGCTCTCCCGACTGCACAAGAAGTGATTAGGGTAATCCCCACTGTCAAAGCTCTCATTAATCTTACAGGCCGCAGGGGTTTTCTGTGAGATGCCACTCTTGCTGTCCTAACAACAAATGTTCTAAGATCAAAATGAAGCCAGTGGGGTAGAACCAGGAAGTCCTGTGTAATAAATTCCATTACAGTAGGCAAGGGGAGGTGTTGCGGGGGTGCCTCCTCCAGATGTTTTGCAGCATTGGTGCCTGGGGGGGTTGCTTAGAAGATCTCCTTAAGTGTCTCTGTTGGCACGGCTAATGGTTAGAATAGAACAGCAATAACCACGTCATGTTTTCCACACCTATCTGAGTAATATCTTGGTGTCTAGAAACAGGTACTAGTACTTAATACTCATTATGTATGTGTGCCTTTATTTATTATATTATTCTCGTATCCATGAGGTTTGTATCGCGTGGGCATTGCGGGAGTGATTAGAGCGCTTTATGACAGAAGAAGCACTATACCACACAGCATCAGAATTAACAATTAGACCAGCGATAAATATGTATGGTGTCAAGGCTCCTTACAGGGTTCAACAGCTGAGTCTCAGTCTAAGAAGGGCGGGTAGGAAGAATGGAAATCGATTAAAATGTCTTTAAAAAAAAGGAAAGGCTTTCAACTGTTCTATTTCTGCTTCTTTGAAAGGACGGCAGCAGGCCCTGGTTGAACTGGAACCAGAGACATGCAGTTTACACACCTATCCTTGTAGCAGGCGCATTTGCCCCCTGAGCTATTTTCCCTGTGTTAGAATGTATGTACTCCGGCATATACAGAGTTCTGCAGCAAGCTCTTCGAGTCTCAAGGCGCCGCAGTAAGACGCTATACACAAGTTACCCAAATGTCCTAATGTCACTTAAAAATTTAGCACTCTCTTTCTTCCTCCCAATACGCTGCAGTACGCAATGGGATGCACAATATGTAAAAATACTACTATAAATAGTGCTACTCAATTTAGAAAGTTCTCCGCAGTCTCAAAGCCCTGCAGGAAGCAGTGTTGTGCCGCCCTCACGTGCATATTTTTATTTTTCATAGCGCTATATGATTTTGTTCTCCATCGCAAGCCTGTGAAATAAAACGTGCACTACAGAATAGAATGTACACATTTGTGTATATAGCGCTTGTTCCCGAAAATCCGCGCAGAACCGTTTGAGGCGAAGAGGCCCAAAAGTCTGCTTTTAACAGCTTAGAAAACCTGGGAATTTCCCACTGGGCACTAAACTATCAATATTGTAAAAATAATTATATATTTTGTTTCACTGTTCCCGTCATGAACTACCGCTTTCAGTGTAGTGGGTGCCGTGACCACGAAGATGGACTTGTGTATATACTCAAACACCTTTAAAGAAACATCATGTCACGCTCTCTCAAACTGATTTCTTGCAACACCGACAAATGCGTTTCAGCCGCTTGGCCTCGCTCAATGTCAAATTGAAAAGCAGCTTGAGAGTGCGCGACGTTCCTTTGAAGGTGTTTGAATATATATATATATATATATATATATATATATATATATACATATATATATACATATATATATATATATATATATATTTAGTGTGTGTTCAGCTGGACGTGACAATGTGTTATCTCTTTCAACTAGAAGTGTTGCCTTTGTGTAACAAATACCTGGCGTCCACGGGATGCTGCTTTCACTCCATCTTCTCAATTTTAGGTGCATGCGGGGGTCCGAGCGAGGCCACTGCGTACGAGGTTATCGACAAAAATAAATGCTGTTGTATTAGAAGTATTTACTTTGGTTTCAGATGTATTGTGTGGTACATACACATCTGCGTAACCTTTAAACTTCTGAGACTTAAAACGGACTCCTAGATCGTAAAAAGAAATCACCGCCGCAGCCCTGCTCCGTGAAAACCGGAAGTCAGGCACTTTTGGCGAATACGGGGGCGGGGCCTGCAATCCGGCAGGAAGTCCCGCCCGCCGCCGCCGAGGAAGAAGTGAAGCCAGCCGAATGATGGCCTCTTCGCAGCCCGGGGCTCCCATGAGTTGAGGAGAGTCCCGGGGCTGCCAACAGCAAAACAGCCAGAGTGTTGCGGGGCTCCCAGGTGCTGGAGGGAGCCCCGGAAGTGAAGTCCTGCCCCCTAGTGCCGCGACGAGACGAGACTGCCGCAGAGAGGAGCCCGATCCCCAGCAACAGCCCGGTGAGTGCCCGACCAGCGCTGCAGAGGAGACACGGAACACGCCGAAAGAGCACAGTGAGTGGGAGGGGAGGGGGGTGTACGCGCGTGTGTCTGTGTGTGTTCGAATGTTTCTGTGTGTGTGCGCGCGTGGGTCTGCGTGTGTGTATGCAGTGTGTGTGTGGCTGTGTATGTGCGGCTGTGTATGTGCGCATGCGTGAGTGTGTTTGCGCAATGGAATGAGGCACGAGAGGGGCACGGCGACGTGCGCACCCACAAGGGGAAATCCGCGCTCTGCGCTCGTGCACCCTCTCGTGTCCACATTCCCAAATACGGGCAACATTAGTTGTCTTGCTGACCGCTTTCAATGCTTTCGCATTGAAAGCTAGGTCAGCTCGACCTAAAAATAAGTTACATTACCACTTTGGTAGTACCTGTACCACTAAAGTCGAATTTGCATGTAATTTATTTGTAAAGACATTCTGCAAAGCAGGGCTGCCTTTAAAAATGACAGTATGCACACTTGGCCAGACAGTTGAGGATAAAAAGGGGAGGGATTGTATAGGAGACATAAAGTCACCTGGGGGGGATATTGTGACAGCAGAGCCTGACAATGCCTCCGCTTTTGGCCAAGTCTACCAAAATCTATATCAGGCAGAGAGGTATGACCTGAATGACCAGGAAAGATACTTGGGGGAGGAGGAGCTACCGAAGGTGTCGGACCCTCAGAACGAGGCACTGGGAGCGCCTATAACCCCGGAGGAGTGAGCAATGCCATAGCTAACTTAAAACCACATAAATCACCAGGCCCAGGCGGCTTGACGGCCCAGTTTCATAAAACATTTGGGTCGAAGGTAATCCCGCAATTGGTAAATTTATACAACTCCTTCTTGGAGTCGGGGGATTGTGACAACATCTATGGGGGAGGCCCTTTTCTCGGTTCTGCCTAAGCCCTGGAAGGGTCCTCAACTATACAGCTCCTACCACCTCTTAGCGCTCCTCAAACTGGATGCCAAAATATATACAAAGATATTGGCCAGTAGGCTAGAATCACTAATGCCAGATCTGATCCACCTGGACCAGTCTGGGTTTATTCAACGCAGGCAAACTCATGGTAATATACGAAGGGTCTTTCATCTTGTGGAAAAGGAGAACACAAAAACAGTTACAGCTGTTCTTCTGGCGCTCAACGCCGAGGAGGCCTTTGATCGTGTGGACTGGTCTTTTCTTTTCTGGCCTTAAGGAAGTACGAGTTCTACAACAGGTTTATTGACATGATAAGAGCGAACTATACGTGCCCCAGCGCTAGGGTTCTGGTTAATGGGGTGAGCTCAGCAGTGTTCTCACTGACAAAGGGGGACTCATCAGGGATGTCCCTATCCCCACTCCTTTTTGCTCTAATTATAGAACGCCGGCTGCCAAGATTTGCATGTCGCCGGAGATACAGGGTGTTACATTTGGAGGAGACAAACATAAGATTTCTGTGTTCGCAGACGACATGCTCTTATCACTCACAGCCCCGGAAATCTCGTTAATAGGAGTAATGGAGGAGTTGAGGTGCTTTGAAATGGTAGCTGGATTACGAGTTAACCTTACTAAATCTTACCTGTTGCACCTCACGATGCCACAGGGGGAGATAGTAGCGTTGGCCGATGCCACGCCCATCCAATGGGCGAAAAAAGAAATCACATACTTGGGAATTAAAATAACCCCTAGGATACAAGACCTTTACAAGGCAATTTACCCCCCCACTTCTCCAAATGAAAGCGGACCTGGGTAGATGGACGCCCATGTATCTCTCATGGCTGGCTCGCATTTAGGCGCTCAAGATGATGATTTTGCCTAGAGTCTTGTATATTTTCCAAGGTCTTCCGATCAAGATAGAACAAAGGTTCTTTGCAACATTAAAATCATTGTGTTACAGCAAACAAATGATGGACCGAATGCTGACAATGCAAACATTCTCCACCAGTCAAAACATCTGGGTAAATCCATAATTTTTTTGCTCACTACGTGTTACACTGGGCGCCGGTAGAGGTGCAGTTATGGGCAACAAGCGGGCTCGGGTTAAGGCTGGTTTTATTGAAGCAAGCAAATGATCAGTACAACTATTTCTGCTGGGGGTGGGCCGCCGAGGGGACCTGCTTCTACTGCGTCTCCGATGTCGGACCTTCTCCTTCTTGCGGAACCCTTCGGGACTTCGCGGGGCGGTTCTTCCTCTTCGGAGTCCGGCGGGACGGGTGGCTCCCCCCAAGAAGGCAAAGAGAAAACAAGGGTGCCGTGAGATCACTGTTCAATGGCTCTTTTTCAGGGGAAGGGAGTGAGAGGATTCACCGGTGCTCTACTGTACAAGGGTGCACTAACGTGAGGGTGGGGGAAAGTGCACGGGGAAAAGGATACCTGGATATTAGGCTTCCCGTGGCTTGGTACCTAGAGTACCTCTACTGTCTACCCAGCCCCGCAATCGGTCACGCACCTGTGTTAGCCACTCACCTCCCCTGGGTGAGTGGCTGGGCGACTCGCGGGAACGGTGGCCTCCTGGCTTTCCTCCGTCCGTAGCAGACGCCGACTCTGCTTCCTGCAGGTGACTCTCCTCTTCTTCTCCCCCGGCCTCGGATGTTCCTCGCCGCTCTCTTTCTCCTCCGGTACTCTCCACTCCTTGCTCCGATGTTCTTCTCCTCCCGATCTCTTCTCCTCCCGACTCCGTCTTCTCCTGTAACTCCGTACTCCAAACACTTTTCTCCTCCGACCTCCGGGTGAACAAGCACCCCTGGGTCTCCGAGGCAACTCCTTTTGACGGAAACGCGTAGTAGGCCGGCTCCTCCCACTCCGCCTCCTTCCACGAGTTAAAGGGCCATTCCTCTTCCGCCGTACCAGCAACACATGACTCAATGTCCTGTGAGGAGGGAAGAGAGAGAGGGGGGTGTGGTAAAAGTGCATTGCGGTTCACTGCCAAGGACTCCCGACCGCCCTGATGCATTATGGTACTGGTAGGCAGCGGGACGAGCCGCACTCTGGCGATCTCCTGTACACCCCGTTACACACCTCCCCCTAGGATGCTCCCAATCGGGGAGCGGATGCTGGGAGAGGAAGTCCGCACTCACATTCTCAGTCCCTTTCCTGTGGTGAACGGTGAAGGTGTAGGGCTGAAGGGCCAGCAACCACCGCATCACTCTGGCATTATTTGATTTATTACGCGCCATCCACAAAAGGGGAGCATGGTCAGTGTAAAGGTCGAACGGGTGTCCCTCCAAATACTATGCTAATTTCTCCACCGCCCATCTCACTGCTAAACATTCCTTCTCAATGGTTGCGTATTTTAACTCCCTCGGGAAGAGCTTACAGCTCACGTATACCATTGGGTGCTCATGTCCATCCTCCCCCTTTTGGGACAGTACCGCTCCTATTCCATAATCTGAGGCATCGGTATGTAATATGAAGGGGACCGAGAAATCGGGTGATGTCAGTACTGGGGTGGAGGTGATTATACGTTTCCGATGTTGGAAGGAATTGGTCATGGATTCATTTGGGCGGATGGGGGCATTTGACTTCCCTGGGTTACGTAGAGCGTCTGTAAGGGGGGCTGCAATGTCGGCAAACAAAGGGATGAACCTCCGGTAATACCCCACTAATCCTAGAAACGCCCTCATGTCTTTTCTAGTGGCCGGGAAGGGAGTATCAGCAATGGCCCTCACTTTCTCGATCTGGGGCTCTATCAAACCGTGTCCCAGCATGTACCCAAGGTATTTCACCTTTTGGAAGGCCACCCGCGATTTTTTTGCGTTGACTCGAAGGCCGGCGTTCTCCAACACGAGAAAGACGCTGTGTATGTGCTGCAAGTGTTCTTCCCACGTTCTACTGTGGATGACGATGTCATCCAGATCGGCTGCTGCCATAGAGGAGACCGGCGCCAGTACGGTGTTCATGAGTCTTTGGAAAGTGGCAGGGGCCCCATGTAACCCGAAAGGGAGGACAGTAAACTCATAGTGCCCTTCGTCTGTACTAAAGGCGGTCTTCTTTTTATCTTCCTCCGTCAAGGGCACCTGCCAGTATCCCTTTGTCAGGTCCAGGGTCGTGATGTACCGAGCCTCCCCAAGTTTTTCTATCATTTCGTTGACTCTTGGAATCGGATAGGCATCGAATTCAGAGATGTCATTAAGTGCCCGAAAATCCATACAGAAGCGCCGGCTGCCGTCAGGTTTGGGTATCATTACTATGGGACTTGACCATTGACTCGTAGAAGGTCTGATCACCCCTAGGTCTAACATATCTTATTTCTAAACCTAGAAATAAGAAAAATGCCCCCTGGTTCTCACCAGCGCTTAAGTCTGAACTAGGTGAAGTAAAGACACTAGAACGAAGGTGGCGCCGTAACTACGACACCGCTGCTCGTCACGTCTACATTGCAGCAAGACGGAAGTACCACGCAGAAATAAAACTAGCAAAAAAATCTCACTATCTACAAGCCATTTCCTTAGCAGGTCAAGAACAAAAAGCAATCTTTGGGATTGTTAAGAATTTTATGAATCCTTCAGCTCTATCGCAAGAGATCCCTCCATCCCAAGAACTCTGTAATGCGATATCTGATTACTTCGACAATAAAATCCTGACTATCACCAAGACTTTTCCTTTGGAAAACACTACGATAATGGATGATCAAGAGATAGTGAAGACAACTTCCCCCTTCCGTCTTGATGAGTTTATCCCAGTGTCTCTAGAAGAAACTGCCAAAGCTATTTTGGCCAGCAAATCGGGTTCCCCCTTCGACCCCTGTCCCACTCCGGTGTTGCATTACTTAATAGAGATGGTCAATCCTATCATCAACAAAATCATCAATTCCTCTCTAGCAACAGCAAATATCCCCAATGACTGGAAATTGGCAGCTGTTAAGCCACTCCAAAAAAAGGCCCTTGCCGATCCCACCACCCTTTCCAACCTACGCCCTATTTCCTTGTTGCCCTTCTTATCTAAGCTGACTGAAAAGTTTGTCAATAGTCAACTGACTAACTTTTTGGAGAAGAATAACGTTCTCCATCCCAATCAGTCAGGATTTCGGTCAGAACACTCTACCGAATCAGCTCTATTATATACTGCTGAAACTTTAAGAGCAGCAATGGACCAAGGAAAACAGGCTGTCCTGATCCTACTTGACCTGTCGGCAGCCTTTGATACCGTGTCCCACAACATCTTATTGGACCGGTTGGCTGCCGCAGGGGTAGGAGGACAGGTGTTGGCCTGGTGTAGGAATTTCCTCACTGACAGACGCCAAATAACAGTGCTAGGCCCATATCAATCTGAGGCTAAAAACGTCAGCTCAGGGGTGCCACAGGGCTCCAGTTTGAGCCCTGCCCTTTTTAATCTATATATGACACCCCTGATGAACTTGATCGAGTCATTTAGGATCAGTTCTATTTCATACGCTGACGACACCCAACTGATTTTGGTGCTGGACAAAGAACGGCCAGGCGCCGAGGAAGACCTTAGGGACTGTCTTGCAGCAACTTTTAAATGGATGAACAACAACCATTTAAAGTGCAACGCCGGTAAAACGGAAATTCTACCTGTAGGGACAAACAACCCTTTTTCCCCTATAGCATGCTGGCCATCAGATGCTGAAGTGCCACCTAATACAATTGTATCCGCCCGGAACCTGGGTATAAAATTTGATAACAAATTATCCTTTAAACCCCAGGCTATAGCAGTAGCAGGCATGTGCTTCCAAATTATTAAAGCACTCAGGAAGTTCTTTGACCTTCTGCCCCTCTCGGCCAGGAAAACAGTTGCAGTGGCCTTAATTAATTCTAGGCTGGACTATTGCAATGGACTCTATGCTGGAGCAAATAAGATCGTTCTCCACAAATTGCAGATGGTCCAAAATGCGGCAGCCCGTCTTGTACTGCGTCTGCCCCGTAGATCGTCAGCCTCAACAGCCCTGAATATTTTGCATTGGCTGCCAATTGGGAAGAGAATTTTATTCAAACTTCTCCTAATCACTTTCAGGGCTTTCCACCAACGTGGACCAACCTACCTACAGAAGGGGTTCAAAAGATACCACCCAGCGCGTTGCTTGAGATCCACAAACCAGAACCTACTCTCTACACCCCATTTCAAACTGACCACTAAAGGTGGCAAATCCATCTTCGTTTTGGGAACAAAGGCCTGGAATAAACTCCCCCTCTCCCTGCGGTCTTTCTCTCAAGAAGCCCCCTTCAGGAAGGCATTGAAGACCTGGATCTTCTCTCTGCCTGATGCCGTGTGCCGGACCCTGGTGTAATGTGTGTGAAGAGATTAGGACATCTTTTTCCTTTCCAACTCTCCATCTGAGTTGTGTAACGCGCCAAGATACTCCTTGGAGTGGAAGTAGCGCGGTAGAAATGCCCATTACATTACATATCCCTCACCTCTTTCCGGATGGCTGCCCTCCGGGCTTCTGGTACACGGTACGGCTTAATCTGGATGACTTTCCCGGGAGTGGTGTTAATGCAATGTTCCGCCATCGTGGTTCTACTGGGTTGATCCGAAAACAGACCCTCATGTTTTTGTAGTAGCTGTCGTAGGTCGTTGGTTTGAGCTTGCGTTAATTCCTCATTGATGATCAGTTGCTCTCTCGTGGAATGGGATTCGCTGGGAGTAGCTGCCACTTGTACATCTGTCGGGGTGGGTCCTAGCCACTTTTTAAGCATATTGATATGGTAGGCCTGGGTCTTCTTGGGTCCGGTTTGTAGGGTGTAGGTGGTTTTCCCTATCGTCCCCACCACTTTATAGGGACCTACCCAGGTGGCCCGGAACTTCTGTGTGGATGATGGCAAAAGCACCAGAGCCCATTCACCTTACTTCATCTGTCTCCACTTTTTACCTTTATCGTAGGCTTTTTTCTGTCTTCGTTGACTGTCCTCCATGTGGGTGTAGGCCAAATCTCTCAACTTTCCCAGTTTGGACTTGAGACTATGGGCATAGTCCAGGGTGGAAGAGGTTTCTTCCGGAATCTCGTTCTCCCATGCTTCCTTTGTCATTTCCATCAAAGATCTGGGCTGTCTGCCATATAAAAGTTCAAAGGAGGCTACTCCCAGGCTGCTTTGCCGTTGTCCCCGAATGACGTATAGAGACAGGGGAAGTATTTGATCCCACTCCGTTCCGTTAACTTCCATCATCTTTCTCAAGGTGGTCTTCAGGGTGCGGTTGTATCGCTCCACTAATCCGTCCGTTTGGGGGTGGTACACGGAGGTTCTGATTTGATGGACGTCCAGACATTTACACACTTATTTCATTAATCTGGATACAAAGGGGGTCCCCTGGTCCGTCAGGATTCCTTTGGGGAACCCCACTCTACTGAATAACTCTATCATTTTGTCGGCTACTTGTTTGGTAGTAGTAGCTGTTAACGGAAAGGCCTCCGGAAACCTCGTGGCATAATCTACTATCACCAACACGTATTGGAATCCTTTCCTTGTTTTGGGTAGTGGGCCTATTATGTCCATTCTGACTCTTTCGAACGGTTTGCCTATGATGGGAAGAGGCTGTAAAGGTACGGCTGGGGGGCGGGTCATGTTCCTCAACTGGCACAAGCTGCACTCCTGACAGTATCTGCTAGCGTCTCTGTATATCCCGGGCCAATAGAAATACCGTAGTATATTTTGTGTAGTCTTTTCGGCTCCGGTGTGCCCGGCCACCAGATGGCTATGTGCGAAAAACAGTATCTGTTCTCTAAAGGAGAGGGGGACCAAGAGTTGCTCATCCTCGTCTTCTTTCCCCTGTCTGTATAGTAGCTCATTGTGTATAAGAAAACGGGGATACCGGGGTTGGGGATTGTCTATATCCTGGTGAGCCTGTTCCCAGGCGTTGAATAGGGATGGGTCATTGATCTGGGCAAACTTAAAACTCCGGTCCATTACCTAGGGATCGGGAGTCAAAAGGGCTGGTTTGGGCGACTTAGAGTTTAATTCCCCTTTCCCTATACTCTGTCTAAACCAATGTAGGAACCGGGGGTTGTCAGTCCCTATGATTAAATCCTCTGGAAGTGTGGAAAGTACCCCTATCCTTAACGTCTGCTGGGGGCCCTTCATGGGATGTATGGGTATCTGAGCCAGAGGATATGCTTTGACATCCCCGTGTACACAGCGGATGGCCACCGATTGTCGGGGTAAATACTGGGAAACAGCTACATGCTTAGTTTGTATGACGGACTGCCTACAGCCTGAATCTAGCAGTGCATGGATGGAGGACCCGTTCACCTGTACACTTACTCTGTATGTGCTCCCCATCTCTGCGGAGTATAGGACGGCACACGGCAGATACCCCACCTCCATTGGCTCGTCCGGGGGTCTCGTGTTGGGGCAAAACCTGGCTATGTGCCCCCAGTTGCCACACTCAAAACATTGTGGACCCGAGGATGTAGGGTTCTCCGGTTTCCAGACTCTGGGTTTAGGAGGGTCAACGGGGCAGGGGGGTGGACGTCTCTCCGCCTTTACCAGAGGTTTATGGGTACGTTCTGGCTCCCACCCTGAGGAGCGGGGTTGAGCCCTTGAGAAGGTGGTGGCCATGTCGGTGGCTTCTGTAGTTGTCAGATAATGGTGCTGTCTGAGCCACCTTTGTGTAGCGTACGGGAGGGCCTCTAGATATTGTTCCAGATAGATTTTATCCATAATTTCTGCCTTGGTGCTCGTGGAAGGGGTTAACCACTTGTCCGCTGCCATTTTGAGTCTCACTAACAATGTTTTGGGGTTCTCCCCCGGAGCACCTCGTTCTTTTCTAAACCTGATTCTATAGGCTTCCTGGTCTAAGCCTAAATGGTCCAGGATGATCTTCTTGACTTCGGGATACGGGGTATCCCCGTTTGGGTTGGCCACCTGGTAGGCCGCCTGTGCCTCCCCTGACAGGAGCAGAGCCAGAAAGAAGGGCCATTTGCTCATGGGCCAACCGCAGGCCCTTGCGGCCCTCTCATAATTGAGCATGAAAGAATCAGGGTCGTCCCCTTGATGGTATATCTGTAGGGACACAGCTGAGGAGCCATGCTGAATTGGTCGTTCGTCTCATCCTCCCCCTTGGGTCCCCGGATCCACCCATAACGGCGGGGGTTCATCTCGCGCGGCCAAAGCTTTCTTCAATATCTCACGATCTGCCCGAGCCAACGTTAATTGTTGTTCGGCCACCCATCCGAGTTTCTCTTGTCCTTTTATTAGCTGCTGAATGAGGGTATCATCTCTGTATCGAGGGCTATAGTGCCCGCATTCTCCACCACTGTTACACTGGGCGCCGGTAGAGGTGCAGTTATGGGCAACAAGCGGGCTGGGGTTAAGGCTGGTTTTATTGAAGCAAGCAAATGATCAGTACAACTATTTCTGCTGGGGGTGGGCCGCCGAGGGGACCTGCTTCGACTGCGTCTCCGATGTCGGACCTTCTCCTTCTTGCGGAACCCTTCTGGAATTCGCGGGGGCGGTTCTTCCTCTTCGGAGTCCGTCGCGGCGGGACGGGTGGCTCCCCCCAAGAAGGCAAAGAGAAAACAAGGGTGCCGTGAGATCACTGTTCAATGGCTCTTTTTCAGGGGAAGGGAGTGAGAGGATTCACCGGTGCTCTACTGTACAAGGGTGCACTAACGTGAGCGTGGGGGAAAGTGCACGGGGAAAAGGATACCGGGATATTAGGCTTCCCGTGGCTTGATACCTAGAGTGCCTCTACTGTCTACCCAGCCTCGCAATTGGTCACGCACCTGTGTTAGCCACGCACCTCCCCTGGGTGAGTGGCTGGGCGGCTCGCGGGAACGGTGGCCTCCTGGCTTTCCTCCGTCCGTAGCAGACGCCGACTCTGCTTCCTGCAGGTGACTCTCCTCTTCTTCTCCCCCGGCCTCGGATGTTCCTCGCGGCTCTCTTTCTCCTCCGGTACTCTCCACTCCTTCCTCCGATGTTCTTCTCCCCCCGATCTCTTCTCCTCCCGATCTCTTCTCCTCCCGACTCCGTCTTCTCCTGTAACTCCGTACTCCAAACACTTTTCTCCTCCGACCTCCGGGTGAACAAGCACCCCTGGGTCTCCGAGGCAACTCCTTTTGACGGAAACGCGTAGTAGGCCGGCTCCTCCCACTCCGCCTCCTTCCACGAGATAAAGGGCCATTCCTCTTCCGCCGTATCAGCAACACATGACTCAATGTCCTGTGGGGAGGGAAGAGAGAGAGGGGGGTGTGGTAAAAGCGCATTGCGGTTCACCGCCAAGGACTCCCGACCACCCTGATGCATTATGGTACTGGTAGGCGGCGGGGACGAGCCGCACTCTGGCGATCTCCTGTACACCCCGTTACACTACGCCACCCCAATTTGGACCCAGCCATATGCAAATCAGTGTTACCATGTGCCCCATGGGAACAGTCCAGACCGAACTGCCAGGACAAGCACTCCCTGGACCGGAAACAAGCATCCTGGGACCGGTTTCAGGGTATGTCACCCTTCTTCAGCCAGGCTAGCTTGAATCCAGTGGCACAGTGAGCAAGGGACCCACGTCTGGGCATACCCATCCCACTTAGGGCGAAAAGTGTTACACCAAACAAATGATGGACGGAATGCTGACATTGCAAACATTCTTTTCCAGTCAATAGATCTGGGTTAAATCCATTGTTTGTTTGCCCACTACCCCACCCCAGTTTGGAAACAGCCATATGCAAATCAGTCTTGACCCTGTGCCCCATGGGAACAGTCCAGACCGAACTGCCAGGCCAAGTCGTCCCTGGACCTGAAACAAGCATCCTGGGACCGGTTTCAGGGTATGTTACCCTTCTTCAGCCAGGCTAGCTTGAATCCTGTGGCACAGTAAGCAAGGGACCCACGTCTGGCCATACCCATCCCACTTAATGCGAAAAGTGTTACAGCAAACAAATGATGGACGGAATGCTGACAATGCAAACATTCTCCACCAGTCAAAAGATCTGGGTTAAATCCACCATTTTTTTGCCCACTATGCCACCCCAGTTTGGACCCAGCCATATGCAAATCAGTCTTGACCCTGTGCCCCCAAGGAACAGTCCAGACCGAACTGCCAGGCCAAGTCCTCCCTGGACCGGAAACAAGCATCCTGGGACCAGTTTTAGTGTATGTCCCCCTTCTTCAGCCAGGCTAGCTTGAATCCAGTGGCACAGTGAGCAAGGGACCCACGTCTGGGCATACCCATCCCACTTAATGCGAAAAGAGTTACAGCAAACAAATGATGGACGGAATGCTGACAATGCAAACATTCTGCACCAGTCAAAAGATCTGGGTAAAATCCATCATTTTTTTGGCCACTATGCCACCCAAGTTTGGACCGAGTCATATGCAAATCAGTCTTGACCCTGTGCCCCATGGGAACAGCCCAGACCGAACTGCCAGGCCAAGTCCTCCCAAACGAACTTCAGTGAGTCTCTGTGCACCTTCCAAGTTGGGGGTAGGAGTGGGAGGGGGGAATTGAGAGGGTTTTTAATGTTTACTGATTAATATGTGAGAAAGATTAGTAGTGCTATTGTACGGTCTTCCTTAATGTTATTTGCATATCTCTTCGTCGAAACATAGCAACTGTATTATCCAATAGCTTATCATTGTGGGAAGAGAACAAAGGGACGGATAAGGCACTATGTATGATTTGATGTTGGAAAATGTGATAAAAAGATTGTGACAAATGTTAAAGATGAAATACTATCTGAAAACACCTATTTCATATCAATACTTGTATATTTCTACTCCCTACCCCAACTTCCCCCCAAACAACCTGAGATATGGGGTGAAACTGCACAGTTCGGCTCAAAATTCTCAGGCCCTTTGATCATTTTGGGTCAGTCAAGACATTGATGCAATATAAGGGTGTACGCCACATTGCCTATGTCCCCTTAACTTTGCTACCACCATACCTCATTAGTCACCAAGCGCTCGTCATTAGTAATGATATTGGTTCAGAGATCGTGGGCATATAGGGCAGGAGATCATAGGAATAATTTTTGACAGAGCCGCAAGTAGCGGATCCCACATCAGTTCAAAATCTTCATATTGATCAGAGAGCGTTCTCGAAAGCCTTTCTATTGCCAGCATGTTTTAAATGATAAGATGCCAAATTGCGATAGATGGGCGTCCAGCAGAAGTTTTAAAACCTATTCAGAACATTTAATCAGTTGTTTGGCGATGAGTTTATATCTGCCCAGTTCCCCAGACATGCAAACCATAATACAGAAGATTTGTTTAAATATTGGTTAGACATTTATCAGCATGTTGGAAAATTGTTGAGAGTTCAGATTTAGCTGATCCCACTGATAATCCTGATGAGCAGTACCTTTGAGCTAGAGATGTTACTAAGATCTAATCACATGTATCTTTATGCCAATGATAATAACTAGAGCTTTAGACGGTGCTGGAAGGAAACTAACCCACCAGAGTTTTTGCAGTGGTTTTTAACGTTGGCTAGGTTTTGTCAATATGCACACTTACTGCACTTACTGCACAACCAAAAATATCCACAAAATTAGGGATTTACTTAATGTGGTATAACTTTGAATATTGTAGACCAAAGGCCAGAATTGTCCAATATAGTGTAGAACCTTATCATATTTGTATTGCTTATAATACACTTATAACCTGCATGACAGTAAAATGCAGTGTTGCAATTTAATATTTTTGTACTTCATATTTTGATATTTTTGTACATGTTTACACATGTAATGCAATAAAAAAAGAAGAGGGTATTGAACAGACCGAACTGCCTAATCTGATTCATTTTAATATCACACTAGAGTCTCTGGTTTCTCTGGTTATTCAATTGAGGGGAGAAAAACAGTGATCATGGTATTTAATGAAAGAATGTAGAGTACTGGATGAAATTATAGGTGTGCAAAATATACTTTTTCTGACACCCACCCCACAGACCAATGATTTTGGACTTTTTTATGTTTGAAGTATTTTATTCAGCATGACACACCAAGACAAATAAACATCATCATAGAACAACCTATGTCGGCCAGAGAACCCCGACCTTTGCAAGAGCTATTAGGCATAGTTCCCATCGGAAAAAATGCCTCTTTTTGCCCTGCCTTGTGGTGGCCTGACAATTCTGCAGCTCCACCTCAAACAGTTTCATCAGCCAGGAACCTCGGGGTTCTCTTTGACTCCGAGCTCTCTTTCGATCTCCATGCTTCGACCACAGCTGGAAAATGCTTCGGCATAATAAAGTCCTTAAGAAAGTTTTTCGATTTCCTCCCGCTTGACTCCAGAAAAACTGTGGCGGTAGCCCTCATACTCTCTCGAGTGGACTACTGCAATGGACTTCTGGCAGGGACCAAAAAGTCCACTCTCTCGAAACTACAAAGTGTCCTGCACACTGCCGCCCGGCTTGTCTTAAAACTTCCCCGCAAATCTTCAATCTCCACAGCCCTTAAAACCTTACATTGGCTCCCCTTGGACAAGAGAATACTCTTCAAAATTCTCATTGTAACCTTCCGAGCCTTCAACAAATCCGGTCCGTCTTACTTGACTAGACGCTTCCCTCACTATACTCCTTGCCGCTCCCTCAGATCTTCACAAGATAACCTCATGACCCCCACTAAATTCAATCTGAAATCTAAAGGCAGTAAAACTCTCAGCACCTTGGCTATTAAAGCCTGGAATAGCATGCCAAGGCATCTCAGGCTTCAAACAGTCGAGAAGCCGTTTAGGAAGCTCCTCAAAACATGGATTTTCAATCTTCCCGACGACTGGTCTAAAGCTGCCATCTAGCCCCCCTCCCCTCACTCTGTGAACTGGCAACAGGATTTATAGCGCCATGATGCTCCTTCCGGAGCGACCGTCTGCGCTTTAGAAATACCCTTCCAAATATCCAAATATCCAAAATATCCAAATATCCAAATATCCAAATAGTCCATATATGGTAGTCCAGCATGGCAATAGAAAGAGTGCATTGACCCAGCGTGACACGACATTTCGGTACAAACACCCCCCAACGTCCAACTTCCCCAGCCCAACACCCCCCCACCCTCCCCTCCCGTCGTCCAGTGCACTATCTTTATCCAATGTGTACAGCGAGGCCACAGCTCACAGGGGAAGTGCGTCTCGAACCCATTCACCGGTCCGGAGCAGCCGGGCTCGTAAGTCGCAGGAGACGGAGATATCTGGGACAAGTAAGTTCTCTAAACTCCGTGAGCAATAAAGAGTGGAACGGTTGCCAGAGTTCATTAAATTGTGCTATGTCCCCTGCCACCATAAGGGACAGTTTTTCCATGCCCAGCACATGCCACAATCTATGGAGCCAGCCCGTGATAGTGGGCGGTGTGACAGTGTGCCAGTGTGTCAAGATGTTCTGGACCGCGGAGCCTAGGGCGATGGCTATTTGCCTACCTCTGCTAGACTTGAGGGGATACATCAGGCCATTTGGGAGTCCCAACAGGGTATATGCAGGGAAGCGTTGGAGCTCTATACCAAAATGAGAGTCTATTTCGTCCAGCACCTCCTTCCAATAGGCGTCTAAAAAAGGGCAATCCCATAAAATGTGCGTAAGTGTGCCCCGTTGTCCGCACCCCCGCCAACATGTGTCCTCCTTACTGTGGTCGAATTCGTGGATCCTCTCAGGTGTGTAGTACCAATAGGTGGAGACCTTGGTCAGTGTGTCCGTGAGGCCCATGTGATATGCCAAGTGACGCGCCCTATAGGAAATGTGTTCCCACTCCTTGGGGCTCAGTGTTCTCCCTAATTCCGGCTCCCATCTTTCCCTCCCCGGGTTGTAGAAGTGTGATGAGGGTAGTTGTAAAAACCTGTACAGATCTGTGATTAGTTTCGAATCCGACGTACGTGACAACAGCCACCTCTCATACGGCGAGAGGAGTCTATCCGCCGTTTCTCTCACTTGTGGCTGAAGAGCCCAATGTCGGGCTTGCATATAGCGGTGTCTTTTGGTCTCGGGAAGAGAGAATTCCTGACGGAACTGCACGAATGGGACGACCCCTCCGGGCCATAAATATGACACAGAGCTCTACACCCCGCCTGCTTCCAATGCGTAAAAGCCCCTTTCTCCATTCCCGGGGTAAAGTCCGGGTTGTCCACTAACGGTGAGAGCGGCAACGGAAATGAGGTGAGGTCATACTTAAGGCAAGTAGCGTCCCAGACCCGCAAGGGCACCCTGGTGATAAAAGAGGCATATAAATTCTTAGGTCGGTGAGACCGGCGCAAAAACGGTATCTCCTGCAAGGGCCTGCCCGCCACCGCCTGGTCCTGGAAAAGCCAATGCTTATCCGATTCCCATCTGCACCATTCTACGAAATACCGCAGTTGCGTTGCCTGAAAGTATTTGCGAAAGTCGGGAATGCCCAGACCTCCTGCCTCAGGAGACAGAAGGGAGAGAGCCCTGCGCATCCTGGGTTTTTTCCCTTGCCAAATGAAGCGCGCCACCTCTGACTGCAGCTGCGGGATCCACCCGGCTGGTGGTTGGAGCGGCAGAGCCCTGAACAAGTAAAAAACCTGTGGTAAGATCGTCATCTTAATGGCAGCAATCATTCCTAACCAGGAAAGGATGCCGCAGTTCCAACGACCCAGTTCCTCTCTAATCTTCGCCCCCTAGGCCGAATAGTTAGCCGAAACCATGGCTGGTAACGTGGGCGCTATCTTGATCCCCAGATAAGGTATCGCCTCTGATAACCAGAGCATGGGGAATCTATGCTGTAGGTACGTCCTAGTGGCCGGGGCCAGGGAGATGTCCAAGGCTACCGACTTCCCCACATTCATCTTGAAGCCGGAGACTGCACCAAAGGAGGCCAACTCCTCCACACAAGCCGGCAAGGCTGTCCGGGGTGTAGCTAACGTGAAGATGACATCGTCAGCATATAGGCTAATCGCATGCGTAAAGCCACCCATACGTATCCCTTCCACAGCCGGGTTAGCCCGAACCTGTTGGGCAAACGGCTCCATGTATAAAGCAAAGAGCAAGGGTCAGAGTGGGCAGCCTTGCGTGGTGCCTCTCTCAATGTTGAAGGCCATAGAAGTGTATCCATTCACGCGGACCACAGCTGTCGGTTCTTTGTAGCAATTGAGGACCATGGAGCGAAACTTCTCCCCTATGCCCGGTTTCACCAGGACCTGTTCCAGGAAGGGCCAATGCACTCTGTTGAATGCCTTCTCCACGTCCACCGCCAGCATCATTCTCTCCCCAGGAATCTGGGAGGCCTTCTCCAGCAAGTGGACCACCCGCTTTGTATTGTCGACCGTCTGCCTCCCTGGGACAAAGCCCGCCTGGTCAGGGTCAATGAGACCGGGCAGGTGAGGCGCTAATCGACTGGCCAAGATCCCGGTGTAGAGTTTTAAGTCTACGTTCAAAAGGGATATCGGTCGAAAGGACCCACAGAATTTTGGATCCTTCCCCCGCTTAGGGATGACCGTGATGGAGGCTCGCAGGAGATCAGCCGGGATGGCCCCGGGGTTCCGCGAACGAGTTAAAAATGCGAGTAAGGACAGGGGCTAGCGATGTGCAAAACGTTTTATAAAAAAGCGCGGAGTAGCCGTCCGGGCCCGGTGCTTTGCCATGTTTAAGTCTGGCAATGGCCGACACCACCTCTTCTATTCCAATATCCCTATTCAGGTGTTCCGCCAGCAGAGGATCCAAGGACGGCAAGGTGACCGAATCCAAATAGGAGGTCGTGGCTGCCTCGTCCGGTGGATCACCGGCATAAAGGTCTGCGTAAAACCCACATAACACAGCCGAGATACGAGCATCCTCCGTCTCCACCCTCCCCGCAGGGTCGGAGATCTCCTTTACTAGCTGGCTTTGACGTGCAACACGGAGCCTATTGACCAGCAGCTTGCCACAACGGTCACCCGCCGTATAAAAGGCATGGCGCAGCCGGAGAGCTGCGTACTCCGCCCGGTCCATATCCAGGGCCGCCAGAAGCTTCCTTGCTTCCTTGAGCTGCCGCCAAATCCTTGGTGCCCCCGTCCTGCGGTGGATCAACTCAAGCTCCCGAACCTTATCGGTAAGCTCATCCCTCTTGGCCCTACGTTCCTTGTTTTCGGCTGCGGAGATCGCTAAAAACTCCCCTCTGAGGACAGCCTTCAGGGCCGCCCACTGTGTGGCTCGGGTGGTGTCAGCGTTATGATTGTGGGCCAGATAGTCGTGGAGCACTTCCTCAATACGGTCTACCACCACCTTCCTATGCAGCAGAGTATCCCGAAGGCGCCACGTCCTTGAAGGATGGGTTGCAGGGGGCAGACACAACGAGGCCTCGACCGGGGCATGGTCCGATAAAGATAATACCCCCATGTCCGCCGCCAAGACCAGCGCCTGCACGGGCGATGTAACCAGAAGATGGTCAAGCCTCGCATAGGTCTTATGTGCGTGGGAATAATACAAATAATCCCGGTCTGTGGGGTGCATATGACGCCAAAGGTCTAGAAGGTCTACCTCTGCAAGCCGTGCTTTACAGCCGGCCGAGAATTCCCCGACCTGCAGGGAGCGCTGCGCCGATCTATCCATGGCAGAGTCAAAGACCATATTAAAATCTCCTCCGAGGATGACATGTCTGTCGGGCGAGGCAGTGATATCCTCCACTGCTAACTGCAGGAAACTGTCTAGCCTGTCATTGGGGCTATAGAGGGAAAAGATATTGAATGTGAGTCCCCCCACCCTGAACCTGTGTGCTAACAACCTGCCCTTCTGCTCCCTGAACTTATGGAGATACTCCCCCTTAAAGTGTCTGGCCACCAGGATCGCTACCCCTGCTGTCTTGGTGGTGCAAGAGGACAAGAATTGGATTGGAAATTTATGGGAGCGCAGTCTATGCGTGTCTTGTGGCAGCAGGTGTGTTTGCTGAAGGAGGCATATGTCCGCGTGGGTATTCTCTAACAGGGAGAGCACCGCCCGCCTGAGGTAATTGGAATTTTTATGGTCAATTGTGTCCCCTAACGTAGACCCCAACGGCTCCATGTACGCACTTCAAGTACATGTAATTTCCCTCCACAACCGAATCTGAAGACGCAAATACATTTGCGTCCAACGTTAATCTGTCCTCTATCAGATCCACCATGAATGGGTCGATAATTCCGTTCCTGAATTTGCCGTGCCACCGTCTTTACATGGTGCACTTTCACGTTTTCCTGGCTCTGTTGAGTTAGGCCCTGATTTCTGCCATCGAGCCCTTTCTGCCTTCGGCCTCAGAAAGCTACAGCCTGGATCTGCATCCATGACCCTTACCTTACTCCCTGCGCGGCGAGCGGTGCCCGGCTCGGCCTGCTTGCCTACCAAGACAATTTAGCCTTCAAGTTATCTGCTCCGCTCCTCGAAAATACATTCCCGTCTAGTGATTTAGGTAAACATCTCCCCAGCTGCAGAGCAAAGGGCCCGGCCTTTCTGTCTCCATGCACGAATTCATTGCTCCCGTTACCATGGTAGGCCCATGGCCCCTCGCATTACACGTAGACACGTAGACACATATGCACGCACTAGCAGTCAGTATAGAGGAGCCTCTACCCGACAGACCTTTCCTTCCAGATAAAAAGGTACTCCAAACACAAGATATCAGATATGATTTGGGTTTAGGTTGTTCTGACACGCCAGACTTCTGTCTCCCCTTATAGTGCTAAATGTCAAGTCCCCTTCACCCTCCAGTTCCACGTCATGCTGCCTGCGCGCGCATCAAGCCATATATTTCTGCTGACACTGCAGGATTCCTCTATGAATCCACCCACCTGTGACACTTTCATGTGACGTTTCTAGCACACACCTCCGTGTACGCCCTCGTGCACGCCTTCTGTTACGCACATGTGTTCTTATCTCGTTTCTTTCAGCTGTTACGCCTTCTGTATCCTTCACCATTGTATGCATTTACTATATATATTGTGCACTGTTAATAAAGCATTGTCTATCCCTTCCTGAACCTTCGTGGTAAAGGAACACAATACCATGGTTCGAACCATTCCATTACATGGAATAAAACCCTTATAAACTCAGACTCCACGGACTCTGCCTCTCATTTGATTGAGCTATTTTATTGAACTTATACCGCATAGAAATTCAGTATACGGTAAATCTTTATTTACCACATAATTTGGCGCCCGAACAGGTACACCTCCCCCACCTTACGCGCCGGCGATGCGTCGCAGGCCTTGCCCCCTACCACAGCCGTGACGGACAACTACGCGTACCCGCAGGATTTCCTGTATCTCCCTTAGGCCTACGGAGGTGACGGAGACTGCGATCGACATCCAGACGAGGCGGTGAGGAGTGCGGAGGATCCCGACCAGAGCCCAGCCGAGAGAGCAAGGTCCGAGGTGTCTAGAGGCCCACCAGTTCCGAAGTACCTACGTCACGTGTCGAGTCGAGCCCAGTCCGGTCCAGTCCAGTCGAGTTTCCGAGGCCTTCCGTTCTGTGCTTCCCGGTGAGTACCGTTGCTGGGGACGCATCTAGACGGGTGCATTAATTTGCGTCCGGTCAAGACGGGTTTGGGTACGCAGACCCGGTCTGCACTGTTTTAGCAGTGTATCTGTACTGTTTAGCAGTATATCCAGTATCTAGTTATCCAGTTATCTAGTAAATGTTTTACTGTGTGTCAATGTCGTGGTATGAGTGATTGTTTGCATTCTTCTTACTGTGTTTATTGTGTATAGTGTCTAGATCGAGGTAGCAATGCCTTTATTCTCTAAACTGAGACAGATAGGAACTAGGAAAGGGATACTTGAGGAAGCTGTTCCCATCCCACCCAGGGACACTCCCGGATATTTTATGTACCACAAGCACGGCTTAGATGCCATATTATTTCTCGACTTGTGGGTGGAATACACTAAAGACTTAGCAGAGAATCAGAGATGGCCCGTTACAGGGACATGGGATGCCGAGTGCATCATGAGAGTAGAAGAAGCGTTGTGGAAAAAGAAAGCCAGACAGTCACAGAAAGATGCCATTGAATTATGGCGTAAAGAATCACATAGACGGACAGAGAAAGCACTCAGAAAAGTAGAGAGGATTCTGACAAAGCCAAAGAAAAAGAATTACTAGAAGAAGGAGAACGAGTTAGAATGGAACAACACGACAGACAGAGTAATGCCATTATGACAGGACTGTTTCCAGTCTTGGCCGAGGGCCTGCCCAAGGCGACCCCGGAAACACCGAAAAATCTGCCCCCTCCATTGGTTCCGACTAAATTACGTCACAAGACCGCAGCAGATATTTTTCTTTCATCCTATTTAGACGATGTAGCTCCCGCCTATACCAATGTACCCGCCCATGTACCACCTGCTGACGTTAACCTACCCCATGATCATCAGCCCCCGGGTCCGCAACAGCAGACCCCTCCCGCACCACTTCCTGCACCCTTACCCGTTGTTCCCCCTGGTATTCAACAACTACATCCACTTAATCTTTTTGGGTCTGGCACGGTCCAGGTTCCAACCCCGTTACAGCAAATACCGACCCTACAGCCCGGCTATGCTCAGGCCTCCGCCTCAGGAGGTGCTACAGGAGGTTACCGCACCCCGCCACAGTTACAACGAGTGACAATGAGAGAATTCGCAATGTCGCGAACACCTAAAGGTGCCCCAGCCGAAAAGCTCAGAGAACAGCTTACAGATTGCAGATATGACACAGTGCCTGGTAAAACAGGACCTATGTTGTTAGCTTCTCTACGTTTGAGACGTGTTACAGATTATTTGCAATTGCTACCAGAAATGCCAGACCATCTAGACCATCTGTATCATTTTATTAGAACAGGAGAAAGACCGGAGTGTGTTGGTGAAGCCATGTCACGTCAGAAAGTTGAGAACAAGGGTTTAATTATGCGGTTTTTGGTTAATTGTTTGATAAGGGAACAAGATCAGACAGGCTTTCCACAAAATGAGATGGATAGATTGACCAGGTGGAGCCAGAATATTTCGGAGGGTAAACATGATAAAGAGAGATGTGTACATGCTATGGTTAGAAAGATCCGTAAAGAAATAATAGCAATACATGCCCGTCGAGAATCTGAAAGACATTCTGGGTCCGAGGAGGATAAGGACTCCTCAGAGGAGGAAGAACCAGAGGATTCAGCAGAAACATCGCAACAGTCAAATAGAGACATGGTGGCATATGTAGGTAGAGAGAAACTCCCTAGACCGTATCCTCTTGATAGGCCCTTCGATAGACCCATTCGTTTAGAAAACAAGAAACGTTACCTTTGCCCGATACCAGAGCGATGTACCCTTGAACATGTATTCCAAATTACTGACAAAGTACTGAAAGAAAGAGTAGGTTATCACGAACTCAATACCCTACGTGATCAGGAACTAGCCCGGTCCGCAGTACAGTGGGCCGGAGATGACAGCATATATAAAGATGATTCAGTAGTGCAAACATTTTTAAGTCTTACCCCAGAAGAACAGCGACTAGCTGGTATATACATGACCCAACACCTCATTATACAGTATGAAAACCAAGCATCTGATCCAGGTCTGTTATATAGTTTATTGCAAGACTTACTCCTGAGAAGATGGAGAGGTCTGGGTACCGATCTAATTGAAACAATTTTAGAACAACGTCACAAATATAGAACTTTCTTGACTCCTCATCTTGTTTCCGTCCCACCCGCAGTCAGGCAACCATATCACCTTGACAAGCAGAATCCTTTACGAGAAGTACATCCAATCCGGAACCCTGATGATACCTTTGCACGTGTGTATGTATACACGCCCATAACTAAAATGGAATTATTGGAAATGAAGAAAATAGTGCCCAGTCATGATAAAGACCCTGCAGGTTTCCACCGTGAAATAAAAGACATGTTACTCATGGGAGATTACACCTATCCCGACATTATGAAAATATTGAAAGTATTATTGCCTGCCGGTATTTACGAGAAACTCAAAGAAAAGGAATGGGAGGTGGGAGACAAAAAGATTGATTGGGCTGCATTAGAAACCGAAGAGACTGGTCGAACCCCAGGTTTGGGTCTTGGGGATAAAACTAAAGCATTACCAGGATTGTTAGTACAGGTTTTGCCAAGATTGTTAGCAACTAAAAAGGAGGACTGGGATGCAATCTCTGCCTGCAAACAGAAACCTGATGAAGACACTAGTGATTTTTATTCCCGATTTGAGAAATGTTTTATTATTAATAGTGGCCTGAAAACAAGTAGCGAGTCATACCCACACCTTTTTGTATCCAAATTAGTCGAGAATTCCCTGCCCCAGGTTAAGAACCGTGTACTGAAAGTCGAGAGCACATGGCAAGCTAATTCGCCTTCCCAAATGTTACAAATGTTACAGTATCACCAGAACAGAATTAGAGAGGAACATGATCACGAACAAAGACGTATGAAAGACACGAAAATGAAAGTACTAGTTGCTCAGTCAGTTCCAGCCGACGGTCATAAAAGGGGTACTACACAATCCAATAATTCAAATTCAGCAGCTCCTGTTAAAGGGATATGCAACTATTGTAAACAGCCAGGCCACTATGTAAACGATTGTGCAGTTTTGAAACACAACATAGCCACTGGCAAAACTAAAGAGAGACTGCGTCCTCCTAGACAGGACCAGGCCCAACAACACGTTCCACAGAATGTTCAGCCTATGCAGACTCCACAACAGACCGTAGCGGTACCACAGCCACAACCCATTGCCGCAACACAACATGCAACCCAGCAGATGTACCAATATGCACAATCTGACTATCCCGATTATCAGCGATACACATGAAACAGCCTAGAGAGGGAGGTTGGCTTGCCTCTTATTGAGGTTCCTGTAGATCAAGAGGGTCCTTACGTACATAGTCAGGTATTAGGAAAGGATAGAAAGTTTTTGATTGACACAGGGGCAAGCAGGACGACAATCAGTCACGACGAGGTTCCAGGGGCACCCCTCTCAGGCTCACAGAATGTTTCCCTTGGATTTTCAGGAAAGCCTATTGTTAATGAAGTTTCAAAACCAGTTCCCCTTGCAGTTGGTCCATTGTCACGTACTACAGATTTGTTGCTCACGAAATCATGTCCAGAAAATTTGCTTGGTATACAGACCTTGAAAGCTCTAGGGGCTGTAATTTGTTGTTCTCCGGAAGGAGTAAGACTGTTTCTGCGTGATTTTAAGGGTCACTATGTGTTGAGAGATATTGATTCCAGATTACAGAATGTTCCTGCACATTTATGGGCACAAGGTCCCACTGATGTAGGTTGTATGCACATTACACCATATCGAGTTACACTCAAACAAGGAGTGGTACTACCACGCATCCGACAATACAAGTTACCCCCTGATGCTGTAGTGGCTTTACTGAAAATCATTGACGAGCTCATTGCACAAGGAGTGGTTGTAGAAACCGACTCCAACATTTGTAATTCCCCTATCATTCCGATTCTTAAACGCACTGATCCGAATGCACCTCCAGTTTATCGATTAGTGATCGATTTACGAGAATTGAATAAATGTATTGTACCACAGTACCCTGTGGTTCCAGACATTTCCTCATTATTGACAGCTATTGATTCAGAGGCGACGTTCTTTACTGTAATAGATCTGAAGAACGCCTTCTTTAGTGTCCCCATCGATCCGGAAAGCCAATACCTTTTCGGATTCTGTTTAAATGGCCGAAGCTTCAAATTTGCACGTGCACCTCAAGGGTTCACAGAAAGCCCCAGTATCTACAGCCAAGCATTGAAAAGACAACTTGACAGTATCCACATGCCTGACAACACTGCCCTACTCCAGTATGTTGATGATCTATTGATCACCGCCCGTAGTGAACCAGAATGTGAACAAGCGTCACTGGCAGTTTTGCATTTCCTGGCGGACAAGGGACACAAGGTGTCTCCTTCGAAGCTACAATTCTGTGCCCAGCAAGTGGTGTACCTTGGGCACTTGCTGTCCAAGTGGGGTAGGCAGCTGACACCTGAACAAATTCAGTTAATTGCACATCTTCCGCACCCCAAGACACAGAAAGAAGTACGAGCCTTCATTGGACTCACTTCCTATTGCAGACAATGGATTCCACAATATGCATTCCTAGCTAAGCCACTCATACAGTTGACAACACAGGAGGCAGCGTCTTCGACTGTCCTCCCTTGGACTCAGGAACATACACAAGCTTTTGACGAATTAAAGAAAGCCTTATGTCAAGCACCAGTTTTAGCAACACCATGTTACAGTAAGCCTTTTACACTTTTTGTCACAGAACGCGAAGGTACTGCATTGTCAGTACTCACCCAAGATCAAGCAGGTTCACACAAACCGTGTGCTTATTTTTCTAGTACATTAGATCCAGTAGCCCAGGCTCTGCCTGCGTGTTTGAAATCTGTAGCAGCAACAGCTCTAGCAATCAGACAAAGTGATTCCATAGTGTTAGGACATCAATTGACAGTACAAGTTCCACATTCCGTGGAAGTCTTTTTGAACAGAACACAGACTCAGCACTTGACTATAGCACGACTGACAGGTTATGAATTGACATTGTTTCAGCCACACATAGAAATCAGGCGCTGCAATACATTGAATCCTGCTACACTTCTACCATTAAGTATGACAGACCCTATGGCACATGACTGTATTGAAGTCATTAACACTACGACGAAACCCAGACAAGACTTAACAGACATCGCATTACCAGATCCAGACCTGACACTTTATGTGGATGGTTCATGTATGAGAACAAGTACTGGAGAGTTAGTGGCCGCATACGCTGTGACCACCGAAACTGGAGTCATAGAAACACATCGTATTGACACGCTGTCAGCCCAAGCAGCAGAGCTCATTGCTCTGACTCAAGCCTGTATACAAGCAAAGAACAAGAGAGTTAACATATACACAGATTCACGTTATGCATTCGGAGTCGTACACGACTTCGGTGTCCTCTGGCAAGAAAGAGGTTTTTTGACCTCTCACGGAGCCAAGATCCAGCACGGTCCCCTCATTCAAGCTCTGTTAGAAGCAATACATTTGCCTACAGCCATAGCCATTATGAAGTGCAAAGCACATACGAAAGTTACAGATACCATTTCCCAGGGTAATGACCTGGCAGATCGAACAGCCAAGCATACAGCTCAGACTCATACTCACACAACTGATATGACAAAGACAGTAGTCCCGACACCGACACATTGCATGACAGTTAGGGATCCCGCCCTAGATGTAATTGATATACAGACACATGCTACACCAGACGAAATCAAGAAATGGACTGAACTAGGAGGGATACAGACAGAACAGGGATGGATGACGAAGGGAAAAGCCACATGGTTTCTCCCCGACTCTATGGTTCAAGTTATCATTAACACAGCACATAGTCCTGCACATTTAGGAGAAAAAGCCATGTTAGACAGTATTCAAAACCTTTGGTTCAATAAGCATTTACGAGCAGCAGCAAAACAGAAAGTGCGTACTTGCATGATCTGTTGTCAGTTCAACCCAGGTAAAGGCATTCCCGTAGAGCAAGGTGGATTTCATCCTCCCGATCACCCTTTTGAAGTTCTCCAGATGGATTATATCCAGATGGAACGTTGTCGAGGATTCAAGTATGTCCTCGTAGTTGTATGTGCACTTTCCCGATGGACAGAAGCATATCCAGTCCCAGATTACACTGCTCCGACCACTGCCAAGCAGCTGGTACGTGAATTCTTCCCACGGTATGGTTTGCCCCGTATCGTATACTCAGATAATGGTCAGCCATTCTCGTCCGAGCTTATGAAGCAGGTATCACTCCTGCTAGGATATCAGTGGAAGTTCCACTGTGTCCGACATCCCGAGGCAGCAGGTCTCGTAGAAAGACACAATCAGACCCTGAAAACACGTCTCGCCAAAGTGTGTAAAGAGAAAGGCGTAGATTGGATAGTAGCCTTACCAGTTGCCCTTTTTTATATGAGAATGATAGCACATTCGAGAACAGGGCTATCCCCGTACGAGGTGGTTTTTGGCAGGCCACCGAATATGTGGGGGACGCCTCTGCCTCGTAAGATCACAGATGTTGACTGTAATATGCTGACAGATTACCTTGCCTCCTTGATGTCTGCACTACAATCATGTCGTTCACAGGTAGCTGCAGCCTTTCCCGACAACACCGAGGTGAAGCCACACGAAATCGTCCCTGGAGACCTAGTGTTTATCCGGAATTTCGATAGGAGGAGTCCGCTGGAGCCCCGCTGGCAGGAGCCGAAGCTTGTTCTGTTAACAACAAGGACTGCCGTTAAGGTGGAGGGCCGCAAAGGCTGGCTCCACTCGAGTCACATCAAGAAATACCATGGACTTCCGCCAAAAACAGACTCCCAACCCTGCCCCATTCCAGAGACTGATACTAAACTCCCCCTGGTAGAAAAAACTCCTCAGCAGGAGTTCCGAATGAAATTGAGGTCTAGCAAGTCAGACAGTTTAATTGTTTAAGTCCTCCCCTAGGTGAAGCGGTTAGACAGGTTCCTGACATGTACAAGTTAGACCCCAATAGAGAGAGAGATAGACAGAAACAGATCAAGAAACGAAAATATTGTAAATCTCTCTGCAGCCACTGCATTGTGACATTATTGATTATGTTTTTTCTGAGTCTTACGATTATTATTACAGGTTTATTGTTACACATGTACTTTCCTATTTCCATACGTGCACATCCTTCCACAAATGACACTGTCGAGCATACTTTCAGTGAATTGCCCCCTCACGAGTTATCATACCGACTTGCGCTGCGCAACAATACTTTCATCAGTATGTTACATCATTCCCAGCAGACCAGCAATGCTACAAATTGTTGGATACGTGGCCGACTCCCTCCCTATCAGAAATACAAGGGAGTTCTGCCCCTCTTTCCGTATCCGTTTACACACAACGGTTCCTGTGGTGCATGGTTTAGTTTAATGAATTCATTAGATTCTGATTTCATAGTTTACCAGGGCAATTGGGTATGGGGAAATCTGAACACAGTTATGAATAAAGCATGTTTCCCTGACAAGGAGGGTCTTCCACGAAGGACAGGGACCGATCTAGAAAACGAAGTGTATGGATTAGGTAATTTTACACTTAACCTCATGATTCTGAATGTCCAGTCCGATACAAAACCAGACTTACCCGCTATGTCAGTATTACCAGTCAAAGGTGAATTATGTGTCCGAAAGAACGGTTCAGTACACCTAGGTCATAGTGAATGTACTACTGTGATTGAATTCAGTGATAAAGGCAAGTCTACATTCAAAGCTTCCCGTCATTCCTATTTCATTTGTGGTCAGACAGCTTATATACGCTTACCTCTAGATTGGGATGGTACTTGTTACATTGCATTCCTTCTGCCACCTGTTTTCCTAGCCCCACCTGATTATCATAGGGACTCCCATCTAGTACACAATAGACCCAAGAGAGATCTCCCGATTGTCGATTATACTGAAACGGCATGGGAGCAGTATACAGACTTCAATAAAGGTTTCTTTCCTTATCTAGGTACCGTCTCGAATAGTAAACTGATACGTAGATTAACCAGAACCCTTGAAGCCGTAGTAAATGAAACTACTTCCGCCTTAGGCAACCTAACAGAGGAACAGTCTGCTATGAGACTTGTTGTTCTTCAGAATCGTCTCGTTCTTGACATCATCCTGGCCGATAGGGGCGGAGCTTGTAGAGTCATCGGATCGAGTTGCTGTGTTTTCATTCCAGAAAACGCACCATCAGTATATAGAGCCATAACCCGTCTCCACAAGATTGCAAGTCAGATACATCAGAATCCAGGCACCTGGACTTGGTCCGGTTGGCTCTGGAGCGTGTTATCAGCATGGGGATGGAAAGTCCTATCCTTCCTCGGAATAGCCCTTCTCATAGTATTCAGTTGTTGTCTATGTTTACAGTGTGGGCCAGCGATTTGCGGCTTGTGCGCCACATCATGTATTCCCCATCCAAGTCCACGTTCTAAATCCCACCTGAAAAAGGAAGAGCAAATGATGTTATATGAACAAATAGATGGACTAATGAAGATTGATATATCATGAAGGGTCCGTAGGGGACAAGGAGGGAATGAGGTAATTGGAATTTTTATGGTCAATTGTGTCCCCTAACGTAGACCCCAACGGCTCCATGTACGCACTTCAAGTACATGTAATTTCCCTCCACAACCGAATCTGAAGACGCAAATACATTTGCGTCCAACGTTAATCTGTCCTCTATCAGATCCACCATGAATGGGTCGATAATTCCGTTCCTGAATATGCCGTGCCACCGTCTTTACATGGTGCACTTTCACGTTTTCCTGGCTCTGTTGAGTTAGGCCCTGATTTCTGCCATCGAGCCCTTTCTGCCTTCGGCCTCAGAAAGCTACAGCCTGGATCTGCATCCATGACCCTTACCTTACTCCCTGCGCGGCGAGCGGTGCCCGGCTCGGCCTGCTTGCCTGCCAAGACAATTTAGCCTTCAAGTTATCTGCTCCGCTCCTCGAAAATACATTCCCGTCTAGTGATTTAGGTAAACATCTCCCCAGCTGCAGAGCAAAGGGCCCGGCCTTTCTGTCTCCATGCACAAATTCATTGCTCCCGTTACCATGGTAGGCCCATGGCCCCTCGCATTACACGTAGACACGTAGACACATATGCACGCACTAGCAGTCAGTATAGAGTAGCCTCTACCCGACAGACCTTTCCTTCCAGATAAAAAGGTACTCCAAACACAAGATATCAGATATGATTTGGGTTTAGGTTGTTCTGACACGCCAGACTTCTGTCTCCCCTTATAGTGCTAAATGTCAAGTCCCCTTCACCCTCCAGTTCCACGTCATGCACACGTCATGTTGCCTGCGTGCGCATCAAGCCATATATTTCTGCTGACACTGCAGGATTCCTCTATGAATCCACCCACCTGTGACACTTTCATGTGACGTTTCTAGCACACACCTCCGTGTACGCCCTCGTGCACGCCTTCTGTTACGCACATGTGTTCTTATCTCGTTTCTTTCAGCTGTTACGCCTTCTGTATCCTTCACCATTGTATGCATTTACTATATATATTGTGCACTGTTAATAAAGCATTGTCTATCCCTTCCTGAACCTTCGTGGTAAAGGAACACGATACCATGGTTCGAACCATTCCATTACATGGAATAAAACCCTTATAAACTCAGACTCCACGGACTCTGCCTCTCATTTGATTGAGCTATTTTATTGAACTTATACCGCATAGAAATTCAGTATACGGTAAATCTTTATTTACCACACGCCGCTTGACGGGGTTATTCAGACCCCAGACATTCAGGGTCATAACCTTAAAAGTGTAAGGAGGCATAATGGATGGAGTGTGTGGAAGCATGGCCACTCTGCGCGGGGGCGCGGAAGGCGTGAGCACCCGCCCCAGCTGCAGTAGCAAAACAGCGGACAGAGAATAGTGTGTGCACCCGGAGCTCCCCTCGCTTGGTAACCCGCCGTGTGTGGCTGACACTGGGTGACCATGGGCTGCCCCGCGCATTGCTCAATCCATCCCTTCTTTTCCGCATGCGCACCGCTACCCCATCTGGCTAAAACAAGGCAAAGATAGACAGCAAAAACAACACATATCAGCACTGTACACTGGACGACTCCCACTCCCTCACCCAACTCCCGGATCCCACCCTGACATTCCCACACCCCAACTAGACCCCTTCCCCACACCCCCAATCCCACCCCCTTCTCCCCTCAAACTGTTCCAAAGGAACCATTGTCCAAGTCCGGTCCAGAACGGACAAGTCTATGGAAAGTCACAAAAGTGGACGTTCAGCCACCCCCCCCCCCCGCTCTCCCCCCCCTGCCCCCGGCCCCCGAAACCTGCAATTCCAATAGAGCGATGTCGATCTCCCCCCGGAGTTCTCCTCAAGCGGTCAGCGCAACTTCACCAGTCGCCGTCTCTCTTGCAACTCCTCTCACTGCACTGTCCATTTCCGCCCGGATTGTAGGCGAGTCAGGTCTCGCCGAAGAAGTGGAGTGTCGGCGGCCTGGGACCGACTGCCAGCCATCTCTGGTGACACGTTGACGGCGCGGGGTGGGTGCGTCCTCGTCGGTTGCTGTGATGCCCAATACCGCGCAGGTGTCTTGAAGGGAGCGCAGCTGATGCAATGTACCATTCCATCGGAAGATGAGTCGGAACGGGTGGCCCCAAGAGTACTGAGTGTCATGCTCTCGTAGGAAGTCAGTCGCAATTTTAAAGGACTTGCGCTTCTGTAGTGTGACCACCGAAAGGTCTTGGAAAAGGGCCACACGATGACCCCTGAACTCCAGAGAAGGCTTAGTTCGGGCCACCCGGAGGATCCTTTCTTTTAAGGGGTAATCCGGCAAGTAGGCTAGGAGGTCGGGAGGGGGCGCCGGGGTTCTGCGCCGCAGGCCCACCCTATGTGCCCTGTCGATTCTGACAAGAAAGTCGGTTGGCTCATCCAATATGTCTTTGAACAGTTCCTGCAGGTAGCCTGCTGCGTCCTCCCCTTCTTCTCCAAGAGGCACACCGCGGACCCGAATGTTATTCCTCCGAGAACGGTTCTCAAGGTCCTCTACGTGTGATTGAAGATCGATTTGTTGGTCCCGCAGCCGTATTACCTCTTGCTGAAGCTGCGTAAGTTCTTCATCCCGGGCGTGTCCGGCCTCCTCTACGGAGGTCACCCTCTCTCCCAGGCCATCGACCTCCCTCCGCATCTCTCGAACCTCCCCCGCCACCTCCTGTTTCAGTGTCTGAAAGTCTTCTCGGAGGGAGCTAAAGAGCGATTCAAGAAAGGACCTGGTGACTGGCGATTCTCCTCCACTCGCCCCCCAGGAGCTGCTTGAATGTCCTGGGGAGTGCTGTCCTCGATCTTGCCGCGCAGTGCCCCTGTACAGCATGTCTGGTAGGGTCCGATCACCCTTCTAAATCCCTTTATTGCCGGCCATCTTGAGCGCTATACTGGATTCCTCAGTCGTCACCAGCGATACCTGTGGTCGCCGCCCCTCCGGGCCACCGGCCAGGCGACCTGCCCCGGTCTCCTGAGTCCTCTGCGCTCGTATGCCGTCGCCCGCTGACTGCACAGTCTCAATCCGGCTACTCCTTGTGAGTCCGATCCCACGTGCCGGGCCCGGCTTAGCCACGGGCAATGAAGGCGAGGCGTTCCACACAGAGCAAAGCACAGCTCTGCCAACACTCCAATCCCCCACTGGGTTCACTGACCCCTTCTAGGGCCACCTCAACACTGTCCACCGCCACGCGGACCCAGTGGGGGCAGGGCCACACGTCCCGGGGTCAGTCGTGTCCCAATGTCAAGCTAGGTCCCCACGGGCAACACAGGGTCTGTAGGCCGCGGCTGTGGAGTGGCGCAAATCCCCCTGCAGGTAGGCCACACAGTTCTCCGCCGTCCGGTCGGACCCCACTCTTCACCGCTCCGGCCTTGCCCGGGTAGGGGGGTGGAACCCCATCCCCCCCGAGGGTTTCCAGCAGCCTCCGATGGGTGGATGCATCTTCCGGCCCCTCCGGCCTTCTAAACACCCACTGAGCGGCCGCCCGTTCCGGTGCCGCCTCCTCTGGGGCGAGGGCCGTTGCCGAGACAGCCCCCACCTCGGATCCGCCGAGCCTCCAGGCCAGATCTGGTCCAAGCCCTTCAAAACAGTACCCCCGTTCACCGGGGACCGGGGGGGGGGGGGGCAGCGCTGATTCGCCGCCCCGGCGGCTCTTATCGGACACGCCTTAGGCCTTCTGGGGGATGAAGCCGGGGCCTCGCGTGATTCGGTCGCCCCAGCGGCGGCCAAGGAAGCAGACCGCCCCGATTGGCTCCTCCCGCCCACTCTCCCCCACCGGTCCGTCTCTGCACTTTCCGCGGGCCCAAGCAAGCCGGGGGCCCCTCCCGGCGCCGCCCTGGTCCTCTTCGCGGCCGCGACTTGGCCTCACGTTGCGTCCGGGCCCGGCCCGTGTCCTCAGCCCTCCGCGCCCCCGCCGCCGGTGGTCCGCCAGTTGGGCCCCTCAGGGCGATAGGCCAGACCCGGCAGAGGTCTCCCACAGCTCCGGGTGGGCTCCGCGGCCGCAGTACAGCTCCACAAGCTCGGTCCACACCGCAGGGCGGACCCGGCTCCACTTCCGGCCGGAGTCGAAGGTCGGCCCTGTCCCCGGCCCGGCGTCCGGAGCTCGCCGATCGTGTCCCCAAGCTTCCTTTTGTCTCGGGATCAAGGCACCTGAGTCCCCACCGCTTTCCGCTGCCGCTAGATAGTAGCGTGGGGGGAGATCAGCGTTAATTCAGCAGCCTAGGGGCCCAGGCTCGGAGGAGATCGCGGCAAGTGCGACCGCTCACTCCCCCATCTTGGCCACGCCCCCGATTTTGGACTTTTTGAAGAAATAATGTCCTGAGTTTAGATATTGCTCAACAAGACAATACAATCTCAAATTATACTTCCCCACATCTATTATAAACAACACATTGGAAATTAGTCTTTCAAGCAAGCACATAGGCCATAACCTAGATGTTGATTTGAGTCATTAAAACAGTTTCCTCTGTAATTGAAGCACTCTATGATGCTGTCATATAAATCCTAAAGTTAGGTATTTTATGAATGTACTGATCAGAGTTTGTGATTCTGTCCAAGTACAAGGTCATAAAATGCCAGTCCTCCCAATCTATGTTCAACAGTTTAATAAAATCCCAATTATTTTTAATCTTTTGGCTAGCAAAGGAAACTGTTTCTTACCTAAGAGTCAGATCACCACAAAGGGGCTTTTGCATTTGATCATTGAGTAAATAGTTTTACAGTTTTATTTGAAAAGCATATGGGAGGTGCCTAACTGCACCACAGACGATCAAGATACAGTAAGTGGACAAAACTGAATGTGGTTAATAAAGCGCATTTGGAATTAATAATTGTATTCAAAGCTGTCCAACATTATTATTAGTTAGCCTACAATAATTAAATTACCTCCTTAAAATGTTCAATGTGTGCTCAAAAATAGACTACTTAGATGTTGCATCACCACTTGTTTGAAGCTGCAATTTCTTTAATTACATAAGGCTATAATATAATAAACTTCATTCATTGTTCTGTAAAAGTAGTACAAGCCCATATGAATGATAAAGATGTGATATACAAATCCTGTTTTTTTTAAAATAACAACAGTGGTCCTTAAAAAACATTTTAGAACATTTGAATAAATATAGTCTGCAATAAGTTCTATATTCCACAGTGTCCAGCCGGACACACAAATTGAATCAATTAAATGTATAAAGTATTTTCAAGAGCAACCAACAATAAAGTGGGATACAATCCTGCATCCAGGACATGAGACCATGACAAACAAACAAATAAACATTAGGATTTTCAGGCAAAAGAGAGAGGAAGCTTCTGGTCAATGTAAATACAAAACAAGCTATCCATAATAGTTATCACACTAATGTAACACAATGGTTGTCTGTGTGAAACTTTTCAAGAGGTCGACGACGTTTCGATCCCTTTGGACGTATAATGGGATCATCATCAGGACTGTTTAAATCACATGACTAAATATTAGAGCTGCCTGTGAAGAAAGGGGGGGAGAAAGGCAAAGGTAGCGTTTGTGAGGGGGGAATACAGCTTGTTTGAACACTCGTATAAAACGTGGCCATGAACTGTGAGGAAGGTGGAGGCCTTGGTGTTCTATAGCGTAAAACATGCAATGATGCATGGTGGAAAAATCATCAGTAAAGATTAACAGAAGTGTAGTGCCCTGGAGCCAAATCCTGGTAGCACAGCAGAACATAACCTCTTTTCCACCAATCTTTGTTTTCTTTCCTCTTTTATTTATTCTTCTTTATATTGTTCAATTTCAAGTGCAATTTAATTTTTTTTATGATTCTTGTCGTTTAACCATATATGCTAGAGCTTGGCACCATATGGCAGATGATTCTCAAATGTTGGTGTCTTTTGAAATGTATCATATATATTGGGTGCATTCTTGTGACAAGAGTTCAGTGTCATACAATTATCATTTATGTATAAACTATACTAACAATCATATTTCTAATTATGGTGTTAGTCAAAATTAAATTTTCAGTTGCAAATATTGCTTATCGTTGTAAACTTAATAGAATGTTCACCTCAACCCTCTTTGAATGTGATTAGTAGGTGTTGCCTGCTTATGGGGTCCTCAAAAGGGAGTAGTTGGATTAATCATATTGCTTATTTTGTATATTCGTAATTCTTGTGTCCTTTTACTTATGATGGAAGAAGATATGACTTTCATCCATGTCTTACTAAGAATGGGCGTAAGTAATATTAGTAAGGCCTTTTTTCTCTATATAACTATAAATTGAATTCTGCAAATCCAATTTCTTTAATCAAAGAATGCATGTTAAGACAGATGATGATGTTATGTTGATAATGATTTTTTTTAAAGGTGGCTATGACTATACACATATTTTTAAAAGCATGTTTTTGTTCGAGTTCTATTTGAGTAAAATATCAGTATTTTTATTTATAGCTGAATAAAGAAAACGAGTGTGGCAATTTGAGTGAGGGTAACATTCTATTTTTTGTATTAACAGAGCTACAATGATTTTGGGGATATCATTAAAGAAACTCTGAGCCGGACAAGACAGAATAACAGAATACAAAGTGCAAAGACTCTGATTCTCTGTTTGCAGCAGGTATGTATTATACTTGGAAAATAATTTTTAATAAATATAATATATCTGTTAAATGCATTCTATTGCCACGATGAAGCAGAGCATTGAAAGGTAGAATTTTGCTAAATTGGGCATCTTATGACAAATAAAGATGAATTAGAGAAATATATTTTGATTAAAGAGAACACGCCGCATTTTTTGAAAATTGTATTCAAACAGATTTGTATGCTGTTATTATCCAGAATTGTCAGAATGGTCAGGGAGAGTAAACACTCAACAATCTCAAATGCATCATACATGCATAGGTGGCTTCTTGTTTTCTGGTAAAGAAGGGCAATCCCATAGTTTTAAATGTCACAACCTGCATAGTCTGTTTTGCTGGTCATTGACCATCTCTGAATTTACATTAATAACTCTGTTCTTCATAAATTCTATCCCAATTATACACAGTATCATTGTACTTGGCAAATGTACCTCATTTGATTGTTATCAATTTAATTTATTCAAATAATTTCCTGTATTTTAATAACATTGTTATTATACCAACATTTTCAAAATCTTTTCTTCTGTCATTTTCAATTGTATCTCTTCCTAAATTGTAACTATATCCAAGTTTAGCTCGTGAGCTTCCATCATTAATTCTTTGTTGTTAATATGTTAAAATCCCAGCTACTATAGTTGGGTATTATGTGACATTTCTTGCCAAAAGACATTTAATATTTTCATAAAGGTGGTTTCACTGAGATTCTGAGACCCCTTGGTATCCGTTGTGGTATTTAGTCAAGGTTACCACATCTAGGGGCTCATTACGATGTCAGGTGGAAAGCCTCCTACCTACAGTTGGGAACTGCTGGGCCGCATCGGAGCCGTTTCGGGTTGACTCGGTCAGTTTCCATTCCAACCCCCCCAATTACGATGTTCGCGATTGGAATGTAAACTACGTGGTCATTCTGAATCGGTTTCGAGCAACTCACGGAGTATCCCTGTTGGTTGGAACTGCATCATACACCCCTATGGACAGCATTTCTGCCCTCAGGATTACGATGTCAATCTCCAACAGCCTTTCTGCTTTGGCCTGTCCGACACGGAAAGGATGGCAGAAAGTGACTTTGGGGGCCCCTGGCCGGGCCCACAAGGCCCTGCGGCCTACGGTTGATGGTTAGTGGGTACCTGAGGGATCCCCCTGTAAAACCCTGCACTGTGTGGCAGGCGCCCTGGCGGACCTGCGACAGGGTGCAGGGTTTTCCGCAAACCCCCCATTTCCCCATAGGAGCCTATGTTACGGGGGTTGTTGGGCGGAACACAAGCTCCCATAGGGAACAACGGGATTCCGACCGAACAGTGCTCAGTCGCATTGTAACCTGGAGGTCGGAACCGCCGACCGCAAGTCGGTCGGTCCCGATTCTGAGTCGGTGTCGGGCAGGGCTTTCCGCCCAATGTCGTAATAAGCCCCCTAGTGTCCCCTAGTGTCCGCTTAGTTGCATCTCTTTCACTTACATTTCAACAGATTCTAATTGGATTGTTCCAATGTGTTTAGTGTTGACTCTGATAATTTGTCTTTTATGGATCCCAATAGTTAATGCATTTTGACATAGGTTAAATGGTAATCTTGCAGTAATATTTGAAAAATCAACAAAAGCCAATTGACAATTTGCAGAATCTGTTTGTCAATGCTCCTTAGGTGCTTAGAAGTCATTCGTATTGAACAATTACGAGTTTCCCAATGCAATTTTACTTTAACCTCCGTCATAATTGCAAATACATTTCAGAAGTGCCATTATGAGTGCAAAAAGCTCACTTTCCAAATTTTCCCTCATTTGTATTCTAATTAATACATATGCTCTTATTTCTAAAAATGTATTTCATTTTTTAAATGCATATCTAACTTTACACCATATGCATTTGATTCATCATAATTAAATATAGACATTAAAGCATACTTCACATTTAACCAAAGTCTTCTTACTCACCTCCTCCTGTCATGATGGTTAAAGCAAGTCCACACTCAACTGCAGCAATCACCTACCTTAACTGCAATGGCAGCTCTTCGTTATTTTCTGGTAAAGAATGACAATCTTGGGACCAGTTAAATCATGGAACCTGCTCTCTGTTATTTTTTTTATTTTTTTTTTAAAACCTTTATTTGACATTTGCAATCAAATACAGACAAGGGCCTACAACCCCCAGGGCTGGCCGCTAATCATAGGATCTCAATTCACAAAGCGCATCGGTTGCAAAGGTAATTCAATTTAAACACAGGATAGGAGGTTTTCATTTTTAAATAATAAGTAGAAGAGTCAGGTATCGCACAGTGTCTCGGATCGCAAAAGGGGGCGAGCAAAGAAACAACGTGTCCAAAAGAAACTCGCTATCAACTAAGTCAACGGAGTTAAGACGTGAGTCATCAGGATAAACTAGCGCATTTTGTTCGTCGACTCCATCAGTATTGTCCGCCCCAGAGCACCAAAACCTCGAATAATCAGATATAGAGACCAGGATGTAGGAAAGCCGAACCCACTACACTAACCCGAAAAAAGAGAAGAAGACAAGGGAAGAGAAGGAAGAGAGGAGGCCATAGAACAAAAATAAAAACGAACACCCATCCCCACACCCCCCCACCCTGTACCCCTGCTGATGACTACGGCCACCCCCCTCGCAGCGTGCCTGTTGCCCAGTAATAGAACCCAAAATATAGAAGAAGAGAAAGAAAGAAAAGGCAAAAAACCCCACTCGGTGAGGGAGATCGGAGGAGGGCATGTTTCTACGGACTCCCGGTCTCCTTCCCCCGTCATGACCAACCCCGCCCCGGACTTTGTTAGATCAAGAAAACAATCCCATTAAACCTATACGACAATGAGAGACCCAGATAACAATCTCAACCCTGGCCCCGTCTATCAAATGCACTAAAGTCATTAATTAAAGAAAGCCCTTTCCACAAATCCCTGCAAGAGTCCACAGAACAGGAGCAAACAGATGAGAAAAATGCGGCAGTTCTCGATGTGGATGGTTGGTGACAATGTTGCCCCTCCCCGTCTCCGAAGCCAAGCTGCAACCCATCCGCCATCTTGAAAGACCGACAGGGGAGGGGAGTCGACAAGGTCCAAAACTGCAAAGGATAAAGAGTAGAAAGTTCCAGAATGGGGATATCCTGAAAATGTTCCAAGGGATACACAATCGGGGGTTCCGACGGCTCCATAGGGCGATCGGGCACAGTACATTCAGGTAGATCCAGTATAGTAAGAGCAAACCCTGCTTCCAGTGCCGGGTCAAAACAAGTCTCCGAGACATATATTGAAATGCAGGCTGGTTGCCGGGGCGCGGGTGTCGAGTCAGGATCCGCTCTCTGGTCTGTGAGTCCATCAGTCGCAGACAACAAACTGCAAGTCCGGACTACAATGGTTCCCTTGAGTGCCATGAGTGCCTCCAGCACCGTTCGCAGTGACGGGCCAGTTCGAGCCTGCTCCGCTAGCTGCCTTTCTTCCTCCAACATGGTGGTCCCCACGGAGTGGCGCCTTCTCCGGGGCAAAAATTAGACGGAGCAGGAGTAAGCCATGAGGGACTGAAGGTTAGCAAGCAATAATACGCAGCGAGGTACCGACCCGGGGGGATCGACGATGCGATTGTCGAACCCCCGGTCAGGGACCCCCGCGACACGTCGCCGTGTGTCTCTCGTCGCCTCACCTACTGTAGGGCACCGGGCAGTTGGCGGTAGCAGACCAATCAAAAGTCCGAATGTTCCAGAGAGCGGACCCGACCACATTCAGCAGTCCGTTGTTATTCAACTCGGACCCGGCAGAGCCCGCACTCGAGACCCCGGCGTCCCCGCTGGGTTAGGCCTCAGACGACCATCGACGTATCTCCGCTCCACAACGGCGGAGAAACTCCGGGATTGCACCACTAGAAAGCAGGTCAGATCACACACACGGATCCGGTGCGGGTAACCAGGATAGTCAACAGGATAATAGACCGAAAGACAGAGGTTGGCGGAGCCGGGAGACTATGCGGCCATCTTGGTTGGTGTCGTAGCTCCTCCTCCTGCTCTCTGTTTATACAAAAAACAGACAAACGCTGCTATCTTTCAGGATATCTCTAAAAACCTGGCTCTTTGCCAACTAGAGTCATATTTACTACTTTCACATTTGCAACCTTTCTAGGTCCTGCTGCCACTAACGCCTAGACGCCCTAGGGCATTTGTGTGCTATACAAGTTCTCAAATAAAATCAAATTCCGTGGCTGAAACATCACATTTGAAGTATTCCATTTTCCCTGTTCATTGACCATCTCTGAACTTCAAAATGCAGGAATATTTTTTCTTTATTTGATCCCTTCAAGTATAGTCTATTCACTACTTTGATATTAATGTTAGTCAGGCAGTGCTCAGGGAATTCTAGACAGATAGTCCTTAGCTCATATGTCCCTGACTTGAGACCAGATTACAAATGGGATAGAGCAGTATCCCTCCCATAGAGGGATACTGCTTCATTTAATTATAACTGGCCTGGTGGTCCTGCACCGGCTATGTGACAAATATGTCTGAATAGCTGTGCAGCCCCATATCGTGAGTATGAATGTATCTCTAGTGTCCAAACAGCGCTGGGAGGCTGCCCTCTCTATGTAATGCTGGTGGTCCTTGTGATAGTGGACTTGATTAAGTACCTTGAATTGGATCAGTCACAGTCATGCCTTTGTGGCTACTATCCTCAGATGCATCAGGGCCACCTCACAGGCAACATCCTCTAGCTCATCCATGTCCACCCCACCAATAAAGATCACTTCTGATCCATGAGCCAAAAGAAATGTCCTCACTTGGTAGTAGTGAATATAAGAGCACGTGGATCCCCAGTAATCATGCAGCTAGATAAAGGACCATATCATAGCCTAAAGCCACAATGCCTCATCAAATAAAGGTAAACCCAGGCTTTGATGAAAAACTGTCGACTTTCAAAGTCACCAACATTTCTAGATCCACCACAAAGTGCTTCTTGGGGGCTTTGTCTGACTGGCCTGGCTAAAAGCAATAAATAAACCTAATTTCTATGATCATTGTTGTGTCCATTGGTATCTCCAAGCTCAACAGGAATACAGGCTGAAGTGATGAAATAAGTTAGGGGGGTCACGTTTCTTTTTCACTCTCCGATGTATTGTGAATTTTTAATCCCTCTCCAATCCAGGACAGTTCCTGCAGATACTTTTATTTCTAAGGGCCTGAGTACAATCTCGCTAGGAAGGCCTCCAGATGGGTTCAGAACAAGCAAATCCGATTCTGAGTATATGTTTCAAACCGAATCGTCCACCGTTCCAACAACAAAGTACGATGCAAAGTTCTCGTCCGTATCGATCAAACTGTTTCTGAACCCGAACCTGTCAGGCCGACTCATATTCAGCCGAATCGTGCAGCGCAATGGAGCCAGCTTCCGAATTAGCGAGTACGAGGCACGATTCGGACAGCCATATCGACTCGGTCTCAGCGAGACAAAACAGCTGTGGGAATCAGACTTTGGGGGGCTGTAGCAGGCCCCCTTCACCCGGGGCTCTCTGAATCGGTCTTATGGGGGTACCCATGGGCCCCCCTTTTCCATGCATGCCCAGTGTGGCGGGCACCATGGGTGTACTCCCCCCCCCTTTTTTTCTTTGGGAGCCTGTGTACGCGTTCAGTATACAAGCTCCAATAGAGTGGAAGTCCGAGCGAACTGAGTCCGTCACCATACAGGTGCATCATACTCGGTTGCTCGGTCTCGCAGAGCACAATTCGCTAGTAAAGCCCTCTGGATCCAAGTCGTACGGAGGGCTTTCCTAGTGAGATCGTACTCGGGCTCTAAGTGTGCCTCACATATGCTTCTGCCTGTGGACCCATTTTAAACTACACTTATCTTAACAGTTAATTGCTACACATGAGATTCGTGGCTGATGGCTGTGTAAAGACACCCTCCCCCCACCGCCTCACCGACTTCCCATATTCTAACTTGCCAATTGTTCTCTGACTTTCCTCCATTCTCTTTTCTGATTTTGTGTGGAGTTTACCATCTTTTCTAAAATAAATGTGTCTTATAGACAACTTTTCTATGTTGATAACTTTTTTTTATTTCAAAGTATTTTATTGAGTTTTACGGTACAATCGCTCTTCATCTACAGGATACAAGTAATTCTTGGTTACAGAGTTTTGGTTACATTTCAGGTTATACATTTGTTCTCCTGTGTGTCATATATTGTCTTGCTAAGAGTTGAAGAAAAACTGTGTAATCCTGTTCTTCTATTGATAAATTCCTCTGTGTCATGTTGTAGCATTATATTTGAAAGTGTGAAAAATGTATTTTTAATATGTGGTGATTATATTGAATTGTTCTATATTTGAGCCTTTTTATATTTGTAAAATTTTCCAAATAAAGACAATTGGCAGAAGTGTAAGTTATGATGTCCCTCAGAAACCAAAGGACCATGGATCAATATTAATTGTTTATATAACAGAGTATTGCACTAAGAACTGGTGCTTTACTGATGGGTCTCCATTTTTTTACAACTATACTACCAAGCAAGCTTTGCTGGCCGGGGCATTCATTATGCTTGGGAAGATTCCTCAGTGAGTTACTGACTGCGGACATCTGCTTTGACCCACAGCTAATGTGTTCAATCCTGACAATGCAAGCTCATCTTTCCATCCTTCCAAAGGCGTGAAACTGAGCGTCATTGAATTTATTAATAATAACACCTTTTATTTACAGCACTTATACATGATGGACTGAAATGCTACATAAAAGCAATTTTTTTAATTGTACACACACAAAGACAAACACCCCGTTTTCAGGGTCATAAGTGCTATTCGATTTTCAGAATGACCTAGCCCGATTAAACTTAGGAGTCAAACTTGTTCTTTGTGCATGAATAGACATATTAATACAGACTCCTAGTGCTGCTGCTCATTGAAGGCTGCGCCCTAACATAGTTACACATGGCTTATTCCAATCCAATCTTTATTTCGATCTATTAGATCATAAAAGATATACAGACAATCAAAGTCATCATAATTTAAACAGATCAATAAAACATTTGTTATAAAAGTTGGACTATAACATATGAGTCAATTCATCCTCTAGAAAGCTTAAGATCATTAGTAGGCTGAAATTATTAAAAATCCACCTCCGCCTTCAAGAGGCGGGTGCGAGCGAGCCACATTGCTGTTAAATAGTTTGCCACTGCGAACACAATTGGGGGTGATCCATCAGTCTTTAGGATTCTGTACGCAGGGAGGAACTGTCTGAAGCCCAGATTTTTAAGAAGGGGGTAAAGCCAGTATTTCCAGATTTTTGGTAAGCTTTACTGAAGAGTACCACATGTAAGTCATTTTCTTGGAAATGCGCACATGCCGGGCAGTGCTCTGTGGTCGGAGGCAAAGACCAAGAACTGGTGAATGACCTGAGGGGTAGTGTGCCATACCTCCACTGCAGAAATAACTTCCTGGTTAGCACAGGGGTCATGCCATCCAGAACACATTCCAGGGTGTAAAAGTCTTTGCATTGAATGAATAGGTTCGTTAAGGAACCCTCACGCGTGCTATCCAAAGCAATAGTAAGCTTTAGGTCGTAGTAAGCTTTTGACAGTGCTTTGCGTGGAATCCTGCTACTTGCGTTTGCCGGATCAGTCCAAAGTTCTGGTAGACCTAGGCTCTCGCATGACCTTTTTATGTAGCTTAACCATGGAATGTGGGTGGCATTTGGTAAGGTTAAAAACTCCTGGAGCTCAGTCCTATAATGAATGAATTCTTGGCTGCTCCATAATCGTCGCCAGAAAGTTAATGGTTTGAGTCCCAGTTCTTCTGCAATTGGCCTAATACCCAAGTCCAATCTCAGAGGGAGTAACGGCGTGCTTGCTGGAAGAGCTACCAGCTGCCTGATGAATTTGTTTTCCGTAATCATCAGGTTTTGGGCAGAAGTGTGGCCCCACAATTCGCCCCCATAGGTGACTGACCCCGGTGCCTGAGATTTATAAATTTGAATGACAGGGCCAAGTGGACGATATGTTGATTTGTTCACCATCCTGGAGATACCACCCGCTATCTGCACCAGTTTCATATTAGCCTTAGTCTGGTGTGTCATATTCTCATTTAGGGTTACCCCTAGATACTCAAATGTAGAGACCCTCTCTAGTCGTACTTGGCCAAGCAAGGGATTAGGGCGTGTTGAGGGAGTGGGTTTTAGGATCATGTATTTTGTTTTAGAGGCATTGATCTCATGGCCCCTCTCCGTACAAAATTTAAAAAACCCATCCAGTACCCGTTGTATTCCCATGGGGCATTTCGACAACAGCAGGGTGTCATCCGCAAACATGATAGCGGGCACCCTGCTGCCATTCAATTTGGGAGCATCAATGTCGCCAATCCTGGTCAGGTGGGCGATTACCCCGTTCACAAAGAGGCAGAACAGGGTCGGTGCGAGCACACAGCCCTGTCTCACCCCTCTGTTAACGGGGAATCTTTCGGTTAGGTTCCCATTTCTGCCACACCTGACACGCGCAAAATTATTCCGATGTAATTTCATCAGAATGGAAAGAATGTCTACCGGGACGCCTAAATCAGCAAGCACACTCCATAATTTTGATCTTGGCACCAAATCGAAGGCGGCTCGCAAGTCCACGAACACCGTGTACAAGCTGCCCCCCTCGGTTAGTGCGGTCCTCCAATAAATGAGGTTTAGGCGGAATATCTGGTCAGTTGTAGACACCCCCCTTCTAAATCCCGCCTGATATGGGCTCAGAGTAGCAGTTTCCTCAAGCCATTTCTGGAGGCGATCTAATATAAGCCTACCAAAAAGCTTCTGGGACACATCTATAAGGCTTATGGGCCTGTAATTGGCTGGGAGCAGAGGCGAACCCTTCTTAAATATAGGAACAACCTCTGCGCCCAGCCAAGTACAAGGCACCTCCATGCCCTTCAAGACAGCATTTAATATTGCCAATAAATAGGGGGCCCATACATCAGGCTCTTGTTTAAAGAGGTCGCCTGGGAGGCCATCCAGCCCAGGCACTTTGCCTGATGACAGGCCCGCAATAGCAGCTCGCACCTCCTTTTCTGTAAAGGGGTCCCCCTCTAGATGACTGGATGTGGTTGGCGGTGAGCAGCATGTGGCCCTAACTTCCATTGTGTAGAGGGACTGAAAGTGCTCTTGCCATACCCTTGGTGCAATGTTCGGTTCTATTGCCGATGCTAAATCCTCGGATCCCGTGTTGACAATTCGCCAGAACTTACGGGAATCCCTGGTAGCTAGAGAACTAGAGAGTTCCTCCCATTTGTCTTGATCCCATTCAATCTTGGCATGGGTGACCAATTTCTTATATTCCCGTCTTCTGGCCTGTATCTCCAGTCTGCTTTTGCCCTCCTTGATGCAGGACAAGAGATCTCCCTTCGCCTTGCGACAAGCGGCATTATACCATGTGTTGTGGTAAGACCCGCCACCTCTGCTGTGTCCCTTAGAAAAGAGGTCTGCCGCCAAGGTCCTAATGAGTTCCTCATGTACCAGCCACAGTGATTTGTGAGTTTCCTGGGTTCTGGATTCCTCACTTAGTATACCCACTTTTTCCAATATTGGAATGAGTCTAGTATAAAGCCTGGGGAGCTTCTCTCTACTAGTGACTAGTTTTTCCCACCTTACTCTCCTTCTGTTATTTTCAAGGAGAAGCCCTGGATTTGCCACCACCGTGACATGGTCCAACCCTCCTGGTCAGGGAGAGCATAGTCCAATTCTAGGGCGTTGTGGTCGCTATCTACTCTATCTATCACCCTAAAATCAATGATATGCGACCATGAGACAGTTGGACTAGAACATAATCCAGTCTAGACTCCCTGCCCACTCTATTAAAGGTGTGTTTACTGGTAATATCGGATTTGGTGCGCCCATTGCAAGCCTTGACACCATGTTTGAGGGTTAGGGCAGTTTGAGGGTTAGGACTTATTACTTTTTGGGTGAATCCTAATATGTTAATATTATATTTCTTTTGGCATCTACTGTAGAACATCAATGGACAATAGCGTTTATTATAGATATGATCTAGAATTGTGTGGTCGATACTAGTTTGGATTAGAGGCCTCTGGTAAACTCCAAAGACATGTCAAACATTTGGATATGGGAAGGATTTGGGAGAATAGAGAATGAGAGAAAAATAGAGAAAGGGGGAAGGATAAAGAGAGACAAGGAAAGAGAGAGATTCCGATCTATTCTCAAAATGTAAATGGTGAACATCTTAAGAATATATGTGCAGGGGCCTCAACCCACTCTAACTCAGGTAGTCAATTTGGCAATGTCTCTTGGCAACTCACCTTAAGCTTAGTTTTGAGAATCAGTGGTATCCCATTCCAGTGTACACTGCAGCACTTTCTGCTCTAGCATCCAGAGGATTTCTTCGCTTTGTGTGATAGTTACTTTCAATTCCTGTTCTTCTACCTGAGGAACTATGGAGTCTCTCCTCCCCCTACCAGCATTTGTTGATTCAATGCACAGTTTGATTCACTGCACAGTTTGAATAACTTGGTATTCATTGATATTACCACAAATAACTAAGCTTGTATGTTTCCAGCTTTTTCAGGAGCACATTGAAGCCTCTGGCAGTAGCAGCGAGTCGTCTAGCTCCTCTTCTAATTCTTCCTTCAGTAACATAAAAGAACTGGCTCGGCGTTTCTCACTCACATTTGGTTTGGACCAAGTGAAATCCAGAGAGTCTGTCGCTATGATGCACAAGTAGGTGTTGCATTCATTATTGATAACCAACCTTTGTCTTTTTTTTTGTAATTCTTTTTATTAACAATTCGAGTCGACTTCACAGGTTACAACAAAGAAGGCAGAAACATTGAACCAATTCTTGTCATGATGGCTACTTAGGTACATCTCGATAATTAACAATTTCTATGGAACACTTGGATCTTCTATATCTGGAACAATGGGGGTAACACAGATATTGCCTCTATATGCATTCCATTTACTCCAAATGGAGGACCACTTTCTAGGGCTTCCCCGTGCCACATAGACAGTTTTCTCACGAAGCATGCACCAGTCCATGTCTGTCTTCCAAGAGCCTACCTAATTTGCACCTTTATCTTTTTTGAATTAATTGAAATAATCCTCTTTTTGTTAAAGTGGCAGACCATGTTTGGATGGAAGTGTTCCCCGTGTGTTAAACTGTGTGTACCTGCCCTAAGTACATGATTGCATGTCACACTGGTATGAATAGTTTTTGCTTGGTCCTGTTACCATTTTAATGTAGCATGCGCACAGAATCCTATGCCTGTTCATTATAGTGATGTGAGAACCAGAATCTGTTCTGTGAACTGGATGGGTGCACCAAGCAGAGGTGTGAGGGCATCACCTAAAGTACACCCTTCTTGCTGGAGGAGCTGAGAGTTTGCCTAGTACCTAGAATCCTGCCTGCTGAGTGAGGAAATCAGAGTGTCAGGCCCTGTAGAAGGAGAGACTGTCTAGGATGTAAAGCCCAGCGCATTCCAGGTATGAAAAACACCCCGAAGAAGTTGGCTGCTAGTGGGAGCGAAACCAGGAGTGGAATCTTGTTGTGAAATGCACCAACCACCCTCCCAAGTAAGAGACTGCATCATGTCATCCTGCACCATGCTTCGTGCCTAAAAGGCTAGTGTTTCCAATGCCTGGCATCAAAGCTGACACAAGAGGAACTACCAACATTGCTGAGAATAAAGCAATGATTCATTCGGAGGTTGAAGCGGGTCATCCTGTAGACCAGTAAGGCATTATTATGCTAAAAAGGCCTCCCTTCCCCTTTGTTATAAAAGATCTAACAATGATGACAGGATAGCTGGGATGCTGATTCAAGAATTCCCTCCTTTGAGAAAACATTCTACCTGTACAGATGTTCCCTATTGTACTTGCAACATCTCCGGAGAAGGTCATTCTTGAAAGTGTGTTTCCGTAGTACACTCGTGCTCAGTGCTGTTGAATAGTGCCAGAACTGTGTGACGATATGCTGTTATATAGTGTGTTATTATGCAACCTACTTATTATGTCCTAATGCTTCATTTGATGTTCCACTGTTTCACATTAATGTGGTAACTGCTGGCTCTTTCGGCTGTTTACGGTTGCCAGGCAAGCCCTTATTATTCATATCACCAGTTGAGATGTATTTTATCAAGCGGTTATGCTCTACCGTTAGAACTGCGACTTGAACCATCTGAAGTCCTGTTCAGGAAAAAGCTCAAAACCCACCTTTACAGCAGGTAGCCTTCCGTGGGAGGGGGGGGACAGCCACTTCACTTACTACAGCGCGGGGACACGCCAGTGGCGTAACCAGGCGCTTTACAAATGCCCAAAATCAAATATGTTCTCCCCTTCTTTGTTTGTTATGCCCCAATGGATTTAAAGTTGCTCACATTCCTCATGTGTGCACTCTTTAAGCCTCTTCATGGTTGTTCTTTCTGCCTCCTTTTCCTAAAGAAATGCTTTTGTGTCACAATATTATAGGTAAGGTGGATGAGCAAGTTACAGCCCCTCTCTGTTAACCTGTCCTGCACCACATTTTACACAGACCAGCTAGTTTTATGGAGGCAAGCCTCTTTCATTCTGAAGGTAGTGACTCTCTTTCATCTTGGTCAGAGCATCACTCTTCCTTCTTTTATTGCTCTGCCTCACCACTCCAAGGAGAAGGAGATCCAAAATGGGCTCTAAGCTTCTACATTGATCGTACCAAAGGGAAACAGGTGTACAATCTGCTGGTAACCGATTCTCTGGAGCAAAGAAAGGCAAGGCTGTGCAAAAAAAAAGACCTTCTTCCTCTGGCTCGTACTTAGCATTAAGATCTGTTATGCACTCGCGCAAAAGCAACTTGTGATGGTTTATAGGCTCATTCTACCAGCGCCAAGGTTGCTACCACTGCGTTGACACACACACATTCTGTCCCAATTGTCAAGTTGCTACTTGGGTGTTGCTCCATTTTTTTACTAGGCCCTATTGTCTGGACAGCCAGGCCCACCTGTCCAATCGATCCTTCTGGACTTTTTGGTTTGAGACAGTTTACAGTCCCACATCCTAAAAGGTACTGATCTGATATCTATTCAAAAGGTGAGCAATCTGTGGTTAGAAGTCTCTATCAGAAGAATAAGTCACTTACCTTCAGTAATGCACTTCTGGTAGAGACTCTATAAAACACCAGATTCCTCACCGTCTTTCCTGCCTTGCCGTTCTGTGCACTGGATTTTTTCATATAAATAGGTTCTATCTTAAATAGCTGCACACTGGTCACGATTGATTTGATTGGCTCTGGATCTGCGGGCAGAGACCTGTCCGAAAGCAACTGATGTCAGCGCTTGGGTTGCTCCTATATAGGCCTGCACACCTTAATTCAGAGGTGGAACATTGTCAACATGGTAATGCAGACAATTTTCCGGATCCATCCGACACCTGGGGAATATTCAAAAGGTGAGGAACCTGTGGTTAGATTGAGTCTCTGCAGAGAAAGCATTACCGAAGGGGCAAATAACTTGTTCAACAAGGTTGTGTTGTAGCAAGTTGTGTAAAGGTGGGATTGGTGTACCCCCGCCCTTCCTGTCCTGTACTTTAATTGCCTAGTACTAAAAATTCAGATGAATGTTGGCACAAAACACAATACACTTATGGATTGTATCAATAGATCTATGTATTGTACCAATTATGTTTTTTTTGGTGAGGTTTTTATGACTAATGATGTTTGGCTTTCCCTAATTATTACTGTCTTTTATTTCATGATTGTGCTGATAGAGATGGGATTGAATTTGCATTTAGAAAAGTGGCTGCAGTGGAAGGAAATGCCCCTCCTAATTTGGCCTTTCTCCTGGTCATCAGTGAATTCTCCAACAAACTACTGAAACCTGACAAGAGACTAGTGTAAGTTATCTTTATTGTATGTGCTGCCGCTGAACTGTACGGACGTCACCCATTCTATGCAGTGTCTATGGAAGAAACTTGTGGCTCTGTGTTCTGTGGTGAATAACTGTACTGGTGTTTGTGTTTTGTAGTTGATTGTAAAGTGGTGGTAGAGGGAAAAGAATAGTCTTACACTGTAGTTCAGAGCAGCAGAGCTCCGGTGAGGTTGCTACAGGGTCAGAAAATGCTAAAGACAAACAACATGGTGGGAAATTGGTGGTCTCTGGTTTCTCAGAATTGATGGACATAATGTAGGGAAATGCACCCTGCTGTGACAATGGCCTTTTCATAGTTCCTTTTAAGTGATCTATCTGTGGAGGGGCCAGGCCAACACTTGGAAACTCATCCGGTCTTCACTGTAGGATCGCGAGCAGGAAAGGAGCAGGACTGTCTCAGAAATTACCAGTCTAGTGAAAAGTGACTTTACAATCTAATTTATAAAACAAAGGCCCCTCCTTCTTTCTTGAGGATATCGATGAAGTAAGCAGATCCACTGTGTACTGCAGTTTGTGGTTGTCTCCCTCTGTCTGGATCCACTCAGTGAGGTTACGAAATCACCTGATGCCAGAGTCCAATTCCGAACAAGCAGGCAGTCCATCTTCTCTGTCGATGAACTGCTCTTTGTGTGGCATAGCAGTTTCTGTGTGCTTCATGAAACTAGGGACTTTCCTAGAGCTGGAGCCCATTCATTGTGCTCTTCTACAGATTGGTGTTGTATAGTGTGTCTAGATTTGGGGCAGCACAGGACTGTAGTCCATGGCTCCTTCTCCATTACATTCAGAATGGTCATATCCCCTCATACCCCTATCTTTGCTGATGAAAAGTAATCCAGAATACATTAGGTTGGGAGCAGCCTGAGACCCCACTGACCTTCCGGAAGCCAGGGGTCTAGTGACAGTTTGGTCCCTGTGGAGAGATAAGGTCCATAAATGCCAAAGGTAAGATAATCAGTTTAAGGGCCTCTAATGTCCTCTCATAAGGGCCACTCTTGCAGCTGCATGTAAATGTGCTTTTGTGACTCATGCGTTGTCTATACATGCACACATGACTTCCTTTTCCTATACAAACTCTGCATATCACCTGAAAAAAAGCTTTGGGAAATACCCCCAAAATTTGAGCTGGGAGGAACTGAAAGTGCTTTTTAGATTTCATCTCAAAATGTTATTTTTGCTAAGTTTATAACCTTTGTAATTTTCTACAGCATTGGATACTTGCACAGATTTGTAACAGACCAGATGCTACTTCACAAAGGGTCAGAGTGGAGTCCACTGTTGCAATACAGAACTTCTCTGCTTGCCACTGAGGAGGAGGAGAGCTCATCGACAAGCAGTGTATTCTCCAAAGAGTGCCTCTCGAGCAGATCAAAGATATCTTCTCTGAAAAGAAGACCTTCCAATGGTATGTACGTCTTAGATTTGGAACTCGCCTTTCTGGCCCTTATTACAAGAGGAACAGTATTCCCGGTTGAACTCAGACACCAGAATGAAGGTCTGCAGTCCCTTGCAGACCACCATCTCTGCAGTGGTAGCCGTTCGCAGGGAGTCATAAATAGTGATCTGCTAACCAATATTCATTAAACAGATCATTCTGCGAACTCCTGCAAGGAGGCATTTTGCAGTGCGACTTGTTAGACAATTTACCTAAAATAGATGTGCAGCTTTTGCCCACTATGTGTGACTTCTCTATACATCCAGTGGTGGCTGGTGACATTTAAAAGTGGTGGGGAGTAAGAGTTCGGGATGAGTGCCCGATGGCAAGCAAGTTCGACTGTCATAAGGGGGTTTGGTGGGGGTGGGGGTTTTCCCCTGATAAAAATGTTTAAAAAGAGTAGACCAATGGTGCATTTTCAAGCAAATTTGAGAAAGCAAGAAGGTGATAAATAAATTCTGAACTTCTAGTTATGGCATCAATAAAGAGATTTCATATGATAATGATGTAGGTAACTGCTTATTCGGTATAACCAGTGAACTTCATAACAGACTTTGAGATAACAATGCAGTGAGTGTCGCTCAGATATCTTTACTTATTGCAAATTCATTGATTACAAATTAAATCTACTGAGGAAATAGAAGTTATTGTGATTTGTCGGGTTGGACACAATGAGACAGCCAGCAATAAATATTAAAATGCAGTAAGGCACCCTACAAGGCACTTTATGTCTCATTCAGGGGATGAAGAAATATGATCACATCACCCCCATCCTGCTGGAACTCCCTTAGCTCCCCTTGCTGGTCTGCTACATCATCAAACCCAGCTGCATCATTTACAAACATTCCAAATGATGGAGATGGTCTTCATGATTTAGTGAGCCAGCAAATCCATCATGACCTGCAGCCCCAGTGGCGTAACAAAACTTGACCGGGGCCCTCTGCAAAGGACACGGAGCGGCTCCACTCCAGACTCACTCAGGAGCTCAAACGCCTTTGTTGAGGGGGCCCCCTGGACCTCGACCCCCCTGCAATGCAATGGCTGTGGGGGCCTTTGTTACGCTACTGTAGCAGCACCTTTCTTATCTTGGGGACAAGCCTGGGAGCACCACATGTTATAAATATGAGTGTAATAGACAAGACAGACATAGTAAGGAGGTAGAAGGTGTATGCATGGAATATCCTAGCAGACAGAGTACAGTGGAAAGGTCTCCAAGATTCCAGATACAATTGACAGGTTCCAGAAAATTTGAGGACTTGTGCTTGAGCTAGACAATCAATTTCATTCTTATTATCTTTGATATTGTTGCACCATTGTTGATAATTGTATATGTTATGTTGTATTTTGTTTGCTAACTGTATAAAAATATAATGCCGTTTTTGCAGTCAACTGCATTTCGCCAATAAAATCTGATTTACAAAAAAGACAGTTGATAAGTGTTGTGTGAGGAGACAAAGACCGCTCATGAACGTGCACAAAGGGGCTGAAGAACAATCTGTATGAAGGGGGCTGTGGCCCTAAATATTGTCCTTAGTTAACTTTATGAACATTAGGAAATATATATGTGCAGTTTGATTATTTGCTACTAAATTGCACTTTGCTACAGCAGATTTATGACTTTCTCATCATCTATTTAACTGTTCCCCACTCCCCAAGTCTGCAGAAATTTGAATGCATTTCTACATATTTTCACGTTATTTAGGTATTTAGAGTGCCTCTGCACTTGATCACACCTCTTGGAAAAAAGAAGACTAGTAAATAAACTGGGTTCTGCTAAACCCAGTAACTAACTAGTTGTATCTTGCATCTCGTTATTGGTGCATTATATGATGTAGGAGTTCCTGTGGGTTTCTATTTAACCCTTTAACCGCAGCGGAAATTCCGCCGCGATGCAGGCGAAATAAAAGGTGGGCGTGATTCAGACGGCCTCCCGCCGTCCTCCGCACACGCCCACCGTAACGTCGGATGGCACCTGGCCGTCCGACGCATCCACGGGGTTAAAGTGTAGAATGTTGAATGTTGCTGTCCTGAACAACAAACAAAAACCTGTAGAGCAACTGGATCCAGTAGTCAACAACGTGTAACTGGTCAAATGAAAATCAAAACTTTACTAATGTGTTCCAGAAACGAGGATCCACTTGTGACTCTTTGGATAATCAGACTAAACCTGAGCAAGTTTAAATGTTGACTAAATATACGCATGTAGAGGAAACCTTGATATAAAACCACAAATTTCAGGTTTGCCTGTAAACTAAGTTGGATTCTGAAAGCGTGGTGATGTTGCATATATAAATATTGTAGCGGGTGCATTGGGGGAATGGAAATAACCATTTCCTTGAAACGGTCCTCACCTGGTCGTCGTGTTTGCAAACCCTGCTTCAAGGCATAAAACAAAGCTGTTTTAATGCACATACTGTGTGAACTTGTGCAGCTCCTGCTCTGGCTGTCTCCAGTCCCCGCGCACTCCGCCTGGAGCTCCTGGGGTTGCCCTTCTGCCTAATGAGGGTGTTAGTGTAATGGTCCCAGCTTGCAGCGTTAATCGGGAAATGCCGCTCCTATGGAATTAGGTCCCTCAGAAACTCAGAGCCTGCGTCGAGACTCTGGCTCATGGTGGTTATTGAATCTGGGGGGAATCCAAGTCCTCTCTTTTGCACCAAAGGCTCCATGTCAACCAACCTAGCCTCGATCTTCATGTCCCGGAACTGCCTGCCCGCCTTAATTTTTTTTTTTTTTTTTTTTAAATATATTTTTATTGCAGGAATCAGTAAATCGTTACATTTTCGACCAGCATTATAGATCAAACAAAATCAATGAAATGCAACCCTCCGTCCCCCAGCAGTATGTACCCTTGCACAGCCATTCAGCCCACAACCCTACGGTCGGGCGGCGAAATTCAATGGGGGCTCAGCAGGAAGGCGAAGCTGGTCCGGATGATCCACTGTCCGTCATCTGCTTTTCCAAACAAGCCTACAAAACCCAGAAAGAAAACCCCACCCTCAAAACACTATGAACCAAAGTAATCCCTACCCAACCCCGCCATCAGTGCACGGTAACAACCGCATTAGGATCTGTGAGAGGACCCATGAGGAAAGCAACAGAGCTGTAAAGTGCAAACGTCTATCGGGACTCGGGGCGAGCTGCTTCCTCACTTTCGGAGTCGCTGGGGGCGCAATAATCCCTGAGGGCCTGCACTAACGTCTCCCATTCTAGCGCTGCCTCCTGTGCCTTCTCGTTATGCTGTCTCCTAGCTAGCTGGTATCTCAGTGTGCTCTCCCCCGCTGCCCACTTCAAGAGTTCGCTGTGCCACCGGCTCCCTGTCGGACCAGCCCGTGCCTTCCAGTTCCTGGTCACCTCTCGTTTAGCAAGGAGAAGCCCCAAATCGATGAATTTGCTGGTAATTTTGTTTTTGGGGGTATGTGGAAACCAGTGTAGGAGTCCCACTGCCGCATCAACCGATAAGGATCTCCCTGTCACCTCCTCCAGGGTCTTCCCCACTTCCATCCAATAGGAGGACAATCCCGGGCAGGACCACAACATGTGGAGGAGGTCTGCCTCCGGCGCCGGGCATCTGGGGCAGTCCGCCGAGCTCGTAGCAAAATATCGTTGGATTTTCGCCGGGGTCAGATATGCCCTATGGAGTACGTAGTAGTGGACCAATTGAAAGCGGGCGTGGCGTGTGCCCTTCCAGGCTCGCCGCACCAGTTGGGACCAGGTCGTCTCCGGGATCTCCTTGCCTATGTCCTCCTCCCAACGGGTTCTCAGAGTAGGGAGGGGAGCCAGCCCCTCATTGATCAGTCTACCGTAGAGGCAAGTGACCGCCTTCACCGTACCCGCAGACATCATGACGTATTGGCACACCGGAGATATAGGGGGTTCCTCTTGCCCGTATTTCCAGTGCGCCTGGATCGCTCGGACCAAGGCCGAGTGCAATAGAAAGTCGCCGCGAGGCACCTCGAAGCGATCAATGAGCTCCTGAAAGGGCAAGAGCGCCCCGTCCTCGTAGAGGTCACCTACCAATTGTAAGCCTGCGTCCTCCCAGTTTGCCAACCGTGACCAATCACCGCCATGGGGCAAGGCTGTCAGCATCCCTAAAGGTATTTCGGGCGCATACGGTATTCTCAGGTGGCCCCGGGCGTGAGCTCGGTTCCAACACAGGCGAATGGTCTTCTCCTCTAGCGACAAGTCCTGTAAGGCCAAACGTTGTCGCAGCGCTATGAAGGAGAGAACATGCCTGGCCATACCCGTACCTCTCCTGTCTTCTGGGCCCCGGAATTCCCGGGCGATCTCCTGGGTGAAGGTCTGGAGCTGCGCCGCTAAGTAGTACTTTTCAAAGTCCGGCACCGCAAGCCCACCCTCGGCTTTCGGCCTCATCAGGGTCCTGAGGGCCACCCTTCAGTGACCCGAGCCCCAGAGGAATCCGACCATCATTGATCGTAATAGTCTAAACGTGGCCGGTGGGACCCAGATCGGTAGCGCCCGGAAATAATACAGCAACCGGGGAAGCGCCACCATTTTGAGCAAAGCGATCCGCCCTGCCACCGAGAGCGGTAGTGTAGCCCAGAAGTCCATACTGCCCCGTAGTGCTCGAGTGCCGCGGGCAATGTTCCCATCCAGGAGGTCAGATGGTTCATGGTAGACGTACACCCCCAGGTACTTAAAGCAGTCAGGTTCCCATCTAATCTCTCTACTGAGAGCAGGGCTAGGGGTGCCTTTGCGAACCGGGAAAAGACAGGTCTTAGCCCAATTCACCCGGAGGCCCGAGACCTCCCCAAACGTCGTGAGCGCCTTCGCAGCTCCATGCAGGGCAACAATCGGGTCCTCAAGAAAGAGCAGCAGGTCGTCGGCATACAGCGAAATGTAGTGTGGGCCCGAAGGTGTCCACAAGCCATTATAAGGGGCTCCCGATCGGAGGTGCAGCGCGAGTGGCTCCACCGCCAGCGCAAAGAGAAGCGGGGATAACGAACACCCCTGTCTCGTGCCTCTCTCCACCGGGTATTGTGAGGAAATCAGCGGGCCCGCCCGAACCCTGGCCGATGCAGAGGCATACAGGACCGTGGTCCACCTGATGAAGCCCTCGCCAAGGCCGAACCTCCGTAACACAGTGCTCAGGTAGTCCCATTCCAGGCTGTCAAAAGCCTTCTCTAAGTCTACCGATAGGACTACCGGGCATGGGGCATCCACGAGCGGTTCTCCCAGCAAGCGGAACAACCTGCGGATGTTCATGGTCGTGTTTCGCCTGGGGATGAATCCAGCCTGGTCTTCATGCACCAGAGAGCTCAAGTGACCCAGCAGCCTCGAAGCCAAGATGCTGCTCAATATTTTATAGTCAACCGTCAACATTGATAAGGGACGGTAAGACCCCGGATCGGACGAGTCCCTTCCCGGCTTGAGGAGGGGAACCACTAAGGCCTCGCACATCGAGCCTGGGAGCCGACCAAGCCTCTTCGCCTCTCTATATACTATTAATAACCTTGGGGCTAGGAGATCAGCATAAGCTGCATAAAATTCCACAGGAAGGCCGTCTAGGCCCGGGGTCTTATTCCTCGCCATCTTTTTAATGGCGCTGCGGATCTCTCCCAGTTCTATGTCGGACCCCAGGGCCTTCGCCACATCCTGCACCACTGTTTGGAGCTCCAGGGGCCGCAGATAATTATCAAGCAGGTCAGGGTCTCTGACAGAGCGACTGCGGTACAAACGTTCGTAGTAGTGTAGGTAGCAGCTCAGCATCTCAGGCTGAGTGTGTACCACGGTCCCATCCGCCATGCGCATGGACGTCGTCAATGAGGACTGGCGCGTAGGGTTGGCAAGCCATGCCAGCAACGCGCTCGACCTATCCCCCTCTGCGAGGGACCTAACGGTGTAGGCCTTGTAGTCGAAACAGCGCAGCCGTTCGACCTCCGCCGCTACCGCCTCCTACGCCTCCGCCGTGCGTTCCTGTAGTTCAGGGCGCCCGGGACGGCGGAGTTCCAACTCGCGGAGTTTCCGATCAGCTGTGTCTAAGTCGGCAAGGATAATTCGCCTCATGCCGACCTTCTTGGAAATACAGTATCCCCTCACCACCACCTTAAAAGCGTCCCATTCCAGCGCTCTCGAGCTCGCGGTGCCCCGTTGGACGCGAAGTACTCCGAGATCTTATCTCCTAGGTCCGCTTTGAAAACGCTGTCCTCAAGGATCTCGGGACGTAACTTCCAGGTGGGCACCGCAGGCACCCCAGGAAAACAACGAAGGTCCAGCAGGAGGGGGTTATGATCTGAGATGGTCCTGGCCAAATATTCAGATCGAACCGCCGCTGAAATCAGTTCCGCCGAGCCAAGAAATCCGTCCAGTCTAACGTGTAACTCATGTAGGCCCGAGAAGTAGGAATAGTCCCTAGTTGCGGGGTGTTGTGCCCTCCAAATATCCGTTAGACCCCAGTGTGTCTGCCAGTCCCTACGACCTTTAGCCACACGGCGAACCGGAGAGTCAGGGAGGGGCGGATGCGAGCGGTCAGTTTCCACATCCACTACTGAATTGAAATCTCCACCGAGCAGGAGGGGCCCGGAGAAGAAGTGGGCCAACGAACCCGATAACCTGGAAAGAAAGGCAATCTGGTCTATATTGGGAGCGTACACACAGCAAACGTTTAGGTCCCTCCCTCCCAAAGTGCCCGAAATGGCCACATAACGCCCCTCTGGATCTATCACTGTTTTCGTGACCTGGAAGGGAACCCCAGCTCTAACCCAAATCAGCGCCCCTCTGGCATACGCGGAGTACGAAGTGCAAAAGACCTGCCCCCTCCACCTACGCTGTAGCGCCGCCCCTTCCGCCTTGTTCAGATGGGTCTCCTGCAGCAGCGCCATTTGTACCCCTCTACGCACTAAATAAGCGTGGACTTTGTGACGCCTAGACATGGTGTGGAGCCCCCGCACGTTCCAAGTAATGCATTTCACATTAGCAACATCAGCCATTGTCCCATATCGTTCGTGCAAAGTCTCCCCATCCGGGTCCCAACAAAGAAAGAGCATCAATCAACCCAGCACTGATGGCGGCCATTTTCCCCAACCAAAACTTAACAACCCCAGTTCGAACCAAACCCCCATCCACCCTCCCCAGAACAGGACCCAAATAGCACCATCTAGTTCCATCCAAACCATACCCTCCAAAAACCCCCTGTCCCCGACTAATCCTGCGGTCGCCACCGTAGGAAGGCCTTAAGGGCCAGGTGCGGGCCGGGCGTTGGCAGTGGGCCCTCGATGCCCTGGCTACCAGGACCAAAGTAAGCCCAAAACAGTACCAGAAACCCTCGGGGCAAAAGCAAGGCACCCCACCCCCCCTTCCCCGGGAGTCAGCATCAATCGTCGTTACCCGCCACCCCCGTGTCGGGCCCCCACCCAAATGGATGTAGCTCACCCCGTTAACCCTGTCCATCCAGAAGGTCCTCCACCGATTTCGGTGTGATCACCGGCGTGTGGACGCTATCAGTCACCGATTCCTCGGAGTCCGTCGGTACCCCCTCGTCACCAGGGTCCGCTTCCTCTTCAATGGTGCCGTCTCGTGAGCCAGACAGCGCAGATAACACCTCCAGCACTCCCTTCCGCTCCGTCGATGTCTCCGCAGTTGAGGGTCCGCCTGATCGTCCACGGGGACTCCGAATCCTCTTGGACCGCCGTCTCTGCTCCGGCTCCGCCGCCAGCTGAGATGAGGAGCTAAAGCCATCTTTCCCGGCTCTATAGAGTTCAAGCCAGTTACAGACATCCTCCGGGGTATCAAAGAATTGAGTCTTGTCATCGACAATTATGCGGAGCCTTGCAGGAAATAGGAGCGAGTATTGGATGCCCTCGCTCCGGAGCTCGCGCTTGACCGCCAAAAATGAAAACCGCCTGCGTTGGGTTTCATAGGTGTAATCCGGGAAGATGTTCACCTGGCTGTTCGCCACTTTGAATGGGCCATTATGTCTGGCGGCATTGAGGATGAGGTCTCTGTCCCGAAAGTGCAATAACCGTGCCACCACCGGTCGCGGGGCACGTCCCTGTTGTGGTGGCCTCGCTGGGACTCTATGAGCTCGCTCCAGGGTGTAGAAGGAGGATAGACCCTCCGGGGCCACCGTGTCTCGGAGCCAGGCTTCCAAGTATGCCACCATATCGCCATCCTCAATCTTCTCCGGCAGGCCCACCACACGAATGTTGTTTCGCCTCTTACGGCCTTCCGCATCTTCCGCTCGCTGCTCCAGGGCAGTAATCCGGGACAGGGCATCCTTCATAGTCGCGGCCAAGGTTCGCTGCGCCGGCTCCAAGGTTTTCACCGAGCTCTCCACTTCCTTGACCCTATCCGAAAGCTTGCCGTGATCCGCTCTAAGGAGGCCTAGGCTCGTCGCCACCTGGGCAATGTCCTGCTGGAGTGCCGAGCGTGTGGTCGCAATCGCCTCCAAGACGCGGTCAAATTGCTGCTGCATTGGTGCACCACCAGAGCTCTCTGGGTCTCCACGTTCCTCTTTGTCCGGGGCCTCCGAGTCTGAGGCGGCTGGGGTAGTCCCCTTGGCTCCTCTAGGTTTCCCCATGTCGCCGGAGGCACACAGTGTTGATCCAGGGACAGGCGCCACCGAGTGCGGGCGTCGGCTATGTCTCTCCCGATTGCTGGTCTTCGGGTCGAGTGCCGGTGATCCCCGTCTCCAGGGCCTGTTGGACCTCCTCAGCTTCGGCTTGCGCCACCACCACGTCGTCTGAGGGCACCGAGGAGGAGGCGGAGACAATCAGCGCCAGTTCGGGCAAGCCCGTTTAGCTGATGAGGTCCCGGAATGAGGGTCACCAACTCCACCGGATACTTTGTGGCGCCAAGGGGTTGTGCCTCCCATGGGAGTGGGTCGGTCAAGGAGATGCAACCAAGTGCGGTGTAGGGAATGGGCACTACGGTCAGGGCCTCCAGGCGTCCGCGTGCCGGGATCCGCTATAGCGAGGGCATCTGACCATCTAGGTGCGATCCCCGTTGCCAGAGTCCAATCAGACCGATATCCAGACCCTCATATCACAGGGAGACGGAAGGGTGGAGGGTGCGCCGCTGTTAGTGATGCTCCTCCAGTCTAATGGTCCCGGGCAAGGGGACAATGAAGTCCGGGCGCCATGTTGGGTCGCACTCCGCGGTTCCACAAACTTCGATTTTCCGCCGGGTCATCACACGTTCGGACTGCGCCAAGTGCCCCGGCAGGTCCCCGTCGGGCCGATCAACAGTTTGCGGGGGTTAGGGTGCCCCACGGCCTCCGATTTACAGGATAATCCCGGGCTCAGTCCCGGAGCCGAGCTCTCAGGCGACCATCGCCATCGGCGCCCAAGCCACGCCCCCCCCCTGCCTGCCCGCCTTAATGCACGCCGCGGTTCCGCAGAGGTGTATAATAGGCTTTCCTGTTTTCAGTTTCTGTGTTTGGTAAATTCTGGTGTGGTTTTTTCAGTGTTTTCAAGTGATTTCAATACCTTAAAAAACAGTGGATATCAGTGGTTACATATTTTTGCGCCATTAAAAACAACAGAAACAGTGTTTTTCCGGTTTTCATTGAACTTTTTTCTATTATTATTGCTTGCTTTCTGAACTGATAGTACATGGTATATTGACAGTGTACGTGCAGGGTATATGAGACCCAAATACATTTTTACAAATCAAACTTATCGTAGTACACCATACAATACTTCTTCAGTGAGTCTTTGGTCATGCACGCTCGCTATTCCTTCGCATGTAAACTTTTATCTGCGAAAAAGCCCTCTTCAACATTGGCACTTGAGACAGGCAACAGCAAAAAAGCCAGTACACCTTTTGATAACTCTGGTCACTGACATAGCTTTCCATGGCAATACTGGTGCACCTGAAGATTGTGATTCTCTGCGACAGGTTCTGCAAATATGCGTTGAACTGGGTGCATATGCCCTCAGAGTTATTGAAGCTGTCAAAAACGAGGCAGCAGTTTTGAAACTCCAGAGAAAAATTTCCCTTTACGGAAGGGATCTATAATTTGGGCAGAGTACCACAGTGAGGCTTCATTGACTTCAAATGGCATGGTTGGTGAAGGGCTATTTCTCATACATTGTGAAATAAAAGTTCCTGAATTGCTCCTCAACATTTATTTGTTTAAAAAGTGGCAAGCACTCTAACATGGAACATGTTACAGTGCCAAAGTCACTAAAAGTGTCACCCAGCCTACTCTCAAGGAGATGTTTTACCTCTACACCAAATATGCTGAACACTTGGTAGACAAGGATGTTTTCAGACTCTAGTTTTTTTTATTCTATCCACTACAGCAGTCATGCTTTCCTGTGAAAATCTGAAAATGCAATAGGGTGTACTTTTTTTCAAATCACTATCAATATGTGACCAAAGATCCTTACATTTCTTGCCTTTTGGCATCATCACTAAGCAAAAGTTCTGTAAACAGTTGCCACATGGGTAATATAGCATTCATGGCCTCTAGGACTGAGAACCACCAGCTAAGTGACACAGTTAGGATGACTCAGTCTTTGATGCAGCACAATGCACAAAATAAGAAATATTTGCGTTTTAGTTGCCGCGTATAACAAAACAGTGCACCAGAACGGACTAAAAAGTCAATAGCATTCTTCATTAACTCTGAAGATTGTAAACATGCTTTCAGCATACCATCTAACAAAGTAGCAAGGCTCTCTTACAGGGAAGCACTCCAGCTCAGGTATCGATGTTGACAGGTCATCACACAACCTTTTCATATACGAAGCTAAATCACTGTAAATACAAACAATAGCATCACTCCAATCTTTGTTGAACTTAGTAAGAACGTTTTGCAGCAGCATTCCAAGTGGCACTGCGTTCCATGTTTTTCCAAAAGTCTGGTGTCATGTTTTCACCAGAATCCCAGATGCTTTGTGACTGCACTCTTTTCACATATACCAGTCACTATACCATGCATTGCATGTTTAAAGCCTGGGGCATTTGGCAATTCACCTACTATCAATACTGACTCACTAGAAAAGGGGGCTGATGTATCAAGGTTTTTTACCCATTCTATGTGGGTAAATGTGATGGTACATATTGGGAAAGATTCTTATGAGACCTACATTTTTCCTATCAGTGAAAGACTCAAACGTAGCACAAAAAAATCAAATATGATTTTGATATTTCATGATTCTCTACAGTTTGTAAAATATATAAACATCACCTAAAACATGCTCTAACCCCTGTATCTTTAGACCAGACACCACAAAACTGAAAAAGGGAAGAAACAATATTTTAGTGACAAACTATAAAAATCAAGCAGAATAATGTTAGCCCAGTCTTTCTTACTACTACCTTATATACAAAGTTACAATGTATTGGCCCCTTCAGGAAGAAATAAAAATGTCTCTTTCACTCTCCTTATCTTTGAATAGCATTTAGTTTGTGGTTGTGCAGGGGTTTATATGTTTACACTGGTGAGTGCTATTTCCCTTTCGGTGGGGTTTTATCACTTATTATAGGTTGAAACCGGACAGCCTAACTGTATAACTAACGTCCCCCACCGGCGCCAATTACACCAATAGTGATGGTGCTTTTATGTTGTTTGCATTAGAGGACAGCATGACAGCAGCACCCAGATTGGATGTGGCAGGAAAACACAGCGCCTCATAAATAGACCAAGAGGCTGTGTCTGTTTTCTCCTGGCCCAAAGCACACCGCAGATTGTGAGGAGACAAAGTACGCATATAGGATTGGCCGTGGGAAACACAATGGCCAGACTGACTTTCGAACTTCATTTCACTGTGATGTGCAGGGTGACTGCCAATCATTAAGTCATTGGGCGCAGTAATAGAAGTCACCACTGAGACATAATTAAATTACTTAAAACTGCAAAACATATATATATATATTGTATGTGACAGCTGGCGCGAAGGGGGCAGCGCCTTGGCTCACCTGTAGACGGTCCGCCCCTGCATATATCTAGCCCAATATGTATTGTTTAACACGTCAATCTGATAAAGATTGTATAGTTTGTGTTTTTGCATTGTTCCAAAAGAGCATTCAAGTAACCAGCAGAGCACATTAGCCAGAAAAAAATACATACAGAAAAGCATCACCAATGAATCGAATTGCTAGTTATTGTGGTGCTTCCAACAACATTTGTCACCAAAAGTACCAAACACAGACTTCCTACAGAACTCTTACGACACAGGTCTTATGAATCCAAAATAACAAAGCAGAGGTTAGCAATATGGTTGGCTATCACAGTGTTCCGAAAAGCACATTCCACAAGATAATCCATACATAAACATCCAGCATACCACATTTGCCACACCATAATACACCCAGCACAGAATGGATATACAAGCCAAAACCAAATAGTTTCCTTGTGTTTTCCAATAGCATAAGCCAACAAATTATGCCACACTGAAACACAACATAACATATTTGTTTAATCTGAGCACGAAAACACATTAGAATGTTTCTCATTCCTCTAACTCTGCATACATAGAGATAGAGCTTTCTTGTAGCTACTGAAACTCTATACTGAAATAGCAAAACACATAGAACAAAGCACCCATCACACATCCCTCTGCTAAACAACTTGAGCATACAAACAGCACTAGCCACTGTGGAGACAGCTGCATCACAAAAAATCACGTTAAACAAAAAAAAAGAGGTACGGTCAGTCACAGTACTGCCACGGAAATAGGAGCGAGATGGATGATCACACACTCACTTCGGGTGAATAGGAAAGCCCTCACACACCGACCTAGTCAGTGTCATGCTTCATCACTGGGCCCCACCATAGAGGCCGAATGCCTCTATGGTGTGCTGCAACGCCAGAAAGACTGCGGAGCTGGTTGTGTGAAGAGGGATGTGTTGTGAGGGTAGTTAAGGTTAAAAGTGTCTAAAAGGGTATCAAAAAAAGGAAATTTAATATATGATCCCTACGACACGAATATGAGGTATTATGTGTCTGAATTTAGATGCCAAGGTTTAGGAATGGTTAAATTCAGAGAATACAGTCAGTCAACATGTTTCTGCCTTAAGGGTTGTTTAAATTTACCTAGGCATTCGTCAGGACTATACCCCGGCGGTATGGACACTCTAATAGTCCACCCTAACCTGGGGGCGTGAAAGTGAAAAGAAGGTGAAAAAAAATTGCTTAAAAGAAAAGGAAGAGCGGGTCGCTCATTCAAAAAAATGCTCCAAAATCAGGAGTATTCCAGCACTTTAAAAATGGGCGCTACTAGCACCATGGGTCTCGGGAGGGGGGTTGAAGCGTACCTGGCACATCGCCCGCAACGCTCTCAGCCCGCTGAAAACCTGAGTTCAGCCTCTCGACCGGACCCCGACGATCTTTTCCCTTTCACGCCCCCAGGTTAGGGTGGACTATTAGAGTGTCCATACCGCCATGCACTGGATATCCTCTTCCTCCAAGAGACGCACCTCCTAGGTACACAATGCAACTTCTTAGCTCGTTACGGATTTGACAGGGTCTGGCACTCTGGCTTCACACGGGGATCCCAGGGGGTGGCTATTTTACTCAGGAAAGGCCTTCCCTTTACCCTGGCTAATGCCGAGACAGATATACAGGGCCGCTATGTGGTAGTCTCTGGCACCATAGAGGACGCCCCCTGAGCCTCCTACGTCTTTACATTCCCCCAGCACTCCTGCCTCTGACACTTCACCATCTGACACAAGTGGTCTCCTCCCTCCTGCAGGGGATCACGGTGGTTGGGGGAGACTTCAACGCAGTTCCGCAGCCCCTGCGCGATACCGCGGGGACCCCGTCCGAGGCCCGTGTCACCTCCGCTAAGCTCCTCTCAAGCTGGTCCTCGGCCCTGGTTCTCTGCGACGTGTGGCGGGTTTGGAACCCCCATGTAGAACAGTACACCCATACATCGGCTGCCCACCATACCCACTCCCAAATTGACCTTCTCCCGATGCCGGCCACAGACTGCCAGCTGGTTTCTGGAGCCGCGATATACTGCCCAGGGGGATCTCGGACCACTCTCCCTGCTCCCTCCGGTTAGGCTTTCCTCCGTCGGGTCCACGGGCGATTTGGCGACTGATCGCCTGGTTTTTGCAGGACTCAGAGTTTATGGAGTCACTTAGTCAGGAGCTGCGTCACTATTTTTCCACCAATGTGGGCACGGTTCCCTCCTTTGGGACGCTGTGGGAGGCTGGCAAGGCCGTTGTCCGAGGAGTGGCCAGAGGGTTGGTCCACGCGAAGCGATCGGAGCAGACGAGCCAGCTTGCGCGGCTGGAATCCCGGTCGGCGCAGTTGAAAGCTGCTCAATTCCCTGGTGGTCAGGGGGATTCCTCCTGGCAACTGGCAGCAGTTCGCGAAGAGATCCGCCGGATCTCGTTGGAATCAGCTAAGATGCTCTGGCACTCGTTGGTGGCTCGCGTTTATGGATGGGGGGGACGAGAACAGTAAGCTTCTCCACAACCTTGTGTCCTATCCCAAAGTCAACCGTATTATCCCTCTGGTCCGTTCGGACACCGGGGCCCTCCAAGTGACGTCCGTGGCCATCGCGTATACTTTTGCTACCTTCTACGTGACCCTCTATACTGCTCGTTCCCCGGGCGCTCCTCTGGCTGCTTGGCTGGACGGGACTGATACCCGATGCTTGTCTCCATCAGGAGACCGCCGACGCTCTGGACCGTCCCTTCACCTTGGAGGAAATCCAAGATGCCATCTCACTCTTACAACCCGGTAGAACGCCCGGTCCAGGTGGATACCCTCAGGAGTACTATGCGGCCTTTCGGGATATCCTTGCCCCCCACTTGCTGGACCTCTTCCGTCACGTGGCGGAGACAGGCACATTCCCTCCCAAATCGGACGTGGCCATAATAGTGGTTATTCTGAATACGCAACCGCCCTCCTTGAGCTGTGCGATCTCACTGATCAACATGGAGATCAAGCTCTTCGCCACTGTCTTGGCTCAGAGACTCTGGACCCACCTACATGACCTGGTCCACCCTGACCAGTGTGGGTTTATGTCTGCTAGAGGTAATCGCCACTGCATCCGCCGTCTCCACCTGGCTCTGGCCCACCGTGATCGGCTAACTCCGTACCTAGCACTGCTTTTTATAGACTTCGAGAAGGCCTTCGACACAGTGAATTGGGATTATCTGCAGAATGTGCCGGACAGGATGGGTTTTGGTCCCTCATTCCGCCATCTGATCAGAGTTCTCTACACTAATCCCAGGGCCTGTGTACTCATTAATGGAGAGGTTTCTGAGGCCTTCCCGATCCGGAGAAGCACGCTTCAGGGGTGTCCCCTTTCACCCCTCTTGTTTGCATTAGCAATGGAGCACCTGGCGGCGACCATCCGGCAGGATCCACTTATCCGGGGTTGGGCCTGGGACTCGAGCAAGGTGGATAAGATAGCCCTATATACAGACGACGTTCTGCTATACCTGGCGGACCCAAATAGTTATGACCCCCGGTGCCTGGAGGTTCCTTCCGCTTTTGAGAGGGTCTCTGGGCTACGCCTCAATGCGGCGAAGTCCACTTTGGTCCCACTACATCCCTCCAGGGAATGCTACGACTGGCAGTCGGATATACCTCTTAGGAGACATTCTGGCAAATACCTTGGCATCTGGCTAGCTCTTCTACCGGAGCTTGAGTGGGCCTTGAATGTTGCGCCTTTGGTCGCCAGGATGAAGGGGGATCTCAAGAGGTGGCAGACCCTCCCCCTAAACCTCCTGGGCAGAAGCGCACTCTTCAAAATGATGGTCCTCCCCCGTTTCCTTTACATATTGCAGAATAATACTATCCATCTCCCGGGCAGTTGATTTCGCGAGCTCGATGGCGTCCTCACCCGGTTTCTCTGGGGTGGGGGGGAGATTGCGCTTATCCCTGGCACACTGTCATATCCCCCCCCCTTCGACGGAGGTATGGGGGTGACCAATCTCCACCTCTACTACCTGTCCCTGGTAAATAATGGTCCCGCTTCTCTAGACCAGCTTCGGGCTCGATGGGAGGTTTGGCTGGGCCCCCTAGAAGAGGCGGATTGGAAGGTCACCCTCATGGCGCCCAAAACCCTGACCACATCCTCCAAGTTACGCCTGGTCCAACTGTACTACTTTCACGCTGCATACCTCACCCCTGCACGTCTCTTTTGGTCCCGGTTGAAGCCCTCTCCAGCATGCCCACGATGTGCCTTCGAGCCCAGCCGATTTCTATCACATGGTATGGTGCTGTCCGTTCTGGAGGGGTTGGAACGTGAGCTTACGCAGGCCCTGGGATGGAAGGTTCCCCATGATCCCATACGTATGCTGTTGGGGGTGTTTGATGGCTTGGATGGGTTGGATAGGTCAAGGGTGGATAAGTGCCTTTTGGGGACAGCTGTGGCAGGGTCAAGAGAGACATAGCAGCGCACTGGTCCCAGGCCAAGGCACCTATGGTGCGGAGATAGAGGAGGGGAGTGGATTGGTGTGGGATCCAGGAGGAGGCCCTATTCGAGGTCCGGGGATGACCTGACTTATTCAGCAAAGTGTGGGGTAAATGGTTTAATATGATGCCACCATGATGATCTGCCGTCTTCTTAATCCAGGTATCACTGTAGTTAGTATATAAAATGCCATGCTAAACCCTGATGGACCGCCCTTCTCCCTGTCAGCAATGAGTCCTATCAAGAAAATCCCCAATGATTTTTGAACTGTAACCAATGAATTTTCCTGGTTGTTGTAAATCTAATAAAGTTGATTATCAAAAAAAATATTATATTTTTATTTATGTTTTGCTTGTGAATTGAATACAGTATTCTATAATTTGTGTATTTGTTTGATGTATACGTTTTTATGTAATTTTGTGTATTGTTTTGAGGTTCAACCTGTAGAAATGTATTTTGGTCCGGTTCTCCAATCCAGTAGTGATTCCTTGACACAATACCTAAAATATACCGTCATATGAAAGCTCAATACTTGGTCTAGGATGGAAATTTCAGAATCGTAGGCAAGGTGCCTCCGAGGGTTGGCAGTGCTGCGAGACCTAAGTTCTCTAGACTGCGCTATTTAAATGCAGGTAACGTTAAATACCATTACAATTTGTTTTACTCATTTGACGATTTATTTGCTTTATTATTGGACGTTATGGTGTCAGAACAGGATTGTTTTACCGTCTTTGATCTTATGTTCATTAGAACCAAATATTAATATCTACCAACATATGACAATGGTATGTTCCTTTAATTACACAAAATTGTTGGCGAGTATGAACTAAGACTAAAGTTCTGGTTTTGGTTTTCAAAAGATGAGTCAACCTGCATTGTAGAGACCCTATTGGCAAAAACAGGAAATATGCTTTGCCGATTTCCGACTATCATGTGCACAGCCTGTCTCCTTTTCCAGGATATACATAATCTAAAGGAAAGCTACAAACGTCATCATTTTTATACCTGCTATCACACCCTTTTGAGGATTCCTGCGGATTGTACATATTGCTCCTTTCTACAGCAACTGTGACAAAAATTAGCATTTTTCATCCACATGGGAAAAAACCATTGCGCATTCACAGTGTCGCCTCTGCTGAGGCTAGCCGTTTTCCCATCTTTTTATTAGGTCTCGCCTACGCAGTGCGCATGCACTGCATAGGAGACCTTTAGCCGTCGTTCAGCTCTTTTTTGAAGCACATACTCGTGCTTGTGGCGGCATACACCTTGCGGGAGCGCACAGGGGTACGCCCGAAGCACGAGTATGTGCTTCAAAAAAGAGCAGAATGCGCGTGCGCACCCATGCACGCACCACTCCCGGGCCAGCAAACACGTTTGCAGTGCCAGCAGTGTGTTTTTCTTTTATGTGCTGCAAAATATCAGCATTACTAGCTAATAAAACCACAATAGCGAAACATGCCACTAAGCCATATGTTTATTTTACTTGTTTTTTTTTTTCCCCAAAAGACCTTTATTAAATGTACTTACAGAGGACATCGTTACATACTAGGGCCTACAACCCCTCGGGCCGGCCGCCACAGATGCATTCCACTTTCAAACTGTTCAACAGTACACAGCCATAATTCCGGCAACCCTGGGTTCCGGCGGCGTATTCTTAAGGTTACAACCCATCCATCATCCTCTAGATCGTGTTGTCCCGTTAGGAGATTTATCGTTTTCATATCTTTATGTATTATCTGTTTTCTTAAACTTAACTCAAAACTGCGGCTCAGATTGTTCTCTGCACTCAACGGCCATTGCCATGCCTGTATCCCCCCCCTGCTCAATGTATTCACGCACTCTATAACATCCACCAGTCTGTCGTATTCCCTTGTATTCTCTTAAGTCCTTTAAATGAGGTGTCTCCCTGCTGCACCCATTATACATTCTCCTCCTCCTCATCGGAGCTCAAGTCTTCCTCTTCCGGAAGAGGTTCACACAGCTCTCCTCCGTATTTATTCCAATCTGACCATACTCTGTTCCACTTACGGGGGCCAGCCTTGAGCACATATACCGCTCTCTCCGTAAACATCAATAAATCCATGTTTCTACTCCACATGGATTCGGTAGGTATGTCTGAGGCTCCCCATTTTTGCGCAATGTCTCTTTTTGCTACCATGATTGCTAACGTGGCCCAAATAAGTCCATATCTATTTAAGTCATTCGGCTACCAAATGTTTAATAGGCATTTGCGTGGTTCAGGGATGAGGGAGACCTGCAATGTTTGGGAGATGGTACGCATGACCTGCCGCCAAAATTCTGCTATGCGGGGACACTCCCAAAGCGTGTGGTATAGTGTACCCTCTTCTCCGCAGCCACAGAGGCAGAAGGGGTGAGTTGCTCTATGTATCTTGTGCAGCATGCATCGAGTGTAGTACATGCGGTGCAGGATTTTGAGCTGTACCAGTCTAAACTTCGCTGATATGCCCACTTCCTTTGGGGAGGCTAGCACTTCGTTCCATTCTGTATCTGCAATATTTCCTACGTTTTCCACCCATTTGTTCCGTAACGCTACTGTGGGGTCTCTCAGGTTGTTAATCAACTTCCTGTATGTAAGTGATGTAGCTCTTTGCTGCATGTAATCGGTGAGTAACCTATCTTCTAGTGGTTAGGAGTCTGGCAGTTCTGTACCTAACGGTATTGCTTGTAGGAGCGCGTGCCTGATTTGAATGTACCTGTATGTTTCAGTCGGGCCTAGTCCATATTGTTGTTGTCGTTTCGTGAATGAGATGACTGTGTCTTTTTCCCACAGGTCCCCAACCGTGGAGATACCAATGTTATCCCATTGTGTGAATCCCTTACTGTGTCTCAAGTGTCCGAGGGCTTTCGTGTCCCCTAGAGGGGTTAATATGGTAATTTTCCCCTTCCAACCCAGCTTCGCCTGCGCTACATGCCATATAGTGATTGTGTGTTTTGTGGGCCCTACCAGTCGTGAAACATGTTGTTTATTGTACAGCGGTGATAGCATACTATCCGTTCCCAGCTGTATCCAATCAGCTCTATATGCAGGGTCATTCCTTGGTGTGTGTATCCACTGGTTCACAAGTTGCGCTGCCCAATAGTATAAGTGTACATCCGGTAAGGCGATGCCCCCCTCGTACCAGCTTTTTGTCAATTTGTCATGTGCGATGCGTGCCGGGCCATTACTCCACAGCAAGTTGGACACTAGTGCTCTTATTTGTCTACAGTAACGCAGCGGGACCATGTGTGGTGTGTTTACCAGGGCGTATAGAAATCTTGACAGCGCCATCATTTTATATAGTGCTGCGCGTCCAAGGAGGGTCAGCGGCAGTGTTGCCCAGTGCTTGACGTCTGTTCGGAGACGTTCCAAGGGGGGCTGTAGGTTTTTGTCGAAGAAGTCAGAGGCGTTGTCTGTGACATAGATACTCAGATATTTACAGGAGTCCGATGTTAGTGCAAGAGGGCAGTCCGGCGTGAGTACCGGTTCTGGACCCAGCAGCACATAAATCACTGACTTTGCCCAGTTTAGTGTGTACCCTGACGTCTTCCCATGCGCGTCGCATATTGCTAAAAGCGCCTGGATGCTACTTTCGGTCTTTGTTAAGTAGATAAGCATGTCATCTGCATATAGTGACACTCGGTCTTCCCAGCCTTCCATCCATTCTATCCCTTTCAACAAAGGTGTTGTTCTAATTAGTATTGCCAATGGTTCCAGTACTAAGGCAAAGAGCAAGGGTGACAGGGGGCAGCCCTGTCGGGTTCCCCGCGCTAGCAGGAAAGTGTGCGAGATGTGACCATTTGCAATTACCTGAGCAACTGGTTTGTTATAGAGTAGTCTGATCCAAGAAATAAACTTGGGGCCAAAGCCCATTCGGGTCAGAACTGCAAATAGGTATTCCCATTCCACCAGATCAAACAACATCTTGGCATCTAGGGAGAGGATCACCGCCGCTTCCGGCAGGGAGTGGGCTCGGGCCATCGCCCCATGTACCCGTCTAAGATTGAGAGCCGTACTCCGAAGAGGCATGAATCCCGATTGGTCCGGGTGTATCAGCATTTACAAATGGTATTTTACTTGTTTTGAAAGAAGAGTGCGGATGGAGTTAGTTTGTTTACAGTGACAAAGCTCAATGGATTAATCCTTTTTTTTTTTTGTCGTCTATCTATAAACTGCAGTTTGCCTTTTCCCATTTTGCAGAACACATAGACTGACTCCCCTTCACAGTGTCTGTTATGTGAATATGAGAATTTATTCAGTTTACGGTGCACTGTGATAATATTTACGGTGTCATCCTCCAGCGGTTTTATCCCTGAGCGAATGACTGCAGCGCATCTAATCACTGACCAGGCATAGTATACTGAAAAAACAGGCTCACATAAGTCCTTTATGGTGGCTTACCTAGAATCCAATATCAGATGTTACTTTTTTGTTTGTTTATTCATTTTTAATAAGTTTTTCAGATAAAGAAAACATTTAATAACCAAGTGAACACAATATGAATAAAGTACAATGATTAATTACAGAGAAAAATATAAGCAAAAAAATGCAACAGAGAAGAAGATAGAAAAAAAAGGAAGAGATAGAAAGGATAAGAAGAAAGGAAAGGAAAAGAGAAAAGAAAGGAGTAAAAAGAATAGAGATTGAGAAAGACTAGCAAATTAAGATGCGGGTGCATGTGTAGTAAGATAGGAAGTAAAGGGTAGCCAAAGTACGTCAGCTTTAATTTTCTGCGAAAGAGTAAGAGAAGAACCAGTAGCAATTCTGTGTTCATCGCAAACAAAGTTCTACCAAGTTAATAATGATAACTTAGAGTTATCTTTCCAAAAAGACATAATCACTTTAAATGCCATAGCAATAAATAAATCAAACAACAAAGTAGTATGATTAGAAATATCAAAATCAGGGGAGGAGGAACCTAGTAAAACATTTTGTATTGTTAATGGAATATTGCATTGAAATATTATCATACATTTAGACCAAATAGATTGCCAGAACTTTAAAACATTCGAACAATCATAAAGTTGATAAAGTAAAGTCCCAGTAGATTACAAACAAGACCAACAAAGGGATGAGGAAGTAGGGGAAAACGTGGATATATGAATGGGGTCATAACAGCTCTACTATAAATAAAGTAAAGGGATTGAGTAATACGTGCGGAAATAGAAGTTTTAAAAAGCTTGAGCTATAATTTATCCAAAGAAGAGATAGGGAGTGTCATAGATAAATCTGTTTCCCAGAGTAATTCAACAGGGGATTTGGGTCGTTCGGTAACATGAGATAACAACAACTTATAAATAAAAGCAGCCTTAGATCTATGCTCTTGAGAAACACTATATAATGGTGAGGGTGGAGCGAGTAATGGAGAGGCTAAAGGGAAATTATTGGAAGATAAATAAAACTGCAAAGATGCTGATAATGAAAAATATTCATTAAGAAATTAATCAGGTAAATTATATTGTGACTGTAATTCCTGGAAGGAAATAACAGAATTATGGTGGATTAATTGATGGATAAAGATAATTCCCTTCTCCTTCCAATGCTTGTAAGAAAATGATTTACGTTTATGTTTGAAAAATTTATTATCCCTACCTCGAGACCATAGGTCCCGACCCCTACGCACAGTTGCTACTGGGATTTACCCTTTAGGCTACCATCGACAATATATACACATTTTTATGCAACAAATAATTTGCTTAAGGTTGGAACATTTATTTCGACACCATAAATATTCACTAGTTCAACTTATTGATAAATCATGAAACACAAAATTACATGCAATACATGTCATAAAGTCATTTGTTCATAAAAAAAATTCTTTTTCTGACAGTTTCTTCTGTGTTTTCTTAAAGATGCGCTATGCATTTCGGGTCTCACAGGACCCTTCATCAGGAGCAAGTGCCATCTATAAAACAATATCACACTGTGATGAGCATTATATACCAACTGGAGCATACAGTGTATCTACTTTTTTCAAAAAAACAACATACTTTCATGAAGTGTGTGATGACTCTGTGATGTGTGCTGAACCCGTGAAAATACCCCTCACCTCGGTGCTCAAAACAAACCAAAATTTCTAATATCAGCTTACTTGTTCCATCATATATAGTACGCTCATAACCTGTAAAATAAATGAACCCATTCTGTAAAAAGAACCCTACTTCACAAAGTGCCTCTAGTTTTACAAAGCAACAAACATTTCATGGCTGTGCCTTCTGAACTTACCGAAGGACTTCTATAGATCAGTGCCTGTAGTTGAAAATCCAAGTTTAACACCACACGAAGGGAATCAACGAATCTTGAACCCTAAAACGACAAAGTCGAGCAGACTGTCAAATCAGACATCCGCTCTAAGCTCTGGTTCGAACGCACTCGGCTACTACATTCAAAAAAACTCTTACCGAGTCTCTCAAGAGCAAACTACAAAACTCCGCTGGCCCGAACAGGCACTGATCTATAGAAGTCCTTCGGTAAGTTCAGAAGGCACAGCCATGAAATGTTTGTTGCTTTGTAAAACTAGAGGCACTTTGTGAAGTAGGGTTCTTTTTACAGAATGGGTTCATTTATTTTACAGGTTATGAGTGTACTATATATGATGGAACAAGTAAGCTGATATTAGAAATTTTGGTTTGTTTTAAGCACCGAGGTGAGGGGTATTTTCACGGGTTCAACACACATCACAGAGTCATCACACACTTCATGTAAGTATGTTGTTTTTTTGAAAAAAGTAGATACACTGTATGCTCCAGTTGGTATATAATGCTCATCACAGTGTGATATTGTTTTATAGATGGCACTTGCTCCTGATGAAGGGTCCTGTGAGACCCGAAATGCATAGAGCATCTTTAAGAAAACACAGAAGAAACTGTCAGAAAAAGAAAATGTTTTATGAACAAATGACTTTATGACATGTATTGCATGTAATTTTGTGTTTCATGATTTATCAATAAGTTGAACTAGTGAATATTTATGGTGTCGAAATAAATGTTCAAACCTTAAGCAAAATATTTGTTGCATAAATGTGTATATATTGTTGATGGTAGCCTAAAGGGTAAATCCCAGTAGCAACTGTGCGTAGGGGTCGGGACCTATGGTCTCGAGGTAGGGAGGTTAAGTTTTTGACACGGAAAGGACAAACGTGTCACCCTTGCAGCACCCTGAATAAGTAAAGTTTAAATTGTGTGAATTCATAAAGTTGTAAGCACAAAGCATAACAGAAGATACATTTATTATACCAAATAATGGAAGACAAAAAACATTGATATGTATCTAAACCATGGGAAAAAATATTAGATAATAAATGTCGGGAGTATTTTAAAACAGGGTTATCTGATATGAAGAAGGAATTAGACAAACAAATTATATCTCTAAAAGAAAAGTCTTTTAATAGGGAACGCTCAAAAACAATCCAACGGGGATAGGGATATCAGTAAAATCATGAGTTAAAGTAAATAATTTATGAATTAAAAATGCATAATGATAGGATTTAAAATCTGGAAAAAGGAACACCCCCTTCTGTTTTGCGACGTTTAAGTTTCATAAGAACAATGCAGGGGTGTTTATTGTTCCATAAAAACTTTGTACAAATAGAATTAATCTGTGAAAAATACAAAGCAGAAATTCGAAAAGGTAGCATGTATAAAGGACATGGGGTACAATCATCTTTTTAATAGTGTCAAATCTACCCCACCATGACAAATAAAGGGGGACCAAGAAAGAAGTAGTGATTGTATTTTAGTAATTAGAGCATTAAACGTACAACCAATGGTGGTAGATAATGTAGAGGAAAACCAAATACCCAGATATTTAATTTTTGTGGGACACCAAGTAAAATTAATATTATTAAACATATAGTGATAACAAAGAGAGTTTAAGGGTAAGACGTCTGTTTTTAGAAAAGTTCATTTTATATCCAGAGACACTAGAATATAGCTGAACTTCATCCAAAAAGGGGGGGAGGGAGGAATCAGGATCAGACATATATATCAGGATATCATCAGCGTAAGCTGACAATTTGGTTTCTATAGAATTATGAGAAAAGCCATAAATACCTGAATTAATTTGAATACGCTCAAGAAAAGGTTCAAGACATAATACAAATAACAAGGGCGATAGCAGACAACCATGGCGTGTGCCTCTATATAATGGGAAGGATTGAGAAAAATAATTATTAACAAAAATACTAGCACGAGGAAAAGAATATAACAATGTAACATAAGAAATAAAATTTGGACCAAAACCAAACCATTTGAGTAAATTAAACATGAATTGCCAATTTATGCGATCGAAAGCCTTTTCAGCATCTAAAGACAGTGCTGCAAGTGTGGTTTTGTACTTTTTGCCGAAGGAGATGACATTAGCAAACATGCAAGCATTGTCCGAAGCCAATCTGCCCTTAACAAAACCCACTTGATCTGTTTTAACCATTAGCGGGATGATACTTTCAAGATGAGTGGCGAGGATTTTAGCGAATATCTTACAATCATAATTGATTAATGAAATGGGGCAATAGTTTTTACAGAGGGAATGATCCTTATCAGGTTTGGGAATAAGGACAATCAAGGCCTCCATAAAAGAACCAGATGCTTTGGAGTCAACAATTAATGAGTTAAAAAGAGCCAGAAGTTTGGGCGCAAAAATAGAAGAAAAAGTACAAAAGAATTCAACAGAAAAAACATCCGGACCTGGTGCTTTTGATTTTTTTAAGGATTTGATGGCTTCTTGTATCTCATGAAGAGTGACCTCATTTTCTAATGAGTCAAATGTATCTGGAAGTAAAGGAGGACTAAGGAGGCCGGAAAAAAAGGTATGTAAATTTTGAGCAGAGGGATTCGTATCATCAGTATATAATGATTGATAATAATCACGAAATACAGAAGCAATATCTTCATCAGAGGATTCCAAATTATTAGTGGATTCATTTAGAATAGGACCTATATTTTTACGTTCAGATTACATTTTTAAATAATTAGCCAACATCTTACCGGCTTTATTTTGACCACCATGATATTTAGACTTTATTTTAAGAAGAACATTACATGCATCAATAGTGGCAAGTTTGTTGAGAGCAGATTTGGCTTTAATCAATTTATGTAGAGCAGAGGGAGATTTAGAGGAAAAATAATTGTGTTCCAATAGTTTTAGGTGTTGTAGTAAAGTTGCGTACTAGGCTTTAGCAGGTTTCTTCTTTTTTGTTGAGTATGAAATAGCAAAGGTACGGAAGGAAGCCTTAAAGGCATCCCAGTTATTAGTAATGGAGGTGTGCCAAGGGTTGTTAATAGTAAAAAAATAATTAATAACGGTAGTAGCTTCAGTAACAAAAGTATTGTCTGACAACAAAAAATGATTAAGTTTCCAGCGACCAAATTTTGGAGAGCTCAGAGAGAGAACAAGGACAGAAAAAACAGGGGCATGATCAGAGATAAAAATAGATCCAATTTCAGAGGATTGAATGGATGGGAGTAGGGGTTTAGAACTAAAATATAATCAATTCTAGAGCGAGTATGGTGAACATTAGGAAAAAAAGTAAACTCAAGGGAATCAGGGTTACAGGTCTTCCAAACATCATATAATGAGCGAGAGGTAATGGCAGATTGAAATGCTTTAAGAGTTTTATCAGGGTTAAAGTACCTTTTGTCATTTAACTGGGTTTTCAAGACCACCAACATTCTACGTGGCAACATTACACATAATGGAGGGAAGGGAGGGTAAGGGTAAGACATGAATGGAGATAATACACTTCAGGAGAACAACAAGTAAAAAAACACCATATATTAAATAAGTACAGAAGACGAAATGAACGACAACAATTAATAATAATAGGGACAAGCATCGAAGAGCAAAATAAAGAAAAATACGCACCGAAACAAATATAATGAAAGACACTTATATAGACAAAGGAACAATACTGAAATTGCACCATAGCAAAAGAGTAGAAAAACAATATGATGATAGAGGGAGCGAAAAAAATAGAAAAGAGAGAAAAACAACAATAAAAAAATTAAGAAAGAAAGCAGATCAAGGAAAAGAATCCAGCTCTGAAGATAAACGAGCAAAAAAAGAATAGGGACATGATGACGACAGGAGCAGAGACAGTGATACATACAAAAGAAAATAATGGTAAGGCTCAGAAATAAAAAAATGATCATAAATGATAGTAAATTGAGAGTAAAGGTAGGAAAAAAGAGTGAAAAATTTTAAGAGGAGGAACAGGTAAGAGGACGAAAATAAAGATATAATTGTAGGAGCAACGTCAAACAGTTAACTTACAGAACAAAGTGAATATAAAACATTAATTTTTCATATTTCGAGGAGAAATATTGTTGAGAAAGAGTCTCAGTTTGGCAGGATCATCAAAAGAATGTGATCTTCCTTCATGAGTAACTTTGCAGAGACATGAGTGAAGAATACCATATTGAATGTTCAAGTGTCTCATTTTGGAATGAAGAGCCCAAAAATCCTTACGGCGTGCAGTCGTTGCATTTGAAACATCTTACAATATGAAAATATTATGACCTAACCATGTGAGGCGTTGTTTTGATTTAACTGCTTTCAAGACATACATCAATTCAGTAAACTCTAAAAAAAAGCATGATGATACCACAAGGTTTGTTAGAGTTAGGTTGAAGACGACCCAAACTATGTGCCCATTGTATGTTAAGAGGTGATGAAGATTGAAGATCTAAAAGGTCTGATAGGAAGTTTTTCAGGAAGGATAACATATCTAAACCTTCAATATTTTTTCGCAGTCCATAAAGGCGAAGATTATTCCGTCTATTACGATTTTTCAAATCTTCGGTGTGAAGCTTAAGTTTGTGAATCGCTTGCTCTAATAGAGAAATTTTTGTAGAAATGTCTTGGAGATCTCCAACATGTTGTTCAAGTTCCAAAACCTTGCTCTCCATGATTATCCAGTGGTCTTCAATTTGTTTAAATTTTTCATTGGTGGTGACCATGAAGGGTTAAAGACCACGAACCTCCTCTAAAATTGAGTCAAGAACAGGGTTTTGTGAGTTATGAATGGAGGAAGGTGGGTCATTCTTATGTCGCTTAGGTTTAGCACCTGAAGAAGATCTAGAGGAGGTGAGAGGATCATTCGCCATCTTGGAATATATGAGATCAATGAGTAGTAATTAAGAATGGATGAATGCGACCCATACACCACAGGAGATGAAAGCATAGATATTGACCATCCACAGATAAGTACAGGTGTTGGATTGGAAAAATACACTATACCATATTACTGTAGTCAATATAGAAAAATAGAGCAAAAAAGTTCCAATATTACCTCAATATGAAGAGGCATCGTCACAGTACAAAAGTACGATAACTACTGTGTAAATACTGTGTAGAAACACGAAGAATGCACCTTTTATATAACAAAGAAAATGAAAGGCGCGCAATCGTAAATAGTTTCAACAAGGAGTTCTTCTTCACACATGCTCTAAGTATCTGCACAACTTTGGTAGAAAAAAGCTGATTTTTTTTTAAACTTTATTTTTCAGGTTTGTATTATCACAATTACAAACCCCCCCCCCCCCCCCCCCCCCCCCCCCCAACTGGTATCAGAACAATACATGTATACAAATCGACTGTCTCATTATGGCACTTTTGTTTGGATATAGGCTTCACCTGGACACACGACACGTAAACCCATGAGGCATAGCAGAGTAACATACACATAAAGAGATATCATCGTGAGTAAATAACCAGACCCTGCACTATACATTGTACTACCTACAACTTAGGAGACTTCCCCAGCCTCCTCATCCAGAAAGCTGATGTTTAAAGGCTGCCACCGTGGTAAGAACAAGTAAAAAAAGAAAAAGCCTTCCCTGTTATCATCATTCTACATCTCCCTGTAGTGACAGTTATGGTGTGAAAAAGAAGGAGCTATTTTAAGAGAGAGAGAAAAAGAAAAACTCTCAGTTTTCTTATGTGGTTCCCTCTTGTAATCAGCAGGGAAGAGAAATAAAAGAAATATGGACAACATTCTTTTTAAATGAAGAAGTTCACTGTAAAGGACATACCAGCAATAAATCAGGAAAAACGGCATTAGAATAATTAAACGCGGGCGCCGCGGTTCGCAATGGTGGGCGCCCGCGACCTTGTGAGGATAACAATACCATCGCACGTTCCAGGCTGCACGCTGTGATAAAGGGCAAGAAAAAACAGTTGTCACTTCACCAGGGGTTCAAGAAGGCGGGACCGCCGTCTCCGCCCGCATTGTCCGGTATCTTGAGGCAAAAATGAACACGAAGGCTCTGCGTCCTAGGGGAGCTCACAGGACAACCGCCATCTTGTTAAAGCGTCCAAGCCAGGCCCGGACCTTGCCATCAGATGTTACTTTAACCTCTGCATTCCTCCAGAATTATTTAAACTCGCACTCCCAGCCCAGGTCTTGTTGGCCTTCCTTAAATGTTTGTATCTGAAAGAAACAGGTTAGTATTAGATTCCGTACCTTAGAATATCCCCAGGCATCAGGCTGGATCCGGAAAGTTTTCGTCAGCAGTACCCTTGCGCGTTGGTAGGCGTCGTCTGCAGCTCCGCATCCGTCGGCGGCGTCATGATTGCCGGGATGACGTCATCAGAGTACTTAGATGCCGCCCTCACGCGCTGATGTCAGTTCTTCTTCTTTTTTTTATCCGCACCAGCTAGCGCAGATCCGGGAAGAGCAGTACTCTTAGTAATTTTTTGACTAACTTTTTGATCTGTTTTGGATCTCTTTTTTGAGTCGACTTCGACTCCTGGTGCCGTAGGGATGCCTGGCTTCAAGCCGTACGACGCCTGTCACCACCTGATGTCGGTGACTGACCCCCACCATCGGTGTCTCTACTGCCTCGGGTCGACCACGACTACAAGTCGTGACCCGACTGCCAGGCCTGGACTTCGAAAGCTAGGTGGGAGCGGTCTCGCAAGCTTCTCGAGGTCTGGCAGTCGGCTCCGCGCCGCTCTAGGTCCCGGTCGAGGAGGAAGTCGTGGGACCTCGTTGCAGAGCCGCAGTCGTCGCTTGATGAGTCATCGCCAGCACTCATCGGGCTCCGAGTCCTCCAGGAAGTCGAGGCACTCTAAGAAGAAGTTGAAGAGGCGACATCGCTCTTCAGACGCCCCTCGCTGCCCCAGTTTCAGCCCAGGTCCGGGTCCGGCATCGGACCGGCGCAACTCGGCGCCGTCACCGGCGTTGATGGGTGAGGCCTTCACCTACAACCCGGCTCCGTCATTCTAGCCTGTATACCAGGACACGAATGAAGGGAAAGACTGGGAGGGGTCTGAGGACCCTCTGGCACAACAGTGCCAGTTGAGCCAGGACTGGGCAGATGAGCTAGGGGAGGCCAGTGGTTTGGACACTTCGTCCGACACTGGATTCATCTCTCCTCCCTCCGTGGCTACGGAGGAGGGTGCTTCCTATGGTGTGGTGGTGCGCAGAGCAGCCAAGGCCTTGGCTCTTGAGCTCCCTGCTGCGGCCGTGAGGACTAACCTCCTCACTGAGGTACTTCAGCCGCCAGTAAGCTCCTCGGAGCCTCTGCTGCCGTTCAATGAAGCCCTCACGGACGTTCTGATGAGCACCTGGTCCAAGCCCTCCACAGTGCCCCCTGTGGATCGGAACGTGGCCCGACGCCACCGCCCGGCTCCGGGCGACCCTAGCTTTCTGTTCGTACACCGCACCCCGAGAACCTGGTGATCCAGGCATCTACATCCCAGACCGGATTCCAGACCTCTCCCCTGGATCCAAAATCCAAAAAGTTTGATCAGTTCGGCAAGAAACTGTTCTCCTCACTGAGTTTGGGGTTGCGGTCTATCAACACCGCTTGCATTTTGGGCCATTATATCCACTCCTTGTGGGACATGGTTGCGAACGTGCTGCCCCAGTGCCCAGAGGAGGCGCGGGCCCTGCTCGCCCAAGCCATAGTGGAGGGACGAGATGCAGCACGTTACTCTATCAGGTGTGGACTGGATACCACAGACTCGCTGGGAAGGGCCATTTCCACGACAGTGGCGGTTCGCCGTCACGCCTGGCTGAGGTCCGCCAATTTCTAGGGCCATGTCCAGGCCTCGCTCATGGACATGCCCTTTGATGGCCGTTGCCTCTTTGGTGACAAAGGAGACAGTGCGCTTGAGCGTTTCAAGGACTCCAGGGTTACGGCCAAGTCCTTGGGCCTGTGTGGCCAGCGCCAGCAAACTTCTGCTTTTCGCCCCTTTCGTGGCCAAGGAAGGGGCACCCCCACACATCCTGCCATCCACAGGCTGCAGAACCAGCCTCAATGCGGCTTCGGACGTGGTAACCGCCGTCGGGGGGCTGGGGGACAAAGGCAGGGCCAGTCTACATCCGCTCCCGCAGCATCTGCCTCAAAGCCTTCCTATTCCGAGCTTTCAGTCCCATTCAACACCTGTGGGGGGCAGGGTCCGCCACCACCTCCTCCACTGGCGCTCCATCACATCGGACAGGTGGGTGCTGCAAATCGTCCGAAGGGGCTACTCCCTCCCCTTCGAGGAGACCCCTCCGGCCATGCCACCGCTGTGCCACCGCATGTCGGGGATCACTTGCAACTTCTGCAGGAGGATGTTATGGCCCTCTTGGCCAAGGGGCCCATCAAGCACGTTCCTGGGCCAAAAGTAGGACATGGTTGCTATTCCCACTACTTTCTGGTACCCAAGAAGGGCAAAGGAGGCCTATGCTCTATCTTGGACCTCCGGAGCGTCAACGGCTTCCTCCGGAAGGAGAAGTTCAAGATGCTGACTTTAGCTCAGGTCCTAGCTGCCCTGGACCCTGGAGACTGGATGGTAGCGTTGGACTTACTGGACGCATATTTCACCATCCCCTTCCTGCCGGCCCACCTGCGCTATCTGCGGTACACGGTAGACCACGAGCACTTTCAGTATACTGTGCTCCCCTTCGGGCTTACCAGCGCCCCTGGGGTGTTCACGAAAGTGATGGCGTTGGTCGCAGCTCATCTGCGCAGATCAGGGGTTTCAGTCTTCCCCTATCTCGACGACTGGTTGTTGAAGGCGGGCTCGCCCCAAACAGTCATCTCCTACCTCCAGATTACGGCCGACCTCCTGCACTCGCTGGGGTTCTCCATCAACGTGCCGAAGTCACACCTGTGTCCCTCTCAAAAGCTTCTCTACATCGGAGCGGTTCTGGACTCGGCGCAGTTTCGGGTTTATCCCCCGAACAGCCGAGTTTCGGTCAGGTTGACTCTGCGGCTCCTGGGTCTGATGACCTCCTGCATCCTTCTGGTGCATCACACCAGGTGGTGGATGCGGGCTCTGCAGTGGGACCTGAAGTTTCAGTGGGCACAGCATCAGGACAACCTGTCCGACCACGTCCTGATCTCGGAGGGCACTGCGAGTCAGTGGCAGTGGTGGCTCACGAACCGTGATTGGGTCAGTGGCAGATCCCTCTCCCTACCCCAACCGGAGCACGTAGTAGTGACGGATGAGTCCCTCCTGGGATGGGGGGGCCACATGGAAGAGGCGGAGATCAGAGGCCTCTGATCTCGGGCGGAGTCCCGTCTCCATATCAACCTTCTGGAGCTGCGGGTGATCCGTCTTGCACTGAAGGCATTCCTTCCCTCTGTCCGGGGAAGTGTAGTGCAGGTGTTCACGGACAACACCACCGCCATGTGGTACTGCAACAAACAGGGCGGATGGGGTCGTGGACCCTTTGTCAGGAGGGTCTGCACCTCTGGACATGGCTGGAACACCAGGGCGTCACCCTGGTGGTTCAACAACTGGCAGGTTCCCTGAATGCCAGGGCGGACAAACTCAGCCGCCGGTGCATGATGGATCACGAATAGCGTCTGAAATCAGATGTGGCGCAAGGTCTTTTTCAGCAGTGGGGAGAGCCTTGGTTAGCTCTATTGGCCACCAAAGAGAACGTGCAATGTCATCAGTTCTGCGCGTTGGAATTTCCAAGGTGGCACTCGCTCGGAGACGCTTTTCGTCGCGAGTGGAGCTGCGGTCTGTTGTACGCCTTTCCGCCTATACCACTTCTGCCCTGAGTGCTGAAGAAGATCAGGTGAGACCGGGCCCAAGTCATCCTTGTGGCTCCGGGCTGGGCACGAAGATACTGGTATCCCGAGCTACTCAGCATGTCAGTCAATCCCCCGATTCGTCTGCCTGGACGATCCTCCACCCGAACCTGTCCAGTCTCCTCCTACATGCGTGGAGATTGAGCGGCGGCAGTTGAGGCCATTTTTTTTTTTTTTTAAACAGACTTTATTGACAGACTGCACATATTTTGCAGGGCTCTGCACACCAGAGGCATCTGCAGATTAGAAACATGACATCAACTGAAATGAATCGACTTTTCTTTACGAGCTAGAACAAGCTAGTATAGAATAGAGCAGCACTTAACAAGCTACTGCTCCCCCTCCCAACAGCCCCCTCCCCCAACTCACCCCATCCCCCCCCAACTCACCCCATACCAATTCCCACCCCCCAGAGTCGCACAAGATCCGCCACATGTCACCCACACACAACATAACGTGCACCGAATAGATAGCTGCATACACACACCTGCCTCCCAGCCCCCCCACACCCCATTCCCCTGCGCCTCTCAACTATTGCATCACACCCCCGGGAGGTCATCCAGCTCCACGGGAGGCGCAAGCCACAGGCCCCCATAATCAGCCCAGTGTTTTCAAATGTTATAATGTTTTCGCGGGCACCCCCTGGTGACAAAAATTGGCTGCTCCAACCCCATACAAAAGTCCAACCCCTTTTTCCATACGGCCACTGACGGGGCCCGTGGATCTTTCCATGCTTTGACAACTTCTCTCTTGGGCAACGTGAGGCCCAGTTGCACCAAGTGCCTTTTATAAACGTTGCACCCACCCCATCCATCACATGCAGCAAGGCAAACTGTGGCGTACGTTTGAGCTCCCACCCCAATACTTCAGATAGACAGGCCAAGACCCCCCTCCAGAACCGGTCTAGGAATTCCCGACTCCAGACTGTATGCAAGAACGTCCTTCCTCCCTGCCACAGCGGAGATATTCTGGTGATGTTATCATTCCCGCCCGCCATAGCCGAACCCTGGTGAAATAAACTCTGTGTAAGTATTTAAATTGGATGAGACGGAGGTGCATTGCTATGGCCGCACTCCTGGAGGCAGCCAACGCCGCTCTCCAATCCTCCTCCTCAATTAACGTGGGGGAGCAGTGCGTGACTAGTGACTGGTATATGCAGGATATCTTCTTCGTCTCCAAATCCCCCATAAATACTTTCGCTTCTAGGGGGCTAAACTCAGGAAGGGGCTCCAAACCTGGGGGCAGTGCATGACGGAATTGGAGGTATCTAAAAAACTGGGAGCGGGGCATGCCAAATTCCTTACAAAGATCCTGAAAGGACTTAAGGGTCGTACCCCCTCAGTACATTCCCCAGAGTTGAGATGCCAATGTTGTCCCATCCCGAAAGCCCTGTAATGTCGCAAGGCTAGGCAGCCACCCATTGTTCCACAGGGGGGGTTTCACCAGTTAGGGTATTCCACCATCCCATGTGGCGCAGAGCCTGTCTCCAAATTCGAAACACTACCTGCGTGACCGATGGCAGTGCGCTCTGCAACAGTGCTGTGTAGAGAATAGTGTGCAGTGTATGAGACCCCATGAGATAGCGTTCCAGAGCGTATGCTGGGTCCCCCCTGTCGCCATACTACCATTCGTTCAAGACCAAAAGGTGAGAGGCCTGGTAGTAGGAGAGGATGTCCTAGGTCGCCAACCCTCCACAATAGGTGGATAGAAAGCAGGTGTTCAGCACCACACACACAGTACCACCTTCTCACAAAAAATGCCCCAGCACAGAGTTCACCAGCCGGAACCATCTGGGCGGGATGGGATATGGGTGATTTTGTAATTGGTATACCAGCCCGGGGAGAGCCACCATTTTAAAAATTGCAGACCTGCCGTAGATCGTCAGCGGCATACGGGACCAGGTCTTGAGAGCTGCCCAAACTCGCTCCCATACTGGCACCAGATTCCGCTCCCAGGAGACGGTTGGCACCTCTGATAAAAACACCCCTAAATATTTAATGCGCCCCACTGCCACCTGAAGTGTAGTTGCCCAATCACCCACTCTTGACCGCTCCCCTAGCACCCATAGGATAGACTTGCGAGGGTTCATGTAGAGCCCCGACGTTTCTCTGAAAATCTGCATTATCCGCAGGAAGCGCGGCCCGACCTATTGAGATCCGTGAGGAAGAACAGGACATCATCCGCATACAGTGCAATGCTATCGGGCAGCCCCTGTCCCCACTCAAACCCACTCAATTGCGCATCAATACGCACCCACGCCGCCAACGGCTCCATAGCCAGGGCGAATAGGTATGGCGAGAGGAGCCAGCCCTGTCGGGTTCCACGCCTAATGGGAAATCTGGTGGAGGTGGCTCCCGCCACTCGAACCAAAGCCGTCAAATCAGTGTATAGAAGTTGCAGGTAGGACAGGAAGTGAGGCCCGAGGTTAAGTCGGGGCAGGAGCGTGAACAGATAGACCCAGCTCAGCGAGTCGAATGCCCTGTCCATATCTGCCAGGAGAAGTGCGGCCTGCTCCCTAGTACGTCAAACCGCCACATGCGCTCGCCTAATGTTGTGCCTGGTCGCCCTATGGGGCATAAAGCCGGCCTGATCTGGGTGTACAAGTGCTGAGATATGAGGTAGAAGCCGGTTGGCTAACGCTTTGGCCAGGACTTTGGCCTCCACGTTCAGAATAGAAATTGGGCGGTAAGAGGCATGATGTTCCGGGGGTCGGCCCGGCTTGTGAAACACCACCACCTCCGCGTGTCTCCAGTCCGGGGGGAGTCTGCTCTGCTCTCTGGCCTCCTCCAACGCCGCCCTATAGTGAGGGGCTAGCAGTAGGTGATATTTGTAGAAGAATTCACTGGGGAACCCATTTGGTCCGGGAGCTTTCCCCGAGTTGAGCTCACCCAGGGCTGTGCCCAACTCCTCGTCTGTCAGCAGTAGCTCCAACTGATCTCGTACCTCATCAGACACAGCTTTAGGCAGCAAGTCAGGTATGAACTTGTCCACCATATATTCTGGCAGGCACTCTTTCGGGGCATATAGGTCCGCATAATACGCAGCGAAGCTCGCTGCCAACTCCCTCGGGTCCGGAATCGGGGCACCCTCTCCATCAAGTATCCCCGGTAAGGTCAAGTGCATAGAAGGCACCTTGACAGAGTAGATGTAACATTTTGCCAGATTTGTCCCCCCACTGACATATTCTGCTGCGAGTTGCAAGCCAGATCTGTGGCGCCTCATCCATCAGGAAGGGCAGCATAGGACTGTTGCACTAGTAGCAGCTTCCCCATCGCCTGACCCTCACCTGCCGCACGGCCCTGGCGCTCCAGCGCTTCGATCTCAGCCTCGGCTCGCACCAAGTCCACCCTGCGCCTCTTTCGGGCGGCTGCGCACCAGGCAATACCCACCCCCTGTACTGTGGGCTTTAATGCCTCCCACAGTATCCCGGCACTAGAGACGGAACCCATGTTCCCGACCAGGTAATCAGCGATTGCCTCATCCATGTGCCTCCTGTAGTCTTCCTGTTGCAGGTCCACACCGAGAGGCGCCAGCGAAATGGCTACCGCCCCCTGCCCATCCGGAGATCAACAGAGATAGGGGAGTGATCCGAGAGACCACGCGGAAGGATGTCCGTCGACTCTACCCTGCCAGCCATTTCTCTAGGGACAAAAATATAATCCAATCTAGAAAAGAATTTGTGAACTGCTGAGAGAAATGTGTATTCCTGTACATCGCCGTGCAAGTGCCGCCATGTGTCCACCCAATCCAATCCCTCAACCATATCACCTAATTTGTTGGAATGGCCTACCCCTGGGCCTCCCCCGGGCCTGTACCTGTCTCTGAGCACGTCCAGAACATCGTTCCAATCTCCTCCCACCGCCGATCCTGCATCGGGGATATCTGCCCATATCGCAAACAGTGACCACTGTTTGGGGGGGGCGGGCGCATACACAACCCAACACCAGAGGATCCTCCCCGACCATACCCCTCATAAACAAATATCGCCCCTGTGTGTCGACCCACTGTTTTGAATGAATGTAAGGGATTCTACGATGCACTAATATGGCCACCCCTCTGGAGCCCCTTGCAAAGCCTTCATGGAAGACTTATTGATATCCATAGCGCTGCAAGTACAGAGCCTTAGTACCCAGCAGGTGGGTTTCTTGTAGCAATAGGACGTCAGCTCTATCCCTCTTTGCCTGGCGTAGCACTGCCCCCTCTTGATTTTATCCAGGACTCCACACACATTCACACTGAGAGTATGGAGGGAACCTTGGGGCCCTGAAGCATTGTCAGTGCACCCCGCCATCAGGGAACGACCAGGACAATAGTCCGGGCACAGGGCTGTGCGGGCGTGCACAAAGTGAGTGTAGGGAACCCCTCGCGGTTGTACGTCTCATGCTCAACAAACACAACCCCCCCACCCCATACCCCAAACCTGTTAAAGTACCTGTTGCAGCAAGGTTGGCACTCGGCCCCCAACGAGGGACCAAAGGCCTCCCACGCCAATGGATCCCCAACTTACAGTGCATAGCTCCAATGTCCACCCCCCACAAGTACCAGACTGAGGGGGAGTCCCATGTTACAACTCCCTCCATCCAACCGCAGCAAACATAGACCTAAGCCTACTAGAGGGAACACACCCACACCATCTTGGCAGCAGGAAACAAAAGTCAAGGATCTACTGTTTGTTGCCCAGGAGCCGCTGCCCCCGGTTGGAGGCACCACAAGACGCGGAGCGCCGCTGCGACCGAGATCGCCAGTTCCCCCTTCGGCGCGACCCTCGGGAAGTCTTTGATTGTGCCTCACTCAGAGAAGGATCCGACTCCAGACCCGGCGGTGTGTGCACCCTCACCTTCACTGTTTCGTCAGTCCATTTGAACACCTCCTCCGGAGTATCAAAGAAGTGGGTGCGTGATTGAAACACCACCCACAGGTGGGCCAGGAACAGCAAGGCATAAGGGAGCTGGAGGTCTCTGAGACGGGCCTTGGCGACCATAAACGACTGCCGCTGCTGCTGTACTAAGCGCGTATAATCCGGAAAAATCAGGATGCGTTGGTTCTCAGAGTGCAGGGGTTCCTTGGCCCTGGCCTGTTTCAGGATGGTATCCCGGTCATAATAATTCAAAAGTTTGGCGATCACAGGCCGCGGGCTGGCCCCTACCGAAGGTTTCTGCGTGAGAGCACTGTGGGCCAGGTCTATCACAAAACATCGGGAAAGGGCATCAGGGGGAAGTCAGCTTTCCAACCACTGCGTCAGGAAACCCTCCATATTGCCTTTTTTGCAGCCCTCCGGAAAACAGGCAAAGCGCAAATTGTTCCGCAGGGCCCGCCCTTCCGCATCCTCGGAGCGCCAGACCCGTCTGAATACTTTCCATACTGGCCGCCTTACACTTCAGGGTCGCAACGTCGTCGTCTACCCCTGAGATCCGGGTCTCTGCCTCCGTAATGCGGGATACGGCATTCCGCAAATCCTGACGCAGTAGCATGACATCTGAGCCTACTGCGCCTATTTTAGCGTCCAGCATATCCCGTGTGATTGCTGCCATCAACGCCGCATTTTCCGGCCTGGACTCCTGCTGCCCTCCTGCCGCTCCTGCCCCCGCCGGGTCCAGTATATTTGTCTATGGGCTCATGTTTTGCGGCCCCACCACTGCCCTTGTCCCGCGTCAGGGCCACCTGCGGTAGGTATCCATCCAATTCAGATCCGGCCCTCTTATCCACACGAGATCCCACGCAGACACCTCAGAATCCAAACTGGGCCACTCCACACCGGAAGGAAGGTACCCTCAAACCAGGGCCCGCAATCCACCCAGGTGGGCCCAGGTGTCAGCCCCTGGATCTTCTGCACAGGGGGGGCCACTTCAGTCCCAAAGCCCTGGCGTATCCACATGGTCCGACCGCTACCACCGTTTCCAGGACCCCCTTCCGGTCCGAGCCGAGCGACCGTCACCGAAGGCACCACCCGAGGGCAAAGAGGGGCACCAACGATCATATGCCAGCATCCCCCGCAGTCCGGCCAGACCCTCCACGCTCCTCTCTCTGAACACTCGGCTAGGATAGAGCCGATATCAATACTTGGCCGCGGGGCACCGCTCCAACCCCTACGCCACACTCCTCACCCCTGCGGACCGATCCGACCGCCACAGACGTCCCTCAGGCCAACGCCACCCGTACGGCAGCCACGCCGCCCACACCCCAAGGCCACGAGGACACTGCACAGGCCCAATCCACTGGCGAGTCCGCGACCCCCACCACCACCATGGAGGCTTGACTCCTCTGCCCAATCTCTGAGACCTGCAGCAGCAGGAGGCGCGGGACCCACCGACCAGGAGCTATGTAGGCCGCTCCGCACAGCCCGATCCGGGGGAAAGACACAGGACAGGGGAGGGGGCCCTCCACTCAGGGTAAGCTGCACCACTGCCGCGTTGCGGGGTCCCCAGGAGGCCGATATGTCCCCAATCTCCTTCCGCGGGGTCCACTTCCTTGGGAACCCACCAGGCAGAGCGTGGGCACAGTGCCGTCAGTCCACAACACTCCCGGGCCGAGTCAAACTCCACCTCCCAGCTCCTCCAACTAGCACTTGGCCCCACCTCGCGGGGACCCCAGGACAATGGAAAGTGGCCTCCACTCAGGGACCGCCACTCAGTCGCCGCGTTGCGGGATCCTGAGGGGGCCGATATGCCCCTCAATCACCTCCTGCGGGGCCCTCTGCCTCGGGGACCCACCAGGCTGAGCGCGGGTCACAGCGCCGTCAGCTCACCACACTCCCGGGGCGCGCCAAACTCTACGTCCCGGCTCCTCCGATCCGCAACAGTCCCCACCTCACGCGGACCACAGCTCCGGTCTCCGGCCATGCTAGACAGCAAAAATACCGGCGGAGCGTCGTGACAGGCTGCAGGTGCAGGGAGGACTCCACAAGGCTTCAAGTGCATTGAGGAAGTTAGGATTAATGCAGGATAATTATCGGACTGGACGGAGCACAGCTAAAACATGTCCGCCATGCTGGCTCGCCTAGCCAACCCCCCTGCCCCCCCAATTGAGGCCATTTGACTTGCCTCCTGAAGTCTTTTGATGTGATTCTGGCAGCCAGGCGTCCCTCCACAAATCGGTATACGCCTGCAGGTGGAACAAATTTGTGGCATGGTGCACAGCAAAGGCTGTGGATCCACTCTCTGCCCCCCTTTCAGAGGTTCTCCTCTTCCTTCTTTCTCTTGCCCAGCAGGGCTCTGCTCTGGGCACTCTCAAAGGCTACCTCTCGGCCATTTCAGCCTTCTTAAGGGTTCCTGACCAGCCTTCTCTTTTCAAGTCCCCTGTTGTAAATAGATTCTTGAAAGGCATCATACACATTTCCTCCTGTTACCTTCGTGATGCCTCAGTGGGACTTGAACCTTGTACTGACTTATCTGATGTGCGATCCCTTTGAGCCACTTCATAACTGTCCTCTTCGTCTTCTGACTCTTAAGACTGCATTCCTGGTTGCCATCACCTCTGCCAGGAGAGTGAGTGAGCTCCAGGCTCTATCTTCTAAACCTCCTTTCCTCTCTGTCCATCCGGACAAGGTTGTTCTGAGGACTCATCCTTCTTTCCTGCCCAAGGTGGTTACAGCCTTTCATATTGGGCAGTCCAACACCTTGCCAATCCTTCTTTCCGCCTCTGCATCCCTCGAAAGAGGAAGAGAGGCTCCACCGTCTGGACCCAAAATGTGCGCTCTCCTTCTTTCTAGACCGCACATGCCAATTCCAGGTGGATGACCAGTTCTTTGTTGGTTACGTGGGTGCTAAGAAGGGATGGGCGGTGCACAAGCGGACCATCTCTCGGTGGGTCGTCTTGTACATCAAGGTTGGCTACTCCTTGGCGGAAAAGGAGCCTCCTGTGGGGCTGCGCGCCCATTCCACTCGGGCCACGACAGCTTATACTGCCCCGGGTCGGGAAGTCCCCTTGCAGGACATCTGTCAGGCAGCTACGTGGGCCTCGCTGCATACGTTTGCTAGGCACTACTGCCTGGATAGCCAAGTCCAGAGAGGTGGCTTTTTCAGCCGTTCCGTTCTCCAGGACTTTCTGGTGTGATCTTGGTTCGCAGACCTACCACTGGGGTTGGTATTGCTGGGGTATCTATTCTAAGGTAAGGAATCTAGCACTAACCTGTTTCTTTCAGATGCACAAGTTACTTACCTTTGGTAACGATATATCTGTAAGAAACAGTAGTTAGTGTTAGATTCCTTACCGCCCCACCCATCCTCCCCGTTCTGCGAACCGATACTGGGGTTAAGGACATCCCTCTCAGGGCCCTAGTTTCATGACACCAGTGTTCGTTTCTATCATGGCTCTGCGTTCCTGGCGCGGAAAGCTATGTACAGAAGTGACGTCAGTGTGCGAGGGCGGCGTCTAAGTACTTCGACGACTTCATCCCGGCGATCACGACGCCGGACGCGGAGCCGCAGACGACGCCTACCGACGCGCAAGGGTACTGCTGACCAAAACTTTCCGGATCCAGCCTGACACCTGGGGATATTCGAAGGTAAGGAATCTAACACTAACTACTGTTTCTTACAGATATATTGTTACCGAAGGTAAGTAACTTGTGCATTCTGTAGTGGTCTCTGGCGCTCTCTTGTGATGAGAAATTATAACACACCAAGGTACTAAAGTATATCCCATGGAGGCGTTCACATGAAAAGCAGCCAAGGAGCTGTGCTTAGCATGTCGGGTAGAGTGCTCCCCCGACGGGCTGCTGCATATGTGGGAGCTGCAGTGACTGTGTAAGCTTAGTTATGGTAACAGAGAGGTGGGCAAGCCAGAGATGTCTGGGGTAACCCTGAGCCAGTGCCAAGACGGAGGTCTACACAACACGAACAAAACTAGGGCAAACTCCGTCACGTAACTAGGCTCTTACTTTCTTTTCTTCCATATCGCATCTGTCGCGTCCTTCCTCTTTCCCTCACTCGCTATTTTCCTCCTTCTTCTCTTTCTGCTCTGTCTCTCTTTCACTGGATCCTCTATTCCTTTCTTCTTCTATTTTTCTCTCTCTTTGCTCTTTTCTTTCTACATCCCTCATCACTCTTTTTTATCTGTTTGTCATCCACAATCTCTCTTTCTTTTGCTCTCGCTCCTTATGCCACACTCACTCTCCTTCTGCCACACTCCTCCATCCGCCGCCTTTCTCCGCATCTTTTTGTTTCTCTTTCGGCCTATCTTGCTTTTACTTTTTGTCTCCCTCCTATAAAGTTGGTCCCAGATTTACCAAAGATATCACGCAACGCAGCACAGCAAGTGAAGTCACTGCGCTGTGTTGTGAGAACCTGAGGGAGTAGAACAGCCCCTGTATCTCCTAAGATATGGAGCTGTACTGCTCTCTCTCTGCACTGATGCACTTTTAACTGCCATGTGCCAGCACAGACACTCTTGCACCATACTGCACAGGAATTTGTATTGTGGTACGCATGATTTTTGTGCAGAAAGCAATCCCTTCCAATACAAAAACAAGCATTTGCAATGCAATTGGTCTCGCATTTACGCGAGTTTGAGCTATTGACAATGCAAATAATAATGCCTTTTATTTTTGTTTTTGTTTTAAAAACATAAATAAAAGGCATTGTTATTTACAATGCCAATAGCTGTAACTGCGAGACCTATTGCGTTGCAAATGCTTGTTATGCTTGCTACAGACAATTCCGCTCGTTTGACACATTGGCATCAGGACATTTTGCTGACAGAAAATTCCTCGAGCCGTTCTGTGAATTATGAATTGGGAAATATTCGACGTAAACGTAAGTTACACGCCCTAGGGCAGAATGTTTGATGACTTGGACCCAGGGGCTTTCATTCACTGGTTCTGTGTTCCTTTCATTGGTTATAGAAACCAACTGGAATGCTGACGGATGATGTTCGGATATATCCTTTTAGGGGAATATAGGCAAGAGCTATCTAGTATTTACTTTCCAAGACAGCAGTAGCCTCAAACTGGAGTTTGAAATAACCAAAGTGATATATATATATATATACACGTGGACAAATTGTATTGGAAATTGCTCTACAAATCAGACGGACAGTAATACAATACGGTGTAGAGCGAGGCCACAGACAGCTTTTTTTGTGAGGCTTTTGAAATCTATTTATAGTAACCTGCCCTGTTTTATGTACCGAGTGAAAGGAGCCCACGGCTGCCAGCGAGAGTTCATTGTGTGCATTTAGCCCTAATATAGACATTTTTCCCCACAAGACTCCAGTTGTTGCCTTTTTGCCTCCGGAGTACTCCACTCACAGTTACTTACAAGTGGATTTCATATGCTCAGCAGGTACAAGATGTGTTTTATTTTTGTCGAGTGCTTGCAGCATGTACTGTTATTTCTAAATTTATGACGATGACAAATCCTGAGCTTTTAAGACTTGCTAAGGCTTTAGAAGCTTTGTTATTTTTTTTTTACTTTTAGCCTTATTGGTAGGATTATAACAGCAGAGCCTTTTCGAAACTTAGTTTATATTCTCAGCTAATTGGTCCTGAAAGTTAAAAACAATTGACAAAGCCAATAGTGTTGTCATTTTTTAAAATTATTTTATGGCTAATGGTTTATAACAAATCTTTGAAATGTTTTTTTCACTGTTAAGGTAGATCGGGTTCAGGTTAACTTCCCTTCCACTCACAATTATCATATATAGTTCATCCAGTACTGCCATTTTTAATAAATATAGCTAAATCAACCCCAGCTGTCTGGCAACCTCCCACAATCTTCTATTGACACGGTGTGGGATCCGACCGGGTGCTTACATCTCTCTTGGAAGTGTTCAATTTAATCTACACGGCTTAAGTTCTGCATTCCAGGGAACCTTCAAGTGTCTTCAGTCGAATCAGTGTAACACAGTCTCTGTGGACTAATGACTTCTCTGCAGTCTCTGCCTACGTGTTATAGAACTGTCAACGACTCTGACAACAAGTCGTCCCTATCCTTCAACAAGTACTGGGATAGTTTTTGCCATGGCTATGGTATCCCAGACTTTGAGGTGTGATAAGATCTGAGTAGGCAGTGTATTTTGTGTAGAGTTTCAGACTATTAAGATCTTTACCGCAACTAACAGATGATAAATTAGGGCCTTATTTATGAGGCCTTGTGACACTTTTGCAGCGCTGTTGCGTCACTGTTTGTGACACACCGGTTGCGTAAAAAATGCACCATGTTTCAGTCTATTTTCAAAGTGACGTCACTTTGTAAAGCCCTGCGCTTCATTATACCTGCATCAGGTATAATGTATGCAAGGTGGGCGTTCCCCCGTAAAAAGCCTTGTATCTATCAGATTTCACTGCACCACTTCTAGGACGCCACTGTGTCAAAATCTTACCCCTGCCTCACAGCAGGCATAAGACTGACGAAGGCAAATTTAACATGGGACTTGCCCATGTGTAATGACCAAATGCTGGAGTTGCATCACTTTTGTGACACACTCCAGCAATGCGTCATTACTGCGCCTACAGATACGTCAAATTCTGACGTATCTGTAACTCCTTGCAACATGGATCGCTGTACATTAAATACGGCGTATCCATCGTGGCGCAAGGAGGGCGCAGTGAAAACTGTTGCATCACTGTTTGCACGCAGCAATGCCACAGTTTTCCTCAAATAAGGCCATTAGGGCTAGATGTAGGTAAATTAGATTTACCGTTTCATAAATACCGAATTTTACCGATTCGGTATTCATGAATCGGTAAATCTAATGTAGGTAATCATTCGGTATCAAATACCGAATCGGTAGGATTCGGTATTTACCGATTCGGTAATTACCGAATCGGTATTTGCCATTGATTCCTATGGGCCTTGAAGCTCATAGGAATCAATGGCAAATACCGATTCGGTAATTACCGAATCGGTAAAAATACCGAATTGCCAAGGGGGATAGGGTGTCACTTTGACACCCTGTAGCACCCCTGATTCTGGCTTGTGTGCCATGTGAAACACATACATGCCCTTAGGGCATGTATGTGTGCCACGTGGCACAGGTGTACATGCACAGATGTGCATGTACACAGGAATTCGTTATTTACCACCCAATAGTATTGGGTGGTAAATAACGAATTCTTAAGGGCCTGTGGCACTGTTTACTGTGCCACCTACATCTGGATTTACAGAATCAGTAAATTTACCGATTCGGTATTTTACCGATTCGGTACATTTACTGAATCGGTAAATTTACAGATTCTGTAAATCTCAAGCCCCCTACATGTCAAACACCAAATACCGGTCGGTAACGGACGAAATCGGCCCTTAGTTTCCATTCAGTGCTACATGGACTTTCGCATGAGTCAGGGTATAGATCCAATACTGCCAGCCCGGGGGGCCTCTGGAATTGGGAAACCCATTGTATCTTTAAAAGCTTATCTCATTCTAAAACAAAAAGTTTCTCTGATGTCCACAGACCCCTCGTTCAGTCCAGACAGAAGTGCAAGGCTCGCTTGACTTCAAAATCATGCTCGGTTTTCTCAGCTTGTCAGCCTAGAAGATATACGGATGTCGGAAAAGGATTAGGAGTACAGTCAACGCGTTAAGATGAAATTTCAAAATCACATTTTATACGAAGTAATATTGAGTCCAGATACACACCTAATGGAGTATCATGAAAGAATCCAAAGCACAAATGGCTTACAGTTAGCTCATGAGCCTGACTGATGTTATAGCCACCAATAAGGTTGTCCTCCATGAAAGAAGCCTCATGTTGCAGGGGGTTATTGGTTCAAAAGGTTTGTTCATCAGCCTGGTTCGTGAGCCAATACAATTTGGGATGCCTTAGCACAAGAATCAAGTGCTGTTTGTCTATCTGATGCCTTATTGGCTGTGGAGAAAGGCTCCCCAGTCCTGTTTCGCTAGGCTTGCCTCCACAGGTAGGTCTTGTCCACTTTTTACCTCTGACTCAATCAGTTAATTAGACATTTTTACCAAAAGAGCTTCAGCCTAATTGGTGGGAGCTCTTTAGGTGAAAATTGCCGCCAAGATTAGTGGGAAACATGTAAGTTTCCCAGGTGACCCGTTGCGTGCCTGGCAGAGATGAGGCATTTGTGCCATAGCAGTTTTGTGGAACATCACACACAGCTTTGATCAACCCTCATAGTCTCTTGCTGTGGGATTAGGAGAACTAAATGTGTCCTCAAGACTTCTTTTTTGCCTTATCTTCAAGAAAGCCTGTCCATTAGGGTAAGTTCTCAGGTGGTTTACTTTGGATCTCTGCATTCTTAGAACTGAAGGGCATACTTACAAGTTCCTATCGCCACCACAACGTCACTTTTAGTGGCGTTGTGCTGGCGATAGGAGCTTCGCCTTATTTACAAGCCAGCGTTAAGCCACTTAATGTGGCTTAACACTGCCTTGTAAATAAGGCCGCCTTTCATGCTACACTTTGCGTAAAAGGGGCAGGCAATGGGTGTTGTGGTAGGCGTTCCACTGCAACACCTGTTGATTTTGATGCTGCCCCCTATTTACAAGAGCAGCGTAAATTGGAGGCAGCTCCAAACAGGCAAAACAAGGAGAAATGCTTTATTTCTCCTTGTTTTTGCTGCTTCCATGAGTGCTGCCTTGCAAAACAGCATTGGTTGTTTATGTGCAGGAAGGTCCGCCTTCCTGCACGTAAACATTCATTTAAAAAAAAAGAAAATTGCTGTTTTGCAACTTCTACGTGTGCAGCATTAAGCAGCACGCACAGAAGTTACAAAACGGCATTTAAAGATTGATCTGATTGAGAAATCTAGCCGCAGATTCCTTAACTTAGAATATCCCCAGGCGTCACTGGATCCGGAAAGGGTTTTGCAGCAGCACCTCTGCTCGCCAGGTGACGGCGCCACACGACCCCGCCCTGACGTCGTCCACGTACATGACGTCAGGGAGGTCATATAAGTCCATCCCGGCGTGCTGACGTCAGTTTCCTTCTTTTCCGTGTGTAACGCGGATCCGGAGTGAGCGGTTCCTCTGGCCTGTTTTCAGGCACCTTTTGACGCTTCGCGTCCGGAACAGTGTGCAATGCCTTCGGGCTTTAAAAGTTGTACTTCCTGTCCGCGATGGACCCACCTTTTATCTGTACGTGGTGTCTTGGCGAACACCACGACTCGATGGACTGCAACGCCTGCCAACACCTCAAGCCGAAGTCCCAGCGGGACCGCCGGATGAAGCTACTTTCGACTCGCCTCTCCTGGTCGGAGTCGTCTCGCCCTCCGGCCTCCTCATCGCCGGCGGGCCCCTCTGGTTTCCAGTTGCACCATCGATCGCCCTCTGGGGCCCGGGGACATTGTTCGCCCCTTATTGGTAAGTCCAGGCGCATGTCGCTGAGGTCCTTGACCTCACTTTCATCTGTTGTCAGGGGCACTGGTTCCCAGTACCCTCCTGACGTGCGCCCCCGTCAGTCGCCCCCCTCTATCCGCCCTATCCTGGAGTTGATGCAACTTGGACCCAGATGGAGGACTATGCCGCGGCTTTGCAGGCCTGCCTTGGGGCCTCTCCCATCCCTGGGGCATCCTCGGGGTCTCCGCTACTTACGGGGTCCCCGACGGACTCACCGGTGGGTTCATCCTTGCCGCCAAATGAGCCCTTGCCCTCCAGGGTGGTCGAAGATGTGGTGCCTGGCCGGGTGCCCCTCTACAACCCATATGGTGTCGTCAGGGTACGGTCCGGCTGGGTCCCCCTCTACGGCCCATAGCACCCCTTCCGCACTGCATAGTCCCGTGGGGCTCCCTGTGGTGTTGCAGGTGGTTGATGGTGCTCAAGGCCTTGCTTCAAGGAACACCTCGGCCTTCTGGGGAGGCAGACGCCTGTCCGGAGCTGGGGTTGGTTCCGTTCCGGCGCCGTAAACTCGCCTCCCCGGCTCCAGCTCCGTTTCTTACTTCGGAGTCGGAGCCTGTTGTTGTTGAGTCGGTGCCCGTGCGGCGCCGGAGGCTTGCCTCTCCGGATTCAGATTCGGCGCCGGACGAGGCACGATCGGTGCCGACTAAAGTCGTTTTGGTACCGTATCAACGCCGGGTTGGTGACTCTTCTCCAGAAGCTTCTGGAGAGAGTTTGGCGTTGCCCTCACGTCCGGCGACGCCGGATGTATTCTTGCCTGTGCCCCCCTTAGAATTTGTGGACCCAGCAGGATCCCTACCTCCTCGGGAGCCCTTGGATCCGGCAGGCTCCCCACCTCCTTAAGAGCCCCAACAGGACCCCCATTTGTCAATGGGGCTCCCTTCCGTTGGGCATTGGTCGCACCCTCTGTGTCTTGGTAGAGTAAGTTTACAGCCCTCACCTACAGATGAGCTGCTGTGCCGTCCACGAAGGGCTACCGCCGCCGGTGTGGCTTTTCTGAGAGTAGTCTCCTTGGCCGCTCGTATTCTGATCATGCAACCCCCTTCAGTCCCCTTGTCTGTGGACCCTCTGCTTGATGTCCTTCACTGTGGATCAGGGAATGTGGAGCCGCTTCTGCCCTTTGAAGCTTCTCTTTATGATGCCCTTTTGGGCACCTGGGTTCGGCCAGCTTCCGATGATCCGGTGGCTAGTTCTGTCTTGCACCGCCACCGTCCTGCTCCACATGATCCTGTTTGGTTATTTGTCCACCCTGACGTGCAGGGGGTTGTTTTGCAAACTGCCTTCCCTCCTTGCCTCGGTTGATGCTTCCTCCCTCCTGTGAGTCCAGATGGCTTGAGTCGTGGGGTCGGAACATCTTTGCCTCCACTAGTGCTGCCTTACGGTCACTAAATACAGTGTGTGTCCTGGCTCGGGCTACCTCTGCCCTGTGGGACTCTGCAGAGCCTCTGAAGGCGCTCGTGTTGACCTCCTTCATCTTCTCCGGAATGGCCGTGACCTTGCTGAATTTATGATCCGCTCGGCCTTGGATACTGCTGATTCCTTAGGCCGGGCTATGGCTGGTTCGGTTGCCTTGCGGCGCTATGCTTGGTTGCGGGATAGTGTCTTTCCAGAGAATATCCGGGAGCGACTAGTTGATCTACCCTTTGATTTGGTTTTATCGTTTGATGCTCATGCCGAATCGGCTGTTCAGCTCCTCCTTGCGGGCTTTCGCCCTCTCCCTTAGGCCTGTATTCCTCAGGTGTCTGTTCTGGGGTGGTATCTTTTCATTTACCATCTCTTGGATGCATTATGTGTTTTAAGCTGGCAGTAAGCCTCAGGTCTTCTTTTCGCATGTTTGAGGTAGTTACCCTTTCATTTAGCATCCTTTGGACGCAATATGCATTTTGAGCTGGCAGTTAGCCTACTGTGGCAGTGTTCCACAGATTGTTATGTCTGGTCCTCTGACTGTGGTTTGCCCTAAGAGGTGTTCCCCATTGTTTGGGGTGTGCCATACTCCAAGTGGGGTACTTATATGCTATTATATAGCTCTGCTTTATGTCAACTGGGCCTAGAGATCCCTTGGGCTCTATGCGTCACCTGGTGCTCTTATCTTCTGTTGTACGGTGCTCAATGTTGTGTCTTGGCGCCATCTTCTATACGTCATGGGTCGTTTTGCTTATCCCCTCATTCTCCTCCTTGGGAGATTTTCATGATGTTTATCAAGCTTCATATGCGGCTACCGCCTGCCAATAATTCGCTAGGTGTGCTCCTATAACAACCATGTTGCATGGTCGTGGCTCGTTTTCCCGTCTTTGCTATATTTATATAAATGTATGTTTAAATGCAGATTACCATGGGTACTCTTCTTCCTACGTCTTCACCTCTCTTCGCAGCTGCGAGGTCTGGTCCAATGTCTCCATGTGTCAGGGAGCTTTTCAGTGATTCACGCGGGAATGCCAATAGGGTCCCTTTTTGCGTTCCACTTCCTGGGGTGGTTCCCCAGTTTTACTCTGCTTCCTTCTTGGTGTTCAGATACTGATCAATATCTCTCTATCTGGACACGGGTTACTTACTCCCAGTCGGAGGGTGTGGTCTAGAATTCTGAGATTCTTCCTCCGTTTCTACACCTTGGTACTTTAGTGCCTCTGCTGCCACTCCCTTCGGATGTGCCCCTTTCATTAGGTATCATCCTATACTATATCGGCTGGGCCTGCGGGACGGCTCTTCTGATGTTGGTCGTCCTAGGATCTACACCCTGCATGTCTGCATTTCGTGAGTTTGTTCTCACCTTAGTCTTCAAGCTACCTGGTCGGGCAGTCTTATGCTTATTTTAGCTACGCCACCTTGTTGTCTCTGTGGCTGTTTGCTCTGTGCATGTTTCAGTTGTGGCCCGCATCAGCGCTCTTCAGATTGTTACTGTTCACTCCTGTCCCCCCTTTTGGGACTGGGTGTGCACTTGGCGTGTTTCTTGTTCCCGCCTGCACTTCTAAAAACCTTCCTCAGTTTCTACCTCTTGCCCTTTGGTTCTTGACTGTAGCCTCTCCAGCTTTCCTTCCATGAGCTAGCCTGGTAGGCTCTGGTTGCATCTCTTCATGTTTTTTCACAACCATTGGTTGGTATCCATATAGTGCACCATTACGCTGAGAGTGGTCCTTCTGTCTCTCTCTCTCTTTTGTTCTGGTATATGCCATTTTTGGTATGTCTTGTATTTCGTTATCTTTTGCTCTTCCGAGCTAATTGGGTTGCTGTCTGGCTGTTCCGCCACAGCCTCTTCCATTGTCCGTCACCCTGTTGCCGGCTCAAGTGCTTGGCACTTTCTGTTGTTCTGTCGCAGACCCACCTCCCCTTTGGGGTATGGCTGTGGTATCTATTCTAAGTTAAGGAATCTGCGGCTAGATGTCTCTATCAGATGTACGAGTTACTTACCTTCGGTAACAACGTATCTGGTAGAGACGTTGTCTAGTCGCAGATTCCTTAAAGCCCAGCCATCTTCCCCGTACTGCGACGACCTTGCCAAGTAGGGTTCTCCACTTGCCTCTTTCAGTTGCCATTGTTTTTTTCTCTCACGTGTGCTCACATTATTGCGCCCCTTTGAGAATTGCCATATACAGCTGACTCCCTCCAAGGGGCTTCCTTCCTGTAAAATGGTGCCTTTTGATTCACCTTCATCAGGAGATTCATCTTTTTTTTTATTCACCTTCATCAGGAGATTCATCTTCTTTTTCTTTTTCTTTTTTTCTCCTGCCTCCTTCCCTCCCTCCCGCCTGGACTATTGGCTCAGGGTTCTTGTCTCCTCTATGGTCGTCTTGTTTGGGGATCTGTTGAGCTCTGTTTCAGACATCCATTACTGTAAGGGACGTGCCAGTCTTTTTACACCTTCCTGCAGTGGACTGTTGTTTTTCTCTGTGCTCCGTTCTTGCTGGACAGGACCGTTCTACATAGTAATGACAGTCTATGTCTGTCTGTTGAGATATTCTTCCCTTGTTGCACTTCGGGAAGGATCTTCGCTTCGCTTGCGGGGATCTTTCTCACAGCTTTTGTCACTTATTTGTAGGCAGTGTCTAATTCTGTCTTTTACTATGGTGTCTTACACCATCCTCCTTCTTTATTTAAGGATTTTTCATCCTTTGCACACTGTTCCCATACTTTCACAGTTTTTGTTGGTGGCTCCGCGTTGTGCTGCTGAAAAGTTTCTCTGAAGAAAACTGACGTCAGCGCGCTGGGAGGGGCTTATATGACCTCGCTGACGACGTCAGGGCGGGGTCGTGTGGCGCCGTCCCCCGGCGCGCAGAGATGCTGCTGCAAAAAAAATGTTGGATCCAGTCTGACATTTGGGGATATTCTAAGTTAAGGAATCTGTGGCTAGACAATATCTCTACCAGATACAATGTTAACGAAGGTAAGTACCTCGTACTTTATCTGAAGGAATGGGTGCCTTCCTGCACATAAACAATCTTCCCCTCAATACAGTCATCCTTGCACTATGGCGCAAGAGTGCCTGCGTTGGCGTTAGGTAGCTAAATTTAGCACCAGCGCAGGGGTATATGCAGGGCTGTATGCAGGACTGTACCATGTACTAGTAAATATGGTGCTGCCCTGCTTTTCTAAAGTGACGAAGCGTGTCATTAGCTTTCTTAGCTTAATGACATTCTTCGCCACTGTGAGAAGTTGGCCTGGCATATTCTGTCCACTATTCTAGTGGGCACCTTGCACCAATCCAAACAACCCTTATTGATGGTAGATTTAAAGACAACCTATATAGAAAGCTATTGTAGTGGTAGCTGTGGAGAGCAGCTAAGTCTTGAAGGAACGTACCAGTCTATAATCTCATGAATGACCAAATGAAAAGAGAACCACACCAGGTATATATATAAAATATATGTATTTCTTCTAAACACATCCCTCTACTCTCTTTACGAGGCTCGTGGCAAAAGTACACAAGTAAACTTATTTAGCACACAGTAAATTAGCACAATATATGATTAGCCCTAGGGGCGTCACAAACCATATACTAAGAAAGTGGTATAAGAACCACGACTGACATAGATACAAGGCCTAGAGCCTTTAGAACCGCTGAGGCAACCAGGAACCACCCAAGGAGGTGACACAGGTGACCCACGGGGGACGCTTGCAGTGTCTAAACACTAACTTCTATGGGGAAAGTCGCGGTTAGAAAATTACAATTAAAGGACACTTAGAAGAGGACTTGGAGCAAACCCCTGTAAAACTAGGCAGTTCTAGAGTCAATACCCACGGGAGCACCGGAGTACTCGAGTTACCACACCCAGGGAAGCCGGGTGCATAGGTGTCTTTTAGTGTTGGGTTTTGTCATCGTTTTCAATGGCGAGCTGCTGAAAAGTGCTGCTGGCGACCAAGTCGAAAGTGTCCGGGTGGATCCAAGGGTGGTTCGAAGATCTGGTGAACCTGAAAGCAGAGGGGAGAGAGTCTGGGTCACTAGCCAGTGACCAGGAAGGTGAGGAGAAGATGCCAACCAATGTCGGGTGATTTCAGGTGAAGAAGGTGAAGCTTGACTCTTCAGCCACGAGGACCAAGAGGTGTCAAGGACGACGAGGAGCTGGATTCGAGCTGTCGAGTGCTGCAGTGTCGGTTTCCGGATTGGACCCAACAAGCCTTGACAACAGCAACCCACGCAGAAAGCAAAGATTGGCTTCGGTGCAGAACAGCAAGGTCTTAGGGACTCACCCTTTGGAGGGGAGACAGGGCACGTCTGGAGCAAGCAGGAAAGCCCAGGAAACAGAAGAGTTACCTTCGTGGGGACCCACCAGTCGACAGACCAGGGATCGCGAAGGAGCCTCGAGCGGAAATGCTAGAAGCGGGCCCACAGAACACTTGTGGAGTGTAGGCCCACAATCATCGGTGCAAATGGTGCTCGGGACTTGGACTACAAGTAGCCCAATGCACAACTTTGGGAAAGCTCGGGAAGTCGATGCACTAGCAAAGGTGCACGGTGTCCAAGATTTCCCGTCTCTCGTGATGGCTACAAGTCTCAGCTTTGCTGTGATCTTGTGTTGGCTTTGGAGATGTCTGGAAGTCCATGTCCTGTGTCGCAAAAATTTAGGGATCTGGCGAGAGCCTCGGAAATGCAGACCGGCAAGATGCTTCTTTGGTGCCTCTTTGAACAGGGGAGTCACTCCTTGACCCCAAGGGAGATTCTTCCGTCTTCTAGTCGAAATAGAATGTCGAAGGTCCAGGATATATGTTGCAGAGTTTCGTCCAGGGAAATCTAAAGTCTTAAGGTTTGGGTTCCTATACTTATACTACGTTTAGGGGTTGGACTAACTCTAGGGTCCCACCTATGGGAGGACCCAGGGTGGGGGTGGTTACACCCCTTTCCCTTTGTCCAGTTTCACGCCAGAGCAGGGGCTGAGTGCCCCTGCAACCAGTTTGAACTGGGGTATGCATAGGGACACCAAGTGTGCCCTCAGCACTGTCTGAAAAGCATTCTCTGAATGCACCTACCCAGCCCCAATACACTAAAGTCTGTCTGGGGATGTGGTTACACCTCCCTGTGACAGGAAACCTATTGTCTAGGCCTCCCCTGCCGGAGTTTCGTCCAGCAGCTGGAGGTCAGACTTGTGTCTGTAGCTGCAGCATCCATTTTGTGATGCTGGGGTTCTTTTAAACTATTACAGGTTAAGTAAGTATATACATGTCTTCTCCCTCTAGAAAGGTGGAATTCTACCCCCGCCGCTAGAAATGGCGGGCGGGGGGGGGTAGGATTCCAAAGTGTTTGACACCAAACACAACATGTTTCCATGCAGCCATTCCAAAGTTAGCATTAACTGCGAGGTTATAATGCACTTAAGAGTATATGGTCTGGCTGCATCACAGAAGTTCAAGTTCAAGTTCGGGCATTTATATAGCGCACTGCTCACCCAGAGGGTCTCAAGGCGCTTGGGGAAGGGGTTAATTATTTGTCGAATAGCCAGGTTTTAAGTTCTTTTCTGAAGGAGATGTGGTTTTGAGTAATGCGGAGGTGAGTGGGGAGTGAGTTCCAGGTCTTGGCAGCAAGGAAGGAGAAGGATCTGCCACCCATGGTGGATTTTCGGATGCGCAGGACTGCGGCGAGGGCTTGATTGGACGATCTTAGTTGGCGGGTGGGTTTGTAGAAGGACAATCGAGTGTTGAGGCATTCGGGTCCTAGATTGTAGAGGGCCTTGTGTGCGTGGGTGAGAAGGCGGAATGTAATTATTTTGTTGACGGGAAGCCAGTGGAGGTCTTTTAGGTGTCCGGTGATGTGATCTTGGCGAGGGATGTCTAATATGAGTCTCGCTGATGCATTTTGGATGCGTTGGAGTTTTTTCTGTAATTTTGCTGTGATTCCGGCGTATAGTGTGTTACCATAATCCAGACGACTCGTGACCAGTGCGTGGGTGACGGTCTTTCTTGTCTCGAGGGGGATCCAGCGGAAGATCCTTTTGAGAATGCGAAGTACGTTGAAGCAGGAGGATGAGACTGCGTTGACTTGTTTGGACATCGAGAGAGAGGAGTCTAGGATGAAGCCAAGGTTGCGTGCATGGTCTGTGGGTGTGGGTGCTGTGCCCAGAGCGGAAGGCCACCAAGAGTCTCCCAGGCAGAAGGGGAGGATCCTAGGATGAGCACCTCCGTTTTGTCTTAGTTGAGTTTTAGGCGGCTATGTTTCATCCATTCGGCTACTTCTTTCATGCCTTCGTGAAGATTGGTTTTGGCGGTGTTAGGGTCTTTGGTGAGGGAAAGGATTAACTGGGTGTCGTTGGCGTAAGAGATGATGTTCAGGTTGTGTTGACGCGCGATGGATGCAAGTGGGCTCATGTAAACGTTGAAGATGGTGGGACTGAGTGAAGATCCTTGTGGTACGCCACAGATGACTTCAGTGGCCTCTGAGTTGAATGGGGGAAGTTGGACTCTTTGAGTTCTCCCAGCGAGGAAAGAGATGATCCAATCCAAGGCTTTTCCTTGTATGCCGATGTTGCTGAGGCGTTGTATAATGGTGTTGTGACAGACAGTGTCGAAGGCGGCGGAGAGGTCGAGTAGAATGAGGGCCACAGTTTCTCCGTTGTCCAGTAGTGTTCGGATGTCGTCAGTCGCTGCAATGAGGGCAGTTTCGGTGCTGTGTTTGGTTCGAAACCCGGATTGAGATGGGTCGAGGGAGTTGTTGAATTCAAGGAAGGTGGCGAGCTGGCTGTTGACGGCTTTCTCGATGACTTTGGCCGGGAATGGGAGGAGGGATATGGGTCAGTAGTTTTTAAGTTCAGAGGGGTCTGCTGTGGGTTTCTTCAGAAGGGCGCTGAGTTCGGCGTGTTTCCAGCTTTCTGGAAAGGTGGCAGAGTTGAACGAGCAGTTGATGACATCACGGAGATGGGGTGCGATGATGGAGTCCGCTTTGTTGAAGATGTGGTGGGGGCAGGGGTCGGTTGGCGAGCCAGAGTGGATTGAGTTCATTAGGCGGATGGTGTCTTCAGTGGTGATTGGGTTCCAGGCGCTAAGGTTGTTAGTTGGCGGAGTAGGATCTGAGGGGGGTGGGGAGGGTTGATCACTGGGAGTATTCTCGAAGCTGTTGTGGATGTCGGCAATTTTGTTGTAGAAGAAGGAGGATAACGCATCGCAGAGGTCTTGGGAGGGAGTGATGTCGTTAGATGCTGCGGTGGGGTTGGTGAATTCTTTGACGATGTTGAAAAGTTCCTTGCTGTTGTGAGAGTTGTTGTCGAGACGATCCTTGAATGCTGATTTCTTGGCGGATCAAATTAGTTGGTGGTGATTGCGGGTGGCTGCCTTGAGGGTGGACATGTTGTCGGTGGTTGGGTTTTTTTCTCCATGTTTTCTCCAGGGTGCGGCATAGCTTCTTGGATTTTTTAAGGTCATCAATGAACCAGGGTGCCTTTTTGCTGGCTGATTTGCTCTGGTGCTTTTTCAGGGGTGCTAATTCGTCAGCACTGTGGGTGATCCATTGTTTGAGATTGGTGGCAGCTTGGTTTGGGTCCAATGAGAGGGTGGGAGGGTTTTGGTTGAGTGATGTGAGGAGTTGGTCGGAGGTGATTTTGTTCCAGTTTCTCCGAGGAATAGGTTGTGGGCGGTTGTGGGTCAGGGTGATTTTGAAGCTGAAGTGAACACAGCTGTGGTCCGTCCAGTGGAGAGCTGTGGTGCGATCGAAGGAGATGTGCTTGCTGGAGGTGAAGATAGGGTCGAGCGTGTGTCCGGCTACATGGGTGGGGGTATCAATAAGTTGTTTGAGTCCGAGATTGGCCAGGTTGTCCAGAAGGGTGGTGGTGTTGCTGTCATGTTTGTTTTAAAGGTGGTAGTTGAGGTCTCCTAAAAGAATGTAGTTCTCGGAGGCGAGGGCATGTGGGCTGACGAAATCCGTGATGTCATCGCTGAATTGAGTGCGGGTACCTGGAGGCCTGTAGATGAGGGTGCCTCTAAGTGTGGTCCTAGGGTCGGTGTGGATCTGAAAGTGGAGATGTTCAGAGAAGTGATTCCGAAAGCTGCAGAGGGGTCCTGCTCATGCATGGGCACCCTCTCACACAAAACCAAGCACTCTGCATTCAGGATTGTTAAGGCCTGCCATAGGAGTGACTTATAGGTTTATATGTGTCAGTGATATAAGGTAGATTTAGGTAACCTATATCTTAGTAAGGGGTGCATGCACCACCTTACCCAGGCTGCAGTAGCAGACCTGTGGTACCATTTTGGAAGGCTTCCCAGGGGTGGCATAATACATGCTTCAGACCCTGGTAGGCCTCTGGAGTACTATGCCCTGAGTACCTAAGGTACCATATACTTTGGGACTCACAAGGGTAACCCAGTAACCAATCTGGAATATACCTAATGTACATGCAATAAATTTAGAAAGGAAGCAGCTAGGCTGGGGTCCTGGTTAGCAGGGCCCCAGCCAGACTAAAGTCGAAAAACAGTGAAACACCAGCAAAAAGTGGGAGTAACAAAAGTAAGCAGATCCTACTCTCCTACAACCCCCCCCCAACCCCCCCAAACGCAGGGACATTAAACTAACTTTGACCAGTTGAGTTTCATGTTCTAAGTGGAAATATCTGGAGAGTGCATTGGCATGGTTACTCCCAGGTCTATGTTCCACTGTATAGTCCATCCCCTGTAGGGAAATGGACCCCCTCAAAAGTTTGGGGTTTTCACCTTTCATCTGTTTTAGCCATAAGAGGGGCTTATGGTCAGTCTGAACAGTGAAGTGAGTGCCAAACAAGTATGGCCTCAGCTTCTTCAGAGCCCAAGCCAAAGCAAAGGCCTCCCTCTCAATAGCTGACCAACGTTTCCCTCTAGGGGTCAGCCTTCTGCTAATAAAAGCTACTGGCTTGTCCTGACGTTCATCATTCAATCGTGATAGCAAAGCCCCTACCCCCAACTCAGATGCATCTGTTTGGACAATGAATTCTCTGGAGTAGTTAGGACTTTGCAGAATTGGTGCAGTGCACATGGCCTTCTTCAGGTCATCAAATGCCTTTTGACAGCTTACTGTCCACTGAACTTTCTTAGGCATTCTTTTAGAAGTTCAGTTATTCAGGGTTATCACAACAGAACTATACCCCTTGACAAATCTTCTGTTGTACTCAGTCAGGCCCAAGAAAGCTCTAACCTGAGTCTGGGTAGTGGGAGCAATCCAGTCCATGATGGTCTGGATTTTGCTCTGCAATGGTTGAACCTGGCCTCAACCTACAAGGTGGCCCAGGTACACAACCTGACTTTGCCCTATCTGGCACTTAGTAGCCTTGATAGTTAGACCTGCCTTCTGCAGGGCCTCCAAAACATTTCTCAGGTGGACCAGGTGATCCTCCCAGGTGGAGCTAAAGACAGCAATATCATCTAGATATGCTGCACAGTAGTCTTCCAGGCCTGTTAGGACTTTGTTCACCAACCTTTGAAAAGTAGCAGGTGCATTCTTCAGACCAAAGGGCATTACCACAAATTGATAGTGGCCACTAGGGGTTGAGAATGCTGTATTTGGCTTTGCATCATCAGCTAATCTGATCTGCCAGTAGCCAGCTGTAAGATCAAATGTGCTCAGAAACTTGGCTGAGGCCAAAATATCTATGAGCTCATCTACTCTTGGAATTGGATGGGCATCAGTTTTAGTGACTGCATTGAGACCTCTGTAGTCAACACAAAACCTCATCTCTCTCTTACCACCTTGGGTGTGAGGCTTTGGTACCAAGACCACTGGACTAACCCAAGGCCTATCTGAGGGTTCAATAACTCCCAAATCCAAAATTTTCTGGACTTCAGTCCTGATACAGTCCCTGACATTATCAGATTGCCTGTAAATCTTATTTTTAACAGGCAGACTGTCCCCAGTGTCCCCTTCATGAGTGCACCAGATGGTCTGACTTAGAGTCAGAGAGAACAAATGTCTAAACTGACTGAGAACTTGTCAGCAATCAGTTTGCTGCTGAGCAGTGAAGCTGCCTACCAAGGCTACACCATCCACTGACCCATCATCAGCGTTCTGTGAGAGGAGGTCAGGGAGAGGGTCACTCTCCTCCTCCTGTCCCTCATCAGTTGCAATGAGTAAGCCCATGTCAGCCCTGTCAACTTATGGTTTCAGTCTGTTGACATGAAGCACCCTATGGGGGCTCCTGGGAGTTCCTAGGTCCACCAAGTAGGTAACCTCTCCCTTCTGTTCAACAATAGTATGGGGTCCACTCCACTTATCTTGGAGAGCTGCTGGGGCCACAGGCTCCAATGTAGTGTAGTTCCTATATTCCCAATAGGCTCTGCGCATTGGAATAACATAAACGATAGTTTAGACGTAGGACTGAAGTCGACTAGGTCTCTATTGCGTATGTTCGACTTAATTGTGAATGCCAGCTAGCTCAGAGGTCACTAGAAACTTTCTCGAATAAACAAGAAGGGATTCGTTTCTGACAACCATATAACATGACAACTTTGTTCCCCAAGAATAAGAAATATATCTTCAGAGTCGCGGAAACGATAGATGGCTATTTCACTCAGTCAATCATGCATGCTTCGTTTCACCAGGGTTTTTGTAGAGAAATAGAGAGACTGGCGTTTTCAATAAAAAGGTTATTTATTGAGCAGTCTTCTTTCTCATGCAAGAGAAGTTAATTGCAACAATCGTAATACTTGCTATGAAGTAAAGTGCGTACAGTAAAAGGAGTATTATGAAATAATACTGTAAAAGCATGATATGGTTTCTAAGTCATAAGATACTTAAAATAGATAAAATTCAAACAATGATAAATAATGACTAAAAGTACTCAACTGGTGCATCTAAAATACGCCTACCCCGGTGTACCTAACCTAAGTCTAGTACAAGGGAAGAAGTAAGTGAGGTGTAGCTTGAGTTAAATAGTTTCTGCCAAGAATCTATCCAAGAATCTGCTACGGGTCTAATCAGCTCCGTACCTTGGTTATAGAATGAAGGAGGTCTTGTATCTCTCTCTCAGGACTTGATCTCCCAGTAACCCGCAAGGGTAGCAGGGAAACACTGGAGCTGGATTTCTCAGTGCGTCAGCTGGAGGGTCGGCTTCCTTTGGCACTCGCTACAGCAGGGCGTCGGGCAAGTAGTTAGTCGATCTGCTCCAAACCACCGTGTGTTTGCTAGGGCAGATGTGGGTATATTTATACCTGGAAGGTGCCGAGTTTGACATAAGGGTGGACATAATAACGTCACTAAGAACTCGAAGTTCTTTACACGCTCCAGGAGTTCTGGGAAAAATCAATACTGAAGCAGGGGGAAGTCCCGTACTGCTGAAGGGTGGTTGTCTTCAAGAACTCGTTGTACTCTAGGAGCTTAGTGGAAGTAGCCATGCCGTATTTGGACTGCATTGGCTGTGCCTAAATATGGTTATGATTCTTATGCCTATATAAGGATATGATAAGTTATACCTATATAAGGGCATGAATCGGGAAAATTACACTAGAGCCCTAGATACGGTACAACACCCACACTTTCTGTCCTGGCTGGTAAACAGTCAGTACAGCCTTTTGGTCATGCCAGGCTTTCTGTAATTCCTGGCTAGCCTCAAGGTTTTTAGTTGCCTTTTTCACATACTCAGCCATCCTGGAGCGGAGACCAAGTACATAGTCCAGTATGTCCTGTTTAGGGGGTTTGAGAGGTAACTCCCATCCCTCCTTCACCAGACACAATGGGCCTCTTACAGGATGTCCAAACAGAAGTTCAAAAGGGCTGTATCCAACCCCTTCTGAGGAAACTCCCTGTATGCAAACAAAAGGCAGGGTAGCAGGATGTCCCATCTCCGCCTAAGCTTTTCTGGGAGACCTTTGGTCATACCCTTTAAGGTTTTGTTGAATCTTTCAACTAAACCATTGCATTGTGGGTGATAGGGTGTGGTGAATTTGTAATTCATTCCACACTCCTTCCACATTGCAGTCAAGTGCCTAGACATAAAGTTTGAATCTCTGTCAGATACTACCTCCTTAGGGAAACCCACTCTTGAGAACACTCCCAAGAGGGCTCTTGCCACAACAGGTGCTGTAATGGTTCTAAGGGGAATTGCCTCTGGGTACCTAGTGGCATGGTCCACCACCACTAGGATAAACCTGTGCCCAGATGCTGTCTGAGGATCCATTGGCCCAACAATGTCAATCCCCACTCTCTCAAAGGGCACCCCCACCACAGGTAGTGGTATCAGGGGGGCCTTTGTTGTGCCACCTGCCTTACCACTGGCTTGACAGGTTACACAGGAGCGACAAAACTCCTTTGTGTCTTCAGACATGTGGGGCCAGTGAAAGTGAGGGACAATCCTGTCCCAAGTCTTGTTCTGGCCCAGGTGTCCAGCTAAAGTAATATCATGGTCTAGTGTCAATAGGAAGCCCCTGAACTTCAAAGGTATAACCAACCTCCTGGCTGCACCAGGCTTGTGGTCTCTACTGTCTGAATACAGGCGTCTATCATCCCAATAAATCTTATGGGTGCCACTAGCATTCCCAGCAGCTTGCTGTCTGAGGGGTTCAAGGGAAGGGCAGCTCAGCTGCTCCTGACTCAGATCTGCCCTGGAAGAGCCCCCTGTCCCCAAGAACTCAACCTGATCAGGCTCAAGCTCCTCTGTGACAGTTCCTTCTTCAGGAGAGAGCACAATCATCTCCCTCAAGATACTGATCATCACACTGTGTCAGGGGGGAAGGCACTGCCTTAACCTTACTGCTCCTTTTCTTCGACGGCACCTAGTCCATTTTTCAAGAATCCAGGACCTGTTCAGTGTTCGACTTTCTGACCTGTGACCTAGTCACAGCAAACACATGTGCAGGGATACCTAACATTTCTGCATGGTTTCTTAATTCCACTTCAGACCAGGCTGAAGTCTCTAAATCATTTCCAAGCAAGCATTCTATAGGGAGGTCTGCACTTACCACAACTTTCTTAAGGCCAGTTACCCCTCCCCAGGAGAAATTAACAACTGTCAGGACATGGTTGGTCCTGTCATTGCTATATTGGTCACTTGGTAAGTCTCACCAAGTATGATCTGTCCAGGGTCCACAAAGTCTGGTGTCACTATTGTGACACTTGCCCCTGTGTCCTTGTAGGCCAAAGCCTCTTTTTCATTAATCAAAGGCTGTTGTCTGTACTTGCTCAGATTACTGGGGCTTACAGAGGAGGACATATCTATGCCTCCATCACAGACTAACACAACCTTAGTTGGAACTCTGACTAGGCCAGAGCCCATCTCAGTACCCAGGGTTAACTCTTCTACACCATTCTGCTGAGTACCACCACTTGAAGCTGAACTAGGGGGAACAGTTTCCTTAGGGGCAATGGTGGCTGGAGTTGCATCCTTCTTGGTGCAATCACTAGTCCAATGGCTATTCTGTTTACAGATTTTACACCATGGTTTCTTTTGGCCTTTTCCTTTCTTAGAATATTGGGAATCCCCACCAGTAGAAGATGTTTGGGGACCTTGTGAAGACCTCTGGTCTTATTAGGATCTTGCTTCTTCTGGTCACCACTTTTGTTCTGTACCTTCTGCTTCACCCTGGTTCTGACCCATTTGTCTGTCTTCTTTCCCAATTCTTGGGGAGAGGTCAGATCAGAGCCTACCAGGTGCTGATGCAACAGCTGATTCTGACAGTTTGTAAGGATTTGCTCCCTCAAGATCAAATTATACAATCCTGTATAGTCACAAACTTTACTGCCCAATAACCAGCCCTCCAGAGCCTTAGTAGCACAATCAACAAAGTCAACCCAGTGACTCGGATGTGGCGCAAGGCCTTTTTCTGCAGTGGGGAGAGCCTTTGTTAGATCTATTCGCCACAGAAGAGAAGGCGCAATGTCATCAGTTCTGCGCATTGGAATTTCCAAGGCGGCACTCGCTCGGAGATGCTTTTCGTCTCGAGTGGAGTTGCGGTCTGTTGTACACCTTTCCGCCTATACCACTTCTGCCCAGAGTGCTGAAGAAGATCAAGTGCGACCGGGCCCAGGTTATCCTTGTGGCTCCGGACTGGGCACAAAGGTACTGGTATCCCGAGCTACTCAGTATGTCTGTCGGTCCCCCGGTTCGTCTGCCTCTTCAGGAGGACCTTCTGTCGCAGCAACAGGGGACGGTCCTCCACCCGAACCTGTCCAGTCTCCACCTACATGCTTGGAGATTGAGCAGCGCCAGTTGAGGCCATTTGACTTGCCTCCTGAAGTCTGTACTGTGATTCTGGCAGCCAGGCGTCCCTCCACAAAGTCGGTATACGCTTGTAGGTGGAACAGATTTGTGGCATGGTGCACAGCAAAGGCTGTGGATCCTCTCTCTGCCCCTCTTTCTGAGGTTCTTCTCTTCCTTCTTTCTCTTGCCCAGCAGGGCTCTGCTCTGGGCACTCTCAAGGGCATCACACACATGTTCCCCCCTGTTCCATTCGTGATGCCTCAATGGGACTTGAACCTTGTTCTTACCTATATGATGTGCGCTCCCTTTGAGCCACTTCATAACTGTCCTCTTCGCCTTCTTACTCTGAAGACGCTTTCCTGGTCGCCATCACCTCTGCCAGGAGAGTGAGTGAGCTCCAGGCTCTTTCTTCCAAACCTTCTTTCCTTTCTGTCCATCCGGACAAGGTTGTGTTGCGGACAAGACCCTCTTTCCTGCCCAAGGTTGTCACAGCCTTCCACATCGGGCAGTCCATCACCTTACACACCTTCTTTCCGCCTCCGCATCCCTCAAAGGAGGAAGAGCGGCTCCACCGTCTGGACCCAAAACGTGCGCTCTCGTTTTATCTGGATCGCACACGCCAGTTTCAGGTGGATGACCAACTCTTTGTTGGTTACGTGGGCGCTAAGAAGGGACGGGCGGTACACAAGCGGACCATCTCTCGGTGGGTCGTGTTGTGTATCAAGGCATGCTACTCCTTGGCTAAGAAGGAACCTCCTGTTGGGCTGAGGGCCCATTCCACTCAGGCCACGGCGGCTACTACTGCCCTGGATCGGGGAGTCCCCTTGCAGGACATTTGTCAGGCAGCTACGTGGGCCTCGCTGCACACGTTTGCAAGACACTACTGCCTGGAGCTTTCCTCACGTGGCAGCACTGGTTTGCAGGGTAGCCGTATGAGGAGACTGACTATTTTGAAGGTTGCAGCAGTGACTCTTACGAAATAACGATTTTTGAACAGAAAAAGCAATTCATTATGAAATGAAATGAATATACCTGATTTCATCTCATATACTTTTTAAAAAAGGAATTATGAGAGTCTCCCATACTTAATCACCGTACTCAGTGAGAAGGGATTTATCACACAGGAGCCATCATTTCGTGGCATTATATAAAATTATAGAAGGAACAATAATTTTTGAGCAAACCTGGATTGACGAAAATCTCAGCACTACTAACTGAACTTTGAAGGAAGGTAGCTGTCATATATATTGTGGGTCAAAAATCCCCTGGCTTCTGGTTTACATGGAATGTTTGTATCTGCATAGGTCCTGAGGAAGGTGGTGGACAATCCACCGAAACGCGCGTCGACCTTGCGTGGAACCAAATTTAACAACTTATGGTTTAAAGTCAGGCCTTTCTGCCTTATGAATCAAGATTTGTTCAGATACTGCATATGTATGGTGTGTGTGGATGGCTATAAGTTGGAATGAATTATATTGAATGAGTGGAATTGTGTCAATACTGATGTGTTTTTATAGCCAAGGGGTCATTTATTATGAAATTGTAATTGTATCTGTTGGAATATGAGTTTTGCACAAAATAATGTATGTATCACAGATAAAAAAGATACAAATATTTTATAAGAAATGAAAATGAAAAACAAAGAATGATGAAATAAAATACTAAAGAAATGTCATATACTAGTCCTGAGGTGGTTGTTGTGTGTGAATATATCGCAATATACAAACAATGTTGGTAACTAAAATTACATAGGTCATGAGGGAACTTCTTTAGTATTATAACCCTTTTCCCCCTCTTTTCCCTGACCTCAAAGTAACGTTAGAGGGGTCCCCTCCTTTATGTTTTTACTACTGCCTGGACAGTCAAGTCCGGAGGGATGGCTTCTTTGGCCGTTCTGTCCTCCAGGACTTTCTGGTGTGATTATTGGTTCGCAGACCCACCACCGGAGTTGGTATTGCTGGGGTATCTATTCTAAGGTAAGGAATCTAATACTAACCTGTTTCTTTCAGATGAATAATTTACTTACCTTCGGTAACGATATATCTGGAAGAAACAGTAGTTAGTATTAGATTCCTTACCGCCCCACCCATCCTCCCCGTTCTGCGAACCAATATCTAGGGGTAAGGTCATCCCCTTTCAGGGCCCTAGTTTCATGGCACCAGTGTTGGTTTTTATCATGGCTCTGCGTTTCTGTCGCGGAAAAGCTGTGTATAAAAACTGACATCAGCGCGCGAGGGCGGCGTCTAAGTACTCCGGCGATGTCATCCCGGCGCAAACGATGCCGACGACGGATACGGAGCCGCAGACGATGCCTACCGACGCGCAGGGGTACTGCTACGCAAAAATTTCCGGATCCAGTCTGACACCTGGGGATATTTTAAGGTAAGGAATCTAATACTAACTACTGTTTCTTCCAGATATATCGTTACCGAAGGTAAGTAACTTGTTCAATAGGTCTTGGAAATCAATTTTTGCTCTGGGACTCCTGGGCTTATATTCTTCGATAGAAGATTCCCGTTGTTAAGATATTGCCTATGGGATATGTTTTGTAAGTGCTTCACTTCTCATACTCATACTGGGGTAGAAACAAAGGATGGAGGAAGCCTCTACAATCTTCTAGAGCCTAGGCTACACCATATACAAAAAACAGCTCTAGCAGGATAAATTAAAACGTTTTTTAGAGGAACAACTTACTATTTGTCGCACCTGGCGGTAGAGAAGTCGAACTCGCTTAGTGTACACAATTAATTAATAATACACCTAATGAGGATTTAATCTCTTAGCTGATAGAGGGCATTACTGTGCAGCAAGTCACAGCGCAGCTATTTCTGTGTTCCCTTTTTTTAGTATTGTTTTTAATGATCACAGTCTTTTGATAAAATGTAACTTTAAAAAAACACCATTTCACGTATACACAACAAGAACACAGTACAAAGAAACCATCACATTAGCCTAAAAAATCGATGAACACAAGTAGCCGCAATGACAGATTATCTGCCCTTATTATGGCAATACCAATATGAGAATACTGCCTTCAGGTATCAACGTCTAATCGATTTATGACCATCTGATATATGGCTATCAAAATTGCCTCAAATTACATGTTTATGGTCACAAACCCAATGGTTTACATAAATGTTTTTCGTTTCTTGAAAGATTGACATATATCCTGAAAAATAGGGTTTGATGCATTTCGGCCTACCATTTAAGGCCTCAGGACAAAGCGGGACCAGGGTCACCCAAACTCAACTGATTTATGTTGTACAGGGACACAACATGTGCACATGTATTTTTTTTTTTTGATAAACAAATTTTTATTGATTTTACAAAGGAATACACCAGCATTACATCATAAACCCATGAAAGTTGTGGATTACATATACATCGGACAGATACCATTAAAATACAGTTGTGTGACAAATAGACAGTCCCCTCAACGATCAGCCCACCTCCCCCAACCATTTCCCCCACACTCTGCGATATTTCTTGGGGCACCCACATGCTTCATACATAACCTTCTGCGTAGCACACCAGTCCACCCCAGCCCACCATATTCCGTCACTTGGGGGCTCAGGGCATTTCCATGAGGCCGCGATGTCTCTCATGGCTACCACCAATGCTGTAGTTAGAAATACTTTCTCATTCCTTAGGGTGACCAGACGTCCCCGTTTTCCCAGGACGGTCCCCGTTTTTGGAGAAGTGTCCCCGTGTCCCGACACTTTTCTCCAAGTGACTCAAATGTCCCCGTTTTCAACCAGTGTCCTAGGTAAACACAGAAATGTCCCTGTTTTTCATTGTTCAGGTAGAGCATGCGCGTGCATGCTCTCTTTGCACTGGCATTTGCTAGCCTGTCATGTTTTATTGATTTTTGGCAAATATATGCTGTAGTCCTTAAAAGTGTAAATGTAATAAGAAGTACTAATGCTGCTGTGTAAAGGAGAGGGGTGCCAATAAAAGACCTCAGATTTGTTGTCTGTAATGCTTCATCTCGGTCTGTGGAGGGAGCTGTCGTTGTTGTCCTTTTCTATGTCTATGACAGCTGTCAAATAATCCTTCTTTTATGTCGATGGTTACTGCAAACTGTAGTCCTACTTCTATGTCTATGACCTGTCCCCGTTTTTTGTTTTGAGAATCTGGTCACCCTATCATTCCTAGACCCATCTAACCCGTCAGTAATACCCAGGAGTGTGTGCTTCTGGTCATGGGGGACCTCCCACCCCAATATTTCAGTAAGCTCTTCCTCTAATTCCGTCCAGAACCGCGCCAGGTCGGGACAGACCCACACCATGTGAAGGAAGTCCGCCGGGTCGTGACCGCATCTAGAATAGGCTGGGGTCGGACTAAACCCAGCCCGATGGTGGCGTGCTGGGGTGAGATATGCAGCGTGTAAGTAGTAGAGCTGGACCAGGCGCAGCCTAGCGGATGCAGGGACTGTTCTAGGAGCCATAATTAATCACGCCAGTCCTCTTCCTCCAGGGGGCCAACCCAGTCCTCCCACTTAGCCCGCAGTCAGTCTAAGGAGGTGGGAGTATGCACATGTTTTTTTAACCCAAGAACTAATGGAATCGAAATCTCGAGGCCATATCGGTAATGCAGATGTTGGTTTTTTTTTAAAACGTGCTCTGATTAATGGAGTAAACGGGAAGTAACAGTCCTCAGTTTTCCAAGGTCGGTCGCATCGGCAATCCGAAAATTCATCTGGGTGCTGTAAAACCTAAATCCTTGACTACGCGTGCAGCCGGAGTTGGATTAGTCTCTTCTTATACTGGGCTTTTACCTATTTATGTCTGATGTTGTATATTTGTTATATTATGTCATTTGTCTTTAAGATGTCATTTTGCATATTTAATTGATTTTTTGCTGAACAGTGCATTTTGCTGACAATGAGCTTTACTCTGCTCCGCCAAATTCCCACTAGGCTTTCCTTAAATTTGAAAAAATACCCTTTTATAAGATCAAATGCTTTTCTGCATCAGTTGATTTGTTAATATCAGTGCTGCGCCAACTTTACCTCTTTTAATTATTATTGGCTTGATTCAAATGCTATTTTGACTCATACATTCAGTTTAGTGCTAAAATAAATGCGTCCCCCTAACAAGCCGATCTTGGAAACAAAATAGTCCGGTTTGCTATGTTTCTGTCTCCATGAACCCTTACATCTGGAGTAGCAAGTTCAGTGTTTGCATACCAAAAGGCAAGTCAGGAGGAGTAACAGATGTTAACCCCAGCTATCCCTAAGGGACGGTTACATTATTTTAGCTCTGGTGATGAGGTCAAAAGTGTAACATCCATAAAATTAACGATGGGTAAACAATCATAGGAAAAACTGCTGATCAGATGTCAGTAACTTGTCCCTTAGAAACATTTTGTAGATCAAGGTATTGGAATGTTCTTACTGAGCGCAGTGTGTGTGTGGGCATCGGAGATTGACAAAAATCCAGATTTTGTGCATGCACAAAATAACAAAGACGGTTAAATGTGCTAATTGTTGCTATAGTTGCCCACTGGCAGGAGGGTGCCACTTTTGGCAGCTGGAGCTCTCCAGGCAAGGGAGAGCAGCGGTGGCTCGTTGGATGAGAAATAAACACGGTGGTTAATTGGATTTACTCAGTCCTTTCATCCTTGGTCCAGGTTGGGCACCACACATTTTTGGCGACGACTGGGTGAGCCACCGCGAGAACCTATGTGAGACACTGTCTATCCTCAGCCATGGAGAGCCTCAGTGTGGCATGTTGAACAGTGTGGCAAAGGGGCTAGACAAGACAAAAAATCAAAGAGAGTGCTCTCGTATGCACAGGAAGGTGTCTTAATGAAGGAAAATAAAGGACGTAGTCAAAAAGTAAAATGTACAACACTAGTCCTGCAACAGATGGGTCAGTGGGGTCGTAGGCAGACATCTTGCACCACTGGAACCAGTTATAGAGTGGAAAGCAAAGCGGATTCTGTCGGCCAAAACAAAGGAGTCTGTTGTTCTAGCTGACGTGCTAGCTGTCTGGGAAGTAAGAAGCACGGTAATGTCGGGGTGTAAGGCGTGCCTGGCACCGTCAGTTTAAGACAAAGGAGTTTGTAAACAGTCATTTGCTTTTAATCGGAAGGCAGTCGGCATTCATGTGGTTCCCAATTCGACGTGGCCTGGTATGTACATCAGATGACGATGAAACACGCACAACACATTGGATTTTTCTTTGGAGCGTGTCACACAACATTGCAGTGATACGTATGCTCATCTAATTACAGTTAGTTTACTGGAAATGCGGAACTAAGTGAAACTGGCGTAGAGGTGCAACAACGGTGACCTGCACACCTGATTGGGTAAGTGGAATGTTTTTATACCTGGCGTGTCACAGTCTGTTTCGGTGACACGCATACTTTAAGATTTTCAAGAAAAGTGTGTTAAACAAAGTTGGTGTTACGCTAATGTTAATAAAGACAGTGGGCGTATCAGACAGCTCCGCAGTGTTGTGTACATCTCTGGACACACGTTCAAGGTCATTTGACGCCAAGTGACTGAGAAAAAGTGACGATTTGCGAGGGTACTTTATGAGACATTTTGGATTTTTTTCTTATTTCCTCTAAGTATGTTTGTAACCTGTTATTATTAGGTTGTTCACGGGGTAGCATAAATTCAGTCAGCGTTTAAAAGGAATTGAGCATAGGTATGTTTAGCATCAAATGGGTATATAGTATTACCCTGTAACATTTCTCTGACTGGTCTGTACTCCAGTAATTTTGTGCTGTAAATCTTACTGTGTGCAGTTGTAGACTGTTTATCATCTGTAATTCTGTACAGTTGAATTCTACTGATTAATACTGCATTCTGTAAATCCCCCTCCACTGTTTCTGGAAAGTACAGGTAGTCCCCACATTCAATGGAAATATTGGTTTGTTGCATTTGAGACTTACCTTGGAGCGATAGGTGCATCACATTTTACAGCTGAAAGTAAAAAGTGTCTGCTTTTACATTCTCTGGGATTTGGGGCAGAGAGGTTTCCAAACACCTTCCTGAGCTGGTGATGGAGGAAGGAGAGGAAGTAGATGAGTATCAAGAGGCTGTAAAGAAATTAACTGTAAAATTTGATGTACGGCATAGTTTAGTTGTGTTGAGACACACATTTTTCAAGGGAGCTCAGATGCAAAATAAAAACATTGACGCTTACATCAATACATTGTGAAAGCTTTGTGCACAATTTCAATTTGGGTAATTTCATGATGAGTTAGCAAGAGATCAATTTATTGCTCACTGTTTGGACAAACATATTCGACAAAAACTTTTGAACATGGGGAATCCTATGTTATAAGAGGTTATCAAAGTAGCTAAGAGTGTGAAGTTGATAGAGTTGTCCATAAAGGAACTTAACGTAAATAGTGTGGTTAAGAATCATTTCAATGCCATTGCAGCCACCGTTGCTCCACGAAGAGATAACAAAAACCAAGACAAGGTTTTTTTCAAAGGAAACATTTGTTTTAGGTGTGGTAATGCACCTCATAGTATGGACAATAGATTATGTCCAGCCAGGAGTGTAAATTGTCGCAAGTGCGGCAAGACTGGCTATTTTGCGAAAGTGTGCCAGTCAAGTCTGACAAGGTCAATTGTGTGGTGGGAGATGAATCTGTGAGCGAACATAATCTGGTCAGGGATTTACAGGATATGATTGTGGTTGTGACTGATGGAGATATGTCAGCTTCAGAAGTTTTTGAAAGTGAGTTTCCCGAGTATTTTCAAATGATTTTGGTAAAATATTGGGATTTAATCACAAGATAAAGGTTAAGAAAGATGTCACACCCATTAAATATAAGGTAATATCCATACCCTTCAGTCTAGGAGAAGATTTCAAGAAAGAGTTGGACAGCCTACAGTCTAGTGGTGTCATTGAACCCATAGAATCCAGTTTATGGTTTAGGCCATTAGTGGTCTCATGCAATTGCAATGGTGACATGCGTTGTGTGTTTATTTGAGAAGCCTTACATAGGAAATTTGGGTTGACTCCCATCCCCTACCCAAGATTGGTGATCAGAATTGAGGGGAGCAGGATGGTTTTCAAATATCGATTGGGCAACAGTGTACCACCATGTGGTTTTGGAGGAGGATTCTCGCCATTATACAGCGTTTAACTCGCCTTTTGGGTCCTTTCAGTTTTTCAGGATGCCATTTGGTCTGGCATCAGCTGCCTCGGTTTTTCAACATATAATGCAACAAATCTTGGGAGGCGTTAAGGGAGTTGTCATCTTTCAGGATGATGTCTTGATTTTCTCCAACCACCTAGAGGATCACAATACAACTTTGAAGTTGAGTTTTCACACTTTGAGGACAAAGGCATTGTAGTAGGAAAAGAAAAGTGTAAGTTTTGGAAGAAGGAAATTGATTTTCTTGGTCATCTTGTCTTATGAAAAGGAGTAAGGCCCAGACCTGCTTTGGTTAAGGCACTTGTTGATTGCCCATGTCCTAAGAACAAGAACGAGCTATGCTCGTTTATGGGGTTGTGTGTGTTCTATGGCTGCTTTATACCTGATTATGCAAAGGTTATGAAGGCTTTGTCGAACATGTTGAGAGTGAATGTTTAATTTGTGTGGGACGATGTTTGCCAGGACACGTTCATGAGAGTCAAGTTAGAGATGACTAATGCTAAGACTCTCAGGGGCTCCCCTTGCTCCACCCTTACGTCACTTTTCAAATGTTAAAAAGTTCGCTAAAGTGGCGCAAGGGGCTTGTAAATAAACCCCTTAGTGCCTATGATCCGTGTGTGCCTTGCACTATAACAGTAGATGCCAACAACTACAGCTTGGGTGCGGTGTTGACACAACAGCTGGGAGAAGGTGAGGTAACCATCAGTTATGCTTTCAGGGTTTTGTGTGACCCAGAACTGAACTACTCAGTGATTGAGAAATAGTTGCTGGCATGCTATTGGGCAAGAGAGAAATTCAGGAGCTACATTTGTGGCAGGAAATGTGTGATTCAAACCAATCATAAGCCACTGGTATAAGTTCTTGGTGGAGACAGGATAAAATATTCCATGCCATCCAAAGCACTGCTCACTAAGAAATTACTACAGTATGATTTTGTTGTGAAGTACATTCCAGGCAAGGAAAATGCCAGAGCCGATCTTCTCTCCAGGTTACCAATCTGTGAAGAAGGTGTACTTAATGCAGAAGAAGATAAGAAGGGCTGTTTAATTGCGAACGTTGACGCAGTGAAGATCAAAGCATGTAGCGAGAGTGAGTGAAGGAAGGCTGAGAGCGAGGATGCTGTGCTGCCTAAGGACATGGACTATATTGTTAAAGGGCGGCCTAAGGAAAGGAATGTGCCCTCTGAGATCCAACCTTTCTGTAAGGTTGCAGATAGTTGTCCATTAAATGTGGTGTGGTTATGAGGGACGATAGATGGATTCCCCCTGCCGCCATTCGTGAATCACTGGTGAACTATGCCCACGAAGGACACTTGTGCTTCAACATGAGAAAGAGGAGGGTCAGGTCACACTATTGGTGGCAGTCCATGGGGAAAGATATTGAGTTGGCTGCGAAGGAGTGTGTTATTTGTTGTGGGGCGGAGAAGGGGTACAAAGTTGTTACTCCACGTTTACAGCCTATATCTTTACCGGAGACACCATGGATAAAGGTGGGGGTTGACTCGGTGGAACCATTCAATTTTCTTCCCCATCATTTACGTTTTGTGTTGATGGACTACCACAGCAATTGGCTTGAGGTTCGATTCTATGCGTCTCATACTGCTGGTAGGGCTATCAATTTTCTTAAAGAGATTTTCACGAGAGAAGGTTTTCCTGAAGCTCTAGTGTCTGATAACGGTGTTCAACTTGTGAACCATGAAATAAGTACGTTTTCGAATGAATCAGGAATAAAACATTTGAGGCGCTCGACTTGCCACCCGCAAACTAACGGATTAGTGGAAAGGATGAATAGAGTGGTGGTTGAGTGTATCAAGTGGACAAAGGGCAACATCTCTGATGTGGAGCATGCGGTTAGGTCCATGTTGTGGTTCTACTGCACTAAGGCACACTCTCTCACATAGTGTGCTCCTTCTGTGTCGCTTAGAGGTCACCTGCTCACCTCTACTCTGTACCCTGAGTGCTTGCTTAAAACTGTTTGCAACAAGGTCTCATACTGGGTGGATCAAGAGGCCTTGGGACAAGGGTGGAAGTGGGCCAAGAGAAAATGAGAAGCAGATATGATCTTAAGAAGTCAGCAAGATCTGTATCTTTGCGCCCAGGTGACATGGTGTGTATTAAAAAGGTGGACTTTGTGAGGAAAGGTGGAGCAGTGTACAGTGATCCACTGTGTGTTGAAAGAGTGTGGAGGTGCGGTTATGGTACAGGGTGGGAACTGGAGGAATGTCAATAAGGTTGTGAAAGTGTCCAACATACCCATCCAGGTAGGACACCAGGATGTCTCAGTCTTGTGGTATTCCAATGAACAAGTTACCAAGCTGAAGCCCCGGTTTTCGTTGGGGCCCATGGGAGGGGGGTGTACACCGTTTGCTGCGTTTTCTTTCTTTCTTCATAAAAAAAATAGATATGTTGTGTTTACCAATAGTTGTTGGGCCTTAACTCTTGGAATGTGCTAATTGTTGCCATAGTTGCCCACTGGCAGTAGTTCAAGTTCAAGTTCAGACATTTGTATAGCGCACTACTCACCCAGAGGGTCTCAAGGCGCTTGAGGGAGGGGGGGTGCTTTACTTATCGAATATCCAAGTTTTAGTTGCTTTCTGAAGGAGAGGTGGTTTTGTGTAAGGCGGAGGTGGGTGGGGAGAGAATTCCAGGTTTTGACCGCTAAGTAGGAGAAGGATCTACCCCCCATGATGGATTTATGGATGCGCGGAATATCGGCGAGGGCTTGATTGGACGATCGTAGATGGCGGGTGGGGGTGTAGAAGGACAGTCGCGTGTTGAGGCAATCGGGTCCTTGGTCGTAGAGGGCTTTGTGTGCGTGGGTAAGGAGACGGAACGTTATTCTCTTCTTGACGGGGAGCCAGTAGAGGTCTTTCAGGTGACCGGAAATGTGAGCTTGACGGGGGATGTCCATTATGAGTCTGGCTGAGGCGTTTTGGATGCGTTGGAGTTTTTTCTGTAGTTTGGCTGTGGTTCCAGCGTAAAGGGTATTTCAGTATTCCAGGTGGCTTGTGACCAGTGCGTGGGTAATCGTCTTTCTTGTTTCGGTGGGGATCCAGCGGAAGATTTTTTTGAGCATGCGTAGGATGTTGAAACATGATGATGAGACGGCGTTGACTTGTCTGGTCATCGAGAGGGAGGAGTCCAGGATGAAGCCCAGGTTACGTGCGTGATCCTTAGGTATGGGTGCGGTTCCCAGGGCCGGTGGCCACCATGAATCGTCCCAGGCAGAGGGGGATGAACCTAGGATGAGGACTTCCGTTTTGTCCGAGTTTAGTTTTAAACTGCTGTTCTTCATCCACTCGGCTACTTCTTTCATTCCTTCGTGTAAGTTGGTTTTGGCGGTGTTTGGGTCTTTGGTGAGTGAGAGGATCAGCTGGGTGTCATCTGCGTAGGAGATGATGTTGAGGTTGTGTTGGCGCGCGATGGATGCGAGGGGACTCATGTGTACGTTGAAGAGGGTGGGACTGAGTGATGATCCTTGTGGTACGCCGCAGATGACTTCGGTGGCCTCTGATTTGAAAGGGGGGAGGCGGACTCTTTGTGTTCTTCCGGCGAGGAACGAGATGATCCAGTCTAATGCTTTTCCTTGTATTCCGACGTTGTTGAGGCGTTGTATGAGGGTGCTATGACAGACTGTGTCAAAGGCTGCGGAGAGGTCAAGTAGGATGAGGGCGGCAGTTTCTCCGTTGTCCAGTAGAGTTCGAATGTCGTCTGTTGCTGCGATGAGGGCAGTTTCAGTGCTGTGTTTAGCTCGGAAGCTGGACTGTGAGAGGTCGAGGGATTTGTTGGATTCAAGGAAGGCGGCGAGCTGATTGTTGACGGCTTTCTCAATGACTTTGGCAGGAAATGGGAGGAGCGAGATGGGGCGGTAGTTGTTAAGTTCAGTGGGGTCTGCTGTGGGTTTCTTCAGAAGGGCGCTGAGTTCGGCATGTTTCCAGCTTTCCGGGAAGGTGGCGGAGTTGAAGCAGCAGTTGATGACGTCGCAGAGATGGGGTGGAATAATGGAGTCTGCCTTGTTGAAAATGTGGTGGGGGCATGGGTCGGTTGGCGATCCTGAATGGATGGAGTTAATCAGGCGGATGGTGTCTTCAGTGGTGATTGGTTTCCAGGCGCTAAGGTTGTTAGAGTGCGGTTTTGGTTCGGAGGTGGGTGGAGTGGACTAGTCTTCGGACTGGTTTTCAAAGCTGTTATGTATGTTGACGATTTTGTTGTGGAAGAATGAGGATAGAGAGTCGCAGAGGTGTTGGGAGGGAGTGATGTCGTTGGTGCTGGCGGTTGGATTGGTAAATTCTTTGACGATGTTGAAAAGTTCCTTGCTGTTTTGGGCGTTGTTATCAAGTCGATCCTTGAATGCTGATTTTTTGGTGGATCGGATCAGTTGGTGGTGTTTGCGGGGGCCTTCTTGAGGGTGGCCAGGTTGTCCGTGGTTGGGTTTTTTCTCCAGGCTTTCTCGAGGGTACGACAGAACTTCTTGGATTTCTTAAGGTCATCGTTGAACCAGGGGGATTTTTTGCTACCTTGCTTGATTTGATTGTTTTTCAAGGGTGCTAGTTCATTGGCGCTGTGGGTAATCCATTGTGTGAGGTTGGTGGCTGCTTGGTTTGGGTCCGATGATTTGGCAGGAGGGTTTTGGTGAAGCGATGTGAAGAGGTGGTCGGTGGTAATTTTGTTCCAGTTTCTTCGGGGAATAGGTTGTGGGGGGTTGTGGGTCGTGGTTTTTTTGTAGTTGAAGTGAACGCAGCTGTGGTCCGTCCAATGGAGAGCTGTAGTTTGATCGAAGGAGATGTGCTTGCTGGAGGTGAAGATTGGGTCGAGCGTGTGTCCGGCATAGTGGGTGGGGGTATTGACAAGTTGTTCGAGTCCGAGGTTGGCCAGGTTGTCCAGAAGGGTGGTGGTGTTGCTGTCGTTTTTCTTTTCCAGGTGGAAGTTGAGGTCTCCCAGTAGAATGTAGTTCTCTGAGGGGAGGGCATGTGGGCTGATGAAGTCAGCGATGTCTTCGCTGAATTGTGTGTGGGGTCCTGGTGGTCTGTAGATGAGGGTGCCTCTGAGTGTGATCTTGGGGTCGGTGTGGATCTGGAAGTGAAGGTGTTCGGCGGTAGTGAGGTTATCATCGGAACTGGTCGTGACGCGGATGGTGTTCTTATGGACAATGGCGATTCCTCCTCCTGTTTGGTTGGTGCGGTCCTTTCGGATGATTTTGTAGCCGTCCGGGATGGCTATGGCGATGTCGGGGGCTGATGAGGCGTTCATCCAGGTTTCTGTAAGGAAGGCGACGTCCGGCGATGTAGTGTCGAGTAGGTTCCAGAGTTCGATGGAGTGTCTGTGGACCGAGCGGGTGTTGAGCAGGATGCATTTTAGGTGGTTAGTGTCGGAGCTCTGTTTGGAGATTGTGGATTTGGTGTGGGTCCTGGTGCATTCGAACTTGCAGGAGTGGCAGGCGAAGGGTCCATGGGTGTGTCTTGGGGCTGCTTGGTAGCAGTTAGGTGGGCGACCGGGGTTAAGGGCTGAAAGGGTTGCGGCGTCGTACGTTATGCGGGCAGGGAGGATATTGCGGGGGACAGGGGGTCTGGCCCTGGAACGGTCCAGGCGCGGACGGGCATAGACGGGCTTACCTTTGGCGCACCTTCGGCGCGCATGGGGCGCGTCCGCTGTGCGTGAACGCTGCGAGCGAATGCATCTGTCATAAGTGGCTAGTGGAAGGGGGCGGAGCGAGGGAGGAGCAGCTGGGAGGCGGGAGTGTGATGGAGAGGCTGGCTACGAGGCACAACAAACAAAATGGCAGCGAAAACAAAACAGAAACAGGACGAGATTGGGGCAGACGCTATGGGCAGTGGTACCAGCACAATCAGGCAATAATTATTAATTTTTAAAGTCCAGCAATGCGAGCGCCACAAATTAAATGCGAGCAAAGGACAAGACAATAGCAGGCACAAGATCTTTGCGAGTAATGCTAACAAGCGCTACGATACCCAAGCAGCAATATTTTTACAGGCAAGCAGTGAGAGCCAAGCGCTGCGATATCCAGGCAGGGAGCGTGGGGAGCGACCGCTTCTCACAGAGTCAGAGAGGTCACAGCGGTGCTTTCAACGGGACGAGCCTAATCAGTCCGTGGGAGGGAGGAGCAGCTGGGAGGCGGGAGCGGGGTGGAGAGGCTGGCTACGAGGCACAACAAACAAAATGGCAGCGAAAACAAAACAGAAACAGGACGAGATTGGGGCAGACGCTATGGGCAGTGGTACCAGCACAATCAGGCAATAATTATTAATTTTAAAATCCAGCAATGCGAGCGCCACAAATTAAATGCGAGCAAAGGACAAGACAATAGCAGGCACAAGATCTTTGCGAGTAATGCTAACAAGCGCTACGATACCCAAGCAGCAATATTTTTACAGGCAAGCAGTGAGAGCCAAGCGCTGCGATATCCAGGCAGGGAGCGTGGGGAGCGACCGCTTCTCACAGAGTCAGAGAGGTCACAGCGGTGCTTTCAATGGGACGAGCCTAATCAGTCCGTGTAAGGGAGGAGCAGCTGGGAGGCGGGAGCGGGGTGGAGAGGCTGGCTACGAGGCACAACAAACAAAATGGCAGCGAAAACAAAACAGAAACAGGACGAGATTGGGGCAGACGCTATGGGCAGTGGTACCAGCACAATCAGGCAATAATTATTAATTTTAAAGTCCAGCAATGTGAGCGCCACAAATTAAATGCGAGCAAACTGCCAAACGTGGAGGGTTCCACGTTTATCAGTTGGCGCTCTCCAGGCAAGTGAGAGCAGCGGTGGCTCGTTGGATGAAAAATAAACTTGGTCGTTAATTGGACTTACTGTGTTCTGTCGTCCTTCGTCCATGTTGGGCACAACAGTTTGCTTGTGTGCAAAATGAGATTTGTTTATGCAGACTGGCTTATTTTCTGCCCTTGGCAAATAGTGCATTGGGGTTGTGCGAAGAAGGGTGGAAGGTGCACATCCCACTCCACTCGTTATTCAAAGAGACATGCACTGAACTGTATGCTGTTGTACATCCCCTTCCCCTTTGGCAGGCCTGGTGTAGCACTGTGCTGCCCAAGGGACAGCACAATTCAGGTAGGGGGCAGATAGAGATGGTGCAGTATCACAGATGTCACGGGTATCAGTAATCGTGGAATGCAGAATTATCGAAAGATTACAAGTAATCCTGTATAGATCACTTTAGGAATGGGTGAAATTCCATACATTTTCATTTTATTGCTCAATTCCATACCTCTTTGAGCGACAGCCTCGCCAGGTCAAAACTGGTGGATTCTGCCCCTACGTAGATGTTACAGTTTTGCATGGTAGCTGCCTCTACAAAATTATTGCTTGACTTGTTTACCCTAGCTGAGCAATCGGCCCAAATCAGTTTTAGGAACTGACTTTAAATGTATGCCTCTCTTTGTGTCAAATGTGTCCCCTTCTTTCCACTCAAACACTAGGGAGACTAAAGTACATTACAGCGCAGAGTTGTATAAAGTGTTCTGTGGACCTGTACACATGGTAGCTTATTAGTAAACCAGAGTGTAGTATTTTCTCCCCATTAGTACTGATTTTGAACCCACGGGCAATGTATTGCACTGAAGATCAGCCCTTAAATTATGCATTCGTTTTTTGTGCTTTCTGTGGCAGGGTGGTTTTCTGAAGTGGACCTTATGGAGAGGAATTCATTGTTGCATCTCACTTCTACACCAGTCAAAAACAGAAAGCGAATAAAATCTCAAGAAAGGACATCAGAAGAAGGGCCGTCACTCCTTCCAATAGAGCCAATAAAAAGGCCCAGGTGAGTTATAGTTTGCTTTATAGTGAGGTGTGTTTGTTCATTTTATTGAGACATATTCATAATTGCCCTGAGCAAGTAGAATGTATAATTAGGATGGTTGATTAACCTTATCAGAAATAGATTGGTATGGTAAACACCTCATCTTCCATTTCTTAGCCGTGATTCCGCAATATTTCTGGACGACGACATGTCTACAAACGACCAGTCAGAAGATGAAGATGCAGATGTCGATGTAACTGATGCAGACCAGGTAACTGATTTGAAGCATAGCTAGGCTGCCCTGTTTTCAGTGTTTAGTTTTTGTGGATTTCATTGATGTTTTCCAAACCTTTTGAAATTAGTGCTTCTCAGTGTTTATTCAGCTGCCTAACACTAAAATTACACATAGGCTCAAGTTTCTGCTGCTGATGAGGGCACCTTCTCCGACGAGGATATTTCTGGCTCTGACTTGGAGTTGCAGGATCTCATACCAGGTCAATCTGTAAGTACTTTGCCCCCTCCACCTCTACCACCAACTGCAGCATGCCACTATAAAGGGTTGGCCTTTCCTAGACTTAGTTCCGCAAAGAACCATATCAACGAGTGGCTCCCTCTTTGGTTGTGGAGCACATTCACAATATCTGAGTGTCCACGGACGCTGGACACTGAGCCAAATACATCTCCATATCAATCACCTGGAGTTGCTATCTGTTCAACTAGCTCTCAAAGCCTTCCTTACCCACCTGATGGACAAGGTACTCCTCATCAAAACAGACAACATGACTGCTATTTATTATCTGCAAAAGTAGGGGGGCACCAGGTCCCCTCGGTTCTCTTATCTGTCCCAGACGATCTGGAGGTGGGTGTCTCATACAACATTCACCTGTTAGTGGAGTACCTCCTGGTAGTTGACAATTACTTTGCAGATCTTCTCAACGGGAGGTGTCAACAAGTCCATGAGTGAGAGCTCCACCCAGAAGTCGTTCCCCCATACGTCTGACGTTGGGGTCACCCAGACATTGACCTTTTTGCCACAGCAGGAAAGGCCAAATGCCCAAACTTCGCTTTCAAGTTCCCAGACCCACAGTACAGGGGCAATGCACTATCGATGAGTTGGTCCAGGATATTTGCTTACTCTTTTCCACGACTTCCATTTGTGTTTCCCAAACTTCAAGAGACTTCGACCGACTTCTCTCACCCTCACCCCAGTGGCTCTCACATGAGCAACACAACCATGGTTCAGCATGCTTCTAGAACTCTCACTAGTTCCCCACAAGGTATTGCTGAATATACAGGACCTCCTCATGCAGATCAAGGTAAGAAGAGAGGGGCCCACACAATCCAATGGGACAGGGCACTGTAATAGACTATTAAGTTAAAAAAAATCTCCCCTTGGGATTCATTCCAATAAATACAAGAAATACTGAAAACTTTCACAACTCTCACCTTTTAACCTCATCCAGCACTTTGAATCAACCCCCACTTCCACAGAAGTTCGATACCCCACCCGTGTACAGTTGAAAATATCCTCAATGCTTTACTCAATAAAAATCATATCCAACATGAGATACAGTTGTAGGAGTTCATCTAGGTATCACAAAGTGGAACCTATTGTATTTTTTTTTACAAAGTATCACATCAGTTTAAAAACAATTCCAAATATATCTAATAAATAAGCAAACACTTCTTCTCGTTTAAAAATACAATGATAAACAAAAAAATCCCACATATTCAAAAACAGCATTATATGTGCCCCCACTACATGTTAGTTGGGCATGTTAGTTGGAGTGGGGGTGATGCTGTTCTGGACAACTACCAGAGTACCAGAATCTGGTCTAGTTAAACTAATTGGTGAAGAGGCACTTCAAGCAGAGGCACATGCCAGCCCTGACCACCCACTTCAGTACTACATGGGGAGCAAATAGGGCACCTCACAATAAGGTCATAGCCTCTCCACCTCCCAGATTCCCTTGAACCACGGCTAGCACCCACAGATATTTTTTTCCCTGTGTAGAGCAGGTGGTAAATTTCTTATGGATATTTATGACCGTATGTTCCTCACCTTGTGACAGCCCCTATGCCCCAGACTGGATCTGGAGATTTTTCATAGGATTGCACCTGCGCGTCAATTGGTGGCATCGTGCTATTCCACACCAGCTCTACCCCGTCCCAGAAGTGACGTCGGGGCCACATATAAGCCCCACCTCTGCATGCTGTCATTTCTCTTTTTCTGCACCTTCGAATGCGCATCTGGAGCACGCTCCCCAACCTTTTTCTGGTCTTTGGCAAGTTTTCAAACAAAATATTTTCTCTGCAAACTTGTACCCACAGAAAACCACAGGTTTCAAGCAGTGTAGAGACTGTTTTAGGCAATATGTCCGTGACAAACCCCCACCAGATATGTCTCTGGTGCCAAGGGTCCTCACACAACTCAAAGTCTTCCGGGGACTGCACCCAGGTGAACCCCAAGGTGATCCAGGACCACAAAGCCAAGCCAAACTCTGTTGAAAAGTACACAAGGGACAATTCAGGTCAAAGTCGAGTACGTGGGCCCGTTCAAGTGAAAGATCCTTCTTGCATTCCAAGCCATCAGATAAGTTCAAGTCTAAAAACAAACACAAGCAGTCGAAGCTGAATTCTCCTTCATCCTGCTACTTTCGATCAGAGAAGTTGTAGGGACATCAAGGTGCCTCACGGTCATAACCATTTCAAAATCGCTGTGTGAGTGCATGCATCCTTGGTGGGCATCTTTTAGGAATTATTTATATTTTAATAAATGCCATTCATAGCTGGCCACCACAGATATGTGCATATTCTCGGCAGCCATCTTTTAAAAAGCTTTCTTAAACTATAACAAATGCATTAAAAGATGGCTGCCATATTCTAATATCTGATAAGACATGGATTCTTAGACAAATATATATATGCATTTTTTCATTCTGGCAGAGATGCAAATTTCATAGAAATCAGACTGGTGTGAAGCAAATATAAATATAGCAGGTGATTGGAGTAAGGGAATTGTGTTGACTTAACCTATCTCAGTTACTTCTGTACTGGCTGTCAGGGCAAAGATGAGTGTGAACGCTTAACTGTTTTTCTGCTCTAAGTGCAATGCTCATGGTTCCAACATTTAGTCATTTTCGAATATTCTAGGGTGCCAAATAATCTATAAACTCTGCCCTCTTTTCCTGCCATTTTCAACATAGGAAGCGCTCCAGTTGAAGCTGCATTTCTGTAAATTCTCAAATGATCTGAAATCTATTAGAGCGAAAGCATTCAGTTAAGCTAAGGACTATCAATCAGTCCTGTTCTGATTGTCATGGCAATGAAAAGCATGTCCTCTTGACTTCTCCTGCTCTGAGTGCAGAGAAGATGGTTCCCGCTTTTAATTGCTACAGAAGAGTCCAGTGTACAAAATCAGCTGCAAGCTCCGCCCTCTTTTCTCCACCATTCCTCATGAGCAGTTGCATGGCTGTTGCTGCTATGTGTACTCTACTTGGAGAAATATACAGACTGTTCTTTTCTGGCATAGATGCAAATTTCCCAGGAAGTAAACATCAGTGGGAAGCATATGCAAACATGAACATGGGAGGTGCCTTAGTTGCAGCTGTGCCTCTGTTAATTCCCAAAGAAGCTGAAATGCCCAATTGTAGTAAAAGCAGTGAATTGACTTTAAGGGATCTCAATCACTTATGTTCTGGCTATGAAGGCAAAGACGAGCATGTCCTCTCTCTACTCTGCTCCTGCATGCGCTGTCTGCAAGGCCAGTTGTTATCTCCTCTATCGGCTTTTGGCTTGCCCAGGAATTGCCATTTGTTCGTTTTTGTGCCATTTGGAAATACAGGGCTTTTATTGGTGCATTGAGTCTGATTCCCCAGTCTTTGCGTTCTTGGGTCACACCCAGGCGATCTCACTCATTGTTTGCTTGCGTTGGTCATCCCAATATGTCCACGGTTCCTACTCGTCATCCTGGTCTGCCTTTTTATTTTGTTGGCTATCAACATCGTTTTAGGCTTTAAGGCCGTTTGGACAATGCTCTGTTCAGCACCTGCAAAGTGGCGATTTCTATCCGGTAGCTTTTGAGCTATGCCAATAGCTGTAACAAAAAAAAATGCGAGACCTATTACATTTATAATGCTTGTTAATTATTTTGAGAGGCATCAAGGGCATCAGATCAGCTGCAAATTTAGGCCTATTTTGCCGTCATTTCTCAAAAGCAGTTGCCTGGCTGCTGCTGTGCGTTCTCTTCTTGGATAAATGTATAACATTTTTTAATTTCTGACATATATTTCCATTTATCAGTAATTAAACATCATTGGGAAGCACTTACAAATATGAACGTAGGAGGTGCCACAGTTGATGTACTTCTGTTAATTCCCAAACTTTGAATGGAGTAAAGGTGTTGCAGTTGCTTAAGTGAAAGACAAGCCTATCTTCTGTGTTATTCTCCTGCTCTGAGTGCAGAGCTAGTAGTCCCTCTTCTAGTCACTTCAGAAGATCAAAGAGCATCGAATCACCTTCTGATTGTGTTTTAAAAAATATTATAAGTTCATTTATTCTGAAGATAAAACTTCTTCTTAGCAAGCTCGTAATCAATATTTCAAAAATATTGCTAAATTTGAGTATGAGGACCTGAACTTCGGAAAAAAGAGTATGACATTTTGCTAGTAAAGTTAACAAGGCCATTCTATCTTTAAACATTCCAGTGCCCATTGGTCCTGATGGTTTATCCATTTGATTTGTATCTAATGTTCTAATCTTTCTTTCCTAAACCAGTCGAGCATGTTATCTCTTTTGTATCTTATGAAAAGCAGGAACCTTTCTTGGTGCATTAAAGGAACCTGAAATAATACATACAATGTATTTTTTAAGCAAGCACTATGATAGTTTCTAAATGAGTAATGTGTCATGGTTCAACAGTGCTGTTAAGGGGGCTTGGTGTCATAATAGACCACAAGGTTAATTTCCCAGATCATGGGGCCTGAGTTTTTTAGCTGGTCGATTAGTTTCTGGTTCAACGAGTAATTAGCCTGTATTCTCCAACGCACTTGATTTAGAAAGAAGCTGTTGGGGTATCACAACTTAATAGCCACCACAACCAGACAGAACAAACTTGTTAGACGGACCGGGAGGGTCGGCCGAGGTTACGGGGAGAGGTCTCCAGGGAGAGCCGTCTCCAACGACTGTACAGATAAGTAACTTCCCCCCCACAGACGGACACCACACAAGGTTGAAGGTTAACGAGACTTTATATGCAATTCTTAGGTTACGATGATGGATACAAGGAGGTCTGGACTCAGGGGTCCCCTCGGTTCTAGTCTCTGGTTTAGGAAAGGGGTAGCGGGACAGTCTTAGTTACCAATGAGTACAAAATAGCTCTCAATCCTCGAGCTCGGCGTTCTAGATGATCGGGCCGTGGAGGAGCCAAGCAGGTCCCGAGATGGATGAAGGAAGGACGACGGTCCGCGGCGGAGCCTGCAGGTCCCGGTGGAAGATGACGGTTACAACGGTCCGCGGCCACGCCAGCAGATCCCGACGACGATGAGGGATGAAGGTTACGACGGCTGTGGCAGCGCCAACAGGCAGGACGATGGTGCACAGGACAGAGCTATGGCAGCGCCAGTAGTCCGTCCAGGATGAGTTCCTCTTTACGTCTCTCGACTCCAAGATACAACTGCCTTCCTGCTCTGGAGCTGCCCCAGTTATAGGGCTGGCGTGCTTTGATGTCCGGACCCTCGCACTTGGAGGTCGGGAGGTCCGGGATGGGGGAGTCCAGACACCCAGCAGGGGGGTGGAGCCAGCGCCCGGGGAGGCGATGGGCGAGCGGCACTTGGTGGGGGAGAGCCATCGGCACCTCTTTCTCCCATTGACTTGCCAAGTAGCCCGCTCACCTCCTGGGTGGAGGGTGGTGCCGGAATGTCTGAGGCCGGGCCAGGCCCAGGGTTGAGGTCGATCGGGGGCCAGGCGGCCTCGTGGTGGAGTGTCCAAGATGGCGCCCCAGGCTGGGCGCGTGGGCCGGCAGTGGATCGGACCCACGAGGTCGGCAGGCTCGAGGGCAGGGGTCCCTGAGGGGACGGAGGTCGTGCAATGGTGGTGTGTGGTACTTGCGGGACTGGGCTCAGGCCTGGTTGGGCCGGGGGAGAGCGGCCCTTCATGTGGCCTGTCCAACATGCGTCCCCCCCAGCTGAAGGCGGGGAGAGTTACCCATCCTCTTGGGGACTCTCCTCGTCGAGGCGGAAAAACCGGGACAGGCCATCCGCGTTGGCGTGATCTGGCCCAGGCCGGTGTTCGACTGTGAAGTCCATACCTTGCAAGGAGATGGACCAGCGTAGCAACTTTGGGTTCTCCCCCCGCATATGCATCAGCCATTGCAGGGGTCGGTGGTCGGTCTGCACCCGAAAGTGGGTGCCGAAAAGGTAGGGCCGGAGCTTCTTGAGGGCCCATACCACAGCGAAGGCTTCCCTCTCTATGGTGCTCCAGCGTTGCTCCCGTGGTAGGAGTCTCCGGCTGATGAAGGCCACCGGTTGATCAAGGCCTTCGGTGTTCACTTGAGACAGGACTGCCCCAATGCCCTGGTCGGAGGCGTCCGTCTGGACGACGAACTCCCGGCTGTAGTCTGGGGCCTGGAGCACAGGGGCGGAACACATGGCGGCCTTTAATTGTTCAAATGCAGTTTGACACTCTGGGGTCCAGGTGACTTTCTTGGGTTGGTTCTTTGACGTGAGTTCTGTGAGGGGCCCCACTATGGTACCATAGTCTTTTACGAACCTTCGGTAGTAGCCCGTGAGGCCCAGGAAGGCTCGTACCTCGGTTTGGGTGATGGGGGGCTGCCAGGCCTGGATGGCGGCAATTTTCAGCTGTAGCGGGGCCACTAGGCCGCTTCCCACCTGGTGTCCGAGGTAGGTTACAGACCCTTGCCCAATTTGACACTTGCTGGCCTTGATCGTGAGGCCAGCTCGCTGAAGGGCTTGCAGCACTGCTCGGAGGTGGTGGAGGTGCTCGGTCCAATGGTGGCTGTATACAGCGATGTCGTCTAGGTAGGCGGCGCTGAATCCTTCGAGCCCCGCTAGGACCTGATTGACGAGCCGTTGGAATGTTGCTGGGGCATTCTTCATGCCGAAGGGCATGACCGTGAAATGGTAATGGCCATCGGGGGTGGAGAAGGCAGAACGTTCTTGCGCCCGGGGTGTGAGGCCGATCTGCCAATAGCCTGCTGTCAGGTCGAAGATGCTGAGGTAGCGGGCAGCTCCCATTCGGTCGACTAGTTCATCTGCCCGGGGGATGGGGTGCGCGTCTGTTCTGGTGACCGCATTCAAGCCCCGGTAGTCGACGCAGAACCGGAGTTCTGGTGTGGTGCCGGGGGCAGCTGCTTTGGGGACCAGTACGACAGGGCTGGCCCAGGGACTGTCTGAGGGCTCGATGACCCCGATCGTGAGCATCTTGGCTATTTCTTCCTGGATGCAGGCCCGTACCCGGTCTGGCACGCGGTAGGCCCGGTGGCGGATAGGGGGGCTGTCCCCGGTATCCACATCGTGCACACACCAGGAAGTGACACCCGGGGTGAGGGAGAACAGGCTGGCGAACTGTGATAGGAGGGCTTGACACTCCTGGCGTTGTTCTCTGGTGAGGGCCTCTGAGAGCCGGACCCCATCCACGGAGCCGTCTTGCTCTTGAGTCCGTAGGAGGTCAGGGAGAGGCTCGGAGTCTTCTTCAACCCCAGTGTCTGTGGCCATCAGGAGGCTGAGCTCTGTTCGCACAAAGTGGGGCTTTAGTCTGTTAGCGTGGAGGACCCGGAGAGGGTTCCGGGAGGATTCCATGTCGATGAGATAAGTGGCAGGACCCTTGCGCTCTATTACTTTGAAGGGCCCCGTCCATTTGTCTTGCAGGGCGCATGGCTCAGTGGGGGACATCACCCATACCTGTTGGCCAGGTTCGAATTCAATGGATGAGGCATTCTGGTCATACCATTTTTTCATGTCCTCTTGACTGGCCTCTAGGTTGGCCTTCGCTAGTTCTCTGAACCGCCGGGTCTGGTTGCGGAGGGTGAGGAGGTACCGGAAGACATCTGGAGGGTTCTTTAGCGGAGGCATCTCCCAGCCTTCTTTGACGAGACTGAGCGGCCCTCGCACTGGGTGTCCATATAGCAGTTCAAATGGGCTGAAGCCCAGGGATTTCTGGGGGACTTCTCGATACGCGAAGAGGAGGCACGGCAGCAGCACATCCCACTGGCGACGGAGGGGCTCTTCCAACCCCCCGATCATTCCCTTTAGCGTGCGGTTGAACCGCTCAACGAGTCCGTTCCCTTGAGGGTGATAGGGGGTTGTGAATCTGTAGGTGACCCCGCACTGTTGCCAGAGGGACTTCATGTATTTGGAAATAAAGTTCGTGCCTCTGTCGCTGACGACTTCTCGGGGGAAGCCCACACGGGAGAAGATCCCCATCAGGGCCCGGCCGACCACCGGGGCTGTCACAGTTCGCAGAGGAACAGCCTCAGGGTAGCGGGTGGCGTGGTCCACTAGCACAGGATGAATCGATGGCCTTGTTTTGTGCGTGGGTCCAAGGGCCCCACAATGTCTATTCCGACTCTCTCAAACGGGGTAGTGACCACGGGAAAAGGTTGCAGGGGAGCCTTTAGTTTGCGGCCGCTCTTCCCACTGGCTTGGCACGTGGGGCAAGATCGGCAATGCTGGTGCACATCGTTTCTCATTTTGGGCCAGAAGAAGTGGGTCACTAGGCGACTGTAGGTTTTATCTTGTCCCAGATGTCCTGCCAGGGGGACATCGTGGGCCAGGTTTAACAGGAAGTCTCTGAACCGGAGGGGTACCACTAGTACTCGGTTGCTCCCCAGCTCGGCGATTCTTTGCTCGCTGTACAGCAGATCATTGTCCCAGTAGACCCAATGAGTTCCGGGGGTATCCCCTGCGCTTTGGGCGAGCGCTTGCTGCCGGAGTCCCTCGAGGGAGGGACAGGTCTTCTGTTCTTTGCGAAATTGTTCTTGCGTGGGCCCCCCTTCTTGAGGCCACTGGTCGAGGTTAGCGAGGTCGGTAGGTTGAGCTGGTTCGGCGGGAATGTTACGGTCGGTGTTTTCGGCCGGGGCGACCGGAGGCGGTGGCGCCGGCCATTCGGGTTCTTCTGGCTGGTGGTTGGCACGGGCGGCCCTGGAACGGGTGGTGACGCACGCCCAGTCTGGGACGCCCAACATCCCCAGGTGTTCCTTTCGCTCCACGGCGGCCCACGGAGAGCTTTCCAGGTCATTGCCCAGGAGGCAGTCTACGGGGGCATCGTCTCGGACCGTCACTTTCAACATGCCGGAGACCCCCCCCCATTCGAAGGGGACGCAGGCCATCCGACACAGGCTCTCCGAGTTATCGGCTGATCGTACAGGGCAGAGAATGTTCGGTAGATACTGTTCTGGGGCCACCAGGTGACAGCGGACGGCTGTTACACTGGCCCCGGTGTCACGAAGGGCTTCGGCCTGGTGTCCATTGATGCTCACCCATTGGCTGTACTTCTGGGTGTTAGCGGGTAGGGGGACCCGCGGGACCATGTCTTTCCCCCCTAAGCAGGCTAGAGTCATGGCGGCTGGCTCCCACTCTTGATGCTCTTGTTCGTACTCTTCCTGTTCCTCGGAGATCTGTTCTTCCCCTAGGGCTGCAGCGGCCACTTGGCGGGGTCTTGGGCTCTGGTACTGCGGGCAGTTTGGGTCGTTCGCATAGTGGCCGACTCGTTGACATCGGTGACACGTGACATTGGCTCTGTACCCCGGTCGCGCTGGGGTGCTGCCCCGGTTGGCCGGGGGGGTGGTGTTGGTAGCGGGGGCGACCGGGGCGTTGTCTCTTCCTCGCCCTTGGCCCCCTCCTCCTCCTCTGGGTCGGTGCTGACCATTGTTGTTCCGGTTCTGTTCGTAGGACCCATTCCGGCCCACTCTGGTGATCTCCCACCGGTCAGCTTCGGCTGCGAGCTGCCGGGGATCCGTTAACTTGCTGTCGAGGAGGTGTTGGCGGAGTTCAATGAAGCAATTGTTCGACAGATGCTCCCATACCATCAGGTTAAATAGTTGCTCGTAGGTCGTGACGTTGCTTCCTCGGATCCAGCCCTCGAAGGCTCGGCTAAAGTATGTTACATAGTCCACCCAAGTTGTACCCGGGATGCGGGTGCAGTCTCGGAACCTCTGACGGTACATCTCGGGTGTGAGACCATAGCGGGTGAGGAGGGCCGCTTTCATATGGTCGTAGGAGGTCATCTGGTGGTCCGGGAGCTGTAGTAGGGTGTCGCGGCCCTCATTGAGGAATCTTCCCCAGAGACCGGCTCCCCAGTCGCTTCTATCGATCCGGTGTGCAGTCATAGCGATTTCATAGGCTTTAAACCATTGCTGGATGTCGTCCTCTCTGAAGTATTCTCGGACAACATCCTTGGGGATGTGTACCTTTTTGTCTGTGGCCCCTGGGGTGGGGGGTCGCTCGGGCACCCCTGCTTCTTTATTCTGCTTGCGGAGGTTGATCTCGGCTAGGTTTCGTTCGTGTTCGTACGCTAGTTTTTTTTCCTCGAGCTCCCTTTGTCTCTGTTTCTCCTCTCTTTCTTCTCGGAGACGCAGGTGCTCTAAGTTGATTTTTTGTTCGGCCAACTTAAGTTCAACGTCCATTTTAAGTCGGGCCATTTCTAGTTCGTGTAGTCGGGTCCTTTCTCTTTCCTGGATCTCGCCTTGCGAGAGACCCGTTCTTTGTCCTTCCGGGGCCGTGGTCGTTTTTTCTACGGTGCTTTGATCAGGGGTTCCGGCAGCACCGGTTTCTGCCCAAGATTCTAGGGCATGCTTAAAATCGTCCTTGGTACTCAGTCCGGTGGTAGCGATACCCAGTTCGATGCAGAATTGTTTAAGTTCACGATGGTTGTACTACTCCAATTTCTCCATTTGGAATTTCTCGGTTGATCCGCTCTCTTTCGTGGTCATTGTGACTTCGTCGTGGGGTGAGCTACTCTCTGTACGTTTATGCGGTGATTCGGATCGCGCCGCTGGCCACCAATGTTAGACGGACCGGGAGGGTCGGCCGAGGTTACGGGGAGAGGTCTCCAGGGAGAGCCGTCTCCAACGACTGTACAGATAAGTAACTTCCCCCCCACAGACGGACACCACACAAGGTTGAAGGTTAACGAGACTTTATATGCAATTCTTAGGTTACGATGATGGATACAAGGAGGTCTGGACTCAGGGGTCCCCTCGGTTCTAGTCTCTGGTTTAGGAAAGGGGTAGCGGGACAGTCTTAGTTACCAATGAGTACAAAATAGCTCTCAATCCTCGAGCTCGGCGTTCTAGATGATCGGGCCGTGGAGGAGCCAAGCAGGTCCCGAGATGGATGAAGGAAGGACGACGGTCCGCGGCGGAGCCTGCAGGTCCCGGTGGAAGATGACGGTTACAACGGTCCGCGGCCACGCCAGCAGATCCCGACGACGATGAGGGATGAAGGTTACGACGGCTGTGGCAGCGCCAACAGGCAGGACGATGGTGCACAGGACAGAGCTATGGCAGCGCCAGTAGTCCGTCCAGGATGAGTTCCTCTTTACGTCTCTCGACTCCAAGATACAACTGCCTTCCTGCTCTGGAGCTGCCCCAGTTATAGGGCTGGCGTGCTTTGATGTCCGGACCCTCGCACTTGGAGGTCGGGAGGTCCGGGATGGGGGAGTCCAGACACCAAGCAGGGGGGTGGAGCCAGCGCCCGGGGAGGCGATGGGCGAGCGGCACTTGGTGGGGGAGAGCCATCGGCACCTCTTTCTCCCATTGACTTGCCAAGTAGCCCGCTCACCTCCTGGGTGGAGGGTGGTGCCGGAATGTCTGAGGCCGGGCCAGGCCCAGGGTTGAGGTCGATCGGGGGCCAGGCGGCCTCGTGGTGGAGTGTCCAAGATGGCGCCCCAGGCTGGGCGCGTGGGCCGGCAGTGGATCGGACCCACGAGGTCGGCAGGCTCGAGGGCAGGGGTCCCTGAGGGGACGGAGGTCGTGCAATGGTGGTGTGTGGTACTTGCGGGACTGGGCTCAGGCCTGGTTGGGCCGGGGGAGAGCGGCCCTTCATGTGGCCTGTCCAACAAAACTTTATAAAAAAAATGACCATATTAAAAGGACCTAAGGGCAACATAGTTTTTCATGCCATTTGCAAATCTGTTTTAATTCCGTTTTGTTTGGTTGAACAGCACTTATTGAAAGGTTTGTAAGACTATATACAAAAATATGTAAGTGTTCGTCCTCATTTTAGCTGCCAACGAAACTTAAAATATCAAATGGACTTTGCTGGAATCTGAATAATAAATATTGGTTTGCCCTGGTTGTTCAGGTTTGCCTCTTCCTTGGCCTCAGAGCTGTTCCTCTATGTTGCCTTCATTTTGTTTCTGGTGAGTTCAGTTGCATTCTCGTGTAAGCTTCTGTAGGTGAGGCTTTTTGCTGATTAACCACCACTACACTACAATGAATCCAATATCAATGGACTTAAAAGGGAGAAAGGGCAGTTAACAGCTGTTAATGCATGTTGGCAAACGATATGGCTATTTTCAACGATTCCCTGAATCTTAACACCTATTGTCCATGTCTCCTTCTTGTAGCTTCTCCGTACTTAAACCCACAGTGTAGACAAACAACAATATTTAATTATTACAATGTAAGCCTCAGCTAATCGCATCATTCCTTGGAAGGTGCTAATAAATGTGGTTATTGCTTATAGCAAACAGGAAGAAAACAGTGTTTATACTTTTAAAAATTCAACATTTCTAAGATGTCTCTGTTGCTTTATTTTTTCAGCTTTGCAGTGACAAGACTTGAAGCAGAAGGGGAGACACACATTTTTATTTTTCATGTATAGACAATCCTGCGGGAGCTCCTGCGCCTGGAATTTACGCACAAAAGACAACAGCTTTTCAAACTTCCAATAAGGTCAAAGTGGGTGCGACTGCAGCCTAATATTTAGTTTTTACAGCAGCAAATAAATGGTTAAAATGAATTCTGCTCTTGCAGATTTTCAAATTGACTGAAATACAAGCAAGTTATGGTACCTGGACATTGATCTGAATTATAGCATCACACTTTTTTTTTTAAACTTTTCCCACTGTCTGTGTTTGGTGGAGAATGAGGTGAAGATGAATAGGAGTTCGATCCGGATATTACGTTTCTCATTAGTCACATTTTTTGTATGGCTGTTACTTTGTATATAAAAATCATCTTCTCTCCAAGTAAAGCGAGAAAATTACTGAAACACTTGCTTTTCAAATGATATTTAAAAAGGTAACTAATATTCGGCCAATTAAAACCACAGTTGTAAATGTTCAATTCACTTTCAACTAGCTTTAAGAGGCCATTGATACAGCCAACATTTGGCTACTAAAACTGATTGATTATCTGTAATCCTTTTTGTTTTAAGTGGAAGACTGACATTTAGAACGTTTGTATCCAAGTATATTTTCATTAATTGAACCACAATGCTGTATGGATAACCTCTAGAGTTTAAAATCTTCCACCAAGTATATTTATTTTGACACATTCTTTCAAATGTTATATTTGTAATAGTTACATTTTGTGTTGTTTAATTTTGCCCTTCCTTGTCCTGGTTGGGACCTTGGCGCCTTGCGTTGTTGCTTTTTAGCAAGGAGCTTCTTCTACAACATCATGACATTTCCAGGATTAACACGGGTCGAGTTTTAAAAACGTTTGGAAACAAGTTGGAAATCTCATTTAGTTTTACTGCTTCCATTGTGGTTGGTTCCTAAGTTTTTGGGGATTCTCTAGAAATCCCAATGCTGCTCATTATAATCTACACACATCTTGGGTTTCCATGAGCATTCCTCCTCCGCAAAATGTACATAAATGTGGAAAATCTGTGTTACCACATCACATTTTTTCCTCCACTACTAAAATATTGTATTTTTAGAAGGGAACTCCCTCTCCTACACCTGTGTGTTTTGCGGGGTATAGGAGAGCAGCACATACAAACAAACAACACCTTTTGAAGTAAATTTACATGTGCATTTTATATGTTAAGTCTTGTGAGTGGAAGTGGATATGTCAGAGCATTTGCAGTTTTAGCCATCTTGCGTATTTCTTAGCCTTTGTGTTTTAGGTTCAAATGTGGGTTATGGAAGTATCACCTTGCTTTGCATATTTCTTGGCTGTCTTACTTTTCCTTTAAAAAAATATATATATGAAGCACTTAATCATTTAGGCCTTTGCATACAAAATGGTAAAAACAGTTACCTGATAGGGACTTCTAGCTGTAAATTCCTTACCTTTGGGAATTTCCCCAGACGTCAGACTTGATCTGGAAGATTTTTCGTGAGCAAAACCCCATGCATGCTGGTAGGTGGCATTGATCGACTCCACGTGGCGGGAAGTGACATCCGCGACACCTAGATAGGCGCCATCCCGCCACGCACTGTCAGTGCTTTTTTTTCCGCGCCAACTAGCGCTGATCTGGTATAGATCTACCCCTCTGCCATTTTTTTGACAGAATTTTTTCGACATTTTGGCGACTGTTTTTGAGGTATTACCTCCGGGTGTGTCGAGATGTCATCTCGTCAAATGGGTTTTAAGCCTTGCGGTGGCTGTCACCAACCGATGTCTGTGGTGGACCTACACCTCATCTGTCTGTGTTGCCTGAAGCACGACCACGACACCGAGTCGTGTCTCGATTGCCAGACCAGGGCCCAAAGGCTTTGAGGGCATGGAGAGGTCCCTGAAGCTGCTAGCGGCCCAGCACACGACTAAGTGGAAATTGATGTCCCAGTATATGGCACGGTCACAGAGCCCGAGGTCCTCTTCTCTCTCATTTGAAGTCCTCAGGATACTCGGGTAAGAGGCACAAGAAAAAAAGCAAGAAGTTGAAGCGGTCTTCGACTTCTTCTCATCCTTCGGCCGATGAGACGAGGGAGATTCAGCACATGAGGCATGGTTCTTTGTAGCCTACACCTGGGCGGCCCTGCATCTCTCCGACTTTCCAGGAGCCAGAGCGACACCGGCCTAACTCAAAGTGTTTTATGAGGCCAAGCATCTCATTTTTGGTGGGCCCGACCTCATTGACACGCCTTTGAGACTCAGGGTCGGAGGGGACCCCATCTCGTTCCACGCCGGTAGCTCCAGCCTCCGCTCTGGCGGGCACCTAGGGATCCATGCTGGATTCAGACCGAGGCCGGTCGTACCATCTCGACCTTTCCTGGCGCTGGTCCCGATGCCGACACTCCCAGCGCCCCCATCCTCATTGTGATCCCTGACTCAGAGCCGGATGGGCATCGCCTGAGGCCGACTCCATTGCAGGCAGAACCTTTGATTTCTTAATCAGAGCCTGAGACCTATTCCCATGGGCTAGGACTTGAGGAGGAATGAGAGCGGTTGCAGGACACTGAATACTACCAGCCATACATGCAAGACTCTATTATGTACTAGAGTGAGGAACTGGGTGAAGCATGTGGACTGGATACTTCTCCTGATACTGGTATGCTCTCTCCCCCTACTAAGGGTAAGGAGGAGGTAGCGTCGTACGCAATAGTGGTGCGGAGGGCAGCTGATATTCTTGACTTTCAGTTGTCCTCAGAGGCAGTCAAGACCAACATCTTGACAAAATTGCTGCAAACCAGAGTTCTGGGTGAAGCATGTGGACTGGATACTTCTCCTGATACTGGTATGCTCTCTCCCCCTACTAAGGGTACGGAGGAGGTTGCGTCGTTTGCAATAGTGGTGCGGAGGGCAGCTGAGATTCTTGACCTTCAGTTGTCCTCAGAGGCAGTCAAGACCAACATCTTGACAAAATTGCTGCAAACCAGAGTTTCCTCATCAGAACCTCTACTCCTGTTCAATGATGCCCTCACTGACGTCCTGTTAGGGGTCTGGTCCAAACCCAACACAGGGGCTCCTGTGATTAGGATGATCTCCCGCCACCATCGCCCCACAACAGGGGACCCTAACTTCCTCACCCAACACCCTACCCCGGAGAGCTTGGTGGTCTAAGCCTCGACTTCCCAGGGCGCATTCGTTACTGCTCCCTGAACAGGAAATCCAAAAAGCTTGACTGTTTCGGTAAGAAAATGTTTTCTTCTGCCAGCCTAGCATTGCAGTCTGTGAACACTGCATGCCTTTTAGGCTGTTACTCCCACACTCCTTGGGCCACAGTTGCGTAAGTGCTGCCACAGGCCCCGAGGAGGCCCGGGCAGTACTCTCTCAGGCTGTTGCCAATGGGAGGGACGCAGCAAAGTTCACAATTGGTTGTGGATTTGACACTACTGACTCACTGGGCAGAAAGGTTTCTTCAACGGTGGCCCTGAGGCACCACAACTGGTTGAGGATGACTGGCTTTTCAGGAGCTGTCCAAGCTTCCCTTATGGACATGCCCTTAAGTGGCACCCATCTTCTCGGAGACAAGGCAGGATCAGATCTGGAGAGCATAAAGGACTCACGGGCTACGGCCAAGTCCCCATATCAGCCTCAGTCTGCCTTTCACGGTTAACCACACCAATACCCTGGCAGTCACCGAGCCGCTCATACTCCCCAGCCTCTGTGTGAACGAGAGCGTGGTATCCACAGACCCTGTGGGTCCGGTAGCCAACTGTCTGGCCTGCCCCTCGCCCCACAACTGCAGCCTCCCAAGCCTTCCTAATTTGCCCCATTACCGCCATGGACATTCAGTTGGTGGCAGGATTCGCCATCACCTGCCCCACTGGCAGTCCATAACATCATACAGGTGGGTCTTGCAGATTGTTCGAAGGGGCTACTCCCTCCCCTTCAAGACTACCTCTACTTACATGCCACCATCTTATGACAGGCTGAGAGGATCATTTCTCCTTGCTCCGCAAGGAAGTCATGAATCTCTTGGCCAAGGGAGCCATAGAGAGGGTTCCAGGGTCTGAAATAGGCTGTGGTTGCTATCCCCACTACTTTCTGGTCCCTAAAAAGGACAAGGGCCATGGTCCTATTCTAGACTTCCAGCCCTCAACTTCTTCCTCAAGAAGTAAAAATGAAACATGTTCGCGCTAGCTCAGGTCTTGGCTGCCCTAGACCCAGAAGAGACTCAATCGTAGAGTTGGACTTGCGGAATGCCTATTTTCATATTCATGTCCTGCCTGCCCGCGGGTACTATCTGCGGCTAACTGTCGGCCACAAGCATTTTCAGCTCACCGTGCTCCCCTTCGGCCTTCCAAGCACCCCTCTGGTGTTCACCAAGGTGAATGCGGTGGTTGCAGCTCCTCTGTGGAGATCAGGGGTGCCAGTCTTCCCCTATCTCGATGTATGGCTGTTGAAGGTGGGCTTGACCCAGGCTGTCATTCCCCACCTCCAGACTACAGTGAACCTTCTGCAATCACTAGGGTTCCCCAACAACATGCTGAAGTCACACCTAACTCCCTTATAAATATGGGGCAGCTTCAAAATCAATGGGTGTTGTGTTGTAACGACCACCACTACATCCATTGCCCGCCCCTAAGTATAGCGTGAAAGGGTGCCTTATTCACAAGGCTGCGTTAAGCCACGTTAATTGGCTTGACGCCACCTTGTGCATAAGGCGAAGCCTCTATCACCACCACAACGTCGAGAAAAGTGACATTGTGGTCATAGGGGCTTGTAAATATGCTGTAGTGTGTAGGAGTGTGTAGAAACTACCAAGTGCCCAGAAATATGATTTTGATTAGTTTAAAAGTAGGAGGGATGAGACTTAAGGAGATATTAAGAGCTCCCACCTGCACATGCTAAAAAAATATAAGTAAGGTCTTTCTGACCATGCACTTGCCATTTTTCGATTTTTTCTCAAAATGGACTATTAAGTTCATTATTGCTGGTGACACAATAATTGATGGAAGGAACTCTATGCCTCAAAGGCAACAAGTACTAAAGGGGAAGGAGAGAGAAGGAGGCAGGGATGAATGACCACACCTTTATGAGAATGTTATTCATAAATCAGTTTTGCAATAGGGATTGTTAATCTTTCATGGATCAACAATAAGGTTAAGTCTGGAAGCATAAGTAGAGATGCATTTTTGAGCTCCTGCTGCATGCTTTGCGCTTTTAATGTTATGCTCCCAGAATAAATGAAAGAATGCTCAAGTGGCGATTGGAATGAGCTGACCTTGGGACTTCCACAGGGAATAGCTTTCTACTTTTGGAATACCACTCATGCGGAAAACAAATATTGGCAGTTTTTTAAATTCATTTTATTACAGTTGCCAGAGACCTCATTCCATATATGGCTTCTTTCATGGGACTCCAAAGGTTTAAATCTTGCCATTGCTAAATTCCTGCAGTCGTCCATACCTTGCACGGTAGAGAGTTATGTTTGCTGTTGTGGTTGCAGCTTGCAGACTTCGATCCTCTCGTCATTGTACAGCTCCAAGACCAATATTCTTCATTGCAGTACCCCCAATATAGGAAAAGTTCAATTGAAAGGAATCCAGAACAGTTTAGGACCTTTCTGAAAAATTGTGTTCTGCCCTCAGACTCAGAGCATGCCACATTTTAGTGTCCTAAACTCCCAGGGTTCTGTCTCCGAGTTTGTTTAGGTTAAATGCTGCTTGGGTGATGAGATGTGCAGATGGTGTAATGTGATTGCAGTCTTTGTAGTTATTGCATAACGTTGTTCCTGTAGGCCATGCGGACAAGGCAGACTTTAAACTTGATCATGGCATCTATTGAATGCCAGTTTAGAGCTTTCAAAACTGACTTTGTCATAGAGGAACTGAATAGTAACAAGAGTATATCATGGGTGACCACTTTTAAGTAAAGTAAAAAGACACTACTAGAAGTTTAACACTATTTGAGCACTTAGTCATACTGCTTTCTTTATGAAAGAACTGCACTTCATTACTGTTGATTTTATTATTCTCAAGATACCTTTGTCTTTGCAGTTTATGGATCCTCCTTCATTATTCTTATGGTACACAAGTGATCCTCCTGATTTAGAGGTGCTGTGGAAACTTACTTGGCGTCTATAGATATAGTTAAACTCTTGGGTTCCAGGATGATTGCGATTCTTTTGCATTGTCTGGGTTTCTAGTCTCAAAGTGTTTTAGAAACTTGATGTTGCACAGAGCGAAAGCTATTATCTTTCTAGAAGCTATCATACAATTAGGGAAGCATTTCAAACCAACATTCAATCTAATTTTTATACATTCAGCACCAAGGAAAACAGAGGCATTTGATGATTTCCTTGCAGCATTACATACTGTGTTTTAATTTTTACTATGATAAGGGGGTCATGATCCGTACAAGCAACAAAGGTTCTAGGAGACATTGTGGGCAATGGGGTAAACTATTGCTTGACAAGGTAATCAATACAGACAAGGCGATAGAGCTGTCCTTGCAATAGGGCAATGCAGTAAACTAAGGTAAGAAAGAAAAGAAGCCATGTTTCGATAAAGTAGAAACATTATTTATGTCGTGATGATTCCATAATCCAGATGACACTAGACCACAAACGACAAGATTCAAACATAATGACAGAAAATACATGTGTGTATTCAAAAGATAGAGCATGTGTCAATGTGGGGTGGAAAACACATTGAGAAGGTTTTGTGGGGTTTCCCTTAACTTCGAGTGTTTTCCTAGCTGCACCACTCTTGAGAACATGTATGTTCCTGCCACTAATCCTAAATATAGTACAAAGGACTATCAACCTTGCTGTTTCATCTACAAATGTATATTTTTGCATGTCCTGTTTTTTTGTTTAATCAGCATATTTTGGTTAGCTTCACTGATGTTTTTGTTTGTGCACCTCACAAAAATAGATGAGAATCAGACATGGCTAGGTTATGGAAGCCCATCAAGCTTTAAAAGTAGCCATCATGCTTGCACCCACCTGGGAAATTAAAAAAGTGGTAGAATAGGCAGTCAAACCCTGGTGAGGTGTTACACTCACTACTCTGTATACTTTCTTCACATTGGAGTTGAGGGTGTAAAATAAAAGGCCATTTCTGTACTCAAACAAAATGTAGCACACTGTTGGCCTATTTGTTGTGGGGCAGATAAAATATGGATAGGTTGTGTAATAGCAACAGCTTTCACATTGAAGCATCAGGATATTGTTACTGTATCTTTTCCACACTGGCTAATTTTTCATTCTTTCACACTAAAGAAGGTACATCTTTAAACCAATGGCATTGTGGAAAATGTTTGTTGTACTTATCGCTGCTCTTTTACAGTAATTTCTGATATAGAGCTTCATCACAAGTGCCCCACTGCGAGGTAGGTCAATTTTGCATACCCAGAGTTAACTGTACCAGGGTACCCTTTCAATATGGGGGTCCGGATTTAACTGGGATTTTGGATTGAACCCTGAGAATTCGTAGGAAACATAGAATTACTGGGGGACTCTAAAGCTGGGTCAAATTCCCCAGGTAATACCCTTACTCCCCAAGAAACTACAGATGTTCAGAACAGTCAAAATCTGGTGTTTTCATGAATCTTATAATTCCTTATAGGACAGATATCTCATTGGGAATTCTGCTGCACTCGTAATGAGGTATAAGTGTTAGTCTGTCTTTCCATAAACATCTGCTATTTATCAAGAACGTTGAATTTGTTGCCACTTTCTCATATACCTATTCTTCATGGCTTCTGTTCATCCTTTTTTTTTATCTAAAGGGCTTAAGAATTATTTTACAACGTAAAAACAATGTCATATTGCTAGTAAGGGACAAAATGAAGTGGGTATGAAGTATAAATATGTATATAGTATATGTCATGTGATAAATCACACACACCACACTAAGCATCCACTCTAATAACTTGATGCATTTGTATGTATATTTCTTTATCCGCTCATATAGTCAGTTACTTTTATAGAAAGCAGGGTTATGCAGATACAGTGGTTTTTACAGAGTTTAATTGTTGTTTTAACCTCAACGATGTGTTTCAATTCAAATCGTTTTCCAATAAAATCATTCTATTTGTGAATAAAACAGCGTGATTGTACTTCGATATAATTTGTAAATTGGATCACCAAAATAGATTTCAAGGGCATTGGAAGGATATTTTTTGTCAGTTATGTTCAAAATGTAATCAGCAAAGAGAGCATTGAGTTAAAAAGATGCAGATATTTTCACAGCTACGTTTTGTCTCACTTGAACCTTTTTTAATAGCAATATTTATGTGGAAATGCAGTTTTACAGATATTGGGGATAAACAGTGTGAGATATCCCTTAATTGCAAAACAAATTCATGGACACTTGCAAAATTCACTTTAGTGATGGCAATGCAATTCTTTTTGTTTTACCTCCGCTTTGCAGCTCTGGTAAACCTCTCAAGAATCTGATATAATTGGCATAGATTTATACCATCAAAGAAGCTCTTTTGTGATATCTTTCACCACAGAGGGGGAGATTGACAAACATTTTGCACTGGGTTCGTGCCACAAAAGTGAGACTAACCAGCGCAAAATGTTTTTTTTGCTATTTACTTTCCAACGCAAAACTTTTTTTTTTTACTGGAGAGCACCCTAAAAGTAGCACAAAGCAGCTCAAAGCCCTGCTTTGCGTTACTTGGCGCAGACGGAGCGTAACATGGGTGTTCCCATGCAGCCACCCATGCCTTTTGACACAAAACATATATTTACAAAGATTTGTAGACATGGTTTTGGGTCAAAGCTTAACGTCCCTTCAAAGGAGGCTCTAACAAGAGAAATGCTGTTATTTCTCCGAGCTTTTCCGACTTTACATCCATGCTTCATTGTGCAGCAGGCATACAAAGTGGGCAAAGATTTGCATCGTGCCTAGGCATAGTAGTTTGTACAGGAAAGGTACCCTTCCTGTACAAAACGTATGCTAGACTCATTCACACACCCTAGCGCTATGGCGCTAAGGCTTGTGCCTGGCTGCAAGGCAGCTGAAATCAGTGCAGGCGCAAGGGAAAGGGGAGGAGGGAGCCATATCTCTGAAGATCTGACACTCTCCTGCTCCCTCATGCACAATGCAGTGCTGCCTCGCTGGGGGCAGCGCTGTGTTGCACTGATTTTTGTAAAAAATCTCGCTCAGAGTGTATGGCCAATTGCTCTTAACCCTAGTGCTCTCTGGGGAGCTCCTTCAAGCTTCTTTCCAACATTTGCAGTGTATCATTACCCTGTTCTTCTTGGCGATAAAAGAGAATCTGCCTTCTAATACCTAAGTGGCATACCCAATGGGTAGAAAATATATTACCTGGAGCGGTATGGATGTCAGCAGGTGAGAATGATTCTTTGCTGCCAACAGAATGAATCAAGAATCTGCTTTTGAATGGCAGTACCTCAACATTCTGTTGCATGCAGTTCTACTGAAAAAACGTTTTTAATTAGTTTTGCAAAAATTACCAAATGGAACATAACTACTGTGTGCTGAGCTTTTCTTTCAAGAATATGAGGTATACTCCGGCTTCACCATCAACTGGGGGAAGTCATCTCTCTTGCAGGAGAAGGATGTAGATTTTGGATCACTGAAGGCAATGCTGAGTAAGGCAAACTCTGTGGAATTCTGATATTTGGGTAAAGTGACTTTTCGATCCATAGCCCACTTCGTCGGTAGAAACCTAGCCCCATTATTTGGGGCTTTTAGGGATTATGCCTGAGCATACAGCAGAATACAAAGTTCCCCGGGGAAAGTGCTACAGAGTGGAGAAGAGAGTTGATATCACAAGTCAAGGGACTGGAAGGGTTCCCTTGTCGGAACTTAGAGAGCCTCACACACCCAGAGTATTAGGTGTGAAACACACCCTGACTGAAGGGTGTCCAGTATCATCATCGACTCACTGCCCCTCGACAGACCCGCACTGCAATGTCTGACGGAGTACCCGAAGGCACTCTTTTGGCAGGGTTCTTTTGTTCCTTGCCGATGGTGGATGTGAGTGAGGATGGAAGAAAGTGTAGTCGGTGCAAAAGTGAGTAAAAGTTAAAAAGGGTAATCAGTCCACAATGACTTTTATTGACGTGGCTGATTCCCTGATTAAAAGGGGTGAGAGGGGAGCTAGAGACCGTATAAGTATACAGAAAACTAACTCAACCCCCTGGTGTGGTCAACATGTTTCTCGCCAACCGGCGATTCGTCAGGACCTCAACAAAGTACTACTCAAGAAGACACAAGGATTAGATGCTCAGTCACTTAGTAAAAAGCAGATACAACCTCTCTGGGTCGGGGGTAAAGAGGGCCACGGGGTCCTGCTCTAATTAGGCGACCTTGAGGTAGGGGAAAAATAGGTTAAAAGAGAGCAAGTCAAGTCATATCTCACTTATGTGACTATTTACTCAGAAGATATAGAGTGACTTCGGTGAATCCTCTCCACACTGTGAGGGGTGAGGGGGGTGTGTGCAGGGAAACCAATCGTACCGGACACTGGGTAGGAATTCCCTTCATAATCGGTCTACTGATGGCACGATTAATATCTCACATTGGAGGTTCACAGAGTGCAACTAAAACACTAAACTGAGGTGTGATGCCGAAACTTTCAAAGAGACACCCATTCCTAGGAAAATAGCAAGAAGGTTCTTACCCTAAGGGAAAGTGACAAGGGCCTCGCAGAATGCTCCCGTGAGGCCAGCGCTGTTAGGTTAGATGAACCTGTAGGGTATGTAAAGGAGGTATAAATTGGTGTATTACCCATCAGGGAAGGGTTAAGGAAGTGTCTGGTAGTGGAGGCTGGTTGGATAAGTAACCTCCATGGTGAAACCACTTGATTTCGTTGAATTCAGAATCAAAACCGTGGAGGAGGGATGACCACTCTATCAGCCCCAGGGTGGAGAATAGTGTCTCAAGTTGGCATACAAGACCACACCGCATACTAAAGAGCCCAGCGTGTTGCTGAAACCGGCGTAGTGATGTCGTGGTTCCTCACGCTGATCACAGCCTTCCAAGTAAACGTGGAAATGAGTAAGTTTAAGTTTAACTCATGACTAGCGCTTTGTTGACATCGGCGCCGTGATACTATGGTTCCCCGCGCCGAATACAGCCTTCAAATGATAGATGAAAATGAGTAAATTTAACTCGGAGGCAGGGGGAGGAACCAACGAAAAAGGAGGGAAAAACAAGGGACACTACCCGCATTCCGTTAGATTCTTGGCCGTGCTGCAGGGAAGTGGAATGTGGCAATGGTGGGGTAGGGAGTAATATACATTGCCAACAGTGCCAACTGGCTAGAGGGACAGAGTGAGGTGGTGTTGGCACTATGGAGAAGCGGCGCGAGTCCAGTTCGGTGGCTGAGAGCAATTCCCGGCGCTATCAGTGGGACTGGGCTTAAGGCAATAGCACGAGCCTCGGGGAGTTGAGGTAGGGCTTACCTTTGATCAGCCTCGGGGAGTTGAGGTAGGGCTTACCTTTGATCAGGCGCTGGATCGGCGGGACACCTACCCCTCACGCTCACGGCACCTGGTCAGGGTGCGGAGCAGCTGGTGAGGGATCCATTCGGTGTCCGCCTATATGTAGGTAGTATCCAGATACGCCGGAGCACCATCGGTAGCGACGCGCCTGTCGCGCGTCATGCGCATGCGCATGCGCAGAACCAATGCGGTTGCTTAGACCTGCATCCAAATCCCGATGGCACGGTGTAGCGGCCATCTTGGAAGGAGCGCTAATGCCGTGGGTGAGGTCTGCTTGGGATAGCGATAGACCAGGTGGCGGGGGAGTTAAATTGAGGCAGTGATGTTGAAATTAGGAAGGGCGGAGTGCCGTCGTGCTGTGAGGGGGAAGGGGCTATCAGCGATTAGAAGCCCCATCAATGTCATTGGAGGCCCCTCTGTTTGGCCTAATTGCATGGCTCTTCTTGGAGATAGCTGGAGTCGATCAGATGCTATTGGGCCCCAAGGTAAGGACATCATATTCGAGATGGGTCAACGAAATTGCATATCAATGATCTCTGTGGGTGGAAAATCCTGTATCAAACTAAGGTGTAGGTGCTTAAATTGGTGGTTAAGTAACCTGAAGGTCTGGCTCGGAAATGTTAACTTGAGGTGTTAGCCCAGGGAATGTCATCTTGAAGCCCTATGACATATATGATGCCCAGGGAATGTCATCGTGAAGCCCTATGACAAGCCAATGGCCCTCTTTATTGGGAAGACTTATGCCTGTGTGTATCATATTATCTAGGTAGGGGGGCTGGCTGGGGGATATTATCTTGAGACGGTAGCCCAGGGAATAGAATCATTGAGCCCTACTATATCAAGCTGGAGACGGTGTACCCATCTCTGTTCAAGCCTGAACAGTGCTTGTTTGGTCATGGCTGGTTGGGACTCAAGCACTAACCATTGAATGCTGTCAGCAGAGTGATTGTGTAGTTGGTAGTGTTCATACAATCTCGTGTGGGTCTTGGAGCATCGTATGTTGCTTTTGTGCTCCGTTATTCTGAGCTTCACCTGTCTCATGGTCATCCCTACATAAAATTTGTCACATGGACAAATAAGGAGGTAAATACATTTAGAACTGTGGCAATTTGTGTGTCTGTTGAGTTTCCACGTAAAGGAATCGGTAAGCTTGATTTCTTTGCATTGTCTAGATTGAGGACAAACCACACAACCCCCACACGGGTAGTGTCCGACAACAGGTGGGAGGTCCCACAATGTCCGTTGTCCAGCACCGGGTTGTTTTTTAGGGCGTGTATGTATCAGGGAGTCTTTTAGCTTAGCCGTGCGTTTAAAAGCGAACCTAGGTTTGGGTAACTCAGTGCCCCCTGAGTTGAGGATGTCCCAGTGCTTATTCACAGTTTTTTTTAATGAAGTTGGAGTTTCTGGTGAAACTTGTGACGCACGTTATTAGGTCCTCACGTTCTTTTTGATGTACCTAAAGGAGGGCCTCCCTATGGTTGTTAAGGGCTCTCTTGCTAGAGTCACGTATCAGTTAGGTGGGGTACCCTCTATCATGTAGTTTATGTTGTAGGGTGTTGGCTTCTTGCCTGTAGTCATCCCTAGAGGAGCAAATTCTACGGACCCTCAAGAATTGGCCGAAGGGAAGATTTTCGCGTAGTGCTCTGGGGTGGTGACTGTTGAACAGAAGAAGGCTGTTTCTGTCCGTATCCTTACGGAACAGGGTAGTACTCAGACCGGCTGGTCCCAGCCGTATCGTGAGGTCAAGAAAGGGGAGGGCTGTCTCTGACATGGAGCCTGTAAATTTCAAGTAGGGGTTCTGTTGGTTGATCCAAGTGCAGAACTGGGTGCAGCTATCGCGGTCACCCTTCCATAGTATCAGAATGTCGTCGATGTAATGACGCCATAATGTTAGATGTTGTCTGAAGGGGTTGGAGTCGGGATAGATAAACTGGTTCTCAAAGGCTGCCATGTAAATACAGGCAATGCTAGGAGCAAAAGTAGAACCCATTGAGGTACCCCTGATTTGATGGTACATCTGTGGTCCGTATTGGAAGAAGTTTTCTGTTAGGGCAATACTCGCACATGCCATGACGAATGATATTGGGGTAGGTGAGGACCATTCCTCCTGCATAAGAGCAGACTCTACGGCTTCTAGTGTGGCTGCTTGGGGAATATTAGTGTATAAGGCTTCCACATCAAGCGTGAGGAGGAGGTACACTTCTTCTCTACCTTCGATGGATTCTATGAGGCGTAGGACATCCCTTGTGTCCTGCAGGAAGGAGGGTATTTTCTTTACAATGGGTTGGAGGAATACGTCACAGAACTTGGACAGTGGCTCCAATAATGAGCTGATTCCCGAGACGATGGGTCTCCCTGGGACTGGGCTGGTACCTTTATGGATTTTCGGTAGAGTATAGAAATAGGGGACCACTGGGTCCGTCGTCAGGAGGAACTCTGCCTCATGTTTCGAAATCCAGCCGTTGGCCTTGCCTTCAATGATGAGGCTGGAAATGTCTGTGATTAGCCTGTTGGTTGGATCTGCTGGAAGGGGTCTGTAGTGGGTGGTGTTGGCTAGTTGGCGCTTACACTCTGTGTCATAGTCAGTGGCGTCTTGTATGACAGTTGCTCCCCCTTTATCGGCTTGTTTAATTACGATGGAGGCGTCATTACCCAGGGATAAGACTGCCTGTCTTTCAGCTCTGCTCAGGTTGTTGAAACTACTAGTATTTGGTTTAGTCTTCAAGGACTTTAGTACAGCCCTCTCAAATGTCAACACCTCTGGTGGGACCATCCCATCCGTGGAGGTGAAAGTGGAGGGATTGCGTAGCCCTGTATCAGTCTTTCCAGTGGCTGGCTGATCTTGGAAGTAAGCCCTGAGGCGTACTTTACGAAAAAGCTGTTTTATCTCGCACATTTCTGTGAAATTGTCCGGGGTGGGGGTAGGAACAAAGCCTAAACCTTTTTCAAGGATAGCCATTTCAATGGAGTTGAGTACTCTACTAGAGAGGTTGACTATTAGGCTCTTCTCCCCCTCGCTGCACTCCTGGTTTCCATCGGGGCGGATGTCGATGGCTGATCTTGCCACTGTGCCCCTCTTGTGCCGCTCCGCTTGCGCCCTTTTCCTCTGCCCCAACCTCTGTCGTGAAAAGGGGGGTTCTGGGGGTAGAATTGAGGGGGTCCCTGCGGGTAGAAGGGGTATTGCCAAGGGGGCAGCATTTGGGGGGGTCCATGGAACATGGGTCCTTGATGGTAACCTCGGTTCCAATTTGAGCGACGTTGGTAGCGGTTGTTGTTGGGAGTAGTGCTTCCACTGGAGTCACTGCTTGATGACCCTCTGCGACTGTCAGCGTCAGAGTTCTCATCGGAGGAGTACCCGGTTTTCTTATTAGTATATCCTTCCTTGAGGTAAGGATAGACTTTCTCCTTGTCAAACCTTGCCACGTCTTTTTCAAGTTTAGCCAGTTTCTGTTTGAGGAGATACTCTTGATTATCGGCAATCTCCTGGTTAATTTCTGCGAGTTTAGAAGAGAAGGCCGTTTTAGAATTTTTATTGACAGCTGCCTTCATTGTCGTCTCTATCGCTGTGATCTTATCCAGCAGGGCATCAGCCAGTCTTTTAGCTGTTTTTACAATCAAGAATAGCAGATCTTTCGTGCACTTCCAGGAAACCTGGCACCAGTCCCCCTTAAACTGGTTGTCCTCAAGGAAAATCCTGGGGAAGATGTTAACTATGAGTCCCTGGGGGGCGATGTTGACTCTCAGGTACTCGGTCATAATTAGTCCATGTATGGTGATTCTCAACCATTCCTTTTTCAGGGTAGTGAGTGTTGACCAATCATCATTAGTAGAGCCAGTAGCGGCTGCTTCTGATGTTTCCAGGAGCGAGGGTGTAGATCTCAAGGCTTCGGCTATAGCTTCCTCATCGAAACTAATGCCCGGGACGTCCTCCATGATGGGACAGTCAACCAGGGGAATAGAGTCGGGGGAAGTAGTGGATAGGGTAGAAGGGATAAGGTGTACGCTTGAATGCAAGCCTGTAATTCGAGGTACCCGTTGGGCCTCACAGCAATCTATAGCTGGAGGTAAGCTAAGTGGTTCCGTGGGACGGGCCCACGCAAAGATTTTTAACAACGAGGGGAACAGAAAAAGGACGATATTTAATGGGGTCCAGTGTACATGTCCTAAACTAGAGCATGTAGCAGAATACAAAGTTCCCCGGGGAAAGTGCTACAGAGTGGAGAAGAGAGTTGATATCACAAGTCAAGGGACTGGAAGGGTTCCCTTGTCGGAACTTAGAGAGCCTCACACACCCAGAGTATTAGGTGTGAAACACACCCTGACTGAAGGGTGTCCAGTATCATCATCGACTCACTGCCCCTCGACAGAACGGCACTGCAATGTCTGACGGAGTACCCAAAGGCACTCTTTTGGCGGGGTTCTTTTGTTCCTTGCCGATGGTGGGTGTGAGTGAGGATGGAAGAAAGTGTAGTCGGTGCAAAAGTGAGTAAAAGTTAAAAAGGGTAATCAGTCCACAATGACTTTTATTGACGTGGCAGATTCCCTGATTAAAAGGGGTGAGAGGGGAGCTAGAGACCGTATAAGTATACAGAAAACTAACAACCCCCTGGTGTGGTCAACATGTTTCTCGCCAACCGGCGATTCGTCAGGACCTCAACAAAGTACTACACAAGAAGACACAAGGATTAGATGCTCATTCACTTAGTAAAAAGCAGATACAACCTCTCTGGGTCGGGGGTAAAGCGGGCCACGGGGTCCTGCTCTAATTAGGCGACCTAGAGGTAGGGGAAAAATAGGTTAAAAGAGAGCAAGTCAAGTCATATCTCACTTATGTGACTATTTACTCAGAAGATATAGAGTGACTTCGGTGAATACTCTCCACACTGTGAGGGGTGAGGGGGGTGTGTGCAGGGAAACTAATCGTACCGGACACTGGGTAGAAATTCCCTTCATAATCGGTCTACTGATGGCACGATTATTATCTCACATTGGAGGTTCACAGAGTGCAACTAAAACACTAAACTGAGGTGTGATGCCGAAACTTTCAAAGAGACACCCATTCCTAGGAAAATAGCAAGAAGGTTCTTACCCTAAGGGAAAGTGACAAGGGCCTCGCAGCATGCTCCCGTGAGGCCAGCGTTGTTAGGTTAGATGAACCTGTAGGGTATGTAAGGGAGGTATAAATTGGTGTATTACCCATCAGGGAAGGGTTAAGGAAGTGTCTGGTAGTGGAGGCTGGTTGGATAAGTAACCTCCATGGTGAAACCACTTGATTTCTTTGAATTCAGAATCAAAACCGTGGAGGAGGGATGACCACTCTATCAGCCCCAGGGTGGAGAATAGTGTCTCAAGTTGGCATATAAGACAACACCGCATACTAAAGAGCCCAGCGTGTTGCTGAAACCGGCGTAGTGATGTCGTGGTTCCTCACGCTGATCACAGCCTTCCAAGTAAACGTGGAAATGAGTACGTTTAAGTTTAACTCATGACTAGCGCTTTGATGACATCGGCGCCGTGGTACTATGGTTCCCCGCGCCGAATACAGCCTTCAAATGATAGATGAAAATGAGTAAATTTAACTCGGAGGCAGGGGGGAGGAACCAACGAAAAAGGAGGGAAAAAAAAGGGACACTACCCGCATTCCGTTAGATTCTTGGCCGTGCTACAGGGAAGTGGAATGTGGCAATGGTGGGATAGGGAGTAATATACATTGCTAACAGTACCAACTGGCTAGAGGGACAGAGTGAGGTGGTGTTGGCACTATGGAGAAGCGGTGCGAGTCCAGTTCGGTGGCTGGGAGCAATTCCCGGCGCTATCAGTGGGACTGGGCTTAAGGCAATAGCACGAGCCTCGGGGAGTTGAGGTAGGGCTTACCTTTGATCAGCCTCGGGGAGGTGAGGTAGGGCTTACCTTTGATCAGGCGCTGGATCGGCGGGACACCTACCCCTCACGCTCACGGCACCTGGTCAGGGTGCGGAGCAGCTGGTGAGGGATCCATTCGGTGTCCGCCTATATGTAGGTAGTATCCAGATACGCCGGAGCACCATCGGTAGCGACGCGCCTGTCGCGCGTCATGCGTATGCGCAGAACCAATGCGGTTGCTTAGACCTGCATCCAAATCCCGATGGCACGGTGTAGCGGCCATCTTGGAAGGAGCGCTAATGCCGTGGGTGAGGTCTGCTTGGGATAGCGATAGACCAGGTGGCGGGGGAGTTAAATTGAGGCAGTGATGTTGAAATTAGGAAGGGCGGAGTGCCGTCGTGCTGTGACGGGGAAGGGGCTATCACCGATTAGAAGCCCCGTCAATGTCATTGGAGGCCCCTCTGTTTGGCCTAATTGCATGGCTCTTATTGGAGATAGCTGGAGTCGATCAGATGCTTATGGAGCCCCAAGGTAAGGACATCATATTCGAGATGGGTCAACGAAATTGCATATCAATGATCTCTGTGGGTGGAAAAGCCTGTATCAAACTAAGATGTAGGTGCTTAAATGGGTGGTTAAGTAACCTGAAGGTCTGGCTTGGAAATGTTAACTTGAGGTGTTAGCCCAGGGAATGTCATCTTGAAGCCCTATGACAAGCCAATGGCCCTCTTTAATGGGAAGACTTATGCCTGTGTGTATCATATTATCTTAGCGCTGGGACGCTTTCGGGCAGCCATGCGCTTTATAAATATAATTTCATTTCATTTCATTTCATAGGCAGGGGGGCTGGCTGGGGGATATTATCTTGAGACGGTAGCCCAGGGAATAGAATCATTGAGCCCTACTATATCAAGCTGGAGACGGTGTACCCATCTCTGTTCAAGCCTGAACAGTGCTTGTTTGGTCATGGCTGGTTGGGACTCAAGCACTAACCATTGAATGCTGTCAGCAGAGTGATTGTGTAGTTGGTAGTGTTCATACAATCTCGTGTGGGTCTTGGAGCATCGTTTGTTGCTTTTGTGCTCCATTATTCTGAGCTTCACCTGTCTCATGGTCAACCCTCCATAAAATTTGTCACATGGACAAATAAGGAGGTAAATACATTTAGAACTGTGGCAATTTGTGTGTCTGTTGAGTTTCCACGTAAAGGAATCGGTAAGCTTGATTTCTTTGCATTGTCTAGATTGAGGACAAACCGCACAACCCCCACACGGGTAGTGTCCGACAACAGGTGGGAGGTCCCACAATGTCCGTTGTCCAGCACCGGGTTGTTTTTTAGGGCGTGTATGTATCAGGGAGTCTTTTAGGTTAGCCGTGCGTTTAAAAGCGAACCTAGGTTTGGGTAACTCAGTGCCCCCTGAGTTGAGGATGTCCCAGTGCTTATTCACAGTTTTTTTTAATGAAGTTGGAGTTTCTGGTGAAACTTGTGACGCACGTTATTAGGTCATCACGTTCTTTTTGATGTACTTCAAGGAGGGCCTCCCTATGGTTGTTAAGGGCTCTCTTGCTAGAGTCACGTATCAGTGTGATGGGGTACCCTCTATCATGTAGTTTATGTTGTAGGGTGTTGGCTTCTTGCCTGTAGTCATCCCTAGAGGAGCAATTTCTACGGACCCTCAAGAATTGGCCGAAGGGAAGATTTTCACGTAGTGCTCTGGGGTGGTTACTGTTGAACAGCTCAGCATTGGTCAACTTTGCCAATCTTTCGGTTTGCACAATAACACTGCTTACAATGATGTTCTTTTCTAATTTGTTGTATGTCATGCAGAACACCACATCCGGGATTCTAATACACATTTTAGTAAAGTGGAGAGATTGCATTAAGTGCTCTTTTTGGATGAGATGATACCTGGCATTTTCTCATCTGGCCTGTGTAGGACGACCAATTCGGCCAAATCTCTTTAACATTTTTTTTAACACTTTTTATTAGAAACAAAAGCAGCAATAAAGACATTACATCGACAGCTTAGGTAAAGATGTTCAAGAGATTACAGCATTATCTTCCTTATCATTAATCCGGCAAAAGCCCATGGCAGCATAACCCAACAATTACAGGGCAATACAAGGTGGGTCACTTATATGTTCTCGGGTCAGGAAATTCAACCAATGCATATCTAGTGCTGATTGCCCACAGTGTGCGCCGTAATCTCATCCATGTCCTCTTCCAACACCAGGAGTCGTTCTCTCCTCAGTACAAATGTCGGAGAGACACATATCTCCCCCTATACTTATTCCAACGCCCCCAATTGTGATCCCATTTACGTGGACATGCCCTGTCTTTATAAACTGTTTTTTCAGTGATCATGGCATGGTCCATATCTTTTGGCCAATCTCTCAGCAGTGGTAAGGTGTCTACGCCCCCGTTCTGAGATATATTTTGTTTCGCTATGCTCCACCCCATCGTGGCCCACGATTGCTCGGCTTGCGTGAGGTCCGTTGCCTCCCAGATACTGATAAGACACAGTTTGGGAGTTGGGAGGATGGACTTGTCACACGTTCTTGTCAGTTGTCTGGTCACATCCGTCCAGTATTGCTGTATGTGAGGGCAGCCCCATAGGATATGCAGGAATGTTCCAGTTTGATTACAGTGGCAGAGAGCATCAGGTCGCCTACCTATTCTGTGTAGTAGGGTGGCAACAAAATATACTCGATGAAGAATTTTAAGCTGCACCAGGCGAAATCGCATCGGGATGGCGACCTCTCGGGGTGAGGATAATGCTTCTAGCCAATCTTCATTGGCTAGTTCTTCCAAGTCACCCTCCCAAGACGCCCTCAGCTTCAACATTGGATCAACTCGATTATTGCTCAATTTCCTATATGTGAGAGAGACAGCCTTTCGGGTCATAGGATCCAGCAAGAGCCGGTCCTCCAGGGGAGAAGAGTCCGGAACGGGGGTATCCCCAGGGAGGGTAGAGTCAATGGCATGACTGATTTGGAGGTAGCGGAATTTCTCACTCGGTGCTAACTGGTACTTAGTTTGGAGGTCTGAGAACAACGCCTTCTTGCCCTTGACCCACAAATCGCACACTGTAGAGATCCCTATCATATCCCATTTATCAAATCCTGAACAGGCGCTAGGCCGTCCCAGGATATAGAGGGGTAGCCTTCGTGAGGAGCCCATGCCAGCCCATCCGCCTCTGCGCTCCGTGCCACACTTCCACCGTACGCGCTGTAGGGCCGGTCAAGCACAATTTCCTGTGGTTCATATACAGAGCTCTATTGTAACCTCCTTTCCCTAGCAACCAGTTGTGAGTGCAAAAGCTGGGATCATCATGTCGCCCAAACACCCAAACACCCATTGATTGATGGCTGTCAATTGTGTAGCCTGATAGTAGAGGCGCAGATCTGGTAGACCTATACCCCCATCATACCATCCCATGGTAAGCTTGGCCATGGCTATGCAAGGCGGTCTGATGTCCCATAATAAATCTCGTACTGCAGCATCGATCTGCAAGAAGTAAGATTCGGGCACCGGAATGGGAGTGTTTTGTAACGCTTATAAAAAGCGTGGCAGAGCGAGCATTTTGAATAATGATGCACGTCCTAACAAGGTAAGGGGGAGTGTTTTCCAATGCGTGACGTCTGAGCGAAATCTCTGTAACAGCCCTAACAGGTTACGGTCAAAAAACAGTGTTGCATCGATAGTGATAAAAATCCCTAAGTACCAAAAGCCTTGGGAGGCTACCGGAATATCGTATCCTCGAGGACTCCGTGGTGGCTGTCCCCAAAGGGGCCACATCTGGGACTTCGACCAGTTTATTTGATACCCAGAGTGTGCCCCAAAAATATGAAAAATATGAAGTACACGGTGCAATGAGCGCGTCGGTGAGGCAAGATAAAGCAAGATATCATCCGCATAGAGTGATATGCAGTCTTCATGCTCAGTCATCCATCTAATGCCTCTAATGCCCGGGTCTCCCCTTATCCACACCGCCAGCGGCTCCAAAACCAAGGCGAAAAGGAGCGGTGACAACAGGCATCCTTGCCTTGTGCCTCAGCACTGGGGGAAAGAAGTAGAGTGATGATTGTTCTCTGAAACATGAGCCATGGGTTGTGCATATAACAGTTTGACCTATCCCATAAATTTGGGTCCGAACGCGATGCGGCCAAGAACTGCGAACAAGTATTCCCACGCTATGGTGTCGAACGCCATTTTGGCGTCAAGTGCCAGAAGAATCGCTTCTTCTTCTAGAGTGCCTACACGGCCCAATACACCATGCAGACAACGCAGGTTGCGCGCAGTTTTCCGTCCCGGCATGAATCCCGACTGATCTGGATGAATCAAGTAGTTGAGATAGTGGAGCAAACGAGTCGCCAAAAGTTTTGCGAGAATTTTAGCCTTCACCGTGATCAGAGAGATAGGTCTAAACAAGGCACATTCATCTACCGGCTTACCGGGTTTATGAATGACTACAATAGTGGCCTCACGAATATCATTCAGGAGGAGAGAGTTCTCGTATCTTTCATTGTATAGATTTAGTAAATGAGGTGCTAATTTGAAAGCCATAGGCTTGAACAATTCGATGGGGAGCCCGTTCAGCCCCATCGCTTTTCCCGCGCAAATGTCTTGAATTGCCTTATGAATCTCTTCAACCGACAAGTCAATGTCCAGCGCCTCTCTATCCTGTTCTGAGAGGCAAGTCACTCCGATAGTTGCAAGGAGTTCAGTCGCTCTCGAAGCCTGTGAGTCTTGCGGGATACAATACACAGTGTTATAGTGGTTTGCAAAAGATTCAGCGATGCCCCGGGGATCCGTTATCAGAACATCATTGGATCCCTTGATCACGCGCACCCATCTCGCTGATGTTCTTTACGTTCGAGTCACGCCAGCAATTTGCCAGTGCGTTCCCCTTGTTCATATATACGATGCCGGGTGGCCAGAGCGCATCTATTGGCGTCTTCTAGGAGCAGTTGCTTATAATCTTGCATTTTTACGTTAAGTAGATGTTGAGTGTCAGGGGCCAGGGCCCGAGATACATCAACCTCAAGACGTAGGCTCTCAGCTTCCAGCTCCACCACCCTACGAGGGCGTTCAGCCCTGTGACCAGCCATGGCCGATACGGCCCTCCCTTTGATCACTGCACCATATGCCCCCCAAAGTGTAATGGCAGATTGGACCAAGCCTATATTTTCCTCAAAATAGTAATCTGTGTCTTTCAGCAAGGCGTCTCTAAAATGCAGGATCTTGGATCCCCAAGGTTGAATCCGTATCGGGCCGGGTTGAGGCGGGCGTTGCACTCCAAGGACCGTCAGCACTGGGGACTGATCCGACACCCCCCGCGCCAAACACCCAGAGTTGGAAAAGTCATGTATGTGTTGAGCATGTGTGAAAAAGTAGTCAATTTGTGATTGACTTCCTTGTACCCCGGACAGAAACGTAAAGTGTGTGTCACGAGGGTGCGACCACCTCCAAATATCTACCATCCCTAAGGCTTCAATAAAGTCCCGTAATAGGGAGCAGCGTGCTGAGTCACTACTGCGCGGTGATCTAACTAATTGACCGTCAATCGTCAGGTTGAAGTCACCCCCATCATCAGTGTGCCCACAGGTAGGTGAAGTAAAAGTGTCCCAACATCTGTCAAAGTCAGGCGCTGTAGGCCCGGTGGAGCATACACAGAAACAACATTTAGGACTCTGCCCTCCCACATACCTGTGCAAGCTGCATACCTGCCCTGTGGATTCGTCCAGGTATTCTGTATCACATATGGACAGCCTTTTCGAAGGAGGACCCCGCCCCCCTGGACTCCGTGGTGAAACCTGAGTGGACTACCATTCGATACCTCTTTCTGTCGAGGGCCATGCAAGAGTTACCAATGAAGTGGGTTCCCTGTAGTAACACCAAGCCAAGCCCATGGAGGTGGACATACTGCAGCACAATACCTCTCTTAATTTTGTCACCTAACCTGTTGACATTCCAGGTTATAAGCTTAAGTCCCTGACCTTTAGCCATATTGTCACAGATATCGGAAGAACGGAATTCATGGAAGACATGTAGCCTCCCATGATCCCTCTTGCCGCCAACTTTAGCGACCCCCGGACTTTCAGTGACCATCTCATAATATTGGAGCTCTCCTGCTGCCATCCATACATAAAAACCAACCAAGCCGTGCATACATAAGCAATCACTTTGTCTTGCTGCAAAACACCCCCCAACAAGTTAAACTCCAGATTACTCTCAGCCCAAGAAACGTACCCCCTCCCTGCTTAACGGGACCAAAAACGCCAGCCACCCCCAACATGCAGAGTGCCTGTCGCCCACCCATAAACAATTCCAGGGAACGCGAGTAACCCCACTCCCAATTAGCATAACTCTATACTGACATTTCTCCACCCCCCAGCCCGACCCCCTCCCCACAAGCAGTACACGACACTGAGGCACGCTACGATCCTCGTTCGATGTCCCGTGGCCCCCACATTGTCCATACCAGTGTAGTAACAAGTTTCATAAGAAAACCATCCCTTCCCATAATAGCCCAACATGTTGAACAAGCACAGCAAGCGGCAACATAATCGACTCGATCAAGTACTAGGGCAATCCCCAGAGAGTAGACAATCCTTGTGAGATAAGTATCAGGAATCTACTCTAGTACCCCCTCCCAGCACTAGACTCGTGCAATCCCAAGTTCGGGTGGCTATGGCACCAAGACCATGCTCCACAAAGTTCGTGAGGGCATCAGGAGGACATGTCAATCTCCAACAGCCTTACTGACCATTGAATCAGCGCCCTCCCGTGTGTCCCTGGGAGTCAGAGTCAGAATGTGGAGGAGATCGTCTCTGCTGGCGCCAGTCAGCGTTGTAGTCCGCCGCTGAGAATGTCTTTTTTCCTTTCTTTTCAACCGTGTGCCATCCTTCAAGCCAGTCCCAGGCCTCTTTAGGTCGAGTGAAAAACCATGATTTTCCATTTGCTTCCACCTGAAGCTTGGCGGGGAACATCATTGCGTACTTAACTTCCTGGTCACGTACGGCCCGTTTCACCTCCAGGAAACTGCTGCGCTGTTTCTGTACTTGCAGTGTGAAATCTGGAAAGAACATGATCTTGCTGTTCTCCAGGGTAAGTGGCGGGGCCGCCCTTGCTGTCTGTAAAATAACATTGCGGTCTCGAAAGTTAAACACCTGCGCCAGCAGTGGTCAGGGGGCGCTCCAGGCAGCCTCCAGGCACTTCGGTGAGCTCTTTTAATCGTGAAGGATTTGGAGAGTCCTCTGGGTTGAAGATGCTCAAGGACCAGCTCCTCCACAAAAAGGTCTGCCGCCTGCCCCTCCGCGCGTTGCGGCACACCAATAATGCGAACATTGTTCCGTTGCAATCGACCTTCGTAGTCGTCCAGCTGCAGGGCCATCGCCTTGTGGGAAGAGCAGAGGTCAGTAATTTGTTTCTTGAGCAGGGCGGTGTCAGCAACCAGTTCCTTGGCAGTGTTCTCTACAGTTCCTACCCTTTCTGTGATTTTCTTCATGTTCTCTCGAATCAGTGCCACATCCGTGGCCACTGTGTCGATCCGCACCTCAAGGGAGGTCCTTATTGCCATTATTGCTTGAAGTAGATCCTTATTCGACGGTTCCCCGGCGTCACTGCCTCCGTATGGCCTTCAGTCTGCTGTTTCTGCCAGGCAAACTTCTTTAGCTTGGTCTGGGCCGTTGTCCGATTATTACGGCCGGACGCCATTGCCTATTGCAACGGAGACACCACAACTGATCAAGGTGCCACCGCTACTCCCCGCCGCCTGCAGTGAAGCCCTTCACCCTGCCTGTCGGCTTTCGCAGGAAGCACCCCACACAGAGGGGTATCCAACCGGGGCCTCCGCGCACTGGCCGTAGATGGAAGGTCAACGCACACCAGCGTCCAGGCCGTGGGCGGCCGGTCGAGGATCAGAACCCGAATCTCCCAATTGTGGAAATCACCTCTTAGCTACAGTGTGTTTCACTTATACCACATGGCATGCAGGTCGTGTGGGGAGACAGCAGGCTCAGAGGCCCCTGGGGCAAGAGTCTCTACATCAGGTACTTCGGGCACACCAGAGCATCAGCTCCCCCACTGTGTTCACCGCTCCAAGGGCCAAGATGTCACACCTTGGATGGGTCAAAACTGTACCCAACACTCCAGGGCCCCGCAGTAGTACCCTCCAAGTTCTCAGTGGTTTAGCGGTAACCGGTCCTCCTCCAGCCACCACACCAGATCTTTTCAGCTTGTCTTTAGACCAGATGGTATGTCTATGGGGTAACTAAATGGTCAAAAGTGGAAATTGTTTCCAGTAGAAACTTGAATAAAGTGTTTCTGTTAGGCCCCCAGCGGCAGAACCGCGTAAAATTGCAATGCAGCCGCAGGGCCACTTCCAGCCCTCTCACGCTGGCCCGGTATTGTCCGCTTCTACCGGTACTGCGGGGGCCACCACTATCTCCCTCTCAGCTTTCAGGCAAGTCCCAGTGTCTTTATGCCGACCTACTATGAATCACCTCTCCCTCTGGGCTTCACTGCACGCTGTATCAAGCGTCTCAGGGGTCCCTCAGTGCATACCTTCAAGACATTAGTAGACGTCTTTAGCTCACTCCCCACGACCGAGTACAGTCCTCAGGGCCGCCTCGGGCCTACAGCAATGTCTCGCACTTTCGCTCACGACAGGGGCCGCCGCACCATCCACTTGGCCCCCCGTCACTCACCGAGCCACATGGGATGATCTCTGCCGTCACCGCAGGGATCCGGCAGCGCTGGCTCCGACGAGGAGTTTCCCCAGTTCACCGCCAGAGGCCCCGTCTCTTTAGGCCTCAGCCGCGGTCTCGCGTGGCGCCCGATCGGCACAGCACCGCACTCGGGCGGGCTGGGTCACCTACGGTCTCTGGAGCTCTTGCGAGGTAATGTTGCCGATTAAGCCAAAAATTACACGGGCACCACGGATGTATTCCAGCGGCACCAGGGCAGGAATCGGGCCAGCAGGGGCGTGGTTATCCAGGATAGTTTGGGAGTGGCGCTTCAGAGTAAAACTACAGAGCGGCCATTTCCGTCTGCAGTTAGCCACGCCCCCTATAACAAATTTGAACTACTATTATGCGTCCCATGGTGTGGGCTTTGCCCCATTGGTTGAGCCCTCGATCGTGGCAAATCAGCCAGGAATGAACTCCAAGACATAGCTGCTTTTCTTTTATATGGGAGGGGAGTGAGATTGCTACCATTTCCCACAGAAGCAATTTTGAGAGCTTACGATGTCCCTGTCAGCATAGTTGGAGAGAGATATTGACCTAAGGAACACCATTCTGGAGAGAGTAAATGCTGGGAGAGGGTTTGCATCATGCCTAGGCATAGTAGTTTGTACAGGAAGGGTACCCTCCCTGTAAAAAACCTATGCTAGACTAATACACAAACCCTAGCGTTATGGCTCTAAGGTGTGTGCCTGGCGAAAGACAGCTGAAATCAGTGCAGGTGCAAGGGAAAGGGGAGCCATGTCTCCGAAGATCTTCTTAGAAACAGAACCATGCCTGGGACCACAGAACGTCAGTATGTAGTGACTGAGTCGCCATACCACATCAGTACCTGTGAGCCCTGATCCAGACTAGCTCATAGTGCTTTACCTACCCTCCTAACCTTCCCAGTTAGCACCCTAGAAAGGAACACTCTAGAACGAAACACTCTAGAACAGAACACTCTAGAACAGAACGCTCTAGTCCTCTCAGGGAGCCATAGAAACAGATCGTCAACCATTCGTTTTCTCTCTCATGCATGTCCATACTAAACAAAAAACCCACGAGAACAGCTTACAATATTTATTGAAACTTATTGTGCTCTATTATAAAACATCTGCGCTGCAACTAGGAAACATATGCATCCCAACAGCGTGAGGAGCGTTAGAAAAAAACTATAAACAATATGAAGTCCTACCATGGGGAATTATTTATCAGCCTCAGCTCACCCCCACTATGTAAACACAGTGTTATATTACAGATCCCTGGGTTTAGTAGCAAACCCCATACCTGATATGCATATGTTTTTGTTCTACATCTCAGGCAGTAGATCTCTCTCTCGTCTGGACCTTTGCTCTGATAAAAAGTCTTCTTTCAGTTTTCCAAATTGCCCATCTCTGTGTATATGTTACGAGGTGCCTTCTTCAAAACAGCAGATGTGAATGTATGTTGTGTCTAAGTGCCAAGCTACATTTGCTAACTTATCACAAAAGACATGGCACAATGTTGTTTGACTTTGTACAAGATGTTCAGACAGTCTGAAGCAATAATAAAAAAAAGTGCAGAGCTTTCCTAAAATAATGTCTTGGCACAAAAATAAACCTGCCAAGCATAACGTGTGCAAGACATAGCAGCGTAACTGTGCAAGCCAACTAAAATTTGAGCAAACTAAATGAGCTCCGAAGGAAACGCGCAACATGACCATGCTGATGGTCACTGATGAGGATCAGAGTGGACCACTCCCTGACCTCCTCTCAAACAACCATAATGATGGGTCTGTTGAGGGAGTGGTCTTTTCAGACCCCCTCACTGCCCAACAACAAACTGATGGCAGGCAAGTCTAGGGCAGTATGCTGAGCTCTTTTTTTCGACGCCTGGCCAGACAACCTGGTGTACACTGGGGACAGAGTACTTGTCAAAAACAAAATTCACAGGTGTTCCTTTCCTGTTTTATGAATACCACATTCTTTATCTGAACAGACAGCACATCCTCGATCCACTACATTTTGAAGTATGGTGGAAAACAATCGCAACTTCTTTTAATGGAGGCTCAACATATGTGGGATTGGCATTTGATTTGCATAACTGGGCAGGTGCAGTCAGAAGAGCTTTCCTGCAATGTCACAAAGGGAGAAACATCACAGTCAACTGCGATAGCTGTTCAGATACTGGGGTCATCCTCAGATAGACCGGTTTGTGATTCTGACAACAAAAATTGCCATCTTTTTGCAATGCCAGCTAGCATTACCAAAAGAGAAAGCAATGGTTTGAGGAGGGCCGGGGGGTGATGGGGTAAGCATTTTCAAGGAACTGGCACACCACCTTTTCATACAGTTTTCTCTAGTTCCAAGAGTTCTCAACAAAATGAAGAAGCCACGCAATGGTACTTATGGTTACTGCTTTCCAGAGACTGTTCAGTACACTGAACTTCTAAAAATTGCTTCTAGTGCCCCAAAACAGTTTTAATTGACTCTCAGTACAATCTCATCAACTATTGCAGTATCGGTTACATCTTGCCTCAAGCATGCTGCCTTCGAGGGTCAATCTAGGTGTTATTTCCAGTTACAGACCACCTTTAAGATAATCATTTTTCTCTCAAAGGATTAGAAACGTTTATTTCTGATGGATACTTCTAACTGTAGATTCCTCACTTTTAGATTATTCCTCTAGCTCCATACTGTATCCTGAAACTTTTCATTTCAGTGCTCCTGCAGTTGTGGCACATAAAAAGATAGGCCTGACCTATCTTTTTATGTGTGGAGTTTGTTGTCCTGGCTGCAGAGTCTCTATAGTTGTAAACTTACTATTAAATCGGAATTTGTGAATAGCAACAACCAAAAAATAGTAAACTTACACAAAAATGAAAGTTCTGTAGTAGGGGATCTGTAAATAGTCCCGCCCATGTGCGTGGACCCCGGAGCAATCGAAATAGTCTCATAAGTTGTCTTCTTCTGCAGTCCTGCATAGACACTTAAGAGAAAATCAAAGACAAATGATGCAGCCTGAAATTAACAATGCTACACTGGCAGCACTTCATTCTGTAGTGAAAAAGGATAACCAAATAATATTGAAATGTACACATTTTGCTAAGTTTCACATAGAAAAACTCCCCTTCACAAAAATCCTTTGTCATGATAGAGAGGAAGGGTTGGACAGACAAGCCCCGTAGGCTGTCATTATGTGCCTGGAAAAGGGATACTGTGCCTTTAAGGAACCCTCCAGAGACCCTCGGTATCCCATGATGCACAGCAAGAGGCTAGTTACTTTCAGTTCTTTTTCCGGCTCCTGCTAGCAGGACCCTGGAGCATTGAGCTCTACCTTTATTGGTATTTCTTCACTTTTTGGAGCTTTTTGATACGTTTTAGTGTTTCACTCGGTGCCTGGGGCCTTTATCTTCCATTTGCTGTCTTTTATGGGCAGCTAAGCCACTTATTTCTTGTAAAAATACCTGCTTTATTTGACTAGTCCCCTGAGTGTGGCAGGAAGAAGGCCAAGTCAGACTCTCACAGAGTTTGCATACTCTGCCTTCCGTCTTCTCGTGTTCCTGACTCCTGTGCCATCTGTAAGTCATTCTCCAGGAGGACCCTGTGTGACAGGGAGAAGATCTGTCTTCAAGGCCCGGAGCAGAGAAGACATCAGGATGCAGGTGGGACCTCTGGGCATGGAGGGGACCTTTCCTCTTCCACTACCCACGCATCGGCCTCCCCAGTCACGAGAAGGCCCAGAAACGGCAGCGCCGGCGTTCTCCATCAGGAGACACTGCCTTCAGAGCACCCTCTTCGAGGCCTGCTCTCACGAAGAGGAGAGTGATTCGTACCTCGGACTCGGAATACTCCAGGACCTACTCACCATCTAGGTCTCCGCAATTAGCACAGCCTGTGGTTCCTCCTCCTCCTCCTCCTCCTCCGGTTCCTCCTCCTCCTCCTCCTCCTCCTCCTCCTCCGGTTCCTCGTCCTCCTCGTCCTCCTCCTCCTCCTCCTCCTCCTGTTCCTCCTCCTCCTCCTCCTGTTCCTCCTCCTGTTCCTGTTCCTCCTCCTCCTCCTGTTCCTCTCCTCCTCCTGTTCCTCCTCCTCCTCCTCCTCCTCCTCCTCCTGTTCCTCCTCCTGTTCCTCCTGTTCCTCCTCCTGTTCCTGTTCCTCCTCCTCCTCCTGTTCCTCCTCCTCCTGTTCCTCCTCCTCCTCCTCCTCCTCCTCCTGTTCCTCCTCCTCCTCCTCCTGTTCCTGTTCCTCCTCCTCCTCCTGTTCCTGTTCCTCCTCCTCCTCCTCCTCCTCCTCCTCTTCCTCCTCCTCCTCCTGTTCCTCCTCCTCCTCCTGTTCCTCCTCCTCCTCCTGTTCCTCCTCCTCCTGTTCCTCCTCCTCCTCCTCCTCCTCCTCCTCCTCCTCCTCCCCCTCCTCCTCCTCTGTGCCTAGAAGGCCAAGATCTTGCTCCCGGGCGAGACATCGTTCTCGCAATCGGAGCAGATCTTCTACTAGATCTTGACATCATCACTGCCGCAAGAGGTCACGGTCCAGATACACTAGGGACACGGATTCCTCTAGTGGTGGAAGGTACTTGCCCACATTGTCAGATTCTCCACCTACGAGGGTTTCACCAGTCGATGACATAGCCACGTTTCAAGACATGCTGTTAAGGAGAGCGGTGAAACCGGGGATCGCACTGGCTGTGCCTACCCCGTGCACCTCGGTAATCTTGAAAACGCTACAGCGGAAGCACCTCTCGAGTCCTCTACTTCCTTTAGTGCCCGGTTTGGAGGAGCCGGCTATGGAACTGTTCCTGACGCCTGCCTCTGTGAAGTCGGCTCCATCGAGACTTCAAAAGAAGTACAGGCCCCCCGGACTCGGATCCTGCATTCCTTCGAACGGATCCTCCTCCGGATTCGGTGATAGTGGTGGCGGCGAAGAAGCAGCACTCTACGGCTCCATCGTCCACTGTTCCAGTGGACAAAGAAAGCCGCAGGCTGGAGTTAGCAGGGAGGAAAGTCTGCAGCACCGCAGCCACTTCTTGGGCCGATATGACCGCTCCTAATGGGAGTCTCTCCAACAGTTTGTTGACCTCCTATCTAGGGACAAGCGCAAAGACTTTCAGGAGGTTCTTAATGAGGTCATGATGGTGTCAAATCATATCATCAGTGTGGCTGCGGACACCTCTCTCCTGTCAGCCCATTGATACTGTCACGGTGTGAATCTGAGGCGCCACTCCTGGTTGCGGCTTACCTCCCTGAAACTGGAGGCACAGCAACGGATTGCTAACCTGCCCTTTTGGGGTTCCACGCTCTTTGGTGCTCATGCAGATGAGGAAATGGCTCGCATGAAGGCGGAGGTTGAGATGCTCAAGGCTATTGTATTGGAGTAGCCTAAAGAGCAGCGGAAGGCTTTCCGCCCTTACCAAATACGCTACTCTTCCCAGCGGTTCCAACGCGGGCAGGGTCGTCAGGCTGGACAGCAACAGCAGTTTCAGTGGCAGCCCTTTCAGAGGCATCAAAGGGACAGAGGCAATCAACAGTCCACATCAGGGAACAAGGGCCCGGCTGGGTCTAAGCCCTGAGGGATTACTTCCCCCTCTTCTGTTACCCACTCTGGTGGGGGGAAGCATTCAGAATTATCTGGCAGAGTGGAGAAAAATTACTCAGGACAAGTGGGTGCTGAATATTGTTTGCAATGGATACAGTCTACGTTTTGTCAGCCCTCCTCCAGCTATTCCACTGGTTCGCTCACAATACCTGCTACGCGAACTCCAAGCGGAGGCAAATACCCTGTTAAGAACAATCATTTACAATGCAACGGTTTCGCCTTTGGAAAAGTTTGAGCTATTGCCATTGTAAATGACAAAATTTGTATTTATGTGTTGGCTTTGAAAACAGATAAATGGCATTGTAATTTACATTGCCAATAGCTCTAACTTTTCCAAAGGCGAAACCATTGCATTGTAAATGCTTGTTCAAGATTGAAATGATGGTCAGGCAAGATGAGGATGAGAAATTAAGCCAGTGCTTAATTTGAGCCAGTGGTTTCCGGTGCTCAGCACCGGCACTTCATCGTCATTATCGGCGCTTATAGTGCAAACTCTACCCAAAGGCATCGGAACGCTTTTCATGAGCACCAGTTAAGAACACATTCATTTTTGGTAGGCACTGGGAGATTAAGTGATTTGCCCAGAATCACAGGATGTGGAGCCACCGAGACTCGAACTTGGTTCCACAGTGCCAAAGTCAGCAGCTCTGGCCGTTACACCACATCCTCTCGCCACTTGTAGTGTTTCGTTGTTAGCAGTTGGTTCTGTTATAAGCTGCTCTAATAGGAGCAACGGGTTGGTGCAGGCTGCCTCCTGACCTGGCTCTTACTTTTTCACAAATTAACCACTAAGGGAGAGTCTGTTTCTCAGGACCACAGCCATTTTTAGGGCACCGTGTGCAGTTGTTTTGGTGCCCAAGAGTGCAGGGGCTCACAGCACCCCGATTATGGAGAGTAGTGCTTTATGGGTTTATTTGACATGTTTACTCTTTTAGAAGTCCCACATGTACTTTTGATTGTGAGCTTCAGAAAAGTACACTTGAAATGACTGCATAATCCCAACATCCTACGATCAGCCCTGCCCCCTCCCCAAAATCCTTGCATTACATTTTGGAGGGGGGCAGAATAAAAAGTGTTTTAAGACCTCTGGTTTACTCTCTCACGCGCATAAGAGCAGTCCCACTCCTAGACAGCCTCGATATAGCCAAGGACGAAGTATTTCCCACTTGGAAATCAGGTTTGTGTTCACATCAGATATTTGGGTCGTGTCCCTGGAAATTTCACACGTGTGGATTCCAAGGTCTGTGGAGTACGCCACCGGGCCTCCCCGCTCCCCAATCCCCTAGATGCATCAACATTTGCATCCCGAGGCCGCCATTAAAGAACTTACCCGTCCCCCTCGGTCTTCTCCTTTTCGTCCAGCTTGATCTTCTTGGCCTGTGGCTCGTCTGCTGCCATCCTCATGGTTATGTGTGTGCAGAAACCGCCCTGAACTGACAGCACTGGGTCTTTTCTTCTAGACCCTCTTTTGCCATATTTTCCTGCCCTCTGCTCTGTCTCTTCTTGCTGCCTTTTCTCCACTGGCACTCTATTTTCGCTCTCCTCGTGCCTGTTGCGGTCTCTGGTACCGCACCCTGCAGCCTCTTTCGTGTGTCTCCGCCCCTCACCGTTTCTTTTGCCCTGCTCACGTGTCTGGTTCTTCCTTGGGTCTGTCCCTTTTGCTGGATTTCTGCCTCTCTAGCCCTAGCACAGTATGTCTAGGGAGCGTCCGTTCACTTTGACCCCGTGTCCTCCCTCCAATCAGCGACCCTTGGGCTCTGCGTCTCTTATCTCACTGTCGGTGAGGCGGTGTACGCCACTTACTCTGTAGTCTTTTAAGTCGGTGTTCTTTTCTTTTGTATGTCCCTTTACTTTTAGACTTGTCTTGTATGCCCTTCTCTGGGATGTCTGGGTTAACTCTATCCACAGACTGCTCTCTCACCTATTCGTGCCCTCGTCACTCAGACTAGAGCCTGTTTTCCCTCAAGTCCCAGTTTTCCCCTGTTCCCTAAACTACTGTCCTATCTCCTAAAATCCCAGTCGCTTTACTCTCTGAGTCTCCTCTTTCCCGCCCTCTTCCCTTCTCCCCCTGCCCCATATCAGATCCCCCACAATCCACCGCTCACTTCCCCTCCGCCCCCCTCTCCTCCCCAGCTAAGGCAAGTCGCCAAGCAACCGGGGTCCTGAGTCGGGCTGCCCGGAAGGCCTGATAGAAAGGACTGTGTTTTGCCATCAGACACGCGGGCAACGGAGCCTCGGGGGTTTTGCAGGAGATGCGCGTGTGATTTTGTGTTTCCAGCAGTTTATAATAGCGGAGCAAGTCTACCAAGCCTGGTGTTCTTTATTCCATTTAATCAGGATCTTACAAGGAAGTGTGTATGACAAAAATCATAAGCCCTAATACTGGCATGGGCTATGCCACTCCAGCCCATGGTCGCCGCCGCCTATCTTCCCCTGTGCCAGAGAGGAGGGTTCAACGTGTACCGCGTTCAGAATGTGCTTCTGCTTTTAGCCAAGGGCGCAGGAGCCGAAGGGATATTATTTGCCTTTATTCAAGGACACAGGACCTGCAAGGATATTAAAGGGCGATTCCGGTTCAAGGACGAGCTTACACTGGCTTCATTTATCGTCGATAGAGTTGTGGGAAAGCTCCAGAAGCAGACGAGGGCACACGAAGCTGGGGAGAAAATAGGGTATTTAAAATCAGACTTAAACAAGCACCTCGTATTGCGGTGCAATCACACCACAGGCACGGACAGCGGGAGGGGGGGGCGGGAAAGACACGGACGGCGGGGGGGGGGGCAGGAAAGACACGGACAGCGGGAGGGGGGGGGGGGAACGAACGCACAGCGGGAGGGGGGGGGACGAACGCACTCACCTGGACTTCTTCCGGCGGCCGTGGTCGGCATGAAATGAGGAAAACAAACTCCCCCCCAAAAAAAACGAAACTCCGCCCACCGCCCAATGACGATGCAAAAAGGGTGGAGAGGGAAAAAATGCAGGAACGCCCACGAATCTGGTCCGGCCATGACGGGCAGATCTCTGTTCCAATGGCTAGCCTCCATTTATGGAGCTAGCCAATGGAACAGAGGGCGGGACTAAGCAGTACACTGTAGAGACATAAGATTTCTCCTGGGGGCGGAGCTAGGAGCTCCGTGCCCCAGGCGAAACCTAAAAAGGACAATAGAGTCTGTTCCTCTGTTTCAAACGGGAAAGGGTCTTTACTCTGGGTTTTTTCTTGTGCGAAAAAAGAACAAAAACGAGTTCAGGCCCATTCTGGATTTGCGGCAAGCAAACAAACGGATTCGCAGAGAAAAGTTCTGCATGCTGTCCCTGCACCAGATTTACCTTCAGCTACATCGAAGAGACTGGCTGTGCGCCATAGATCTGCAGGATGCGTACTTCCATGTCCCTATTGCAAAGAAGCATCGGACGTTCCTGCGGTTTCTAGTCTGCACCAACCACTATCAGTATACAGTACTTCCGTTCGTCCTGAAGTCTGCACCCAGGACGTTCTCAAAGTGCATGGCGGTGGTTGCAGCGTACCTCAGGAAGAACAAGGTGTTTGTTTATCCGTACCTGAACTGGCTGATCAAAGCATCCACGTTCCAGGAAGCGCAACTACATTTCAACAGGACGGCTGTTCTGTTGAACCAACTGGGTCTGCACATCAACATATCCAAATCTGTTCAGACTCCTGTTCAGTGTCTGCAGTACTTGTGAGCCTCCATTGATACTCTCAAGGCAAGTGTGTGTCCTTCGGAGGAGCGACGCTTATCGATCCTTCGGAAGGCTCAGACTCTCATGTCCGTTCCATCTGCGACGGTGAGGACGGTGTCCTCTCTCCTGGGGTCGATGGCCTCTTGTATCTTTCTCACTCACATGCATTCCTCCACATGAGGCCGCTGTAGGAATGTCTAGAGGATCAGTAACGAGGGAGTTGGGAGGACAGGATCCGACTGTCTTGACACGCTCTGCAATCCCTGAAGTAGTGGTGTTCACCAGTGAATCTCCTTAAAGGGGTTCCGTTCCACAAGGAGATATCACATCAATTTTGTGGAACTCAGAGCGGTTCATCTGGCGCTGAAAGCCTTCCAGACGTCCTTTCGGACCAGTTCCCTGCTTGTACAGACGGACAGCACAACAACAATGTATTACCTCAACAAGCAGGGGGGTTCAGGATCGCACACACTGTCTCAGGAAGCGCAAGCGATCTGGAACTGGCTGTTGGCCAGGGGACTGACGATAATGGCGACCCATCTGCCAGGTGTGCAGAATGCTCAGGCAGACGCGCTCATCAGGCTCGTTCAAGAAAAACACAAATGGGTCTTAAAGGACGAGGTGTTAAGAGGCGTCTTCGCAAGTTGGGGCACTCCAGAAGCCGATCTGTTTGACACTGCAGAAAACAGCAAATGCTAAAACTTCGCCTCCAAGTTTTACCAACCGGGGACGCTGGGGAATGCACTGTTGATCAACTGGTCGAACAGCTTTCTCTACGCTTTTCCACCCATTCCCCTGATCCCAGCGGTGCTGATCAAGCTGTCCCAATCCAGGGCCAGGATGATCCTCATTGCTCCGGAATGGCCTTGGCAGTGTTGGTTCACCGACCTCCTCCACCGGTCTCTCCTGCCGCATCTTCGACTTCCGTGTCGGCCGGACCTTCTCACGAAGTTCGGAGGACAGATGGTGCTTCCCAACCTCTTGTCGTTGAGTTTGGCAGCATGGCTCCTGAGCTAGTGTAGCATGGACATTTAAATCTGCCTCAGAACTGCATGGAAATACTGAAGGAGGCAAAGAGACTGTCTATGAGGACTTCCTATGCATACAAGTGGAAGAGGTTCTGCATTTGGTGCGCTTCTAAGGATGCTGATCCCACATCCTGCAAGGAGGATGTCATTCTTCCGTACTTGCTGCATTTGGCTCAATCTGGCCTTAATTTTCAGTCTATTAAGGTTGACCTCGCAGCTTTCACTGCATATAGGAAATGCCCTTCACAAACTTCCTTTTTCCAAATCCCTGTTATCAAAGATTTTCTGGAAGGTTTGAAGAAGGTGTTTCCTCCCATTAGGCGTCCTTCGCCTCCGTGGGAGCTTAATGTGCTGCTGTCTAGATTGATGAAGAAGCCTTTTGAGCCTATTCATAAGTCTTCTCTGCAGCATCTATGCTGGAAGGCAGCTTTCCTTGTGACTATAACATCGGCTCGCAGGGTGAGTGAGATCCAGGCCCTGTGTTCCCAAAAGCCTTATACTGGGTTTCATGCATCTAAGGTTGTCATGAGGACTCACCCAAAGTTTCTTCCTAAGGTGATCTCTGATTTTCATGTGAATCAAAAAATCCCTTTACCAATGTTTTTTCGACATCCTTCCTCTCCGACGGAGAGGTCCCTTTACTCTCTTGATGTGAGAACGGTGTTGAAATTCTACTTAGATAAGACCAAGGAGATTCGTAGATCGGATCAATTATTTGTCAATTATGGATCAGTTAGGACTGGTCTTGCCACCTCAAAATAGTCCATCACTAGATGGTGTGTGTCCTGTATCCAACTTTGTTACTAGAAGGCTACCAAGACCCTAGGGGGTAAGCCTAAGGTCCAGTCCACCAGGGGCAAGGTGACTACAGCAGTTTTGCTACGTAATGTTCCCATTGCAGACATCTGTAGGACTGCTAGTTGGAAGTCGGTTCATACCTTTGCTAAGCATTACTGCCTGGACTCTGATGCCAGGGCGGATGCTCAGGTTGGGCAGGCTTTGCTGAGAAATCTATTTGCACAGTAGTGGTTTTGTCGGTTTCCTCCACCGCTGGGTTGGTTTGTTTGGGATGGGCTTGCCATTATATTCACAGATTATGACTAAACAGAGAGATCCCCTACTACAGAAGGAGTAGTTTCTTACCTGTAACTCCAGTTCTTTAGTAGGGGTATCTCTGTTATAGTCATAAGCGCCCCGCCCTCCTCCCCGGTGGATGAAACTATGATATCCTGAATGCTACAGGCCTGGCTTTAAACACCTTCAAAAAGAACTGAAAGAAACTAGCCTCTGGATGTGCATCATGGGATACCGAGGGTCTCTGGAGGGTTCCTTAAAGGCACGGTATTCCTTTTCTAGACACATAATGACAGCCTTGGGCTTGTGTGTCCAACCCTTACTCTCTATCATGACAAAGGATTTTTGTGAAGGGGAGTTTCTCGATGTGTGAAACTTAGCAAAATGTGTAAATTGCAAAATTATTTGGCTATCCTTTTTCACTTCAGGATGAAGTGCTGGCCAGTGTAGCCTTGTTAATTTCAGGCTGCATTATTTGTCATTGGTTTTCTCTTAAGTGTATATGCAGGACTACAGAAGAGGACAACTTAAGAGACTATTTTGATTGCTCCGGGGTCCACGCACATGGGTGGGACTATTCACAGATTAAGACTATAACAGAGATACCCCTACTACAGAACTGGAGTTATAGGAAAGAAACTACTCCTTTATGTTTGTGAATCCAACCTATTGACTCTTTTTGTGCACAATGTTGAACGCTACCCATGATTTTGAACACCATTAATCAGTATTATACAATTTAATTTGAAGTGTCCGTACCTCCAGCTAACTTCTTTCCTCCTGAATATGCCTTTCAAGGGCTCACACCTGTTCAGAGAGCAGGACCATTCTGCCTTGGAAGGTTTCAAAGAAAGTAGGGCTACAGCACTCTCTCTGGGTCTTTTGGCCCCCTGCCAAACAGTTTCTGCACAATTTTTAGAAATGTGGTTACTACTATAGGTGGTTAGTGTATATGCAATACCAGTCTGTGCTGCAGTCACGCCTGTCCTTTTGAGGCCGGGACGTGGATCTGGCAGGCAATACACAGGTTATAAAGGGTGCCAACCCTCGCATTCCCCTTCTCCGGAGGCAACAGCCTCCAAGCCCCTTTAGCTTATCCTCAGTGGTGCATAGCCACGCTTTCAGAGGCAGAGTCTAGCACTTTCTCTCAAGATGGCGATCCATCACATCCAACAAATTTCTCCTCAAAATCGGTCAGCATTGCTATGCCCTAGCATTTCTTTCTTCCCTGCAGCATCTTTCCTCCACATCAACTTTGCTCTCCATTGAGCAAGTGAAAGTGTTTAAGGCTCAGAAATAGGGGTGAGTTATTATTCTTGCTGTTCCCTCATTCCAAAAAAGGATGGAGGCCTTCGGCCTATCTTAGATATTCACCCTATGAATGCATTCTTGTGGAAGGACAAATGCAAAATGCTTACACTTGGACCTGCAGTCCAATTGATGTTACCTGCAGTTCAAGGTAGACCAAGAGCACTTTTAGTTTGCTGTGCTTTGCTCGGCCTTACCAGTGCCCGTTGGGTGTTCACAAAAGTGATGGCATACATAGCTGCCCATCTTTAGAGGTTGGGTATACCAGTTTTTCCCCTACTTGGATGTCTGAGCATTGAAGGCAGGCTCACCACAGTCAGTCAGAGACCACCTTCAGATGACTGTGAACCTCCTAACATCATTGGGATTCTTGAACAACAAGCTGATGTCACACCTTACTCCTTTGCAAGGCTTCCTTTCATTGGGTACTGTAGAGTTCCTGGATACAGCAGAGTTCAGGAGCTTCCCTCTGTTGCAACGAGTCCAGGACATTTGGCCTGAGATTCTGATGTTTCAGCCTCTGGCCTGGATCTCAATGAGAACAGGTTTCAAGCTTCCTATCCTCGTAGCTGATTACACCAAGTGGCATATGCGGGGTGTGCGATGGAATCTGAAGTCCCAATGGACCAACCACCAAATGAACTGTTACAGATGCTGTTCAGATTTCAGAGGGGACTGCGGAAGATCTACAGTGGTGGCTGCTTGACTGCATTTGGAGCAGTGGCTAACCCATTTCCCTTCACCACACACTCAGAGCGGACAGGGGTGGCAGATTCTTCACTGCTGGATTGAGAATATCATCTAGGGAAGGTGGCGATTAGAGAACTCTGGTGGAAACCTGGTTCCATATCAATCTGTTGGAGTTGCAGGCCTGATGTGGAAGGCCTTCCTGCCTCCATCAAGTGAGACTGGTGCAGGTGCTTACCAACAACACCACTACTGTGTAGTATTGCAACAAGTGTTCCCTGGTAGGGTTTCTAAGAACAAGTTACTTACCTTTGGTAATGCTCTTTCTGATATCTAACTGCAGATTCTGCACTCTGGAATACTTTCCCCAGGGGTTAGACTGAATCTGAATTCTTTTTAACAGTACCTATGAGCACCGATAGGAGGCACTGTATGGCACCGGACTAATGCCGTTCTGCTTCAAAAATTATGTATGGAGCCAACATAGGCGCCACACCAGCAAGCTGTCAATTGCTTTGAAGGTTGTCCATGCCTCCAGAAACAGAGCCCCAGAAGCTAATTGACTTCGACCATTGTGCAGATTGCTAGACTTAGGTTATCTTTAATTGGACAGAGCCCAATTCACAGAATGGCGAGGATGGGAGGGTGGGCGAGAAATCTGAGGTTAGTCTCTACCAGAAAGAGCATTACTGAAGGTAAATATCTTGTTCTTTTGATCGAGACTTCTAACCACAGATTTCTCGCTTTTTGAAGAGAAACTAAAGCAATACCTATTTGAATTTATGTCTGTGAATTGTCTCAAATCAAAAAGTCCAGCAGGGCTGGCAGGACAAAATTCCCCTCTTGGTAAACCTGGCTGCCCAGGCAGAAGTACTTTGTGAACGTTTGGAGAGACTCCCACATAACTGCCTGACCGTTATCCAAGACTGGAACTCAGCATACCAACGCTGTGATACCAGCCTTAGTCTGTTAGAATGAGCCCTTAACTCTTCCGGGATCTGCTTCTTGCCCAGTGCATAGCAGATCTTAAAGGCAAAGCATAGAATGCAGGTATGGTGATGGTTTGACTGATGTGGAATGGCATCACTACTTTTGGAAGAAAAGATGTCTGAGTTTGCAGAATCAGTTTGTCTGGGAACAAGGTGGTAAATGGCGGCATTACACAAAGAGTTATGAGCTCGCTCACCCAGTGTGCAGGTGTTATAGCAATGAGAACCACTGCCTTGAGGGTGAGAAGTCCCAAAGGACAGCTATGCAGCAGCTCAAAGGGAGTGCACATCAAATACGTGAGGACCAGGTGAAGATCCCACTGCGGCATAACAAAGGGAGAAAGAGGAAACAAATACTGGAGTCCTTTTAAAAATAATACATCATAACAGAGGATAACAAAATTAGGGTTGGTCCGGCACTCATAAGAAGGCTAAAAGAGTTGAGAGATACCCTATAACTGTGCCCAAAGCTAAGCCTTCCTGGGCGATAGACAAAGCAAACAACAAAATGTCAGATAATCTGTCCTGAAGGGGTCCATCTGTTGTGTACTGCACCAAACCACAACTTTATCCTGACAACAGGTGTATACAGTTTTTGTTGAGGGATGCCTGGCTGCCAAGATTACATCAACTACTTCCGGAGGAAGCTTGAAGGTGTTCTGTTGTTACTGCTCAATCTCCAAGTATGAAGGTGGAGATTGTCGAGGGCCAGGTGCAGGACCCTGCCCCCATTGCTGTGACAGTGGAACCTCCCAGAGGGGAAGCCTAGATGGGGAAAAGATGCTGAAGCCCATGAGCTCCGAATACCATACCCTCTGTGCCCAATCTGAAGTCAATAGGATGACTTGGGCCTGGTAGGTCCTGATCTTCTTCAGAACTTGGCCAGGAGAGGTATCAGTGAAAAGGCATACAAGAGTCCCAAGTCCCACGGTAGGAGAAACGTGTCTCCGAGAGGGAGACACCTTGAGAACTACACCATGCAGAACTGCTGACATTGCACATTATTGGCGGTGGCATAGAGATCAAGCCAAGGTTCTCCCTAGGCGTTGAAGAGACCTTGCACCATCTACAGGTGTAACTGCCACTTGTGATCCACCAGGCACTGATAGCCAAGCTTGCCCGCTTTGGAGCTCAAAGATCCAGTGAGGTGGTTCACCATCAGGACAACCTCTTGATGGTCCAGCCGTTTCCAGAGATGCATGATCCTACCCAACCCTGTTTGTAGCAAAAGCACATGGCAGTGGTGTTGTCTGTGAACACCTGTAACAGCCTTTCCATGATGGAGTGGTACAAAAGGGGGTGGTGATGGACAGAGCATCTGAATCAATCAAACACTCACACCCAGTCAAAAGATCTGGGTTTAATCCATCACCGTTCTTTAGCCCACTCTGCCACCCCAGTTCAGACATGGCTATATGCAAATCAGTCTGACCCTGTGCCTCATGGGAACAGTCCAGCCTGAACTGCCAAGCCATGTCTTCCCTGGACCGGAAACAAGCTTCCGAGGACCGGTTTCTGGCATTCCAGCCGTCTTCAGCACGGCTTGCTTGAATCCAGTGGCAAAGTGAGCAAGAGACTCACGTCTGAGCATACACTGCCACACTTATGGCGGCCAAAAGCGGTACAAAAGGGGGTGGTGATGGACAGAGCATCTGAATCAATCAAACACTCACACCCAGTCAAAAGATCTGGGTTTAATCCATCACCGTTCTTTCCATGATGGAGGACAGGAAGGCTTTCAATGCAAAGTGGTTTGCTCTCAGCTCCAGAAGATTCATATGGTGATGGGCCTGTGACAGAGACCAGAGGCCTTTGAGCTCCACCTCTACCAGGTGCCTGCCCCGATCCAGAACCGATGGATTGGTCACTACTGTCTCCTCAGGATGGGGTATAGAAAGGACCACCAATGCTGGTCTTCTGCAGCCTCCCCCGAGATCTGGATATAATTGGATAGGTCACCTTAATGTTTGCCCCACTGAGTTTTCGGATCCCACGGCACCGCCTGTATATACCACCTAGTGTGTTTGATCAGAAGGATGTTGAAGGCTAGCGGAGCTAATAGCCTCACTCGATCCCACTAAAATCCAGTACAGAGGTTGAAAGATCAGGATCATAGCTTGAATGTCTTGGACTCTCCTTTCTTGCGGAAAGGCATGAAACCGGATTGTGTCCAGAATAGCTTTGATGAAAGGGAGTGTCTGAGAAGGACGGCAAGTTGCTTGTGAACCCCAAGGATATCAGGAGGTTCACTGTAGTCTGAAGGTGGGTGATGACTGCCTGGGGCCGCCTGCCTTCTGCAGCCAGTCATCAAAGTAGGGGACAGACTGGGGCCCCTGACCTCTAAAGTTGTGCTGCCACTACTGCCATCACTTTGGTAAACACCCGAAAGCCATCACTTTGATAAACACCAAAGGAGAGCAAAGCGAACTGAAAATGCTCCTGTCCCACCATGACCCGCAGATAGCGCCTGCAAGACGAGGATGTGAAAATAAGCTTCCTGCAAGTCCAACGCTACCATTCAGTTTCCACGATCGAGGGCAGACAAGACCTGGGCCAGAATAAGTGTCTTGAATTTGTCCTTCCCAAGAAAGGTGATGAAATGGCACAAGTCCTCGACACACTTCCAAAGTAGGCACCCTCTTGATAGCCCCTTTGGCCAGGCTCGCACTTCCAGTCGTAAGATGGACATACCTACCTCATTCAATTTTTCCAGGGATAGTAGAAGGTGCAGTGAAGCAGCCAGGAAGGTTAAGGCATACTCCTTCTGGACAATTTGCAGGACCCACCTGTCCGATGGTGTAGCCTGCCAGCCTGGTAAAAATCGCTGGATTCTGGCTCCAACCGGGTGGTTGTGCTACACTAAGGGCACGCTAAAGGTGTTTGGTAGGTGGGGTCATGGGAGGGCAGACTTACTGGCATGCTGTCCCTGACCATGGGAGGTCAGTGGGTGCCACAGCTTTGGATATGAAATAGCTAGGAACTGAAGCTGAAGTGCCTGTTTAAATGGGATACTCCTGTCAGAACCAATAAAAAAACAAAAAGCTGAAGTCGATTGCATGGCAGAGAAGACAAGCCCAAGGAGCACACTGTGGCCCTACTTCCTCTGAAAGACTCCAAACTAGAGTCTGCTTTATGCCCAAAATGAGCGTCCCATCAAAGGGCATGTTCATAAGGGATGACTGCACATTGAAGGACAAGCCCTTAGATCTCAAACAGGCATGGAGACGGATATCAACAGTAGTGCCAATAGCTCGACCAATGGAACCAGTGGTATCCAGGCCACAATGGATGGTACGTTTAGCAGTGTCATGGTCATCTTGTATGGCCTAGTGCAGGATAGGACAAAGGTCTTCCGGCACAACTGGGGGTTTCTAAACTACAGAGTCTAGAAAGCGTGGGAATAGCAGCCCAAAAAGGCTATTGGCATTGACCAATCAGATAGCAAAACTTGTGGAAGAAAATACCCTCTTCTAAAAAGTTTATTTCTTATACTCCCTATTCAGGGCAGTAGAAGGGAAGGCATTCAGGATTGTCCTGGTGGTGGAAGCTTGCACCACCGAGCTCTGGAGGGGAAGGGTGCCGAGTCAAAAAAGGGGGGCCCCCAGGGACAGGACGATGGCGCTGCACAATCTGCCGATTCACCGGGGGACAAGAGCAAGATTTGGCCAAGGCCCCTAAGTGAGTGTCGTTGAGGGCCTAATTAAAGGGCAATAGGAGCTCAGTACTGGTTTGCCCTGCTGGAGAACTTCAGTTAGAATGTTAGTTTTGACTTACAAGGTAGGAAGCTGGAGGGTCAGGACCCTTGGCTGCCTTCTGAATAGTTAATACAGAGGCACTTTTCTCAGGGGCAGGGCATGGAGGTGAGACTAGGCTGGTGCCAAGGTCACTGGCATTCTGGAGGTCTTCATAGCAGATGACTTCATAAAAGGGTTTCCAAAGCTTGGATCCCATGTCATACTCATTAATCAGAGTCTGTCCCAAATAAAGAATGTAGAGTATCCTGTCGTACCAGGATGTTTAGCTGCTACAGTGGAGCAAGTAAAGGCTGTGAGTCAATGGACATGAGGCGCAGCCTCGGTTGAGTTTTGAGGTGACACCGATTTTGAGTAGAGAAGCACAATGGGTTGCGCCTCGTCCTTCGACATTGATGGAGTTTGCATTGGTGTTGACGTTCCAGGAACTGGTGTGGAAAATGGAGGCAGAAGGGATCCCAAGAGTCGCAGTGTTGCTTAGCAGAACTCCTGGATCCGTTATAAAAGTTTTGCAAGAGGCAGCTAAAAAAAGAGAGAATATTCTTAAAATTAATTTTAATATTTACAATATACCACACTATTTGCACCCATTTGGACTGCTGGTTTTCGACTCGGAGTGCACTGAGGCCTGCTAACCATACCTCTGTGCCAGTGTTCCAACCCCTTACAAAGCGTGTAATGAATTGGCTATTCCCAATTGGCAAGTACAGACTTACTTATAAGTCCCTAGCATATGAAAGGCAAAAAGTCCATCCAGGGCTGCGGCACTGTTTGAGCCACACTGCGTGTGACAAAATGTCTCCCTGCCTGCCACTGCAGACTGGAAGACTAGGAAAAAATGGGGGTTGTGCCCAAATTACCCTCATGTACATGAGCACATGACATCAAAAAGATGTATACAAATACGAAGGAGCACAGAGGGATCGATTCAGTATTTATTTTTAATCCAGGTTAAGTTAAAAACCCAGATATATCCAAAAATGAATTTTTAAGGAATTAATACACAAATTACAATCACATATATATATATATCAAACAACTAGGTGGAGCACACAAAAAAATCAACAAATGATTATATACAACGAGAGTACCTTCACTTGCACTAAATCTTTCCATATAATACAATGTACAACATATACATCACATATACATATTTACACACTAATTACACAACACAGCCCTACAAAAATAAAAACAAAAATTACACAAAACACTTATATATCTATGTGTGCATTCCTGAATTTCAATGCTACACTCCCAGGTAGTCCTATAACAGCGCCAGGGGAAACCAATTACCCCAAATTAATTATTTCAACCGGCGATTATGCTACAATCTAGCACAAATTCACATTTGAAACTGACTCCTCCACAGAATGTCGACGCAGTCGCGGTCGCGTTTCAGCCACACGTATCTATGGTCTTCCTCAGGACAGAAGGGCCAAAGTACAGGGATCCACCGATTATATACGGACCCTGTGCACGGTGGCTGAAGAGTCCAAGGTGGGGTACTCCCAACAAGGGGTACCTCTAAGGGTTGGCGCCCACTCATAGTGCCCACTCGGTTGTAAACTTCACAGCAAAGGTAAAGTTCAATTCAAAAGGCCAGGAGGATCGATTACAAGTCTTCTCTCTGGTGGCTCAAATCCACACGGCTAATTATTCTTCAAGACGCGTCGGGAACAAAGTTTACCGGCATGGCAGGCTGGAAGGGCAGTTGTCACACTGCCAGTTTGACTTTGCCATTACAACTAAGGTCAAAGCCACCACTTCCCTTAACAATATATGTAAGTCTCCCCTAAGGAAGGCCTAAAGAGCCCTAAGGCAAGGAGCTGTATATTATTAAGTAGGACAAGTATGTTTATATGTGTCTTAGTAGCATGTTTTGCTGTGGACAAAGCTAATAGCCCTATTGGCTAACACAGGGTTACCGACTAACACCTTAGTCCGGCTAACTTCTGAATGGAACTACCTAGCAGGGTACTGTAAGCTATCAAAATATTAGTGGCATCAATCTCGACCTGATGCTCAGGTCAAATTTGATGTCACTATTAAAGTACAGCAACTTTTAGAAAGCTGCCACTCTGTGACTCAGCTGGTCCTGTGGCCCCACACGGGCACTGGCCCATAGACAGCTTTATGCCCGCCTGGAAAGTAGTGTGAACAACTCTCAGGCATAGAAAAAATAGCAGCCTGTTCTAGGAAGAGGTGTCACCTCCCCTTGTGGGAACCCACTCAGGGTGTTGACTCAAAAGGCGAACTTCAAAGGCGAAGCCGCGTTCGGTGGGCAAATGGCAATAACACTCCTGAGAGGCTGACCTTTGTTCAGGAAGACAGGCTGGAGACAGAGACAGGTTTTCCTGGGGTTGTGTAGCCCCTAGGTAGCTACACCTCTAGGGTGGGCTACCAATCTCCAGACATCCTGAGAGTGGCCATAATAGTGCACTCTGGGATTGGCAGATGTCACTCATCATCGTACATCCATCACCAAGAGGGAGAGGACCTGGCAACCAATTGGCTAGGAACTGTGTTGTCCCTTCAGGGGACTTTCTCGGGATAAATATGGCACCCTGTACCTCAGATCACGCTGAACTGGAACAAGGACTGAAGAAGGACTTCCTTCCTGCTTCTGCTGGACTGCACTTGCTGGACTTTGGGCTAGTGAAGTTAGGACTGTGTCTGTGGCTCCTGGCTGTGGGAAAAGTCCTCCCCCCGCCCCAGACAGAAGCAGTCACTCCAAGGATCAGTTTTCTGCCCCCCTGGAACAGTACCAGGCACATTAAAGATGAAGAAGCCCAAACTGGCAAGTTGGTATCCACATCAGAGGAATCGCCACTGACCGTCTTAAGAGACCAATCCTCCAGGAGCAGCTGGTGACCTTTCAAAGTGGTGGGATGAGCGAAGTGCCCCATTAACAAAAAAAACCACATTTGACCTCTCTATAAAAGCCCATATTAAAAACAACCCTACCTAAAAAGCCCAAATAAAAACAACCCCTCCCTCCCAAATAAAACAAACAGGACATGCATTACACGTTATATCAATTAAATAAAACTAGATTGTACTTACCGCTGGCTCTGCATACTCCAAGCTGTCCTTCCGAAGACTGTGGAAAGAACCCTTCTAACCAATCTATACAGTGCTCGCATGCTGCATGAGAGCTGTGCCAGGATTGGATGTAGCAGGTTGGCCTAACACTCCTTCAGGCCCTAAACTCCTCTACCCAGCTATCCGTGACAGCTGGGTGGCGAGCTTCAAAGTGAGCATGTTCTTTTGGCCGGGGCAAAACCGCCAGCCAAAGTGCCATGCGCACTTTGAAGTGTGTGGCCACCACTATTCCAGTCCTCCTGCTGTCAATCTGCAGCAGAGGACACGCCCTCCTGGCTCTGAGGCAGGCTGGTGGTGCACCGTAGTTAAAAATAAAATGGCAATGAAAAGATTTCATTCCCATTTTATTTTTAACACTTGGCGCTGCTCGCATTGAGGGAACTCGTGCCCCGCCCTCATATGGAAACTGCTGCTGCAATACTCTACTGCCAAATGTTGCACGGAGACAGCTGGACCCGGGAGTGCTGTCAGAGTTCAGACTGTTCGCCCAGGAGAGACACTAGCCCCCACTAAAGGAATTTACTGTGACCACTGTGTATGGAGACTGATATCCCAGCTGCAGCTGGCCTTCTATGGTCTCGTAGAGGACTTTGTGGCCCCCGATCTCTGTTGCTAAAGTCACCTCACATGACCTGTGGACCAAGGAGTAATCACAGAAGTACCCCCGTTGACCACACAGCAACTGGAGCATCTTTTCATCCTGCATCCTCAGCATCAGGACCACTCCATTAAAGTATATGACGGTCGTGCTGTAGAGGCTTGAACTGAAAATGCTCTGGTGGACAGGTAACTATCCAAATCTACCCCATTGGCCCCAGACCTTCTCCCTGTTGGTTTTGGGTGCCCAGGCCAAAGTAGCCAAACTAACTTTTAAAAAGTTTTCAAAAGTTTCAAAACTTTTGATTGACCAATGCTTCTTTGAGGTTGAATTCAAAAGTGATAAAATCTTTCAAAATCTGTATCTCCGGAACCCCCAGTGGATTTTTCTCATCAGACTAAAAATTCATAGAAATATAATCTATTTTTATAAATTGGTGTCTCTCTTCTTTTGTGTTGTGTGGCTCTCATTTCGCTGTTTGGTGCCGTTAAATGCTTTACACTAAGGGGCATATTATCAAACACGGCGTTAAAATTATCGTCGGTTTAGCGGCAGAAAACTGCAGCTAAAGCAGCGATAATGGGCTTGATAATATGCCCTGGAGAATTCCAATAGAAGCCCATGTTCACACCAGAACATGGACTTCTATTGGAATTCTCAAAGGTATAATATCAAGCCAATTATCGCCACTTTAGCGGCAGTTTTCTGCCGCTAAACCAGCAATCATTTTTAACGCCGTTCTTCATAATATGCCCCCAAGTTCCTTTGTGCAAGCCTTACTGCTCAAAGCCATACCTGCCCAGAGTTGAGCTTAAGGTTGTTCAAACAAGCCTGACTGTACCCTAGACAGTTTGTGGCTGTATTCCACAGTAGGCTGTAATAAATATTTGAATCACATTTATCATTATTCTATTAGTAGCATTACATGCATTAAGTTGATTAAGAAAGAAACAATACTGTACATAAATCATGAAATGAACAAACAAAACAAATACAGCCAACCTGTGTTTTGTGACACTCTTGAATCTGCCTTAGTGTTGCAGACGGCCCAAGAAAATTAAGCTGTTCCGGTACAAGTTGCAGTCCGTACCTGGTCTGACATTGACAGAATTCGGGAGTAAGATCGAGAGCATGGCGATGCCCTCGCACCTTCTCATGTATACAAGAGTGGCGGGAAAGGGCCAAGTCTTGCTTTATCGGAGGATTGCCAATGGAACTACACTTTACCTCGAGACTAGCTTCTGGAACGGGATAGACAGATCTCTGGACCTTAACCAGTTCAGATGTGGGAGAGACATTTGCTTGCGAGAGTCCTTACAAGGTTTAAACCAGGTTGTCTTGGAAGGTGACAATTCCCTTGTACACTGGATTTAGAGGATCAAAAAGAGAGGAGAAGTAGCTCCGGGTCTGTATTATGTGGCGCAGAAAGAAAGGCACTAACTTTATGTGCACAGGAGTGGCACCAACACTGACTTGGCCTATCATTTTCCGAGTAGAATGGCGTCAGTGAGGAGATACTGCGCACTGCCTTCAGCGCACATAGGTACTGCAAAAAAGTTTCCGGATCCAGACCGACACCTGGGGAAGTATGGGATCTGCAGTTAGAAGTCCCTATCAGAAAAACGCTTTATACATCGGGGTCTCCTATGTCACTGGTCACTAGTTAGGTGGTATTATACAGTGATTAGTGCACCAATGCTTATAATTGTATAGCGCTTCGTAAGGGTGACAAGAAGGCCGAAACGCATTACCGGATGGGTAGCATGCTACACCACAGGACAGTGCTTGTTGAAAGTGTTAAATTGTGGGGTGACTGATGCAGAACGTGTTTTAATGTTGCGTGTGAATAAGCAGAGGACATTTCTTACCCTGCTTTTAGGTCCCTGCCCTAATGCATTTGATGGGAGGAAAATATGCATTTGATGCTTGAAAGATAAAATGGAGACCCTTTGCAAATAACGTAATTAGATGGTACATTGAACCTCTCTAGCATCCACCAAGGAGTAACAATGCATGGTATGTGTTGAATACGGGCAGTCGAGGCGCATGCATCAGTCTCTACCTATACTTGCAATATATGTCCCCTCCCATATCTCAATTTCATTTAGGCTTGAGTAGGAACCCAGGCATGTCTAGGTTTCTTCTAGGGAGTACCCAGGAGCAAAGATGAGCATCAAAAAGAAGTGCACATTCCTAGAACGATTTGTGGAAATTGGAAATCTTCAGCCAGAACAGGCGTTTTGGCCAACAACTTGGCCTGGTCAGGATTTTGTATCTACAGGTGGGAGAAATATTAGAGCCCCAAATGAACCAGAAGAGGAGGAGTGAGAAATATTTGGGGAAAGGGAGCCCATTAGTTGTTGCTGTGAGAGGAACATAAGAGAGCCATATGAAGGCTGTGCCACGCCTACCAAAGTTAGGGAGACTGTGGATACTTTCTGCAGATTTCACATCTTCTGAATAACCCCCTTGCACTTGACTGGATTGGCAAACTTTATTCCTTCCCCTTTCAATAGCTTTCAACCACTGCCAGGTTACGTCACGTAGCTTCATTCACCCCAGATCTGACAACATCAGGCTGTACATGGCATGGGCTGACATACTTGCATCAGATCCTGTTTTTCCACACCTTTCCGATGAGTGCTCCAAGTTCTTCTTCAGAGTTGACTGAATACCTTCCTCATTGACCAGGTCAATGTCCTCTTCTAAAGACTCGGGATTTACTATCCAAAGAAAATCAGGATTTCTGTTGGATAGTGGTCCAATTCAATATAAAGTTTTGCTCTGTGTTGCTTTGTGTCAAGAGGGCAAGACGTGTTCAGTGGCCTTCTCAGGAGATTTGCTGGCAGCATTAATGGACATGTCTTTCAAGCGGTGAGAGCCTCTTTGTCAAAAAGGCGGACTCCTTCCTGGTAAGCTTCTATAACGGCTGGACCACTGTGCATGTGCTAGGCCTTGGTACCCCAGAGCAAAACTTCCACCAGCAGTACCACTGCTCAAGGGGCACCTCAAGAGGACAACCCTCACAGCAATGGCTGCCTTCCCAGCTGGTGCCAACCCTATAGGATATACTGGGCACAGTAGGACCCAAGGCAAGCCAGCAGCTCCATTCCTTCCCATCTAATGCTTTACAACATTTACTGATGTCTCCTCCATCTCCAGCTTCCTGCAGGCAGAATGGTCTCCCACTTCAAAACTAATTGGGAATGATCAAGACAGGTCGCTGGGTTATACACATTGGAGTTTCTTGCCTTCAGTTATAATCTCAAAGTAGCAAAGAGTTTTGTAGACAAATGGGAAACTAAATTTACTAATCTAACTCCAGTCCTATAACATTTGGGTCAAGTGCAACTTTTCTTAACGTAATCCAGAAGGCTTGTTTATTATTTAAACTCCAGCCCTGGAATATTTTGAGTAAAGTTAAAACCTCCCTGAGTATTTTAGAAAGAGAAAAGTTGTAATTTTGTACTGCAGTGGTGTACTGGCTCGAGAGTGCAGCTCAAGGCAAAACAGCAAACTAGGAATACCTGTTTTAGTGTATGCAAAAGGGCTAGGAGCTCCTCGTCCAGCTTCTGCACGGAAGTGCTTTTTAACGCATTCCTCGACGTTGGAGGAGGAGGTTCTTGCTATGCTGAACAAGGAAGACAGAGATGGTGCCCTTTGAAGAGAGGGGTATGGTATTTTACTCCCTTTACTTCATGGTCACCAAGTAGGATAGGGGACTGTCTCAGACTTATCCTGGTCCTGTGACTCTCAAATCTGGTCGTTCAGTGATACCAGTTCAGAATGCTGTCCCTGAGCCAGGTGCCGCTTGCCCTCAATGCAGGGGATTGAATGCCGTCCTTAGATCTGCAGGAAGCCTACTCCCAGCTGCGGATCCTGCTCACTAACCATGGTCCACTGTGAGGCCCCAGCAGTAACAATCTGTGCTACCACCACTTGATTTCATAATTGCTTGGTGGGTTTTCATCAATGTGCTGGCTGTAGTGGTGGCTTTGCTCAGGAGTTCATATACTTTGGTACGTAGAAAATCTGCTAGTGAAGATGGGTCACCTGTGCTCATTGGAGACCATCTTCATTGTACCATGCTCGTTCAACACAACATGGGTATCTCCATCCAGAAATCCTCCTTGCCTTTCTCAAAGGCGGTTTCGTTTGTGAGATGTTCAACATATTGCATCAAGAAAGCTTTTTGTTCTCTTTAAGGATTGCAAGTATTTGAGGTATGATTCTGATGTTTCTCAATCATATTGTGCTCCTGCTTCTCAAGTGCTACGCTTGCTGGGAGTTGATGGCTTTGTGCATCAGAGTGATGCTGCACACCAGCGGGTTTATGACCACTCTTCAGGAATGACTGAGTTAAGGGTGGTTCTAGCATCAGGGGAATCTTTTGACTTGTGTAAGGATATTTCATTTGTTTCTCCTGGTCCTCAAATGCTGGAGAGACCCCTCTAAGGGGGGGCCTCTTTTGGGGAGATGATGGTGCGAGTCAGAGCAACAGCTGCACATCAATGTACTGGATTTACATCCAGTTAACCTTGCCCTGAAGTCCTTTCTCCCTTCCATCTCGGAATATCATTCAAATCCTTTCTGGCAACACAACCACCATCTACTATATCAACAGATAGGTTGCTGTAGGTTCTTGTTTTGGGAGGCCTTGAGTCTAAAGCGATGGGCCGCACGATGGGGGATTTTTCTCAGTGGTGGTCCATCTAACAGGCCTCTCTGTTTGAGGCTGTGTGCCTTGAATTGTTTTTCATTAAAGGATAAGCGCAAGCTTCATATTGAAGCAACAGACATGATTTGCCCAAGAATGGTTCCCTTCAGAACTTCTTAAGGTCTAGTTAATAACAAGTGTACATTCTGCTGGGCTCTCTCCTTTGGAAAATCGAGTATGATGTTGATCATCCGGGACCAGGTGAGGAGGATTTGGGGTGCCAATTTTTGGGAACTCAGCATTCAGGCCTCTATTCCACATAGGGCGGATCTGCTTTCATAGCAGGATAGTGGAGTGCTTCACCACAATCAGTTGTCACTGTAACGACCGGATTTTCCACTCAGATGGAATCAGCCCCTAGGGGCCCCTCTAACCCAGCCGGAACGTAATCACCTCCCACCTCAGGACGTATTTGCAATGGGTATAGACATATATGTACGTATATCTCGTACCTAAGGATGGGGAAAATAGCAATAAACATGCATAGGTTTTCTACAATATCCTATTTATACCAACTAGCCTCGCGGCCACCTCGGCCCAGACTAATCTACCCTAGGGCAGGTCTGAATATACCCTTACACACTGATCACTATCAGTGCTCACTCGACACACAATCTGGCGTGTCTACACACATGGGTCTGCAGCCCCAGTGCTCTCATTTTCCAAACGGTCCACAATCGGGCGAACCTCCACACTGTATCCCCCCAGTGCTCTCACTTATACACACGGTCCACAATCCAGCGAACCTCCACACTGTATCCCCCCAGTGTTCTCATTAACGCCGTTCACTAACGGCGACCACTTTCCTATGAGTACGTAAGAAGGAAATCTCTCACTTGTCTACTCGGGATAAAACTACAATAATCGAAATCAGTACGACTTGTCAAGTTGACGTGTATATATGTACCTTCTGCTCTTGACATCAAACATACCCTCCTTCCCTCATTGTTCATTCATTCCTTACCTGATCGGGAATCACAACCGTTCATGCAAACAATGCCTGACTAGAAAGTGCGGTTACCTCGATTGAACAAGACCACAAGGCACATGACAGTTCACTAGGAACTTGGGGTATTTTATTAGCAGTTAACACAAACACAATACTATGCAATATATATATATATATATTCTGCAAAGAAAAAGACAAAAGGGGTTAGAATGAGCGCTCAATATGGGAAAGGGCGGAGGTCACCTGGTTAATATGAAGTCGGGGCTCGGTAGTCATCTAGGTTCCCTTCTCGTCTCTGTGTCTTGGCTCGTCTCGGGGTCTTACCTCAGCCGTCACAAGTACACGTCTGCACCGCTAGGCTCAACCTCTTCTGCTTCCCTCCAAGGCACTGGAACCTCGCTCGCTATTAGCTACCGTCTCTCTCTCTCTCTGGCTCTATGCGCTCCGCGCTATTTCTCCTCCAGTCTTTCTCAGAGAGTCTCGGTCTTAGAATATTTCTCGGACTTCAAAAATGGCGACTGTCCGCCGTGAGGATAATTAATAGCATAGATGCTAACGGCTAGCTGCCGCCTACGGACTGACTGACTCATTGCCTAACACTTTCGCTAATATCAAAGCCTGTCCCTTCATGGAAAGTTACGGCCAGTAACCTGCCGCCCACCAAATTCTTGTACCTCCCCGTACCAAGGACACGTTCCCAGCCGGCCGGCCTGGAGTTGTGTCTTCGGAGTGGAGAAAAATACATTCCTTCGATAAGGGCCAGCCTGAGCCGGTTCTCTCCAAGCGAACAACACCTTGAAACTAAAACATTAAACTTGACCTAGAAAGCCTCTCCAGCTACCGGGCAGAAGGCAAGATGGAGTCTGTCCCGTTTAAGGCCTACCAGGCCCACGATACGCATAACTCCATGGGAAATATGCTAATACTCTTGCAAAAGGATGGATCATCACTAGCACTTATATATCTATTCCCTAGCTTAAGCTCATAAGCCCTGATCTAAGAAAAAGGGTACGAAAATGCACTACTGTGCCTTAGGAATAGGTCCTACTTATAGTCCTCATCCCTATACTATGAAGAAGATAGACTGGAGTCATTCTCCATCATCCTCCCTCCAAAGAGGGCCAGAAAAAGTCGGTTATTACATTTCACCCTTGACTCCAGTCTATTAACTATACACTATACAGAACTAACATCAGTAGAGGAATAATAAGAAACAAAATTAACTGAACTATGTCTTCTGTTAATTCTGCAATAATGGAGTAGAGAAGGAATGCACTGAATAAAACAGCAAAGAGCCACTAAAACACACACACAAAATATAATACCCCCTAAAATCTGTCGTAAGGAATGTAAGTCAGGCAACCAATGAAAGAGCCAGTCAAACCAGCCCTGATCAATATGCTGTCTAACTTCTGCAGTCAAGTCGTGGAGTTTGTCAATATGGGCTTGGATCGATTTAGAATGGTCGGACAGATTAAAACAGCATAGGCCCTCGAAATCAGAACATTCATGTCCATGTTTTAACAAAAGATAATCTATAGCTGCGCGATTCTGTAAAATAGCTCTACGTTCACCCTGGGCATCTAATAACAGATCAGATAAAACAGTAGAAGTTTGGTTGATGGATTTAACCATCCAGCAGGCCATCTTGCCGATTGTTTTGGCATTATAAACGGCCAATGCAGGGACTCCAATAATAGAAAAAGCTAAACCAAGATATTCCGATTTGGAGTAAAGATGAACGGAGGAATCACAGTCCTCATGTAATGACATTGAATCTCGGACCATACGGGAATGTGAATTAGGATGTGAAGAAAACATTAATAAACTCAATCTAGTGATAGCACATGGACCACCGGAAATATTTGCGGGGATATATGGCCAGGACGAATTCCCACAGGAAAAGAGCCACCCAGAAGGTAATAACATGGAACGGTAATAACTAGGGGCAACTAATAAACGTTTACATGTCATATTGTTTTTAACAGAAACACATGAATTCGGAAGTCTCTTTAAACACAGCAATTGTTGATGAGCTGAAAAAGAAGTTACAGCCCGTATTTTTAACCTAAGGCATTCGGTAATGGCTTTGGGATCACATGTCATCACAAAACATAAATCACCTGGGGTAATGTTGAAAGTAGTGATTTGGGAATGAATAGGGACATCGAGGTCAGGAAGAGCAGTACATAAAGGACAAAATTCATGGGCCGCAAAATCGCCCAAAATAACATTTGGTCGGGCATTCGAAATATTAAAAATATGCCGTAAAGTCTCAGTAGATGCTGGGACGGCAACCAGGCAGGTCGCCAAAATGTCAGTCACAGACCTCATGGGAGTGAGGCAAAAATGTGGAGAGTTAGTAACTCTTTTAGCAAGAGTAATCCAAAAATTAGAAGATGAGTCCCACGCAGCGAAGGAACGAGGAATTATGGTTCTCCAATCAACCGAAGTCGATGGGTTCTCTCCTCTCCCGGCGTAGCAGACCAAAAGGAGTCCAACGCCGGCACATCCTGCAGCAGCAGTCCAGAGAATGATCTGAAAGAATACAAACACAGGCCTTAATCATTCTCGTAAGTAACATTTATCAGCTGGGACAGCTTCCCAGCTATCTTTCCCTGGCTTCATCACCAAAATGGTGTTGTCATGACCGGTCGCAATAACTTCAGCCTGTTCAGGGGGATGCTTAGGCGATTGCACCCATATCTTAGCTCCGGGATTATCGGAGGAGCCGAAGCCCTTTTGGCCACGTGTCGTTAGCAAAGTCGGGGCAGAGCCTTTCTTAATCTCACCACTGAAGACAGGCATAATCAACAATTGAGCGACGCGGTCAGACCTTTTGAATGATAAATCCACCTCACTGCTATTAAGCAAGAGGACCTTAATCTCTCCCTGATAATCGCTGTCAATCACTCCTCCAAGAACTTGAATACCTTTTAAGGCAAGGCCCGATCTAGGGGCAATCAGTCCAAAGCTACTGGCTGGTATACAGACACCAATGCCAGTTTCAACAATGACTCGGTCTCTACTTTTTAGGACAATGTCATCCATAGCATGCAGGTCCAAACCTGCGGAACCTGGGGTTGCTCTACATGGAGCCAGAGCTCCGGGGGTAATTTCCCAATACATAACTGTAGCAGCAAGGGTATTCGGTTTTACATCCACAGCTGGAGGGAACAAACGCATTAAAGGAGATTCAGCATGCAACAAGGGACGATTGTTCAAAATCAATAATGCCTGAATTAAAAAGTCCCTCCAATGTTTGTAATGGTCATCCGTTAACTTTCGTAACTGTTCTTTTAGTAAACCATTCATTCTCTCAATCAATCCCGAAGCCTGTGGATAATATGGAATGTGAAACACCCATTCAATGTTGTTTTCCGCACAGAATTCCTGCACCAATCTTCCACGGAAGTGGGATGCATTATCAGATTGAATTTGAAATGGAACACCATAATATAAAATGAGTAGTTCCAATGTTTTAATGGTATTGATTTGGGTAGCATTTTTACAAGGGAAAGCGACCAGAAGGCCACTATAGGTATCAACAGCGGTACAAATATACTGACAATTTCTGCTCATAGGGAGCGGACCGATATAATCAATTTGCCAAATTTGAGCGGGCAATTTTCCTCGATGTAAATGGCCTTGAACAATGTGAGGCACTTCTCTCTTTCTAGAATGCTGGCAAATGGGACAATGCAGAATGACATCTTTAATCAAATTTAAAGGAATGTGAATCCCTCGATCAGTGGCCCACCTGCTAGTGGCTCTCTCTCCAAAATGTCCCGCTTTCTGGTGGGCCCATTTCGCCAATCCCGCCAAATCAGAATCTTGCATGTCCACCACTGCCTCAGAAATTTTAGACTTTTCATCTGCAATATTATGATAAAATTTGTCAAGGGAATCTATTGGGGTGTGAGCATCTACGTGAAAGATTGTCACAGTACTCTGTGGGAGCAATTCCCAAATTTCTTGCCATAGTTCTTTTCCCCACAGTTCTTTTGAATGCAATTCCCAATTATGAGAATGCCATGTCGGTAACCATACCGCCAGTCCATTAGCAGTGGACCAGGAATCAGTGAAAATGTGACATGTGCCAGGTAGTTTCTGCTTCAAAACTTGGTAAACCGCATACAATTCAGCATATTGACTACTTTTTCCATCACCAGTGGTACTCAATAATTTCTGTGTAATCGGATTATAAGACACTGCTTTCCAATGTTGTTTCTCACCAATGAATCTCGCTGAACCATCCGTAAACCACACATGTTTTCTGTCCTCCACGGACAGATCATCAAATGATTTACCCCACTTGACGGGAGATTCCTGTACTACAGGCACAGAACAATCATTTCCAGTCTCATTCGATGGCGCCTGCGCCACTCGCTCATGCAACACAGCCACACCTTTCGGACCCACACGCGCTCTGTCCTGAATGTACCATTTCCATTTAATCACACTCGCCTCCTGAGCATGTCCAATTCGATGAGATTTCGGCGAACTCAAAACCCACTGCATGATAGGAATTTCAGGTCTCAAAATCACAGCATGACCTAGAGTCAATTGCTCGGTATCCACCAGAGCCCAGTAACATGCAAGCAACTGTTTTTCAAAAGGTGTATAACGCTCACCAGCTTCAGGTAACTTTTTAGTCCAAAAACCTAATGGCACTTTTTGTCCGCCCTGCTTTTGCCATAGACTCCAATTGGCATATGGACCTTCCACAGACACATTCAGATCCACATCACCCTCGCCCACAGGCCACAAATCCAAGGCGTACTGAATGGCTTCTTTCGCCAAATTAAATGCATTCTGTTGTAGTTCACCCCATTCAAACGCATTCTTTTTGCGAGTGACTCGATATAAGGGAGCCAAAATCTGACTCAAATGGGGAATATGTTGGCGCCAAAAACCAAACAAACCAATGAAACTCTGAGCCTCTTTTCTATTCCTTGGAACCGCAAAATCTAAAATTTTCCGCTTCACCTGTGGGATCACTTCTCTGTGACCTTCATGCCAATTAATGCCTAAAAATTTAACATTTTGGGATGGACCTTGTCATTTATCAGGATTGATTTCCCAACCTTTTGCTCGTAAACAGTCAAGGATCTGATCTAAATGGGACTGGACCTGATCCTGCGTCTCACCTTGGATCAAAATGTCATCAATATAATGACACACCTGTATTTGTGGATGTATGGGCACCTCAGACAAATGTTCCGCCACCAGCCGGTGACAGATCGTAGGACTATGCACATAGCCTTGAGGAAGACTCCTAAACGTCATTTGACGTCCATTCCAGGTAAAACTGAATTGTTCCTGACACTCAGGGACAATTGGAATCGAAAAGAAAGCATTAGCAATATCAATAGACGCATACCATGTACCTGGATGCTTCTGAATTCTCTGAATCAAAGTAACAATGTCTGGTACAGCAACAGTCAAGCGAGGTGTATGTTTATTCAATTCTCGATAATCGACCGTCATGCGCCAAGAGTTATCACTCTTGCGCACGGGCCAAACGGGATTATTCCAAGCAGAAGTAACCGGAGTTATAACTCCTGCATCAACCAAATCCTGAATTGTGGCACTGATCTCTTCGTGGCCACCTGGGATACGATATTGTTTTTGAGAAACTACTTTCGTGGCTCGAGGAATTGTAATGGGGGCATTCGTAAACGGCCAACCCGTACGGGTCTGGACGAAATGTAATGCTTTGTTCCAAATTGATAACAACCATCATCCAGATGTAAGGTCATTCCTTTCAAAATATCAATTCCAATTATATACTCCAAGAGTGGTACGACTAACACAGAATATTCTTTACGGGGAATCCTACCAATTTTCATCTCAAGCGTAGTTTGCACTGCGGGGGTCTCTTTCCCACCTAGACCAGTAATTGTAAAGAATTGTCCTTTAAATTTCTTTGCTTTGCCATGAATTAAAGTGGCCTCCGCTCCTGTATCCACCAATGCTCGGGCCCTTTGGATATTACGATGTTTCCAAAAAATCTCAATATCTACATAGGGTCCATTATCTCTGTGAGCCCACCTTCGTACTGGAGCTTGACCTATTTCCTAGTCATTTTTACTGCGTTCCGCTAACCAGGACAAATCAGGATAAATGCTCTCATGTTTCTTGGGTATCAAAATCTCCTGTTCATATCCATTTCCATTGCGAAATGGATTTTTGTCATTTACCTTGTACTGTGAATTACGATCAGCAAGCCTGTGACGATCCTCCCTTCTCCTCAGTTCAGGGGAATAACCTCTCTCCTCTCTATACCGGTTGGATACACGATCATCTCTCCCCCTTTCTTTTTCCCCCTCTCTCTCCCTCTCACTATCACGACGAGGGGACACATCACGCTCATATCGCCGTTCACCACGGCGATCAGAATCCACACGGCGCCTCTCATCACCACTGTCATCAGAACCACGGCCACAATCATTCTTTCGGACACGACGGGCACCCTCCTTCCGATCCAAACCATGCTTACGGAATATGTCCCACAAGCGATTATTAGGCTCACCGTCAATATCCTCCCTTTTCACACCGTCAGCCAAAAGTGCAAGAAACATATCACGTCTAGAGAACTTGTAATCCCCGGCAGCCCGACCCTCAGGGCGAGAATGTCACTCAGGTTTAAACCATTCACCCAACTCACCAAGCTGACGAACAGATTCAAGCACCGCAGACAAAGGATTGCCAGTCTGATTAATCAATAAAGTCATCATAACCTGCTTGTAAGCAACAGGGGAAGAACGGATAATGCGATTGCGTACAGAAGATGTTAAAAGACCGTCCAACAACCTATCAGAAGTACTGAGAAAAATCACGGTCTTCATCACTTCCTCCTTCAGACGTTGCGACGCATCATGCAAAGTGTACCACGGCTTGTCATTGACAGGCCAATCAGATTCAGTAGGGTATTTCTGGCTACAGCCATCAGACGCAAGCTGGAGCAAAGTAATTCGACCAGCACCATTATAGTTCCGAAAATGATCCTGAATTGTAGAATCAGAACTCAAAGAGCAAAAGCGTAAACAATCAACAGCATCGAGCATGATACCGGCAGCGCCCAGTTCATAAAGGCGCACCATCCACGTAAGCAAAGCCTCACCGGGCCGTTGACGAAATCGTTGTAAAATATCACTAACCTCCTGTTGAGTAAAATCTTCAATACTATCCAGGGCAACACCACCCGGATTACCAGGAGCTTGTTGTAACTTGCGACGAAACACAGGATGAGCAGAAACCTCCGGCAGAGCACCCGAAGAAGCCCCGTCCTTAGATTTAGAAGAACAGTCAGGATGAGACACGTCATCAGAACGGGAAGAACGACCACGGTCGGTAGACATGACATCTTTGTCACAAGAAGCAGATTTACAGTCACGTCCGGAGCGAGAAGACTCGCGCTTGTCACCCTCCTCAGCCGAGGAGTCAGAAGTATGAGAATCCCAGATATTACCATCCCACTCGTCAGGGTTCCAATCCATTCCGGCTTTCGCCACAACCATACGCACTTTCCGTGTAGACACACGACCACGACGGTGTTTGTATTTATACCTCGCAATGCGAACTGCAGCCCTTTCGGCAATAGTTTGATAAGTCTCAAGTTTGTCGGCAAGCAATTTATTTTGACATCGCAACAAAGTATGCGCATTCTGCAATTCAACAACCTGTCCTTCCATTTCCTTGCACTGCTTTCGCAACTGAACAAATCTCTCATGAAGAATCCGGTATGCATGTAGTACAATCCAACCTCTGCGACCCAAAATAGGAAGCTCATCACCCTTCACTACCGGAGCTTTTTGCAAGCAAGAAACCACCTCAGCAGGCTCCGCCTGCTCCAGACAAGAAGTCCAATTCTCGCTCAAACCAGTAGAATCGGCCCACTCACGGGCCAAAGCCTCGTAAGGCGTAGACTCCCAGCCGGGAATCTGAAGAGGCAATTTGAAAACAGAGCCTGATTTTTTCGAAAACATTTCGACACACAAAACTTATATACACAATTATAAACAAAGAAAAACACGTACGAGCCGAGCGCAAACCAACAAGATGAAAACAATACAGCGCACACAGGCTTCGTAAACAGTTCGTGACGCCAGATGTAACGACCGGATTTTCCACTCAGATGGAATCAGCCCCTAGGGGCCCCTCTAACCCAGCCGGAACGTAATCACCTCCCACCTCAGGACGTATTTACAATGGGTATAGACATATATGTACGTATATCTCGTACCTAAGGATGGGGAAAATAGCAATAAACATGCATAGGTTTTCTACAATATCCTATTTATACCAACTAGCCTCGCGGCCACCTCGGCCCAGACTAATCTACCCTAGGGCAGGTCTGAATATACCCTTACACACTGATCACTATCAGTGCTCACTCGACACACAATCTGGCGTGTCTACACTCATGGGTCTGCAGCCCCAGTGCTCTCATTTTCCAAACGGTCCACAATCGGGCGAACCTCCACACTGTATCCCCCCAGTGCTCTCACTTATACACACGGTCCACAATCCAGCGAACCTCCACACTGTATCCCCCCAGTGTTCTCATTAACGCCGTTCACTAACGGCGACCACTTTCCTATGAGTACGTAAGAAGGAAATCTCTCACTTGTCTACTCGGGATAAAACTACAATAATCGAAATCAGTACGACTTGTCAAGTTGACGTGTATATATGTACCTTCTGCTCTTGACATCAAACATACCCTCCTTCCCTCATTGTTCATTCATTCCTTACCTGATCGGGAATCACAACCGTTCATGCAAACAATGCCTGACTAGAAAGTGCGGTTACCTCGATTGAACAAGACCACAAGGCACATGACAGTTCACTAGGAACTTGGGGTATTTTATTAGCAGTTAACACAAACACAATACTATGCAATATATATATATATATTCTGCAAAGAAAAAGACAAAAGGGGTTAGAATGAGCGCTCAATATGGGAAAGGGCGGAGGTCACCTGGTTAATATGAAGTTGGGGCTCGGTAGTCATCTAGGTTCCCTTCTCGTCTCTGTGTCTTGGCTCGTCTCGGGGTCACACCTCAGCCGTCACAAGTACACGTCTGCACCGCTAGGCTCAACCTCTTCTGCTTCCCTCCAAGGCACTGGAACCTCGCTCGCTATTAGCTACCGTCTCTCTCTCTCTCTCTGGCTCTATGCGCTCCGCGCTATTTCTCCTCCAGTCTTTCTCAGAGAGTCTCGGTCTTAGAATATTTCTCGGACTTCAAAAATGGCGACTGTCCGCCGTGAGGATAATTAATAGCATAGATGCTAACGGCTAGCTGCCGCCTACGGACTGACTGACTCATTGCCTAACACTTTCGCTAATATCAAAGCCTGTCCCTTCATGGAAAGTTACGGCCAGTAACCTGCCGCCCACCAAATTCTTGTACCTCCCCGTACCAAGGACACGTTCCCAGCCGGCCGGCCTGGAGTTGTGTCTTCGGAGTGGAGAAAAATACATTCCTTCGATAAGGGCCAGCCTGAGCCGGTTCTCTCCAAGCGAACAACACCTTGAAACTAAAACATTACACTTGACCTAGAAAGCCTCTCCAGCTACCGGGCAGAAGGCAAGATGGAGTCTGTCCCGTTTAAGGCCTACCAGGCCCACGATACGCATAACTCCATGGAAAATATGCTAATACTCTTGCAAAAGGATGGATCATCACTAGCACTTATATATCTATTCCCTAGCTTAAGCTCATAAGCCCTGATCTAAGAAAAAGGGTACGAAAATGCACTACTGTGCCTTAGGAATAGGTCCTACTTATAGTCCTCATCCCTATACTATGAAGAAGATAGACTGGAGTCATTCTCCATCATCCTCCCTCCAAAGAGGGCCAGAAAAAGTCGGTTATTACAGTCACCCAACAAATTTGCTACTAAATCCGTCTATGTGAGATGCATGTGGTGCGAGTCTGAGGGCTTATACCCTTTCGAGTTTCAGATTTCCATCGCTCTGCATTTTGCCCAACAAGGCTTGGCAGTTGCCACTGTGAAATGGTATTTGACTGATCTGTCTGCCTGTGTGTGGACCAAGCACCCCTTCTCTTTTAAGTCACCTATAATAGTGTGGTGTGATTCCTGAAAGGCTTCCTATACTTGTTTCCTCCCGAACGCTTTATTGTTCTGCAGTGGGATTGGAATTTGGTGTTAACCTTACTTAGGACTTCTCCATTTAAACCAATGCAGTTGCTCGCTATGCCTGATTACGTTGGAGGCTGTATTCTTACTGGCAATCACTTTGGTCCTCAGGCATGGTAAACTGCAGGTCCTCCTGGTTTTGCATCCAGACAAAGAGTTCTTCATACCCGTCAACTCGTCCAGAAGGTCCTACCTGCCTTCCACATGGAAGTCCATCAATCAGACATCTTTCCTCCTTCTCATCCTACCAAAAAAAGAGGAAGGATTGGACCCAGATATACCAGTCCAGATTTACTGTCTTTCAAGCAATGGAACATAGAAAATAACATTAGCATCAGATTTAGTAAGTTGGCTGATAAAATCATTGGCAGCGATTGCACTATATCTGATTGTTCTGAGTGACACTAAGTTGTATGCAAAGGTTAGCCACCAGTTTGGATTTTAACTAGAGGAACATCCTCCATTACAAATTCCTAGATGTATACAACAGCACAAGGGTCAGACATGTAAGATGTGTCCCTTAGAGTAAACAACACATTACATGCAGGTATATGAGGCAATATACTGCTTGACTCTTTGTTACACCTTCTTTTACTTGGCTTTAGGATGTAGGACAAATCGGGATCACACTAATTTAGTAGATTTGGATTTGCTTCAAAACCCAAGGTTTTTGCACTTGCCCACCTTAGAAAACTCCCATTTAAGATCTGAACAATGAGAGTGGCGCAAAGGGGTATGAGAGGAAAGTCAGCTTTCAGTGCAAATTTGCTTTCGCACATGAAAGTTGATGCATCACTGCTGTGCACACAGTTTGGCGACACTTTGTGTCACACAAGCACCAGTACAAACCCTTAGTAAATGTGGGCTGGGGTCTTATATAACACAATTATAAGGGAGGACAGATTCGACAATCAACTTCTGTGGGTTTTAGCTGAGTACAAACGGATAAAGCAGTAACTAAGGGTATAATTTCACATTGCATGCATAAAGGTGTTACTCAATGGTCAAGAAAGACCAGGGCTGCCATTTGTGCACACTCCACAAGAGCTGTGGCCGCTTCTCTGGCTCTAATCAGGGATGTCCTTGTGGCTGATATCCGTCCGGCGGTTACTTCGTCTTTGCGTATGTTTTGCAAAACATTACACCTCAAGCGTGCAGTGATGGATACTTTGCCAGGGCTCTTTTGTTTAACTGACACTATTCAATCCAAGACCCTGGTGGGCTGATACCAAGTCCCTGGTGGGCTGGAAGTGAGCAATCTGCAGGAAGAAGTATTGATCTGAAGACATTTCTTTTACCTTTAGTAAAATACTAGCAGCCCGCCCCAGCGTTGCCTGGGGCAGAAAGGGGCTGGGGGCAGCATTTGAGACTTGCGTGCACTTCTCCTCCCGCCCCCGCCCCCTCCCGCCCGTGTCCCGGAGATCCTTACCTCAGCCGCCGGTCCGGCACCAGGCGCCCCGCCCGCACAGGCCGCCACTCTCCAGGCGCCCCGCCTGCACAGGCCGCCACTCTCCAGGCGCCCCGCCCGCACAGGCCACCACTTCGCACAGCAGCAAGCAGGGCCGCGGCAGTCCTCCCAGCAGGTCACGATCTTCGGCGCCATTTCCGGAAGTGTTGCCAGGGAGCGCAAACGCAAATTATGTCATCACGCAGATGTCGCGGCCGGCGCTACTTGCAAGGGACTACTTTATTTTTATTTCGAAATTTTTTAAACAACGTATATTTTTAATAGCCTATGTCCTTCTGCTTGCCCTGAGGTTTTCAAAGATGTCTTGGGTGTTTTGATTGGTGGTGTACTTTTCGAGTTTACCTGGCTCAAAGGTTTGTGTTCTCTCTTTATAATAGTAGTATAGATTTCTACTAAATATTACACTGTTGTATAGATCCCTTGAGTCCTTCGCTCCTGATGAGTAAGGGACATTTAAATTAAGATCTAAAGGTATGTAAATGTGTTATCTGCTGTTACGGTCACAGTATTAAAGCTCCCTTGGTTCCTCTCAGCATAGGAAAAAACGCTAAGAACTGATGCCAACCTGCCAGTCAATCACATAAATATCCAAATGTCATCACATCTGGAGTGAAAGACGCAGTGACTGGTCTCATGACACCACCAGGCAGTGCTGTCGAGCTATTGCGGTGTAGTGTGGTACCTATATTCCCAATAGGCTCTGCGCATTGGAATAACAAACAATAGTTTAGACGTAGGACTGAAGTCGACTAGGTCTCTATTGAATATGTTAGACTTAATTTGTGAATGCCAGCTACCTCAAAGGTCACTAGAAACTTTCTCGAATACACAAGAAGGGATTAGTTTCTGACAACCATATAACATGACAACTTTGTTCCCCAAGAATAAGGAATGTATCTCCAGAGTCGCGGAAACAATAGATGGCTATTTCACTCAATCAATCGTGCATGCTTAGTGTCACCAGAAGTGTAGAGAAATAGAGAGACAGTTATTTATTGAGCAGTCTTCTTTCTCATGCAAGAGAAGTGAATTGCTACAATCGCAATACTTGTCATAAAGTAAAGTGCGTACAGTAAAAAGAGTATTATGAAATAATACTGTAAAAGCATTTATATGGTTTCTAAGCCATAAGATACTTAAAATGGATAAAATACATACAATGATACAAGATGACTAAACGTACTCAACTGGAGCTTCTAAGATACGCCTACCCCGGTGTACCTAACCTAAGCCTAGTACATGGGAAGGAGTAAGTGAGATGTAGCTTGAGTTAAATAGTTTCTGCCAAGAATCTATCCAAGAATTCTCTAAGGGTCTAATCAGCTCCGTACCTTGTGTATAGAATGTAGGAGGTCTTGTATCTCTCTCTCAGGACTCGATCTCCCAGTACCCCGCAAGGGTAGCCGGGAAACACAAGAGCTGGATTTCTCGGCAAGAGAAAAGATAGCGTCTCTCTCAGTGCGTCAGCTGGAGGGTCGGCTTCCTTCGGCACTCGCTACAGCAGGGTGTCGGGCAAGTAGTCAGTCGATCTGCTCCAAACCACTGTGTGTTTTGCTAGGGCAGATGCTGGTATATTTATACCTGGAAGGTGCAGAGTTTGACGTAAGGTTGGACATAATACGTCACTAAGAACTCTCAGTTCTTTTAGGACTCCAGGAGTTCTAGGACAAATCAGTACAGAAGCAGGGGAAAGTCCTGGACTGCTGGAGGTTTGGTCTCTCCAAGAACTCGTTGTGATTTCTAGGAATCTGTGGAAGTAGCCATGCCGTATTTGGACTACATTGGCTGTGTCTAAATATGGTTATGATGAGTTATACCTATATAAGGGCATGAATCAGGAAAATTACACTAGAGCCCTAGATTCGTCTACAACAGCGGGAGGAAATCGTTGTCAGGATCCAGGCTGATGCCAGGAGGATATTCAAAAGGTGATGAATCTGTAGGAAGATATAGTATCCACCAGAACTATCATTACTGAAGGAAAGTACTTTTTTTGTTTGTCGCAATGCGATTAATGTTACAGATCACTCCTAACGAATAACTGCAGCCACTCTATACCGATCTACTTGCGTTTCGAAGTCATTGAGTGGAGAAGGAGTAGTTTCTGTCCTGTAACTCCAGTTCTGTAGTAGGGGTATCTCTGTTATAGTCATAATCTAGTGAATAGTGAATAGTCCCGCCCATGTGCGTGGACCCCAGCAATCAAAAATAATCTCTTAAGTTGTCAAAATAATGCAGAAACTGCAAAGACACTTAAGAGAGAATTTAAAGACAAATAATGCAGCCTATATCCACAGGCTACACTGTCCAGTACTTCAACTAGAAATTCCACCAAAAAAACACCACACATAAAACAGCCTGCAGTTTCTACCATAGAGAAACTTGCCTCCCCCAGTCAAAGACTCTGGAATGATAGAGAGGAAGGTAGGGACAGACAAGCCCCATAGGCTGCCATTATGTGGCTTAAATAGGATACTGTGCCTTTAAGAGAACTTTCCAGAACTTCTCCCAGTATCCCAGAATGCATAGCAGGTCCCTCTACTTTCAGTACTTTTTGAAGGCGAAGCACGCCAGACCTGTCGCATTCTTGTATGATGAAAAAATCTCCACCGGGGAGGAGGGCGGGCGCTTATGACTATAACAGAGATACCCCTACTACAGAACTGGAGTTACAGGACAGAAACTACTCCTTCTGTAGTAGGGGATCTGTGTATAGTCATAATCTAGTGAATAGAATGGCAAGCCCATCCCCACACCAAAGCGGCGGTGGAGAATAAATACATAACGCCACTACTGTGCGAACAAATTCCGCAGCGAAGCCTGGCCAACCTGAGCGTCTGCCCTGGCGTCAATGTCCAGGCAGTAATGCTTAGCAAAGGTATGAACCGACTTCCAAGTGGCTGCCTTGCAGATTTCAGCAATCGGCACGTTACGGAGCAGAGCCGTCGTGGCAGCTTTGCCCCTGGTGGAATGAGCCTTAGGCTTACCTCCTAAGGTCTTATTAGCCTTCTGATAACACAATTGTATGCAGGACACAATCCACCTAGAGATGGACTGCTTAGAGGTCGCAAGACCCGTCCTGACTGATCCATAATTGACAAACAACTGGTCAGACCTACGAATATCTTTGGTTTTATCCAGATAAAATTTCAACACCCTCCTCACATCCAGGGAATGCAGAGACCTCTCCGCTGGGGATGAAGGGTTCTGAAAAAACGTAGGCAAAGTTATAGTCTGGTTGACATGAAAATCAGAAATAACCTTGGGAAGAAATTTAGGGTGAGTACGCATAACAACCTTAGCAGCATGAAATACAGTATAAGGTTCATTACAACATAACGCCTGAATTTCACTCACCCTGCGGGCCGATGTAATGGCCACGAGGAACGCCGCCTTCCAGGACAGGTGCTGCAACGAAGCCTTATGAATAGGTTCAAAAGGCTCCTTCATCAATCTGGACAGCACCACATTCAATTCCCATGAAGGCGAGGGAAGCCTGACAGGAGGGAATACTTTCTTCAAACCTTCCAGAAAATCTTTGATCACAGGGATCTGGAAAAAGGAAGTCTGTGAAGGGCATTTCCTGTAGGCAGTCAATGCAGCAAGATGTACCTTAATGGAATGGACATTAAGGCCAGACTGCGCCAAATGTAAAAGGTAAGGAAGGATGACATCTTCCTTGCAGGTCGTAGGATCATGGTTCTTAGACTGGCACCAGATACAAAACCTCTTCCACTTGTAAGCATATGAAGTCCGAGTGGAAGGTCTCTTAGACTCCTTCAGTATGTCCATGCAATCATCGGGCAGATTCAGATGGCCATATTGCATCTCAGGAGCCATGCCGCCAAACTCAAAGACAAGAGGTTGGGGTGTAACATCCGTCCCCCGAACTTCGTGAGGAGGTCCGGCCTGCACGGCAACCGAATGTGAGGAAGGAGAGACCGGTGAAGTAGGTCCGTGAACCACCACTGCCTGGGCCACTCCGGGGCGATGAGTATCATCCGAGCTCTGGACCGGGCCAGCTTGACGAGCACCGCCGGAATCAGGGGAATGGGAGGAAAGGCGTACAGAAAGCTGTTCGTCCAGTTGATCCATAACGCATTCCCCAGAGTCCCTTGTTGGAAGTATCTGGAGGCGAAGTCTCTGCACTTGCTGTTTTCGGCGGTGGCGAACAAATCTACGTCTGGAGTTCCCCACCTTGCGAAGACTTCTTCTAGTACTTCGTCGTTTATGACCCATTCGTGGTTTTCCTGGAGCTGTCTGCTCAGTGCGTCTGCCTGAACATTCTGCACACCTGGTAGATGGGTGGCCGTTATCGTCAGTCCTCTGGCCAGGAGCCAGTGCCAGATCGTCTGCGCCTCCTGCGACAGAGCGCGCGATCTCGAGCCCCCCTGCTTGTTGAGGTAATACATCGTGGTGGTATTGTCCGTCTGTACAAGCAGAGAGTTGGTCTGGAAGGACGGAAGAAAGGCCTTCAGCGCCAAGTGAACAGCCCTGAGTTCCAGGAAATTGATGTGATACGTGGCCTCCATCGGTGACCACGTGCCTTGAATCTGTAGAGTCCCGGAGTGCGCTCCCCATCCCAGAAGAGACGCATCCGTCACGACAGTCTGCGCGGGAATGTGCTTGTGAAAGGGAACCCCTCTGAGGAGATTCTCCGCCGAACACCACCACTTCAGAGACTGAAGAGCATGCAGTGACAGGCGAATCTTGTCGTCCCAAGATCCTTTCCTCTGATCCCACTGGTCCTCCAAGCACTCCTGCAGCGGTCTCATGTGCAAACGTGCGTGTGGCGTCAGGAAGATACAAGAGGCCATCGATCCCAGTAGAGAAGACACCGTCCTCACTGTTGTAGATGGAGTCGTCATAAGAGCCTGAGCCTTCCGAAGGAGTGATAATCGTCGCTCTTCCGAAGGAGACACGCTTGCTGACAGCGTATTGATGGAGGCTCCCAAGTACTGTATGCATTGGACCGGAGTCGGGACAGACTTGGCCATGTTGATGTGCAGCCCCAGCTTGTTCAAGAGAACGCACGTCTTCTGGAAGTGTGCTCGCGCTTCCGAGAAGGAGGATGCCTTGATCAACCAATCGTCCAAGTACGGGTAGACGAACAACTTGTTCTTCCTCAGGTGTGCCGCTACCACTGCCATGCACTTCGAGAACGTCCTCGGTGCAGACTTCAGTCCGAACGGGAGTACTGTGTATTGATAGTGATTGGTGCCGACTTGGAACCGCAGGAACTTCTTGTGTTTGTGTGCAATGGGCACATGGAAGTAAGCATCCTGTAGGTCTATGGCGCATAGCCAGTCTCCCTGTTGCAACTGAGGGTAAATCTGATGCAACGACAGCATGCAAAACTTTTCTCTGCGAATCCATTTGTTTGCAATCCAGAATGGGCCTGAACTCGTTCTTGTCCTTCTTGCGAACCAGAAAGAACCGGGAGTACAGACCTCTTCCTCTCTGAGACAGAGGTACGTCCTCTATCGCCCTTTTCCTCAACAGGATATCCGCTTCCGCCTGAAGCTCGCGCAGCTGAAACCGCGAGCTGACCGGGGGAATAGCTGGAGGAGGGCTGGTGAACCGAAGACTGTATCCATTGCAAACAATATTCAGCACCCACTTGTCCCGAGTAATTTTTCTCCACTCTGCCAGAAAAAATTGAATGCTTCCCCCTACCGGAGTGGGTAACAGATCCGGGGGAAGTAGGTTCCTAGGGCCTAGACCCAGCCTGGCCCTTGGGCGCCGGAGCCGACTGCTGGCCTCCCCTGCCCTTCTGGCGCTTCTGGAACGGCTTACGGAACTGGTGTTGCTGTTGCGATTGTCCCGAAGCCTGTCCCCGTCCACGGCCTTGTCCGCCGAACCGCCGTTGGAAAGGGCGGTACTGCTTCTTGGTCTCTTTGGGCTTTTCCAGGCTCACAGCCGTCAGCGTCTCGGCCTCCGCCTTCATGCGGGCCATTTCATCGTCCGCATGCTTCCCGAAGAGAGTCTCACCGGAGAACGGCAGATTGGCCACCCTCTGCTGTGCGTCCGGTTTCAGGGACGTAAGCCGGAGCCATGCGTGGCGCCGTTGGTTGACTCCGTGGCAAAATCCGTGCGCCGCCAACAGGGAAGAGTCCGCTGCCGCGCTGATTATCTGGTTGGCCACCAACATCCCCTCACTTAGTACTTCCATGAAGTCTTCACGCTGCTCCCGAGGTAGATGCTCCGCAAAGTGCTCGAGGGAGTCCCAAAGGGCGCGGTCGTATCGGCCCAACAGAGCCGTGGCACTCGCCGCTTTCATGGAGGTAGCGGAAGTTCCACAGACTTTTCTCCCCGCCGAATCAATCCACCTTGACTCCTTATCCGGGGGAACCGTGGAGGAAGGAGTGGTGGCATGCTGCTTGCGAGCCGCCGTGACGATGACAGAGTCAGGCGGAGGCTCCGCTCTCAAAAAGGCCGGATCCGAGTCGGGAGCCCGGTACTTCTTTAGTAATCTTGATGGAGCCGCCTTCGTCACCGCAGGGGTGAGAAACAGAGCCAAAGCCGGTTCTTCCAGGCCCGGCACCAGAGGCAGAGGAGGACGAGACAGGTGCTTTTGATGTAGAGTCTCGAAAATGACCGACGTCTTCGGAGTGGGCACCGTCAGAGATATGCCCAACTTCGCAGCGCCTCTCAACAGGACGTCCTGAAACGCCACCAGGTCATCTATCGGGGACACTCTCGTGTCCGGTGACCCCGATAGGGTAGGGGAATAATCCCTGGTCCCAGAGGACCTCGTGTGTGAGCGAGATTCGCGCCTCCTACGGCGGTGTCTTGATCTTGTGGATGATCTGCCTCGCGATATCTCCTTCCTCCTGGAGCGAGAGCGAGACCTGCCTGCCCGTGGGCGCTCCTTCGGTTTACGTGGAGGGGTCTTCCTTGGTTCCTCACGGGGTTTCGTCGGTTCCTCCCGGGGTTTCGGTTTTGGAGTCCCCTTAGGAGGAACAGGCAGGGACGGCAGGGAAGTGGACCTCGGCGGAGGAACCTTCGGCTGCAGGGTGGGCCCATGCGGAGGGACCGGAGGTGGAAGAGGGTCTCCTGAAGGCAGTGGCGGTTTGGGTGGAGGGTCCTCCTTAGGAACAGGAGGAGGAGGCGGAGTCCTGGGCCGAGATGGCGTGTAGACTTCCGAGTACACCGAGCCCGGTGACCCTTTAGGCGAAGGATGCGGAGAGCCAGTCCCATCAGCGGGCGACCGCTTCCTCTTGCGCCCTCCACTGGAAGCAGCGTGACTTCTGGGACTAGAATCCCTCCTGCGCCGTTTAGGAGAGGGTGACCGACTCCTAGACGCTGACCGCTGTCTGCTGGACGCAGAGCGACGCTTCTCTGGCGTAGAACGACGCCTCCTGGGCTCCGGCGTCGATCGCCGCCTCCTCGACGTCGACCCTCTGCTCCTCGGCGTCGACTCCTCGACGTCGACCTCCTCTTCCGCGACGTCGCACGGTGCCGTCTCGACGTCGAGCGTTCCTTCGACGACGAACGTCGCCGTCGTCTTGATGTTCTCGACGTCGAGGAGCCCCTCGACGTCGATCGGCGGTGTCGCCTCGACGGCGATCGACGGTGTCGCCTCGACGGCGAGCGTCGGTGCCGCTTCGACGGCGAGCGCCGATGCACGTCACTCCGCCTTCGGCGTCGATAAGAAGATCTCGACGTCGACGATGACGGTGGCTTCTCCTTCGACGTCGAGCCGTCTCGACCCGGAGCCCCGGGGAGAAGGGGAGCACGCCGCCGTCATCCCTCTCGACGTCGTCGTCGATGCAATCGACGTGGACGGAGAATGGGACCGTTTGCTGGACTTCCTGCCCCTGGGGAGCCCCCCAGGGGCCTCAGCAGAGGCAGAGGGAACCTTCCCAGCCTGCCCAGACCCACCTGCAGCCCGCAGACGCCTATCCTCCAGGCCAGCCAGCCTGATCTTCAATCTGTCCCTCAGAGTCCGAGCAGAAAGCTGCTGGCAGATGACGCAATCCTCAGGGACATGATCTTCTGGAAGGCACACGATGCAGACATCATGGGGGTCACTCTTGGCCTTCTTCCTCTCACATGCTGGGCACTTAACAAAAAGGCCAGGCATTTTAGAGCCCTAAAACGCCAAAAACAGCACAAAACAGGAGAAGAGAACACCAACAAGTAAAACTGCAACACTTTTAAAAGTCAAAAGTGTCAAAAAATTCCAATAAACCCTTGAAAAAGGGAGAGTTCAATGCCAGGGTCCTGTAAGCAGGAGCCGGAAAAAAGAACTGAAAGTAGAGGGACCTGCTATGCATTCTGGGATAAGTTCTGGAAAGTTCTCCTAAAGGCACAGTATCCTATTTAAGCCACATAATGGCAGCCTATGGGGCTTGTCTGTCCCTACCTTCCTCTCTATCATTCCAGAGTCTTTGACTGGGGGAGGCAAGTTTCTCTATGGTAGAAACTGCAGGCTGTTTTATGTGTGGTGTTTTTTTGGTGGAATTTCTAGTTGAAGTACTGGACAGTGTAGCCTGTGGATATAGGCTGCATTATTTGTCTTTAAATTCTCTCTTAAGTGTCTTTGCAGTTTCTGCATTATTTTGACAACTTAAGAGATTATTTTTGATTGCCGGGGTCCACGCACATGGGCGGGACTATTCACTAGATTATGACTATACACACAGAGATCCCCTACTACAGAAGTGTGGCTCACTGGTTAGAGCAGGCAGACCCTGAAGCAGAGGTTCGATTCCCGACGCGGCAGGGTGTGGAGCTCAAATGTCCACGGACTCAATAATTCTCGCTTCGGTGCCTGACCTAATCATGGGTTCACACTCTGCAACTCTGGGCATTAAGCTTGCTTAATCTCCACAACGGCCCCCCCAAGGCGGGATGCCTGGCTTTCACCTCGGGGATGCCCTGTAGGGGCTCTCTCACAGGGAAAAACCAGGACGGGTTCCCAAGGCAAGCGCGGAGATACCCCTTCGGGGGTCGATTCTGGCGCTATATAAGAAATACAATAACAATAACAATATTCCCAGGCAGCAGTCCGAGTTGGTTCCATTTCCATTGTACAACAAGGATAGAGATCTGCCAGAGCATCATTGATGAAGATGCCCTCTTTGATAAACCCCGGAAAAGATGCAGCTTCTTTCCACTAGCATGCCAATGCATTGCCTCTTGACTTCAACAAACTTTTATGCACCTAAGTATTGAATCCTGTGTACCCAATAGTGGGCCCACTGGTAAAAAAAAATACAAAAATCCCCCCACACATCTTGTTGGTATGCGCCCAGATCTCACTGTATTGTATCATTCTATAATCATGCTCTAATGCTGAAGAAGTTGCCGTATCCACAGAACCCTAACAAGACGTATGTTAATACTCCAGAAAAGGTAGGTGACGTGTTGATATAAAGAACCAAAATTGTAACTATTTCCCAGACAATTGGTCTCATTAAAAGTTCACGCTGGAAGTTAGTTATCCAAACTGTGCATTATAGACGAGCCCATAACATGCTATCTCCATTTATATCTAATGAAGATCAGCTAGAAATCCTTACTTTACATTAGCGTGTACTTACTAAAACAGTAAGATACACAGGAGCTAACCTAACATCTAAAATACCACAAACATGCTGGTTAACAATCATCCTGATAAAAAAAAGTGGCAGGCACTATCATAGCCAGTCCACATCTGTTGAACCAAGGTCTTTCCACCTTCTTAAATGAATCTCCTGCCCCATGTATAAACAATTATAGAAGGATATCTGTCAATAACCCGGTTGTTTCTACTGAGGGCTTCCAAGTGACATCAGATACAAGAGAGAGTCGCTCAAGTTATCGGTGTCACTTTGACACCAAAGGGGGGGAGGGGGGGGGAGAGATACCACATAGATGGCACCTAGTCATTTTATGCTATGGACGCCTCCTCTGTAGGAGAGCCATGAATAACATTGCTTCCTGTTCCCCACCCCCATTGTTCTTTTACAATTAATATATACCTGGCAACCAGCCACTCATCAACAACATCCTTTGGCCATGTACCCCGCCAAAATATTGAAAAGAAAAACTGCCATCCCACCACCCTCCTGCCCCGCTCTTGGTAACGCTCTCACCCAGTCCCAAATAAAAACAAAAAGCCATAACGCAAAGTGTCCTGTTACCACCCCACACTTATTAGTAACGATTTTCTTCCCTACTCAAAGCCTTGGCCAGTGGTCCCAGTTCTCAAATTAAGATCAGAGAGCTGTTGTTACTCTGGGAGCCACTTGCAGTTCACGGTGGGTCTGCAGAGACACGCAGTTGACAGGAGAGATAGCGGTTGGTTGTGGAAGACCACCACCACCTCCATTCCTCTGCCTCCCTCTGGCCTCTAGAGACCCCAGGGAGGTAGTGGATCCCCATCAAGTCAGAGCATTCAAAGATGAAACTAGTTTTTTCACTGCTCCGATGTCATAGCTGTCAATTAACAGGTTTCGAAATCCTTGTTCTTAAAGGCTTCTTATGGAAACCATAAACACCAGTGGTTTTCTACACTACCTATTGAGTCATGGAGAGGGGTGGGGACTCCTGTAAAACAGGTAGAAAAGTGGCTTAGTCATAACTCCCTTGGTGTTGCCTACTGTAATGAGAGAACTGGCAAGGAACATAAGAAATCACTGTATGATTCCCGCAAGATAGCTTCTATTGCATATCCCTGTCCTGCCGCGAGAAGGAAGACCTCGTAGTCTTATTTTATGGATTGAGAGTTTGGCGAAACCTACAAAATCTTATCTTCCTCTAGTCTAAAACGTAGGGCCAGGAGAAGCTCGATGCAATTTTCCCTGGCCATATGAGCATGGCATGAAAGCACTAAAGATGTTGGGGAAGGTTTATTAAGACTTTGTGTGCTGTAAAGTCGGGCAAAGTTTTGATAGGGTTTTTACTTTCCAGCGCAAAACATTTTTGCGCTAAAAAAGTGCCTTTTTATAAGCACATTTGTATCAAAGGGCGTTCCATGAGTGGTACTAGGTGTTCCAGCACAACTATCCATGGCTTTTGATGCACAGCCCTATCCACTAAAATTGTAGGACTGGGCTTGGGCTAAAAAAATAACCATTCCTTGTGGCAGGTGCAAAGTTAAAGAATGTTTTTATTTCTGCTAACATTTCACACATTGGATGTGTGCTGTGCTGTACAGTGCAGCACGCGTGCTAACTAAAATATTTTACATTTTGTCTACGCATAGGATTTTGTACTGGAAGAGTATACTCCCAGTACAAACGCTATGCTCGATATCACGCACTCACCTTTGCACTATGGTGCTCTGCTCTTTCCCTTCTACCTCAATGCCGCGCTGCAAATTTGGTTGCTGTACCGCGTTGAGCTTTAATTGAGTAAATCTGCCCTGTAAACCCTGTAGGGAAAGCCCAGATATTACTGAACACAATTTCTTTGACGGAGCACCTGAAAGCAATGGCAAAGTTTTGTTACAAATCAGACCCTGCAACGATAAGAGGTTCCAAGAATCCACAGAGAACAGACCCCTACGGTTGGATGATCTTATTGGTCAGTGAAAGTATCCGCCTCCCAGAAGACAGCTCTGCCATTCAAAAGCAATTTTGTGTACATTTACTATTTCGACATATGAAGAAGACCCATTTCTTTGAAAAAAGTATTTCTTTTTATTTCCAAATACAAACATGATTACTCTTTTTTAACAGGTTGGAAGATCTGCACAGCAAATATTTACACCTTTCCCTTTTTTTAAATGGAAATTTCATCGGTAATAAAACATGTTAAATGCCCGATAGATAAATAAACATTTGTACATTTCAAGGCACTAAAAACTCGTATAAATGGTGGTCACAGAAGAAGCAGCAACATTGTTGCTCCTGGATGCCTCACTACCTCAGCATTTACAACTTCTGAATATATGATACTATCGGGGTGTCCTTCAAACCTGTAGCACCCGGCCCAGAAAAAAAGCCTGAAAATGTCCACTGAATATCTCTTTGATCCAGCATACCAAATATGCCACCTTGGCTGGGCCCTTAGTTCCTTTTAAATAAAAGATGGTGAGGGTGCCTCGTGAGTTGCTGAAGCCTGCTGGAATGGTATCATGGACTTAACAGTTGATGGGATCACACAGCGGCTTGAGAAGATACATGGGAGGAAGTCTTGCCATTACTGATGGATCATTAGTGCATCAAAAGCTGCTACAGTAAATAACTCTGCCACAAACTGCAAAGTCAAAGCTTCTCCCTCGCTTTTCCAACAGGAGTCCATCCCAGTATTTCCACAGAATCACCTCCATTTGAAAAGGCTGTGGTGGCATTTCTGCTAGATCAAACCCCAGCACAAGTAATATATCTTCTGTAGTTGAATGGTTTCTCTGGAGACATGGGGTAAGCATGTCAAAGAATCTGTATAAAATCTCAATGCCAGTATGCTGCTGGGGCCGTATCATTCAGAGCTGCGCCCCTGGTGTTGTGGCTTTAAGGTGCATTGGCTAAAACCTATAACTCGGAAATAAATGCTCCTAATACATGAACTTTAGGCAGCACAAGTTGAAAGCTGAGCGAGGCAATCACCAATCACCGTTTCTGACCTGTGCTGCCTGCACTTCGTGCATTGATTCGAAGAAATTCCTATATATATATATATATATATATATATATATATATATATATATATACACACACACACACATACATATTAACTTTAGGCACCGCAAGCGCATAAAAAGAGGCGCTCAGCTCTGAGCTAGCGCATCTCTTCATGATACGGCTCCAGGTCCATGGGTCAATTATACTGTGTTGGACATAGCAAACTTGATTCACTCCTTGCTTAGGAGCTTTGCAGATCAATCTCACAGCTTCCAAGCAAGGTTGCAGCCCAAACATGGAAGAAACTGAAGGCCATAATACATTAGCTATGGCAGGTAAACCTCCAGCTCGTGCATCAAGATGGCTGAAGATACAGAGCTGAAAATTTGCATAATCCACTTTAAAGCTTTAACAAGTTACAGCTAAAAGAGTGGAAATGGAAATGAAAAGGGTTGTGCCATGGCCTAGCGCACTTTCCAGTCAAGCCAGACATAGACAAATGAACAGCCCTTGCTGGTGCTTGGGCTCCAACATAATATTAAAGGATTCGGGAAAGACGCTGGAGACATTTAAAAGTTGGCACTTTGTAAGGAGAGAGCGCCCAATGTGAAATTCAAGCTTTGTGAACTAAAAATGAAATATTAATGGAATGTGTCAACAAACAATCTCAGATTTAACATTAAAACACAGAAACATTTTGAAAGTCTGCAAGAACCTATCAGATCAGTCGCTGCTCATAGTGAAAAGTCTGCAAGACTTAAACAAAAATGATTTATGCTTCATAGATTCAGTCACAGACCCATCCAAGACCTAATACAGACTGGCAGACCTTGTTTTTTAACAAATATATTGACACGTGGACATCAAGTATAAACAGCAAACAGCAGGAACAAAATACTAAAAAAAGAAACTTAATTTAAATGTAGGCTTTGAGATAAGCCCAATTGCAAGTAACTTATTTTATATTACTCTTCAAGGACATGTTTAACTAATTCTTCCATTCTAGCGAGAGGGAAGCAGAATTCATGAGATAAACTGTTAATTATATCCCCAAAAATGGGAAATCTCTTTGCAAACAATATCACCCATAAATAGAATTGTTTTCCACAAATGAAAAATCTACCATTGAAACAAAAGAAAACCTGTACAATGTTTTATGCGCAAAATGGATGCCATTGTTTCATTTGCATTATAGTTTTGTTCAGCACATCTTTGAATACACATTTTAATGAAACCAATTCTCAAAGTATATCCTAAACAATAAATACAACAATTACAATTCAGTCTTAAATTCAGAACTAAAATATTAACTTAATTTTAATTGCATATAGTAGTCAAATAATTAATAAACTGTGCTTTTCAGAAGTAGCTCTTTTCTTGGAAAACGACTGCGTTTTGGCGGCAGAGCAGACCAGCTGCATGCGATTCTTTTGTTTCTGCTAGAGATGGTCACTCGAAGTCATCCTCGTATTCGTACTCTTCCAAACCTGCGTGCGAAAGATGAGGGTTTTCAAAGAAAGGTCTTTTATCTGGAGCCACCGTTTGGTCATCAGTCATCTGATTGGCTAGAGAATTCAGTTCAATATCGCAACTGAAAAACAAAAAGCAAAAAAGGGTGGATATTAAAATATTAACACTAATAAGGCAGGATTGATCGTCTACTGGCTTGTGAATATTTAACAATAACAACGTTTCCCCAAAAATCTACCACTTCCCAATTTCTAGAATTACCAAACAGCAGCAGAAAACCAGGAACGTTTCAGTACGAGTTAAAAGTAAAGTATAGAAAACAAAGCAGACATTCATAAACAGATCTACGTCTTTTTTTTATTTCCAGAAATTTTTATTAAAATATAGATACGCATATCAGCAGATACAGACAAAAAAAAACAAAAAAACAAAAAAACAGATCTACGTTGAGAAGACCGAATCAAGATCGACAAATTACCTGATATTGCTACACAATAAAAGATGGTGCCAAAAAAAAGACTAGAGTTAGACACATTCTACATGTATTGGAGAGCTCATAGATCAGTAAGAAAAGCCTTTGTACTCGGTCCTGAGTTTGCACTAACCCCACAATAAACCCACAACAAATCCCAAAAGGTCTCCACAGTGTTGTCTGCTTGACTTATTATCATTATTATAATGTTTAGAGTTTTATAAAGCGCGTACTAGACCTGAGACATCGGGTATCAGAGCGCTTTACATGAGCACCAGTTTCGTTACAGAAGCACACATTCAATAGTTCTTGCAGACATAGCATTGCAGCGCGCATGCGATGCTCGCTCTGCGAGGCATATTGTGTTAGGGTATGTTTTAGAAGTGGGGTGAAAGCCCCGCCCCTATTTTTCATTGGCTACCGTCATCGTCTATGGTAAACACTGGCCTCCGATTGAAAATGAGGCTTTTTATGACCTGTCTCCTTTTCAGACGGTCCATCAGGACTGGATCGTTTACTTGCGGTGTTACACCCATGGTCTCAATAAGTCTGAACGCACTCTTTTATTTTTATTTTCAGCGGGGTCCGCTTCAGCCGCGCTTGTTTATTTATTTAATTATTTTGCCAAACGGGCCAAATAAAACCACAGGAGTCAAACCGTAATGTGTCATCAGTACAATTGGCGAACTGATAATTATCCCATGAAATAAATATGTATTGCAAAAAAGCCTTCCAACAATTAATTTTGTCAGTGTAGCCGATGACAATTTGGTGTTTAGTTCTTTAAATATTATGGGATCAACGCTGATTCAATAATAGAAGTGTTACAGCAAACAAATGATGGACTGAATGCTGACAATGCAAACATTCTCCCCCAATCAAAAGATTTGGGTAAAATCCATTGTTCTTTTGCCCAGTATGCCACTCCAGTTTGGACCCAGCCATATGCAAATCAGTCTTGACCCTGTGCCTCATGGGAACAGGGCAGACCAAACTGCCAGGTCAGGTCCTCCCTCGACCGGAAACAAGCATCCTGGGACCGGTTTCTGGGTATGTCACCCTTCTTCAGCCAGGCTAGCTTGAATCCAATTTTAGAAAACAAAACACTACAAACATTTGACCCATATTAAAGCCAAGTGAGTATTTGTTGTATTTTACCCACTTTGCCGTGAAGCTGGGCCTGCAGCATAGACCCCCAGCTAGCCCTGGACACCCCTACCTCGGGCTAGCACAGCTCGAAAGGGCAGCGGCCGAGCTACCAGGCATTTTCTACTCATCAGACTTGGTTATTGCAGCTCAAACCATGTTCTCAAACCGTGCCCTTTGCGAACTTCTGATGGAAAATGTGACTGCTTCCAGTTCAATAACTTCAGACTTTTATGCTCCACTCCCTGAGAGTCTCTTAATGTCAGCCCATCAGCTCTCGGAGATTCCCGCATTGCTTCCTCTTCCCAAGGGGCTCTTGTTCAACAGTGATATAATAACAGGAACAGCAAAGAGCTGCCATCGCCAGGACAGCGATTCCCGCGTGACTCCTCTGAAGGGCGGGCTGCGCAGCACTTAATTTCCCTAGTGCATAGAACATGATCCGTAGCAAGCGGAGTGCACTCGATACGGGTGCACCGCCCGCCCGTCTAATGCACGCGATATACTCTGCTACGTGTGCGGTGGCGCTACGCGACATCACTAGGTGCTCGCGGTGGTAGTGGTGGGGGGGGGGGGTCGCAGCTGCAACAACATTCTATTGGCAAAACTTAAATAAAGCACTCTGTGGAAAGAAAGCTATGATGGGCGAGATTCAATTATTCGTTTGTTACTTCTATTGACCGAGGGGCCCTATTTCATTGTGACATCCCCTCTATGCCCATCTTTAGTTATGCCACACATCACTGACTTTCTTCAGTTTAACGGATGGTTGCACCAAGCTATTATGAAAGAAAGATGGCAGTTTGAAGAGAAGACAGGTACTTAAGAGTGCCAGCAATACAACAGAGCGGGATATATCCCATCTGTAATAAATCCGTCTTCTCAGGCTTTGCTCGAACATTTTTTCACAAAACCATTCTAGGCATTGGCCCAGAACCTAGGCACAACATTCTGGCCCCAAACTATGACGAGTAAAGTGCCTTGCTGTACCCTGCCATTGCTAAACATTAATAACAGCCTGCTTTATTTATGAATTGGAAGTAAACAGCCAACTCTAACTCGCAATATAAGAATCATCATACACCGACAAGCTGTGCTGATATTGTCTATTTTAAGGTGTTCTTTCCGTAGCTGGCTTTCTGCTCCTCTCCCGTATTCTGGGGCTGCGATTGAGATGTGTGGCGGGCAGAAGGGTTCAATAACAGCCAGGTGAGGATATGAGCCCAAGCATTTGGGACACCATGGGTCTCAGTGTCTGGCTGCAGAAGGAGCAGGCAGTGAGAGCTGACTAGTGCCAGGATAATCTGTGGAGGTATCAATTTCACCTGGTAAAACCATCACTTTGTCCACTGAACTTGAGTGGGGCGCTGCGAGGGGGAGGGACTGTAACCCCCACCATATATCACCAGCACGGGCATTCCTTGTTTCAAAACTTGTAAATGCCACATGAGTTTTTAAGAGGAGGTTGTGCTGCTTGTAGGGGGTAATGCCAAATGATATTGATGGAACTCACGTTAAATAGGAGGTCCTGATTTTAAAACCATAACAATTATGTTTGTGGAGGCTTGCCTGTCAATTCAGCAAGCCTTTCAAGGTGACAACAGTTAGAGTAGAGCTCCACGTCCTTATGTCCCAAGTAGACAGTGTCATCTCTCCCCCACATACCCACTTCCCCTTTCATCTCTCACAATCCCATAATCCACTCTCAACTCGATATACCACTGCCGCCTCTCATCCCTCCCTCACACTACCTGTCTGCTCTCTATACTGCCTACTCACACATGCTACCTTCCTCTACTTCCTCACGCTGTGCACTAGTCCACCGCTTGCCTCCCCCATCTAGGTGCCCCTTGCACTTGTCCCTCTATCTTTCTCTCTCTCGTACTCTTTTTCACCCATCTCTCTCACTCGCTCATGCGCTATTCCCACCTCTATGATGTGGTTAACTTCAGGTCTTCAAGCAAAGTTTCTATCCCGTAACTTTTCAAAGTTTCTGTCCCTCAATCCCACGCTCTCCTACCCTTCTTAGGGTGGTTTCTGTGAGCGCAGAGCCTTTATCTATATGCGCCTATGGCCTGCTCTCCCCTTCTTTCTTTCTCTCACAGTAGTTCAATAACCGCTTCCCACACAAATCACCTATCCCTCTCATTCTTCCCTTCGGTCTATGCTCTGCAGCTCTCACCACTATTCATTCACCATGCCACATATTTCCACTACACAACACAATTTCACAACTAACAATTGCAATACAACCCACATAATTCCACTCCACACTACATACATCCACTACACTCCAAAACAAAACACAGGTAAAATATATTATAATTTACAACGCCAAAGGCTCCAACTCTCACAAATGTGAGACCTATTGCATTGCAAATGCTTGTTTTTGTTAGGCACACAACGCTGCTGAATTAACAATTTGACACAGAACCTTCTCATTATAGCAAAAACAAATATTTGTAGTCTAAATTCTTTATTAAATTTCAGCAGGTGAAACCTGCTGGACTTTTACCCAGGAAAAGTGTATGGTATTTACTGTCCCATGCATATGTTGGTGTGGCAAGTACAGAAACCTGCATGTTGTTTCCCAAAAACCCTTAAAGCCATTTTTTTGCACCTGATAAATAACGTAAACCCAGAGTATTGTTATTTATTGAATGCTTTAAATAGCACTTTCATTAAGACTACCTCGGAATCAGGGGCTTAATAGTTAAATCGTTACATAGATTAACTTATTAACCACCCAATTTTTTTATTATTCTACTATTAAGAGAGAAGCACCTTATTCAGGTCAAGGCCACCTTGTTGCACTTACAAATGCTTTTAGATCAGTGTACCCTGCTTCCACGTGGCATGTTTTTAGCTGGTGCTGTTCAATTGAGGAACTCGAAGGATATGTTATGATGAACTGTAGATTTGATTTATGTATATAATTGTACATTTTAAATAAAATTATTGGTTTATTCATTATTTTTATTGAGGCTGTATTTTATTGTTATGAAATTGTTTTTATCTTTTTTGGTTTAATCTAAAACCAAATACAGAAAGTTAATTGATTAAACTTAACCACAGGAAGACTATTCATGTGTTCTGCTGTCTAAATTACTGCTTTGCAACCAAGTAAACAGATGCACTATCAAACACAGTGTGATTCTTTGGGTGCCTGAAATTTTATGTATGCAAAATTAATTGTAAAGCATGTTGTTTCTCAATTGGATAATACAGACCAAACTGTTATATGCAGAAGCATTTGGGGAGCTTACTGTTGCAATAAAAATGTTGTCTGTAAAACACATAGGCCCTCATTATGATGTATGGCTGACTGCCACCGACAGTCAGTCGGTGGCGGTCTGCTTGACATCCAGGGCAGCAGTCCAGCAGTCCACCCCACTGGATTACGATACCGGTGGTCGGAGCGCAGTGGTTGGGGGGGGGGGGGGGGGGGGGGGGGGGGGGGGGGGAAAGGCCGCCGCCTCAGAAAGGCTCAAGAAGCCCGTTGGGGAGGCGGTCGGACTGTAATCCCTACAATGGAGGCGGTGCCTGTGCAGGCACTGCCGTAGGGATTACGATGTCCCTTTCCCTCAGCCTTTACATGGCGGCCCTACTGCCACGAAAGGCAGATGGAAACAGACTTTGTGGGCCAAAATTAGGGCCTCAACCCTGTGGGCCACTGCTAAGAGGCCAGGGGGGTACATGTGGTGCCCCCCAAACATCCATGCACCACATGGTGCCTGGCACACGGTGCATGGATGTGCACAAAGTGCTCAAGAACACTGCAGCTTGTGCTGGGGCCCTTTTCCAGGGCTGCAGCACAATCCGCAGTGTTATTGAGCACATTCCGACCGCCGTTATGGTGGGCCTATCGTAAACCGTGGGAGGGACATCAGACTCCTTGCAGGCGATCCCATTCCTGCGGCGATGCCGGTGGGTCATCCGACCGACCGCCATCGTAATAAGACTGTTAATTTCTCCTTGAGCCACGTCTGTACTATAATACTCACTAATAGGTGTAAATCTACATTTCAAAAAACAAAAGCTGAAAAGAATACAAATAAAATATTAAACACTTTTGACATAATTAATGTGTGCGCAGGTACCAAGCATGCAAACCATGTGGCAACAGGAACCCACTTATTTGCCGGAGAATTTAATTTCAACGGAAACAGAAGTAAAGAGGATTTCAATAAAAGAATAAGGAAGGCTCAAAATAGAAGTATCACAGCAAGTAACGTGCTACATTTCCTGTGGAGAATACATTTTTTTTTTTTACAGAAAATTTTCATTCACAGGCGAGGTCAGGTAGTTTCTTTCCGTACACTGCCATTGCTCATGGTTAATTAAGTTAATGATAAATAAACAAGAAGAATCCTACTACCAGTGTGAAAAGAAGGGGAGCACTCAGTGTTGTGTAAAATACCCCTCACACACCAACAGGCCCCTTGGTGTCATGCTTCATCATCGGGGTCTTCGCACCCCGCTAGAGGGATGCGGCACGCTGCGACCTACGACTACGCGGGAGCGTTGACAGATTTAGACTATGTGTGGTGTGTGTTGAGTGTGAGTGATAAGAGGATTAAATGTGAGTGGGAAATGTGGTGAGAAAATTAAAAAGTACCTGGCTAGTGGGAAAAATGAAAAAAACTTTATTTCGTACCCCTAGCTGGTGCTATTAAAAAGGTGTGCAAAGAAAAGACGAGGTTTGTTTGTCTTAATTAGGGACAGAACCTCTGGTGTGAGACGCACACCTTTTTAATAGCACCAGCTAGGGGTACGAAATAAAGTTTTTTTCATTTTTCCCACTAGCCAGGTACTTTTTAATTTTCTCACCACATTTCCCACTCACATTTAATCCTCTTATCACTCACACTCAACACACACCACACATAGTCTAAATCTGTCAACGCTCCCGCGTAGTCGTAGGTCGCAGCGTGCCGCATCCCTCTAGCGGGGTGCGAAGACCCCGATGATGAAGCATGACACCAAGGGGCCTGTTGGTGTGTGAGGGGTATTTTACACAACACTGAGTGCTCCCCTTCTTTTCACACTGGTAGTAGGATTCTTCTTGTTTATTTATCAGTGCCCGTGGAGTAGGAATCCTACTTTGTACTCTACCTCCCTTCTTTGTTAAAAATAATTAAGTTAATGGCCCATTCTCCTTTTACCCTTTCATGTGGCCATTTCTCCCGTTTTCGATGCATCATATCTGTCAGAATAGCTACTACCTTTTTCATGGCGTAGATGTGCCAAACCTTTGATCACAGAAATCCATTGGGAAGTTGGATGGTGTGTGTTTGGGGAAAATCCTGATCCCAAAATATGTGTAGCATTCTTTTTCCTGACAGTAGTAAGTGGGATATGGATTTGCCTAACATAGTGTGTAGTGTATATTCTATCTTCACCCTGGTGGCCTAAGTGTCTAACTGTAAGATCCAGTGGCAGGTCTACCCATTGATTAGACTTAGTGGAGCTGCACTGTATAGCAGTACCCTAAGGCATGTGCACACAATTATTAACATTGGGCACCCTCCAGCATGAATCTGAACACTGAAATATGGCCTTGAGCTTGACCAGGTTTAATTACCAAAAGGGTCAGAACTTTATAGGTGTTTTCTTTGTACTGGGTACATAATCAAGATCATAGCGTCCAACACTTCATCCAGCAGGCTTCGCTCTTGGTCTTCTTCTCTTTTTAGCATTTAATTAAGTGTACTTTGTGTTGGAATTGTGTTGTGCACTGTGTAGAGGTGTGACAATCCTCTGGGTGAGGAAGCCTGTAACAAGAATGTTTCTAGTTGGGTTAGGTCTCCGTCCCATACGTGTGCTTCTCACCAGTTCCAGACCAATGCAAAGCCTGTGATCATAACTTAAATCGATTTCTTTGAGTGTTTGATAAATTTCTTTGGAACTGATTTGGATTTTCCCACTGAAGGAGTCAGAGTCTATGTGGGCAGAAAGGACAGATACGTCAATATTAGCCTAGCCTGGATTATAGGTTATGGGGTGAGGAAGATGGATACATAGCTTCTCTTGCTTATAACTTGATCACTTCAGTACGCGAGAAGGGTTTCTATGGCACATAATAATTTATCAGCCTTGGGCCTATGGCTTGGAGGAAGCTACAGAAAAATGATGTAGAGAGAGCGAATGGCTGGCTTCTTCGAGGGCAAATCTGGGAATCCCAATCAACCCTATGAAGGTTTTTTAAAGAGCCGCTTTTGCTCCACTGGGTGCTTTGTTTTTCCAGGTTAAACTTAATAAGCAGGGTTGAATATCTTTTAGCATCTATTTGGGGAACTTGAGTGGGAGTATTGGTGCTATATGTAGGAGGTGTGGGAGTAAATTCATTATACTAAAAAAGTCTAGTGGGCCAGATCTTTGAAGGGTACCCCTAAAAAGGTTGGGATGTTGCTTGTGTGTAGAGCACAGGAACTGATGGGAAATTTTGATTCCAAAACATTGTATTACGACTTTTATATATTCATACCTCACAAGATGAGGGTGTGATTCCTGATTTTGCTGCCCCACTCCAATATACAGTGATTTGACGCAACATATCAAAACCAATAACCCAGAATATCTCTAACTCTTCAACCACAGCCACAATGGAGATCGCTGGTCTGTCAGGGAACATAACTGGCAGATTACCCCACTTAATATGTTTCACTTTGTTCAACCCATATTTATAGCCGAATTCATGTTAGGTTTTTGAACCAGTGGTTCTAGAGCGAGGGCAAAGATCAGGAGCGACAGCAGACAACCTCTGTGAAGTGGAAATGTTGTGAGCGTTTGCCATTAATTTTAATTCAGGCAGTATTTTCTCCAAAATAGGCTGCTATAAAGGAGGCCATATTTGAACCTATAAAGGTCTAGGCCAGAACCTTGAAAGTAAAGTGCTAGTCCACCTAACTGAAAGCTTTCTCCACATCAAGTGAGAAAAGGACCATTGGGGCTTCAGTCGATGAGTGTATGAAGTTGTTGCCAATTTCCTACTATAGCCAGGTTGCCGTCCTCACAAAAATCCAGATTGATATGGGGAGATCAATATCAGCCAAATCTGATGTCATTTTGAACCCAAGAATCTAGTGAATAATTTATTATCATTATTATGAAGTTCTAAGGGGCGGTGGGAGCAACACAATTTAGCATCTGCTCAGGTTTTAGCAAAACCATGATTGATTCCATCAAAGTACCTGTGGTTCTCTTACATGATTAAAGGGGTTAGCTAGCGGGTCGGCCAGGGTAACCGCACATGCTTTGTAGACGATTACCGAGAAGCCATCAGGTCCTGGGAATTAGTTATGAAGAATCTCTTGGATTGCTAACTTTATCTCTAATTAAATACTTTCTATTAATCTCTAATTCTTGAAGTGATTCAAGATGTATTTCTGGGGCACTACAATGTGCCAGATAATAATCTTGCCAATTTGAATCTAATGCTTGACGTTAGTGTAAGATGGAATAAAAATCATGAAATGCTCGCAGTTTATCTTGTGTCAAGTTCAGCTTGCCTCACCTCGTCATCGTGGAGTGTTTGTGTATAATTATGTGCTTGACTATTTTTCAATTTGTAAGCTAGAATTTGCTCTGCGTTTCCCTTTTCATAGTACTTTTGGCCAATACTGAGCATTTCCTAACAGTATTGCTTATGGGTAATTGTTGTAATTCCATTTGTTTTGTTCAGTTGCTCTGAAAGTTTTAGGTTGGCTGTTCGCTTTATACTGTTGCTCGAGTGCGAACATCTGGGTTTTATAGTTCTTGTTTGCCATTTCGTTTCTGAAACGCTGAGGTATGAGATAATAGCTCTCTTCTCAAAACCACTTTTGCTGCATCTCATACTGTTCTGAATGGGAGTCTGTGTCGTTTTCTTCTAGGTAATGATGTAATGCTCCTCTATCACATTACTCAGTGTTATATCCCTAGAGAACACTACTTTAAGACTCTGTGTTTCAGAACTTGGAGTTAGGGGACAAGAAGCCTGAGGGACATGGTTACCAATGAGTGACCTGACAACACACTTAGGCCAGTTGAGAAGTTCAAAGTTGTGTAAAACACCTGCCTATTCACTAGGAAAAAATAGATCCTAGAATGAGTAGTAAAATGCGTAATCCCTCTCATTTACTTGCTAAAAACACCAGACATCTAATAGGCCCATAGCTTCCATCCCTCTCGCTAGCTTTTCTAGCTGTGAGGCCCAAACCCTGAAGCAGACTGGTCGATGATTTCGGTATGCCTCCACTGAAATACCCTCCTATTATTAGGTGACCTTGCATTTAACTCTCCATTTTAGGGGAATAAGTTGGTTAAAAAAAAATACCTCCTATCTTCATTGGGCCCATATATGGAGATGAGGGTGAATTCCAAGTTGTGTACTTTGACTCTTATTCCTACCACCTTCCATTCTAAACTAGTCCCTGCTTCCAATTTGTAAGTAAGATCTTTTCTGAACAGAATCCCTACCTAATTAGTTTTAGTTGTAGCGTTGGACTGAAACGTGAATGGATATCAACAGTATCTAAGCCTTCAGACGTCTTGGTGTCATGCGTGTGATTACAGTAATAAGGCAATGGTAAATTGTTTATCACTGAACCATTTTAGAACTGCTTTTCTTTAGACCGGTGTGTTCCGTCTCTGAGTGTAGAGGGAAACTATTTGTAAATCAATCACCATGAGCTGCAGGATGTGGACAATGGGGTTCATACATTAATTAAAATGAGATTGCTCCCTGAACTAAGAACGGGCCCGCACATAGTTTCAACTCCAGACCCACACATTTCGAAAGGGCTTAAGTATTTTGTAACTGCCCCTCTTTTGCAATGATGTTCCAACATCCGTTTAGACCTGCAATGCACTTCAAAAACTGGGCAGCATCCAGATCTCCACACTAGAAAGATCTTCAGCTGGGACCCCTGGAGCAGCCAGGGGGAGGACATCTTGATACCTGGTTCCTTTAGGGCAGGAAGGCCCAACTGGTGACATTCAGCCATCAACTGTCATTTTAGCTGGCTGTTATTCCAATCCCAAACAAAAGTGGATGATTCCTGCCTTCTGTAATGAAGAAGCTTGTCAAGTCAGACAGGCTGATTTGAAGTTATGTCATTAAATCCTTTGTATTTTGCTAAAGTCATGAACACATTATCCTGGAATAGAGCGGTCTTGTCGCCCTGACATCGGTTTACGTCCATTGTCCATGCCCCAGCTATTTTCCTTTCTTTCAGCTTGAAGAAGTGTAGTTTCAAGGGCGTGTTTGGCAGCAGCAATTGTTGGAATATGCGGTAAGCCAAGAAAACCCTATACTTTCTGGTGAGATCTAGCTTCATTTTCTAGTCTTCAGATATGATTTGACTTAATATGCCAAGTCAGTATTGGGGACTTCAGGATCCATTTCACAAGATGCTAATGTTTCTTCAAGTTCAGTTTTCACCATCTTCCACTTTGTCAAACAGGATAGTGTGCTGAGTTTCCAACGCTGTCACTCTTTCAGCCAGTACATCTTGTACACAAGCTTGTTGCACAGCAAAAGTCTCAAACTGGTCAGATCTAGTTTCTGCTTTTTTTGTGTGCTGCAGTCGAGCTTACAGATGGCTATTGCCAGATCCTGAGGGAGAGTAGTTCTGTCCTGAACTGCCACATTAATAGTTGAAAGACCCTCCTGTGGCTGGCACTTTGGCTGCTCCTGGGTCCAATAGTGTCTCTAGATCTTGAGTATCCAACATATTTCTGCCCTTGGTTGTCTCTTTTGGGTTGCGCCTCTCGATATGCAGCATTTCCTATGTTAAGTTTTTTTTTACTTGTTTGTTTTTTAGGACTGCCATATTTGACATTAGCCTAATATTATTTATTTACTCAATGCCAGTTTCTTTCTAACTTCAAGCATGTGATGAGCTTTATAAATGTAAAGGTAATCAAAAGTCTTCAATTAGGCAACGTCACTGAAACACTTTATCATATGGCCCCTTTTGGGAATGCAAGTATTTTATCCTCTCTTCTTCCATGCAACTCTGGCAGTTCACCATCACAATAATCCTTTGGGAAGTGAAATACTAGGTCTGTGTACTATAGGCAGTTGCTCTATCAGTAAAGTTGCATATGTGTTAAGCCTTTTTTTAAATATCTTTTTTATTGGCATTTAGTATTATTTCAAGAATACATTCCACATATTTATACCTCTTTATGCATGGGAACCGTATGAACCATTCTCATATTTTGGTGTGGTATTCAATACAATATGCATGAATGTTGGCTAACAATTTATGTTATCCATTTTCCACTCTTGATCATAACCAGTTGCTCTTAATTTCTGACACTGTCGAAATTCCTCATCTGCACAATAACAGAGGTGTTAAGCCTTTTGTGGTTGAAAACTGCTTAGTCATGGGCATTTACTTTATACATCAGATTTACCTGCCTTATTTGCTCGAACGCACACGAGTTTCATTTAGAGGCTGTGGCTCCATAGAAGCATGCCTCATCTACTCGATGCCCCTTGAGTTTCATTGGTAGGCTGCGGCTGCATAGGAGCTTGGTACAATACACCTCGAACGGGGCTCTGCCAACGGAACCCCACCAAGAGGAAGGAGCATTTCGGTCCTTGGGGTGTGATCGCACCCATCTTTGTTCATGAATGCCTTCTTGGGCCCTCGGCTCGCAGTTTCTGCTCCAACATCCTAATTAGCGACATCGGCAGGGACCCCTTCCTTCGGGTCTGCTGTTGGCACAGGTGGCGCAGATGGAAATCGGTCCTGTAGCAGTAGGCTCTTTGGGGCAGCCCTGCGCTCTCTATTTCAAACAGCTGCTTCTGGGCAGCTTTTCATTGAGATCAGTAATTGCATGAAAACAGGCTTCCCTCTTGTATGCTTTACTCTTGCTGGCATCTACTCAGCGTCTTAATAGGTGCAAAGGTATTGCCTCAATTTTAGAATGACATCTGAATGTATCACTAAGATGATGACCTAGTGGTACCTGTTTAGGCAACTACTGGTCTTCCATGGAAGCTCAATAATCTGACATAGGAACATATTGTGACCTATTAATACTTTAAAAACACAACTCATGTTGCTTGGGGATAAAACAAATAGCCACATTTACCTGGTCTTTGGACACAAATCAGATATTGGTGGGCAATCAATATAAACACTTGGGTGTTCTCTTCTGTAGCAACCTTAGCTGGAAATCAAACTGGGAGGTTACATCTAAATCGCATTCTACAAACCATGAATGCAAAGCTTCAGTCATCTGGAAGGAGAACTATTGGTTGAACCACAAATAAAGTTGTTTAAGCAGAAAAGTGTTCCAATGGAAACCAGTAGTAGCACGGATTGAATCCTCAATCATGTACCACATTTTTAAAGATTGGAAGGGCATTGTCTTAAGGCTGTTTTATTTCTTCAAATGTAGGCCATCTTTCATGGCATTAGATTTGAACTTGGTCTTAGAAAGCTTATGGCAGACTTTGAGGGTCGGGATAAAAATGACAATGTAGGCCAATGAATTTAAAAAAAACTTTAATTGCGTCAATATATGCTAAGGTTACTTAAAAAAGATTCTGATCGGGCCAATTTGAAAACAAAAAGGGATATAATAAAAGAGTGTGCAGACGTTTGCCCCACTTGGTGTTTGCATGAATAGATTGGTAAAAATAAATATTTGAAGTGGATCCGATCAAATAAGATGCATCCTAATTACTTTGTGAATGTCTAAATAGGTTTATAGATAGAAGTTTTTGTAATTTAATATCGATGGGAAGATAATGAAAGGACACCAAAGGCATCTAAAACTTCCCACCGGGGTATGACAAAAAGTTAAAAGAAGCTTAGCCCCCCTTGGGGCCTGCCAGGTAATGGCGCAAGTAGCACTCTGCTCCCGGAAGCTTCTCAAACCAATAGACAGGGTCAAGCTTGAGTGGTCTGCACACAAATTATAGACTCTGGGATGGGGCGTGCGTGGAGCTCCTTCCCAGATACCTTTTAGCTCCCAGGGGTCCCATCTCCCTGGGAGCAATAAATGAATGAGTGCTGCTGCACTCTTACAATATATGTCCTCAGGGGCCCCATCTCTCCAGAGACCAAGAAGGACATCAGCAGGGTGCTCCTGCGATGATCGCAGGCGGGAAGAGTGCTTTGGTCCTGCTACCACCCGCAATCAGCGAGGGTGGGAGCAGGGAAAGATGCTAGCTCCTGGGTGGTGTGCTTGCGGGAAACTGGCTGGGGTCACTAGGGCTTGGAAGCTGCCCCAACAAAAATTAATGCAGTGGGTGCCCCAGGTGGGAACTTAGCACCCATTATTTAATTTTTGTTTTCAAACAAATAAAGCAGTTTTCCCCAGCTGTTGCTAAATCAAAGAGGCTCCAATCTGCTACGGCTTGGAGCCCCCACAAGACCATGAGAGTGCTATTTAAAATGTGTGCATTATGCTTGTGGTATCTCAGAAGGCAGGTCCAATCCAAACATGTTCCTAAATGGAATGGATCTTCCATGACTGGGAGAGTCACCACAGGAGCCCCTTTAAAGTTTTTTTAAAAGTCACGCTAAGTCTCATAAGGAGTTCAGTTAGTGACTCCAGGAGCGTTTTGAATGAATGAAAGAAATGGAACTTATAAAGAGCACTGCTCATGTCCCGGTGCTGAGCTGTCAGTCGCCAATGCTGTGCAGTGAGATCACCTAGTCTTGTTGGAAAAGCCAAGTCTTCAACCTTTTCTTAAACAAGGCGGTAGCCGCTACAGAGCGTATCTCCGGTGGGAGTTTATTCCACACCACTGGTCCAGGGTAAGAGAAGGTTCTTTCACCTATTCTGATGCAACTGATTTTAGGGATCCCTGCTAGAAAGCAGTGGGCTGACCGCAAGTTTCTGGAAGGGGCAAAGAAACTAATTCTGGCCCTAGGACAGCTGCACCTGAATGGTGCAGTGCTCTATGGACAAGGACTAACATTTTGAAGAGAATTCTCTTCTTTAATGGATGCCCGTGTAGAGCATGCATACGGGTAGATACGTGTTCTTGGGTGCAGGAAAGTAAAATGCGGGCTGCCCTATTTTTGACCACTTGAAAGTTGTCGAGTCGATAGTTTGAAAGTCCCATATATAAGGCATTGCCGTAGTCCGGCCTTGATGTATGAGTGCCGGCGGCATGACCACCTTTCTTGCAGACAGGGAGAGAAAGTGTAAACATGTTTTTAGTGTTAGCAGAGGCGCCCAAAAAACGTTCCGATCATCATCATCTGTGGCTGAAAAGATAGAAAATTGTCAAATTTAATACCCAAGTTTTAAACTGTTCCTTGCTGGGGGTGGGGCGTCTTGAGGTCACAGAGTCTGCCAATCTGGAGGATCGGGGCTGAAGAACAGTATTTTGTTTTCATTTCATTTCAGTTTTAATTTAATTTCAGGCACACCTAGAGCTCAGATGCTGTAGGATGCGGGGTCCCTTCATGGTGTGTTCTAAGGCTATGTTTGCAGCCTGTTGAAAGTAAAAGAAAGACTTCTGCTCATATTTTATTAAAACTTTAATGCTTTATTGAAAATGGAAAAAGTGACACTGATGCTTTATGTTTCGTAATGAAGGTCATGGGAATGCTTTATTGATTATCACTAGGTTAAGAGTAAATCATTGAATGTTCTAATGAATATCATTGTAATGTGGTACATCCTTAGGAGTTTTAATGGTTTTGCATTGGTCTGCTGTGATATGCTTCTGCTTTATAGACTGTTGTGACACCCTACCAAAGCCAGTAGGACTGCCTGTTGATAACCACACCCTCTTATATTGGGTCCTGTATACACGGAGTGGGGGGACATCATGGTGTTAGGGTCAAGGGCTCCCTATGGATGTGGAAAGTGTTACCATAGGTAATTAGACCTGCTTACTTATCAACTACGTCATTTAACTTGACGTAATATGGGAGGTCATAAGCAGTGCATGATGGGGTGCAAGTTACAGTTCGTTCACTAAAGTATAACTGGCAAATGTCAATGTTTGTTCTGTTTCAAACATTGGTGCTTATCTCATTTCAATTGCTAACTACAATGCTACATTAACCCTTGTTTTTTCAGTAAAAAATAATCATATATATCATATATCATATATATATATACTTTTTATGAATATTGCCATTCACGGATTCTTCAGCCTCTAAACCTCTCCAGGTGCCAAAATGGATTTGGAACATTTTTCTGCAAAGTCCCTGCATGGCAGTATGTGGTGTGTGAGGGTCCGCATTGACTCTGCTCCTCTCTGGAAGTGACAGCTAGAGTTGCATATAAGCTCCACACCAGTGTGCTGATGTCAGTTCCTTTACGCATCTTCGTATGCCACTTCGGCGCTAGCTACAATTTTTTTTCTCATCAGTTTTTCCCCTTAAACTACAAGGTTTTATCCTCGAAGGGATGGTTGCAAACAAATGGCTGTGACTGATCCCTGTAGGAGTTTTCCTGGAGTCTGGATTAAGGCCCTGAATCTCGTCATGCAGGAAGAGTGTTCTGATGAACGAGAGGAGACCCCCAAAGTCAAGCTGTAAGAAGCCGGACACTGCGGGAAGTCAAGCGTGTCGAGTTGCCTGCTACAAGTTGAGGACATGGACTCGTTCCCACAGTCGATGCCAGTCCAAGTGCAGGTCATCAATGCAATCCAAGGCTTTGGGTAAGTCAAAGTCAAAAAAGAATCAAAAGTAGACCAAGTGAGCCTCTTGCCATCCATGCCACTCTCAATCTGAGAAGTCGTGAGAATGCCAATGTTCCCCCAGCCACTGACTGAGGAGCAGATTGCAGCTGGTTTTGATGCACTCCGAAGTCTTCCTAAGTCAGCGACAACACAACAGATTGATGCATTCAAGGAGGCTATGCTCCACATTTTTGGCACTCTATCTCCCTCTGGCACGCCTTTGGGCCCCGGGGATCTTCGGTGGCCTCCAGTCAGGGTACCGTCAGCTGGTTTGCACTCGGCACAGTCTGTGCCACCCAAACTCACTTGTGGTTCAGCTGTGGCTGATCGTTAGACGGGACCAAGCCGGAACACGCCGCAATTGAAAGGCGCACCGGGAGCGCAACAAATCAACTGCTGATCCCCCCCCCCGCCACACATCACAGGAAAACCAGTTCCAAACAACTTCGAACGAATGGAATAAACAACACACATTAGTGGTCCCGCTTCGCTGACGTTGGTGAATCTAAGAACCCCTTTCTATCTCACATTTAGAGAGTCTATGGTCGACCTTCTCATGTAACGGCGACACACTGAAACCATAAGAAAACTGAACAACCACTTAATTACAGTGATTTGTGTCGTTAAACGTGATTCTATGGTTTCCTTACATAAAGTGTATATAAATTGTATATAAATATCTGTCTGTTATCTAGAACGCTAGTTGGATGAATGTGTTTCGAGTGTGTATGGTAGAGTTTTCTAGTGCGAATATGAGGATGAATGAGAAAAGAATTAATATCATTCAGTAAATGTCTGTCTTTGTGATGTGTTTTGATATGTTTTTTCGAAATAATTAATATGTTAAAAAATCAAATGAAAAAGTAAAGTTGAAATAAAATGCAAAATCAAAAAGATTGATTCTAATAATCAAACTCCTCTCACATAGTGCTTTATTCGTGTGTGTAGAATGAAATAACAATTCTAGAATTTAATTTACCAGCATTGGCATCTTTTTTGTGATATAACTATAGGCAGGGTTTGGCCTTGCTGCTTGGGAGCCCATACCCAGTGGTGATTAGTAGTGGCTGCGGAGCAGGCTCCACAACCCTTCCCCGTTTCCAGTACATCGATGCCAGCCCATACGGCACCGCCAAAGAACGCTGACGGACATGCTCTGTCCTCATTCTGGCACGGTTCAGACTCACCTGGACTCTGACAAAACAGTATCCTTGTTGAGGAGCAGTCCTCCAGTGCTTCAGCAACTTTCAGTTTGGACTAGGAAATGAGCGAACTAGCTTTTGGGAGTGATGTTGATTAATGTGCCCCTTAATATGATGATGACAATTTGTATATAAACCTACAAGAGGCCAGTGGGCTAGACGCTTCTCCTGACATGGGGTTGGTCTCACTCCCTGACCCTTCCATGGAGGAATCTGCTTCGTTCACCATGGTAATTAGACGGGCGTCAAAAGATTTGGATCTACAGTTACCTTTCAGGGAGGTAAAAGCCAATGTCCTCACAGAGGTGATACGGATCAGACAATCCTTCTTGAAACCCTTATTGCTGTTAAATGAAGCCCTGACCATCTCCCTCATGGGTAATTTTGGCCAACCCCTGTTAAGCTACTACTAAACAGACAGGTGGCATGTCGTCACAGACCCACCTGCTTTTCTAATGAAGATCCTACTCCCGAGAGCTTGGTAGCATAGACTGCCACCAACAGGGCTAACCCCAATTCTTTTCAGACTACTCCCCCAGAAAGAGTCAAAAAGGATTTAGGCATTTGGGAAGAGGATGTTTTCTTTGCTAGTCTTGCCCTTTGAACAGTCATCTCAGCTGTTGGCCAACGAGGTACTCCCTTGCCTTAAGGGACTCAGGGCCCGATGTAGGTAGGGCGTTACCGATCGGTAACGGCCGAAAATACCGATTTTTGGCCCTTACCGATCGGTAAACAGCCATCGAGATGTAGGGAACAAAAAACATAAAGAATCGGAGTGAAAACCGAATCGGAATGAGTACCGAATGGGAAAGAATCCGATACGTACATACCGAAAATCGGATATGTAACGAATCGGAAAAACACCGAATCGGATGCAAACACCGAATCGGTCCATGTACCGAATCGGTAGTGCCACCGAATCGGAAAATCACCGATTCGGTCCATGTACCGATTCGTTAGTGACACCGAATCGGAAAATCACCGATTCGGTCCATGTACCGAATCGTTAGTGACACCGAATCGTTAGTGACACCGAATCGGAAAATCACCGATTCGGTCCATGTACCGAATCGTTAGTGACACCGAATCGGAAAATCACCGATTCGGTCCATGTACCGAATCGTTAGTGACACCGAATCGGAAAATCACCGATTCGGTCCATGTACCGAATCGGTAGATAGACAGATTCGGACATGAGCCGAATCGGAAAACATGCCGAATCGTATGAATCGCCGATAGGGAAATTCCCCGATTCCGACAGATGGGGAGATGTAGGGAGGCACAGAAACACCGAAATCGGCTCAAAATCGGTAGAATTCACTCGGTATTAACCATGGATTGCAATCAGGTGGTAACCAACTCCAACCCATATAAACAGGCCCAAAATGCATTGCAACTTGCAGGATGGCAGCTTTCTATGTCATTGCGAGGCGGCTACAGCAGGAAGGACAGAGGGAATGGCTAAGAAATGAACAGGTCTACAGACAGAGGATAACCCTGTTCATGCTCACAGAGGCAGAGATACTACAGAGATACAGGCTGGACTCTGACACCATACTTGAGCTCATCAGGGATCTCAAGCCATTCTTGGACCACCACACCCCAAGGGCACACGCCATCCCTGCGCACATCCAGGTGCTATGCAGCCTACACCTGCTAGCGTCTGGCAGCTATCAAAGTGGTGTAGCAGCAGCAGGAGGGGTGAGCCAGAGCAGCCTGTCAAGGTTCTTCCACACATTCCTTGACGCCATGATACACAGGATGGACCAATACATCTCTTTCCCTGCAACCCACGCAGAACTGCTACAAACCAAAGCTGACTTCTACCAGATGGCACAATTTCCCCAAATCATCGGTTGCATAGATGGCACGCACATTCCGATTTGCCCACCAGCGGACACCGAATACATATACCGCAATCGCAAGTCTACACACACCATCAACGTGCAGGTGATCTGCAATGCAAAGTGCACCATCACAGACCTGGTCGCAAAATTTCCAGGGAGTACCCATGACTCCTATATTTTCCAACAGAGCGGCATCTATGCACGGCTGATGGCTGGCGAATTTGGTGAAGGATACCTCCTAGGTGAGACACATCATCAGACCCCCATAACACATAGTAGCTAGGTGGAATACATGTATGCATGTGTGTAATGTGACCCCTTTCTCTTCCAGGCGACAGTGCATATGCCCTCCGCTCATTCATACTCACCCCCTACCTCAACCCCTCCACACCCAGCCAAAGGAGGTATAACCGGGCCCACATACGCACAAGGAATGTTGTCGAACGGACCTTTGGCATCTGGAAAAGTAGATTCAGATGCCTGCACAAGAGTGGAGGTGCAAGGCAGTATACCCCCATCACCTGCTGCAAGATCATAGCTGTATGTGCAATGTTACACAACCTTGCGGTGAAGAAGGGCACTGAGGTGGAGTTGTCTGACTACGAGGACCATGACGACGACGAAGCTGTGCCACTGACACAGCCAGCTGGGGTGTGTACGCCAAGTGATGGCAGATACAGACGTGAGAAGATTACTGAGAACTATTTCTGAGTGAGTACAGATGCAAAGACAGCAAAATGTTGGTTGGAAAAAACAAATTTTAATACTGTTGCAACACAGTTACAGCACTGATGTGCAACAAAAAATGGTGTATAGGAAATAAACAAAAGTCCAAGGTTCAGGTTGCCTCACCCGCCCTTGCAAGGCTATTTCTTTGCCCGCTTGCCAGACCCACTGGGGTGTCCCTCAGCCCCCTCTGAATGCCCAGCAGCATCAGCGGAGCGCCTGGTGCTCCTACGTGGCTCAGACGCAGCGCTGGCCGGGCTGCTGCGGCTGCTGCTGTCCCCAGCATCACCCAGGTCCAGGGCAGGATTGGAGGCGGTGTTCGAAATAATCATGGCCTCCATAGCAGTGGTGATCCGGGCCATCCCCCTTGTGAGCTCTGCCGTATGCTGACTCAGGCTAGATTCCTGGTTCGCGCTGCGATGGCACAGTTGTGCCGTCGCCGCAGCAAGGCGGCCCATGGCGCGGTTCAGCACCCGGGCATCCCGCCTGCGCACCAGCTCATGCTCCTCCTGTCTGCTAGATGATTGGGTTATGGCAGTGGTTAGCCTGCCTAACCCTGCTGCCACCTCCTTGTTCGATTCCAAGAAGGCCTGGAATCCCTTGACCAACTCTCCCATCTGCAGGTTGTGCTGCAGGAGCTGGCGTTGGCAGGCCATCGTGGATCTTGCCTGTTGCCTCTGAATCTTCACCATCTGTCCCTCGAGGCCCAGGAATACACTGCCCTCCCGTGCTGGTGCAGCAGTGGTGGTGATGGTACGGCGCCGGGCACTGCTGCTTCCGGCCCGCTGAGTGGGCTGGGGTGCCACTGGTGGGGGTGTGGAGCTGGCCGGTCCCTGAGCCCCTGCTCCCAGGACAGGTTGTACAGGTGGCAAGGCCATGGTTGTGGCAGGAGCTGGTGTAGGCGGAATGGTGTCCCTTGTAGGGGAGTTCTCTGGGGAGAACTGCAAGGGGGGTGTGCTGGCCATTTGTGGGGAGTGCAGTGCATCGAAGTCTATCACCAGGTCTCCCTCCATACCTAGCCCTAGGGTGTTTCCGTCCTCCTCCTCCTCCTGGCCAGCCTGGCTGGTGCTCGGCCCTGCGACTGCAGTGTCAGTCGGTGCTGCTCCCTCTGATGTCAATGTTGTTCCGCCTGATGGGGCCCCTAGGTACAAAGAAGCATTTGTAAACTGAGTGCCGATGTATTACAGTCAGTACAATTAAAGCATTCCACATGTCCTTGCATCTCCTTACACTGTGTCACACTGTTTCCTGTCTTGTCCTGTGATTCTGCACTGCCATATTTAGCTAACTTCTGCTGACTACATGTACCATGATGCTTGTCTCTTGTATGTTGGTGACAGTACTGTGCTGGGGTTTGCCTATGCATTGTGTCTAATGGGGAGGTGTCTGGTAGGGTGTGTCATGATGCGCATGCTTCTTACCTGTAGCTGTAGCTCTCGCAGAGCTGTCCAGGGTCCCGATTCCACTGACACTCTCCCTCTCAATGGTGCTGGAGACCAGTTCCTCCAGCTCGGTGAGGGGTGGCGCCGGGTTCCTGCCTCCTCCAGTGCCTCCAGCCTGCCTCTGTATCTCAGCCATCTTCCTTTTTGTGAGGCTGCGGATGTCATAGAATCTCTTCTTGAGTTCTTCTACGGACCTGGGGGTGACACCCGCAGCATTCACCTTCTGGGCGATTTCGGCCCAGATCCTCCTCTTGGTGCTGTCTGGCACATTGAGGGACAGCTTTCCAAACAGCTGGCGGTGCACCCTCACCACCTCCTCGACCAGCACCTGAAGCTCGGTGGTGGTGAACTTCGGCTTCCTCTTCTGGGAGGACTTCTGGCTTTCGCACTGCTCTGCCATGTTCTTCAGTTCAGTTGACAACCTCCTACTCCCACTGCTGCAAACTGTGAGTGTTGAGCTCAGGCTGGCTCTCCAGAAACTTCTTAATTAGCTGCACCTGCCAGGGTTGCCACTCCCTGTTTGGGTGGGGGAGGGGGAGCCACCTCATTGGCTGAATCGGCTTTTGCCGAATCGGCTTTTACCGAATCGGATATTACCGATTCGGTAAAATCTCGGTAAAAGCCGATTCGGTTTCTTCAATGCATTCCTATGGGCTTTTTCGCCATGGGTGTGTTTTCATGGCTACGAATCTATGATTGCCGATTCGGATTTTACCGATTCGGCTTTTACCGAATCGGTGTTCGCCGAATCGGGACTATCCGATTCGGTGTTAGCCGAATCGGTAATTTCCGAATCGTTGTTAGCCGATTCGGTACTTCCCGATTCGGTCCGTGCCGATTCGGAACGTAACGATTCTCATTACCGATGCCGACCGAATCGGTATTCATTCGCTTTTTTTTCCCTACATCTCGTTTTCCGATTTCAGAATACCGATTCGGCCCGCCTCGGTATTTTGAATTCGGAAAATCGCGTTTACCTACATCGGGCCCTCAGTCACTTAAATCTTACTAGGTCTCCCAGGATAATTCTGAGCCAATTTGGCACAGACCATTCAAGACGACCATGATGTTGCAGGGAAGGCACATCTCCCAGTCCCCAGCCCCTCTGGCAACAGCCTCCAAGCTGCTTTCGCTTGGCCTTACCAGCACACAACCATCCAATGGAAGGCAGGATCAGTTATTCTCTCCATGGGTAGCAAACCATTACATCCAATATGGGTGGTTAGTGTCCCGCAGATAGTCCAACTGGGTTATTCCCTGCCATTTCTTTCCGCCCGCTGTATCTTCAATGCTCCTCAGAATGGCTTTCGGAGGACCATTTAGCTGCAGAAAGTACAGAGTCTTTTGGACAAAAGAGACATAGAGAGAGGGTCCCAGTCTTGGAGATCGGAAACGGGTGGTACTCTCTATATTTCCTTGTGCTGAAGAAAGGGGAAGGCCTCAGCCTTATTTTAGACCTTCTTCCCTTTAACCTCTCCCTTCAGAAGGACAAATTCAAGATGCTCACACTGGCTCAGGTTCTATTTGCCCTGGATCCAGGAATCTGGATGGTGGCTCTGGACCTGCAGGATGCCAATTTACATATCCTCGTCCTGTAGCCATACAGGAACTAACAGTGGTTCTAGGTGGGCCTAAATCATTTTCAATTTTGCTGTTCTTCCTTTCAAACTGAACAGTGGCCCTTGGGTGTTCACAAAGGTGATGGCAGTGGTTGCTGACCAGCTCAGGGACTGGCTTTTGAATGCTGGCTTGCCACTTTCAGTCATGGACCACCTCCACACATCGCTGAGTTCACAATCAATCTGCCGAAGTCACATCCCGCTTCTTCGCAGAAGCCCTCATTCATCAAAGCTATCTTGAATACGGTTCGTATTCAGGCCTTCACTCCGGATCAATGAGTCCTGGATATTAGACTATGATGACAATGTTGCAGGCTTGGTCCTGGGTCTCATTGAGGATGGATTTAAAGCTTCAAGCCTTCTGGCTTCCGGCATCCTGCTAGTCCATCTTGCCAGATGCCACATGACAGCTCTGCCGTAGGATCAAAAGTCATGTTGGGTCCAGGCCAGGAAAGCATGTCATATTACGTCCGGGTTTTGAAGGAGACTGCAAAAGAGCTTCCAGTGGTAGTTGCTCAGCTGCAAATGGATCACCTGCAGACCCCTATCCCTACCCCACTCAGAGCGCAGACAGAGTCCAGAAAGAAACTGACATCAACTAAATGGGTAGAGCCTATGTGCAGCTCAAGCCATCACTTCCGGGGAGAAGCGGAGTCGACACAGAGCTGCACAATCCCACCTAATGACACACATGCACAATCCCACCTAAAGACACACATGGGCTATGCTGAAAAAACCTCCGATTCCAGTCTTGCACCTGGGAATATTCTAAAAGTGAGGAATCCTCAATTAGGTAGAGTGTCAACCAGAAAGCGAATTACCTTGCTCATCATGCTAAATAAATAAGTGACATTGTAGTTAGGCGTTGATATGAGAAAAGAACTAAGGTTTAAAAACTGAAAATAGACAAAAATTAATCTGTTCTATTTCATTTGATGACATCACTGATAACATCATGCAATCGTCGTGACAGGGTCCAACAGGGTTTGTGAACTTACATTAATTCAACAAGCTACACCTGTGCCCAATTTTCTATCACCAATCAAATTATAATGAACATAACCTTGGACCACACACTGGACACAAAGTACATCTGTCAAGTCACCCACACTTGATTGGAGTTTACTCTCTTCTTACTGGTATTTACCTATTCTTACTGGTATTTACCCAACCAAAAGACAAAATACTGTATGTAATAGGTTTTCATCGAATCACGCCATTTTTAAATATTGAACACCCTCCAAAGAAGAGTTTGACTCTATTCACCTTTATAGGATCACCTTCTTATAAAACAAAATGACCTGCAATTTTAAGTGAACAGGTTGACAGGTATGCGTTTGCTACTCATAAGACACCCTCTGGAGGCCCTATCGACAACCCTTCACAGTTTGGTCAAATACACTACACACATTCCTGAGATGAGCTAATGGCATACAAATTTAGAGCACAAAACATGATTTTCCACTGATGTGCACACATCCCTTATGGATATGCTGTTTGGCAGTTTCAGGCTTTTCGTGAAAAGGGTGACTCTACACTGGAACACTTTCAGAACAGCTGTGCTACAGCCCACCCTTTAGGTGTTTTCTCTCTAGCCTGTCAATTCCATCAACAATACTGAAAGTTCAGAGGATTCACTTGGGGCTTCGCCTATTGTCAGACACAGCCCTTTCCACCCAAATAGCAGCCAGAAGTGCCCTTTTGCGAGGATGCAGTGGAAGAAGAAGGTGTAGACACCAGCATGGACAGCACTCCTCTTCCTTCTCATCCCCAGTGAAGCGGCGGCCAAGTCACTTTTATTCTGCCCACCACCTCTATTCCCATGGCCACGCATGACCAGTATGGAGAATAATTTGTTCGGTTTCCTGCCCAGCTCCTAGACTATCCCTTCAAGCCAGTGATGCTGTAGATCATCCAGTAGTTATGCTATTCTTTTCCCTTCCACCCCCCATTTTCTATTGTCTTGGGTCACTTTGGTAGATCATGCCCTCATTCTGGCACTACAATTTCAAACTCTGCTGGCGAAACGGGCCACAGAGAGAGTCACAGAAGTGGAGAAAGGTCCCCAAAAAGGACAAAGGTCTCAGGCCAATTTTAGACCTTCGACTTCTGAACATTCGGCAGGACAAATTTAAGATGGTAATCCTGGCCCAGGGTCTGTCTGGCTTGATCACGGTCACTTGATAGTGTCCTTAGACTTTCAGGACGCACAGTTTCATTGACCTGTCCTGCAGTCCCAAAGACACTTCCTTTGGTTTGTGGTGGGGTGGGAACACTTTAGTTGACCGTTCTGCCCTTTGGATTCCCCTCAGCCCATAAGGTGTTTAAGAAGTTGAGGGTTGTGGGTGCGTCCATCTTCGGAGGTTGGGGATACGTGTATTCCCAGTACGTTAACGACTGGCCACTAAAGGCAGACTCACTGTCTTTAGTTATGAAATAGCTGAAGACAATTGTTACCCTCAGTTGCGGCTGCACCTGTGAAGCAGTAGTGGGGGCGGGGGGAAGGGGGAGGCAAATCACTTACCTGCCGGCCGGCTGCCACCTCTCTTCAGTCTTCTCTCTGCCCTCTTCCTGGCTTCTGTTCAAACAGGATGCAGGATAGGCTCCCCATAGGATGCAGGATAGGCTCCCCATAGCCAATCACAATGCTGCAATGCAGCGTTGTGATTGGTCTGGGCGCCGTGATTCGGCGCTCAAATGGGAAATGGGAGCCTGGGCATGCTCTCCACCCAGGATGTAATTCAGCCTGGGTGAGAACTTGCAAAGTGCCTATGAATGGTTGGTCAGCCCCAGAGGGCCGGCCAAACATAGCCCTGCCCTACAAAACTGCCCCAGCACAGAAAAATATAATGATAATAACATTGCGTTATCATTTTATTTTTCCATTTTTGCTGTGCTGAAAGTCTGTGGGGTGATGCTCCTCCGCCTTAGCGGAGGAATCAACCCTGGTTACCCTTCATTAAATGAGTGTAAATTTCACCTGCAGTGTATGCAAAGGATACCTTTCACAGCGGCCTATTCTTGATGAAGGCATTCAGGTATTGATCACAATGATTTAGACTCACTCCTAAGTTCCAAACTGGGAGGCTTCTTAGCCTCTTTGCTCCACGCAACCTACTGGTCCATGAGGCTCGGTGGTACATGTGGTTCCTAGAGTGCTACTGAGGTCTGCTGGTGGCTCAATACTGGGGCTGCCTTTCAAACACCATCGGTATTTCAGAGGAGTCAGTCAGGGAGCTCCAGTGGTGGCAATTGGACATCAATCTGACAAGCGTCAGACCATTCTCCCTATCCCATCCAGATCTCACACTAGGGCTTCCTTTTGTCCATCACGAGGAAACTGATCAAGGCCTCGACAGACAACAACACGACTGCCATGGGCTTTTGCAAGAACCAGGGAGGTCAGGGGTGAGGGCACCGTGCTTGAAGGTGGTGGGAGTTACGGGACTCCCTCTGACCGTCAATCATTTGGTGGGCTTGCTGAATAACAGGGAAGATAAGCTAAGTAGATGTCATAAGACGGAACATGAAAGGCATTGACATTCAGAGTTAATTCAAGATGTCGTCAACTGATGGGGTGCGCTCTGGCTAGATCATTTCACCACTGTTGAGAAAGCCCAGTCACGAAAACTGCATGCTGAACTTTCTACCAAAAGGTACCCTGGGAGATGCATTCTACCTGCAATGGGACTTTATTCTGCTGTACACTTTCCTATCCCTACCTCTTTTACCCAGAGCTTTGAAGGTCGAAAACACAGCACTCAGATCATTCTGAATTAGGCCAGGAGAGTGTGGTACTCCAGTCTCTTGAGTTTGAGATTTTGTTCTACTATCCACATGCTACTTCAAGAATACCTCCCGCCTAGCAACAGGGCAGGGTCCTCCAACCGACTTGCCACAACCTACACCTTTATTTTATTTATTCGCTTGTAAAGCGCCTGAGTCAATTCCCGAAGGGATATCTCTGCGCTGTTGCTTATACTGGACAGTTTAACTATGCAAATGAAGCTGTGTATGAAAGTTGGCTAGGATTATGGCAGGGTGAAGAGGTAAGTTTTAAGTTTTTTCCTGAAATGTTCAAGATTGCTGATCTGTTTGAGTTCAGTGGGTAGGGAGTTCCAAAGGATAGGTCCTTTGCAGGACAGGGCTCGTCCGCCTTGTCTAGCTCTTCTTATCTTTGGGACCTGTAACAGCTGATGATTACTTGAACGAAGTGTACGTCCAGGGGTGTATGGGACGAATTTTTCTTTTAAGTATTTTGGACTAGTTCCAGACAGGCATCTATGTATCATAGTACAGATTTTGAACTTGATACGCTGTTTTACTGGCAGCCAATGAAGTTGGCAAAGAAGAGGACGGGAGGGTGTTCTGGGAGGAGCGTTGAGAGCCAGTCTAGCTGCCGTATTTTGGACAACCTGAAGTTTGTCCAGTTGCTCCTCACCTTTAAACACTGGGATTGAGCAGCACTAACTTAGCAGGTTGTATCTACCTTTGGAATTAGTGATAATATTTACATGGCAATGTGTCCATCTACCAAATCAGATTATTCAGGTCGTTGGTCAAAGTTTGCGGTCTGGTGCAGACACTGTCCAGCTGACCCTCTCCAGGCAAAACTGGCCAATGTTGTGATATTTCTTTTATCTCTGGCCCAGCAAGGTTTTGTGGAGGGGACTTTTAAAGGTTATTTTACTTCCATTTTGCCTTTCCTATGATTGTCCGACCAACCTTTGTTATTCGAGTTAACAGTGGTGATTCATTTTTTTAAAGGGCCTCACATACATATTTCCGCCGTTTGTTACACCTCAATAGGATTTTAACATGGTCTTCATGCTTTTGATGTGCATGCCCTTCAAGATTGTTGACTGTTAAGACAATATTCCTCACTGCAATTATTTCAGAACACTGTAAGTGAGGTTCAGCCTCTGTCTATGCAACCACCATATACTACTACTTTCCAGACAAACTGGTGAAGTAAACTTGTATATCTTTTCTGCTAAAGGTGGTGTTACCCTTCCATGCAGGACAGTTTTCCACTTCCCCTGACTTTTTTTGTGCCACCTACCCCGATATGGTGGGGAAGAAGCTCCATAGGCCGAATCTTAGAGCAGCTCTTAGCTTCTACATCAAGAGCGTGAAAGAGCACCAGGTGGGTGATCAGCTGTTTATTGGCTAAAAAGGAAATGATGGTACAGAAGCGAACATCATCCTGGAAAAACATCTTTTGCATTAATACATGCTAGGGTGCAACTATAAAAAGAAGCCTCTCGAGGGTCTTCAGGTTTATTGAGCCAGGGCCAAAGCCTCCACAATGGTATTGGCTAGAGGGGTTTGGGTGTTGGATATCTGCCAGACTGCGACTTGGGCGTCCAGACACTACTGTCTTTGAAATGTCAGCAGGGAGGGGCTATCTTGCCCTTTCTGCCCTGCAAGACACCCTGGTGTAAGTCCATGCCTCGGTCCCTTTGATTGTTCAAAAGATGAGGAATCATCAGCTAGAATTATCCATTACAGGAACACATTTTTTAATTTCAGTACTACTCTTCCTGGTGGATATGCGATCTCCAGATTGCTCACCATCCTCACTCCTCTCCCTTCTTCGGAGTGGACTTTAAAGGCTTTAAAAAAGCCCCAAGCTGGATTTCACACACTGAATACTTGCAATCTGTCACCACTGATCCATGTCGGAGGGTACAGAAGAGTTCCAAGAAAAAGTGATGTTAGTGTTCCGGGTGTGGCTGTTATATATGACTCTGTGTTGCCACTTCCTGGGGTGGTGTGAGGTCATTGCGAAGCCTATGACACCATCTGGCAGTATATGGGAGCAATTACTATGAAAAGTTTCGGTTACAGAACTTGTATTATTTTATAAGGAGTAAAACACTTATATATGTAGGTGTAAGTATGTATGTATGTATGTATGTATGTATGTATGTATAAATATATACTTTTTTACTTACATGGAGATTAAACTGAAAAAAGCTTGTTAAAATATATATTTATTTTATATTTGTAACAAGAGTTCTGCAAAAACTCTCTTTAAAGGCCTTGATAGGGTGGTGCAGGTTTAAGTTTCCACTAATGAATCACACAAGGTCCCAGTCAGGACGATCAAGCAAGGAGAATTTGCACTCCAGGACTACAGGTGTCTGCATTTTAGATATACGTAAATATGTAATTATTGTTTTGCAAGTAGGTGCTCAGCAAAACCCACAAGATGATGGACGGAATGTTGCACAATGGCAAACCGTTCACCCCCAGTCACAGATCTGGGTTTAATCCATCGTTATTTTGCTCACCAAAGCCCCCCCAGTTCAGACATGACCATATGCAAATCAGTCTTGGGTCTGTGCCTCATGGGAACAGTCCAGCCCGAACTGTCAAGCCATGTCTTTCCTGGACTGTAATCAAGCATCATAGGACCGGTTTCTGGCTATCAGCCGTCTTCAGCCAGGATAGCTTGACTCCAGTGGCTTAGTGAACACGGGACCCACGTCTGGGCATATCCTTCCCACATAGGGGGAACAGCAAAACACACAAGATGATGGACGGAATGTTGCACAATGGCAAAACATTCACCCCCAGTCACAGATCTGGGTTTAATCCATCGTTATTTTGCTCACCAAGCCACCCCAGTTCAGACATGGCCATATGCAAATCAGTCTTGACCCTGTGCCTCATGGGAACAGTCCAGCCCGAACTGCCAAGCCATGTCTTCCCTGGACCGGAATCAAGCATCCTAGGACCGGTTTCTGGCTATCAGCCGTCTTCAGCCAGGATAGCTTGACTCCAGTGACTTAGTGAGAAAGGTGCTCCCAGCCTTTCCAGATCGGGGGGTTCATTGGCAGATTCACATTGGCCTAATATGCAGCTGTACTGTTCTCCTGAAGAGATGGAAGGAACGAACCATGCCATAGCTGACTTTTATGTATCAGTGTTTGTTCCTTAAGTGGATTTCTAATGTGTTTCAGACACAAAGGCCTTGCAACCACCATACTCATGTCACCCTTTTGAGTGGATAAAGGTGCATGAAAAATGAAGATAGGTTATCGTGTGTTAAGTAAGGACAGGCTATATAATGTTTTAAAATCTCCAGCTTTCAATTTCATTTAATCTAGTGTGTACCTAGAACTCACAGTCCCTACCCCCAAACCCTGTGAAAAGCATTGATACGTTTAAAATATATACTTTCCATATTATAAATCTTTTTTATTTTAGTAAGCACAAATTAAAGGGGAGAATGATTTTTATCTTTCCACCTTCCAGGCATGACTGATCTTGCAACTACAATGGCTGTAAACAACCATCTACGTGCCCCACTTGGTGAAACCCCTACATGGCGAGGATTACCCAGGAGTATAGAAGGAGTATCAGGGTTCATATGCAAGCTCAAACAACTAAATTGTTCAAACAAAGCACCTTATCACAGAAGTATTTTAAGACAGGACAGATCCAAATCATATGAATCTAATCTTCAACACCGTGGCAACTAGGGCAATGATCCAATATTGAATGTTTACATTTAATTTGTGTGTGGACTTTTATATAACGCGTACTAGACCCGAAGGTATCAGAGCGCTTTACATGAGCACCAGTTACCTTATAGACGGACACATTCATTTTTGTTAGGCATGAGGAGATTAAGTAATTTGCCCAGAATCACAGAATGTCGAGTGTCCCTGCCGAGACTCTAAACCGGTTCCCCAGCTCAGAGGTCGACCGCCCTAGCCGTTAGGCTACATTCTCTCCCCAGGCCATCCTGGGATACAATAGACCATCCACTGAGCAGATAGTTTCATCTTTCAAAAATGTAGCCCCCTTAAAGCCTTACAATTGTGAAAGCAAGCTTCTTCCCTTATATCTAGAATGATTTCAAATCAACATCTTGATTTCGCTTTTCTAGAATCCTGTTCGGGAGAAGGGTGCTACAATGTTTTACTTTTCTCAATTATTTTGGCCATTTTTCAATCCCCTTGTATCGTGGAATACCCAAAATCAAATTACGCTTGAAACATTTAATCTGAGAACTGTAACCAGCCAGTTCAACCTTGTATCTTGGAGCGGAGTGATAATCTCAGGTGATGATCTTTCACTGAACAAACCATTCTACTTCACTTTTTCTCAGACCAAGATTCTACTATCTGATTATCTCCTTAGGGTCGACGTTGGTACATGCCAGGATAAAGGGGTATTCATCATGAACAAAAGGAATGGCCAATTGTCTACGAAACTAAAGTTGAATAGAATTATTTCCCATCAAAAAAGTTATCAACAGGGTTTATTGGATGGTTACTATACAGTCTGATACTAATAAATACATGAGATGCTATAAACCAAATACAAAGATCAGGAATATCCAGACCACCTTCATGTGGCAGAAATGTTTTCTATAGATTAATTACAGGATGGCATTGAACACAAATGAAACAACGACATAAAGCTCAATATTGATTAAACAAGATCTGATACAATGTAGAAGGTAGAGTTGAAAAAAGAAAAAAAAAAGAGAAAGCTTGTCGTCTAGAATTAAAAGTCAGCACACCTGCACTAGGGGGTACATCAATATATTTCTCAATGACCTTAAATTTGTATTCTATATTGGATTTTTCTGCACATAGAAATCAACCTAAAACACCAGCCTATAATTTTAAATAAGGAGCAAAAGGCAGAGCCTATATTTTAAGGATTGCTTAAAATATAGGTTCCTACGGTGACTGCCAATAACTTCATAACGAGAGCAAAACAAATTGGAGAAACAGGCCACGCTGGTCTATTTCACTGTGTAACCCTTAGATCTATGATTCAAACCCAAAGATGCTGTTGCGTTCTCATATAGCGAAGCAATTGTCCTTTTGAGCTAGAGTGGAAAAAGCCCATTACGAGTAAGAACTCATAAAAAAAACATTCACAGCTTATGAGTTCGAAAGCTTTTTTTGCATCCTGGAAGTTAATATAGCAGCCGGGTGTGCATACAAGGAGTATAAATCAATGGTTTCTGATCCAAAATAAGCTAAAGCATAAAGTTGTTTGGAAGGAATAAAGGCATTTTAATCCAAATGTTTTAACTGGGGTGCTTTGGCCACAAATCTTGAAGTTATTAAGTTCACCAGACTTTTATCATTAATATCTAGCAAAGAAACAGGGTGGAAAGAGCTTGGATCCAATGGATTTCTCACTTTTTAAGGCAGCATATTAAAGAACCTTCAAAAAATGAAGCGGGCTATATATTCCCAGTTAATATTAAATTATATAGTTTGGTGAGGGGCTCTTTCAAAACAGAACAAACATTGGAAATGCAATAGGTCTTGGATTTATTTGAGTTAGAGCAAATGGCATTGTAAATGGCAATGTCTTTTCGCCATGTGTAATGGAGTGTACGCATGTGGTGTGTAGTGGAATTATGTGGGTTGGATTGGAATTGTAGCAATGGTGGCATGCTGCGCTTTAGATGACTATGTTTAAAAGTAAAGTGTGCAATACTGCGATTGCTCAATAGTTAATTGTAGATGCGTTAACAATTGATGTCTGTACTGATGGCTGGTGGTGTGTGTGCCTGTAGAAATTGTACACTGCCGGATGGTGGTGTGTGTGTGCCTGGTGGAAGCGTGCACTGACGGCTGGTGGTGTATGCCTGGTGAAAGCGTGCACCCTGCAAACTCACACACTACTCACTCTGCATGCACACACTGCTGGCCCTGGACACCCACATACTGATCACCCTGCATACTCACATACTGATCACCCTGCATACTTACACACTGCTCACCCTGCATACTCACATACTGCTCACCCTGCATACTCACATACTGATCACCCTGCATACTCACATACTGATCACCCTGCATACTCACATACTGCTCACCCTGCATACTTACACACTGATCACCCGGCATACACACACACTACTCACTCTGCACACTCACACACAGACATACTGGTCACCCTGCACACTCACACACTGCTGGCCCTGGACACCCACATACTGATCACCCTGCATACTCACACTCTGCTCACCCTGCACTCACACAATCTGCTCACCCTGCACACTCACACTCTGCTCATCCTGCACACTCACACTCTGCTCACCCTGCACACTCACACTCTGCTCACCCTGCACACTCACACTCTGCTCACCCTGCACACTCACACTCTGCTCACCCTGCACACTCACACTCTGCTCACCCTGTACACTCACACTCACACTCTGCTCCTCCTGCACACTCACACTCTGCTCATCCTGCACACTCACACTCTGCTCATCCTGCACACTCACACACTGCTGGCCCTGGACACCCACATACTGAACACCCTGCTGAGGGGGGCTTGAGATGTGGTGACAGAGGGGAAAGGGTGGCTGAAGGAGCGCAAGCTAGTGCTGGAGAGGGTGGCAGGAGGGGGAATAGAGGTGTTGGAGATGTGGGAGGGATAAAAAACAGCGAGCTACTCCTGGATGATGGGCGTGGGAGGGGGCGGAGCTAGAGGATGGGGGGGGGGGGGTAATCGAAGAACAGGGCGAGAGAAAAATAATCAAAGTTAGTGCAAAACAAATGAAAGGAGAAAATACCATTACCGAACAAAGGAGAGGCTACAGTCCGAACCCGTGCTAAAGGGGGGGGGGGGTGGGAGGAGGGGGGGTGAGAGTGGGGGGGGGGGGGGGGGGTCAGTGGTGGAGGAGAAAGGGAGATTGAAGTCGGTGCCGGGGAGGGTGAGAGATATGCGGGAGAGAGAGCGACGGCGGAGTCGGGTTCAGAGTTACAGCTGGTTGTGGGCAGAGAATGGAGAGAGCGTCCGGGGAGGGGGAGAGGTAGCGAGGGCTGAGGAGCAAGAGGGGTGAGAACCAGCGGTGAGGGGCAGAGTGATCCAGTGCTGGCAATGAAAAAGGGTGCGGGGAGGTAGTGCTGAAGTGATGGGGGAAAGACTCGCGATAAACGGGAGAGCCAGTGCTGGGAGATGGGCGAGGCATGGAAAGCAAACCACGGGGGAGGGCAGGCGAAGTGTGCCCGGGGGAGGAGGCTAGCCAGTGCGGTGGGTGGAGAGGAGTGCTGTTTGATACAGCGCCAGCCTTCACCCAAATGTGAAAGAGCACTTTATATATTATGATGATTAAGTACCAGGAAGGATGCAGCTACTAAATTGTGTTTTTTGTAGGACATTTATCACAACGTTCCACAGAGGAAACAGGACCGACACTGGACAACTACGGCGAATGCTGCGTTAAGGGGTTGGGGAGTCAAATACCCGAGACTTGCCTTTCTGTCCTAGGCGGCTCAGTGATTCGGCCTTTCCGTACACGTTTGGCACACATCTCCCTGTTACCCCAAGGAGGAATGGCACTGTTACCACGGCGATTAAACTGCCATGAAAATAAACCACCACTGCCTACAACCAACTGTTCAAATAATCTGATCTCTCTGAGGAGACTCCTGGGAGCCCCAAGACTGACACCTCACCAGCTAGCTGCACCTGGAGCATACATGGGTCCCTTCATCTCCCTCATTCCCACAACCACTGCCACTGTTGTCTGCTCGGTGACACACTGCAAAGTCCGTCGGAGGCTTTGGCCTGCCCTCCCTCTTAACGACCCCGAAGCCTGGGCACTCACTTGAGCCCTTGCCCGTTGAGGTGCTGCCCGATGAGGCAGATGACATCCTCATCGGACTGAGACAGTCGCTTCTTCTTCAGGGCGGTGGAGGCACTGCCCGAGGAAGAGGCGGGAGGGGTGACTCAGTTGTTGTTGAGGTTCCTGCGTCCCCTGTCCCCCCGGCAACTGGGCCCCGTTAGCCTGCATGGCGTCGGCGCTCTGCGGGCTGAGTATGCGGGGGCCGCTGCGGGAGGGGGGGGGGGGGGCGGGCCAGGGCGGCTGGGCCTGCTGCTGCTGTCGAAGCCCCGGGCTCTCCTGCGCCCTCCGCCGCCGAGGCACGCAGCTTCTTGCGCGGGGAAGGGGAGGTACCGCCGGTGTCAGAGTCCTATGAGAAAGAGGAGGAAGCAGAGGCCAGAGTTTCCACACCGAGAGCGGCCGCGGTGGGAGACTGCGGGGCTGGAGAGGGGTGGGGGCGCGGGAGTGCAGGGGGAGGGGGCGCCCTGGGGCTTCGAGGGAGCCGGTGGGGGGGGGATCAGCTGCTACTGACTCCGCTGCCTGTACTCTACTGTGAGTCGATTCTGCTCAGCTGCAGCCCTATTGGAGTCCAGATGGTGACGTCACCACAAATTCCTGCACTGTCTTGCGCTCACTTCCAGTGGCAAGTAGTGCTTGCAGAAGGCGCTATGTAAACAGACCAGTGTCAGAGGGGGTCGTCTGTGAGCTGTCACCAGGCCAATGACTGTCACACGCTGTCACCCTCCTCCGTCACTTGTGACCTCTCGCCTCAACAACGCAAGGGACACTACTTTGCACGCCAAACACAATTGTGATGTAATTTTTTTTAAACTATCATTGGGAATGGCAAACCTGAAATTCCACTGCACCGTGTGGACCAAAATGATAATAAAATATCCAGAGCAGCAAGTGTTGTAAAAGCGGTCACTTGATTGGCAAAACTAGGGGAAACCTCTCTCTTGGAAGAGGGTTTCCCTCATAATATTTCAGCGCTCATTACAGAGATCGTTTTTGTAAAAAATAAAACGCCGAGTGGTGCACGCACGCGTGCCACTGCCAGCATATGTCTTCAATTACCGCGGCCCTGGCGGCCGCGATAATTGAAGATATATGACCTCTGGTGCGCGTAACAGACACCAATAGGCCATGGGCATATTATGTTTTAAAAACACACGCACTGAAAGGCCAATGAAAATGAACCTTGGAAATAACACGCACGAACTGCGTGGAATTTCCAGGTCCATTTTCAAATCCCGGGGAAAAGGACTCTCGCTGCGCGACACTGCATGCACAGTGTACGGCAGGCCCGAGCCCTAAAAATATGCTTTATACCATTCAGACTAAAAATCTACTTCTCATGCAGCTTTACAACGAGGTTGTATGTTTATGGTTAAACTGCACACCACATTACCCATCATTCCAGTGTTCACTTGCTGCATCTTCAGCTACCAGGATATCATATTCCTCTGCAGCATACCGCTCCCAGTCTGAAATATCTTGTGCATCACTTTCATTGACCTGAGTGACGAAGTTTATGTTTAGTATACATAAATAAATATAATTTTATAAACAGATATAATACCAGTTCATTGGCTCCAACTTAAAATTAACTCAGCACTTACCCTGAAAACGGAAAATGGATCTTTCTGTTCATGGTCCAGGTATTTTTCAAGGTTGAAAAAGGTGTCGAAGAAGAGATTTGCTTGTTTACACTTCTTTAAGTCGTGAAGAGTAATTTTCCCTGCAGAACAAGCAAACACAGTTAGTGAAAATAAAATGGACATGCTTCTTTATGTATGTTCATGTACATCACTATGATCAAGAAGTTGCATCACTGTGCTACATAGCATGATAAGCTAGGAGTAAAAATAAAATACATGTATACAGTTACACAATTAAGTGACATATAGTTAACACACATTGTTTCAGCAATGGGACAAGCCGATTATTTCAAAAAAACGACATACGAAAATATGTGTGTTTAAATCTCACAACCACGGGGGCTCAATGTTGCATAAAAAACATAAAATGTATTAATGATGCCACTTAAAAGAACAGACTTCTCAGGTTAATGCTAAAGTGGACAGGTGCCATATCCACAGTGTCACACAATTTGGAGGATAGTAGGTTAGGTGGCTGAAAAATATCTCGCATAACTAAATAAACGTACTAGAAATGTGTTCTCTTCATCTACATAGCTGAATAAACATTCAAACCTTTACTCAGATCTGTGGAATTTTTCTTAATGGTGTCCGGGTCAAGTGTAAAGGGTTATGTACATACTAAAATAAAACATATTTCAAAACTGTTCAGATCAATATTATATTACATTTTTCTTATTTACTTTGCATACAGAAAACCGTGCAGTACCCCTTTAATATTGAATGCAATATATAAATGAAATCGGTATTTACACATCATATTAAGTATGTTGAAACAAAATGATGTACAGGATGCTTGAATTCCTCTCAGTCACTGGAGGACACTGGCTGTATTTTAGCCCACAATTTATTACTGACTGTGCAACTCTAGACAGAGACCAGCCATACGCAACTCAGTATTGGTCCTGCTCCAACAGGAACACTCCAGTCATACCTACCAGGCCATATCGCCTCCACCCAAGACAACAAGCAACTCCAGAACAGTTTCAGACTACTTATGCTTCATCTGTAAGGCACAGATAGATTCCTGTTGAACAGTGAGCATGGGGCCCATGTCTAGTCATACCCGTCTCAGAGTATCAACTGCAACATGCAACAAAGTGGTGAAAGGTATGCTTGAGTTAAACCTAGCCACTGGTGATCACTCAGGCCACATTCCAGGCCATCGTTTTTGCCTACGATGCCTGGATTGGGTGCGAGTGGAAGAGGTGATAGGAGGGCTCTGGTCACCAGTTTTAGATAACCTACTGGAGCTATGGTCCATTTGTCCAGCCTGAAGTACTTTTTACTGTCCATTAATTGGAGGTAGATACAGGTTCTCCTAGACAACTTCACTGTCATGTCGTACAGCAGCAAGCAGGAAAGAGGGTGGTAATGGGGCGGTGCCAGGAGATCTTACGCCTCTGGTCATGGCTTGAGTAACGGGGCTTCTTTCTGGTTACCAGACACCTGGCATATTCCCTCAATGGCATGAATACCATGCCAGACATCATCTGGCATGTCACATGTGGTCTCTACATCCCGAGGTGGCGCAGGGTGTCTCTCACCAGTAGCTGAAACTCTGTCTAGATCTTTTCACCAACATTCAAAACACCCGGTGTCAACAATTTTACATGCTGGAGGTAGCGCAAACAGAAAACCCCACTAGGAGCTACATTTCAGCTGAAAAGAAACAAGGGACTCCTACACTTTCCTGCCACTACCTTTGCCACCCCAAGTTCTGAAGATGATCAAAAAGACCAGGATGAAGTCACAAGATTGGGACATACGAGTGTGATACCCGGCGCTCCTGCGCAAGATTATCTGTCCCTTGATCCGGCTACCACTTCAGGAGGACCTCGTGTCCAAGCAATAGAGTATTCTATCTGAATTGGCGCAACTTACACCTCCATGCATGGAGATTGAATGGAGGCAGTTAGGTGGTTTCGATCTGCTACTTGAGGTGGTAGAGCCATCCTAACTTCCTGATGCCCCTCCACACAATCGATGAATGCTGAACGTTGGGACTAGATCATAATCTGGTGTGGTGCCAAGAAACGGACCCCTTACTAGTGTAGCTGTCAGACATTCTTTTGTTAGTTTTACCCTTGGCCAGCAAGGCCTTGCAGTGAGCACTGTAAAATGTTATTTTTAGTCTATTTTGCCTTTTGCCGAACCAACTGTCTGTTCAAATCACTTGCTGTATTAAGATTTATTAAAAGTTTGATGCATATGTTCCCTCCCAAATTGTGAAGCCACAGTGGAACCTTAATTTAGTCTTGACAATAGTCATGTGTGCGCCCTTTGAGTAATCATTGAAATTTGCTAGTTAACACAGCCATTACTCCTTCACCCTCCCTCCAGTATACTGAGCATGACCTCAAGCGTCACAGATCACATGACAAATTATATCATCATTAACATCAATAATCTCCTATGGTGGGTGGGGCAGAAACTACAGTCGGGCCCAGTGCCCAGAATCTACTGGGTGTTGTCAAAGAATAGGTATAATCAGCGAGGGGGCGTATTTAGGGGAAAAGGGATATTGAGATTTTATAAGGACTGGACCACACCCAGGGCTTAATTGTCACAGCCAAAATGGGCTATTGGTGGTTCCCATGTCCAATGGGTATTCAGAGCAAAGGTTTGGAGTGCTGGATTTAAGGCCATATTGGGCACCCACAGCAGATTTAGAATGGATGAGTGCCATGCCAAGTTGTGTCAAGTGGTAGAGGTAATGGTATTGAATTCATGGTTTGAACAGTGCGCTCTAGTGATGATGGATAGAATCTAGGCTCAGCAAACATTCAAATTCATTTTACAGGTTCTTCAAGGCCAGTCCTTGCTCCCAGAATATATATGGGCATGTCAAGTGTTTTGGCTTCTGAGAGGTTTCAAAGAACAGCTGGCATGTGTTTCATCAGATTGACTTTCACTAGGCCATCAAGGAAGGGTATGTATGATGGTTAGTTCTTCAGATGGTTTCTGGTTTGTAAGCCTAACGCGCCAAAAGTCAAGGAGAACAGTGCTAGTTTGTTCAATAAGTTGTGTCCATTCAAATTAGTATTACAGCACAGCGGCACCTGTGTGCATATACGCCAAACTTGTGGTGGCTATACACAATGAATGAGATATTGAGATAGAACCGAGGGCCAAGTCTCTGGGTCCATATACAAAACCTCAGAGTATGTGCAGTGGGCTGACCCTTAAAAATCAAAAGTTAAGGCCGGCCATGATGAAGTGCAGGTCGGTGCAGGGACCAGGGTCTGCCCTGGGGAAAGTTTTACCTTCTGAATTAGAAACGTTTTTGGAAGTCCAGGATCCTCAGAGGGGCAAGGCAGCAGGTTGTAGCAGAGATGGATTCCAGAAGGCTGGCTAGCCCTCGGACACAGTACCAGTGACGCCGCTGACTTCTAGCTGGGAAGCTCTGAGCAGGAGAAATGAGAAATTTGGGTCTGGAGAAGGACTCTGGCAGACTAGATACGTACAACACTTTCTCCCGATGAAGATCTGTTTTTGGACTGAGAAACTTTTTTAAACTTCTTTTAATGGGGCAAACCAGCAAGTTGAATCCATCAGGCAAGTCGATGTCCGCAGCGCAGCTTGGGGGTGGTCCGGTGGTAGCCTCTGGTTCTTTTGTCAAAGTCCTAGCTTTAGGGTTAAGCAGGAGGAGTATGCTCTGAAACTTAACAAGGGCCGTAGGACCCTAGGGATACCACTTGGGAGTCCGGACACACTCCACCAGCTGGGTCTTGGGAAAGTTTAGTTGGAATTGGTCAGCTGTGCTCTTCAGGGAGAAAAGCTTCTTGTAGATTTTGTGACCCTGTAGCTTAACAGGATACCAGTCAACTAGTCCATGGAGTCCACTCTTCTGTCCTCGGTCCAAGTGGGAGCAAATCCAGCCTTTGGGTTTCTTTCCACAGAATACAGTATATGCAGTCTTCTTTCTAAAGACAGGGTTGGGCAGGTGTAGTCCTTCTTTATTCCTCAGGTCCAGCAGTGTTCTGAAGATGGTATCCTGGGGTGCCACGTTTATGCCTGACACTAGTTTGTGGTTGGGGGTGACTCCCTTACCAAAAGAGAAAAGTCGTGTCTAGGGAAATGAGTAACTCCCCCTGCAAAACCACTTCTGAGACTGATCGACCCTCTTTCCCTCCAATACCCTCAACACTAAGACAATGGTAGGGGCAGGCCTAGTTTTGAGTTACATCTGTCTTTAACAGGGACTGCCCCTTTAAAGCTTGCACATTTGTTTTTATTTGTTTATTGATTTTACTGACAACATAGCTATGAACAACAGCTGAAAGGCAGCAACATATGAGTCGACAAAAGCAATCTTAGACAATCTATATGATAGTCAGAACAAGGTCTTTAAGTTGTTGCAGCGGTTCCAGCAACAAAGGGGAAGGTAATAAGAGGACAGTGGGGGTGGGAAAAAGCATGAGTTGGGGTGGGGGGGAGGGGGCTTGGGGGGGATTCAGTCTCAAAGTTGTCCGGTGTGCCAGCAGCTCTAGGTATCGCTTGGGAAGTCCGCAGATTCCACTTTCAGGTACATTACCACAGGAGACCAAATATCACGGGAGTGGGATCCAGCGGGCATCAAGTCCCAGTAATTTTTTTACTTTTCTTGGCAACATGCAGCATCATGCAGTCAGTCGAGTTTGTGTGGGGCTCTACGCTGTCCTCAGCATATTGCAACTCTTCATTTGGCTAGGAGTAATAGCATACCCACTAATCGACGCCGGTATCAGGGATGTCTTTGATGAAGCTCAACAATGTAACCGCAGAGTCAGAGGAATTACACAACCGGCCATGGTTCGTACGTCATCAAGCACTTAAGACCAAAAAGTTTGCACTGCAGGGCACATCCATGCTAAGTCTAAAAAGTCAGCACTAGGTGGCATGCATAGCACGCATCCACTTGGAGACCCAGACTGTGCATGGGTATAGTACAAGTGATGTGAAAACTTGAAGTGAATGAGACGCAGTCTATAATTGGGGGAGAGTGAACAGAAATATGTGCAGCAGTATCGCCAGCACTCAAGAGCAGGAAGCATGACGGGGGGGCCTCCAGGAAGGAGACATGCTATGAGCGGACCGCAGCGCGCAGTTGGAAATAGGTGACCTGGTACAAAAAGGTATTAGAGGGTTCCATCAAAGCATTTTCAGGTTCGATAAATGTACAGTTTGTGTACAGTGTCATGCTAGTGAGGTGTAGTGTGCGGAGGCGTGCGTGGGCTTCTCCAGTAAAGGGTAATGTTGGATTGTCAAGAATGGGTACAGATGGAGCAAAGGGATGATCCACAGGCACACTACGCCAAAGCGCATTCAAAGCCCTTGTCGCACACAGGGAAGAGATGTGGCGCAGCAGCCAGGGTTCACAGTTCGATCCCCGGCTCCAGGGGCAAGTTAGCCCAGCACCATGTGACTCTGGGCAATAGCTTGCTTAATCTTCCCGACAGCCCCCAGCGCCAGAACACCACAGTCTGAGTTAGCTGTGCGCTTTACAAATACTGGCATTTTCATTTTACATGTACACGCAATCGTGTCAACACGTGTCCGTGGCTGACGGGCAGCAAATACAGCGCCATAAAGAGGTTGCATGGATGGAGGCGTCCTGTTCTGGGGCTGTTGTATGGGGTGCACCCAAAAACTTGCAAATTGCTCTGGCGTGCAGTAGTAATATAGATCCATGGGCCAGATGTACGACCATTGGAAATTTGCGCATGATTTGCATGCCTCATGAATATTAATGAGGCACTCTCAATTTGCGACCGCATTGAAAATGGCAGGCCCTCCCAGGTATGGTGGCCTACTGGGCTCAGCAGACCTCCATGTCTGGGACTGCTTTTAAATAAAGCGTTTTTTTTAAATATTTTTTTTTAAGTAAAGCGGGCTACATTTCTTTTCTTTAAATGGAACGTTTTCGCTTCGTTTACGGCCAGGTAGTGGTCCCATTTGTAATTTATTACCACCCTCTTGAAGAGGGCAGTAAATAGCGAGTGTTTTGCAATCGCAATTGCGGTTTCAAAACATTCATACATAGGGCTGCGAGTCGCAATTAGGAAGGTGTGACGGGGCGGGCGCGCAAAACCCCGTGGTAGGGGATCAGACTGTGCATTGGTGGGCACCGCCCCTGTTTCACCTACCTCCATTGCCTCCATGCAGCCCCCTGACAGCCCGGACAGAGAAGACTGGAAGGCCGGGGACCCGTATTATTGGTGGCCGACGATCCAGGAAAACGAACCGTATACCTTTAAGGGTTGGGAGTCCTCCATGGTGGCGACGTCAAAAGAACCCCGGAAACAGGAAGGGACGGACAATGTTTTCCCTGAGTCGAGTGGACGTGAGGAGAAAGCCAGCCGTTGCCCCGAAGGAGAGGATATCCTGACGAGTCCAGCAGACGAGACCCTGAAGAGCCCAGCAGACGAGACCCTGAAGAGCCCAGGAGACGAGTCGAGGAGGCAAGGAGAGCCGCGGAGGAACGAGCCGCCCCGCCACACGCCCACGGAGGGGTGTGGCTCAAACAGGTACGGGGGCGTATGGCGGGTTGGATGGGACAACGCACCCTGCCCCCAGTAGAGTAACTGTACAGCCCTTGTACAGCCGTCCCGCTTCCCCTACCTCACGAGCACAAACCCGTCACGAACCCTCCTGATGTAAAGACACGCGTGCACTGGTTTCCCTCACACCCGGTCCCTGAGAGTTAGTGTGTATATGATCCTAATACTCCGTTTCTCTTGTCCACACGGTACTGGCGGAGCTGCATTCGGGAGAAGATCGGACCCGTGATCCCGGCACCCTGGATTCTCCCCGGACTACAACCTATGACCCCGCAGCATTCGCCCGAGAGCGCCTCACGAGCCGCCAAAGAAAGACTTATTCCAAAGTGATCAAAATAAAGCCCTCCCTGAAAAGTCTGTTACCGTATTCCGCCTCTCCTTCAGTAGAATCGACATTTCAGACCTCCCCTAGGTCAGAGGTAGCCAGCCATAGCCCGGGGCCCTTCCCTAACCCCGTACAGAAGGGTTGCCCTTGGAACGCCCCTTCCTAATTGGGAGTCGCTAAACACTATTTTGCGACTCGCAAAATAGTGTTAGAACATGGCCCAAAGGGAATTTGCATGCGCAAACGGGTCTCAAACCTGTTTGCGCATGCAAAATCCCGTTGCACATCTGGCCCCATGTCAGACGCTTTAAGGGAAGAGTGAGCAGTTACCATGACACTCGGGGGTTGCTTTCCTACCCAAGCCAATGTAATCAAACATGAGCGCAAGTGTGAGAAAAACCATCTCGACAGAGGCAGGGGTAGGCTCACAAATAGTTAGAGAACTTTAGGGAGCAGCAATATTTTTGCAATAGCTAGCCTCTCCGTTAGTGATAGTGGTAGAGACCGCCATCTCTTCCAGCCAAGCTATTGAGCGGCCATAGTTTGCTCGGCTAGGTCTCTACTAAGCCAAATTCCAGTTAGCACACCAGCTCCGTAGCCCAGCAAAGAGGAAATTCAGAATCGAAGTAGGTGGTAACCTCAGTCAAAGGAAATATGATGGATTTAGCCCAGTTAATGGTCACTCACAATAAGCCACCTAAGTGGACAAATTCCTGATTAACATATCGAGATTGTCGTACAGATTTTTTCACGTATAGTGTGACGTGGTTTGCATACATTGAAACAAGTATCGCTCTAGGGGTGAACACCAGGCTTTTATGTGTAGTGTTGCTGTACCCTCGCAGCCAATGGCTCCATGCCAATGGATAATAGGAGGGATGAGTGATCAACACTGATGGGTGCCTCTCGTCACTGGGAACTGTGCGGAAACGGTCCAGGTGATGCGCAAGTTGTTCATATAGGGAGCCCTATGAGGTGAAGAAACTGCACGCTAAGGCCCATACGGGATAGTAATGCAAAAGATATAGCCACTTCAGCGAGCCAGGCGCCTTGTTGGCATCTACAAATTATGCTACGGCCTTACAAGATGGGCTAATCATTCGTGCAAAAGCAAAGTAGGTGCGTAAGTTATGAGCAGTGGATCTACAGGGATAAGTCCAGATTGGTCCAGGCGAGTGATAGTTGGCAGGAGTCAGGAGGCAATTCATTTAGCCAAGACTTTATTGTCAAAATGCATAAAAGAAAGAGGGTGATAAGAGTCACACAGGTTCTTTGCCTGGCTTAAGGATAGTCTCTATTAGCACCTCGAGTAAGGATGGTGGGAGCGTGCCTTCCTCAAGTGACTCAGCAGACATTCAGAGTATGTGGGGGTATAGGAACTCTGCATAGTCTTTGTAAAAAGCGGCTGAAAGGCCATCGAGTCCAAGGGCTTGGTCTCCAGGGAGCTCTATGATAACTTGGACAACATCCTCCGCCATAATAGGTTCATCCAGGAAGCGTCGGTGGTCATCTTCCAGCCTTAACAACTGCATCAAAGTAGGCTGTATAACCTTCTGCGGGTAGACAGAGTGTGGAAGAATTGAGCAAGACAAAGAATGATGTCATGGTGCTCTGAACTGCTGCCATACCAACTTGCAGTGTGGCCTGGTGGTCCTCTAGTTCCACCACGTAATCACTGGCCCAGGGCTTGACCCAAACACAGAAGATGATCCTTGAGGAATCATTCACCTTATCACTTATTATTTAGAGGTTCACAGTCGTGAACAAAATTTCTCATACCACAAGACAAGTGTCATCCAAAAATGCTTCTTTTTATCTTAAATTCAATTCGGTAAACTTTATCAAAAAAATTGTGGAGAACATAAACACAGTATTTAGATCACATCATATATGGCAACCTAATAACTACTGTCTTAGTTCATGTAGCATCCACAGTAGTATCCTACACCCTCTGTTCAATAGTATGGACAGTACGAATAATTCACCATACATTACAAACAGTTCATAATTTTCTCATAATTCATTCTGTTTCCATTGAGAACTTTGTAAACACAAACGGTGTAATGGCGTCAACGTTTCGGTCTCAAACAAAATCAATCCCACGAGACCACCTTCAGGACGATAGTCGTTGCACCATGAATCTAGCATAAAACATATAATATCAATAAGTTACAAAAACTCATTTAGAAACCACCTTGAGTTCAAAGTTTCGTCTGCTTACACCTCAACAAAAACAAGTGTTTTACAAATGGTGAACCAAGCCCCCTGTTCTAATCCAGCAAGCCTGTAAACACCAAGTGGCCCTAATCACTTCTAAATCCTCAACCAACACCAAAAACGTGCTCAACAAATACCAAGTTTTACTCACTAAAGCGCCAGATGTCCCTAAAATCCATGTTCACGAGTGACTCGTGCTCCCTATTACCAATCACCACACGTGAGGACTCCGATTCTTACCTCTCGTATGATAACGTTCACTTGAAGTAGATCGTGTCACTCAGCACTTAGTGTGCTTCAATTTATTCTACAAACCAAACAACATAAAACATTTAAAATTCTAGTTTCCTGAATACTGCTGTATATAAACATAGCTGTATAGTAAAGCCCCCTTAGCGTTGTTTACTTACTTATTTACGGGAGCGTGAGTAAATCAATCAATCCCACACACGACAGTCCGGAGCGAGCAATTCCGCGTTCAAAATCATGGCATTAGACCCTTTCCACGTACCCTGTCAGTACGCAGTCTGCGTCAAAACTGTGGCGGCCATATTGAAAGTACAGTCGGACCGCTGTATTTATTCAAAACACAAGTCGATTAATGCAGCCTACTGGAATTTCCCCAAAATATAAAGTTATTCTGGGACAGAATAGTCACAAAACCTATAATCAAAAAACTTATTCACCGCGATACTAGTTAATCTTGTCCAAGTGCCGCAAAAACGCGGCGGCCATATTGGAAGTAGTATCCAGCTCATACTGCTTATTCAACAACAGTAATGTCTTTAGTGCTTCTCGGTTAAACTCATGGGAACATAATGCCACAACCACAGTCATAGAGTCACCACTACTATGTGCTATCGGTGGACTAGAGATAAACTAGGGGTATACGCTGTAGCATAAATCCCATAGAGTGGCTGTCATGTAATACATTCATCCTTATGAGTAGTTCTATCAATCTCTGCAACTACAAAGATGTCAATACAGTTACATTTTGAAGAGATGTCAATCACTTAAACCACTGGTCACCTAGATACTTACAAGGTGGCCAGTGTTTGCCATTCCACATATGAATTACGTCCCTTTTCCATTGTTCTAGCTGACCAAATCCACTTGTTTCCTAAGCAGACAATCAACATTTAGTCCTCTCTTTGAACTTTTGGCAATCTCAAGCACAAACCATTTCATATCCATAGGACCATGTGATTTCTCCCAAGTAATGCTCTACAAGTGTTGCAGTCATAATTTTACATCGGATACGAGATTGATGCTGCATAATCCGTTTTTTCACTTCCAGAGTTGTTTTTCCAATATAATACAAGGAACAGGGACATTGTATACAGTATATGACATTCCTGGTCAAACAATTGGAGTGGTGTCGTAAAATCCATTATTTTTCATTTAAAATACACAATTTAACCGTAGATGTAGTTGTACAAGCTGCACATTGTCCACAAGGATAGTGTCCCACCACAAGCATGACCCAGCATTTTCGCCGTCCATCACCCTCGCCATGTCGCATAGCACGGCCATAACATCCCAGGTAACAAACCTCGCACTGCAAGGATTCATCAAAATGGGCAAGCTTAGTCCTTATCTGTGCAAGAGCTAACTGCTCTCCTACTGCGAAGTAGTGTTGCTGAAGGTCGCGCAGCTCGGACTCTAGCATAGCTAAATCCCTTCGTAACGTCTGCAGAATCCCAGACTGCTTATCAATGCAGACCCTCCCCCTAATCACCACTTTGAATGCCTCCAATAGAATAGAACAGGAGTCCACAGATTCCCTATTACGTGCAAAGTAGTCTATAATTTAATTCCTCGCCTCTTCATGAAAGACCTGGTCTCTGTGGGTACTGCTGAGGAGGAGCCAGGTGAACGTGCGCTGCACACTACAGGGGATGCAGATCTCCAATAGAACGGGAATGTGATCAGAAAGTGTGTGTGGGTAGCAGTCTACAGGCTGGGTCCATGTGTCAATGTCCTGAGCTGCCAGCCACAAATTAATCCGCGACCAGGTATTGTGTACATAGTTAATACAGGTGCCTTCAGAATCCGCCCCATAGCGAGCATGCCAGAGGTCTACTAAGTGATTAACATTAGTGAGTGTAAGAGAGTTGATGCATTGGAGTGTGGGGATCGGGTTATACTATTGCAGTCAATGTAGGGTTTGAGTCCCTTCCCCACAAAAGGGCACCCAGGCCCAGTGTCTCGGCTAAGTGCCAGACCGCACCAAAGAAGTCTGGGCAGTATGTGTTTTGCCCGTTTCCCGAAATGAGACGGAAGGGGCGTTCATAGAGAACACGAGCCAGGAGTACGTACCTACCTAGAGGGTCGCTTCGCGTCATTCGAGTATGCCAGAGGATAAATTTGCAAATAATAATCATCACCACCCACTGAGCAGAATTAGGGTAAAGCGCTGTGTAGCATCCCCAAACCTGCTGGCGTGCAAACGTGGGATGGTGGTCGCAGTTAGGAGGAGTTCCTGAAGCATACATATATCTACATTATGAGCAGTGACCTGTCTAGTCTTGCATGCGCCATTGAGGCCATGGACATTCCAGGTGATGCTGGTAAGTTTGTTCATCGTAGGATCTGATAATGTGAGTTTGTGTGAGAATGCAGGCATGGGAGCTTTGAGGTGAAAATCTTGGGATATGCCTTAGCGGATTAAAGAGAAAGGGGGGATGGCACAGTAGAAACTACAGGGACAAGTGGCAACAAACAAAACCCTGACAATCCACCGCCCTCTCACACCAATTGGGACAGTCTGTGCTAACCCACCCCAAATTTACTCCATCAAACATCTCAAGAAAAGGGGCATGAGTAAGATCATGGGAGTCATCCTTTTGGGGCGAACCGGAGGCCCAACAATGCTCGACCTAAGGGAGAAGTCAAGTGGCTGAAGGAAATTGGGTTGGAGGGTCAGAGCCCTAACCAGAATCGGAGAAATCCAAACATAAATGTGTCCAATAAAGAAAAGTAAGGGACTCAGCAGAAGGGCCATTTGCATAAGTCATTGTCATTGGGCATTCCTGGTGTCCCAGCCGTCAGGCAGAGCAAAGTCTCCAGACTTTGGAATAGTTTTAACAAGCTTGGCAGCCAATTTAGGGTCTGTGAAATCCTCAACTTGGCAGGTTATATCAAGGAATAAGAGGCGTTTGTTTTGAACAGAGAGTGCTTGACCAGAAAGGAATCACAGCGTTCGGCCTGGACCGCTAGGGAGTAATCAGGATAGATGGTATTTGTGTTGGTTTGGTATACAAGCGGTTTCTGTTCTCTGGCAAGACGAAGAACCATGTCACGGTCCTTGTAATTCAACACTTCACCAGACGAGCTGTCGTTGGTATGTCAACATTTCGACCCCGTCGACCAGCTAACAGCTTTTCAACAGCTGCGAGCAGTCTGCAGGAGACATTCGCAATAAATGTGCCTAATTTACTCAGCTCTTCTCGGGAACCGTACCAGGGATAACATTGTATCCCTTTGGTCACAAAGACGCTCCTTCAAAGACACAAATTACCTGAGGTTTGAGAACCACCATTTGAAAAATTGTTTTACAGTGAAACGGATAGTACATCTATATCCTTACTGGACCGTGGAACTGGTCTCCGTCCTTTCCCTGGATTGGAGCCTATGGGCCCTTCTCTTTGTTGTTATTGCACTGATCTATGCACAGTGCTCTATATGTTGCTACCATCCCAGTCCTGAAGAAGACCCCTTTCTAGGGAACAACTGACCTTTACGATACACACAGGGTTGAAACGTCAACATACCAACCATACTCACCTGTACTGGAAATATATCCCATGTTTAGGCAACATGGCGAATGTTTAACTCTATATGGTATATATGAATGGTGTTAGTAATTCACAGACATGTTCCTAAATTGTTTCTAATTGTTCCGTTCATTTTTCTTTATTTAATTCACAAGCACTTTATCCATCACCTTTCCCCTTGCACCCTCTTTGGAGCCAACTGCTCAAAATTGTTTTTCCTAAATGGTATCCGCAGCTTACATATGATTACTGTATGAACGGATTGCCGAATTGCTAAAATATAAAATAAAATAAACAAACTAAATCATTCTTTTGCTTGGATTTAATTACATTTCTACAAAATTGTTAAGCAATTTCACTTGAAGCATTGTCCTTTCCCGCTCTGACCACTTGTGTCTCTTTACGTACATTTTCCACGTCCTACAGATTATTTGGGTCTCCCCATTGTTTGTAAAGATGAAAAAATTTACTGTCATTGGTTTTATGAGGTAAATTGGTAAACAGATATGCAATAGCATTGGATATCAGAAGATAACAACGATCTTGACAATTATTACGGCTCTTTTCTAGTTAGTTGGATACTATGGTTAGGTGAGAATACATACAAAACAATGCAGTGATCTGCATTTAAAGTATTACGAAAAGCATCATAGGTATGGACCCCCAGCTTACCTTGTACAGGGGTTTCAACAATTTAGTACAGATGTGTATCAATATAGTATAGGTTTGTATCAAATCTGTGAGTATTGTTTTGCTCCCAGTGGACAGACCTTCAAATGCCACATAATAAACATTTAGCTGGAACCTCAAAATTGTAATCAGTCAAAGCAGTTACAAGGTATAAAACATGTTTGGGTAAAGTAATCAATTACCTTCTTCCTGTGGCTTCACAAGATCCAACACCTGGCAAAGGCAGTCCTCTAAAGGTAGAGGCTCAATGCCCAGGCTTTCCATTTTCTGACATTGCTCTTCGTAGAAATACTCTAGCTCATACATTGATATTATACCATCGCCATCCAGATCCATACAACGAAACCAGTACTCCATACTAGAAGCAATAAAAACAGTACTTAAAGATTACTTCCTGAAAGATTAAATTCTAATTTAGGCAGTCATAAAACTAAAGATCAACATCAAAGTGCAAAATATCATTCTATGCATACAGAAATAGTGTCCATCAATTGTGTGTTTTGCAATTTTCACCCCGAGTGGGCTGGGAATGCTCAGACGTGAGTCCCAGGCTCTCCACATCACTGGAGTCAAGCTATCCAGGCTGAAGAAGACTGATAGCCAGAAACCGGTCCTTGGATGCTTGATTTCGGTCTAGGAAAGACATGGCTTGGTAGTTCGGGCTGGACTGTTCCCATGAGGCACAGGGTCAAGGCTGATTTGCATATAGCCAGTGTCTGACCTAGGGTGGTGTGGAGTGCAAAAAAACGATGGATTTAGGCCCAGATCTTTGTACTGGGGTGAATGTAAGACATTGTTCTGCATTCTGTCCATCAATTGTGTTTTTTGCAATTTTCATCCAGAGTGGGCTGGGTATGCTCAGACGTGAGTCCCAGGCTCTCCACATCACTGGAGTCAAGCTATCCAGGCTGAAGAAGGCTGATAGCCAGAAACCGGTTCTTGGATGCTTGATTCCGGTCTAGGAAAGACATGGCTTGGTAGTTCGGGCTGGACTGTTCCCATGAGGCACAGGGTCAAGGCTGATTTGCATATAGCCAGTGACTGACCTAGGGTGGTGTGGAGTGAAAAAAACGATGGATTTAAGCCCAGATATTTGTACTGGGCCTAAGACATTGACATTGTTCTGCATTCTGTCCATCAATTGTGTTTTTTGCAATTTTCACCCCGAGAGGGCTGGGTATGCTCAGACGTGAGTCCCAGGCTCTCCACATCACTGGAGTCAAGCTATCCAGGCTGAAGAAGGCTGATAGCCAGAAACCGGTCCTTGGATGCTTGATTCCGGTCTAGGAAAGACATGGCTTGGTAGTTCGGGCTGGACTGTTTCCATGAGGCACAGGGTCAATGCTGATTTGCATATAGCCAGTGTCTGACCTAGGGTGGTGTGGAGTGCAAAAAAACGATGGATTTAGGCCCAGATCTTTGTACTGGGGTGAATGTAAGACATTGTTCTGCATTCTGTCCATCAATTGTGTTTTTTACAGAAATAGTGTGAGCACATTTTGAGACTTTAAGTAGGGTATGAACATCCTGACCAATGGAAAAACTAGAACCCCCCCCTGTGGTAGAGGCAATGTATCGTTCCATAATTAGGGTTTCACCACTAGTGATGTCATACCCCACCCACACCTCCCACGTCAAAGCAAAACTGCATACTGTTATCAATGTTGAAACTGGAAACCTAGCCAAATTCACATATGTGAGCAGTAACCATTCTGAGGAAACCAAGGATGGCTCACACACATTTCCATCTCCTGTGCTTAGTAAAGGTCTATCTCTTACCTCTACTGTTCAATGTCTACTTGCGCCCCATGCACACATTTTACATGAGCGCAAACTGCACATACAAATCTATACGGATGGCATCCAAATTCATATCTGCTTGGTCAACAACATGGAGTAGCAGAGTAACCCGCAAGCCTCACTGAGTATGTTGTACTCATCCACAACTAGATTCTTCTATTTAAAAAAACAGAAGCGCTCCTTATTTGCTCCTGCCTGAATCGCTAGCAAGATTTGGCCTGCCACCTCGGCCCAGGTAGAAAGCATAAATCAAGGAAAATGACATTGAAGCACAAGTTACTTTTTTTTTTTAATAAAAGACCTTTATTGATAGCATAGCCGTTCATCAACATAGACATTTCGTGCAGTTCCACATTAGTTGGCGAATACGTCTGAAGGACCAGGTGGTCTATACTTAGGGAACACCATACACAGCCAGAATGCCGGCATCCCGGAGGCCCGGCGGCGAAATGTAGTGGAATCTAGGCAACATCTACTATGCATAATGCCCACTGTAAGCTTTAAGTAGCACAATATAACAGTCGGCCGTCTCAATCACAATCAGAACATGGCGGTCTTATAACATATTAACATGAAAGGAAACTACCCCCAATAAAACCCCCCCAACTTCCCCCCCGTTTGCTCTCGAGTGTATACGTGGAATCCATACCAATCTCCCATTACTAACGCCTCTGGGTGCGCCCCCCGTGTGTGCTGTACTATCCCTCCACCCGTGCCGCCCCGTACCCCAAATCCCTCCCTGCCCGCCTTCCTTGAGGAACATTCATCCATTCTGCCCCACCCTCTCACAAACTCCAAACATCACTCCACCCCCCGGGGTGAGGCTCCCAAACCCGAACCACAGTCCACCCCCTGATCCTGAAGCTCACCACACTCAGAAGAGTCAGAGCCGCCCTCCTCCCCTTTGCTCAAGTGTTCCTTGTAAAGGTCCCAGAAGTTTTTCGGCCTACTTTTTGGCGGCAGCAAGTCGCTGTACAATTCCGTTTGGGTGCAACAGTATTGTAAGTCCCTAAGCCATCTTGTTTTGGCAGGTAGTGGCCCGCGCATCCAGCAGGAAGCGATCACTCTCCTGGCCAACAGCAACGCCATGTCCACAAGCTTGCGCAGTGAGGGGGCTAGCGGTTTGGAGAAACCAAGGAGTGCAAGTGCCGGAGATCTCTGCAGCGTCTCCCCCAGCATCCGGTCGAGCTCCGAAAATACCTCCTCCCAGAAGGACCTAACCCCAGGGCAGAGCCAAGCCAAATGAAAGAAATCTGCGACCTGAGCGCTGCAACGCTCACACCCCGCGGAAGCACGAAGACCGTAACGCTGCAGCCGCTCGGGGGTGTAATACACCCACTGCAAGTACTTAAAGTGCACCAGCCGGTGCCTGCCGTTTAGAGAAATTCTGCGAGTGCTGGAGCAGCAGTATCGCCACATCGCGTCATCTATGGGAGCTTGGAGATCCTTTTCCCATGCTACTCTAGCTTTAGAGGATGGTAGCGTCTGATGCGACACTCCCAACTTGTTAACCTGTGAAACCAGTTTGGTAGGCGCTTTAGTCTTAATAATATACGTCAGTTCAGGGATTTCCTCCGGTTCCTCCAGTTTAGGTCCCAGAGTCTCCCGGAAAGCTGAGCGGAGCCTGTGGAACTGGAATTTTTGTAGCAAGGAGGGGCCCGTTGTAGTGGGGGGGAGTTGTTCCCAGGTTTTTAGAGTGCCCTCCAAGAACAAGTCCTCCATTTTTACTATGCCTAGGGTTCGCAGGGCCTCTATCACGCCTTTCTCGTTGAGCGGGTCCAGCCAGAGGGCCCAGGCCACAGGCATCAGCGGAGAATACATCAGTTCACAGCCTCGTGCTCTTGCCAGAGCGCGCCAGGCGTGGTTGGTGAGTGAGTCCATCCGCCCGACGGAGCGGTCCGTAGGTAGGCAGATCGTCGCAGGCAGGGGGAGCGGATCGGCAAACAGCCTCTCCAGTATGAGATGTGGCGCGCGCGCGTCACCGTGGATCCAGGAGTGTAGGTGTGTCGCCTGCGCCACTCGATAGTAGCGTTCCAGATCCGGGGCCCCCAAATCCCCCATCCCACACGGGAGAGTCAGGGTCGCCCAGTTGACTCAGGGTTGTTTCCCCCCCCAGGCCAGCCTGATCAAGGCTTGCGTGAGTCGCCTGAAGAACCCCCTCGACAGGACCACCGGAATGTTAATGAAGAGGAAGAGGAACCGGGGTAGCACTATCATCTTCATGATGGCGATCCTGCCTAGTAACGAAAGTGGGAGTCTGATCCAGGCCTCTATGTCGTCTGTCAGTTTACTAAATGCGATTCCATAGTTGTCCCGGACCAGAATCTCTGGGTCAGTGTGCAGGCGTATGCCCAGATATCTGACCGAGTCGTCCGTCCACTGTAGAGGGTACTCCATGTCAAAGGGCCGTGTCACTGGAGTCAGGGGGAAGGCTATAGACTTGTCCCAGTTCACTTAGAGTCCCGAAAGCGACCCAAAGCGGACTACTTCTCTGAGAATCGGTGTTAGATTGGTCTCTGGATCACGGACGTAAAGCAACGTGTCGTCTGCGTATGTTGAGATACCTATTTTATAGGTGGGGAAGCTGATACCTTCCAGACTATGGTATTCACGCATGGCACAGGCTAGCGGCTCCGCTACCAGCGCATAGAGCAGAGGTGACAGGGGGCATCCCTGTCGTGTTCCTCTGCTGATGTATATCGGCTCTGATACCCTATCTCCCAGCCGCAGCCGGGCCGAGGGGCGATGGTACAGTGCTCCTATCCTCTGCAAGAACGGTTCTCCCAGGCCCAGTTTCCGCAGCACTCTGATCATGAACGGCCATTCGACAGAGTCGAACGCCTTTTCCATGTCCAGGAAAAGCGCCAGCGCTCGGTTTTCCTGTTTAACATGTTGTATCGTGCCCAGCACTGTGCGGATGTTATAGGTTAAGTTTCTGCTAGGGACAAATCCAGATTGCTCCGGCGCTACCAGCCCAGGGACCAGCAGAGCCAGTCTATTGGCCAGTATTTTGGCATATAATTTTGCATCTACATTCAGTAAGCTGAGTGGCCTGTACGAGCCACAGCGGTCTGGGGGTTTCCCCGGCTTGGGGATCGTGATCAGCAGGGCTTCCCTCATGGAGAGGGGCATCTCACCATTCTCGCAAACAGTGTCAAAGAGGGTAACCAGGTGCGGAAGCAGAAGATCTTTGAAGGCTTTGTAAAAGCCCACCCTAAGACCGTCGGAGCCCGGGGCACTGCCCGACCTCATGCCTCCCAGGGCCTCTAGTATCTCGTCTTCGTGGAATGGGGCCATCAGAAATTCCCTATCCGAATTCTTGAGGAATGACATGGAGATGTGATCTAGGTAGTCGTCTATTTCAGCTTCCGCCCCCCCTGCTTTGGAACGATCGAGTTCCGCATAATAGCACCTGAAGGTCTCCAGAATTTGATCTTCCTCCGCCACTCTATCTCCCTCCAGAGTCTGCAGTTCGTCTATCACCAATGGTCTCCGGGAGCCCTTGACCATACGAGCTAGTAACGCCCCTGGTCTTTCCCCTTCGCCATATGCCCGAGCCGTGGCGTACTTGCCCATGAAAAGAACTTCTCTGTCAGCCAGCGTGTTATATTCCGACAGCAGCTGCGTCAGCGCTGAACCATCATCGCCACTGGGAGCCGCCAGCCCGCGGTTTTCTAAGTCTGCCAATTTCGTTTCTAAGTTTGAAAGGTCTCTCCTAATGGTGCGTAGCACACTAGAGTGTTTGGACATGGCCATTCCCCTGATGTACACTTTAAAGGCCTCCCAGACCGTAAAGAAATCGTCTACCGAGTTAATATTAGTACCGAAGAAATGCTCTATGTCCTCCGCCAATTCCCCGCGGAAGGCGTCGTCCAGTAGCGCGAAGGGGGGGGAACCGCCAGGTATAGGGCGGAATCCCCCTCCTAGCGGTGGAAAGGTGAAGCAGCACGGGGGAGTGGTCAGAGAGAGTGCGTGGAAGAACCTCACAGGAGCTGACATCACCAATGACCGGTGGGGAGGCCAGCCAGTAGTCTATCCTCGTATGTATGTTGTGGTAGGCCGAGTAGTGTGTGAATCCTCCCTGCATGGGGTGTTTGTCCCTCCAGACATCTAGCAGATTCAATTTGGTCATCTCCGCCTTCATATAGACAGCAGATGCGACCGGCCTCCGGGCTGGGCCCGCGGAACGATCCCTGGCAGGGTCAAACACGAAGTTGAAGTCCCCTCCCCACAACATTCTTGGTTGAGCGTGTGGTCTGCATGCGGCGGACAGGGTCGCGTAAAATTCCGGATTATCATAATTGGGGCCATAGACATTAACTAATAACAGGTCCAGTCCTCTCCCCACACATCGAGCAAGGACATATCTACCCTCCAAATCCACATGAACCGGGGTCAACTTCAATCTCGAGGAGGGGTTGGCCCACGTAAGCACCCCACGAGCGTGTGTAGTGAATCCCGCTGCCACAATATTACCCACCAACCCTCTGGTTTGCAACATCTTACTGTTGGTAGGCAGGTGGGTCTCCTGCAATAGGGCCACGTCCACGTGATGCCTGTGGAGATAGCTAAGGACCTTTCGCACCTTACGATAGTCATTCAATCCACGCACATTCCAGGTCAGGAGCTTTAGTGTGTTGTGGGTCTGTGTGTGGGCAGACATTACAGCAAAAGACATCTCATCATGTTACAGACCACTGTGATATCCGGGGTAGGGAGAGCACACCATTGTAGTGGGTCATTATCATACGCGGCTGGCCAGCAGCCCCATACATCGATATTTCCACAGTTCCAAACACTCGTAGCAAACTTCGGGCTCTTCAACAGTTCAAAATAAGCAAATTCAATCAACCCATCTTTTGTTCCCATCCCTCGTACCCACACCCCCCCACAGCTGACCACCCCCAACCCGGTCAGACAGGTCCCCGCAGTAATCCCCATCAACCAAAAATAACAAAAGAACCAGAGACAGTTAGTCAGTTCGAAACCCAACTCCCTAGGGAGTATCTCGACCAAAAGCACTGGGGCAAAGCGTGCCGAAATTGCACAGAACCACCAACGGTCACAAAATATACCTTCAGTTCGGTGCCTCAGGCCAGCCCCAAGAACTTTTCAGTGCCTATAACGACTTGCCTTCCTCGTTAAACAAGGGGGGGAGAGAGAGATCCCTTCCCCCCCCCACCCCCCAACGCCTCCCAACCCCGACCTTCTGTGTAAGTGTCATTTCACTGCGGCACCCCGTGCCGTTGTCCCCAGAATCCTTGTAAGGAAGACGCTATACAGTGCTGTCGCTTCCCCCTCCCCCCCACAACCCACAGTCCCCGAATGTACCGGACTTACTGCCCCCACCGGGGGAGGTGTATCACAGTTACGGCGGGGAATCAAGACATGGCCTCCGGGAGGAGGGCAACCCCTTCCAGCAGTGTCGCTTCAGTCCTGCTCATCCATGTTCGATGCCGAGCCCGCCTCCTCATTTTGTTGCTGTCTTTGCTCCTTTCGTTCCCGGGCCCATACCTTTAGGGATTTTTGAAGTTCTTTAGGGTCTGTAAAGAAGTATGACTTCCCACCTGTGTTAATTCTTAGGGTAAAGCATCGCGTAATCGAGCCCCAGGTCGCATAGCTGCTTTTTATGAGGTGCAAACTGCCGGCGCTCCTCTTGTACCTTGGCAGTGAAGTCCGGGTATAGGGAAATGTCCATGCCCTCCATCTGTAGCCTACCCTTCTCCCTAGCCAGGCGCAGAGCAATGTCCCTGTCCCGGTAGTTCAGGAGCTTCGCAATGATGGGGCGAGGAGGCGCGCCGGGCTGTGGTTGAGGTGCCAGCGTGCGGTGTGCGCGTTCCACGATGAACATCGGGGAGAAGGCTTCCTCTCCAAGCAGTACCTTCAGCAAGTTTTCAACATAGAGCTCCATCTTGCCAGTCCGAGTCGATTCTGCCACCCCCGTTATACGAATGTTCGATCTGCGGGAGCGCGCTTCCAAGTCCTCAGCTTTGTCACGGATTACCTGCAGCAGCCTGCCGAATTGCTTCCTGCCCTTGTCCCATTCGGTTTGTGCCTCCTCGGCCTCCGTGAGGCGGCGTTCCGCCATATCCAGGCGTTCCGCATGCTTATCTACTCGCTCCGCCATGCGGTCCATGCGGTATGATAAAGCGTCGATCTTGGAACCCACTGCCTCAATGCTGTTTTGGATGCCCTTTTCCATGGAAGCCAACAGTTCTCTAAGCTCTGTAGGGGCCGGGGTCGCCGTCGCTGGTCCTTTAGGGGAGGCCTCCGGAGCTGGCACCTCGGACCCCTTTGGCCTGCGGCGGTCAAATGAGAGCTTCGCCTGGGTAGCGTCGTTTTTCCCCATGTTCCCTCTTGTGCGCAGTGGGGCGCGATTTCGAAGGGGGGCCCCCCTTGTTCCAGGAAAGTCGGGGTCGCAGGAGTGTAGCGCTAGTCGTCGATTCACCGCCACCAGTGGCCTTGCGTGGGTAGTAGGAGCGAGCTAGCCAAGATGGCGTCCTCCGGGAATATGTCGCCGCTGCTAAGGGTGCTGTGCAAACCCCCTCGCTTCACTGAGCAGTCTTAGCCCCCCCGGCCCGCTGCAGCCTGTGTCCGCTATCTCCTGCGCCGATGCTCTGGGGGCCCCAAACGTGATGGGGTCTACCTCTGCCCTTGGCCGCCTCAAAGTCACTGCGCTCCGCGCCGGTATGCCAGTGTACTCACAGTGCTCGACCGCGGGTCTTCTGGGTGGGGGCGCAGTGGGGGGTGCTGATATGGCCGCTGCGGGGCGTCTGGGGAGAGTGGAGGGATGTCCCAGTTGCAAAATGTCGTGACGCGCGTCCACGCGCGGAGCCCCCGACTCCTCCAATGTCCTGGGGCCGCACGTCGGGTGACGTCGCCCGGTCCGTACCGTAGGGCAGACCGCGGCTTCAGGCCTGGTCCACCGCCTCGCAGAGTCGCAGACCTCCGCTGCAGCGTCTCAGAGGTGAGCGCCCGCTCAAGTTCACCGGGCTTCGTGGTCGGGGCCGGTGGCTCCGGGGGGCGCAGGGACCTCGCACAAGGCAAATCTGGCACTTTTCCGGATACTTTAGGCGGATATTTTGGGGCTTTGATGAGGAGCCGAAAGCTCACGCGTCCGACATCGACGCTGGCTAGCTCCGCCCCCCAAGCACAAGTTACTTACCTTCGGTAACAATATATCTGTAAGAACCAGTTGTTAGTGTTAGATTCCTTACCTCAGAATATCACGAGGCGTCAGATCCGGAAAGTTCTCGTCAGCAGTACCCTTGCGCGTCGGTAGGCGTTGTCTGCGGCTCCGCGTCCATCGTCGGCGTCGTGATTGCTGGGATGACGTCGGAGTACTTAGACGCCCCCCTCGTTCGCTGACGTCAGTTCTGTACATAGCTTTCCGCTCCAGGAACGTAGAGCCATGCAAGAAACCTGCACTGGTGCCATGAAACTAGGGCCCTCAAAGGGAGATATCGTAACCCTAGATATTGGTTCGCAGAGCGGGGAGGATGGGTGGGGCGGTAAGGAATCTAACACTAACTACCGTTTCTTACAGATATATCGTTACTGAAGGTAAGTAAATTATGCATCTGAAAGAAACAGGTTAGTGTTAGATTCCTTACCTTAGAATAGATACCCCAGCAATACCAACCCCGGTGGTGGGTCTCCGAACCAAGATCACACCAGAAAGTCCTGGAGAACCGAGCGGCCGAAAAATCCATCTCCCCGGACTTGGCTGTCCAGGCAGTAGTGCCTAGCAAACGTGTGCAGCGAGGCCCATGTAGCTGCCTCACAGATGTCCTGAAAAGGGACTCCCCGACCCAGGGCAGTAGTAGCCGCTGTGGCCAGAGTGGAATGGGCGCGCAGACCCACAGGAGGCTCCTTTTTCACCAAGGAGTAACATACCTTGATGCACAAAATGACCCACCGAGAGATGGTCAGTTTGTGCACTGCCTGTCCCTTCTTAGCGCCCACGTAACCCACAAAGAGCTGGTCGTCCACCCGGAACTGGCGTGAGCGGTCTAGATAGAAGGAGAGTGCACGTTTTGGGTCCAGACGGTGAAGCCTTTCTTCGTCTTTCGAGGGATGCGGAGGCAGAAAGAAGGTGGGCAAGGTGATGCACTGCCCGATATGAAAGGCTGTAACCACATTGGGCAGGAAAGAAGGACGAGTCCTCAGAACAACCTTGAATGGATGGACAGAGAGGAAAGGAGGCTTAGAAGACAGAGCTCACTCACTCTCCTGGCAGGAGTGATGGCAACCAGGAATGCAGTTTTAAGAGTCAGAAGACGAAGAGGACAGTTATGAAGTGGCTCAAAGGGAGTGCACATCAGATAAGTCAGTACAAGGTTCAAGTCCCACTGACGCATCACGAAGGGAACAGGAGGGAACATGTGTGTGATGCCTTTCAAGAATCTATTTACAACATGGGACTTGAAAAGAGAAGGCTGATCAGGAAGCCTTAAGAAGGCTGAAATGGCTGAGAGATAGCCATCAATAGTGCCCAGAGCAGAGCCCTGCTGGGCAAGAGAAAGAAAGAAAAGGAGAACCTCTGAAAAGGGGGCAGAAAAAGGATCCACAGCCTTTGTTCCACCTGCAGGCATATACCGTTTTTGTGGAGGGACCCCTAGCTGCCAGAATCACGTCACGTCAGGAGGCAAGTCAAATGGACTTAACTGTCGCCGCTCAATCTCCACGCATGTAGGTGGAGACTGGACAGGTTCGGGTGGAGGACCGTCGCCTGCTGCTGCAACAGAAGGTCCTCCTGAAGAGGCAGACGAATCGGGGGATCGACTGACATGCTGAGTAGCTCAGGATACCAGTATCTTCGTGCCCAGTTCAGAGTCACCAGGATGACTTGGGCCCTGTCTCGCCTGATCTTCTTCAGCACTCTGGGCAGAAGTGATATAGGCGGAAAGGCGTACAAGAGATCGCAACTCTACTCGTGACGAAAAGCGGCTCTGAGCGAGTGCCGCCTTGGAAATTCCAACGCGCAAAACTGATGACATTGCGCGTTCTCTTCGGTGGCAAATAGATCTCACCAAGGCTCTTCCCACTGCTCAAAGAGACCTTGCGCCACGTCCGAGTTCAGACGCCATTCGTGATCCATCATGCACCGGCGGGTGAGTTCGTCCACCCTGGCGTTCAGGGAACATGCCAGGTGTTGAACCACCAGGGTGATGCCCTGGTGTTCCAGCCATGTCCAGAGGCGCAGAACCTCCTGACAAAGGGTCCACAACCCCACCCGCCCTGTTTGTTGCAGTACCACATGGCGATGGTGTTGTCCGTGAACACCTCTGTAGGAAGGTGGATATCTGACTATGGTTACCCCCAACTTTTTGCCTGGTGTTTTGCTGGTTTTCCGACTTAGTTGACCTGGGACCCTGCTATCCAGGGCCCCAGGCCTACTGCTCTCCCTGTAAAATGGATTCCATGTACCTTAGGTACATATCTACTTGGATACTGAGTCACCTTATCAGCCCCTGTACAGTGTACCTTAGGTACCCAGGGCACAGGTGTACCCAGGGCCTACCAGGGGCTGCAGCATGTATTATGCCACCCCTGGCTGGCCATCCAAATCTGACACAACTGGCTGCACGACAACTGGGGCAAGGTGGTGTAATCACCCCTTGCTTTAGATATAGTATTCCTATATCTAACCCTAAAATGGACACATGTATTCCTATCAGTCACTCCTATGGCAGGCCTTATCAATCCTGAAGGCAGAGTGCTTGGAATTATGTGAGATGGTGCTCTGGCATGAGCTGAGCCCGTTTGCAGCTTGCGGAACCAAATCCTAATAGCTGTTCCATGATAACGCGTACCATATACTCTTAAGTGCCTTATAATCCTCGCGGTTATTTGCCAACTTTGGTATCGCTTTATCAAAACATGTCGAGTAAGGTGTCATACGAATTGGAATACTAACCCCTCGCCAATTCTGGCAACGGGGTTAGCATTCCACCCTTCTAGAGGGACACACATGTATGTAACTGTGAACCCCGGTTAAAGTTAACTCGAGCCTCAGCATCACAAAATGGATACTGCCACCACAGACACAAGTCTGACCTCCTGCTGCTGGGAGCCCTTCCAGCGAGGAGAGCTTGGACAAAGGGTTTCCTGTCAGGGGCGGTGCTAGCACCATCCCAGACAGGGTTTTGTGTATCCCAGGTAGGCAGGGCTGAGAGGAAGGTGACTGCAAGTGGCACCCCGGTGCTCACTGTGCATATGCCGGCTTGAACCAGTTCCAGGGGCACACCAGCCCCTGAGCTGGGGAAAGTCCGGACAAGGGAGAGGGGTGTAACAACCCCCCTCCTGGTCCCACCCACGGGCAGGACCTAGTCGCGTGCCAGCCCCTTTCTTTAGTATAAAGGTAGGAGCGGGCCCCCTTCCCAAATTAGATAATTCTGAATCTTGACTACTTTCCACGAAAGAACTCTTGAACATTTCTGAAGACTCTCCCTTGTGGCTAAGGAGTAGCCACCCTGCACCAGCGGGCACCATCTAAGCGCATGCGGTTTGCTGCAAGTCCATCCTGCGGATCAAGACTGCCCAGCTCGACGAGACCTGGATTCCCTGCCATCTCTGACCTCTACCTGCATCATCAGCCCAGCTGAGATTCGTGGGTGTGACGAGACCCGAGGGACTGGCCATCTTCAAGACCTGCACGACGCTTATCCAGCACGACCGCCGAGGGATCCTCGAGTGAGTGCTTTGGGGTTTGAGAAGCCCTAACCCTGAGCAGCTCCAGCACCGAAGTCCAGCCACCCAGCATCCACAAGATCTGCGTGGGGCCCTTCTGCTCTTTGCTGCTCACCGCGTTGTCCGGCCACTTGCCTGCTGGCTTGTAGCCCTCCTGACGACGAACAACGACACTTCCATCGCTGGTCTGGTTGCTCCAGACTGGCCCTAGCTCCCCTCCAACAGAGGAGCACCCCGGACCCTCCTGGTCCACTCAAGACGCCATCGTGGGCTTGCCTTTGCCAAGGTTTGTTGCCCCAATCCTGGGTCCAGCATCGCCGACAGCAGACACCTTCGTGGGACAGCTCGCACCTCCATCCTGGTCGCCGACAACGCCTCCTGGTCCGAGAGACTGCAGAGCCCAGCGTCGCCCACTCACCTGGTCGAGGGGACTTCATCCGGTGCCATCCTGGTGCCCACCTAATCACTGGCTAGTGATTAAGAACTGAGTCCCCTCTGCTTTCAGGTCGTCTCCATCACCGATCCAGGCTTGGATCACATCGAACTTCTTCACTGGTCGCCTGCCAGCAACTTCTTCTTTCAGGCTCCATAGACTGTAACGAGGATTCCCGACGTCTTTTGAACCCTATGCAGCCGCAGCCCCTGGGCTAGGTAACCTGAGCATTTCGGTGCTCCAACATAGGTTCACTATCTAAGTGTCCAGATCCTTTTTCGTTTTCAGCCTAACTAGTCGGATTCGTCCGATAACTGTAACTTTACGAAATCTAGCATCCATAGACTTTGTCCCGCAACCCGCGTGAGAGTGCACACTCTGCACCCGATCTCCCTAGGCCCCCTGCTCCTAACCTGAAGGTTCAGTAGTGTAGTCCTAGCGATCCTGAAGCCTCTGGATCTTGTTACTTACCTGCTAGTATTTCGCATTCTACTTTTAGTGTATATGGTTTTTCGTGCCCCTCTGGCATTTGTGTAAATTGTGCAACTTAAAGTATTTTCTTAAGAGTTTTGTTGTGTGCTTAGCTCCCTGACTCATAAAGAGTTCAGGGTAGACGTGTTATAAATAAATATCCTTTTATTTTCATAACAACTTGTGTGGTGTCCTTTCACTTGGTGTTCAAGGGGTATATGTGAAGGTATAACAGCTGGCTTAACACGCCCTTTAGAGTTTAGCCTAAAGACTGCTCTTGTCCATGCTACTAGGATAGCTGGTCTATAAGGTTGACTTACAACCAATCATCAATAAGGGTCGTTTGGAATGATACAAAGTGATCACTAGAATAGTGAGCACTATATATCAGGCCAACTTCTCACAACATCCACTACACTTCCCCGGACAGACGGAAGGAATGCCTTCAGTGCAAGTCGGATCGCCCGCAGCTCCAGAAGGTTGATATGGAGCCGGGACTCAGCCAGAGACAAGAGTCCTCTGATCTCCGCCACTCCCATGTGGCCCCCCATCCCAGGAGGGACGCATCAGTCACTACTACGTGCTTTGGTTGGGGTAGCAAGAGGGATCTGCTGCTGACCCAATCGCGGTTCGTGAGCCACCACTGTAACTGACTCGCAGTGCCCTCCGAGATCAGGACGTGGTCGGACAGGTTGCCCTGATGCTGTGCCCACTGAAACTTCAGGTCCCACTGCAGAGCCCGCATCCGCCACCTGGCGTGATGCACCAGTAGGATGCAGGAGGCCATCAGCCTGAAAGCCGCAGCGTCAACCTGACCGAACCTCGGGATAAAGGCTGAAAGATGGGAATCAGAGCCTGAATATCCCAAACCCGCTGCTCGGGAGGATAAACCCGAAAATGTGCCGAGTCCAAAACCGCTCCGATGAAAAGGACCTTCTGAGAGGGGCACAGGTGTGACTTCGGCACGTTGATGGAGAACCCCAGCGAGTGCAGGAGGTCGGCCGTAGTCTGGAGGTGGGAGACGACTATCTGGGGAGAGCTCGCCTTCAACAAGCAGTCGTCGAGATAGGGGAAGATTGAAATCCCTGATCTGCGCAGATGAGCTGCGACTACCGCCATCACTTTAGTGAATACCCGAGGAGCACTGGGGAGACCGAAGGGGAGCACAGTAAACTGAACGTGCTCGTGGCCTACCGTGAACCGCAGGTAGCGCCGGTGGGCCGGCAGGAAGGGGATGTTGAAATATGCGTCCTGCAAGTCCCAATGCTACCATCCAGTCTCCAGGGTCTAGGGCAGCCTGGGCCTGAGCCAAAGTCAGCATCTTGAACTTCTCCTTCCGGAGGAAGCCATTGACACTCCGGAGGTCCAAGATAGGGCGTAAGCCTCCTTTGCCCTTCTTTGGTACCAGAAAGTAGTGGGAGTAGCAACCACGTCCTACTTCTGGCCCAGGAACCCGGTCGATGGCACCCTTAGCCAAGAGGGCCATAACTTCCTCCTGTAGAAGTTGCAAGTGATCCCCCGACATGCGGTGGTACTGCAGAGGCATGGCTGGAGGGGACGCCTCGGAGCGGAGGGAGAAGCCCCTTCGGATGATTTGCAGCACCCACCTGTCCGACGTGATGGTGCGCCAGTGGAGGAGATGATGGCGGACCCTGTCCCCCACTGGCGTTGAATGGGCCTGAAAGCTCGGACTAGGAAGGCTTTGAGGCAGATGCTGCGGGAGTGGATGTGGACTGACCTTGCTGTTGTCCCCCGGCACCGCCACGGTAGTTACCACGCCCGAGACCGGGTTGAGGCTGGTTCTGCGGCCTGTGGCTGTACGAAAGCGTAGGGGGGGGGCCAGGGGGGAGGGCTCTTCCTTGGCCACAAAAGGGGCGAAAAGCAGAAGTCTGCTGGTGCTGGCCCGACAGGCCCAAGGACTTGGCCCTGGAGTCCTTGAAACGCTCAAGTGCCCTGTCTGCTCTGTCGCCAAATAGGCGGCGGCCATCAAAGGGCATGTCCATGAGCGTGGCCTGGACATCCCCCGAAAAATTGGCGGACCCCAGCCAGGCGTGGCGACGGATCATCACTGTCGTGGAAATCGCTCTGCCCAGTCCGTGGTATCAAGTCCACATCTGATTGAGTAGCGTGCTGCATCCCGCCCCTCGGCAAGTGCCTGGTCGAGCCGTGCCTGGGCCTCCTCCGAACACTGGGTAAGCAAGCCCGCAACCTTATCCCACAAAGAGTGGGTGTAACGGCCCAAAAGGCAAATGGTATTGATAGACTGCAACCCCAAACTCAATGAGGAGAACAGTTTCTTCCCAAACTGATCAAACCTTTTGGATTCTCGATCTGGAGGAGAAGTCGAGAATGCGGTCTGGAATGTAGAGGCCTGGATCACCAGGCTCTCAAGGGTGGGGTGAACGGACAGAAAGTGGGGGTCGCCCGGAGCTGGCGTCGGGCCACATTCCCATCCACAGGGGGCACTGTAGAGGGCTTGGACCAAGTGCCCATCAGAACGTCTGTGAGGGCTTCAATAAACGGCAGCATGGGCTCCGAAAGCTTGCTGGTGGCTGAAGCACCTCGGTGAGATTATTCCTAACGGCCGCAGCAGGGAGCTCAAAAGCCAAGGCCTTGGCTGCCCTGCGCAACACCCCACAATAGGTGGCACCCTCCTCCGTAGCCACGGAGGGATGAGAGATGACTCCAGTGCCCATCAGAACATCCGTGAGGGCTTCATTAAACGGCAGCATAGGCTCTGAAAGCTTACTGGTGGCTGAAGCACCGCAGTGAGGAGATTATTCCTAACGGCAGCAGCAGGGAGCTCAAAAGCCAAGGCCTTGGCTGCCCTGCGCAACACCACACAATAGGTGGCACCCTCCACCGTAGCCACGGAGGGAGGAGAGATGACTTCAGTGTCGGGCGAAGTTTCCAGACCACTGGCCTCCCCCCAACTCATCTGCCCAGTCCTGTTGTGCCAGTCTTGTGGGTCCAGGGCAGAAAAGACCTGAGCAAGTGTGAGCATCATGAACTTCTCCCAGAGCCAGGCGGTGGCGTCAGGCCACATTCCGATCCACTGGAGACACTGTGGAGGGCTTGGACCAAGTGCCCATCAGAACGTCCGTGAGGGCTTCATTAAACGGCAGCATAGGCTCCGAAGAGCTTACTGGCGGCTGAAGCACCTCAGTGAGGAGATTATTCCTCACGGTCGCAGCAGGGAGCTCAAGAGCCAAGGCCTTGGCTGCCCTGCGCAACACCACACCATAGGTGGCACCCTCCTCCGTAGCCACGGAGAGATGACTCCAGTGTCGGGCGATGTATCCAGACCACTGGCCTCCCCCAACTCATCTGCCCAGTCCTGACTTAACTGGCACTGTTGTGCCAGAGGGTCCTCAGACCCCTCCCAGTCCTTCCCTTCATCCTTGTCTCGAAAAACAGGCAAAAAGGACGGACCCGGGTCATAGGTGAATTGTTTACCCACCGACGCCGGAAAAGGCGCCGCTCCAATGCCGGACCAGGACCGGGGCTGAAACCGGGGGCGGTGTTGTCCGAAGACGGCACCAGGAGTGACACCAATGGGGTCGGCGCCGGAGTCATAAGTTCGACTGGCGTCACCGGGAATCCAGGCCTGGCTCACCCTGGGCCTTGCGGCGTCGGGACAGAAGTGGACGATGGTGCCGGGGCTGAAGTCCCCGACGGCGCCAAGGCCGAAGCCGCCGGCCCGCTTAGGCCCGAAGTCGGGTCTGTGGGGCCCGCCGGCGCGCCGGCAGGCCTTAACGGAGGGAAGCGAGTCCTCATGGCCATGAGGAAGTCGTGTATCTCCTCCGGCGTCGCATGCAGTCCAGGGACTAGAGGGTATGGGACCGGATGCAACACCCGGGGCTCTGACGGAGCCATGCAGGTTGTGTCACCCGAACCCTCAGCCGCTTCGTGCGACCAGGGAGGGGAGTCAGAAGAGCGATGATGCCTCTTCGACTTCTTTTTTCTCGACTTACCGGAGGACTTCGAACCCGACGAGTGGTGGTGACGCGACGAGCGTCGATGGCTGCGGCTCCGCGACCGGTCCCTCAACTTCGTCCTCGACCGGGAGCTCGAGCGGCGCAGAGCCGACTGCCGGATCTCGAGGAGCTTACTGGACCGCTCCCGCCTAGCTTTCGAGGTCAAGGCCCGGCAGTCGGGGGCATGACTTGTCGTCGTGGTCGGCCCCGAGGCAGTAGAGACACCGGCGGTGGGGGTCGGTCACCGAGATCAGGCGGTGACAGGCGTCGCACGGCTTGAACCTGGGCATCCCTACCAGCACCAGGAGTTGATATCGACTTGAAAAGAATAGCCAAAAATTGGCCAAAAAGTTAGTCAAAAAATTACTCGAGTAACTGCTCTTTCTGGATCTTTGCTTACTGGCGCGGAAAAAAGAAGAACGGACGTCAGCGCGGGAGGGGGGCGTCTAAGTACTCCGACGACGTCATCCTGGCAATCACGACGCAGACAACAGACGCAGAGCCTCAGACTACGCCTACCGACGCGCGCAAGGTTACTGCTGTCGAAAACTTTCCAGATCCATTCTGACGCCTGGGGATATTCTAAGGTAAGGAATCTAACACTAACCAGATTCTTTCAGATATTTGACCATCGACACAGTAAAGCAATGCAGTTGTCGATGGTGTCAAATTTTAGTTGTCTTTACATTGAGAAGTCTCCAGCTCTTGCTATTTAATAATTTATGTAAGCTCTAGTAATAGTTTGTTTATGCTACTAGACTGTAATCTACAGGTTCGGGTGGAGGACTGTCCCCTGCTGCTGCGACAGAAGATCCTTCTTAAGAGGCAGACGGATCGGAGGATCGATGCTCCTACTGAGTAGCTCTGGCTACCATACTCTTCAAACCCAGTCCGGCGCCACAAGGATGACTTGGGCCCGGTCGCGCCTGAACTTCCTCAGCACTCTGGGCGGAAGTGGTATAGGCAGAAAGGCGTACAACAGACCTCAACTCCACTCACAACGAAAAGCGTTGCCGAGCAAGTGCTGTTTTGGCTATTCCAACGTGCAGAACTGATGACATTGCGTGTTCTCTCCGGTGGCGAACAGATCTAACCAAGGCTCTCCCCACTACTGAAAGAGACTTTGCGCCACGTCCGAGTTAAAGGCGCCATTCGTTATCAATCATGCACCGGTGGCTGAGTTCGTCTGCCCTGGCGTTCAGAGAGCCTGCCAGGTGTTGAACCACCAGGGACATACCTGGTGTTCCAGCCAAGCCCAGAGGCGCAGAGCCTCTTGGCATAGGGTCCACGACCCCACCGCACCCTGTTTGTTGCTGTACCACATGGCGGTGGTGTTGTCTGTGAACACCTGCACTACTCTCCCCATGGCAGAGGGAAGGAATGCCTTCAGTGCAAGTCGGATCGCCCGGATCTCCAGAAGGTTGATGTGGAGCCTGGACTCCGCTGGAGACCAGAGGCCTCTGATCTCCACCTCTCTCAGGTGGCCGCCCCCTCCCAGAAGGGACGCGTCCATCACAACTGTTTGTTTCGGTTGGGGAAGGGAGAGGGATCGGCCATTGACCCTGTAGCGATTCGTGAGCCACCACTGCAATTGCCGTGCAGTGTCCGCTGAGATCTGGACGTGATCGGACAGGTTGCCCTGATGCAGTGCTCACTGGAACTTCAGGTCCCACTGCAGAGCCTGCATATGCCATCTGGCATGATCCACAAGCAGGATGCAGGAGGCCATCAGACCCAATAGCCGAAGGGTATTCCTGAACGAAACCCGGGACAGGAGCTGAAAGATCCGAATCATAGCCTGAATGTCCCAGACTCGCTGTTCGGGAGGATAAACACGAAACTGTGCCGAGTCCAGAACCGCTGCAATGAAAAGGAGCTTCAGCAAGGGAATCAGGTGCGACTTCGGCACGCTTATGGAAAACCTCAGCAAATGAAGGAGGTCGGCCGCAGTCTGGAGGTGAGAGACAACTTCCTGAGGCGAGCCCGCCTTCAACAGCCAGTCGTCGAGATAGGGGAAGACTGCAACCCCTGATCTGCGCAGATGAGTTGCGACCACCGCGAACTGAACGTGCTCGTGGCCTACTGTGAATCGCAGATAAAGCCTGTGGGAAGGCAGGACGGGAATATGAAAATAGGCATCCTGCAAGTCCAACGCCACCATCCAGTCTTGTGGGTCCACGGCAGACAAGACCTGAGCAAGTGTGAGCATCTTGACCTTCTCCTTCCAGAGGAAGCGATTGACGTTCCGAAGGTCTAAGAAAGGACGCAGGTGCTTGTCCTTCTTTGGAACCAGGAAGTACTGGGAATACCAACCACTACCTACTTCTGGCGTCGGAATGCGCTCAATGGCCCCCTTGGCCAAGACGTCCGCAACTTCCTGCTGGATAAGTGCCAAGTGATCCCCAGGCATGAGGTGGTACTGAGGTGGCATGGCTAGAGGGGTTGTCTCGAAGGGGAGGGATTAGCCCCTTCGGACAATTTGCAGCACCCACTTCTCTGAAGTGATGTTGCACCAGTGGTGGAGATGATGGCGTATGCGCTCACCCACTGGCGTTTGATGGGCCTGAAAGGTCAGACTAGGAAGGCTTTGAAGTGGCTGCTGCAGGTTTGGAGATGGACTGACCCGCCAGCTGGCCCCCTGACCTTCCTTGACGATTCCCACGTCCGCAGCCACGCTGAAGTTGTTGCTGCTGTGGCCTGTGGCTCTGCGAATGCTGTGGGGCGCCCCTTCCGTGGCCACGAAAGGAGCGGATGGCGGAGGAGGCTGATAGGCCCAAGTACTTGGCCGTAGCCCGGGAGTCCTTGAAGCTCTTCAAAGCACCGTCTGCCTTATTGCCAAAAAGGTGAATGCCATCAAAGGGCATGTCCATCAGAGTGTTCTGAACATCCCCTGAGTAGCCAGTTGTCCTCAACCAGGCGTGGCGCCAAAGCCGCCACCGTTGTGGAAATTGACCTGCCCAGTGAGTCGGCGGTGTCCAGCCCACAATGTATGGTGAACTTCGCAACGTCTCTCACGGCCGCAACCGCCTGGGAAAGAACTGCCTGGGGCTCCTCTGAGCAGTTGGGCAGCACCTGTGCAACCATGTCCCACAAGGAGTGGGTAAGGCAGCCCAAGAGGAATGCAGTGTTCACCGACTACAGTCCTAAGCTGGCAGAGGAAAACAGCTTCTTGCCAAGCTGATCCAGCTTTTTGGATTGCCTTTATGGAGGTGCGGTAGGGAACGCGCTCTCGGATGCAGAGGCTTGGACAACCAAGCTCTCAGAGGTGGGGTGCTCTTCGGAGAAGCCCAACTATTGTGGACCCCTGACTGGTGGCCTTTAGATCTAGGCTCTCCCCCAGTTCCTAAATCCTGTGTCAAAAACGTAGGTGTCCGCCTTGAGCAGACCCTAACCATGAAGGAGCATGCTGCTCAGACAGCTGGCTCCTGCTTTCATGTGTTGGGTCTTTTCTATCCTTCCTTTGCTCCCTGTTTCATCTAGGAAAACGATAACCCAGGCGCTTGTTTTAAGTCGCCTAGACTATTGCAATAGTCTTTTACTGTCGGACAACGAGGCTGCCCTTGATAGACTGCAGGTTGTTCAGAATACGGCGACACGTCTGATTCTGAACGCACCCGCAAGGACAGCCATGTGGCCTTTGTTACACCAGCTCCACTGGCTCCCGATAAGGAAGCAAATACAGTTTAAGGTTTATTGCACCATTCACAAGGCCTTGTCTAATTCCAGCCCCAGCTAGCTTGCGGATAAATTAATCCCCTACACACCACGGCGGTCTCTCCGCTTAGAATCAAAACATTTCCTCACAGTGCCTAGAATTAAACGAGCCAGACAAGATGGGAAGGCCCTCTCTTATCTGGACCCCTACCACTGGAACAAGCTCCCTGCGCAACTCAGACAGTGCACGGAACATCTCCATTTCAGGAAACTGCTTAAAATCCATCTTTTCACCTCTGATCTCTAGCTGACAGCTTTTTCCCTCATGCAGCCCGTCTCGAGCGCAGAGATACCCCTTCGGGGGTTGATTCTGGCGCTTTATGAATAAATAAATAAGGGCGTAATTAAACAAACAGCTTTGCAGTTGGATGCGGCAAAATGCCCATGTGGCAGGGTGGGGAGGGCAGCATGGGCACGGGGTGCCCGCTTAAATGTATACCAGTGTTTGCCACACAGTGAAATGACTGCAAATCACTCTGTGCGATGTTCTGATCCACATGACAACTATGCAGAAACAGGAGATGGAAAACCAACACGACTACCTAGGCATTAGTGCATATGAACAGGTACTGACTGAGAGAAGGATTTGCTTAATTTAATGGCACATCAGGAGAGTACTCAATATGCAAAGGAGCCCTGTAAAATACAGTCTATCAGGGAAAAGACTACCAGGACAAAGTACTGGCCCTTCATACTCCAGCTTACCATCTCCAAGACAGCGGCCTTTAAAGTAACAAAGGGATACATTCCCCAAAATAGGCACTTCTGTTAACCAAGTGCTGTCAGGCAAGTCTGCACCAGGGTACAGCTTGTAGTCCTAACGAATACGCATAAAATGCTGAACAAAGGTGCTACAGAAAATCTTGTAATGCAAATACAAAGAGGTTTGCCTGCTGATGAATCTGGTTCATAAGGCAGGGATAATCTACTCAAGTGCATAAAAATCTTACAAAACTGCTTTCATAACAAATACAGTACAACAAAACAACATAGAGGGCACATCATACATTGACCAAAGGGACAAGTGGGTAAATATCAAGGTAACATTTATTGTACACAATTTAATATGGAGAAGACACCTTAGAAATGTATAAATAGCTCATAATTCATCTCAAATACATCTCAAAATGACACATTATTAATGTGTCAACCATACAGTCTCTCATAACCGCTCATCCCCACAACATACCTCAGATTACAACCACTAAATTGTTTAGATGACAAAGCTCATGTAATAATCATGATAGATACATATGGGATACAATATATGGCGAAAGAACAATTTCCACTGGCCAATAAAGGCATTACTGCTTTATTCGACTGACGCATGCCATCGAATATGCTACTTACCAGTATGCATCTGTTCTTGGCATGTATGCTACTGACATTCATATCTGTGCATAGATCGCCGCCTAGTGTTGGGTCCGGATGATTGCACATTGTTGTCCTGGAAGAGTCTTCGAAGTATCACAAGATAGGTGGCTCCTCCCCTGGACTACAGTGCGCATGGGCATCCACTCCATCCTCAGATTGTTTTTCGCCATTGTGGCAAAGATGGAGTGTAACACTGTAAGTGATGACCATGCTAAGAGTAATTCTGAGCGCTGCAGCCGCTACAGGCGCCGGGGAGGAGGGCAGGCGATATGAATGTCAGCAGCCCTACATGCCAAGAACAGATGCATACTGGTAAGTAGCATATTCGGTTCGAGGCATGTGGGCTGCTGGATTCATATCTGTGCATAGAATACATAGCGGCCGCCTGTGCCAGCTGCAGCAGTTTGAAAAAGTGTTTGTAGAACAGCCTGCCCTACAGCTGCCTGCTGTTTGGAGTGCACATCTACGCGTTAGTGTTTTGTAAATGTGTGTGTGGTAGACCAGGTGGCTGCTCTACATATGTCTTCTAAAGGAATATTTCCAAGGAAAGCCATGGAGGCCCCCAACTTTCGCGTGGAGTGGGCCCTCGGGGGAACCGTTAATGAGCGCTTGGCCTTTTGATAGCAAATCTGAATGCACTTAACGATCCACCTGGCTATACCTGCTTTGGAAATGGGGTTGCCTTTGTGTTGTGGCGAAAAGGCAACAAACAGTTGTTTTGTTTTCCGAAAATCTTTGGTCCTATCTATGTAGTACATTAGAGCTCTTTTGACTTCTAGTGTGTGGAGCATTCTCTCTGCCACTGACTCAGGATTTTGGAAGGACACTGGCAGTTCTATAGTCTGATTGATATGGAACTGTGAAACCACTTTAGGCAGAAACTTAGGGTTAGTGCGGAGTACCACCCTGTTGGAGTGAATCTGTATGAATGGCTCCTGGATAGCTAGTGCCTGAAGTTCACTTACTCGTCGTAGCGATGTGATTGCTATTAGGAAAGCCACTTTCCACGTCAAGAATTGAATCTCGCAAGAGTGTAGAGGCTCAAAAGTTGGACCCATCAGTCTGGTGAGGACCACATTTAGGTTCCATTCAGGAGCTGGTGGGTGTCGGGGAGGAATAACTCGTTTGAGTCCCTCCAGAAAGGCTTTAATGGCAGGCACTCTGAAAAGCGAGAGATGCTGCCTGTTTTGGAGATAAGCTGCTATTGCGGACAAATGTATATGAATGGAAGCATAGGCCAGATTGCATTTGTATAGATGTAACAGATAACAAATGATGTTGTGAGTAGATGCATTTAGCGGGTTAATGTTGTGGTCGGCACAATAAATGACAAACCGCTTCCATTTTGCCGCATAACATGCTCTGGTGGTGGGCTTTCTTGCCTCCCTTATGATATCCATACAGTCAGGAGGCAAGTTGAGGTAGCCAAATTCTAAGACCTCAGGAGCCAGATCGCCAGGTTCAGCTGTTGCGGATCTGGATGCTGAATGTCGCCATGGCTCTGCGTCAAAAGCCTGGGTGTGAGGTGCAGCCTTTGATGCGGTACCACGGATAGTTATAGAAACGTGGTGTACCATGGTTGGCATGCCCATGTTGGAGCAACCAGGATTAGTGTCATCGAGTGTTGCTTCAGCTTGCGTGCCACCAGCGGTATTAGAGGTGCTGGAGGAAAAGCCTACACAAATATGCCATGAGCAGTTCATCCATATCGCATTGCCCTGCGACTGTGGGTGTGGCAAACTGGCAGCAAAGCTTTGGCATTTGGCTTTTTTCTTTGTGGCGAACAGGTCTATCTCTGGATGACCCCACTGCTGGAAGTACGGCTGGAGTACTGATGGATGTATCTCCCACTCGTGCATTTGGTGGCTGTACCTGCTGAGCAGGTCCGCCATCTGATTGTCCTTGCCCGGGAGGTGTTCCGCCATGAGGAAGATGTTCCTCTGAATGGCCCACTTTCACATGCTCTGAGCCAGATGAGACAACTGTGGAGAGTGTGTACCTCCCTGCTTCTGTATGTAGTATATGGCCGTCATGTTGTACGTCCGGATCAACACAACCTTGTTGCACAGATGTACTTTGAATGCTTTCATCGCCATGAAGATAGCCATCAGTTCTAGAAGGTTGATGTGCATCTTCCTCTGCTGTACTGTCCATAGTCCCTGCACTGTGTAGTGGAGTACATGAGCTCCCCATCCCTGGAGAGATGCGTCAGTCGTCAGAATAATCTGTGGCACAGGCTCCTGGAACGGTCGGCCCCTGCAAAGGTTTTGTGGAATCCACCAATGCAGAGAGTTGTATGCATGACCGGTCACCAACACTAGGTCTTTCAACTGTCCGTGAGCCTGATTCCACTGACGTGCTAAGCACTCCTGAAGCGGACGCATGTGTAGTCTCGCGTGCGGGACTATGAAGATGCAGGAGGCAATCATGCCTATCAACTGCATGAACACCCGTGCCGGAAGCGAGTGTTGTGGCTTGAATTGTCGTATCAGCAATTGCATGCTGTTGATTCTCACTGAATTTGGCTGTGCTTTGGCGCCAGAGTATCTATTGTGGTGCCCAGATACTGCTGTACGTGGGCGGGCTGAAGGTGGGACTTTGGATAATTCAGTGAAAACCCCAGATCGTGAAGAAGGTGAATGGTGTGGGACATGTGGGCGGCACACTGCTGGGCCGACTTTGCCTGGATAAGCCAGTCGTCCAGATAAGGGTAGACGTGAACGTTCTGTCTCCGTAGGTGAGCAGCCACTGTCGCCAGGCACTTGGTAAAGACCCTGGGTGCCGTCGTCACTCCGAAAGGGAGGACCTTGAACTGATAATGCTGATCCTGAATGGTGAACCTGAGGTATTTTCTGTGTGACGGGTGTAGCGGAATATGGAAATATGCATCCTTCAGATCTAATGTTGCGAGGAAATGTCCCTGACTGAGTAACGGTAGAACTTGCTGTAATGTGAGCATGTGAAAGTGTTCTGATAGAATGTACTGGTTTAGGGGCCTGAGGTCCAGTATGGGTCTGAGGGACCCGTCCTTTTTTGGGATCAAGAAGTCCAGCGAGTACACCCCTGTACCTTTTTCTTCCACAGGCACGAGCTCTATGGCTCCTTTTTGCAGCATGACGACTACCTCCTACTGCAATAATTGCAAATGCTCTGTGGACATAGGACGGTGTCTTGGGGGTATATTGGGTGGAGTGGATGTTAACTCCAGACAATAACCGTACTGGATAAGCTGCCTCACCCACCTGTCTGTAGTGGTGGATTTCCAGACTGGCAGGAACTGTTGTAGCCTCCACCCGACAGGTGTGGTATGGTCGGGGGGCAGTGACTAGGCGTCACTGTTTGTTAGTGGCAGAGGATCGGGAGCTGTTGTTTCCACAACCTCTCCCCTTGGTGCTGTTTCCACGATAGCCACCTCTACTCTGTTTGGTGTAGGTGGTCTGCGTGCCTCCTTTACCGTATTGCGTCTGCTGGGACAGCTGGCCTCTGGAAGCTCCTCTATAGTTGGAGCGACGAAAGGAACCACCCCTGAACTGCTGCGACTGTAGAGCCCCCATAGACTTTGCAGTCTCAGTGTCCTTTTTGATTTTTTCCAAGGTGGTGTCCAACTCTGGGCCAAATAAGTGATCAGGGTTAACAGGCTGATTTAGTATGGTGGTTTCTCGGGCTTGAAACCGGAGATTCTCAGCCAGGCATGTCGCCGTAACATCACAATTGTGTTAATTGCCCTGGCCGCGGTGTCTGCTGCGTCCAGCGCCCACTTGATAGATGCGTTTCATATAAGCTTCCCTTCCTGTATTAGCATCTCTGCTGCCTCCTTATATTCATCTGGCAAGTGTTGTAACAGGGTTTCAAGTGTATCGTAATGAGCCCTGTCATATCTGGCTAAGAGTGCCTGAGTGTTGGAGATGCGCCAGATATTGGTTGCTTTAGCTGCCACCCTTTTCCCTGATGCTTCTAGCACTTTAGATTCTTTGTCAGGGGAGGAGCATCACCCGTTGTTTGCGAGTTCGCCCTCTTCCGGGCATTGGAAACAACCAGAGAGTCCAACATCAACTGTCCCTTGATATAGGTAGGGTCCCCAGGTGTCGCTTTGTATTTTTTCTCAATTCTGGGGTTTATCACCCTTGCGGTCTCCTTAAAAATGTCTCCAGCATGTTTTAGGACACCCTTCAGCATTGGTAGAGTCTTGACAGTTCTCTCTGAGGTTGAAAAGGTGTCAAACAAAAAATCCTCTTCAATAGGGTCAGCAAGGAGCTGGACATCATGATTTTTGGCAGCCCTTTCAATAAGTGCATTAAACGCCGCCATGTCTTCAGTAGGCGAGGTTTTCACAGCAAAGACATGACTGTCCGGGGCAGTTTGTGGATCTCCTGGGTCAGCAGCGTCTGCCCAGGGTTCAGTGTGATCTTCAGGATCAGTGTCTATAGGATAACTGTACTCCTCATTGTCACCATCCCCTGCCTCCACATCTGAGTATATGGGCAAGATAGGAGCAGTGTTTTGGCCATGTGGTGATATAGGTTCAACGAGAAGAGGTGATGTAGCAAAATCCCTCTTCTTTTTTAATGGAATTTTATATGACTCCATAGGCTGTTCAGGGGCGATCTTTTGCTTGTAAATAGAAAGTCTACCCGTGTCGGCGTCGATGAATTACCTTGACTGATCTTCAAGCGGAGGCTGTCGATGCTTGGTGACCACCTCCGCAGTTGTAGGCTTCGGCCCCGTGGACACCTTCTTGGTAGCTTCGATGGCCGTCCTAGGGGCGAAGGCCTTAGGTACCACTTTCGGCGGCAGTGTGAACTGGATGGGTGCCGACGATTTTGGAGGTTTACTGACCGGCTTCGGTGGTGGAGTAGCCTTCGGTCCGACAGTAGAAGCCTTCTCTTTAATGCGTTTCAGCGAGTCCGACACCTGCTTCGAAAAGGAGGCGGACGGCTGCGTTGACTCGACTGGTTCCTTTGAGCCACCGATAGGTGTGGACTCTAGGTCTGCACCGCTTCTAGCCTTGTCTGGTCGACGCGTAGGATCGAGAACCTTCTGAGCTCGAGTCCCTTGTCTGTGTCGACGGCTTTCGGCGCCGACTTCTTCGGGGCGACGTCCTTGACCAGTTTGGTGCCCCGGTCTTCTGCTCGACACCCTTTAGCGACCTCACCGGGTCGATAACACTCTTTTGCTTCGTCGGTGCCGACAGTTCAGAGGTCTTCGAGCCGACCAAAGCAATACGCACTTTTGGTTTCGATTTTGCGTCCAGTGCTTTCGGTTGTGTAGACACCGATGCTTTCGGTTTCGGTTTCGATTGGTCAACCGATGGCTCATTAAAAATGTCCCTAGCCGGGCCTTGAGGCGAGGCTGTAGAACCAAGTGTACGATCTCGGGTAAGGCCATGTGGCGATCCCTCGACCTGAGCCTTATCGAGTGTATTGGTTGCGGCCCCCGTACCAACGGTTGGGCCTAGCTCCTCGCTCGAGCTATCTTCCACGGCCCCAAAGGCCACATCGTCGTCTCCTACCTCGTCGACGACGTCTTCATTATCGACCATTTCAACATCTGCGTCGTAACTGGAGTCGACCTCCGATGCAGGATCAGACAGGTTCTCTCGAACTTCCTGCTCAACTCCCTCCTCCTCCTCGGCATCGAAGATGTTCACCGGGTCAGGTGCCGTCTGCTCGGCCTCCTTGCACGCTGCGCGTCGAAGTCGAATCGTCTTATTGGAGCGGAACCGAGAACAAGCCATACAGCTGGCTTCATCATGATCCGGAGACAGGCACTTGTTACACACTGGGTGGACATCGATGTGAGGATACTTGAAGTTGCAAACGGGACATCTTTTGAACGGGCTCTGTTCCATGATGGATCGTCGATAAGGCCTCTGGCGTCGACCGGGCCTTCAGTGCCGAAAAGCCACGCGGCTCCTCTGGATGTCCGGCTCGGGAACAGAGCTGGAACAAGAACTGGGCACCGATCGCAAAGACAATATCGACGATAACTAAAGGCCTTTTGGCCAAAAGGAAAGTTTTTTATCGATTCCGAACTTGAGTTAACAAATATGCATCCGAACCCAATGGCGGAAAAAAACAATCTGAGGATGGAGTGGATGCCCATGCGCACTGTAGTCCAGGGGAGGAGCCACCTATCTCGTGATACTTTGAAGACTCTTCCAGGACAACAATGTGCAATCATCCGGACCCAACACTAGGCGGCGATCTATGCACAGATATGAATTCAGCAGCCCACATGCCTTGAACCTTGCTACTATCGGTCGTCAGACAGTAGCGAGAAGCCATGCATCAGTCGGAACACCGCAGTTGATTTAACAGACATGGGAGTACCTGTTCCACAAGTGTTTCGCGCGGTTCCCAAGCTTTTAAGAAAACTTTCTGATACTTGGTGGGTAAAACATTGGGTAATTCTCTAACAAGCTGGTCGGTTAACTTGTTACATTTAACATCAATATGAGCATTACTGCCTTTATTGGCAAGTGGCGGCTACTTGAATATAGTGTGCTTACTAGCAACATTCCATCTTATTACAGTCACAGATCAATATAAGAACCAGCACATGACATTGTTTGGTTGACACAATAATAATTTGTGATGCCGAGATGTATTTTAGATGAATTATGAGCTATTTATCAATTTTCAAGGCATATTTCTCCATATAAAATGTTTGCACAATAAATGTATTTAACTTGATATTTACCCACTTGTCCCTTTCGTCATTGTATGATGTGCCCTCTATGTTGATATGTAGTATTGTTTTTCTACAGAAAAGCTTGTGCCATGGGCCAGGCTTGTTAATGGAGGAGGACAGATGAATAACTCCTGTTAACCAAAATGAATGAAGTGATTGCAGATCCAGTCCAATAAGAAGCTGATCCAGTGAATCTGGAAGAGCACTATTGGTAGCTGAAGTGGAAAAAATAGGAACAACAGTGATGTTGACACAAACTGTTTTTGTTGTACATGTTCTTCTCAGGACTCTCTGGGTCAAGATGTTTCAAAGCTTCTGTCCCTTTGATCTTCGATACCCAAGTGTATTAGTAAGTGGCCTAGAGTTGATGCACACCAAGTAATTTAGAAGACTATTCGGGAACTTTATAGAGTAGCAACCAAAGGACTGACAGTAATGGTGTTTAGTATGGTTTCAATGTGACTTATTTACAGATGACTTTTCAAGCCCAGAAACCATTGCCTAGTCTTCAAACAGTGTGACTGTGTTCAATTGGGCTGTCGGGGTGTTAACCCTGCCCAAGCAACAGCCACAATCCCGGTCAGTAGGAACAAGAAAAGTCAATAACTTAACTTGTGCTTAACAAACTCGTATGCTTGGCACTAAAGCAGTCAGGTTCAAATTAGAAAAAAAAAAGTATTTTTTAATAGACGTAACACCAAAATGACAAAAATCCAATTAGTAAAACCGAAGTTGTTGGACTTGGCCCTTATGGCAGGTTCACCCCTAGACTTTTTGCTTGTAATGGTGACCTGGTGATGGTGATTTTTGGGTTCTGCGCACTTTCACTGTGTCCCAGTGGAAAGTGCGTGCGCACTCTGAGTGCATGTGATGAGATAGGCCTGCCCTCCCATAGGAATGCATGGGGAATGTATGTGTCCCTGGTAGTTCCTGATGCGTGGGGTGTACAGGTTCGAATTTGATATGTGCGAACTCGTGAGAGTGAATGCTTTGCAATGGTGTGTGTTGCATGAGTGTGTCATATGTAGAAATGCCATTTCCAGGAGTTGGCATATTAGTGTAAAATATGCCTGGCGTGTGATTGGCTGGAGCAGGCTGGTGAGCCTGGCTCCAGGAGTCTGGATGGGTCTGCCCCGGTGGTGAGTGGGAGATTAGCATGCTGATGGCTGGGGAGGAGTGTACCTGTGTCCTGAATGGGCTGGGCTTTTCCCTACACAATGCTGGCTCCGCCCCCTGTGGTGCGACTGATGACCCAAGCCCTGCCAGTGAATAGAGAGGGTGGTTGAGGTAAACAGAGTACTTCAAAACCCGCTGCGACTGGTTTTCCCCCACCCTGCACCTACTGACAAAGGATTTAGGTGTATAAAAATGGGGCTGTGTCCCCACTGAAGCTGTTCTCTTCCAGGATCCTGAGGGGGGCTGCTGCTGCTGTCGCTGGGCCAGAGGACCGCCACTTGGAGTGTCTCCCTGCCTGGAGACCCAGTGAGCTGGCTGTGGGCCCAGCCTTGCCGCGCTGCCTACTTCCCTGAACTTTGCTGGACTTTGCTGCTGCTAAGCGCCAGGGAGCGCTTTACTTGGGGCCCTAGCGCTTGAGAGCGCTTTCTTTTTGTCCTAGTGCTGAGGGAGCGCTTTATTGGCCTCTAGCGCTGTGAGAGCGCTGTATTTGTCTTGTAGCGCTTGGGAGCGCTGTGCCTTCACCCGAGCGCTGGGAGCGCTTTACTTTTCCTTTTTATGCTGCCCGCGCCGATTTTAACGTCCCCTGGCAGGTGCCCACCCCGCCAGGGACCTTGCTCTGTTTTTAGCCTTTACGAGTGCCCACCTCGTTTATAATTGGTATCGAAGAGCCGGTGCCCACCCGGCATTGCCCCAGAGGGATTGTTAGGAGGGACTTCACCGCCGCAGCCCAGGAGACCCGGCCGGGCCGCCACGCTGCCTACGGCGACCCGGAAGTCCCGCCTCCACACCCCCAGGGCCGCGCTGCCATTGGCGGCCCCGAACCGGAAGTCAGGCGGAACAGGTGGGACAACCGGAAGTCGACAGGAGCCCACCCTGTGCTCCGGTACCAGGAAGTGCTGCCAGGAGAGCAAGAAGAAGCCCAGCAGAGAGGAGCTGACGCCGCGAGGAGCCGCCGCCTCCCCAGACAGCCGGTGAGTGCGGGCGCCCCCGGGGTCACTTCTCCACCCCAGCGAGGCTCGAGGGCCAGTTCGATTTCCGAGTCCCCGGAGGGGGGACTCCAGCATCTGGGGCCACATTCGCGAGAGCCTGCGAGGCTCGAGGGTACCATCGTGTAGAGCCTGCAAGGCTCTTGGCGGCATTTTTGTTTATGCGAGTCCGGGAGGGACTCCAACTAGAAGGGGGCATTGAGGCATTGCCACTCGAGTCCACGAGGGACTCCCACTAGCCGCCCTTTGTTGTCAGAGCCCCGAGAGGCTCAAGCCGCATCTTCGTTTGTCCAGAGCCACGGAGGCTCAGGGGCATTTCTTTGGTTATGAGCCCTGAGAGGCTCAAGGGGGCATTTTGATTTCGTGAGTGCCCATATTGTGTTGGAGAGCCCAGAGAGGCTCAGGGGCCATTTATTTACTCAGAGCCCAGTGAGGCTCCCACATCGTGTTTGCCCCATCTTCTCACAGCTGCCCAGCACTTTGGGGGCAGCTGCCACGTTTAGGCCCCCCCTGACTTTGGACACAGGGCGTCCTAGCCCTAGAGAGGTTGTAAGGCTACCTGTTCTCTTAGGCCAAGATGGGCTGCTGGAATTATTACACTCTATAATCCCAGCAGGCTCAGGGAGCATGGTAGAAAATAATGTTTAGTATGCCGGAACTCAGAATAATAAAATACTTCTTTTAGTAAAGTTTATTTTAATATCCTGTGTTTGCAAATGCTACTTTTAGAAAGATAGCATTTGCTTGCCTAACCATTTCAGCCCGCCTCTGCAGTATGTGTATCTGTTTGTCTGGGTTGTGTGAGTGACAGGGCTGGGGGATGACAGGTGGTGAATGCAAGGATTACACCTTAGTGGGAGGTAGGAGTGGCCCTTGACTCTTAATCTGGCTGTGCTCTGCCACCACAATGCTGGCTCCGCCCCCCTGGGGAGCGACTGATGACTCAGCCTGCACCTGGCCCAGGAAGGGCGAAGCCCCATCATCAAGGTACTCCTGGCTGCCCCTGTCCACACAATGCTGGCTCCGCCCCCCTGGGGAGCGTCTAATGTGCCTGCCCTCACACTGAATGCAGAAGCCAGAAGTACCCTTAACAAGTGCTCAGAGGCTGAGAGCAGTTATGCAAAGGCCCCCCTGGCCTGTGAGAACAAAAGAAACTGTGTATAAAAGTAGGAGCCCTGCTCCTTGTAAATCAGAATCCTGTTTTACCACAAAGAACCTCTGCCCGACTAGAAGGAAAAGAAGACGCTGGAAGGACTGGCCTGCTGCTTGCCTTGCTGAGAAAGGAGAGGAGAAGACTTTTTGAAAGACTTTGCAGACTTGTGCTTTAAACATTCTCCAAGGGCTTGATTGAGCTTGCCCCCTGAACTGAACCCCAGGACCAGTGGGTTCTCCTGTGCTTTGGCTCGTCCCCTGCCTGAGGCCGAGTATTTCCTCCCGCCGGAGGTGAAATCTGCCCCCTCCTAGGGCCGTGGTACTCGGGAGCCAGCCTGCCCTCTTGCCCTTGAGAGCCTCGCTCCACCCGGATTCGCTATCTGCCCCAGGGCTAAGGCCGGCCGCTCCTCTACCCCTGCCTGTCCTAACGGAGCGCCTGAGCCCGATTTTGACCCCTCCCGCCGGAATCCCGGGGACATGAGCCATCTATAGCCTGGACGGCCGCCTGTGCATTGCCTTTGCACCCGGCCGCCCCGCTGTGCTCTGCCCCCAGGAGAGGCCGCGCCGCACTGAGAAGGGAGCCCCCTCGCTGTACCGTCGGTACTGAGGGCCCCCTGTGCTGCGTGTCACCCCCGGAGATCCTCCGCTGTCAGAAGGGATCCCAAAGTGCTCACCGGACCGAGTCGTGCTGCCTGTGCCGACTCGGCCCAACCCCCATCAAAGAAGAAGTGTTCGTGTGCTTTTGAAGTCACCCCGGGCTAGGGGCCCGCAACGTTTGTTTTCCCCTTTTTTGCTGCTCCTGCCTACAAGTGACCAAGGTACTGTACTTATCCCCCCGCGGTGCGAGCCGCTCTCCTAACCGGACTCGCACCGCTCTGCTCTGTGTGCCTGCCTGCAGCGCCTCTCCGCGAGCGCGCTCCAGACCCTCCCGCTGGAATCCTCTGACAGTCGGGAAGCCGTAGGCTGCAATCCGAGCCCCTGCCAGAGTGACTGGGGCTGCGCTGGGTTCTTCGGCCTTTCACCCTCCTTGGCAGCTCTGAGGTCGGCGCTCTCCCCCGTGTGGGTCCCGCAGACCAGGGGGGGCCGTACGCTCCCAGAGACCCGGCCGGGCCGAACGCGCCCCACGCGAGAAGCGTGAGACTTGGAAGGGGGTCGGGATTTTACCCGTCGGAGACGCCGCGAAGCGCTACAGAGTGCAGGACCGAGTCCCTAAGGTCCTAGAGGGGTGGAAAAGTGCACAATCTGGTCAGAAACGGCCAAGGAACTGAGAGAACTGTGCAGAAGGGAAAAGAGACTGAAAAAGAAACATTCAATCTACAACAAAGAACTGTTGGTGGAACATTTAAAAGAGAAGCTTGCCTATTAAACATCTGTGGTGCAACAAAAACGTTTTTTGGTCTTGTACTAAGTCTGAACTGCATAGAGATATATATTTTTACATAAAGAAGCGTATTTTTATATACTCACAGCCTGGTGTCCATTTGTGAGGGGGATTGGTGTATTTTACTGTGTGTGTGATTACAAATGCTTAACTGAATAACGCCTGAAGAATAGCCTTGGCTGCTCACGCCACGCACCTAGAGGGTGAGCAAGGGTAATTCTAATGGGTCATCCTTTGCCCTGACTTAGAGGAGAGGGTCCCTGCTTGTCACAAGTGCATACTTGCGCCAACCAGAGACCGCCAATTCTAACAGAAGTTATGAATTTTTTAAGTTTAAGGTAAAAACTAGCACTTAACAGATCAAAGCGCCAACCACGGACATCTAGCTGCGCAAGTCCGAGTCAAAGTAAAAATAATTGGCAGACTGAGGTGGATTGTGGATCGGATACAAAAGTGGATTGGGCCCGGTCTGCACTTACCTTCAGACTTCTAAGCAATTTCAGCAAAAATCTTCTAAGAAACTAAAGTTTCAGTGGGGTAGGGCTGCAGGAAGTGTCCAAGGAGAAGGCATTGTGGACAGGGAGCCACTGGACTAAGTCGAAGTGAAGATTACCACATTCTATCAGTTTGTTTTTTGGAAGTCAACATTTCCACCAAGATGAGGCTGTAACTGATAAGACCGGATACCCCTTCTACTAAAAACCACTGAACAGGATTTCCTGCTGTAGAGAAGACCACAGCAGGAGCTGATTTGAAGTCAGACCGAGCAGAGATGCACCTTGGGCAGACAGGCATGCAGGATGGTCCCGATCTCCTCTAGGTTCTCAGAGCAATGTTTTAACCCAAAAATTGTCAAAGTGCCGTGTTTTTGCTTTTGGCTACCAGGGCACTTTTAACACAAACTCAAGAGGCAGCAATTGGGGCTGGTTAGAACTAAGTCAGGCCGGGTCCAGGTCTGGGTTCAAGATGGTTGGTGTCTTTTCTGTCTCTGAGGCTCTGATCAGGAGGCCAGTCAAATAGCCCTTGGATTCACTTTGGCAGTCCTGGGTTTAGGAAGTGGAACAGGACTCAAGCAGCAGGGCAGGCCTCTGAGGGGTTTAGGGCAGGTTTTATGCAGTAGATTATTAATTCCTTCCTGATGCATCAAAGCAGTCCTCCGAGGTACTTAGCATGCCACAGTAGCAGGCATTCCTCAGAGTCCTTTCACAGGTCCAGAAAGTGTGAGGGTCCTATTTTTTATAACGTCTGTCTTCTTTGAAGTAGAGGATTCTAGAGAATCCCTTTGAAGTGCATGAAGTTTCTAACATCCACTGCCCTTGCTTTAGCCTTGCTGCTTTAACAATGAAGGGGTATGAAGTCCTTTCTGTGAAGGAAAGGGCACAGTCTATTGCCCCTCCATCCTGTCGTGATGGCCAGTTTAGGAACACCTAATCCCTTTATTGTGTGACTGCGTGGGAGGAATAAAGTCCAGCTGCCAAGTACACCCAGTCATGTGACCCAGGAACAGACCGCTGTTGCCAAATAGGGAGGGCAGGCGAATCCCAGCTTTCAAAAAGTGGCATTTTCAAACGTGTGACTTAAAATCCAAATTTACCATTAATGAGGATTTTAAATAAAAATTTCTCTGACACCAAACATGAAAGTCCTACCTGTTCCCAATCAAACATTAGCCCTTATTAAATGTAACACGGCAGCCCAATATTATCCTATGAGAGAGGTAGGGCACACAGAAGTGAAAAACAAATATAGAAGGTTTTACTTCCACGACATGTAAAACTTAAATGTACATGTCCAACCTTTTAAATACAATGCAGGCTGCCTAGGGCCTACTTTGGAGGTGACTGATATGTAATAAAAATGGAGTTTAAGGCTTGGCAAGGAGGTTATTTTGCAATGTCCAAATGTCAGTTTAAAACTGCATTCAGGCGGCAATGGCAGACCTGGGACATATTTTTAAGGAGCTACTTAAGTGGGTGACACAATATATGCTGCAGACCCACTAGTAGCATTTAATTTACAGGCCCTGGGAATATGGTATACCACTTTACTAGGGACTTTTTAAATATGCCAATCAGGAGTACAGCAATTCTACTATGTTTTAGGGAGTGAGCACAAGCACTCTGTGCACCTTATCACTGCTAACCAGTGCTAGATTGCTTTAGCCAACATAAAACAAATTCAGCAAAAATATGAGGGGTGTTGTCAAAAGGTTTGTGGGTGACTCGGCAGAGAGGCCAATCCAACAGCGGCACACTTTGGTGGACCCCAGTGTTTGGCCTAAAGGGCACCTCAATAGGAGTTCCAGTAATATCTTGTAACAAAACTTTGGACATGAAGGCTTCAGTACTGGGCTTGACATTAATCTCAAGATTTTCACAAGTGGGGTGTGCACCTGACTGCTTTTCCCACCGACTAGAAGAGAAAAAAGGAACTGGAAAATGCATACCTGAAAATAATATTTACTACCCTTTCGCTTCTGTCCTTGAAATCCTTTGGTGGTTACAGACTTTGAAGATAGCTTTCACCAATAAATATTTTTTCTAAGTGTTTCCCAAGAAAAACACTGACATGAAGTGAGGATGTAAATGGTGTGGTCAGGTCCCAAGCATAGGAAGCACACTGGTGATGGTCAACATTTGAAAATTCAACTACTAAAAGCAATGACCCTCTCATAGGCAGAAGCTCCAGAGTAAGGAAGTTTATCCGCCTTAAGAAACTGGCCATGAAAAAAACTGTGAAGTGCTTAAGAACAAAAAAGGGAAAAAAGAGGAAGCTCAATTAGTTATCTGAAAAGCCATTGCTGGATTTGGACCAGACACTTCTGGAAAATAGACTGGTGTTTGTTGAATAGTGTATGAGATTTTAGCCAAGTTTACCAAATTGCTTTCATATTATGCAAAAAGGGTTCGAGTCCATTTCCCCACTGGCATTAAGATCTCATCAGTGCTATTTTAAACATTATATTTCAGGAAAGATTATGTGAACATAATATTTTTTCTCTTGTCAACATATTTGATTACTACAAGGAAAACAATGACTAAGTAATGATAATGTTCTAAAAATTGCAACAGTTGATCATATATACAAATTAAGTAGGTGGGTTTTCCAATCAAAATTAAACTTCAATATCACAAGAGAAGTTTTAAGTGGCATACAGTACCTAGTGGGAGTTCTTTTATCCTCTTCAGATATCAAAAACCATACAAAATCAACATAATTAATTTTGCCTTCTTTTAGTGCCTTCTTGCCCCTTCAAAAGAATCAGAAATTAAAGATTAATCATTTCAAGCAATAGTGTACTGAAATCACCAGCAAAATTCACCAGAGTAAAGTAAAATAGAGACAATATCGCTTAATACAAAGGTTAAGCGATGAGATGGTTACTTATCAAAACGTATCCAAACATCCCATGTATATGGTAGGCATTATTAGGCACTATAATTCAGGTGATTGTTTTGGAGCAGACTAACTACTCACCTCTTTATGATTACTAACAGAGCCCAAGTTGTCCTTGTCATCAAGAAAAGTTAATGTAAAACTCTGAGCACCTTGCTGGGCAAACCTCCTTTCCCATTTCAGACACTGAAGTATGAATTCCTGGGTACTCTGCTTAAGGATCAGTAACATGCCACTTTGAGATTAAACATTTGAAGAAGCCATGGAAAGGCTTATACATATTTGTCGTACAGTTATATATTTCAAAAGTGTTTCACACAATATTATGCACAGATGAGATTGCTAAATAATTTCCAATATAAAAATACAAACCTGTCAAAATGATTTCCTTTAGAAACTGTTCAGTTATGACACACTGCCCATTAAAACACTGGCTTTATCAAAGAACTGGGATTCTAACAATATGAAAAGGCTGTTAGTGCACAGCTACTATTACAAAGAAAGCAGACCTTTCTAACTTATTTTTAAAAGGAAGAGGATTCCATAGCTTAATGGCAGGACCATATTCAGGTTCTTCTCTTCATTAAGAGTTCTATAAAGAGTGGATCTTGCACACTTGATATAATATACTAACAAAATACAAAATGAATACAGTAAGCATAAATTGGAATAGAAAAGGCAAACTTGTTGATTTTCAGGATAAAGGAAGAAAGCTGCTGCTGCTGAAAAGGACCCCTGCAACAAATGGATTCATTTTATTTTTGCTCTCTTTAAGTGAGGGGTAGACTACCTGCATTTTATGCCAAATATAGAGCATGAATGAGAATATGATCTTCATAATGGGACAGCCGAGTAGAGCTTTAATGTAATATTCGAATGCAGGGGGAAATGGTGTCCAAAGTCAACATCAAGCCAACATTATCTTATTTTTTAGGTTCCCATCAATATATGGGTGGCAGCATGGAACGTTGATTTCAAAGAGTTCAAGGCAAACCTTTGCACTAAACTTTACTGGGCAGATCTAAATTTGTACACACGATTGAAGAGTGATAGCACGACGACTGGAACGCTTTGAGCTGTGGTAGCACTTAATGACACACACAAATCCAGGTAACACTCTAAAGATCTAGGAAGAGGCACAAGCCTAAAAAGTGAATCCCATATACCGCCAAGGCAATATCCTATAATTAGTTAGAAGACTTACTAGATGAAAGCAGTCTATCTTAAACTCCAAAGTCACATCAGTGCTAAAATCTCCCGCATGACTACCTGTCTGTCCTTAGCTCATGCAGCAGCAGCACCAGGACACATCTACCTTACACATTACAGATGATGCCTTCTTGACCACTGATAAAGATGACCCCTGCCTTCTGATATTGATGGACCTCTCCGCTGCCTTTGAAACAGTCAACCATCCCACCCTGATACATACCCTAATGTCCTGAATAGGATTCACTGGCAATTCCCTTCACTGGTTCTCCTCCTACCATTCCAACCAACACCAGTTTGTTCACATGGGCACTTTCAGCTCACAAAAGATACCTATCACCTGTGGAGTCTCTCAGGGTTCCATACTGTCCCTTGTCATCTTTAGCCTTTACATGGATCCACTTGGTGCTTTACTCACAGATAATAGCATTAAGATTCACCAATAAGCTGATAATACACAGCTCTCTGAGAGTCTACTCTACTACATCCAACGCCCAAGCACTGCTTGCACATCATCCAGACCTGGATGTCCCGTGCCAACTGGAAGCTCAACCCAATCAATACAGAAATCCTGTTATTTTCCAAGATCCAGTACAAACCTGGACTAATGACATCAACTATGACAACTTCGAACTCCAATTGTCACAGAATGCCACGTCCCTTGAATTTGTCCTGGACACTAACCTAACCGTGAAGAACATTTTGTCCAAAAAAAAGCCCACAAAGTTAGCCAAATGTTTCCTCCAGAAAGCAACTTAAGAACTGCTGTTCAAGGTGTTGCACTCTCGCATATGGAAGGTGGCAATGCCCTACTTAATGGTCTCCTAGACTCCACAGTGGCAACCCTTAAAGACACTGTACAGACCACAGCATGTCTCCTAGGGTCTGAAGAAATATGATAACATCTGCTGGAACTCCATTGGCTCCCATTGCCAGCCTGTACAATCTACTAAACCACTTGCATCATTTATAGAGCAATCATGGCCAGCATTCCAACTTATCTTGCAGACAAGCTCACTATCTCTGGAGGTTCTCAGCACACCCCTAGCCGGGGCACAATCGGACTGCAAACTAACAAGTGTGAAAAAGAGAAAAACAAGACGGCAGGCCTTTTCCATCTATGCACCCAGGGTCTGGAACAGCATCTCTGCATCCCTCAGAACCGCCCCAGAGCTGCCCCAATTTAGGAAAGAGTTGTAGGCTCATCTGTTTGAAGAACATTACATCACAATGCATTAACCGTCCACAACCCTGCTTCCTCCCCTATTACTCATTCACTTTATGCTCGCCTTTGACCATATACAGAGCTACACTGCCTTTATGCTAGGTTCGTTCTATAGAACTACTATATACATGAATAACTCCAAAGCAAAGTTTGTGAGACTGCACTTCAGGACATCTGACATCAATGTCTCACTCACAGTGAAGGGCTTGTCAACAACACATTTGCTGGATGAGGATGCCTCACCTGGCAGTCCTCAATGGTTCCATGCATAAGATAAAAGTTGTGGGGAATTAAATGGGTTTCACTTTACTGCTTAAGGCCTAAACCACTCTCTGGAGCAGGATATTTGGTAAGAAAAGCAGGATCACTAGGAGCCATCCTGTACCGCTTGACCACCTGCCGATTTACTGGTAGACAGGAAAAGGGATCTGACCAAGCAGGCCATCAAGATATCAGTTAGTAGCGGGTTACAACAGAGCAGGGATCCAAATTAGATAGCCCAAGCTGCAATATTTCTGTGAGGATGTATGTTTTGGTCTCGACTGAAGCAAGCTGCAACCTCAGCTGTCCCCAGACCACTACTGCAAAGGCAGCGCTTTTTTCCAGTGATGACCTAAGTGGTAAGTCCAGCTCTGCCTCAGGAGAGGTGGCAAGACCACTGGCCTCTTATAAATCGGTATCAGTACCGGGACCCTCGTCTGGTGGCTTTTATGTGGAAGTGACCAGCGCAAGTTGTGGAGCTGGAGAGGAAGACTGTACAGGTGTTGGTAATGAGCCCAAAACTGGTTTCAAAAGGGTCAGAAGTGCCAAATACTGGTTTCAAGGTGTCAAATGGCACAGAGACCGGATACCCCTCTGGTAACCTGATGAAAGCAGTACTTGCACAAAGGCTGAAACTACATCTTGTGCTTGGTGATATAGAGTTTCACATACCAGACCCAGGTCTCATCTAGGTGTATGAGGACACACTGGTCGCACTGATCAGTCGTGGCCCGAGCTCAGGCACCAGAGACACACCATGAGCAGGTCCATGACCAACATCTTTTTTATAAAGTCTCAGAACAGTTTGAAACTTTTGTTTTGGTTGGGGACTTTTTTCCCCAGCACACTGGATTTTGTTTTTATAAGTTGTTGGAAGACGGACGATATTACAAGCGAAGCTCCAGATTTGCGTCAGCAGGCAAAAAAAGAAAGGAATTTACAGCAGAGCTCAGGGGTAGCAATTATATTGGATTAAGCACCATCATGGGGCAGTACAAAGCCAACATGGAGCTGCAAAGCGCTACCTAGTGGCACGTGGAGTACTGCTGATTAAAAGTGTTTCAGTTCCTGTCTGCTGCCTGGGTGGTAGGCTAAAGTGAGGAACCAGCAGTTAGAAGTGTCCATCAGAATGTATCACTTTGGACAGTTTCCAAAACGACCACCACGCTTTCAAACATGCGAATCAAGATATTTTGGTAAATAGTATCATAATCTACATCAGCTCATGGTACTGCCTTCAAAAGGTCTTCAAAGACGGGTTTCCATTTGTCTTAAACGTGTTCAGTGAAAATGTAATTGCCTCAGGCAGTCCCAGAGTTGTCTGCTCATTTCACGTACTAACAGACACAAATGATTCAACAGGTTGTAATTGGCCGCTATTTGCAAGGGTCTCTGGATCACCAGTCAGCTTTCTTTAACAGAGGGAGGACTGCTTGCTTGATGCATCAGGGACTATTTAATTAAGGATGGATGCATTCACAGCACTGGTAAAGTCTATGGAGAATGTGCCTTAATGTACACTATGGGGAAGCCTTACTGCCGAGTTATACACCGATCTTGAAAGCAAGCCTTGTCAGTTATTTATTTATAGTTTTGTATAGCGAGAACCTAACCTACACATGTATCACAGTGCTTTACAGCAACTAAACAAAATGCGTGTTACGCAGTAAGAATATACATTGAAAAGGTGTGGGTCAAGTTTTCAGAACTTTACAGACAGACAAAGGAAATATGTACAAGATAAAGATATGTGGGAGTGGGAGGCAAAAGGTTTGAGTAGAGGGACTGTCCATCGTACGGGGATTAATAAGGAGTGTGTGGTAAGGAGCAAGACTAGGGACCATCTTCAATAAGAGCATGGTGGAATCTGATCAGTGCTGAGCTTTCAGGACGTTGCTTGAATTCACAGCAGATTCTTCTCCACCTTTGGAGAGTGACCAAGTGGGTATAGCCAGCTGGAGGTGAATCATGACTTGAAGTACTGAGCAAAGCTAAAGTGTTTAAGTTATATTCTGAAAATTAAATCGGAGGGATTGGTTCTTATGGCAAGAGCAGTAAAGCTCCAGATATTGGATGAACTGCACAAGAAGGAAAGGTTCATAGTGTGGGATTTTTTAAAGAAAGGGGTTTCAGGGCAAAGAAAGTATACACTTTTGAGTTGCAGGGGAAGAATGTTTGAGTTCCACTGCGTATAGTAGTGTGGGTGATGCAAACAAGTTTAAATTAACGTCTGGTTTCAATTGGTAGCCATTTGAGGGTGACTAGCAGGGGAGAGGTGAGATTACATTTGCAGGTACCCGAAACCACGTAGGATGTCAAAATGAGAGTTTTGGGAATGCCAGTCAGTAATGTGTTTCCGTAGTCAGGTTTTATGACTATTGTAATATAGGCTTGTAGTTTTCAGTAGAAAAACATTTTATTTTTTTGGAGGAGTCATATTTGACGATGTGCGCTGTTCGCTAGGACATTGGCCTTGGTGTGAAAATTTAGATTGTTGTCTAGGCAGACGCCATGGGATTTCAGAGTATCAACTATGGTAGGTTTGCAGTCAAGAATGTGTAATGCATCTAACCAGGTTTAAGTAGGGGTGATGTTGATATGCAGAGAGATCTAAATGAATTCAGTTTAAGTTTTCTGAGGGATAAGTTTGAAGTGATGTTGGACCATCCAAGGTTGTATCTTCTTCATTCTTTTTCCCAGTGCAGCTATGTCATTAGGGGAGACAAATGATATGCAGAGTTGAGGGTCATCTGCGTATAAGTGGGAAAAAGATTGATTTACTCAGGAGGGTGCTCGGACACTCTATGTAAAAGTTGAAAAGGATGGGTGAACGGATGGATCCTTGGAGTACTCCTTGTTCCAGTGATCGGGGGTTAAGATGTTATTTGCCAGTTTTACTTTAGTTTGCCATTGTCAGTTTGAGAGGTATGATTCAAAACCTGATACAACCAAGCTCTCTAGACCCATTTGTTCATTCAGGATCTTTTGTAGAGAAACATGGTTTACAGTGTCAAATGCCGTTGACAAGCCCAAGAGAAATAACAGGATGGATTCACCTTGTGTTTAAGACGACAAGAGCGTCATCCATTATTTGAGGAATAGACTACCGACAAAATTGAATCCCGATTGGGGACGACTGAGTAGGAAACTGTATCAGATTTATGTTTTCAACTTGATTCTCTATACAGTGATAGCCTCATTTATCCCCTTGTTTTGTAGTAATTTCTAAGCGGTATTTTACATCATAGCACATATAAGCATTTTAGTTTCCTGTCTTGGTTTACTGAGTATTCGTTTTTTTAATAACACTTTTTTTTGCTTTTATGATAAATCAACATAAACAATACAAACATCAACCTTAAGCCATGGGGGCTACAATATAAGTATTAGTAATGAAATCACTGACTTTGCTCTTTTCTTTGTTATGGATTGATTATATTTTTTTTAATTTTTCAGTTATTGAAACTATTGAAACTTTTTTTTTTAAAGAGTATTTGGATTTCTCTCATTTATTTGTATCTGATTCGAGGCATAAGCACTTCAGAACTTCATAATGGGTGTTGTTTAAAGAGTATGGGTTGTAATCCACATTGGAAAGATGGAAGTGAATAATCAAATGTTTTGAAAACCATTAGGATTGCTCTTTTTGTGTGTAATTTGATGAGTGGAATACCAGCTGTATGTCTACATTTCCACATATGTCTCCTCTTTTAATTTATGTTGAAAATCTTATTGCTCAGTGGCAGCATGTCAAACAGGTTTGTAGGTGTTAAACCTCCACTGCACTCCCTTTGCTTCATCTGACATTCACTTCACTATTGGTATACTGAAGGCACTTTACTATTTCCTTGTCTACTGAGTTGCACCATAGCTTCTCCGAAAGAATCATTAAAAAAAATACTACTAGTATAATTTAGAATTTTGGTTAAAAAATACTAAAAAATGTGTACATTTAAATTAACGTACTTTAGTTTAATTTGTAGTTAGAGCTAATACTACTGTAATAAAGTGAAAAATAATGTAAAGTGTTAGATCAGAATAAGGTTTATATTTCAATTATTACACTTCAATACCATTTACAGTTAGGTTAAAATAACTGAACATCAACAAGGATTTGCTTTAAGGCTAGAAAAGGTTACTAATTCTAATTAAGGTTAGAGTATGAATAAATTGTAAAAAAAATACCAATGGAAATAATTATAACAGTTGACTAGTATTAATATTTTAATATTGTTATTACCTTTTAAACATTCAAAAAATAGATGTTGGGTGAAAATTAGCATTGATTATAATCAAATATTTAAATATATGCAATTTAAATTGGGGGGTAATTTTGAGTTATAATACACAACAGAGTATTCCTTTAATTAGGTCACTCCAAATATAATTTATTTCAAGTTAGGGTTAGGTTTAAACACATTTAATGTAATCAAATTAAATTAAAATTATTGCAAACCTTAGGGGGGAGAAAGGAAGGCAAGAGTTTAAAGGGAAACATAAGGCTATTTTAATGTTATCAATAGGGAGGCAAAGTGAAGACAGAATGTAAAGGTTAGAAAGAAAAGGCATGGCGAATACAAGTAAAAAAGCAGTCAAACGAAGAGTTAAAAGCGGCTCTAGTGATTTATAGTATATAGAACATAGATGTTTATTGATACATTTGCAGGTGCTGAGTACAGTGGGTGCTAAAGTCAGTTTTATGAATAGACTCTTCATTCCACAGCTGGGTACTGGAAAAAGTAATCATCTGTGTTAAGATCTAGACTATTTCTCCAAAGTAGTCCTCATTTGGGGTTCAGTCAGAGGTGTACCCTCAGTGTTTTCTTTATTGGAAAGTGTAAAGCTTTTAGGGGTTGTCCACAACACACTGGTGGTCTACTTCTATCAGATGACTGATCTTTGCCTTTGCAATATCTCAGGGGTGACTGTATGTTTTATTTCCAGGGTGTCGATAGATGGTCTAGGGGTGACATTTGTGTTGGCCTCTAGTGAGGGGGTTTGCTTTACTGATTTACGTTCTCATTAGTGTGGTGCTGTTCAGCTTTTATATTTTGATGGATAATTGTTGAGGGTTAATTGAGAGTGTTGGATATGGTGAGGGTTGGTTTGTGTTTTGTTTATTTCACAGGGTTGCTTTCTCTATGTTAACACAATGTGGACACCTCTGTGGAGGGTTCAGGGGGAGAACAAGAACCTGCTAATAATGGCCTTCGTTTCACCTTTTTACAGTAACGCTAATTCCTAGTATGACACAAGGCACAAGATGTAAACTTCATTGTAATATTTAGGTTTCGTAGCCATGCGCACAACCGCAGACCATTACAGAAAACAAAACAAGTCTTACCTTGTTACTGCTCCTGAGAATATTCTCTCTAGCATCCTATTGGATATAGCTGTGGGTGAAAAAAGTGCAAAGAACACTTAATTCAACACAATGAGTGACGGAAATTTAACACGGTTAGATCATGAATATGTAAATACTCACAGCTGGTTTTATTTGCATGTGCTACAATGCTTAAAATACCTAACCCATACCCAATGTCTACTCACAGAATGTAATAACATTAAAGTACTACTAATAAACACTATAATGTTCCATAGCTCTTAAAAAATACAGGAGTACTGTGGTACCAATGGCCCAATTTTTTAAAAACATGTTTACCTCTGAGGCAGTCCTTGTAATCCCCCTCATTCTTCCTCCAAAAGTGACGGAGGATCAGAGCGTCCCTACCTTTTCCCCTTATACACCTTACAAAAACACTTCTAAGAACATGAGGAATACATCAATCCTGCAGTACAGATATGATTAAAGGGAAAAAAAGCTCCCCTAATTGTTGGTACTACAGGACTCCCCAGGGACCAACTGCCCTTATATAAGTAACTTTTAAACCATTCATGCACACCCCAAGCACCTCCATTAAACGTTAAATTTCTCAATAACTGCTGAACGGATTTACACCACATCACAAGAAAGCATGCTTTTTGAGTAAAGTTCTGCAAAATTTGGTGTAATTCTGCTAAGCTGTTTTTTTCCGCATCACCTAGCAAAGTTTCCTATGGGAATTATCATGGGAAGCAATGTTTTGCTCACTCCCTCCTTTAGTTTGACACATAAGTACAAATCTTTCCATGAAGAAGCTGAGGCGGATGAACTTTGTCTTGGAATGGTTTGTGCACATTGGTTAAACGGCGCCAAAGGTATTAGCAAAACCCCAAAATTATTTTGCATGGAAAGTTTGTACTACCTATAACTAAATAGTGGTGACTTGCCACTGAGTAATATACACATGTGTGTGTACATACAAACATATACATATATACACACATACATGAGCAGAGAATAATATTTTTGTGTATATATAAATATATATTTCTAAAGATGGATATATATAGTCAGTGCTATAACCACAGTTAAATTATAGCTCTGCCATACTCAGTACACTATTTTGCCTAAGGCAGGTGAACAAAAAAAAATATTTTACCAAGACCAAAATGTGGTGGAAGCATCAATTATAGTGTACACATTGTTTGTCGTATACCATAACGGAAAGTTTCAGCTGTTTTAGTGGCTTAACTAACTGTGCTTTTTTCAACAAAGTTGTTTTAAGATGCACTGTATCCAATGTTTCACTTGCATGGCCTTCAGCAGGGGACAAACGCTCACTGCTTGTGCAGCGGCTTAGGACCCAGGATCCTCATTCTGCCCGGTCTTCACATTTTCTTTCAAAGATACCTGCAGTGAAGTACTTACTTTTAAGGTGTACTTGAAAATTGCAATTTCACATAAATCTGTTTGCTTAGTAAAATGGCGTCAGAAAAAATGTGGCTGCATACTTGTTAATTTTTGCAAAACGTGTATGTTCACTAATGGCTCTCTTTCCATTTATTGTTCCATTTTTCTCCTGAGCATGATTCTCACAAATTATTCAAATTGAAGCCTGAATCGTATCTCCTAATAATGTAAATGTAACTGACATAACTTACATATTTACTTTTCATGAGTTTAAATAATTAAGCTATTTAAGTCTTCGATGACCACCCTGCACTAACCTTTTTTATTTCAGTGGAGAGAAACGTTTCCTTAATGGAGCTTTAATGGAGAGAGAGGGAGAGAGAGGGAGCGAGAGAGAGGGAGCGAGAGAGAGCGAGAGAGAGAGAGAGAGAGAGAGAGAGAGAGCGAGAGAGAGACCTCTCTCTGCCACTGGGTAGTTATAGGTAGGTCAGTATCTCCATCGAAAATGACTTCTTGTTTTGCTTATAACTTTGGCAACGTTTGACGGATCTTCACAAAACTTTCCAAAAAAGTGCCCTTATTTTGCCTAATTTGTGCACTGAAAGTTTTGGGGTGATGCGCCAAGCTGGGACCGAGAAAAGGTGGAGTGGGAACGCAAAATGCCTGTGTATTATTAGTAGAATTTAAGAATCACTACTGCAAAAACTGCTGAACACAGTAGCGCAGGCCAGGAAGGGATGTCTGCTCCGAGCTGGCGGAAGGTTTAAAAATGCTCTCGCCAGATGGGAACAGATTTCTGTTTCCCTGGCTGTACTTCTGCGGAGGGAGTATGCAAAGACAGCTGCTCCCTATGGACAGAAGCAATGCTGACTCCGGTACCATGCAGGGAGTCGGCTGGGGCTCCTCCCGCAGCCTCCAACTAGTGACTTGTGGGTGCCCCGGGTGGGCACCAGGGCATCCACCTCTGGCACCAGGTGAAGGTGTCTTCGGGACCTGAAAGGCTCGGGAGGGAGGCCGCACACATCCCTCCCCTTAATAATGCAATTCAGCCCTGGGGATGAGGGAATGTGCAGCCCTTACCCCTTAATAGTGACATTCGGCCCCGGGATGTGGTCCCCGGGGCCTAATATGGCTAGGGGAGGGGAGCCTAAGGCTGCCCTTCATTTAATATAATTTGGCCACAGGGGGTGTGGGTCTCTGGGGCCTAGTAAGGGTTGGAGAGGGAGGACACATGGCCACCTCCCCTTAATAATAGAATTCGGCCCTTGGGGATAGGATACCAGGTGCCTCAAGTTTTGAAGTGGGGTCCACGCACCTCCTCACCTATTATTAGTGGTTGGCCATGGGGAATAAGGGCACCAGGCACTCTTAAGGCTCGGGGAGGGGAGCATGCACCCCCTACCCGATAGGTAATTTAGGGCCCTGGGGCCCATGTGTACCATCACCTAATATACATTTGTTTGGCCCTGGGGAAGAGGACCCAGGGCCTATTTGGGCTCAGGGAGGGGGACCACACCCCCCTCCCCTAATATAAATATGTTTGGCCTGGGAGGTGGGATCCCCAGGGCCTCTTAATGCTCGTGTTAACAGGTATTCTATTAATAGTGTTTATGGAAAATGTTTTATCACCTACTCACCCCAAAAGCAAAGAAACCTGTGAGTAGTTTAAACAAAAAAAAACAGAAAAGTTGATTGCTTGCACACCAACACTATGACCATCAAAAACAGTTGACATGTGAGGCATGTTCCCTGTAATATAAATCCTCCCTGTTACTAAGACTTCATACTGCCAAGGTTGATGATTTTCCTCTTAGCTTAATTTCCGTAAAGCAAAAGTGCAGAGGAGCTGCCCTCCTAGTGACAAGTGAATAGTTCTTTCACTTATGCAACACTATGGAAAACCCAGGGCAGACCCACTCCTTATACAGATGTTTATTTCTTATTATATATAAACAACGCTACTGCTACTGGCTTAGGTGAGGTAAACAGCTTGCACCCACAAATATTTATGTCAAGCTAAAGAGTATAACCTTGCAATGAGAATTTTGATCACAAAAAAAAAATCATATCAATAAAACATTTATAAATGTGTGGCACTACTGCTGTGTTGATGTATTTTCTAATTTCTGTCATGAGGATAATGACAATTATATGGTCAGCAGCTCTACAGTGAACAACCAGTCTCTCAGTGAGGGGAAATTGTGTATTTCTGGCATCGAAACCTAGTTTAACAAGGGGTCGCTGTGTCATTTTAGGACTAAGCAACACAGAGACACACATTCAGTACATTTTGTTATGTTGCGACCTTTTTTAACCAGGTTGTCTTACCAGGAGTAAATTATGAAAGCCTTTATGTGCATACCAGGCAATGTCAACTTGAGCAAGGAACAGAATGAAATAGTGAATAATTTCCTTTTAAAATGATGTTCAAAAGTTAGTGCCAGCCAAGTTGGTGCCCAATGGGAATTGGATCCAGAGAGTTGGGCCATTCACAGAGATCTCGCACAAGGAAGGCTGATGAAAGTTGGGCTGGGAACTGAAAGGCAAGGCATGGTCCTGAGAAGAAAAGTAGTCTGACAAGACAGCAATAAACAATGCCAGTAAATACTCTGCACTCGACACTGACATGCACTCGTAAACAAGAATTAAGTTGATTGTTCGCTTGCTGGCAGCTAGCACTGTTTTCCCTGTCTTATGTTTTTCTCACTGTCAGCGCGGGGACACGCCGGTGCGCGTAACTCAGCGCTCTACAAATGCCCCTATTATTATTATTATTATTATTAGCCAGAGCAGCTGGATAAGAGTAACTGGAATACAGCATGATTTCCTAAGACCCGGACCAAATGAGCAGCAGCAGCTAACAATTGTTGACTATTGTCACTGCTACACAAAACTGGATTTTGTTATTTGAGATGCTGTTGTGGGACATCTAAAACAATCTGTGGTGTGTCGCGTGATGTTAGAGATGTCATTCACATTGTTGCTGCAGCTCAGCTCAGCTCTGCCAAGTATTCAAATTTCACTTGGCACCACCTTGAAGAGCCAAGCACAAATAAGGGAGCCACAGAGAAGGCCAATCTGGACATTTTCTCACTGGCCCAAGAAGATTCTGCGAACTTTCTCTAAGCTCCTTCAGCTTTCTTCTAGTTATTTATAAAGACTGTCACCATGTGATGGGGGATTAGTGTCTAGTTTAGTTTGTCATTTGAAGAGTAAAACACAACCTCCGCCTTTTACAAAACCCTTCACCAAACTTTCATGGCAAGAAGGAGCTCGACAACAAATTGTTTATCATCAAGAACATCAGGAGGAGAGGGTAATCTGGTAGTGGGCCATTACCTTTGAGACGAAACCTTGGATATCAAACTATATTAACATGGTATTCATAAGTGGTAAATTCCACTTTCTAATGTTTATAACACCACAAGAGATTAAATAAATACTTAGTCCACAAAAATCTACAACGAGAATGTTCTTAGTTGTTCAGGATTTACAAGACTGTATGGGAATCCTCTAGTTCATATGTTTCATTGATTTCAGCCTGAGACAAGAACCAATTCAAGGTGCTACATCTCACCTACAAATGACTTGTAGGTACAGTCACACCATGCCTCTGTATGAAGATCCCGCTCTCCAACCCCACCAGAAACCTGAAAACATTCCCACTAGCATCAAAGAACACCAGTTTCTCCTCCTTAGCCTAAATCTGAACCACAACTAAACCGCATCCCACGCCCCAATCAGGACCCGCCCCACTTTCAACTCTGTGCGAAGGAGAGAAACCAATGTTAAAGCTAGGTGGCTCTGCAGCTAGTAGTGGCACCTCGTATCTGAAGCAGGTCCATTTTCAATAACTGAGCAACTGTCCTATGCAGACTTTTATTTCAAGACTCAACATGGGAATATAGCATGACTTGGACCCTGGGAAAAGAGGACAGTATGAGGAGCCTGCTGCTAAAAGATGCTTGAGACAAGATTAGGGACTTTGATATCCATTAAGTTAATTGGTAAAGGGTAGCAAAAAATAATTCAGTCTGGCCTTCTTCACCTCTAAATGAAATGAGTAAAGGAACACCATTATGAGCGCTACAGCGGTTTTACTGCTTTTTTATGGAAAGCTCATGTTTTGGAACAATAAAATTAAAACACATTTGATTTTTAAATGAAATGTGTAGTCACTCTCATGGATGGTTCCTAGTTCAACTCTCCTGGGGCCATAATGAGCAAAAGAATTAAAACTAGTTTAATTATATCTTTACTAGTAAACGTATTTGGACCCACGATGCAAGGCTTAAAATACACTTTTTCCTGGGGTTTTGCACATTTGAAAATAAAGATTGGGTCTTTATGGTTTAATCGACAAGCCAGAGCATTTTGTTTTCAGTACTGCCACAGAAAACTGAAATAACGAACGAGTAAAAACATCACGTCTCCAAAAAAAATGGATGCCCAAAGAATTAAAATAAATATGTGCTTATCAATGTAATATAAAATGATCAACAAAGAAAAAGAAAAGAAAATTTGCATTACGTGGTAAAGGGAAATTTGTTGTGAAAGGGAAAAACAAAATAGGGATAATAGCCTTTGGGGATGAATTGGGAATGAAGGGAGACGCTGCAAAGGGTACAAGCATAACATAGGTATATTTTACATATTATAGCAGTCCTGCCAACATCAATGGAAGATTCCAGACATTGATAACCTATGTATTAAAAACATGAAGAAGCACTGCTTGACACATTTAAAATGTATTAATAAAAAATTGATTGCAACCTCCCTCTCCTATTGCATTCAAATTAGGACATAGGAAACATTAACCAAAGCATGATCTTGATAAAAATAGACACTTTCTAATTACTCAACCTCTAGTGTCAACAAAGCCTCCTCTTACCTAAGTGAAGAGAAAGGGAAAATGTGTGATATTTTGTCACCTGAAAGTACAAATACAACTTCCATAAATATTTGAATGCTAGGCTTCTTCATTTTATTCAGCCTAGTAAGACCAGGCTCTCGAGAAGAAAAGTACGCTATACACAACGGGTGGGAATGGCTGGATGCTCTCCCGTGCATAACTGCTTATTCACTGTATTTAATGGCGAAAAGGCTCGGAAAACAAAACAACCTCCACTATAGGTTACATATGGTCTGAAAAAGTGACCCCTTAAACATGTATCGTTTTACTATAATGCCTTTATGTATGGAAAATGCATGAGGGAGAAGGAGTATGTGATCTTTAAGAGCAAAGGCAGTGTAACATGATGTATAGACCAGAAACTGGGCACAGAGTGTTCTGAGAGCCTTGAGCGTGCAACCCAGTACCTTCCAAATGAAAAATCCCTTTGAAGTGACAACATATTACCAAGTAATTGCCTTTTACGATTAAAACAACCTCCACTATAGGTTACATATGGTCTGAAAAAGTGACCCCTTAAACATGTATCGTTTTACTATAATGCCTTTATGTATGGAAAATGCATGAGGGAGAAGGAGTATGTGATCTTTAAGAGCAAAGGCAGTGTAACATGATGTATAGACCAGAAACTGGGCACAGAGTGTTCTGAGAGCCTTGAGCGTGCAACCCAGTACCTTCCAAATGAAAAATCCCTTTGAAGTGACAACATATTACCAAGTAATTGCCTTTTACGATTAAAACAACCATCACTATAGGTTACATATGGTCTGAAAAAGTGACCCCTTAAACATGCATCGTTTTACTATAATGCCTTTATGTATGGAAAATGCATGAGGGAGAAGGAGTATGTGATCTTTAAGAGCAAAGGCAGTGTAACATGATGTATAGACCAGAAACTGGGCACAGAGTGTTCTGAGAGCCTTGAGCGTGCAACCCAGTACCTTCCAAATGAAAAATCCCTTTGAAGTGACAACATATTACCAAGTAATTGCCTTTTACGATTAAAAGCCTCATCAACATTTGTGGACGAGAGCTTCTAAGCACTACAGTTCTAGATATACAAACAAAGATGGACGACCAACACACAAGAGGTCTACTAACAAAGAACTATTGGACTGAAGCCTGCCATACCATGATCATTGTGCCGAGCTAGATCTTTCTGATCAATGTACAGGTCGTGGTCGGTGTCCAGTTCCCAAAACTTGCAGTAGATGACGTAGAAATGTTCATAGGAGAAGTATTCCACAGATTGGTTAATGTCGTCCTCTTCCAACAGTACCACGTTCTGCCAATGAAAACAATAACTAGATTACATTCATCAGAGTTAAAACATTCTCACACTGTCTCATCTTGCTAGTTATCCTGGTTACACTTTCCTCCCTTTCCCTATAAAGCTCTATTTAAGCATGCTGAGAAGTAAGCAAAAAATGTTTCAGAAGATTTAACAGCATTTAGTGGATTAACCCCATTGCATACTGAATCCTGTTAAGAGTTCGCCTTTAAATCAGGGATCAGCGTGATGTCCAAACTGACACTTTCTAATTACTCAACCTCTAGTGTCAACAACGCCTCCTCTTACCTAAGTGAAGAGAAAGGGAAAATGTGTGATATTTTGTCACCTGAAAGTACAAATACAACTTCCATAAATATTTGAATGCTAGGCTTCTTCATTTTATTCAGCCTAGTAAGACCAGGCTCTCGAGAAGAAAAGTACGCTATACACAACGGGTGGGAATGGCTGGATGCTCTCCCGTGCATAACTGCTTATTCACTGTATTTAATGGCGAAAAGGCTCGGAAAACAAAACAACCTCCACTGATTTCGCACAAACATTTGCTAAAGTATTCAGACAGCCATGTTGGGCCAAGCTAGGGGTGTAGGGGATTCAGTCTAGGGTGCTGGTTTTAGTTGTTGCCTTGCGATTCAATACCAACATGGAGCTGTTTGTCCCATACCGACCCTGTACAAGGTTTGGAAATATGGACACATGTTCCCCTGTAGGCCTGTCATTTACCCTTTTCATTGCTGACCAGCTCACTGAGCTATCCAAGACTGAACCTTTTCCACCTACCACTAGAGAGTTGTAAGGGTTTAAATCTCTCCCATGGGAACCTTCTATACAGATGATGCTGACTTCTTGATAATCCTCAGAATGGATAGAAAGGTATATTGGGAGTCCTCTCAAGGCACTATAAATTGACTTTAGCATGAATTATGTTATGCGCTAAGTATAGTCTTTTATCAACAAAAAAAAGGAAATAAATTAGGGAATCCATGGTTCCTTGAAAACAGAAGTATAGCTGTGGTTTGAGTGTTTATCTGAGTAGAATGGAATATGATAAACTATGAACTCGCCTAAACAAAGAACTGCGTGCTTAGGGCCCTTCTTCTAACCACTAATACTTAAAACCAGTTGTGGGCTTTTAAATAACGAAGGGTTTGCTACAACTTTGCTGGGTAAAACATTTTTATGTTTCCCAACATCTGAAGCAAAGCCCTGCAGTAGAATGGCTGGGAAGACGGTGCATATATGACGTTGGATAAAGTTAAGATGAGAGCTTATGGGACAAGCGCAGATAAAACAGTAGAAGCGACTTGGCAGGGCCTCCAACATTGAACGAGGTTTGTGTAGGTTAAGTTACAAGTCACTAGAAACGCTCATGAAAATATTCATTGAGTGCTTGCATTTTACTAAAGAACAGGGTAAGCCACCAGCCAGTTAATTCTTTTAATTTCCCTTTGAATACTACGGAGGAATGCAGGATATTCTATTGAGAGGTGGCTATAATGTTTGAAGCTCATCTTCCTGTAATCATTGGATCCATTTCTAATGTGTTTATATGCTTTGAAAAGCTAAGAAAAAGTATTATTTCAGTTCAAAAGAAAGTAATAAACGTAAGGTACAATAAGGTGAGCTGTGAACATTTATTGCACATCTCAAAATGATCTGTTAGGCATATTTTTTGTCTACAACAATAAACATGTAAGGAGGGTCAAAAGGGGATTTAAAGACCACACTCTTATACGGCCCCAACTGTACTGCAAAACACGAAGTGTCAGAGGGTCTGGACTAACAAGAACAAGAACGTCAGATGAGCGACTACAGAGGACTCCAAAACCATGTTGTGTATAAATTATAAAGACAAAGGTCACCCTTACATTGAACCCAACAAGTGATCATATAAGGATGCCCATCAGTCACCACACGGAACCGCCCTTCATCATTTGGGTTCCTTTTGTAAGACCACTGGTGGTGTCATCTATTATCTTTCTCATGGGGGGCTATGATTGTAAAAACCAACCCAAGATCAGATAGATTAACGTGGCCCTATTCCTCCACTGGGACGATGTTACAAAGGGGGGGACTGATGTCATAGTGCAAAAATAGTTTCTCTCGTCTACCCATCCGCTCTTATTTTACTACATTTTAATGCTCTGCAACTGGGTAAACATACTAAACATAAGTGCAATTGAATATACCTGCAGAAAGTTGCTTTTTCGGAGTTCAGAACACGTGATTCTCCCAGACCAAGATCGATTGACTGTGTAAAATATCCGCTGTACTACCTGTAACAGAAGTTCACGGTTATCATTTTGCTTCAAATATCAACGTGGCTAGCACATTTTTTTATATCTCTGCTTCATAGTAGTAAGTTTTATTGTTTGATTAATTAAAATCATTACAAAAACACCCCAATGTCCATAAAAGCATAGTAAAAATATCATTATATTTATAAATACACCTGATTTTAACATGATTCCATAATTGTTCAAAAAAGGTATTGTTGCTTCATAGATAATGTAGGCCTATCAATGGACCGACAGACACGGCAAGGGCACAAACTGCTCATGCAAGATTTGACGGCGTACCAAAAGACCACAGAAATACAGGCGTGTGTATCAGGCTGCTTTTATTGCAGCCTGCACCTTTACAACACTTAATGTGATAGGTAAACATGGGAAAAGTCTTTTACAGCTCACAAAACGCGCGTACAGTGCAATTAGCAGGAGCACTTTTATTTGGGTGAGCATCCCAAAAATGCCATAAAAACATAGCGCCTAAAATATCCAAATCAAAAAACAATGTATTCAAGAAAATGGTAGTACTTAACCCCTTCGATGCTGATGACGAGCTCAGCTCGTCATCACCCACGGGTGGCGTGTGCTGATGACGAGCTGAGCTCGTCATGTATCGAGGTAATTTTAAAATTGCCGCACAGCGCAAAAATCGCAGCAGCAGCGATGCGGTTAAAATGGGAAAGTCTTAATAAGAAACATGCTATTGGGACAATAATGTTCACTGCATATTAAAATGGCATGCATCCCGAAGCTACATAAAACAGACTAGTTTGTAATCTGGGGGGGCGACCTCATACACAAAGTCTCATTTTGGTGCTGAGGGCTACGCCCAAAATTAACCACGAGACCCATGAAACGGCTCTGAGGTCAGGAAGGGCGCTGTAAGAAATTGGGTTGTTGGTTGACTGGTATGTGAACCCCCATCAGGCAGCAACCACAGTCCTTTTCAGGATGACGCACAAGCCAATCCTAAATTACACTGAGCCCAACCCGCTGGTAGATTGGCACAGAGCAGTCCGTCTCAATTTAGAGACAATGTGTAAAGTATTTAGCAACATTAAAAAAAATAATAAAGTGAGAACACCACACAAAAAGGGATCCCAGACTAAGCTAGAAAAAAAGAGGATTTTTTTAATGAATAAAACGAGGCCAAAATGACAAGAATCAATCAGTAAACCAGAGATATGCAATCTTAAAAACATTTGTGAAAATAATGCAAAAAAGCACAAAGTTCCAATTGTAGATATCTGGTCACGTTAGTCTGGGACAAAGTTACAAGGTCAGGTTGACCCCAATGGACCACAGGCAGCTACAGGAACCCATTTAGGCCCACTGAACAAAGTACTTTGCGGAGCGTTGCGAGGATCAGCACTGAAGATGCGTCGTACATTCGAGGCGATACATTGGTTCCAAGATGCGGCAAGGCTGCGACACAAGGTACTGTGCCTTTGAGGATACCGTTGATGAGGGCTTGCGATGCAAAATCAGGCACTGAGGATGCGTTGCGCATTCAGTGCTATGCGTTGGTTCCGGTGTGCTGCGAGCCTGCGCCGAGGATGCGTTGAGCAGAGGCAGTTCTGAAGGTATGCAACAAGTCCAATCCACACAGCAGAGGTGATGTATCGGTTCTGCTCGGCGTTGCGCCAGGCAGCAGAAGAGATGCATCTTTTCCGTTGAAACCAGATGGCAGAGTCCAAGTGCAGGGTTGTTGCAAGCCTGTTATATCCCTGAGGTTTCAGATCAGGAGGACAGCCAACCAGCCTTCAAAATCACTCTGGGGTTCTGGGTTCAAGAGATACAGGTCAAGTCCTTCACACCCAGGCAAGGGGGTAGCAGGCAGCAGGTCAACACAGAAGAGCAGCAGTCCCTTCAGGTCAGCAGTCCAGCAGGGTGGCAGTCCTTTTAGCAGCATAGCAGTCCTTCTTCCTGGTAGAGCATCCATACGTTCAGAAGTGTACTGAAGAGATGGTGTCTGAGGTTCATTATTTATACCCAGCTGTGCCTTTGCAGTGGGGAGAAGCTTCAAGAGGTAGGCATTTAACGTTCACAGGTGTCCTGCCTTCCAAACCTGGCTCCAGACTAAGTACAGGATATATGCAGCCCTGTATGTGGAAGCAATACACAGCCTATTCAAGTGTGAGTAGGGCTGTGCTCTGCTCCTCCCTCTCACCCTGCCAGTGATGACCCATTCCGGCACACCTGAGCTCTCAATTGTGTGCGGCAGTTTAGGAGGAATACCGAAAGCCCAGTTGGCAGCTACACCTAGTCATGTAACCCAGAGACAGGCTGCAGGAGCCAAATGAGGATAATACCATATTTGTAGAATTTTAATTTTCAAAAGTGGAATCTAAGATCAGACTTTACCACAAGTTAGGATTTGTCATTACAATTCCAAAGACACCAAACATGAACTGGTTAACTGTTCCCATTTGGAAATTACAGCTTATTAAAGGTAATAAGGTAACACCAATGTTATCCTACGCGAGTGGTAGGCTTTGTAGTAATGAAAAATTAATTTAGGAGTCCTCCCTCCCTCCCTCACGCCCTCCCTCCCTCCCTCCCACCCAACATGTTATACCCTGCGCTGCCATCCCTGCATATATGTCAAGTACACGTACGGTAAGTGGTAGAAGGACTCCATGATGTTTGCGTTTGTGGAAATGCTAAAACCAGTGGGATCCATTTCGGAATGCCCTGGTTTGACATGGCACAAGATGGAGGGTGTGCTAAAGCCTCGCCACATAGTGGAAGGGTTTGCCTGCATTCTTGAGCTGGAGGCAGCATGGAAGGATGGCACCAGAGAAGCCTTTAGAAATTCATTGTAGTGTTTTTATAGGGTTTTTTTTCTTATTAGTCCTTCCTGAGCACTGACATTTGGTTGAAGGTGGAAAATCTGGGAATGAGTCAGCAAATTCAGTTGTTAGAAAGGGAGAAGTTTCAGGGCAGGGCCTGGTCCTTTTGTCTTCTCCTAGATTAGCCCATCCAAAAAGGCAGATCACAGCCAGGGGCTGCAGTGGGAATGTGCAGGGAAGCTGCCTGAGTGTCCCTGAAGGGCTCCCAACCATTCTCTGTACCCACTATAAGCCATTGTGTACTGCGACTCGTTAGTGTGCCCGCTCCACTGCTTGGGACAGAGGAAGACTAAATGGCCTAGGCTGACTTTGGCTTTGCAACATGAACCAAATGATGGCTAAATGCTTGAATCACTCTTAGTCACGGTCAATCCTTAGAGCAGTATCCCAGTCCATCGTTTTTCCCACACTATGTAGAGGTTGCCTCACTTCACATGAAAGAAGATCACGGTCTTGGCTGGCATAGTACTAATAATTCAGCTTTAATACTTGCTGAATACCACACTTCTACTCCTTCTCAATGATGTACATAAAAGGTGCTACTATTACCCAATTTATTGGTTGTCAATTTACCAATCTCAGGAGGGTGGAAAGCAGTGTTGTCCTGGGCAAGACTCAAATTTGTTACCAACAGATCAAAGCAGAAGCCAGTGTTAAGTGTTTTAACTCACTGAGCTGGCACAGGAGCTATCCTACAAAACTCAGCAAAGTTGATTCATGAGGCAGCAAGATCCATTTGTCTGTGTGCCGACGTAAATGACAGACTGCAGCACCTTGTGATTTTTTTTAAAACAGATTTTATTTGTCAAAATAGCACAGATAATGCAGACCTCTGAATCCCAGAGACAACTGCCACATGAGACACAAAAAACAATGACTTTGACCGTTTTACATAATGAAAACAGGAGAATATGAAAGGCGATACAGATAGAACCAATTCCTTTAACCAGCTAACCAACCACCCACCTCCCTCCCCACCCCCCAATGCACAGTCTCCATATTCCAAAACATATAGCTGACCCAGGCTGCTATCAGTCCATACAAGAGCTCAACAGCCACCATACCATTATCAATTGAAGGATCGTGAGCCACACATAGGGAAATGCAAGGAACGGGAGAGGTCAACCGACAACTCTGGGTCACGACCCCGGTCCCCCCTCGGGGGTTCCAGCTCCAGACCTCGAAAATCTGCCCAGCCACTCCAGATCGTTTAGTGCTTCCTAGGGCATCCTCTAGCATCAAAGATGGGGATCTCTAGGCCCATACTAAGGTCTACGCCTTTTTTCCAGGACAAAACCGATGGGACAACCACCGCCTTCCAGGCCCTAGCTATATCTCGCTTTGCTAATGTGAAGCCTAGGAGCAGGAGATGTCGCTTATACATGTTGCATCCGATCCCTTCCATCACATGGAGGAAAACTAGTTTCGGTGAGTGCGGAAGCTCCCACCCCTGCACCTCCGAGAGACAAGCTAGCACCCCCCTCCAGCCAGAAGCGAGCCAGCGCCGTGCAGTGCCATATGGAATGTATCAGGGTCCACTACTCCTGCCTGCAACGGAGACACTCCGGGGAAGCCACCATGCCCGCCCTCCAGAGCCTAACCCTGGTAAAGTAAACCCGGTGAAGATATTTAAATTGGATAAATCGCAGGCACATCGCAATAGCCGCCCCACGTGGGGAAGCCAGAGCTTCTGTCCAGTCCTCCTCCTCTAACTGGCCTACATCACCCTCCCAGGCCTCCCGCAGACGCTGCAAAGAGGGGGAACAATGCGTAACCAGAGTTTTCTTTTTTTTTTTTTTTTTGGTGCAAGACCTTTATTTCACATTGTCACAGAGTTAATATAGACTCACTTCGCCTACAACCTGACGAGGCCGGCACTGCATTTGTTGGTGTCATCAAACATAGCTCTGTACATACACGGCCCATCAGCCGACAACCGGAGGTCCGGCGGCGTGTCGATGCTTCGACTTTCAAGTGTGCAATCAGACAATGTGTTACGCTGGTACGGTGACGCTTATGGTCTTACATTTTTTTTTTTTAATTAAAAGTTGCAACCTCGGTAACCTAGAGGAACACTTCAACACAACCCCCAAAACACATAAAGCACTGCATCACAGCATTCTCCCCCCTCCATCAATTCATTGAGCAATCCCCCTGTCTAACATTCGGTCAGTGTCAATTCAGCTCTGCCTGCGGTTCCCAGTCTGCCTCGATCGTTGCCAGGTATTGTCTAAAGGGCGCCCAATAGTCTCTGGGGCGCGAGCCCGCTGGCAGCTCCTCTTCGTATGTGGCTAGTGTGTCACAGCAATACGCCAAGTCCTCCAACCAGCTTTTCACCCTAGGTTTTAGTTTACTGCTCCAATGTAATGATACTCTCCTTTTCGCCATGAGCAGGGCGATCACGCACAGTCTCCGCCTCTGCGCTTTCAGCTGCGGCACCAACCCTAGCAGACATACCTTGGCCGTGCATGGCAGCGTCGCCCCCAGCATGTCGTTGATGGTCTGTATCACCTGCACCCAATACTGCGCTACCAAGTTACAGTGCCATGCTAAGTGCATAAAGTCAGCATCGTCCTGCCCACACCTTACGCAGTTGGAGTCATCCCTCAAGCCGTACCTGTGCAACCTGTGAGGTGTGTGATATACTCGATGCAAGTATTTATAGTGAATGAGTCTCAGATTGCCATTTGGAGTCAGCATTCCCGTCAATACACAGGATGTCTCCCACTCCACGTCCGTGAGGGTATCCTCTAGCGCAGCGCACCATCTTTCCCGGGGTCGTGCAGTGGTACTCCCAATGTGTGTCTGCGCGCTGTTATAGAGTCTAGAAACCAAGTGTGAGGCGGTGGGAGAGGTAAGAACCATTTGCAGAGGGGCCAGTGTCTGTGGCTCGTCCGGGAATGTCGGGTAATACTCCTTCACTGCCCTTTGTAGTCGATAGTAGTTGAAGCTAAAGAGCAGTTTCGGGTTTTTAATGTAGTTCAGCTCGTGTAGCGTTACGAACTTCCCGTCCTTGTATAGATCGCCCCATCTATCTATGCCAGCCTGCTTTAGCAGGTCCATACTGACTTGCTCTTGAGTTACAGATATGGCTGGATGGTGAGCTAGTGGGAGTGCGGGTGCGTAAAGTGGCGTGTTGTGCGCTGTCTTGCCTAGTAATTTCCATGCTTCAATTGTGGCATTTACCGGATTGATATCATGTGCATGTAATCGTGGTCTGCTGTGGGCAGAATGCTTGTCAGCGGGATCGGATCTGCGTCACCCTTTTCCACCGCCACGTGTGTTAGGAAGGGTATCTCATGGAACCAGTAGTGCGCGAATTGCGCCTTGGCGCAGAGATAATAAAGGTAAATATCTGGAACCTTAAATCCACCTTGAGCGTATGGCAGTGTCATTATTTGTAGATCTATCCTGGCCTGTTTACCCGCCCATATTAATGACAGCATGAGTGATTTTATATTACGGAACACCTCTGCGGGGGGTTTAATAGGTATGTTGTTGAACAGGTATAAAAATGTAGGTAGCAGTACCATTTTCACTATAGCGAGTCTATCAGCCAAGGACAGTGGCAGCCCAACCCATCTTTTAATTTTATCTTCCAGCGAGGATATGGCTCTCCCGTAATTAGTGCGGATAACCAACTCCGGGTCCCTATGGAACCATACTCCTAGATATCTAGTCGGCTCGTCTTGCCACTCCAGAGGATAGTCCAATGCGGTAGGCTTGGTACCGTCAGTTAGTGCCAGCACTAGGGATTTGGTCCAATTAATTTGCAGCCCTGAATATTGGCCATATTTAATATATTCCCGCAGTAGCGGGTTGAGATGTTGGTCAGGGTTTTTAACATATAGGACCATGTCATCAGCGTATAAAGATATGTGTATGGGTCGCGTCGGGAGCTGAATGGCCGAATGATAATGCTGTCTGATCTTGCACGCTAATGGCTTGAGTACAAGGGCAAATAACATTGGCGAGAGCGGACACCCCTGTCAATGTTAATTGGGTCAGAAAGGTGTTTATTGATCCGAATTCGCGCTGTGAGATTCGTGTATAGCATGGTAATCCAGTCTGTAAACAGTGGCGGGAATCCCATTCGTATCAGTACTGCATGGAGGAAAGGCCAGTCAATGGTGTCAAAAGCTTTGGCCGCATCCAGTAGGACCGCCACCGCCTTTATGTCCGGGGCCAGGTAGTGTGCTAGTGCAAACAAGGTTCGGGTATTATGCGTGGTTGATCTGTCCGGGATGAACCCAGATTGGTCAGGCCTAATCAACAGCGGCATGAGTGGTTTCAGTCTGTCCGCCAGTATGCTCGCTAGTATTTTAGTGTCCACATTTATTAGCGAGAGAGGGCGATAAGAGTCGCATTGTTCCTCGTCCTTTCCAGGCTTCAACACGGCAATTAGGAGCGCCTCTCTCATTGAAGCCGGTAGTGTCTGCGCTTCGTGTGAGGCTTCATAGAGTCTCACTAGATGGGGCGCGAGGATGTCCGCGTATGCTTTGTAAAATTCAATCACAAAACCGTCCGGCCCCGGGGTTTTGCCATTGGGGAGTCGTCGAATGGTGTCTACAACCTCCTGTGTTGTGATAGGGCGTGCCAAGTATTCCCTGTGTCCGTCAGCCAACCATGCTATTTCTACGTCCGCCATATAGGCCAGCAGGTCCTCTTGCGGTATGACTGGTCGTGCCCCATATAGTGCCCCATATCTGCCCATGAACTCCCTCATGATATTCTGTATGTTGTGTGTGCGTTCGCCAGTCGTAGTTTGTATTGCCTCAACGTGTTGTGGTGCCCTGCCCGTACAGATTTTCTCAGCCAGTGCCCTGCCAGGTCTACCCCCCTCACCATATCTCCTGGCTGTCGTCCGTTTGAAGATATATTTCAGTTCATCTGCAGCAAATTTGTGGTGTTCTGATAAGAGGGTCCTGATTTCTCCCAATAGAGCAGCATCCCCCGTTTGCGTGTATCGCTGTTCCAGCGCTTGTATTTCCTCCTCCCGCCTCTGTAATTGGTGTCGTATGTCCCTCAGTATGCCAGAAGTTGTGCTGATGCACACACCTCGGATAGTTGCTTTGAATGCTTCCCACAGGAGGCAAGGGTCCTCCGTTGTAGGTGAGTTTAGCTCAAAGTAGTCTGTGATCGCTTTCAGGACTGTGTCAGCATATAATGGATCTCTCAGTGCTTGTGCGTTAAATCTCCAGACATAAGGCGGTGGGACATAGTGAGGGATGTGTAGCTTTATGAGCACAGGGCTATGGTCTGACAGTGTTCTGGGGGGGTGCTTGACGTCTTTCACCCATGTCAATGTGTCCTGAGTGCCTAGCCAGAAGTCCAACCTGGACCAGCTGTTATTAGCCGCATTAATGTGTGTCGCCTTATGGTCCCCAGGGTGTGCTATCCTCCACACGTCAACCAGGCGCAAGTCAGTCATCGCTTCTAGCAGCATCGCCCTCGCCTTTACATGTGGTTCCAGGGTATGCAGTGTTCTGTCAAGCCCATCTTGAAGCGTGACATTGAAGTCCCCCCCCCCCCCCCCCCCCACAGTACATTGTCTGCCCTAACATCTGCTAGCGTGTGCCACAAGTTTTTGTAGAAAGTGGAGTCATCTATATTCGAGCCATATACATTTACTAATGCAATCTGCTGTTGTCTCACCTTTCCACCACCACGTACCTGCCCTCCGTGTCTTTGCGTGTGTCCGTGATCTGAAAGTGGGTCCCCTTCTTTATCAGAATACTAACGCCCCTCGAAAAGGTTGAATAGTTGGAGCTAGTGATCGACTCTGCCCACCTACTCCCCAGCTTTGACGTGTTATTGGGCGTTATTGGGTGTGTTTCCTGTAGGAAGGCCACATCTACATTATTTCTATCCAAGTACGCAAACATGTGTCGTATCTTTTTCGGATTCCCCAGGCCTCGTATGTTCCACGTGATAAAGTTCAGCGTATTAGGACGAGTCATTTCTGAGTGTCCGGCTGCTGAGTCTGTGCGTTAGTGTTTGGTAGTGCGTCCGATATGTGGTTTCGCAGCTCCGGGCTGCGTGTGTGCCATAGTCCACCGACAGGGAGTGTAGTCATAACAACATCATTACAAGCAATGGATGAAGTCGTAATGCCTCTCAGACACAGTGCATATATTCGAACATTCCCCAACTCCCCTTTCCCCCCCCTCCCACTTCAGCACCCAAACTTTGCCAAAGCCATCCCCATATAAACTTCATAACAATTTCGAAACTTGAGTTGGGGTACACCGGCATGGGGGTGTCGCCAAGAGCACACGTCTCCATCCACATAGTGGATGTGGACGGGCGCGGAATTCAGTTGCATATGTAACAGAGTTTGTCCCTTACTATCCCACCTTGTGACACTTTTGAATGAGTTAGCACCACCTCATGCATAACCAGAGATTGATAGATTTTGGAGATCTTGTGGTCAAGGAGGTCCCCCATAAAAATCTATGCTTCCACCGGACTAAACTCCGGCAGTGAGTCCTGGCCTTCTAGGCTGGGAGCAATGGCATGCCGAAACTGTAAATATTTTTAAAAAACGGAGTCTTTGGCATCTGAAAAGCAGTCTGGATGTCTTGGAAGGATTTCAATACCGCGCCGCGCATAACATCACCGAGAGCAGATATCCCGATGTTATCCCAATCGCGGAACCCGGGGAGGCCCAACAATGGGGGAAAACTGTTATTGTGCCAGAGCGGGGTCTCTTTAGTCAGTCTGTTCCACCATCCTATCTATTGCAATGCCTGCCCCCAAATCTGATATTTTTAGAAAAACAAGGGGGACCCAGAGGGTAGCTAAGAACCATGGGTATAACTATGTTATGGAAACAGAGGTTCCTAGCTTATTTGGAATCATCACAATGAAGTATAGAACACAATAGGCTGCTATACATGAAAAACTCCTTGCCCAGCCGGACAAGGATTTTATTTCTGAAACAATGTCAAATATGATTACAATATACTTTTACACAAAAAGAACGGCACAAGCCTGTGCTGTACTAAAGGAAAAGAAAAAAATAGAACAGAGTGAAAGGGGTGTTTTCAGGCAAGAAAAAGGAGCAAAGCAGGGCACTGTAAGTACATTAAAGAATAGTGACAGTGTCGCCTGGAATGGAACATACACAATTACAATTACAATCTGCTGTATGTATGCCCACTCATTGGTGTCGACGGGCGTTTCGATCCCTATTGCTCAAATAAAATACTGGGATCATCATCAGGACTTAAAGTTAGATTTGCCTGAATGTAACAAAGCCTGTTGGGAAAAACAAAGAAAGTAAACGACTTTTTAAGGATTAAGAAATGTCGGAGGGCGGTCATCACATGTCGCACATCTTTGTAACAAAATCCGGAATCGCAGTGTGTGCATTGTGCGGAGTGAGAGTGCTCGTTTTAAAATCAATTTATAATTTTTATATACATATTAAACCTCGGAATCGCAGTGACATTGGTGCGATTATAGTGACATTGGTGCAATTGGCGCTAAGAATTGTGCGAGAACGAGTGAGTGACTTGGATCGTGCAGAATGCGTGGATAAGAGCTGCTCAAGGCTCAGTGGATTTGTGGTTGAGCTGAGCACTGTGCAATTATCTATGAGTTTTTCCCGGGGATTATCTATAGTAGGAAGTTAAACTAGACATACCTCTGAATGAGAGGTTTTGGGGTTTTCCAAGAGAGCAGCCGGTTCGGAAGTTCTCTGGGTATTTCAACATGTGCGCCGATAGCGCTAGAAATATTCTCATCTGATTGGTCGGGCTGTGGGGGCAATGAGAATTTGGTGAGTGTGACTCCACTGAACAACGGGAGTTGGACGTGGGAAAGGGTTTCAGGGGGGCATACCGGTTAGATGCTATGATTTGCATTTCTGTCGGAATCCATTAGGGATATGGAGGAAAGGTATCCTGTTTCTTTCTTTCAGATACGCCTGGTCTGGCGGGCTAGAAAGAAATAATTAATTAAGGGATTAGTGGCTCCATTGGGTGGGTCAGAAAGATAAACCTTTTTCCTTGAGTGTTTTCAGCCTACCTTAGTGATTCAAAGAAAAATATATCAAGATGCTAGAGCAGGGCTCGATGGCCTTCCACTCGTTTCACGATCGATGTCGGAATGGGACGCTGAAAACAAAATTATATTTCAATGAGCGTCTTGTATCCGATCTATAGTTAAAAAAGGATTGTGGTAGTTGGTTTGGTCATGAGTCCAGTTCAGAGCTACTTACCAAGTCAGATTGGAGCTTGCGTGTGGACAGGATACTCGGTCTCGATGCCGGTTCCTAGTAGGGAGTATGGGATTGCTATTTGTAGTATGGCTTTCCGGTCACATGCTGGTGACTCCGGGCGCCATCTTGAAGCAGTAAACTAGATGGAGTTTAACTAGGATTACGGGTGCCATTTTAGAGTGTTATAATGGGTGCCCGGGTTTTCCAATAAGGGAGTGGCGTTATGAATGGAGTCGGGGAGGGGAGTGCAAAGGTGACAATACCATCGGTGTTGGTGAGCACATGCTTATATAAAATAGTTGTGACTAATATTAAAATTCAGTGGAAGCTAAAAACATCGTTACTCCAGAGACTCATTTTGTTTGGTATATGATGAAATAGTTCATTCACAGAGGTGTGGTCCAGTCTTCACTTCGGTTCAAACCTGTATGGATGGTGTTGAATTGTATGATTGACTTGAGTTCTTCACGATTCAAGAGTTGCTGTAGATTGCCGCCTCTCGGAGGAAGTTTGACGGATTTCAAAATTGTCCATTTCAAGTCATCTGCAGTGTGTTTCATAGAAGCAAAATGATCCACCAAAGGGGCATTGGGAGTCCCACATCTGATGCGGCTCCGATGCTGGTTTATGCGTGTCTTAACTTTTTGTGTTGTTTGCCCCACATACATTTTGGGGCACGGGCATAACACCGCGTAGATCACATTACAACTGTTGCAATTAGTTAAGTCTTTCATATCAATTGTGACATTATTGTGACTGAAAGTGCGCCCCTCAAGTGTCAAATCACACACAATGCATTGTCCACATTTAACATGGCCAATTACCGGTGGTAAGCCCCAGTTGGATTCAATTGTGTTATTTGGAGGTGGGGCGGGTAAGCAGCCCGGACAAGGTGGTCTTTTATGTTCTTGCTCTTTCTAAACGCAAACAATGGTTTGTCAAGATTAAGTTGGCCTGCATTTAGAGTTGGCCAGTGCTGCAGGATTGTTTTGCGGATTTTGTTTGAGATAGGAGAAAAAGTGGTGACGCATGCAATTCTCTCTGTTCTCTCTCTGGTCTTTGGTTCTAAAAGGACCTCTCTGGGACAATACCATCCTCTTTTAGAGGCGTTTCTGACTAATCTGTTTGGGTACCCACGGGCTTTGAGTTTTGTGGACAAGATGTTTGCTTCTCTGAAATAGTCTGGTTTTGATGAGCAGTTTCGCCTGATGCGAAGGAATTGGGAATACGGGAGTGAATCTTTCAAAGCTCTGGGATGGTTACTGTCATATCTGAGCAAAGTGTTGCGTTCGGTGGGTTTCCTGAATAACCGGGTCAATAGTATGCCTTCCTCATGATAGATTGTTAAATCCAAAAAGGCTATCTCTGTTTTATGATGGGAAAGAGTGAACTGCAGGTCGTCACAGTTATTGTTAAGCCAGTGTAAAAAGGATTCTAAAGTTTTTTCATCAGAGTTCCAAATCAAGAAAATATCATCTATGTAGCGTCGCCAGATAGCAATGCCAGATCGGAATGGATTTGCATCCGATAGGATAGTGCCAGTCTCGAGCGCATCCATAAACAATATCGCTAGGTGGGGGGCAAAAATAGCCCCCATCGAGGTGCCCTTTATCTGTTGTTAGAATACCCCATCGAAGACAAAAAAGTTTTTTGTAAGACACAGTTCTAGTAGTTGTAATATGAACAGTGTCGGTACTCTGTGAGGTCTGGGTCTAGAGTCTAAGATTTTTTGAATGACCAGTAGGGCCGCTCCCTGTGGTATGTTGGTGTAGAGCGACTCTACATCCAAGGTACACAGTGTTTGGGAGCCGGGGTCATATGGGTGATGTTCGACTAGATTTATCATTTCCATGCGGTCACAGACATAACAGCATGTTGAAGGCACAAAATCTTTGATGAAAAAATCCACATAGGAGCCCAATGGCTCCAAAATTGACCCACATGCTGATACTATGGGTCTTCCAGGAGGTTTTTCGATGTTTTTATGAATTTTTGGGAGGGTATAAATTACTGGGAGGCGCGGGCATTTGACATTGAGGAAATTGTATTCCTTCTTGCTGAGGAAGCCTTCATCTCGTGCATCGATGGTCAATTTTTTGATCAAGGCTTGGATCGCAGTAGTTGGATTGCAACCAAGTCTTAAGTAATGTTCCCTGTAATTCAGTTGGCGGTTTATTTCGTCCTTGTAGGAGTCAATGTTCTGCAGAACGATTCCTCCGCCCCCAAATCTGAAACACCATCCGCATGGCAGGCGGAAGAGGACATCTCAGCGGGGCAGAGTAAAGGATAGTGTGCAGGGAGTGATCCTCCATGCAGCGCCGCTCCACGGCGTATGCGGGTCGGCCCTATCTCCATACCCCCACTCATTAAGGAGATGCGATGGAGCATAATAGGACCATATATCGGAGGTTGCCAGCCCCCCACAATACGTAGAAAGGAAGCACCCTAACCGTGCCACCATCCCAAAGAAACTGGCCCAGAACAGAGTTCACCTGCCGAAACCACACGGTGGAAATCGGATAGGGATGGTTTTGTAACTGCTACAATAGTCGCGGGAGAGACGCAATCTTGAATATGGCTGACCGGCCATAGATGGACAGGGGCATGTGGGACCAGGTCTTAACGTCCTTGCACACCCACTCCCATACAGGCGCAAGATTGCCCTCCCAGGCCGTGGCGGGAGAATTGGATAGGTACACCCCAAGATACTTCATGCCCCCTTGTTCCACCAGTACAGACGCCGCCGAAGGACCGAGCTCGCCCGACCTCCCAGTACCCACAGAGTGGACTTCCGGGTGTTCATATATAAACCGGACATTTCCCCGAAAACCTGCAGCCACGGCCCGTTCGTTCCAGGTTGGTAAGAAAGAACAACACATCATCAGCGTAGAGGGCGATGCGGTCAGACAGGCCATGCGCCCATTCAAACCCGGACACCTTAGCATCCATCCTAACCCAGGCAGCCAGGGGTTCCATTGCTAAGGCAACAAGATATGGGGATAATGGACACCCCTGCCTGTTGCCCCGTCAAATGGAGAATGCAGAAGAAACGAAGCCCGCCACTCGCACTGATGCCGTCAAATCGGTATAGAGCAGGGTGAGGTAAGACAGGAAAACAGGTCCGAAATTCAGCCGCCGCAAGAGCGCAAATAGATAGACCCAGCTCAAGGAGTAAAACGCCCTGTCCATATCCACCAAGAGAAGTGCCGTCCGTTCCCCCAGACCCTGAATAGTCGAAATTGCCATACGCGCCTGCCGAATATTGTGTCGGGTTGCACGCTGAGGCATGAACCCAGCCTGTTCCGGGTGAACCAGTAAAGCTATATGGGGGCTAATACGGTTCGCCAAAGCTTTGTCCAATATCTTGGCCTCCACATTCAGGAGGGAGATAGGGCGGTATGAGGCATGATGTTCCGGCGGTCTGCCGGGCTTGTGAAAAACTACTATCTCTGTGTCGCCCGTAAAAGTTGGAATGGGTGCCATTGGTATATTAGTCAGGGTATCAAATATGCAAAGGTCATTAACCACAATGATGTTATTTAGTGCGTCTCCCTGTATGGTGTGCTTAAAATGTGCCAGGGGTTGTTCGTTAATGTCAAGTAGCCCACAAGCATGACTCCCGCTATATGGACATAAAGTGCAATTGAAAACCCCTAGCCACACAATACATAAGGGAGAGATTTTCTCAGTCACTTTAGTGATTTCCACCTGCAAAGAGTCAATAATAACTGACATATGAGTGTCAAAAATGTAATAGTACCAATTAATCAGAAGCAGGGGTACAACAATCAAATTAGTACACAAAGTCAGTTGGTACCAAGGACAAGAAAATATTTTCTCTCTCTTTAAAAACATATTACATATTGAAATTGAAGTCATTAAACCACCCTTTGCCCTCCCAGAAAGAGACGGTTCAGCATGAACGACCAGTGTATTATATCCATGTAAAGAAAGATCCTCTCTGCTCCACGTTTCTTGAAGACAGATAACATCAAAGGATTTAATGTACTCTTTCCTAGCCTTATCCGATAACCTACATGAGATGCCTGCTACATTCCACGAAATCAGGCGGAGGGTACATCCATCAGACTGGCTATTTGCTAAACCAGGGGGTTTACTGGACTTATACTCTTCCACTATATGTTCGGCTAGAGTCATATTCTGTTCCTCCTCACTGTCTTTTATTGTGCCCTGGGTTTGAATAATGTTAAGAGACAGCTGCGAATCACTATTAATGCCCAAAGAGTCAGGGAAAATTATTTCTATAGTGGCGTTTTCCTTAACATTCTCTAATTGAAGTCAATCGACCTCAGCCAGGGTACTCAGGGGGTCAAAACGATTTTGATGGTACCATGGGGGAGACTGTAGATATGACTTTGATCTTATTTGGGATACAATTTCTGTTTGGCTGGGTCACCATATTAAATGACGATAGGAAAACCCCTAGGGCAGTATCGAAACCCAAGACTTATCCATATGTTGATCATTCACCCTGTCGATTATAGCTCTTACCAAACCAGGGAGCCCAAAGGTCAAAACAGTACAGTCTCCCTCCATTGTTTTCTCAGTGGGGCAACCCATCTAACCCTACGTGCCATCTTTAGTTCTGAGAAGAAGACATTTTGGTTTATACCAGTCTTGGCATTTATAAAATGTAAAGATATATTCCTCAGAGAGGGCCAGTCTTCAATCTCTCCAGGGGCTAAAGGGGTGACGTTTGCTAGGACAACAATATAGGGGGTAGTTTGTGGGGGCAGATTAAGAATCGAATCTGGGCTACTGTGAGACAGATGGCGTGAGTGGTGTTCCACAGCTGAAGCCATGTTTAATGTATCTTTATTTTGAATATTTCGCTCCCTTTGGGGTTTATTAGTGCTTGGGGGGTTTGGAGCCTGGGGGCCATCCTTGGCCTGGCCATCCAGTGTTATTAAGATGGTATTTAAATGTGGACTCGCCTTACCAGAATTCTCCCTCGAGTTCCCATCATATACAATATTTTTCCCCAGGGGATCTGATTTATCTGCGCCCACACTAACAGTTTTTCCTTTGGACTTATTCGTTCTTATTTCAGGGTGTGACACGCAGGCACTGGAACATTGGTCCTCTAGGCGCAATCTATTATAGTTATCAGTTTATGAAGCACAGGTTTTAAATGAGAGCAGATTACCATTTCCAGTTTAGTCCAAAAACTCCCCTCTAAGCCCTGTTCTATGGTTGGTAATGTGGGTGAAGTTTTTAAGTCTTCCACAACTCTATCTTGACTTGCCTCAGATACAGGCTCAGTTAAAGGTTCTGGAACCTCTTTTGTAGCCTTCCTTGCGAGGGGCTTGGGTATGTGCTGTGTCTGTTTCCGAGTTTTTTTTAGTGCATGGCCCTTTCGTTTAAAAAAAAAATCAGGACAAGACGACTTCCATTTATTTGCTTGTTTTTTTGTGCCCTTGTAACTACACTAAGTTTATGGTTAGGAACAGGGGAAGAATCTAGAGAATCTAAAATCTCCCGAACACTAGGTAATTTAGGCGATAGTACAACACACCCATTACTTTGTGAACCTCCATTTACTGGGCCGTCATTTGAGGTAGGGCTGGCGATAATGTGGCAATTTTGTAGCATTTGAGAATCCAAGGACAATCTACGCTCTGTTAGCTTTATTTCATGGATTATGGCTGATTCAGCTCTTAGTAAGAAGGCATCCAGTGTGCCAACTACCCCCTTCCCTTTGCCATCCTTTTGTCTTGCCATTCCAAGTATGCCCCCACAGGACAGCAGCTTTTCACAAATAGAAATAACACTAAACAATTTTAAGCCCTACAAAGGTGACATAGGCATATATACCACTCAACAGCTAATACCTGTACCAGATAATACACCAAGTTTTTCCAGTTAGGATATGCAAATGAGCAAGCAATGTCTTACATGATCCAAGAAGTTGATGCTGTGGCCCAGCCCGGCCACCTTCGGCCCCGGACGGCCACAGACGGCCCGGCGAATCCTGCCAACAACAACTGCGCCGGTATAAGGAATCATTAGTGCAATGAAGGGGAAGCAAGCCATCTCCCTTACCATTATCCCTATCTAGGGGTGCATCCTGCTCTGCCATATGGTTAGAGTCAAAACCAAAAGGATAATGGAGCTTCAGCTGATGACCGTGACGCGATGGAAGCACAGGGTCAGACTCAGGCTGCATGAAAATCGGTTGCACGTTTGTAATTTTTATAGTGCATAATTGATCAAGTTCAGGCAGACGCTGGCTCAGAGTCCGACAAGGTCGACACTACCAGATCATCCTCAGGCACCACTGTGGTGGGTAGAAGCTTGGAGTGTGGGGCCTGGGTGAAGTAAATATTGGAGCAAGTATAGGTTTTGTGTGGGCTGAAGAGGACAGAGGGTGCCAGTGAGGGACCTGTGGAGGCCCCTCTGGATCCTTATGGCCCAAAGGCATGCCAGAGGGAGCAAGAAGCACGCTAAAATCGTCAAGATGGCCTACTTGAAGGCCCAATCTGCTGAGGGGTGCTGACGACCCAGGAAACTCAGGGCGGATCAGGGTCAGTTGAGGAATTGTCTCAGTGATTAACGACCTCAACAGAGTGTGACTCATATCTTCACAGCTTCGCTTCTTCTTCTTGGAGTCAATGTGGAGGAATAGGGTCTACTCGTGCTTAGCTTTTTTTATGCTAGCATTTGGACCTAGACTTACCAGACGACTTTGAGTAAGGAATGTAATAGTTGCAGGAATGGGGCCAAAACTAGGACAAGTCCGGGCCCATGGCTTGGAATGGGATAGGGACCTATGCGAAGGTCGCAACTTCTTGTGTTTACCGACATTTAGCTTTGCCTCCGGGTCTCAAATTGCCTTCGGATGCATGAAGGTGTACTTATCACTCAATTTAGACTCTAGGAATCCCATTGCTTAACGTGAAAACATTGTTCCGTAGCACACTATACTGAAAGTTTGGAAGTTGTCGGAAGAGCAACAACTTTGGGAGTGGGGATCCGGATTAACGTTAGAAGATGTGCAAAACAAAGAAAATAAAACACACCGACATCAGTGATCTTGGGAGGTACTTATTATATATTGCACTTCTGGGGTGGTATGGGCCAACATGGAGCTTGCACAACGTCACCCAGCTGCACGCACAAGCGCTGCTACATAAAGTATCTGGATCTGGTTGGGCACCTGAGGAACATTTTATGGTGAGCAATCTGTGGTTAGAAGTGTCCTTCAGAACCAGATTTTTCAGACTCTTATTAAAAAAGAGTTTACATTAAAGTGAAATAGAGAATTTGCTTGTGCTTTTTTGGGGGGTTTCTCCCTATAACATTTAAACCATCTCCACTCGTACATCGCCATTACATTTAAGATGGAAATTAATCGTCACTGGTGCACTTACTGTAGTAATGTAGCGAGAATGAAATTCAGATGCTTCTTTTAAAAATGTTAAATGGGGATGACTGTTCACCAAATCCTAAATGAAGAATAAAGGACAATTAAATTAATAAAAATGTATAATTTAGAAAAACACAAATAAAACATATCCATGCTATGCATTAGTGAGCAGGTGGGAAACTTAAATGACATATTTGTGTACTGTTACCTCCTTGAGTTATGATAGCCACTCTGCTCCAAAGACAACACTATGGTCCTCTACTGATGCTGGTGAAGGGCAATAGACTCTGGTCTTTCATCAGCATCAGAAGATGACCACAATAATTCAAAAGGAATTCATAAATATACCTCCACTTTGGTCCCATATCCCCTTTATAATTTAAAAGCATTGAAGGTAATGTTGACTGGTGAACTCGAAGTGGTGGAATTTGAGTAACTACCAAGAACTGCTGTGCACATACCTAATGTTCCCAAGGGAAGTTAAAGGGGGTTCGGTTAGAAGGAAAAGTTCTTAAACAAGAGGTTCCAATCATGCATTATATAGTACAATTTCTAAATACATTGGCTAAAAAGCCACTGGTTTTGCTTGCAAATTTGAAGGAATAACACATGTAATAGGTTAATTACTTCATGGTGAATTAAGCACACCATGATTCACACATTCATGAAACTTCAAAAATATGGTGATAAGAAGGTTAATTTTTCAGCATAATTCTCATCAAAAACTACTTTGAAAGTAGCAGGTATAACAGGCTGTTCAAATGATCTGAGTATGCAATTTGACATGGGCTTTGTTTGTTTTACAAGTCCACCTTCCACTTAAGTTTAATTTTACATCCTGTTCATTTCAAGTATTTTCACATTTGTACATTATGACTGAGAAATGGAAGAGGCAGTGTGGGAAATCTAAACATTTTTTACATATATATATATATATTTATTTATTTTTTTAATGAAGTTTTATATAGCGCAAACAAGATCCCAGAGGATATCTGAGCGCTTTACATTAGGAAGGAAAGGAAGGAAGGACAATAATGCAAAAACAACAACAGGTAGGGATAAAAACAAGAATGAACACAGGTTACACGCAAAATGCCACAAGAAGGTGATGACAATAGATCAACTTCAAGCAGAACTACTAGAACTCCGTCCCCCAAGGGCCATTGGAGCCAAGAGCCTTGTAGATGATGTAGCTGTAGGAATAACAGATAGCAATTTCAATACTAACATATTCCCCGATTAAAAGACGAGCCCAGACGGTGAAATTGGTGTACAAGAAGAAAAAGCATATAGTATTGGACAATCTACTTGGCAACCCGCTAGCCAACTAACCCAAACACTAATTTCAATTCATAGTGTAAAAGGCCTATTGCATTACAATTTGAAAAGTACGAGTGCAACATTGATACTTTACAGATCTTCACAGGACGATGCAGCAATACATATGGAAACCTTTTTTTCCTATGGTTCAAACAGTGCAATATAGAAATAAATGTACTGCTTGCTTAAAAAGTTGAAACACAGACAAAACTGAACGAATATGCTACTTACCAGTATGCATCTGTTCTTGGCATGTAGGGCTGCTGACATTCATATCTGTGCATAAATCGCCGCCTAGTGTTGGGTCCGGATGATCGCACATTGTTGTCCTGGAAGAGTCTTCGAAGTATTACGAGATAGGTGGCTCCTCCCCTGGACTACAGTGCGCATGGGCATCGACTCCATCCTCAGATTGTTTTTAGCCATTGTGGCCAAGATGGAGTGAAACTAAGTGAATTATGACCATGCCAGATTACATTTGTACAGATGTAAGAGATAACAATTGATGTTTCGAATAGATGCATCCAGCGGGTTAATGTTGTGGCCTGCACAATAAATGACCAAACCGCTTCCACTTCGCCGCATAGCATGCTCTGGTGGTGGGCTTCCTTGCCTCCCGGATGATGTCCATACAGTCAGGAGATAAGTTGAGGTAACCAAACTCTAAGACCTCAGGAGCCAGATCGCCAGGTTGAGCTGTTGCGGATCTGGATGCTGAATGTCGCCATGGCTCGGCATCAAAAGCCTGGGTGTGAGGCGCAGCCTTTGATGCGGTACCACGGACAGTTCTAGAAACGTGGTGTACCATGGTTGGCAAGCCCACGTCGGAGCAACCAGGATGAGAGTCATCGAGTGCTGCTTCAGCTTGCGTGCCACCAGCGGTATTAGAGGTGCTGGGGGAAAAGCGTACGCAAATTTGCCTGACCAGTTCATCCATATCGCATTGCCTTGCGACTGTGGGTGTGGAAACCTGGCGGCAAAGCTTCTGCATTTTGCGTTCTCTTTGTGGTGAACAGGTCTATCTCTGGATGACCCCACCTTTGGAAGTGCGGGTGGAGTACCGATGGATGTATCTCCCACTCGTGCATTTGGTGGCTGTACCTGCTGAGCAGGTCCGCCATCTGATTGTCTTTGCCTGGGAGGTGTTCTGCCAAGAGGAAGAGGTTTCTTTGAATGGCCCACTTCCACGTGCTCTGAGCCAGATGAGCCAACTGTGGAGAGTGTGTTCCTCCCTGCTTCTGAATGTAGTACATGGCCGTCATGTTGTCCGTCCGGATCAACACGACCTTGTTGCACAGATGTACTTTGAAGGCTTTTAGTGTCATGAAGATCGCCATCAGTTCCAGAACATTGATGTGCATCTTCCTTTGCTGTGGTGTCCATAGTCCCTGCACAGTGTAATGGAGTACATGAGCTCCCCATCCCTGGAGAGAAGCGTCCGTCGTCAGGATGATCTGTGGCACAGGCTCTTGGAACGGTCGTCCCTTGCAAAGGTTTTGTGGATTCCACCAATCCAGAGAGTTGTATGCACGACCGGTCACCAACACTAGGTCTTTCAACTGTCCGTGAGCCTGAGTCCACTGACGTGCTAAGCACTCCTGAAGCGGACGCATATGAAGTCTCGCGTGCGGGACTATGGAGATGCAGGAGGCCATCATGCCTATCAACTGCATGAACACTCGCGCTGGAAGCGAGTGTTGAGGTCTGAATCTTTGTATCAGCGATTGAATGCTGTTGACCCTCACTGAATTTGGCTGTGCTGTGGCTGCCAGAGTGTTTATCGACGCACCCAGATACTGCCGTATGTGGGCGGGTTGCATGTGGGACTTTGGGTAATTCAGTGAGAATCCCAGATCGTGAAGAAGGTGAATGGTGTGGGACATGTGGGCGGCACACTGCTGGGCTGACTTTGCCTGGATGAGCCAGTCGTCCAGATAAGGGTAGACGTGAATGTTTTGTCTCCTTAGGTGCGCCGCCACCGTCGCCAGGCACTTTGTAAACACCCTGGGTGCCGTGGTGACCCCGAAAGGCAAAACCTTGAACTGGTAATGTTGGTTTTGGATGGTGAACCGGAAGTATTTTTTGTGTGACGGGTGCAGCGGAATGTGAAAATACGCATCCTTTAGATCTAAAGTTGCAAGAAAATCCCCCTGACTGAGCAACGGGAGTACTTGCTGCAGGGTCAGCATGTGAAACTGCTCCGATAGAATGTACTGATTGAGGGGTCTGAGGTCCAGTATGGGTCTGAGGGACCCATCCTTTTTTGGTATCAAGAAGTACAGTGAGTAAACTCCTGTGCCTCTTTCTTCCACAGGCACGAGCTCGATTGCCCCTTTTTGCAGCATGACGGGGACCTCCTGCAGCAATAAGTGCAAATGCTGGGCGGACATAAGACGGTGTCTTGGGGGTATGTTGGGTGGAGTGGATGTTAACTCCAGACAATAACCGTACTGTATAAGCTGTGTGACCCACCTGTCTGTGGTGATGGATTTCCAGACTCGCAGGAACTGTTGAAGTCTCCCCCCGACCTATGTTGCGTGGTCGGGGGGCAGTGACGAGGCGTAACTGTTTGTTAGTGGCGGAGGATCTGGAGTTGTTGTTCCCACGACCCCTGCCTTTGGCGCTGTTTCCACGATATCCACCTCGACTCTGTTTGGTGTATGTGGTCTGCGTGTTGCCTTTATAGTACTGCGTGGTTTGGGAGAGCTGGCCTCTGGAAACACCTCTAGTGCTTGAGCGACGAAAAGAACCACCCCTGAATTGCTGGGACTGCAGGTCCCCCATGGACTTAGCAGTTTCAGTGTCCTTTTTGATCTTTTCCAAGGTGGTGTCCACCTCTGGGCCAAACAGATGATCAGGGTTTACTGTCTGATTAAGAATGGTGGTCTGTATCTCTGGCTTAAATCCCGAGATTCTGAGCCTGCCATGTAGTCTCAGCATGACACTAGTGTTGACAGCTCTGGCCGCGGTGTCAGCCGCGTCCAGTGCACATTTAATAGAAGCATTGGATATTAGCTTCCCCTCTTGGATGAGCATCTCAGCTGCCTCTTTGTATTCGTCTGGCAGGTGCTGCAACAGGGTCTCCAGTGTGTCATAATGTGCCCTGTCATACCTTGCTAGAAGTGCTTGTGTATTTGAAATGCGCCAGATATTGGCCGCTTGAGCTGCCACCGTTTTCCCTGATGCCTCAAACACCTTAGATTCCTTATCTGGGGGAGGAGCATCACCCGTTGTTTGTGAATTAGCCCTCTTCCGGGAATTTGAAACAACAAGAGAGTCCAAAGGCAACTGTCCCTTGATGTAAGTAGGGTCAGTAGGTGCTGGTTTATACTTCTTCTCAATTCTAGGGTTTATCACCCTGGCTCTGGTAGGCTCCTTAAAGATCTCCCCAGCATGTTTTAAGACATCCTTCAACATAGGCAGAGTCTTGACAGTTCTCTCTGAGACGGAAAAGGTGTCAAAAAGAAAGTCCACTTCAATGGGGTCAGCATGGAGCTGGACGTCATGATTTTTAGCCGCCCTTTCAATGGTATGCACCTGTTACAACGCATTTTTTACAACGCAGATACTGTTACAACGCATCTATTACAACGCAGATACTGTTACAACTCATGTTTTTACAACGCATTTTTTTACAACGCAGGTACCTTTACAACGCATACCATTACAACGTAAGTATTGGTAAGTATATAATTATATTTTAAATGTTATATGTTTGGGGTAAAGGGGTATTTTTAGGGGTTAGGGTCAGTTTTGGGTTTTAGGGTAAAGGGGTATTTTTAGGGGTTAGGGTCAGTTTTGGGTTTTAGGGTAAAGGGGTATTTTTAGGGTTCAGGGTCAGTTTTCAGTTTTTGGGTAAAGGGGTATTTTTAGGGGTTAGGGTCAGTTTTGGGTTTTAGGGTAAAGGGGTATTTTTAGGGTTCAGGGTCAGTTTTCAGTTTTTGGGTAAAGGGGTATTTTTAGGGTTCAGGGTCAGTTTTCAGTTTTTGGGTACAGGGGTATTTTTAGGGTTCAGGGTCAGTTTTTAGTTTTTGGGTACAGGGGTATTTTTAGGGTTCAGGGTCAGTTTTTAGTTTTTGGGTAAAGGGGTATTTTTAGGGTTCAGGGTCAGTTTTCAGTTTTTGGGTAAAGGGGTATTTTTAGGGTTCAGGGTCAGTTTTCAGTTTTTGGGTAAAGGGGTATTTTTAGGGTTCAGGGTCAGTTTTTAGTTTTTGGGTAAAGGGGTATTTTTAGGGTTCAGGGTCAGTTTTCAGTTTTTGGGTAAAGGGGTATTTTTAGGGTTCAGGGTCAGTTTTCAGTTTTTGGGTAAAGGGGTATTTTTAGGGTTCAAGGTCAGTTTTTAGTTTTTGGGTAGAGGGGTATTTTTAGGGTTCAGGGTCAGTTTTTAGTTTTTGGGTACAGGGGTATTTTTAGGGTTCAGGGTCAGTTTTTAGTTTTTGGGTAAAGGGGTATTTTTAGGGTTCAGGGTCAGTTTTTAGTTTTTGGGGTACAGGGGTATTTTTAGGGTTCAGGGTCAGTTTTTAGTTTTTGGGGTACAGGGGTATTTTTAGGGTTCAGGGTCAGTTTTTAGTTTTTGGGTAAAGGGGTATTTTTAGGGTTCAGGGTCAGTTTTTAGTTTTTGGGTAAAGGGGTATTTTTAGGGTTCAGGGTCAGTTTTTAGGGTTCAGGGGTACAGGGTAAAATAAATTAAAATTAATTTTAAATTAAATTAAATTAATTATAAATTACATTAAATTATTTTTGGGGTTGTGGGTCACTTGAGTTTTTGGGGTACAGGGGTACAGGGTAAAAATAAAGTTAAATTTATTTTACATTAAATTAATTAATGGAAATTAAATTAAATAAAATTACATTAAATTATATTTTTGAAAAATAATTTACGATCATAATAATATTAATATATACTTACCCATACTTACGTTGTAATGGTATGCGTTGTAAAGGTACCTGCGTTGTAAAAAAATGCGTTGTAAAAACATGAGTTGTAACAGTATCCGCGTTGTAAAAGATGCGTTGTAACGGTATGCGTTGTTACAGTCCGCGTTGTAACATCATATATCCCTTTCAATGAGTGCATTAAACGCCGCTGAATCCTCTGTAGGAGATGTTTTTACAGCATAGAGTTGAGTGTCTGGGGTAGAGTGAGGATCACCTGGGTCAGCACCAGCTGCCCAGGGTTCATTGGTATCATCTGGGTCAGTGTAGACAGGATAGCTGTACTCATCATCATCATCACCTTCCCCAGCGTCCACGTCAGAGTAAGTGGGTGAGACATCATGGCCATGTGGAGAAAGTGGTTCCACAAGAACAGGAGTTGAAGTGGAATCCTTTTTCTTTAAAGGAATTTTATAGGACTCCATTGGTTGTTCTGGGGCAATTTTCCGTTTATGAAGGGAAAGTCTGCCTGTTTCGGCATCGATAAAATGTTCTTGCTGTTCTTCCAATGAAGATAGTCGATGCTTTAAGGCCGGGACCACTGTCGTCGACTTCGGCACCGAGGGCACCTTCTCGGGCACGCTGGCGACCATCCTAGGGGTGAAAGCCTTCGGCGCCACTTTCGGCAGCAACGTGAAGTGAATGGGCGTCAACGCTTTTTGAGGTTTACCGACAGGCTTCAAAGGTGGAGGATCTTTTGGGACGACAGTCGAGGCCTTCTCCTTGATGCGCTTTAGGGAGTCCGCCAACTGCTTGGAGAAAGCGGCGGACAGCCGCGCCGAGTTGACGGGATCCTTCGAGGCACCACTAGACGTGGACTCGTGGGTTGTGCCGCTTTTAGCCTGGTCTTGTTGACGCGGAGTCTCGAGAACCTTCGGATCACCGAGTCCTTTGCTGGTGTCGACCATCTTCGGCGCCGATTTACTCGGCTCAAATACCTTGACCTTTGTCTTCGGCGTGGCAGACTTTGTCTCGACGCCCTTGACCTGTGTCTTTGGATCGACAACACCCTTCTGCTTCGTCGTTGCCGACCGGTCCGAGGCCCTCGATCCGACCAAAGTAATGCGCACTTTCGGTTTCAAGGGGGGCACCAGTGCTTTCACTTGCGTCGAGACCGTTGTTTTTACTTTCAGTTTCGATTTTGCAGGGTGCGGCTCAATAGCAATGTCCGTAGTGGGGCCGTAGAACCCTTGGAAGATCTTGGGTAAGGCCTACTGGCGATCCCTCGACCTGAGCCTTTTGAAGCGTTTCGGCTCCAATGTCAGTCTGAGTCAGCTCTTCGCTCGAGCTATCTTCCATGGCCCCAAAGGCCCGATAGTCGTCTCCTACCTCGTCGACGACTTCTTCCGCTTCGTGCATTTCAGCGTCCGCGTCGTAGTTATAGTCGACCTCCGACGCGGGATTCGACGGGTTTTCACTAACTTCCCGGTCAGCTCCCTCATCATCCCCGGCATCGAAAATGTCCACAGGCGCCGGTGCAGTCTGCTGGGCCTCCTGGCGCGCAGCGTGTCGATGCTTAAGCGTCTTCTCGGATCGAAAACGGGAACAAGCCATGCAACTGGCTTCATCATGATCCGGCGACAGACACTTGTTGCACACCGGGTGGACGTCGATGTGGGGATACTTGGAGTTGCACACGGGACATCTCTTGAACGGGCTCCGTTCCATGATGATCAGTCGATAGGGTCTGTGGCGTCGACTGGGCCCTCCGCGTCGAAAGCACGCGGTTCTCTGGAATCCGGCTCGGAACCGAACTGGAAGAATCAGGCACCGAACGCAAGACTATACAGACGAAGAAAACTAAAGGCCCTTTGGCCTTAAGAAAGTTTATATCGATTCCGACTAGAGTGAACCAATATACATCCGAACCCAATGGCGGAGAAAAAAACAATCTGAGGATGGAGTCGATGCCCATGCGCACTGTAGTCCAGGGGAGGAGCCACCTATCTCGTGATACTTCGAAGACTCTTCCAGGACAACAATGTGCGATCATCCGGACCCAACACTAGGCGGCGATCTATGCACAGATATGAATTCAGCAGCCCAAATGCCTCAAACGTATTGATCTTTGGCAACAGCAGCAACACATGGAATGAATGACGGTGGCCATCAGATCTAGGAGCCGCACCCACTCCCTCAAAGCACACCAGAAACATCGGAATAATGATTGACAACAAGCTCAGCATGAAATCACAGTTCAGCACCTTCTCCTCCGCCTACTTCCTCACTGCGCATGCTACGTAAGATCTTCAGGCAGCTACCCCTACACACAAGACGCAGGAGGACACAAGCCCTCATCACCAGCTGACTACATACATAGGAACTGCTGCACATCTTCTACAGAGACTTCAGACCATACAGAATGACACACTAAATAACAACCTTCCGGTTAGGAAGGAGCTCAGTGTCACCTGCCTAAAATGCATGTGAGCGCACAGCATCTCTAGATGATCAAAGGAGGGTTTCTTAACTGGGGAAAACAAAATCAAATGGCATACATGTAATCAAAGAAACATTTAAGTGCATACAAACAAAGATGAAAACATGAATGGACAAAAAGGACATTGCTTTATTGAGACAAAAAAATCTTATTGGGGGCGTGGCCAAGATGGCGACTGAGTGAGATGTGCCTTTGTGTCCCTCCGGCGCCACGAGTTGCCCAGCGTTGAGAAGCTGCCTCCTGGGGCCGACAACGGGACAGAGCTTGTGCCTGCTGGTGCCCGCTGCCTAAAGGAAGCGAATGGTGTAACTTATCTGCCTACCGGATCGGGATAACTGGTGACCTGCGGAGGAGTGGATCGAGGCCTGGCTCTGCGGCCTCTGGTTCTTCCGCCCGGACGGGCTGCCTCTGAATCCCCCGCCCAGACTGGCCGCGACGTCTTGGAGCGAGCAGCCGGGGACTGCGAGCTTACAGCTTGGTGCCCGTTACAGGGGAGCGACCTCGCACTCCGGCCGGCGGCGGAGCTCGCAGACCCCCCGCGAGGTGCCGCGGACGGGGACGGGGCCGCTGCGGAGGGCCGGCGCCCACTACTCGAGGCCGGCGCTTTGGGGCCTATCCGGGCCGGGCGCCCTGCCGCGATTCACGATCTTCCCGGGCCTCCGAACCCAGCGCCAGAGGCGGCGGAATCGGCTCGGCTGGGGCTCTGTGAATGGTGGAGCGTAGAGACTGTGTGGGGTCCCCATTTTGCTCAGTGGGACCCCGGGGACTGGTGCAGCCTCAACATCACAAGGCACCGAGGCCAGCTTGTGCCGGGGCAGCAGCGATCTGCGGGCTTACCGCTGTGAGGAGGGGGCCCTTCCTGACGGACCCGGAGGGTGCACCCAAGTATTAACCAGCAGCTGGAGCCAGCGGAGCCACTGGGGAAGAGCGGAGACTCTCTGGCCCACAACGCAACCTGCCAGGCCCGGTACTGCATTCTTCTCGGTCCCGGAGGCCGCAGAGTGGTGGCCTGCAGGGGTCGGCCCCCGGTGAAGATTCAAGTCATCCTGGTTTGGAGTGCTGGTGCGCGGAACCTCCTGCTCACTTGCGGGGGTCCCGATCTCCTGGCACAGAGGGCCTCCATGGTTAACGCAGGGCCGGCGAAGGGTTGGACATTGGGGGAGCAACCGCTGACTGAGGTGTGGATCGACCTACGCCTGGCAGAGGGCCGGACTGGCATGTGTGCCTGGCCTGCTTCAAGGAAGTACTGATCCCGCCGCTGAACTACCCGGGGAGAGGACCGGAGGCCGCGACTGGCAGTATCGGCCTGTGGTTGCCGCCCCTATCTGACCGTGTGGATTGGTGTGGTTGACAGTGGAGGCCGGGATCTGCGGCCCGGCGGTCCTACGCCCCTGGGCCCTTAATGAGGCGGCTGACGACGGGGCCTTAGATTCCAGGCTACAGAACCGAGTGCGCCTGAGTGAGTACCTGCCACGAGACTCCAGCTACAGGGACAAGGGGGTGCAGACGGTGCTGCAGAGAAGTGTCCGCGGACGCCTGATCTTCAGACAAGGTGTGCACCGTTGTAGGGGGTGTTCTGGCTGGATATTCCTGTAACCGGGTGGGCCTCTAGTCTAGCAACATGGCGACCAGACCCCGTAAGGACAAACCCGGCAAGGATGGAGTGCCGAAGGGTCCGCCGCCGTCGTCGTCACCTGGGACCAGCAAATCACCCCCGCGAGGAGAAGATGATGCGCCCGCCACCAAGGCCTTTATGGTTGAGCTCTTTACGGCCATTAAGGAAGACATCGCGGAGCTCCGCTCCCAGCTGTCGTCGGACCTGCGTGAGGTGAGGAGAGAGGTGGACGGCATAGGAGAACGTGTGGCGACTTGGAGGAACATGACCTGGGGCTGGCGGGAGATGTGCACCAGCTCCAGCAGTATGTGCTTAGGCTAACAGAGCAGAATCTGGACCTCCAGGCCCATGCCGAGGACTTGGAAAACAGGTCACGCTGCAACAACATCAGAATCCGGGCGGTGCCCTGGGAGGGGGAGGGGGGGGGGGGGCTGCGAGGCTATGTGGAAGCCCTCTTCCTACAGATTTTGGTGGAAGAAGATCTCAAGGAGATTCGTATGGACAGGGTCCACCGGGTAGGTTTGCCGCGGGGCCAGAGAGCGCCACCCCCTGATATATTGGTCTGTGTCCACGACTTCCAGCTGAAGGAGCGCATACTCAGGAAGGCACGAGGAATTAATCCCCTGCAATTTCGAGACCACCGTCCTCAGCTATTTCAAGACCTGGCTGCTTCGACCCTGCAGAAGCGAAGAGACTTCCGACCAGTGACCGCATTTCTACGAGATCAGAATGTGGCCTACTCCTGGGGCCACACCTTTCGCCTCATCTTTCGTTGGCAAAACAGACTAGTCCAGGTTAGATCCTTATCGGCGGCCAGGGAGCTCCTTGGCCTAGATGACACTACCACAAACCCCAGGGAAGGGGGCTCCCCATCAAGACGTCGATCACGCTCCCTGGCCTGGCAGAGAGTGGGTCGGTCTGCAGCGGCGGGGGGGCCTGACCTGTCGGTTCGCCTTCACGAGAGGAGCGGCGGTTGCCTCAGTTGCGCAGGTAACAGAGGCGGCACTGACTGGTAGCTCATCAGCGGCATGAGGCCCCGGGACGGAGCTTCGTGGAAGCCGGAGGGACACATTTCTAGCAGGTACCACGAGTGACCTATGTACTCTCTGGTGAGACACCCCAGCCCTGAGTTTTGGACGGACACTGCCTGGTTTCACAACACTCAACCCTTACGGTCATTATCAAAGGCCCCTTTTGCGGGGCCTTCCATTGTTTTATGTTGCAATGCCTATTCAGGCATGAGTTTCTAAAGGTTTGGGGGGGAGCGGGTGATGGGGAGAGGGGGGTGGGGGGGAGGGTAGTCGTGGTAGCAGGGGGACATGTATGAAGGACTCGTTGTGGATGGAATGCGTCAGGTGTGCTGCACTGGGGGACCTGGAGGGAGGGATGGGGATTGGTCATTGCCAGTCGTGGAGTGTTCTTGGGTCTGTGCTATCATGCAATGCTTACACTTACGGAGGAGAGGAGGATGGAGGGTGGCGGGTCTGATCGGGGCTGGGAATTACGAGGCAGCTGGCATGAGTCCACTTGTTGAGCGAGGTCGGTTACATAATCCATGATGACGCAAACTTTGGGAACATGGAATGTGAAAGGTTTGAACTCCCCCCAGAAACGCCAGAAGGTCTGGAAATATATAATTGACCATCAGCTAGATGTGGTTGGCCTTCAGGAAACTCACTTGGCCAGATCGGACGAATCCCGCCTTAAACACAAACAATTTCCCCTTATTTATAGGTCCTCAGCACCCACAAAGCATAGGGGAGTGGCACTTATGTTCCGCTCGGTCCTGCATTTCCAACCCATGGGAGTCAGTAGCGATAAAGAGGGCCGCTGGCTTGCGGTTAAGGGCGTGCTGCGGAGTAGATTGTGCACTTTTTTGGTCCTCTATGCCCCCAACGTGGGCCAGAATGGTTTTATTCAGGGACTGCTGCATACCGTGTTGGACTTTGTAGAGGGTCCTTTGATGGTGATGGGAGACTTTAATCTAGTTTGGAATAAGGACTTGGATTGCTCTCACCACCAAAGATTAGAGGCTGGCTTATTCTCAGCTGAAACGCAACAAACGATAGACGACATGGGGCTTATAGATGGGTGGCGCTTTCTTTACCCACAATCTAGGGACTACACTTTTTTCACCCATGTTCACCGCTCTTATTCCCGCCTGGACCACATTTTTCTTAGTCACTCTCTACAGAGGACCCTGCAGGAAGCCAAGATATTACCTTTATCGGTCTCCAATCATAGCTTGCTCGCTATCTGCCTTTACTGGGAAGCGGGGGATAATACTTAGCGTAAGTGGTACTTTCCGGCCTCCCTGACCCGGGATGAACCCTCTTGTAAGAACCTACGGAAGGCTATTCGCGAATTTTTCGACTTTAACGGCACCAGTGATACATCTGTCTTTATCACTTGGGACGCCTTCAAGGCGTCTATTCGCGGCACCTGTTTGGCTCCTAACACTGCCCTCAATCGGCTGCGACGAAGGGACAGAGAGGGGTTGGAGGGAGAGCTCCTCGCTCTTGAGCAGGAACACAAACGGAACCCCAGCAGGCAGACCCTGAGACAACTGACAGCTGTCAGGGGCAAGCTTAGGGCCCACTACAATAATAGAGCGAAATATACGCTGCTGAAGCTACGGCGCCTCTCCTACTCGCAGGGGAATAAAGTTGGGAAACATCTGGCCCGGCAGCTCCGTGATGAACGAGAGAAGGAATATATCGGTGGAATTCGGGATGCGGCTGGAGCCCTGACTCACCAAGATGGGGCCAAGGCTGGCCTCTTTGGTGACTTCTACGCAGCGTTATACACGGGGGAGGCCCTAGACCGCGGAGCACAGAAGGACTACCTAAGCACGCTCCCGCTTCCCCAAGTGTCGGCAGCGTGGAATGAGCTCCTCACTGCCCCCTTCACCAAGGAAGAGGTGCTGGCGGCCATCAAGGCCCTGAAGCCCCATAAGTCCCCCGGAGCGGACGGTTATACGGCTATGTTTTATAACACCTTTGCCTCTGAACTCAGTGACATTTCGGTCCGCCTATTTAACACCATGAAGGAGGAGGGGATGACTTTTAGCTCTATGGCCGAAGCTATCATATCGATCATTCCCAAGCCGGGGAAGGACCTGTCGAAATGCTCCTCGTACAGACCGATTGCCCTGCTCAACCTGGACGCTAAGTTATATTCATCCATCATTGCACATAGGCTCAATGACTTAATGCCGGCCCTTATTCACCCCGACCAATCCGGTTTTATTAAGGGACGTCAGACCCACGACAACACCAGAAGGGTGATCCACCGGATCAAGAAGGCCGACCGGTTTAAAACCCCGGCGGTCCTGGTGGGACTTGATGCCGAGAAGGCCTTTGACCAGGTAAATTGGGGGTTCCTGTTTCAGACCTTGACGGCGTTCGGCTTCTCAGATACATTTTTGACAATGCTTAGAGCGAACTATAGCAGCCCCCGATCTAGGGTGGCGGTCAACGGTCATCTATCAGCCTTCTTATCGCACTCCCGGGGCAACAGACAGGGCTGCCCCCTGTCCCCCCTTCTTTTTGCCCTGAGTATTGACCCGTTGGCTCTGGCGGTGAGAGAGGGCCCGAATATTCGGGGGCTGCCCTTCATAGGGGAACAGCACAAGATTACCTTATTCGCCGACGACGTCCTCCTCTCTATCTCGGATCCAGCGCACTCTCTTCCTTATGCCCAAGAGGCTTTATCACACTTCGAGGTGGTGGCGGGTTTCAAGATCAACTATGATAAGTCCTACGTCCTTAATCTAAACACTCTCACCGGCGGAGGTGACTCAGCTCCGGCCGCTCATGCCCCTGTCCTGGCCCGATCCTCTATTCAGTACCTGGGGATTCACTTGACTCCTACACTCGGGAGGCTTTACTCTGCCAACTTTCCTCCGTTGCTGGCAAAAATTCAGGTTGACTTAGCCTGATGGAAACAGATGTTCATATCGTGGTTGGGTAGAATCCACGCAGTCAAAATGTCTCTCCTCCCTAAGCTTCTATATCTCTTTCAGGCGCTCCCCATTGTACCCGAAGGAGACTTCTTCCGACGTATTAAAACGTTGATGCTGCGGTTCATTTGGCAAGGGGGCCGTGCTCGGTTCTCCTTCGCTACATTGCGCCGTCCGAGGAGGGAGGGGGGTTTAGGCTTGCCCGATATGCAGTTATACTATAAGGCAGCGCAACTCCGAGTGTTGGTGGAATGGCCCCAGCCTATGTCGGAGAAACACTGGCTACATATGGATAGGAGTGTGGCGGGGAGAACGATCTGGGACTTAGTCTGGAAACCCAAAAGCGACAGACCTAAAAACGCCTATATTAGTACCCCCACTAGCACTACCCTAAAGGTCTGGGACTCTGTCTCTAGTGACGAGCGGTGGACGACTTTCCCTTCTTCCTTTACGCCGATACATTTTAATCTGGCCTTCCCGCCAGCGACACGTGAGGGTCCCTTTGATGCCTCGAGAGAAGGGGGCTGCCTAGCACTCACGCACTTATTCCACGGCTCTGCGCCACTTACTTTTCACAACTGTATGCGGGATTATGGGATCCAACCGACCAAGAGTTACCAACATGCCCAGCTCCTCCACTAGGGAACTGTCCCCTACGGCAAGAGACGCAGCTACTAGACCGCCCACTCCCTTCGAGGCCTTCCTCTCTAAAACCTCCGCCATGCGGGGTGTCATTTCGTTCATCTACAGCCTCCTTCTTTCGACGGCCAGAGCCCCCCGCCCACGCTATATGGGCTTGTGGGAAGAGTTACTCGGTCGCAATATATCTGACGCAGAGTGGTCCAGCTTGTGGGGCGACATAGCCAAGCATAACCACTCGGTGGAGCTCCGTGAGGCGCGCCTCAAAACAATGATGGACTGGTACCTTTATCCGGCTAAATTGCGACAGATATTTTCTGGCTCCTCTGATAGGTGTTGGAGGGGGTTCGGCCTGCTGGGAGACTTTAGTCACATTTGGTGGGACTGCCCCGTTATTCGTCCCTATTGGGAAGAGATCCTGTCCCATATCAAAGAGATGTTAGGATATCCGGTCTCGGACTCGATGGCTCATATTCTGCTGGGACTTCGAGACTCAGATCTCACTCTTCAGACCAGAGCGGACAAAAAGATCCTATGGCTGTGTGTGGGAGCGGCCAAGCTAACCCTGGCCGCGGCCTGGAAGAAGGAAGCCCCTGCAATTTCTTTATGGCATGCAAGGTTGTGGAAACTGTTGAGTATGGAAAGAATGGCTGACATCTTCTTGGATGATTTCAAGAACTTCGCATACCGCTGGGGGCCTCTAGTTCGGTTCCTCTCCAAGGGTCTTCCCTCAGCAGTTTGTCCACCCAGCGTACAAGCTCTCCATCTATTTCAAGGGTGAATGTTGGTCCTTCGGATGATTATTTATGTGCGGACATTGCTACCACCGCTGGGGGAGGGGGGAGGGTTATGGGGTTGGGAAGGTTTTTTTTTTTTTTTTTGATTCTTGTTCTTGTGACATCCCGACAGCTATTGGGGCAGCGCTCTAGCCTCCACAAGTTGCGGGCCCGCTGGGTGCCACTGATTTATGCCCTTGCAATGCTACTTCTCCTCCCGTGACCAGGCTCTAGTCGCTGACCTGAAGGAGACGTGGCCCCTGCTAAGCTTTCAATGCACCTTTTAGCTTATGGACTTCTTACGGACTAGGTCCCTGTTAACTCCCTTGGGCTATGTGTTTATATCGCCTGCCGTTGTAGCTGCCCCCTGCGTGGGAAGTTGTGCGGGATTGTCGCATGTCTTATTTTTGTTATCAAACATTTAATAAAAAATCCTTTGACAAAAAAAAAATCTTATTGATATATAAAGTACACAGAAGACACAGCCAGACTATTCCTCAGCCTTCCCTGACAAACCCACATCACACCCCACCTCAGGAACCTCCACTGGCTCCCCGTACAGAAGAGATGCCAATTCAAGCTGCTGACCCATGCATACAAGGCTCTACACAACCAAGGAGCCACTTACATTAACCTCTGCCTCAACTTCTACCAACCATCGAGAAGTCTATTCTCCGTCTACCTTTCACTTGCCCATACTCCCCCCGCATCTCTCAAAGCAGAAGTGGAGGAAACTCCTTCACCCACATCGCAGAAAAGACCTGGAACAGCCTCCCCAAGCACCTCCGGATCATCACCTCAATTTCTGAATTCCTAATGGCCCTCAAGACGTGCCTAGTCGATAAAGCTTTGGCAGCCTGCAAGAGCCTGGATACTCTATTGGGTGATTAGCCGTGCTTTATAAATCCTGATTGATTGAAATTACGTTGTGTCTGACCTGCAAAAAAGGAATGAAGTCTTCCTGCTCCAAATAGTTGCACCCGGGCTTGGCGAGTAACTGCAGGAACTTTGCTGCATCATCATAACAGGTCTGAAGGATCCTGTAAATTAAACCCAAAAGAAAGAGTATTCACATAGAATAATAATATTTCAAATTGTCTCTTATACTGTACTGTTGCTTTCCTGGCGAAAGCAATCTTTAAAGATCGTCCACGTCAGACTTCTACACCAGTTGGACCTAAATCGGGATGTGCAAAATTGCGTAATTTTTGTTGCAAAATTATGCATTTAGCACAAAATGTTGTTTCTTATAATGTTGAATGATTTTTTTTCACCTGCTGGCATAATTTGAAGTTTAAACAAAAACAATTTCAAGTAGAAAATGGCTCTGGGCCAGACATTTTTGGTATGAACCAGTCTTATACTTTCATCCAGGCTTAATCCTCAACACTACTCTTGTTCATCTAGACCAATTATTAAACCACACATAGTCAGGACCTCAAATGCTAACAAAACAGCTCTGGAGTAGAAAAATAGTAGCATCACTGTGAGAACAAGGATGTCCTGTGCAAGCCCGGAATGATAGGGCCATGACATATGTTTAGAAAAAGCTGTAGGCAATTATTTCCATTTAAATTCATTGTTTGTTAATTTATCATAAATTCATTGTATGTTAATTCATCATACGTTCCTATCTTGAAAGTCCGGCATAGATCATTCCTTCCTAGACTGAAGTTGTACACCTATGCTCAACTGCCTGTCATTTCACATTACTTTCTGGAGTAAACTGGGATCAATATTTAGTATAAATTCCACACCACCAGAGTTTTTGGCAATTCCCACTGGAAAACTGCGAAAGGAATGGCAGTGCAGCCTCTAGTCTTACTCTTTAAAGCCCTCATGCGCAGGGTGTTTTCTTCTCCAATATCTATTGTATGGAGATGGCACTTTTTGCTAACACAGAAGAAAGACTAACATACCTACTTTTCATCTAAATATGATATAGACTAGGCCTCTGCGTAATGTAAATGATGCCAGCGTAATTCTAGGAATTTCGTGTGCCACTTGATATGCAGAAATTCCCCAAAATACGCCAGTATGCCATTTCACATACTTATGCTGCATTTGCAGTAAAAACAAGCATTTGCAATGCAATGGGTCTCACATTTACACGGGTTTAAGCTATTGGCATTGTAAATGACAATGCCTTATATTTATGTTTTAAAAACAAAAATAAAATGCATTGTTATTTCCAATGTCATAGCTCAAACTCGTGTAAATGTGAGACCTATTGCATTGCAAATGCTTGTTAGATTACTGAGTAGAAGCGGTCCCTTTCGGCCCTTGCGGAAAATTAATTAAATAAACAAGTGCATCCGTTTAAGTGAAAGCAGACCGCGCCGCAAATAAAAAAAATATAGTGCTTACCGACTTATGAAGGAGACCATGTAACGCCACAAGTAAAAGATCCAGTCCTCATGGGAGGTAACAAATGGTGACAGGACGGTAACAAGGAGGGACTAACAAGCCTCATTATCAATCGAAAACCAGCATTTACAAAGGACAATGACAAGCCAATGAAAAATATGGGAGGAGAGTAGACGAGGCTTCAACAGCATACTCGACTACTGCATGCAGCGCATGCACGCTGCCGCTAGGCTCGACCTAAAAATGACAGCAAAAGCACAGGAGCAACAGATGTGAGGATTGGGGGTCTCTAGTTGGCAATGGTATGCACCTTTGTCCAATATGGACACTTCCTTCTAGTCAGGATAAGGGGGATACACTACTGAAATAATAATAATTCCATTTGTAAAGCGTCTGGTTACACCACACGGTGTGTCCATGCATTAGGATCGAAAACCACTGAGGAAAAGAGGTAGGGAGCATCTAAAAAGGGGAAACAGTTTTTTGTTTTTAAAGAAAAAGCCTTCAGCGAGTCCAATTTAGGGAGGAAATAACCAGGTTGTTAGGCCTTTGCGAAAGATGCTCTCAGTGGGTTCGGCTCTCAGAGTCAGTGGTGAAGTATTCCACTTATTGACCGCCAGATAGCTGACGGATCGTGCTCCCATTCTGGCCTTATGGAATTTCGGTACTCTGACCAGGTGGGCTCCAGTCGATCTAAGATTGCGGACAGGAGTATAGGAGGTTATCTTAGGGTGGAGATAACTGGAGCCTTTATTCCGGAGAATTCTGTGACAGTAATACAAGGCTTTGTATGTGATCCTGTTTTCCACTGGCAGCCAGTGGATGGTCCTGTACTCGCAAAGGGTTTTTAGTCAGGGAAAAGAAAGGGCGCACTGCTAAACGTGGACGCAATAAGTTTAGACCTTCAGGGTAGGGGTCTGGTGCAAAAGGGTGAGGGGATAAGCCCTATAAACCCCCAATTGTGTGATGGCAGAAACCAATGCACTACAAAGTCTCAAATGGATACCCATGCACACAACAATCAAATATAACACGGTGTGTCAGTGTGGACACATGTACATGTAAAACAAAGGCCTAAGGAAAAAGACAAGAAATTTGTCGTGTAGTTTGAGAGTAATTCGGTGTTTTAATGTTCTTTTAAGCAATCCAGCCGACACGTGTTTAGTTGCATGTGGGATTATTATCCCGCGACTCTTCAGAGCTGGGGAAGATACAAGGGACATTGGTGGAACAAATGACAGTAAACACAAGTTAATGTGCTCCTTGTAACAAGTCTCATGTAGAGACTGTCAAATGATTGAGAACCCAAACCGAAGGAAAAAACCATAGTCCGTGAGACACTCACTGTGTACGAGGAACCTACAATGTGAAAGTAGTGTGACAGAAGACTATGTTTATGAAGGAAGGGGGGTATGATGTGATGGGGTGGAGAAGTCCACCACATACGACATATGATGAATTAGAAAGGAAAAAGTGAAACTGTAACGCGAATAAAAAGACTGCTGGAGGAAGTGTACGAATATCAAAACATGCAGGTGCTCTGTGTGGAATGCAAAAAGGTGGTGGAGTGTCAATCAGTCATACCTAGGATGAAAAAAACTGTCTCTTTGGAAGTCTATAATGGAGAAGGGAGAGGAAGAGGAAGAACAAGAGTAAGAAGGAGAAACATAAGAGTAGCAGGGATAAGGAAAGAATGATAAAGGAATGAAGCTCACCGCTCAGCCGGTGATAATTCCGACCCGGCAACGCCCATGACTCAAGTAACGGTGGCCCGTAGGGTAAGAGGAATATCTGGAGAAGTGACACAATTTACAAGAAAAGGGAAATAAATAACTCCTCGTTCGTAAAGTCTGATGTGAGATATAAAGTGGATGGTGCCAGCAATAAATATGGTGGAAATGACGCAGAGTAAATCTCACCAAATCAAAGGGGTAAAATATTTAAGTCCCCGGGTCCTAGAAGGCTCGTGTGGCTTGCCAAAGTATTGTGGCCGGTGATCCAGTAGTGTGTGAACAGCAGAAAGAAAATGCTATGGAGAAATTAACAAAAAAAGGGAATGCATAAGGGATGGTGCGTGAAAGGTCTAAAAGTGAATGTGAAACAGAGAAGGGAAAATCATTATTTACAGAACTTTATCAAATCGAAATGCGCTAGTGGTTCCATAGGATCGGTAAAGGTTGCAGCACAGGAACGGATCACTCCTCCTGTTGGCACTATCTGGAAATACAAAACGAGGGCTGGTGTGAGCTCCATAATGCTCAATGTTCATTAAGCCAAGGTCATAGAAAAAAGAACCGAAGTGTTGGCAAGTAGACTTACTTTCAATCGAGATGTGTGTGTGTTACAACTTGAGATGGTTCCGTGTTCCGTATGCGGTGAGGCGGTGCTTGTTGCGGAGCTGACTGATCACGGTGCAAGCTACAGTGCTGGTTGATGGGAACTGGCGTCAGGCAGCCCAGACAGCTGTGTGGGACGGGGCGGTGCGTGATGTGACTTATAAGCGGTGCCCCCAAACCACAGTGGGGTCACAGGTGTCCAGATCAGCGCACAGCGACATCGTCGGTGAGACCAGGGCGGTGGAGTGAAGTGAAGCGGTACAGAGTGCGGTGCCCACAGGTCGCAGTGCAAGCAGCGGCTCCGTGGCGGCTGCGGTTGTCTTATTCGGTGAGACGAGGGATGTGCTGCAAAGTGCAGCTGTGCCCTCTGCAGGCCTTCAGATCATGAAGTCCGCAGCGGTGTCGGCTGCTTTCCCCCTCTGTGGCAACTGAAACTCATGGTTCCAGAGGCAGTACTCGGAGACAAGCGAAGTCTTTGCTGTCCCTGAGACTTCGTGAACAGGAGGCAAGCTCTATTTCAAGCCCTTGGAGAAACTTAGCGACAAGTAAAGAAAGTTTAGTCCAGTCCTTTCACTGACCAAGGCAGAAGCAGCTGCCAACCAAGGAAAGCAACAACAGCAAAGGGGCAGTACACCTCCTGGCAGTACTTCCAGCTCTTATTCTTGGCAGGTTCCTTGATCCAGGCGAGTTCTAAAGTTCTGGGGTCTGAGCCCCAATATTTATACTTCATTTTTGTTTGTTCTCTTGGGAAGGGTTTCTGTGCTTAGTCCAAACCAGTTTGGTCCTCTCTGGCCCAGCTTCCCGCAGGAGTCTGAGACCGCATTGTCCAAGGCAGACCAGGCCCATTCAGGTGCAAGGAAATCTCCTCCCACTACTCTAAATGCAGCCCAGGTCTATTCAGCACAGCCCTGACTCATCCAGTAAAGGCAGGACACACCTCTACCCCCACAGTGGCTGTCTGGAGAGAATACATATCCCCAGCCCTTGTCACTCCAAAGCCAGATAGGTAATCTACAACCCAGCAGAGGTCACACAGGATGGGTAAGCAAGAAAATACCATCTTTCTAAAAGTGGTATTTTCAAACATAGAAAATAACAATCATCTTCACTAAAAGATGCATTTCTGTATTCTGAGTTCAGGCATACTAAACTCCATTTCTCAATCTTGTCCCAATGGATAGATTTACTCGTAATGTTACAGAGTATTCCCCATTCTATCCAAAGGGACAGATAGCTTTTCAACAGTGAAAAAAGAATTGCACTGTAGTTCACTATTGGGACATGTCACACACACCAGGAAATGTCATACCGTTCACATACATTGCTCTCTGCCCATAGAGGTAACTTGGGGGTGACTCACATAGTATAAAAGGGAAGGTTAGGGCTTGGCAAGTGGGTGCACTTGCCAAGTCGTTTTGGCAAACAAGTTACTTACCTTCGGTAACGATATATCTGTAAGAAACAGTAGTTAGTATTAGATTCCTTACCTTAGAGTATCCCCAGGCGTCAGACTGGATCCGGAAATTTTTGCGTAGCAGTACCCTTGCGTGTCGGTAGGCGTCGTCTGCGGCTCCGCGTCCGTCGTTGGCGCCGCGATGACGTCGTCGGAGTACTTAAGACGCCGCCTCCGCGCGCTGACGTCAGTTCTTAGACACAGTTTTTCCGCGCCAGAAACGCAGAGCCATGTTAAAAACCAACACTGGAGCCATTGAAACTAGGGCCCTGAAAGGGATGACCTTAACCCTAGATATCGGTACGCAGAACGGGAAGGATGGGTGGGGCGGTAAGGAATCTAATACTAACTACTGTTTCTTACAGATATATCGTTACCGAAGGTAAGTAACTTGTTAATCTGAAAGAAACAGGTTAGTATTAGATTCCTTACCTTAGAATAGATACCCCAGCAATACCAACCCCGGTGGTGGGTCTGCGAACCAATAATCACACCAGAAAGCCCTGGAGGACGGAACGGCCAAAGAAGCCATCCCTCTGGACTTGGCTGTCCAGGCAGTAGTGTCTTGCAAACGTGTGCAGCAATGCCCACGTAGCTGCCTGACAGATGTCCTGCCCGGGGACTCCCCGGCCCAGGGCAGTGGTAGCCGCCTGGCCCGAGTGGAATGGGCCCTCAGTCCAACAGGAGGCTCCTTCTTCGCCAAGGAGTAACAAGTCTTGATACACAAGACGACCCACCGAGAATAAGTCCGCTTGTGCACCGCCCGTCCCCTCTTAGAGGCCACGTAACCAACAAAGAGTTGGTCATCCAACCGGAACTGGCGAGTGCGATCTAGAAAAAACGAGAGCGCACGTTTTGGGTCCAGACGGTGGAGCCGCTTTTCCTCCTTTGGGGGATGCGGAGGTGGATAGAAGGTGGGTAAGGTGATAGACTGCCCGATGTGGAAGGCCGTGACAACCTTGGGCAGGAAAGAGGGTCTAGTCCGCAACACAATCTTGTCCGGATGGACAGAAAGGAAAGGATGTTTGGAGGAAAGAGCTCACTCACTCTCCTGGCAGAGGTGATGGCAACCAGGAAAGCAGTCTTCAGAGTAAAAAGGCGGAGAGGACAGTTGTGAAGTGGCTCAAAGGGAGCGCACATCAGATAGGTAAGAACCAAGTTCAAGTCCCACTGAGGCATCACAAATGGAACAGGTGGAAACGTGTGTTCGATGCCTTTCAGAAAACGAGTTACAATAGGAGATTTGAACAAAGATAGTTGATCAGGCAGCCTGAGAAAGGCTGAAAGGGCAGAAAGGTAGCCCTTGATATTGCCCATAGCAGAGCCCTGCTGGGAAAGAGAAAGAAGGAAGAGAAGAACCTTAGAAAGAGGGGCAGAGAGAGGATCCACAGCCTTTGCTGTGCACCATGCCACAAATCTGTTCCACCTGCAGGCGTACACCGACTTTGTGGAGGGACGCCTGGCTGCCAGAATGATATTACAGACTTCAGAAGGCAAGTCAAATGGCCTCAACTGTCGCCGCTCAATCTCCAGGCATGGAGGTGGAGACTGGACAAGTTTGGGTGGAGGACCGTCCCCTGCTGCTGCGACAGAAGGTCCTCCTGAAGAGGCAGACGAACCGGGGGATCAATTGACATACTGAGTAGCTCGGGATACCAGTACCTTTGTGCCCAGCCCGGAGCCACAAGGATGACTTGGGCCTGGTCGCGTTTGATCTTCTTCAGCACTCTGAGCAGAAGTGGTATAGGCGGAAAGGTGTACAACAGACCGCAACTCCACTCACGACGAAAAGCGTCTCCGAGCGAGTGCCGCCTTGGAAATTCCAACGCCCAGAACTGATGACATTGCGCGTTCTCTTTGGTGGCGAATAGATCTAACCAAGGCTCTCCCCACTGCAGAAAGAGACCTTGGCCACGTCCGAGTTCAGAAGCCATTCGTGATCCATCATGCACCGGCGGCTGAGTTCGTCCGCCCTGGCGTTCAGAGAACCTGCCAGGTGTTGAACCACCAGGGTCACGCCCTGATGTTCCAGCCACTGCCAGAGGCTCCTGGCAGAGGGTCCACGACCCCACCCTGCCCTGTTTGTTGCAGTACCACATGGCGGTGGTGTTGTCCGTGAACACCTGCACTACACTCCCCCGGACAGAGGGAAGAAATGCCTTCAGTGCTAGACGAATCGCCCGCAGCTCCAAAAGGTTGATATGGAGCCGGGACTCCGCCGGAGACCAGAGGCCTCCCCAGCCCTGGAGGGACGCGTCCGTCACAACTACGTGCTCCGGTTGGGGAAGGGAGAGGGATCTGCCGCTGACCCAATCGAGGTCCGTGAGCCACCACTGCAGCTGTCTCGCAGTGCCCTCCGAGATCAGGACATGGTCGGACAGGTTGCCCTGATGCTGGGCCCACTGAAACTTCAGGTCCCACTGCAGAGCCCGCATCTGCCATCGGGCGTGATGCACCCGAAGGATGCAGGAGGCCATCAGCCCCAGAAGCCGCAGCATCAACCTGACCGAGACTCGGGATAAAGGCTGAAAGATCGGAATCAGAGCCTGAATATCTCGAACCGGCTGTTCGGGAGGATAAACCCGAAACTGCGCCGAGTCGAGAACCGCTCTGATGAAGAGGAGCTTCTGGGAGGGGCACAGGTGTGACTTCGGCACATTGATGGAGAACCCCAGCTGGTGCAGGAGGTCTGCCGTCGTCTGGAGGTGGCTGACGACTGTCTGGGGCGAGCCCGCCTTCAACAACCAGTCGAGGTAGGGGAAGACTGAAACCCCTAACCTGCGCAGAGGAGCTGCGACCACCGCCATCACCTTCGTGAACACCCGTGGGGCGCTGGTAAGGCCGAAGGGGAGCGCGGTAAACTGAAAGTGCTCGCGGCCTACCGTGAACCGCAGGTAGCGCCGGTGGGCCGGCAGGACGGGGATGTGGAAATAAGTGTCCTGCAAGTCAACGCTACCATCCAGTCTCCTGGGTCCAGGGCAGCTAAGACCTGAGCCAATGTCAGCATTTTGAACTTCCGGAGGAAGCTGTTGACGTTCCGTAGATCCAAGATAGGGCGTAGGCCCCCTTTGCCCTTCTTGGGTACCAGAAAGTAGTGGGAGTAGCAACCACACCCTAGCCCAGGAACGCGCTCGATGGCCCCCTTGGCCAAGAGGGCCGTAACTTCCTCCTGCAGAAGTCGCAAGTGATCCCCCGACACGCGGTGGTACTGCGGTGGCATGGCTGGAGGGGTCGCCTCTAAGGGGAGGGAGTAGCCCCTTCGGACGATTTGCAGCACCCACCTGTCCGATGTGACAGTGCGCCAGTGGAGGAGGTGATGGCGAACCCTGCCCCCCACTGGCGTCACATGGGCCTGAAAGCACGGACTAGGAGGGTTTTGAGGCGGATGCTGCAGGGGTAGGTGTGGACTGGCCTCGCCATTGTCCCCGACCGCCGCCAGGGCGGTTTCCACGGCTGCCACCGCGTTGGTAATTAGTCTGCGGTGCGTGGCTGGCAGCACGTGTGTGGGCGCCCCTTTCTTGGCCACGAAAGCAGCGTCGGCGGCGTCTGGGCCGTAGCACCCACCGGCGTTGGGGCCGAAGCACCCGACCTGCTAGGGCCCCCAGACAGGTCCGCTGGGCCCAAAGGCGGCGCGGAGCCCGTCGGAGGAGAGAGGGACCTCATGGCCATGAGGAAGCGCTCGATCTCCTCCGGCATCGCTTGCTGCCCAGGGACCGGAGGGTATGGGGCAGGCCGCGACGCCTGCGTCTCCGACGGAGCGGCGTGGGCGGTGTCACCCGAACCCCCAGCCGCGTCGGGGGGAGTCGGAAGAGCGATGACGTCTCTTCAACTTTTTGTGCTTACCTGACGACTTTGAGCCTGAAGAGTGATGTCGACTCCCAGAGCTATGATGGCTCCGACCCTGCGACCAGTCCCTTGACCACCGTCCGGACCGGGACCTCTTGCGGCGCGGGGCCGACTGCCAGAGCTCGAGCCGCTTGCGGGACCGCTTCCGCCTAGCTTTCGATGTCAGTGCCTGGCAGTCGGGGCAGGCCTTGTCGTCGTGGTCGACACCGAGACAGTGAAGGCACTGGCGGTGAGGGTCCGTCAACGACATCAGCCGGTCGCAGTCCTCACAGGGTTTAAGGCCTGGCATCCCTACCAGCACCGATTGGAGTCGAAGACTTCGAAATTAGATCAAAAAAGATCCTAAAAAGTTTAGTCAAAAATTGACTAAGGTACCAGTTTTTCCGGATCTGCGCTGCTGGCGCAGAAAAAAGAAGAACTGACGTCAGCGCGCGGAGGCGGCGTCTAAGTACTCCGACAACGTCATCAAGGCGCCCACGACGCCACCGACGGACGCGGAGCCGCAGACGACGCCTTCCGACGCGCAAGGGTACTGCTACGCAAAAATTTCCGGATCCAGTCTGACGCCGGGGATATTCTAATGTAAGGAATCTAATACTAATCGGTTTCTTTCAGATAGTAAAAACTGTACGCAGACACTGCAGCGGCAGGTCTGAGAACCCTTTGAAAGGCTGCTCGTGTGGGTGGCACAATAAATTCGGCAGGCCCGCTAGCAGCATTTGATTTACAGGCCCTGGCACTCTCAGTGCACATTACTAGGGACTTACCAGTAAATCAAATATGCAAATCATGGAAACACCAATCTATAATCCAATTTACAACAGGAGCACTTGCACTTTAACACTGGACAGCAGTGAGAAAGTGCACAGAGACACTAAACCAGCAAAACAGAGTCAAAACCAGGAAGTCAGGAAGCAAAAAAGACAGGGAAAATGCGCCAAAAGATTTTGCACTAAAATTTAGTGCGAAATGACAGATTTGCATTTTGCATACTTTGTGAAAATTGCACGGAATTACGCAAAAGCATTGTTAGACGGACCGGGAGGGTCGGCCGAGGTTACGGGGAGAGGTCTCCAGGGAGAGCCGTCTCCAACGACTGTACAGATAAGTAACTTCCCCCCCACAGACGGACACCACACAAGGTTGAAGGTTAACGAGACTTTATATGCAATAATTAGGTTACGATGATGGATACAAGGAGGTCTGGACTCAGGGGTCCCCTCGGTTCTAGTCTCTGGTTTAGGAAAGGGGTAGCGGGACAGTCTTAGTTACCAATGAGTACAAAATAGCTCTCAATCCTCGAGCTCGGCGTTCTAGATGATCGGGCCGTGGAGGAGCCAAGCAGGTCCCGAGATGGATGAAGGAAGGACGACGGTCCGCGGCGGAGCCTGCAGGTCCCGGTGGAAGATGACGGTTACAACGGTCCGCGGCCACGCCAGCAGATCCCGACGACGATGAAGGATGAAGGTTACGACGACTGTGGCAGCGCCAACAGGCAGGACGATGGTGCACAGGACAGAGCTATGGCAGCGCCAGTAGTCCGTCCAGGATGAGTTCCTCTTTACGTCTCTCGACTCCAAGATACAACTGCCTTCCTGCTCTGGAGCTGCCCCAGTTATAGGGCTGGTGTGCTTTGATGTCCGGACCCTCGCACTTGGAGGTCGGGAGGTCCGGGATGGGGGAGTCCAGACACCCAGCAGGGGGGTGGAGCCAGCGCCCGGGGAGGCGATGGGCGAGCGGCACTTGGTGGGGGAGAGCCATCGGCACCTCTTTCTCCCATTGACTTGCCAAGTAGTCCGCTCACCTCCTGGGTGGATGGTGGTGCCGGGATGTCTGAGGCCGGGCCAGGCCCAGGGTTGAGGTCGATCGGGGGCCAGGCGGCCTCGTGGTGGAGTGTCCAAGATGGCGCCCCAGGATGGGCGCGTGGGCCGGCAGTGGATCTGACCCACAAGGTCGACATGCTCGAGGGCAGGGGTCCCTGAGGGGACGGAGGACGTGCAATGGTGGTGTGTGGTACTTGCGTGACCGGGCTCGGGCCTGGTTGGGCCGGGGGAGAGCGGCCCTTCATGTGGCCTGTCCAACATGCGTCCCCCCCAGCTGAAGGCGGGGAGAGTTACCCATCCTCTTGGGGACTCTCCTCGTCGAGGCGGAAGAACCGGGACAGGCCATCCGCGTTGGCGTGATCTGGCCCAGGCCGGTGTTCAACTGTGAAGTCCATACCTTGTAGGGAGATGGACCAGCGTAGTAACTTTGGGTTTTCCCCCCGCATCTGCATCAGCCACTGCAGGGGTCGGTGGTCGGTCTGCACCCGAAAGTGGGTGCCGAAAAGGTAGGGCCGGAGTTTCTTGAGGGCCCATACCACAGCGAAGGCCTCCCTCTCTATGGTGCTCCAGCGTTGCTCCCGTGGTAGGAGTCTCCGGCTGATGAAGGCCACCGGTTGATCAAGGCCTTCGGTGTTCACTTGAGACAGGACTGCCCCAATGCCCTGGTCGGAGGCGTCCGTCTGGACGACGAACTCCCGGCTGTAGTCTGGGGCCTGGAGCACAGGGGCGGAACACATGGCGGCCTTTAATTGTTCAAATGCAGTTTGACACTCTGGGGTCCAGGTGACTTTCTTGGGTTGGTTCTTTGACGTGAGTTCTGTGAGGGGCCCCACTATGGTACCATAGTCTTTTACGAACCTTCGGTAGTAGCCCGTGAGGCCCAGGAAGGCTCGTACCTCGGTTTGGGTGATGGGGGGCTGCCAGGCCTGGATGGCGGCAATTTTCAGCTGTAGCGGGGCCACTAGGCCGCTTCCCACCTGGTGTCCGAGGTAGGTTACAGACCCTTGCCCAATTTGACACTTGCTGGCCTTGATCGTGAGGCCAGCTCGCTGAAGGGCTTGCAGCACTGCTCAGAGGTGGTGGAGGTGCTCGGTCCAATGGTGGCTGTATACAGCGATGTCGTCTAGGTAGGCGGCGCTGAATCCTTCGAGCCCCGCTAGGACCTGGTTGACGAGCCGTTGGAATGTTGCTGGGGCATTCTTCATGCCGAAGGGCATGACCGTGAAATGGTAATGGCCATCGGGGGTGGAGAAGGCAGAACGTTCTTGCGCCCGGGGTGTGAGGCCGATCTGCCAATAGCCTGCTGTCAGGTCGAAGATGCTGAGGTAGCGGGCAGCTCCCATTCGGTCGACTAGTTCATCTGCCCGGGGGATGGGGTGCGCGTCTGTTCTGGTGACCGCATTCAAGCCCCGGTAGTCGACGCAGAACCGGAGTTCTGGTGTGGTGCCGGGGGCAGCTGCTTTGGGGACCAGTACGACAGGGCTGGCCCAGGGACTGTCTGAGGGCTCGATGACCCCGATCGTGAGCATCTTGGCTATTTCTTCCTGGATGCAGGCCCGTACCCGGTCTGGCACGCGGTAGGCTCGGTGGCGGATAGGGGGGCTGTCCCCGGTATCCACATCGTGCACACACCAGGAAGTGACACCCGGGGTGAGGGAGAACAGGCTGGCGAACTGTGATAGGAGGGCTTGACACTCCTGGCGTTGTTCTCTGGTGAGGGCCTCTGAGAGCCGGACCCCATCCACGGAGCCGTCTTGCTCTTGAGTCCGTAGGAGGTCAGGGAGAGGCTCGGAGTCTTCTTCAACCCCAGTGTCTGTGGCCATCAGGAGGCTGAGCTCTGTTCGCACAAAGTGGGGCTTTAGTCTGTTAGCGTGGAGGACCCGGAGAGGGTTCCGGGAGGATTCCATGTCGATGAGATAAGTGGCAGGACCCTTGCGCTCTATTACTTTGAAGGGCCCCGTCCATTTGTCTTGCAGGGCGCATGGCTCAGTGGGGGACATCACCCATACCTGTTGGCCAGGTTCGAATTCAATGGATGAGGCGTTCTGGTCATACCATTTTTTCATGTCCTCTTGACTGGCCTCTAGGTTGGCCTTCGCTAGTTCTCTGAACCGCCGGGTCTGGTTGCGGAGGGTGAGGAGGTACCGGAAGACATCTGGAGGGTTCTTTAGCGGAGGCATCTCCCAGCCTTCTTTGACGAGACTGAGCGGCCCTCGCACTGGGTGTCCATATAGCAGTTCAAATGGGCTGAAGCCCAGGGATTTCTGGGGGACTTCTCGATACGCGAAGAGGAGGCACGGCAGCAGCACATCCCACTGGCGACGGAGGGGCTCTTCCAACCCCCCGATCATTCCCTTTAGCGTGCGGTTGAACCGCTCAACGAGTCCGTTCCCTTGAGGGTGATAGGGGGTTGTGAATCTGTAGGTGACCCCGCACTGTTGCCAGAGGGACTTCATGTATTTGGAAATAAAGTTCGTGCCTCTGTCGCTGACGACTTCTCGGGGGAAGCCCACACGGGAGAAGATCCCCATCAGGGCCCGGCCGACCACCGGGGCTGTCACAGTTCGCAGAGGAACAGCCTCAGGGTAGCGGGTGGCGTGGTCCACTAGCACCAGGATGAATCGATGGCCTTGTTTTGTGCGTGGGTCCAAGGGCCCCACAATGTCTATTCCGACTCTCTCAAACGGGGTAGTGACCACGGGAAAAGGTTGCAGGGGAGCCTTTAGTTTGCGGCCGCTCTTCCCACTGGCTTGGCACGTGGGGCAAGATCGGCAATGCTGGTGCACATCGTTTCTCATTTTGGGCCAGAAGAAGTGGGTCACTAGGCGACTGTAGGTTTTATCTTGTCCCAGATGTCCTGCCAGGGGGACATCGTGGGCCAGGTTTAACAGGAAGTCTCTGAAACGGAGGGGTACCACTAGTACTCGGTTGCTCCCCAGCTCGGCGATTCTTTGCTCGCTGTACAGCAGATCATTGTCCCAGTAGACCCAATGAGTTCCGGGGGTATCCCCTGCGCTTTGGGCGAGCGCTTGCTGGCGGAGTCCCTCGAGGGAGGGACAGGTCTTCTGTTCTTTGCGAAATTGTTCTTGCGTGGGCCCCCCTTCTTGAGGCCACTGGTCGAGGTTAGCGAGGTCGGTAGATTGAGCTGGTTCGGCGGGAATGTTACGGTCGGTGTTTTCGGCCGGGGCGACCGGAGGCGGTGGCGCCGGCCATTCGGGTTCTTCTGGCTGGTGGTTGGCACGGGCGGCCATGGAACGGGTGGTGACGCACGCCCAGTCTGGGACGCCCAACATCCCCAGGTGTTCCTTTCGCTCCACGGCGGCCCACGGAGAGCTTTCCAGGTCATTGCCCAGGAGGCAGTCTACGGGGGCATCGTCTCGGACCGTCACTTTCAACATGCCGGAGACCCCCCCCCATTCGAAGGGGACGCAGGCCATCCGACACAGGCTCTCCGAGTTATCGGCTGATCGTACAGGGCAGAGAATGTTCGGTAGATACTGTTCTGGGGCCACCAGGTGACAGCGGACGGCTGTTACACTGGCCCCGGTGTCACGAAGGGCTTCGGCCTGGTGTCCATTGATGCTCACCCATTGGCTGTACTTCTGGGTGTTAGCGGGTAGGGGGACCCGCGGGACCATGTCTTTCCCCCCTAAGCAGGCTAGAGTCATGGCGGCTGGCTCCCACTCTTGATGCTCTTGTTCGTACTCTTCCTGTTCCTCGGAGATCTGTTCTTCCCCTAGGGCTGCAGCGGCCACTTGGCGGGGTCTTGGGCTCTGGTACTGCGGGCAGTTTGGGTCGTTCGCATAGTGGCCGACTCGTTGACATCGGTGACACGTGACATTGGCTCTGTACCCCGGTCGCGCTGGGGTGCTGCCCCGGTTGGCCGGGGGGGTGGTGTTGGTAGCGGGGGCGACCGGGGCGTTGTCTCTTCCTCGCCCTTGGCCCCCTCCTCCTCCTCTGGGTCGGTGCTGACCATTGTTGTTCCGGTTCTGTTCGTAGGACCCATTCCGGCCCACTCTGGTGATCTCCCACCGGTCAGCTTCGGCTGCGAGCTGCCGGGGATCCGTTAACTTGCTGTCGAGGAGGTGTTGGCGGAGTTCAATGAAGCAATTGTTCGACAGATGCTCCCATACCATCAGGTTAAATAGTTGCTCGTAGGTCGTGACGTTGCTTCCTCGGATCCAGCCCTCGAAGGCTCGGCTAAAGTATGTTACATAGTCCACCCAAGTTGTACCCGGGATGCGGGTGCAGTCTCGGAACCTCTGACGGTACATCTCGGGTGTGAGACCATAGCGGGTGAGGAGGGCCGCTTTCATATGGTCGTAGGAGGTCATCTGGTGGTCCGGGAGCTGTAGTAGGGTGTCGCGGCCCTCATTGAGGAATCTTCCCCAGAGACCGGCTCCCCAGTCGCTTCTATCGATCCGGTGTGCAGTCATAGCGATTTCATAGGCTTTAAACCATTGCTGGATGTCGTCCTCTCTGAAGTATTCTCGGACAACATCCTTGGGGATGTGTACCTTTTTGTCTGTGGCCCCTGGGGTGGGGGGTCGCTCGGGCACCCCTGCTTCTTTATTCTGCTTGCGTAGGTTGATCTCGGCTAGGTTTCGTTCGTGTTCGTACGCTAGTTTTTTTTCCTCGAGCTCCCTTTGTCTCTGTTTCTCCTCTCTTTCTTCTCGGAGACGCAGGTGCTCTAAGTTGATTTTTTGTTCGGCCAACTTAAGTTCAACGTCCATTTTAAGTCGGGCCATTTCTAGTTCGTGTAGTCGGGTCCTTTCTCTTTCCTGGATCTCGTCTTGCGAGAGACCCGTTCTTTGCTCTTCCGGGGCCGTGGTCGTTTTTTTCTACGGTGCTTTGATCAGGGGTTCCGGCAGCCCCGGTTTCTGCCCAAGATTCTAGGGCATGCTTAAAATCGTCCTTGGTACTCAGTCCGGTGGTAGCGATACCCAGTTCGATGCAGAATTGTTTAAGTTCACGATGGTTGTACTCCCCCAATTTCTCCATTTGGAATTTCTCGGTTGATCCGCTCTCTTTCGTGGTCATTGTGACTCCGTCGTGGGGTGAGCTACTCTCTGTACGTTTATGCGGTGATTCGGATCCCACCGCTGCCACCAATGTTAGACGGACCGGGAGGGTCGGCCGAGGTTACGGGGAGAGGTCTCCAGGGAGAGCCGTCTCCAACGACTGTACAGATAAGTAACTTCCCCCCCACAGACGGACACCACACAAGGTTGAAGGTTAACGAGACTTTATATGCAATTCTTAGGTTACGATGATGGATACAAGGAGGTCTGGACTCAGGGGTCCCCTCGGTTCTAGTCTCTGGTTTAGGAAAGGGGTAGCGGGACAGTCTTAGTTACCAATGAGTACAAAATAGCTCTCAATCCTCGAGCTCGGCGTTCTAGATGATCGGGCCGTGGAGGAGCCAAGCAGGTCCCGAGATGGATGAAGGAAGGACGACGGTCCGCGGCGGAGCCTGCAGGTCCCGGTGGAAGATGACGGTTACAACGGTCCGCGGCCACGCCAGCAGATCCCGACGACGATGAAGGATGGAGGTTACGACGACTGTGGCAGCGCCAACAGGCAGGACGATGGTGCACAGGACAGAGCTATGGCAGCGCCAGTAGTCCGTCCAGGATGAGTTCCTCTTTACGTCTCTCGACTCCAAGATACAACTGCCTTCCTGCTCTGGAGCTGCCCCAGTTATAGGGCTGGTGTGCTTTGATGTCCGGACCCTCGCACTTGGAGGTCGGGAGGTCCGGGATGGGGGAGTCCAGACACCCAGCAGGGGGGTGGAGCCAGCGCCCGGGGAGGCGATGGGCGAGCGGCACTTGGTGGGGGAGAGCCATCGGCACCTCTTTCTCCCATTGACTTGCCAAGTAGTCCGCTCACCTCCTGGGTGGATGGTGGTGCCGGGATGTCTGAGGCCGGGCCAGGCCCAGGGTTGAGGTCGATCGGGGGCCAGGCGGCCTCGTGGTGGAGTGTCCAAGATGGCGCCCCAGGATGGGCGCGTGGGCCGGCAGTGGATCTGACCCACGAGGTCGACATGCTCGAGGGCAGGGGTCCCTGAGGGGACGGAGGACGTGCAATGGTGGTGTGTGGTACTTGCGTGACCGGGCTCGGGCCTGGTTGGGCCGGGGGAGAGCGGCCCTTCATGTGGCCTGTCCAACAAGCATTTACACAAATTTTGTACCCCTCACATAGGCATAACAGAAAGCATTCCTTCTATAACGTTATCCTCAACGGTCAGAGCAGGAGTGAACAGTAGACCAGCTCCCTTTACAATATTCCAGACTCAAGTGTGATTCTTCCACAGTAAAAAGGGCCTTTAGGAGCTGCCACACTGTCTTGTATTCCACTCCTGCGGAAGCTTTTGATATAAGCAAATTACATGCCAACTGGTATGTCCAAGTCCCCTTTCTCTAAACTCATAGGAGTTTCCAAATACATCTAAAGTGTTTAGTTGAGTAGGCAGTATTTTACACTATTTTAGACAACTGGTTCAAAAATGACAGAATGTTGCTACAGAGTTAAACTTGGGGGGTGGGAAGGGCAAGAAAGTTGGGCATCAAACCTAGAGTCTATGTTCATCGATATAAAAGGAGTAAGGGAACTTCATAAAACAATTGACTTAAAAGTGGAATTCCAGCAGCCAGGAGTGCTTTATCAACAAATCATGACAATTACATGACATGCCTACTTGCAGAGCACATCTTCCACAACCCCAAAAAGGTCTTTTGGCTTGGCCAACAGATATTTATGGATCATCAATTAAAAAGGTAGTCATTTTATCAGATTCGGAAGGAAAGAAAGATTGAATGTGACCTTGGGGTGAAACACGTCGCTGCATTGTACGATACCTTACATAACCATCAACAAAGCCATCACAAACGACACCACCACCTATCTGGCTGACTTCCGGTGGCCCCAGGCACCCCAGTAGCCAGGACATCATCAGACTGGAGACAATAATAAGTGCAAAAAAGACCTGACTCAGATCCGCCCAATCCAGCTCCAATTCGGAAACAGCTGTTGACACACCTCTTGAAAGAACAGTACATCACAATGAAGCATTTGATCCATCTTAACTCACAGAATCCAGCGGTCTCCTATCGCTCTTTGATGAAACCTTTCCCTCTGAGCCTGGACAGAGCTCTGCCGCAACTTGGCTAAGTTCACTGTATACAAATACTGTCACCTTATATAGCATAACGTGCCTTTGTAAAGTATTTGTTCTCCCCAAGGGTTTCCTTGGCACTATATAGCTGAAGTTTATGGTTACCCAATTAACTTGCACTCCTTTTATCAATTTTGGGAGGAAGCGGACTGGATGCACTGGAATTTGAACCAGTGACCATAAAGTCAAATACAGATACATGTAGAGAAAGCATTATTCCACTGAGCCGTCAGAACCATCTAAAATTACTTAAGTATTCTTAGAGTTTAAATCCAGTCAGCTCGACTCATCCACATGCCAAAGATTGGCATGCATTAGTTCAATGTGGTCATGGTCCTATCCCATTTTTTAGGTCTCGGTGGAGACGCGAGATCTTTTGTCAGCGACTATCATTCCCAGGAGACAGTCCTGGCCACGCGCATCCTTCCAGGCGATTTGTAACTGGAACGCGCGCTGTGGCCAGGCGCTGTCTCCTGGGAAGCGCAAGCACCACACACGCATGCGCATACACACACACACAAGCGCCCATGCACGCACGCACATACATACATACATACAGAGACACCACCCCTGACTCATACACACACGCGCGCACACACACACGTGCACCGAGGCCCCCCTCCCCCCCCCGCCGTCCCCGTCGCACACATACATACACACACACACGAGCATACACACACACACACACGAGCATACACACACGTGCACCAATCCTGCTCCTGCCTTTAGGAACTTACCTTACCTCAGCACGCGGCGCCCAACCTCCTGCTGGCGCGGCCCCGGGGCTCTACACCGCTCACAGGAGCCCCGGGCCGAGAGACGCAACGACTCCGCCTGCCTCCTCTTCAGTTCCGGTCTGAACGTGGCCCTGCCCCCGTCACTGGTGACCGTGCCTGACTTCCGGGGCGGCCGGATACGTGCCTAAACAATAGCGATGCGGGCCACTTCATCTTTGGATTTTCATCCTAATCCTCTGGGGGCAAACATACATACAACTGCCCAACTATTTCCAAAAACGTACCCTAACAAAATGACAGATCTATTGGCTTTACCAGTGCATATTTTGTAATCCTTGCGTATTATTCAGAAAATACATATTTTTACTGTTTCTTACAAACGTGTTTTGACCTTCAAGTTATGCTAACTTTAATGATGCTTTAAATGTTTGTTGCATAATATATCCCTCACAAATCTCTGAAGAGTTCTGTGCTCCGCTATGTTAGCAAGTAGGCTCAAATACCTTCCAAGTGGCCTGGTTTCGCTGATAGGGAGCTCTGTTGCAGCTCACATAAAGACAGTGACCTCTCACTGCCTTGGCCTTCGTGTCGGAGTACCTACTTTTATTAAGCATTTTACGTTGCTTTTATATTGCACATGCTCAAAAATGGAAAGTTAAGTGGATTCCTGTTTGTCGAACAGCTGGTTTCTCTGTGTGCATATTTTTGCTACCTACATCCACTGGGCATGATCCTCGCCCTCGAAATCTCTGATTAAGCGTGGAACTTGCCACTCAATGTTTGCACTGGCACTGCCTTTATTGTCCTTTCTGTAGTCTGTGAAAATTCTGGAATGCGGAAAAAAACCTTCACTAGCATAACAGTACCTACAGTAGCAAGAGCAGAAATGTAGGTGGCTTTAGATCGGTCATGCAATGTTATTTTTCTTGTTTTTTTTTTTTAACATACTAGTTGTTTATCTTTTGTTGCATGTCTTTCTACTACTGTTCCACTAGGATTTGGAAGTAGCTCTGCCTTTGGAAGCAACACCACAGGCGGCTCCTCATTTGGATATGGAACTGCAGCTAAGCCCTCTGCAAGTCTTAGTGCAGGTTTGTATACAAAAACTTATTTTTCCTGAGGATGGCGCTGTCTGAACTATCCACCGTTTCTGTTTTATGACATTCGCGTCTTCACTTCCCTCGGATTCTAACAGGGAGGTGTCCGCTTTCTGTATTTTTAGTGGTGAGTGGTGAGGGCAGAGTGGTGAGTGGTGAGTGCAGAGTGGTGAGTGGTGAGTGCAGAGTGGTGAGTGCAGAGTGGTGAGTGCAGAGTGGTGAGTGCAGAGTGGTGAGTGCAGAGTGGTGAGTGGTGAGTGCAGAGTGGTGAGTGCAGAGTGGTGAGTGCAGAGTGGTGAGTGCAGAGTGGTGAGTGCAGAGTGGTGAGTGCAGAGTGGTGAGTGCAGAGTGGTGAGTGCAGAGTGGTGAGTGCAGAGTGGTGAGTGCAGAGTGGTGAGTGCAGAGTGGTGAGTGCAGAGTGGTGAGTGCAGAGTGGTGAGTGCAGAGTGCAGAGTGCAGAGTGCAGAGTGCAGAGTGCAGAGTGGTGAGTGCAGAGTGGTGAGTGCAGAGTGGTGAGTGCAGAGTGGTGAGTGCAGAGTGGTGAGTGCAGAGTGGTGAGTGCAGAGTGGTGAGTGCAGAGTGGTGAGTGCAGAGTGCAGAGTGCAGAGTGCAGAGTGGTGAGTGCAGAGTGGTGAGTGCAGAGTGGTGAGTGGTGAGTGCAGAGTGGTGAGTGCAGAGTGGTGAGTGCAGAGTGGTGAGTGCAGAGTGGTGAGTGCAGAGTGGTGAGTGCAGAGTGGTGAGTGCAGAGTGGTGAGTGCAGAGTGGTGAGTGCAGAGTGGTGAGTGCAGAGTGGTGAGTGCAGAGTGGTGAGTGCAGAGTGCAGAGTGCAGAGTGCAGAGTGGTGAGTGCAGAGTGGTGAGTGCAGAGTGGTGAGTGCAGAGTGGTGAGTGCAGAGTGGTGAGTGCAGAGTGGTGAGTGCAGAGTGGTGAGTGCAGAGTGGTGAGTGCAGAGTGGTGAGTGCAGAGTGGTGAGTGCAGAGTGGTGAGTGCAGAGTGGTGAGTGCAGAGTGGTGAGTGCAGAGTGGTGAGTGCAGAGTGCAGAGTGCAGAGTGCAGAGTGGTGAGTGCAGAGTGGTGAGTGCAGAGTGGTGAGTGCAGAGTGGTGAGTGCAGAGTGGTGAGTGCAGAGTGGTGAGTGCAGAGTGGTGAGTGCAGAGTGGTGAGTGCAGAGTGGTGAGTGCAGAGTGGTGAGTGCAGAGTGGTGAGTGCAGAGTGGTGAGTGCAGAGTGGTGAGTGCAGAGTGCAGAGTGGTGAGTGCAGAGTGCAGAGTGCAGAGTGCAGAGTGCAGAGTGCAGAGTGCAGAGTGCAGAGTGCAGAGTGCAGAGTGCAGAGTGCAGAGTGCAGAGTGCAGAGTGCAGAGTGCAGAGTGCAGAGTGCAGAGTGCAGAGTGCAGAGTGGTGAGTGCAGAGTGCAGAGTGCAGAGTGGTGAGTGCAGAGTGGTGAGTGCAGAGTGGTGAGTGCAGAGTGCAGAGTGGTGAGTGCAGAGTGGTGAGTGCAGAGTGCAGAGTGGTGAGTGCAGAGTGCAGAGTGGTGAGTGCAGAGTGCAGAGTGGTGAGTGCAGAGTGGTGAGTGCAGAGTGGTGAGTGCAGAGTGCAGAGTGCAGAGTGCAGAGTGCAGAGTGCAGAGTGCAGAGTGCAGAGTGCAGAGTGCAGAGTGCAGAGTGCAGAGTGCAGAGTGCAGAGTGGTGAGTGCAGAGTGCAGAGTGCAGAGTGCAGAGTGCAGAGTGCAGAGTGCAGAGTGGTGAGTGCAGAGTGGTGAGTGCAGAGTGCAGAGTGGTGAGTGCAGAGTGGTGAGTGCAGAGTGGTGAGTGCAGAGTGGTGAGTGCAGAGTGCAGAGTGCAGAGTGGTGAGTGCAGAGTGCAGAGTGCAGAGTGCAGAGTGCAGAGTGCAGAGTGCAGAGTGGTGAGTGCAGAGTGCAGAGTGGTGAGTGCAGAGTGCAGAGTGGTGAGTGCAGAGTGCAGAGTGGTGAGTGCAGAGTGGTGAGTGCAGAGTGGTGAGTGCAGAGTGGTGAGTGCAGAGTGGTGAGTGCAGAGTGGTGAGTGCAGAGTGCAGAGTGCAGAGTGCAGAGTGCAGAGTGGTGAGTGCAGAGTGGTGAGTGCAGAGTGGTGAGTGCAGAGTGGTGAGTGCAGAGTGGTGAGTGCAGAGTGGTGAGTGCAGAGTGGTGAGTGGTGAGTGCAGAGTGCAGAGTGCAGAGTGCAGAGTGCAGAGTGCAGAGTGCAGAGTGGTGAGTGGTGAGTGCAGAGTGCAGAGTGGTGAGTGCAGAGTGCAGAGTGCAGAGTGCAGAGTGCAGAGTGCAGAGTGCAGAGTGCAGAGTGCAGAGTGCAGAGTGCAGAGTGCAGAGTGCAGAGTGCAGAGTGCGGAGTGCAGAGTGGTGAGTGCAGAGTGGTGAGTGCAGAGTGGTGAGTGCAGAGTGCAGAGTGGTGAGTGCAGAGTGCAGAGTGGTGAGTGCAGAGTGGTGAGTGCAGAGTGGTGAGTGCAGAGTGCAGAGTGGTGAGTGCAGAGTGCAGAGTGCAGAGTGCAGAGTGGTGAGTGCAGAGTGCAGAGTGCAGAGTGCAGAGTGGTGTTGGACGTGGCCCATCTGGCAGGTCCGCCCCTGAAGTTTTTATGGTATATGTAACCTGGGGAGGATGATTTCCCCTCTGAGTGAGTGTGAGGAGAGAGCGACCTACCCTTCCATAGGAATGCATGGGGAATGGATGAGTCCTCGGTAGTTCCCGATGCGTAGGGTGTGCAGGGTCAAGTCTGGTATGTATGAACTCGTGAGATTGAATGCTGCGCAACGGTATATGAGGTATGAGTGTGTCTAGTGTAGAAGTCCCCCTTTTGGAAGTTGGCATATTTGTGGAATATGTGCCTGGCGTATGATTGGCCGGGGCTGGCTGGTGAGCCTGGCTCCCAGGATCTGGGAGGGTCTGCCCCGGTGGTGAATGGAGTGTTTAGCATACTGATGTGAGGGGAGGAGTGAGCCTGGGTCTGCTTGTGGATTGACTGTCTGGTTTGAGTGTCATGAATGAGGCTGGGTTTTCCCCAGACAATGCTGGCTCCACCCCCTGGGGTGCGGCTGATGTTCCTAGCCTGGCCAGTGTAAAGAATCCCCCCATAACCAGTTCCAGCTGGTTCTCCCCCTGCCTGCCCCTTCAGACCAAGAATGTGTGTATAAAAAGGGTGCTGTGACACTCTGGACTTGTTCTTGTTCTCAAACTTGAATCTACCAGGAGCTGCTGCTGCTTGGGCTCAGGGTTGGTTTGCCTCCCTGGGCCCTGCCCTACTCCTGGACTCCTGATGGTTTTCCCCCTCCGAGGAGCGGCTACGCTCCACCTGAGGTCCTAGACTCCCTATGGACTTTTGCAACCTTCATCTGGCCTCTGGGGAGCGCTTTTCTCCTGATCCCTAGCGCTGAGAGCGCGGCATCTATACCCTAGCGCTTGGGAGCGCTGGATTCATCGAGCCGGTGCCACCCGGCATTTGCCCTGCCCCACGGAGTTGCCAGACGCCCAGCGAGTGCCTACCTCGCCTACCCCCTTGCGTGGCATGTTTACGAGGGAGCCTACTCCTCGCCACCTCCCCGAGTTCACCGCTGCAGCCCGGAGTCGGCTGTGGAGGCGCTGTGCCCGCCTCCCTATCCAGGGCCGCGCTGCCATTGGCGGCCCCGGAGAAAGCATTGCCGCCCCGCCATTGGTCCTGGCCGCCGGGACTCCTACCGCGTCATTGCGGGGCCGCGCAGGGATTGGCCCGACCGTGGAGGGCTTCCCCAGGCGCACCCGGCAGTCTAGGGCTCTCCCGGAGGAGGGAGCGCCGCCATCGCCACGACGAAGAGCTGAGGCCCCGTGGAGCCGCCGCCTCTAACAACTGGTGAGTGCGGGCGGGCTACGGGACGCTCCTCTGCCTTGGGGAGTGCTGTGGGTCCGCGAGGCCTCCTCCCTGGGCCCCAGAGTCGGGAAGGACTCCCACGATGCTCCGCCTACGGCTCCTCCTTCCTTGAGCCCCAGAGAGGCTCCCTCTTGGCCCCCTCCACCTCTGAGCCCGGGGAGGCTCCCCCTTTGGCCCTCTTTACTTCCGAGCCCGGCGAGGCTCCGCCTTGGGCCCCCCCCCTCATCTCTGAGCCCGGCGAGGCTCCCCCTTTGGCCCTCTTTACTTCCGAGCCCGGCGAGGCTCCGCCTTGGGCCCCCCCCTCATCTCTGAGCCCGGCGAGGCTCCCCCTTTGGCCCTCTTTACTTCCGAGCCCGGCGAGGCTCCGCCTTGGGCCCCCCTCATCTCTGAGCCCGGCGAGGCTCCCCCTTTGGCCCTCTTTACTTCCGAGCCCGGCGAGGCTCCGCCTTGGGCCCCCTTCATCTCTGAGCCCGGCGAGGCTCCCCCTTTGGCCCCCCTTTACTTCCAAGCCCTGAGAGGCTCCACCGTGCCAACGCCCCCCCTCGTTCTCGAGCCCGAGTGGCTCCTCCAGTTGGCACTCCTTGTCCCCAGGGTCGGCGAAGCCCACACGACGTCCCTCAGTTGCCCAGCACTTAGTGGGCAACTGCTACGTTTAGGTTTGCCCTGGGCTCCCTGCCATGAACATCGAGACTCTGGGCCCCTTGCCCCAGAAAGGCCCGCTGGCCTGTGGATGGCTATGGACTAAGACTAAAGTGATCCCTACAAGTAGTCTATGTTACACCTCTACCGGTGCTCCTGTATGTTGTGTACCTTGACCTCCTTCGCCCCCCTCTGAATACCAGATGTCCCCTGTATGTGATTCCTAGCAGTGGTCCCTTGGCCCTGCGCTGTACCTTCTTCCCTGTAGCCCCTGCCCGTGCCCCTGGCACCTTGTACAATGTATGTTCCTATGTGTCCTGCTTAATACAGAAACTATTTTTATATATATATATGGTGTGGAGTTCCTTTTGTGGGAGGCCGGGGATGTTGTTGTTTAGTGGGTGCGTGCGCAAATGCTTCACATGTCCTTCGAGTTAGGCCTGGCTGCCCGCGCCGCGTTACCTAGAGGGCGAGCAGGGGTCGATTTTACATAGGAGTGGTGGTCTCTGACTGGCTGGGGTGCAAGTCCTGGCCGGCCGGGGGTCTCATTTCCTACAAGTGGTGAGTGCAGAGTGCAGAGTGGTGAGTGCAGAGTGGTGAGTGCAGAGTGGTGAGTGCAGAGTGGTGAGTGCAGAGTGGTGAGTGCAGAGTGGTGAGTGCAGAGTGGTGAGTGCAGAGTGGTGAGTGCAGAGTGGTGAGTGCAGAGTGGTGAGTGCAGAGTGGTGAGTGCAGAGTGGTGAGTGCAGAGTGGTGAGTGGTGAGTGCAGAGTGGTGAGTGCAGAGTGGTGAGTGCAGAGTGGTGAGTGCAGAGTGGTGAGTGCAGAGTGGTGAGTGCAGAGTGGTGAGTGCAGAGTGGTGAGTGGTGAGTGGTGAGTGCAGAGTGCAGAGTGCAGAGTGCAGAGTGGTGAGTGCAGAGTGGTGAGTGCAGAGTGGTGAGTGCAGAGTGCAGAGTGGTGAGTGCAGAGTGCAGAGTGGTGAGTGCAGAGTGGTGAGTGCAGAGTGGTGAGTGCAGAGTGGTGAGTGCAGAGTGCAGAGTGCAGAGTGGTGAGTGCAGAGTGCAGAGTGCAGAGTGGTGAGTGCAGAGTGCAGAGTGCAGAGTGGTGAGTGCAGAGTGGTGAGTGCAGAGTGCAGAGTGCAGAGTGCAGAGTGCAGAGTGCAGAGTGCAGAGTGCAGAGTGCAGAGTGCAGAGTGGTGAGTGCAGAGTGCAGAGTGGTGAGTGCAGAGTGGTGAGTGCAGAGTGGTGAGTGCAGAGTGGTGAGTGCAGAGTGGTGAGTGCAGAGTGCAGAGTGGTGAGTGCAGAGTGCAGAGTGCAGAGTGCAGAGTGCAGAGTGCAGAGTGCAGAGTGCAGAGTGCAGAGTGCAGAGTGCAGAGTGGTGAGTGCAGAGTGCAGAGTGCAGAGTGGTGAGTGCAGAGTGCAGAGTGGTGAGTGCAGAGTGCAGAGTGGTGAGTGCAGAGTGGTGAGTGCAGAGTGGTGAGTGCAGAGTGGTGAGTGCAGAGTGGTGAGTGCAGAGTGGTGAGTGCAGAGTGGTGAGTGCAGAGTGGTGAGTGCAGAGTGGTGAGTGGTGAGTGCAGAGTGGTGAGTGCAGAGTGGTGAGTGCAGAGTGGTGAGTGCAGAGTGGTGAGTGGTGAGTGGTGAGTGCAGAGTGCAGAGTGCAGAGTGCAGAGTGCAGAGTGGTGAGTGCAGAGTGGTGAGTGCAGAGTGGTGAGTGCAGAGTGGTGAGTGCAGAGTGGTGAGTGCAGAGTGGTGAGTGCAGAGTGGTGAGTGCAGAGTGGTGAGTGCAGAGTGGTGAGTGCAGAGTGCAGAGTGGTGAGTGCAGAGTGCAGAGTGCAGAGTGCAGAGTGCAGAGTGGTGAGTGCAGAGTGCAGAGTGGTGAGTGCAGAGTGGTGAGTGCAGAGTGGTGAGTGCAGAGTGGTGAGTGCAGAGTGGTGAGTGCAGAGTGGTGAGTGCAGAGTGGTGAGTGCAGAGTGGTGAGTGCAGAGTGGTGAGTGCAGAGTGGTGAGTGCAGAGTGCAGAGTGGTGAGTGCTGTTAGACGGACCGGGAGGGTCGGCCGAGGTTACGGGGAGAGGTCTCCAGGGAGAGCCGTCTCCAACGACTGTACAGATAAGTAACTTCCCCCCCACAGACGGACACCACACAAGGTTGAAGGTTAACGAGACTTTATATGCAATTCTTAGGTTACGATGATGGATACAAGGAGGTCTGGACTCAGGGGTCCCCTCGGTTCTAGTCTCTGGTTTAGGAAAGGGGTAGCGGGACAGTCTTAGTTACCAATGAGTACAAAATAGCTCTCAATCCTCGAGCTCGGCGTTCTAGATGATCGGGCCGTGGAGGAGCCAAGCAGGTCCCGAGATGGATGAAGGAAGGACGACGGTCCGCGGCGGAGCCTGCAGGTCCCGGTGGAAGATGACGGTTACAACGGTCCGCGGCCACGCCAGCAGATCCCGACGACGATGAAGGATGAAGGTTACGACGGCTGTGGCAGCGCCAACAGGCAGGACGATGGTGCACAGGACAGAGCTATGGCAGCGCCAGTAGTCCGTCCAGGATGAGTTCCTCTTTACGTCTCTCGACTCCAAGATACAACTGCCTTCCTGCTCTGGAGCTGCCCCAGTTATAGGGCTGGCGTGCTTTGATGTCCGGACCCTCGCACTTGGAGGTCGGGAGGTCCGGGATGGGGGAGTCCAGACACCCAGCAGGGGGGTGGAGCCAGCGCCCGGGGAGGCGATGGGCGAGCGGCACTTGGTGGGGGAGAGCCATCGGCACCTCTTTCTCCCATTGACTTGCCAAGTAGCCCGCTCACCTCCTGGGTGGAGGGTGGTGCCGGAATGTCTGAGGCCGGGCCAGGCCCAGGGTTGAGGTCGATCGGGGGCCAGGCGGCCTCGTGGTGGAGTGTCCAAGATGGCGCCCCAGGCTGGGCGCGTGGGCCGGCAGTGGATCGGACCCACGAGGTCGGCAGGCTCGAGGGCAGGGGTCCCTGAGGGGACGGAGGTCGTGCAATGGTGGTGTGTGGTACTTGCGGGACTGGGCTCAGGCCTGGTTGGGCCGGGGGAGAGCGGCCCTTCATGTGGCCTGTCCAACATGCGTCCCCCCCAGCTGAAGGCGGGGAGAGTTACCCATCCTCTTGGGGACTCTCCTCGTCGAGGCGGAAAAACCGGGACAGGCCATCCGCGTTGGCGTGATCTGGCCCAGGCCGGTGTTCGACTGTGAAGTCCATACCTTGCAAGGAGATGGACCAGCGTAGCAACTTTGGGTTCTCCCCCCGCATATGCATCAGCCATTGCAGGGGTCGGTGGTCGGTCTGCACCCGAAAGTGGGTGCCGAAAAGGTAGGGCCGGAGCTTCTTGAGGGCCCATACCACAGCGAAGGCTTCCCTCTCTATGGTGCTCCAGCGTTGCTCCCGTGGTAGGAGTCTCCGGCTGATGAAGGCCACCGGTTGATCAAGGCCTTCGGTGTTCACTTGAGACAGGACTGCCCCAATGCCCTGGTCGGAGGCGTCCGTCTGGACGACGAACTCCCGGCTGTAGTCTGGGGCCTGGAGCACAGGGGCGGAACACATGGCGGCCTTTAATTGTTCAAATGCAGTTTGACACTCTGGGGTCCAGGTGACTTTCTTGGGTTGGTTCTTTGACGTGAGTTCTGTGAGGGGCCCCACTATGGTACCATAGTCTTTTACGAACCTTCGGTAGTAGCCCGTGAGGCCCAGGAAGGCTCGTACCTCGGTTTGGGTGATGGGGGGCTGCCAGGCCTGGATGGCGGCAATTTTCAGCTGTAGCGGGGCCACTAGGCCGCTTCCCACCTGGTGTCCGAGGTAGGTTACAGACCCTTGCCCAATTTGACACTTGCTGGCCTTGATCGTGAGGCCAGCTCGCTGAAGGGCTTGCAGCACTGCTCGGAGGTGGTGGAGGTGCTCGGTCCAATGGTGGCTGTATACAGCGATGTCGTCTAGGTAGGCGGCGCTGAATCCTTCGAGCCCCGCTAGGACCTGATTGACGAGCCGTTGGAATGTTGCTGGGGCATTCTTCATGCCGAAGGGCATGACCGTGAAATGGTAATGGCCATCGGGGGTGGAGAAGGCAGAACGTTCTTGCGCCCGGGGTGTGAGGCCGATCTGCCAATAGCCTGCTGTCAGGTCGAAGATGCTGAGGTAGCGGGCAGCTCCCATTCGGTCGACTAGTTCATCTGCCCGGGGGATGGGGTGCGCGTCTGTTCTGGTGACCGCATTCAAGCCCCGGTAGTCGACGCAGAACCGGAGTTCTGGTGTGGTGCCGGGGGCAGCTGCTTTGGGGACCAGTACGACAGGGCTGGCCCAGGGACTGTCTGAGGGCTCGATGACCCCGATCGTGAGCATCTTGGCTATTTCTTCCTGGATGCAGGCCCGTACCCGGTCTGGCACGCGGTAGGCCCGGTGGCGGATAGGGGGGCTGTCCCCGGTATCCACATCGTGCACACACCAGGAAGTGACACCCGGGGTGAGGGAGAACAGGCTGGCGAACTGTGATAGGAGGGCTTGACACTCCTGGCGTTGTTCTCTGGTGAGGGCCTCTGAGAGCCGGACCCCATCCACGGAGCCGTCTTGCTCTTGAGTCCGTAGGAGGTCAGGGAGAGGCTCGGAGTCTTCTTCAACCCCAGTGTCTGTGGCCATCAGGAGGCTGAGCTCTGTTCGCACAAAGTGGGGCTTTAGTCTGTTAGCGTGGAGGACCCGGAGAGGGTTCCGGGAGGATTCCATGTCGATGAGATAAGTGGCAGGACCCTTGCGCTCTATTACTTTGAAGGGCCCCGTCCATTTGTCTTGCAGGGCGCATGGCTCAGTGGGGGACATCACCCATACCTGTTGGCCAGGTTCGAATTCAATGGATGAGGCATTCTGGTCATACCATTTTTTCATGTCCTCTTGACTGGCCTCTAGGTTGGCCTTCGCTAGTTCTCTGAACCGCCGGGTCTGGTTGCGGAGGGTGAGGAGGTACCGGAAGACATCTGGAGGGTTCTTTAGCGGAGGCATCTCCCAGCCTTCTTTGACGAGACTGAGCGGCCCTCGCACTGGGTGTCCATATAGCAGTTCAAATGGGCTGAAGCCCAGGGATTTCTGGGGGACTTCTCGATACGCGAAGAGGAGGCACGGCAGCAGCACATCCCACTGGCGACGGAGGGGCTCTTCCAACCCCCCGATCATTCCCTTTAGCGTGCGGTTGAACCGCTCAACGAGTCCGTTCCCTTGAGGGTGATAGGGGGTTGTGAATCTGTAGGTGACCCCGCACTGTTGCCAGAGGGACTTCATGTATTTGGAAATAAAGTTCGTGCCTCTGTCGCTGACGACTTCTCGGGGGAAGCCCACACGGGAGAAGATCCCCATCAGGGCCCGGCCGACCACCGGGGCTGTCACAGTTCGCAGAGGAACAGCCTCAGGGTAGCGGGTGGCGTGGTCCACTAGCACCAGGATGAATCGATGGCCTTGTTTTGTGCGTGGGTCCAAGGGCCCCACAATGTCTATTCCGACTCTCTCAAACGGGGTAGTGACCACGGGAAAAGGTTGCAGGGGAGCCTTTAGTTTGCGGCCGCTCTTCCCACTGGCTTGGCACGTGGGGCAAGATCGGCAATGCTGGTGCACATCGTTTCTCATTTTGGGCCAGAAGAAGTGGGTCACTAGGCGACTGTAGGTTTTATCTTGTCCCAGATGTCCTGCCAGGGGGACATCGTGGGCCAGGTTTAACAGGAAGTCTCTGAACCGGAGGGGTACCACTAGTACTCGGTTGCTCCCCAGCTCGGCGATTCTTTGCTCGCTGTACAGCAGATCATTGTCCCAGTAGACCCAATGAGTTCCGGGGGTATCCCCTGCGCTTTGGGCGAGCGCTTGCTGGCGGAGTCCCTCGAGGGAGGGACAGGTCTTCTGTTCTTTGCGAAATTGTTCTTGCGTGGGCCCCCCTTCTTGAGGCCACTGGTCGAGGTTAGCGAGGTCGGTAGGTTGAGCTGGTTCGGCGGGAATGTTACGGTCGGTGTTTTCGGCCGGGGCGACCGGAGGCGGTGGCGCCGGCCATTCGGGTTCTTCTGGCTGGTGGTTGGCACGGGCGGCCATGGAACGGGTGGTGACGCACGCCCAGTCTGGGACGCCCAACATCCCCAGGTGTTCCTTTCGCTCCACGGCGGCCCACGGAGAGCTTTCCAGGTCATTGCCCAGGAGGCAGTCTACGGGGGCATCGTCTCGGACCGTCACTTTCAACATGCCGGAGACCCCCCCCCATTCGAAGGGGACGCAGGCCATCCGACACAGGCTCTCCGAGTTATCGGCTGTGTAGGACAGGCCACACGAAGGGCCGCTCTCCCCCGGCTCGACCCGGCCCGAGCCCGGTCACACAAGCACCCCACACCACCATTGTACGTCCTCCGTCCCCTCAGGGACCCCTGCCCTCGAGCATGTCGACCTCGTGGGCCCGATCCACTGCCGGCCCACGCGCCCAGCCCGGGCCGCCATCTTGGACACTTCACCACGTGGCCGCCTGGCCCCCGGCCGACCTCAACCCTGGGCCTGGCCAGGCCTCAGACATCCCGGCACCACCATCCACCCAGGAGGTGAGCGGGCTACTTGGCAAGTCAATGGGAGAAGGAGGTGTCGATGGCTCTCCCCCACCAAGTGCCGCTCGCCCATCGCCTCCCCGGGCGCTGGCTCCACCCCCCTGCTGGGTGTCTGGACTCCCTCATCCCGGACCTCCCGACCTCCAAGTGCGAGGGTCCGGACATCAAAGCACGCCAGCCCTATAACTGGGGCAGCTCCAGAGCAGGAAGGCAGTTGTATCTTGGAGTCGAGAGACGCAGAGAGGAACTCATCCTGGACGGACTACTGGCGCTGCCGTAGCTCTGTCCTGTGCACCATCGTCCTGCCTGTTGGCGCTGCCACGGCCGTCGTAACCTTCATTCTTCATCGTCGTCCGGATCTGCTGGCGTGGCCGCGGACCGTTGTAACCGTCATCTTTCACCGGGACCTGCAGGCTCCGCCGCGGACCGTCGTCCTTCCTTCATCTCGGGACCTGCTTGGCTCCTCCACGGCCCGATCATCAAGAACGCCGAGCTCGAGGATTGAGAGCTATTTTGAACTCACCGGTAACTAAGACTGTCCCGCTACCCCTTTCCTCAACCACAGACTCGAACCGAGGGGACCCCTGAGTCCAGACCTCCTTGTATCATACCAACGTAACCTAAGAATTGCATATAAAGTCTCGTTAACCTTCAACCTTGTGTGGTGTCTGTCTGTGGGGGGGAAGTTACTTATCTGTACAGTCGTTGGAGACGGCTCTCCCTGGAGACCTCTCCCCGTAATCTCGGCCGACCCTCCCGGTCCGTCTAACATTGGTGGCCAGCGGCGCGATCCGAATCACCGCATACGTACAGAGAGTAGCTCACCCCACAACGAACCACAATGACAACTAAAGAGAGCGGATCAACTGAGAAGTTCCAAATGGAAAAACTAGAGGAGTACAGCCATCGTGAACTAAAGCAGTTCTGCATTGAACTAGGTATCGCTACCACCGGACTAAGCACCAAGGACGATTTTAAGCATGCCCTAGAATCTTGGGCAGAGACCGGGGATACCGAAGCTCCTGAGCAAAGCACCGCGAAAAAAAGCAACACGGCCCCTGAAGGGCAAAGAACCGGTCTCTCGCCAGACGAGATCCAAGAAAGAGAAAAAACCCGACTACACGAGCTAGAAATGGCCCGACTCAAGATGGACGTAGAACTCAAGTTGGCCGAACAAAAGATAAACTTAGAGCACCTACGTCTCCGAGAAGAAAGAGAGGAGAAACAGAGACAAAGGGAGCTCGAGGAAAAGAAACTAGCGTACGAGCACGAACGGAACCTAGCCGAGATCAACCTGCGCAAGCAGAATAAAGAGTTGGGGGTGCCCGAGGGACCACACACCCCCGGGACCACGGAGAAAAAAGTACACATCCCCAAGGATGTTGTCCGAGAATATTTTCGAGAGGACGATATCCAGCAATGGTTTAAGGCTTATGAAATCGCTATGACTGCGCACCGGATCGATAGAAACGATTGGGGAGCCGGCCTATGGGGCAGATTCCTCAATGAGGGCCGCGATACCCTGTTACAGCTCCCAGACCACCAGATGACCTCCTACGACCATATGAAAGCAGCCCTTCTCACCCGCTATGGCCTCACGCCCGAGATGTACCGTCAGAGGTTCAGAGACTGCACACGCATCCCGGGTACAACTTGGGTGGACTATGTAACGTACTTTAGCCGAGCTTTCGAAGGCTGGATCAAAGGGAACAACGTCACGACCTACGAGCAACTGTTCAATCTGATGGTATGGGAGCATCTGTCCAACAATTGCTTCATTGAACTACGCCAACACCTCCTCGACAGCAAGTTAACCGATCCCCGGCAGCTCGCAGCCGAAGCTGACCGGTGGGAGATCACCAGAGTGGGCCGGAATGGGTCCTACGAGCAAAACAGGAACAACAATGGTCACCACCGACCCAGAGGAGGAGGAGGCCCAGGGCGGGGAAGAGACAACACTCCGGCCGCCCCCGTTACCAGCACCACCCCCCCGGCCAACCGGGGCAGCACCCCGGCGCGACCAGGGTACAGAGCAAACGTCACGTGTCACCGATGCCAACGAGTCGGCCACTATGCAAACGACCCAAACTGCCCGCAGAATCAGAGTCCAAAACCCCGCCATGTGGCCGCCGCAGCACTAGGGGAAGAACAGATCTCCGAGGAACAAGAAACAGACGAACAAGAGTATCCAGAGTGGGAGCCAGCCGCCATGACTCTCGCGTGCTTAGGGGGAAGAGACATGGTCCCGCGGGTCCCCCTACCCGCTAACACCCAGAAGTACAGCCAATGGGTGAGCATCAATGGACAACGGGCCGAGGCCCTTCGGGACACCGGGGCCAGTGTGACAGCCGTCCGCTGTCACCTGGTGACCCCAGAACAATATCTACCGAACATTCTCTGCCCTGTACGCTCAGCCGACAACTCGGAAAGTCTGTGTCGGATGGCCTGCGTCCCTTTTGAGTGGGGAGGGGTCTCCGGCATGTTGAAGGTGACGGTCCGAGACGACGCCCCCGTGGACTGCCTCCTCGGGAATGACCTGGAGAGCTCCCCGTGGGCCGCTGTGGAGCGAAAAGAACACTTGGGGATGTTGGGCGTCCCGGACTGGGCGTGCGTCACCACCCGGTCCATGGCCGCCCGTGCCAACCATCACCCGGAAGAACCAGAATGGCCGGCGCCACCGCCTCCGGTCGCCCCAGCCGAAACCCCCGACCAGGACACCCCCCTCGAACCGGCTCAACCTTCCGACCTCGCTAACCTTGACCAGTGGGCCCAAGAGGGGGGACCCACACAAGAACAATTTCGCCAGGAACAGAAGACCTGTCCCTCCCTTGAGGGACTCCGCCAACAAGCGCTCGCCCAAAGCGCAGGGGACACCTCCGGAACTCATTGGGTCTACTGGGACAATGATCTGTTATACAGCGAGCAACGAATCGCCGAGCTGGGGGCCAACCGAGTACTAGTAGTGCCCCTCTGCTTTAGAGACTTCCTGTTAAACCTGGCCCACGATGTCCCCCTAGCAGGGCACCTAGGACAAGATAAAACTTACAGTCGCCTAGTGACCCACTTCTTCTGGCCCAAAATGAGGAACGATGTGCACCAGCATTGCCGATCTTGCCCCACGTGCCAAGCCAGTGGGAAGAGCGGCCGCAAACTAAAAGCCCCCTTGCAACCTTTTCCAGTAGTCACGACCCCATTTGAGAGGGTCGGAATAGACATTGTGGGACCCCTGGACCCGCGTACAAAACAAGGACATCGCTTCATTCTGGTGCTAGTGGACCACGCCACCCGCTACCCTGAGGCTGTTCCCCTCCGGACCGTGACAGCCCCAGTGGTCGGCCGGGCCCTGATGGGGATCTTCTCCCGTGTGGGGTTCCCCCGAGAAGTCGTCAGCGACAGAGGCACGAACTTTATCTCTAAATACATGAAATCTCTCTGGCAACAGTGTGGGGTCACCTACCGCTTCACGACCCCCTATCACCCCCAAGGGAACGGACTTGTTGAGCGGTTCAACCGCACGCTGAAAGGAATGATCGGGGGATTGGAAGAGCCCCTCCGTCGCCAGTGGGACGTGCTGCTGCCGTGCCTCCTCTTCGCCTACCGAGAGGTCCCACAGAAATCCCTAGCCTTCAGCCCATTCGAACTGCTCTATGGGCACCCAGTGCGGGGGCCGCTCAGCCTGATCAAAGAAGGCTGGGAGATGCCTCCGACCAAGAACCCTCCGGATGTCTTCCGGTACCTCCTCACCCTCCGCAACCAGTCCCGGCGGTTCAGAGACCTAGCAAAAGCCAACCTAGAGGCCAGTCAAGAGGACATGAAAAAATGGTATGACCAGAACGCCTCATCCATTGAATTCGAACCGGGACAACAGGTATGGGTCATGTCCCCCACGGAGCCATGCGCTCTCCAAGACAAATGGACGGGGCCCTTCAAGGTGATCGAGCGCAAGGGTCCTGCCACCTATCTGATCGATATGGAGTCCTCCCGGAACCCCCTCCGAGTCCTCCACACCAACAGACTGAAACCCCACTTTGCACGAACAGAACTCAGCCTATTGATGGCCACGGACAATGGGGTTGAAGACGACTCCGAGCCTCTCCCTGACCTCCTGCGGACCCAGGAGCAAGACGGCTCCGTAGATGGGGTCCGACTCTCGGAGACCCTCACCAGAGAACAACGCCAAGAGTGCCAAGCCCTCCTGTCACGGTTCGCCAATCTGTTCTCCCTCACCCCAGGTGTCACTTCCTGGTGTGTGCACGATGTAGACACCGGAGACAGCCCTCCTATCCGCCACCGGGCCTACCGCGTACCTGATCGGGTACGGGCCTGCATCCAGGCGGAAGTGGCTAAGATGCTCACGCTCGGGGTCATCGAGCCCTCAGACAGCCCATGGGCCAGCCCGGTCGTACTGGTCCCCAAAGCAGCCGCCCCCGGAACCACACCAGAACTCCGGTTCTGCGTCGACTACCGGGGCCTGAATGAAGTCACCAGAACGGACGCACATCCCATCCCCCGGGCAGATGAACTGGTCGACCGAATGGGAGCTGCCCGCTACCTTAGCATCTTCGACCTGACAGCAGGTTATTGGCAGATCGGCCTCACACCCCGAGCACAAGAACGTTCTGCCTTCTCCACCCCCGATGGCCATTACCATTTTACGGTCATGCCCTTCGGTATGAAGAATGCCCCAGCGACTTTCCAACGGCTCGTCAATCAGGTCCTGGCGGGGCTCGAAGGGTTCAGCGCCGCCTACCTAGACGACATCGCTGTGTACAGCCACCATTGGACCGAGCACCTCCACCACCTCCGAGCAGTACTGCAAGCCCTTCAGCGAGCTGGCCTCACGATCAAGGCCAGCAAGTGTCAAATTGGACAAGGGTCTGTGACCTACCTCGGACACCAGGTGGGAAGCGGCCTAGTGGCCCCTCTACAACTGAAAATTGCCGCCATCCAGGACTGGCAGCCCCCTATCACCCAAACCGAGGTACGAGCCTTCCTGGGCCTCACGGGCTATTACCGAAGGTTCGTGAAAGACTATGGTACCATAGTGGGCCCCCTCACCGAGCTCACGTCAAAAAATCAGCCCAAGAAGGTGAACTGGACCCCAGAGTGTCAAGCGGCATTCGAACAATTGAAGGCCGCCATGTGTTCCGCTCCTGTGCTCCAGGCCCCAGACTACAGCCGGGAGTTCGTCGTCCAGACGGACGCCTCCGACCAGGGCATTGGGGCGGTCCTGTCCCAAGTGAACACCGAGGGCCTTGATCAACCGGTGGCCTTCATCAGCCGGAGACTCCTACCAAGGGAACAACGCTGGAGCACCATAGAGAGGGAAGCCTTCGCTGTGGTATGGGCCCTCAAGAAGCTCCGGCCCTACCTTTTCGGCACCCACTTTCGGGTGCAGACCGACCACCGACCCCTGCAGTGGCTGATGCACATGCGGGGGGAAAACCCCAAGTTGCTACGCTGGTCCATATCCTTGCAGGGTATGGACTTCACCGTCGAACACCGGCCTGGGTCCGACCACGCCAACGCGGATGGCCTGTCCCGATTTTTCCGCCTCGACGAAGAGAGTCCCCAAGAGGATGGGTGACTCTCCCCGCCTTCAGCTGGGGGGGACGCATGTTGGACAGGCCACACGAAGGGCCGCTCTCCCCCGGCTCGACCCGGCCCGAGCCCGGTCACACAAGCACCCCACACCACCATTGTACGTCCTCCGTCCCCTCAGGGACCCCTGCCCTCGAGCATGTCGACCTCGTGGGCCCGATCCACTGCCGGCCCACGCGCGTTACTTATCTGTACAGTCGTTGGAGACGGCTCTCCCTGGAGACCTCTCCCCGTAATCTCGGCCGACCCTCCCGGTCCGTCTAACAGGCTGATCGTACAGGGCAGAGAATGTTCGGTAGATACTGTTCTGGGGCCACCAGGTGACAGCGGACGGCTGTTACACTGGCCCCGGTGTCACGAAGGGCTTCGGCCTGGTGTCCATTGATGCTCACCCATTGGCTGTACTTCTGGGTGTTAGCGGGTAGGGGGACCCGCGGGACCATGTCTTTCCCCCCTAAGCAGGCTAGAGTCATGGCGGCTGGCTCCCACTCTTGATGCTCTTGTTCGTACTCTTCCTGTTCCTCGGAGATCTGTTCTTCCCCTAGGGCTGCAGCGGCCACTTGGCGGGGTCTTGGGCTCTGGTACTGCGGGCAGTTTGGGTCGTTCGCATAGTGGCCGACTCGTTGACATCGGTGACACGTGACATTGGCTCTGTACCCCGGTCGCGCTGGGGTGCTGCCCCGGTTGGCCGGGGGGGTGGTGTTGGTAGCGGGGGCGACCGGGGCGTTGTCTCTTCCTCGCCCTTGGCCCCCTCCTCCTCCTCTGGGTCGGTGCTGACCATTGTTGTTCCGGTTCTGTTCGTAGGACCCATTCCGGCCCACTCTGGTGATCTCCCACCGGTCAGCTTCGGCTGCGAGCTGCCGGGGATCCGTTAACTTGCTGTCGAGGAGGTGTTGGCGGAGTTCAATGAAGCAATTGTTCGACAGATGCTCCCATACCATCAGGTTAAATAGTTGCTCGTAGGTCGTGACGTTGCTTCCTCGGATCCAGCCCTCGAAGGCTCGGCTAAAGTATGTTACATAGTCCACCCAAGTTGTACCCGGGATGCGGGTGCAGTCTCGGAACCTCTGACGGTACATCTCGGGTGTGAGACCATAGCGGGTGAGGAGGGCCGCTTTCATATGGTCGTAGGAGGTCATCTGGTGGTCCGGGAGCTGTAGTAGGGTGTCGCGGCCCTCATTGAGGAATCTTCCCCAGAGACCGGCTCCCCAGTCGCTTCTATCGATCCGGTGTGCAGTCATAGCGATTTCATAGGCTTTAAACCATTGCTGGATGTCGTCCTCTCTGAAGTATTCTCGGACAACATCCTTGGGGATGTGTACCTTTTTGTCTGTGGCCCCTGGGGTGGGGGGTCGCTCGGGCACCCCTGCTTCTTTATTCTGCTTGCGGAGGTTGATCTCGGCTAGGTTTCGTTCGTGTTCGTACGCTAGTTTTTTTTCCTCGAGCTCCCTTTGTCTCTGTTTCTCCTCTCTTTCTTCTCGGAGACGCAGGTGCTCTAAGTTGATTTTTTGTTCGGCCAACTTAAGTTCAACGTCCATTTTAAGTCGGGCCATTTCTAGTTCGTGTAGTCGGGTCCTTTCTCTTTCCTGGATCTCGCCTTGCGAGAGACCCGTTCTTTGCCCTTCCGGGGCCGTGGTCGTTTTTTCTACGGTGCTTTGATCAGGGGTTCCGGCAGCCCCGGTTTCTGCCCAAGATTCTAGGGCATGCTTAAAATCGTCCTTGGTACTCAGTCCGGTGGTAGCGATACCCAGTTCGATGCAGAATTGTTTAAGTTCACGATGGTTGTACTCCTCCAATTTCTCCATTTGGAATTTCTCGGTTGATCCGCTCTCTTTCGTGGTCATTGTGACTTCGTCGTGGGGTGAGCTACTCTCTGTACGTTTATGCGGTGATTCGGATCCCGCCGCTGCCACCAATGTTAGACGGACCGGGAGGGTCGGCCGAGGTTACGGGGAGAGGTCTCCAGGGAGAGCCGTCTCCAACGACTGTACAGATAAGTAACTTCCCCCCCACAGACGGACACCACACAAGGTTGAAGGTTAACGAGACTTTATATGCAATTCTTAGGTTACGATGATGGATACAAGGAGGTCTGGACTCAGGGGTCCCCTCGGTTCTAGTCTCTGGTTTAGGAAAGGGGTAGCGGGACAGTCTTAGTTACCAATGAGTACAAAATAGCTCTCAATCCTCGAGCTCGGCGTTCTAGATGATCGGGCCGTGGAGGAGCCAAGCAGGTCCCGAGATGGATGAAGGAAGGACGACGGTCCGCGGCGGAGCCTGCAGGTCCCGGTGGAAGATGACGGTTACAACGGTCCGCGGCCACGCCAGCAGATCCCGACGACGATGAAGGATGAAGGTTACGACGGCTGTGGCAGCGCCAACAGGCAGGACGATGGTGCACAGGACAGAGCTATGGCAGCGCCAGTAGTCCGTCCAGGATGAGTTCCTCTTTACGTCTCTCGACTCCAAGATACAACTGCCTTCCTGCTCTGGAGCTGCCCCAGTTATAGGGCTGGCGTGCTTTGATGTCCGGACCCTCGCACTTGGAGGTCGGGAGGTCCGGGATGGGGGAGTCCAGACACCCAGCAGGGGGGTGGAGCCAGCGCCCGGGGAGGCGATGGGCGAGCGGCACTTGGTGGGGGAGAGCCATCGGCACCTCTTTCTCCCATTGACTTGCCAAGTAGCCCGCTCACCTCCTGGGTGGAGGGTGGTGCCGGAATGTCTGAGGCCGGGCCAGGCCCAGGGTTGAGGTCGATCGGGGGCCAGGCGGCCTCGTGGTGGAGTGTCCAAGATGGCGCCCCAGGCTGGGCGCGTGGGCCGGCAGTGGATCGGACCCACGAGGTCGGCAGGCTCGAGGGCAGGGGTCCCTGAGGGGACGGAGGTCGTGCAATGGTGGTGTGTGGTACTTGCGGGACTGGGCTCAGGCCTGGTTGGGCCGGGGGAGAGCGGCCCTTCATGTGGCCTGTCCAACAAGTGCAGAGTGGTGAGTGCAGAGTGGTGAGTGCAGAGTGGTGAGTGCAGAGTGGCAGAGTGCAGAGTGGTGAGTGCAGAGTGGTGAGTGCAGAGTGGTGAGTGCAGAGTGGTGAGTGCAGAGTGGCAGAGTGCAGAGTGGCAGAGTGCAGAGTGGCGAGTGTGCAGAGTGGCGAGTGTGCAGAGTGGCGAGTGTGCAGAGTGGCGAGTGTGCAGAGTGGCGAGTGTGCAGAGTGGCGAGTGTGCAGAGTGGTGAGTGTGCAGAGTGGTGAGTGTGCAGAGTGGTGAGTGTGCAGAGTGGTGAGTGTGCAGAGCGGTGAGTGCAGAGCAGTGAGTGCAGAGCAGTGAGTGCAGAGCAGTGAGTGCAGAGCAGTGAGTGCAGAGCAAGTGTGCAGAGCATTGTGTGCTGTTGAGTGCAGAGTGCTGTGTATTGGCAATGTTAATGACAATGGCCATTTATTTTTGATTTAAAGAAAAAAAATGTCATGAGCAATGCCAATAGCTCTACCTTTAATGATGCCGAGACCATTGCATTGCAAATGCTTGTCTTTTGTGCACTGCTGAATTAGCAGTGGGGAGACGTTAATCCGCCTTAGTGGAGGAGCCGCCACTCGCTTTGTCAATGCTAATGTGCTTCCCAGGCAGATGCAGCACCTAAGTGCAGGCAGCTGATACGCTGTTACTCCTTTGTGTAATCACAGCCATAAACACCGGCATTAGTACCACCCCATAAAGCACTCTCCCTGTGAGTGCAGGTGTAAGAGACCATGTACATGTGTCTCAAATTGATCTGGACTGCTATAGAAAAGAGAGTCCCTGTGCAAACTGCCATAGAGAAGAGTGACACAGGAAGAGAACTGTCATAGAGAAGAGTCAAAGGAACAGCAGCGGGAATGCCATAGAGCACAGCAGCTAGATGAGAACTGTCATTAGATCAGAGTACGAGGCAACATGGGCATGCAGCAGGTGGGCGGGGGACTGGAGAAACAATGAAAGCCGCCTAGTGACGATTAGAGGCATAGTGATCTTGCAGTGCTGTCTAATAGCGGGACATGCAAGGGTGATGGTGTGCCCCCTTCAGGCAACGGGTGTGATGGCAGCGTGCCTGCTGCACTTTGTTGTGGCACCGGTCTTTGAAGAAGAATCACCACTGGAAGCCCTACTTTAAGCTCTCATGGGAGAAGAGGCAACAGCTGGAGGAACGTGAGAGCCAGCGGGCTGCTCGTCTCCACGCCGAGATGTTCGCTAATTTTAGAACAAGCAGCAAAGTGGGAGGGGGTTGGGGCACAAACAGGTGCTCTGTGAAAACAGCGGCTGACATTTGATCTCGGTCTTTGAATGCTCAGTAATGTGACCAGATAACAATATGATTTACAGCCCGGATTATAACTGCATTTGGAGCAAGTGAAAACACAAACGCACCTGACATGGGTTGATTAACAAAGAAAAAAAAGTTCCTAAAATGGTCATTTAAATGGGAGACGTGAGTAACTGGTCCCTGTTCTCGGAGGGGGGGGGGGGGGGGGGTTTAAAACATAGGAAGAGGCATGATGCATGCATGTCATGGACAAATGGGGAGAACGAATAGAAGAGCAGCAATGGAGCAAGCAAATGGAAAGACTATGGGCGGGCTGAAGCCCACAAAGTAGATACAACATGTCTCTTTCGAGACAGTGCACATGCGGTGTAGAGCCGAGATCTAAAGATGAAAGACATGAGAATAAAGGTGTTCAGTCTATACTGAATAAATTAGAAGACAATGTGGAACCTTGAGTCAAATTAATGGAAAGACATAAAAGTGTGAAATCATTACTGCCTACAGCTGTGATACAAAAAAGACCATAACCATTTAAGAACTGAACTGCAGAATCAGAGAAAGATGGTGGTACCCGGCATGAAGTGTGGCCAAGGCCTGGGCATACAGGAGCTGGTCAGTCAGGTGGTGTGGAGAGAAGAATAAGCTCCAGCACTTACGCAGGGGAGGCTGAGGATGACTGATTCCACAGCCCAAGTGTTGGCTGGTAGCCACCATGTCGCACCATCAGAACTCAATGGGGTGAAATTTAACTAGGCAGCATGGTGGCAGGAGATTCTGAGATACCCTATGAGGCTGGAGATAAAGAGCAATGATACACTCAACAGTAAGTCTTATTATCAGCAAAGCATTTCAACATATTCAGATGTTTTCAGATTCCAAAATTCACTTTTTTAGACCATCAGTCTGACAAACATACAAAATGTACTAACAACAAATTTAAAACCATAGCATAAATCATAAACGCAGGAAAATAATTACATTATAATAAAAACTTGTAGTTTTTACAATCTTTAAGAATTGTCCCATTGTACATACGACATCTACAAAGTGCTTATCTACTAAACAAAATGTAGTTGTCACCAGTGTTCTGATTCTGTACTTAGTTAAGTCAAGTTGTAAAAAGCAATACTGTAAATCCCATAAAACACAATTAAACATGTGCATTAAAACCTTTCCCACCTAAAGCACAACAATTCCCATTTTATTAGTATCATTGCTGTGGTAGTTATGAAACTATCTGAAATTTTAAATTCTCCTTTCTAAGCTTTTGATTTGGCAGATGTGAAATGTAAGGTAACAGTCCTTCCACCTCCCAATAGAATCTTAACAGAATTATACAATTCAATTCAAATCTTTATTCGGATACAAAATATCCATAAAAGAACAGATCATATTATAATAAAAGGGGAATATAACAATCCATTAACATAGACCTAACAAAAAACAAATCATACATGACAATTAGTTTAGCATAAAAACAAATATTTACAGAAGATCCCATGAATCAAATAAATATTATGAGCCAATTAACCATATAAACGCAGATCCAATCAAATGCATATTGAGCCTAACCACAACATCTACTAGTAATTCAGAAAAAAAGATCATGGGGTGCACATTGAATTTCGAGCGCGCACCGACAATTTTAAAAAGGTGCCTACACTAGCAGTCAGCTCATCACTTCTAACTTACGAATTGTTAAGTAAGCTTCCTCTAGGTGTATAGCTTGAGTACTCTTAAAAAATGGAATCAAGAACTGATTGGTATATAGACTATAAAATTTGCAAAAGAATAAAAAGTGGAGTGTTGTCTGCCCACTCCTATCATCACATGGGCAAGGTAATTGATCCAGATTAGCAATATACCCCAAAGTAAAACACAGTAAAAATGTAACTGTGCAAGGCCTTAATCGAAACAATAATCCTCTTTCGCAACATCCAATTGGCTATAAGAAGTAACAAGATGGGGTATTTAATTTGTCCGCAATGGGCAGATAACTTTCTACAGACTTTTTTTGGACCTCCCTTTCGAATCTTTATTTTCTGTAGTGATCATATAGAACCCCCCAAATCACTTTTTAATTAATGTCAACAGATTCATCCGGGTTTGTAAAAATCTGTGCATGGTTGATACTGCTCAAGCTATCCCTTATTGCAGCAAGCCATGGTATTTCTTTTCCCTTATCACACTTAAGGCAGTCTCCAATAATCTTTCTGGTCAGTGACGCTACAGGGCTTCTCCAGATCGCAAGCCAAAAAAGAACGGGTCGTGCTTTTATGTAGTCTTTAACATAGTTGATTTTAGTTCGGTGTGGGAAATATACTCTGAGGTGGAAATCGGGGCTCCCAGTACTTTCCGACAAAATCTATTTTCTTCAAGTTGAATACTATTACACTTTGTGTATCCCGATATTTCCGCGCCATATGTCGCAGTTGGAATGCATTGTGTTTTATAAATTTTCAAGGGTGCTAGTATTATTCCTATCTTTTTAGGCTGTGGTAAACTAATAATTGAATTAATAACTTTAGAAAACGTATTCCTGCTGTGTGCCACATGGTCTACCTATGAACCATTGGCGGAGGAAACAAGCCCAAGGTAGGGAAAAGTGCTGGTGCAATAAAGTTTTTGATCATCTACAATATTAGAGTTTAGAAGATGCTTTTTGGTCCACAAGACATAATAAATGATTTTTTAAAATTAGTACACAGAGCTAGACTAACCATAAAATCCACAAAACCCCGTACTAAAATTCGAGGAGCATTCGGTGTTCGTCCCATTAAAACAGCATCCTCAGCATACAATAAGGTGCGTATTAATTTGCCGTTAATTTTGGGGACATCATTAGTAAGTACGATAAGAGATTTATGCAAGTTGTTAATATATAAAATAAAGACCAGGGGGGTCAAAACACACCCCTGCCTTACACCGATTCTGATGTCCCCTGAAACTTCCCCACTTTTATTGATTCTAACACGAACTCGCAGGCATGCTACAAAATTGACTAAAACCTCATCTAAGCCGTATTCTAAAAGGATGGACCATAAACGGGACCTATTAACAAAATCAAAGGCCACGGTAAGATGCATAAAAGCCAAATATACAGGGGTTTGCTCGGCTACAGTATATTTCCCGATGATTAAATTGAGGTTCAAACATTGTTCGATAGTCCCCAATTTACTTCGAAATCCCAGTTGGGACGATTGTAAAATACAGTCATCATCGGCCCCTGTCCTTATTCTGTTATACAAAATCCTCCCTAGAATTTTCATTGTGTTGTCTATTAGGGAGATTGGCCTATAACAGTTAGGTTGAAATCGATCACCTTTTTTAAAAACTGGCACAATAATGCTTGTCGACGAGCTACTTGGGAGTGGGACATTAATTAAGTTATTAAAAACGTTTAATAAAAGGGGCGCACAGAACTCCGGTTTAGATTTAATCAGATCAATAGGGAGCCCATCGTGACTTGGAGCTTTATTACTCAAGCTTTGGTTAACAGCATCTTCAACTTAAACTTCCTGCAAATATATTGCAATCGCGGGGGGATCTTCAAGCTCTAAAAATGCTTCGCTCTGTTATGGCAGTGAGTAAATCAATGAGTGACTGAAAATAGCTGCATGTGCTGTGCACATTTGGCCAACTTAATTTAGAGGAGTACCAACCATGAAAGCAACACAAGTATCCATACGAGCTAGTGGAGGAACGGACACACAGGCAATATAAGCTATATGTTGAGCCCCCAGTGAGGGTTTCAATCAGGATTATTTTACTCCCTAATTTTAGAAGTTGAGCTTGACAAATTCAATGATTACTGAGATTCTAGCTTAGACGATAGCTTGGATGGTGGAGTGTGACTTTTGCATAATGTGTAGTGTCATACAGCTGATGTGACAGCCACGTGCGACATTGATGGATTTCCTACCATGTGCCAAGCTTAATGACTTGGCTCATGTAAAACACTGTTACCAATAATGCATGCTTCTGGTACTTCTTTTTGGTATGTAGGCTGCTGTTTTTTGTTCAGACGTCATGTAATATTAATGTGGGGCCATTCCCATTTAGTGCTTGGTACTTTTCATTGACTGTTTTGTTGTTTCTTCCATGAAAATCAATAAAACAAAGTTTAAAAAAATATATATGTATTTTAGAAGTTGGGAGTAAAACAATTGCTTAGTGAGTAAAAATTATTATCATATATACTGTTCTGAAAGAACTCTTGGAAATGGGTCAAAACAAACGACCATCCTCACACCAGCACAAAACCCAGAAGAAAGATAAACCACTGGGACTGACAACACGATGGGACGAAGATACTGGAACCCCACTGACAGATGGGGAATGGAAGGTAGCATGTGCATATGTACAGGATATGTGTAGTCACACCTGTTCCAAATTAACACACTAGAATATGCACATAAACTATTTAACACCAGTTAAACTGAACAAGATATACCCACAGGTGTGTTGTGCTTGTCCTCAATGAGGAGCTGGTTCTTTCAAGTGACATGATCTTGTGGGGAACTGCACACTTACTGGGACGAGATAACTACTAGAAGGATCAGTGAAATAGTGTCTCCTAAGAGTTATTCCCATACCCCAAAAAATTAGCGGCTGCACCTAGGGGCGCAAGGGCATCGACCCTCTGCAACTACTGCTCGGCATAGTACAGCTTTTACATGAAAACAAATTATCTCACCGTTTGTTTGTTTCCATGTAAAAGCTTTCATATTATCTTGCCAGCAGAAGAGGGCTCCACTACCTGTTTTGCGCATGTTCAGTTCAAAGCTTTATTTCGATAAACATGTGATATCATAAAAGCACATTCACAAGATAAAAACAAGGAACCATAATTCATAGGTCACTACAATTTACAGAGTTAATAACAATAAAAAGCGTCCATACTACAATAAATAGATTAAGAGGCATATTAAACAGTGAAAGCTTTGTAAAAATAAAAATTAAGAATGTTTAGTTAAAAAGTGATACATCACAAAGATTTTGCTCTTATTACCCAGGCCCAACTCAGGAATTTAGCAACCCCACAGACTAGACGTGTGCTGGTGTCAGTTTTAAGAATTCTCAAGGCTACGGAATGACTCCTGGTGCCGAGCAATAGACATGTGGGGTTTAGCCATCTCTGCCTAGGCTTTACATATGCCGGGCACACAAAAAAGACATGGGCAATAGTTTCGGTAACACCATTTCAGGTAGGGCACTCAGATGAGGTTTGGTATGGGGGCTTCCATTTACAGGTGTAATCATGCAAAGGTAAGTTTCCCAACCTGAACTGGATGAACAGGGATCTATCCCTTGGTTTTGCAATAAAGTCCAGGTAGGGCTCCCGACGAGGCTCAATTTTATGCTGTTTAAACTCCTCGGTCAGCCTACCCTGGTTAGGGTCCCTTAGATCTTGCTCATCCACCCAGTTCCAGTAGACTCGCTTAAGTTCAAGCTTGGGTACGGAAGCTCCACGCTCCCAACCAATTGGCAAGCCAACGTCACTCAGAAGCTTCTTAATGTTATGGATCCAACTAACTTTATGGGAACCATTAAGGTTCATGACCTCTAGCAAACCATCAAGATATTTGGAGAGCTCGGGTGTCCGCCATAACCTGGCCCAATATAAAAGAGGCCGAAGTCTAGCTAAATCCCGAATAGGGCGGCGGCCCAAATCACTCAATAATGGTTTGATAGGGGTACCCATCGGGAGGGATGCTAGCTCTCTAAAGAACTTGTTTTCAGAGGTAGTAAGTGCACTAATGCACTCGAAGCCCCACAGCTCGGCACCATAAAGGGCGCTGCCCACAGCCTTTGCAGCATATATATCTAGGGCCGGGGCGATAGGCTTAGAGATGGACATGCGATGTTCCCGCCCCAGAACACCGGTCACCCTTTTATGGTTCAAAAGCATTTTATCAATATGGGGCTGCCACTTCAGATTATGAGAGATTCTGATTCCCAAATAATCAAATTCTTTTATGCGCTCCAAAGGTTCTCCATCAAGGTATAAGGTGGACCTGGAGGACTTACTAGGGTTAAAATAGAGCAGCTTAGTTTTGGTAGTGTTAATGACTAGGCCTCTAAGTTTACAGAACAGGCTAAAGCGATTCAACAGTTTTTGCAAGCCCACAGGAGTTTTTGAAACCAGCAAGGTGTCGTCTGTGAAAAGTAAGGTGGGCACTTTATCGCCTGCTAGGACCGGGGCATCTGCATCGATTTAGAGTAAGAAAGAGACGACACCATTTACAAACAAAGAAAAGAGTGTTGGGGCCAACACGCACCCCTGTCTAACCCCTCGCCTAACAGGGATCCTATCGTTTTTTTTGCCCTTGAGAGCCCCATCTAATACGGGCATAGGTGCCTTCATGCATGCGTATCAAAAGGTTTAGTATTGGAAGCGGGATCCCCATCTCCTCCAGTATAGTCCACAATCGATCTCGTGGAACCAGGTCAAAGGCGGTCTTCAAGTCAATAAATGCCAAATAAAGACCGCCTTTGCCGATAGTGACCACCTTCCAATGAAGTAGGAGCAATCTAAAGGCTTGATCAATTGTACTAGTACATGCCCTGAAGCCAGCCTGGTAGGGGGAAATGATTTTATTTTCCTCTGCCCACGAGAGGATCCTTTCAAGGAGAACCCTGCCAACCAACTTCTGTCCCCCGTCTATCAGACTAATTGGACGGTAGTTGGCAGGGTTCTCCCTGGGCCCTTCTTATAAATTGGAATCACCTCGGCCGCCTTCCAGGAACAAGGAACTGGAGAGCCTGCCATCAATGCATTTATAAGGAAGGTGAAATACGTTGCCCATCCTTCGGGATTGGCTTTAAATAGGTCACCAGGCACTCCGTCCTGTCCTGGAGCTTTGGCAGAAACTATTTTGGCTATTGCAGCGAGAACCTCTTTCTTATTGACTATGGTTGACATGAGCTGACCGGAACTATCAACCGAGACACCGCTCAAATGCCCGGGGGCTCCGGGCAGGTCAATCCCTCCATATAGCCTAGAAAAATGTTCAAACCATTCACTATCCGTGATATGGTTTGGAATTTGGTTCGAGCTGCACCCAGATGATTTTCTGACTAATGACCAAAACAATTCAGAATCCCTATTTTTACTTGCGTCTCTGAGATTTTCCCAATGGGACTCTTCCCAAGCCCTTTTAGCGGCTATAATTGCCTTTCTGTAATGCAATCTTGCCGAACGCACAGATACTGCGTTCGAGGATTTAATGGCAGAGATTAAATCAGTTTTCCTCCTCCTGCAATTACTATCAAACCAGCTCTGTGGGGGCTTAGTACATGCCGGGGTCTTTTTGGAAGGGACCATAAACAACTTGCCAATGTGGTCCATTGTGGCAGTATAAATGTTTTCTATCTCTACTGACCCTGCCTCCTTACCACAGACTACAGACAGCCTTAATAACTGCTCTGCCAGGATTCCGTCCAGCTGGCGCAATTTAGAATCGTCCAGGCAGAACTTTGGCCATTTTAAGTATCTATTACAGTTCGAAGGGATGTGTTCTTTTGTTAGTAGATTCCTATCTTTTGAGGGCACGCGCTCCTTTGTATCCCATGGGTTTAGTAATGTGAGGGACAAAGGGTTGTGGTCACTCTCAACCGATGGAATAATGACCATATCCACTACAGACTTCCAGGTTCTCCTATCGATCATTATGTAGTCAATCCTACTCTCGCACAATACTCTATTATAAGTATTAGCACCGTGGGTGTCAGAGATAGTGCGGCCGTTGACGGCCCGTAAGCCTGTTTCTATCATTAAGCTGTTTAGTTGAATGACTACAGGAGACCATCTTCTCACAGGCTTGAGAGTTAAGGACGGAACGCCCCATTGTGCGTCATCCTCATGTGTTCCCAAAATATCCTCTACTGCCATCGGTTCGAATGAACAATTAAAATCTCCAGCTACTAGGGCTAAGGAATCAGGAGCACACAACCTTAACAAATCTGTTAATATCTCAACTGTAGGCGATTTGCCCCCTCCCTGCGTTCCTCTTATATAAACATTGAAAAAATCCCAACCACGCTCACCATTAATACTCACGCTGTTTTGCGCATGTGTCAGGCAGCCCGGCCTCACACATACACAAAATATATCTGATATGCTGCACTAGTGTCAAATAGAGTGCCGCATGTCAGATAATGGAGCTTCGGGGCTGGTCAATAACACGCCCGCCTCCCCTATCAGAAGGTGGAATAGAGAAAAAAAGGTCTAACTCTGTACCTTCAACCGTATTCCAGCTTCTGATTGGGTGAAAGCACGCGGGTGTGCCTCTAGATGCTGCACAGAACCGAAGAAGTGGGAAATCAGGGTTTGTCTCAGGTGAGTTTTTGTGAATGAAAGTCTAAGTGTGTGTTTGTCTGTGTGCTGGGGGACTGAATGTGAATGTATGTGTGAATGTCTTTGTGTGTATGGTTGCAAGTCTGCTTGAGTGTAGTGTGAAAGTCTGGCCCGTGGGAAGGCAAAGCCCAAGGTAGAGTTCTGGATAGTGTTTTTGGGCGCAACACTGCCATAATGCACCAGCCGCCACTGCCCAGGAAGATGCAAAATAAATGTACCTGGCTGGGACTGGAGCTAGTAAGGAGGCGAACTGCGATTAGATGGCAATAGCAAAGGGCACCTAATGCAGATTTATGGGGGGAGGATCAGGTGGAATGGGCGCAGGCAGAGGAAATAAGAATGTGTCAGTTTAGAACAGACAAGAAAGCTTTGAAGGACCTACCCCAATGGGCTGCGATGATAGGAACAATTACGGGACGGGAGGCAACACACGACACAAGACACGGCTGAGCAAGCAGATGGCAAAGAAAAGGTAGGTGAACGTGGAAAGAAGTCACTGCAGCAGGGGGATATCAGATGTAGTAGGTGAGGGAGGACAACTGGACGTTTTGTAACCTGCTGTGCTCCTGCTGAATAAATTGAAAAATTAAACAAACAATATATGATGTAAGCGGGATCCAATATACTGCAACAATAGACCCCTGTTTGTGAACTGTACAGTATGGTCGAAGTACTAAGTATGTCATAAGTACTTGATAAGGAACAGAATTTGGTGTACATTGTATGAACAGTATCTGTTAGAAAAACAATATATTCATAAAAAAATATTATTATTCCCGAGGGCAGTGTTTTTAAAAGATTATAAAACTGGAAATATGTTTCCATTTTATTCATGAGCATTTATTGTACAGACCCCATTTTTTATCTATAGATTTAATCCTAAAGTTACTCTTCAGAAAGCACAGCAATAAATTGCCTTCTTTTGGTTTCATAGCCTACTTAGACGTCATGGAAGTGGAAATCTGGCTAGTTTTGTAAATAGGTTACCATTGTTTTTATTTTTAATATTTGCATGATAATAAGAAATGCGCCGCTTGGCTGTCTATGTAGGTTTCATTTAGAGAGCCGAACCAGTATCTAATTCACAGATTCGCCCTCAAGCAATTCTACTTTAAATAGCTGACAATAATTAGGTAGGTCAGTCAGGCAGGAAATTAAAATTACATGCTTCAAAACAGCCGGTGTTGTCCACTACGCTTGCAATGCCTGCGAGCGGCGCTCATTTGTAAGTTCAGTGATGGAAACTCCTAAAATTGCACTTACTTTCGCCACATTGCCACAAACTTGTGAACAGAGATGTAGCCCGTCCTCTCACCCCCTGCGCCGTAAAACAAGGGACCTTTCCAGTACAACGGGCAATCACAAGCCTACAAAGGAAAGATAAACAGACATTAAAATGGGAGGTCACCCCAGACATGAATGCTGTGAAAGCTCGGGAAATTGTTAGTTCACAGGACTCCCATCAGAGGAGATTAATATACGATATTATCAAATGTTAAAATTGCATCGCAGAACAACAGTTTTAAGGAAGAAATTCGGACAGCATACAATATTTCACAAAGAAAAGGGCACTCCTAGAATACAACTGAATTAGGCCTGGGGTCAAAAAAATCATAGAATGAAGCCATAGGACATTCCCTGCCAGCAGCCAATCTTTACCTGTAAGGGCCCCCCTCCTAGCAGGCACCTAGTATTTGCAATGAAAGTAGGTCTGGCATATGAAGGTGCCTTTTTGGTCACGGATGGGTTTTGATACTATACTCAATACGTCCTCATAAGTGGACTCTGTCAATCATAATTGCACTTGCGCTTCCATTCAGAGATTCATTTGTGCATTTATTCTGACACAACCACTATAAAACACACCCATACTGAACAGCATAGCTGTGGCTCTCAACAATGCAATGCAGTTACAGACAAATAAAGTTCAACACGCCCACAATAATTGTACACATGGCTAACCATTCACAAACTGATCTATAACAATATCTCATGAGGCTTGATATCTCCCATGCTATAGCAATGTAGACCAAGATCAGATCAACATTCAGGAGAGGTGAAGAACAGAGGATAGCTCTATGTTCGAGCAGTGTGGCCATATGTAAGAATGGGACTGAAGTATAGTCTGTATAATGCTTGCGGTTATTGTAATAATTTCGTAAATTGACAAAAAAACTTAATAAACCAGAACAAAAAAAATACTGAACAACATATGAAAGTTGAATTATAAGGATACTAGTAGAAAACAAAATATGCTGCCGTCTAAACATGGCGGAGCATGTGCTTGTAATGAAGAAATTAAAACGTAGCAGCGGCTGTCCGTCACGAAAAGCTATTATTGTAAAAAGCCTATCATTGTTTTAAAGTTGAAGCATGGCCACCACATTTAGAACCAACATGTTGGCGATCTTGGAATGTTTTGGAAAACAGCAGACCAGATTGGTATTCTGGCTTAGAGAAAGTTGCCACCTGAGAATCTGTTCACTGCAGATGAAATGAGTGACAAGCAATGCCTCGAGAGGTGAAGTGTCCTCTCACGAAACATTAAAAGAAAAAGAAGCAAAGAAACGAAAGGGGAACAAGAAGGAAGAAAAAAGTAAAGGACTAACCAAGGAGCCCTGACACTGAAGAGCATTAATTTTCAGGCAGATGTACACAACATCTGAAAATGCCATCATTCACAAGGGAAGTCAGCCAGTGGCCAATGTAGACTGAACCATTACATTACCTCATGCAGTGTTTGACACTATGGGTCTGTGAGTGAGTGGCTGTGTGGGTGTGAGTGGCTGTGTGGGTGTGAGTGGCTGTGTGGGTGTGAGTGGCTGTGTGGCTGTGTGGGTCTAAGTGGCTGTGTGGGTCTAAGTGGCTGTGTGGGTCTGAGTGGCTGTGTGGGTCTGAGTGGCTGTGTGGGTCTGAGTGGCTGTGTGGGTCTGAGTGGCTGTGTGGGTCTGAGTGGCTGTGTGGGTCTGAGTGGCTGTGTGGGTCTGAGTGGCTGTGTGGGTATGAGTGGCTGTGTGGGTATGAGTGGCTGTGTGGGTCTGAGTGGTGCTATGGATCTGCTAGTGTGTTTGAGTGCATGTGTGGGTCTGTTAGTGGGTTTGAGTGTGTGGGTTTGAGTGAGTGTGTGGGTTTGTGAGTGAGTGTGTGGGTTTGTGGGTGTGTGTGGGTCTGTGAGTTGGGTGTGTGTGTGGGCATGTGAGTGGGTGTAGGTCTGTGAGTGGGTGTAGGTCTGTGAGTGGGTGTAGGTCTGTGAGTGGGTGTAGGTCTGTGAGTGGGTGTGTGAGGGCCTGTGTGGGTCTTAGTGGGTGTGCGAGTGCTTTGTGGGCCTGTGAGTATGTTTCTGTGTGGTGCTAGGAGTGTGTGAGTGGGTGTGTGAGTGCCTGTGTGTGTCTATGAGTGTGTGTGTGAGTGGCACTATGGATTTTGGAAATTTGCATTCTTAGGTTGTTTCTAAAGGGAGAACCATGAACTCTCACCAGGAGACAAAAAGAAATACACCATTTGTCACAGACACTACAGATTAGAGTGCGCTAAATTAGATCAACGATGCATTCACCTCTATTAGGGATTTGAGATTGCTTTCTAAAATGGAATACGAGAGGAAACACATTTGATTTGCCTTCGTCAAGTCCAAGAAGCTATGAACGCTTGTGCTTTACTGAAGTGGAGCTTCAACTGGTACACCTGCTGTTTATATTTGTGTTTCCCACTGAGGTTTAATTTCTGTAAAATGCACACAAGGGCCAGACTGGAACCTCATTTTTCTGTCCACATCCGAATATTCTGCTTTGTCGAGAGTATGGAGACCTAGGTATCAGGATCCGCCACGCGAACCATGTATTCTACCGGCTCAGACTCTATCCCTTTCCGGCTTTAATTTCGGTTTGATGACATCGCCATATTTGGTATTTGCCTACCACAAATTGTTCTCTTCTTCCAATACTGCTCAGACTACTCGAGACCTTATTTTCTCTATTGTGCCTTGGATCCGGAAGTTGCTTGTACATCCCTCTAAGGACTATAGGTTCCCAGCTGGACGTTGGAACCACGTGATACCTTGTGTTCAATTCTTTTGAGCTGGAATTCTAGCACCACTCAGACTTCCCAGGCGTCTGGTGCATACTCACTCCAACACATGAGTGCCCCGAAGAAAGTGAGACCCTTGTATCCGGGTCTTCCACCGAAACGTGCGTCGGCGCATTTCTTTACTAGACTGGTATGTGAGGTGCTGACCAGTCTTGTCTTGGTTGGGTTGGGTTTATGTGCTTGAATTAGTGTATGCATGAATGCAGTCCTGAACAGAATTTATGGTTAGTGAGGTTTCTGTGTATAATATTCATGCTTCACTCGTCTGTGTGATAAAAGTCTAGGTAGCGGTTTGTATATATTTGTAGTTTTGTATCCATTTTCGGACTACTTATGAACTATTTTATGCAATTTTGATATGACTATGTATTATTTTTATGAATTATGAATTTACAGCTAAATAAAATTAACAACTATTTATCGTCTAGTTATACTCAAGAACCCTCTATGTACACTGTTTTTGTTCTGTGGGGTTGAAGTGACCCATTCCCCTCTCTCCTTTTCTTATCTAGACGCTATGCTCTAATCAAGAAACAAGTTCAGGCAGTGGGATTTGGTTCATTTGTTTGTTTATGGAACCTCATTTTTTGCCAGATGAGTCCCTAGTTTTGCAGAAATTATCTACCCAGCTGGAGTACTTTCATCTAGTCAATTAGTAAGTGCTACCTCGTTGGGTAAATGTTTCATGCATATTCTGCACTAAAGATGCGTAAAGGACCACAAGGTAATGTCTCCAGTGACCTAGTGTGCATGTAATTTCGATAATATGATTTCTCCTCAAACATCTTAATCCATAAATTTATGATAACGTGAATCATATTTTTTGGGGAAAAATTACATCAACTAAAGCTTTGCTGTGCTAGGATCACCATCTTCCTAACTTTCAGGAACAAACAACTTGTAGCAACAAAAAAACAAACACGTTTTTAAAGTTTTTGTTGTGCTTTTCTAAGAGGCTGTCAATTATTTTAACTTTTGTGATTTAAACCTTGTTGCAGGTTATGGTGGAAACAGGCATGAAACCATTGGGTGATCGCTGAACACTATACATTCCTGAAAAATATTCTGAATTCAAGAAGGCACCATTTGTGTTGCTCCCTCAAGGTTTTCCAGAAGAAAACCAATTGTTGGAACAAAAAAATTAAAATAAGCGAGAAAATAGCCCTTGGTAACTTTTTCATCTGTAATTGTTTGTTACTATGACTAAATTACAAAAGCAATATACTGTTATGTCTGCTAGACCTTTCTAGTCATGGAGACACATAGGGTTTGTAGTTCTCCAAAAACATGCGATACCCAGAGCCAGCAACTGAGCTGCAGCCTATAAGGTTTTTTTCATTGTGAATTTGGCCATACACCAATTAATATGTTAGATATGATGAATTAAACATGAAGGAAACGTATTTCTGAAATATATGCGCAAGATACTAAGTTTAGGAACACTGGTTATTTATACATCTCCGAATTTGGGGTAACAAATGCTATCATGTGATTAAAAATGTCTTCTTTCTTGCACACCGGCTTACACTTGAAAGCTAGAACTGCAGAGAAATCCAATTGGAAATAACAAAATGTTCTACTATTCTGTATTCAGATGTGCCTCCCTATAAAAATGGTACCAAGCCTCTATGGCTGGGCCTAGTGGTTGCGACACGTAGCACCCCAAAATGCGACCACTAGACACTGAATTTCTCCAGTCGAAACTGAGCCTCTTTTTTTTTTAACTGATGTGGCTAGCTGCAGAATTTGAGCCCTGTCTTAAACAAACCCACTGAACCCAGACATCTCTGAAAACTAGATATGCAGGGGAGGCCAGGGATAGTGAGACTTGTGTGCATGTAAAACTTTTTTTTTTCATCCCCGATAAGCCCTGCAAACCTCAAATTTTGACAAACATATGCATTTTTCCCACATTTCTGCGAGAGACAGTTCCAGCATCTGGGAGATCCACAGATGTTCTACCCCCAGCAATTCCACACGTGTCCAGACAAAAATAGTACCTGCAACAGGAAAGGCCTCAAAACGGACAGATCAGATTTTTCCACTTAAAACCAAATCTTTTTTGGCTTAAAAAAAAATATATATAATAATAATTAAAGGGGAGATGTGAATTCTGGCCTGGGCTTGGCCGCTAAAGACTGAAATCTAGCAAACCCAAACATTTCTTTAAAAAAAAAACAAAAAAAAAAAAAACTAGACACCCAGGGGAGTACAGGGGCTCTGACTTGCATTGATCATAGCCTCTTCATGCTCACAGGGAAACCAGGATGCCATTTAACTGGTGCAACCGCCAACTGACAATCTCGTCAATGATGCAATTGCATTTGTTGCAGGACTCTCGGACCCATTCCCGCCCAGGGGGTAAGAGTGGAGGAGGAAGCAATGGGCCCAAGAGCAGCACACACAAGAGCTGCAGCACAGATTCTAGACACCTTGATGTGACACCCTTGTCAACAGCAGCCGGCCGTGAGTGCTTCTGATGAGGAGGCCACATCAATCGCTTTCACACCCTCCGCCTCCTAAGTAAGACCTTCAAATGGATCACTCTGGAACACAGAAAGACCGTCACTCACGCCCTGGTCACCAGCAGGCTCGACTACGGCAATGCACTCTATGCCGAAATAAACAAAAACCTCACCCGCACCAGAAAGACCAGATCGGGAGGCCGCTCCTTCTCCTTCTCCTTCAGCGTGGCCAGAGCCTGGAATAACCTTCCGCTCCACCTCAGACAGATAACATTGCTCCCCATCTTCGCAAGAAACCTCAAATCCTGGCTCTTCGACAGACCCTCTCCTTGATGGACTGAAACCTGTGAACTCCCCCCTCTCCAACCCCACAGCGCCTTGAGACCCTTACGGGTGAGTAGTCACGCTTAACAAACACCTGATTTGATTTGATTTGAATCTGCTGCAACATTTGGTTGCAGAAGGAAGAAGCCAGTTTACGGTGCCCACTGAGAAATTTTTCTCTCCTGTGTCTTGGGGTAAAGAAAGAGCAATGCTGGGAATCCACAATCTTGCAGGTGCTTCTGAGAACCCGAGAAATGCCTCTACATTATGGAGCAGACATCATTTTATGTAGACAGAGTCAAAAGGAAGTTTATCCCCCTACAGACATTGGTGGAAGCCCATTTCGCCTCCGTCTCTCGATGAGCATGGAAGATTCAACTTTATCTGTTAACTTACCCTTATGCAACTACTATCAGGCACCACGAGAGAGTGCAACCCACAGTTAAACCCCACAAAGCTACTGTCTGGTCAGCAGAAACAGGCATTCTGATAGTGGATGCCAGTTACAAATTTACATAAAGAACTGGATAAATCAAAGTTACTTGAGCGCATCGATATAGACTCTCTTAATCCATTCACAAATTACAGTACCAATTGTCTAAACTGGAGAGCTTCTGTTGGAGAAAATGTTTACGAGACAATCTGGTGTCTAAAGGGATATTCATAAGTGAGGAATCTGTGAGAAGATGCATATCTCAGAAACAAAGTTAGCACCATATATCACATCCATTCTACGGCTTATGCACAGGAACAACTGCATACCTAGCACGCATTCTGTTCATTCAAGGTTTTCAGTGTCAACTTCTTGTAATGAACTAACATATACATAGTAGTGGAGGCTATATAGATAATCAACTGATTAGAAAGCTTTCTAAAAACATCAAGAGTATTACTTATTTCTAGTGTTAAATAATCAACTCATTTTGTAGTAGCCTAAGCCACTCGCAACAGGAGATGTTGGTGAATATTCTAATTTTAAACAAGCTAGGAACTAGCAGAAGTGGTGGGGGATGAGATGAAGGAGTAAAGTTGCATAGCAGAGTTACATAATGGATGTGTATTAGATCGGTCAGCCTTAGGGTGGTTTTCCCCCAATCCTTTTGCCTGCCTCCTTTCTTTATGCTGACTTTTTTTTGTTGGCCTTTGGTCACTTTACCACTGCTTGTTCTCTCACCCTTTGACTTAAGAGAAATTGTCTTACAACCAATTTGGATATTTAATTTACTTGCAAGTCCCTAGTAAATTGGTGCTACGTTACTACAAGTAATGTACAGTATGTACTGTATAGTCGGAATATGCAATCTGCCTACACAGATGAAGTATTGATGAGAGGATAATGGGAAATTGAAAGGCTATTTCTGCTTTGATAATTTGAAATATTTTACAAATATAGAATTGCAATAAGTTGGTTACAAAAGAACATAGTCACAAAATTAGAGTAGGAAGGTACATGGAGGAATATGGTTATTCCAGTATTAAGGAAATAAAAATCTGGGATCTGAATAGTAAGTCAGGCGTGGTTGCACATAACCACCACCAGGTTGCGAGATGCATGTGAAGCTAGCACAAAGCAAATGAAAGCCAGAAAGAGTCCCCTTATCTAATGATACACAAGACACCAATCAAAACAAAATAAATCTTCAATATCTACCATTCATTGTCTAACCCAGGTACTGCAAAAATAACAAATGTATCGGAATGACACAGCAACGGCGAAGATCATGTAATCTCCTTGTGCTGCTCCTACTTTACCACATGCCTGGCAAGAATCGGGTTTATTTCATTATTACACCCCTTTCTCTGCTCAATTCGATATTAAATATGGCAAGGCCTGGCAGTTTGTAGCGTAGAGAGGCATGCAGGCTCCTGCTGCCATTGTTAAGGTAGAATAGGAGCATGCCTATCTTATATCAACCTGCGTGCGGGCAGAGAAGGCGTAGCAGCAATGGTACGGATATTATTACTTTGTAGGATGTTCAGGGACCCCACCTCCCATCAATACTCCACACAGAGAGGCGTGAAAATTCCAGGTGCTTCCTACCATTCGTAAGCTCACTTAGTCGAGCACCGCTAGATTCTTGTACAGACGTGCAAGACTATACCTCCCGTCCACACCTCACACTGAGAGGCGTGAAAACTTCAAGAGCACACCCTCTGCGATCTGACTGGGCTAGTCTCCAATGGAAGGAATACAGTCACTGCCCTTCCACGATCCAGAAAAACTGTCAGGGAGCTGAGCTGTGACTACACACCAGTTTGCCTTTCCTCATAAGACTCAGATGACTTCCAGTATATCAAGTATAAACAAGCCCTTCCACGATCAATGAAAACCACCAGGTAGCTGAGTAGTGAAGTCATGCCAGTGGGCCTTTACTCACAAAGTTCCGATGGCTGCACAAGCAGAGCAATCAGCAAGAAAACTTTAGTCGAGAGAGAATATGGTCAAGGGTGAAGGCACAGGCTGTCCCCCACACAGCATTTGCTCCTCATTGCCAAATATGTAGAGAAGTCTTTGAGCCAGATAGTGTAACAAAAACTTTATTTGTAGAATACAATGTGCCTCCTATCTCTTGACAAGCTCCTCACCCATTTTAGCCTTCCCATTAAGACCCAGCCTTCTCTCTCTTCAAGAACTTTTTAACCACCTCACACAACTTTCTAAATGATCCTCATAGGCTATGAACGTTCTATAAAGAAAAAGGAGGAAAACAGAAAAAGGGAAATGGCACAATGCCATTTACAACACTTCTCCTACTTCAAAGTGGGCACCAGGTATAAATATTGGACCCTCAGACTAACTCTTCAGAACACCTCTGGACCTGTGGAAGACTCAGAACAACAACTGTACTGCTCTGCAAGAAGGACTGCTACCTTTCCGCCCGAGTGAGAAGGACTGGACCTTCATCTTGAACCCAGGACCATCGGAGGGACTCCAAGCAGTAGCTGGTTGGCCGTCTGCTCGGAGCCTCAGGGACAGAAAAGGCTCCAGCCACCTTGAATCTAGCACCTTGACTCTGTCTGCTGTAAATCTTGCCCCGCCAACTGGTGCCACCCCAGTCCTGGACCCTTGGAAGTGGGACTGAAGATGCTCTGACAGTCTACTTGTGGTTCAAGCAGAACCGATTCAGAGCGACGCATCACCTGGAAGCCCTACAATAGAACAGCTGATGTGCAACGTATGTACAACGCAGGACCCTGCAGCTCATCGGAACCGCCTCTGCGCAATTCCTGCTTGAACTAGGCCTTCACATCGCAGCCCTGCAACTCCTTAGAACCAACTCTGTATGACACATCCTCGGCGCAGGACCTCGCATCCCAGCTCAGCTGAACCGCTGCTGCATGAAGCATCCTCAAAGTGGGATCTCGCAATGCTCTACAACCCGGATTTAAGGTACTTTGCTCAGCAGGGGCCAAACTTGGTACCTACATCCGGTCCAGACTCCATTGCAGTCGCCTGAACTTGTGACTTTGTCCCGGGTCAGCGCAACCAGATAACCACAATTGGCACTGTGGTGCGTTTAGGCACTATTCTCACTAAATCTTTAAAATTGTTTATCTCCGGTTCTACTGGTTGAATTTTTGTTGTTTTGGTCTTAAATAATTTGTTAATTGTCACTCTATGCTTCTAAATTGGCGTAGGGTTTTTCTTGTATTCTGTTTCATTTTATTACTGATTGAAGTCCTGCATAAATACTTTACACATTTCGTCCGAGTTAAGCCTGACAGCTTTGTGACAAGCTACCCCAGGTTAATTTGGGGTTTTCTTGTGACTTCACCCAGAAATGAACTGTGGTTGATGCTCGAGTAGGGTTTCAACCTCCTTAACCAAACACCCAATTTCCTACACTTGTAACATCAGATTTTGCGTTGTAACCCCAGGTTGCGAGATGCATGTGAAGCTAGCCCAAAGCAATTGAAAGCCAGAAAGGGTCCCCTTACCTAATGAAACACAAGACCCCAATCTAAACAAAATAAATCTTCAATATCTACCATTCATTGTCTAACCCAGGTACTACAAAAATAACTAACGTATCGGAATGACACAGCATCCACCTTCAAGATCTTCAAGCTCGAAATTTGGGAATCCATCATCAAATCCCCAGAGTTGCTTCATCTTCCTCCTATCCCACCTCCCTTTTACAGCACCTCCTTCAAATCCTTGGAAACTGCTGCTTGCTGTAGACTTCTTAACTTAAGTGACAGACTCAATTATTATCAATGCCTACCCTCCATGGAATCATTCCAGGACTGAGGTTCCGTGACAATTGTAAGTGGTGTTTTCGACTCGCACGAATATGGTCGAGTCTGGTATCTATGAACCGCAAATGACGAGTTTAGTAAGTGTGCGCAGTTTCGCTGTGCTAACTTAAACCGTTCGTTTGTTATGTGGGCTTTTCATCTATACCCACGGGTTCCATCTTCGATACGGCATCCATTTTGTCTCTTGCCCTCAAGTAGCCAGCGATCGGACGCTGTCCGCTTCGCGACCCTGGGACTCCCAAGATATTTGCGGAAGACACATGATCTTTGTAAGTGTCTTTATGACGAGGGGGTTGCTGCTGTAAGGCAGATGGCGCCGCTCGAGGCTCATCTTGCCGCACGGGCTTATTGTCTCAGCCGTGCATCTCATTAGGCACGTCCCTTTGATGCCTGTATCTCGTGTTTCTCGATACCTCCCCTTTTACACCCTTTCCGATCTCCCCACTGTCTCCGTCTTCCTCTGCACCTGTCTTCGTTCCTATTTCGATCTACTTTACTGCTGATTGGAATTTGCTAATGGTGGGAAGATGGGTTTTTACAGTTGGGAACCGCCAAATGTTTCCGCACTTATGTTCCGGACCTTGTGTGTTTCAAAGTGACCAAAGCGACCCCTCTGGGAGCTAAATGTGGGAACCGGGTTGTAAACTTTTGTGTTCAATGTTATCCTATGGGTAAAAACTGTATAAAAGGAGCGATCCACAGAACCAATTTGAAGCAGTCTCCCCGAACTACACTCGATGTACTTCCTGTGACTTCTGTGTTCCCTGCAGTAAATAAACCTTGACTCTTTGACGCCGAAGGAAGTGTCCCGTGTCTCTGTGACTTGTACGCCGGAGCAGGTTACCCACGAAGGTTTCAGGTGTTGTGCCCTGGCACCGCTGGGTCCAAAAGAACCCAGTCCTTCAGTTGGCGCCCAACGTTGGGCTGCATCAGTGGTACCGGTCCAAGCCCGACGATCGTGAGGAACTTCGTGTGAAATCTCCGAGGGAAGGTGCACCCCGCTTCATCGATCCTGTTGTCGAAATAAGTGGCCCGAAGACTTTTCCCGCGAAGATTCCCGCCTCCTGACGGCTGCGACGGACTGCTGCCCTGACTGTAGACCTGTTTTGGCGCCTGGCGTAGACCTTGGTATAGCGAGACGATTGACGGGCCTTCCTGAGGACGCCATTGATCTTTGAGTTAAGTATTTGTGGGTCGCTCCCAGAGTTCTTTGTTGTAAACACTTTAGCGAGTGTTTTTGTTGTAAACACTTTAACGAGTGTTTTTGTTGTAAACGCTGTGTGAGTGTTTTTGTCGGTGACACTTTGCTAGCGTACTTTGTTGTTGTATTGTTTGACGACTGCAGCCGCCAAAAACCGAGGGTTTTGTTCTTTGCTGGGACTTGGTAAATCCCGTAACCCTTGAAGTTTGTGAAACTCGGCTAGTGTGCAAGATGCCTGGTCGCAGTACTTTGTTCAGTTGTTTTAGACCTTGTGGTGCGGATTCCCTGCTGGAGGACTCGTGTCCGATACCTCCGGTTGGAACTCCTACTTATGACTTATATAGCAAACATGGGCTAGGCCCGATTGCTTTTAACGATTATTGGATAAAATATACAAAGAAAGACGGCGATCTCCGTTGGCCACCTCACGGTAGCTTCGAAGCGTCGATCTTAGATAATCTTGAAATTAAGTTGTTCGAACGTAAATCTAGGCCGGCCATGTTTGATGCCTTTCGGTTGTGGCGCAAAGAAGCCCGACAGAAAGAAATCAGACAGAATAAACGTAGTCAGCGAGATAATGTTGCTACCATAGTGAAGAAAGCTGAGCAGTTTCAGCGTGATAAGGAGGATAAGGATAAGGAAGTGTTTGAGAGGCTACAGCGTATGTCCATAGATAAATGCTATCCTGCTTTGCCTACGGAGTCGGATAAGAAGGAAGAGGCAGTTGAGGATTCTTTAATGTCCTATCTTCTGAAGTCGCCACCTCCGTACGTACAGGGTACCGCAGCTCCTGTGGTCCCTGCCGTACCTGTTCTTCCGCCTGTTATTCCTCCACCAGTTCCTCAACCTGCACCCGCTCTTCCAACTATTCCTGCTCCTTTGTCTATTTCTATTCCTACTGCTCCTCCGCTTCCACATACTCCTGCTCCCGCTACTGCTCCTGTGTTGTTAACCCCTGTTGTTGCTACTGTTTCTACTCCTTCTCTTGTTAGTCCTGTGTCTTACTCTTCTCCCTCTACTCGTAACCGTAATTCTCCCATTGCGACAAACTTCTTTCAGTCGCTCGGACCTGTTTTTGGGTCTGCTGGTTCTGATGGTCCTCAGAGACGTAGCCAGCTTCCTGGTAATAGAGAACGTGTTGCGCTATACAACATGGCGATGGGTTGGATGGTAAACCCTCTTAGAAATCCACCCCGTGTTGTCCTCGAAACGTTTAATCAGTTCAACATACCAACTCAGAGATATGTGTTTGACGAAATGTGCAAGTTCTTACATGATCAGATAGCGGCCAATGCGCCTGACGAGGTGCTGACCGCCCTGTCTGAACTTCGACTTCAGTTCGCCACTGGACTGATAGTCGATACTAATGTCCGACGTGCTATTGAGCGGTTACTATCTCTTCGTCCCGCTCCTATTCCTCATGCATTGTTCGTTGAGGATATTGAGCAACAAGACGAGTCTGGCCAATATCCTATGCGTGAAGTTCCGCCGGTTTGGATACCAGCTGATAATACTGCTGCCCAGCCAGTTCCGGCACATTTCCAGAGAGTGTGGATACACCTCCCATGGAAAAGATCGGAAGTGCTTCAGGTGAAACAATCTTTGCCCGATCCTCGTAAAAATCCTGCAGGGTATTATAAAGAATTATCGCAGCTCGTAGATGCTACGGTAATGAATCTTGCCGATATCGACATGTTGTTTGGCAATGTCGTACCGCAACCGGTATGGGCTAAGATTCGTCACCAAGATCACGCAAATGAATTAGGTGGTGATTGGAATGCCATTACAGCGGCAGACGCTGGACAAGTGGCTGCTACTAAACCCGATCAGTTGATTGCTGATCTCCCCCAGCGAATCATTACATTAATGAAAACGCTTATGCCAGCTATGAGGGTAAATTGGGACAAGTTGTCAGCTTGCAAACAGAAGAAAGATGAGAGTGTATCAGACTTCTTCACGAGGTTTGAGGAAGCATTCGTTGATCATAGTGGACAGGATATGGGTACTGAGGGTGGACAGAGGTTGTTTGTGGATAAATTCGTATCGAACTTATTGCCCGACTTGAGCAATAAATTGAAGAATTCAGAAAGTGCATGGGCCGTTTCTACTTCAGCTCAGATATTGGCTACGGCACAATATTACGAAAATAGAGAAAAAGAGGAGAATGACCGTGCTGATAAAAAGACGAAAGAGCTCAAAACTAAAGTGTTGTTACAACAAGCGTATCCGCCGCGTTCTAATCAGAATGCGCCTCAACAGAATAGATCGCAGACGCAATCGAATCGATCGCAGCCGCGTAATGATTCCTCTTTCCAAAGATCTTCGTTAGGGTACAATCAATGTGCTTATTGTAGACAGGAGGGACACATTAAATTTGATTGTCCTGCTTTAAATGGACGTAATAGCGGTAATTCATCTAAAGGGGGCCGTGGTGGTTCACAGCACGCATCACGTGGTAGAGGTCGTGGTGCTCAGAACGACCGTTCTGACCATTCATCAAATTCTAATAACTGTTTCGATCAACGTGGATCGTCGCAAGGACGATCTGCGCAGTATAATGTAGACGATTATTACGTCGATCAGGGAACTGACGACAGTAATTACTAGGACAGCCAAAGACAAGGAGAGGGAGTGGTATCAGTTCCGGTTGATCAGAGAGGGCCTTACGTCGCAGTTGCTACATCGGGCGTCGTTGAGCCTTTTCTGTTGGACACTGGTGCAGCGAAAAGTTCTATCATGCATTCGAAACTCCCTGGCGCACCTTTGTCTGGCTTAACAAATGTTTCCGTTGGATTCTCTGGCGCCCCCGTTAGCAATCCAGTTTCACGCCCTTTGCCCCTTAAAATTGGGCCTCGTGAGCTCGAAGCTCCGTTGATTTTGACCACTGGTTGTGGTGAGAATCTTTTGGGTCTGGATTTGCTTAAACGTTTGTATGCAACTTTGTATTGTTCTCCTGCGGGTGTAAAGCTTACGTTAGGAGAGAGAGTAGTCTCTCCCATGTATTTGTCTCTCGATAAGCTTCCACTGGAATTGAATTCTCTTCCTGCGTCTTTGTGGGCGACGGGTCCGAATGACGTGGGCCTACTTGATATCTCCCCTTATGTTGTTCAGTTGAAATCGAATGTGCGATTGCCACGTATTCCCCAATACCGTATCTCCCTTGATGGTGAACGAGCTTTGTTAGCGATCATCTATGATTTGATCGAGAAAGATGTTATTGAGGAGACTCGGGGAAACGTGTGCAACAGCCCTGTACTGCCCATTCTTAAACGTACTGATCCTACCAAACCGCCTGTTTATCGTTTTGTTATCGATTTACGGGAGGTAAATAAAATTGTGGTTCCTCAATTTCCTGTTGTGCCTGACATCACGGCGCTACTGACTCTAATTCCAGCTACTGCTTCGTGGTTCTCGGTGATTGATTTGAAAAATGCGTTTTTCAGCATCCCGATCGCCGAAGAGAGCAGGGACCTTTTCGGTTTCTCTCTCGGTGGACGTAGCTTCCGGTTCAAACGCGCTCCTCAGGGCTACTGTGAAAGTCCATCGATTTACAGTCAAGCCTTGAAGGGTCAACTGGATGCGTTTAGGTTGCCGGTTGGTGCGGCTTTAATCCAATACGTCGACGACTTATTGGTGGCTGCTGATACTCAGGACATTTGCAAAATTGCTACGGTATCGCTGCTGCAACATCTCTGAGTTAAATCACAAGGTGTCACCTTCTAAACTCCAATATTGTTGTCAAGAAGTAACCTATCTAGGTCACTTATTGTCAAAGGAGGGAAGGAGATTGACCCCAGAGAGAATTGCAGCGATTGCGCGAATGGCTGTGCCACAAACCCAGAGAGATGTGCGTGCCTTTCTAGGTATCACGTCGTACTGCAGGCAGTGGATTCCTAATTTTTCATTGCTAGCGAAACCATTGGTGGCTCTTACGTGCAAGGATGTTTCAACTCCTTTACCATGGACGGAAGAATGTCAGAAAAGTTTTTCTGAATTACGTGATTCATTGTGTTCGGCTCCTGTGTTAGGTACCCCTGATTACAGTAAGCCGTTCACGTTATATGTTCACGAGAGGGAAGGTTGTGCTTTGAGTGTCTTAACGCAACCTTTTGGTGGTAAGCAACGTCCATGTGCATATTTTTCCTCGACCTTAGACCCAGTAGCTAGAGCATTGCCGAGTTGTTTGAGAGCAACTGCGGCAGCTGCGGTCTCCATCCGACAATCAGCAGGATTGGTCATGGATAATATGCTTACGGTGATGGTTCCGCATGCAGTCGATACTCTTTTGAATCGAACGAAAACTCAGCACTTGACGAGTGCAAGGTTATCTGGGTACGAATTGACGCTCTTGGCAAGCCACATTCAGATAAAGCGTTGTAATGTCCTAAATCCGGCAACTTTGTTACCAATTAGTGCAGAGTCAGATGAAGTAGCAGAACATGACTGTTACTTGCGGACAGAAGAGGAAACAAAAGGTCGAGTGGACCTTAAAAACACCCCATTGGAAGACCCGGATGGCACTCTGTATGTGGATGGGTCATGTTTTAAGTTGCCGAATGGCGATGTGACTACTGCTTATGCTGTTGTAACGTTGAATACTGTTGTTGAGACTGCGAGATTGAATCAGAATTCTGCCCAAGCTGCAGAGCTGATTGCTCTCACTAGAGCATGTGTGTTATCAAAAGGGAAACGTGTGAATGTGTACACCGATAGCCAGTACGCTTTCGGTGTAGCGCATAGTTTTGGACGATTGTGGCGAGAGCGTGGGTTCTTGACGTCGCATGGCACGAAAATCCAGCATGGCCAGCTTGTGAACGATCTTTTGGATGCATTGACTTTACCTGCACAAGTTGCGATTGTTAAGTGTAGTGCGCATCGTAAAGTGACGGATGATGCGGGTCGTGGTAATGCGTTTGCAGATGAGATTGCTAAGGAGACTGCCCGGAACCTTAGCACTCAAATGTATGTGACGAGTTCGGTTAGGTGGCCTACAGAATCGAGTATGTGTGAGGATACTATAGAGAGTGTGAAAGCAATACAGAATGAGGCCACTGATACTGAAAAGACGAAGTGGAAAGAAAGTACGGGAAAGTTGGATGTGAATGGTTGCTGGATTGATTTGTCAGATCAGAAAAGATGGATGTTGCCTGATGCGTATGTGCTGGCCGTTGTGACAATGGCACACGGGTTAGCACATATTAGCGCGAAAGGTATTTGCAAGTTGTTGGCTGCTGTGTGGAAGAATGATGGCATTACGAAATGTGCTGAACGTCTGGTGAAGAATTGTATGGTGTGTATAATGTACAATCCTGGCAAAGGAACCCCAACTCCCCCTGGCAGTTTTGCTCCTCCTTCGTATCCCTTTGAGGTGATCCAATTGGACTTCATCCATATGGAGCGATGCAATAACCTGAAATACGTTCTGGTTGTGGTTTGCGCATTCTCCCGATGGATTGAGGCCTATCCCCTCAAAGACAATACTGCTTTGTCTACTGCGAAAATACTACTGAAGGAATACTTTCCTCGGTATGGAATGCCTAGAGTCGTGTGGTCAGATAACGGAAGTGAGTTTGTTGGAAGTGTGATGAAGAGTGTGTGTAAGGGCCTTGGAATTAATCAGAAATTCCACAGCGCCAATCATCCTCAGTCAGCTGGATTAGTTGAGGGGTACAATGGCACCCTTAAACTAAAGCTGGCGAAGATTCAGGCTACGACTGGACTTTCGTGGCCTGACGCTTTGCCTCTAGCATTACTGTCAACTAGGGCGACTGTACACTCCCGAATAGGGCTTAGTCCCTATGAAATAGTGTTCGGCCGTCCTGCGAATGTGTGGGGGGTTCCTAGGCCAGGATTATTCTCTGATCTTGAGTATCCGATGTTGATTGACTACTTACATGACTTGACTGCTAAACTGAGGTTAATTCATCAACAGGTTTACGACGCCTTGCCGACGCAGACGGAGGGTCCAGGCCACCAGCTCCAGCCTGGGGATTGGGTGGTTACTCGTAACTTCTCACGCAAGAACAATCTGGACCCCCGATTTGTCGGACCTTACCAGGTGCTCCTGGCCACGAGGACTGCCGTTCGTCTTGAGGGGCGGAAAAATTGGGTACATGCTACCCATTGTAAGCGAGTCCCTATTCCTTTGCCGGCAGACCCGTGGGTGAGGAAAGGCATTGCGTCAACAGAAACAGAAACATTGCCGGCGTTTGTGCCTTTCAGCGACGCACAGCTGGTTGGAGAACCCTCAGCACAGCAGAAAGCCACTGTTGAACACTTGTCAGCAAAAGACTCAAGACCAGATCAACCAACTGATCAGCAGGACGCTGTCTCTTCAACGGATCCTTTGTTCGACGAGCAGACACGTCCCGGGAAACATCGATATTCTTTGCGATCTCACACTAAGGACAAATAAAATATTTTTTTTGCTTTGCTGAAATTGATAACTGCAATATCCTCGTTTCCCATGATCAACTTTGAACATTCGTATCATTGAAATTTTTTGTACATATATCAAGCTTCCTTCCTTGTATCTTTTTACTTCCACAGCTGAGAAAAATTGTGCATAAATATATACATATTGTGTATTGAAGGCCGTAGGGCCGCGCGCGTACTTCCTTCTGGACAGTAGGTCTTGACGCTAGGTTAAAGGCCGTCGGTTCCTAGGAACTCCTGGGGATTGACTATTGCTGCACAGAACGGAGTGCGTCAAGAAACGTTGCGGACGGTCGTAGGGAATGGCATTTTCGAAGCTGAATGATTTGGAAGGAGCTCAGGCGTACAGAGTCAAGCTGCAGAAACTCAGTCGTACCAAATGTTTTATATTCCAATTGTTTGTATTGTTTTTGACTGCTTCTGCATTTTTGGCGGGTGGGGTGTATTACACTATGTCTTACTTCTTACTTGCTACCCCTACTCCTACTCCTTACCCTAACCTTACTTCTACTACTTCTACTGCTTCTCCTCATTCCTTTCATATGTTACCGGAACACGAGCAGGCTAGACGTGTAGAATTCCGCAACAATTCCTTTATTCAGCTCCTCCATCAGCATCAGTTAGTGGTTAACACTACTAATTGTTGGGTGTGTGGGTTGATGCCACATACTGCGGGTAAGGGAATTCCATATCTGGTGTTACCGTATAGTTCCCAAGGGTCAGCTCGAGCATTCCAAACAATGTTTCGAAGCGCACTGGGTTTCCACCCCACTCAAGAACAACGTTCCCCCAACTCTGGTCCTACTTCGTATCAGAGGCTGCTATCAATGGCAATAGAGGATATGGAAGATGAGATCCATGATCCTTTTCTTATCCCTAAAGAGGAGGTACAAGCCTATAGGGTCCTAAGTAGAGGGGAATATAGTATGTTCACTAATGAAAAGCAGCTTAAAAGCTCGCCTCCAATATGGGTCGTACCCCACACTGGTAATCTTTGTCTTGTGGGTCGTGGTTCGCACGCCCCACTTGGAGCAAGTGCTTGCACTGAAAGTTACGTTCTGCCAATATTCTCGTCCCCTGTGTTTCTGGCTGCCAAGGGTACATACTTCATCTGTCATGATCGTGCATACACATGGTTGCCCGCAGACTTCATGGGCTCATGTTTTATTGCAAATTTGTTGCCTCCGACGTTCACTGTAGATGCCGATTATCATAAGACTAGAGTTGTACGAGGCGTAATTAGCGAAGAGGATACTGCCGGTCAAGAGGCAGGAGACTTTTTCAAGGGTTTCCTCCCGTTTTGGGGACCTATGGTTAATAGTAGGAACCTGAGACAGTTGACTCGAGTGGTAGAATCGACAGCTAATATTACTGCCAGTGCCCTTGGTAATATCACCATAGAACTTCAGGCGGAGAGACTTATGACGTTACAAAACCGTATGGTTTTAGATGTCGTCTTAGCAGATCGCGGTGGGGTATGTAAAGTGATCCATTCGAGCTGTTGCATTTTCATTCCAGATAATGCTCCTACTGTCTATCAAGCCATCTCGAAGTTGCATAAGATCTCCGAATCCATACACGTGGATGTAGGGGATTGGACACTACTTGGATGGTTTTGGGGCCTGATATCGACTTGGGGTTGGAAGATTCTGATGATCATCGGGGTTGTGATAGTGTTCCTGTTCACGTGTTGCCTTTGTGTGCAGTGTGGTCCTGCCTTATGTGGCCTCTGTGCTACAACGTGTATGAGACAACCATCTGTTACCAAGGGGACTCGATTGGACAGAGCTATGCTACAACGACATCTTGATGGTCTGATGAATATCGAATATGATTCTGACTAGTGCTTGCCTACATGAGGGCAAAAGGAGCGTCTGAGGTTCCGTGACAATTGTAAGTGGTGTTTTCGACTCGCACGAATATGGTCGAGTCTGGTATCTATGAACCGCAAATGACGAGTTTAGTAAGTGTGCGCAGTTTCGCTGTGCTAACTTAAACCGTTCGTTTGTTATGTGGGCTTTTCATCTATACCCACGGGTTCCATCTTAGATACGGCATCCATTTTGTCTCTTGCCCTCAAGTAGCCAGCGATCGGACGCTGTCCGCTTCGCGACCCTGGGACTCCCAAGATATTTGCGGAAGACACATGATCTTTGTAAGTGTCTTTATGACGAGGGGGTTGCTGCTGTAAGGCAGATGGCGCCGCTCGAGGCTCATCTTGCCGCACGGGCTTATTGTCTCAGCCGTGCATCTCATTAGGCACGTCCCTTTGATGCCTGTATCTCGTGTTTCTCGATACCTCCCCTTTTACACCCTTTCCGATCTCCCCACTGTCTCCGTCTTCCTCTGCACCTGTCTTCGTTCCTATTTCGATCTACTTTACTGCTGATTGGAATTTGCTAATGGTGGGAAGATGGGTTTTTACAGTTGGGAACCGCCAAATGTTTCCGCACTTATGTTCCGGACCTTGTGTGTTTCAAAGTGACCAAAGCGACCCCTCTGGGAGCTAAATGTGGGAACCGGGTTGTAAACTTTTGTGTTCAATGTTATCCTATGGGTAAAAACTGTATAAAAGGAGCGATCCACAGAACCAATTTGAAGCAGTCTCCCCGAACTACACTCGATGTACTTCCTGTGACTTCTGTGTTCCCTGCAGTAAATAAACCTTGACTCTTTGACGCCGAAGGAAGTGTCCCGTGTCTCTGTGACTTGTACGCCGGAGCAGGTTACCCACGAAGGTTTCAGGTGTTGTGCCCTGGCACCGCTGGGTCCAAAAGAACCCAGTCCTTCAGGACCACTCAAACACATTACTCCTTTGGAAAAAAAGAAATCATCTAACACAAACATACTGGCCAATTGTCAGGCCATCGCAAACATCCCCTTTTTAAACAAAATAATAGAAAAAACGTTATGAAACAACTAGGAGATTATGTAAAACCAAAGCTTCTCCTTCATGATGGCCAATGTGGATTCAAACCTGTGAAAAGCCCTGAACCTGCCCTTGCCAAAATGAGGAAGCATGACCATATCAGCGCTGCTTTCAAAGCACTCTATTGGCTTACAGTAGCTGATAGGACAGGGAGTTCCAAGCCTACTTAGTGAGATCAACACTCCTCATTTACCCTTAAACAGAATGCACAGCCCTGACTCATCTCAACACTTCGGAGCTCATGACTTCAACCACCAACGAGACAGGATTACCACTGTTCCTGTTGGGCATAGTCCATTTCCCACCACCAAGGAGTCCCAGTGTAAATGGGTACTGATAATTCATGAGATTTATAATGCAGTCAACAAAAAGAATGACACATATGTTGGAATATTTTAACAAGCTAGGTATAAACAGCCGTTACATTACAATTCTCTAACATGTTTGCTGGTTGTTTTTCCCTATTTAAAAGCAGAATCGAATTGTAATAATAATTTTGACATTGATGGTGCTTTCGACCCACAAATGGATGAACTAATGTTATGCTAAATTTGTAATGGCAGAAACTAAAGAAAAACACATTTTTTGCTTGATGTTGAGGTCTGTACATGGATCACTTAGCAAAGTGACACTTTGCTGCTAACAGCCCTCGCTGTGGAGCCATATTGAATGCTTCTTAGAGCAGAGATGTATAACATTGGTCCACAAAAACAGGATCGGTCCCAGATTTTCTGGATAACCACTCCCTATGTAAATGATCACATTAACGGCTTGCGAGTTAAGCCTCTGTTGACATCCTGGAACTATGGCAGGGGCTCAGCACTTGTGGACCAACTCTAAACAGTCCTTTTCTAAGGGCAATCATACACAACTTTGCTGGTGGTGGCCAGGGCAGAGATCTAATGCTTCCTATGGTCCTGACAGGAATTAGGATGCAAAGTACACTTACACTCTTTGTATTAAAATCTCTCCTAAATGCAAATCTTAAAAGAGGGAGGCAAAAAAAAGACACCAAAACGAATACCCTTGAGAACTTCTTGTTAAGAAGGGTAATGTTCAGCGAGTTATTCACTAAGATATAAAGAAAACAGTCCACTGAAACTAATTAAGAGTGTCGGAGATCATCCCTTGTGGCTGCTGTAAGTATAGACAAGACTAGCCACAGTTAAAAAAAACAAGCATTGAAAATGAAACAGGTCTCGCTTTTGATTAAGTTAAAGCCATTTGCTTTGCTAATGGTATTGTATAGCAAAGCAAATGGCTTTAACTTAATGAAAGCAGAGACCGATTGCATTTTTAAGGCTGGTTTTTCTCTGTACTTCAGCCCATAACATTTAGGCGGAGGGATACTGCCCTCCTCATTTTTTCAACTTTTTGGACAGGGATCTGTGACGTTTCGTTGATTTACACCTGGAATTAAAAAGAGAAGCCAGTGTGCAGGGAATGTATCAGGTACCTACTGTTAATTAAGTTCTTGCTCTGGTACAGCCGGGCGGGCTGTAATTTGTAATTTATTTCCAGTCTTAATTTCTAGGGTAGGGCTTGCGCATGGGGTGTAGGGTTATTTCCTGCGGAGCGTTTCTTGTTTGCAGCAGGCGTTATATCCATTTGTTATGCAAAAAAATAAGATATTACTGATGCAGCTGTAAAATAATTATTTTGCGAAAAGCGCCCGAACAACACTCTCATGATTCTCGTGTAGGTCTTATACAGTTGCACTTGTTACACATACGTTTAAAACGTAAGGAAAAAATGAACACATTTTCGGTCAATTCACTTTTAAAACTGATATACATAAAAAAAATGTTTGCACGCTTTCGGTGTGCCATGAACTAGGCGCGGCCTCACTTCTTTGCTGTAAGATTTATTTTCCTTAATTGTAGTCGGAAGATATTGACATATGTTATGCCGTCTCTAATAAACGATACCATAACTTGTAGTTTAAATGTAAATTAATACTTTTTAGTGGCTTGTGGTACGACATGCAAAGAACTTCAGAAATATATCTTTAATACAAAGGGTGCACATCTGTCCTATCCGCCCTTTCCGCATGTCTCAATTCTATGGGTTAGTATGTAGTCTATGAACGAGGATATACATACCTACATAATTGGTCTTACCGCGCTTTCAGTATAGTAATGCCCAGAATACTTTTTTTTTGTTGCAAAGTCCGAGGCATTAGTAAAAATAAATACATAAAGTGAAACACATTTACATGCAGTGCCACAGAAAACGACAGCGCTCTACCGAATTCGTTACTGATTTAAATTCCGTGAGGCTGCCAATTTAGATTTCCCTCTGTTACATAGACAAAGAAAAGGGACTAAACCCTGTGTCTACCGTACACAAAAAAAAATGTATTGAGTGGTCAGTCTCTTTAAAAGCCTTGTTAAATCACCAGATTTGCCCACACCTAATATGGCCGCTCTTTTTGCTGAGTGCACAGCGGCGGCCCAGGGGCGAGCTGAGCCTCGACAACAAGGTATGGAATGAGTTTAATTAATCTTGCATCGGTCTGGTGCAGACTAGCTAATCCACTCTGCATCCTGTAACCTCAACTATATACCCTGAGTTCTCAGTAATGTACAGGATCTCCCCATGTACAGAATTTCCTCCACCAACACTGCAACGGAGCACTAGGGCGGGGGAGCTGAGTTAAGCAGCCCGGCCAACGAGTTACAGGAGTACCTGCTGGTCTCTTTAGTTTGATGCTGTGATACGCATAGTAAAGCGGCAGATAAGCCTATGTTGTTTTACGTCTGCAGGATGCTGGACTGAGACATCCTTCTGCTCAGTCAAAACGGACTCTAAATGGTCGTATCGCGCTTTCAGTATAGTAATGCCCGGAATACATGTTTATTTTTTTGTAAAGTCCGAGGCATTTGTAAAATAAGTACATAAAGTGAAACACATTTACCTGCAGTGTTTGTACATTTCCAAGTACTTCACAATGAAACACAGAGCGCGGATTACAGCCATTTACATGGTTCTGAAATTGTCAAATCTGTAGAGAGGTTGGGTATAAGAAATACCTGAGTCGCAGTCCCGAAATTGAAAGAGGACCGCGCATGTAACTGACAAAATAACAAATGTAAAATATAGTGCTTACCGAGCAATTGAAGGAGCCCGTGTCCCTCCGCGAGTAAATGATCCAATCCCGGTTGGCGGGGCTTAAAGGAGACAAGGCGGCAACAAGGAGGGACTAAAAAGCCTCCTTTACAATGACAAGCCAGCGTTTTGCATGCAAGGTGTCGCGAACCAATGAAAAAGATGGGCGGGGCTTCAACTCCGCCTCCGAGAGCTTTGGAATCTGTATTGATTCCAAGAAGCTCTCGTATGACGAGAGCAGCGCATGCGCATTGCTTTCGCCAGCCGAGACCTAAAAAAGTCAGTTTGACTGACAGAATGTACCCAGCGCAGCAAAGCCAAAGGACAAGTTTTTGGTTTGTGCTGGGTCCTCAATGAATATACTTAATTGCATCAAGAGGTCATTCTTGCAGCAGCATAATTGAAAAACTTCAGTTCAAAAGTCAGAACGCCCAAATACTTTCTACAACACTTGTAACCAAAAGGGTATATCAATTGATGGATAAGTTAAGGGCAGCTTAACCACCAGTCTTGTGACAGGGTTATAATGATATACAGGGGGGCTTGTCTGAGCAAAGCAAGCCACGAAGTTCTCATGTTTCCTCAGTTAAATATAGTTTTGTACCAAAGACAGTATTCATTCCAGATGCACTATTAACTTCCACTTTAACAAACATACGTTTGTCAGGTTTTCTCGCAGGCACATATTTCCAGATAAAGCCTAGACAGATTAAAGCACTGAGGACGAACTGAGATGAACATGGCTGCAAAAGTGGGCAAAAATGGTCTAGGAAAGTGAAGATTTATGAGAAGGCCCTATTGGTAAAAACCTTAGGTCTCCTATACATGTGCGAATTTCACAATTGGGAAGCAACACTGGATGGAAACCACTATTCCCAGATCTTTCCTTTAAAAAATAAATTCACTCGTGGTCATTAAGATGCCTGATAGGGAATTGGTATTGTCTAAATCTTCACTAACAGATGCATCTTGGAAATCTACGCCGTTAGGAAAGTTCAACTTAGGAGTTCTCTCTGGACCCATACAAAGTGCATTGCTAGGGCTTATAGCCCTTGGGTCTGGCTCTCCATCCCAATCCAGATAAAGCAGGCTCCACTGATCCACCACTTCAGGAAAGAGATATTGGCCATCCTTTTTAAGCAACAACTCACTGCAGTGTACTCCATGGTTGCAGGATCCATCTTGAAGACAATTCCTGTTTCTGTCTTCGTATCTCTTCAAAACCTACATTTCCCTAACTGAGGTTCCGTGACGGTTCTGTGACGACTTGAACCCGTGTTTTTAAGTTTGTCGGAAATACCTAATATTGGTATCAGTGAACCGCGAATGATCCATTTAGTATATTCTAGTGTTTTCGCTACGCTACGAGCAAGAGCACTCCTTCCATTGACATATTTCTGATATACCCACGGCATCCATCTTAGATCATGGTCGCCATTTTGTGTTTCCTTGCCCTCACATATGCAATAGCCTCTGATCACTTCATTCACTCCACTTTGATTAAGGACACGTAGCCTTAGCCGGAGATTCACCTCTTACATGACACGTGCACCTTAAACCAGATCACGCTGTAGCTGCATGACTCGACAAAGGCTGCCTCCTCTGCCCGAGGCCAGCCCTGCCAAACTGGTCTTCATGTCCATTGTACCCGATCATGATTAGGCGGCCGAAGCCGGTAGCCTTGCCCATTTACAACCCACAAACATCCCTTATCCCACTTTTCTATCTCCCACACCTGGCTCTGTTTCTTTCTTTCTGAATCTTTATTAGGGGGAGGTAACGAACTTTACGATGAGGCGGTCCGGGTCCTGAATGCAACATTGACAGGGAATTGTGACAAACTAGTGGGAACCCCTCTCTTCGCAATGTTTGGCCTCAGATATTATCGACGGTTCCTGTGTAACACCAAATATTTATTGTTTTAAACACGAAGGTTTTGGGAATGTATTACATGTAAAGAATTTGCCCCTAGCATAAAAAACCGTATATAAGGAGCAACCCACTTTGTACAAATCGAACAGGCTCCTAGTTTCTGCCCGTGTGTAGATTCTGTGACTTCTGTGTCCCTGCAGTAATAAACCTTTGGTCTTTGACGCCACCATCGAGAAGCCCGTGTTTCTGTTCATTTGTGCACCAAGGCAGGTGGAACTCCGGGGTCTTTGGGTGTTGTACCCTGACACCTCTGGACGGAACCAAAAAGTCCAGAACTCCATAACCATCATCTCCACATCTGGCAATCGTATGCCATCTATTTGTACACTTACTTCTTCCCCTGAAAACAAGCTGTTGGGACGGAAAAGTCTCTGCATGTTAAAAAGCGTATACCCCTGCCCTGTGTGCCCAACTATACTGTTGCCTAGATCCGTAATGCTGATTTTTGTGGTCAAAGGCAAACATGGATCATGTGTGTGCACCATGACATAGGCCTGTCTCACGGATTGCGGTCTTGTTGGCTCAGAGGGTGCACCCAAAGTACAACCCTCATGGTGGTGGAAGGCTACCGCCTTCAACAAAGAGTTTAAGCAGCACATGTGCAGCGGTGGCAGCATACCGTGTACCGATTAGTAGGAGTGCCCAGGCCCTTTTTGACACTGTCACTGCAGTTAGACCTACAGGCTTACTCACCTTTTACAAAGTTGCGCTGCTGTGTGCTTAACTCATGCTTGGCCTACATCAGGTAGATGTAGAGTTCTGCGCAGGAGTAGTGCCTCTGCACTAGATTTATCTGTGCTCAGGAAGGGTACAGCACAGGCATAGAACAGTGCTGTGCAGTGCATGTATGATTAATGAATAGAATGAGCGTATTTATGCCTACGAGGAATACTTTACATGAGAAATGTAGCACTGTGCAGTGTGTGCACAAGAAAAGCACGTGCTGGGTACATGTGTATGTGTGCTTGTGAGAATTGCAATACAAGATGGGTGAAGTATTGTGCAGTGGGGACATGGTGAGTGTGTATCCTGGCAATGTGTGATTGTAAACAAAACACCATGGTACAACTAGGAGAAGTTAATCATTCCACAATGCTGTACAGGCTCAAGAAACGCAGTATGTAAGGGATTTCATCATACACCTGCCCTCTTAACAAACATCTCTATTTGACATTAAAGCAGTAATTCCTCAAAAACGTTGCTTTTCAACACCTACTTCCAGCACTGGCCTCTGCTCTTAAGACAACCTTCATGACAAACAAAAGATTCTGCTGCTGGTCAAACTGACCAACTTGGACCCTCTGCCCATGGCCTCTACCTGTTGGTTGTTCACCTGCTTTTCAACTACCATCACCTCCTTCTCAATGCAGCTTACACTGAATTCCTCACATATGAAGACAATGGACTGTGCAGCATTGTGCCAAACTTCCAAAGGGAACTTGGAAACCCTCCCCACCTCTGCCAGTCATCGTGGATACAGAGCTATTTAAACCCTCAAGTCAACCAAGTACTCAAATATCCATTTATTATTTTTAGCATGGTAAAACAGGTTTTCTTATTCCTGGGGTTGCCTTAGTGGGTTCATGCAATTATCACTCTAGTACCATACCTGTTAGATGGAGTACCAGAGCCATGGCCTTCACTTGGTGGATCCTTTTTAGGTCTCGTAGAGAGAGACCGAATGCCATCCATCCACAAAGCTGACTTTTACGATCCGGATTTGGCCTCAGGCATTCACCCCAGCAGCATTTCTCCTCCCCTTACCATTTGCTCCTGCCTCCGAGAGCTTCAAAGGGATCTGCTTCACACTTCACGACCGCCGTGACTCACATTTCTCCTTCCTTCGTGCCCAGCCCCCCTCCCAGCGCTGCCTTGTTTTCCATAAAGAAGGAAGGGACAAGGGAGAGACGTGAGTAGGAGAAAAGATGACAGAAATTAAGACTTAGTTCAAGCATCCGACTAGCTACTAAAATGCCATTGTTGTAACAGCCATGTACAGAAATTATTTAAAAACCATTTAAACTGGAATATTTATCCCGGAGAAGGCGCATATCTGGTATTTGATCACATCGTGATTTCTTGTGAGAATAACCGAAAACCATTCTACTTTGAATTGTCGGCCTTAGTTAAGATAACAAAAATAAATAAATAACTAACAAAAAAAAATACGTGCGACTCGCCAACACTGTGACTGTCCATGTTGACATGACACCATTCCACTTCCAGGGGCCTCGCCTGTATTACCCCATCTAATTGTATTCTTTTTCTTTGGTTTGTTCTGACATTAAGTGAGCAGCAGTGCCTTATACATTTCTTCAAAAACAGAACGTCCAAAATGGACGTGTGCACCGCGAGCGATCTGCGGGAAAGCAATGCCGGGCTCCATAGCAGTGAGTGCTGCATTTACTACCGCATTTCTGCAATAGCTGAAGGTCTGGTTCATCCTCGCAGGGAGGGGCTCTCAGCCCATCAGTCACTCCCTCCACCCTACAATATGTCCTGCTTTTCGTGCCAAGAAAAGCGATTTTGTGAAAAGCGGCAGGCCAGCGTGTAGGTGCAAACGTGATGTATGCTGCAGACTGAGCTGCGCTGATAAAGGGACGCTTCAGTGGCCATTTGTAAATCAAATGTCTGCAGTTAATACTAAAGCTGGTTCGGGTGGTGTGGTTATTTTTTATGTGTGGGAGAGCAACCTTTATCTAAACTGTTATTTAGAAATGGTTCGTTTTGTAGGTATTTGCTGTTTCTTTGCAGACTCACCATCACACCCCCTCACACACCCTCTCACCTCACACACCCTTTCACCCTCACTCACCCTCACACCCTCACCCATCCTCACTCACCCTCTCACCCTCACACATCCTCACACCCTCACACATCCTCACACCCTCACCCACCCTAACCCCCCTCACTCACCCTCACACCTCCTCACCATCACACACCCTCACTCAACCTCACCCTCACACCCCCTCTCACACCCTCACACACCCTTACCCTCACACCCTCACCCCGCCTTACCCTCACCCCGCCTTACCCTCACACTCACTCACCCGCACACACCCTCACCCTCACACCCCTCACACCCCTCACCCGCACACCCTCGCCCTCACACCCCCTCACACACCCTCACTCACCCTTACTCACTCACCCTCATCAGCATAGCATAACAAAACATAGCATGGCATAACAAAAAAAGCATAGGATACACAACCTCACAACCCTCTCACCCTCGCTCTAACACTCTCACCCTCACTCACCCACCCACCCACCCTCACCCACCCACCCTCACCCACCCACCCTCACTCACCCACCCTCACTCACCCACCCACCCTCACTCACCCTCACCAGCATAGCATAACAAAACATAGCATAGCATAACATAGCATAGCATAACAAAACAAAGCATAGGATAGGAAAACATAGCATAGCATAACAAAGCATAGTATAACAAAACACAACAAAACATACCATAGCATAACAAAACATAGCATAGCAAAACAAAGCATACCAAAACAAAGCATAGCATAACAAAACATAGCAAAACAAAACATAGCAAAACAAAACATAGCAAAACACAACATAGCAAAACACAACATAGCAAAACACAACATAGCAAAACACAACATAGCAAAACACAACATAGCAAAACACATCATAGCAAAACACATCATAGCAAAACACAACACAGCAAAACACAACAAAACATAGCATAGCATAACAAAACACGACATAGCATAGCATAACAAAACACAACATAGCATAGCATAACAAAACAAAGCTTAGCATAGCATAACAAAACATAGCATAACAAAACATAGCATAGCATAACAAAACATAGCATAACAAAACATAGCATAACAAAACATAGCATACCAAAACAAAGCATAGCATAACAAAGCATAGCATAACAAAATGTCTAATAACAAAGCATAGCCTAGCAAAACACAACAAAACATAGCATAGCATAACAAAACACAACAATACATAGCATGGCTTAACAAAACATAACAAAACATATAATAGCATAGCAAAACACAGCATAGCATACCAAACACAGCAAAACATAGCATAGCATAACAAATCATAGCATAGCAAAACAAAGCATAGCATAATAAAACACAACAAAACATAGCATAGCAAAACAAAGCATAGCAGAGCAAAACATAACATAGCATAAAGCATAGCATAGCATAACAAAACATAGCATAGCATAACAGCATAGCAAAACATAGCATAACATAACAAAACAAAACATAGCATAACAAAACAGCATAACATAGCATAACAAAACAAAACATAGGATAGCAAAACAAAACATAGCATAGCATACAGCATCACTCAGCACCACCACAGCATCACTCTGTGGCACCACAACATCACTGAGCTCCACCACAGCATCAATCTGTGCAACCATTCAACAACAACTGGTTCAAATATGTTATCTCAATGTTTCAAGCTTTATTACAAATGTAAGAAAAAGATGTTAATATTTGACATATGTTCTTGGATTTTCGTCACAATAAAATACACTGAACATAATCTTCACAAATGTTATTTACAAAAGTTTAAGCTATTGCCATTATAAATTACATTAACTTATTTAAGTATTAATTATTTAAAAAAATATAAACCATTGTTATTTGTAATATCAATACATGTAAGTCACGTAAATACAACACATATTGCATTACAAATGCTATAGGTATCACATTTGCGAAAATATTGGCATGGTAAATGACAAAGCTATTAATTTTGCTATTTTCAAAAACAAAACCTAAATAAAAAATGTGCTATTTACAATACCACTAGCTCAAACTTTCCTAACACGAGACCTATTGCATTGCAAATGCGTGTTACCTTTTCGACTGACTCCAGCAGACCATGATATGAAATGTCAGGCTAGACCTCTAGCCTTAGAGTCATACCTACCCAGTCTTAAAAAATAGGGCAATATCATCCAATAGCCAAGGAAATCCCATTTGTGGATCTCTACACTGCACAGCAGGTGAACAACAACTTTGGCCTTCGCTTCCTGCTACAATACATCTGAGCCTACAAATCTGCAATTTGAAACAAACTCCTGTGGCACAAAATCAGACAAACCAATCTTGGACACAAACTCCGACTAGGGCCGAAGAGGACATGGCAACCATACTTTTTAGGTTCTACTTTGTTTACATTAGAAAAGGCCAATATGTTATATCATACCAAAGAACAAAACCAGTAGCAGTATATATCTGTGGTATTATCTCCTCCTTTTCCTCATTCAAAATGTTCATCAAAACTATTGTATTTCATTATCCCATTTTCCCTCAGTACATTCCGTCCCCGTCAGTCATTGTTCCTAAGCCAAACCTGGTCTCCTCTTGGTTTATTACCTTTAAGTTTCTTCATTTCATTTGGAATTGAGAATGTGTGATTTGAAATGTCCTGGGGAGTTGGATGAGATTAATGCAAGCCCCGGATGTGGATGCATTTTTACATTAAAGAGCCCCTTTACCCTTTTGCTCCTGTGATTTATTCTCCCACATCACTCTGTTGATGAGATGGTTTGTAATACGTCTGAACTCCATTTATCTCCCTCATTCTTGCTGCTTCATTGTATAATGGGACGGAGCTGCTGAACTCCTAAAGATCCCAACTTGAACAGCATATCCACCGTAAGGCATTTTCAAAGCAATTTTCATTGAAAGTGCAGACACAAGGCACGCAATTAACTAAACTGACGCAGGCACCCCCGTATTCTACATCCAGACACAGTTTAATTTACGCAACAAGCGCCAGTCATCCCTTTGTGGGTGTGTATAACATAAGGGTAACTTTTGGTGTGCTGCCATTGTGGATCTGCATCACACCTCAGATTTCTTACAAAACTGAACCACGTACTGCCAATAATTGTTGAAGAATTTCTTTATATAATCTAGCACAGCATATTAAAGTTTCAGCTTTCATTTACTGATTATTAGCAGTGACAACCTCAAATCTGAACTCTGCAACTCCTCAAAAGGTAATCTTTACACCTCAATTTCCTAATCTCAAGATTTAACAGGAAACTAAAGCTACCAAGTAGTTGACTAAAAGTACATTACAGTACCCTTGAAAGAAACTTCGATCTTAAAAAGCAAAACAAAACAAAAACTATTTTCCATCGCATGCATAATTGGACACTACTTGCAGTTCCTGTTGAAGTTGCAAGGATTCTTGAGTACCACACCTGATAATGAGTTTGGAGGGAATTTTCAAGTACCAAATCAGGAATTGGAGTTGTGTGTGAGTAGAAGTCTTATGAGTGTTTGCTATATAGGACAGCGTTCAAGTTTTATTTTTATTGTGTAACATATCAATGCAGACAGTATTTCTGAAAATCTCACAGACAGCCACCAATTAAGTGGGGCTGTCACAAAAAAAGCTTTCATTCACTATTGCTGAGTGAGTAGGACTAACCCCTAAGTTGGAAAAAAGTAATTGCATTGTACTAGTATAGAGGGACAAGAGGTAGTTGAGTATCTGCCGGATTTGATGGACGAGGGCGCAGGTGATCTAAATCAATTGATACAAGCAGAAGAAAATGAGACGAACATTATCTACTCAAAGCAAACAACATATTAGGAAGATATCTCTGTTATGAGAGTTCGGAAAGGAAATAAGAATGATGAACACTAAATAACTACCTAATGGAAATTAGCTGACATATGCACATTAAGTGCCAAAAAAGGCTAATATCTTTGTTATCTGTTCATGTTGAGATGTAATTCAGACAGAGTTCGAGAAAAATTATGGCTCAAAGATGAATCAATATTAGGTGAAGCGATGAATATGGCAAAAAAGTTAGAGCATACAACGATATTTGTAGAAGAGCTTAGGAACGAACACAAAAGAAATATAAGTGCGCACTCTATCAGCGAGAAAAAAAAAAGGTAAGGGAAAACTGGAAAGGCTTTCAGGGAAAATGTGGTGCACCAGATCATATGGAAATGAATAAAGACTGCTGTACATATGAGGTCACAGTAAGCTATGCAACAAGAAATGGCACTATGCCAAAATATTGTAGGTCTGTAAGACAGCAGTGAAGAGGGAGTATTAAGGAATGTAATATAAGGGGTAAAACGCATCTCAAAGGTGTCATAAAATTGAATTTTACTAAACTGAAAGTCATGATAGACTCTGGTGTTTGCCTGACGTTAGCATGAAGTGAGGAGTCTGATTACAATTTAAAAATATAAAGTTGCTTGGAAGAACCATGATGTTAAACCTGAGGATAGGGAGGTAAGCACACATGAAGTTACGAGGTTACTCTGATTCGCAAATTGAGTTTAGAGGGCATGCTGGAAAAGGAAACTTTTATGGAACTATCAAAAGGTGGCTTTGTTGTTAGATGGCCACATTAAAGAAAGTTGGGAAGAGTTTTAATCAATCAATCAATCACTCAGTCATTTGTTAAGCACACTACATACCCGGGAGGGTCTCCAGGCACGGGGGAGGGGTGGAGGTGGGGGCCGTTACTGATCAAACAGCCAGGACTTTAGTATCCTCCTGAAGGTCAGCAGGTCTTGGGTCTGTCGTAGGCTCAGTGGGAGGGTGTTCCATGTCTTGGCGGCGAGGTGGGAGAAGGATCTCCCGCCGGTGGTTCTTCTTCGGATGCGCGGGACGGTGGAGAGTGAGAGGTCGGCGGAGCGTAGCTGGCGGTTGGGGGTGTAGAAGGAGAGCCGTCTGTTGAGGTAAGCAGGGCCGGTCTTGTGGAGTGCCTTGTGTGCGTGGATGCGGAGCTTGAAGGATATCCTCTAGTTGAAGGGGAGCCAGTGTAGGTTTCTCAGGCGGGGGGTGATGTGGCCGTGTCGTGGTACATCGAGGATCAGTCATGCCGAGGCGTTTTGGATGCGTTGTAGTCGATTGAAGACCTTTGTCGGCGCTCCCGCGTAGAAGGCGTTTCCGTAGTCGAGTCTGCTGCTGACGAGGGCCTGGGTGACTGTCTTTCTTGTATCTATCGGGATACATCTGTAGAACTTGCGGAGCATGCGGAGGGTGTTGAAGCAGGAGGAGGAGACGGCGTTGACTTGCTTAGTCATTGAGAGCGTTGAGTCGAGGATGATTCCCTGGTTGCGTGCGTGGTCGGTGGGGGTCGGGGCTGCCCCCAGTGCCGTTGGCCACCAGGAGTCGTCCCAGGCTGACGGTTTGGAGCCGAGGATGAGCACCTCCGACTTGTCAGAGTTCAGCTTCAGACGGCTGATCTTCATCCAGTCGGCAACGGCCTTCATTCCTTCATGGAGGTTGGCTTTGGCGGTGATGGGGTCCTTGGTGAGGGAGAGGATCAGTTGAGTGTTGTCGGCGTAGGAGATTATGTTGAGGTTGTGCTGTCGGGCGACGTGTGCGAGCGGGGCCATGTAAATGTTGAACAGTGTCAGGCTGAGGGAGGATCATTGAGGTACGCCGCAGATGATCTCGGAGGCTTCGGAACGGATCGGGGCGAGGCGGACACTCTTGGTTCTGCCGGAGAAGAAGGAGGTGGTCCATTCCAGAGCCTTGTCTCGGATCCCTGTGGCGTGGAGGCGTGTGCGTAGTGTGCAGTGGCAGACGGTGTCGAAGGCGACTGAGAGGTCTAGGAGGATGGGTGCTGCAGTCTCCCCATTGTCTAGCAGGGTCCTGATGTCGTCGGTGGTGGCGATGAGGGCGATCTCGGAGCTGTGGTTGCAGCGGAACCCTGACTGGGAAGGGTCCAGGATTCTGTTCTCTTCAAGGTATCGGGTTAGCTGTCTGTTAACGATTTTTTCGATGACCTTGGCCGGGAAGGGAAGCACACATATAAAATCAACTACCCACCCGCACTCACCAAAAAAGCCGCTAAACGCTTTAAACACAACTTCCTGAGGTCCCACCCTCAAACCCTCTTTGCCGACACCTACTTCTCACCGGTCAATGGATCCTTGAACACCGATATCATCTTCCACACCACACGCAGAGCTCAATGGAGAAAAGCGTTCCTCACCTTACTCACCGTCTCCACCACCAGGAAATCCGCTCATGGCCTAACACTCTCCATCACACCATCCCAACTCTTCCCAGGCAGAACCACCATTACTATCTACAATAACGGGATTGTCCTAATTCAATCCACAGACAGGAACCTGGAACTACTCGACAACCTGTTCCCCACTTTCAAAGAGCACCTCTCCAATCCTCGGACCTCCACTCATATCACCTTCAGTACTATCACCCCTGACTTCACAGCCCCCACCCACAACCCTTCTAACGTAGTTCAGCACCAGAACGACACGCACCTCGCCTCTACCCCCAGCACCCTAGTCAATCACCCACCTGCTGTAACCACCCCACACTCCTCAATCACAGACACAGATCTCTCCCGCTCATCCACCAGCCGCCCCCCCACCCCCCCATACCAACCCGCGGACCTCCACTCATACCACTCCCATTCCTTTCACCCCTGACACCACAGCTCCCACCCACAACCCGTCTAACCTAGTTCAGCACCAGAGCTACACGCACAACGACAAATCCCACCCTTTATCCCCCCCCATTCTCAGTCCCCACTACCACCTTCTAACTAATCACGCAGAGCACACCACATCTATTAATCTAACTCCCCTCCCCACAACAGGACCATCTCCAATCCCATTTCCCCCCCACTCTCAGCCCCCACTACCTTACCTGCTCCCCCATAACCACTAACATACACTCAACCTCCACCCGGCTCTCTCCGCTTACCACCAATGCCCTCACCTACACCACCAATCTCCTCCCTACTTCATCCACACCCATCCCTCCCAAACCCTCTCTCCCCCTTAACACCAACCCATACACCGACGCCACGGAGCCCTGCACGAACACCAACCCACCCCCCCACCCACAGGCCAATTCCCAGGTCAGTCACTCACCCCTGATTTCCATCCCCAACACCAACACCTATCCCACGCTGGACAAGATTATGGCCACCCTCCTCCAGCTCAAAGAAGACATTCACACCATCAAAGAACTACTCTTTACACACCCCAGACACCCCTCACTCACCACCACCCCCCTCCGAACATGTCCCCCACCCTTCCGGATGACTCTCCCACTCTACACCCCCCACACTGGACCGCGAGCCCTGTCCACAATCGCAACAACCGCCCCGTCGCCCATGCAACCCTCTTTCGGACCTCGACACACTCACCCTCCTCCGTTCCTACGACCCAGCTCCCCTAAACCACACAACCACCACACACCTCTCCATTCCCACGATATACTCAAATCCTCGTAGACCCCCCACACTAAACAACAGAATCTCCAGCCCTAATAACCTTAGAAAAGTCCCCCTCTCTCTAGAACCCTCTACCTCCCTCGACACACCCCGTCTCAAATGCACTCTCCTCAACTGCAGATCGGCCTCTAGACACTCCTCCGCCATTGCTGATCTCATCTTAACATTGGACCTTGACCTAATCATCATGACTGAAACCTGGCTAACCGAATCTTCTACACCTATAATGGACATTCTGGTTCCCCCCAACTACCACATTATTAGACTTGACAGGCCTGGCAAAATTGGTGGTGGAATCGCATGCATATACAGGAACAACCTCTCTGTTCTGAAAGTCACCGCCCCTTCACTACCCTCCCCAACTTCCTGTGAATACACCTGCCTCGATATTACCAGTGAGGGCAAACCGATATGCTCTCTTCACGGCATTTACCACCCACCAGGGGACAACCTCACCTTCGCCCAACAAATCATGGATATGATCTCAACCAATTCCGGACGACAGCTCACCCAAATATACCTTGGTGACTTCAACCTCCACTGGAACGATCACAATGACGCGGTGGTAAATAGTCTTAAAAATTTCCTCAACGCCCTTGACCTCACCCAAATATGCAACAGCCCGACCCATGAGAAAGGCTCTATCCTCGACCTTATCATCTCCAAAGAGGACTCTATCCAACTCGAGTCTATCCAACCCTGTGACTGGTCAGATCATCATATTGTCACATTCTTCATCAATGAAATAGTCAAATTCAACCCGGTTCAATCCTCCAAGCCTAAAGTCTGGAAAAGAGATCTGAAAAAACTCAACCCAAACTCCTTACCCCCTAACAGCTGCAACCTCCTACTTCCTCCTACTGGCGCTACGGACGTGCAATCCTTGACTGACCACTATCTTAACGCCATGACCTCAATAATTAATGAGGCTGCACCCATGCAGCTAAAAAGAGTCTCCGGGGGGCGTGGCCAAGATGGCGGGCTGAGCGGTCGCACTCGCTGTGAGCTCCGCCGGACCTGAGCCCTTAACCTACTAATTTAGCACTGGTCTCCCCCCGGAAACGTGCATTTGGCGAGATAAAGGCGCTGGATGTCGGAGTGGAGGCTGTGAGGGCGGAAATCGCCGGCATTAGAAGCTGAACGGTCCCGGAGTCCTGGCCGGGTGCGAAGAGGGCCTTTGGTCCGGAGCGGAAGTGGAGCCGAGGCTTGGTTTGGGAGACCGCCCGTCTTGGTGACTGCGGAGGAGCCGCCGGTGCTTCTCGTCGGACCCCGACCTTCACCACAGCACCCTACCCTGCGGCGAACCCCGAGGAGCTGAGAGGCTTTGTGCCCGGAGGCGGGGCATAGAATGGGAGAGCCGCGGGGCTGGTCATCACGCGAGGCTGTGGCTTTGGCCTATTCCTCCGGACGGCGGAGGTACCAGGAATCGCGAGGCGCTGCACTCGCCCGATAACCCAGCGGAGGTACCCTCTGGGTATGGAACTGCGTCCCCGGAACCGCAAGTACTGAGAAGGAGGATCTCGCACGTGGCGCCGAAACTGCGGCCTACTTCTCCGGGAGCCCCGGAGGTGCACTTGTGGAGGGATTTAGCGGAGATTGGATACCTGTATCCCCCCCGGAAAGACCCCTCGGCCGATGCCGATTCATCGCCTTTGAGAGACTGGGGAAGAAAGCGTTGGGTGTGAAAGGTCCGGTACAGACTTGGAGGTACGGCGGTGGTACATTTGGAATCAGCCCCATGCTGTGGCACCTGAGAGGACTTTGCCAGACCGATTCGTGCGGGGCCATCTGAAGAGGAGTCGGGGAGTCCGCCTGTGGTGTCGGCGGTGGTGGACCGGACGGATCGCGGGCCGCTCCATTGCTGGACGAGACCTGCCGGAGGTGTGGACAGAGACCCCCCACGGCTGTTGGTAGTGGGGCACGTGGCAGTAGCGGCTGGCCGGAAAATCGACTAGCGGCCTTGTCGAGGCCCGCCGAACATTCCGGAAGGCGCCCAAGTAGACTCAATGGCGAACAACAAAGGGTCCAAGAAGGGGGATCGCACCCTGCCGGACATGTTGGGCAGAAATGCCGCGAGACAGGATAGGGGGCAGCCGTCTCTGAGTCTTCCGGGCGGCTCCCACGGAGCGAGTGGAGGGGAGCCCCCGGTCACGAGATCCTTCCTTGAGTCCCTCTTCGGCACCTTGCGGGACGACTTCCAAACCCTCAAGCAGGAGGTGGCGGGTGAGGTCCGGGAGATACGACGGGAGGTGGATGGCCTGCGAGAGAGAGTGGCTACGGTGGAGGGCGCTGGCCATGCCAGGGACGAGGAGATCACGCAGTTGCAGCAGGAGGTTATAAGGCTCCGGGACCAGAATCTTGATCTTCAGTCACATACCGAGGACCTTGAAAACCGTTCCCGGAGGAACAACATCCGAGTCCGGGGTGTTCCGTCCCGAGAAGAAGGGGAGGATGTGGCTGCATACCTGCGGGACCTATTCAGAGAGGTGCTGGGTGAATCGGATGATTTCCCTATTCGTATCGATAGGGCGCACAGAGTAGGCCTACAGCGCAGGGCCTCGGCGCCCCCCCCCCCCGGACATCTTGGCCTTCCTGCCGGACTATCCCCTGAAAGAACGAATACTTTGCGAAGCACGGAAGAGATCGTCCATGGACTTTAGAGGTCACCGTGTGGCACTCTACCAGGATCTTGCGGCGTCCACCCTGCAGAAACGCAAGGCCTTTAAAATTGCGACAGATTTTCTACGGGAGCATGGCACTCAATACTCCTGGGGGCACCCTTTCCGCCTTATTTTCCGGTGGAACGGGACTCTACACCAGCTGCGGTCCCTTCAGGATACATTTGGGGTGCTGGGTATCGCTGCTACGGACGATGGAACTTTCACACCTCGGCAGCGCCGTATCACCAGGGATGGCTGGCAGACGATCCCCGGCCGGCGGTCGTCGGCCTCCTCAACGCGACCGGGTTCGCCTACTGCAGCTGCGGACCTGGATGACGCACCACGAGCTATAGTCACCGACGCTGCGACAAATGAAGTTGCGCTGACAGCTTGAATGAACTCCGGGGGGAGATTGACATAGCCATGTCTGTAACGCAGGTTTGGGGGTTCGGGGGGGCGGGGGAGTGCGTGGTGGCTGGACGTCCACTTTTTTGACTTTCCACAGGCCTGTCCGTCATGGACCGGACTTGGACAATGGTTTCTGGTGGGATGTTGGGGGATCCGGGGGGTGGGGTCGGGGGTTGTTGAGACAGTTCCAGTTGCGGGTGGGAACTGGGGTCCGTTTGGGAGTTGGAGGGGGGGAAACAGTTCTTGGGTGGATTGGGAGGGGGGGGGGGACAGGCAAGGGGGAAAGATCCGGGTGTTGGCGGGGGTGGGGGGGGTCGTCCAGTGCACACTGGGGTTCCTTGTCGTTCAGACAATGTAAATGCTTATTGGTTTGCTCAGACTTGAATGCCCCACTTACAGTTTTGACTTTCTATTTGATTTGCTGAAGAGAGGGAGGGGGACGGGGTGGGCTGTCCGGTGCTTGTTGTTGCCTATGGATATCTGGACATTGGCTGGGCCTCTGGTTTTGACCGATCACTTCTGCCTCCCACGTGATAGTGCTCTATTCCCTATTATGTCACCTCTATCACACGGCAGCGTTTGTGCTCCTGCTGCCCTGGTACTGTGGGGCCCCATTGCTTTCTTCTACACCCCTTTACATGCCTACTGACACTAGCAAGGTAGTGACTCTGAATGTCCGGGGGCTGAATAATCCAGTCAAGAGACGGGCTGTGCTCTCACTTCTGGAGAATACCCAAGCGGACATTTGTCTTCTCCAGGAGACGCACCTCCTATCGCAAGACACGCACAGACTCCGTTCTCATAAGTTCCCTTCACAGTTCTTCTCCTCTTGTACTACAAAAACGGCTGGGGTGGCGATACTAGTAGCCAGACACTTTAGGGGAGAGGTCCTCCACAAGTTTACCGAACAAAAGGGCAGGCTCCTTGCATATTGGTTCAAGGTAGGGGGCCTCCTGTTTACGATCGGGTCCCTATATAGCCCTAATGAAAGGCAGGACCGCTTCCTGCAGACCGCAATCGAGGATATCACTTCCTCCCAGGACCGTCATATTATACTCGGCGGTGATTTCAACATGGTCTTTAACTCTGCAATGGATAGATCGGCGCAACGCTCCCCGCAGGTAGGGGAACTCTGCGGACCGTAAGGCTCAGCTGGAGGAGGTTGACCTCCTTGATTTGTGGCGACACATGCACCCTATGGAAAGGGACTACTCATACTATTCCTATGCGCACAAGTCGTACGCGAGATTGGACCATCTTTTGGTTACCTCCCCGGTGCAGGCGCTAACCTCGGGGTCAGAGATAGGTGTGATCTCCCTTTCAGACCACCCCCCAGTTGAGGCTACGTTGTGTTTGCCGCCGGCCGTCTCTCGGCCCAGAACGTGGAGTCTACGTGACACGCTGTTACGCAGGAAGGAGGTGGTGGTCCGTATTGAGGAGGCGATCCGGGACTATCAGTCCCGTAATGATAACGCCGACACTAGCCGGGCCACGCAATGGGCGGCGCTAAAGGCGGTGATTCGTGGAGAATTCTTGGCAATTTCTGCGGTTGACAACAAAGAACGGCAGGCCAAGTGAGATGAACTCACAGCTTGGGTTAGAGAGTTGGAGCAGATACATCGTAGGACTGGGGCTCCCCGGATTTGGAGGCAGCTTAAGGAAGCGAGGAAGCTCCTGGCGGCCTTGGATCTCGATCGGCGGAGTATGCGGCACTTCGGCTGCGTCACACCTTCTATACTGGAGGAGACCGCTGTGGCAAATTGCTGGCCCACAAGCTTCGGGTGACACGTCAGAATCAGCTAGTTAAGGAAATTTCTGATCAGGCAGGGAACGTGGAGACGGAGGACGCTTGGATCGCGGCCGTTTTCCGCAAGTTTTATAAGGACCTCTACACTGGAGAGCCCCCGGATGAGATAGCTATGACTGCCTATTTGGATTCGGTTACGTTGCCATCCCTGGATCCTTTGCAGGCGGAGTATTTGGATAGAGACATCCGGATAGAGGAGGTGATCTCTGCTATCGCCAGACTTAAACATGGCAAGGCGCCTGGTCCAGATGGCTTCACGGCCCTCTATTGTAAAACCTTCTGCACATCTTTAGCCCCTGTACTCACACATCTCTTCAATTCCTTTGCTGACCCCGGAGCTATTACACCTGATCTACTCCGGGCCTCTGTTACGGTTATCCCTAAGCCTGGGAAGGATCCGAAATACTGTGGGTCCTACCGACCGATTTCTCTTTTAAACATTGATTTGAAGCTATAGACTGGGATTTTGGCCGCGCGCCTCGCTCTTCACTTGCCCGGTCTTATCGACCCTGACCAAGCAGGGTTTGTCCCTGGGAGACAGACAGTGGACAATACGAAACGGATTGCCCACCTTTTAGAGAAAGCTTCCCGGATTCCGGGAGAACGAATGATGCTGGCGGTAGACGCCGAGAAGGCTTTTGATCGAGTCCACTGGCCCTTTCTGGAGCGCGTTTTAATGAAAGCGGGGATAGGGGATAAGTTCAGATCCATGATTCTTAACTGTTACAAGCAACCGTCTGCTGTAGTCCGGGTTTACATCTTCGACCTTTGACATTGAACGCGGTACCCGGCAGGGCTGCCCGCTCTCGCCCTTACTCTTTGCTCTTTATATGGAGCCGTTCGCTCAACGGGTGCGTGATAATCCTGCGGTGGCCGGAATCCGGATGGGGGGCTTCACGCACGCTATCAGCCTCTACGCAGATGATGTCATCCTGTCCATTGACAGACCCCGGACGGCTCTTCCGGCGTGTATAGAGGAATTGGACTCCTTCGGCATGGTAGCGGGGTTTAAAATGAATATGGGGAAGTCGGTGGCTTTAGACATCTCCCTCAAGCCGGCTACCAGAGCCGATTTACAACGCAGGTTTCCTATGCTTTGGTCTTCGGGTGCAGTACCTTATCTGGGGATTCAGATTGCGCCCACTCTGCCGGCCATGGTTTCGGCCAATTACCAAGCTCTAGGAGCAAAAATTAGGGAGGAATTAGGGCAATGGAATCGCGGGACACTCTCTTGGCTGGGCAGGATAGCTGCTGTCAAAGTGACGATTTTGCCACAAGTACCTTATCTTTTCCGGGCCCTGCCGCTCCAACCGCCGGTTGGGTGGATACCGCAACTACAGGCAGATGTTTCACGCTTTGTTTGGCAGGGTAAGAAGCCTAGAAGGCGTAGAGCCGTCTCGCTGCTGGCCCCCGAGGCGGGCGGTTTGGGGATACCAGATTTCCGCAAATACTTCCAGGCTGCACAGCTCCGTTATCTAGTGGAATGGAGTAGATGGGAGTCCGAAAAAACATTGGCTCTTCCAGGACCAGGCAGTGGCGGGGAGACCTTTACAGGAGATTCCTTTCTTGCGTAGTCCCCATAGGCCTAAAAACCTCTACGCTTCCTTTATTACGAGGGTCCCCCTACGGGTGTGGGACGCTACTAACCTTCCATACGGTCTCACCACGTTCCCGTCCCCGCTCACACCGCTAGTAGACAACCCGGATTTCACACCAGGACTAGAGAGAGGGGCGTTCACGCATTGGAGGCAGGCGGGGTGTCGAGCCCTTTGCCATTTGTATAGCCCTGAAGGGGTTGTCCCCTTCTCCCAACTCCGTCAGGAGTTTTCACTACCGGAGAACGACCGACACCGCTATATGCAGGCTCGCTACTGGGCCCTTCAGCCGCAAGTGAGAGAGTCAGCCGATAGGCTTTTTCTTCCTTACGAAAAGTGGCTCTTATCGCACACATCGGATGCCAAATTGATCACAGATCTCTACAAGCTTCTGCAACCACCTGCAACACACAGATATCATCCCGGGAGGGAGCGCTGGGAAAGGGAACTGGGGAGGACACTAAGCCCTAGGGAATAGGAGCACATATCTTATAGGGCACGGCACTAGGCATACCACATGGGGCTCACTGATACTCTAACCAATGTCTCCACCTACTGGAATTACACACCTGAACGAGTCCACGAATTTGATCATAACAAGGAGGACACATGTTGGAGGGGGTGCACTCACGCACATTCTATGGGAATGCCCGTTGCTGGAGCCTTACTGGAAGGAAGTGTTGGATAATATTGACACACATTTCAACATCGAATTACCACGCTTCCCTGCTTACACCTTGTTGGGGCTTCCGAACGGCTTGATGTACCCCCTCAGATCCCGTAGGGGCAGACAGATAGCGATAGCTCTAGGCTCTGCAGTCCAAAACATTTTAATACACTGGCACAGTGCAACGATACCATCCACCACAGGTTGGCTCCATAGGCTGTGGCATGTGTTGGGGATGGAGAGAATGTCCCTCACGGTGGCGGGGGATGTGGAACAATTCAGTGAGCTCTGGCAGCCATTTCATTCCCTATTGCTCACGGAATTTAGAGAACTCACCTGCCCTAGGTACCTCCGCCTTCTGCGGCTTCCGAGCCCGATGGGGCCTGCCCAGTGATTTGTTATTGAATTTTTTCTCCAAGTGAGGCATAGCTTGATGTATTTTCCTTCTGGTTGGGGACTGTGCACTGGACGAGGGGTGGGGAGGGAAGGGGAGTTGGGGGAAGAGAGTTGGGTAGTTGGGGTTTGGGGTGGGGTTGTGCGGGGAAAGTCGTTTCATGCTGTGACGGAACATGATGTATATCTCAATGGGGGCGTAACCCGTCCAGATGATCTTGGCTGAGGGTGCACTTGAGCTTTGTGGGTTATTTCCGCCCGGTCGTATTGCTCTTCGAAGATATGTTTTGTCCCAACATGTTATGTCGAATAAAATACTTTAAACCTAAAAAGAGTCTCCGCTAAAATCTCCAATCCTTGGTACGACGGGAGTCTCAATGAGGATAGACGAGCCATGCAAATGGCAGAGCGTACCTGGAGATCAGCTCCTCTGCACTACACCTAAAAACCCTGAAGAAAAAGAGCAACACCTACTTCAGGAAGATAAAACCCTCAAAAATCAAACTTCTTCAGCCTCCAGCTCGACCAAGCAAAAAACCGTCCGAGAAAACTGTTTGAGCTAATCAGAACACAATCCAAGGAACAAACCCAACCACTCAGCACTATGCGCGAAGCACCCTGCTGTGAAGACCTCTTTATCCAAAAAACTGACAATATAAAGAGTGATCTCCTCATTGACGCAAGCCTTTACTCCAAACCCCACGGCATAGCACTCACTGAAAAAAAAACAATGCTACATGGTCATCCTTTGGCACCTACTCTGAAGAAGAAATTGGCAAACTGCTCAGCACCTTGAAACCATCCGATCACCTCACGGACCCCCTCCCTGCTAACGCTGTCAAAGACTTCACCCCTTTGCTCCTTCCACTCTGGACTAAAATTATCAACAGCTCACTTCAACAAGGAACCATCCCTGACTCCCTCAAAGTTGGACAAGTCACACCTTTACTAAAGAAACCTACAGCCGACCCCTCTGATCTAAACAATAACCGTCCGATTACCAATATTCCCACTCTCGCCAAACTGTTGGAAAAATGCGCACAACTACAATTGACTAAACACATTGATCAGTTTGATCTCCTCAACCCTCATCAATCAGGCTTCTGAGCAGGACACAGTACAGAAACTGCTATGACTCACATAATTGACAATGCCCTTCAAATCCTAGATCAAAACGATACCTGCCTCCTCATCCTTCTTGATCTCTCTTCAGCATTCGACACCGTTAAACATGAGAATTTACTCGAACTATTAAACACAAGAATGGGTCTATCTGGGACTGTACTCAAGTGGTTCACTTCCTTTCTACACAACAGGTCGCAGAAATTCAAGAGCAACAACTTGATGTCCTCGCCAATACCTGTATCGTTAGGCGTCCCCCAAGGATCCTCCCTATCCCCAACTTTGTTCAACCTAGTTATGGAACCTCTCACCACCTTGCTACAAGCATCCAATGTACACTTTCACATGTACGCCGATGACACCCAACTATATCTCAAATTACAATCCCCCAAAGACATTTTGCTCCTGAACTCAACGATCAGAAGCACCCAATCCTGGCTTGCCGATAATCATCTCAAACTCAATGCTCTGAAAACAGAGTTCCTTTTGATCTCACCTCCCGCGAAGATGTCTACCACTCAAATTTGGCTTAAGCACCTAACTGCACTCAATGTCCAACCCACCATCGTGGACTCAGCAAAATCTTTAGGCATAACACTCGACACCAATCTCAACATGCAGCAACATATCAGCAAGGCAACTAAGGGAGCCAACTACCAAATCAATACCCTGAGGAAACTTAAACCCTTCCTCCCAGCCAAAGACTTCCAAAATGCAGTACAAGCACTAGTCATCCCTCGAATAGAATACGGCAGCATCGCCCTCTGCGGTCTCCCCCTAACTACTACTACACCCCTAAGAGCCTCTCTAAACGCTTCAGCGAGACTCATCACTGGGTCAAAAAAAACACTCGCATATTTACCCTGACTTGAAATCCCTGAACTGGCTGCCTTTTGAAGCCAGAATACATCTGAAAATCGCCTGCATGACACACAAGGCTATACACCTGAGCTCACCCGGATACCTCACCCAGAAGCTGACAATCTCTGGCGGTTCTAGAAACACTAGAGGCAGAAACAATCTTCTGCTGAAACCTCGAAGATTCCGGAAGGAAAAAACTTATAAACGCTCCTTCTCAGGAATTGGCACCCAGGATCTGGAACTCACTCCCTCCTGAAACCAGGCTCATCTCCTCCACTACACTTTTTAAGAAAGAAGTAAAAGCTATCCTCATGGCTAAATATACTTGAACTATTACTGTGGATTTTTTAAAGACTCTGCATCAATCTGTATTATCTGTTCGATCCCTTTGATTATTTGTATTACTTGTATTATTGACTTACCTGACTGTCTATGCTCCCATTTATTTGTACTATTATCATTATTGATGTACCTGTTTTACTATGCTCCCTCATGTACCTACCCCACCCCACTTATTACCTACAACTACACTATGCCTAATGGCCTGTTATTCACTCTCCTGTTTGTATCCCTACTTTGTAAAGCGCTCTGATATCTGCAAAGATCTTGTTTGCGCTATATAAAACTTTCAAAATAAAATAAATAAAATAGGAGATGGGTCGGAAGTTCTTGAGGTCTCTTGGGTCTGCCTTGGGTTTTTTGAGTAGGGCGTTGATCTCGCTTTAGAGTTTTAGATTCCAATTCTGACCTACAGATTCTTCTAAGGGAGGATCACAGGAGTTGTGAACAGTACTGATTCCTGCTCAAACAAATCATTAGGTAAATTTAAAATCAGAGTGTTTAAAAAAAAATCTATAGAATGTTTCAACTGTTTGGACATTACTTTAAATTCAAGAAAAATGCCTTTCCTTATGCTTTAACTCGGGTAAAGTCCTTTAGCTGTTAGAGGTACCATGTAAACAAAATGAAAAAAAACAAAAATATGTGTGCCAGTGGCGTCATCGAACTGGTTAAAAGCAGAGTGACTGGCGCCTATAGTTATGACCCACAAACCAACAGCAGAAATCAAAGGTTTCATTGACCTCATCAGCGTATCAACAGAGCAGACTGCACAATGTCTCTCAAGATCTGACAGCATTTACTACTTTTGAAATCTACAGACAAAGACGTGTCAGGATGCCACATTGTTTGACCTCAGCTGAGACACTTCCAGTATCATGACAGAACTGTTTGGAGGAATAGTTGGAGTGACATTTTTCTAAGATAAGATTCTAATTTTTGTTCGCACTACTAAAGAACATGATCAGAAAGAGACCAGTGCTCAAGATTATGGAAGAAAAGGTAATCATGATAACGCCTAAACAATTTAGATCTGGTGGGTCCAAGTTTAAATATTTGGGACATAGTATCATTAAGAAGTATATACGTTCAAAGAGGAATCAGGCAAGACAATGGTTGAATTAGCTGATGTAGCACGGAAAGAGGAATGCCTTAGGTATGGTTACGTTTTTCAAGGTTCTTAGGATGTTTAAGAATGCAGTAAAAACCGAAGATTGTAGTGTGTAGAATTAAGACAAAGTGCATAGATTTCTTTGGTCATTCCTGGTTGTAAAGGGGGAAGCTGTCTGGCAATCTCTCCTTTTACACTTTTGAACCGTTTATCAAATCTATTATATTTATATTGCCCCTGTCTTCCCATGGTCAATTCCTTTCACGTTTCTTCATTTTCTTTGCAATTCATAATGAGTGGTACGAAAGAACACTATCAGCAGTGGTTTGAATTAAGTTGTACTACTCTAGACACATCACTCCCCTTCACAATGCAAGTACGCCCATGTCTAGCATCAAGTTATGGACAACTGGTTTCGAGACCCTGACCAGACCTCGGGAACCTCAATGATTCCCACATGCGTTCACTACAACCATACACTCGGCCAACCAAACTTCAGCATGCACCAATCGGACAAACCAACCTGGAATACTAACTCCAGCCTGCATTATACCTGCTAAGGCAACTTCTTGGGCATGCACTAAATAGGACAAACCCTATGCAGGAATATTAAGCCACACCAGTTGCAGCAACGCACTATACAAATATGAATACCACACATATATCATATACATTTGATTCAAATGTACAGAGATATATTAGTGACCAGGTTGAGAGTTAATATGAAAGCCTAGATTTCAACCAACTATAAAAAGAAACCTCACAAATAGTCAGACATCCACTGGACATTGCTCCTGTACAAAACATTTATATAATCCAACTAGTCGTGTATTCATAATTGTGAACTGACCTCGACATAAGGGTGTAATAACAAAAGGGTACAGAGCAGGAGAACGATTTTAATTCATCAGGAGAAATTATTTTGATTTATTTTAAATAATATTAATGTAAGAGGCCATCAAGACTAAGCAGTATGGGAAAGAACTAGGATATGTTAGAAATCTGGGGAGGGACTGAGGGGAGGCGAGTTTGAACAGGGACAGGGTGCAATTGCAACCATTGAAACTGAAAACTTGTATGGAAAGTTTGACTAAAGCATGGACGATGTGAAAACTTTTAGTGAGAACATTGCGAGCTGACAGTTTATGAGTCTACCTAAATTGTTAGCTTACATTCTCACCTTTGCCACTTTACCCATGTCTTCTATGGTTGCTTTTTCCTTTGGAAACTGAGAAAAAGTCTTCTCGATGTTTGAAATTATAGCATCAATGTTTAGGTTGGCTTTTGGACAGCCTCGTGGAAAATAAAACTTTGGAATTGTCTGGCTCAAAGTGGGAGGCAATGGTTGTTCTTTCTTTGTTTGAACCTAGAAAGACATAAAAATAAGTGTGAGAAAGGCGTGCTGCAAAAGATTCTAAAAACACGTCTCCTATTATTCCACTTGCACTTAAAAACAGGATTTCGAAAGCACACATGAGGCAGAGGAGAGCACTTTACAGTGATGCAGGTACAGCAAACAAAGAAGAATAATGAGATAAAAAGGACAAAGGATTGAGAAACAATGGTCAGCAGCATCAGAATACAATACATTTCAAATATATAATTTACAGGAAGTATTCTATGATGCAGGCATGTATGAGGAGAGATACCAGCCACAGTTAGCCAGATACAAATTGATAACTCATTTTTTTGACTAGCAGATGCGAAGTACAAAGCAAGTAACCAAAAATACTACAAGCCAATATGCACCTGACTGAATGAGTAGCATAGTGGCACAAGGAAATTGTTAATGACATTTGGGCAGGGACAAGGATTACTTCACAGGCAAGTGAAAGTATCATGAAAAGGTTCGAAGTGGGAAGGGAAAGGAGTACCTCACCTGTAAGTTAATTCAACTTGAAAAATAGGCTTTGAAGCCAATAAGGAGTCTAGAATAGCCACTATAGGAGTTAGAAAAGAAGCAGTGGTGGGTCTCGGAAGTGGCAGATCTCTGCTTACAGGAGTTTATATAATGGGGGAGGGGTGGGGAGAGAGCCTGGAAGATGATTTGCATGGGTGGTGCAAGAATGAGAGTCAGCTCAAGAGAAGATTAACACAACATATACTCATCTTTATTTCATGCCTTGCCCTGGGCCCTTCCTTTGGACTGCCAACCACATTATGTGGAGTATGATTAAATATATATCTATACATCTCAATCCATAGTATCGAATGGGCCAAACAAGTATCTGTGGTCCCCCCTGAAGTACCATTCTACCACGGGGAACGCAAAGCTGACAAAAACACCTCTGGGGCACAATGTGTTGTATAACTCCAAGGTCCAAGTCGCATATTGGGTACACTGTACCTGTTTATGCCGTGGTATACCCTTAACAGGGTGCACCCGGCACAAACTAGGACAAAAAATCTGCTGGTGCCAGGGCAGGTGCATATTTCGGCCTGCATTGGGAAAAGTTGTTTGAAGGCGCCAGTCTGCCTTTAAAAGCAGGTGGCAGACCCGGCCGTATATTGAAGTTGGGAAAGTCTGGGAAGTCTCAGGTAACCCTGTGCCATCCCCTATTTCCTCACAAGTGGCACACCAGGGAGCTGACTGTGTGCCACGCCTGAGGAGTGGAACATAATTAGTATGCTACTTTAAAGCTTCCTTGCCGTTGGCCTCGCATCTCTGATATGGTATGGACAAGGCAAAAGACGCCCTCATTTGCATAAAACCACACCCAATGTAAATTGTACATCTACTTGGAATTGTGCCTGCACACATTTAGTGCAGACATGACCCATATGACAGAAGGAACTGCAAAAGTGCCTGAGGCCTCTACTGTATTACCAATTTGTCCCGGCGGAGCAAAAGCATGAGCAACGCCTGTTGCACACTTCCTGGCACTTTAAGTAGTATGGCCCTACTTTGTTACATGAAAGCCCAGACCTGAAAATACCATCCCTGGTAACAAGGCCAATTTGATACAATTGGGGGTCAGAAGGGGGAGCGATTCCAGGAACGAACACTAAACACCAAATAAAGCTGCAAAAAAGCATAGCATCAGTAGAGGTCTGTCCACAAATACCAGAAGTGAATTTAATTATGTTATTTAAGTGATAGATTTTAGAAATCAGTCCTAGAAAGGCAATATTGACTGGAAAAAAAGAGAACAGAACTGAGTGAAATAAAAATGCTTAGTATTGTCCTGGATAATATGGCCGCTAGCTAAACTAAAAAGACCTACTTACTATTCAGCAGAAGTACTTTTAATGCAAATATTGATATAGAGCTCGACTAAGAGGTGTTTGCATATTTGCCAACTGCAGAGATTAAGGTTGGAGTCTGAGCACAACGAAAGTTCAGATTCACAAACCCACCTTAACATACATTTAGATAACAGTCTATGTGGAGGACTTATGACAGAGGTGCACTAATTGTTGGCAAGAAGAACAATATTTTTCCTTTCCACATACTTGATGCATGAGAGAATTCCCTACTCCAGTACCCAAAGTTAAAATCATGAGCCTACTACTCGGTTCCAATCTTACATTCGCCCAGCACATAAATGTGAGGGCCCAGAGAATAACGTTTTAATTGGATTTTTAATATCTACATTGGCATACCGATAAGAAACTGCAAAAGATTTACAGACAAAAAGTCACAATATGGCTGAACCCAAAAACCATGCAGTTCTCATGTTCAAATCCAATGGCTCTCGGAGAAACAAGGGATGAAATTTGAAACATTATGTGCTACACAAAAGGTCACTTGGAGAATAGGTCCAATGTGATTGCAGACACTGTCTACCTATTACCTCACAATCAGATACATAAGATCCAACTTCATGAAACGAATTTGCCAAAAACTGTTCAAGAAGCAGCAGCACGCAGGAAGAATCATCAGAGCTAATAAGTGCAATGTGGTTTGGAAAACCAATGATTCAGAGCTGAGAACACCAATGACTCAGCACTGAAAACTCAAGCAAACCACCATCAATTACTGAGAGAAATGAAAACATTCCATTAATACGAGCTTTTGATTTTATTTATAAAGTTTTATATAGCGTGAACACTACCCTTGCAGGTATCCGAGTGCTCTACAATGTCCAAGGCAACATGAATTAAACATCATCATCAAGGATAGGTATGGGAGAATACCCCAGAAAGAAACACCTCAAGTCCCAGACAGACAACAACCCAAAAATAAGAAACACACTGCAAGAAATATAGCATGCATGCAGACTAAGGGATAAATCGTGTCCTGGAGTATAGTTCATGCGTTCTACAGCCTTCTTCCTCGAATGAAGCAGTTGAGGGGATGATTACTTGATTATTAAACGTTTGCAGGAAGACTAGCATTTTGTACAATAGGGACAGGTCATCCAACTAGTCCACTCTGCCATAAATTATACTGATTTCAACCAATCGCTTACAAAGCGTCAACACCAATAAAGTTCTCACAAAGATTGGTTTTTGTAAAGAAGGGTTTTGAGACAACACCAAAAATAGTCTCCATTTTTCTCAGTCCCAACATGCCAACAAAATAACACAATTACCAAAATGCAGAGAACTACAAAATGAAACCCTGCGGTCTGCCCGACTACTTTTATTTCAAATTGCCAATCCATTCATGTATGCTGCAGAAATCATCTGCATATACTTTCAATGTGATACTGAGGTTACTCCGCTATATGTTAATTCAAAAAGCCGCGGAAACCTATCAAGCCAATACGGATAGATTATATGAATCAGGGGAAAATGTGGGGAAGCAGTTAGCATTACGCACACGACAAAAGCAATCATTGAGTAATATTAAAAAGATTGAATTTGAGGGAAATGAGTATACTACCCCCAAAGATATTGTTAAAGCATTTCAAAAATACTATCAAAAACTCTATAGTGGTGATATCTCACATCCTGATAGTGAAATTACAACATTCCTAAATAATTGGCTTCCAGACCATATTAATCATCAAAATATCGATGAAGAAAATAAGACTCATTTGGACAGAGAGATTACGATCATTGAGGTGGAGATTGCATTAGCCGAGATGGCCAATGGCAAGGCGGCTGGACCAGATAAAATTCCACTGGATTTATATAAAATCCTTGGTAACCAGATAACTCCCTTTCTGCTTGATTTGTTTCTAGGAGTCCAATATCACACAATTCCCCCTGAATCTTGGAAACAAACAAATATAATAATTTTCCATAAGAAGGGTAAACCACTCCACCTGCCTTCCTCATATAGGCCTATATCTCTGATCAACTCCGACTCAAAGCTATACGCTAAAATATTTGCTAACCGTCTGAGCGGAGTCATCGAACGGCTTGTATCCCCGTGGCAACACGGCTTTATACCCGGCAAAGGCACTACAGACCATACTCGTAGAGCCATAACCCTACTTGACATCATGGGTACCACGGGGGGCGAGATGTCGATGATCTTCCTCGACGCCGAAAAGGCATTCGATCGAGTATCTTGGCAATTTCTCTGGAACATCCTGGAAAGTAAAAACTTCGGAAATGCTTTTATCAGTGCCATTAAAGCTATTTATGCCAACCCCACCGCAAAAATTTGTATAGCAGGAAATGAGTCGGAGGTCATTACGATTCAGAGGGGTACAAGGCAGGGCTGCCCATGCTCTCCGGTTCTATTTGCACTCTATATAGATCCCCTTATTCAAAAATTACTAACCTCAACATCCATACATCCATTACTTACAGGGTCCTTTTCTACCAAAGTTATGGCATATGCGGATGACATTGCCGTAATAACTACTAAACCGTCCGAAGCAATCTATGAAATTGAGACAATTACCCAAGCTTTTGGGAAGTACTCAGGGTACTCTTTGAATAGAGATAAGACTATGGTATTGGCTACTAGTAACACTCAGTATGAAAGTACTCTCAGGGTTAGTCAGGCCACTTATTTAGGTGTAATACTTTCAACAGAGATAAGTAACATTAGCGATATTAATTATTCTCCCCTTATTGATAAAATTAAAAGCGATCTAAGAAGGGTAGACAGTCTACACCTCTCCATTATAGGTAGGGCCAACTACATTAAAATGAATGTATTCCCGCGTGTTCTATACTTGTTTAGAGCAATCCCTTTATTACCTGCAGCACACTCTATAAAGATTATAGACTCCCTCATAGCTAAGTTTATGTGGAGTTACGGAAAAATAAGGCGGGCCCTTCCCCTTCTATCACTTCCCCAAAGAAGAGGCGGCTTAGCTTTACCAAATTTAAGATTATATTTTTGGGCATCATTATTGCAATATATGGATCCTCTTTTGACCGCAAAACCAGGAGGCCCAACCTTTATAATTCCCTATATACCATCAATATATGAGCTCAGCCTAGGTAAAAAACATAAGGGACTCTTTTTAAGGCAGGTTGAAACATCTTATTACAAAAAAATTAAATTTAAGACTGTTTTAGATGCTCTTTCAGTCTGGAAAGCTATTGGCAAACATCTAGGGCTTCCCACATATACAAAATATACACCGCTATGGCAATGTAAAATTTTTCCTAATATTCTTAATGATAGTAGATCTCAGAGGTGGGAGCTCCTAGGTATTAAAACAATTGGAGATTTCTTTGGTAATAATCTCCCACTTTCTTTTGAGCTTTTTCAAACGAGATATAATGTCCCCGCGAACGACTTTTTAAAATTCTATCAAATATCAGCTAGTATCTACAATACCAAACCAAAAATTCTTCCAGATAATATCCCATTATTTGACATTATAGGGAAAAAATCTACCAGAATTGGGGCCCTATATCAGTTACTTTTGGCCAATATCCCAGATGATCTAGAGCGCACGGAACAATCTTGGGCCTTAAAATTAGCTAATCCTAATGTAGATATAGATTTCTCATTAGCTCTCTCAACAAGATTTTTTATAGCCTCTAACTTAAAGGCTCAATATTATAGAATCATTTATAATTTATATTATACGCCAGCTAAATTGTTTGCATGGGGGCTTAGGAATGACGATAACTGTCCTAGATGCAAACAACCATTAGCAAATCTCCTACACATGTTTGCTGAATGCCCCACATTGGTCACAATCAAAACTATGATGTTGGAATTTTGGACCCAAATTTTTGGTCACCGAATACATGATTCTATAACATTGCTCTTATTGGGCCCTGATGACTCTTTGAAACACAATAGAGAAGAACAGGCTGTACTATTTCTGGGATACACCGTGTTACGGATAATTCTAGCAGCTAGGTGGAAAGATACAGAGCCCCCTACCTTTAATATGTGGCTTAGTCGTTTCATAGCAATATATAAACAAGAAATTTCAATATATGCCACAAGAAGTAGAAAAATGAGAGCAATAGGAACACAGATTTGGGAACCTATTACTAGGTGGTATAATCAAGAAAGGGGAAACCAGATATAGGGCCTCTAAGTGATTTTGATCCCACTTTCTCTCTCTTTTTAGTATTCTTTTTCTCAATAGTTATATCTTTCTTTGCGATAGAGCTTTGTTTATATATATTTATGAATGTACCTTGTAATCCATGTATACTACATCATTTCATATTACTTATCCTGTATATTTTTGTTTTATGGTTTGACTTTGCCAACAATAAAAATAAAAAAAAAATAAAAAAAAAAAGAAGAGGTTACTCCGCTATAAACAAAGCATAGCATAACACAATTTCCTCACATTTGCTTCTTCGAATATAGTTAAATGACCAGAAATCCATCCTTGAATGCCTAATTTTAATAAATGTTAATAATTTCCAAAACAGATCAGGTGAACGGAAAAAAGGACCCTAAATAGAAGAAACAATCCACTTTACCGTCTTGCAGTTAAAAGTTAATGTTAGAGTCGACAACCTTTCTTTATGAGCAAAGAACCATGCTGGCATGATGATTTGTTGTTAAAAAAAAAAAGTATTTTCTAAATAACGCCTTTGCTGCCCTATTTTTTACATACGTGTGATTCAGTTCCACCTGAGGGGGAGATCATATTCCTCCGTGACACCGAAATAGTGGAATTCAATTCCAGACTTCGTTCAGATTTCAATTGAGAACTCTTTACCCAGATTTTTCCGAACGGTTCTTTACTACGAATTATAAATCAGGCAAAACCAAATGAACACATTTTTGTGCATTAATTTGACTCCGCCTGACTAGGAGTGGTTAGATTTTTTTGCACACCCTGGTTACCATGTGTGGGAGAACCTGGCCCGACTTTGGCAGGAAAAACAGCATGAGGCCTTAGCAACCAAGTCTCATTCAACATTTATCTATAACGTGGTGGCAGGGCACACAATACTCTCCTATTCTAGAACCCCTCAAACACTCCCCCCACCGACCTCCCTTACCCCCATCCTACCCAGAGGCAGCCATGGGTATATATACCATATACTCAGATCAGGTGGTAAATGGATGCTGTAAAACCCTATAGAATTGAGAATTTCTGGTGGTTTTATAAACAGAAAAATAAGGCCCCACACAATTTCCCTTTCTGTAGAGTGTGACTCTTAATTACGCTGTACTAGGGTAAAGTTACCACTTACCGGGTGGTAAAGGTAAGATTGCAGGCGACTTTACCAATGGCCCAGTACTGTGCAGCTCATAATCAGGGCTCTGGTGCTTGATAAGGTGGATTTAAAAAAGAGTAAATTAAATTCATGCCAAACCTGTCCGAGTGAGTTATCATCGTCTTTAAGCTCCGGCACAGCCATCAAGGCTCAGCTCCAACAGGAGACTTGAATATTGAGTCAGTCTATTCATTTAAGGTTTCCCAAGCACACTACTCTTCTCAAATTAAATATGAGGAGCCAGTGCTCTTTCCCTACACAGGAACAGGTGAACTTCTACGAGGCCAGGTAGAAAATGGCTGAATCCACAGCCCAGACAGATGACAAGTACATTTCTGTTCATATGGCTGGACTGGCTTTAAACGTCCAACTATACAAGAATAACCAGGCCTGTCACAGGACAGCTCTCGTGCCCATTCATGCATCATCAAACACAAGGTCTCAGGATTCCAATTCTGGAATCCTCACTTGGTAATGTAATACCATTAACATATGAAGTAGCTGTTTAGTGAACCAAGCCCACCACTCTAAAATGTATCAGACAGCAGACAAACTCTGAGTGTGGCGATGCAGTCGGGCACAAATTCTAAATATAATATAATATATGAATTTATAAAGCCCCTGGCAACGGTGTGACCCATCTCTCACAGGCAGATCCAGCTTGACTGGATTCTGAAAGAAAGTGGTATCCTGCTATGTGCCGCGTCTCATTATTCTTTAAATCTGAAATGTGCCAGACTATTCCATTACGTGTATTTCTTTAAACAAATGTACTTTTACGGTTTCTTGGCATACTGATTAAAGTTTGTGTCAGTTAGTATTTTATTCTACACAGCTTATCGACATTTTTAAATGTGCTTCATCTATCAATCTTTTCTCTGCTATGAATGATAAATGTATCTGTGAGGAACTAATTTGGGGGTGCCGCCCACTCCTGGCAATTGGTTAGAAGTTGCCAATCAATCTCACCTTTTGGGCTGTCTCACGTTCCCACCCTTTTCGGTTGTCCTCTATTTTCATTCTCTGGGCATTTTCCCTCTGCCCTCGATTTTGTGGATTCCCATGCAGAGAGGTAGAGAGTACAAACTACCTTGCTGTGAGAATTAAGAACGTGTAACTGGGTATTTTATATGTAATTTTATTCTCTTTCCCTTATGATAATTTTTCCCTTTTAAAAAGCATTTAAATGGAGAGTAGAAGTAAATTGCTTTCGTCTCCCAACCCCTTTTAGGTTTCTCACGTTGGGAGTATAGGAGCAGTAGTGTCACAGTGGTGGTGACAGAAGGCACGGAATGAACATCCGCATATGATGAATGATGATGAAGGGGTGTCCTGGAACTAAAACCAAATAATCAGAGGCAACTGAGATATAGATTAAAAACTAGAAAAGAGAAAAGGTGGGGACAGAGACCCAGACCATCCGCAGGACTGGGGCCTGCCCAAAGCAGTGGTTGGCCAAGGGTCATGCCATACATATGGCCACCAGGAGGCGGCTGAAGTTTGTTGGGCACTGCAGTGACAGCAGACATAAGACCGGGGCTGAAGAGCAGGGCAGAGAACATAGGGCCCAAATCTGTGACCTAAATACCAAGGTGACTGCCCAAATACGTGACCTGTGCAGGTGAGTGTTTGGCCGGGGAAGTTTGGTGTGAGAGTCTGGCAGCAGCCCTCCTCCTTGTGTTCTGGTGTGCCCTGTTGGCTGAGGTTACACTGAACTGCGCAGTGAGAAGCCATCTGGCCCAAAGACACTTAGGAGGGTACGAGGAGGCAATAAGGTCAATCCATGGGATCACCCCCAATACCTCACTTGCCCATCCTTTTGAGCTACCGGAGCAGGGCAGCACTACTGGGGAAAGCTTGCCCAGGGTTTCATCGATGGGGAGAGCAGACCCCTGGGGTTCTCTGCCTTCTAGGCCCTTCACGCAGTCAAGGTGCGTGGCCCTCACAGGCATGAAGAGACTGGCCTGAAGGGAAAGTGGAACTCTACATCTGGAGGACAAGCCAGATTTCAGGAGCAGTGATGCCTCAGAATTAGAGAGAGCGAGTGTGTGTGTGACCAGGTGTGCCAGAGACTGTGGTGAGTGGGCTTGGGTCACCTCAGATAACAGAGGGGCCCCTCCCTATCTTCGCAATAATTGTCATACCGAAAGTTGCAGAGGATCCGTGGAGACACGTGGTGGAAACCATATTGAGAACTGTGCATCAAGGATTGAAGCTCTTTGACCTGTCCTCTGCTGGCTGATGTGAGGTCCCTCGGGAAATCCCAGTAATACCAACCCGAAGAGATGGAGAGGTCCTAGGCATAGACCTGCATACTACAAAGTAAAACTGAAAAATTCACCAAGCCAACCGGGAACAGGAAGCAGCTACCGACTGGGTCACGAGTGATGCCAGGGACCCGGAGATGTCACTCATCAGGGGGAACATACAGACAAATTCTCCGCATAGGATAAAATCATTTCTGAAATAGGATCGTATCATGCTAATCAAGATTCTCGCTATATTAAGTTGGAAGTTTTAACACAGGAGCATCCCCATCAAGTCTGGGATTTTATCGATATCCTCAATGCACAGATGATGAAAGAGGGCAAGTAGGGGAGTCTCGCTTATTGAAGCAGGTGACTGCATGAAAACGTTTAACAAAAGACAGAGTGTATATATACGAGTCTTGAGAAAGATGGATTTATAAAGCTTTTCCCATCAAAACACGTCAACGCTACATTTTGATACACAATCCGTTCATCGGGCATTGGTGAAAGCAAGCTAATTACGGATTGCATATTTCCATGCCTGTAATATTATGTTATGACGGATGTGTAAATTGTTAAGACTGATTTTTTCTGTCTAGCTTTTGGTTCTTTCACTCTTTATGTTTTCATGCCTACTATGATTAATCTTTTTAATGTATTGTGTTTTTATTAATTTTTGTGATACCAAATGTATGAATTGATGGGCTTTTAATGAGGAATTTTGTTGTGCAAACAATAAATATATGTGATGTATTTTCTTACATAAAGTGTTGAAGTTGTTTTCCCTATTATATATGGTCCAATCTGGGTATGTGTGGACAATGAGAAGAGTGTATAGGTATGTGTGATATTTGAGAACAGGTTCTACTCTGTAATACAATTTACCCAAGGGAATCTTTCTTTTCTCATTAATGGACAGAATCAGCTGAGTGGGTGTGGAAGGCTTGCTTCTATGCCAAGATGTGAAGAAAGTGGCAGAACATGTAACAAGACTGAAAACTGAATTTCCACAGCAGAAGATATCCTTAAAATTAAAAGCATGAGTATCTAGTCTGGGGTTCAAGACATCACAACTGGAGAACAGGATGCAGAGGTCAGGATGGAATAACCTCCGTCTGGTGTGGATACATGGTATGGTGGGAGCGAAATGGGAGAAATACCAGACAGATTGACTCACTTCATGGATTGACTCATTTCTTGGATGATATCGGGCAACCTCTTGACTTGTTTTCATAGTGAAAAGAAAGGGTTGCACCTTGAAGCCTAAAGCCCCCTCCATGTGTGCATCCACATGTCATGATAGCCCGCATCCTTAACTTCCATGAATGTGACGTGGTGCTCCGGGACGCCAGAAGCAGATCACATCTCAAGGCTTCTAAAAAGTTAAGATCTTCCTGTAATACACGTTTTTGTCCACCAACAGAGGAAATTCTTCACAGCCTGTTAAATGCTGCCTGTGTGCTTCCTAGCACACAGGTTTCTCAGAACTTGGAATGTTTTACCAAGCTTCTCTTTTGGGGGTTCTGTATATGTCAGTTAGAGCTTGACTGCGCTTGTTGCCAGTCTCTGTGGATGTTAAGCTATTCCTCTACCTTCATTAAACCTTTATCCTGGAACCAACTCTTCTTGAGGACCTCAATTCTTTTCAACATATTGGCGACAGTGGGATATTGTTCCAAGGAATCTAATCTTTATGAGGATACAGCGTTCACTTCGTGTTTTTTCAAAGTAAGGAATCTTAACTTATTCTATTTGTGACTCGATTGCACCAGCGGCTGTGTCTCTTTATTACTGTGCCCTGATTGCACCAGCGGCGGTTTTCGATCTGCATTTTTACTCGTTTTTTTTTTTAATTTATTATTCAATGTTACAGCCACAGTAAACCTTATAGTGCATTTGATAGCACCCGCGGCAGGCTTTCACACAAAATTCAGCGGCAGCGGCACACTTTTTAAACATTTTCGTGATTTCACGATCTTTCAACCATATGAGTCTCCTGGTATAACAGTTACTCACTCTTCCCGCGCGCTCATCAGAACCTGCTCGCGATGTGGAACGCCTGAACGATTCATTCCTCACACATTGCTTTCTTCTTTGCAGTGCATTCTGGGTACGCTAAGGATTGTGGGTGTGACATCATCGCGCCTCCTCACGTTTCGGCCATTTTACATTGGGAAGTTTTCATTAGTCGATCATTTTTCTACAATGTGCTCATTTTAAAGACATTTGCTCATTTTAAAGACTTATTCCACGATTACATTTCACAGCATTTCTACAGCGATGCACACGCTTGCTGTGTACTATTCTTAAAACCATTTTTTTTATTATTTAGTTCCTCTCAATACTAAGTGAACTTACAATTTTATTATTACATTTTATTTAATAGTCGTTGCCATGTCAAACATAATGGTACCACCTCATTTTTTACCCATTGCTGGTGATCCTAAAGTGGATTGGGATCTATCGTATCCCATGTTTCTAGCATATGTTAATGTTCTCGAAGAAGATGGATGTTCCTCTAAAAGGAAATTAGACCTTTTGCGTTTATCATTAGGAGGTCAAGGCATAAAAGAATTGTCGGATTTACCTCCTTTAGAAGACTCTGATGCTGAAACTGATGTTTTTGAGACTGCTGTTAAACAACTGACTATTAGATTTGGGAAAAAAGTCAATACAGTCATGGAACGTTTTAAGTTTTATTCTAGAGCTCAAAAAGACAATGAATCCATTGAAAATTACATCTCTGCTTTACGTGCATTAGCTGGATCCTGTGCTTTTGACACTATCAATTATGAACAGGTTCTTGGGGATCAAATAATGATGAAAACCAAAAGCAAGAAAATACAAGAAAGATTGTGGTTGGGTACTGAGACTTCACTTAAGTCTGTAGTAAATATAGCGAAAGGTATTGAACAATCAGAAAAGTTTGTTACTGAGATAAGAGGTCAGAGTCAAAGCCTTTCAGTTAAAATACAGGAATCTATTCCTGAGGTTTCACTCGTCAAAAATCAACCACTTCAGAAGAAAACTTTTCCTCCCACCTTCAAAAAAGATACTTTTACGAAAGAGAATAAATCTAATAATAGACGTACATTTATAATATGTTATAGATGTGGTAGTTTTGAACATGTAGGGAACTTTAAGAATTGTCCTGCCTTAAATAAGATTTGTGTCAAATGTAAAAAGTCTGGACATTTTGGGAAAATGTGTTGTTCTTCCCAAAAAGTAAATTGTATTTCTTTTGATGATGAAGAGTTAGTTGATGAATTTAGTGAATTCAACTGCATTTCATGTATCTCTTCAGATAATTGCAAAGGTTTTCCTTCTAGTATTTTCAACATTGATGGCAATGACATTTCCATGTTAGTAGACTCTTGTGCATGGTATTCTATCATTGGCAAGGATTTGTTTGAGGAATTATGGCCTAATAGGGAATTTTCTAACCCCGACATCAAACCGGGTAGTTATACTGGACACAAAATAGAACTAATTGGTTTCTTTTGGGCCAAAGTAAGTTTTAAAGACAGGTCTACTAATGCTAAAATCTATATTGCTAGTAAAGGGGAATCTATTTTGGGTTGGCCTCATCAAAAAGATATGGGAATCAAATTAGATCCTAATGCTTCACCTCCTGTGTACATTGATCCATACAATTGAAAGGATTAACACTTAAGTTTTCAAAGTGTAAATTCAGACAACGAAAAGTTGAATATTTAGGGCACGAAATTTCCAAAGAGGGTATTAAAATCAAGTTTGATCATATTGCCAGTATCTCCAAAGCTCCTGCTCCTATTAATAAGGACCAATTGTTTTCTTTCCTTGGTTTGACTGAATATTTTAGCAAATTTGTTAAAAACTATGCTTCTAAAGTGTCTTCTCTTCGTGCATTACTGAAAAAAAGCTAAATTTTCCTGGGGTAATGAACAGCAACTGCAGTTTGATGAGTTAAGGAAAGAAATTTGTTCTGCTCCTTTCTCGAAACCTTTTATTGTAGGAAAAGAATGTATTGTTTCTGTTGACGCAAGCAATACTGGTCTTGCAGCAGTTCTTCTGCAAAGAGGTGTTGGAGAGGAGTGCATTGTCTCTTACGCTTCAAGAACATTGAGAGGCGCTGAGTATAATTACTCAACGATTGAAAAAGAATTGTTGGCGTGTACTTGGGCCGCTCAGCATTTTAGACAGTTTTTATGGGGTACCAAGTTTGTTCTTAGAACGGACCACAAACCTCTTGTTAATATGCTGGCTGCGGGTGGTGGCAGGATTTTAACAGCTCGTTTGGCCAGATTAGCAGCTAAGCTACAAGAATATCAATGTACTGTGGAGTACATTCCTGGCAGACTCAATGTGCATGCTGATTGCATGTCTAGGTTGGCTTTACCCCATCAGGATGATGAACATTCTGAAGAATGTGATGTAGCTTACACCATGAAAGATATCAATATGAACGATTTGGATGCTATTTCGGAGAGTGTTTGTGTGAAAGCTATGTCGGAGGATAATGTTCTTGGTCTTGTTGATACCTATCTAAGGTGTGGATGGCCTGAGGAAAGGAAGCTCTCAGGCAATTTGAGTTCTTTTTTCAAAGTCAGTGATGAACTTATGTGTTCTCACAATATTATTACCAGGGGAGACAAAATTATTCCTCCTTTCTCTGTTAGAGAAAATTTGATTAGAATTGCTCATGAAGGCCATATGGGTATGTCTACGACTAAGAGGCGGTTACGGGAATACTATTGGTGGCCCACAATGGATGCTGCTGTTGATAGATGGGTCAGGAACTGCCCTTCTTGTTCCAATAGTGATAAGACAGTTAAACCCCTTTCCACTTCTGTTACTCCCATTGAATATTCTGTAGGCCCTTGGAGAAGATTGGGGATTGACATCATTGGTCCCTTGAATTTGCATAATTGTAGAGAGGTTTATGGTTTAGTCTTGATTGACTATTTCTCGAAATGGCCAGAGATCAAGTTTGTTGAGAGGATTACTTCTAGCCAAGTTATTGATTTCTTAAATAACATCTTCAGTCGTGAGGGCCTCCCTTCAGAGATTATCTCTGACAATGGCACACAGTTTGTAAGTAGGGAGATTGAATTGTTTTTTAAAAAGCATTGCATTATTCACAAGAGAGTATCTAATTATAATCCCCAGGCCAATGGTCAAATTGAGCGTTTTAACAGAGTGGTGAAGGAGTCCATTCAGTTAGCTGTTAAGAATGACTTGGATTGGAAAAAAGCACTTCGTGCTACTTTACTTACCTATCGTATTTCCCCTAATTCTGTCACTGGTTGTTCTCCTTTTGAATTATTGAGGGGTCGCAAAGCTGGTTCAAAATTGTTGCCCTGGTGGTTAAATCCTGTCAAGTCAGTTGTGTCTGGTCCTGATATTGAGAAAGTGAGAGAACTTGTGAAAACTTATCAAGTAAAAATGGGTAGGTGTTCTAATAAGAAGGTGTCTAATTGCAAGGTCAGAATTGGTGATTTGGTTCGGGTGAAATTTGGTTCTTCTCTTTCTAGAAATTGGGCCAAGTGGTCTGATCCTGTTAGAGTTATTGAAGTTTTCAGCAAAGCTGTTCGTGTTGAAGGGGGGAAAATCTGGAATTTTAGGCGGGTTTCTATTGTTAGGTCTGACAAGTCATTTTTCAACTCCAAAAAACCTTCTTCCCGTGTGGATGATGTTGCTGATAATCAATACTTTTTGGATAATGTTTGTACCTTGCAAGATTCTCAAAATGTTTTGCCTGATGATTCTGTTTGTTCTAATGAACCTTTGGTCACTCTTGATTCGCAGGATTTTGTCAACAATTCTGGTGGTCCTTCTGATGTTTTGGGTGATTGTGGCGTTGTTGACAGTAATCCTGTTAGTCAAGATGGCTCTGTCCAAGGACTTACTGATTGTGCAATCAGGACAAGTTCACGTGTGTCACATCCACCTGTAAAAATGAAAGACTATGTTTGTTCTTAGTTTTTTTTTTTTTTCCTCTCAATGGAGGGAGGTGTGTTATATGCTCCCTGTGTGCTTCCTAGCACACAGGTTTCTCAGAACTTGGAATGTTTTACCAAGCTTCTCTTTTGGGGGTTCTGTATATGTCAGTTAGAGCTTGACTGCGCTTGTTGCCAGTCTCTGTGGATGTTAAGCTGTTCCTCTACCTTCATTAAACCTTTATCCTGGAACCAACTCTTCTTGAGGACCTCAATTCTTTTCAACACAGCCGTTACACACAAGTTTAAAACAATTGTCGTACATGCTCTACGTCTCTATGAATTCCATGTTTCTACACCAAAAGTCAATCCTTTTTTTTTCCAGATTTCCCAAGATGCCTGGAACTAGACAGAGGAGAGGACCGCCCCAGGCCCTCGAGGTACAAGGTTTGGGGGGGGCGGGGGCAGCTCTCTCTCAACACTCAGAGATTCATGAAGTCTGTCTCCTGGACATAGGGCACCCCAGTGGAAGGGACGGAGTGTCAGAGTACCTGAATGGGGGAACCCCATGTGCTCCCCAGACAGGGCACATTCCATCCTCTGTCTGCAGCGATAAAGATAGGGGAAACAAACCAGAACCCCCTGTATCCCGACTGTGAGGTACACCACAGATGGAGAATGAACCTGCTGTATTATGAATATTGGCAGACTATGTGATGCGATGGCCTTGTGACTGGTAGAAACTGGCCACCCATATGAGCACTCCACAAACAAAATGCTGGGCTGGCACACTTTAAATGGCAAAAATGATGGCCCAGAGATCTAGGTTTGGTCACTAGCAACCGGTTATGGTTATTTATGCAACATAGTTTGAGCAATGGATACCTTAGTTAAAGAAGAGTAGGGAGGATGTGTTTCAGGGAGCAAGTTTTCTCATATGGTTTGTTAGTTCATAAGCATAACCATAATTGGAGGTGAACTAAACGCATCCGGATCACCATACGGATGACCAGGGACCCGGGGGCGCAAGGTAAAGAGTCAGGGCTGTCCGAATGGATACGTTCACTGGGACTACACAATCCAGAGAGGTTGCAATTTCTTCAGAAACAGGCGTTTATGTACTACTCTCATGCCCACTGGATTGTTTTCTACTCCCAGAGGTTGACCTACATAAAGTTCTGAGCATTCATATTCTTCTTTGATGCCTATAGGACCACTCTCCTCTAGATCTGGTCATCGGTCAATCTGTCTCTAGGCCTTGATGGATATGGTGTTTGAAACCTTGAGGGATGTGGGTTCTTGAACTTCCTCCCCTAGTAGATTATCAACCTTTTTTGCCTTCAATCTAGGCTCTCTTCTCTGTGCCACAAATAATTTTGGAATAACATAAAGCTGCCATAAGGGTACAGGCTACGTCCTTTGAGGCAGCCCATGAAAAGAATAGAAGGAAAGAATGGGGGGTTGTGGGGGGAGGGTGGGGAGAGATATTTGAGCTGGATAGGCAACTGATGCTAGTGCACAAGGAAGTTACTCTCCAGAAATTAGAAGCCTGTATGCAATCACTAAAGAATAATATGCTTTATACAGCTAAAGCGGCCCAGAGTACAACTCAATTTCAAATCTACGAGATGTGGGACAAGTCCAGTAAACTTTTAAATTGGCTGACCAACAGATACATTGATGGTTAGTTAGGTTAGTGGCAGCTATATCTGGACATCAAAATATACCAACTTTATACGCAGCACTATAGAGCGTGGTGCCCTTCCAAATCAACACACTTTGTGATGGATGTGATAGGAGGGCATCCCCACCAGCAAAGCTACGGGTCCTGGTTAAAACAGGTGATCGGATTGTCAAGTTTCAGAGCCTAGGTTAACATAGGTATTTCCAGACTGGAAGCAATATAAGAGTGTGACTACATTGAATTGTATTCACAATTAGTTGAAGATTTTACGCTACATAAGTCCAAATTTTTCTGCCATCCTCAAATAGGACAAACCCTGTAAACACACACTGATCGAGCATGAGACCACCAGAGACGAATTCCGGTAAATCAAAATATAGATATTTTTTTTTTTTAAAAGGTCACCGCTCATCTCATAGGCAGCAAGTCTGGAGACCAACCGATTCACATAGAGCTTACAGGGTTACAGTCTTAGGTATCTTATGGCACTATTCTATCATACACTGCACAAGCCAGATGCATATAACATTATCTCTCTTTCTTTAAACTAAGAATATGCTTATGAAAATGAGAGAACATATATATATATATTCAAAAGGAAATAATTAAAAGAATAAAATTCAATGGATATACTCAGAAATTTAGATGATGCTGTGACCAGTGACAGTTATACTCTAAGGTAAGCATGGAATTCAGGAATGTCTGCAAAAAGACTGTTCAGTGGTCATGTTGTCTTGCAGCTTTAACCCTAGTTTGGATACTCTCCTTAGACAGAATTTTCACAACTCTACCAACATTTCACCACTGACCACCCGCGACTATAACAGCGTTCCCACACACCTTCTCGATCGTAACTTGACTACTGTAACATAGATCCCCCTTCATAACAGAATATAGTTTCTTAATTCAAACTAGATCTCTCACCTAAAATTGTAGCTGCTTAATGTGCCTCTGGCATTGTACACAATTCTGTTTTTCCCCAAAGAATCCAAAAGTGTTTTCCTGGACATCTACATGCAACTTTGATTCCACCACTCCTTAACCAAGCCATTTTGACATGCATGCAAGGATAAACAGATGTTGATTCGAATCCTCTTAAGAACTCAAATGGGGATACCTTAGTAACTGAGTGAGTACTGGTGCAATAGAACCACACCATGGATCTGGCAGCCTCCTCAATAACACACCCATTAACTTTGTCCATTTTACACAGTCCGTCAAGACCCTCTTCATTCTTTCAATTGGTCTAGAGATGGTAAAGTGAGACTTCTAAGATGTTTTACATCACAATCCATTAATCTGTTTGTATTTTTAGTATTAAGTCTGTTTTATTGTCAGAATAAAGACAGTGAACACGTCCAAACGCCTACAACCCAGCGAGCCGGCAGAGTCCGTTTCAGTCGTGCAAGGAAGTCGAGGCGGAGTTTAGGACTGGCAACTATTACACACAGCTAGTATAACTCTGTGTGCAGCGTTCAAAGCAAGCGCCATTTGCCTCTCCCTAAGCGAGCGCAGTGGAAAAGATTTTGCATTAGGAAGGCCTAGAAGGGTGCACGCAGGGAGCCGTGGTATAAAGGTATTGAATGCCCTATCAATGTCATAAAGTATCTGGTCCCAGTAGCGGGTTAGTTTAGGGCAGTGCCAGAGTAGGTTGAGGAGAGTTCCTGGATTACCGCATCCCCTCCAGCAAAGACCATAGCACTGTGGTTGCCATTTGGAGACCCTATCAGGAGAATAGTACCAGTATGTTGTGATTTTAGGGCCATTTCAGTGTGACTTGAGGAGTAAGTGGTGTGGTGAGCGCGATAAAAAATATCCTCCCATTCCTTGTCAGACAGTGTGCGGCCTAATTCCGTCTCCCATCGTTTCGCCCCAGCGGTTGGTGCCCTGGGAGGGCCGTGGTGAGAAAGGCGTATATTTCCGAAATGAGGCGTTTATCATCTTTTTTGCTAATGACCCATTTCTCAAACGGTAACATTGGGCGATATGCAAGAGATCGTGTCTCAGGTCTTGATATGCAGTACGTCATCTGGGAGTGCAGATAAACACCAGACGCAGATAGGTTATAATCTCATTGGAGTTCCTTGAAAGGGATCAGGCCCCATAGGTCGAAGAGTTGGCCTAGGCGTTTGCAGCCTCCCTAAATCCAGCGCGCAGCCGCTCTGTTGTTCACCCCGGTAGAAAAAGCGGTGGTTCATAAAAAGCGGGGTTAGCTTTCTGAGAAGCCCTATCCCAGGCTAGCATCGTGGGACGCGTAACAGGAGAGGAATATAAGCCCCATGCCATAGCCGGTCGCGGCATCCAGGCATCTCGCCAAATGTGGTGGCCCACTACGGTCTGGTTCATGAACATCCAGTATTTCTAGGTCATGGGGCGGTTCTACTCCACCAAATAGAGCAGATGAGAGGCGTAGAAATATCAAGTAATATCGGGGAGGACTAGGCCACCGATCTTCTTAGGTCGTTGAAGCTGCGATTTCCGTAATCGGGCGCAGTCTCACCTTGGACGAACCCATCAATTGCCGATTGTATCTGCCGAAGTGCATGCAATGGAGTTTCAAGTGGGAGAATTAGGAATAGATAAAGAGCATGTGGTAGAACATTCATCTAAACCGCGGACAGTCTAACAAACCATGTTAGAGGCAAGCGGCGCCACCGGTGCATATCTGGGTGAATCTGTTTTAGCAGGGTCAAATAATTTCTATCTGCAGTTTGCACAAGGCTTTTCTGGAGGACCAACCCAAGGTACATAATGCCGCCTAATACCCAGTCAAAGGCAAACTGGTTTCGGAGAGTCTCCACTGTCTGGGGAGTAGCTGCGAGGTTGAGCACCTGTGACTTTTGCAAATTGATTTTGAAGCCTGAGAACTGACTAAACTCATGGCGATTGTCAACAATAGCCGACAGAGGATAGAGGTTGTGCTACTGAGAAAATAAGATAGTCTGTATACAGACTAATACGGTGTCGATCTAGGCCGAATGGAATGCCAAAGGCAAGAGGGTTGTCCCTGAGTCGCTGGGTCAATGGTTCCATGTATAGGGCGAAAAGCAGGGAAGAAAGGGGGCAGACCTGCCGTGTTCCCCGCCCTACTGCAAAGTGATCAGAGAGGACACCATTGACCTGAACGGCCCCATGAGGTGCGCTGTAAATGCTTGCAATCCAGCGTCGGAATCGCGGCCCTAGCCCGAAGCATTCCAGAGTCGCGAAGAGGTATGGCCAGTGTACCCGGTCAAATGCCTTCTCCGTGTCGATCGCCAGGAACGAGCCTCTTCCTTTGATCGGTGTACTTTGTCAATGAGGTGACAGACGCGTTTGGTATTGTCCCCACATTGCCTACCCGGGAAGAAGCCGGACTGGTCTGGGTCAATAAGACCTGGCATATGGGGATTGAGTCTGTGTGCAAGTATACTAGAGAATAGTTTGCCGTCGATATTCAACAAAGAGATCGGCCGGTATGAGCGGCAAAATTCCGGGTCTTTACCCGGTTTGGGGATTACCTATATAGAAGCCTGCAGCATAGAGAGGGTGAGAGACCCAGTGTTTATGAAAGAATTAAATAATCAGGTTAGCAGAGGAGCAGGTTCCGCGCAATAAGTCTTGTAAAAAAGGGCACTGAAGCCATCAGGCCACGGCGCCTTCTGTAGCTTCAAACGGGCAATCGCAGATATCACTTCTTCTATGCGGATAGGCGCCTCCATGGATTCTGCTTCGCCTGCAGGCAAGGGTGTTATTGCTGCTTCTCTGAGATAGGCCGAAGGATCTGGGTGTAGATCGGGATCTGCCGAGTAGAGTGAACTATAAAAGGAGCGAAAGGCTGCTACTATATGGGCGTCTCCAGTGAGAGATTGACCCGATTCATCTCGGAGCGTGGAGACAGAGTGAGCTTCTTGCTGGCTGCGCAGGCAGTGCACCAGCATACGACCACCTTTGTTGGAGCCCACAAAGTATTTATGTCTCAGGCGTACCGCTGTGTTTTCGGCGCGGTCAAGATCGAGGCGGCTTGTTGTCGTAGGCGGCTTTAGCTAGGAGGGCCCGCCATGTGAATAATTTGAGCGCCTCCCATATTGAGGAGAGTGGCGTATCCTCCCTGTCATTAGTCATAATATAGTCAGTAATGCAACGCCTAATGTACGTAACTAAATCTGTGGACCTAAGTAAGGAGTCCCGCAGGCGCCAACGCAAAGCAGAGGCATAACGTTCAGAGGAGAAGCGCAGGGACAGGGTAATGTGTGAATGATCAGAGAGGGCCCTCGACTCAGTAGTAGCTCCCGTGACTAAGGACCAGGCAGTTGAGGTGACTAAAAAGTGGTCAAGCCGGGAGTACGTTTTGTGTACGGCTGAGTAGAAGGAAAAGTCACTATCGGTCGGGTGCAGACAGCGCCAGGCATCCCTAATGCCAGAATCGAGCAGCTAGTGCTCGCCTGAAACTGGGAGGGTGCCAGTGCCCCAGTACGAGAACCAGAATGGTCTAGGTCCCTATTCATCACTAGATTAAGGTCGCCTCCCACCACCACTACAGAGTCAGGAGAGTGCAGCACTTCGACGCAGGCCTCTATTAAGAATTTCTCTGGGCGTTCATTAGGAGAGTAAATGGAAGAGATAGTGCAGAAGGAGGAGCGAATTGGCGTCCTTTAATCTCCGCAACGGGCCCGATTACTGAACCCTAAAGTGTTTAGAATATCCACTCCTCCCCGCTTGTTGGTCATTGAGGACTAATGCTGGTGTGGGAAGTGTCTACGACGCATGCGGTGGGTGTCTGATGTTAGGAGATGGGTTTCTTGGAGGACGCATATGCCCGGGTTTTTCCAATAGTGACAGTACAGCCCTCCGTTTAACTGGGTTGTTGAGGCCCCGTGGGTTGAGACTGATTATTTTAAGATCCAGGTTCCTAGTTCTCAGGAACTAGACCTCAGAATGTTCAATGTAGGGTACTTTAATTAAGCAAAAATGGCTTCCGTTAGCCTTGAGGTGTCTATGCGATTCCGTATGATACAATTTAAGTACTTTCATAGCATCTATTACAGTCCCCGTAGACTATGGGAAGTGAAGAGAAGCGCATCGTCCAACTGCTTTAGGTTTGGATTGGAAACAGGGATATTATTTCACAGAATATTGTTGTGTCTCAAGATTCAGCAATACCCAAGTGGGACCTCATTGGTCTCTCTGGGTACGCGATCTATGAATTAGAAGAGATGTCATCCCTTTTGTAGACCTGAAGCACGAATACGAACTGGCCACAACTGAGGCCTACCGAAACCTACAAATACAACACACACTTAGATCAGCGCTGCCAAAGGGAGAGGAAGTCCCAGAGTCTTCACCTCCGGAAGACATATTACTGGACAAATTTATGCCACGCAGGGCCATATACCGTTCATACAATAAACCGATTAACAACACCCCCAACGCTTTGACACTTCTTCGGGACAGGTGGACTCAAGACCTAGAAGGCGTGGAGAATGACAAGTAGTTAGAGGCCTTAGTGTCCCCAGAGAGGTGGCTATACGGGCAGTGTTTTGTCTCGTCTAAATACAAATTTGGCATTCTTCCTACTACACAAAACACACCAATTTCAAAATGGGTAGGGTGATCAATGAAAGTTGTGGATGTAGGCAACATGGTACCTTCTATCCCACACTGTGGTCGGTTGTGCAGTGTATGGGCTCCATGGGCACCCACAGTATTGCTATCTCTGCTAAATGGTGTCTGGAATGTCTGGGGAGAGACTTAAGTAAATTGTTTGGAAATAATATGGGTTACATCGGGGCTGGGAGTGGGCATAAGAAACATTGTATGGGGGTGTGGAACAAGTGCAGCATTTGTAGGATTGGAAAAGAGATATTGACTGTTGCATGTTAGCAGATAAAGTGGTATAGGAAGGTCGAAGATGTCCCCAGAAATAGACTAAAGTTTGGGGATGCTGAAATGCATATTGAGGTTAGATCTGTGACCAGATTAGTTAAAACAGTGGAGAAAGGTCAATATCTGACAGATTAGGCTTTAATTTAACTACTATTCACACAGCGGGTGAGGGAGGTGGGACTGTTTTTTAGTGATCAATGCGGAGATGTTGGCATCTTGTTTATATATCGCAATGCATAACCAGACTTATTAATTGTTTTTCGTTTTACATGGATAAGTCAAGGTCTGACAATTTAGGATTTAATTTGACTTTTGTCCAGGCTGCAGAGGAGTGAAGAGGGAGTGTTTCTTGGTAATCTGTGCTGAGATGTTAATATCATTTTTACATATGTCAAGGCACGGCCAGACTTCCTTTGTGAGCTTTACACTAAATTCAATAAAAAGAATCTGCAATACCGGCATGAAGTACATAAATATTAGCACAGGTGACTCGTAGGTCCACTAACCCTGAACCTAAAATGACACTACTGAGACTAACAGACAAATGGGGTGACCCACTGGAAACCTATGCACTGGTGGATATGCGGCTCGTCATTGCCAAAAAGGGCATTGCAAAATGCTGAAGAGCAAGGTACCCCCACTGGCTGAGTGGACCAGAGGAGCGAATGATTGTATCAAACCAGAAGAATTAATCAACGTAAAAAAGTATGAAAAGGTATTGGGTCAATGGACAGCAAAATTTCCACACGAATTTGGAACATGCTGACTGGATCCACCATGGAAAATACTGACACAGAGACAAAGGGGCTCGATGTACTCCTTTATTAGAGCTATGTACCTACAGTGTGAAAATGTACTTCTTAAGCTTGTGTTTATTTAAAAGACAGTTAAAAATTGTAATTAAAAAAAAGATGTCGGATAGTGCAGAGGGGAGGGAAAGTGTAGGAGCATATGGATGTATTCTGCCTCAAAGGTATTTAGGACCGGAGCAGTAAAAGGTGTGGTAACAGAGACACAGAGCCTTGCACTTAACTTTCTACTATGCACATATGGGAAGACTGAGGTCAGTCAGGATCAGAAAAGCTTACATCTTTTTTGAAATAAAAAAAAGAATCATATCATTATCAATCAAGCACATGTTCTGACCAGTACCTCGCCTGTGCGATTTTACATTCACCAAAGCAAACAGCCGAGTGGAATTTAAGACCTGTTCTAGCACTCAAAGTAAAGCACATCCACATCATTGGTAGACCCCAGATATCTGCTGGAATACTTAAATGGCAACGGAGCAAAAAGCAACTTCTCGTCCGTCCACATATTGATAAACCTCACTGGTCCCAACTAGAGCCTTTTGGAAACAAGAAACTAATAAAGAGAGGTGAACATTTGTTTGAGAAGGTGTAAACTGTAAATAATGCAAAAAGAAAAATTGGACAGAATGTTGAAACTTGTCAAACATTCAGCCCAGAACAGAGATCTGGGCCTAAATCCATCACTGTTTTACTCCCCATGCCATTCCAGTTCAAACCAAGCCATATGCAAGCCAGTCTTGACTCTGCTCCCCATGGGTACAGTCCAGCCCTAACTGCCAGGCCAGGTACTCCCTGTACCAAAATGAAGCATCCTGGGACCGATTTTGGCGTATCACCCCCTCATCAGTCAGGCTAGCTTGACTCCAGTGGCATGGAGAGCACGGGGCCCATGTCTAGGCATACCTGTCCCACTCGGGGTGATAAAACCAAATAGAATAATTTATGGACTAGGGTGAATGTTTGCATTGTTCAACATTCCATCCATCTTTTGTTCTTTGATGAGGGGGTGATACCCCGAAACCGGTCCCAGGATGATTGTTTCCGGGCCAGGGAGGACCGGTCTTGGCAGTTCGTGCTGGACTGTTCCATTTTCCATGAGGAGCAGGGTCAAGACTGATTTGCATATGGCAGGTCCAATCTGGGGTGGAAAGGTGAGCAAAAGAACGATGGATTAAACCCAGGTATTTGTGACTGGGGTGAATGTTTGCACTGTTCAGCATTCCGTCCATCATTTGCTCTTTTTGCTTTTGTCGGCATAAGTGGGCATAGTATGCCCAGAGATTGGTCCTGTGATCACTGCGCCACTGGATTCAAGCTAGCCTGGCTGATGAGGGATGATGCCCCACTGTCCCAGGATCCATGTTTCCGGTCCAGGGAGATCTAGCTTGGCAGTTTGGGCTGGACTGTTCCCATGAGGAGCAGGGTCAAGACGGATTTGCATATGGCTGGGTCAAAACTGGGGTGGCGTGGTGAGCAAAAGAACAATGGATTAAACCCAGATCTTTGTGACAGGGGGTGAACCTTTGCATTGTTGAGCATTCCATCCATCATTTGGCCTTTTTGCTTAAGAACTGTAAATAAGCCATCAAAGTCACAGATGTAAGCAGAAGAGCTGAGAATATGGTGGGTTGCTTTGGGATTAACGGTTCTAAAATAGGACTATGAAAGAAAACAAACTTTTTTTTACACAACTTTCGTACAGGATGACAATGTTTTGAACACTCCCTTTCTTTAGTAGGACCAGGCAGTGAAGTTGAGACTTAGGACAAACACACAAGCAAAAAACATTTCGACTACCTTATTGTACTGGCTATATTATTGTTTGAAAATGGGCTGCAGAGAAGAATGATTAGCATCCTTGCTGAGCCTTTAAATTAAAACGCGCTTAATTAAGATGCTGGATAGCATCATGATGGTTTTGATGTACAGTGCCCTTTGTTTTTAGGTCGAAGCCTACCAGATAGTACAGCTGTCTGGTTTGTCTGATTTCTATTTGCTGCCTTTATTTATTTTAGGCAGTCCAGCTTGAGTTTGTAACTTCCATGGAGCATAGCTTATTTACTGTATTCTTCCACGAGTCCTCACTTTCTGTAAACATGCCTTCAAATCGTAATCTTTCCTGTCACGTTTGTTGTGCATTCAAAAAAGGGGGCCATATGTCAGGCTCTGTCTCCCAAAGGAACTTGGTGTTTACTTTTCGTTCTTAGACTTCAAAGGGAGAGAATGTATGTGACAATCTTGCTGTAAAAGGAAAGGCTTTTTTTCTAGCACACAAAAAAATGTATATGTCTGTAAATGAGCTGCACTGATATTTCAAACTATATCAATTAGAAAAAAGTACAAATGAAGCACTTTTTTGCAATTTTGTGGTGCAAACAAATATTTTAATCCTATCAAAACACTAGGTGATGGCATTTCCACACATTATCATTTGTACACAGTAAAACCTTATGTCTGTGCAATCTACTCATGTCATTTGAAAGTGTGTTGACTGTAATGCCATAGATTGGAGTAGAGTGTTGCAGAGTGGCGTAGTGTGGAGTATGCTACCACACCATGCATACTCCACACTACGCCACTCCACAACACTCTACTCCAATCTATGCCTTTCCACTCTAAGCAACGCAACTACACTCAACAACGCTCTCCAATCTACCTCAGTTCACTCCACTCCATCCCAATCTACTTCAATCTAATGTACCCGTCCCAACTCCACTCTACTCTACCTTACCCTAATCCAATCTACTCCAATCTAATCTACTCAACTCCACCTTGACAAACTCAAATAAAATCCACTCCACTCTACTCCAATCTACCCCACTCCACTCTGTCACAATATACCCCACTCCATACTGCCCCAATATACCCCACTCCACTCCACTCTGCCCCAATATACCCCACTCCACTCTGACCCAATATACCCCACTCCACTCCACTCTACCACAATCTACCCCATTCGACTCAACCTCAATCTACCCAACTGCATTCTAACCCAATCTACCCCACTGCACTCTAACCCAATCTACTCCAATTCCCCACACTTTACAATGACAGTAGTGGTATTAAGTAATTCAAATAGACGGGTGGCTAAAACTAACCAGGCAGAGATTTTAAGATGAAAGTAAATTACGCTGTTTTGTAAGGTCAGTGAAGACAGACATAGATATTGCGGCTACATTAAGGCTTAGTAAGAGATGAATAATGACAAATATTCATATGTTCATAATCTAAATGGTTATTTTAATTTTATATCTCCTTTGGCTTCTAAAGCAAACAAAGATGATTCTTGAGGGCAGTATTAAACTCTACAATTGAGTGGCTGGCTCTGAAGTGACAGAAAAGGTAAAAGACAAGTATATAAATGAAGAACAAGGCAGTTTGGGTAAGAGAAGAGGGTTGCAATTTGCAGGTTGTTGATTTCAGGTTGGTTTGTAGTGCAGTAACCAGATTATCAAAGGAAAGACCCTAGACCGCTTTGAAACTTGCATCAGTAACTTGTACAAGTTTATGCTGCATTCCCCTAGAGCTAGCCTACAAGGTGTTGGTAAGAGGAGATGGGTGTGTGACTATGAAGACAGTCAACTATTTTTGCAGCAAAATGTAGGCCCTTGTCTGGGTGCAAAAAGTAGCTGATGGAGGTCCACTAGCAAACTGTTGCTGTATTTCAGCTTATTAGGAACAATGACATTTATCTGTGTTTTATCTGGATTGAAGAGATGACATGGTAGATTTAACCCTGCATACCAAGAGGTAGCTTTGGTAGCAATGAAGCATTCCATATAAATGGTAAAACTCAAGGACCCCAGGAGGTGTGCCACGGGGGCAAAGGTCAGGGTGTGTTGAGGGAAGCTGATAATGAAAGGTAGAGTTACCAATGCTGTGGAGGAAGAAAAGTGTAAGACCTTGTGTTTGGTCAGTTTAGCATGAGGAATTGTAGTGTTATTCAATGGCAATTAACTGTTACCCAGTTTGTTATGCATGACTGGAAGAAGAATGAGGTATTAGGAAAGGAGAAGATTTGATTGCTACTGCTGCTTCATAGGTAGGAGAATCTGAAGGAAGATATTATATCTCCATGGGAAGTGGAATACAAAATAACAGAACCCATGACTGGGCATTAGGGGACGCCAACACAGAAAGCAAAGCTGAAGGTAGATTGGAGTCCCAGGAGACTGAACAAGTGGTTGGAGAGATAGTAAGAGAGTCATTAAGGGCTGATCGAGTGATAACTAGGGAGCAAAGAACAGCTAAAAGAGTGGGATGGTCAACCACGTCAAGTATGGATGAAAAAAGTGCAAAAGGATAGAAAATAGATGGCACAAAATCCATATTGGAGGGGTATATGCAGGGTATTGGAGGAGACATATAGAATGAGGTGGTAGAAATAAGGTGTTCCAGTATTTTTTTTTTAAATAGCTAAGAAACTGAGAGGTAGTTAAAAGGTGTGCATACGTCTGCCACAGCAGATCTGCACCATTGTAACCTTGTTTATGTGCGGATATTAGCAAATGACTGAAAAGAGAAGGTGGGGAACAACTTCAGAAACTGTATTAATGGTTTGTGGGCTAAATGGGTCGAAAAGGAGCACCTGAAGGAGTAGAAGATTTGGTTAGTATGATCAGCTCTGCTGGTGATGTGTTGATGAGGTCAGATAGCAAATCAGAGTGAGTTTGGGGTTGCGGTGGGTCATCTGTACTAGATGAAATATCAAGCTCTGTCATCTCTATAACGTTTTGGTACAGAAATGATAGAAGTTATGTTGCCATGAATAGATTTTCAAACCTGTAGCACATACTTTTTTCCATCCAGCAGGCAAAAAGCTATGCTTTTATTCTTGCAGCTGTCAAAACACCTGCATTTACTCACTACAGCACTGCCAAAAGTATGGCTCGTCCAATTCTGGATTAAGACGTTCATGAAGCAATCAACTCTATAACCCACTGTACTATCTAGATATTATCTAATTTCACTCATTCCTTCAAGGAGAAGATGTTTTATATTTTCCTATGCAGCACGGTGGTATAAGAGACTGCTAGCTTGTAAGAGGAGAATTGTGCATTCAGTAGGGGTAATGAATTGCCTTGCATGGGCAGGATTCTTGTCAAGGCTTGCTAAAGAGACCAGAGCCAGACACCAGGACTCAACGGACATTATCACATCGCTGCATGGTACTATCGCTACATGACTCAAGTCGGGTAAAAATTACATTTATCTGCTTCGATTTTCAGACTGATCCTGCTGGTCGTTTTTATGTTATTGTCTTCAGTTATTTCAAAACCTTACATCCTTTTTTTAGGGCTCGGCCTACATCCCACGAAGTGGGTGTGGCTTTAGAGTCCTTTTGAGAGGACTTCGAAAATCTAACCTACGAATTCCAGAGAAGCGCGTGAATTTTGTTCGTTATTTATGGCAGCTGCATGGCAATTGGCCCTCGCATGGCTGTGTTTTTACAAGGCCGCACGCAATAGGCCATAGTCTGTAGAGTTGCTCCAATTCTTGCATATTCCGTGCGGACACGCGCAGCAGAAGGCTATAATTCATCAATTACCAGCTGTCAGGGGCCACGGTAATTGAAGCCAGATGCTGGGCGCGCATTCAGCACTCTCCAGTTACTTGCATTTTTTTTTTTTTTTACAATATGATCGCTTTCGCGATCAGTTGAAGTGCCGCTTGCTTTTAACTTCTGGTTAGCAGATGACTGGGCTTCACAAGCATTGTTGTGAAGGTGAAGCGAAGCCGTGTGACAGACTCTAGACCCTGCGCTTTCACTGAGTGCATGACTGTGAAAGTCCATTTCTCACTATCATCATTGTGGACTCAGCTGTGAGGGTTTAACTCGCGTGTGTTCTCTGCGTGCATGAGTAGGAAGATGCATCTCATACTACCTCTGAGTGCACCACTGCGCAGGCACACCACGTGTTTGACCCTTGGGGTTGTGGGGTCACAGCAGTGGGGGCGCATGTGATGTGTGTGACCCTTGGGGTTGTGGGGTCCGGGCAGTGAGGGCGCATCTCACGTGTGTGACTCTTGTGCGCACGACGGCGGCGGCTGCGGATGAGTTAGTGCACATCCTCGTGAGCTCGGTCTGAGGCGCTGGCCGTGCTTGTATTATCTCGTCCCAGCCCGTGTGTGTGTGTGTGTTTTGGGGGGGGGCAGTACTGGAGGGTGGGGGAGCTGCGGGAGAAGAGGTGGTTCTGTGGACAGCAACCAAGAAACCTGTCAGGTGAACAAACATGGAACCTCTTTAGGGCAGTCTGAAGTCACTGTTTTCTTAACTCCAAGCCTTGAATTAATCATGAAGCTGCGATGCTTCCCGCGCTCAGGGGCGTGCGCGCTCCCGCTGCATTGGAGGGGAGCTATTGATCTTCATACGGATTGCCGGAGCATATTGAAATAAATTGAGATTCACTTAAGGAGGCGCGTGCACGCTGTTAGGACGAATCAACATTTATGAAGTAAGAATAGTTGCGCCAGGCTCTAATACACAAATTAAAACTCAACTTCCAAAATAATAATTACATAACGCATATGTGCTGTTAAGCGCTCTATGTCACACCTGCTAATATTTCTCAATTTATATTACGCAGCTTTTCTACTTTGGCAGGATTGGGACTCATGACTCAGAGAACGCTCTATTTTGTTAGCGGCGAAAGATAACAGGAAGCATCAGAACTTAAGCTGAGATACTACCGATACAAACAGCCCTGCACGATGCGTCTTCTTTTGAGACAGAACACTCCAGCGCGCCACTTGTTATTTCTGAAAGCAAAGTCAGGTTTGCTAGCCAGCGCCAAATGTCAAACACAGCTTTGTAGGAAACACAAGGGCATATTATCTGTCTTTGTAGGCCCTGCTATGTGCTAATTTATCTGGCGTGCTCTCTCCGGCGAACACAAGCAGAGACACATGAAATAATCAATCTAATTATGTAGCTGTTTTGAGAAATAGAAACAAAGGAATGTGTTTTTTGTGTGAGCCACTACAAAGGATTTCACGAAAACCTAACACAGTTGATGAAAATAAAGGAAGTGCTTGTAAGCTGTTACAATATCAGAGCAAATCAACTTTTACAGGTTTCATATGCAGCCTAGGCGCAGGTGCCTTTCTCACTGCCCTCCACCTCTCTAAACTACTTGCCTCAAACCTGATACCTCACCGGTCTCCACCCATCCCCATCCTGCCCCCTCGTGTCCATTCGGGCTCCCTGTATCCCGTGCCTCGCCGCTCGCTGTGCCTCAATCCACCCTTCCCTCCTGTATCGCTCTCCCAGTCTCTCGCTCTTATCTCATCCGCGCTGTATCTTCCAGGGCTGCAGCCCTCCTTCCCTCTCGCCCCGTTCCACCCCTCTGCTTCTCTTGCCTCAATCCTACCCCTCCCTAACCGCCTGTCCCACGCCAGCCCCCGCACCGGTCACCACCACCCTTCTCCCTCTATCTCTCTTCAGCAACTTCTCTGCAAGCCGTTCCCTCGCCACTGATTTCGCTTATCCTCCCTCACCCCGCCTTCTGTGCTATCTACACTGCCCCTTTCCTCGCACCAGTTCCACGTCCCCGTCTCCCGCCTGCCCTGCTCTTCACCACAAGCTGTATCTTATTCCTCTTTTTCTACCCCTATCTTCTCCAGGATACAAGAGACCATCTACCCTATTGCAAATTTTCGCCTCATACCACCTTTTCTTTCGTATTCTGCCTGTCTGCCCCTCCCCCGCCCGTTTATATTTCTGCACATGTTTTTCTCCCTAATATAGGCCTGCTCTGCCCATTCCCGTCCTGTTCCTCCCTGCCCCCTCCCCTCACTTCCCTATTTGGCCTTCTCTGCTCTCCTGAATGCACAATTTCAGCTCTATTGGGTTCTTTCCCCGCGTGCCGCTCTCCCTTCTAGTTTCCTTGCCCTCTACCGCTCTGAAAAAGGCACCCACCTTTCTGAGTCACTGCCTCTCCACCTGCCAATGCTTTTCTTCTCCTTTTCCAGTTTCCGTGTTCTTCCTTCCCTTTCCACGCCTCAAGCCCCCCCTCTCATTCCGATAGCACACCTCTATCTTTCTCGTATGTTTCCTCTCTCCACCTTTTCTCTAATTTCACTTCATTTTTTTATTCTACCTTCTTAATTCCCCTTTATGTTGCTAATGTCCCCATTAGCCCCCGCCCCATTTCAAAACCGCTTGTGTCCCTGCCCTTTCCCCTAGTTAACTCTCCCCTCCAGATGCCTCTCCTCTCTGCCCCTGCGTTGTCACCTGCCTCTCCTCTCAGTCCCTGCGTTGTGTCCTGCCTCACCTCTCCCCCCTTGCGTTGTGTCCTGCCTCTCCTCTCCACCCCTGCGTTGTGTCTTGCCTCTCCTCTCTGCCCCTGCATTGTCTTGCCTCTCCTCTCCGCCCCTGCGTTGTGACTTGCCTCTCCTCTCCGCCCCTGCGTTGTGACTTGCCTCTCCTCTCTGCCCCTGCATTGTCTTGCGTCTCCTCTCTGCCCCTGCGTTGTCCTGCCTCTCCTCTCTGCCCCTGCGTTGTGTCCTGCCTCACCTCTACCCCCCTTGCGTTGTGTCCTGCCTCACCAGTTCCCCCTTGCGTTGTGTCCTGCCTCTCCTCTCGGCCCCTGCTTTGTGTCTTGCCTCTCCTCTCTGCCCCTGCGTTGTGTCTTGCCTCTCCTCTCTGCCCCTGCATTGTCCGGCCTCTTCTCTCTGCCCCTGCATTGTCCTGCCTCTCGGCTCTGCCCCTGCGTTGTCCGGCCTCTCCTCTCTGCCCCTGCCGTATGTCCTGCGTCTCCTCTCTGGCCCTGCCTTGTCCAGGCTCTCCTCTCTGCCCCTGCGTTGTGTCCTGCCTCTCCTCTCTGCCCCTGTGTTGTCACCTGCCTCAACTCTCTGCCACTGCGTTGTATCCTGTCTCTCCGCCCCTGCGTTGTATCCTGCCTCTCCGCCCCTGCGTTGTATCCTGCCTCTCCGCCCCTGCGTTGTATCCTGCCTCTCCACCCCTGCGTTGTATCCTGCCTCTCCGCCCCTGCGTTGTATCCTGCCTCTCCGCCCCTGCGTTGTATCCTGCCTCTCCGCCCCTGCGTTGTGTCCTGCCTCTCTTCCCTGCCCCTGCTTTGTCCTGCCTCTCCTCTGTGCCCCTGCGTTGTGCCCTGCCTCTCCTCTCTGCCCCTGCGCTGTCCTGCCTCTTCTCACTGCCCCTGCGTGTTCCTGCCTCTCCTCTCCTCTCCTCTCTGCCCCTGCGTTGTAGAAGACCGGGCACATGTTACTTGAGGCACACTGGTGTTGTGGTGTTAAAGACAGGGGCACTGCTTTCAGAGTCTTTGGCTCCTCAGGGGGACCCCGATCACCTGCCAGCTCTTTGACAGGAGCTCAACATTTCCATGGTCCCCCATCTGACCAAAGCTTCCATTCCAGACAACAGACCCCAGTGTCTCACAGAGGATCACACTACACCACACAGACACACACCACACAGACACAAACCACACACACACCACACACATAACACTACATACATAAGACCACACACACCACACGCACACACACAACACCACACACGTAACACTACATACATAAGACCACACACACCACACGCACACACAACACCACACACACAACACCACACACAAACTCACCACCACGCACTCACCACCACGCACTCACCACCACGCACTCACCACCACGCACTCACCACCACGCACTCACCACCACACACACCACCAGCCATTGGTGCACACTTTCAACAGGCACACACAACACCAGCCGTCAGTGCACGCTTTCACCAAGCACATACAACACCAGCCATCATTGCACGCTTTCACCAGGCACACACACCACCAGCCAACTGTGAGTGAGAGTGACTGCAGAGTGAGAGTGACTCTGGAGAGTGAGTGTTCCAGAGAGAGCAGGGTATGCGTGTGCGCTTACACGGTGCACTGATACACAGGAGCTAACACAAAGAACAGGTGAACACGTGTCTTGGGAGCTTCATGGAGGCAGCCGGCCTTCTGTAAGGGGAGCAGCAAGGAGGGGACGCCCCAACCAATCAAGCCCAACTACTCACAACCTACTGTACGATTACAACGCAGGCCAAAGGGCAGAGCTAGGTCTTTTTGTATTACGTAGGGTGAGCAGTGTGTAGGGTGAGCAGTGTGTGAGTATGCAGGGTGAGCAGTGTGTGAGTATGCAGGGTGAGCAGTGTGTGAGTATGCAGGGTGAGCAGTGTGTGAGTATGCAGGGTTAACAGTGTGTGAGCGTGCAAGGTGAACATTGTGTGAGTGTGTAGGGTGAACATTGTGTGTTTGTAGGGTGAGCAGTGTGTGAGTGTGTAGGGTGAGCAGTGTGTGAGTGTGTAGGGTGAGCAGTGTGTGAGTCTGTAGGGTGAGCAGTGTGTGAGTGTGCAGGGTGAACATTGTGTGTGTGTGCAGGGTGAACAGTGTGTGAGTGTGCAGGGTGATCAGTGTGTGAGTGTGCAGGGTGAAAATTGTATGAGTGTGTAGGGTGAGCAGTGTGTGTGTGTGTGTGTGTGTGTGTGTAGGGGCAGTGTGTGAGTGTGCAGGGTACGAAAACTCGAACTAAGTCCACCACACACACACAAGACCACACACATAGGACCACACACATAAGACCACACACACACACACACACACTCTCACACCACTCTCACCACCACATACCACCACACACTCACCACCACACACGCAACCACACACACAACCACACACACACCACCACCAGCCGTCAGTGCGCGCTTTCACCGGGAACAAACACCACCAGCCGTCAGTGCAGGCTTCCACCAGGCACACACCACCAGACGTCAGTGCACGCTTTCACCAAACACACACACACCCCCAGCCATCAGTGCACACTTTCACCATGCACACACAACACCAGCCGTCAGTGCACGCTTTCAGCAGGCACACACACCACCAGCCGGCAGTGCACGCTTCCACCAGGCACACACACCACCAGCCTTCAGTGCACAATTTCTACAGGCACACACACCACCAGCCATCAGTGCACACATCAATTGTTAACGCATCCACAATTACCTATTTTAGCAATCGCAATATGGTGCACTTTACTTTTAGAATGAATGAGTATGGGTATTGCACTCTGTTTTAGCGTGGCTTATTATTTATTAGATAGGTGTGCTGCGCTAGATTAGTGCCTGCTAACTGTATAAAACAAAATGTGTGTGGCCTGGTCCCAGAAGGTCAGTGCGCGCTAGAGTCCTGGTGACCTTCTGGGGCCAGGCCACACACATTTTGCACTTTACTTTTACACATATTCATCTAAAGCGCAGCATGCCACCATTGCTACAATTCCAATCCAACCCACATAATTCCACTACACACCACATGCATACACTCCATAACACATGGCTAAAAGACATTGTCATTTACAATGCCATTAGCTCTAACTCAAATAAATCCAAGACCTATTGCATTTCCAATGCTTGTTCTTCATTCTCACTAATGCAGGCTTTCATCGCCAACCACATCCGAATAATTGACAGTGATCTGCCAGCCGTTCCATTACTGGCTGTAAGGTATAATCATAACACTAAGTCTCAAATGCAATTAAAGGGAAGGCTATATGATGTTCCAATTACATTTATGGCTTTTTTCGTTTCACAGAGTCCTCCTCTTGCTTGTCACATTCCTTACGTTAGGAGGGTGATTGTGCTAGACCATTAAAAGTAAATCAAAAACAACTTCACTTTTCCATATGGGCACATCACTGGACCTCCCACTTGAAAGTCCTGTTTGCAATATGCAAAGCAGTACCACAATGGTCAATGAGACTATACAAGAGGAAGGGATGGAAGCTAGGGGATGGAAGCTAGGACAATGAGAATTAAAATTTGGCCCTGGTTTAATGAGTTGACAGTTAAGTAATTCAAGTATTACCACTTCATCACTCTTCCTTGTCTCAATGCTTATATTAATATGCCAGACCAAGAAATACCAAGTCTTCAACTGACACCCATTGGTCGTCAACCACCTTGAACAACTCATGAGCCTTTTATGCGTATCAACTGCAAAAAACAACCTCTGATGGCTCATCTTCCCTGCCACATACAACCGCTTCTGTCATGTAATGGGTGCTTTTTGCTACAAGGTATGTTGACACCAGCAAAGTTCAAATACATGTGTCCCCACCTCCACCTCACCGCTTATCTCGCCTCCAAGGGGATTCAGAACTTGCAACTGTAGTGATCTGAATCTGCACTACAGTGTACTTATCTCCTTTGTTACTCAGATTTGTTGAGACACAATATTGAAGTTAATACTCAACTGGTATTCTCGTGAGAGCATACCGAAAAGAAGCATAGCTAATATACAAAAACTAGTAATGGTGAAGAACAACAAAAGACTTCTCAGATACAAACATGCTATTTTCAATCCATTAAAAATCAATATTGAAGTTAATATGCATCTGAGTAGAGCATGGGGTAAGAAGCATAACTAATCTATAAAAACTATTAATGATGAAAAACAATGAAAGACTACCCAGATGCAAACTTGCTATTTTCAATCCATATTCCCATTGATTCATCATGCTTATGCTGCCTGTGAACAGGAAGCTCCAGCCTGGTCATGTTAAACATTCCATTTGTGCTGAACATCAACAATTAAGTCCTTACAAAAGAGTCTCGTTCTGTAAACAAGCTCGGTGATGATACCACAGACCGCTCCTTTTTGCTCATTCACAACTTATCAATGATATAATACATAAACTCAAATGAAGAAAACTACATTACAAAACAAAATCAAGTCAACAAAACCTCTATTTGGCATAAAAGTTACACGGAAAACAAAATTAATTAAATACTTTTATCTCAAATAACATCCCATGCATAAAAACTGCATATGAAACAAACTACAGGAGCAAGATTAATTAAAATATTCCTAATTCCCTTTCTGCCGGAACCCCTACTTTACATATTTTAGACACAGAATTTGAAGGACAGGCGACAAAGCTAAACAATCCCAGATAATTGTACTATTAAATGTGTGCCTAGCTTCACCCAAATGGAGATCCAAAGGGCTAATGGTCGTAGTAATCTCCAACTCAGCGTGGCAAAATAATGTAGATGTTCCTTTCAAGACAGATAAAAGCCTTCGTAACATGGCATTCTCCATCATTTGTAATCCATTCCAGTCGATGTATTCCCACAATTCTGTCTTGTAACTTGAGATTGAAATAAATTTACTTTTCAAAATTGCTATAATCAATAACTGGCTTTAACCCCAATTTAATTGAAAACCTTAACACAACAGTGCTCTGCAAAACAAAAGCCATCTTATATCACGAGGATGGTCCCATTTCAGTGGCGAGTCCAGCGGAAATCCCAAATACTGGAATGTATTTATTCTATGTACAAGGATACCATGTACAGAATGGAATACTTTGTTTTAGCTGATTGTAGATCACTACAACAGATAAAGTAAGATTTGTCTTTCGGTCCAATGCCTTCATAAAATGGGCGAGAAAGTCTTAAGAGTATTTGTAACCCATTTGCCGTAAATGCCATTAGAACAGTGTCATCAGCATACAGGAGTACAAATACTGAGCATGCATCTATTTGAGGCAAGTCCTGACCCCTTAACTTTAACAAGCATTTGCAATGCAATAGGTCTCGCATTTACGACAGTTTGAGCTATTGGCATTGTTAATGATAATGCCTTTTATTTATGTGTTGTTTTTGAAACAGATAAATAAAAGGCATTGTCATTTACAATGCCAACAGCTTAAACTCTCGCAAATGTGAGACCGATTGCATTGCAAATGCCAGCGCCCATGCTATAAAAAAAAATTAAAAAGCATTAGGAGAGAGCATGTCCTGCCTGCTGTGCTCGGAGGCTGTAATTAAAGCAAAGCCTACCAAGTAACAACACTCGTAACAGGGGGTGTCGCCATGGGAAGTTACAAATTGAGACAAGGTGGCACTAAGGAGGGACTTCTAAGCCTATTGAGCAAAGAACAGCTACATTCCACAGTGGACAGTGACACAAGCCAATGAAAAATATGGGCGGAGAGTGGGCGGAGCTTCAAGTCCCTACCGGACTACAGCAAGCCTCACAGAGCAGACCAAAATACACAGTAAGGACTTTTTAAAGATAGATGAAATATATATCTCCTGTGGACAAAGGAGCTGAAAAGGAGACAGTCCGGCCCTCACCAAGAAAGGCTTCATTCCCAGCTTTGACTCCATGACAGATCACACACTAGCCAGGATTCATTGACTATGAGGTATTGTTACGGATTGTCAATTAGGGGTAGCCCTATTTCTGCTGAGTATTCAATAAATGGTTGTGTTTTTTAAGTTTAAAGCATTTTATTGGTGCAACACAAGTAAACAAAACATACAGAGCATATAAAGTGTCAAGTCACCGCGGCCAGAGCCGCACTCTCGGCGTCAGTCTCGCCAAAGGACATCTCAACTGAAGACTAGTCCGCAGCGACACATAAAGACAGGCAGTGTTGCAATAAGATAACAATCCCCCCCCCCCGAACTTCCCCCCAGTACCCCGACTCCCTGATCCCCTTACACCCCCTTCGTCCAGTGCGCAGGCCTATCCCTTGCCGTCCACCCCGGCCGCCCTTTAGTGAAAGAATCTAGCCAAGCGTCCATTCAAGAGGTCGACTATTCGGGCATCGTAAGCCTTAAGAGGCGGAGAGATCTTGGGCAGTTGATTTCCCTGAATTCAGTGAGCAGCAGGGACCGGAACGGCTGCCAAAGGTCGTCAAATTACTCTATATCCCCTGCCACTGTGAGCGACAGTTTCTCCATTCCTAACACATGCCACAGTCTATGGAGCCAGCCTGTGATAGAGGGAAGCGTGGCGGTGCGTCGGTGTAGGAGGAATGTTCTGTACTGCTGAGCCTAGTGCAATAGCTATCTGTCTGCCTCTGCGAGATCTAAGGGGATACATTAACCTGTTTAGGAGTCCTAACAATATGTATGCTGGGAAGCGTGGCAGTTCGGTGTCGAAATGGGAGTCAATGTCATCTATCACTTCTTTCCAGTAAGAGTCTAGGAGCGGACAGTCCCATAGAATGTGTGTCAATGTGCCCACTTGCCCGCATCCCCTCCAACAAGTGCTATCCTTACTACGGTCCATTTTGTGTACTCGTTCTGGGGTATAATACCAGTAGGTAGAAACCTTAGTCAGTGTTTCGGTGAGTCCCATATGGTATGCCGAGTGTCTTGCCCTGTACAATATCTGCTCCCATTCCTTATGGCTCAGTGTCCTGCCTAATTCCCGTTCCCAGCGCTCCCTCCCCGGGTTGTAGAAGTGTGAAGAAGGCGGTTGTAGTAGCTTTTAGAGGTCGGTAATCAGTTTCGCATCCGATGTGCGAGACAAGAGCCATCTCTCATAAGGGAGTAGTCGCATATCAGCTGCCTCCCGTACTTGCGGGTGTAGTGCCCAGTGGCGAACCTGCATGTAGCGGAGCCTTTCAGTCTCTGGGAATGAATGCACTTGTCGAAAGCGTGGGAAGGGGACGACACCCTCCGGGTCGTACACATGGCACAGGGCCAGACACCCGGCCGCTCGCCAGTGGGTAAAGGCCCCTTTTTCCAACATCCGGAGTAAAGTCCGGATGTCGACCAGCGGCGTGAGTGGCGAGGGGAATGTGGTAAGATTGTGAACGATGTTGGTGGCATCCCAGACCCGCAGGGGCACCTTGGTGAGAAAAGGAAGCATATAAATTCGCGGGGCGATGAGCTCGATGCAGGAATGGCACCTCCTGTAGGGGCCGGCCCGCTACCGCCTGGTCCTGGAAGAGCCAGTGCTTGTCCGATTCCCACCTACTCCATTCCACCAGATAACGCAGCTGTGCCGCTTGAAAGTACTTGCGGAGATCCGGTATCCCTAGTCCCCCAGCCTCAGGGGCCAGCATAGAGAGTGTCTTCTTCATTCTGGGTTTCCTGCCCTGCCAAATAAAACGCGCAAGATCTGCCTGCGTTTGTTGGATCCACCCCGCGGGCGGCTGGAGCGGTAAGGCCCTGAACAGGTACAGAATCTGGGGTAAGACCGTCATTTTAACTGCAGCTATTCTGCCCAACCAAGAAAGGGTGCTGCGATTCCACCGTCCGAGTTCCTCCCGGATCTTCTTGCCTAAGGTGGTGTAGTTAGCTGCCACCATAGCCGGCAGGGTGGGAGCCAGCTGGATCACCAAATAAGGCCGACGACCAGAGCATTGGGAACAGGCCTTGTAAGTAAGATCTAGTGGCTGGCGCAAGGGACACGTCCAGAGCCACCGATTTCCCCATATTCATCTTGAAGCCCGCGACAGCAGCAAAGGAATCTAGCTCCTCAATGCACACCGGAAGGGCAGTCTGGGGGTCGTCCAACGACAGTATGATGTCGTCTGCATAGAGGCTTATGGTGTGAGTGAAGCCCCCAAACCTCACTCCTGTTGCCACCGGGTTGGTACGTATCCGCTGGGCAAAGGGCTCCATATAAAGGGCGAAGAGCAGGGGCCCATTCACCCGTACTACCGCTGTCGAGAATTTATAGTAATTAAAGATCATTGATCGAAATTTCTCTCCTATACCCACTTTCAGGAGGACCTGTTTTAGATAGGGCCAGTGTACGCGGTCGAACGCTTTTTCGGCGTCCACCGCCAACATCATTCTCTCTCCGGGAATTCGGAAGACCTTCTCTATGAGGTGGACGATCCTCTTGGTGTTGTCCACCGTCTGCCGCCCGGGAACTAATCCCGCCTGGTCCGGTTCTATAAGTCCCGGTAGGTGGGGGGGGCATATCTCTGTCTAGGTACTCTGCCTGCGAGGGGGATCGAGGCCAAGTACGCCGCCGTCGCAGGTTCATCCGGGGGATCCCCGGCATAAAGATCTGCGTAAAACTTGCGGAAGGTTTCGGCAATATGGGCGTCCTCCGTGATCATCGTCCCCGTGGAGTCAGAGACCTCCTTCACCATCTTTCGCTGGTGTGTCACCCGGAGCAGATTCGCCAGCAGTCGTCCACAGCGGTCCCCCCCCCCCCGCCCCCCGGTGTAGTAGGTATGGCGCAAGCGCAGCGCACTCCGCGCGGTCCATATCCAGCGCCGTCAGGAGTTTCCTCGCTCCTATAGGCTGCTTCCAGATTCGGGGAGCCCCCGTCCGACGGTGTATTTGCTCAAGTTCGCGGACCCGCTGGGTGAGTTCATCCCTCTTACTCTGCCGTTCCTGGTTTTCAGCCGAAGAGATGGCCAGAAACTACCCCCTAAGTACAGCCTTCAGGGCCGCCCATTGTGTCGCCAGGGAGGTGTCAGAGTTATCATTGTGGGACAAATAGTCCTGAATAGTATCCATTATGTGTTTTACCACCGCTTTCCTGTGCAATAAGGTGTCTCTAAGGCGCCAGACCCTGGGAGGGCAGGATACCGGCGGTAGGCATAGCGTGGTGGAAACCGGGGCATGGTCCGATTGAGAGACCACTCCCATCTCCGTCGTTGAGGCCAAAGCACGTACCGGGGTCGTGACCAAGAGATGGTCCAGTCTGGCGTACGTTTTATGTGCGTGGGAGTAATATGAATATCCCCCGTCAGTGGGGTGCATGCAACGCCAGAGATCATGGAGGTCCACCTCTGCCAACTGTGCTTTACACCCGGCCGAGAACTCCCTGGCTTGCGGAAAATGTTGTGCGGAACTGTCTAGAGCCGAGTCGAAGACCATATTGAAGTCGCCTCCAATGACAATGTGCCTGTCCTGCGTGGCAGTGACGTCTACCAGTGCCGACCGTAAGAAGCGCTCCTGCTGTTCATTAGGGCTATACAGGGACCCAACCGTGAAGGCAACACCCCCAATCCTAAACCTGTAAGCCAGTAAGCCTTTGTGTTCTGCATGTTTGTGGAGGACTTCCCCCCTGAAATGCTGGGCCACCAGAATCGCCACCCCCGCAGTCTTAGTGTTGCTGGAAGAAAAATATTGTGTCGGGAACTTATGGGAGCGCAGCCTATGGCAGTCACGGGGCAGCAGGTAGGTTTCTTGAAGAAGGCAAATATCCGCCTGGGTGCTCTCTAATAGAGACAACACCGCCCGTCTCGTAACCGGGTTATTTAGGCCCCTGACATTAAGAGTCACAATCCTAAGAGTCATGGGCGGCATGTGGGATGATGGAAGCAAAAGCGTAAAACTCCCGCCTGAGCGGAACAAGGCGTATGAGTGCCTCTAGGGTGGCTGAGACCTGCTTAGTGCACTAGACGACCCCCCCTCCCCCCCCCCGGTTTCCCTACCCCCAACCAGAACTCCCCCCTGGCCAACCTCCCTGACCCCAACTCAGAACAACCCCAACACCCCCCCCCCCTCCCCCACCTTCCCGTGCCCTCAACGAATTTCAGAGCCCCATAGTCCCAGTCCAGTCCTCAGGGGACAAGTCTGTGGTAATTTACTGAAGTGGACGTCCAGCCACTACACTCCCGCCCCCCCCCCCCCAGAACCCCGAAACCTGCACTGTGAAGAAGGCTGTGTCGATCTCCCCCCGGAGTCATCTTAGGCTGTCAGCGCGACGTCACCGGAGGCCGTATCCCTGGCCACCTCCCGCACTGCGTTGTCCATTTCCGCTGGGATGGTAGGCGTGTCCGGTCGAGCAGAAGACGTCCAGAGACCTGCTGCCAGCCGTCGCTGGTGGTGCGTCGTCGACGTGGTGTAGGCGCATCTTCGTCTATCGCGGTGATTCCCAGGTACCCCGCAGGTATCCTGGAGGGAGCGAAGCTGGTGCAGGGCGCCGTTCCACCGGAAGATGAGGCGGAAAGGGTGGCCCCAGGAGTATTGTGTCCCATGGTCTCTCAAAAAGTATGTCGCTATTTTAAATGCTTTGCGTTTCTGGAGCGTGATTGCCGACAGATCCTGGAAGAAAGCAACCGGGTGCCCTCGGAAGTGCAGCGACTACTGCTTCCGTGCCTCACGGATGATCCGTTCCTTAAGCGGGAAGTCAGGCAGGAAGGCCAGGATATCAGGCGGTGGTGCCGAAGCCCGACGCGTCAGGCCCACTCTATCCGCCCTGTCAACACCTACTACCTCTCTAAACAGGGCCTGCAAGTACCCAACAGTGTCCTCACCCTCTTCTTTAGGATGGACCCCCCGGACCCGGATGTTGTTTCGGCGGGACCGGTTTTCGAGGTCCTCATTGTGCGCCTGGAGGTCCAGCTGTTGATCCCTCAAGCGCAGCACCTCCTGCTGCAGCTGCACGATTTCTTCATCCCTCGTGTGTCCCGCTCCTTCCATGGTAGCCACCCTTTCACCAAGGCTATCAACCTCTCTCCGTACCTCACAAACTTCTCCGGCCACCTCCTGCTTCAGCTTCTGGAAATCATCCCGTCGGGAGCTGAAGAGCGATTCCAGGAAGGATCTGGTGACCGGTGGTTCCCCCCCGCTCGCCTCCTGCGAGCCTCTCGAGGGGCCCGGCGAGTGCTGCCCCTTGTCCTGTTTCGATGGGCCCCTGTTCAGCATTTCCGGCAGTGTCCGGTCCCCCTTCTTGCCTTCTCTGTTGCCAGCCATCGTATAAGCGGGTACCTCTTGGCAAGAGTCCTGTTGTGCTTTTCGGCCAGCTTCAACGGTCAGCAAAGTTCAGGGACCGCAACCAACCCGGGGAGTCCACCTCTTTTGTTGCCAAGGCACAGCCCGCCTCCCTCGACAGGCGACGCAGCAGTCCAGCCTCCTCTGCCGCAGCTCCTCCAGGTCACTTCCTGCACCCATTCATAGGTCGGCGGCCAGTACCAGCCTCAGATCGGTCGCGGTAGGGCTCGTCCCAGTTACTGCGTCCAGGCCTCGCCACCGCCCTCCTCACACTCACTGCTGTCGCTGTCCCGCCGGTCACCGGGCTCACCGGGTATCTGCTACTGTCGGGCAGGCCGCGCCTCCGGCGCCTAAAGTCACACCGGCCCGGCTGCAATCCTCCTCCTACCGTCCCCGCGGCCTATAGACCGCTCAGGCCAGATCAGGGCCGCAACTTCTAAGCTACTCCCAGGCCGTGTCCCTCTAGCAATGTCCAACAGGCTCTCCCTCAGGCCTCAGGCTGCGTCGGCAGACCGACACTGTGCCCCCTGCCAGGGACTCCCAGGGATGCATCAGGCCACAGGCCCCTGTCGCCACCAGCCGCTTGAGTTTGCAGTCCCTACCGTCCGCTGGTGTCACCACGGCGTGTCCACTACTCCCCTAAGTGATCACCTCGGGTCGCCGTGTCCGTCCTCCAAGGCTTGGGACTAACCCCGGCAGCGCCACTGCCCCTGGTTATCTGTGCAATCAGGGAAAGGCACCACGCATGGGACAAGTCGTCAGAGCGCGCCGCACTCCAGTCCCGGTTCTTGGTGAGCCCTCACTCCAGTACGGTTCGGGCTCCCATCTAGTCCCGGGGTCCCACCAGGCCTCTGCCAGGCCCTGCGACCCTGCGTCCGCCACGTGGCTCACAGGGGGGGCTGGTCACTCTCTCTTGCTCCCCTGAGCTACGTCCCCCGGCGGCCGCCTCTGGACCGTGGCCCTTCCGCCTTCGACGCCTCACCTCCACCACCAGGGGTCCAGCTGGATCTGCGGGAGCTCGGCCTTCACCCCGATCCTCCGCTGCAAAGGCCGGCCGTGCTCCCGGCCGCCCGCTGAAAAGGCAGTGCTCTACAGGCGGAGGCCGATCTGGGCCCAACTCCTCTCTCTGGCGGCGTCTCAGTACCACCTCAGGGGTCCTGCCCTCCGCTGTTATCCTCACCGCTGCCGGCTTCTCACCTTCACCCTGCCAGCAGCGAGGCCTGCTGCCGCCCGGTCTCATGCAGGGGCTCGAGCCGCCCCATTAGTAGGCCGCGTCCTCGGCCTTGCGTAGGGACGCAATGCAGGCTCACGTGCCGCCCTCCGCTTCTGGGTGTCCCTTCGCCGCGGGGCTCCACCGGTGACTCCACTAAGGCCTCGCCTCCACTGTTAGGCGATCTGCGCCTCTTGGTTCCGCTCCTGGCCAGGTCTCTATACCTCCACCTCCGCTAGCGGGCCTCGGCTCTCGGCCCCTCCTCCGCTCCTGCCTTCGTTCGCTATTCGGGGCTCTGCCGCTGCGTTTTCCGAGGCTGCTCAGGGCCCTGGGATGAACCTGCAGACGCTCCACCACCTTTGTTGCAATTAATCAGCAGACCGGGGGGAGATCTGCATAAAATCACGGTCTAGGGGCCTAGGTTCGTGGGAGCTCGCGGAGAGTGCGACCGCTCACCTCGCCATCTTGGCCACGCCCCCCGGTTGTGTTTTTTAAGTCCCAATTAGAACCAGGGCCCTTTACTAGGATGGAAGGATTGTATGTTCTCTCTTCCTGTGATGGGTCGTATGTTCTCACTTCCTGTGATGTCATCCGTGGGACATCACAGGCTGTGTGATATCCCTCCCACTATTTGATTGGGATGAATTGACACTGTTGGCGTCACCTGTGCTAGTAGAAGGGCCCATTGGAAGATGCTACATAGACGTCCTTGCTGATGTGTTCAGAGGTGCCTGCAGTTTGCATTTTACATCATCACCTTCTGGTCCATTGTGTTATTACATCAGTGTAAGTGGGGAGTGAGTGCTTCGCTTACAATTAACATATTTCACTTTACACACTTAAGGATCACTTTAATTACAGAGCGCTGTAGACAAATCAAGACGTGCAGCCTTTGAGCCATCATTGTACCATCCCTCTCTAATCCACCATCTCCGCAGACCCAAGCACACACCGCGCTCCACCAAAGTGCAGCCTTCAGTTCCCACAGCGCGCCTTTCCGCGTCCCTGGATGCTCAAGTTACGTAGGCGTCTCAGCTCGGGCCTCGGGAGTGTGCCGGCTCACGCTGGGGGTCAGTCCCTCCGGTGCAGCCAGACGCTGCAGACGGTGGCTGCTCTGTCTTTGGAGCAATTCCGCCTGGAGGGGGGCAGGTGGGGGCGTAACGCAGGCCCCTGCAACACCTGCGGCGCAAGGGGGCCCCAGCCATTCAGGGACCATCAAGCCCTTCAGCGGGCACTAATTCTGCCCAAGACAAATTAATATCTGAGATACTTATGGGCGGTCATCGTCATATTCTGTAGGTGTGTGTGTGTGTGGGGGGGGGGGGGGGGGAGGGGGGGGGGGGAGGTGGGGGGGTTGTGGAGGCATCATTTTACGTTAGGTCCCTGAGGCCAGCGCAATGCTTGCAGTACTTGTTCCATGCAGAGAGCAGTCTCAAGAAAGAAATGAGGTATGGGTAGAGGAACAAAAGACACAGAGAGAAGAAACACGCCCACCCACCCAAGAGAGGGAAAACGCCAGATCCACCGAAGATGAGAAACATACCAGACACACCCAAAAGGTGACACACGCCACACCCGTGAGGTGACTTGCACTGCCGGAGCCCCACGCACCCTGCACCTCTTTTAAAAGCAGCTCCACATCCAAGCCAGGGAGGAGATCTAGGAGGGCGAGGGCTGTCCGCATGCGCAGTACCTGAAACTTTTGCGTGTTCTGCAGCTCGTGCCCAGTGGCGGCGCTTGCGGACTTCAAACGCCGCCGTACTTCAATTAGTGCTAAGCGGCTCGTGCAGCCCAGGGAGGGGGCTGCCAAAGCGCCCAAGGCAAAAAAAAGCAGTAGAGCAAGTCCGGCAGGAGCCCACCCCGCCTTCATGAACGCCGCATGGTGCGGCCAAAGCAGGATTTCAGGCGGGGCTCCTGGGAGCAAGACAAAGCCCCGCGTGTTTCTGCAGTGACCGTCTGAAGACGCAAGACCAGCCGAGGAGCAGCGCAGAGTCCCCACAAGAGCCTGTAAGTGGGGCATGCTGTACGTGTAAAGCACGCCGCACTTCGAGCGCGCGTGCATATTAAAAAAAAAAAGAAATTGCATGAGGCTGGTGAGGACGGAAGGGGGACAGGAGATATGCACAGCCCGTGTCTGTACGTGCATGTTCACGGGCGCATTTATAATTGCAGTCCGTCCTGCGCGTGCACATGTCCTGTCTCCCGTCCAAAGCAAGTCAGTAACAATAGATCTCGCTAGCGACAGCGCTTTTGCGCTGAGTCGCTAGGCGAGACCTAAAAACAAACTTTAATGTACAGGGTAAAAAAGAATAGGGGCCAGGACACATCCCTGTTGAACTCCCTTTCCAATCTAAAATGAACATGTACATTGACCATTGGCAACATAGCATTCACGAGCAGAAGTGTGGAATAGTAACCAACTAGGTGATCAAGGCAAAACAAATTTCCATAATTTCATACCATTAATTCTGTCAAATGCTCATGAAGATAAACGAAGACAACATAAATGGCAAGTGCATAGCACCATTTTTTGCGACCATGTATTTAGAAATCAGCATATATAAGTTAAGAGATTGCTCAGTGGTGCTTAGTCCCAGGTGGAAGCCGTATTGAACATCTAAGATGATAAAATTTTCATGAGCACACAGCTCAAGTTTCTCCAGTTAGACCCTCCCTGCCATCTTTTGCTACAGAACCCGGTAATGAAATTGGTCTATTGCATAAAGAAACAGCTTGTTATATGGAGACTACAGGTGATTGAGACCAAGACTTTGGTGTTAGACTCACTCAAGCAGCCCTAAGGAGATTAGTAATTAATGGAGAGATCGATGTTATCTTTGTAAAAATCCACTTGGACTCTGTCAGGACTAGACGCCTTCACTACAGAGTTTTTAATCTCTGCAGATTTTACCTTTTCCATATCAAACAGGCCTGGTGTGGGAGATCTATGTATACAAAGGCCCAAAATGATGTTGCCAGAAGAACCAGTGGCTTTGGGGGATAAACATTACTGAAATGTTCTACCCACTTTACAGCTGGTATAACTGTTGGAAGTCTAGTCATATTTGGCCTGAAAATTGGCCTCAAAGAGCTAACATGAGACAGAACACAATGCCTGACATGTAATATAAATATACACAGAAAATAGCTTATCTGAAGATAGCCGTAGTAGATGAAAATGCCACATACCATGAACCTGAAACTGCTAAGAAGAAACATTCAGATAAAGGATTTATCCATCAGGAAGATGCAACAGAGCAAACACTGAATTTGGCCTTTTAAAATACACAGATAAGCGTGACTGGAAGAAGAACAGTATCCCAGAATCTCTACCACATGTATCTGCAGAAAATAATTTTTTCTTACAAGAATGATACAAGTACTCAAGACTGGATATAGTGTGGTTCTTGTACCAGGATCCGTTGACATTCAAAGCAAGGATCTTTTTCTGCAACAAGGACAACCTACTTTTATTTAATTTGTCACCTAGACCATGGTGTATTAATGTCGCTGAAGATGTTAGATAGATCTTAGCAAAAAACACAATGCCACCATCATATACAGGTTTCATGCATGCAGACAAATGAGAGAAGTTTCAGCGTTCCGTCCATCATCTCCTTGTGTTTGGTTTGTTGGCAGGGTATGCCCAGATGTGGGTCCCTTGCTCACTTTGCCACTGGATTCAGGCTAGCCTGGCTGATGAAGGGTGTTACCCAGAAACCGGTCCCAGGAAGCTTGTCTCCGGTTCAGGGAAGACCTGGCTTGGCAGTTCGGGCTGGACTGTATCCATGAGCACAGGGTCAAGACTGATTTGCATATAGCTGGGTCTGAACTGAGGTAGCAGTGAGAGCTAAAGAATGATGATGGATTCAACCCAGATCTGTGACAGGGGACTTGTGGGGGCGGGGTGTCTGAAAAGTTTCAGCGCTCTGCTATTATCTCCTTGTCTGTACTAAGCAGGGTTGTCAACGTTATCCACTCGTTTGCTCTCACTTTGGAAACTCTGATGGGAGTCCTCAGTAAATAAATGGCAGAATGAGATAAAACCTTTGCAAATAGGACATATGTTGGCCCTAAATGTGGGCATCACACTGCTGTATCTGGCTCAGCCAGGAATACCTGTCCCAAGTTTTTTTAGTCTCTTGGATGATTTCGCCAGTGTATCCATCAATCCTGAAAATCAATGTGTCTAAATCTTGCATGTTACCCCTTGGTGCACTGGCTCCAAGTGAGGAAAGAGACCTACCAAATTTGCGCCTAGTCTGGCAACCTCAAACACTGAAATCTTTGGTGATGAACATAACTATTTTGCAGCCTATTCTGGGCAGAGTTCCGGAGGAGAAGTGTAAGTCTGTTGGGTTTTTATCTACTCATGGCATTTTCGATGCTAGGTTGGTTGGCACTAGTAAAAAAGACGACGGTGCTCTCTTCCTAGCCCAGAATAAACTGGCTACTCTTAAGCACTCTTTAAAAAAATGTTTAAAAAGGAGGCGTGACAGTGCCAGATGTTTACTAGTATTGCTTGGCTGCTCAGCAGCAACAGGTAGGCTAATGGCTGGACACTCTGCTCACCAGGGAGCAATCTTGGTTGGCAGGCTTTACAGAAAGAGTTCCCTGTGAAATTAATTTCAGGCCCTAAGTGACAGATGCGGATAACTTTTTTAGGGTATCAGTAAGTATGAGATTTGGGACAGGTTGGCCATAAACGTACTTAAACGTGAACCCTTTGCTAATTGAGGCAGAGATATCAAGTATCTGGCCATTTAAAGCTTGTGACTGGTGAAAGAAATCTGTGTGGATTGGAGGTGGCTGCCTAAGGATGGGCCCCATACAATAAAGATAAATTATTGAGATTTGATGAAGCTATGATTAGGATTTTGGACCATCAGGCTAGTTTTTGATTTATACCCAGTTGACTTCAGTGACGCAACATACCTGGGAGGAGTTTACCGGTAGGCCAGACCACAATCACATGTTAATGCAACTCTACTCTCTCCACACTGGTGGCAGCACTGTGCAGAGATCGACCTGATCTTGTGTTACAGATCAGAGCAAAGTGGGAGGAAGATGTGGGAGGTCAGGCCTCAACAGCAGAGGCAGGATCCTCTCTTATGCTTAAACCTATTAGCCACTGGCAATTCTAGATTTTTAGATATACAATACAAATGCCAGCATTGGGTTTTTACACTCTGGTAATCCTACATCAGATCTACCAAACCCAAAACAATAAGTGTCCAAGATGCGTTGCTAGGAATACCAATTACATGCACATGAATAGGTAGTGTTCCTTTGCTGAGGGTTTACTGGGATATTGTGAGACTGTGCTTACAGGGAGTTGTGGAGGAGATGGTCCACAACTCCATGTCTTGGTATTCACTTTGTTCCTACCACACTATGGATAAATTATACACCATCCTCTTTCGAAAAACCACTGAGAGGAACACCATTCTGTCTTATAATAGTCATCACCCACAGGCGTTGGAGACTCATTACCTTTCCCTCTATTTGCACGAGTAAGAAGAAACTGTTCTTCAAAAGATTACTTTCATGAAGGAGAAAACTTGTCAAAAAAACTTAGCAGTATAGGTAATCCTTGTAAACTTATCAGAAGGTCACTGAAACGAGCTTGGTACTGCCAAGTGAGGCACTTCTGAGCCCTAAGCCTAACACCAACTGTAACCGCCTAGTCTGTGTTATTACATTCTCCCCAATCTCTAATCAAGTTAAGAAATGCCTCTTGAAACACTGGGAAATTCTGAATGCAGGCGAATTAACATTAGAACGTCCCCTCTTTGCTGTTCGCAAAAACAGAACTATTAAAGATCACCTGGTAAGAGCAGCACTACCTACCAAGAAAACTTCCCAATCACGAATTGAACTGTGGGGTTTGTCTCCTACGATGGGCAATTTCAAATGTGGAGGCAGCAGTGTGTGTAACTTAACTATTGAAAGTAAGAGTTTCACCTATGGCAACATTAATGTGACCCTGAATCATCTTTCTAATTGCAATACAAACAATGTTGTGTATGCTATCTTATGCCCGTGTAACCTCATCCACATAGGTCAAACTACCCAAAAAATCCAGATCAGAATCGGTCAACATTGAAGCTGCGTAAGATGTCAAACAGCAAATTCCCCACTAATTGAACACTTCGTGGACCATGGACATACTGAAGATGATTTGAAGTGACAAGTGATTAATGTGATTCAACCACACCCACGCAGCATGGATATCAACACGATCCTTAACACGGAAGAAATGAAGTGAATCATACACATCAACAGCTTACACACTGGACTCAACCGTATGGAGGATTGGATCAGCTTAATTTGACAATCCACCCTCTGCTTGCAATTGATTTCATGGTTTCTGTTGGCATCATGATATACATCTCATGCCTGTGCCCAATTGTTGCATACTTTCCTTATATCTCTGTTCCTCTATACCTTTTCTGTACATTAATCATGGTACAATAGTACCACTTTTTAATTCTGACTATATCTTCTCTGTCAGTTCTTCCTACCAACCCTCATTCCATACCTTCTGATTCTTCTGGTTCACCATCACTCAATCAGGAATTGATTTAATAATCCAATTTATTTCTTGTACCTAATAATGTTTTTTATTCAGATGTTGTTTCCATGCCCTTGCTATATTACCTATGGTGTAGTAAGCTTATAGGTCCATTGTCAACATTTGCTAAGTTAGCATGAGCTTCGCTGCCATGAGGCTGCCTTTACGCACGACACTGCATGCAATTATTTCGCAAGACTCTGTTTGTGCCCTTTTCACATGAGAACTGTCTCCCTTGCACGTTCTTTGCTGTGCTCTGAGGTTTAGTCTGTACACAATGTTCAAGGTTAAACAACAATGCCCCTTGATATTCTGTTTTCGTCAGTCCCTCGCACCTAGACATAACATGCTACACACAGCTGCACTCCTGGAAATTGTGCAACCGCAACATGTTTTTGACAAACTTGGACAGACACGTTTCCGGAAAGAGGAGCTGTGCTTGAACTGCAATGTGAACATTGCATCTAGGCCTTGAGGTATGGAGTCTGCTGCTGACAAAGCCCAGAGTAGTTCTTTTTTATAATAAACTATCTCTTATCACGGGTGGGTGGGTAGGTCGCTTAGTCCTTTTCCACTGTTTTTTATAACATGATATCCCCATTTGTATTCTATGGTATTGCAACAATGCTGACTATATTATGTTTATGCATTTTGCTGCTAGTATTGGCTCGTGTACTACACCTTAGAGCGCGTAAGTTGAAATAAACATTTTAAACTATCCCGCATCTCTGATTACTCACATTGTGGACAAGTATAAGTGAGTAAGCGAAAGAGTGTCTGGCTTTCGCGATTCTCAAGATCGAGTGACGTGTTCTGGGTTGTCTAATCATTGGTAGCTTTGCTGTAGACGAAGAACGAATGAGACACTATAGCTAGTCGGTTTGGGATTTTGGGTTCTAATGTGGTAGGTTGGTACACCCCATATTCTCTGAGGTCCTGTTTTCCTGTGCATAGTTCTGTATATGTGCAGAATCCCTGCAACAATGGATGCCCTAATCTGAGCGCAATTTATATAGATTTCACGAATATCATTGAAAAACTCTGTACACAGTATACGTAATCGCTTTAAATACTTACAATTATGCTTTTATGGTCGATACACTTATGGACTATTATTTCCTCCCCCATTTGTGTGGAGAAGTGTGGCTCAAGTGGTTGGAGCGGCAGACCCTGATGCAGAGGTCTGGCCTGGACCAGGGTTCAATTCCCCGCCTCGGTGGGTCTTGGGTCCAAAATTTCCATGGACCTGACAATTCTCGCCTCGGTGCCTATTCCAATCATGGAATCCCACTCTGTAACTCTGGGCAATAGCTTGCTTAATCTCCACAACGACCCCTCGCAGCGGGATGCCTGGCTTTCACCTTAGGGATGCCCAGTAATGGGTTATCTCGCAGGGAAATACCAGGACGGGTTCCCTAAGCAAGCGCTGGGACGCTTTCGGGCAGCCATGCGCTCTACAAATCTCATTTCATTTCATTCCATTCCTTCTATCCTGACTACCGACTCTACTCTAATCTGTCCATTCCAACATGGCGGCCACAATATTTTGTCCATTCCATAATGGCGCCCCCATAGTACACGCTTTTACTATCGCACTCACGCGCTTTTCGCCTCTTCCGCATTGCTTCATTAACACGCGTCCACCCGGATTCACGCCACACTTGTGTTTTCGGACCCTGATACATGCCGCATTTCGGTTCTCTGGCGCCTATCATCTCAGTAGTTGGATGTTTATCAACAACCAGGTAAGCACCCTCACTCATCTGATAGGATTCACGGGCACTACATATTGTCCAGCCATTCCTTGACCCTTGATCCCTTGGTTTCAGGACTCACCCATCAATTCAATATCGCCGGCCTGGCAAATGCCTTTGTTCATCTTCTTACGACACAACTATGTTTTAACATATGGCCATGTAACCTATGTAAGTGTGTTTTTTACTCTCACGTCCTATTCGGCATAGCTACTATGCACTGGGCTTATCATCCTGTACGTGTTGATTCTTAGGCTCATCGTCTCCAGTGTGGAATCAGATGGAATAGGGTCGACACCCCGACTCGGAATCCGCCTACCGGGTGGCGCGTAATTATAGCATAAGTGCCTTCCTAGCATGAGGTTACCAGTACCAGTTCTTCATGTTCCGCTGCTGCTTAAGGCATGCACTGTACATGCACAGGACCCACGAGCACACTACACTTGAAGTCACTCTTCACGCTGCTACCTGTATAATGTTTACTGTACATAGTCACAATAATCTGCCCAATCTGAATGCGATAAGCTGCACTTATTGTGTTATTCAATCACCAAACCCTCTTATAATCCCCCATTTTCTCTTTTTTCTCTCGCCTTCTTTTCCCGGCCGCATGTAGGCCCCTTTCTCAGGCATAATTTTTCCGTCCGGATGATGATCCCCCTATGCCAGTGGTGATCAAAACGTCGTCGACACACTGCATCTTGACTCCAATTGCTCTTGCCTTAATTTATGTGGAGCACAAGATGTGATTTTTAATTTGACTAATGTAAATAGGTAAACGATGCCAAGTCACTGCATTAGTAATTAATGCCTGAGGTCTGGAAATCTGTTGGTTTCCAACCCCGTTTTTATACCCTCTCCATTTTGTTGATTTAATTGTCCTTTTGACTACTTGTCCCAAAGAAATCCTTTTTCCTTTGATTGAAAAATTGCACAGATCATTATGTTGTTCCGATTAGACTGCCTCTTCTTTTGTGATAAGGACCTTTGTCTCAAAATAGATGGTATTCACCCAAGGCCTAAGAAGTGGAAGATGAGCTATAGGATGGTAGTGCCATCATTGATGCCTGTCCATAGACGTAGTGCCGACCATTGGCTACAACATGGGGACCCATACTATAAGTGGTGCAAGCGTGATTTTAGAGAATGGCTGTTGGAAGAAATCAATGGCGACCAACTGTCTTTTTCAAGCAGGAGCCCATGAGTTTCGTTTCTGTGGTGGTAATCTATTGGTGAATGATGTTGATCTATGAACCTCTGTGAACACGAGACCCTACGTGTTGAGATTATTATTCTGAAAACTACTTCGTAATGTGTAATTAGGTTGGCTGTTTTCTCTTTTTTGTTCATGTAAACCAATAAAAATTGTTTCAGAAAATAAAAATGGATCCAATGATGGAATTAGATCAGGTGATGGGCAACACTGAACTCACTAATTTCATAGTGTGTTGCCGTACAGTGTTGTTGTTTTGATTCGTGGAGATTGCATGAAGAAAAGCTATAAAGCGCAGTTGCTACACCAGGTTTTATTTGGTAATGTATGGCAATATCTCACTCAACTTTGAGAAGTTTAATTTAAAAGGAGGAAGAATTACTTGTAATTACTTGTTTGTCTTAAATATTGATTTATCAAGTAGAATACAAACCTTACATAGCAGTTACTGGAATATGCATTTTTAAGTACCTTAGTCAACTGTGTCATAATTTGCTTTGCGCCTCTTAAAGCTGAACACAGTGGGAAAATATAAGTGGTCCCTTGAGATTAAAGTGATTGCCTCGAAACACAGTTGAGTACCTGCTAAAACTGAACCACCTATACCACTCTACTACTAATATGTGCCTTCAAGTAATAGAACTGAATACTTGAACCCACCAAAATCCTTCTCCGCTTCGGATTACTCGTCCGAGCCCATTCACTTGCCAGGTGCAGTTTTCATTTTGTGTAATTACATTTCCCTAATTAGACCAACCAGACACAAACTTCAACCTGCATTTAGTTATTCAAATATATCTCTTATATGGATGCCACAGTGACAGGATGCCTGGATGTCCGCTTTTCTTTTGGGGTGGTGGGGTGGGAGGGGGTGGGGGTTATATAGCGCAATCTCGGCCCTAAGGTATCAGAGTGCTTTACATGACCACCTGTAGCATTAAAGACAGACATTCATTTTGAAAGGCACAGAGAGATGAAGTGATTTGCCCATAATCACAGGATAAGTATACGTCACACATACAACGGTTGAAAGAAATCAAATACTGTATTTGTATCCAATCACAGGATCCTTTTAATGCCAACAGCTTACATGTGTTCTGGTACATGGCTCTGACTGGCAAAGTAAGTCAGAAAGGGCGAAATGCACGTTCAGCTGTATTGTAGAAGGGACTTTCTGTCAATCTGCTCCCCACTCTGTGAATGCTTTGCAAATAGGTAGCTTTTTATAGCCAGACTAAGTTCCTTAGTGATCTTGAAAACATGGAAGTCTGAGTGGAATGGGTCGTTGTTTGAAGGGCTGGCAACCGCCTTATGAATAGCCTACTCATTCGCGATTAATTAAATTACAGGACATATCGTACAGATCAACTCTTTCCAGTCATTTAGTATGTATGTGTGAACAGTTGGTGTCGGTTTTGTGTCTCTTACTACCGAAAGGCCACACTGGTGCACGCTGCTTATTAAAAGAAATCCCACCATAGCCTATTACCAACACACATGGGCTTTGAGGACACAGTGTTTCACTGTCTCTCCTCCTATCTCAAAGAACGCCATCAATCAGTCATGATGAAACCATGCAGCTGCCAGCAGCACTTAGTTATCTGTGTGGTCTTTACGGATCAATATACTGGTGTACCACCTTCACCCTCTACATGGAGCTACTCAGAGACCTAGTCTCACAGAATCAAATTACCCCTATCTTGACAACACCAAATGCCATTCGAAGGTCTCCCCTAGAATTGCCAACCAGTAGTTAAAATAATGCATCTTGCATATCCCAACCAGGATAAAACATATACCCTGAAAACAAAATCTGATCAAGGTGGAATGTCTTCTCCTCAAGAACTATTCAAAGAAAGCCCAGTCCATGGTTTAGTTTGCAGACAAGGATCTGGATGGTTTTGCACATAACGTAGACTCAAATCACTTTCCCTTATCATCGACAGCCTGTTCTACTTTAAGATACGTGACCAAGAAAACCTTAAAGGCATTTTGATATCTGTGGACTGCTGGAGAGAATCAAAGCATAAATCTGAGAAAATAACTTCAGAACTACTTTCAAAGCTCCCGTGCCATCTTGCCGCTTTAGGCAATGCCCAACTTGCTAATGTCCCAGAAACCAGCATAACCACTGAAGAGCTTTTTATGTATCACCACAAAACTCAGTCAGGCTGAAGAAACTGGACATGGACGTAAGCACTCCAAGCCTGAATGACCTAATAAGGCTCATATCACTAAATACAAAACCTCACCCTCTCAAATTGCCAAGAGGAAACCATAAACTCCAACATACCCAGGTATCTCCTTAAGAGCTGTGGATGAAATTGGGAGCAGAATCTGCACATTTCTAGGTCTCTTAGCTAGGAAAATCACCTGAAATGCTGCCACCCACCTCGGTCTCCTAACACACACTACATGAATTAAATATCCTACTCAATCCTCAACTAATGCACATTGATGTGCTATGAAGTAGTTAAATACACTGGTACCCCTGCTTTTCAGATCACCCACTGTGTTCACAAACCACCACCCACAATACCATAATTCCCTCATCCTTTCATCCATGTTGATGCCACTGTCTGAACTTTGGTTCGCATTCCGAGAAAGTTGTCCGATGAAACTATCATGCATCTTTATGTTGTATGCAATGTTTTCCCTGTCCTCGACTATTGCTATTCTGCCTTATATTATAGGGTAGTCAACTCATTGTTTTTAACACCTCTTGGTACTTTGTGGAGAGGGTCCATTTCCTTATCCTCTCCTTCCTCTCCTGCCCTGCCCCCTTTTGTCTTCTTCTCTTCCTTTACCCATCCTTCTCATCTTCAGGTCTATATTTTTTTATTGTGACGTTTGTTATCGTAAGGTGCAAGTGTTGTAGTAATACTTCATGGTGGGCTTTTGACAACCGCTAAAGTTGCTCAATGTGCAGCACTACTCGTACAAGATCTTTCCGTAGACATGTAAAGTTTAATAAACAAACATTACAGAAAAAAAGACACAGACAATAAATCCACTGCTATGAAGGCAAATCATTACACGGCACAGACCCACTTGGTCTGAGTGAATTGGTTGACGGGAGAAAATGCTCTCTCAAGGAATAGGATTCAAGTATTTTTCAAATCCTACACGTTTTTGTAACGTAAATGCCTCAACGCCCCTCAAAGTGTTTACAGGAAACCAAGAAAGACACTTCTCTGCTTACGGACTAGTTTAGCGTCACGTTTGGGATAATTCAGCTCGGCGGGTTTTGCAAATTTTCTTATCAAGGTGAAATGGAAAAAAACACCTTTTTGAGAAAGTGTAATGAGAGTATGCAGGTGTGCTAGAAAAAAATTGTTTTTAAATAATTAAACCCACAGCAGTCTAGGAGAATAGAATGCTTGTATTTTAACCAACTTTAAAAAAAATCCTGACCAACCCCGAATAACTACTTTACAGCAAATCTGCAACATCTCTTAATTCTTGGATATATTTATTTCAAATTAGTTTCCCCAGTGCAACATGGTACTAACAGTTCATTCCCTCTTTAATCTCCAAGCTGGGGAAATATTAGAAACTTGTAGAACCAAGAATTTACTTAATGATTACCCATTGGGCAAACACATATAGATCTCTTTCTAATACACGTAACGAAACGTATGTCAAACTTCAGTTTAGAAATTATTATGCCACTACATTCATATGATGTGCACAGAATAAGCCTAGCTTGTTCTCTGTTCTTTTCGAACTTCGTTTTTTTTAACGGCTAGGCAGAGTAAATTTGAATAAACAGTAAGGCTTTGATAAATTGGACTCTGAAACGTTGGCATCCCCACAATTTTTATGGCAAGTATATGCAAGTTAAAGTAGATCAGTAGCATGCACTGTCGTCTGATACCAGACACGTGTTCTCTTCTGAAACTAGGATAACAATGTTGTCTTTAACTTAGCATGCAATATCAGAAAATGCATTTTAAAACACGCACACGAATCTTACATTTCGGTTGGTGGTATTTTAAGTTTCTAGAGAATGAAGAGATGTAAAAGGCATGGACCATAAACATAGTATAATCCACCCATAATTTGCTCGAAGTTCAGTTACACCTGAGAAAACGCGACTTTTATATCAATAAGCTTAAATGTCCAGAAGTAGAAACGTATTCACAGTTCAATGGAGAACTGTGTGGCGAACAAAAAGTTGCCTTTGGCAGTAAAGAAAGTTGCATGCTGGTACTGTGCAAACCCATGTCATGTTAGGAGCCAGCTGCTTCGTGAATATTAATGAGAGGCCTGTAGCAGACCGCGCCAAAGAGCCCTCTGCTGTATCAATGAAGGCCAGTAAGTGAAAATAGGCTGCAGAGAGGGAGGGGAGGACCCGTCTCACTTAAAGCGAGGGGGCACAACACCAAAGCACACTTAGTGCTAGAATTTCGCTAGTGCATAATTTTGTGCAGACCTATAATGGCAGAAGATAGACACCCGTTACTTTTCAGACGTAAATCTTTGCTCACCTGACCCACTAATCATCTTTGAAATACTAAAGTTGGTAAAAATCCATTACCCCGCATTTTTTACTCCGCATTAACTTTTACAACGCAGGGATTCACATCGCAAAATAGTTACAACGCATTCCCCAAAGTAACACCCCACCCGGAGTAAGACTAGTAATTTCGTTGGAATGGGAAATGCATTGTAGCAGAGCAGGGAAAGTTACATACACACACACACACACCTGAGAGTCTCAAACTTTGGAGCACTCTGCGCCCTTGCTGAGAACATAATCAAGTGTATGAATGAGCGCCACAAAGCTTCTTAAAACGGAACTGCTGAAAAGGCCTTTTGACTCACAGTACAGGGTATGCACAGGGGGAGCCACCGAGGAATGGGAGATAGGGAGTATTGGAGTCAGTCACGGCTTCAAGAACGCGTAGCAAGCAGATCAGAAATATACATCAATTATTTACTTGAGATACAGCATACAATCTCAGTGTGTCCATTCGCTCCTCTTCCTTCAACTGTCCTCTGTCTGTATTGATCCCCTGTTTTCTGCCCCTTGATCTCACTTGTCCCTCCATGTATTTCCCTTTGCTGGAGGTGGTGTCCTTGATCAGCTAGAGCGCTGACCAGCAAGATTGGGGCCCTTCAGTGCTCTCCATTACAGCGAGATCCCCTTTTCTTCATACTATATTCGAAGCTCCCTTGCACTACTCTGTACCCATGTGAGTAACAAGTGCAAGCAAGAGTGCAACTCTATTGCATCTTCATCATTGATGTTTTCTATGCACAACTACAGAGGCGGAATCCCAAAACACTTTTTTTCCCAAAGAGGTCTTCCGTTCCAAAAAAATAATTCAGCTTGCCAATTTAAATTAGCAAATTGCCAGTCAACTTTCGTAATTCGGCTTTTATAAATGAAAATAAAGAAGGAAGAGAGGTTAGATAAGCATAAGCAATGAAGACAAATTTGACAGTCTATTTAATGCAACATGTTGCACCCACGCCCCATACCGTGCTGTAGTGCCAAAAACCAGTTCATTTTGACAGCTGTGTTCAAGGAATGGATATTGCCAACTCCTTTTACTCCTACTTATTTCATAATAGGTGACGCCATCTGTTTTTTTAGGAATTTAACGAAGACTCCCATGAATTGAATGAGAAACCAGGACAACAATTGCTGAATATCAGAAAAATAACACATCGTCTCCCATTCTCCACAGTCTAACCCTTAACAATACTTTACCAATGAATACGTACTTTTGAGTACTTTAATAGCTGAATACCAGGACCCCTTAACCCTTGCAAGTACATCTTCCTCCATCCTGACAAAAATCAAGTACTTTACCATGAATTAGGATGGATTACCACCAGACATGTCAGACACTTCACTGTACATTTGGGACCTAGCACACAGCACAAGGACTCTGCCTTGAGGGATTTGGGAGGGCAATTCCATTCCATGTCAAATGGACTAGCCAGTTCTTGGTGGTTAATTCTAAGGAGGTGGTTGATAACAAAAGGTTGAGCTTCGCGTAGAGCTACAACATACAGCCTTCGATGGCTGTCAGACACTCCGAGATGGGCAATCGCATGTTCTTTTGTAACTTTCAACCTTTAAAGACTTGGGGGAACCAATCATGACACACTAATGTGGCCAAATGGCCAAGAGGTTTGTAAAGATTAAGCTTGCCCGAGAGTCTACAGAACAGGAATCAGATCTTCAGAACTCCTATTTCCGAGATGTGAACAGATGGAATTGCAACTTGCGCGGTTTTCTGTCCCATGATAGATCCAATTTGCAACACTCAGGCAAACTCCATGGTCTTCACAATCAACATCCTACATGGTTTAACTTTCCATATGCAACTGCACACATACGACACGGATGGATACGTGGGTATGGGACTTTCAACATAATGCCATCTGTGGTGAACAGCTCCTCCAGTTCTTCATTTATTTTTTGCCTTCCTCTACATTCAAACTGTTTTGTGGTTGAAAGTGCATGGTGTGTTTTATCTACTTTTTGATGGCTCGATTTGCATTTAGTATTTCTCATTAGGAAGAGTGCTTAAAAGCACGTAATGTTGTTTTGGGGTTGTGCCCTTTTTTATCCATCATGCAGGTCAGCCAGGCTATTCTCTCTATTCCCCACGCCCTTGCTCCGCCACACTGGAGATGGGGGTAGACTGTCCTTCTGGAGAGTTGGCGCACCTCAGACTCTCAATGAGACACACTCCCACTGAAAGCAGTTGGAATTCGTCCCTGCCTGCACATGCTATTTTGCATATGGAAGTGGCATGGCCATGACCCCGAAACCTTCATCTAGGAGCTAATCCTCTCCTCTGAAAGCGAGTAGGTGCCAAAAAGGTAACCCACTGTGAAGCTCGGCTATAACATCTGTGTGAAATTAAAACGTTAGAACCACTAGGGGTGTGGCTCCGCACTCCTTGAATGTTTGTAAAGTTCCAAATTTTTTAATATCAATTTCAACAATGTGGTTGGTGCCTCATGCGATGCTCCCACTGAGCATGGGAGGTTAGATACTGATTAGACACGCGTTACTTGAACCCAAGCTCCACAATCACATAGGCACTCAAAGTATCTCTTCATACAACGTAAAATAATTTTCTTCACATATTGTTCATGATTACTCTTCTTTAATTTCCTTTATCTTGTTAATTGTTTCATCATTAACTTTTTAGTAGTTCACATGTTAATTTCACATTTCTTAACTGCCCAATGCATTTCATTACGTCCCATCTGCTAATTTGAGAGGTTGAGCTGTGTTTTACAATCATGGGAACACGCTGGTGGAGTGTAGCGCAGGAGATCAGAGTTGTCACTTTTGTCCAGCTCTAAATTGTCTTTGCGATGTAATTCAATACAAATACATAGCACAGGGCTGTGCTGGTATAGCACATAACTTCTTCTTCTTCTCTCTCTCTCTCTCTCTCTCTCTCTCTCTCTCTCTCTCTCTCTCTCTCTCTCTCTCTCTCTCTCTCTCTCTTTTGGGATTGTTCTGAGTCTCTTCACGTTTTCTTCCTCTTGCAGGTCAGTGAGACCAGCGGTGTTTTCCACAGACATTCTCTCCTGTGCCAGCTGAGCTCCAATTGGAGGGCCGACCCATACCCTTGGGAGATCACCCCACCTTCAATCCTATTAAACCCCTCACCTCAGTCCATCCAGCTCGGGCATCCAGGAGTAGGGAGAAGAGGTTGGGATGTTTTCTAACGTCCTCAAATGACTTTGGGCCGGTTAGTGTCTGGAAAAGATCTTGGGCCCAAAGTCTGCTATCACCCTCTGTCTCACACGCTTTTGAGTGCCTCCAATGAGCCGGTTTTTGGTTGCTCCTGGTTGGACTCAATATAGCACTACATTAACAACGCCTCCAGCGGGTGAGCCCTCTGTTGCTCCCAGTTGGACTTTATACAGCACTTCCTTGCTAATTTTAACTGTGCCTTGAATGGTTCTTAGATATTACAAAGTGGACTCCAAATACACAAGTTACTTACCCTCGGTAACGATATATCTGTAAGAAATAGTAGTTAGTATTAGATCCTACACCCCATGCTTATTATGCACATCAACCACAGGTGCATCATGCTTTCACCACGTTGTTCAAACCTCACCCATCATGTCCCATTAAGACCAAACTACAAATGACCCTTTTCCAACTATGCAGTCTGAGGGGCTCTCAGGAACACAAAACAAACTGGAGAGCTTCACACCCTTGACTAGGTGTGTAGTGGGTGTGTAGTATTATATTAATAATGCCATTGTACCAACCAGTGATGTGGGCCTTTCGGGAGTATGGAAAGCTATATACGTAGCAATACAGTACAATATAATTTAATGTCAACCACTCACTATAGCGTTGAAAGTCATTACTGGCAGTGTTCCCCCGCTACTCACCAAACCTAATTCAACAGCAGACTTCTCCTTAGTCATTACGGTCAATCAGCCTCCATCAGCAGCTGCGCCCTGACACAGTAGCACATCCTTCCCCGCGGTTCATCACGTTTCAAACTTTCGAGTTATGCAGTCCACCTTTAGAAAGCTATCTTCAAACAGTTCAGACTTCCTGAATTCAATGGAGAGCTTAAATAAAACCTACGTTGAGTTTGAAAGCACTGTCACTTGACCCCCAAAGCCTGCTCTACCAAGTCTCAAACATGTATCACTCATCAAAGCTAAATCTACCATCATTCTGAGAAAACTGTTTTGTGTAATGTTTGTAAACATAACATTGATCATGTACAGTTAAAGCTCTCTATTCAATATGATTTGTTAATGCAAAAGGTGTGTTTCTATTACTCAACCTTATGGCACTATTTATTTTAAACACGAACTCCGTACAACGCATGTGTACAGACTTGTTACTATGAAAAGCATTTATATTCAAACAGCTTTAGAGCTGATTGAATATAAAACATGGGTTTTTTCCTTCCTCATAATGGAATCTTTAAAAAAAATCATAAGTATTAAAATAGAACACCAAGCTTGTCTCCAGTTGGTAGGGAAGCCGGAAGAATGGAAAAACATGGGAAACGGTGGAGAAGATGCACAGCTATCACCTAGGTAGACCTCCCTGGAAGGACCACCTGGACCATGTGATACATGTGCCTATATGGCTGTGGTAAGGCATGGCTGTATCCATGTTGGTATGTACTATTTTACACTAGCTCAACCGATTTGCATTTTCAGCCTCACAACTTTTGTCAATGTAATAGAATTTTTTTTTTACATATCAGGAATGTGAAGTGATTTCTGTGCATAAGATGACGAGTTATAGAAAAAGGATGGTAACGAAAGGGTTTGGTCCATATGAAAGTTGGGCTTAGCATTTAAAAAAAAAACAAGACAAGGGAGTGGTAAGGGAAACCCTGCTGCTGTGACATACATGCTCGTGCAAACACAGGGCTTGTAGTAAACTCACCATTATGACCAACATCATGGAAAATAAGGTTCATTTCCAAAATGTATGTGAAGGCAGATTAAACAGCTGCTCCATATTTCTCTTGAGTGTGCTGCCCTGGAGGCACTGCAAGTTCCCGGCTGCCCTGTGGGCAGACCATTCTAAATGATGGGGAGCACTTTTCCTGTTAGCACCCGGAGCACATGCTTAAAGGTGCGCCATGCCACAAACAGGAAATGGGCGCCCTATCCATAATAGGGTACAAGGTTTGAGAATCAGCTGAGTTCTGGCAAAAGCATTTTCCATTGCTGTTTTTTCTGTGCTGGGATACTGCACAGCTCCTGGGGATATGGAGGGGAGGAAAAGGATGGGAAAGAAGAGGACTGTTGGCCCTCTGCACACTAACCTTGTCGAGGCCGTTGGTCCCGAATGTCTGTTATGGAGGTCCCATTTGATGATCCCAGTGGTTAAGGTCAAAAGGCATGGCTGGGGGCAGGGGCATTACCTTGACTCAGGCGGAAATATTGCAAATATGCTGATACTTTTGTGCTGGGCTGTTGCATGGCTTTTGGGTCTGTTGTCTTTTGAACAGAACAGGCAGGTGTAATTCCAAACAGCATTGAGACGAAGTGTTTGTCCTGTAACAGGGTGGCGCAGGCTACATTGTGACCAACATGAGTTTTGGGGCCAAGACTGAAGGGTGGTACTGAGCTACGGAAGCAGAATGTGAGACTGTGTAACCTTTCTCTTGTGGTCATACATTGCCCAAGGAAGAAAATGCTGGAAGAGAATGTGGTTGGCCACGTCACCCGCAGGGGGAGACTAGAGAGTTTCCTCACCGCCCAGGATAGTATTTTTTCTGTAGCCTCCTGGCCTGGAAGCAAGCCACGTGAGTGTGAAATCTCACCTCCCCCGTGATCCCTGGCATTATGTCACTTCCGGGAGGGCAGCAGGGTATTTAGGTGGCGCAACACCTGGATATTCCTCTTTTGGTGGCCAGCAGCAGAGGAATGTGGCACCCACCCACCAGGCAAGAACATGAGAACTAAGAAGAGCAGACAATCGCTGTACAGCGTCGTAAGCCGAGTTACAGGGTGATCCTAATGCAAAAAGCGATGAATACCCAATCAGGTGGAGATGGGGCCGCTCAATATGAGATCCTCATGCCATAGGGGTCCATGAGTAGAACACTACGGCGACCCCTTCATCCCGTAAGGGACAGTTGATATGCTGACAGCTGGGGGTTGGCCTTAACTCGCTGCGTGGCAGCACGGGTGAAACAACCATTAAAATTCTTTAGGCCGTAGCCCCAATGAGACCTATACAGCACCAGATAAATAATAGGATGGCAATGTAATGCCCGGTTGCTGGCGGATGTTTCAGGATGGGTGTCAGCGGTTAGTCAAAAACGGCGCTGCACTCATATGATCACCCATAAGTTAACCCTACCTGTGTACTGCATAACAGAATATGAATAAACTTGCGACAGTTTTGTCACAAAAAAGTGTGTGGCCTGTTTTTTGTTTCTGATGCACTTGCATTTTGTCACAAAAGTATGTGTGTAGACATGTCAGATGTCAGAAGGGCAGGTGTGGAAATGCTAAGGCAAAACCAAATCTGAACACTTAACAACAGTGTTGTTTGGTGAAAATTATCTTGGCTTGTAAAGCAATAAAAGTATGGCATATAGTAGAAGATATACTGAGGACTAAAAACAGATCTGGGCAAGTACATTAACTCTATTGCACAAATCTAAATATTTTGCACCTTTAATGCTGGGTGATTGCCACCTTCATCAATCATGCTCCTAAATGTTGAGGACTTGAAAGTACAAGGTAAAGGAGACAGACTATGCAGCAACTAGTATGAGTGTTATTGTTACCAAGACCAGTCAATGAAATGGGACATCATGGCATGAGGGCATACACTACGGCTATTTAAACAACTGGGATGAGGTATAAAGAATAAAATTAGGAAATAAGGGGGACATTCGATGCAGAAAAGCCTGAAGCGATCTGGAAAACAAAAATGACTAACTCTTTCAGCTCGTAGCAGAGGGGGTGTGTGTATGAGGTGTACGGCTAATCCCTGCATCCTCCATGGGCCACTTGCACAGAGATAATGGTGAGGTTGGTGCCCAGGAGATTCCAGAATTTCTATCACATCCACTGTATGTGTGATAGTTTACCTGAAGTACGAGTGTTCAAGCTAAAATAAGGTTGTAAAGCAGAGATAGATGAATTCACATATTGCTGTACACATTATTTTTCTACAACCAATACCCAAAGGAAATAATGAAACAACGACACTTTAAGTGTACATTTTTAAAACCATATCTCAACATTAACTCACCAGACTAAATACTTTGAGGCCACCTCCTGAAACAATGGGGTTCTTCCATCCTTAGCACTTACACAGAAAATAAGCAGGAAAGTGTTCACCCCCACCCCCTTTGCAAATCTCGACAGTTGTCATAACATACATAACCTTGGAGGAGATTTACCATACCCAAGGAATGTAGCAGCAGTTCAGATACCTACAGTTGTCTAAAAAAAAAAAGTGAGATTTTTGAGAAAGGGTAGGAAAACAGCGCTCTTCATTGTCGTTTGCCGTCTGTTCATCTTGCAGCTGTTCCAACGCCAACAACTGTGCCAGGCCTGGCGTGTGCAGAAGAGAGCGGCTGAATAAATGTACTGCGTCACGAAAGGGTGTAGGATCGTTCAGAAGGTGCTACGGTTTGTTCAGTCTGTGAGAACGCAAATAAACATCTCCACGGGACAAACAGGTGACTTCTCTGGGATGTTTGTCTAAACCTTTTATTGTCTGCTGTTCTTACTCGTGTTTACAATGGCCGCGTAGTTTACAAAGTGTGCAAGAAAAATGCCTCTGGCGCTCCAGAGAGGCTCAGGAAGCAAGGTGCTCTTCAGAGTTCACTTTGTAACTTGGCGGTGTAAATTTAGCAGAGGGACCCTGCAGACACAAGCACGCTGACCTCCAACCTCCCTTGAATCCAAGCATGTCGTTGAAATCATCGGGTTTCTCTTTGGCAATGCAGTAGTCATTTGGTACCATTAACATTACTTAGCGGTCGGCATTCCCACTCTAACAAGTTCCTGCAGCCCGCCAGGGCATCCCTCAAACAGGCGTCAACCTGAATTTGCCAGATTTAATCATAAATGCGCAGAGGCGCGCAGAAAAATATAAAAAGGTTTGTTTTACTCAATACAAAATGCAGAAAGGTAACACAAAAAAATACAACGCTTCACATTTCACCACATTAATTGTGCTCTCTTCTTTCAAAAAAGCAAAGTAAAAATAAATATCTTCAAATTTTTTTCATTGCAACATAATAATACTCTCATTTTGCCCAGTGAAACTCAATTATGTTATATTCTCAATATTATAAAGAAAAAATATATAAACAGCTAGATTAACGCAAAATTACTAACTAACACAAACCCAGGGAATTACATTTGTCACAAATAACTCTGTAGCCGAGAACACAATGCTCAAGTCCTGGGCTTTTCTTTTACACAGAGCAGCGCAGCTATCAATTGTGCAGCAGGTGCAGTGGCACCGAGGCCCAGAGCTGTAAGAGAACTACTGCATCTCAACTGGGGCTATTTGTACTATCCACCCTGGAGACGCGGGGCTTGCATTAGGGCCCACAGAAGATTTGCTACACCACTGCCTATACTTCATTATTTTCAGGTAAATGAATGCTATTAGATCAAGTGTACAGAACCAGGACAGCAACTATCAGAATGCATAAGAGTGTTGAATAAAAAAAACAAGATTGAAGCCCCTCGTCCTTATGACGGAGTCATCTGCTAACTTCAGACTGGACAAGCGGTCAAATGTGTGCACATCTGAATCTAGCTTGCAGCAGATATATCCGGTCAAACGTGCATATAGCTGCATAGTCACACCATGAAACGTGCACGGACAGCACTGTTCGCAAAACAAGTTTTGTTGAACCTCCTCTGTAACAAACGCCACCTGTCAAACAACTAGAAAAAACTGAACAAACAATAGGTACTACAGTTTCTCAAAATTCGTAACACGATGAAGTAGGCACTCTAAACAAATATACATTCTGCAACTTCACAGAGCGTGGGTGGAGGGTACGAAAAAACAAAATGCAGCAGAAAATGGCAGCATCAAACCTGTAGTTGCTGGAAAGCCTTTAGTCTCTTCTTGAACCTTGAGGGCAAGACAAAATCACAGCCCCGAGCCAGCAAGGCCAACTCCTTCCTCAGATCCGGATCCTGCCGCAGTGAGATCTCCTTGATCCTCATGCTTTCAGATTTCATATAAATGTCCTCTGATGCACCCACCGACCGGTCTGAGCGCCGAGTCCCAGAGATCCCGGGCCGGCTATTATCACACGGCGCCCACTTCACTCGCGGCAGCAGCTGCGCCTCAGCTCCGAGGTATTCCGAGGGCCGGCTCAGCTCCTGACTGTTGTTCCATTCATTGGAGGGGACTTGGCAGGGAGCGGAGGGAGAGGCGGCCTGTAAAGTCACTTTGGGGTCTGCCCTTCGCGGCGCACGTTCCGGAGAGGAAACACGACGCTATGTAAAGAAACAAACTTTGCTGTAAGGCGGTGCCAACTTGGAAAACAGAAAGCCACTGCTCTGAACGTTTGAATGCTAAATACTGAAGCCCAACAGGGCGCACACACAACACTCTAGCCTGCCACACACAACCCTAGCGTACAGGCTACTGGGAGCAGGGACGCAGTAAACGACAATGACCCTTTTTCTAGATGCTCAATTGCCCTTTGTCAGAATAACAAAGAAAGAAACCAACAAAGACCTTTAGGATATCTCATCACACGATTGGTTCACTGTGATGAGTCAGAAATGCTAAAGAGAACTTTAGCCAATCTAATTTTTTAAAACATCATCAACAATGCAAGGGCTCAAACTCATTTGCTGCCAAATTATTACCACCAGCCACCATTTTCCAATCCTTGGCTATGCTTTCAAGTATCATTATCAGGTGTGTTGGTCCAAGTGGCTCACTTTAAATGAAAAAAAGGACTACAACTGTTCGATTTCAACACATGCACCATCATATTTAGCATCAGGCCTATCTGTCACAGATGAGGTTGAGTAAAATATATGTTACCGCCATTTCAAACTACCCTCGTTGCCTCACAATGGGGCACATATCATGCACATGCTCTGGAATGTGTCTGACAAAGTCAACTATTGGGAAGATATTGGCACCATATTGTCATCTGTCACCGACCACCAGGTGCTTCATAGTCTAGAACATTGCATACTGGGCCTCTGCAAGTTGATTGAAGTTAATTCACTCGAACACGCTAGTTGCTGTCTGTTGCTGCCGGATTCTAGAAATTGACACAGGTGAAGCGCGCAGTCAGCGAATCCGCATTGTGCCTTGATTTATTTATTTACTTATCAGTTTGTGAATACCTGCTTGCATAGCGTAGTACTGCCCAATCCAACTTGGTTAGTTTGCTAGCAGCCATTTTCATTCTCCCGTTTGTTGTGGTGCCTCCTTGCTCGGACTTACACCCCGCCCTTCGGCCTCCCAGCTGTCCCTCCCTCGCCCCTCCCCCCTTCTCTATCCATTTAAGACAGATGTCCCAACGCGCAGCGTCCACGCGCTGCGGCCGCGCCGAAGGTGCGCCAAAGGTAAGCCCGTATACGTCAGTCCGCGCCTGGACCGCGCCCAGCGCCATACCCCCAGGCCCCCGTACCACCCACCCCACCCGCATTACATACGAAGCCTCCACCCTCTTAGCCCTAAACCCCGGCCGACTCCCCAACTGCGCCCAAGCTGCTCCTGGACACACCCATGGACCCTTCACATGCAACTCCTGCAAGTATGACGGCACCAAGACCAGCTCCCCATCCACTAACACCAAACAGAGATCTGACCCCAACCACCTAAAATGCATCCTGCTCAACACCCGCTTGGTCCACAGACACGCCATCGACCTTTGGAATCTACTAGACACCATCTCTCCGGACGTCGCCTTCCTAACAGAAACATGGATGAACGCCTCCTCAGCCCCAGACATCACCATTGCCATCCCGGAAGGATACAAGATTATCCGAAAAGACCGCACCTACCAAACAGGAGGAGGCATCGCTATCGTCCATAAGAATACCATCCGCATCTCAACCAGCTCAGACGTCAACCTCGCTAGCGCCGAACACCTTCACTTCCAGATCCACACAGACCCCAAGACCACACTCAGAGGCACCCTCCTCTACAGGCCATCAGGACCCCGTGCACAATTCAGTGAAGACATCACTGACTTTATCACCCCACACGCCCTCCCCTCCGAGGACTACATTCTATTGGGAGACCTCAATTTTCACCTGGAAAAGAGCAACAACAGCAACCCCACCACCCTTCTGGACAATCTCGCCAACCTCGGACTCAAACAACTTGTTAATACCCCCACTCACTACGCAGGTCACACACTCGACCCTATCTTCAGCTCCAGCAAACATATCTCCTTCAGCCACATGACAGTTCTCCATTGGACGGACCACAGCTGCGTTCACTTTGTCTACAAAAAGACCACAACCCACAACCATCCTCAACCTACTCTGCGAAGAAACTGGAACAAAATCACCATCGACCAGATCTCCTCATCACTTCTTCAAAACCCCCCTGCCCACTCTTCGAACCCCAACCAAGCAGCCATTAACCTCACTCAATGGCTAACCAACAGCGCCGACAACCTAGCACCTTTGAAAAAACGTCAAATCAAACTAGGCAGCAAAAACGCCCCCTGGTTCAACGATGATCTTAAGAAATCCAAGAAACTCTGTCGCTCCCTTGAGAAGGCCTGGAAAAAAGACCCAAACACCAGCACCAGGGACGCCTTCAAAAACGCCACCCGCATACACCACCAACTGATCCGGACTGCCAAGAAAGCCGCATTCAAAGACCGACTAGACAAGAACGCCCACAACAGCAAGGAATTATTCAACATCGTCAAAGAGTTTACTAACCCCACTGCCAACTCCAACGACATCACTCCCTCTCAATCCCTTTGCGACTCCCTAGCTTCATTCTTCCACGACAAAATCGCAGACATCCACAACAGCTTCGACATCCAACCCGGAGACCAACCCACCCAACCTTCTGCCGCACCTTCACCCCCCTTGAACATCCTTAATGACTGGAACCCAATCTCCACTGAGGACACTATCCGCCTGATGAACTCCATCCACTCAGGATCCCCCACAGACCCTTGCCCTCACCACATCTTCAACAAAGCAGATTCCATCATGACACCACACCTCCGAGACATCATCAACTGCTCCCTCAACTCCGCCACCTTCCCGGAAAGCTGGAAACACGCCGAACTCAGCGCCCTTCTGAAAAAAACCACAGCTGACCCCACTGAACTCAAAAACTACCGCCCCATCTCGCTCCTTCCATTCCCGGCCAAAGTCATCGAGAAAGCTGTCAACAACCAGCTCGCCACCTTCCTCGAAACCAACAAATCCCTCGACTCCTCACAGTCCGGCTTCCGAGCCAAACACAGCACTGAGACCGCACTCATCGCAGCAACAGACGACATTCGAACTCTACTGGACAATGGAGACACAGTCGCCCTCATCCTCCTCGACCTCTCCGCAGCCTTCGACACAGTCTGTCACAGCACCCTGTTACAACGCCTCAGAAACATCGGAATCCAAGGAAAAGCACTGGAATGGATCACCTCGTTCCTTGCCGGAAGAACTCCGAGAGTCCGCCTCCCACCATTCAAGTCAGACGCCACTGAAGTAATTTGCGGCGTGCCACAAGGATCTTCACTCAGCCCCACCCTCTTCAACGTATACATGAGCCCCCTCGCGACCATCGCACGCCAACACAACCTCAACATCATCTCCTACGCTGACGACACTCAACTGATCCTCTCACTCACCAAAGACCCTAACACCGCCAAAACCAACCTACATGAAGGAATGAAAGAAGTAGCCGAGTGGATGAAGCACAGCCGTCTGAAACTGAATTCAGACAAAACAGAAGTCCTTATCTTAGGTACCTCCCCCTCCGCCTGGGACGACTCTTGGTGGCCAGAGGCCCTTGGAAAAGCACCCATCCCGACGGACCACGCACGGAACCTGGGCGTCATGCTGGACTCCTCACTCTCGATGACCAGACAAGTCAACGCCGTTTCATCATCTTGCTTCAACATTCTTCGCATGCTCAAAAAACATTTCGCTGGATCCCCACCGAAACTAGAAAAACGGTCACCCACGCACTGGTTACAAGCCGCCTGGACTACGGAAACACCCTATACGCCGGCACCACTGCAAAACTTCAGAAAAAACTCCAACGCATCCAGAACGCATCAGCCAGACTCATACTAGACATCCCGCGTAAAGACCACATTTCTGGTCACCTGAAAAACCTCCACTGGCTCCCCGTCAATAAGAGGATAACATTACGCCTCCTAACCCACGCACACAAAGCACTTTACGAACTTGGACCCGAATGCCTCAACACTCGACTTACCTTCTACACCCCCTCCCGCCAGCTACGCTCTTCCAACCAAGCCCTTGCTACTGTACCTCGCATCAACAAAACCACCATGAGAGGAAGATCCTTCTCCTACCGGGCGGCTAAAACCTGGAACTCACTTCCCATTCACCTTCGCCTTCGCCTCACTCAGAACCACCTAGCATTCAGAAAGCAACTTAAAACCTGGATATTCGACAAGTAATTCCCCACCCTTCTTCAAGCGCCTCGAGACCCTCTGGGTATGTAGCGCGCTATATAAATTAATTGACTTGACTTGACTTGACTTGACTTGGTTAGGTTGCAGGAAGGTTTTTAGACCTACCCTTCTTACTGGGTAGACACTCAGTCACTATGAGATGAAGGGCCTCATCCTTACCTGGTAAGTCTCATTGGCACTCTACTGTATTACAGTGGGCCAAAGTAGATTCTGTCTCTCCGAGGAGAAAGGATACCAGGTGTCTGCGAAAACGACTTATTGCCAGACTGAGAGTTTATTTGTTATTGCTCTTCTCCGTTAAAAATTGCATTACAGAGGATAACAGACCCCCTGATACGTACAAATGTCTGCCGATTTACTTCTGCCAGGTGTTCATATTAAAAAACTGCCGGACACCACACACTTTATACTATCTTCCTCACTTAGTTCCTAAATGTCTAATGCAGTCACAAATGTCCTTTACCTAGCCACAATTTGAGTACATCCCACAGCTTCACGTTTGCCGATTCCCTCGCAAAACTGTATGTACTTACCTTAGAAGACTCACCTAGTCTATAATTGTACAATTGTTACTCATTTAAACTAAGTTAACACTTGTTAAATGCCTTCTTCATCACACATATGTATGAATATTGCATATATTACTGGATACTGATTGTATGCAGATTGCTGAAACATGAGTCCAATGTATGCCGCTCACTAAATAATGTTAATATACAAAGACCAATTGTGCTCCTGTGATTAAGTTTGCATATCTACCAAAAGTGCTAAATAACAGAAACAAAAAAATGTAGAAAAACTAAGACAACAACTCCCAGAATGTACTGATACGTTAAATCAAAACTGGAAAAGTTGTGTCCCTCTGACATGGAGTCTTCGGGGCCGCCTTTTCAAAGGCATATTGGAGCTTGTTTGAGTGTGGAGTTTTAACAGGCACAGAAGTAAGGTTTGCAGGTAAATTTCAGGCACTGGTTTAAACACATGACATCCAAATCATAAGAGTTTAATGAGGTAAATCAAAACTTAGGAGAGTTGGTTCATGCACTCTGAAGGTAATTCGGCGTTTCAAAAGTTCCTTTGTGAACCAAATCAAATTAGTGCGTGCCAGCGGGGTATTGCTCACTGATCCAAGAGCATTAGTGAAACCCTGTAGTAAGCGCCACCCCAGGGGCGCCACCCACCAACTGCACAACAAAGTATCCAAATGAATGGAGTATTCCAATTTTTAATCAAAAGTAGTACTTTTGATTAAAAATTGGAAAACTCAATTTTTTTGGATACTTTGCTGTGCAGTTGGGGGATTCCACCCCTGGTGTGGCGCTTACTACTTATAAAAAAAAACTTGTCATGGACAGTTATAGATTTCTCTTAGGATCAATAGCCAATATACTTTTTTTAAATGCATAGACTTTGCAATAAATCTCAGTTGAAGGGATATTATGAATATTACCCACGACCTAAAGACCACAACAATTACCCCAGATATGCAGCGCTATAATATACAACTGCAACTTCTTCCACGCACTGCTCACAACTTTACACATCCAAGATGACATCGCCATCCTCAATGAAATCACCGAAGCAACCTATGGTTGTGATTTTACATATCTGGAACTACAGCTTGATCTCCATATGTGCAGATTACAAGGAAATCTGTATGTGCAACCTGTCCTGCAGCCTTTCAATAACAAAAAGCAGGAGTAATTGCTTCAACCTTTATTATCTACACACAAAGAACATCAGAAATGACATCACACCCACGTCCGAGTCTTCAAAAATCACATCATCATTGACATAATCAATGACATCAAAGTAGCTACCAAAGATTGTTCTTTGGCAAATCTGTTTGATGAAGATGGAAATACAACCTTGTTCATTTACCCTCTGCGAGGACATCCATGTGCTGACAGTGGTACTGCAGTCTTCCAAATACACTGATGTCTAAGAGCCATTTGTTATCTAAGGCTTGCCTTGTGGGAGATAAACGAACTGCAAACTCTCTAAAACATAAGATTTAGAATGGGATTTAGGTTACGCAGGTTCGATTGTGTGTCAGATGCCAGATAGCCCCTAAACAGTCTGTTGGTCGTCCAAAAAGGTCAAATGTACAAGTCTCTTCCCTACATATCGACCATTCTATGGCCTGGGGCCTAAGGACGCCTGCTTCAGATTTGCATCAACATGCTTTAACCTGCCTCTGGAGCTTCAGCTCTGTTGATGATCCTTCGTTGCCAGCGAGCTTGGTTCAGAAGAAGGCCTATCTCTGTCCTGAAACCCCAACTATAAAACAGTCTTCTGTTGATCTTGCCAGACATCACACTGTGTCCCTGAGGACTGTCAGTTCTGCCAATTCTTTTTTTTCCTTTTTCCGATTTCCTTAATATTACTTTTTAAATCTTTGCAGTTCTACCATCAAGATTTAATCGGCCATATGTGCTTACAAGTTCACTCACTCAGAGTAAGAGCACATTTACTGCTAGTGATGAACTGCAGCAGCATTTCTTCTCCATAACGTCATGGCATCTACTTGCTAACAGTTGCCCAACAGCTTTTTTTTTTAACATGTTTTATTTAAACATTTGCTTAATACAACATTTGCATCTTATGACAGTAAGCATACAATCACGCTACAGTAGGCCGATAGAGATTGCTTCAACCACTATGTCGCATTAGAGCTCGTGCAGTGGAACATAAAAGAATTAGGCATTTCATTCGGAATTAAGATAACAATTATCTCTCCTGATTTACGTCGATTTAGCCTGTATCCTGAATGTATCACCTCTCTAAACCTCATCATCATAGTCATCTGAGCTTTCTAGGTCTTCCTCTGGCAGTGGTTCACATAAGTCCCCTCTGTAAGCGTTCCACGGTGCCCAAATGTGGTTTCATTTGAGCGGACTTCCCCTGCTTTCATATACTGTGCGTTCGGTTACCATGATTAAATCCATGTTCTTGCACCACAATGCTACTGTGGTGGGGTCTGCCGCGCCTCATCTCTGCGCTATGTCTCTCTTCGCTACTATGCACCCAAGGGTACACCAGACCTGGCCGTAGCGAGTGAGGTCAGTGGGGTCCCAGACATTGAGGAGGCATTTTCGTGGCTCGGGCAGAATGGAGATTTCTAACATTTGTGAGATGGTGCGTAGGACCTGTCGCCAGTATTCTACTATAATAGGGCATTCCCACAGGGTATGGTATAGTCTGCCTTCCTCCCCACACACCCGGAGGCAGAACGGGTGTGTTGCGCGGTGTATCTTGTGTAGGGTGGTCCTGGTGTAGTATACTCAATGTAGTACTTTTAGTTGTACAAGTCGGAACTTGGCCGAGATGCCCACCTCCTTAGGGGACGCCAGGGAAGCTAACCACTCCGATTCATCCATTTCTCCCACCTCTGTTACCCATCGGTCTCGGAGTTTGAGCGTGGGGTCGGGCATATTGTTAAGAAGTTTACGGTAAGTGAGGGATGTAGCACGCTGTTGCATGAAGTCTGTGAGCAGACGGTCCTCCAATGGTGAAGCCTCTGGGACTTCGGTATCCGCTGGGAGCGCTGTTAGTAACGCATGCCTAATTTGCGCATATCTAAACGTTTCAGCCGGCCCTAAATCGTATTGTTGTCGTAGTTGGGAAAATGGAATCACCGTTCCTTTATCCCACATATCTCCCACCGTGGAAATTCCAATATTATCCCATTGTGTGAAACCCTTACTGTTTCTTAGTTGCCCTAATGACTTGGTGTCCCAAAGCGGGGTAAGTTTGGTAATGATTCCCTTCCACCCCAATTTCGCCTGTGCCGCATACCATAATGCCACAGTCTGCCTCGTGGGCCCTATTAGTTTTGTGGCCTGACTTCTATTATACAGTACCGCCAGCATGTTGTTCGTGCCTGAATGTATTCTGTCTGCTCGGTACGCCGGATCGTCTTGGGGAGCATGAATCCACTGGTTAATGGTTTTAAGTTGTGCTGCCCAGTAATACAATTGCGGGTTCGGTAGTGCAATTCCGCCGTCATACCAACTCTTATTCAGTTTAGTTTGGGCTATGCACGGCGGCAAGTTGCCCCATAATAGGGCCGAGACCTGTGCCGCAGCTTACTTAAAATATCGTGGTGGTATTGGAAATGGCGTGTTAACGAGAGCGTAGAGGAACCTCGGTAGAGCCATCATTTTATATAAGGCTGCTCTACCCAGTAATGTTAGAGGCAGAGACACCCAGTGTCTGACGTCACTTTTTAGGCGCTCTAGAGGAGGTGTCAGATTATTTTTGATGAAGTCTGCGGCCTCCCTAGTGACATGTATACCCAGATATTTAAAGGAGTCGCTGGCTATTATTATCGGGCAGTCGGCAGGGAGTGAAGGATCTGGACCTTGTAAGATGAATAGTACCGATTTGGACCATTTTATAGTGTATCCTGATATGTGCCCATGTTTATTGCAGAGTTCAAGAAGTTCGGGTATACTATGGTCAGGATCCGTCAGGTAGAGCAGCATGTCGTCGGCATAGAGGGAGATACGATCTTCCCATCCCTCCGTCCAACGAATGCCTTTCAGTAACGGGGTTGCTCTAATTAAAGTGGCCAATGGTTCAAGCGCCAGTGCAAACAACAATGGCGACAACGGGCAGCCCTGGCGTGTTCCCCTGGTAAGCCGTATAATACGTGATATATGACCATTAGTTGTTACCTGGGCCACTGGTTCAGCGTAAAGAAATCTTATCCAGGCCTGAAATTTAGGGCCGAAGCCCATATGTTTGAGGACCGCGAAGAGGTATTGCCATTCCACCAGATCGAAATCCATTTTGGCGTCTAGGGACATTATCACTGCAGGCTCCGAAAGAGTCGGAGCACGAGTCAGTATCCCATTTACCCGCCGGAGGTTAAGAGCGGTGTTTCGGTGTGGCATAAAGCCCGATTGATCCGGGTGGATCAGCTGATGAAGGTGGGGCATTAGTAGATTTGCCAGTAATTTTGCTAAAATTTTGGTTTCCGCATTAAGGAGGGATATTGGGCGATATGAGGTACACTCGGTTGGGGGTTTACCTGGCTTGGGAATCGCCACAACCGTTGCAGTGGCTGGTCAAGCAGGAGCATAGTGGCCTTCAGACTATCATTATACATGGACAACAGCGGTGCACTTAGCGGGTCAGCCATACGCTTATACCATTCTATGGGGATTCCGTTAGGGCCCATCGCTTTCCCAGATTGTAGGGTTCCTATAGCAGACTGCAGTTCGTTGGCCGTAAGGTCTGCTTCAAGTTCCGTGACTGCCTGTGGTGGGAGTGTGCCGGCTGCTATGTGGCCAAGCGAGACGAGGGCCTCAGGCTCTGTGATTTCCCTTTCTGGGGTGTATACGCTTTAGAAGTGATCCGCCAAGGTATGAACTATCTCCTCCGGGTGGGTCTGTAAGACACCTACCTTCGAGTACAACTTTTGTATCCCTCTGGGCCCCGCTCGTTTGCTATTCAGCCATGCCAACATTTTCCCCTCTTTATCCCCAATGTCGTACACTCTGTGCGCTGTTGCCGTGATGTAGTTTACGGTCTGGTGTTTCAAATGAACCTGGTAGCGCTTCTGCTGCAGCTGTAGGTCATGGGCCGAGTCTAGGGAGGGATTCACCATGCGCGTTATATGTGCAGTGTGTAGGGCGAGCTCTATTTCAGTCAGTTCCTTTTGTTGTGATCGTTTATGCCCCGTGACGGAGGCTATAGCCTGCCCTCGGAAGACCGTCTTATATGCCTCCCATAATGTGGATGGTGAGTCTACGGAGTCGGTATTTTCAGCAAAGAAGTGTTTAGTGGTGTTTTTAAGTTCTTTCCGTATGCCTGGGATTTTTAAATAATTAGGGTAGATGGGATAAATCCGCCTGCGTGATTTCTCCCTGCAAGATGCCTCTAGGCTTGATTTCAACTTCTTCAATGTTTTGTAGCCTTTACCCCACCATTAGAAAGTAGTCAATACTCGATAAACTATTGTGTACTGCGGAGTAGTATGTGTACTGGGTCGCTGCTGGGTGCGTGTGGCGCCAAACGTCTGTTAATCCCATTGCCTCTGCAAAACCCTGGAAGCGGGAGCAGCCCGACATCTGTGGCTGCACTGGAAATCTGTCTACTGTTGTGTTCATGGTAGTGTTGAAATCACCCCCCAGAATGAGGTCCCCTTCCGGTAGGGTTAAGAGAAATGCCCCCAGTGCAGGCAATGCCACTGATTGTAGTGCCGGAGGTATGTACACCGAGACTATGTTGACAAGTTTCCCTTCCCATTGGCCTTGGATCGCTGCGAAGCGACCCTGGTTATCTGTCTTAGTCTGCAGTGGTATAAACGATGAGGTTTTTTAAAGGAGAATACCTGTCCCCCGCGAGCCTGAAGTGAACTCAACATGTGCCGCCATCTTGTACCCCCGTCTGTCTAACGCTCGACAAGCTTTGCCTGTGAGATGAGTCTCCTGTAAAAGGACTATTGTTGGGCTATGTCGTTTCAGAGCCTGTAGTACCAGGCCCCACTTTATTTTGTCACCCAGACCCCTCACATTCCATGTCAGTATTTTCAGGGGTGGTACAGGGGACTCATGCGTCGCATCGGAGCGGGCATTACCTCGTGGACTGTGCGTCATGGAATGCCTATCGGATGTCGGGGATGTACTGCAGTGTGCTGACATCTAAACGTCTGTGGTGTTGTTGCTGTCCCACCGCTTGTGCTCCTACTGTCTCAGTCATATTGCAACTATTTGTCCTTCGTGATTGTAGCATGCGCCCGCCATCTATTCCTGTCTCAACATTAGAACATGAAATAACCAAAATTTTCCCATCCCCCCCCCCCCCCCCCCCCCCCTGCTTCCCTGATCAACGGACTTAGAACCGCCCGCCACCCCAACTTGGTAGAGTGCTTTACCCCATCCCAAACCATAGTACTGGCTTGTCGGGGTTCAAGGTCCGTAGAGGCAACCCTCCTTGCATTTCCCCCGGGCGTGCCTCTGCCTAGAAGCTAGAGTCAGGCCATTTCAAATAGGCGGTACAGTGTTTGGATCCGGCTGGAGACCAGAGGTTTGTTGGTCATTGTTCCAGTCTGTCTTTATCTGTCTCCAGTCTTGGTGAGTGGCTCGATCCCTCTTGCTCACGCTCCTGGGTTCCCACGTGGTCGCCTTCATGCTGCTGTCGTTGGTGCGTCGCTGTGGCACCACCTGCCGCCATCCCTCCAACCAGTCATACGCCATGTCCGGTGTGTCAAAGAACCATGTTTTACCGTCGGCTACTACTCGGAGCCGGGCCGGGAACAGCATGGAGTAGGGCAGGCCACGTGATCGCATTTCCTTCTTGACTTCCAGGAAGCTTCTTCTGCAACGGGCCACATCTGCCGTGTAGTCTGGGAAGAACGCAAGTGTGGAGTTTTGCACACGGATTGGCTGGGATGTTCTTGCTGCTAGTAGGATCGCGTCCCTATCGCGAAAATTGAACAGTCTGGCCAGCACCAGTCTTGAGGGCGCCCCTGGTTTTGGTGTACCTACCGGGACTCTATGGGCCCTTTCAACTGAGAAGAAGTGGGAGAGACCCTTAGGTTTTAATTTGGTTTTAATTAGTTCTTCCACATTTAGGTCCATCGCCTGAGTTCCTTCCGTTTCGGGAAGACCAAGAATTCGTACGTTGTTCCGTCTTGATCGCCCTTCCTGATCATCCAGCTTTTCTTTCAATAGTTTATTTTCTGTCTCAATCCGTGCCATTGCTCTCTGCAATTCAGATGTGTCCTCCACTAGTGATTTCGCAACTATTTCGACTTCTTTGACTCGTTCAGACATTTTGCGGAAGTCCGCTCTTAGTAGGGAGACATCCGTCGATATCGTTCCTACTGTCGTCTGGACCGCTGTTAACGCTTTCATAATGTCCTCCAATGTGACTTTTTTCGCCCCATCTCCTTCCTGCGTCTTCCCCGTGGACAGTCTTCCTTCCGATTGTTGGGGGTTGCTTTTGTCGTAGGCATATTTATCCAATTTCGCCTGGGTTGACTGGTTTCTCGGGCCCCTTCCCGCCATATTGTGTCCACCGACCGGGTCTCTGCTGCAAAGTTGACGTGGGGGACGACAGGGAGGCAAATCAATCTTCGGTGAGGAGTAGCAGTGGAGTTGTGGTCACTGCAGTGGTGCACCAGTATTAGTTAGTGGGGGAATCTGCTAACCGGAAAGCGTGGAAGGGCCACAGGCCGCACTGCGAGCGACTGTCTAAATCCTAGTGCAGTGGTGGTCTCGGCACTGTGGGCAGGGGACACGGAGTCGCACGGTGCGCAACCCAGTCCAGGCCGCCTTAACTGATATGGCATCCGGGGTTCAAGAATTGGAAAAAGGGGGGGGGGGGGAGGGGTCTGGATTAGTCCTTCTTCATTCTTATCAGTGGACGGCAAGTGTATTCCACCTTAAGCCCCCAGACACTCAATCAGGCTGTCGTTCTACTTGCTGTGTTTGCCGTTCGCCCCGCTCTGCACTTGCAGATGGATTGATCTTCCTCGCAGTTTCCGCTGCCAGTTCGTCCCTCTGGATTGCGTGACGCTGTGTGTGTAGTGCAACGTGTCGGGCAGTGGGCAGGGTGCCTTCACGACTCGGAGCAGAGCCGCCACGCAGTCGAGGTAGGGGGGGAGAAATACCAGCCGGCAAGGGGGTGTCGTATAGAATGTTATTGAGGCCAGCAGGTGCCTCCCACGCCTTTGCTTTGCGCCTCCAACAGCCGAATTTTGTATGCCTACGCCTCATTACACTTTTCGGAGGCGACGAGTGTCTATTTATTGTGTTCGATTTGGTTTTGTAGGCGGACACGCACCGGCCGACCGGAGTAAGGGTCCTTCCGAGGCGTCCGGTCTCCCCTCACTTCCGCCCGGCTTTGCGATGCAGCAGGTCGCTGCTTTTCGCCTACAGGAAGGCCCTCGACGGTCGCCTCTCTCCCTCCTCAAATCACCACCGCAGATCGCCTCTCGATTACTCCAGGCTATCCGGTTCTGCTCCGGACCTCAGCCCTCGCCTCGGGGGGAAAAATGTGCCGGATGACTGTACAGATTTATCGTCGAAGGGTGCCTTTTCTACGGAGCTCAGCAGCTACGCCGCCATTACCGTCGGCTGCTAGCCACGCCCCCTGCCCAACTGCTTTTTAAATAGTGATGTCATTGAGGAGATTATCAGAGTCGTCTGAGGTCATGAGAGTGGACTTGCGTAGATCACCATAACTGGGGAAATTTGGCCTTTGCTTCATAACCAGAACATCATTTCAACGTAAGTTTTTTTTAAATTATGGGTGCAATCAGGTAAATTAAGGGCTCACACAGAGGAACGAATGACTAACCTTCTGCATCCACAGTAAGCTATCGAAACAGTAAAGATGCTGTTGAATGCAACTGCTAAGAAATGAGATGCAAAAATCACAAGGTTACAAACCAATATAATTAGAGTTATTCACTCTAAAACCAAGTTTTTAAAATGCACAACTCTGAACCAACAATAGTAAAAATAGCTCAAAAAATGTCTGATTCTACGCAAAAGGGAAAAGAACCTGCAAGGAAAACAAAATGGTGGGGGTGAAAAATACCCTCATTTCCAATTCCCTGCAAGTTGTCTCTGGTAGGTCTCTTGTTGAGCGCAGACCATAGGTGGGTTTGTGGAATACTTTAACAAAATAATCCAACTACTGAGCTCTACAGGAAATCTACCATGTGTGCTTCTAAAACATTAGGGTGCACCACATGTAAGTGCATGGTGGAGTGTAGGAAACACTGCTGAAAATATTATATTATTTATGAATAAACATTGGATTGCAAATGAATAAGTGTTAGACACGTTATTAATAGCCTGACCCATATTTAAAGCCTTAGAACATCAAGCTACTAGTCAAATGCAATAGTACAAAATCTGCAAACTCCAAAATGCTGGGAATCAGGATATGTGTTGTGGAGTCACTGGTGGTATTTTATGCATATGTAAGTGTCACTTAGGTGAGTCAAATGCTTCAGAATGTACACCAAAGTGATTAAGGAACACTTTGCCTTACTAACAATTTTATAATGAAGTGGTTTTGACCTCTAGCTTTTTGAGGACCACAAGACCACTCGCGAAGTACCTTCTTTATTCATTAGGGAGGGGCATTTTCTCTTGCCGTTAGAAAACGAACTTGTTGTTCTAAGGGGATTCATTTAGTTTATGCAGTGTATGATTTGAAGTTAGACAATCACAGCAGAAGAGTAAACAGACACTATGTTGCAAATTCTTAAAAGAAACAGGAAGACAAAAATGCTCGGGGGAACAAGCAGTCCGAATTAACAACACAAGTGATTTGCAAGGAAATCCTGTTAAACAACTGGCATTTGAGGAAGGTGGGTATATACTTCTGGTACTCAGGGCTCTTGATTGGTGTCAATAAACACATACAAGGGGGAAAAAAACAGGATTTTTGCTGCTCAGGTATTTGCTTGTTTGACCTTTATTTTGTTTTAATGTCTACAGTTTCATTTTCCATTATTATCTTTACAGAAGAAACTCGTTGTTTCAACTTGTTTCTTTCATTAATTTCGCATTTAATGATTCTCATGTTATTTTTACAGTCATATCATGCAATTAGTGCACTTTTCTTTAGCATATCTTTTATAACATGTAACTTTAACTCTGATAGATCTGTTTCACTGGTATATGTGTACATACTTTGTCAAAGGGAGAGAAGGTCCCGCGTAGGATCGTCACATGCGGTGTTAAGGAATGATTTTGTTTATTCGTCCCAGGCTTGGGCTATTATGGACCCTCTTTGCTTTTCCATGTGTAGGACGGTCCCCTTTATATCAATCAGCATATCAGTTTCCCTGAAGTCCGGTTTCTCTGTGAGGAGTGTTGTGGTGGACTTCAAACTCATGACACTCTTCAGTTTTTTCAAATCTTAATATGAGTTCAGTACAATTGCTTTCTATCGGTTTCTTTCTGAGCTTTGTTGAGGATGCACACATCACCATAAGAGGGCTACTCTCCTTGTCACCTCCATTCCCATTCACAGTATAGGGCTACTGCTTGGCACTCTCAGGAGATATGGCAGAATCCTGCTTCGGTTTGAGAATATCTCTGACAGGCTGAGTTGGGGCTTTGCATATTTTTGGTGGTGAGACACATTCTATGGAGATAATTACATTTTATTAACTTCGGGGGTGCATTTGGTCAAAGCGCCAGGATACCCTCTGGGTGACAGTACAGCGCTATACAAATATGCCAATACATACATACATTTCTGGATACTTTGAATGTGTGTCTCAGCTCCAGATTACCAGTGGCTATATGTGATGTCTACCTCTATGTAGGCCTCCAATCTCTTCCATAATTGTGTTTGCGGCTGTTATTAGCCTATTTTGTTGTGCTGTCCTTCCCTGTCCCAAAGGACAGCATATCTGATCTCACTTGGTGTGTGAGGGCTTTCCAGTTTTCTTCCTTCCAACTTTTCTGCATTTTGGACTTCATTTTCCAATAGGACCAGCATTGACCCTCTAGTGAGACTGATCCCCCTAGTTGTTTTGTCCCTTCCACATTCGAGGTGTCAGTAACACGTTTCCACCCTGTCATTTCCAGTCGTCCCCACATCAGTAACTCTGGGGAATACATGATTAACGCCAGTGCCCGTCGTTTGTACCTATCCCAGACAGTTGTTGGCTAGGTTTGCTGGTACACTATTAAGCTTTAGATTGAAATGGGGCAGTGAAAATATGTACGTGAATTTCGAGAAGATTTAGTACAATGGACAAGCACCTACAGTGGTAACAACCTGCCACAGATTGAGAGGGATAGCGAGAGAGGGAGAGAGATAGGAGGAGAGAGATAGCGAGAGAGGGATAGCTGGAAAGGGAGGGGTTAGCGGGAGAGGGATTGAAAGAGAGGGCGAGGGAGAGAGAGAGAGTAAAGAGAGAGAGAGAGAGAGAGAGAGAGAGAAATCAAATTGCTGTTCACTCATACAACTTCTAGATGTTCAAACTAGAGCTTCTCCTGGATAAAGACAGCAGCCATCAGGGTGTGTTACTCTTACAACGCAACTATTACAACGTAATGCTTTTACAACGCAGCTATTACATCGCAAATACCATTACAATGCATGCCATTACAACGCATGGCATTACATAGCAGATGCTATTACAACGCATACCATTACATCGTAAGTATTGGTAAGTATTTAACTTTTTTTTTTTTATTTAATATTTTATAATTGATTTAATTATTATTAATTATAAAAAAAATATGTATTTCGTTTTTAAATATTATAAATTAAATATATTAATTTAAGTAATTTTTAAATAAGTATGAGTATAGGAGTATATGTTTTGGGGTACTGATGTATATGTTTTGGGGTGTTTGGGTATTTTTAGGTTTTTGGGCTGGGTTTGGGTTTTGGGGTACAGGGGTGTTTTTAGGTTTTAGGGCAGGGTTTGGGTTTTGGGGTACAGGGGTGTTTTTAGGTTTTAGGGCAGGGTTTGGGTTTTGGGGTACAGGGGTGTTTTTAGGTTTTTGGGCTGGGTTTGGGTTTTGGGGTACAGGGGTGTTTTTAGGTTTTAGGGCAGGGTTTGGGTTTTGGGGTACAGGGGTGGTTTTAGGGCAGGGTTTGGGTTTTGGGGTACAGGGGTGTTTTTAGGTTTTAGGGCAGGGTTTGGGTTTTGGGGTACAGGGGTGTTTTTAGGTTTTAGGGCAAGGTTTGGGTTTTGGGGTACAGGGGTGTTTTTAGGTTTTAGGGCAAGGTTTGGGTTTTGGGGTACAGGGGTGTTTTTAGGGCAGGTTTGGGTTTTGGGGTACAGGGGTGTTTTTAGGTTTTAGGGCAGGGTTTGGGTTTTGGGGTACAGGGGTGTTTTAGGTTTTAGGGCAGGGTTTGGGTTTTGGGGTACAGGGGTGTTTTTAGGTTTTAGGGCAAGGTTTGGGTTTTGGGGTACAGGGGTGTTTTTAGGTTTTAGGGCAGGGTTTGGGGTACAGGGGTGTTTTTAGGTTTTAGGGCAGGGTTTGGGTTTTGGGGTACATGGGTGTTTTTAGGTTTTAGGGCAAGGTTTGGGTTTTGGGGTACAGGGGTGTTTTTAGGTTTTAGGGCAGGGTTTGAGTTTTGGGGTACAGGGGTGTTTTTAGGTTTTAGGGCAAGGTTTGGGTTTTGGGGTACAGGGGTGTTTTTAGGTTTTAGGGCAGGGTTTGGGTTTTGGGGTACAGGGGTGTTTTTAGGTTTTAGGGCAGGGTTTGGATTTTGGGGTACAGGGGTTTGTGTTTTGGGTTACTTAAATTATATTTACCATTGTTAAATTAATTAAAATATGTTTAATAAATTAAATTAATTTTATTTCATTAATTACATTTTTAAATTAAATTAATTAAATAAATTATTTCAATTAATTAAATTTCATATCAATTTTAAAAATATGTACATTAAGTTAATTTTATTATTTAAATTAAATTAAATTATTCCCATTTTTTATTAAAATTACATTTATTAAATAGATATTATTTTATTAAATTAAATTATTGGCTATTTTAATATTTATTTTTTTAAATTAATTAAATTAAATTAATTAAATTAACTTAATAATATTTTTAAAAAAAGGTATACTTACCTATACTTACGATGTAATGCCATGCGTTGTAATACCATCTGCTATGTAATGCCATGCGTTGTAATGGCATCCGATGTAATGGATCCTGCGTTGTAAAAATTCCGTTGTAACGGAATGCGATGTAATATTTCGCGTTGTACTGACACCAATCCGCCATCAGGCCTGCATAATCTGATTAAGTGCTTGACAGTTGTAGTTCAGTGTGTAAGTGTTACCATGGAATGCTTACTTATGTATTTTTATTACACGACTGCCATATTTTAAGGTACCTCTCTGATTCTTTGGAAACTGGGACAACTAATTTGCAAATGTAAAGGTTACTAGAGGAACGCAGCATAGCGCAACAAGGAAACAGTTTTAACGAGACGGGGGGCGTGGCTTGGGCGCCGATGGTGGAGGTCGCCTGAGCGCTCGGCTCCGCGATCGAGCGAGCCATTAATCCTGATCCCCGGGCGATACGGGCACCCCGACCCCCAGATCGTTGAGTGCTGCGGGTGCTGAACCGGGGGCGACTTTTGGAGTCCTGCAGCGAGACCCGATCGAGGTGAACGAGAGCCCACGGAGCGAGCGGCGCGGAGCTCAAGATGGCGCCCGCTCCATCTCCGTGGTCCTGAAGCGGCCCGTGGACCCAGGGGGACCGGTGACTCCGACGACACCTCCTTCTTCCTTCCCCTTCTGGAGGAACGACGCCAATGCCGACTGCCTGAGCGGCAGGAGACCCCGGTGAACTTTCCAAGCGGTGTCCATCGAGACCGCCGCTCAGCCGAGCTCTGAACACGCCGCAAAGCCGCGGAGGGAAGGGGGAGCGGCCCGACACCTCGTCCTACTCAAGACGACACCGACTGCCACCATCTTGGTCCTTGGAATCGGCAGCGTGTGGGCCCACTTGAACCACACTGGAAGAGTTCTGAGCCCTGACCGGATCCCGGAGGGCAATGAGATTGGCTGGACGGAGCTCGGCCTAGTCACAGTATCCACGTAGGCCGAACCTGATGGTCGGGAAGGCCTGCAATTGGTGACGAAGGTGACGGTGTCTCGAGGAGATCGAAGACCCCGGCTGTGTACTACTACCTGATAGTGACCCTTCTCCCCCCCCCCCGCCCCTCTACTCCCAGGGGAAGTGCTGGCGGCCTTCGCCCGGCCCATTGCCACTGCGGCCTGGCAGGGGAGACGGTTTGTTTGGTGCCCGCGCCACGTGGCAGTTATCACTGACTTCCTATAATCTCTGCGGTCGGATGAACATGCTTGGGCGAGCACCCAGTTCTGTGCGCCTGGCTTACGAGCAGTCGTGATATCTCCAGCCACCATACCGGAGACCGATTGGCGGTCCACATCGGCACGGGTCCTTGACTGGGCGACCTCAGGGTCCACCACTGGAGACCGCGGCCGCCATGGTGAAGCCGAAGTGTACTAAGGGTGGCACTCAGGCCGCCTCGGACGTGGAGGCGCCTGATAAAGAAGACCGATTGGATCCGGAGATGTCGGGGAATCCACACCTCCAGCAACAACTCGACAGGATCCTGGCGACGATCACTGATATGCGGTCGGCCCTCCAACAGGAGATTGCCCAGGTCGCAACGAGCCTGGGCCTGCTCAGGGCGGACCACAGTAAGCTCTCGGACAGAGTCAAGGAAGTCGAGAGCTCGGTGGGAATCTTGGAACCTGCGCAAAAAACTTTAGCTGCCGCCATGAAGGACGCTTTGACACGCATAGATGCTCTGGAGAGAAGAGCAGAGGACGCGGAAGGGCGCAATAGAAGGAACCTGTGGTGGGCCTGCCGGAAAAAATCTAAGGTGGTGACATGGTGGCCTACTTGGAGGACTGGCTCAGGTCTGTGGTGGCACCTGAGGGGCTTTCCTCCTTTTACACCCTAGAACGGGCGCACAGGGTGCCATCTAGGCCGCCGCAACTGGGCCGACCCCCACGTCCGGTGGTGGCGCGGTTACTACATTTCCGCGACAGAGATTTGCTCCTCAATGCCGCCAGACAAAATGGACCATACCAGGTGGCAAATAGCAGGGTGAACATTTTTCCAGACTACACTTATGAGACCCAGCGGAGGCGAGCCTCCTTCTTAGCGATCAAACGAGAACTGAGAAGTGAAAGCATCCAGTATTCTTTGCTATTTCCGGCGAGGCTCCGCATCATCCTGGATGGCACGACCAAATTCTTCGATACCCCGGATGACGCGTGCAGTTGGCTTGAACTGTACAGAGCTGGCAAGGATGGCCCTGGGTCCTCCTTCTCGACTACCTCGGAGGTAGGCCTACAGCGGAGGTCTAAGAGGATCCGGAATCGCCTAGGCGAACTTGGCCGACCTTCGACAGTGGAGACTACAGCAGAACGGCGGGGGTGCTGGAGATGGTATCCAGTATGTCAGGCTCACAAGGCAGACCTATAATTGAAGACTCGGAGCCGGGCGGAGGTGGGGGCCACACGGACACGGAGGACTCTAAGACTGATAGTGTGAACCTCCCTGTGATAACCCCAGAGACAGCAGAGGGCCTGCTCGATGGCCAAGGGTGATCTCGGGTGAGCCGGTTTCAACGGAGGGGGAGGCGATGGGGGGGCGGGGGGGGATGAGTCTTTGTGGGAACTGTTGGGTGACTGGATGTGGGGTGGGTTGGGGGCAAGCCCATTTTCAGCCCTTATAACCCAGGGCTCGATCGCACTTCTTTAGCTTTGAGGTGCGGAGACCCCCTATCGACGCTCGACCCCCATTTTGCCCTTAAGGCACACCTGCGGTGGCTACCGTCAGGATAGTTTTGAGTTCTTTTGTGGGTGCAGTTTCGATGGGAACTAGATGGTACTATTTGGGACCTGTTCTGGGGAGGGCGGAGGGGTGTGCTCGGGGTTTGTTTTGTTATTGTTGGGGGGGAGGCACGCCATCGGTGCGGGGCATTCACTGTGTTTACCTGTACTTGAACATTGCTGGGGGAGACTTGGAGAGGTACCATGGGACAATGGCTGATCTATCCACTTTGAAGTGCATAACCTGGAATGTGCGCGGGCTGCATTCCATGTCCTGGCGACATAAGGTCCACGCTTACCTGGTGCGTAGGGGAGTACAGATAGCGCTTCTACAAGAGACACACCTTACGAAGACAGAGGGATTAGCGTTGCAGCGTAGGTGGAGAGGGCAGTTATACAACACCACATACTCAGCTTATGCTAGGGGCGCGTTGATCTGGGTGCGGGCCGGGGTTCCCCTGCAGGTAACTAAACACACTGTGGATCCGGAGGGGAGGTTTGTGGCCATAGCTGGCAAACTGGGGGGAAAGGATCTGAACACATGCAGCATTTATGCGCCTAACGTGGACCAGCGGGCCTTTTTTGCGGCGCGGTCGGGCTCTCTGGCCCACTATCTATCGGGGCCTCTTTTGATCGGGGGGGATTTTAACTCGGTGGTGGACATTGATCTCGACAGATCTCACCCTCCCCTTCCGGACTCACCAACCCACCGGGTAGCCAAGGGTAGACTGGAATGGCAGACTAAATGGAGACTGACTGACATCTGGCGAGCCCAGCACCCGCATGCCCGAGACTACTCCCACTTCTCCGGCATGCACGAACTGCATGTGCGGTTGGATGGGTTCTTGGGATCGGCGGAACTAGCTTCCACGGCCGCGAGGTCTGAGTATTTAACGAGGACTATCTCCGACCACAACCCTCTACTGGCCGACTTTAGGTGGCTCCCGGGTACCCCCTGTGTTCCGACTTGGAGGCTACGCCCCGAGATACTAGAAGAGCTGGTGTTCCGGAGTGAACTGGAAGACAGGATCGCAGCGTACTTTGCGGAGAATGAGGGTACGACTGGTGCAAGGGCCACGGAAGGGGATGCATTTAAAGTGGTAATTAGGGGCTATTGCATAACGAAGAAGGTGGGGATGCGACTGGTCCTTCTGGAAGACCTTAGTAAAGCAGATCGGAAACTCAGCGAGATGGAGCTCCTTCGTCCAAGCCGCCCGGAGCTTCAACAACAGACTGTGGCGGCGAAGGAAGCTGTAGCTGTTGAAGTTGAAAGGCTACGTAGTTTCGACTATAAGGCTTATCTGACCAGGTCGCTCGCTGAGGGTGATAAATCTGGAGCGCTCCTGGCTTGGCTGGCTAACCCTACGAGGCGCACCTCTCCCACGGTAGCTATGCGGGATGCGGAGGGCATAGAGGTTTATACCAAACCCGAAATCCTTAGTTGTTTTCTGAACTACTATGAGGAATTGTACCGAAGTAGGATGTCACCGGACACTTCCCCCATTGATGACTTCTTACAGGATTTACCTATCCCCGCTCTGGAGCCTGAACAGGAGAAGGAACTGTGGAGAGACGTGGAGCTGGGGGAGATCCGCAACGCCAGAAAACAGATGGCACAGAAGAAAACCCCAGGCCTGGACGGACTTCCAGTGGAGTTCTACTTCACCTACATTGACCTCCTGGCCCCGCGGCTTTTGATAGTCTACAGAGAGGCGAAGCGTCTGGGGCGCCTTCCGGGTTCAATGCGTGAGGCCCTGGTGGTCCCCCTGCTCAAACCCGATAAGGAGAGCAACGACCCGGCGTCTTACAGGCCGCTCTCGATGCTTACGGTTGATTATAAGATTTTAAGCAGCATCCTGGCCTCGAGATTGTTGGGTCACATGGGCTCCCTAGTGCATAAAAACCAGGCAGGTTTCATCCCCAAGCGTAATACTACGATGAACATCCGTTGTTTGCTCCGCCTGCTGGAGGAGGACCACGACGAGGCCCCCCAACCCATGATCCTCTCAATTGACCTGGAGAAGGCTTTTGACAGCCTAGAGTGGGAATACCTCCGTAGAGTGCTTAGTTGCTTTGGGCTGGGGGAGGGGTTCCTGCGCTGGACTGCGGTGCTATATGCCTCGGCGATGGCTAGGGTAAGATCAGGCCCGCTGATTTCCCAACAGTACCCAGTGGAGCGAGGTACGAGGCAGGGCTGCTCACTTTCCCCGCTGCTCTTTGCGCTCGCGGTGGAACCCCTGGCGCTGTCAATTCGCACCGGGGCCTATTATAGAGGATTGCGGACCTTGTCAGGGCGACAGTACATTTCCCTCTATGCTGACGACCTGTTGCTTTTCCTAGAGGATGCTGGAGAGGCCTTGGCCGGTGCCGACACCGTACTCACTGCTTTCGTGAGATATCGGGCCTCAGGGTGAACTGGGCGAAAACTTGCTTGTTCCCGGTTCGTGGGGGAGAGCCCCAACCCGACACTCCTAGGGCTATCAGATGGGCATCTAGCTGCCTCAAATATCTGGGGGTTTACGTCTATCACAGCCCTGCTGACATCCTAGAGGGCAACATTTCCCGATGCGTCCGGGCACTAAAGGGTAGCATGTCCTTCTGGGCCACCCTGCCGCTGTTGATGGCAGGACGTATAGCACTGCTGAAGATGGTGGTGCTTCCTCGGCTACTATATTACTTCAGGACGCTTCCAGTCTGGATCCCACCGGCCGTCTTCCGGAACTTGGGCTCACTGCTCGTGGCATTCCTTTGGGGATTGGGCCGCCGCAGAGTTGCGCTTAAGACCCTAATGAGACCTAAAGCGGAAGGGGGGTTAGCAGTACCCGACTTTGAAACATATTACTTGGCCGCCCAACTGCAGACCTACGCCCAGGAGATAGCACGGGAGTTTCGAGGCCCAGAGGAGGAACGGAGGCTGGGCATACCCAGACACGTTCTATCCTATATTGCACTGCAACAGAGGCTGGCTCTGAAAGACCTCACACAGGAGGAACGCACTATTAGATCGTGCTGGAACCGGGTGCAACGCAAGTCGGGAATGAAACACCCCTACGCCCCAGAAATCCCACTTGGGATGCTCACTGCATTACCACATGGTGGCGATTGGTCACAACTACGGGTTTGGGAGGACGCGGGCATACAGATCATAGGTGACCTCTATGAGGATGGAGTGCTGCTGCCTTTCATGCGCTCCTGGACCGCTTTGACATCCCCCGGGGCGACTTCTTGCTCCATGCGGCGGTCACGAGGGCACTCCAAGCGCACTGGCAGAATGGTTTTGAGGAACCACAGACGTCAGCGGCGTGTCAATATGTCATGATGGCGGCGGGAACGATCAAATCTGTAACGTGCTTGTACTCCAGGATGGTCAACGAGCGGTTACCTCCATTGGACACACTCAGGACCCGGTGGGAGGCAGACATAGGGAGGGACATCCCGGAGACCACGTGGGCCCAATCAATCAATCAATCAATCAAAGCATTTATATAGCGCACTCGTCACCCAGAGGGTCTCAAGGCGCTGGGGGAGGGGGGTCCGCTACTGCTCGAACAGCCGGGTCTTGAGTTGCTTCCTGAAGGCGAGGTGGTCCTGGGTAAGGCGGAGGTGGGTCGGGAGGGAGTTCCATGTCTTGGCGGCGAGGTAGGAGAAGGACCGTCCCCCTGTAGTGGCTCTTCGGATGCGGGGGACGGAGGAGAGGGCGTGGCCGGTCGATCGAAGCTGGCGTTTGGGAGCGTAGAAGTTGAGGCGGCTGTTGAGGTATCCTGGGCCTTGGTTGTGTAGGGCTTTGTGTGCGTGGGTGAGGAGTCGGAAGGTGATTCTCTTGTTGACCGGGAGCCAGTGCAGGTCTCTCAGGTGTCCAGAGATGTGGCTGCGACGGGGGGATGTCCAGGATGAGTCGTGCTGAGGCGTTCTGGATCCGCTGGAGTCTCTTCTGGAGTTTGGCGGTGGTTCCGGCGTAGAGGGAGTTGCCGTAGTCCAGACGGCTGGTGACGAGGGCCTGGGTGACCGTCTTCCTGGTCTCGGTGGGGATCCATCGGAAGATCTTACGTAGCATGCGCAGGATGTTGAAGCACGACGAGGAGACGGCGTTGACTTGTCTGGTCATGGAAAGGGAGGAGTCCAGGATGAAGCCCAGGTTGCGTGCGTGGTCTGTTGGTTTGGGTGCGCTGCCTAGGGCGGGGGGCTACCAGGAGTCGTCCCAGGCGGAGGGTGAGGATCCCAGTCTTGTCCGAGTTCAGTTTCAGGCGGCTATTCTTCATCCATTCGGCTACCTCTTTCATCCCTTCGTGAAGGTTGGCTCTGGCGGTGGCGGGGTCGTTGGTGAGGGAGAGAATCAGCTGGGTGTCGTCTGCGTAGGAGATGATGTTGAGGTTGTGCTGGCGTGCGATGTCTGCGAGGGGGCTCATGTAGACGTTGAAGAGGGTTGGACTGAGCGAGGAGCCTTGAGGAACGCCGCAGATGACTACGGTGGCTTCAGATCTGAACGGGGGGAGGCGGACTCTCTGTGTCCTTCCGGCGTGGAAGGAGATGATCCACTCCAGTGCCTTCTCCTGGATTCCGACGTTGCCGAGTCGCTGCACTAGTGTACGGTGGCAGACAGTGTCGAAGGCCGGGGAGAGGTCTAGGAGGATGAGGGCTGCTGTTTCTCCGTTGTCAAGCAGTGCTCTGATGTCATCGGAGGCTGCGATCAGGGCGGTCTCGGTGCTGTGGTTGGCCCGGAAGCCAGACTGCCCGGAAGCCAGACTGCGCCAGACTGATGCGCCGGGCCTGGAAGAGCACGCGTAACGCTCAGTTCCAATTGCATCACTTTTACGTATTGCACCACGCCTACCTGACCCCGGAGAAGATACAATAATACTTCGCCTCTGACACGGCGGCTTGCCTGAGATGCCGGACGATTGGGGCTGACCTTATGCACATGCTATGGTCCTGCTCCGCTTTGTCCTCATATTGGACGTTGATAGGGGACACCCTTAACAGGGTTACAGAGCGGTCCCTACAATTTGACATTGCGGTGGAGATCTTGCACTGGTTTCCTCATACCCCCAAAAACAAAGTTACCAGTAAATTTATTGACATGGGGCTACTCCTGGCGAAACGAGAAGTAACTCGACACTGGAAGGCACGAGTTGGTCCAACAGGCACTAAATGGCGCAATGAATTTCTTAAATGGGCTGAGGGAGAGAGCACCCTGCGGTATCAGCTGGCGAGGCGGCAGCAGAATGAGAAGGCGCTAGAATCAGCACAGGCGTGGGAGACATTGGTGCAGGCCCTGCGCGATCACAACACACCCAGTGACACCGATAGTGAAGCCGATGGGCAGCCTACGTCTCCGTAGTGCAATAAAGGCACGGTATTCCCGTCAGGATGCGTAATGTCTCCTACCACACGCTCTTTGCATATCTTCCAGGACACCGATGGCGGGGGTGGGAGGGGGACAGAGGGAGAAGGGAGCATCATAAGCTTCCTAATGCACTGTTTGATTATTGCCCTAGATGATTTGACATTAGACCTCTGGGAGTGTTTTGTTTAGTTGGAAGGGGGGGTGGGGGGGGGGAGTTTTTCTTTCTTTTAGAAAAGCGGAAGTGAAACTTTAATTTATAAATGGTCATAGTTCGAATGCCGCTGGACCCGCATGCATCGTGTCAGCGTAAATTGCCGCCCGACCTCCGGGTTGTGGGCTAAATGGCCGTGTATCAATGTTACTTCACCATTGGTGTTACCATCACCGATTGCCCTATCGCTGACCAATGTGTAACTATAACTAATTCCAAAAAAAAAGGAAACCGTTTTAACCTAATTTTGAGGCCAGGAACCACTCCCCACCTCGATGGCACAATCACAGTGGAACATGCGCAGAAAGTGACCAAAACATCATCATTCATTAATTCACTCATAATGGCAAATACATGGGTGCTTAATGACTTCTCAAACTGCAATACAAAAGCTGTCATCTATAGGGTTGCTATCCTTGCCATAAACTATATATTAGAATGATGACCCAGGAAATTAAAAGAATGTACTGCACAACAAAAGTCCAAGGTACTTTGCAAATCACAAACATTCCATTGGTGGTGCAATGAATCACGCCTCACAACAAATCTCCTCACAACTGTTAAGGCAGACACAACACGACACATTATTAAAACATGATGACCTAAAAAATGACCTTGTTTAATACAAATGCTTGCTGTTACCAATGCAGGACTGAATGAATTGGTTTCCTTTAGCTTAATTTTGGGAATATGTAATTTTTCAAGTTGACCCTACTTGCTATTAGTGATCCATATATAAGAGAAACACCACAATATGCAGAGCAAATATATGGAGGCAATTTTGTAAATGACCATTTAATATCCATGCATGCATTAGTCTAAGAAGATCACTCTAAACATGGCAGCCAAGTAGGCACGCTACAACACAATAACATTTACGGTATAGTTGCATACCAAAACAAACAAAAACACATACACTCACACTCTCTATATGGTGACAAGATGTAAAGGAGAGGAGAACATTTTTTAAATGACACAGCAGCCCTGTGTTTGCCTGCTTCCAATTTTCACTAGTGAGCAGCAGCTGCAGCAATAATCAAGACATTAAGGGCCTGATTAGGATTTTGGTCACTAAACCGCCCGATTCAGTTCCGACCGACCTATTATGATGCTTCTGAACACTGTTCGGAAGGACTCTCATGGTCTTCAATGGGAGCCTGTTCTCTGACTGACAACACAGGCTCCTATGGGGAAAATGGGTGCCTGCGGAAAACCTTGCACCCTGTCTCAGGCACCCCATGGTGCCTGCCACACCGTGCGTGGTTTTACAGGTGGGTCCCTTGGGGAACCCCTTGACCCCAAACCGAAGGAGTCAGGATGAAAGGGAGCATGCTAGGGACCCCCAAAGTCAGTTTTCGACTGCCTCTTCGTAACGGACAGACTGAGTCGAAAAGGCTGTCGGAATCCGACATCGTAACCGGTTGGTCAAACGCTGTCCTTTGAGCTGTACGAATCGGCCTCGACCAACTCGGTTTCTCCGAATGCCGGTCAGAACAGATTAGGAGTGACAGAACGATTCCTCTTCTGACCGCAAGCATTGTAATCGGTCCGGAATTTTTCTGACCGAGTCGGGCGGATGGGTTCCAACTCAGTCTATTGTCTTACCTCTTTCGAGGTAAGACAACAAATGAGACCATCCTTGCAAAAGGTGCTCTGTCAGTATCCCGAGTGCTGTAGTCTGAAGCCATTTTAAACACGTGTAGCCATTCTAGCATAAGAATACAACTCAATAGATAAGAATAGAACAGTATTTAGAATAGCATCCACGATATATAACAAAACAATTGCATACGAATAATGTGTTCTGGCACGCCTTTCAGGGAACAATCCATGACTTGTACTTACTGGCACTAAAGCCAAGGAATTACATTATAGCAGGCAAACAAACATAGGTCTCCCACTGTAGCAGTGTGAAAAACATACAAACCAAAAAGTTTAATTCCCTATCAAACTCGAGGGAATGAACTTATCGGACATGCTACTAACATGGGATTCAGTAAAATTATTCAGTACGAAAATCTTTTTAGGAATAAACCAAGAGAACAACATGATAGGGTCTCACACAATCTTTCGTTTCTCGTGCTTCATCACAGGAAGCCACATTTGCAATGGCTCATTTTAATCTGAGTATTTTTATAGAAAGACCTAAAAATCAATCATATAAAACCTTAGGTCCACCAATATCCCAAAGGAGACCAGGTAAATAAACCATGACAAATAATTACAGTTGAAGGAAAACATATAACATGTGTACATCCAGTTATGGCTACATTAAATCCAAATGAAATAATTCTAACATCTAAAAGAAATAATGCCCCATAATTATAATAGATCACAAAGAGAAAAATAATTGCTATATGTTCGGCCTCTTTCTCCAGGGCAACCATTCTGTTAGAGAACGTATAGGACACATCTGTGTCAACTGAATTCATTCTGATCATAAATAATCAAGTGTGCACCGAAAAAGTGGCTTTTAACAAAAGTTGATTTGTTTAATTGAACAGAGTTACACAAAAAAGACTCAAACGACCAATGCACGTACAACTAACTACAAATTAAAAGAAATAGTATACAAATTAAACTAATGGTCTTCAATTAAGTCATGTTTCCTCCAAAATCAAATTTTAGTTCAAACTTACAAAACAGCACAGCTATCTGGTTGAAAAAGACCCGTCGTCAGATTACCAAGAATTTACAGTGGGCTTAAAGCTCGCCCACTGCTTACCAAATGTTCGCTTTATTGTCACTAATTTTCTTAATGGTTATTCAACGGATTGCCTTGTCCATCATGTGTGTCCTTCCCCTGGAGAATAGCCTGTTTACTTGCTCACTTTTAAGGAATTTCCTTTTTCTCATAGCTTATGCACTCCCTGACAGTGCATGTGTCTTATAGTTGTCTCCCTCATGTGCTGCTCCATCCCCCGCTCTGTGTTCTTCTCTCTCCTCCTTGGGCTTCCCTTCCTCCCTCACAGTCTGTGTTGTTTTCTTTTACCTGGGCGCTTCTCTCCATTCCCTGCTCAATATTCTTGCTCACTTATGTGCTCTTCACCATACCATGTGTTGCTCTCTCACTTGTGCTGCTTTTTTCCCTCCCAGTTCCCACTACTCTTTGCTTCTCATCCCCAAGGGCTACTCTGCTGCCACCACCTGCAGTCCTATCTTTTTAAAATAAAATATCTTCATTTTGTACACTTAAAGGAAAAAAGCGTTTGCATTATTTTTTACATGTATTTACTGATCGGATTCGATGCCCCACGCCGTGTGGATGTTTATCATAATATCATCCAATTAAGTGTTACTCATCGATCGCTGGTGAATTAAAGAGATGAGCTAACCCAACCGAATTTAAAATGTTGACTTGCAGGCTGTACAAAGTTCTCCAGAGCTGATGCGCTGATGCACTGCTCCACTAAGCTCCATTCATTTAGTAACAATCCTTGACTCAGCTAGGTACAGAGTTGTTGATAAAGGGTAAAACAAATTACCTTTGCACAATTTAATCAGTTGTCTAGCGCCCTAATTAAGTCACAAGGGGCATCTAAAATTAAAATTAAGATCATTCAAATTTGTTTTCAGCTAACAAGCCTACATACTATTGGAAAGTATCTATGGTTTTACCACTCTGTTCTATATCATAGAAGTCAAACAAGCATTGGCAAAGCCAGAAGATCTGACCTTGGCAAGCTAGTGCAATAGTTTTTTTTTTTTTACTGCAAGCATATGCAACAAAAATAAAAGGAAGAAAAAATAAACCATGCTGCCAAGTAAAAGAAAGGTGGCCATATGCTAGCAATAAAAATTTAAATTAAATAATAATTAACCATTGTACCCAACTTGAATAAACAAGCGTGGGGGCTTCACATCAGGTATGTATATTTTGAACAGGTATAGAAACCCTTTTTATTTTTAACACACATCTCAGGAAAGTAGGATTGTTATTGGCACGCATAAAATATACTATTGGATTTCAGTTAGTGTAATCAGATGTCATAGTTTAATCACACAAGAATAAGTAAAAAAAATAAAGGGTAAAGATAGGAAAGACAAAACCGTGGCAACGTAAAATGATGTCTCACAGGTGCTGGCACCGATGTGCACTTCTTAGGCAGATGTGAACATGTGAGCGGGCGAAATGCTGTCACGGTGCACGAGAGGCAATGTCGGAAGCAACGTGAGCAATGTACGCTGTTATGCGAGGAAGCAAAATGTGATTGACAGGTGACCAGTCCAATGGGTGAACAGGAATGACCTAAAATCCCCCTATGTACGTTTACACGTATTTATACCAGATGCACGTACAAATCTAGGTTTTCAATTACACATTGGCTCCCAGCAAAAGGAGTCTCTAGGCAAGACCGAAAAATAAAAGACTGCCCTTGTGAGCTGCACTCAACTCTGTGGCACACGTCAATAAAACAGAGTTCTCTGTATCACAGGACAGGAAATCCGTGCATAGAAACAACTCGATTTAGAAAATGGTCTTCAAGTTTGAAAATTAATTTAAATGAGCAGCTTTTCCGAAAAAGAACAAAGTCACTATAACCGAGCGTAGGCCTCAGATCTAATCTATAAATTTAAAGCGGCAGCTACTACATTTTAAATGTTTTTTTTCGTTCAAATAAACAAGTTTTGCACGCGCATTCATTGAAAAACTGCCTCAACCAGTGCCATCCTCACTCGGAGACGGCGGCTAAGAGAACAAAAAGCCTTTAAAGTGAAAGTTTGTTTTCCCTGAATGTATGAATGATAGCCTATCAGTATCAGTGGCTGCTGCCAGAGCTGCACCAGCTGCTGAGAGCTGAAGCATCAGCCAGACGCGAATAGAATTCTTAACTAATCCTTTTGGGAATGTATTTGTACCCTGGAATTTCTCTAGGTTTCCAAAAATAGAAGATTGCTATGTGAAGCAGAGGCCGCAACTCGAATTAAAGAGCCACAAAGTGCCAACACATGCAGTTTGGTCCTTGAAATTATAAGGCACTGTAATTTAATGCAATAACAGATTCAGCAAGTTCACGCACGTGCTCCTCCATTTTTCCACTCCCTAGGCATCTGCTCGCCTTTATTTCCATAGCCAGAGCCATCACGTGTACAGGTTCAAGCATAAGGTCAAACAATGCGCTATGCTCGCTTTTTCCTAGACTGCTACTATATACCATGCCCTCGCCCGTATAAAAAGTTAGAGATGTCAACCTATTGGACACCGATTGTACTACCGGGAAGTACTTAATTTGCGCTGGTGGTGGACACCGACGCTCATTTTTGGGGACCAGGACTTATTTTTAATAATCTTACTTTTACCTACTGTAAAAAAAAAAAAAAAAACAGACAAAGGGAGAAAAAACGAGCACGATAATAATAAGGCGTAAGAGTAGTAAAAACAACAAGTCTCATCTGCTTTTTTATATTTACCGATCTGGATCTGTAACCAAAAACAAACAAATAGTATAAAATCTTTTTGTTTTTTTAAATAAAAAAATAAATAATTAAAATGGGTGGTGGGGTGCAACACGGAGGGCCAGGTTAAGGAGAAGAGCAACAATGAGGGCCGGGGTAAGTGGAAGAGCAACACAGAGGGTTGCGGAGTTGGGATGCAATGTGGAGGGGAGGGAACAGAAGCAACACAGAGTGCAGGAATTGGGAGGAGAATCAATGGGTGAGAGAGAAGGAGGGTGCAGGTGGAGAAAGAAGGGAAGAATCATAGAGAGCGAGGTTTGGAGAACCAACGGGCGAGAAAGCAATGTGGAGCAGGTGAGGGAGAAGCACACAGGTGAGAAAGCAACAGGGGAGTATGCAAGGGTGAGCGTAACATGTAAGCGGGCCAGGAGCACACAGGCGACAGACACAACACGGAGTGCAGGAGGAAAAGAAGTGCACGGGGAAAACAGCTGAAAGATGCTGCTTAACCCTAAGTAAACAAGCATTTGCAATGCAATAGGTCTCGCATTTACGCAAGTATGAGCTATTGACAGTGCAAATGAAAATGCCTTTTATTTTTGTTTTCATTTTTATAACATAAATAAAAGGCATTGTCCTTTACAATACCATTAGCTTAAACTCGATACGAGACCTATTGCATTGCAAATGCTTGTATTTCTTTAAGAGCGTGCTCCTTCCCTACAAAGATCTCGAAACAGAAGAATCTCCAACTCGAACATCAAGGGACAAGGAGCATTCCCCCCTTCCACCCTTCTCTCATGTTCCCTCACTGACTTCTAAAGAGCTTCTTTCTATCTTGACTTGTGCTTTTACCTTCACCTACACTTCACCTGCTGACATGTTGAGGTCTCTACTTGTAGGGCTTTAAGTGGGGAAAAAAAACCTGGTGGTGCTCTAAAAGGGGCGTGGCAAATTTATTAAAGGGATGTGGCTATCCGAGTAAGGGTGTGGTCTAAATCAAGATAACTAGAATAGTGTGCTTAAGAAAATCCTTTAGTCGCATCCAGCAAAAGGATAATAAAATAGGCAAAAAAGTATATTTATTAAGGATAAGCCATAAAATACCAAATACTTTAAAAAAACATGTAAAAAATATTTACATTACTTAGAAAAATATTGCAGGATTTCCCAAAACCCTTGAAGATATTCACACTGTCTATTTTGCTGGGGTTTCTCACAACAATTTCCTTCAGCAGACCTTCTACCTTTTGCCAGCCAACTCTTTACATGCAGCTTTGCGTCAACTGTTTCAAATGGAGGACCATTGAGTTTTATCCATAAGCATGAAGAAATGGTCTCTACAAGAAGAGAGGCCCTTGTTGGATTAGCAATTAAGTTCATTGCGCTGAAACCTCTTCGCAATTCGCATTACTTGCTGGCAGTGTTTCCATGCAAACTACTAACTTTTTTAATGCTTCAGGAGTTTTCTTTCCACCAACATCTTTGAAAAGTCTAAAAGCTTGGATAGTATCTCTTGCTGGCAGCTGAAACTCTGAACACAGTTTCTGGATCTCTGTTTCACCATAAAGAATGCATTCATCACCAGAAGGCAAGTTGCCTGCATCTAGCACACTGAAGCTGGCTAGAAATTCTCTTTCAGAATCCGGGGCACATCGTTTATTGATATTTACAGATGGACTTTGGTAAAACTGATTTGGATTAACATCAACAGAGTTACTTCTACCATGGAAAAGAGGAAAAGTCTTTGTTCTTCTTTTGTGAGGGGTCCAGGACCAAATCTAAACCAGTTCTGAGTGCACTCTGCCAGTGCACCTCTTCTTCCTTTGTGAGTGTGGGCCAGGGCCATCAGACGCACCGCAGGAGGTGTAGCCAGCATTGTGACTGGCAGGCTATTGAGACCCAGGTGCTACTCTTCTCACCACTCTACTTGAAGATGGGTCTATTCAGCCTTGTGCTGATTCAGCCAGCCTCCAGGAGCCGCCCCAACCCCTGTCACTCACAAACCAGACAGTCAATACACAACCAGGCAGAGGCACACAGAAAGGTTGAAGAGGAAAATAGCCACTTTCTAAAAGTGCTATTTCCAAACTTAGAATTTAAAAACCATCTTCACTAAAGGATGTGTTATTAAATTCTGAGTTCAGGGACACCAGATTCCATATGTCTATCTTGCCGTTAATGGAAGATATGCAGGTAAACATGTTACACAGCATTCCTCATGTTATCCTATGGGCAAGATAGCCTTTCAATAGTAAAAAACGAAATTGGCAGTATTTCACTATTAAGACATGTTACCCACACTAGTAACACCAAACAAGGGAAAATCGGCAGCTTATATGGGCAAATAAAAATTCAAGGATTTCTTGGAAAAAGCTGAAAAGAAGATTGTTGAAGGGAGGTCTTGCGCTCCCCGACATTCTCTGGTATGCTTTTTCTTTCCAACTGAAAAACATTAGATGCCTCCCTACCAGTCCTGATGATTCCAACTGGGGGCGGATACTGAACACAATGGTGGCTCAAGAGGGGGGCGGACCCGGCTTCCTTTACAAATTTGGTGCGCAAATTTTTTTACAAAAAGGTTCGTCTCAAGATACTGGAGCATGCACTTGTAGTATGGACCAGAGTCAAAGGGAGATGGGGCATAGAGTATTACTCAGATCTTGCCCCAATTTGGGACTCCCCGGGCCTGCCTACATGCTTTAAGGACAGTCTTTCCCTTCCCATCAGGAGAGCAGGCATAACAGTATGGGCAGATATAGTAACATCAGAGGGAGTTCTCCCATGGGAAGTCTTGAGAACTAAGATAGGGGATTCTTTCTCCAGATTCAGTATATTCAGATCGGTTCTTGGTTTGCCGCCGAGAGAGAGAACATCGGCGGAAACTGGGCTATTGAGTCTGCACTTCAATCCCCTAGCCCAATGAAGAAGGAAGTGGGACTATTGTACGGGAAAATGTTGCAGGAGGAGGAAACAACGCCCCCCCCCCCAATGTATCAAATCTGGAACGCCTTGGGGCTGGAGGAGACATCGGTTGCTCTCTACGACAGATCCCTTAATACCTTGTATAAACATGTCAGATCAGCCTCCCTGAAGAAGAATCACTATTTTACCATCAATAGACTCTACTACACGCCAAAGAAAATTGCAAAGTTCGTGACTAACCCTCTATCGTGTTCAAGATGTGGGTTAGTGGAGGCAGATGACATACATCTCTTTTTTGATTGTCCTTCTTTGGGTTCTTTCTGGTCTATGGTCGAGAAGGCCTTAGAAGGTATTTTTAAAACACAAGGGTCCCTGACATTAAATTTAGCTAGAGTCATTTTTGGGATTGATATTCAGCTTTTTAGTTTATAAAGGGGGGCACAGGTGGCCTTATTCTTCAATCTTATCGTAATAGCGCGTAGGGAGATCTGCAAACTTTGGAAAGACACTAGCCCTCCTACATATGAAAACTGGTTACGGGCGATTTTGAGTACTGCACGGTTAGAATCTAGTTTGACACAAAATGTAAATAGCACGATATGGGGTCCTTTATTAGACTGGGGAAGACATATGAGGCTGGTCTAAGGCCTGGCTGTCCTATGATTACACCAGGCCTCGGTATAAAAGAGGCAGGGCGGGCAGGCCCAGGCTATTGCAAGAACGCCAACCCTGGATGCCCACGACATCGGAATGGGTTGAGAAAGTTTATTTGCACAGCTTTTGGTGGAATGAGGACAAAAAAATAAAATAAAAATAAAATAAAATAAAGTAACACCAAACAAAAACCAGAACGTCTGCTCACCCTTCCATTGAGGCCTGAAAATAGAGCCCCCTAGAGTCTCCCAAAGAAAACTAGGGGGGGGGGGCTCAGACCCACACAGACACCCCCCCCCCCACTTAAAGCCCTGTCTACTGATTATCAGGCAGAGTGTTTGAGACAACTGAATAACAGACAGGTATATTCCCTTCTGCCAAAAGACCCTACTGAAGATGTCAACAAACAGATAAGGGACCTAATTGAAGATGCCCTCTATGAGGGATGGTTTACTCAAAATGAGGCTGCCTTTCTAGTCGCAAAACATCCTGTAACACCTTACTTTTACCTTTTACCAAAGGTGCACAAGCCACAGAGGCCCCCGCCTGGAAGGCCTATCATTTCAGGAATAGGGTCTGCATTAGAGCCGCTGTCCACCTTTGTAGATGTCTTTCTACGCCCTATTGTACAACAAATGCCCACCTATTTGCAGGACACCAAAGATGTGTTACGAGTCGTCCCTGAAATTGATTTTGATACCTTTTGGTCTCTTTCGATGTAGAATCTTTGTACACCTCTATCCCTCAGGATGAGACTCTAGAAGTTGTAACATCCATCCTGAGGGATAATATCTGTGAGACAATTACACCGGTACCATTCATAATGGCTCTAGCCACTCTGGCCATGAAAATAAATTATTTCAAATATGAAGACAAAACCTATCTCCAGATATCTGGTACAAGTATGGGCAGCGTTTTCGCGCCGAGCCTGGCGAACCTATACGTACACCAGTTCGAGCAACAGCACGTACTGACTCCCACCAACCCCTTCCACTCCTCGCTTAGGTGGTGGAAGCGCTATATCGACGACGTGTTGGTGGTGTGGAGAGGCACCATAGACTCGGTCAAAGAATTCCATCTGTGGCTGAACAGCGGGAACCAGCATCTTAAATTCACGATGGAGGCGCACAAAGAAAGGATTGCCTTCTTGGATTTGTCTATTTATGCAACACCTGCAGGCTTGCAGAGTGAGCTTTGTAGGAAACCCATGGCGCGCAGTTCTCTGCTCCTATACGAGAGCCATCATCCTAAGTCCCTACACCAAAACTTACCCTATGGGCAGTTCTTACGAGTCCGTAGGAACTGTTCTAGGAAGGAGGACTTCGATGCACATGCCAGAAACCTGTGTACACAACTTAATGAGAGTCACTATCCAAGTTAATTGATTAAGAGGTAAAAAAAAAAAGAGCAATGAACAACAACAGAGAAGCTCTACTCTAACCTCCCACTCCCAAACCTCCGTTAGAAAGACTCACTTTTGTAAGTATTTTCAACACAAGGAGGAATAGTATCCAGAAAATCGTGAGAAGACACTGGCTCATTCTTAATCATAGTAAGGACCAGATTGCGCAGCCCTTATTTGCATTCAAACGGGCAAGCAGCATCCGGGACCGGTTGGTGCATACACGCCCCAAAGAAATCAACAAGAAAATTGGTGAAACCTTATGGAATCTCCCTCCTGTGGTGGGGCACCACCCCTGTGGCATCTGCTCCGACTGCCCCCAGACAAAACACTCAAGTGAGATAGACATAGGCACGAATAGACCTTGGGTGCAGTGCAACTTCAGCAACTGCAACAGCAACAATCTTGTTTATATGTTGGCATGCATTTGCTCCATTCGATATGTGGGTATGACCACTCGAAAAGTCCGCACAAGAATGTTAGAGCATAGGAGCTCTTTCCGCTGAAAGAAGTCTCTGGCCAAACTCACGAGACATTTCTTGGAGAAACAACATCATGAAACTGGCTTTCAAAGGACTGTCCTGGAAAAGCCTTTTATACCGGGGCATATAAGTGATGTGTCTAGGTACCTTTTTTTAAAAGAACAAAAATGGATTTACAAGCTCCGTACTGACACAGAGGGATTGAACGATAATATTCCTTGGACCCTGTTATAGAGATCCAGGCTGGGGGTTAATGTACCTCAGCATGAACTTAGAAGGAGTATTACATGATTATGTACAGCAATTGAAATCCTCATCACAGATGATGCAATCCTTTCTCTAGTATTTCACACAGGCTCTACAAGATAGTTGATTGGAGCAATAATAGAAAAGCCTCTTCTTCATGTACTTTGACATACAACTCAACACCACATATAGATGACATGAAAAGCGCCACATAAGACTTTATGAGGCGAACATAAATATACCACATGTGTGGGTGGGGCAACTGCTGAATACCACATAGAACAGCTAGCTAAAGCATAGGTCTTATATTTACCATCACCATCACCATCTAATATAGACCTTATGAACACAGCTTTATCTATTAAAAGAATTGCATGTTTATCATGGGAGTAGTGGATTCTGTGCCACTATTATGGGTGAGTGGTTGTGTCTCCCCCTTTTGCTGGTACCCAGTGGGACTCTGAGTGTCCAGTGAGCAAGAACTACAAAAACGAATATAATGACATCATCCAGTAGTTCTTTTAGCTAAACTTTCTGTTAGATTTATAACATCAAGTAAATCAATAATTAAAAAACATCAATCCCGCTTGATACGAATATAGGGGTTATAGATCCTCTATATGCAGCTTTATGCTGCACATTTTGGTTGTCAAACATATTATAGCAAGGGAACTACTAAAATGGGAGGTATGACATCTTGTAGTCCCTACCGCGAGCGATCTAGCGAGATCTCGAGCGCAAAAGAGAGCGCTTTACATTTCATACAGAATCGGGGGTATGACTAACAAATCGGCGCTTGTCTTGACAAATAAACGGAATCAGGAACTCGCCCTCGTTGCAGCCAATAGTTACTCATGCTAGCGTTAGGAACAGAACTACAACAATGGAGGGAATGACATCATTTGGTAGTCCAGATCGCGAGTTCTCGCATAATTTCGAGCGCAAAGTAGTGCGCTGTATATTTCACATGAAAACGGGGTTAAAACACCAAATCCTGTGCTGTGCATCAAAAAGAAGATTTGGAGAGATAAAGGGGAATTATATACCCGTTTTGGTTTTTATCTATTTGATGACTGAGGCGGAGGGTTACAATACCAATACCCCCCGTAGACACCATTAAAGAGCAGTTCCTCTACGATTCGGTACTTCCCCCAAGACTCAGATGGGAGCTTGAGGTACCGACGGAGAGGTGAGTTCATAGAACCTTAATCATATTAATTTAGAGCCATATTACATAGGCATGGACAGTACAGCTAATATACAGGTTGTTGGTAGAGTCTGTAGATTAATACTACTCCCATTGAGAATAGGTAATTAATCTTTTCAAATAAAATTCATTCTGTGTTAGATGATATATCTGGGAGATTTTGAGGCTGGGCACACATAGTTTAAGTGCTGGAGTCTCCACATATGTTGTCCTCTAGATATAAGTAGATTTGTTGTACAGGAATAGTTCTGGGCACTTTATAAGGTTGTGAAACTACGCTTTATGGTGCTCTCTTTTTCTGTTTTACTTCTTATATCTTTGTAGTGCGGGGCCTCGTAGAACCTGAGCAAGGTCCAGGTGAGGTGAGGTCAATTCCCCTACCATGAAGAGTGAGCATGAATAGACTATTTTTTTACAATTGGTTTTGGTGTAACACATGGTTTTAGGTGATTGACACAGTCAGTTTACAATTAACTACTATACATGTTCCTCCATAGAAATTGTACTTCCTAATTGACATGGAGGGTTAATGTCTTCGGTTGTTACAGGTTGTATCGTACTCAACCGTTTTACTTACTTTTTCCACTCTGGTGGTGGTGGGGTTTCCTTTTTTGTTCCATTATCACTAAGTGCGACTATTGAAAGAACAGAGGCCCTGACGAATGCCAAGGGATGAAATGCCCGTTAGGCAGAAACATGTTGGCCCGTTATAAGGTAGAAACATGTTGGCCCGTTATAAGACAGATTTTTGTTGACTGTCTCTCATGCACTGTTCTAGGTTTTTAATTAAGAAGTGTTGTTCGGCCGCAGAATAAAGTTGTTAGTAGGAGGACACACTATCCTATTTTAAAGTCACTATTTTTGTTGCACTATTATTCACTCAACCATCAAAGATCAGCCATCATTGACGGTTCATGTGTGTTGGTGGACCAAATCCTTTACCAGCAACAAATTGTGTGGCGCTTGATGTCCCAATGATCAGGGGACTAGCCTAACTCACACCTTGGTTTGGCCAGATGATAGGACTGATCACCAAGTCAATTTGATGGTAACCCATTGCTAAATGTTCTGGATTTGTTGACCATTTGTGAATGATCTGTACTGTGTTGGTTTTTCCTATACACAGTGTTCACCTTCTGTTGAGATACGCTGTCTCCATGTGATTCAAACACTCCGAGATTCTGGTAATTCGAATTGACAGCGCAGCTACATAATTAGGCTGTTAGACCCCCTGTGTTTTTGAGTTATACATATATAATGAGCTGGGGATAATAATCAGGCACGGGTCTTTAAACCTCATATCCCTTGGACCCTCTCGTAATGGTTTGTTGTGGATTACTTGCAATATGGAAAAAGAAACTCAAAATGCAATTGTGTGTTTTAACCAGTGGCCGGAATTCCCATCTACCCCCCCCGCACACACACACGCACACACTGGACTCATACACACATACATACATACATACATACATATACACACGTGTGTCACTGCCTAGGACAGATAGCATTCCCCAAGGTAAGGCCCTGAATGCAGTTCAGAAATAACATACCTTTTGGCTCTTGCAGGGAAAGGGACGGATATCATGAATATATATGTTATCGATATTAAGACTGTCAGCCCAGCTTTGAAATATGATGTGGAACGCCAAAGCGGCGCCATCGGAATTTAACAGAATTCAAACAACAATAAAAATATCTCTGCTGGTTACACGGAACTTGTCGGGTGTTCGCTGCGGAGATGTGGAGGCCGCAAAGTGTGGGCGATGAGCAACATGGCTCCTCCACCCTCTCAGACAGCTGACTGGCGCAGTTTGATCACTATGGGTGTGTAGGGCAGATTCCTGCATGCACTGTACCTGCTAATGCTCAGGGGAGGTGATATGGAGTCACAGGCAGTACTATTGACTTTTGATCTGGGTAGTCAGATTCGAATCTCTGGGTCGGATCAATCGCCGTTGATTCTGGGCAAATCTCCCCATGCCTGCAAACACATGAATGTGTCCTTCAGTGATGTAACTGTTGCTTATCTAAAGCCATCCAATACCTTCGAGTTCGCACCAGTGCTTGAAATGGATAAATAGAAGTGCAGGTACCCTGTACCAAGGTACCTTCTTGTGTATGAGAAGTGCCTACTCTCCAATTAAACCTACTACGTCACTCTAGAGAAGTGTTGGGACTCTCTCTCAAAATAAATCAGTGCCGGTACTCAGTACCGGGCCATTTAAAGCACTGGTTTGCGCTATATAAAAAAAAATATGCAGCATCTCCCATGATGGGGCACAAAGCGCGCACTGTCTGTGCTTCTTGCCTGTTCGCCATCAAGAGTCGCCATCTTTAGTAAACAAGCAAAGAGCAGTGGGAACAAGCTGACGCACCGGCAGTGGCATCTTCCGGTCTCCTGGGTGTGTTGTGGTTCGCATGGGGCCTCTCGCCTGCCCTTCCCTTCGGCTCCAGTGTGCTTTGGGGAAAAACGCACTAAAGGTGCACCACGTGTTTTTTCGTATGAAGGATGAGGAAAAAGAAATATAAACAACAATAAAAACGGAACAAAGCATTATTAGCATGCAGTTCTGGAGAATGGAAATCATGAAACCGTACACGGCCTCATTTATACTTTGGTGGAATGTTAGCCCTCTGCATAAATTGGCAGGGTGTGTGAACCCGTGGTGTAATGCACCCAGAAGCCCGCCCTATAATGCACCAAGCGGCCTGCCCTATTTAGAAGCTCTTACCATCTTGCGACGATGACAGAAGTGATAACACATCAGAAGTGTAAGTGTTGACCACTGCCTCTGCAGCTATAAACCTCTCTTTGTTTTAATTCCATAGAGCATGTGAACTAGGCGCGAGAGCACGCGCGCGCCACAGTGAGGCATGTGGTTTCAATTATCACACCTGTGTCTGGTCACGATAATTGAAACCACATGGTGGCCGTGCGGGTAACCTCCACCAATAGGCCATGGGCTGAGCAATGCACCAGCCCTTGGCCAATTGCGTGCTGTCTTTGTTAAAAAGACGCACGCAAAGGTCAATAGCGTACGTCAAAAGAAAAAGCAAACACACCAGTGTGTGAGAGTGTGAGGATAGATTTCAAAAGCCCCTACATAAAGTCTTCGCCAGAACAGCGCATGCGCGCTGTTACAGGGTCGACCTAAAAAGTAGTTGTAGGATATCCATCTTTTCTGCATGGTTACTCCAGATTTTTCGCTTTTTGTTGGACTCGTATTCTATATTTTGTTGGGGTTAGACCTCTGTGCACTTTAACCCTGCTAACCAGTGGTAAAATGCCTGTACTCCCCCTTTAAACATAGTCGCATTGGCATAGTCCTAATTGGCAATTTAACTTACCTGTATGTCCGAGTATATGGTACAACATTTTCTCATCAGGGCCTGTAAATTAAATGTCATGAGTGTACTACAGTACCTATTGTGCCATCCATTGCAGTGACTGTGAATGGCACAGCTTCAGGACCACCGTTTTAGCCCAACTGTGGCAGTTTAAACATTTCAATTCAACCCATCACAGTAAGGCTTTTTGACAGGTCAAAATCACCCTTTTAAATATTAATACGTTACCCCCTATGTAGGCCTTGTCGCCCACAAGGTAGGGTGCATGGTATTTCAAAGACGTGTAAAAATGTAATGTAAGCTTATCCTTGTTGCTCGAAAGTAGAATTCCTTAAGACAAAAAAAAAGTCAGACAAGAGGTGTTTGGCAAAATATGAACAGTTTGTTCAATTAAACAGTTCAGCCGGGAGAACAGTTACAGGCACTAGGTCTGAAGACTGTTTCAATTTACATTTGGTTGGTGTCCTTCTTATACATAAAATACATAGGTAATAAAAAGTTTCCAGAGTACCATAGATGGTGAGGAATGTTGGTTGCTGCCTTTAGAGTCACAAAATAGTGGTCAATGTATCCTAAAGATGGGTTTCGACCTAGTGTGGACAGTGGTGAACATGTTCAGATGTCCGGCATGGGGAGCGCCCGCTCACTACATGTGCTAGGCCCTGATTGACTATGTGTTCCTAACTCCTGTGGCATCTGACAATAGGGTTTTTAGACGTGTGCATGTGCCCTCCGCCATGTGAGCTTAATTGGGGCAATCTACCCTGACCATTGTAATATCGCTGTGCCTATCTGTGGGATTGAACACTATTTTCCTGCCCGCTTTTTTGCCTGCGAGCTGCGTACTCTCCAACCTGTGACCTAACAATCTGCAATTCTTCAGGCCTAGATCTCAGAGTCTGCCTCACGACATGTTTGCGAATCGAGGTTGATGTAGAGTTCACAACAGACAACTTTGTTAATAGAGATATTTCCCGTCTAGTTGATTTTTCAAGTACACAACCTGATCCATGCATTTCGACAATTACTGTACTTGGGGCCGTTTGTTTCTTAAGCTTGCTATTGACAACCACTACCTCCCTATTTACTTGCTTTCTACCCAAACTGAGGACTGCGTTTTCACAGCGGGTGATCCCCAACAGTCTAACCAGGCATTCAAAAAGAAACACAACGTTAATTGGCAGTAGTGATTCACATTAACAGGCAATCCACTGTGGAAGCCAAGCGAACCAATTCGAAAACCTCTTCTGCTCAGGGGCACCTCCCTCTTCATGCATGCTACTCTGTAGATTATGTAGTGCTTGGATGGCAGATGTCAATGTTACATTGTCCATGTCGTTCCCTGGGATGAACGTGCAGCAGGTGGCGCCGATATTGGTACAATCCCTCGATCCCCTCCTCCTCCATTGAGGTCATCAAGTTCCAGCACACAACGGTGCTGCATTACCAGGAGGATGCTGGCTCGCATTTCATCCTTGAGTGAATTGAGGAGGAGCTCAGCGCTGTTCATCATTTTGAGCATTTCCCACAGGTAATCTGGAGCCAGCAGGCACTAGCTTTTGTCAGCAGGGTGAAGAAGGGCATCACCCTCTTGCCCCCAGCTGTGCTGCTGTGCTTCCGTGAACAACCTAAATTCTTCATGAATGTCTTTGAACTGAGTCCAGCCAAAACAGTCCGCTGCTCTCCTGTCATAAGCTTGGTGTAGCAAGGTGGAATTTTTCTTTTAAAGGTGCTGGTACAAATCTGTTAACTCTTACCCAGGAATGACCATGGTGGGGGTATGCACGATTACCAGGGAACACAAACTACTCCATCTGGGAACCAGTGGAGTATAGGCATGCTTATCGCACTTCCAATAAAAATCCGTACGTGTGTAGGTGCCCCACTGCATATCCGGAATATATAAAATCACTTCACAGTTAGCATTTTTGCCCATCGGAAGCATTCCTTTTCCTCTGAAACATTTTTGCCCATCGGAAGCATTCCTTTTCCTCTGAAACATAAGGAATACAGTTCAAGTTTCAGTAAAATCAGGGGCGGACCTTTCCTTTCTAACCAAGTGTCCCAGATTTCCTGATATGGGTTAGCCATACTTTCATTAAACCCTCCCACTCGCGACCTATTCCACTTTTTATTCCAGAGCTGGCCAGCCCTACTCAGGAATTCCATCTCGGGAGACCACTTGTTGTTTAGGAAGACTGCCCCAGAAAATCTAAGCGCCACTCTCAGTCCACAGGTGGACGCTGGAGTGGATGTATTTGTGTACTGAGTTGGGGGTTTGGCTACCTCCAAAAATCTCTTCCCCCAGGAAATCTCGGGGCCAGGTGATATCATCCCTTATGGCACCCTTCCTATGCATACAAAAACAACCTGGTTATGAAGAACACATTGGAGTCTTTGGAAAGTTTGTTAATAGGGTATTATAATCTACCCCTAGGTATGGCTCTGCTAAATTATCTAGTCACGCCCACCTATAAGTGTTCCTTATTTAAAAATGATCAACCATCCATAGTTATTCTCACCCCCACCGAAGAAAAAAATGTGAGAGAAGTTAGAAAGTGCCTCACGTATGCACCATCCATAGAGCCGCTGGTTGGTACTCACCTGTTTGCTTGTTCCATCATCATCCGCAACTTTCTTGACAGAAAAAAAAAAAAGAAGGTGTGACCTAACTCTTAGGCTCATGTGAAGTGGTGAAGAAATAATAATAACGTGGAAATTATAGTGTTATCTATCAAACCTCCAAGCTTCATAAAGTGAAAAGAGGTGAATAAATCTCCTGATTAAAAAAAAAAGTTGTGAATAACTATCCCACATATTCTTTATTTTAGTAGTGTCCACACTTGGTTAACCCTTTGGATGCGTGCAAAATTTTCCCGCCGGGTGGAAAATTTAGAGTGTGCACAATTCGGACGGCTACCGGCCATCCAACGCTACTCCCGGCCATTCAACTCACACGCCACCCGTAGCGTTGGATGGCCGGGAGCAGCACGACGCATCCAAAGGGTTAAAAGAAACAGCATGTTTTAGACCATTTTAACTTGAACGGCCGACATGTTTCATTGCCCAAAGAGTTTTTGGCAAATTTATCAAGGCATGGGGATGCATCTCCACCTCACTGATGCTATGGATCGGATGGTTGCCAGGTGGACTACAACCTGCAACGCACGAGGGGGCTCTAGCTTCCCCTCCTAGAACTCAAGCATCAGTGAGGTGGAGATGCATCCCTTGCCCTTATGAATTTGCCAAAAACACTTTGAGCAATGAACGTGTTGGCCGTTCAAGTTAAAATGGTCTAAAATATGCAGTTTATTTTAACAGAGTGTGGGTATTAACAAAATAAAGAATGTGTGAACCAGCATACGGGCTCAAGCCTTGCGATATTCAGGGATGGAGGGACACTTTTGGTCCTCCTCTCCAAGGCCCAGGGGAGATGGATGCAGGGGTGTCCTTAGGCGTCGGCCTTTCCTTACCGGAGCAGTCGCAGATGAGGGGGTCTGTGTGCAGAGGCTGTAGGTGACGTCTGGGAGCCCAGGAAGGGTGAAACCATGATGGACTCGAGCTCTGGGAAACTAGGGGACTTTGCCGACACCAGTGACCCACGTCAACTCCAGAACAAGTTCACTGTTCATGGGAGATCTTGAGTTTGAGCTGGCCATCCTCTCAGGTTTCTGGAGTCAACAGATGTAGGACAATTCGACTTTGGTGTAGTTTTCGACGAGGGATGCAGACAGGCTGGTGGGGCTGGTATCAGGTTAGCTGCTTCTTCTCTCATCTCAACTTTTGCGGCTCATCAGTGTACTCTCTCTCCTTAGGTCGTCAGCATCTGCTTCTCTGGTGCCAGGGGCTCCTTAAAAACTAAATTTAGGGGCACTAGGGGAGTGTAGGGTAGTAGCCAAAGGGATACTGACCCTTGGGGTCACTACGCCCCCTATATGGAAGGTGGCATAATCCTGTATCAGAATTCCTGAGTATGCCACCACAAAGATGCCTACTTCTGAAAAATCATGTCCACCTCGCATTATCCCACCTTACCGGTGGTACTGCCTGGATGTGGCACGCCTACCTGACTAGCTAATTTTCACACCTGTACAGATGTCAAGTGTGCTCTAGACAGGGGGTGGGGGGAGCTTCCTCTCCTCTGTGGGTAGTCAGGTTTGCATTCCAAAGCCGGCAGCTTCTTTGATGCTCGCCGACCCAAGGAGGCTAATCAGCAAGTAATCTGTGGGACAGGTTGTTCCACTCTCTTCCAGGACAGGCTTTTGTTCTGGATCCCTTGAGAGGTAAGGCTCTCCCCCTAGGAGGTCAGAACAGCACCTCGGGTGGTGGGCTGGTAGAAACCAGTTAGCAAGTACACCAGTGGCTCGTAGGTTTTCAGGGGACACCTCCAAGGTGGCCTCTGGGTGCATATATTGGTAAATCTAACATTGAAATCAGGGTGGGTTGATCAATATGAGATGTTTGATACCAAACATCCCAATTTTCTGTGAAGCCATTCTATAGCTGGGGAATTCATTTGCGGCAGTGTCCATCACAAGTCTTAAGATGGGTCCACTTGTACTGGCTAGCACAGAGGTATATCTGTTCATGAAGGAATGCCCTCACATGTAATATTCATCGCCCTGCCTGTTCGGCCTGCGGTAAGGCTGACTTACAAATATGACATGCAGCGGTAGGGGACACAGCACACAGTGATGTGTTTCCACTTTTGTCTGCACCAAGATACACAGCCAGCGATGGCAATCGTGCATGTTCTTGGTTAGAGGAACCTTCGGGTGTCACAATTCATGCTTCAGCCCTTAGGGACCCTCTTTGATACCTCAGGCCCTAGGTACCAGGTATATGATTTACTAGGGACTTACAGAGTGTGCTAAAGGCATTGCCAATTGGGAAAAACAATTGAACATTTTTAGCTGAAGAATACTGGTACCGGGAACCCGGTTAGCAGGAACCCAGTACACTTCAGCCAAAGTTGCATCAAATACTAGACAAAAAGTGGGAGGGTACTGCAACAAAAACCCTGTTTCCTACAAAATTGATAAGGGTGGGCATGATGCCAGAAAATGGGGACCTTTTGACTTGGTAATTGGAGTGCATCACATTAGACTTTGACTAGGGGGCCCTATTGTTGGCTTTTTAAAACAGTCTTCCTGTCCACCCCCTCATAAGACTGCCCTGCCCCTGGAAGGTGGCCGATGAACCGCATCCTGGGGAGAGGGGGGGGTTGAATCAGCAGCAGAGTGGGGCCTAGTTTCAGTAAGCACTTTGGCCAACCTGATTATTCTGTGCTTCCATGGAATCACTGTTGGTGCCGAACCTAGTGTTGACGCCTGATCAACACAGCCCACACCAATTCTGAATTCCTGGAGGCAAGAAAAAACTTTTTGGACCCCCAATGTAGTCTGTAGTCCTTTTGGTTCTGAAAAAAGGGGGGGAGGGGCATGCTGTTCGTTTTTACCATCAGAGGTGAACTGCTGGGGGTTAGGTCGTTGGTATGATCATTATTTCTTTCTTTATTACTGTGGGGCACTATTTTACTGTGTATTTTGGCTCTGTGATTGCGTGAAGCGACACTGCAGGCTTCAAAAAATGTACTCACAATTACAGTAAAATATTATCAGCTTGAGCTATTTGTAGCACCTACTAGTCCCATCTGGTGAGTAAACTTAGTCTAGAAAGGAACAGGTGTTTCTGTTCATTAAGAAAGTGAAAGAGCAATAAAGATGCCATTAAATGTTGCTTTTATCTTGACACATTTGCTGTCTGTTCAATGAAGGAGGTCAAATGTCATTTTGTGTTTTAACTAATCACTGCTTGGAAAATGAGGTTTATTTTTCTCTTTCCTACTAGAGTTAAAGGTTTTGAGCTGTCTGAAGAAGTCGGTTATTTTTCCCCAACACACAGCATTTAAATAAATAGCCAGTTAACTATTATTACAAATATTTCAAAATGTATCAGGAATTAGAAAAGCTATTTTTTTGTAATTAAGTGTGATGCAAACAAAGAGTTAAATAGGTGCAAAACAAACCAGAACACTTTACTCGGTGATTTGCAAATGACACATATTTGCAGAAACTCTAGCTCCAAACATTACCGTTTGTACACTATAGTTTTATCAGTAAAGCCGTCTGTCGATGGGAAAGTTTGTGGCAATTTCAATGTAAAATCTACTGTTTACAAATGATGGTATGCGACCATGTCATTTTAGTTATGCATTTAAAAGTGATAGTTTTTAAACATGATTTGAGAAACATTCCTGTACCGCCCTGATGACAATGCTGTTAATGAACTAAGAGGCAAGTTAGGGGTCATGTTTATACTTTATGTGGACAAGATTTGTATAATATATGCGAAAAACTTTAGCCTATCAAATCAAATTCTTTGTACAGCAGACATGCTGAACTCGCACCTCCTATGTGATAATAAAGAAAATGACAGCTCAATGAATTAAAATATTTGCCCACGATTACATGATTTGAAAACAGTTTATGGGTCAAGAGCATTACCAATAGGTCGAGTAGATTATTCAAGTCACTAGACCTGCAGGTCTACTAAAATTCTTTATGATTTTTCGAGGCCTGTACTGTCACCCCTCATTGTTGGGGTTGTGGCCCAATCTGTGGCTGCTGCTGCCATGTGCTCACCCAATTGCTTGATCTCTGCTGTGGTTGTGTGGCGACTGGTGGACTTCCCTGCGACTGAGCGTTATGGTAAATTCTGATTACCTTCTCTTATGTCGACCGAACAATGCTGCTCTGAGCCCTAATAGCCTTCCAACGACCTCCAACTCTTCTCAGTGCTGTGCCCTATACCCAGCTTCACTTTCCTAATGAGGAGAGTGCGCTGTTCTAAACGCCCATTCTAACTCCTAGTTGCACGCCCTCTCTCTCTCAAGCCTCCGTTCATGCCTCTCTTCCTCGTGCCGTCCGGCCTGCCCCTTTTGCTCAGAGCTACGTGTTGCCATAATTAGCCTGGCTTCACCCTCAAATTCACTCTGCTCCTCAGCTACCTAGGCAAACGCTGTAGCCACACCCTCTTAATCGGTTCCCCGGGGGACTGGAGCTCCCTTCATCTCCCAAGGTCGCTGAGTCGCTATTAAGAACTGCCATAAATACACAGATGTACGTACTGTGGGGCGAGCCCCCATCCAGCCAGAGGGGATACAAGATGCCGATTGCCACCCAAGGCTTTCGATTTCTGGGAGTCTTTGTAACCACGGATACCAAGCTCTTTTTTGAGCGAAATTTATTGGAGCCTCTCCAACGTCTAAAGTCAGATGCCAGACATTGGCGCTCTCTCCCGTTCACCCTTTTGGGTCGTGCATCCCTGTTCAAGATGCTCGCGCTTCCGCGTTTTCTTTATGCACTTCAAAATACTACATATCCAATCCCAGATTCATGTTTTGTACAAATCGATAGTGTGGAGCGTGGTTTACTATGGGAGGACCGTCCACCTCGGATTGCTATGAACAGACTCACCATGGGATGGTACGACGGGGGGGATAGGATTGCCAGATCTATGGCTTTACTACCAGGCAGCCTAACTGATGGCAATTAACAGCTGGGTGTTCGGCCCCCACGACGTTCCTAATTTTCGAACTGACCACTGGCTCATGGGACGAGGGGGCTACAACAGGGCATTGTACACCACCGACCCCCGTAGGCTTAACTTGACAGGCCCCACGGCTCGAACAGTGGGAATATGGCATGAAGTTACTAGGAGACTGGGGTGACAACTGCCTAACAAAAGCAACTACGTTCTGGGAACCAGATAACCTGGGCTGCCTCAGTAGATGCCCTGGGTTCGATAAGTGGGATACAATCTGTATCTCTGTAGTTGGGGATCTGTGGGTGAAGGGCAAACTGGCCACATTCTCCGACCTCCAGACTAAATATCACCTCGCACCCTCTGAGATGTTTAGATATCTCCAAACCAGGCATGCAGTCTCGACGGCATTACCAAAGGGAACGTCTTTCACTGACTCCTCCCCACTGGAGGACTGTCTGATATTAGATCCAATGAAACATAAAGCTATCTCCCTCACATATAAAAAACTGGTAAATAATCGGGCTGATCCTATGCATAAATTACGCACAAATTGGGAGTCCGATTTGGGTGATGTAGATGACGAAGATTGGAAGGACGCCCTCGCCTCTCCTAAGGAGGTAGCAATCCCCATGAGTCTCCGCCTCATACAACCTAAAGTACTCCACTGGGTTTATTTTGATGCTAAATTGATGTTCCAATTACGGAGGCGACAAGATCCACTCTGTCTTAGACACTGCGTTAAAGCCTACACTTTCAAATACATTTTATGGGAATGTCCACACATACAAAGCTACTGGGAAAGGGTGACACGCCAAATGGCTAGGACATGTGACAAGTCCCTGCATCCCTCTCCTAAACTCTGCCTCCTTAACATATGGGAAGCTGCCAACCTCTCACAGATGGAACAGGCGTGGGCAGCAATGGGGTGGATGATCGCAAAGCGTCATATAGCACAGACGTGGGGACAGGACACTAGCCCACAAGTAACAGACTGGGTGAAAGACATGGACTGTGCTATGATAGCTGAGAAAACGGTCTTCAAGGGATGGGGATGCCCCAAGAAATGGGATCAGAAATGAGGAAACTGGAACAAATACTGAGGGGACATATGCATCTGCCCAACAGTGGGGATGCGACGTGAGAGGCAAGCACTAATGGCCCGCCCTACGATTGATACTGGTACAAAAGGGGGGTGGTGATGGACGGAGCATCTGAATCAATCAAACACTCACACCCAGTCAAATGATCTGGGTTTAATCCATCACCGTTCTTTAGCCCACCCTGCCACCCCAGTTCAGTCATGGCCATATGCAAATCAGTCTGACCCTGTGCCTCATGGGAACAGTCCAGCCCGAACTGCCAAGCCATGTCTTCCCTGGACCGGAAACAAGCTTCCGAGGACCGGTTTCTGGCATTCCAGCCGTCTTTAGCCCGGCTTGCTTGAATCCAGTGGCAAAGTGAGCAATACACATTATACACTATATTCACCTTAACTGGCTATTGAAGAAAGGTGACTTACGTGGAAACGCCTCTGAGGCTGCCTCAGGGGTGTGGAATTTTGTAAACCATCCGCTTGTCCATGGGATAGGATGCTACATACATCTACTTGTCCAGTAAAAATCATCTACCGGTCCCTTTGGTGTGATTCAGCGAGGTGACAAATTATGGCAGAGGTCTCATATCAGAACTCTAATAATGGCCTCTCAGATTAGGCCAAGACTCCTATTATATATTGATTTGGATTTTAGTAATGCCCTGATTTTGCCACCTTGCTGCAAATCTACATACTAGGGCTGGAAGTAGCAGTGGTTCAAGGATTGGAATGCCCTTAGTATTTGCACATATACAAACTTGCAGTTTTAAGGGTTTTCACCAACTCTTCTAATCTTTTCCCACACTGGGAAAGGTTGGAAATTTACTCTGGACAAGGGCAAAAATTAAAAAACTTTTTCCAAAGTGTGGGAAAAAGTGTTACATGGAAACTGAACTTGCAAACGCTAGGCAGACATTTTCATGAGCAAATAAATGTGCTTATTAGGCCACTGGAAAATGCAAAACACAAACTTTTTCTAAGCCGCACAGTTTTCAGGCCTAATTCTCTAAAGTCTGCACTATTCCTAAAAGCTGTAAATCTGTACTAATGCACCGACATGCACCGGGGATTCGCTTTTGTGACTTTCTTTAAGAATTGGGCCCTGAATTAGACCTAGCACTAGCCAAAACCTAGTGATCTTATTAAAATATATGTATAACACACGTATATGGGCCTTCAGCCAGCCCTCTCCATCCATTGGTCAGTTTTTGTATCAAGAGTCAGCCTACTTTTGCCACTGGTTGCCTACACAGTGACTGGCAGCATCCTACTTTTTCACAAGGAGCACATCAGCACACATAAATTAGTTCCCTCCATGCCAGGGACTCACTCCTATGGCAATGTGTCTCTTTTTAAACCAAAAATATTGGCGAGGGCGGGGCTGTTCCTACAACTGTGACAACGCAAAAAGGCTGGCCATGTACACCAGACCTATTTACTTTGTCAAGGATGGCTAATTTGCAAGTTTCCTATAATCTTACCAAAATTGGTTTTACAATGATTCTCCATTATTAAACTTTAATGGAAATATTGGTATACTGCAAACAGGTTTTGATTAAATAACTCGTCAAATAAATAGTACCTAGATGTAGGAAAGTAGGATCTGCTTCTATGGTTCCTCCGTCTTTTTTGCTTGATGTGATGCTGTTTTTGACTAGTCCGACTGGAATCCTCCTAATCAGGACCCCAGTCTATCTGCTTTCTCCCTAAATTGTTGGGTCAGTACCTAGGTATAATCCCAGATTGGATACTGGGGTACCCTTATCAGACCCTAGTATATGGTACTAAGGTAACCAGGGCGTAGGTACCCCAGAAGTCTCCCATGGGCTGAAGCATGCTTTATGCCACCCATGGGAGACCATGCAAAAAGGAACTACAGGCCGTCCATTGCAGCCTGTGTAAATGAGTGTTGCACCACTTACTAAAGATATAGGTTTCCTATATCTAGGGTCACTGCACTTAAAACCTATAAGTCACCCCTATAGCAGGCCTTCGCAATCCAAAAGGCAGGGTACTTGGTTCTAAGTGAGAGGTTGCACCTGCATGAGCAGAACGCCCCTGCAGACTGCGGAGTCCATTCTCCCGGGTTGAAGGTGAAGCAGCCATATACTATATAGAGGGGCACCGCGTAATTACGCGATGACCTTCTCAAAAACGGCTGCAACGAATCCGATCATGTTTGGTATAAAACATGAAGGACTCATAAAACGGTGTGGCGGGTATGATTCCAAGCACTGGAAAAGCCCTTGATTAGGCTCTCAATGTTCCCGGTGCCAACCTTCTAGACCCGGACAGCACAAAATGGTTGCTGTAGACCAGAGACACATTTCTGCCCTCCTGCTGCGGAGTCAAGTTCGAGCAAAGGAAGGTGGAACAATAGGCATCCTGTCACAAGGAGGTGTGACCACCTCCCAGACAGGATTTAGTGTATTGGGACTGGGTGGGTGCGCTAGTCAGCGCCAGAAAGTCTGCATGAGGGGCACACTTGGTGTCCCTGTATATAGTCCAGTTCAAACCAGATCTGGGAGGCGTTGGCTCCCGCTCTGGCACAAACCTGGACAAAGGACATGGGAGTAACCTCCACCCTGTCCAGACCCTTCCTTTGGAGGGTCCTCTGAATCTTCCCAACCCTTTCCCTAGGGTACGTCAGAGCTTACCTGGGTGTAGGTCCCTAGAATTCGTTGTGGGCTAATATTCTGATCAGACACCACTGCTCTTCTACTGCCTGGGCACTCTGGAATTTACTGGACTTTGTTTGGGCCTGACTTAGTTTCCCTTCCAGTCTGCTGCCTCGTTTGTGCCTGTGCATTATACAGGAACCTTCCAAGGCCTGTGAAGCATCAAAGACACTTGAAGAAATCTCCCTTGGAGTGAAGGAGTGACTCCCCTGCATTCGCAGGCACCACAACTAAGTCCACCGGTCTGCTGATCCTGAGCTCCTCCAGAATCCAAAGGCACTGCATCACAGGTGGTGGTTTTCCACAACTCCTGAGGCCTGGCCTGCCCTGCCTTCAGACCAAGTTTAAGGCCAGTATCCCTCATGGGGGTTTCAATAACCGAACCTTGTGCACTGCGTCAACCAGCAGTTGCAAAGGCTTGTTGACTTATTTCCCAGAAGATCTTCGGGCACCAAGTATCCCCAACCTCGAGCACCTCCAGTGACCAGAATATTCAGCCACACCGCATCGGATGAATTGTGGCCTGCATCTTTTGGTGAGCTGCTTGAGGTCCTCTTGAGACTCCAGTGCCTTTGGCCTGTGAGTCACATTTGTTTCTTTTGGGCTCCCCTGATTGCATGGCGCCTGCCCGGACTCCCCTGCTGTTGGTGAGTCCCCTGGACCTTGCTGGTCCCGACGGTGATCCTTCTTTGAATTAGGAGTTGATTGCATTTGCCAAGGCTTGTTGGTTCTCCCGCAAACACCGACCCCTCAGAACTCTACATCCTTTGTGGGACAGCTCATGCATGGCTCCAGGTTCTCCTCAGCGTCGCCTGGTCCTCACAGCTGCAGAGTCAAGGCCTCGTCATCCATCCGGCAACACTCAACATCGGAGGGCATTCGTCTTCCAAGTCTCCTGGTCATTCCTGAGTGACATAGAATCTGTCCAGTCTGCTTGCAGGTCCCTCTCATCAAGAATCCATCCTCGGATTACACCGGACACTTCTTCCTTCTTCCACAGCGGCACTTTCCATTGGGTTCGATGGTGGTTTCCGACACCACATCACACGTATGCACCGGGCTTCCCTGGTGTAGGTAACATGGGTAACTAGGGTATCCACGGGTGGGGTGGCTCTCCACCTTCTGTCTTCCACAGGGTTTCTTCAGGGTCCACTGGGAAGGGTCCTTAATCTAAAAAATCCAACCGCGACTTGCACATAGAGTTGCACGGAGCATGCAGTCGTGTTTGCACACTGTGCACGCTCTCTGTGGGGGTCCCTATTTGCTCACCTTGGGTGGTTCCTTGGGGTACCAGCACTTCTGCGTCCTCTCGACCATGTCTTTATACAAGTCGTGGTTCTTATACCCCTTTTTTAGTATATGGTATGGTCCCTCCCGGGGTCACTGTGTATTTTGTGCTATTTACTGTGTTTCTTTTATTGTATGAATTGTGTTTATCTCTGTGTTGGAGATACTGGAACATACTAGAGAGTATTATATAATAAATATTTTTGTAAACCCTTGGGGTGGTTCTTTTTTACTTAATTTATACTATAAGATTGCCTTCTGGTAAAACAAGCTGCTTTACACTCTTTCTGGACTAAACCTGAAGGGTGCTCTCCACAGCTACCACTTAGAGAGCTTTCTAAGGTTGTCTAAGACCTCTTAAATCACCATATGGTTTGTCTGGACTGGTGCAAGGTGCCCACTTACATTAGTGGACATCATGTACCAGGATAGCTTCTCACACTACAACTGCACAATAGTTGAGCCAAACTTTTTTCCAGACCCATTTTTTGTGTACATTTCATTTTGACCAATATGGCTTTCAAGCTTCTGCACCAAATTGCATCCAACCAGGCAGCATTATTGGCAGGGTCACAGTGATTGTGCAGCCGTTGCGGTTCCACATAATTACAGATTTGCCACTTATTTCATCATCTGCTGATTTTCACAACAAAAAAATATATTTGTAGCTCAAACGGTTTGAATGTTACTAAAAAAAAAAACAATACATGTTGCTGAGCAGTGAAAGGCCCTTTGCAAAGGGGGTCAGGTCAAATTCCTGTTGCCTATTGCTATATTAAGGGTTTTAACCCCTTCGATGCGTGTGACAAGGTCAACTCGTCATGGGCATTACCTGCGCTGTGCGTGTGACGAGTTGACCTTGTCGCGTAACTGGGGATTTTGGAAATCTCAGCGCTAAAACCGCTAGCGCGCATGCGGTTAAACTGGTACCAACGCCCTGACAGTGTTAACAAGTGTAAAAATGTAAAATTAATGAAATACAATCACAGAACGTATTGCATTACGCCACATAATTTGCCTTTTCTTGCCGCTTCGGTTACTCAACCCTGCAGCATATTATGGCCCTTCCCTGCCACATTATTCCAGTCTCTCTGACTATAGGTAGCCTCAAATTGTTAAACTTTACAAACTTGTGAACACATTTTTCTACAGGTGTCACTGTTAGTAACTCAAGCCAAGCTCACTGCATTTCCTTAGAGGGCAAGCTCACTGCATTTCCTTAGAGAGCTCACCCTGATAATGCAGGCTTTGCATTAATGAACCTTATATACAAGTTTAAACATTTAGTACATATGGATATATATATATCTCACCTTAGTTGCAGACAATGCTTTCACAGATTCATTATGTGGTACTTCAAACTAGCATCAAAGGTTTGTACTGCAGTTTGTTGGACATACTTGTCCAAGGGACAGAATACACATGGAAACTTCACTCCCATCCACACCTGATGAACCACTTATCACATTGTTCTTCCATTTCAGGACACAGAATCAATCGGGCAAAGAGTGAAGCATTGCTGATGACCAAACACACCAGTAAACAAATCAACAGCAATACCCATTCAAGGAAGCAACTAAGGATATCAGGTATGTAGGGATTCTTCTCAACACTATCAGGATCAACATGTTCAGGACAGCTTATCCTCTCTTATGTCAAAGACCAAGACTGATTTTCTCAAAAGGATATTATTCCATCTTTTATTTTGGGATAATACGCAAACTGTAAAACGGTGATGGCTCCGAGGAAAAAAATTCATCTTTGCCATGTTTCAACTAAAATCTCCTCAACATACACAGTATCCAATTGACGATTTAGTAAAACATTTTATATGGCACGACTACTGGACATTTCCCAATTATGTGCAGGTGGTTTAAGACTTCCTCATATGCGATCACACTATGAAGTCCATAAATTATCTCAAATTGCATACATTAGTTAACCTACCACAAACGAACCGGAGTCGGTATTGCTTGAGAGACATTTGCGGCAACCTACGTTCGCCAGACTAGATGTCCTATACAGCAGGAGTAAGCCCCCACAAGAATTCAAAAACTCAATAATATGTGCCCTGCTCCCATCATGGCAGTCAATATGTAGATCCCTGAAAATTCACGCACAAAAGGATTGGAATTACTAATATGGCAAAACTCAGCACTTCTTACTGAAGAATGCACATTACATAGGTCACTCTAGAAAAAGCAAGGCATTTTCTCACTGAGGCACATGCTGAGGAATGGTCAGATCAAGTCACAGGACTCACTACAGCATCAATGTGCAGTATACTCAATAACTGTAGTACTTACTATTGTTGCACTGCCTACAAAACCAACTACTCACAACGGAGCACATCTTACCATATTGTTCTTCCTCACCCAGCTAACCTCATATGTCGATACAAAAAGATAGCATATGGCCTTTATTGAACTATAATTAGAGAATACCACGAAAATTGTTAGACACTGAACAAGGCGTAACCGTCCGAGCTGCTGTCCCTGCATGATTGAGATTTACGAGAAGCCCTGTGTGAAATTGAACTTCTTCAAAGTGATGTAAAGATGGCACTGGTAAACTCAGAGGATGCACATGGTCTTCCACACTCTGTTGGAGATGCCAACTACCAGGCTGCTATGTTGTTCATATAGTGTGGTTGTGCACAGCGTTGAACTTGTATTGGAAAATAATCTGGGACTTCCTACGGAATTTAAGCAACCTGACAAGAACACCTAGTGCCTCTCAAAGCACTTTTACATTCATGACATGTCTGATTTTTGTTTTGTTTGATCTGTTCATTAAGTTTTCATGGTACAGTTACAAGTCAAATGTAGGCACATTAAAAATACAAGGGTGTTAATATCGGACTGAACATCAGGACAAGAGACATGTGGAAGAGCAAGTCACAAATAGTTTTGTACATGCACCCCTGAAGGTCCAGAAAGTACTGGTGTATACGGCACAACACAAGGACGAGAGGTGTCCCGCAAGGCAGATAAGTGGGTTGTCGTGCTGTCTGCAACATCCCATGGCAATGACATCAAACATTTTAAATCTGGGAATCCCCAAGGTGGAGCCAGGCATCCCCGGCGTTGATGGGGCCGTTGTGGAGATTAGGCAAGCTAATGCCCAGAGTTGCAGAGTGGGACCCCAGGTGAGAATAGGCACCGAGGTGAGAATTGTCGAGTCCGCTGAACCTGGTCCAAGACCCTGCCGTGTCGGGAATTGAACCCTGGTCTCAGGCCGACTTCTGCTCCCGGGTCTGCCGCCTCTAACCAGTGAGCCACACCACTCCACTAAGACATAGTAGGGAAACATGTAGGGTATGGTTGCAGTATTTTAAATGATACTAATTTATGGCACTTGTGCTAGACATGATAAGTTTACAGACTATGATTTACAGATATTCAACTTTCCAAAAGCCATAAGAGTTATAATCAGACATATGTCAACACCATTTCACAGGTCTGCATGTGGACCATGTGTATTTTATCTTCCTTTTGCCAAAGCATTCTAGTTTAGCGCTGCCTACATTCAAAGACAGCTGGTTTTTGTTAAAGAAAGTTCCTTATCTGCACCATCCTGTTTTGGAGACCTTTGAGGTATGATCAAAATGCATAATATAGTCTACATACAGGAGTCATGCACATAATGGCAAAATCTCAGTAGAGAGGTGGATTGTAGGACTCCCCAAAGCAGGTCAATCTCAACAAGAAATAGGATGAAAAGGAGTGGGGGCCGAGAGATCTCCATGATGTACTTCCCCTGTATCCTCTAAACTATGTGTTGGAGCACCTTTCTTATCGGGGTATGTTGTTTAGCAGTTAGGGTTCGGTGGGTGTTGAAAGTAAAACTCAAATCTGCTTATGCAGAGTAAAGAAACTGCAGACACAAGCAGTTGAGAGAGAAGTTCCCCAGTCACTGCCTAAATAGGAAATCTGGACTTTAATACAGAAGACTTGGACCACATACTAGACCAAAGAAGAGGAATGAGGCAACAAGGTTAAAGGTTTTGTGGCTCACTGCTTGAAGCAGGCATTCATTACTTGGTTTATGATCGATTTTGAAAGAGAGATTCAAAGGAATCACTGTTTCCCATTTAGGTAGAACATTCCTCAACAATATTGGCTGGTGATATTGATTATTTTCATAGCTTTGTGGAGCATGAAAAGCGTTTTGAATCTGCTAGGTAGGCAAGGACAAGCGATTCCACAGGAAAACCGCACATTCTTCTTCAGGTCTGAATTTGCCACCTTCCAACTGAGCATAGGTGTCAGTTCTGCCAACTCATTGACCTCTTCAAGCAGTGTGGGGTGATAGTTTATTAGAAAGTGCATGCCTGTTTAAAAATGATCAACTCAGGGTGCACGTGGCTTTGTCCAACACTGGCTCAGGTGCAGCTCAATCTACTAGAAATAAATACAGTAACTGAGGGAAACATATGTCCAGATGTAAAATCCATGCGTGCCTTCGTTGCTACGGCCTATTTGGTGGCTCAGATAGACTTGGCTAGGCATTTGGAAAGGGGAACAAGCCCCCACACTTAAGGAATGGGTTAAAATGTATTATTAGAAAGAAAGAAAAAGAGATTTGTGGGAACCTAGGAGATAAGTCTAAGGACTAGTAGTATAGTAGTTCTAGAATATGTGTCAATCATTAGTTAGTCACCCCAAGCCAAGATCCCAGATACATTAAGGATTTTTAATATAAATCCTTTACAGCACAGGGGGGAAGAGTAGAATTCTAACAGTGTTCTAGGCAACTAATTAGTCGCCACAGCATAATGTAATATCCCTGGGGCAGTGTTCAAGGGAAGAGGAGAAATGCTTTGGTAGTTGGGGAAGTGGTTGGGCACGGCAGAGAAGTGTAATGATGTGGGGGTGGGGTGTTAACTAGGGCAAAAAAATGGCTGCATTACATGAGAGACAAATATTTATATTGATTTATGGCATGACCTGTTCAATACAACTTTTATCAATTAATGTAAAAAACTGAACTGGAGGGTGAAGCAATCCAAGGTGTAAGTCGCATTGACTTCTCAACAAACTGCACCCAAAGATCACCCTATTTTTGATAGACTTCATTGGAAATCTTACTACAGAACTTCTCAAAGAACAATCAAATGCATGCTCATAACCTTTGTGGAGATTAAATTACATCCCAAAGTAGCAATTTTATTCTTAGCTATAATTTGCCCTTTAATGTAATTGAGTGAGCCCGCCACCAAGGTGGGATGAGGTCTGAATCAATAAGATACCAAAAATTCAGAAACCACTTTGAACCAACATTCCTAAGTACACATCTCACTTTGGGGTGCAGGTGTTAAGGTTATTGCTAGCATTTTGGAAATCGTCTGTCCAGTATAACTGCTACTTAGTCTTTACCAGGCGAGGTTACTGTGTTCCAGGAAGGGACACTGCTTTCTACTCCTCTTTGTGATTGCTCTAATTGTCTTTGAAAGCTCTTTGCGCCGAGAACGACGTTTCAACAGATGAAGTGGTCCTTTATTTCGGTGCTGGCACGTAGAAGAGATTTTGGTACAATTTTGATGAGGGTCAAAGCCCATTATTGCCCATCAAGTGCATCAATCTTGGTAAATTGTGGACCAATCAGCCCTTGTTCATATCACAAGGGTAGAAGTTGATGAAGCGAGATTGTGAAATAAAATGTGTTTTGTCTCGCTGAGTTATACTTCCATAATGAATTAATAATATTAATAAATTTATGCCTGATTTGTATTAATTCAACCTAGTTTAATATGCACTTTCATGAACATATGGGGATTAACATTATGTGCTCTTTGTTGCATTTGAGGGTACGTTTAACTAATAAATTAACTTTGTCTTTTCGTTTTGTCAATATTAATTGCGGCTGTTTAAATAATAGCATGTGCTTATTTTTAAATGTGCTTTTGTCTATGTTGTGTCTTTGTGAGGCAGAGACTCGTGGAGAATCCTGAGGCTCGTGTGAAGAAGGTCTTTATATTTGCTGCTTTTTCGTGCTCGAAGCTAGTTAACATAGACTAATGGGTTAACATTAGTAAAGGGGGTGGGTAACAGAATGATTTTCATTACTCAAATTAATTTATGTTTTGTGTTTCCTTGCATACTAGTTTTTCGGTAAAGAGGCCCGAGGCCTAGCTTTAAGATGGATGTTTGGAATCCTGTCATGATGAGCCGAGCACAGCAAAAGAATGAAAAAAGAATTTGTCACGTTCATAATCATCAGTAAACAAAACGTGTGGAACTGTGCAGGATGTGCTCCGTGTTGTATTATTTTCAAGGGCAGGATACGGAAGAAAAGCCAAGCTGAGGAAGCAACAAACTGTTGTTCAATAAATTGTTGCAAAGGACCTCGGAAGCTAATGTCACTTGTAGACAATAAACAAGGAAGTTATAGAAAAGCACGTTTTCGGTGTGAAGAAGCAATGACTTCGTGTGGACTGACGGCTGTAAGCCAATCAAATCGTTGGATGTCTTTAAAAAAGTATTTTTTAGCTAGTTTTAGATAGAGAAAAGGTATAAAACTTGGCCCCTTGGGAGGAGCTTTGCTGGCTCGTTCTTGATTCCTGAAGGGCGTGAGATGCTGACGGACTTTTGACTCACGTAAGAGAAACTAGGACTAATGTCTTTTAGGTTCTAATAAGTTTAGACAGGGAAATAGGGTTTAGGGAATGAGAATACTTTCTGCTTAAATACTTTACATGGTGATTCGTTTTGAACTGACAGACTCCTCTCACCTCCTTACATCGCTGGGCATTTTGGACACGGGAGACGCTGTTCCAGACCGCTGTGTGCCGCCCCTGCTCGCCGGACCCGCTTCGCGGGTCCCGCTTCGCGGAGACACAGTGGCTATCACTGCACAAAGGGGCTTGACTTCACCGGCAGGGCTGCGAGGGTAGAGCGGAGGACTCCATAGACCAGGAGTCCCCGCGCGCCCGTTAACAGCTGGGCTCCTCTCCCTGCCGGACTCGCCCCCAACGCGGGAGAACAGAAAAGGCAGCAGAGCTTTCCCTCCTTGGATTCCTCTCACCTCCTTACATCGCTGGGCATTTTGGACACGGGAGACGCTGTTCCAGACCGCTGTGTGCCGCCCCTGCTCGCCGGACCCGCTTCGCGGGTCCCGCTTCGCGGAGACACAGCGGCTATCACTGCACAAAGGGGCTTGACTTCACCGGCAGGGCTGCGAGGGTAGAGCGGAGGACTCCATAGACCAGGAGTCCCCGCGTGCCCGTTAACAGCTGGGCTCCTCTCCCTGCCGGACCCGCCCCCAACGCGGGAGAACAGAAAAGGCAGCAGAGCTTCCCCTCCTTGGATTCCTCTCACCTCCTTACATCGCTGGGCATTTTGGACACGGGAGACGCTGTTCCAGACCGCTGTGTGCCGCCCCTGCTCGCCGGACCCGCTTCGCGGGTCCCGCTTCGCGGAGACACAGCGGCTATCACTGCACAAAGGGGCTTGACTTCACCGGCAGGGCTGCGAGGGTAGAGCGGAGGACTCCATAGACCAGGAGTCCCCGCGTGCCCGTTAACAGCTGGGCTCCTCTCCCTGCCGGACCCGCCCCCAACGCGGGAGAACAGAAAAGGCAGCAGAGCTTTCCCTCCTTGGATTCCTCTCACCTCCTTACATCGCTGGGCATTTTGGACACGGGAGACGCTGTTCCAGACCGCTGTGTGCCGCCCCTGCTCGCCGGACCCGCTTCGCGGGTCCCGCTTCGCGGAGACACAGCGGCTATCACTGCACAAAGGGGCTTGACTTCACCGGCAGGGCTGCGAGGGTAGAGCGGAGGACTCCATAGACCAGGAGTCCCCGCGCGCCCGTTAACAGCTGGGCTCCTCTCCCTGCCGGACCCGCCCCCTCGGGGTAATCAGCCATCCTATAAAGTAAAGGCAACAACCCCGCTGCGCGGGAGCGCGCGGGAGGGCGCCGGGAGAAGCCCGGGACAAGGGCGGGACCGTTTGAGGCCGTTCGAGGTCTAAGAGGACTGGCCTGGCCCACCCCCCTTGGCTTTTTCCACGGCTATTGTGCCCGGACCTTGAGCATAGTGAGTACCATACATAAACCGTAACTGTCACACAATATGTGTACTCGGGGGAGCCGCAGTAAGACTGCGCTGGGATTAACCAAGCCAAATGGCACCTTGGACGATTTCCTTGTAAAAACAAATTTTGCTATTGATGCCGAAATCACAAAAATGCAGAAGAGGGTTTCAATGGAGTTAGATGCCGCACGCAGACTTTCCCAAACATTTGCTAACTCTAAAAAATCTTCCCTGGGAAACATTGTGACTGCTGCATCTCCCCAACAGGCGGCACGTCCCCCTCCTTTGTTGACTCTCGCCGATGTTCATCACTCCCCTCCTTCTTCCTCTCCACCACTATTAGATTCTTCATTCATCTTCTCACCCATGACCGTCAAACCTAGTGAGGGTGAACCACCTACCGAACAGAGAAACTCTATCACCTTGCCGGCCATAACTGCCCCTTCCTTCTCTGTAGCAAAAAGTACAAACCCAGGTCGCCAAACCCTGAAGAAGAAAAACAATGTAAAATCTGCCTATGCTCGTAAGAAAGCCAAAGTTGCAAGGCAGCAGTTTTTCAACCATAGAAGACCTCTACACAACGCAGGGGATCCTAAACAAACACCACCCCCAGCTATCCACCAAATAGGGGGCGATAGCAACCTTACTACTGCCCCCGCGGCAGAGAATCCTACTATCCTTGTAGATAACCCAACACTGGGAGGGCTAAACGAGACAGGGAGGGACAAGGATAAAGCGGGTGATGATGGAGACTTTCTCCAGACAGTCTGGGTCACTTTAAAACAACTATTGACACCTTTCGAACTCAGACTGTCACGTATTGAGAATCACCTACTTGAAATGGACAAAACGTTAGTATCCCTGGCCACGCTTAGCCTAAAACAGCTGGAAGCAATACATCCCCATATCAATGAGAGCCCACCTCTGGCTAGAAATGTTGGTATCCAATCTGCTCCAGCCTCTAACATTGGCACTAAAGCAGCTACAGCGCCCAAGGAGGTTCATCCCGCCCCTTTGATTCTGCCTGCACCTTTACCCCCCCCCCCCCCGTTATCCAAACCTACTCCGATCCCCAAACCTAGGACACTTGTAAATGTCACTGCCAACCCTCCAAAAATAGAGGAAAAACCCCCTAAAAAACATCTCCAGCCCAAACCCCCTTCTAGAGCCGAGCAGAAGGCGAATAATCCCATCACTCCTCTCTTAGAGCGCACACCAAAATTATACCCGAATCACCAGAACTTTCGCGGAGGCTATATTGATCTCCCCCCTGAGGCTGGGCCCTACATGGTTATCTTGGCAGGGGTACCTCCGCTTGCCCCTGATATTGTTGAAACCCAGTGGTCCTTAAAAAACAAAGTGATCCACTGGTTGAACACCAATAGGCAGATTCCTCACACCAACAGGAGTAGGGTACTAATGGTCAGGAGAGTCCCTTGGGTGGGCCGTACCCACAAATCGATACCAGGAGACTGCATCGTGGTGTCATTTGCGGACCCTCATACAGCCCATCTTATCACCACATGGGACCCTTACGTGACCGAACAAACCATTGTCACCAAACCCCTAACCTTTTTCTACCCTCCAAAACAGCTAGCAGAGCATCCTGGGGCTTGGACCACAATCCACAACCATAGATGGAAGGGTCAGGGGCAGGGATGGCAACCCACCAATAATTGGTGGGAAGGTGCACCCATCATGAATAGGTTTGGATGCTTAGATCAGGTGGATTGACTGGGAACAGTCGATCAAACACCCCGATCAAGTGATCAAAACCACGCAATGATTGCCAGTAATAGTAATACATCGCTACCCATTGTTAAGAACTCGACCCATTTGATGGTGGTCCCCACCCTCTTCTGCCCAGCACCCGCTCCCTGTGCGAGTCATACAACACCTAGACAGGGCACATTTCCAAGACCAGGTAGAGGTAATAGAGAGTGAGGGCCATATACATCAGGTAGATAGTGAACCGAAACACTCACTATTATCCTGGAATGTAGCAGGACTGGGCAATAAGATCAAGCATACACCCTGGTTAGAGACCGTCCAGAAGCATGGCATACTTTGCCTGCAAGAAACTTGGCTTGTAGAAGAAAGGCACATCATGGGGTATCGAACATTCCATACACCGGCTGCTCCCGCCACTCAGGGCCGCAATAAAGGGGGTTTGTGTATATACGTGTCGAATGTGGGGGATATAAAAGTGTATAATTTCCACTCTGACCAATATTTTCAAATTCTTTCCTTTAAATGGGGCACCACACAAAAGGTCATACTGGTGAACTTCTATAATAATATGCCATTAAATGAAATGGAACCCATTTTAAATAAAATGTTAAATCGCATCCATAAAGTGAGGGATCAAACCGTGGGAGACCATACAGTCATCTGGGTGGGAGACTCTAATTGTGCAGTCTGCCCACTTTCTGAGTTAGGTTTGTGCGGCCTTGCAGATCGTGAGGAGGACGGCCCTTTTCACTTCTCACACACCAAGCTGGGGTCTCTCCTTAACAGTATTATGTTTACTTTTGACCTCACCTTCGTTAACCAGGCATGCTCTCCCCCAGTTCCCTTTGCCCCAACATATAATGGAAGAGGTTGTGAAACCACAATTGACTTTGCACTGATATCCCCCATCCCGCCCAACTTTATAACCTCTTGGGAGATAGGCGATGATCCAATGAGTGACCACTACCCTATTACCTTTGGGGTTAGGCTCCCAGTGGAGAAACCAAAGGAATCTAGTGGCCCACTGTATCCATTGGAGGTCACTTTAACAAAGATAAACGGCTATGTGCTTAAGTGGGTCACAAAAAGAAGGGGAAACGTGCATCCGGGTGGTTTGATTCTAGGTGCACAGCTGCCTTAAAGAACTTGAAGAAAGTTTTAAACGCCATCCCGAAAAATAGGGTCCAAATCTCTGAGGCTAGACGAGAGTACAAGAGAGAAATTAACCTCCGGAAAACAACCATGAAAAAGGAGGCCTGGGAAGCACTGGGAGAAGCTGCCAGGAATAAGGACACTAACCTTTTCTGGAAAGTGATAAGATCAGTACACAACGCAAAACATACTGATAATTGCATAGATGTAGCAATTACAGCAGAGCTCTGGGTTGAACATTACGGGAAACTCTACACCAACATACAGGGGAACAACATGAATCAACAAAAGGCACTTTCATCCTCGTACAATTTTACGCGAGATCATCAGTCAAGCGATCCCCCAGTTTCGCCGTATCCAATTGACTTGGTCTTCACCACCCTAGAAGTCGAAAATGCAATCAGGGAAAGCCCTTCAGGGAAAGCTCCTGGTCCGGATCACACACCAGTGGATGCCTATAAAACAAACTTGGAATTTTGGGCTCCGCTCCTAACGAACGTTTTGAATATGGGAAACAAATGCGGCTTAATTAAGACCTGGTCAGATGCCATTGTGGTCCCCATCTTTAAAAAGGGAAACAGGGACGATCCGGCTTGCTACCGTCCCATATCTTTACTAGACGGCCTCATGAAAATTGCAGGAAGGATCGTCCTAAAGAGGATTCAGCACTGGGAGACAGAAAATAAGGTTATTTCGGAACTCCAATATGGATTCCGAAAGGGACTGGGCACCCAGGAGCAATGTTTAAATCTGTCCTTATTAATGTCCAAATATATTGAGGCCAAAAAAGGGGACCTGTTTGTTACATTTGTTGACCTTAGCTCAGCATTTGACTGTGTGGATCATCTGCAGCTCTGGTCAACACTGGAGCGCATTGGGGTGGATCCCACCATAGTGGTATTTATCAAAGAACTTTATAGAGATGCTGGTGCCAGGGTGAGGTTCGGGATCCAGGGGCAATGTACACAGAAATTTCCCATAAATAGAGGGGTTAGGCAAGGTTGTATACTCGCGCCCCTTCTATTTAGTTTTTATATTAATTCTGTTGTAGACCATTTAACAAATCTCCAGAATGACTATCCAGCTGTCAATGGTAGGCCTGTACCCATCCTATTATACGCCGATGATGCGGCTATTATGTCTAGGACTAGGGTAGGGTTGCAGAGAGCGGTAAGAGAATTCTCGTCTTACATGGGGAAAAGAAATTTGAAAGTGAACACCTCAAAAACTTTCTCCATGCCGTGCACCCAAAAGAGTAAAAGGCCACAATGTTCGATATACCTTGACGAGCAAAGAATCGAGACCACAGACACTTTTTGTTATCTGGGTGTTGTCTTTGAGAGAAAAGGAGCCTGGAAACATGCAGTATCGGCTAGGAGGCTTGCCTTTACCCGTGCTATTGGTGCCCTGAGAACTTTTGCAGCGAAAATTGGGGGCAAACCGACTGCTGAGATGATACAGATTTACCAAGCAAAGTGTGTAGCGACAGTCACTTATGGAGCAGGCTTATGGGGCTTTGAAGACGTGTCCTCACTCCAGATTTGTGAGAATCTTTTCATTCGTTACTTATTGGGGGTGAGTAAATCTACTTCAACTTTTATCACTCACATTGAGACTGGCCTCAAATACCTTAGCGACTCCATAAAGCTGTCACCGTGTTTGCTTTGGCACAAAATTTGGACTACCAGGGAATGCCAACTTAACAGAGAACTCATCACGGACTGCAGGAACCTGGAGGCCGCATCCAAAATAAAATGGTTGCGTCATGTCCGGTTGATGTTCGCCAAGATTGGTTGTCCTGAATACTATGATGACCCAGAGTCCCTAGAAAATCTGTCTAGGTCGTCCCTCAAAAAACTCTTAATTACCCACCTGGAAGGTGTTAGATGGGATGTAGAGAAACTCAAAAATACCATCTTGAGCTACCAAAGAATCACTCCCACTGAAGGTTTGCAATTGTACCTCAGGACCGAAACTGCACCTTATCCTCGCATGCTTCTCACCAGGCTGCGCCTTGGCACCTTTTTCCGTATGGTCACTCTCCCAAAACAAAATGATTGGACTGCCCCGAACCTAATTTGCCCATGCGATGATCACTCATCACAAAGTAACATCCATATTATGTTCTTTTGCAATCTGTATTCTGCCCCAAGGAAATTGTACCTATTACCTCTTTTAAAACACTGGGGCATAAGAACATGCAAAGACGCCTACTATAAATTACTTTTGTTAGATGAGGTGTATGTCATCTTTGTCGTTTCTCGTTTTTTAATGTCAGTGATGAAATATAGAAATTCCATGATGTAACCCTTACATGTTTTAACTTTTTCATACGTTTTTACATGAGGTCTACTGCCGTAATTTCAATCATTGACTTTTATCATTTGGAAAACTGTTTTATAGAGTCTCAAAAAATTTCGTTGGGGATAACTTTTTAAACTTGATGTATAAAATGTACTTGTATGCTTTTATGATTTTACCAAACAAATCGAATAAAGCTAAATTTGAAACTGACAGACTAATGTGCCTTTACTTAATAAAATGATTGCTTAAAAATGCTGAATAAAAAGATTACTAAAAATAAAATGCTCTTTATTTGAAAATAAAGTTAATAAAATAGATTTTTAAATGACAAGCTGGTCTTGATTATTTATAGTCTAATTACCATTAGTTAATCCATTGCCTAGGTGACTTAATTAAATGTTTTCATTTATAATCATGAAGATGATAAACTGCAGTTGTATATAAATGTAAATAGTTCTATGAATAGTTCTGATTAATTAGGTCACATGATTCAGTTGGCCAATTCATGTCTCAGTCATTTATGGGCCTTGTGAAGAGTTTATGATTAATGGCGAGTATCATGGTGTAGGGTTGTGTTTATGAGACAGAATTTCTTTAGGCCCGCTGGATCAATTTTCTGGTAGCAGAGTTAAGGTTACTATGGTAACTAACATGCTACATATAGATACACAGGATACATGTTTAACACATGTTATGTTGGTTCAGTTGTTATATGTAGTCGAAAAGGTTTTTTCCAGCAGTGTGAAAATTCCTGGTTAAGTTGCCGGCAGAGTAATGTAGCAGGTGAAGTTACACAGTTCATTTGTTCTGTTTCAAATTAGTGATATTATATCACTAGTGTTGTGGTCGTACAGCACAAGTTTAGGGATTCTAGGTATGACAGGTTGTATGTATAGTGAGGATTGTCTATGAAATCGTAGCTTTGAGTATAGGGACTAGGAGCCTGTTTTAAAACTCGCTGTGAAAAAAGTATTAGGATTTTTCCAAGCTTGAGTGAAGGGTAAGGAAGCGTCGTCTATTCTTACTGCCAATTGAGGATTTCTATTGGAAGGTTAAAGTCCTGCCGAAGATTTCGTGTATACATGATCAGGGTTTTTCGTTTGAATGTGTATAAATGATTTCGTGAAAATAGCGTCGTCTATTTCACGAGAGTGAGTACTCGTATGATTCATAAAAACTATCACTTTGTTAAGCGAAACAGACAAATGGTTTGTTTTTCTGTAGTTACTAACTGAAATTCATTGAAAGAAATTGTTTTAAAATGGCGCTGTGAAAATATTTTGTAAAGGAGGGGTGAGTTTGCGGAGCGGGGACAGCGAAACTGCAGCGGCAGTATACGTCATAGGGTTCGCGCTGCGATTGGTTGACATACGTCACAGCAAGCGCACCGATTGGTTCACGTGACTGAAACAAGCTATCAGCAGATTGGTCCTTTCTGAAAACAGTACTTCTATTGGTTGAGCAAGGTAGTGACGTAGCTTAACTTGATTGGCTCGCTGGTGAGTTTCGCGCACGGATTGGCTAGAGTAGCGGAACAACAAAGAAATACTTACGATCTTTTCTAAATTAAGCGGAATAGTTTTAAATCATGAGTTATTGGTACGGAAAGGAGGAAAAGAAGCCTTCATGGTTTCAAAAATGTAAAAATATATTTAGCCCCGATAAGAAAATTGAAACGCGTGGTGGAAAATTACTTCATAAGTACAAAACACCCGCAGCATATATGGAAGGTGAATACGATTATCATACAGACTGCTAGCCTCTTGACTATTCTCTGTCTGATATATTTTGTGCTTAAACTGGGCAGAGACTGCTAGTCATTTGACTATTCTCTGTCTGGTAGACCCACTTGTTTATGCCCATCCACGATACTCTCTTTTTAGGATATTGTAAAATTTAATTCTTTTTAAAAAAAAAATAGTTTAAATAGATCAATTTTAATATGATATTTTTAAGTCTTGAATTGAAAATTGAGTCATGAATTGTAAATAATATGCTTTTTTATCTGTCCTTGACTGTAATTGATTGTCAATTGATTTGTATTTTTAAAATGTTTCTGCTTTTATGAGTGAATGCTCGAATAAATCATATTTGACTTGACTTGATTATCATACTATCCTTTGGTTTAAAAATTGGATGCAATATACCAAAGAGGATGGTGTATTAGCGTGGCCAGAAGATGGGTCATTTAATGTTAAAGTTTTGAAAAACTTGAGAGAAAAAATGATGGCTCTTATGCCAAAGTCTAGACCTACTCAATTTGAGGCTTTAGTTGAACGGGAAATTGAAATGATGGAACTTGAACGAGAGAACAGAGGTATATCAAGAGGCCCGAAATTAGACATAAATAGGGAAACTCATCAAGATAGAGTGCGTCGTTGGAGAAAGGCAGACATGTATGATGGTCTGTACCCAGTAAGAGAAATGGTTATTGAAACACAAGGTCAAAAGGATTCCCGAAAAAGAGGTCATCTTGATGAAGAATTAGATGATGCTGTTTTAGAAGAAATTTTTATTACAAATCGTAATAATCCACCACCCTATCAGCCAAGTTGTTCACAGTCTACCCTGAGAGTTTCCTTAGGAACTTCTCCTAGTGCACCTCCTAGAGAGTCTAATGAAAATTCACCCAGATTTTTAAGATTACCTGAAAAAGTAGGGTCAAGAAGTAACTCTAATACTCCAAGAGAAAACAGAAATTATCCAGAGATTCCAAAGCAGAGAAATGAATTTCCGAGGAATGAAAAGAGAGCAGAGGGACTTGAGGATATACCAAATATTTCAGAATATTTAAGAGCTAAAGAGAAATTAATACAGCAATTAACAAAAGGGATGGAAGCAGTAACAGTACCAGTAACAATTGGTCCTGTTGTAAAAGTTTTTGAGCAAGGAGAAAATAGACACCGTCTGTTCCATTAAATGCGGAAATTCAGAAAGAGGCTGAAAAATTGTATTCAGAATTATCAGAAATACATCGAGAAAAAACAATGCCAGATATAACTTTTAATCAAAGTTTGTCAAATGGTCAGATACCATCTGTTGCAGGATCCGATTCTGGTTCTGCAGAAAAGAGCATGAATAAGACAGATTTAACACAGACTCCATTAATCCCACAAGTTCCTGAATCTAAACAACTTGATGTTTCAAAATTAAAAGCAGATTTGGAAGAATTAATTATTGGCACAGTTGGAAATGACTGTTTAAAGCAATATCAGGATGATGAATTGTTATTTATTTGTAAGAGCATTCAATGGAAAACGAAGAATAAATATGATCAATTTGAAGTGGCTGCTGAATTAGATATAGATTTGAGTAGACAGAAACAATTGCAAGAACATTACAGAGTGGATTTTTCTGAAAAAGACATTGAAAACCTGAATACCACAGGTAGAATTACCCATGTAAAAGAATTAATTGTATTTCTGAAACGATTAGGCAAATTAAGTAAATGGAGAGTGAAATGGACTAAGAAAAGAGAAGAAGAAAAAAGAGAAAGAGGGGAAGTTGTTACAACTGAGTTTCCTATGAGGGAAATAGCTGGCGGAGGTTATGTTCATGTCCCAAGGACAAGGCAGGACATTTTACTCTTTACAAATGATTTTTCTCGGCTGAGAGAAAAGCCAGTAGAATGGTATCGTCAGGTAGACAGATTCATTAAAGTTTCAAAAGTTCTGTGGATTGATCTTGATGGATTCTTCGACATTGTTGTCCCATCAGATCTTTGGACAGAATGCAAATTTTCTGTAGGTTGGCCAAAAGAAGAACCAGCTCGAAATAAAAAAACAGGTGCTCCTTCAGCTGATGTCATGGATTTCTATGACAAGGTAATTGTGTGGCTGAAAAACAAGCTTCCTCCAAAAGAAGTAGATTGGGTTAAAATTGACGGAACAAATCAAGAACCAAAAGAGTCAGTACATTCATTTTATGCAAGATTACTGCTGGCATTTAAACAATACAGTGGTTACGAAAAATTAAGTGAAAAGGATATGAGCCATTTTATATACAGATTTGTATATGGCTTGAGACCTGAAATTGGTGAGATGATTAGAAACGGAATTGTCGGCTGGCAATCACTTACAGTTGATGACATCCTGTGAAAAGCAAAATACTGCAGTGATGAGATAGATGGGTAGCAGAAAAAGCTTAAGGAAAGCTTAAGGAAAAAGCAATGTGGGCACAAGTGAAGGTAGCAGAACAACAAATAGCAACCGTAGAAAATAAAAGTGTTCAGCAATATCAAGGCAAGTTTAAGGGGAACTTCACCAAACCGAAATTTAATGTAAATATTGAAGAGCTTAAGCAGACGCTCCCATGTTTTAATTGCGTCGAATTTGGACACTGGAAACGTGAGTGTAAGAATCCGCCCAGAAATTTTAAAAACTCACCATTAAATCCACAGATGCAGAGTGAGATAAATCAGCAGCAACAGCTACAGCGACAGTTAAATGAGATAAGTCAGCAGCAACAGCTACAGCGACAGTTAGTGAATCAGCAGAGCCAATTGAATCAGCAGAGTCAAAATCCACATTGTGTGAATGCGCAAAGGTTCAGTCCTGAGACGGGATTCTGCGGAGGTGACCAGGTAAATAGATCACAGAGTGAATGTGTCAAATGTTTCTCAACAATTTTGGTTAAAGGAAAATGAAGGCAGTGATTCAGAGGATTACTCATGACCGTGCCTGAGAGAGGAAGAAGGGTGTGTGCTTGGAGCCACTCTTGAGGTAGATCAGTCAGGTCTATTTGTAAATGGTAAAGTGAATGATGTAGAAATCACTTTTCTTGTGGATACTGGTGCTACCCGTTCTACTGTTAGATCAGTGGAAATTGAAAACCTTCCTCTCTCTGGTGTATCCATCCAAGTAGTAGGTGTAGCAAATCAACAGATTAAAACGGATTTAACAGAACCAGTTAATATTGAGATTGGAAATTACAAAGATAAACACAGATTTGTAGTCTGTAATAGCAGTCCAGTTAACCCGTTAGGGAGGGACATTTTGTGTAAGATGAACTGCAAGATATATTGCTCACCGGATGGTATTGAGCTACAAACTTTAGAAGAAGATGGTCTGTACAAATTAACAATGTTAATGGTTGAAGAGGAAAATAGATTGTTTCCTGCTTTTGATAAAAACAATTTGCCTGAAGAACTGAAAGAGGGAGTTAATCCAAAAATTTGGGATTTAACTGGAGATGAAATGGGTTTAATGTAACATGTAGACCCAGTGCAAATTACTGTAAAGCAAGGAATAGATTTTCCAAACATTCCTCAGTACAAAATGAAAGCGGAAACTATTGAGGGTGTCATTCCTGTGATTGAGAAATTCATAAAACAGGGTGTTTTAAAAGAAATTGAGAGCAGCCCATGTAATTCACCAATTATGGGAATCAAAAGGCCAAACTGAACTTACAGAATAGTTCAGGACCTGAGAAAGGTTAATCTAATAGTTGTTCCCTGTTGCCCAGTTGTACCAAACCCAGCGGTAATTCTATATCAGATTCCGCATGATGCAGAACGGTACACGGTCATAGACCTGTGTAATGCCTTCTTTACGGTTCCACTGCATCCAGAGAGCCAACAAATGTTTGCGTTCAGATTCTAAGATCGTATCTTAGCATGGTGTTGTATCCCTCAAGGGTATACTGAGAGTCCATCTATCTTTAATCAGTTTTTAAAGAAATCTTTGGAAGATTTAGATTTGCCTGGAAAATCAACATTAGTCCAGTACATTGATTATCTTCTTGTGGCTGCAAAAACACAAGAAAATTGTGTTACAGACACCATTACACTTTTGAATCGTTTGGCAGATGAAGGACATAAAGTGTCACCTGCAAAATTACAGTTTTGCAAACAAGAAGTAAAATACCTTGGTCACAGAATTGCAAAGGGAATCAGACAAGTGACAGTGGAGAGAATAAAAATGATTCGAGCAATACAACCTCCAACAACACAGAGACAGGTCAGAATGTTTCTAGGAATGGTAGGTTATTGTCGTCAATGGATTAGTGTATTTTCAGTAATTGCGAAACCACTACAAAGGCTGACAAAAGTAGACATAAAAGACCCGATTACTTTGACAAAAACTGAGTTAGAGGCTTTTGAGCAGCTAAAGAAAAGTCTGTGTGAAGCTCCAGCATTGGGGATGCCAGACTATGATAAGGAATTTGAGCTGTATTGCAGTGAAAGGGAAGGTTGTGCATTATCAGTTCTGATTCAGAGACATGGAAAACTGAGAAAGCCAATAGCTTACTTCTTAGCTGTTCTTGATCCTGTTGCAAAAGCATTGCCAGGTTACTTAAAAGCAGTGGCTGCAACAAGTGTAAGCCTTGAGCAAAGTGAAGGAATCATAATCGGGTTCCCTGTGAAAGTGTATGTACCTCATTCGGTTGAAACTCTTCTTACCAGAAGCAAGATACAACACTTATCGAGTAACAGATTGACCAAATATGAAAAGGTTATTCTGGGATCAGATAATGTCTCGATTGCAAGATGTGTGAATTTAAACCCTTCCACATTATTGCCTGATGGTGTTGTTACTGAAATCAAAAACGAAACTGATGTTGATCACGAGTGCTTGGATGTTTTGGAATACTGTACCAAACCTAGAAAAGACATAAAAGATGTGCCCTTGCCAGAGTCAGACATTGTTTACTTTGTTGATGGCTCATGCTTAAGAACAGATGAGGGCATTCTGAGAGCAGCATATTCAGTCTGCACAGTTGCGGAAGTAGTTGAAGGTTCAACTCTTGAAGGAATTCGTTCAGCTCAAGTGGCAGAATTAATTGCTTTAATTCGTGCATGTGAAAGAGCAAAAGGGAAAAAGGTCACCATAGTAACTGATAGTCAGTATGGATATGGCGTAGTCCATGACTATGGCCAGCTATGGCTCAAAGAGGTTATTTGACTTCTGCGGGAACACCGATCAGGAATGCAAAATTGATCAAAAGACTGATTGATGGCATTCAATTACCAGAAAAGATTGCTGTTGTGAAATGCGCGGCTCATAAAAGAGGTGAAGAATATTTTACTAAAGGTAATTCTTTTGCAGATGAAATTGCACGTTACTGTGTGAAAAACAATTTTTCAATTAATCGGGAAAAAGACAATGATCATATTCTGAACTCTCTCATGCTAATATCTGTAGTTGAAACATGGCAGGGAGTGAAAGATCTACAAGATGAGGCGGATGATGAGGAGACAAACACATGGCTGAAAGAAGGTTGCAGACAGAGGGAGGAAGATGAGATTTGGGTTTACAAAGATGACAGACCAGTGATGCCAAATTGCATGATTGCTGACATGGCACGGATGTACCATGGTCCAGGGCATTTAGGAAGAGACTCTATGATAAGAATGTTCAGGCAGACATAGTATAATCCAAAATTTAGGATCATTGCAGAATCACTTTGCTAGAGATGTTTGATCTGCAGGCAAATCAATCCAAACAGAAAAACAGTTGTGAGCATGGGAACCATAGGACGGGAGGGTGGCCCTTTTACCAGGTTGCAGATGGATTTCATTGACAAGCCACCCCACAATAAACTAAGATATGTCCTTGTGATTGTCTGTCTGTTTTCAAGGTGGGTGGAAGCGTTCCCAACTCGTCACAATGACTCAGTTACTGTGGCAAAATTGCTTTTAAGGGAGATCATACCGAGGTATGGATTTACAGTCACTGTTGAAAGTGATCGTGGCACACATTTTGACAACAGATTGCTAAAATTGATTTGTGAAGCCTTGGACATAAAACAAAAGCTACACTGTGCATACAGACCAGAAGCACTTCCACTTGTCTTGATGTCATTGAAAAGCACACCAGATAAAAAGACAGGTTTAAACCCGCATGATATACTCATGGGGAGAGTAATGGGACAAGCATTTATACCAGTTGGAAAAATTTTAAGCATTAATGAAAGTGCAATTATGGAATATTGCAAAAAATGTATCTGACGTGGTGACTTCTGTATTCAATTAGGTGGGAACTGATGTGATTTCAAAAGAAAAAGAGCAAGCTCATGATCTGTTACCAGGTGACTGGGTGAGGGCAAAAGTTCATCGAAGAAGGAACTGTTTAGTACCCAGGTGGCAGAAAGCAAGACAGGTGATACTAGTCACAACAAATGCAGTTAAATGCAAAGGTTTGAAAAGGTGGGTGCATGCAAGTCATACTATTCGTGTACCACCTCCTGATAATCCTGATGAGGATAGTGACGACACAACTACTGATTCAGACTCTGAAGAAGAACCTGAGAATCCAGATTCTGAAGATCGACAAGAAGGTCGACATCTGGAAGATTCAGATGCGGATCAGGCACTGAATAAAAAAAAGATCTAGAAATTGTGATTCTAGATTCAGAAAATGATGAAAATGTTCTAGAAAAAGAATCAGATAAAGAATCTGAATCAAGAGGAAAACAAGATCAGGAGAGTATTGAAAAGCAGATTGAAAGCTCTGAAAACAGGAACAAGAATTCTGAAACTGGGAAGTTAGAAGTAATTCCTGAAGAAGAAGAAGACGAATTACCAAGTACCAGCTATAAGGATGATGTTCCTAATGGAGTGAAGCTGCCGAGTAAAGAAGATCCTAGACATAAATTTGAAATCTCTGAAACAGATTCGGATGAGAGTGATGAAGACTCTGAAATAAGAAAATTAAGAAAAGGGACTTGGAAAGCTGAATGTAACAAAACTGAGCCTAAGAAGAAACTCTTAAGAAAAGGAGATAATTGGCCAAGAGAAAATCTAAAATTCAAACTGGTAAACAAGTCAAAGGAACAGATTAATGAGATATCAAGTCAAAAGGTGACTCTGAAAAGAAAAGTCAAGCAGGAAACAAAATTGAAGTAATTAGCAGTAGGGGAAATAGGCCATTAAAGCCAAATCAAAAGTACAAGTCCCCTGAATGGACTTATATTATAATCCCACCAGTAGTGGAAATCAGTAGTAGTAGTCAGGAAGATTTGGAAGAAACCAGTGACATTGATTAGAATAGTTTTCTTTAGGTTGAGATTTATTTTTGGCATAAGGCTGAAGAAATTGTGTTAGGTGATACAAGGTCGAAGAAATTGTGTTAGCTGAACAAAAAAAAAAAACACATTGATGTAAGACGCAAGGTCGAAGAAAAGCTGTTAGAGGGTTACCCCAAAAACATTTTTTAAAGGGTAGTGTTGAGTTCACCCCCACGCCACTGACCAGGTTTTTGCCGAAATTGTGCATGCTGGGAATTGCAGTTCTGTGGACTAAATTGGAGCTGCTCAGGTGTGCCTACAGCATTAGGGGGAGGAGCAAGGAGTGCAGTCACGTATTTCAAGCAGGAGGAGCAACACAGGGAAAGGACACAGTATTGGGCGCTGACGAAGGTCTGTTGACCGAAATGCATTCGCCGCTGCTGGCGTCATCCTGAATAAAGCTAGCTGTTCCTTCAAAACTCCCCTCCGGCCTATGTCTTCTTTGGTGAGAAGAAACCCGTCATATATATTGCGCCGGCCAGAAGCGCAATCCAGAAGGCCCTGCCACGTGGAAGAGACTCTACTCCAATTCTGGCGTTCCGCTGTCCCAGCGTACACTGAAGTTGAGGGATCAACAGGAGTCGGAGCCCGCCAGATACATGATGCTGATGTGCAAGGAAGGAGGTATTTCATCTCCATCAGCAGTCCGCCTCGCATTTGGCAGCTACTTCGTTATTTTCAGCATCGATGTAATGGCCATGGCAGTAGTGAGGGGACAAAGAGGAATGACTGCGATATTGGGGGCGATGTGAACAGCCCCTTCCGACTCACCTGTGACAAGCACGGACCCATTGTCGAGTTCACCCCCACGCCACTGACCAGGTTTTTGCCGAAATTGTGCATGCTGGGAATTGCAGTTCTGTGGACTAAATTGGAGCTCCTCAGGTGTGCCTACAGCATTAGGGTGAGGAGCAAGGAGTGCAGTCACGTATTTCAAGCAGGAGGAGCAACACAGGGAAAGGACACAGTATTGGGCGCTGACGAAGGTCTGTTGACCGAAATGCATTCGCCGCTGCTGGCATCATCCTGAATAAAGCTAGCTGTTCCTTCAAAACTCCCCTCCGGCCTATGTCTTCTTTGGTGAGAAGAAACCCGTCATATATATTGCGCCGGCCAGAAGCGCAATCCAGAAGGCCCTGCCACGTGGAAGAGGCTCGACTCCAATTCTGGCGTTCCGCTGTCCCAGCGTACACTGAAGTTGAGGGATCAACAGGAGTCGGAGCCCGCCAGATACATGATGCTGATGTGCGAGGAAGGAGCTATTTCATCTCCATCAGCAGTCCGCCTCGCATTTGGCAGCTACTTCGTTATTTTCAGCATCGATGTAATGGCCATGGCAGTAGTGAGGGGACAAAGAGGAATGACTGCGATATTGGGGGCGATGTGAACAGCCCCTTCCGACTCACCTGTGACCAGCACGGACCCATTGTCGAGTTCACCCCCACGCCACTGACCAGGTTTTTGCCGAAATTGTGCATGCTGGGAATTGCAGTTCTGAGGACTAAATTGGAGCTGCTCAGGTGTGCCTACAGCATTAGGGGGAGAAGCAAGGAGTGCAGTCACGTATTTCAAGCAGGAGGAGCAACACAGGGAAAGGACACAGTATTGGGCGCTGACGAAGGTCTGTTGACCGAAATGCATTCGCCGCTGCTGGCATCATCCTGAATAAAGCTAGCTGTTCCTTCAAAACTCCCCTCCGGCCTATGTCTTCTTTGGTGAGAAGAAACCCGATATATATATATATATATGCTATTTTTAAAATTTTTGAATTTGATTTGAGTAAAAACTTTGTAAAAAAAAAAAAAAAGGATGCCTAACACTGACAATTCTAGGTGTGCTATTTTTAAAAGATGCTGTAAAATGTCTATTTGTATGATCCTAATAATCTTGGTCTGGTTAATTTTGGCAGTCATCTTTCCTTTTGGCATAGATAAAGAGGATTATAAAATTAACATGACAAGCAAAGCTGAAATTAAACAAGCTGTTCATGATGTTGAAGGTAAAACTAATAGAGTTCTTGAGCACAAACCAGAGATCCACCAAGATAGATCTGTTGGTGATTTTTCTACTAATTCTTTTTCAAGACTCTTGTCTGAATATGTAAAAGTCATGGATGTGAAGGATTGCTACGTCTGTGTGAAGCTTTCTGCTTCAGTTTCAGAGGGGGTTAAGTATAACATGCTTCCTGTTACTTATGGCATTACATGCAGTGTTATAGCTAGCTTGTTTTATCAAACAGGTCGTCTGGAGTACTATTACTCAGATTACGACGAAATCTTTGCTAATCTCAAAGTTGTAAATAGCTTAAACAAAGTTAGACCTGCTAAACAGATGAGGGAATTCTTTTTGGTAACTAATGAACTTACCTATGAATATGCTTACAAAAACAATTTAACATGCAAAATGAGAGATGAGGAAAAATCTTTCCGGAAATTGGTTGAGGAGAGAAGGGCGATTTATTAGAGAAATGAGATGCTGAAACAGACTAAATCCAGATTTTAGCAACTCGAGGATGAGAAGCTCAATGGTGGAAATAGTTATGCTGCTATTCACATAGATGATCCTGTTAGTGGAAAATTCTGTATTAGAAGAGATAATAGGTTTTATGATAATTATTTTGTGGGAGCTAGTCAATGTGAGGATACTTATCGCATCATAGGGGGATGGGGATTTAAAGGTGGCAAAGATCCAATTTTTCCTGGAATTTATTTTGTTTGTGGGAACAAAGCTTACTTTAGCCTCCCAGACCATTGGTATGGGACGTGCTACCTTGGTTTCGTTTTTCCAAAAATCTTTCATGTGGACAGAAATGCTGAAGGTTCATTCGAAATTGGCAAACACCTGAACAGATACAGGAGATAAAGTTTTTCTGAGATCATGGGTGATATATTTGGTGCAATAATTCCTATGGTGGGAATAACCCTGAATGCAATCAAAATTAGAAAGGTTTCCACAATTGTAGATAGGTTGCCCACAGACACTGCAAGTGGTTTTCAATTAGTTAACACTGAACTTGTCGCCACGAGAAGCATGGTTATGCAGAACCGTCTTGCATTAGACATTCTGCTAGCAAAAGAGGGAGGAGTTTGCGGGATTTTACATGTCCAGCATTGCTGCACTTATATCCCAGATAAGAGCCAGAATATTGAGATGCTTATCAAAAACATCACTGAATTTCATTCGGAATTAAAACCCATAGAAAATGACAATTTTTCAGAACGTTTGAGCAAAAGGATTGAGGCAATTGGGAAATGGTTTAGAGAAATTGGCAGTTCAATCATTGGCAAAGTGCTTTATCCTGTAATAATCATAGTTATAGTGACACTTTTGCTAAAAATTAGTTGCATGATTCACAAGAGAAAGAAGCATGTGAGGGAAAAAAGAAGGATTTACAAACTCAAAAAGGCACAAGAGAAGGAGATAGAAATGGAAGAGTTTCGTAGAGCTCAATATGAGAGCTCCAGACAAACTGCTGAGACAGGGGTTTAGAATTACTAATATAGAGAGTGTTTAAAATATGTTGTCTTCAAAAGTTAAAATTTTGGGTATTGTTTGGTGATTTAGAAATCACCAGATGAGGGAGTTGATGTAGCGAGATTGTGAAATAAAATGTATTTTGTCTCGCTGAGTTATACTTCCATAATGAATTAATAAGTTTATGCATGATTTGTATTAATTCAACCTAGTTTAATATGCACTTTCATGAACTTATGGGGATTAACATTATGTGCTCTTTGTTGCATTTGCAAGGACGTTTAAATAATAAATTAACTTTGTCTTTTCGTTTTGTCAATATTAATTGCGGCTGTTTAAATAATAGCATGTGCTTATTTTTAAATGTGCTTTCGTCTATGTTGTGTCTTTGTGTGGCAGAGACTCGTGGAGAATCCTGAGGCTCGTGTGAAGAAGGTCTTTATATTTGCTGCTTTTTCCTGCTCGAAGCTAGTTAACATAGACTAATGGGTTAACATTAGTAAAGGGGGTGGGTAACAGAATGATTTTCATTACTCAAATTAATTTATGTTTTGTGTTTCCTTGCATACTAGTTTTTCGGTAAAGAGGCCTGAGGCCTAGCTTTAAGATGGATGTTTGGAATCCTGTCATGATGAGCCGAGCACAGCAAAAGAATGAAAAAAGAATTTGTCACGTTCATAATCATCAGTAAACAAAACGTGTGGAACTGTGCAGGATGTGCTCCGTGTTTTATTATTTTCCAAGGACAGGATATGGCAGAAAAGCCAAGCTGAGGAAGCAACAAACTGTTGTTCAATAAATTGTTGCAAAGGACCTCGGAAGCTAATGTCACTTGTAGACAATAAACAAAGAAGTTCTAGAAAAGCACGTTTTCGGTGTGAAGAGGCAATGACTTCGTGTGGACTGACGGCTGTCAGCTAATCAAATCATTGGATGTCTTTAAAAAAGTATTTTTTAGCTAGTTTTAGATAGAGAAAAGGTATAAAACTTGGCCCCTTGGGAGGAGCTTTGCTGGCTCGTTCTTGATTCCTGAAGGGCGTGAGATGCTGACAGGCTTTTGACTCAGGTAAGAGAAACTAGGACTAATGTCTTTTCTTTTAGGTTCTAATAATTTTGACAGGGAAATAGGGTTTAGGGAATGAGAATACTTTCTGCTTAAATAGTTTACATGCTGATTCGCTTTGAACTGACAGACTAATGGGCCTTTACTTAATAAAATGATTGCTTAAAAATGCTGAATAAAAAGATTACTAAAAATAAAACGCTCTTTATTTGAAAATAAAGTTAATAAAATAGATTTTTAAATGACAAGCTGGTCTTGATTATTTAGAGTCTAGTTTCCATTAGTTAATCCATTGCCTAGGTGACTTAATTGAATGTTTTCATTTATAATCATGAAGATGATAAACTGCAGTTGTATATAAATGTAAATAGTTCTATGAATAGTTCCGATTAATTAGGTCACATGATTCAGTTGGCCAATTCATGTCTCAGTCAATTATGGGCCTTGTGAAGATTTTATGATTAATGGGGAGTATCATGGTGTAGGGTTGTGTTTATGAGACAGAATTTCTTTAGGCCCGCTGGATCAAAGGCAATGGCTACACATTCCCCCTCTTCTGTGAGCACAACAGATAAAGTTGATACTGTAGTGTTCTATCTGTCTCCTCGGATTCACACAGTTGACTGCGTGAACGCTGAACCTCTTCCTTTGCTAATGATGTATTGGTCTACACCTCAGACATGGATACGGGACAGCTAGAGTACAAGGCATTTAAAGCACATTTGACCACTTGTATTGGTCGGGCACTAAGGACGACAGATTGATGCTACATATGCACTTATCATCTAACACCTGGCTGTTCAGTATGTTTAGCAGTTGTTCCATTAAATCATTTTTACAGATACAATTAAGTCCACAGCAGCAGAATCTCCTTGGTTATCTTCAGATAAAGGATTCATTTATAAATCCAAGAGAGTGTTATGGTCTGACATAGCAAACTGGCTGTTTGAGGTTCTTTATGGTCGCCCCCCCACTTAAGTTAACATTCGTTTATGGTGCGGTCATTCAGAACCAAGACGATAGAATGCCCAACTGGGGGAGAAAATTAGCAAATTGGTTATAGGTATGATTCATAAGACACACATTACAAAGTTTAAGCTACATCACTGTCAACAGTGTTCGACTTCTACAACACCCTGGCAAGAATAGTGATGTGGCAAGGGACACAACATCTAGTGAAAGCCAGCCAATGATTAGAGAACCCCACGCGTTAGGAGTCCTTGTTTGCATTTTGCCCAGCACTGCATCCCCTCTGGGGGCCCTCTCTTTACTAAGTCAAGAGCTTCTACTGACTTCCTAATTATTTTTGACCCATTATGTATAATGTTGGGGTACTTATACAGAATTAAGGAAGCAATAGTTATGGAATTGGTTGTGAAGTTGCTAGTACTCTGTTTTGGAAAAATAAGTACCACCCCTATGCACCAGCCTGTATTCTAAGAAATGTTGAAAACAGATCACTTTTTGATTTAATTTACAAAGACTGATATACAACTGAACCAACAATTTCAGAGCATGCTGCGCAGGTTTTTAGTTGATGATTTTAGAGAGTTTGGAATAGAAGGAAATTCCTCTTCATGAGTTAGGCATGTGGTTTCCCTTTCCTTACTATGCAACAATATGCACTGTAGAAATTAAAATTTAGTTTTTTGTCTTTAACCATGTTGTGGAAAAAGTATCCAGTTTCTTCTGGATTGCGACTTATATTAAAAAAATATTGATGACAGCTTCTCTGTCAACTTTTTGTCGCAACCTACTTGGTTCTGTCCTCCGCTACCTACGACCTCCTCGGAAGTTTAAAAAAAAAGTAATGCTCAGTGGTCATTGATTTGGCAAAAGAATTGCAAATAGGCAAAAAATAATTTGTAGACCATTAGTTGAGGACTGTAGATTACAGTTATACAATTAGAAAGTACACAACATATGCATTACTGAAAGTAGAGCAAAAATATATGATCCTTGTCAGTAAAGTTTTCTAAAAGACCAATCACATTTTTAGAGGCAGTCATATTTAATTCAAAAGGTTGTATATTAACGTGGTTTCCACAAACCAATTATAAAGAGTAAAGGAGTAGGAGAGGGTCAGTTCAATCTTACCGTACTGCCTCCTGTAGATCTTCTAACTCTGGTACTACTGCCACTTCTAGGGCTACCCAAAGGGCTTAGAGCAAGGTTCGAAAGAAGCTGGGTAGGTGGACTGCGGGTTGCTCCGTAGTAATTCCCAGAAATATTATCCAGTCCACCTACTGAAGTAACATGTTTTTTGCTTGTCCCCGTGGTGGTGCCATAGTCACTACATTCCCCCAGGCCAATCCTCTCCCCATTTTTCGTCCTTTTTAGATAGCTCTTGAGAAGCGTCTGGGTGGAGGTGTCACTTAACCAGCACAGGAAGACTTCGTCGACCTTCATCTTCAGCACAGGCTGGAGAACTTTCCCGGAAGGCATCATTCCCTGAACGTTCTCCTCAGAAATAAGAAAACAAACATAGAGCACTTGTCCCTCTGATGAAAATCCTTCACTTTAACGAGTGTCCCTAAAGTGATACGCCGCCGCTCACCGTAGCCCTTCCAAGTGGAGCGTTCATACATGTCAAACCTCCAGAATCAGGAGGAAAGATCCAGACCGAGGGCCTTACCTCCCGCCAGAAAATTCAAACTACGGCATTACCTGCGATTCGCTTTCAACTCTAATCCAACAAACTTTAACTAGTGAACGCAAGGACCGGTAACAAAGCTAGTTGTATACAATTTGGACGCTGTAGTCAGTACTAAACAGTACGGTGAGTTTTGAGGCTGTAGTTAACCATGCTTCCTACTATTGGTTAGAATAAAATAGCCCGCCCCGAAAGAAACATCCGGTTGCTCCGGAAGTGATAGCCCAGCCATTCGTGAACCGGGTTTATAGGAAGAGAGTAGTCTTTGCTTTCGTATCTTGTGTTATGACGCAGCGTGGACAAAGTTAAACTGACCTTGGACAGATCCCGATTGTAATGTGTCAGAAAGGAGCTCCTACTAGTCGAGATAGACTACAGACGCAACTCAACAGGAGCCGAGCCTGCGAGCAGGTCATTGGCGACTAGTTGCCATTAGAAGAGCCTCCATAGCAACGACGCAGCGTAGACACCACGTGCTAGTCCTGTTTTTCGTGTGTACATTTTATTTCTGTCATTCCTCTGTCACCGGCGGCGTCAAAAATGGTGAAAGGTTCATAAGAGCTCTATTGCTTTGCAGGCTGTCCGGGCGTTCTTCTTACAAGAAGAGCTAATAAGTGTTACGCCGCTCGGTTAACGCAGGTGCTTTGGGATACAGTGGTCTCAAGGTGGGTTGGTACTGGTCCGTCCAGTCTAGTGTTTAATTTGTAAGGGTTGTTACAGGTCAGGCACGGGGATTTATTTTTGATCAGATTTTGACCTGGAGTATGCGAAAAATACTGATAAGAGAGAGGAGGAGGAAGAGAAAGATGGGGAAAGGGGAGAAAGCAGGGATGAAAACAATCTTGCAAGAGTAAGATAAAACAAGCATTTGCAATGCAGTAGGTCTCGTATTTGTGAGAGTTACAGCTATTGGCATTGTAAATGACAATGTCTTTTATCTATGTGTTTTGGTTTGGAGTGGAATGGGTGTATGTGGTTTGGAGTGGAATTATGTGGGTTGAATTGGAGTTCTAGTTGTGGAATGGAGTGGGGTGTAGTGTATTTGTTTAGTGGAATTACGTGACATGGTGACAAGATAGGGGTGAGTGCTGCATAGAATAGATTTGAAAAAAATCTGTATTTGTAAAGCACAAACCTTACGGGTCTCAAGGCGCTGGGGGCCATTGTAGGAATGAAGGAAGCTATTTCGCAGAGTCACATGCTGCTAAGCTGTTGCCGGAGCTGGGGATTGAACCGTGAGTCCTGTGCTTCGAAGTCAGCTACCATGGCCTCTGCACCACACCAGGAGAAAGGAAGATAGAGAGTGATAGGTAGTGTGTGCATGAAGTGGTGAAACAACATTAGATAGAGGAGCAGAAAGAATGTGAGAAAGACGTATAAAGAGGGAGTGCCTGTGTACACAGAAGAGACCCTAAGAAGAGGAGTAGAGCGTGGGTTAGAGGGGCGGAAATGTTGAAAAGGCACGGGAAAGAAATTGTGCTTAAAGACCTGAAGTGAACTAATATGAGAGTGGCGGGAAGAGGGCGTGATCAAACAAGAGGTGTGAGGGAGAGGGACAAGTAGGAGGGTCACTTAGAGGGGTAAATTGATATTCATACATTTAAATGCAGAGCATTTCATTACAACTGTAAACTCATCACAAATAAAACAAGCTTTTACAACAAAAACAAGTATAGATTACAACTGACTACGGCCTACCCCAAAATACATAACAATATGTAGAACAGTTTAGCATGCGCTCCCAAAAAACACACAGAAGAGAACCACTACATGAAAAACAACGTAAACATGCGTTACTCACTTGGTTCCGTGGAGTGCTGATAATGCTATCATAGCTGCCCCACACTCACTTTACCCTCATGCACAAAGAGGAAAAATCAAGTCAGGAGGGCCTTGAATGGGCCACAAGACATTAAAAAAGCTGCGAGGGTCAGGTATTACACTTAGAAGGGCGGGTAGAACATGCATGCCTGCACACATGTTTCAAGAAGCGAAGAGACAAATACAAATCCAACTTACAGTGCTAAAATGAGTGTATGTGTCCATTTTAGACATGAGAATGAATTGAGCACCAACAAAATAGGATGAGAAGCACAAGTATTGTGAACAATAGACTCGTGTTCTGATTAGTCATGTTGTTCTTGCATTCTCACTTAATTTTGCAGCAAATGTAGCAGCAAAAATGGAAATAAAAACACTTATTTTAAAAGAGTACTAGTTATCTAATACATGCTCAGTTCACTAATAATGTAGGTTTGAGCAACTAATTCTAACATGTGCCTGGGGTTGTGGTACAGTATGGATGATTTCTTGACATGCACCACCTATGTGTGGGAGAATAATGCATGCAGACTCATGCAAAGGAGTGTAGGGATAGCTGCATGGTCTCAGTGGCAGTTCATCTGTTCATGATTCGGGGTGCGGAAGGCTAAAAAAGGTGCATGCATCGGCCTAACGACCTGCTGTGCTGTATATTTTAACTGAACCCAGTGCATTTAACTTGAGTCGCCGACTGCTTCAGCCTCTGACAGTAGCAAGAGCCTCTAAGGGCAAAGAGAAGATGGAATACATCGCTGAGGGGTTGCTGCAGATTCCATCCCTCATAAGGCAACAGCAGCACAGGGGTTTCTGGCATGAGGCGTTTTGAAATTAAATTAGATTAGCTGCTCTGTGAATATTGGTATTATTGGAAGGTCATTGTCCACACTTTTCTGCATTTCAAGGCCATCAAATACCAGAATACCTCTACAGTTACGTCCCAGGACCACAACAAGTGCAATAGATTGCAGTATATGTGAAAAATTACTGCCGTTTATTGAGCCACAGAAGTATTAACAAACTACTTGGTGATGCATTTTGGCTCATGTGTGCCCCAACCGAGACCCTTCCTGACACTTGGAAGACTCCACAAAGGGCAGTTTTCCATGTCATGTCTATTTTACATCACTATAGGGACCATCTCCCTTTCCAGCATATGTCCTCAATGCAAATCTAACAGGCTGGGGTTGAAAAGACTTGTAGAAGTTAAGAAGCCCACACTCTTATTACCTCATTTATGCAATAATACATTATTTACTGTCTTCAAAGACGCGTAGATCTATCTCAGCAATAGACTATGATTTTTAGACACAAATAAATTGGTTTAATTAAATTTTTATATTTTTTTATTGCTGTCTCACACAACAGGGATTGAACCACATGATGTCATCGCAGCAACAGACGACATTCGAACTCTACTGGACAATGGAGACACAGTCGCCCTCATCCTCCTCGACCTCTCTGCAGCCTTCGACACAGTCTGCCACAGCACCCTTCTACAACGCCTCAGAAACATCGGAATCCAAGGAAAGGCACTGAAATGGATCACCTCGTTCCTCACCGGAAGAACCCAGAAAGTCCGCCTCCCACCATTCAAGTCCGAGGCCTCTGAAATCATCTGCGGCGTACCACAAGGATCCTCACTCAGTCCCACCCTCTTCAACGTATACATGAGCCCCCTCGCGACCATCGCCCGCCAACACAACCTCAACATCATCTCTTACGCGGATGACACTCAACTGATCCTATCTCTCACCAAGGACCCCAGCACCGCCAAAACTAACCTACACGAAGGAATGAAAGAAGTCGCCGAATGGATGAAACAAAGCCGTCTGAAACTTAACTCGGACAAAACAGAAGTCCTCATCTTAGGTAAATCCCCCTCTGCATGGGACGACTCCTGGTGGCCGGAAGCCCTCGGAAATGCACCCATCCCGACAGACCACGCACGGAACCTTGGCGTCATCCTGGATTCTTCACTCTCAATGAACAAACAAGTCAGCGCCGTATCCTCTTCCTGCTTTAACATTCTCCGCATGCTCAGAAAAACTTTTCGCTGGATCCCCTCCGAAACAAGGAAAACAGTCACCCACGCTCTGGTCACAAGCCGACTGGACTACGGAAACACCCTCTACGCAGGTACCACCGCTAAACTCCAGAAGAAACTACAACGAATCCAAAACGCCTCAGCCAGGCTCATATTAGACATCCCACGCAACGAACACATCTCTGGTCACCTTAAAGACCTCCACTGGCTACCCGTCAATAAGAGGATTACTTTCCGACTGCTTACCCACGCACACAAATCACTCTACGACATCGGACCAGATTGCCTCAATTCTCGACTGTCCTTCTACACCCCCTCCCGCCAACTTCGATCTTCCAGCCAAGCCTTAGCCACTGTACCTTGCATCAACAAGACCACCATGGGAGGCAGATCCTTCTCATACCTGGCTGCCAAAACTTGGAACTCACTCCCCGCTTACCTTCGCCTCACCCAGAATCACCTAGCGTTCAGAAAGCAGCTTAAAACGTGGATATTTGACAAATAATCCTCCTCCCCTTCCTAAGCGCCTTGAAACCCTCTGGGTATGTAGTGCGCTATATAAATTTTATGACTTGACTTGACTTGACTGAGGAAAAGGAGAAGGAATAGCATCAGAAATGCGTTACCCAACTAACCGGAGCAACAACTGCTGACCAACTAACATGAGAAAATTGAATATTGGGTGGGCGTGTCCTTGGTGGGCCTCAGGCTTTGTTTTTAACAGGAAGTGTCTTTTAGGCTGCAAGCAATCTTTTCAAACAGGACTAGGGTGGATTTTTTGCAGCATATGTTTGAGATTTTTTGCTCCAGAGGTAAATTAGCGGCACAAATTGACATAACATTGCTTGAGAGTGAGTTAACCACGACAAAATATGAAAACTGAAAGCTTTGAAGCAAAAAAGGTCATCAAAAGGGAAATACATCATTACAACCAGATAGGAGATAGAGGAGAAGAAGGAGGCATCATAGTTAGGACAAAAACATAGATACACATCAGCAGCAATTCGTTCATCTCCCAACAAAGAGGACATGTGATCAATATGTGACCTAATCAAAATGTCTAGCAATTGAAAGCACCCATGGGACCATCATGGTTTCTATTGGTAAAGGTTTTAAAGGGAGTCGGTGTTTTTCAATCAAACTGAGTGGTTTAAGTACAGACTTTCACCTGTCCACAGACCATATATCTTTACAAAAGGAAGGGGAAAACGGAAAGCAGACTTAGGCATGGGGACTTGCAACCTTATATGGTTAAAAGATAACAATTTCATACATGAATAAAGATGACCTTGAGCAAGATAATACAAACAAACCCATCTGCAAAAGTAAGCTGCAGGCGTCTTACCCTCCAGGGGATCCAGAGTGAGCCCAAGCTGACTTATGATGATGTGTGGAATGTCTGACTATAAGTGGTTTCTAACAGATGGTAGAACTCTTCCGGGTCAAACATCTACAGAAAAAACAGACCAACCATCAAGCTCAAATGCTTACGTCAATAAGGATGCAGGGGAATTCATGCATTCCACCTGTCACTTATTTTATTTACGTTTTTGTTGGACGTGGGCCTTCTGGCAGGTCCCCCCCTCAAGTTTTGTGCTTGTTATATGTGACCTGGGACTGGTGATCCCCCTTCTGAGTGTGTGTGGTGAGAGAGACCTGCCTCCCATAGGAATGCATGGGGAATGTATGTGGCTCTGGTAGTCCCTGATGCGTGGGGCGTGCCGGGTCGAGGTTGGTATGTGTGCGCTCGTGAGGTTGAATGCTACAAGATGATGTATGCGGCATGCGTGTGACTAGAAGGGAAGTGCCACTTCTAGACCTTGGTGCGTGTGTGCAGTAAGTGTGCTGGCGCATGATTGGCTGAAGCCGGCTGGGCCTTCCCCCACCAGGCTGGCTCCTCCCCCCTGGGGTGCGTCCAGTGTCCCTAGCCTGGCCAGTACCAAGAAATTCCTTATGACCAGTTCTAGCTGGTTCTCTCCCTGCCTGCCCCTTTTGGAGACAAAGGGAGCTCCTGTATAAAAGGAGGGTGGGCCCTCTTCTCTCTCTCTTCCTCTCTTCCTGCTTGTCCTGACTGGAACCCTGCCAGGGGCGTGCTGCTGCGTGGGCTCAGGGTTGGCTGGCCTCCCTGGGCCCTGCCCTGCTCCTGAACTGCTGATGTCCCTTTTTCCCTTCTAAGAGCTGATGTGCTCCCCCTGAACTCCTGGACTTCCTATGGACCCTGCTTTCTATGGCCCTAGCGCCTGGGAGCGCTTTCCTGCTGCCCCGGCGCCTCGGGGCGCGTCATTAACTCTTCTAGCGCTGGGGAGCGCTTTCTTGCTGTCCTAGCGCCTTGGGGCGCTCCTGCGTGCTTCTAGCGCTGGGAGCGCTCTCCTCCACCAGCCGGAGCCCACCCGGCGTTTGCCCCGTTCGTGTGGGGGGGGGCCCGAGCCCCCAGCGAGTGCCTACCTCGCTTGCCCCGTCTATGCTACAGTTATCGAGGGAGCCTACTCCTCTTATTCCCCCCCGGGTTCACCGCCGCAGCCCGGGACCCCGCGTGAGGCCCTCCCCCGGGCCGCGCTGGGATTGGCTGCCGGCCCGGGCTGGGCTGATGACGTCTCCCCGGGCCGCGCTCTGATTGGCCGGCACCCCGGGGAGCCTTCCGAGACGACCGAGAGAGCCGCGAAGGCAGGGGTCGGCGGGAGCCTACTCCGCGCCCCTGCGTCCCACTGAGAGGACTGCTGTTCCCCCCCCGGGGCCCCCAGGAGCGTGAGGGAGCCCCCGGAGAGCGAGAGGGAGCCCCCGACCGGTGAGTGCTGCAGGAGGGAAGGCGGGGCGTCGGAGCACATTGTCGGTGCTCGCCCCTCCCCTCCAGCACGAGCACACATGTGCCTAGAGGGCCGCGGGCCCCCCAGTGATGCCGGGTCCCCCGAGGGGGACCCCACCTGCCCGCATCTTCACCCCTGAGCCCCGCAAGGCCGTCACGGCCCCTAGGGCCCCCATCGATGCCGGGTCCCCCGAGGGGGATCCCGCCTGGCCATTCCTTAGCCCCTGAGCCCCGAGAGGGACTCCACCTACCCCCCCACCTATGGATTGAGCCCTGCGAGGCTCCACCTTTGGCCCCCTCATTCTTTGAGCCCCGAGTGGCTCCTTCATGGCCCGTGGGGCCCCCCAGTAAGATCGGGTCCCCCGAGAGGGACTCCCACGTGGCTCATGAGCCCCGAGAGGCTCCACCATTGCCCCCCGGTCCCCCCGAGCCTGCAAGGCTACATCCAAGTCCCTCAGCGGCCCAGCACTTCGTGGGCCGCTGCCACGTTTAGGTTTGCCCCGGGCCCCTTGCAGCCCACTCTGGACATCGAGACTCTAAGGCGCCCTTGCCCCAGGAAGGCCATCTGGCCTATGGGGTGCTACTGACTCATATCAAAGTGATGCTGAGAATTATTATGTGTTGCCCTGCTGATGGGGGCCTCTGTTGTGTTATGTACCTTGCCATTCCTTCCCTCCTGTATAACCTTGCCTCATGTTTGTCTATACTGGTTAGAGTGAGTTCTATTGCTAGTCCTATGAGACCCCGGGGCGTGACGTATTCTAATGCTAAGCTCCTGGTGATTATGTGTTCTAGTCCTAGTCCGAGGAAACTCCCAGTTGTTATATGTTTTAAATGCCAACTCCATCATGTGCACCTTCCTGGCAGTGGTCCCTTGGCCCTGCCCTGTACCTTTTCCCTTGTAACCCCTGCCGCGCCTCGAGCACATTGTAAAGTGTATGTTCCTATGTGTCCTTCTTAATACAAAGACTATTTTCATATATACTTGGTGTGGAGTTCCTTTTGTGGGAGGCCCGGGATGTTGTTGTTGGTGGGTGCGTGCGCAAATGCTTCACACATGTCCTCCGAGATAGGCCTGACTGCCCACGCCGCGTTACCTAGAGGGTGAGCAGGGGTCGACTTTACATAGGAGTGGCGGTCTCTGACTGGCTGTGGCGCAAGCCCTGGCCGGCCGGGGGTCCCATTTCCTACAGTTTTGTTTTTTCTAGTTAACATTTTGAAGTGTTTGGGATAAGCACATGTTCCCAACTTAAGGGACACTGAGGCAGGTGAAAAGGGGAGACATGGCCAAAGTTAACTGATCGTGTGGTAGGCTAACTCTGTGGGGTTATTTCAAAAGCCTCAGGGAAGTTACTGAATGATCCATCAACGTGCAGGGGGTTATTGAGGAACTAGAACACCACTGAGGAGAGTTGAGAAATATTGTGAATGTTCCAATAATGCCTGTCTTCTCTTAAAGTTCTAGTTGGTGGTGGCATTGTTCAGGATAACTGTAGGGGAGGTCTGATATTCAACTGAGACCTTATGCTAATGCTGAGACTGCGTTCCAAGGGTAACGTACCATACAGATTATACGTTGAAGTGCACTTACGTAGTTTGTAGCCTTTGTCACCTGCTCATTTACTGTTAGGAAAATTCACTGCTGTTACTTCAGATGATCTATATATGATATACGAAAGAAAAGTTTTGAAAAACTCTGTAATAAGAATGTAAATGAATGCTGCTTAATGACACTGAACAATTCTGCTTGTAATCAAATGTGAACATCTATCTGATTCAAAGGAAAAGAAAAAGATACAAAGAAACTTTTATAAAAGGTACTGGTATTTTTCTATATTGGTGTGGTGTCCTTTATTTTTAGTGGTAAGGCCTGGAGTTACTGTGAGTGAATTGTAAGCATCACATGCAAGCCTTGGGGTTTTAGCAACTCCCGCTCTGTGTCAGGCTACCCTATGTAGTCTAGGATTTCCTAGGTCTAACAAGGTCTAATCGACTAACCAGTCGCCAACATGCTGAGCTTTTAAAGAGAATGTGTCAAAAGTTTCCAGCTTCATCATCATGTCCTCATGAAAGCGCCAACGAAAGGACTCCCTGAATGGTGCCATAGACATGAAGCAGCCGCTGCGATCAGAAATAAACACTGTGAACATTGTCCAGTTTCACGGTAACATTTCCTTAATGTTCTTTAAGTCACAAAACAGTAATACTAAAAGCATCTCAAAATAAAGGAACACAAACATCAAGTTTGTGGAAAGAGAAAGCACGTTGAGGCAGCGAAGGAATAGAAATGTAAGGTGGACGTGATATTGCCTGACGGAGATGCACCCACTGGGAGAATCCCGAACGCTTGTAAGCGCGAAGGCGGGGGAGGGGCGGAGGCAGGGAGCAAACAAGGGGAAAGACAGATGGCGCTGAAGGCTGGCGGTTCGCGCGTGCACGCTCGCCTGAATGCAAGCTTGTCGCCAGCCAGCAGCACTTTGGGAACTCACCTGCTAAAGTCTCTCCGAGCAGCGCATGTGCCATGAGTCAGCGAGACCAAAAAATCATGTAAGAATTTATAGATGACGTCATAATGGCTTGTGAAGTGTAGGCTGTGTGACTATAAAACTGAATCTTTTAACCACTTATTATGTTGCTGCTCTATGTCAGGCGTATTCTCTTAAAGCCACTCTTCCTAAACCACAGCATAAGAACCTGCAATGAGGCTAGGAATTTTGTGACTATATGATGTTACAACGCATGCAATTACAACACATGCTTTTACAACGCAGTCTTTACATTGCAACTACCATTACATTGCATGATTTTACAACTCATGCTAGTACAAAGCATTTTTAACAAGCATTTGCAATGCAGTAGGTCTCGCATTTTATAAAGTTTGACCTATTGGCATTGTAAATAACAATGCCTTTTATTTATGTGTTGTTTTTTAAACACATAAATAAAAGGCATTGTCATTTACAATGCCAGTAGCTCAAAATATTGTAATTGCGAGACCTATTGCATTGCAAATGCTTGTCTATTTATGGTGTCATGCTGCTTTGACGATTAACTAGGTGCGTGGAAACCGAAACAGGCAGTTATCTGTGGATCACATTTTGGGAGAAATTTGTTTTAGAAAAAAGAAGGGATAATCTGCCGGTTCAACACAAAGGCCAACCAAAGTAACCGAGCCATAATAAAATGTTAACTTCATTAGATTATTTTCCCACTATAGAACTTGACCCAGCATTGCGGCTGTCAAGTGTGCAGTTGGTGCAGTGGCACCAGCGTCCCGGTCCAGGGCCCGTTGAAGAGTAAACACCAATCATGCATCGGAGTCCCATAGCCCGACCACGTGGCTGCCGCAAGGTGTTTGCTGTGTGATATCGGAGCTCGAGTGGCTGCGAGTTATGTGGGTGTATTACAGCAGGTGCCTGAGGATGCAGATAGCGACGGAGAAGCGGCCCGCTGCAAATCTAAATGAGATCTGACTGTTCGCCGCACCTCCTGCATGTGCAATGACTGCCTGCTCTGCGGGCAGAGCTGGGCTCAGACCCGAAACACTGAGCGCCTATAAATCAGGATTAGTGAAGACAGTACAGCCTTTCACTCACGGGAGGTATGGAGCTGGGCTGATTGGAACCCGCCCTGTCCTGCACAGCTCATTCACTCACTGAGAGCAGGAGCTGTGCTGACTGGAACCTGCCCCTGCCGCTCGGCTCATTCACTCACTGAGAGGAGGAGCAGTGCTGACTGGAACCCGCCCTGTCCTGCAAGGCTCATTTACTCACTGAGAGCAGGAGCTGTGCTGACTGAAGCAAAAACAAAAATTGATGGACAGAATGCAGAACAATGTCATACATTCACCCCAGTACATAGATATGGGCCTAAATCCATCGTTTTTTTGCACTCCACACCACCCCAGTTCAGACATGGCCATATGCAAATCAGCCTTGACCCTGCGCCTCATGGGAACAGTCCAGCCCGAACTGCCAAGCCATGTCTTTCCTGGACGGGAATCAAGCATCCTAGGACCGGTTTCTGGCTATCAACCGTCTTCAGCCAGGATTGCTTGACTCCAGTGGTGTGGAGAGCATGGGACTCAAGTCTGAGCTTACCCATCCCACTCAGGGTGACAAATGCAAAAACAAAAATTAATGGATAGAATGCAGAACAATGTCATACATTCACCCCAGTACAGAGATCTGGGCCTAAATCCACAGTTTTTTTGCACTCCACACCACCCCAGTTCAGACATGGCCATATGCAAATCAGCCTTGACCCTGTGCCTCATGGGAACAGTCCAGCCCAAACTGCCAAGCCATGTCTTTCCTGGACCAGAATCAAGCATCCTAGGACCGGTTTCTGGCTATCAGCCGCCTTCAGCCAGGATAGCTTGACTCCATTGGTGTGGAGAGCATTGGACTAACGTCTGAGCATACCCATCCCACTTGGGGTGACAAATGCAAAAGCAAAAATTGATGGGCAGAATGCAGAACAATGTCATACATTCACCCCAGTACAGAGGTGCAGGAGAAGGAGAGAAGGGCACCCCGTAAGGGAACGACTGAGGATGCAAGCAGGAGTGCAGGCCACAGCACTGAACCACCACCCGCACCTACACCAGAGGCAGCTTCACCACCACAGCCAGCCACAACAGCAGAGCCAGCATCACAGCTGCTGGATGTATCACCACAGCAGGACCCACAAGCACAGTCAGCCTCACCAGCTTCAAATTCCTCGGCAGTGGTAAGGCCCAGGAGGCATGATGTACCCCCTCTCCATGTCATGGAGGCGTCCTCTGACGAAGAAAGGGAGGGTGACACGCAAACTGCTCCACTGGAGGCAACCACTGCTGGGCTGCAGTCCACCTCCGAGGGTGTGCACACAGGTGCAAGACGCCGTAGGGTCCGGGAGAGCAGCACAACTGGGCATGGTGACGGGGTCTTCTGCGGGCTGGAGGTCACCATGGTGAAAGTGCAGCGCCTGCAGGTAAAGGCCATACTATCAGTGCAGAGACAGATGCGGCACTTGAATCACAACATGGGCAATATAGACCAGGGCATCAGCTCCATGGCAGAGAGCATGAGGGAAATTCCAGAGGGAATGCGGGACATGTCCCAGTCCATGATGGCATTCTGCAACAAACATGATGAGGACCGGGCAAGAAGGCGCAGGGAGAGGCAGTACATGCAGCAGCACAACAAGGCGGTGAACCATCTGGCAACTGCCACGTCCCTGCTCTGCAGGCGCTCTGTGGCAATGCAGGAGGGGCTTGTACACTGCTGCACAGATGTCTCCTGTGGGATGGGGAGGGTGACATCTGCAATGGAACTGCTGCTGACCAACCCAGCAGCCACCGCTGGTGCTCTAGGTGTGGGGGCGAGTGAAGACACCACCAGCAGGAGCAGCAATAGCACACCCGTACAAGACACACCGAGGAGCAGTAGGCGCCATCCTGCGGGCCCTGACTCAACAGCCAGTGTGGAAACCCAGCCTCAAGCATCCCGCACTGTTGTGCGTGGGCGGAGACATTAATGCTGCCCGCACTTATGAGAACATTTTACGGTGAAGTAACCCGTGACCATATAGTAAGGTTGTCACCAATTGGACTGCCATGGTGTGCCATTTATGAATTGCTGTTGTGCCCATTAAACTACGTCATGCACATGCAACGCCTGGCTGTGTCTCCTTACTTACTTAAAAATAACTGCGTGTGATCTCTGCCCGTCTCAGGCTCCCATCTGTTGCTGGCGCTACTCCTGCTGCGTAGTCCATCATCAATGTCCTCATGATAAGTTATTTCAACTTCTGTGCCTTTCTTGGTTGCAAGGTTGTGCAGCATAGCATAGGTTGCAATGATTTTACAGCAGATGATGGGTTTGTACTGACGTGCACCTCCGCTCTTGTGGAGGCAGCGGAACCTGCTTTTCAAGAGTCCAAATGTGTGCTCCACAACGTTGCGTGTGGATTTGTGCGCCACATTGTAACATCTCTCACTCCGGGTTGATGGGTTCAGGTAGGGAGTGAGGACAAAGGACCGCAGAGCATAAGCGCTATCGCCTAGGTGGGAAAGAGAGTGCCATTAGTTACATACCATTTAAACAGTCATCTGCATTATCTATCAGGGTGTGTCACAGTGATTTACCTAGCAAGTATCCTTCTCCAAATTCCCCAGCTGTCAGGTGTGTGTAGAACCCACTGTTCTGAAAGATGTAGGAGTCGTGGGTGCTTCCCGGGAATTTGGCCACAATGTCTGTGATAATGTTGTTAGCATCACAGATTATCTGCACATTGATGGAGTAGGTTGACTTCGTGTTTCTGTAAATGTACTCTGAGGCAGCAGGCGGGCAGATTGGGATGTGGGTGCCATCAATACAGCCGATGACGTGTGGGAACTGTGCCAGTTGATAGAAGTCAGTCTTGGTCTTTAGCAGTTCCGCATGTGTGTCAGGGAAGCTGATGTAATGATGCATCCTCTGCATTATGGCCTCTAGGAACTTCCGAAAGAAACGGGATAGGCAGCTCTGGGACACCCCACCTACCGCAGCAATCACCCCCTGGTAACTCCCAGATGCAAGCAGGTGTAGGCTACAGAGCACCTGCACATGGGGTGGGATGGTGTGTGCCCTTGGTGTTGGGTGCTCCAGGAGTGAGTGCAGGTCCCTAATCAAGTCCAGGATGGTGTGGGGGTATAGCCTGTACCTTTGCAAGATCTCTGCCTCAGTGAGTTGGAAAAGCGTTATCTGCTGTTTGTATACTTGCTCCTCCCGTCTCCAGACCCTCTCTCCTGCTGCCTATGGCCGTAGCCGCCTTGCTATCACATAGAATGCCGCCATTCTGGTCACACTGTTGCATTTTGGGCCCTTTTTTATAGCCTGCACCTGGTTAGCGCCTGCTTTCAATCCATGGTAATTACCGACTCTTAAATACTGAATTTCATGAATTTCGGTATTTTAGAAGTTAACTACATCTCGATTCTCAATTTTTACCATTTCTTATTTACCGATTCGGTAAATAGGAATTCGGTAAATTCCGAATCAGTAAATTACCGATTTGTATTTACCGAATCGGTCTTTTCTGGGCTCCTACATCTCAAATGCCCAATACCGGTCGGTAACAGCCAAAATTCGGTAATTTCGGCCGTTACCGACCGGTATTTGGCTACCTACATCTGGCCCTTAGTAATGAAAAAATCAATTTCCTTGACCTTTGGATTAAAGGCTCAAAATGGAAACATTGAAATGTATCTACACACCAAGTAGGAATGGATTAAATGAAATCAATGAAACATGCCCATTACTGAAATATCAACATTAAATAGATGATTATATTTTGGATCGAAATGCAAAATGTGCCTTAATCTTGTGTCGATTCTATGATACACCCCTAATATACTGTATTGAATGTATTCTGTATTTAGAATGTACTTAGATGTACGAATCTATGTGCCATGCTCTCCATTCAAAGATGTCCGCTCTAGTTGGATTAGCCACGCTGCTTTTAAGCCGAGAGTAATTGAGGTTGCCGGCCTTTAAGATTAAGATGGCGTCTATATGAGAGCGATGAGACGAATATTTAATTTCATTATTATCTATATTTATGTTGCTCTCTCCTACAGGTGTGAAGATCACCCTGCTGGTATTGAGGAATTTTTGTATAAGAATAAGTGTATGCACACTCATTCCAATTCATAATTATGCAGTAGCTATTTACATTTAGGTCCTGAAGAAAGCCTTGGCCAGCGGCACGAGAGGCTGAAGCTAGTTGACCATCACCTGAAAAGTGGCCTATTTGTTAAAAGCCGCTTTCACATGTTTTTAATTGGATTGAAAGAGATGTTAGAATAAAAGGAGTTTTTTCTTCCAAATTACTTTTAACGTTCACTCACTTTGCACTGCACATATATTTTCCATCAATGAACCATATATATATCCTATCTGTTGCATCTAGTGACCACATGGGTCATCTTTTGTAATTCTTTTTCTACACCTCTTTCTTGTTTGCGATCATCAAGAGAGGTGGTGATAGGATATCCAAATGATGACACTGGTCTCTCTTGGCAGTTGATGGAAATCCGACTTCTCCTCACTGGGGTCGCCTCTCGAATTTTCTATAAATTGCTAATTGTGGATAAATTGTTGTCCTTTCTTGCTCTCTTTTTTAATTTTATTTAGACCACCAGATTCTGTTATGATAAGATAAACCTTGTGTAATACCTGTTTTAAAGTGGTAGTGCAGCCGTAAGGTGCTATTTAAGGGATTTACAGGCCAGGCTCAGATAATACCGAGAATCACTGTAATAAGTTAATTCATAACCGATGGCGAACAGTTTTTCAGTCTCTTTGCATTGATATCAAGTTTGTACGCCGGCAATTTAGCTGCACTTCCACTGGGTTGAAGCATAGCTTTACTGCCTGCCTGCAGGACCTAATGCAGCGCAGCCTGAATGTTGCTTTTAATAAGATATTTCTTACGTCTCTTAATTTGGTACAAATGCAGATGACATGGATGAGGTCCACCGCACCGTGATCGCATAAACAACAAAGCTGCTCACCTCCTCTTTTTTCCCAAGGTGGTAGAAACAGGTTAATCGATGCAACGATGCAACGCCCAGGCAGAATTTTATGAGTTTTTCTTTAGTAGCTGTTTTTATTCCTGTTTTGAAGTAGGGTTGCGGTTTAAGGACTTCATAACTATTAAGTACAACCCAGCCATGCACTTGTTTAGTTAATTTTTCTTTATCCTCCAAGATGGATATCAGTCAGGTGTTCTTTGTAACTATTTTTTTTAATGAAGATTGCGTCATTGGAGTATTCCAGAGATCTGTCAGACCCAAAAGATTCTAGGAAATATTCTCTGGCTGGCAATTTTCCAGGGCGATGCAGCACAGTCCAGAGTTGGGTATTCAATGATCCTTCCTTAGCTTCTTTGATAAAATACCAGCTTTTTATGTAGGCTCTTCTCCTTTCTACTGACTTTTTCTGAAGCCCAAATTCCAGCCGCATTTGTGCTGGTGAAGCATATTTGGGCAGATGAAAAATTGATCGGTAGGCGTTTGTTATTATTTTATCTAGGACTGTAGCGTCTTTTGCTTTCAATGGTTCACTCCCATGGGTTATTGTAGGCTGCAGGATCTTTAGCAGAGGGTCAAGCATTAAGTTTGGTAGCTTCTTCTTCAAAGGTTTAATAACTAGGTAGATCATAATCCCCTTTCTCCGCAAGGATTCCATCTGTGGTTTAAGTGAATTGTTATGATCTAAAAGTATTCCAAGATACTTTTAAGTTGTTGCCCGGTCTAAATGCTGCCCCTCCAAGTACCAATTTATGTTCTTTTTCTTGTGATAATTTACTGTCATTATTATATTTTTTTAAAATTTATTTTTAAGGAATTCTGAGTCGCATCAAGGAGATGTTGGAGTCCGATGGGGGTCCGGCTTATCAGGACTAGATTGTCCGCATAGAGCAGGTTTGACAGCGTCATATTTCCTAGCTTTGGGGCATGGGATGCACATCTATCAAGTTCCCCTGCAAGATCCGCTGGGAAGAAATTAGAAAACAGTGGGGCCAGGACACCCCCTTTTTTTAGCCCCTTTGAAGTAGGGATTCTTTTTGATAGGTGTGTGCCTGCACCTAGCTTTATCCTGATCAGGTATCAGTGTGCAGGAGCCTGAGTTGATCTAAAAGAGGTGTGGGTATGCCCCATCCGTCTAATTTTTGCCAGAGCTTGGTACTGTCTACGTGGTCGAAAGCCGCTGTATAGACTATAAAACAAAGGAATAAGGGGTACTTTCCCACCTTAGCGGCATCTATAAGCAGGGTTAGAGATATTTTTTAGAGTGATATCATGTGACATAATGTGCTAAGATTTCAATTGACACTTTTGTGTGACTGTGGTTACGGGACTAGAAACTAAGAACTAATATATTTAAGCTTTTGCAGTGGTTGTCGAGGTTCTGACATGCCCAGTGGTTTACCGGAGAGACGGCAACTTGGCAGGCGGGTGAATGCTCTGCTTGATACTCAGGATTACATTTCAGTTTATAAAATGCTCGAATGCCGAGGCGTCTTGGAGCTAAGAGTGAGAAAGGGAGATCGAGCGTATTACAACTAATCAGTTAAGCCCCCGGAAACAGCCAAGTTTTTAATTGCTTCCTAAAAACTGACAAACTTGGTTGAAGTCTAAGTGTAATGGGCAATTAGTTCCACAACCTGGCAGCACAATGTGACAAGGTTCTCCCTCCCCATCTGACTCTGCGGACTTTATTCGTACAAATAAGGCCGGAGTTAGCCGATCTAAGATCTCTGTTGGGGATATACCACTGAAAGATATTTCGCAAATCGTATTCCCCTCCACCGTATAAAGTCTTCTGCACAAGGCATAAGGCCTTGAAGTCCATGCGTTGCTGTATTGGAAGCCAGTGTAATGCCTTAATGGCCGCCGTGGTGGGGTGAGCTTTAGGAATACTCAGGAGTATTCGTGCAGCCGCATTTTGAATGGACTGCAGTTTGGTCTTCTATGCCTTGTCAATACCCACAAAAAGTGCATTGCAGTATTCTAGTCGGGATAAGACTAAAGCCACAACGACAATTTTTCGAAGCTCCTGAGAAATAAAAGGGAACACCTTCCGTAGTAGCTTCAAAATGTAGAAGCAAGTGGAGGTTACATGGTTGAGCTGAGCCGAGAACCCCAGTTGATCATCAAAGATAATCCCCAGATTCCTAACTTTCGTGGATGATATTGGGCATTCGCCCCCCTCTACCAGCCACCAAGTGTGATCCCACAGGGACGGACCGCCACCAAACTCCACGACCTCAGTGTTATCTGTATTGATCTTAAGGAAATTGTTGCTCATCCAGCTCATGATGTTCCTCAGACACGCATGAAATCGAGCAGCTACCTGCTCCGACTGTTTTGATACTGAGATGATGATTTGAGTATCGTCGGCGTAGGACACAAACGAGAACCCATGCTGCCTAATGAGACTGGCGAGAGGGGTCACATAGATATTAAATAGCGTTGGTGACAGTGCAGAGCCCTGTGGGACTCCGCATGGCAGATGGAAGGTTTCTGACGGCAGACTCTCCCAGAGTGGAGCTGGTTCTCTATCTACTAGGAAAGAGGAGAGGAGGGAAAGAGCCGCCTCCCCAATCCCCACCACCTTCAGTATGATTTATGGTGTTGAATGCTGCTGATAGGTCAAGGAGGATGAGGATCCCCCCCCCCCCCCCATCTACCTGTCTACGGATCTCCTCCGTTGCCATAACCAGCGCCGTCTCAGTAGCGTGACCTGACCGGAAACCATGCTGACTGCAATCCAGCAGGTTGTTGCTGACTAGGTAAGATGTCAGCTCCTGGTTAATTGCCCTCTCCAGGATTTTCGCAGCCATTGGTAGGCACGAGATAGGGCGATAGTGCTTAACCTCTAGTGGGTCTAGTGTAGGCTTTTTTAAGATGGGTCTGATACAGGCCTTTTTCCAGACCATCGGATAACTCCCAGTAGTGATCACCTGATTGAGAATTGGAGTTAGATGTATACTAATGGCCTGGGACACCTGATGTATTACAGTCGGAGGACAGGGATCCCATGGTGATCCTGACTTGGTGGCACATATGGATTTATTTACTTCACTAGGCAAAAGAGAGCAAAACACATTCAACTGACAATGCAGCGGTGTATCCTCCGTGGCATCAGATGGACCGACATCGCCTCCCTGCCTTGTTTTCCGTAGTTCATCATAGATCAAATTGATCTTATTTTGAAAGAAATTAGCCAATTTGTTGCAAAAAGCGGAAACAGGACTAAAGTGGGTGCTCTGGCGCGATTTCGATGTTACTTCTACATTTTTAAAAAGTTGCTTGGTAGAGTTACTAACCTCTGATATTTTAACTGAGTAATAGGTGTTTTTTGCTAAAATTATGGCTTCTTTATATTGTTGTAGCGTGATATTGTAGGATATTTTATGTTCCACCCTATGTTCCGTTCTCTAGGTACGTTCTGCTTTCCTGCATAGAACTTTCAGCTTTTTCAGTTCTGGACTGTACCATGGAGATGATGCCAGCGTCCTTCTAGGTTTAATTTCTTTCATTGGGGCCACTTTATTACCAGCCTTTACTAGCCAGCTGTGAAATTGACTAGCAGCCACGTTGTTGTCAGGGACCTGATCCGGGGGGCAGATATCCAGGGCCTGCTAAAATTCAGTGCCTACGATTTTATTCCACTGCCTGATAATTATGCTTAGGCTGTGGGGTTTTAGGTTTAAACCTATAATAACTGATAAAACCCCACTGAAAGAAAAATAGCCCTCACCGGTGAAAACATATAAACACTGAAAAAACACCTGCCCAACCACAAACTAAATGCCATTCAAAGAAAGGAAAAAGAGTGAATGAGTCATTTTTTTCATCCTGAAGGGTTCAATACAATGTAACTTTCTTATACAAGCTGGCAGTAAGACAGACTGGCTAACATTATTCTGCTTGAGTTTTGTTCTTTAAGGATGCCACTAAAAATATTGTTTCTTCTTCCTTTTACTTTTTTCAGTTTTGTGGCCTTTGGTCTAAAGATGCAGGGTTTAGTTTCATGTTTTAGGTTTAGTTTAATTATTTTATAAACTGTAGAGAATCAGGAAATATCAAACTCATATTTGATATTTTGGCTGCATTTGACTATTTCACTGATAGGTAAAATGGCTGGTTTCATAAAAATCTTTCCTAATATGTGTCATCTCATTTACCGACAGAGAATTGGTAAAAACCCTTAATACATCAGACCATGGTTTCTAGTGGGTCAGTATTGATATTAGGTGAATTTCCAACACCTCAGGCTTTAAACATTCAATGAAAGGTATAGTGACGAGTATATATATATCAACAAGCATCTGGGATAGTGGTGAAAACATGACACCAGACTTTTGGAAAACATTAAATGCAGTGTCATTTGTAAAACGTATATAAAAAAGTTGTGTGATGACCTGTCAAACTTGATACCCAAGTTGAAGTGATTACCTGTAGGAGATCCTTGCCACTTGTTAGATGGTATGCTGAAAGCATCTTTACAATCTTCAGAGTTAATGAGGGATGCTATGGACTTTTTAGTCCATTATGGTGTACTGTTTTCTTATGCACACAAACTAAAACGCAAATATTTATCATTTTGTGCTTTATGTGGCATCAAAGAAAGAATCATCCCAACTATGCCCATTAGCTGATGGTTCTCAGCCCAAGGGGCTATGAATGCTGAGAGGGCATTTTCACAGAAGTTTACATGGGAAGGAAAGAGCGAGCGGACCCAAAGACTCACGGAAGAAGTATTGTATGGTGTACTACAATAAGATTAATCAGCAAAAATGTATTTGGACCTCATGCACACTATAAGTACACTGTCTATATACCATGTTCTTTCAGTGCAGAAAGCAAGCAATAATAAAAGCAAAACGTTCCATAAACACTGGAAAAACACTTTTTCTGCAGTTTTTAGGGGCGCGAAAATGTGTAACCACTGATAACAACTGTTTTTAAAAATATTGAAAACACTGAAAAAACCCCACCAGAATTTATCAAAAATAGAAACTGAAAACAGGAAAGCCTAATTATGCTCAATGGTTTCTTCCTATCCAGCTGTCGGGGAGTGAATACTGGAGGTTGAAATTAATTGCATAATGGTCAGTCCCGGGAAGAGGTACGGGATTATTTAGTGTGACACCAAAGGTAGTGGGAAAGATCCCATCAAGTGTATGGCCCGCCAGATGTGTGGGGCCCACCACCTTTTGATGGTGACCATAACCTGCCAGATTATCAAGAAACCGGCTGGTATCGGAATTGTTGTTAAGTTCCAAATGGAAGTTAAAATCACCCAGAATAATGAGTGAATTGGAATCAGTACACAATTCAAGCAGGGTCTGTAAAGCCATGGAGAAAAGGGCTCTAGGGCTCGGCGGTCTGTAGAGAAGTATCCTGTGTAATGAGGAAGTATTATTAATTTTTACCACAAAGCGTAAGGCCTAAGCAGGCAGTTGTGTTATAGGCTTGCTATACACCTTCAGGTTATCCCAGTGAATTATAGCTATCCCGCCACCTGTACTCCCAATCCTGTCCTGACTGACTACTGAATATCTTGCCGGGAGGGCACTATTCCAGTCCGGGGCAGAGGCCTGACTAGTCTAAGTCTCTATGAGGAAGACTAAGTCTGGTGCAGAAACCTGGAGCAGGCATTCAAGATCATACTTATGCTTGCACAGCGATCTCATGTTAAGCAGTAAGCATTTTAACAGCTTTGTCTTCCCCACTACCCCAAAGCCGTCTACCAGACTATTGCTGCTACTTGCAGATTTCCCAACAAAGAGAAAGGATGGCAGGAAGCCACACGCCCTACATGAGAACTCCTCACACTCCTTACTGAGATCCAGTTTATGGCCAAAGCACTCTCCTCTTCTGAGCGCCATAATCTGTGCTCTGACGGACATATGAGATCCAAAAAAGGTAGAGGTTCTGGCGTTGGACGCGCGCCAGGCGCCTACGAGCGCAGACGGGCTTGCCTTTGGTGTGCCGTTGGCAGGCCCGCTGCACGCTCGCGCCAGCGTGCCATTTATCCCCTGAAATGAAAGAGACTAGAGTGCTGACCCAACAAAGAGTATGCAGGCCCGTCGTTCCATCCGGGAAACCGCGAAGTCAGAGAGACAGGTTTTAGTCCCCCAAACACGTATAACTTAAAATCCACTATTGATAAGCGATTGTATTTAAAAGCGGGTTAGCGTGTTTTTCTATCAGAGCACAGCAGGAAGAAAGATGGGGAGTGTATGCTCCTAAGCACATGGGGCCTCATTGAATGAATGGTTAATATCTATACCGGGCATATACACGGTCCGATCATACTGAATTACGGCTCGTTTTTGGCTACCATACCCAGAAAGACAAACTTTTGCCCTGACGAAGTCCAACATGTAGTGGACAAAACGTGTTGGCTGGTCTATGTTATTTGCTATGGAAAAAGGAAAAAAAAAGATTTTTCCGGACATCACCTGCAAAAAATAGACTACATTTTTGGGGAACTTTGATTGTGCGGTGCACTTCACATTTGTTTGTGATGATTGTACATGTTCCTTGTAGGCTTAAGCGATGAGACAAGGGCTCAATGAAATAGCAGCTACTAACAGATCATTTATTTTAATGATCTCGTCGATGATGGACAACTCATCTTTCACCTTCCAGTATGGTCTTGGGTTCATTCTAATTTATTTTCCTTTGGTCGGCCATCAACGATGAAGTTGGAAACAGTGGAGTACTTTGAGTCATCCAAACCATTTTTCTTAAAGCTTTTTCATTCCCAGATTCATCCAATAAGTATGTAACACTAACATCATTATCCATTTCATGCATATCATCATCAAAAGACTCATCTACACTCGGCAGGTGAGATGTAACAATGGCCTGTAACGTTAGATCGTTCCGGGATTAAGTCTACATTTATTACATATTTATGCAATTTACATGCTAGTTTGGTAATACGAAGGGAAAGTTGTCCGAATTACACTTTGGGCCGATTACGAGTCTGGGGTCCACTGACTGCCAGACTCGTGGGGGCATGTCGGTGGCGGTCATCCAACCGCCCTATTACAATTCGGGTGGTCGAACTGCCACAGCTCTGCCACAGTTGCGGCGGTCAGGACGCTGCAATAAGCTTGGAGGGACCGCTGCGGTCCTGCCAAACATATTTCGAGTTTCCTCTCCATTGGCGGTGTCATAGAGGCTCTTATTGCATGAACACTGTGGCGGCGGAAACATGTGGATGCACACCAGGGGCACAACATGTGCCTCCCCTGTGTGCATGCACCCCAGTTCCTGCACAGGATGCACTTTTCAGTCCATGCCGCACAGGAACTGTTTTTGGCGTTCCAATTGCAGTGAACTCTTCCTGAGGCACCGCTGTGGGAAAACAAAAAACCAGCCCACCAGACAGGAAGAAACTCATAATCTGGCAAGGAGTCTGACCACGGCTTTGGTGGTGTGACACCAGTGGCTTATGGACAGTGATGGGAAATGGCCCACCCCACAAGAAACTTTTGCACTTGGATACAGCCCACACACATGCTAAAATTTCACGTTCTGTTGTTGAGTATTTAATTTTGGGTCTTCTTAATTTGTGTTATGCAAAAACTATAAGAAGATCACCATATTGATTTCTTTGGCTTAAAACGTCTTTCTGTCCAACTTGGCTGGCATCAGCAGTCATGACAGAATGGAAAGATTTGTAAAATGACTTCAGCCGTGGAGCTTTCTGCAACTCCTTCTTTTGGTGTACCTTTTGTCCCATGTAAATTCTGCATCTTTTTTTAATCAGATGACTCATTGGCTCCATCATTTCAGCATAATGTTCTATACATTTTGAGTAAAATTTACACAAACCAAGGAAAAACCTCAGTTCATCCTTGATTGAAGGTTGTTGAGAATGACAGTTGCTGAAATCAAGTTACGTTTAGTTTTCACTCCATCAGGTTCGATGATGTGTCCTAAATATTCCATATTATCCTATAAAATCTCTGTTTCTTTCTTTTCTCTTGTTTAGGGTAAAGCAGATTCTCCTGAGCACTACTCTTAAAATTCCCAGATGGCTTTCGTGGGTGTTAGAAAACTCAAGTATATTGACTTGGAAAGCTGATACACCTACCATCCTTTCCAAAATGGGTATTCATAACCTTTTGAAATACAGCAGAAGCTGAATGGAGGCCCAAGGGCATGCTGCAAAACCAGGATGCCCCTTTGGGAGTAATGAATGATGTGAGGTCAGGTAAGTTTTTGTTCAAAACAATTTGCTGTGTTAGGCAGCTCTAAAGCTAAGTTTAGAGGACACTTTACCATTGCACAAGTTAGCCACCATTCCATGCACATGAGGTAAGGGTTGACTTTCCACAACTACTTACCAGCTCAACTGGTTTACGTCAATGTAAAGTCAAATTTCACCATTTTTCTTTATGGCTATTTCAACTGGTGACAACCTTGCTGCCATTGAAACAGGTTCAATTATGCCTTCTATCAGACACCTATTCAATAATTCATCAACTTCCTTCCATGTACATAGACGTACATTGTGTACTTTTTGGGTAATGGGTATCGTCTTTTTCAGTGTGATGAAATGTTAGAAACCTTTCAGTCTTCCCAATTTTCAGTAAAGACTGAACCATTTTCCTGCAGAATTTGTCAGTACCAGCGTTGGAGACAATGAATATGTAGGGAGCTGTACATGGGTTTACCAACATAGGGAGATTTTACTGTTTAGACTAACTCAAAATACTGACACCATGGTTGATGTCAGAACCCTGTTCGGAAAGCCATGGTGCAAATAGGAGCTCCTGGGCACAACCAAAGGGTTGAGGCCTTTTACTCGGCAGAGTAGCCCTTCAGAACGTGACTCTAAGTGGTAGTGACGGTTGAGCAGTCCAAGGCTTCTCAGGAAGGAGGTAGAAACACAGGGATGAACAGACTCATAGTTCAAAATACGCCGCCAATGAATGATTGTCTATTCAAATGCTTTTTTAATGAAAAAAGTAATCTTTTTATATACAAACATAAAGTAAGATACAACATTCACAAACAATATACACAGTCCCCTGAGGTTAGGTCTCTAATGTTTCATAAGAAAATCCCTTCTAGCTAGATGTAGTGGTTATGTAGTGGTAATACCAAACCTATTGTGTTTGATTTAATAGACTGTAATGTTGCTCTACAACAATATGGTTGGTTATTACCAACAGGGGCAGCCCTATTACCTGAACCAGGAGCAAGGTAAAGACTAGAATCTTAACAAAGGTTCAAGTAATACATTACATGCAAAATAAACTAAAATAATGTGAAATTTACATCACATGAAACAAGACAAACTATACAAGAGATAAGAATATTGCCAAGTGATACCCCTACACAAACTCAAATATGTACAAAATGTAATAGGAGATTATTATAAAATCCGAATAAAATGGCGCTCTCTTAGTCACACAACAAACAATATTAAGACAATTAACAGTGTAAAGGTAAACAGTGGCTGAGGAAAAATGATTACACACAAACTGTTCAGACAAAACAAAAAACAGAAATAGCGAAGATTGTGTCCTCTTCAATCAAGGCCATATATAGGCATCAACGGCATTTCGACCAAACTAAACTTGAATGGTCATCATCAGGACAAACAATAATTAATGGTAGAGCGTCCAATAATTAGATCTGGAACAAATATGTACACAAAAGGGGTATCACAATTAATATAAATGGGTAATAAATGACAACCAGAATAGCACAAGATCAAAGATAACAAATCAGGACATGTAAACCTTAGTAATAGACCACTAAGACAAAAATGAATAAATGAAAAGATAGCAAACATTTCCAGGGCTTGGATCGTGAACTGGCTCTAAGATCTGAGCCGGAACCTTGGCTCTGCTCTTACTGGGTTCTCTCTGTTATTTTGTATGTTCGCCCACCTCTAAGCCCCACCAGTGGTCTTAGTCTCAGGAGTCCCACTCCAACTCTTTGTTAAAGTCAAAGGTGTTCCAGTGTTGAAGCACTATCTGCAGGCAAGTGCTCCTGGGGCAATGTGTCCTGTAAATCAGTCTTACCTGCGACAGCAGGATCCGAGCATCCTGAGTCCTTGAGCGCACCCTCTTTTCGAGCACTGAAACTGTAGCCGCTGCCTCTGGTAAGTCTTTCACACACAGCCCAGGAGGTCTGCGGTAAGGTGTCCTCCAGTTTCTTACACATGGTCCTGCAGTGGCTGGGGGGTTTCTCTATTCTCCTCTGATGCTCAGTAAATTTCGCTTGGGGGGGAGGGGGGGATGTGCGACGATTCTGGTGCTGTCTGTCCTGCAGTGGCTGGGGGTTCTCAATGCTCCTCCAATGATGGGTAAGTTTAATTCTGGGTACAACAATACTGGTGCTGTCCTTAGTCATGGTTTGGGCCTGTTCCGGTCACCATGCCAGCCTCCTTCCTCCCTCAACGGTCTCGACCAGACCGTGCTTCTTGTCTAGTCCAGGTGGCTCCCCATAGCTTATGGGGCACTGTTCCTCCTCTGCGCATGGGCTACAGCCCGATAGTCATAGCAGCAAGCTTAACAGCAGCCCACTTGGCAGACAAGGTCGCTGACTTAGTCCTGCACATAGGCGATGACCCGTTCGGTGCAGTAATGGTCATGGCAGCCCTCCCCTGGCATACAGGGGTCACCAACATTTCCATGCACATAGGCAACAAGCAGATTGGTACAGCAGTCATCTCATCATACCTTGCTAGGGGAATCCAATCACCAGGATCCCTCATTGGACCTCACTCCTTCTAATGCTCTCTTCTCCCTGAAAAGGCACACTGGTCTTGGCAAGCATCCTGGCACTGGTGCCCCATGTTCCAAGGACAGGTGGCCTTGGATTCCCAAGGTGATCTCCCCTCTCACCCAGCTGGGAGACTAGCAGGCCTTGTCCCCCAGTTCAGCTCACTTTTTGGGGTCTCAAGCTCCCCTTCTCATAGTCCATTTCCAGATAACAAATCTGATATAGAGTCGGAGACTTTTAAGCTTTGTGTTGGGGTCTGCTATTTATTTTTTGAAATGGCTTCTCCTCAGTTTCCTTTCCTCCAGATAGCAGTCTGTCACAGCAGAAGAGACTCCAAATTTGGTAGCCCCACAAAACATGCCATGGGAGTGACTAGAGGTTCAACTTGTTGGGATGAGGCGTCATCTCGCCCCCTTCAATCGCACAGCTTTTATTATGGCGCCAACACAGCGATCCTATATTCCAACAATTTTATCAATGTCTTCCTCTTATTCCATCATTTTTCATCTCTTTATCAATTTTGCTACAATGAATATTTAAATCCACACGCAGAATTGTAAATGCCATTTTTCAAGTTTCTAGTATTCAAGCTGTGTCCATCGGACCTCTTGAAAAAATACGACTAGTGCAAGGTTAATCTGAAGCAGCTTTTATTCAATAACAACCCATTGCATTTCAGGATGCAACGCGCCCTTCGTCAAGGGTCACTGTAAATGAACAATAAAACAATCACCAAATATTCTTCAGAGTCATGTTTTTACATCATTAATCAATAACCAGTTTACCCGGGGGCGCTAGAGGGCGCACTGCGGAATGGCTGGCTGCTGAGTCGGCTCCGCCGGACGGGTGCGGGAAAATCGTTCCCCTCAGCCCCTAACTCGCCCCAACTACCGATCAAATTAGCTGCATGGACGTCTGAAAGCCCTGCCTCCTTGATGTGGAAGTATCAGCTATGAGGAGAGAGGCGTGACGGAGACATCGGCGAAAAACCGGGAGCAACTACGGGGCTGTCCAAAATGGCGGCTCTCGATCACGGCGACCAAGGGCGCAAATGAACGCCGCCGTCCCCAAACGCTTCCAAGCTTGAGCTGAACCCACCCAGTCAACAACGAAGATTAAGTGTCAGCGACGAACAGGTACAGGATGCTTGTTCTACACGGTGCTATCGCTGGGGAGCAGATGCGTTCCAGGTCAGCTAAAATGGCGGCGGCGGTGAAACGCATAACCGGTGAACCCGCGACTGGCGCTGCCAGTGCCACACTACATTGAGACCGCGTGAGACCTGGGGCAGGAACACTGAACTGCAAAGCAACGGCGGTGGAAAGGAGAGTACCGCAGCTAGGAGAGGTCTAGCGAACAGGGCGCTGTATGAGACTCCGAGACGCTGCTGCGCACCACTCCAGAAGGTGCGAAGCAGGACCACCGTCTCCCGCCGGCTCATACTTACCGGACAGGGGGTGCCCCAGTGCCGATGAGATCCTACAACGACGAAAACAACACACGGCACACCCACACCGGACACTGCGTTGAGCAACTATGTGGCTCGGTGGAGATCCAAATGAATAGACCCACAGCACTGGGAGCGGTCGGTGCACAACAGCGGCGCAAAAGGACGGCGACCAAACCAGGGACCTCAACGAGCCCACAAATTATCAGCCCCACTGCGTCTCCTGGTGCAATGGGGAAACCCGACAAACAGCAGTCGAAACTGCCCTTCGAGACCAGGAAGCAGGCGACGAAACCTGGATCAGCTCTGGATGCCGACGGAGAGCAGGTACTGGGAGACGGCGCCAACATGGAGACGGTGCTACGGGCTATCCAACAGAGCCTGCAGGATATGAATAACAAAATGGACAATGTTGTGGCGAGGGTGGATACTCTGACGGCGAAATTGGAAAACCACGAGGGGAGACTGGTGGAGGCAGAGCAAAGGATCTCCGCGGTGGAAGATCAATCCAGGGATACCACAAGAGCGTGCAGTGCCATCGAAAAGACCTTAGAAACCCTGAAAGCAAAGGTGGAGGACCAGGAACCGAGGTCCCGCCGCAACAACGTACGTATCTCGGGCCTGCCGGAGTCCACCAACACTGGCAAGATGGAAACGTACGTGGAAAACATGTTGAAGGACATATTTGGGGCTGGGAGCCTCTCGGACATTTTCCTGATCGAACGCGCGCATCGTTCCCTGGCCCCCACCCCAAAACCAGGGGCTACGCCTCGAATGATCATAGCCCGAGTACTTAACTACAGAGACAGGGACACTATACTCAGGCTTGCAAGGGAAAAAGGCGCTATCAACTATCAGGGCAACACGCTGGAGTTCTACCCTGACCACACCATGGCGGTGCAGCAGGCACGGAAGGAGTTCGCAGCTGTAAAAAAGAAGCTTCGAGAACTGGAAATCGGGTATGCGATGTTATATCCGGCAAAACTTAAAATTCTAACAGATGGCAAGCCGGTGGTTCTCACGACGGTGCAAGCTGCACAGGAATACATCAAAAAACTTTCCAAACGCCGAAAAGACCGGGAGAATGCGGGCAGAATGAGCGACAACGACTGACAACTCTAATGGCGGACCTACGTGGTTCACTGGATTTCTCCTTAAATGATGGCTGCAGGCAGCGGACGCTACATTTGGCGCGAGACTGTGGTTTGCACTCTACGAGGGTGCGGACGTTGCTGCAGACGAACATTAAGCGGAGGCAGTGCCTGGCAGTAACGCAGTGAGTACACTTGGTGATCCTCGAAGATGGGCCCGCGCACAAGGCCCATGTGGTGATTGACTCAGGGTACATGGACAGCGGACTGGGCTAATTGCGCTGCCATAATGTGGACTTGGGACAGTGTATATATGGGCGGGTAGCGCTGCCTGCAAATGTTTGAAGCCACGAGGGGAGATAGGGGTGGAAGGGATCGTCGAGGCCCCATGCGGGGAGATGAGGGGGGGAAAGGGGAGAATTCGACATAGAAATAGTGGAGAACCGCACCTGTCCACATCCAATATGTGGATGGAGATGTGTGCTTCGGGCGACACCCCCAGGTGGGTGTACCCCAAATCAAGTTCTATCACAGTTCTGAAGTTATGGGGGAGATGGCTTTGGCAAAGTTTGGGTGCTGAAGTGGGAGGAGGGGGGGTGGGGATGTTGAGAATGGTTCAAATGTATGCACTGTGTCTGAGAAGCATTGCGACCTCTTTTGTTGCCTGTAAGGCTATTGTGCAACTTGCACTCTTTTGCAGGAGGCCACACCGCACACACGGCATGAGGCTTACACCCACTTCACGGTGATGGCACGCTCTGACACACTAAACTTTCTAACGTGGAACGTCAGGGGGCTGGGGACTCCAAAAAAGATAAGGCAAATGTTTGCGTACTTCGACAGGTTTAAGGTAGATGTGGCATTCCTACAGGAAACGCACATGGCACCCACTAGCACATCCAGGCTGGGGAACAAATGGGCTGAATCCACCACTGGCTCAAACTACTCGACATACTCACGGGGTGTAAGTATACTGATCAAGAAAGGGACTCACTTTAAAATCACAGACACGTACACCGACACAGGGGGACGGTATGCCATAGTGGGGGGCGAGGTGAGACAGCAGCGTGTGGCACTGGTGAATGTTTATGGCCCGAACGTGGACGATGCGGCCTTCTTTGAAAAGATGTGGCACACAATAGCGGATATACAGGCAGACAACGTCATCTGGGGTGGTGATTTTAATGTCACACTTCACGACGGCCTTGACAGAGCTTCACACACGCTTGAACAGCATACCAAGGCGAGGGAGATGCTGCTAGATGCAATGTCCGATTTACATGTAAGCGACGTGTGGAGGATACTACACCCAGGGGAACAGATAGCCACACACATTAATGCGGCTAATAGGAGCTGGTCCAGGTTGGACTATTGGTTAGGCACGCAGGACATTATTACATGGGTAGAAAAGATCACACACCTCCCGAGAACGCTGTCAGATCACGTCCCGGTTCTCCTTCAGTTACGAATCCCACACTATGTCCCACCACCGTACACCTGGCGGTTCAATGCACAGGCCCTGCGTGATCCGCTTTATGTCGACACCGTCATGAAGGCGTTCATGGACTATTTCGAGTTAAATTCCCCCACAACGGAGGACCCGTGCCTCCTGTGGGAAGCATTCAAAGCGACAATACGGGGCGTCTGCATCAGCACATCCTCGGGGATATTAAAAGACATTCGTCAACAGTTACAAAGGAGGGAGGCGATGATTCAGGAGTTGGAGCAGCGGTACACATGCACTGGGGACACAGCGTTACTATGTGACATTCAGATATTACTGTCGAAATACCATAAATTCGTTGAGGATGAGTTAAAATACATCTTCAAGAGGACAACGGCTAGGAGATATGGGGAAGGGGGACGGCCGGGCAGAGCCCTAGCGGAAAAGATTTGCTCAGGCAGAACACCACAGCATATAGCGGCAATACGGACTAAAGATGGCACACGCGCGCACGACATCCAGACAATCATAAGGGGAATTTAGAGATACATATGGGGCACTCTATGAGGCAAGGCCGCAAATACAACAGGAGGAATTGCTGGCATACATGGCCGACGTGGAGATCGCCTGGCAGGCAGATGGGCACAGGGAATATTTGGCACGGCCTATCACAGCACAGGAGGTTGTGGATACCATTAAAAGACTCCCTAACGGTACAGCTCCGGGGCCGGATGGTTTTGTCATAGAATTTTACAAGGCATTTGCAGACATACTAGCACCACACTTAGTGAACCTCTATGAAACCGCGCACGAAGCCCAAACACTTCCACCATCAATGAGAGAGGCGCTGATCATCGTTCTTCTGAAACCGGGCAAGGATGAAGAGCACTGTGATTCTTACCGCCCCCTCTCGCTAATCAACGTGGACACTAAAATACTAGCGAGCATATTAGCGGACAGACTAAAACCGCTCATGCCGCTGCTAGTAAGACCGGACCAGGCAGGTTTCATTCCAGATAGGTCGACCACCCACAACACTCGCACCTTATTTGCTCTGGCACACTATTTGGCTCCGCACATAAAAGCAGTTGCTGTATTACTGGATGCGGCCAAGGCGTTCGATATGATCGACTGGCCCTTTCTTCTGGCAGTCCTGATCTGAATGGGGTTCCCACCATTGTTCATTGGCTGGATAACAATGCTGTACTCGGGCCTGACAGCACGCATAAGGGTAAACAAACATCTTTCAGCCCCGATAGACATCAGGCGTGGCACCAGACAGGGATGCCCTCTGTTGCCAATGCTGTTTGCCCTCATACTGGAGCCATTGGCGTGTAAAATACGGCAACACCACCACTATTCAGCAATTCAGCTCCCCACACGGCCCATACACATAGCTTTGTACGCTGACGACATGGTCCTTTACGTAAAAAATCCGGAGTTGCATCTTAACCCGCTGCTGCGGGAATACATTAAATTCGGCCAATACTCAGGTCTCCATATCAACTGGAACAAATCCCTCGTACTTCCGCTGACGGATGGTACCCAGCCCACTGTGCTGGATTACCCTCTGGAATGGCAAGACGAGCCAACGAGATACTTGGGCATTTGGTTCCACAGAGACCCGGAACTGGTCATACGCACCAATTACGGGCGAACCATATCAACACTAGAGGATAAGGTCAAGAGATGGATTGGGCTACCGCTATCACTAGCAGATAGACTCGCCATAGTAAAAATGGTGCTCCTGCCTAAGTTCTTATATTTATTCAATAACATACCTATCAAGCCCCCAGCGGAGGTGTTCCGTAATATAAAATCTCTCATGCTATCCTTGATCTGGGCGGGGAAACAAGCCAGGTTAGAACTACAGACTCTGACACTGCCGTACGCTAAAGGGGGTTTCAAGGTACCAGACATTTACCTGTATTACCTGTGTGCGCAGGCGCAATTCGCGCATTATTGGTTCCACGAGATACCCTTTCTGACGCACGTTGCGGTAGAAAAAGGGGATGCTGATCCCATCCCACTGACTAGTATTCTAACGCATAAACGGCCCAGGTTGCATGACCATGACATTAATCCAGTGAACACCACGATCGAGGCATGGAGAACACTGAGCCGGATGGCGCAATGCACACCACTCTACGCCCCAACACTCCCATTAGCCCACCATCCGGCGATATCTGTAACACAAGAACAGGTAGGAATGGACCTTCTTAAGTGCGCTGGCATAGATACCCTAGGCGATTTGTACAGGGACGGGCAATTTATAACGCTAGACAAACTGACATATATCCAAAATCCAACCCTGTTGTTCAGTTTCAACTATTACAGATTGCAGAGGGCGGTGAAAGAGCATTATCAGTCATTCCCAGCAGAACCACAGACACTCGCACCACTGCAACTCGTGCTCACCACCCCCTCAGCATCTCACTTGGTGTCTAGATTGTACCGCAGCGCGCAAACTAACATGGGGGGCAACACTACAAAAGCCAGGGAGAAATGGAGCGCAGCACTGGCGGATACCCTCACAGAAGAGGAATGGGAGGCTTCCTGCATGCTAACGGGGATGCTGACACCGAACGGGAATCTTAGGCTCATCAATTATAAATATTTGCATCACATGTATCATACGCCTGAAAGACTACATAGATATGGCCTGAGAGATAACTCCAACTGTACTAGGTGCGGGCAGGAACACGCAGATTTCATACATTTGGCATGGCACTGTGATGCGGTAGCACAATACTGGGATCAGGTGGTACAGACCATCAACACTATCTTGGGGGCCACATTACAATGTACAGCAAAACTCTGCCTACTGGGGTTGGTGCCGCAATTGAGAGCGCGGCGATGCAAACTGTGTGTGATCGCTTTACTGATGGCGAAGAGGAGAGTATCTTTGCATTGGAATAGTAAACTGAAGCCAAAGGTGAAAAACTGGCTGGAGGACTTGACTTATTGCAGAGATACTTTAGTCACGTACGAGTAGGAACTGCCTGCAGGGTCCCGTCCCAGAGACTATTGGGAACCTTTCAGACAATATCTGGTGTCAGTGGCTTCTGATGATGATGCGAACTGAGCGCACACCTAGTACAGGTCTTCTGCAACTCTGCGTGGTACATTACGGAGCAATGAGGGGGGGAGAATGTTGTGACACAGTGCTTTAAGTTTTAGAGGGGTTTTTTTGTTTTTGATGTTATATCGTTCCCCTAGGTTTCAGGGGTTCCTACTGTAAAACATGAAAACGTAAGACTGAGAGAGCATATATACCATACTGTTGCATTGTCAAATAACAAGCCTACCCTCCCACAGGAAACTCGCCGCCGGACCCACGGTTGTCGGCTGAAGGGCTGTGTATGAACGAACCTCTGATTATGTAACCTGACAGCATGGACAGCCGGCCTTATAAGGTTGTAGGCGATATGTTTGTACTTTTTCTATGACAATGTGCAATAAATGTCTTACACAAAAAAAAAAACAAAAAAAAAAATAACCAGTTTACCCAGGTCCCACGGTTTGTTGCCTACAAAAAACCTTTCATCTCAATGTGGTAAGACATCTCCCATTTCACATCGCATGCCAATATGTTGACATGATCCTGCTCCTAAGCTGTATCCCTTACTTACTATGTTCTCACCCTACATTCACCTATCTCTTCTTGCTCCCAATGTAGATAGAAAGTAATTTCTCATTAAATCCCCTCTATCCCTTTAATTTCCTCCCACCCTTCAAACAGGATTCAGTGTGCAACGCATTTCTCCATGTTCTATCAACGTCATGCTCTCGCTGCATTAAACATCTCAATTTTGATACATATCAACTTGTTTATACATTCACGCACATTGGATATAATTACTTCTATCATGACTATCGTTCACTGGACTTGTACTCCTCAGTAACAATACATTATATGTAATCAGTGGGGGAGTCATAAAGTATAGGGCCATGTGTCCAAGTATGAACCCTTTCATTTAGGTCCCAGTTCATGTGTTCCTGCACTATTTTGTCTCGTTTGTAATCTGTCAGTCTGGTCAATCTGTATTTCAATTATATACTATAGCTCTTGCTAAGCTGAAGCTGTGTGTAGCCACGTGTGAGGAGTAGGAGGAGCAATGAGTGAGAGCGGAGTGAAGGGTGTAGCAGTTCAGAGGAGCGGAGCGGAGCTGCCGAAGTTTGAGAAGCCGAAAAACCCGTAGAAAAACCCGTATCTGCCGCCGCCGCCGAGTTGAAGAGATGGCAGCGGGCTGCGGGAGCGGCAAGTACTGGCAAGCATTGGCTTCGGCGCAGAGGACCCCTCCCGCACTCCCAAATTCACTTCATTACCGAGAAGCCGATAAACTCGCAGCTGTTGCAGCCGCCGCCAAGGTGAAGAGAAGGCGGCGGGCAGCGGCAGCGGCAAGCATCGACTACAGCACAGAGGACCCCTCCCGTACTCCCACACTCCCTGCATTTTCGAGAGGCGAGGAGCTAGAAGTCGAAAAAGCCGTAGCTGTTGGCGCTGCTGTTGCCGCCGCAGCCGAGGTGAAGAGAAGGTGACGGGCGACGGCAGCGGCAAGCATTGATTTAAGCACAGAGGACCCCTCCCGCACTCCTGCACCCCCTGCATTTTAGGCAGCCGGCCTTACTGCACCAGCACCGGCATGGGAGGTGTGTGAGCTGGGCGCCCTGGCGTTTTGGTGTTCGGAGCCTGCAACACGGAGGAGCACGCTGAATAGAGCGGCATTCCAGTACTGTTCTGGGTGAAGAGGCAAGAGCTGCGGTGTCACTGCACCGAGAGGGGGACTCCAGTCGAGTACAGCAAGGGAAGCAAGGTGAGCCACCCTGTCGCACTGCCTCTTCGCCTGGCCACACTTCATATATAGTAACAACTCTCCAGAAAGTATTTTGCAAAAGCAAACCCAGATGACCCAGAAGCATAGCAGCAACACCCCCCGGTAGCGTAACACACCCTCCCTTGATTGAAGGGAAACGTGGATGAAGCCCACCATTTAATTAATATCAACATTTTGCAATCTACATCTACTTACTACCACTGCTAGGTCGGCACCCGTTTAGACTAAGAGTAGTGGTGATCACAGCGGGGGGAATCTCACCTGACTGCTGAGAGTCGGGGTCTTCACGTCCCCACAGCTAGGAGTCACTACAGAGCCCAGGTCTTCACGCCGCCACCGCCAGGAGTCACAAGACGCTAAGCATTCCTTTAAGTGAGTCCCCTGCTCTAAGTGGGAGTGGCGAGGAGTCTAGAGCAGTCCCCTAAAAACTGCATAATCCTACAAGGAACGAACTTGGGGAATTGGATCTGGGTGCCGGTGCTGGCGTTGCATGAGCGGCGTGCCGGGCATTGGCCCCGAAGTCTAACTACCCGATTGTGTTTATTGGAAACAGGCACTTCTATCGTGGGTCAAAAGCAGGGAATACAAAGGTAAAATATATAGAGTTTCCGCCCTGCTCGGACCTCTGGACAACAACGTGTCACCTCCAACTGACCTAATACAGTGCAACGGCTTATAAGAAGCTCAGATCTAGAACCATCTTTATGAAAAAAATGGGAATGGACGAAGCAATCAGGAAGAGCACCAACAAGGCATTAAGAAACGGAAAGACAATAGCAACCCCTGGAATTAGAAAGTATTTCGCAAAAGCAAACCCAGATGACCAGGATCAAATAGTAAAAGATAAGGTAAATTTGGAAACAGTAGGTGTCACGGAGGTTGGAAACGGCACCCAAATAATTCCAGAAGCAGGGGAAAAAAATACCTTAATTGATCAGGTGGATTTAACTTCAGATTTAATGGCAACTGGATCAATAACACCAGATCTTTCCAAAATGCAACAGTCTTTCGATTGCAACATCATGTCCCCAGATACCAGCACCAAGGATGGAATATCTCAAATGGAACCCCAAAGGGGGATCGACAACATACAGATCAGTACTCCTCAAAAATCAATGGATATAGAGGGCCATCTTGAAAATTCCCCAGACCTCTCTATCTTTAAAACCACCGGCCTGATTAACAATTACACTCCAGTCTCCAAATCAATGTTTGTTTTACAAAATATCCTGGAATCAGCCCTCAACCATTTAGGTAACATATTGGAAAACTCTGACCAAACACTTGATGTACAAATTGGAATTTAAAAATTTCTGGTCGAGGAAAAAAAGAAGAAAGAACAAATCTGGTCATCAAAAACAACAAAAATAACAGGAACTTGTGACAAATTTCAAGAGATAACTGGTGATGATTTCAAAATTAAAAAGGATACTGTGCCGCTTCCCCCTGAAAAAAGAAATTGCAACACAAACCGGGAAGAAATCATCTGGCGAAAGTGTGGGAAAGCAGAGAGACATCACCGCATATTCCCTCAGAAAACTCTTTAAAGAGGAAATCTGTGACGTACTACCCAATTTTTACAAAAAGCAAAACCAAATTAAACATGACCAATCCTGTAATACCTGATCCTGAAACAAATGTAGACACCGGTTTAACTAGTGAAGATGTACAAGACTCGGAAAAAACAAAAAAGAAACAACGGCAAAGAAAGATAAAAAAGAGAAAGGCGATAAGAAGATTCAAAAGGAAGAAGGCCACAAAAATCAAATTTCAGATTATGACTCCCCTACTTAACGCCTCACCAGATCATGAAGGAAGACCAACACTGCCCCCGACACCGAGTATAAGGCACCAGAAGATACCAGTGAAAACCAACAGGAAAAATCCTTATCAATACTCCACATTAAATCCAAAGGCTACTAATTTCATAAATGGCTCGGAAAGTCCAACTTTAAGAGAGACACTCATAGGACATCCAGAATCACAGAGAAAAGGATCTCAAGTAGAGGAGATAAGATACAACTACTTACAAATCACAGAGTTATTCCCTATTGATGAAGCTCCACTCAATCGCGGCCGAATCATTAACCTACTGCAACAGATCCAGCCGCTACAATTTCTAGTGCAAAATGAGATCAAACTAGTAATGTTTCTGGATAAAGCGAAAACAAAAACTGCAATTGTAGAATTCTGGTCTCCAGCCTTACCAGGAATTATCCTTAAGGAGAGTGAGATCCTCCACAAATGTGGCTATGACTTGATCCCGGTATTAAAAAACGAAGTCCACAATATGATGTATCCGCTCGAAGCTTCTCAAAAAACGTACCAAACCATAAACAAAAAGACCCATCCCTTAGATCACCCTGCAGCAAACCTATTTGTCTCATTAAAGAATGGCGGAAGGGAAATTTGGAGCATAAGCACCCTCAGCAAGGAAACAATACTGAGGGATCAGTCATGGGATTGGATTTCTGAGACCCTGAACAGTAATAAACAAACTAAGGACACTAACTCTTCTGTTTAGCACAGGTTTAGTAATCTCTTCTTGGAATATAGCGGGAAAAACTAAAGAAAAAAGTGGCAGAATTAGTAAAAAATTCACCCGCTATTGTGGCCCTACAAGAAACTTGGAGTACACAAAATTTCAATCTGGAGAGATATTTCATATATGACATCCCTGCACTGCGGGTCAAGCGGGGGCATGCGAAGGGTGGGATTGCAATTTTACTAAGCGAAGAGTATGACTGGGCCCAAGAAATAATTCCAACGAATTCTTATAATTACCAATGTATTAAGGTTAAGTGCAGGACAAACCTCTCAGACTCCCTAAAAAACGTACTAATCTTTAATGTATATATCCCGCCTGGAGCAAAAATGGATGGAATGATGATAGAGATCCTGGATGACATAGATCAAATAATTGAAAGGCATGATTATCCACCATTTCTCATTATGGGAGACCTTAATTGAAAAGTATCCAAAAAAGAAATATCAAAATGGACTAATTGGTATAAAGAAGAGGCGCTGGAAATTTCCATACAATTATTTCCCAAAGGGAACAAGGCGGATAAAAGGGGAAAAATTCTACTAGCATTGCTCCCAACGTTAAATGGATCCATTTTAACGGGAATGTGGGAGGTGACATTCCCGCCTCAAATACGAGACAGGGAAATAATAGCACCTCACTTTTGGATTATATGATATCCAGTCTCGACTTGTTTGGATCCGCCTTACAACTAAAAATAAATGTTGTTCATGGAAGCGATCACGCTATCCTACAGTTATGTACAGGGTGGAAAATACATCTATGTTCACCTACTCAAATCATGTACAAGCACAGTACAGTCATGGTAAATCAAAACCAAAGGCGGATTTATTGGAACTCTGCGACACTTAATAAGATAACTAATACAATAGCCACTAACCAGCTTCTTCAAGCAACACACTCTGTAAACCCAATAACGAATTTTGAACTGATCATAAAAGAACTAACGCAAAAATTGCAGAAAAAGCTGACGCAACCAAGATCTATAAAGATTGAAAACAAAAATCCAAAATCAGATACTGGAACAAAGTTGCTAAATAAATTGATAAGAGCACAGTTCTTAGAAGGTTCACCATCTAGACAAGCAGAAATTAACAAACTAAAGAACCAACGGAGGAGAGAAAAAGAAAAACACAAGAGAATAACCCAAGATAAAAACTGGGTGGATCTGCAGATAGCAGCAAAGCAGGACAACCAACGTGCCTACTGGACCATAATCTCCAAAGAAACGGGCACGAAAAAAACATTACAAATTATTCCGGTGCCCCCAAACGAATGGAAAACTTATCTCACTAATCTATACAAATTAAACAATTCAGAAATGGCCTATACGTTTTATAGTAATACAGAAACTGAATCCTTAAATACTGGAGCATCCACCCCCCTCTCTATTGAGATACACATAAGAAGGGCAAGATCAGCAGGAGCAACTGGCCCTGATCAAATCCCAATCAAAGTCCTCCAGACCGATCCTAAAGGATGGAGCAGGATGCTATCCTCCCTCTTCAACTACATTCTCAGCACTGGGGTAATCCCGAAGTCGTAGAAGGGGAGTATCAGCATACCTATACATAACAAGGATTTGCAATGCAATAGGTCTCGCATTAGGAAATTTGAGCTATTGGTCTTGTAAATGACACATTTTTTATTTATGTGTTGGTTTTGAAAATAGCGAAATTAATAGCTTTGTCATTTACAATGCCAAAACTTTTAACTTTTGCAAATGTGACACCTATACCATTTGTAATGCAACGTGTTTTGTATTTACGTGACTTAGATGTATTGATATTACGAATAACTATGGATTTTAATTTCTTTCAATAATACAATTTTAAATAAAAGTTATTGTAATTTATAATGGCAATAGCTTAAACTTTTGTAAATAACTTTTGTGAAGATTATGTTCAGTGTATTTTATTGTGACGAAATTCAAAGAACAGAAGTGAAATATTAACATTTTTTGTGACATTTGTAATAAATCTTGAAACATTGAGAGAACATATTTGAACCAGTTGTTGTTGAATGGTTGCACAGATTGATACTGTGGTGGCGCTGAGTGATGTTGTGGTGGCGACGAGTGATGCTGTGGTGGTGCGATAGATAGATAGAGTGAGGGCGATAGATAGCTAGAGAGAGGGCGAAAGATGGATAGAGTGAGGGTGAAAGATGGATAGAGGGTGATAGATAGATGTGTGTGGTTGTCTATGTGGTTGTGTGTGTGTGTGGTTGTGTGTGTGGTTGGGTGTGTGGTTGTGTGTGTGGTTGTGTGTGTGGTTGGGTGTGTGGTTGTGTGTGTGTGGTTGGGTGTGTGGCTGTGTGTGGTTGTGTGTGTAGTTATGTGTGTGGTTGTGTGTGTGGTTGTGTGTGTGGTTGGGTGTAGTTGTGTGTGTGTGTGTGTGGTGTTGTATGTGTGGCTGCGTGTGTGGTTGTTGTTCTGTGTGTAGTTGTGTGTGTGGTTGTGTGTGTGTGGTTGTGTGTGTGCGGTTGGGTGTGTGCGGTTGGGTGTGTGCGGTTGGGTGTGTGCGGTTGGGTGTGTGCGGTTGGGTGTGCGGTTGGGTGTGTGCGGTTGGGTGTGCGGTTGGGTGTGTGGTTGGGTGTGTGGTTGGGTGTGTGGTTGGGTGTGTGGTTGGGTGTGTGGTTGGGTGTGTGGTTGGGTGTGTGGTTGGGTGTGTGTGGTTGGGTGTGGTGATGTGTGTGGTTGGGTGTGTGGATGTGTGTGGTTGGGTGTGTGGATGTGTGTGGTTGGGTGTGTGGATGTGTGTGGTTGGGTGTGTGGTGGTTGGATGTGATTGTGTGTGTGTGGTTGTGTGTGAGATTGTATGTGTGGTGTGTGTGTGGTTGTATGTGTGCGTGGTTGTATGTGTGTGTGCAGCTAGAGAAGGATGTATGTGGAAGAGAGCAGCAGATCAGCACAGCAGAAGAGAACAGGGAGTTAAAGAAAGAGGCGGGTGGAAGAGGGCAGCAGATCAGCACAGGAGAAGAGAAGAGAACAGGGAGTTAAAGAAGGAGGTGGGGTGGAAGAGAGCAGCAGATCAGCACAGGAGAAGAGAACAGGGAGTTAAAGAAAGAAGCGGGTGGAAGAGAACAGCAGATCAGCACGGGAGAAAAGAACAGGGAGTTAAAGAAGGAGGCGGGTGGAAGAGAGCAGCAGATCAGCATGGGAGAAAAGAACAGGGAGGTAAAGAAGGAGGCGGGGTGGAAGAGAGCAGCAGATCAGCACCGGAGAAGAGAACAGGGAGTTAAAGGAGGAGGCGGGTGGAAGAGAACAGCAGATTGGCACAGGAGAAGAGAACAGGGAGTTAGAGAAAGAGGCTGGTAGAAGAGAACAGCAGATTAGCACAGGAGAAGAGAAAAGGGAGTTCGAGAAGGATGCGGGGTGAAAGAGAACAGCAGATCAGCATGGGAGAAGAGAACATGGAGTTAAAAAAAGGAGGCGGGTGGAAGAGAGCAGCAGATTAGCACAGGTGAAGAGAACATGGAGTTAGAGAAGGAGGCGGGTGAAAGAGAAGAGCAGATCAGCACGGGAGAACAGAAGGAAACAGGGAGTTAAAGAAGGAGGTGGGGTGGATGAGAGCAGCAGATCAGCACAGGAGAAGAGAACAGGGAGTTAGAGAAGGAGTTGGGTGGAAGAGAGCAGCAGATCAGCAGAAGAGAACAGGGAGTTAAAAAAGGAGGTGGGGTGGAAGAGAGCAGCAGAACAGCACGGGAGAAGAGAACAGGAAGGCAGAGAAGGAGGCGGGCTGAAGAGAGCAGCAGATCAGCTCTGGAGAATAGAAGTGAACAGGGAGTTTGAGAAGGAGGTGGGTGGAAGAGAGCAGCATAACAGCACAGCAGAAGAGAACATGGAGTTAAAGAAGGAGGCGGGTGGAAGAGAACAGCAGATCAGCACAGGCGGAGAGAAGAGAACAGGGAGTTAGAGAAGGAGGCAGGGTGGAAGAGAGCTGCAGAGGGCATGAGAGTGGTAGAGTGAGTGCGGTATAGTGAGGGTGGTAGAGTGAGGGCGGTAGAGTGGTAGAGTGAGGGCGGTAGAGTGTGGGCGGTAGAGTGGTAGAGAGTGCGTGTGGGCGGTAGAGTGGTAAAGTGAGGGCGGTAGAGAGGGCGTGAGGGCGGTAGGGTGAGGGCGGTAGAGTGGTACAGTGAGGGCAGTCAAGTGAGGGCGTGAGGGCGGTAGAATGGTGGAGTGAGGGCGGTATAGTGAGGGCAGAATGAGGGCGGTAGAGTGGTAGTGAGGGCAGTAGAGTGGTAGAGTGGTAGAGTGAGGGCGGTATAGTGAGGGCAGAATGAGGGCGGTAGAGTGGTAGTGAGGGTGGTAGAATGGTAGAGTGAGGGCGGTAGAGTGAGGGTGGTAGAGTAAGGTCAGTAGAGTGGTAGAGGGAGGGCAGTAGAGTGAGGGCGGTATAGTGGTAGAGTGAGGGCGGTAGAGGGGTAGAGTGAGGGTGGTAGAGTGAGGGTGGTAGAGTGAGGTCAGTAGAGTGGTAGAGTGAGGGCAGTAGAGTGAGGGCGGTAGAGTGGTAGAGGGAGGGCGGTAGTGTGAGGGCGGTAGAGTGGTAGAGTGAGGGCGGTTGAGTGAGGGCGGTAGAGTGGTAGAGTGAGGGCGGTAGAGTGAGGGCGGTAGAGTGAGGGCGGTAGAGTGAAGGCGGTAGAGTGAAGGCGGTAGAGTGAAGGCGGTAGAGTGGTAGAGTGAGGGTGGTAGAGTGAGGGCGTTTGAGTGAGGGTGGTAGAGTGAGGGCGGTTGAGTGAGGGCTGTAGAGTGGTAGAGTGAGGGCGGTAGAGTAGTAGAGTGAGGGCAGTAGAGTGAGGGCGGTAGAGTGGTAGAGTGAGGGCGGTAGAGTGAGGGCAGTAGAGTGGTAGAGTGAGGGCAGTAGAGTGGTAGAGTTAGGGCAGTAGAGTGGTAGAGTGAGGGCGGTAGATTGGTAGAGTCAGAGGTGTTGGTAGGGGTACGTGTCAGACAGTGCTTTATGAGTTGAATGTGCGCTGCGATTGTTTCCTGAGGTGGGAAAGCTGGTATGTGTAAAGCAGTGTCCCCAGAGGTGGTAATGGGGCACGTGCGAAGCAAAGCTTCCAGAGTGACATTTGTGATTAAGTTGTCCCCTTCTTCACATTACATAGTGCTTCGCTTACATTTTTGTCTCTTGTGGTACAGGATGAATTCATGAAAAGAAATCGTGAATTGGAGCACCTCATCGTAGCAAAATGTCAAAAATAAAACTCAGGAGATTAACAACATCCACGAAACCAACAGAGTTCTGAGAGGTTGAAAAAGTGTTTGAAAATAAATGAAATGTGAATAAACAAGGGAGGGTCAGTAGTGTGTCGACGATGGAAAAGAGAAGTGGGGGCAGATCGTGGAGTAGGGCTAGCAGCAGTGCGAGGAGGAAGGGGAGCAGTAGCACATGGAGGAAAGGGGAAAAGCATTGCCACTAGGTGTTGGAGAGCAACAAAGGAGACGGTGGGGGGGAACAATGGTTAGTCGGCGGGTGAGGGAGCAACGGAGGTGCTGGAGACTGACCAGCTGCACGAAGAGGAAGAAAGTATTGGCAGAACTTTAAAAACTGAAACATACTCCTTGGAAAATGCATTTACAGTGAAGAAATTTGTGAGCGTGTTTGGGTTAAGTTTTAAGTGAATTTTACTTTACCCTACAGTGAAGTTACTGACCTTCTAGAATATAAGAGAGCCAGACTGCAGAAAGAAATAAAACAAACAAGTGGGGGTCTGATGGTGGAGCACTCATGGAGTGCTTTAACAACAAAAAAAAGTGCTTGGCGCGGCGCAGCCTGCAGTGGCCTGCAGTGGCCCGGAGAGGAGAAGTAGTTCACGCAATCTGAACACATACAATATTAAATGTACAAAAAGCAGCATGTGTCCGTGTTCATACAGCGTGCTCGGCTGGCTACTGCATGCAAATTAGATATGTGTCACTGTTTCCCTTATCAGATCAAGAACATCGCCAAAAGAAAAAACAAGAAAGGCCAGAGCTAATAATACATGTAAACGATTCATGTTCAACAGCAAAGCCAGGAATCCGGCACATGTTCTGCCGGCACTTGGAGAAAGCGCAGCACAAACAGGGGCATAGAGGCCAGATTCTTTGCGCAAAATAATGGTTTCATTGTTTCATCCCACCGCTGCCCCTCAAAAACATCAAAGTTGGTCTGCAGTCAGAGCGAGGAAGCTCCTCAGCAGAGCCCTTGAGCCCCGAGCTGCTCCCAGCATGGGCACAGAGACAGCTTACTACTTTTTCTTTGTGCCCAAGACTTCTTTCCAAAATGAAAAAAAATCACCTAAGCTACATACACACAGGTCAATAAACGCTGGTAAGACAGCTCCGTTGGTTAATACATGAAATGAGGAAATCAAAGAGCAGAATTCGAATTCGGATCGGTGGCCTCGGCTTTTCAGCCTTCAGAGGTTGATTAAAAAAAAAGCGTACTGCGTCTGATGGGTAAAATCACTCTTCTGAATCAATAAAGCGCCTGCCAAGAAAACTGCATCAAAAAGATATTTGGTAGCGCTCACTGTCATTAACGAAACTGTTAACTCGTATATATGTTATAAAGAAAATATAGAAATACACTTAATTTGTGTAACTAAGCCCTACTTGAGCATTTACGTTCATGAATAACTAGCCATGTACAGATAAACTTACCAATGACCAAAATGTCGGTGGGCACGCACTTTTAAACTTATATTAAAGTGTAACGTATGGGGACTCGGTACTCAATCACGTGCTCACTCAGCTCGTGTTGATGTTCTTTACAGAGGAGCGGGCGTGCACGCCTGTCACACTCTCCAGCACACCCCATGCACAGCTTATGCAGCAGGGCCCCTCCCTGCAGAGGGAAGGCCGCCCGTCCAGCAGGGTGGCACCTGGGCCACTGTGCACTACACGTGCACCTGCTATGTGGATGGCATGCTGCTCTCCTGCGCGCGCCCAGCCCAGGAAGCATCTGCCACCGCAATAAAGATATCAATGGGCATCCGCAGTGCACAGCAGCATCTCTCGGCCCCCATCAGCCGCGGGAGTGGACGCCCTGGCACAGCCCACGGCTGGTCCCCCGTAGTAGTAAACAGAAGAGAAGCATCTACCCCCAACCCCTCTCTAGCCCTAAATACTTGCCCTCCTCGCCTTAATCCTTCATCGGGATGCGTCCGCTCTGATAACCTCCATCTTCCTGAGCTCGTCGCTCAGCTGCTCTCCGCCCGCCCGGCTAGGATGCAGCTCAGAGCCCCAGGAACGCCCTTTACCTTGTGAACAGATGATGCCCGGGAGCTCGAGCGGTCCACCTGCCCTGGCGCCGGCCCTAGGCTAGGGGTGCGGGATGGGACCCGATGCGGGCGGACGGCCGGGTCTCCGTGCGATGCATGCCAGCCCTGCTCTGATCACAGAGGGCCAGGGATGAGATAGGCCTGCAGAAGGCAGCGCCGACAAGCTGCCTCCTAGGCTGGCCATGACATTCGACCTGTAACCTTCAAGAGCCGAAATGGATTCAGTAAACATCGCAGCATGTGTCTGCCTTTATAGATGCACGCCTCCCCTGCCGCTCCTCGAAACAATCACCAAAGGCGGGGCCACACAAACGGCGCTGTACAGATACATCCATAAGGTGATAACATTTCTAAAATCCCAATGAAAACCTATGTCATAACACCAAAAAACAAGTGAAGACACAAACTTAACTGTCTTTGAAAAATGACTCCCTGTACCGGATACACCCAACACCTGAGCATCAACAAGCTGAGGATCGCCGGGCGCGAAACAGTGCGGTGACGCAGCACAAGACGCAGTTGCCGTGAGCGTGCACGGAGGCTGAGGATCGCCGACGAAGACACCAGAGCTCAGAGTCTGCCTGCTGCCGACAATGACCCGAAGAGCCAGGTGAGTTTGAGGGTCGGTGAGTGTGTGAGTGGGGGGGGGGTGTGTGTGAGTGTTGGGGCGGGGGGGGGACAGAGGGAGGGGATGTGTGTCTGCGTGTGTGTGTGTCTGCGCATGTGTGTATGCGTGTGTCTTCGGCCGGCCTGGAAAGCGCGTTCACAGACCCTGGTCCGCTGGTGCACCGCTCGAACTCCCTTCAGAGCGAACTCGGTGACAATAGGTCTACGAGACCTAAAAAGGGATCAAGACTTCAACCTGGTAACTACAGACAAATCGCTCTGCTGGATGCCACTGGAAAGATCTTCACGGCAGAAGTCCTGGATCAACTTAAAAACTGGGCCTTCTCATCTGGACTGATCCCTCGATATCAAGCAGGTTTTAGACCAAAGCATTCAGTCACGGACAATATTGCCATGCTGCAAACTATCCTAGATAAATATGTGTCCATCAAATCTCAGGATGTTTACGCAGCTTTTATCGACTTTTCGACTGCGTTTGATAGAGTGGACAGGAGAATACTCTGGAAAAAACTTAGCAAAATGGGTATCCCTGATCAGTTACTACGAATATTAATATCACTGCATACAAATACCTGGTGCCAGGTTCAAATGGGGAGAGAAAAGGGCTTAACTAGCCCTATCCCGATCCCTAATGGCCTCAAACAGGGATGTCTTCTTGCTCCTCTACTGTTTTCACTCTATCTCAGTGATATGCCTCAATGTCTCCAGCAAGCACGCAATTTTCCACCAAAAGTTCGCTCCCACAACATACATACGCTGTTATACGCAGACGATATGTCATATTAGACTTAACACCATTCGGACTAGAAAGCAATTTCCAGGCACTGAACAAATATACGGAGGAAAATTACTTAATCCCTAACGTTACTAAAACAAAAATAGTTTATTTTTCAGGAAAGAAAAAGAGTTCAAAATATAACTGGACCCTCGGGGGAGACAAGGTGGAAGAAGTAAATGAATACACCTATCTGTTGTAAATAAAACAGCGATAATGTTAAGCATTCGCTGAAGACATGCTATAATGTCTTCATTCTAGTTTTCCCGCTCATGCTCTAAAATATGGCCGGACTCCATTTTGTTTTCTGGCGTCCATCTTGTATGCTACACTCCGCCATGTGCTCGCCACGAGGCAAGTCCTACTTCACTGACCATCACCCCTGGAGTTTGCCCAGCAACAGGCTATAAATAGTTCCAGTTTACCTAGCGCATGCTCAGTACGTGTAACATCTGTTTCTGCTTAGAGGGGATTGGAATGTGCATTTGGTGGGCTTCATGAACCGTTAACTCCACCCATGTATCGATCATGTTTAAGAAATGTCCATATATGGTTGTAAATCATGCTTTTAAGCTGTAACCGCCCACTTATGAGCCCCTTCTTTGTGTATAAAAGGGGACCGCATGTCCGAGTTCTTTGTGCTACCTTGTACAATACTGTAGAGTGTTGTGTGGGCTGTAGTACCACCTTTAAAGGTTTATTAAATGATGTTTTTGTATTTCCAGTTTCCATGCCAATTTCTTATGTAGTCTGAGGACTTTGCGTACAGAAGGGCGCACCCTTTCGCACTCGCAGGTCTTGCTGAGGCCTGTATTCTTCATATCTAGGCAGAATCTTCACCAAGTCTCTACAAAATCGGCCACACACTGTGAACCTGACCAGGAAAGCTGATGTACACGCGGGAGCTCTTTCAAGATTATACGCAGCATCAGGACACAGGCATTTCTCTTCCCTGCTTAAGGTATATAGTGTCAAGATACCACCTGTACTATCATATGCCTTGGAATATATTCCATAAACCAATGGAACTTCCTAGACCTAAAAAAAGGGAAAATATTACGGAGACTAACGAAAGTGTCACAGGCTGTTCCAGTACAAGCTCTCCACCTCGAGTTCTCACTAACCAGCTCCTACTCTCGAGGAATTGCTAACGTAATCAGGTGGGCATATAATCTCCTGCACGCCGAGGAAGGAACTCTTCGATCTCTGCTCAAAACAGAAACAATTGATCGTGACTCATCCAAACACGTTTTTAAGAAAAACATGTCAGTTGCCTTTAAGCTAGCGGAGATTAATACCGATTTGCTGCTAGCTTGGACACCATCCCAGCTTAAACTTTTTCTGAAACATTTCACTTCAAGGCTTAGCTTTGATCTTGACTTTTTGCATTGCTCTAAACTATCTACATATAAGAATTTTACTGAAACTATAACATATAAGAAAATTCAACAGTACATTGCTTTCAACCTAAATCATACTGTCAGGAGAGTGATTGTTCTGCTTCGGTTCGGTATATTACCAGTCAAAACTGTAACAGCCAAATGGCACTTAAAGGAAAACTCTAAATGTAATTTGTGTAATGGAGGAGAGCAAGATGTCGAGTATCTAATGTTTGTCTGTCCAAATCCAAAGGTGGTAACGGCAAGGAAGCGGTATCTGCAAGCCATATACACCAAATGTAGGGTTAACTTAGCAAAGAAACTGATCACTTTATGTAAATTCCTGCCAAATTAATTTGTCTGTTATAATTTTTATACATTTTTAAAACCTTTTTTAACATTGTATTTGCACAAGAAATTTTACTGTTGTAAAAAACCTGAATTTTATGTTTAAATTATTTGTGGTCCTCAGTTGAGTACCAAAGCAAATAAAAATAAAACTTGAAACTTGAAACTTGTATTTCAATCCCCCCTCCCCCCTCTGATGTGTCTGTGTTTATGTCTGGTTCATCTCCATTATTGTATTCAGGATGTTCCCACACTGTCAGCACTTCAGTCCACAGATCTGCTGTAGGTTGGTTCCTCACCCCTCTGGCTTCCTCTCGAATCAGTGCCTTTCCTCTGCCTTCACCCATTGGATTACATCTGTCTTCCAAGCCTTATACTGCAGTCCTTCCGCAGATTTCCAGTCTACCGCTATTCGCCGCTTGGCCAACCCTAGTGCTAGGTCAAAAAATCTAGTACCTACTTTCTTTGAAGCAGGTCTCGGGTATGAGCCCAGAATGCAAGCTTCCAAGGATCTATGGGGGGGAGCGCCCCAGTGTGGAATCCAGGGCCAAGAGCACTTCCTCCCAATAAGGCTATACTTGCGGGTAGTCCCACACCATGTGTGCAAAATTAGTGTCTTAATGACCACATCTGGGATAGGGGCGGGGGTCACCTCCATACGTTGTTTGTAGCCTGTGTGGCATCATATATGTCATGAGTATGTAATTGAATTGGAGTGTGTTTCTCGAGATTTTCTTAGGGGAGGCTAATATCCTCCGCCATTCAGGATCTGGTAATTCATGCCTCAAGTTTCGTTCTCATCTATTCCGCAACATATTCAATGTGACACGGACCATACCCGCAAAGGATTTGTAAAACGAGTTCCCTAAGTGTTTGGTTGCGCCCATCGATACCAATAACTGTAGGCCATCGTGCGTCACGGGTTCCCTCCTATCGCCCTCCCACAAGGCCTGGATTGCCTGGGTTAGTGCTTTGTGGAAAAAGAATTGGCCTGGAGACAACTTATGACAGTCTGTTAGTTCTTCCATTGGGATCAATGTGCTTTATTGGTAGCAGTCTCCACTGTGAACAATCTGGCTACTGTCAAAACGGATAGTTGCTTTTGGGTAAAATAGGTAAGGGGGTCGCCATGTGGAAGTCTCGCTAAAGGCAGAGTCGGTGCATAGAGGGGTATGCCTGCTATTTTTTGGCCACATCAGTGCCAACATTGTAACACAGTTGACAACAGTATGCCGGGATTTTGGATCAATATTGAAGGGTTAAGTAATTTGGCCACTAATAGTTCTGTTTGTGACATTTGTCCAGTTCTTCCCATTTCTTTTTGATGGACTCCGTCAAGCCACAGTGTGATCCACTGTAATTGAGCTGCTAAAAAATAAAGTTCAAAATCAGGTGCCTCCAGGCCTCCCCCTTCAGGGGGACGTCGAAGAGTTGCCAACGACACCCTGTGTTGGCCCCAATACCAGGTCATATCCCATAGCAGAGTGTCTAATTGCCTGAATCTGGGGATTGGTACATCTATAGGTAGATTTGTCAAAAAATATAAAAGTCTCTGTAGCATGACCATCTTGGAAATCGCTATTCGGGACATAATGGGCAATTTAAGCGATCTACAAAATGGTACACTTAATTTCAGGGAGCGGAGGGCTCCTCCTAGGTTACTATCTCGAAGACCTTACACTGCCTGAAATATCTGTAGCTCAAGATATTTAAAGGAAATGGGTGACCACATTCAGTCGAAAGGTGAACCCAGGGGTCTCTGTAGACATAGGGAATAAATGGTCTTGGCTTCAATGACCCGAAGGCCTGATACTGTTTCGAAGGCTCGTAGGAGCTCTAGTGCCATTGGGACCCCGGAGATCCCATCTCTCAGATAAAAGAGTATATCATCAGCGTATAGTGAGATGGCATGTTCCTGTCCCTCAACCACCAGGCCCCAGCCCTTACCTTTTTGTCTAAAGAGTTCTGCAATGGGTTCGATAGCTAGTGCAAACAAAAGCAGGGATAATGGGTATCCCTGCCTTGTACCCCTGTTTACCTGATACTGTGACAAAAGTATTGTGCTGGACTCTGTGATTTCGGGTCCTTACATCTTAGTTTTGGGTAAAGGCATAACTATTGTATCTTCTAGGAGTATGCCAAGCCACCAGGATTCTGCATAACGTTTTTCGAGATATGGGGCCAGAGTACCCATATATGCAGTATATAATTCCCCTGGGAGGCCATCCGGGCCTGGCGTTTTACCTAATGCCATAACTTGGATGGCTACTCGAATTTCCTGGATAGTGACGGGGGCTCCCAGTTCTTTATGGTGTTCTCCGGTCAGTGTTCCCAGGAGTATTTGCACCAGGTAAGCAGTTAGAATTCCTCTGAGAGGGGCATTGGGGCTGAGTACAAACCTCTGTATAGTCACAGTGGCTGTATTTATAACAAAGGAGGGAGGGAGAGAAAAGTGGATTCAGTCTCCCCGGGTATATTTCATAAACAAAGTGGAATCCACTCAGATAGTGATAATGATCCCTACTGTGGTGGGCAGCACTCCGTATTGTGATGTACATAATTATACACTAACAACCTCTCACCGCACCCCTTTTAATGATACCAGCCCGGGGGCTAAATAAAAGTTTTTCACCCCACGAGCCAGGTATTTTTTAGCTATACCTTATCACTACCGAACCCCACTACTCACGTACAATCATTACATCACACACACCATACATAGTTAAAAATCAGTGCTCCCACGTAGTCGTCGGTCGTAGCACGCCGCATCCCGTAGAGGGGTGCGAAGACCCCGATGATTAAGCATGACACCAAGGGGCATGTTGGTGTGCGAGGGGTATTTAAACAACACTGAGTGCTCCCCACCACAGTAGGGATCACTATCACTATCGGAGTGCAGTGGCTGACCATCCTTTTCTGTATGTGTGTAATGTGGGACCCTCAGATTTCCGGCTTGATGAGCCATGCCAAAAGCCACCTGAATTTCCCTTGCTCATCGTGTGCTCGCGCAATGTATTGTTTATAGTCATGGGCTCTTGGCTTCTCTAGGATAGCATTGTAACGATGTATTGTCTCTCGGACATCTGCTATGCGCTCGTGTTGGATGTTAAGAGGGTTATCTAAATCGTGCATCTTATCTCCTAAGGCTTGTAGCTCCATTTGGGTGTCACAGTTTAGCTAATGCATCGGCTGTGTGTCACTACTTTAAAGGCCTCCCATTCCAGTAGTTTAGAGGATTCTGAGCCTTGGTTCTTGATAAAAATAAAATACTCTGGGGCCGCCTCTGCTATGGAGTTGCGGTAGCATGCGTCTTCTAGTGAAACCGGGGTAGGCCGCAACATTGGGGCGGGTGGGCATTCCTCCATGGGTACAAATCATAGTAGGACAGGGCTATGGTCTGATATAGTTTGTCCTAAGTACTCAATGTGGTTAATACTTTGGGCTAGTTTGTGGGAATATATGACGCGATCTATTCTTGTATGAAGGCCATGGACAAGGGAGAAGTAAGAGAAAGTGTGCTTGTTTCCATGTTGTATCCTCCAAACATCTACTAGTCACCAATGTCCTACCCAATCCAGTAATCCATCCCCAGTTTTCTCACTGCAGTCCCCATTTAGGGGGGGAATATATCTGTCTCAAAGTATATCTAATACACAATTGAAGTCACCTCCCAGTAACAAGTTGTCAGGGGATATACCTGCTATGTGTGTGGAAAGGGGATGGAGGAAAGTGGTGTGATTGGGGGCATATATACTTCCTATAGTGATCTCTTTGCCACATAATCTGCCCTCCAGCAGGACGTATCTGCCATCTTTGTTGATGAGTGAGCGTATTAGTTCAAACTGAGCCCGGCCCATATCCATTTAAAAGTCCCCCTATTGTAAGTGGAGTAAGAGGTGGCATAGAGCTGGTCTCACCATCTTCTCCTCAACTTATCTATTTCAGATCTAATTAAGTCTCTTGCAACATAGCCACCTGTACCCATCTCCGTTTAAGATATCTATAAATATCATGTCTCTTAGAGGCTGATCCCATCCCCCTAATATTCAAGGACATGAATATTATTGAGAGTTCGGGCATAGCCATGTGTGCCACTGTTGTATTCTAGTCCCACCCTCCTCCCACAGTCGACCCCCAACTCTCCAGCCCCATGTTAAATCTTCTACTCCTCATGTGATCCAAAGCAAGAGAGAAAGAAAAGGAATCAAAGGGAAATATAAACAATCCCCCAAAACAACTCCCCTATCCCAGGGCAGTACAGCAATGGCTGCCTGTCCAAACTGCAAAGTGCAACCATATATTCGGTAAATGTCTCCCCCGGCCAGCCTATGAAGGCCTCCCCAGAAGTGGGTTGCCAGAAGGGGTGCATCAGAAAGACCTCCGCACCTGCCCATTTCTTGGTCTAAAGGTTATAGTATTACCGGATAATATATTGATTTGCAAATGATATAGTGTAAGCGAGGGTCCTTAATAACTAGTATATGACCCTAAGGGAACCCTCCTCCACCATGTCAGAACACCAGAGCAGTGTTTGATAAAGGATATCAAATTATGCCATCCGCCGTCTGGGGTGTTACCACAGGCAGGCCAGTCTCGTCCCCTCGTGAGGAGACGGCGTCAGATCTTGCCAATTTCTGTTCAGAAGAGGATTCCGTCTCTGGGGACTTCTGCCATGTGGACCCTTTCTCTGCCACTGCCTGTGGTGCCACCGCTCTTTCTATTTCGGTTTGTGAAGGGGATGATCAACTCCTGGCTCTACGTGGTCCTACGAGGGCACCCTGGAAGGGAGTGATCTTGGATAAGTCGTCAGAGAGTCGTCCAGGCGCTATACATTGTAGACACATAGTCTATATCACACGTCCACTAGTTTTAATCACACACATCTTTTAATTGTCCTGAAGAAAGCCAGCATATTCATAAGGCACTGGCTGAAACATGTTGACCTACCAAGGACGTGGGAGGTCGTAACTCGCCTCTAACGTCCACCTGCCTTATTTTTAACCGCTGACGGAGGCCCAGATATTAAAGTTTGTTCTACCTTCGGGTACTGGGACCCCCGCCAAGCCGTCTTAACTCACATTTAAAACATCCTTCACCGCACACACAGTGATATACCTGCTCTGCTGTCACCAGGCGTCGTAGCACACCCGGGACACGTTAGGTGTCACTGGGTGGGCCCGATGATGAAGCATGCCACCAACTAGGTTGGTGGGTGAGGGCTTCATGAGCACACCTACCAGGTGCCACAACTTCATGACAAAACAAGACTGAGTCACAAATACTTTAAACTAAAAATTCTGTTTAAACCCCCCCCCATCCCTAACTTAGCTAGCCTCTTATTGATTAAATTATTTTTGCTATACGTTTCCAGCCATTTCCAGGCGGAGTCCATGTCTTCACAGAAGTACATGGTACCATTGACTTCTATCCTGAGTCTGGAGGGAAACATTAGGGAGTATTGTATTTCCTTATCTCATATTGCCTTCTTTACTTTCAGAAAAGAGGCTCTTTTAGCTTGTACCGCCGCTGTGTAGTCCGGAAATAAGGGCACTGGTTTCACTGCATGTGTCACATTATCAAACAGTCTTGTTTCTTCTGCTCCTAAGCAGTAGAATAAGATAGCTTGTTTGCAGTGTGTACTATGTTGCATTCCATCAATTGCTACTAGTTGCATCTCTAAACTTTTTATCCATTGACTCCACCTCCACCTCTCCGTACATGATCCTGGAAGCTCTAAAAAGGTGTCTAACATTGCCACAACATTAATAATTCCACCATGGTGGGGCGTGGCCAAGCAGCATGGCCGACAGGACGTGAGCTCCGCCAGCTCCTGTCCCGAGGACCCAGTTATCCTTCAAATAGATCCTGCCTGGGCTGTTTTTCCCTGGATTTACGAATCTGAAGTTTCCCTCATACTAGGGGGACCCCCGCGCTGGAGGGGCGGCTCGTGGAATCCCCGCAAACTGCACCGGAGATCCTGCGGGCGCTCTGAGGGCTCCAGAGTGACCTACATGAGACCGAGGTCTGGGCCTACACCGGAGCATCGCAGCGGAGGCGGCCCGTTCATATGTGGCTTTCAGCTAGCCCAGAGTCGGGCCCAGCCTCGGCGGAGCCTGCTCTCGTCTGGGGCTGCGTCTGGCGAGCGCTGGTGTGCGACTAGGTGTCACCGGGCGGCCTCGGCGATCTGGAGGGCCTTGCTCCCGTGAAGAGGAATTGCGGCGCCCACCCCCCCCCCCTACGCTATATTGGACCGGAGCCTCCCCCTGGGAGAGCGCCCCTGCGGTGAGCTTCCATCTACTCTCCCGGGCCCTGGGGGGCTGACGAGCGGCCTGAGACAGACCGAGGTGCCGGACATCGGGGGACACGCACGATTGGATCGGCGCCCTTCCCCCACTGAGCCACCATCTTTCCCTGACGCCGTGGCGCTTGTCTCCCTGCGCCGCAGCAGCACACCAGCTGGAGGCCCGCTGGCCCGCACCGCACTGTCATCGGGCGCTCCCTATGGAAGGGCGCCCCTGGAGTCTTAGTGGTCATGCTGCTGCTTCTTGGGGTTGAGTGACGACGTTCTGGGCGCCCCAATCGGGGCGAGGGCCTTGCCACCTATATCGGCCGGATTGCCTGAGCTCCCACTGCCTGACCCAGCGGGTGGGTTGTACACCGCTGAACGCTCCTTCGTTGGGCGCTAGCTGGAGTGCTGATCTGCATCTGCAGTCACAGCTATACTAAGAGGAGTGGACTGCCCCTCCGCCCTTGCTTGACCCTACTGACCCTCTGATTTGTCTAGACGCCTCCCAGGTTGCAGTTGCCTGAAGCTACCTAGAGCAAAGCGATATCACCTGCCATTCCCATCTTCAGGGCGTCCTTACACTGAATACCTGGCCAGTGGTGACTGGGGGGAACCCTCTGCGACGTATTGAGCAGGTGCGTGACTTACTCTTCCTGATGGCGACCCGCAAGGATAGGACCTCGAAGTCTTCCCAGCCTAACACCATTGTACAGTATACTACTCCGCGCCTGCCCTCACAGAGGATTACGCGGCAGACGGGTCTGGAAGACGGTGGGGATGGTCCAGCAGAGCCGTCCCGAGCAGAGATCCTAAAGGCTATACAAGGATCCCATTCTGCCCTGGAGAGGCAGATAGAGACTGTATCAATAGATGTCAAACTGCTACGAACAGATCTCCGAAAGGTGGCGGACAAAGTCTCGGACGCTGAGGGTAATATCACTCAATTGCAGGGGGAGGAGGCCTCCTTGCAGAGGTCGGTCGCACACCTTACGGCCACTACGCGAGCGCTGGAGAAAAGGGCTGAGGACACGGAAGGTAGGGCCCGTCGAAGCAACATCAGGGTCCTGGGAGTACCGGAACGGCTGGAGGTGGGAAATGCTGAGCGCTTCCTAGAGACCTGGATCCGCACCCAGCTGTGCCCGAATGGCCTGTCCAGTGTTTTCGTCATCGAACGGGCGCATAGGGCCCTGGTCCCCCCTCTGCGCCCAGGTGAACCCCCTAGAGCTCTAATCGCGAAGATCCTGAACTATAAAGATCGCGATTGTATCTTGAAGACTGCAAGGGAAGCGGGGTCTCTCACAATAGAGAATAGCCGAGTGTCCATCTATCCTGATTATACCCAACAAGTACAGGAGCAGCGGAAATCCTTCCTGGGAGTCAAGCAAAAACTCCGGGAAATGAAGATCCAAGACATGCCAAGCTGAAGGTGCTCTCACAAGGCCGTGCACACTTCTTTGAATCCCCGGCGGAGGTGTGGGAGTGGCTGGAGATATGGGGGGACGATCTGCCCCCTGGCGAACGGGCGGTCCCGGTGAGTCGTGGGGGACCCGTCCCCAGCGACGACGTCAGGTCAGAGGGAGGCGCAGATCTGGATCGCGTGGTTCCGTGGAGCCTCGAGTTACAGTAGGAGCTGATGGTGCTCTCCGCATGAGATCGTCACCGACGGGGGCTGCCCCGGAGTCCCCCGGGGCATCCGCCCCTGGGGAGGTTTTGGTCCCGGATACCCTGCAAGACACTATGCCGGATACGGACTCTATGACTCCGGTGATCCTGAAAACTGGCCTCTCCGAGCCACAGCTGGGGTAGGCTCCAGCTTGAGGTACTGTATTGTTAATGTTTTTTTTTTTTTTTAATTTTTTTAAAACCTTTATTGTACAGTAACATGAAACAAATACGGGCCTACAACCATCCGGCCGGCCTCGACAACGTTTGAAGCACATCAGCAAGCAATACGGCACCTCAGTAGTACATCAAACAGAATACAGTCATCATGGGTAACATGAGAAATCAGTACTACTGGGGAAGAGGAGAAGTGAAGGTTTATTTTAAAGGTTTTTTTATGAAGAATAGTAACTGTAAAGACTAGAAAGGATCAAGGACCAGATATACCATACGAAACTGAAGTGGGCGGCGCGCAGCAAAGATATCCAGCGAGCATAAGAACAGCATCAAAATGGCGGCACCAAGACAGTACCCAAGGATTGACAATCGCAGAGCACATTGAGTGCCAAGTGCTACCCACCCCCTTACAACTAACGCCATTGACCCAAAGAAATAGGGGAGAGAAAAAAGGAATGTAGAGATAAGAGAAAAAAAAAAAGGCCCATAGAAACCAAAACGGACAAAATAATATCCCCTCCCCCCGCCCCCCACCCTACACGCATGCAGAGGCTACGGCCTACCCCCCCTAGCAGTGTGCCTGTCGCCCAAAAAAGAGTACCCGAAATAAAGAAGAAAGAAAGAGAAGAAAGAAAAGGAAAACCTATATTACCGGAGGAGGGCCAACCAGTTGCACCCAAAACAGCCATCATGAAAATTATCGGCCGCCTCACCCCCGACCCCTAATCGAGGCATAGCCAACGTCCAGCTCCCCCGTCTATCCACAACAGTCATTAGCAATGTAAGCCTCGGTAAGTAAGAAGGGGAAAAAAAACAGAGTCAACCTTGTCCCTTGCGATCCAGTGTGCCAGCGAGGTACAGATGCAAAGCAGCCGTGCGGAACAGGAGAAACAGCCTGAGTGACCACAGCGAGACAGGGCACCGTTCACCAGTGTTCTTCCGGCGTAGGACAGTGTGATCTACAAAGGCACAGTATAGGCAAGCAAACAGCAGCAGTCCTCCCAAAGTAGACCACCAAAGTACAAGCCACATGCCAAGAATAAGGGTGCCAGTCTCGCCAGTAGATTTCGAAGGAGGTATCAGACCTGACGTCCAAGAGCGATCTCCCAGCATCCGCACCAGTGCAGGAAGCATACTTTTCTCCACTGCCGCGATAGGTCGGGCCGCAATGGCGTTTGGCTCGCTCACCCCCAGCGCCTCCACGCATCTCCGAAGAGGCAATTCACAATAATCGTACCCAGGATGTGGCGAAGTGCTCCGCACACGGGCGCCAGCTCGGCCAGTCGAGGAGAGCGGGGGCAAAATGTCGTCCAACCGGCCCTCCAGGTCTCGGGCAGTACAACACAATGCAGCTCGCAAGTCGGCCAGGGCACACAAAACCTCACCGATCTCCAAGGGCGGATCAGAAGAGGATGGTACTGCAGCTCCCTGCACCTGAAGCTCGCAGGCGTGTGGCAAACATCGAGCCCGGTCGCCGGCATCCCTTCCCAGCTGCCGATCAGCAAAACGGCTCCCCGACGGGCTCGGCCAGGGCGTGGGGACCATGGCAGCACTCTCAATTACTGCACTGCAGATGTTGGCACCACAGTGTCGATCACAACAAGCGCCCGCAGCAAAGATCGGTTTACCAACTGCAAGCTCTGCCACTCCGTTCAAAATGGCCCCCTCCATTCCGCTCGAAAACAAGAAGACTCTCGGGCCATCCGGGGCGAGGGATACAATTGTTGCAGCGGTAGCAATGTAGCAGTAGAAGCGTGGAAATCATAAGAAGGAATGTTGCCCTACTGCGGGAGACTCAGAATCTCTACCGCGTCTCGCCGGCCGAGTCCGCCCTGTCCACAATGGCCGATGATATCGTAGGCAGTCTGGCCGCCGCCGAGAACAAAGGACCGGACCCCGTCGTCATACAGCAGCAGAAGGACAAGGACGTTCCGTCGCTTCCATCGCAGGAAGACCGACGAGGAGCACACCGCTGGAATCAGCGTCGCTTCCTGAACCCGATACCGCACCACAATTACAAAGCAGCGCACAGGAGAAGAAGCGGTACGGGAGGGAAGCGGACGGGTCGGCGGAGCCGAGGGCTCAGGCGGCCATCGCAGTTGCTGGTTAGGCTCCTCCCCCCCATTGTTAATGGTTTGATGTCCTCCGCTTTGGGGGGCCCTCTGTTAGATTATTGCTGGCCCGCTGATATCCCTAACTTGTACTAGGAGTCCTTGGATGGCTAGGTGGAATGGAGGACTTGCATCCCATTGGACGGAGGTATGAAGAGTGGGGTCCACATTTCCTGGACGGATGACCGGCCAGACCTGAGACTGATACCAGCAGACATGCCTAGTGACTGTCCTGGAAAGCTGGGTCCCTTGGGGAGCTGGGAGGGGAGGGTGGGTGGAACTGGTTTGGTTGTATGTGAGTGTGTGTTGAGTGGGTTGAATGGGGTGGCTGTGTACGTCCTGGCACAGGCAGGGGAAGGGTGGGGTGGGGTGGCATTTTTGGTTGTTGCTGTCCTCTTGCTCGTGGGTGGGGGGAGTGTTTCTGAAGGGGTTCTGAGTTTGAGGGTTTTTGAAGGGTGGGGTGGGGTAAGTGCGGAAAATGTTATTGGCATTAAATGTATTGTGATTCAGGTTTCTATGTGGCTGGCTGGGTGGGATGGTCCTTCCGGTCTAGTTGGTGTTTGAGCTCGGAGGTGGCAGGTCGCAATGTATACCTACTTTGGCCCAGTTGGGCGCAATCATCGACCATGGGTTTTAAATTCTTTAAGCGACATGGGGTCTCTGTCGCGTGCCTTCAGGAGACCCATTTAGATGAAGCGGGAGCACAGCAGCTGTCCAAGAAATGGAGAGGCCAGATGTTCCACTCCTCCTTCTCCACGTATGCCAGGGGGGTCCTTATCTGGGTGGCACCTGGGATTCCCTGTGCTGTTCAATATGTTGAAGCAGACGTTAAAGGCAGGTACCTGCTGTTGCGGATCAGGCTAGATGACAGGGAATTCTTACTCTTGAACTCCTATGCACCGAATATCGATGACCCGAACTTTTTCTCCCACCTTCAGGATCTCGTTGTTTCGGACCTAGATGCTCCTTTCCTCTGGTTTGGGGATTTCAATTGCGTATTGGACCCTGATGTGGACCTACATCCCCCTCGCTCTGGCACAAAGCCGTGTATGACGGCGCGCCTTCAGGAAGTCATGCATAACTTAGGGGCTGTGGATGTGTGGCGAACCTGCCACCCCACTCAGAGGCTATATACTTGTTATACCCCGACGCACGGAACCCATAGTAGATTGGACCTCGTCCTTGCGGCCAATCTCGCTCCGTCTCTTACTTTGACGGTTACACACCAGGCCCGATATCTGTCGGATCATGCCCCGGTGACATGCATAATTAAACAACAAGGGGTGGTGATGGACAGAGTTTCTGAATTAAGCAGAATACTCTCACCCAGGCAAGAGATCAGGGCTAGATCCAACACCGTTTTTTAGCTCACTGCACCATCCCAGCTCAGAACCTGGCTATATGCAAATGAGTCTGTTCCTGTCCCAGTGCATGATGGGAACAGGGCAAACCAAACTACCAAGCCAATTCTTTCACTGGGAAGGAAACAAGCTTCCGGGGACCGGTTTCTGGCATTACAGCCGTCTTCGGCCCGGCTGATCAGGCTACCCGTCCCCGTACCTGGCGGACGCCGATGGACATCCTTTAGGACCAGGTGGGAAGAGACCATGTGGCGACTGCCCTATCGGATTACATAGATTTGAACTGTGGGAGTGGTGATTTACCCTACTCCACCAGATGGGAGGCCCTGAAGGCGGTGGTACGCGGAGCCTGTATGGGCCTCACATATGGGGCCCGGAAACAGCTACTATCTGACTTACAGGATGCAGAGGACGTGCTCCGGCACTGTCAGACTTGACCAGATCCTGACACTTCAGATCAGGAGGCGGAGGAGGTGGCCAAGGTGTCTGTGCATGACATTCTCACCCGCCTCGATAAATACACTTTGGGCCAGTACAGACAGCTTCTTCACCGCGAGGGTGACAAATCTGGCTGGCTACTGGCCTGGATCCTTCGACGGGAGTTCGCACCTGTTGGACAGGCCTCGTGAAGGGCTCGCTCCCTCCCCGCATGACAGAGCCTGGACACCAGGTCTCCCGGGGTCCCCAGAAGAACAACCCCGGTAACCCACCGACGCAACCCGCAACCCGTCCCCTACGGGACGCCTGCTCCTGGACATCTCTGTATCACTGGCCCGGGCCACCGTCAGCACCATTGCCCGGCCCAGCCGCCATCTTGGACACTGCACCACGAGGCCGCGTGGCCTCAGCTCGACCCCAACCCTGGGCCTGGCCAGGCCCCGACATCCCGGCACCACCATCCACCCAGGAGGTGAACGGACCACTTGGCAGGTCAATGGGAGAGAGGAGTGTCGATGGCTCTCCCCCGCCAGGTGCCGATCGCCCCCAGCCTCCCCGGGCGCTGGCTCCACCCCCCTGCTGGGTGTCTGGACTCCCTCATCCCGGACCTCCCGACCTCCAAGAGCGAGGGTCCGGACATCAAAGGAGGCCAGACCTATAACTGGGGCAGCTCCAGAGCAGGAAGGCAGTTGTATCCTGGAGTCGAGAGACACCTTGAAGAACTCATCCTTGACGGACTGCTGGCGCTGCCGCAGCCCTGCCTTGTGAATCATCGTCCTGCCTGCCGGCGCCGCCGCGGCCTTCTGAAACCTTCCTCCTCGTCCAAGGGACCTGCTGGCGCTGCCGCCGCCCTCTGCAACCTAAGTCGTCCAAGGGACCTGCTGGCGCTGCCGCGGCCCTCTGCAACCTACATCGTCCAAGGGACCTGCTGGCGCTGCCGCGGCCCTCTACCATCTACATCATCGTAGGGACCTGCTGGCGCTGCCACCGCCCGACCCTCCAGAACTCCGAGCTCGAGGATTGTGAGCTATCCATCATTTCACCTCAATACCAGATCGGTATCAAGACTGTCCCGCTACCCCCTTTCCCTTCCAGAGACTAGAATTGAGAGGACCCTCGTGTCCCGACCTCACTGTATCGTGATACCTTGCTTCAAGAACTGCACATAAAGAGCGTTAACCTTATCCTTGTGTGGTGTCCATCTGTGGGGGGGAAGTTACTTGTCTGTACGATCGCTGGAGACGGCCCTCTCCGGAGGCCTCTCCCCTTGTCCTCGGCCGACCCTCCAGGTCCCCGTCTAACAGCACCTGAGAGGATAGCTGCTCTACAGGCCCCAAATGGTAATATGGTGCACTCGGAGTCTGCTATTCTTGAGGTCCTCCTATCCCACCTGCAGACCGTATATGCAGTTGACCCCTCGATCACGGAGGTTTCCTATCGGCCCTATCTTCAGGACTTGGGCCTCCAGACCCTCTCGAGGGAAGCGGCGGAGGAACTAGATGCGGGGTTGACGCTCCGGGAGATCAGCGCTGCGTTAGCTGCCCTGCCATGGGCTAAGACCCCAGGCGGGGACGGTTTCCCACCTGAATTTTACCACTCGTTCGGGGATGTCCTGGCCCCCCTCTTGTTGCAGGTTTATAATGAAGCCCTGGAGTCTGGCGTTCTTCCGCCTACTATGAACTAGGGAGACGTCTGCATGATCTTGAAACCGGGTGGGGACGGTCGTGACCCCGCAGCGTTTCGGCCTATCACCCTGATCAATACGGACGCAAAGATCCTCACTAAACTATTGGCCACTCGCCTAGCCCCGCATATGGCCCACCACCCGGACCAATGTGGGTTTATCCCTGGCCGTAATACGGCGATGAACTTGCGGCGCCTGAATCATATCCTCCACGAGGTACGTGGGAGAGAGGGTTCTCATATACTGGTGTCAATCGACCTGGCTAAGGCTTTTGACACGCTTAACTGGGGGTACCTACTGGAGATGCTTCAGAGGACGGGGTTCGGGGCGGTGTTCTGTAATTGGATCCGAGTGCTCTATGGGGCACCCCGAGCGAGAGTTCGGCTTGGGTTGGCCCGCTCTGAGGAATGGTCCCTGGGGAGGGGCACTCATCAGGGGTGCCCCCTCTCCCCGCTCCTGGTTGCTCTGGCAATAGAACCCTTGGCGGTTTCCGTTCGCGCCGTGTTGGAACAGTGGGGCATCAAGGTGGGCGATACCGTAAACGTGATCTCCCTCTATACCGACGATCCTTTATTCTATTTGATGTCCCCCAGCGACTCGCTTCCCGCATTGATGTGGATTTTGGACCGCTTTGGCGCAGCCTCTGGATTGCGCGTCAACCTTCGTAAATCTTTGATTTTCCCGCTGGCGGACTGTGCTGCCGACCCGGGCGTGGATCCCCCATGTCTGGGGCTGAGATGGGAACGTAAGGCATTCAGCTATCTCGGCATTCAGGTGGCCTCGACCGACGAGCACCTGCTGGCTCGCAACGCCGACCGCGTGCTCCGGACTCTTCACCAGTCTGTGTCCTTCTGGAACACGCTTCCTCTCTCCCTTATGGGACGATTGGCTGTCGCCAAGATGGTGATGCTCCCCAGGATGTTGTATATTTTGCAAAATACCCTGTGCCCGCTTCCTTCTCGAATATTTCGCACGCTCAATACGCTCCTCACATCTCTGCTCTGGGCAGTCGGGCGTAGCAGAGTTGCTCTGCGCACGGTGGTCCAGAGTTGGGAGGAGGGAGGCCTGGAGGCCCAGAGGTTTGACCTCTATTATTACGCGGCACAGCTCCTCCCAGCTGCAAGGTGGTTCGCTGATGAGGATAACTGGGAGCTGCAACTACTGATGGGCAGAGCAAACGAGAAGGCTCTGAGAGAGGCTTTGATGCAGGGAAGGGGAGCGGATGAGGCCTTGCCCTATGTAGTACGACACACAGCTGAAATTTGGCAGCGATTTGTCGAGAAGGTATTGAGACGGGCCCCCTTCCATAGAGAGCTGCCGGTGTGGATTTTATTCCCGGTTCTCTGGATGGAGGAGAATGTGTCCTACCGGGAATGGCGGAACGGTGGATGTGAGACCTTGGCGGACCTCTACCCAGATGACTCCTTTGTGTTCTTTGAATACGCCACGGAGTCCTTCGAATTGAGCAGGGGGCAGTACCTGCACTACAGAGGGCTCCAGGGAGTAGCTATAACAATGTGGCCTCAGTTCCCGGAGGCTCCTCCGCTGACTCACACCCTCGACATCCTCTTATCGTGTGGTAGGGGAAGGAGGCTGGTCACCCTGTTGTACTCGGCCATGCGACGGGATTTGACCCCACCGACCGCGCAGTCCTGGGCGGCCTGGGAGGCAGACTTGGGGATGGCTCTGGAGCCGGGACAACGCAAGCGGATTAGGCTCCTGACCTGGAAAGTCTCGTGTAATGCATGGTTCAAGCTGATACACTTTAACTTTGTCCACCGCACTTATATGACCCCGGTCTCTCTGAATCGCATTTCTGCAGATAGGCGACACAACTGCCCTAGGTGTGGGGCGGAGAGGGCGGGATTCTTCCATCTAGCCTGGGAGTGCCCGCAGGTCGGTACCTTTTTGGAGGGAGGTGGTGGACCATATTGGTCGTGCTACAAAACTAAGGATCACTCTGGATCCGCTCCATTGTCTCTTGGCCCTGGTAGCCAAGCCCAAAAAGAGGAACCTGTCCTACAAGTTTTTACAATTATTACTGGTGCTGGCAAGGCGGCGTGTGGCTATAACTTGAATGGGGCAGAGGACTCCCGAGATATCTCTCTGGCTGAGGGATGCTAGAGAGTGGTCCCTGGCTGAGGAGACGCATATGCAGCGCACTCGCCGTGATGGGAAACTTCAGGATGACCTGCTTGCCTGGAGGTTGATGTGTCTAAAGGAGTTGACGGATGATGATTCAGATGCCACCAGTGCCGAGTTGTTCACCCCTAGGGGGTCTGGTTCTGAGAGTGACGGGGAAGTAGACGGGTTGGAGGGCCCTGGTCCGGGGTAGTGCCCTGCTGGACGAACGCCAATGTTCCCTGTTGTATATAGCTGTGATTTGCTTTGATTCCCGAAGGTCTACTTCTAGATGTGATGTCTGCACCTTTTCGGGCCTCACATGGATAGCCTGACTTATTCACGCACTTTATCACTGATGCCACGCACAGGGGGTTTGTTCTTTGTTCTATGTTAAAACTGTGTTTTATTGAAAAGTGTAGCTATCCAGAGGGATAGGAGTGGGATTGCATGAAGGACATGGGAGAGAGTGTATATATATATAAAAAGTCTGCAGATACAATGACTTATACATATTATTCATGTACGGCTATGATTACTTGAGACATACTCTGAACCTACGCCGCCCAACCTCCGGGATGTGGGCCCATATGGCTGTGTTCTGCCCTGAACATTGCATGTAGATGATCTTTGCCTTCGGTCGGCCTGAGAGGCTATGAGGACCTGTGCCTTCTATGTTTTCGCAATAAAAATATTTAAAAAAAAATAATAATAATAATTCCACCATGGCATACTTAAAGGTAAGGTATAAATGAGGTAAACACACCTGTCAATGGTAAAATGTGCCTAGAGCAGGGAAAGGATTTTTAAGGTGATGAGTATGATGACAAATAAAGATGATACTGAAACCATAATATCTATTTTTTAACCTTTTGCTGCTGGCCCTCCCCCGTGTTAAGCCTTTTTTCTTTTGCTATTTGGGGTAGTTTGTGCTCAGGCCCCTGTAACTTTTTGTCCACATAAGTTATCCATACCAAATGTGCGTCATTTTCTTCCAACATCCTGAAGTTACCCATGGTTTGTGGATTCCCCTGGAGGAGACCCAAAAATTAACAAAAATACAGCTAAATGTATTTATTTTTTTTGGGTGGGGGAAGCGCTGCAGAAGAAAGTGTCTGTTTTTTTGCCTGCAAATCATATCAACAAAGAATCACCATCTTTCAGGAAATGGCAGACTTTTGTTAGAAAACCAAACTTTTTAACACAGTTATGGCACTTTACTTGGACATAGCCTATTGTTGTGCTTTCAGTCTCCTTCCAGCTAGTGGTAGAAATGGATGTGAAACCAATAATGATCCCAGAAAGCTATACATTTCTGAATAGTGGACACAATTCTAAATTCAGCAAGGGGTAGATTCTTCAAGGTTTCTGTATAGAAACTAACAGTTGAAATAAATAAATATTGAAATTGAGTTAAAAAAAACATTCATTTGTGCCTACGTTTTCACCAGTAACTTCTTTTATTTATAGTTGATGTTTGAAAGTAATATACCATTACGTCCGGTGGATCATTATGGTTGCAGGGATATATAGGACTTGTATGGTCACCAAGAACCCGAGGTACCCAGAGCCAATTACAGCTGCACCTTGCAATGGCTTTTCATTGTGTACCTGGTATACAGCAATTTATTTGGTAAAATATAAAGAGTGGAAAATAGGTATAAAGGAAACCTATGTATTTCAGAAATGGGAACAAAATCTGGAGTTTAGAAGCAGTGTTTATTTGCACATTTTAGGATTTGTGGGTGCCCATACTAGCATGTGAATTAGAGGGCATTTTTCAACATGACTTCTTTTTTCCACATTGTCTTACGATTGAAAGGCAGAAATGCATAGAAAGTCAATTGGTAATAACACTTGTTATACTATTCTGTGTTCCCCTAAGTCTCCCAATACAAGTGGTACCTCAGTTGTGTGGGTAGGCCTAGCGCTTGCAACACGAAACGGCCCAAAACGCAACGTGTGCACATCACATTTTTTCAGGGAAAACTGACCCTTTTGTCACAGTGTGCCTGGCTAAGGATTATGGACATTAGATCAGCCGGCACCAAGAGAAACCTAACAAACATGTAAATGTTTTAAAACTAGACACCCAGAGGAATCCAGGATGGGGTGTAGCTCTAACCAGGTTCTGTTACCCAGAATCCCTTGTAGACCTCAAACTTTGTCAAACAAAATACATTTCCCCCACGTTTCTGTGATGGAAAGTTCTAGAACCTGAAGGGAGCGACAAACGTCCACCCACCAAGAATCCCCCCAAGTCTCCTGATAGCAATGGTACCTCACTTGTGTGGGTAGCTCTAGCGCTCGTGGCAGGAAACGGCCCGAAAAACAACGTGGACACATCACATTTGAAAACGGACTCTTTTTTGGCAGTGTGCCTAGCTGTGGATTCTGGACCCTAGCGTTCACGGAATCTAAGGAAAACCTAGCAAACCTGTACATTTTAATATACTAGAAACCCAGGGAAATATAGGATTGGGTGACTTGTGTGTCTCTCACCAGGTTCTGTTACCCAGAATCCCTTGCAAACCTCAAACTTTGTGAAAAAACAAAAACAAAGTTTTCCTCACATTTCTGTGATGGAAAGTTCAGGAATCTGCGGGGGGCCACAAACTTCCACCCACGCTGCATTCCACCAAGTCTCCCAATAAAAATGGTACTTCACTTGTATGGTTAGACCTAATGCCCACAACAGGAAATGGAGACTTCAGAATTATCGATCACAAAAAAGACTTGGTTATGCGAGGGAGTCAACTGCATTTTTGGTCCCGGCCTTAGCGGGCATCTAGGGAAACCTACCAAATTACCTACACATTTCTGTGTGGGAAAGTTTTGGGATCACCAGGCCGACACAAATTTCCTACCACCCAGCGTTCCCGGAGGTCTCCTGATAAAAATGCTACCTCACTAGTGTGGGTGGGCCAAGTACCTGCGACAGGGAAGGGCCCAAACCCCTTTTGTGTAAACATCCGAATTATCTATTACAAAATAACCTGGTTTTGCAAAGGGCGCAACTGCGTTTTTGGTCTCGGGATCAGCGTCAATCTAGGGAAATCTACTAAAGTCAGACATTTCTGAAAACTAGACACCTGGGTGAATCCAAGGAGGTGTGGCTTGAATGGATCTCCCAATGTTTTCCTACCCAGAATCCCCTGCAAACATCACATTTAGCTACCCCCCTTTCCTCACAATTGTGTGTGAGAAAGTTGTGGTATCCGCAGGCCAACATAAATTTCCTAACACCCAGTGTTCCCCAAGGTCTCCCAATGAAAATGCTATCTGACTTGTGTGGGTGGGCCAAGTACCCGGGACAGGGAAGGTCACAAAGCGTATTGTGCAGACATCACAATGATATATTGTAAAACAACCTGGTTGTGCAAAGGGGGGGCACCTGTGTTTTTGGTCCTGGGCTCGGCGGCCATCAAGGAAAACCTACCAAATCTAGACATTTCTGAAAACTACACACCCTGAGGAGCCCAAGGAGGTGTCACTTCCGTGGATCCCCCAATGTTTTCCTACCCAGAATCCCCTGCAAACCTCAAATTTAGCACAAAAAAGTCAAATTTTGCTCACATTTCTTTCTGGAAACACCGCGCCGGAACAAATTTCCTATCACCTAGTTTTCCCCCCAGGTCCCCCAATAAAAATGAGACCTCACTTGTGTGGGTGCCCAAAGCAGAGTCAGCCGAACTCCAGTTCACACATACACAGAAACTTTCCCTGGTATTGCTGTGATATGCCCCCCCCCCCCCCCCCCCCCGGGGAAGGCAGAAAGACTGTGCCCTTTTTAGGTTTCGCCTGGGCGTTTCCGTGTCTTTTTTTAAGTCCCGCCCCCACACCCTCCCTCTCGCCGTCCCGTTGTCTGTGCCTTCTCGAAGTTCTCCCTCCCGCCCACCCACTGTCCGTGCCTCCTCCCTCCCGCCCGCCCACTGTCCGTGTTCGATGCTGTCCAACCTATCTATGAACTCTTAAGTTCATCCGAGCCTACCTCGTCTTGTTTATCCCTCGCCCTCCCTCCCGTTGTCTGTGTCTTTTCCCTCCCGCCCGCCTGCCCACTGTCCGTGCCTCCTCCCTCCCGCCCGCCCACTCTCCGTGCCTCCTCCCTCCCGCCGCGGTCTCACCACCGTCCACTATTAGCCAGAGCCCTCAGGGTCATATGATAGCAAGCGCTCCGCTCCGTGCTCCTCAGCTGTTGTCTTGAGAAGTGCTGGAGCCGACTCCACTCTTGGTTGCTAGTGCAATCATACATGCACCATCAATTATTGCCCCATTTACCCTTCAGGGCATACGTTATGGCGGGCCCAGCTAACGAGTGAAAGGCAGCTTGTTTAACAATAGCGATCGCAAAAGTGATCGCTTTAAATGCTGCTTTATTGCCGTCGCACGTATTTATTTATTTATGAAGATGACGGTTATTAGTAAAGTACATGTAAAAGGCTAACACAGGTACACGCAAAGCTGCTCTTGATTTGTTTTAGGCTCTGTAAAGAACGTCAGCCCAGATTTGTACAGGATAAACAATTCTTTGTAGTTTCAATGCCCCCTCCCTTCTCAGCCGGGACAAGCCCCTGCCCTCGGAGCACACTGTGTTCACGTTGTTGTGCCGCGTCCAAAGGGGCACTGAACCGCTGGTAACTGGCAGTGTTGGGGTGTATTAAACACACAAACCCTTGGTTACAGGACATAAGGATTATTATAGTGTGAGTGCAGAGTGTAGAGTGCGCAGAGTGCAGAGTGCGCAGAGTGCAGATTGTGAAGTAGTGAGTGCAGAGTGAGTGTGCAGAGTGTGAGTGCAGACTGCAGAGTACAGAGTGCAGAGTGAGTGTGCAGAGTGAGTGTGCAGAGTGTGTGCACAGAGTGAGTGTGTAGAGTGAGTGTGCAGAGTGTGAGTGCAGAGTGCAGAGTGAGTGGGCAGAGTGCAGAGTGAGTGTGTAGAGTGTGAGTGCAGAGTGAGTGTGCAGAGTGTGAGTGCAGAGTGCAGAGTGCAGAGTAGTGAGTGTGCAGAGTAGTGAGTGCAGAGTAGTGAGTGTGCAGACTAGTGAGTGCAGAGTGTGAGTGCAGAGTGCAAAGTGAGTGTGCAGAGTAGTGAGTGCAGAGTGAGTGTGCAGAGTAGTGAGTGCAGAGTGTGAGTGCAGAGTAGAGAGTGCAGAGTAGGGAGTGCAGAGTAGAGAGTGCAGAGTAGAGAGTGCAGAGTAGAGAGTGCAGAGTGCAGAGTGGTGAGTGCAGAGTGCAAACTGCAGAGTAGTGAGTGCAGAGTAGAGAGTGCAGAGTAGAGTGCAGAGTGCAGAGTGCAGAGTGCAGAGTGGTGAGTGCAGAGTGGTGAGTGCAGAGTGGTGAGTGGAGAGTGGTGAGTGCAGAGTGCAGAGTGCAGAGTGCAGAGTGCAGAGTGACTGGGGAGTGCTAGGGAGTGCTAGGGAGTACAAAGTGACTAGGGAGTGCTAGGGAGTGCCAGGGAGTGCCGAGTGACTAGGGAGTGCTAGGGAGTGCAGAGTGAGTAGGGAGTGCTAGGGAGTGCAGAGTGACTGCAGAGTGCTAGGGAGAGCTAGGGAGTGCTAGGGAGTGCAGATTGACTAGGGAGTGCAGAGTGACTAGGGAGTGCTAGGGAGTGCAGAGTGCTAGGGAGTGCAGAGTGATTAGGGAGTGCTAGGGAGTGCTAGGGAGTGCAGAGTGACTAGGGAGTGCTAGGGAGTGCTAGGGAGTGCAGAGTGACTACAGAGTGCTAGGGAGAGCTAGGGAGTGCTAGGGAGTGCAGAGTGACTAGGGAGTGCAGAGTGACTAGGGAGTGCTAGGGAGTGCAGAGTGCTAGGGAGTGCAGAGTGACTAGGGAGTGCTAGGGAGTGCAGAGTGACTAGGGAGTGCTAGGGAGTGCTAAGGAGTGCAGAGTGACTAGGGAGTGCTAGGGAGTGCAGAGTGGCGGCAGATTGCTAGGGAGTGCAGAGTGACTGCAGAGTGCTAGGGAGTGCTAGAGAGTGCAGAGTGACTAGGGAGTGCTAGGGAGTGCTAGGGAGTGCAGAGTGACTAGGGAGTGCTAGGGAGTGCAGAGTGATTAGGGAGTGCTAGGGAGTGCTAGGGAGTGCAGAGTGACTACAGAGTGCTAGGGAGAGCTAGGGAGTGCTAGGGAGCGCAGAGTGACTAGGGAGTGCTAGGGAGTGCTAGGGAGTGCAGAGTGACTGCATAGTGACTGCAGAGTGCTAGGGAATGCTAGGGAGTGCAGAGTGACTGCAGAGTGCTAGGGAGTGCAGAATGACTGCAGAGTGCTAGGGAGTGCTAGGGAGTGCAGAGTGACTAGGGAGTGCTATGGAGTACTAGGGAGTGCAGAGTGACTAGGGAGTGCTAGGGAGTGCAGAGTGACCAGTGAGTGCTAGGGAGTGCAGAGTGACTAGGGAGGGCTAGGGAGTGCAGAGTGACTAGGGAGTGCTAGGGAGTGCAGAGTGACTAGGGAGTGCTAGGGAGTGCAGAGTGACTAGGGAGTGCTAGGGAGTGCAGAGTGACTGCAGAGTGTTAGGGAGTGCTAGGGAGTGCTAGGGAGTGCAGAGTGACTAGGGAGTGCAGAGTGACTGGGGAGTGCTAGGGAGTTCAGAGTGCTAGGGAGTGCAGAGTGACTAGGGAGTGCTAGGGAGTGCAGAGTGACTAGGGAGTGCTAGGGGTGCTAGGGAGTGCAGAGTGACTGCAGAGTGACTGCAGAGTGCTAGGGAGTGCTAGGGAGTGCAGAGTGCTAGGGAGTGTAGAGTGACTGCAGAGTGCTAGGGAGTGCTAGGGAGTGCAGAGTGACTAGGGAGTGCTAGGAAGTGCAGAGTGGATAGGGAGTGCTAGGGAGTGCAGAGTGACTAGGGAGTGCTAGGGAGTGCTGGGGAGTGCAGAGTGCAAGGGAGTGCAGAGTGCAAGGGAGTGCAGAGTGCTAGGGAGTGCTAGGCAGTGCTAGGGAGTGCAGAGTGACTAGGGAGTGCATAGTGACTAGGGAGTTGATAGTGACTAGGGAGTGCTAGGGAGTGCAGAGTGACTAGGGAGTGCTAGGGGGTGGTGAGTGACTGCAGAGTGCCAGGGAGTGCTAGAGAGTGCAGAGTGACTGCAGAGTGCTAGGGAGTACTAGGGAGTGCAGAGTGACTGCAGAGTGCAATGGGGTGCTAGGGAGTGCCAGGGACTGCAGAGTGACTGCAGAGTGACTGCTAGGGAGTGCTAGGGAGTGCAGAAAGACTAGGGAGTGCAGAGTGACTAGGGAGTGCTAGGGAGTGCTAGGAAGTGCAGAGTAGAAGGGAGTGCAGAGTGCAAGGGAGTGCAGAGTGCAAGGGAGTGCAGAGGGCTAGGGAGTGCTAGGGAGTGCAGAGTGACTAGGGAGTGCTAGGGAATGCAGAGTGACTAGGGAGTGCTAGGGAGTGCAGAGTAGTGAGTGCAGAGTGGTGAGTGCAGAGTTGTGAGTGCAGAGTGCAGAGTGGTGAGTGCAGAGTGCAGAGTAGTGAGTGCAGAGTGCAGAGTGACTAGGGAGTGCTAGGGAGTGCAGAGTGACTAGGGAGTGCAGAGTGACTAGGGAGTGCTAGGGAGTGCAGAGTGACTAGGGAGTGCTAGGGAGTGCAGAGTGACTGCAGAGTGCTAGGGAGAGCTAGGGAGTGCTAGGGAGTGCAGAGTGATTAGGGAGTGCAGAGTGACTAGGGGGTGCTAGGGAGTGCAGAGTGACTAGGGAGTGCTAGGGAGTGCTAGGGAGTGCAGAGTGACTAGGGAGTGCTAGGGAGTGCAGAGTGATTAGCGAGTGCTAGGGACTGCAGAGTGACTGCAGAGTGCTAGGGAGTGCCAGGAGTACTAGGGAGTGCTAGGGAGTGCAGAGTGACTGCAGAGTGCTAGGGAGTGCTAGGGAGTGCAGAGTGACTGCAGAGTTATAGGGAGTGCTTGGGAGTGCAGAGTGACTAGGGAGTGCTAGGGAGTGCAGAGTGACTGCAGCGTGCTAGGGAGTGCTAGGGAGTGCAGAGTGACTGCAGAGTGCTAGGGAGTGCTAGGGAGTGCAGAGTGACTGCAGAGTGCTAGGGAGTGCTGAGTGCTAGGGAGTGCTAGGGAGTGCAGAGTGACTGCAGAGGGCTAGGGAGTGCTAGGGAGTGCAGAGTGACTGCAGAGTGCTAGGGAGTGCTAGGGAGTGCAGAGTGACTAGGGAGTGCTAGGGAGTGCAGAGTGACTAGGGAGTGCTAGGGAGTGCAGAGTGACTAGGGAGTGCTAGGGAGTGCAGAGTGACTGCAGAGTGTTAGGGAGTGCTAGGGAGTGCTAGGGAGTGCAGGGTGACTAGGGAGTGCAGAGTGACTGGGGAGTGCTAGGGAGTTCAGAGTGCTAGGGAGTGCAGAGTGACTAGGGAGTGCTAGGGAGTGCAGAGTGACTAGGGAGTGCTAGGGGTGCTAGGGAGTGCAGAGTGACTGCAGAGTGACTGCAGAGTGCTAGGGAGTGCTAGGGAGTGCAGAGTGCTAGGGAGTGTAGAGTGACTGCAGAGTGCTAGGGAGTGCTAGGTAGTGCAGAGTGACTAGGGAGTGCTAGGAAGTGCAGAGTGGATAGGGAGTGCTAGGGAGTGCAGAGTGACTAGGGAGTGCTAGGGAGTGCTGGGGAGTGCAGAGTGCAAGGGAGTGCAGAGTGCAAGGGAGTGCAGAGTGCTAGGGAGTGCTAGGGAGTGCTAGGCAGTGCTAGGGAGTGCAGAGTGACTAGGGAGTGCATAGTGACTAGGGAGTTGATAGTGACTAGGGAGTTCTAGGGAGTGCAGAGTGACTAGGGAGTGCTAGGGAGTGGTGAGTGACTGCAGAGTGCCAGGGAGTGCTAGAGAGTGCAGAGTGACTGCAGAGTGCTAGGGAGTACTAGGGAGTGTAGAGTGACTGCAGAGTGCAAGGGGGTGCTAGGGAGTGCCAGGGACTGCAGAGTGACTGCAGAGTGACTTCTAGGGAGTGCTAGGGAGTGCAGAATGACTAAGGAGTGTTAGGGAGTGCAGAGTGACTAGGGAGTGCTAGGGAGTGCTAGGAAGTGCAGAGTGCAAGGGAGTGCAGAGTGCAAGGGAGTGCAGAGGGCTAGGGAGTGCTAGGGAGTGCAGAGTGACTAGGGAGTGCTAGGGAATGCAGAGTGACTAGGGAGTGCTAGGGAGTGCAGAGTAGTGAGTGCAGAGTGGTGAGTGCAGAGTTGTGAGTGCAGAGTGCAGAGTGGTGAGTGCAGAGTGGTGAGTGCAGAGTGGTGAGTGCAGAGTGCAGAGTAGTGAGTGCAGAGTGCAGAGTGACTAGGGAGTGCTAGGGAGTGCAGAGTGACAAGGGAGTGCTAGGGAGTGCTAGGGAGTGCAGAGTGACTAGGGAGTGCTAGGGAGTGCAGAGTGACTAGGGAGTGCTAGGGAGTGCAGAGTGACTGCAGAGTGCTAGGGAGAGCTAGGGAGTGCTAGGGAGTGCAGAGTGACTAGGGATGCAGAGTGACTAGGGGGTGCTAGGAAGTGCAGAGTGACTAGGGAGTGCTAGGGAGTGCTAGGGAGTGCAGAGTGACTAGGGAGTGCTAGGGAGTGCAGAGTGACTAGCGAGTGCTAGGGACTGCAGAGTGACTGCAGAGTGCTAGGGAGTGCCGGGAGTACTAGGGAGTGCTAGGGAGTGCAGAGTGACTGCAGAGTGCTAGGGAGTGCAGAGTGACTGCAGAGTTATAGGGTGTGCTTGGGAGTGCAGAGTGACTAGGGAGTGCTAGGGAGTGCAGAGTGACTGCAGCGTGCTAGGGAGTGCTAGGGAGTGCAGAGTGACTGCAGAGTGCTAGGGAGTGCAGAGTGACTGCAGAGTGCTAGGGAGTGCTGAGTGCTAGGGAGTGCTAGGGAGTGCAGAGTGACTGCAGAGGGCTAGGGAGTGCTAGGGAGTGCAGAGTGACTGCAGAGTGCTAGGGAGTGCTAGGGAGTGCTAGGAAGTACTAGGGAGTGCTAGGGAGTGCAGAGGGACTGCAGAGTGCTAGGGAGTGCTAGGGAGTGCAGAGTGACTCCAGAGTGCTAGGGAGTGCAGAGTGACTGCAGAGTGACTGCAGTGTATGAGAGTGCAGGGTGAACACATGGATAAAACTCATTGCTGTTGGACAGGCCCCATGAAGGGCTCGCGCCCTCCCCGCATGACCGGGCCCAGATACCGGCTCTCCCAGTGCTACCCACAGAAGCACCCCGCAACCCACCTCCTGCGGGACGCCTGCTCCCAGATATCTATGTATCACTGGCCCGGGCCACCGTCAGCACCATTGCCCGGACCAGCCGCCATCTTGGACACTGCACCACGAGGCCGCGTGGCCTCAGCTCGACCCTAACCCTGGGCCTGGCCAGGCCCCGACATCCTGGCACCACCATCCACCCAGGAGGTGAACGGACCACTTGGCAGGTCAATGGGAGGAAGAAGTGTCGATGGCTCTCCCCCGCCAGGTGCCGATCGCCCCCAGCCTCCCCGGGCGCTGGCTCCACCCCCCTGCTGGGTGTCTGGACTCCCTCATCCCGGACCTCCCGACCTCCAAGTGCGAGGGTCCGGACATCAAAGGGCGCCAGACCTATAACTGAGGCAGCCCCAGAGCAGGAAGGCAGTTGTATCCTGGAGTCGAGAGACACCGTGAAGAACTCATCCTTGACGGACTACTGGCGCTGCCGTAGCCCTGCCTTGTGAACTGTCGTCCTGCTTGCTGGCGCTGCCGCGGCCTTCTGCAACCTTCATCCTCGTGGGACCTGCTGGCGCTGCCGCGGCCTCTTGCAACCATCATCTTCGTCGGGACCTGCTGGCGCTGCCGCGGCCCGTTGCTACCTACGACCTACTCGGGACCTGCTGGCGCTGCCGCGGCCCGACCTGCCCAACGCCGAGCTCGAGGATTGTGAGCTACCATCGTCTCATCTCAACACCAGATTGGTAACCAGACTGTCCCGCTACCCCCTTGCCCTGATAGAGACTAGAATTGAGAGGATCCTCGTGTCCTGATCTCATTGTACCGTACTACCTTACATCAAGAATTGCATATAAAGAGCGTTAACCTTATCCTTGTGTGGTGTCCATCTGTGGGGGGGAAGTTACTTGTCTGTACGATCGCTGGAGACGGCCCTCACCGGAGGCCTCTCCCCTTGTCCTCGGCTGACCCTCCAGGTCCCCGTCTAACATTGGTGGCCAGCGGCGCGATCCGAACCAACGCATAATCGTACAGAGAGTAACTCACCCTACGACTAAACCACAATGACGACCAAAGAGAGCGGATCTACAGAGAAATTCCAGATGGAAAAGCTGGAGGAGTACAACCACCGAGAGCTAAAACAATTTTGTATAGAACTAGGCATTGCTACCACCGGTCTGAGCACAAAAGATGACTTTAAGCACGCCCTAGAATCCTGGGCAGAAACAAGTGCCGCCGGACCCCGGGTCCAAAACATCGAAACACCAGAGACCAACACCACGGTGATGGAAGAAAGGAGAACGGGTCTCTCCCGGGAAGAGATCCAAGAACGAGAAAAAAGTAGACTACACGAATTAGAGTTGGCACGGCTCCGGTTGGACGGAGAGCTGAAACTGGCGGAACAAAAGATAAACTTGGAACACTTACGGCTCCGAGAAGAGCGGGAAGAAAAGCAAAGACAGAGAGAACTCGAAGAAAAAAGACTGGCATACGAACATGAGTGCAAGCTAGCAGAGATAGAACTGCGGAAACGGAACAAAGAACTAGGGGTGCCCGAGCAACCGCGCACCCCGGGCGCTACCGAACAAAAGGTCCACATCCCCAAAGATGTGGTCCGTGAATACTATCGGAACGACGACATACAGCAGTGGTTCAAGGCCTACGAGATCGCCATGATGTTAGGGATTAGGCAGTTCTTTCCTCTCTGGTCTAGTCTTTTCTCTTCTTTCGATTTTCCTGTGGTGTCCTTTCTCTGTTTCCTTGTTTTTGGTAACCCCGCCCCTTTTCCCTCCGTGGATTTAGGACGCCAGCACTTGGGCTCGGTGCTTGGTTTCTGACCTTGTTGGCGTTTTTCAAGCATCTGGATTGAAATTCTTGAGTCTTGGAATAATCTTGGGAACTTGTGGGACGACGAGTCTTCACGACGCGACCTGGCTGGAGGAGGCGTTCTGCTGCACGAGGCTTCGTGTCAGCCGCCCGGATGGGTGCAACTCCGGTCGTCTTCCCGAGCGAGTAAGAACCTGCGTAAGCGTAAGAGGAGCGTCCGAGTTGTGAAGCTCGAGAACTAACTGTTTTTTTTGTATTGTGACGAATCGTGATTGTGCTCAAGGGTTTACCTCGCCGCCGAGGGAACCGCGGGATGCTTTTTCCGGGTTCTGAGTACCCGAGGTATAATGTAGTTTTTAGCGCTACCTTTGGAAAGCGTGTCTAGTCTGTGGCCACAGTTGTTTTTTTTTTTTTTAATATTTTATTTTTGTTGTTGCTGTCACATGGTATACAGTAACGTGCATTGGATCTTCAGTGCAGCGTCAACATTCGGCTGCCATAATTAGTAGAGCAACTTTTTAATATTTTACCCCCCCAACTCAAACTTGCTACTTTCAGGGCTAAGTCAAAAAATTAGCAATGTTCTATATCAACATTTGAATGTCTAGATGCAACAATCTGGTCTCGGTTCAAGTACACATTTCAGTAAGGTCATCTGCGGGCAAGTGTCCATGGTCCTGTAGCCTTAACTATCCCCACATTCCACTCCCCCCTCCCCCCGTCAATCCATGCCTTCATCATCCTCCGAGCTATCCCCATCTCCTTCCTCAGGCAGGGGTTCACAGAGGTCTCCCCTATATTTGTTCCAGGGCGACCAAATCCCATTCCATTTCCGAGGATTATGTCGCTGCTGGTACACAGCCCGCTCAGTTAGCATAAGCACATCCATATTTTTGCACCATTGCGCCAGTGTCGGTGTCTCCTGTGCCCCCCAGTTCTTCGCGATGTCACGTTTCGCTAACATTACCCCTATGACCACCCACCTCTTTGCATGCAACGAAAGGTCTGTTGGGCCCCAGACGTTCAGGAGGGCCACAGTTGTTTTGATTTATTTTTGGATACATAAGTGCCTTGGTCTGCACTTCTCGTTTTTCCTGGGGTTTTTTGTCAGAAGTATGACTTTTTCCCCATTTCATATATAAAGAGTAATTCGAGGAATTGGTCCTTGTACAGCTAATAGAGTTTCGCTCTCCTTGGGACAATCCTGCTATGTTACACAAGTAAGGAGGGGATTGGGGTGTGTTGGGAATGTATATGGTGTGAGAACAAGGATTCAGGTGAAGGAACACTGGGCCATGTGGTAATGTGCTATTTCTTTTCTGTGTTTCTTTTCTCTTATGACTGCAGGTTAGAAGACCTTTACCTACGCTACTGAAGAGGGTCTGCAGTGCTGTAACATAGAGAGAGCATTGGCTTTACTCTTTCTTTGTTTTACTTTTTCCTACCTTCTCCCTTTTCCCGGTTCGCGGTCACGCTGAACTACCTTGCGTGTGGCGTTCCGAGCAGAGGCAGAGGAGTGGGGCCATCCTCGCTTCCGTGGTTGTGGGTTGAGTCGGCGAAAGATCCAACAGAAAACCAAGCCCACGAATTTTAAAACCACCCGAGCGAGAATGGATGAGGATGGGAATGAGTTGGAAGAAAGGGTCCCTACAGTGCAGGAACTGCTGGGGGCTGTTAATGCCCTTCAGATTAAGGTGCAAGAATTACAACAAGAGAACCAAGGGTTACGTCAGGAGATGAGTGCAGGGAAGGTTAAGGATCCGGTTTGGGGAATGGGTAAACCTTCTATAGTACAACCTGCTACTTTTCATTTCGATAGGGGCGCGAGTGCCAGTAATCCCCCTTTAACCGTTAACGTTACTACTCCCACCCCTGTCCCATTGGCGGTTCCAGAAAGGTTTACTGGAGACTCCAGTAAATACAGTGTATTTATGAACCAATGTCATTTGCACTTTATGTGTCGACCTGCGTCGTTCCCTAATGATTCTTCCAAGGTAGCCTTTGTCATTTCTTATTTAGCAGGAACTGCGGCTTCTTGGGCAGTGCCACTGGTAGACAATGATGACCCTGTATTGTATAATTATGTGGCTTTCAAGGAGCAGATGCGTTGTCTCTTTGCAAAACATGCGTTTATGCAAGCGAGCGACGCAGAATTGTTGAAACTAAGACAGGGAAAGCAGGATCTACTGACTTACGTATCCACCTTCAATCGGTTAGTGTCCGAAACTCATTGGCCCGTAGATAAAAGAACTTCATTATTTTACCAAGGATTGTCAGAGGACCTGAAAGATATCGTCTCACAGGTGGTGAATCCCCCTGAAGATTGTGTGGAATTCATAGATCTTGTGGTGAAGTTGAACCATAGGCTAACAGAACGGAGAGGTGAGAAAAACCGCTTTCAGGTTTCTCGTGTGGTGCCAACGAGAGGAGAGGTAAAGAGTCCAGGTGAGAGTAGGACAACACCTGAACCAATGGAAATTGGGGGTGTGCGGGGCCCCTTAACAGCCGATGAGAAAAGTAGAAGACGAACACATAATTTGTGTTTGTATTGTGGGCAAGGAGGACATTATGCCAGGGATTGCTCTGTTAAACCTTCTTCCTTGTCATCGAAGAAAGTGGTGGCTTGTGTGCAACCTTCTGCTGAATTGGAGATGAGAGATAGACTTAACCCTTCCTACCAGATTTCTGGCATAGTCAAACGAGTCCCCAAACATTTCATGATCACTGTCTGCCTAGTGATTTCTAACAGCCATAGGACTCCTGTGTCTGCCTTATTGGATTCTGGGGCCACTGGCAATTTCATGGACATTAAGTTTGCGGAACAATTGAAAGTGCCCTGGATTCTGAAAGAGCAACCTGAGCCTGTGAGGGCCATAGATGGAACAGAATTGTCCTCAGGTACTATCACTAGACAGACTGAGCCCTTGTGTATGATATGTGATAATGGACATTCAGAGTACCTTGGGTTTGATTTAATTGATGACCCTTCGTTTGGTGTTGTGTTGGGGGTTCCTTGGTTACAATCCCACAATCCCCGCATCGATTGGTTTTGGAGGACGGTGACACTTGATTCAGTCTTTTGTTTGCAGAGTTGTTATAAAGTTGCCACTGATTGGGTTACTCCTCTATCCTGTGCGGTAGGAGATGGATTGAGGTGTGACGTGCAGAAGATACCGGAAGCTTATGTGGAGTTTGCTGAGGTATTTGACAAAGGGCGAGCGAGGGACTTGCCTCCCCATCGTTCTTTTGATTGTCGCATAGACCTGATACCTGGGGCAACTCTACCTTGTTGTCGTATCTACGCCTTATCTGGGCCGGAAGAACAACATTTAAAGGAGTACTTAGACGAGATGTTGGCTAAGGGGTTTATTCGACCTTCCTCCTCTCCCGCTTTATCGGCTATCTTTTTTATTCCCAAACGGGAAGGTGGTCTTCGCGCCTGTGTGGACTATAGGGCGCTCAATAAGGGTACTATCAAGAACAAGTATCCCCTCCCTTTGATTCCGGTATTGCTCGATCAGCTGAGGCATGCGACGGTGTTTACCAAATTGGACCTCCGAGGGGCATATCATCTCATACGAGTCCGTGAAGGCGACGAGTGGAAGACTGCCTTCCGGACTAAGTTCGGTCTGTATGAGTACTGTGTTATGCCCTTCGGGTTGTGTAATGCCCCGGCTGCCTTTCAGTTTTTTATCAATGAGGTACTGAGGGAGTTTCTGGATGTGAGCGTGATAGTCTACATTGATGACATATTGATATTTTCAAACACGGATGCGGAACATGTAAAACACGTTCGGCAAGTCTTGCAGACCTTGAGAGATCATCAGTTGTTTGTAAGACCTGAGAAATGTACTTTCCATACCGACAGGGTAGAGTTTCTTGGTTTTGTTGTCTCTGTGGAGGGCATTAGGATGGATCCTCGGAAGATCGAGGCTATCACCTCGTGGCCAGCGCCAAAAAATGTGAAAGAAGTACAGGTGTTGCTAGGGTTCGCTAACTTCTATCGAAGGTTTATCTCCCATTTTTCGGAGATAGTGGCCCCTATGACTGTATTGTTGAGGAAGGGTGTTCCTTTTGTGTGGTCTTATGTGGCTCAAGTGTCTCTAGATCAGTTGATAGAAAGATTTACTTCAGCCCCCGTCCTGGTTCATCCCGACCCGGCGTTACCCTTTTTTGTTGAAGCAGATGCTTCCTTGGGTGCTGTGGGGGGGGTTTTGTCGCAGCGGGATGCTGAAACAGGATTTATGCATCCCATAGCCTTCTTTTCAAAAACCCTGTTGCCTGCAGAAAGAAATTACACGGTTGCTGAACGAGAATTGCTGGCCATTAAACTGTCTTTCGAAGAGTGGAGACATCACTTGTGGGGGGCCCGCCACTCCATTACCATTTTCACAGATCATAAGAATCTTGAGTTCTTTCGGTCTGCTCGGGCCCTTACTCCCAGGCAGATGAGGTGGGTTTCATTCTTCAATGAGTACGATTTTATTATCACATACAGGCCTGCCGCTCAGCAATTGAAATCGGATGCTCTATCCCGCATCCATGTGAAACAGAATGAGTGGGGGACAGACAAGGACTCGGGGTGTTTTATTCCATCTGAGAAGATAGTGGGTAGTATTACACTAGATGATTTTGTGGCCTCTGTGAAGGATATGTTGAGGGGACTAGATTTAACACCGTGGTCCTCCCTGCCTTCCTTTGCAAAGAGAGATGGGTTGTTGTATCATGGCTCACAATTGTTCATACCTCCCCCTTTAAGGGACTCAGTGATGGAATGGTGTCATTCTTCTGCTTTGGTTGGGCATCCCGGAATTAATAAAACCAGGGAATTCTGTTTACGTTGGTTTTGGTGGGAGTCATTGACACATGACGTTCAGCAGTTTGTAGCTTCTTGTCCGGTCTGCGCTGTGAGTAAACCATCTCATTCCAGTCCATCTGGCCTGTTACTGCCTTTACCTGTACCCCCTGCACCCTGGCATACGATTAGTATGGACTTTGTTACAGACCTACCTTTGAAATCAGGTTGCACGGTGATTCTTGTTGTGGTTGATTCCTTTACTAAGATGGGCCATTTCATCCCCTTACCTAAACTACCCACGGCAAAGGAAATGGCTTTGGTATTTGTTTCATCCATTGTGCGGTTGCATGGGTTACCCTCAGCCATTGTGTCTGATAGGGGCTCTCAGTTTGTGTCCCGGTTCTGGACTGAGTTAGGTGAGGCACTTCAGATGAAACTCTGCCTTTCGTCAGCGTATCATCCCCAGTCCGATGGTCAGACAGAGAGGGTCAATCAAACCATGGAACAGTACTTGAGGTGTTTGTTGACTTCTTTAACTTGTGATTGGGTAGTAGCCCTCCCTCTTGCGGAATTCGCGTACAACAACAGCTTTCATTCCGCATTGGGAATGTCTCCCTTTTACTGTTCTATGGGGTTTCATCCCAGGGCAATCCCTATTCAACCTACTGGTCATGTGCCTGCTGTTGATGCCTTAGGAATAGCTTTGAGCCGGATATGGGATTTGGCTAAGGAACATCTGGTAAAGGCCAAAGATGACATGAAGCGACAGGCAGATAAACATAGGATTCCTTCTCCGTCCTATGCAGTAAGGGAACGGGTGTGGTTGTCTACTAGGAATCTGAGACTGGATGGCCCTAGGAAACTGCAGCCTAGGTTTGTGGGTCCTTTTCCCATAGCTCAAGTGATCAACCCGGTTGCAATGAAGCTGGAGTTACCGGATGAATATCGCATCCATCCGGTGTTTCATACTTCGCTGTTGAAGCCATATACAGACACTGATCAAACCTTGCCCCCGCCCCCTCCTGTGATGGTTGAAGGTGAGGTGGAGTTTGAGGTCAATGCTATTCTTGATGCCCGGAGGAGACGAGGGAGGTTGATGTACTTGATTGATTGGAAAGGGTATCCACCGGAAGAACGCTCTTGGGAACCTGCTACCGGGGTGCATGCTCCTAGACTGGTTAGACTATTCCATCTTCGTCACCCGTCTAAACCTCGCCCGGTTGGGAGGCCTTTGAGGGGAGGTACTGTTAGGGATTAGGCAGTTCTTTCCTCTCTGGTCTAGTCTTTTCTCTTCTTTCGATTTTCCTGTGGTGTCCTTTCTCTGTTTCCTTGTTTTTGGTAACCCCGCCCCTTTTCCCTCCGTGGATTTAGGACGCCAGCACTTGGGCTCGGTGCTTGGTTTCTGACCTTGTTGGCGTTTTTCAAGCGTCTGGATTGAAATTCTTGAGTCTTGGAATAATCTTGGGAACTTGTGGGACGACGAGTCTTCACGACACGACCTGGCTGGAGGAGGCATTCTGCTGCACGAGGCTTCGTGTCAGCCGCCCGGATGGGTGCAACTCCGGTCGTCTTCCCGAGCGAGTAAGAACCTGCGGAAGCGTAAGAGGAGCGTCCGAGTTGTGAAGCTCGAGAACTAACTGTTTTTTTTGTATTGTGACGAATCGTGATTGTGCTCAAGGGTTTACCTCGCCGCCGAGGGAACCGCTGGATGCTTTTTCCGGGTTCTGAGTACCCGAGGTATAATGTAGTTTTTAGCGCTACCTTTGGAAAGCGTGTCTAGTCTGTGGCCACAGTTGTTTTGATTTATTTTTGGATACATAAGTGCCTTGGTCTGCACTTCTCGTTTTTCCTGGGGTTTTTTGTCAGAAGTATGACTTTTTCCCCATTTCATATATAAAGAGTAATTCGAGGAATTGGTCCTTGTACAGCTAATAGAGTTTCGCTCTCCTTGGGACAATCCTGCTATGTTACACAAGTAAGGAGGGGATTGGGGTGTGTTGGGAATGTATATGGTGTGAGAACAAGGATTCAGGTGAAGGAACACTGGGCCATGTGATAATGTGCTATTTCTTTTCTGTGTTTCTTTTCTCTTATGACTGCAGGTTAGAAGACCTTTACCTACGCTACTGAAGAGGGTCTGCAGTGCTGTAACATAGAGAGAGCATTGGCTTTACTCTTTCTTTGTTTTACTTTTTCCTACCTTCTCCCTTTTCCCGGTTCGCGGTCACGCTGAACTACCTTGCGTGTGGCGTTCCGAGCAGAGGCAGAGGAGTGGGGCCATCCTCGCTTCCGTGGTTGTGGGTTGAGTCGGCGAAAGATCCAACACATGACCTCCCACCGGATCGATCGAAGTGACTGGGGAGCCGGTCTATGGGGGAGGTTCGTCAATGAAGGCCGCGATGCCCTGCTACAGCTCCCGGACCATCAAATGACGTCCTATGACCACATGAAGGCCGCCCTCCTCGCTCGATATGGGCTTACGCCGAGATGTACCGCCAGAGGTTCCGCGACTGCACCCGGATCCCGGGTACAACTTGGGTAGAATATGTGAACTATTTCAGCCGAGCCTTCGAGGGGTGGATCAAGGGTAGCCACGTAACAACCTACGAGCAGCTCTTCAACCTCATTGTGTGGGAGCACCTCTCCAACAACTGCTTCGTCGAGCTCAGGCAGCACCTCCTCGACAGTAAATTGACTGAGCCATGGCAGCTCGCCGCTGAGGCTGACCGATAGGAAAGCACCCGAGTGGCCCGGAGTGGGCCAACCGAGCAGAACAGAACCAACCAAGGTCATCATCGTCCCCGAGGAGGAGGAGGAGGCCAGGGCCGGGGCAGAGACGCCGTCCCGGCCGCTCCCGCTACCAACACCCCGCCCCCGGAACCAACCCAAGAAGGGCCCGCTCAGCCCCAAGACCTTCCAGACCTGGCTCAGTGGCGTCAAGAAGGGGGACCCACCCAGGAGCAGTTCCGGCAAGAGCAAAAGACCTGTCCCTCCCTCGAGGGACTGCGACAGCAAGCACTCGCCCAGAGCGCAGGAGACCCCGCAGGGGCCCACTGGATCTATTGGGACAATGACCTACTATACAGCGAGCAAAGAATCGCGGAGTTGGGGGCCAGTCGAGTGCTGGTGGTGCCCCTCCGCTTCAGAGACTTTCTTTTAAACTTGGCACATGATGTCCCCCTGGCTGGACACTTGGGGCAAGACAAGACATACAACCGCCTGGTAACCCACTTTTACTGGCCAAAAATGAGAAATGACGTCTCCAACCACTGCCGGTCCTGCCCCACCTGCCAGGCCAGCGGGAAGAGCGGCCGCAAACTCAAGGCACCCCTGCAACCATTTCCCGTGGTCACCATCCCGTTCGAACGGGTGGGAATAGACATTGTGGGGCCCCTGGACCCCCGAACAGCACAAGGGCATCGATTCATCCTGGTCCTGGGGGACCACGCCACCCGCTATCCAGAGGCTGTTCCCCTTCGAACTGTAACAGCACCAGTGGTAGGCCGAGCCTTAATGGGGATCTTCTCTCGAGTGGGCTTCCCCCGGGAGGTCGTCAGCGACAGGGGCACGAACTTTATTTCGAAGTACATGAAATCCCTCTGGCAGCAGTGCGGAGTCACCTACCTATTCACAACCCCCTACTACCCGCAAGGAAACGGACTGGTCGAGCGGTTCAACCGCACTCTCAAGGGAATGAACCCCTACGCCGCCAGTGGGACGTGCTACTCCCATGCCTCCTTGTTAGACGGACCGGGAGGGTCGGCCGAGGATAAGGGGAGAGGTCTCCGGGGAGAGCCGTCTCCAGCGATCGTACAGACAAGTAACTTCCCCCCCACAGACGGACACCACACCAGGTTAAGGTTTAACGATACTTTATAAGCAATTCTCTAAGTACGGTGAAATGATACAAGGAGGTCTGGACTCAGGGGTCCCCTCGATTCTGGTCTCTGGATGGGGAAAAGGGTAGCGGGACAGTCTTGTTACCAAATGGATGGAATAGCTCTCAATCCTCGAGCTCGGCGTTCTAGATGGACGGGCCGCGGCGGAGCCAGCAGGTCCCGAGATGATTGAAGGAAGCGACGGTCCGCGGCGGAGCCAGCTGGTCCCGATGAAGATGGTGGTTACAAACGGTCCGCGGCCACGCCAGCAGGTCCCGACGACGATGAAGGTTTACGAAGGTTGCGGCAGCGCCAGCAGGCAGGACGATGATGAAGGTTTACGAAGGTTGCGGCAGCGCCAGCAGGCAGGACGATAGTTCGCAAGGCAGAGCTACGGCAGCGCCAATATCCCGTCAAGGATGAGTTCTTCTCTGCGTCTCTCGACTCCAGGATACAACTGCCTTCCTGCTCTGGAGCTGCCCCAGTTATAGGGCTGGTGCCCTTTGATGTCCGGACCCTCGCACTTGGAGGTCGGGGGGTCCGGGATGTAGGAGTCCAGACACCCAGCAGGGGGTTGGAGCCAGCGCCCGGGGAGGTTGTGGGCGAGCGGTACCTGGCGGGGGAGAGCCATCGACACCTCTTTCTCCCATTGACCTGCCAAGTAGTCCGCTCACCTCCTGGGAGGATGGTGGTGCCGGGATGTCTGAGGCCTGGCCAGGCCCAGGGTTGGGGTCGATCGGGAACCACGCGGCCTCGTGGTGGAGGGTCCAAGATGGCGCCCAGGCTGGGTGCGCGGGCCGGTAGTGGATCGGGCCCACGAGGTCGATATGTTCAGAGGCAAGGGTCCCGGAGGGGACGGAAAACGTGAAGTGGTGGTGTGTGACACTTGAGGGGCCGGGCTCGGGCCTGGTCGGGCAGAGGGGGAGCGGCCCTTCACGTGGCCTGTCCAACATGCGTCCCCCCCAGCTGAAGGCGGGGAGAGTCACCCATCCTCTTGGGGACTCTCCTCGTCGAGGCGGAAAAAGCGGGACAGGCCATCCGCGTTGGCGTGATCTGGCCCAGGCCGGTGTTCAACAGTGAAGTCCATCCCTTGTAGGGAGATGGACCAACGTAGTAGTTTTGGGTTCTCCCCCCGCATCTGCATCAGCCACTGCAGGGGTCGATGGTCGGTCTGCACCCGGAAGTGTGTGCCAAAGAGGTAGGGCCGGAGCTTCTTGAGGGCCCACACCACAGCGAAGGCCTCCCTCTCGATGGTGCTCCAGCGTTGTTCTCGAGGTAGGAGTCGCCGGCTGATGAAGGCCACTGGCTGATCAAGGCCTTCGGTGTTCAATTGAGACAGGACCGCTCCAATGCCGTGGTCGGAGGCATCCGTCTGGACGACGAATTCCCGGCTGTAGTCGGGGGCCTGGAGCACAGGAGCGGAGCACATGGCGGCCTTCAGTTGTTCGAAGGCTGTTTGGCAATCTGGGGTCCAGTTGACCTTCTTGGGTTGATTTTTGGACGTGAGTTCTGTGAGGGGCCCCACGATGGTACCATAGTCTTTCACGAACCGTCTGTAATAGCCCGTGAGTCCCAGAAAGGCGCGTACCTCGGTCTGGGTGATGGGGGGCTGCCAGGACTGGATGGCGGCAATCTTGAGCTGCAGAGGGGCCACCAGGCCGCTTCCCACCTGGTGTCCGAGGTAGGTTACGGACCCCTGACCAATTTGGCATTTGCTGGCCTTGATCGTGAGGCCAGCTCGCTGAAGGGCCTGTAGCACCGCTCGGAGGTGGTGGAGGTGGTCGGACCAATGGTGGCTGTACACAGCGATGTCGTCTAGGTAGGCGGCGCTGAATCCTTCGAGCCCGGCCAAGACCTGATTGACGAGCCGCTGAAATGTTGCTGGGGCATTCTTCATGCCGAAGGGCATGACCTTGAAATGATAATGGCCATCAGGAGTGGAAAATGCAGATCGTTCTTGGGCCCGGGGTGTGAGGCCGATCTGCCAATAGCCCGCCGTCAGGTCGAAAATACTGAGGTAGCGGGCAGCTCCCATGCGGTCGATTAGCTCGTCTGCCCGGGGGATGGGGTGTGCATCCGTTTTAGTGACCGCATTCAAGCCCCAGTAGTCGATGCAGAACCGGAGTTCCGGTGTGGTGCCGGGAGGGGCTGCTTTGGGTACCAGTACTACTGGGCTGGCCCAGGGGCTGTCTGAGGGCTCAATGACCCCGAGCGTGAGCATCTTGGTTATTTCTTCCTGGATGCAGGCCCGTACCCGATCTGGTACGCGGTAGGCCCGGTGGCGGATAGGGGGGCTGTCCCCCGTGTCCACATCGTGCACACACCAGGACGTGACACCTGGGGTGAGGGAAAACAGGCCGGCGAACTGCAACAGAAGGTCTCGGCATTCTTGGCGTTGTTCCAGGGTGAGGGCCTCCGAGAGTCGGACCCCATCCACAGAGCCATCTTTCTCCCGAGTCCGTAGGAGGTCAGGGAGGGGTTCGGAGTCTCCTTCGGCTCCATTGTCTGTGGCCATCAGGAGGCTGAGTTCTGAACGTACAAAGTGGGGTTTCAGTCTGTTAGCGTGGAGGACTCGGAGGGGGTTCCGTGAAGATTCCATGTCGATGAGATAGGTGACGGGACCCTTGCGCTCAACTACTTTGAAGGGCCCCGTCCACCTGTCTTGCAAGGCGCAGGGTTCGGTGGGGGACATCACCCATACCTGTTGTCCGGGTTCAAATTCAATGGAGGAGGCGTTTTGGTCATACCACTTTTTCATGTCCTCTTGACTGGCCTCCAAGTTTGCTTTTGCCAGCTCTCTGAACCGGCGGGTCTGGTTGCGGAGGGTTAGGAGGTATTTGAAGACATCTGGAGGGTTCTTTAGAGGGGGCATTTCCCAGCCTTCCTTGACTAGGCTGAGCGGTCCCCGTACGGGGTGTCCATACAATAGTTCAAACGGGCTGAAGCCGAGGGACTTCTGGGGGACCTCTCGATATGCGAAGAGGAGGCACGGCAGCAGCACATCCCACTGGCGACGGAGGGGCTCTTCCAACCCCCCAATCATCCCTTTGAGCGTGCGGTTGAACCGCTCAACGAGTCCGTTCCCTTGAGGGTGATAGGGGGTCGTGAATCGGTAGGCGACCCCACACTGTTGCCAGAGGGACTTCATATACTTAGAGATAAAATTTGTGCCTCTGTCGCTGACGACTTCTCGGGGGAAGCCCACACGGGAGAAGATCCCCATCAGGGCCCGGCCGACCACCGGGGCTGTCACGGTTCGCAGGGGAACAGCCTCGGGGTAGCGGGTGGCGTGGTCCACCAGTACCAGGATGAACCGATGTCCTTGTCTTGTACGGGGGTCCAGGGGCCCCACAATGTCTATCCCGACCCTCTCGAACGGGGTGGTGACCACGGGAAATGGTTGCAGGGGGGCTTTTAGTTTGCGGCCGCTCTTTCCACTGGCTTGGCACGTGGGGCAAGATCGGCAATGCTGGAGTACATCATTCCTCATTTTGGGCCAGAAGAAGTGAGTCACTAGGCGGCTGTAGGTTTTATCCTGACCCAGGTGTCCAGCCAGGGGGACATCGTGGGCCAGGTTTAGCAAGAAGTCTCTAAAACGGAGGGGCACCACTAGCACTCGGCTGGCCCCCAGCTCCGCGATTCTTTGCTCACTGTATAGCAGATCATTGTCCCAGTAAATCCAATGTGTTCCGGAGGTATCCCCTGCGCTCTGGGCGAGGGCTTGTTGGCGGAGTCCCTCGAGGGAGGGACAGGTCTTCTGCTCTTGTCGAAACTGCTCCTGAGTGGGCCCCCCCTCTTGATGCCACTGGTCGAGGCCAGCGAGGTCCGGAGGTTGAGCTGGTTCTGGGGGGACGGCACGGTCGGTGTCTTCGACTGGGGGAGGAGGCGCCGGCCATTCGGGTTCCTCCGGTCGGGGGTTGGCACGGGCGGCCATGGACCGGGTGGTGACGCACGCCCAGTCCGGGATGCCCAACATCCCCAGGTGTTCTCTTCGCTCTACGGCTGCCCACGGAGAACTTTCAAGGTCATTTCCCAGGAGGCAGTCTACGGGGGCATCATCCCGGACCGTCACTTTCAACATGCCGGAGACCCCTCCCCATTCGAAAGGGACGCAGGCCATCCGACACAGACTTTCTGAGTTATCGGCTGAACGGACAGGGCAGAGAATGTTTGGTAGGAACTGTTCTGGGGTCACCAGGTGACAGCGGACGGCTGTTACACTGGCCCCGGTGTCACGGAGAGCTTCGGCCTGGCGTCCATTGATGCTCACCCATTGGCTGTACTTCCGGGTGTTAGCGGGTAGGGGGACCCGCGGGACCATGTCTTTCCCCCCTAAGCATGCTAGAGCCATGGCGGCTGGCTCCCATTCTTGATGCTCTTGCTCATATTCTTCCTGTTCCTCGGAGATCTGTTCTTCCCCCAGGGCAGCAGCGGCCACCTGGCGGGGTCTTGGGCTCTGGTACTGTGGGCAATTTGGGTCGTTTGCATAGTGGCCGACTCGTTGGCATCGGTGACACGTGACATTGGCTCTGTATCCCGGTCGCGCCGGGGTGCTGCCCCGGTTGGCCGGGGGGGTGGTGCTGGTAGCGGGGGCGACCGGAGCGTTGTCTCTTCCTCGTCCTTGGCCCCCTCCTCCTCCTCGGGGACGGTGCTGACCGTTGTTGTTCCGGTTCTGTTCATAGGATCCATTTCGGCCCACTCTGGTGATTTCCCACCGGTCAGCTTCGGCTGCGAGCTGCCGTGGATCAGTCAATTTGGTGTCGAGGAGGTGCTGCCGGAGCTCAATGAAGCAATTGTTTGATAGATGCTCCCACACCATGAGATTGAATAGTTGTTCGTAAGTTGTGACATTGCTTCCTTTGATCCAGCCCTCGAAGGCTCGGCTAAAATAGTTCACGTAGTCCACCCAAGTTGTACCCGGGATGCGGGTGCAGTCTCGGAACCTCTGACGGTACATCTCGGGTGTGAGCCCATAGCGGGTGAGGAGGGCAGCTTTCATGTGGTCATAGGAGGTCATCTGGTGGTCCGGGAGCTGTAGCAGGGCATCGCGGCCTTCATTGAGGAATCTCCCCCATAGACCGGCTCCCCAGTCGCTTCGATCGATCCGGTGGGCGGTCATAGCGATTTCGTAGGCCTTGAACCATTGCTGGATGTCGTCCTCTCGGAAGTATTCTCGAACGACATCCTTGGGGATGTGTACCTTCTTAACTGTTGGCCCTGGGGTGAGGGGTTGCTCGGGCACTCCTAATTCTTTGTTCTGCTTGCGTAAGTCTATCTCAGCTAACTTGCGCTCGTGTTCATATGCCAGTCTCTTTTCCTCGAGCTCCCTTTGTCTCTGTTTTTCCTCTCTTTCTTCTCGGAGACGCAGGTGCTCTAAGCTCAGCTTTTGTTCGGCCAACTTAAGTTCAACGTCCATTTTGAGCCGGGCCATTTCTAGCTCATGTAGCCGTGTTTTTTCTCGTTCCTGGATCTCGTCTTGCGAGAGACCCTTTCTTTGCTCCTCGGGGGCCGTGGTGTTTTTTTCTACTGCTGCGATGCTTTGGTCGGTGGTTCCGATGGCCCCGGTTTCTGCCCAGGACTCTAGGGCATGCTTGAAATCATCTTTGGTGCTGAGACCGTTGGTAGCGATACCTAGTTCGATGCAGAATTGTTTTAATTCACGATGGCTGTACTCGTCCAATTTCTCCATCTGAAATTTCTCGGTGGATCCGCTTTCTTTGGTTGTCATCGTGATTTCGTCGTGGGGTGAGCTACTTTCTGTACGATTATGCGGTGATTCGGATCGCGCCGCTGGCCACCAATGTTAGACGGACCGGGAGGGTCGGCCGAGGATAAGGGGAGAGGTCTCCGGGGAGAGCCGTCTCCAGCGATCGTACAGACAAGTAACTTCCCCCCCACAGACGGACACCACACCAGGTTAAGGTTTAACGATACTTTATAAGCAATTCTCTAAGTACGGTGAAATGATACAAGGAGGTCTGGACTCAGGGGTCCCCTCGATTCTGGTCTCTGGATGGGGAAAAGGGTAGCGGGACAGTCTTGTTACCAAATGGATGGAATAGCTCTCAATCCTCGAGCTCGGCGTTCTAGATGGACGGGCCGCGGCGGAGCCAGCAGGTCCCGAGATGATTGAAGGAAGCGACGGTCCGCGGCGGAGCCAGCTGGTCCCGATGAAGATGGTGGTTACAAACGGTCCGCGGCCACGCCAGCAGGTCCCGACGACGATGAAGGTTTACGAAGGTTGCGGCAGCGCCAGCAGGCAGGACGATGATGAAGGTTTACGAAGGTTGCGGCAGCGCCAGCAGGCAGGACGATAGTTCGCAAGGCAGAGCTACGGCAGCGCCAATAGCCCGTCAAGGATGAGTTCTTCTCTGCGTCTCTCGACTCCAGGATACAACTGCCTTCCTGCTCTGGAGCTGCCCCAGTTATAGGGCTGGTGCCCTTTGATGTCCGGACCCTCGCACTTGGAGGTCGGGGGGTCCGGGATGTAGGAGTCCAGACACCCAGCAGGGGGTTGGAGCCAGCGCCCGGGGAGGTTGTGGGCGAGCGGTACCTGGCGGGGGAGAGCCATCGACACCTCTTTCTCCCATTGACCTGCCAAGTAGTCCGCTCACCTCCTGGGAGGATGGTGGTGCCGGGATGTCTGAGGCCTGGCCAGGCCCAGGGTTGGGGTCGATCGGGAACCACGCGGCCTCGTGGTGGAGGGTCCAAGATGGCGCCCAGGCTGGGTGCGCGGGCCGGTAGTGGATCGGGCCCACGAGGTCGATATGTTCAGAGGCAAGGGTCCCGGAGGGGACGGAAAACGTGAAGTGGTGGTGTGTGACACTTGAGGGGCCGGGCTCGGGCCTGGTCGGGCAGAGGGGGAGCGGCCCTTCACGTGGCCTGTCCAACACTCCTCTTCGCCTACCGAGAAGTCCCCCAGAAGTCCCTCGGCTTCAGCCCCTTCGAACTCCTGTACGGACACCCCGTTCGAGGGCCTCTCAGCCTAGTGAAAGAAGAATGGGAAATGGCCCCCCTGAAGACCCCTCCAGACGTCTACAAATACCTCCTGACCCTCCGCAATCAGACCCGGCAATTCAGAGAGATCGCCAAAGCCAATCTTGAAGCCAGTCAGGAGGACATGAAGAAATGGTACGATCAGCATGCCTCCTCCATCGAGTTCGAGCCTGGACAGCAGGTATGGGTGATGTCCCCCACCGAACCTTGTGCCTTGCAGGACAAATGGCCGGGGCCCTTCAAAGTGGTTGAGCGCAAGAGCCCCGTCACCTATCTCATCGACCTGGAATCCCCTCGGAACCCCCTCCGGGTCCTCCACGCCAACAGACTCAAACCGCACTTTGTGCGCTCGGAGCTCAGCCTGCTGATGGCTACAGACAGTGGGGCGGAAGAGGACTCCGAGCCCCTCCCTGACCTGCTGAGGAACCGGGAAAAAGATGGTTCAGTAGACGGGGTCCGCCTCTCCGATGCCCTGACCCCGGAGCAGCGCCAAGACTGTCGGACCCTCCTGCTGCAGTTTGCAAACCTGTTTTCCCTCACCCCCGGAGTCACCCCCTGGTGCCTTCAAGATGTGGACACTGGGGACAGTCCCCCTATCCGACACCGGGCGTACCGAGTACCAGATCGGGTGCGCACCTGCATCCAAGAAGAAGTCGCCAAGATGCTCGCCCTCGGAGTCATCAAACCTTCGGACAGCCCCTGGGCCAGCCCAGTCGTACTAGTCCCCAAAGCTGCTGCCCCGGGCACCACCCCCGAGCTCCGATTCTGCGTCGACTATCGGGGCCTGAACGCTGTCACCCGAACCGACGCTCACCCCATTCCCCGAGCAGATGAACTGGTTGACCGCATGGGGGCTGCCCGCTACCTGAGCATCTTCGATCTGACAGCGGGCTACTGGCAGATCGGCCTCACCCCCAGAGCCCAAGAGCGATCCGCTTTCTCCACCCCGGATGGACACTACCATTTCACGGTGATGCCATTCGGCATGAAAAACGCTCCAGCCACCTTTCAACGGCTGGTGAACCAGGTATTGGCGGGCCTCGAAGAGTTCAGCGGTGGACGATATCGCGGTGTACAGCCGCCACTGGTCAGACCACCTCCGCCACCTCCGAGAGGTCCTGCAGGCCCTCCAACAGGCCGGCCTCACAATCAAGGCCAGCAAGTGCCAAATTGGCCAGGGGTCCGTGACCTACCTCGGACACCAAGTGGGAAGCAGTCTGGTGGCCCCCCTCCAGCTCAAGATCGCTGCCATCCAGTCCTGGCAGCCCCCCGTAACCCAAACCGAGGTCCGAGCCTTCTTGGGGCTCACCGGATACTACCGGCGGTTTGTGAAGGACTACGGCAGCATTGTGGGGCCCCTCACGGAACTCACATTCAAGAACTGCCCAAAGACAGTCAACTGGACTCCCGAATGTCAAGCGGCCTTCGAGAAGCTGAAGGCCGCCATGTGCACCGCCCCTGTGATCCAGGCCCCCGACTACAGCCGCGAGTTCATCGTTCAGACTGATGCCTCGGACCATGGCATTGGGGCCGTCCTCTCCCAACTGAACCCCGAGGGAGTCGACCAACCAGTGGCCTTCATCAGCAGACGCCTACTGGCCCGAGAACAGCGCTGGAGCACCATCGAGCGGGAGGCCTTTGCAGTAGTGTGGGCCCTTAAGAAACTCCGGCCCTACCTCTTCGGTACCCACTTTCGGGTGCAAACAGATCATCGGCCCCTGCAATGGTTGATGCAGATGCGGGGGGAGAATCCCAAACTATTGCGATGGTCCATCTCCCTGCAGGGGATGGACTTCACTGTGGAGCATCGCCCTGGCCAAGACCACGCCAACGCGGATGGCCTGTCCCGCTTTTTCCGCCTCGACGAGGAGAGTCCCCAAGAGGATGGGTGACTCTCCCCGCCTTCAGCTGGGGGGGACGCATGTTGGACAGGCCCCATGAAGGGCTCGCGCCCTCCCCGCATGACCGGGCCCAGATACCGGCTCTCCCAGTGCTACCCACAGAAGCACCCCGTCTAACAATTGCCATTTACAATGCCATTACCTCTAACTCAAAAAAATCCGAGACCTATTGGATTTCCAATGCTTTTTTGTCTTTTTCTCAGGATTTCTTTTATGTTCGATGTTCACTCCACCGCACTGGAGTCTCGACTCACGTGAATATCCCATAAGTGCAGAAGAAGTGTCTTCTGATTTTGTGCCCTCATGTTTAACATTTGGGTGCATCATTATCAAACGCTGAAGAAATCTACGCGAGCTTGATCCCACTTTCTAAGGTCTTAGTTTAGGGTTTTATGCTGTGCGTCCTTAACTATTTCAACGCAATTATTGAGTAAAATGTTCTTTTCACATCGAGAGCCTAGCCATTGTCATCAGTTAATAGCAGGACTTTAAGTGAGAAGTGAAGGGTGGGTGGTTGTTGGACTTGGCCCGTCTGGCAGGTCCGCCCCTGAAGTTTTTATGGTATATGTAACCTGGGGATGGTGATTCCCCCTCTGAGTGCGTTTGAAGAGAGAGCGACCTACCCTTCCATAGGAATACATGGGGAATGGATGAGTCCTCGGTAGTTCCCGATGCGTAGGGTGTGCAGGGTCGAGTCTGGTATGTATGAACTCGTGAGATTGAATGCTGCGCAACGGTATATGTGGTATGAGTGTGTCTAGTGTAGAAGTCCCCCTTTTAGAAGTTGGCATATTTGTGGAATGTGTGCCTGGCGTATGATTGGCCGAGGCTGGCTGGTGAGCCTGGCTCCCAGGATCTGGGAGGGTCTGCCCCGGTGGTGAATGGAGTGTTTAGCATGCTGATGTGAGGGGAGGAGTGAGCCTGGGTCTGCTTGTGGATTGACTGTCTGGTTTGAGTGTCATGAATGAGGCTGGGTTTTCCCCAGACAATGCTGGCTCCACCCCCTGGGGTGCCGCTGATGTTCCTAGCCTGGCCAGTGTAAAGAATCCCCCCATAACTAGTTCCAGCTGGTTCTCTCCCTGCCTGCCCCTTCAGACCAAGAATGTGTGTATAAAAAGGGTGCTGTGACACTCTGGACTTGTTCTTGTTCTTAACTTGAATCTACCAGGGGCTGCAGCTGCTTGGGCTCAGGGTTGGCATGCCTCCCTGGGCCCTGCCCTACTCCTGGATTTCGGATGGCCTTTTCCCTTCCAGGAGCTGCTATGCTCCACCTGAGATCCTGGACTCTCTCTGGACTTTGCTATTTCCTTTGACCTGCTAGCGCTGGGGAGCGCTTCATCTTTGACCTAGCGCTTGGGTAGCGCTTTATTTTCCCTCTCGCGGCTACCTACGCCGCTGCCTGCCGATCGTACCTCCCCTGACAGGTGCCTACCCTGCTGGAGGACTCTGCTCTGTTCCCGTCGAGTGCCTACCTCGACTTATGGACTCCTTCTTATAAACAAACCGGTGCTACCCGGTATTCCCGAGAGTATTCCCCGTCACCGCCGCCAGCCCGAGCTCCCCCGATCCCCGAGCAGCCTCTCCGCCACGTCACGAGCCGTGCCGCGCTGGGATTGGTCCGTGCCCCAGCGCCGCGCTCGGATTGGCTGGGACCAGCGAGGAGGGGGAGGAAGCAGCCGGTGTGCCGGCCGGAGGTCCCCGAGCGAAGGGGTGCCCCGGTGAGGGGAGAGAAGACCGCCCGCAGGCATGGAGGGTCCCGAGGGGCAGGAGCTTCCCTCCGATGGCCGCCGACAGAGCCGGTGAGTGGTTAAGAGCCGAGCGGCCGCGAGTGCTAGCGGGCCGCTCCACCCGCCGGGTCCTTGATTCAGCAGAGCCCACGTGGAGGCTCCGGGGCCCTTCCAGTGAAAGGGGGCATTGGTACACATTGCCGGTGTCCGCCCCCTCCTGCCACAACTCGATGCTTCTCGAGCCCTGAGAGGCTCCGCCTGCACCTCACGCCCCGAGCCCCGAGGAGGCTCCACCGTGTCCTTGCCCCCACGAGCCCCGAGAGGCTCCATCTATATATCAGCCCCCGAGCCCCGAGGAGGCTCCACCGTGCCCTTGCCCCCATGAGCCCTGAGAGGCTCCACCACGTGTCCCTGGCCCTTCCGAGCCTGCGAGGCTCCGCCCCCCCCCCCTGTTCTCGAGCCAGAGTGGCTCCACCAGTTGGCGCCTTTTCCCCCAGAGCCGGCGAGGCTCCCACGATGCCCCTCAGTTGCCCAGCACTTCGTGGGCAGCTGCCACGTTTAGGTTTGCCCCGGGCTCCTTGCAGCCTGCCCTGAACATCGAGACTCTTGGGCACCTTGCCCCAGAAAGGCCAGCTGGCCTGTGGATTGCTATGGACTAACATTAATGTGATCCCTGCGAGTATTCTGTGTTACACCTCTACGGGTGCTCCTGTTATGTTATGTATCCTGTCCTCCCTTCCCCCTTGAATACCAAATGTCCCCGGTATGTGATTCCTGGTCAGAGTGAGTTCTACTGCTAGTTCGAGGAGACTCCCAGTCAATATGTGTTCTAATGCTAGATCCATCCTGTGCGTACCCCTGGCAGGGGTCCCTTGGCCCTGCCCTGTACCTTTTCCCTTGTAACCCCTGTCGTGCCTCGAGCACATTGTAAAGTGTATGTTCCTATGTGTCCTTCTTAATACAAAGACTATTGTCATATATACTTGGTGTGGAGTTCCTTTTGTGGGAGGCCCGGGATGTTGTTGTTGGTGGGTGCGTGCGCAAATGCTTCACACATGTCCTCCGAAATAGGCCTGACTGCCCACGCCGCGTTACCTAGAGGGTGAGCAGGGGTCGACTTTACATAGGAGTGGCAGTCTCTGACTGGCTGTGGCGCAAGCCCTGGCCGGCCGGGGGTCCCATTTCCTACACTGGTGGCTAGCGGTGGGATCCGGACTTGTGTTTGCGCAGTACCACAACGATAACTGGCCTCCCTACAAAACTCTGTATTGTAAATGGTTGCAAAGAAAGGAGATTATTGTTTTTAGGAGGTTACTTAAATGTCCGTTCTGTGAAAAATGTGTTCTGGTTAGGTGGCCCTAGCCCGGGAGGGTAGATCAACTCCCTAGTGCAAGGTGTTTTCTGGATTCACCAGAAGAGTGGGATCCAGTGGTGGCAGCGTAATTGTGTTCAATGTGTATGGTCCCTGTCCCTTCCCTGGAGTAATGGTACCTGTGCCACATGGGGTCAGGTCAGGTTGCTAAAAATGTCTGTTCTGTGGAAAATGTTTAAAGATTAATAGAAATACCCGTTCTGTGGAAAGTTTTAAAGGTTACGTAAATGTCTGTTCTGTGGAGAAATGTGTGCATGTACACTGTGAGTTAGGTGTCCCTAGCTTGGGAGGGTAAATCATCTCCCTAGTGCAGTATGGTTTTCTGGATTCACCAGAAGGGTGGGATCCAGTAGTGGTTGCGTAATTGTGTTCAAATGTGCATGGTCCTCGTCCCTTCCCTAGAGTAATGGTGCCTGCGCCACAAGGGTCAGGTTGAGGAATCAGGGGCGGTGGAAAACTGTCTTACCAGTCTAGGGGACGGTGTGTGGATGAATGTTGAGGGGTGCTGAGTAATGGAGTGTAAGTTCTCTGGGATGGGGAGCTTGCTGAATCAACGATAATCCTGTCCTTCCTTACCCCGCTGAATGTGTTGGATGCATCATGTGTTCCGTACACCGCTGAATGTGTTTGATGCGTCAGGTGTCCCCCCCTTTCCCCGCTAAATGTGTTTGTCGCACCATGTGTTCCGTACACCGCTGAATGTGTTTTAGGCGTCAGGTGTCGCCCTGGCTGAATTTATGTTAAGTTGTATCCCGGACAAGGAAGACCTGCTGGCGCTGCCGCGGCTTGCCTTGGGGAGAGCTGAACACTGAGACCTGCTGGCGCTGCCGCGGCTCATCTTGTTGAATTTAGGTTAGGTTGTATCCCGGACAAGGAAGACCTGCTTGCGCTGCCGCGGCTTGCCTTGGGGAGAGCTGAACCTTGAGACCTGCTGGCGCTGCCGCGGCTTATTTTTGTTGAATTTATGTTAAAGTTGTATCCCGGACAAGGAAGACCTGCTGGCGCTGCCACGGCTTGCCTTGGGGAGAGCTGAACACTGAGACCTGCTGGCGCTGCCGCGGCTCATTTTGTTTAATTTATTTTAAGTTGTATCCCGGACAAGGAAGACCTGCTGGCTCGGCCGCGGCTTGCCTTGGGGAGAGCTGAACGCTTCGTTCCCAGGTGGAAGACCAGTGGAGGGAGGAAGTTCCAAGACTGGTAGGAGAGTGTGTTCTGAGGGTGTTTCTCCTGGGAGAGCACGGAACCTCAGAAGTAGAGGGAGGGTGGGGCATTCTTGCCCGTGACCTCTGGCAAGCCTGAGGGTGCGGACCCTTGGTGGAAGGAACAGTGGTAGTCGTGGCTACACTGAGAAAGGGAGTGGAGAATGGCTATTGTGGGCCAGGGGTTACCACCCCCCACTTCGGATTAGCAGGGACCAGTGGTATCTGGATGGCTTAGGGCCTGGTCCTAGTCATGGACAACTAAGGAGTACCAGGTGGGTAGCCTGGTTGGGCCTCTGTCTTCATTTTTTAAAAAATGTTTTTGTTATTTTTAGTCTGTGTATGTCTATCGGTCCATGTGGCGTAGAACTGGAGGGTGACCCGGCAGTGCGGGCCGAGTCCATGTTTTATCGCCCTGCAGCAGGGAAGTCCATCACGGTAGTGATTGGTCTACCCTGCGTTTGGGCTGGGAGGGGCATGTGTTGGACTTGGCCCGTCTGGCAGGTCCGCCCCTGAAGTTTTTATGGTATATGTAACCTGGGGATGGTGATTCCCCCTCTGAGTGCGTGTGAAGAGAGAGCAACCTACCCTTCCATAGGAATACATGGGGAATGGATGAGTCCTCGGTAGTTCCCGATGCGTAGGGTGTGCAGGGTCAAGTCTGGTATGTATGGACTCGTGAGATTGAATGCTGCACAACGGTATATGTGGTATGAGTGTGTCTAGTGTAGAAGTCCCCCTTTTAGAAGTTGGCATATTTGTGGAATGTGCGCCTGGCGTATGATTGGCCGAGGCTGGCTGGTGAGCCTGGCTCCCAGGATCTGTGAGGGTCTGCCCCGGTGGTGAATGGAGTGTTTAGCATGCTGATGTGAGGGGAGGAGTGAGCCTGGGTCTGCTTGTGGATTGACTGTCTGGTTTGAGTGTCATGAATGAGGCTGGGTTTTCCCCAGACAATGCTGGCTCCACCCCCTGGGATGCGGCTGATGTTCCTAGCCTGGCCAGTGTAAAGAATCCCCCCATAACCAGTTCCAGCTGGTTCTCTCCCTGCCTGCCCCTTCAGACCAAGAATGTGTGTATAAAAAGGGTGCTGTGACACTCTGGACTTGTTCTTGTTCTTAACTTGAATCTACCAGGGGCTGCTGCTGCTTGGGCTCAGGGTTGGCATGCCTCCCTGGGCCCTGCCCTACTCCTGGATTTTGGATGGCCTTTTCCCTTCCAGGAGCTGCTATGCTCCACCTGAGATCCTGGACTCTCTCTGGACTTTGCTATTTCCTTTGACCTGCTAGCGCTGGGGAGCGCTTCATCTTTGACCTAGCGCTTGGGTAGCGCTTTATTTTCCCTCTCGCGGCTACCTACGCCGCTGCCTGCCGATCGTACCTCCCCTGACAGGTGCCTACCCTGCCGGAGGACTCTGCTCTGTTCCCGTCGAGTGCCTACCTCGACTTATGGACTCCTTCTTATAAACAAACCGGTGCTACCCGGTATTCCCGAGAGTATTCCCCGTCACCGCCGCCAGCCCGAGCTCCCCCGATCCCCGAGCAGCCTCTCCGCCACGTCACGAGCCGCGCCGCGCTGGGATTGGTCCGTGCCCCAGCGCCGCGCTCGGATTGGCTGGGACCAGCGAGGAGGGGGAGGAAGCAGCCGGTGTGCCGGCCGGAGGTCCCCGAGCGAAGGGGTGCCCCGGTGAGGGGAGAGAAGACCGCCCGCAGGCATGGAGGGTCCCGAGGGGCAGGAGCTTCCCTCCGATGGCCGCCGACAGAGCCGGTGAGTGGTTAAGAGCCGAGCGGACGCGAGTGCTAGCGGGCCGCTCCACCCGCCGGGTCCTTGATTCAGCAGAGCCCACGTGGAGGCTCCGGGGCCCTTCCAGCGAAAAGGGGGCATCGGGACACATTGCCGGTGTCCGCCCCCTCCTGCCACAACTCAATGCTCCTCGAGCCCTGAGAGGCTCCGCCTGCACCTCACGCCTCCGAGCCCCGAGGAGGCTCCACCGTGTCCTTGCCCCCACGAGCCCCGAGAGGCTCCATCTATATATCAGCCCCCGAGCCCCGAGGAGGCTCCACCGTGCCCTTGCCCCCATGAGCCCCGAGAGGCTCCACCACATGTCCCTGGCCCTTCCGAGCCTGCGCGGCTCCGCCCCCCCCTGTTCTCGAGCCCGAGTGGCTCCACCAGTTGGCGCCTTTTCCCCCAGAGCCGGCGAGGCTCCCACGATGCCCCTCAGTTGCCCAGCACTTCGCGGGCAGCTGCCACGTTTAGGTTTGCCCCGGGCTCCTTGCAGCCTGCCCTGAACATCGAGACTCTTGGGCACCTTGCCCCAGAAAGGCCAGCTGGCCTGTGGATTGCTATGGACTAACATTAATGTGATCCCTGCGAGTATTCTGTGTTGCACCTCTACGGGTGCTCCTGTTATGTTATGTATCCTGTCCTCCCTTCCCCCCTGAATACCAAATGTCCCCGGTATGTGATTCCTGGTCAGAGTGAGTTCTACTGCTAGTTCGAGGAGACTCCCAGTCGATATGTGTTCTAATGCTAGATCCATCCTGTGCATACCCCTGGCAGGGGTCCCTTGGCCCTGCCCTGTACCTTTTCCCTTGTAACCCCTGTTGTGCCTCGAGCACATTGTAAAGTGTATGTTCCTATGTGTCCTTCTTAATACAAAGACTATTGTCATATATACTTGTTATGGAGTTCCTTTTGTGGGAGGCCCGGGATGTTGTTGTTGGTGGGTGGGTGCGCAAATGCTTCACACATGTCCTCCGAGATAGGCCTGACTGCCCACGCCGCGTTACCTAGAGGGTGAGCAGTGTTGGACAGGCCTCGTGGACGGCCCGCTCCCTCCCCGCATGGCGGGGCCCGGACCTTTGCTTTCCCTGTATCCCCGACAAGAACCATCCCGGCAACCCGCGGGGGCAACCCACGACCCGTCCACAACTGAACTCCAGCCCCCGAACACCCCGGTATCGGCTGGCCCGGGCTCCCGTCAGCACCACTGCCCCGGCCCAGCCGCCATCTTTGGACCCTACGTAACAAGGCCGCGTGGCCTCGGCTCGACCCCAACCCTGGGCCTGGCCAGGCCCCGACATCGAGGCACCACCATCCACCTAGGGGGTGAAGAGACCACTTGGCAGGTCAATGGGAGAAGGAGTGTCAATGGCTCCCCTCCGCCAGGTGTCGATCGCCCCCGGCCTCCTCGGGCGCTGGCTCCACCCCCCTGCTGGGTGTCTGGACTCCCTCATCCCGGACCTCCCAACCTCCGAGTGCGAGGGTCCGGACATCAAAGGAGACCAGACCTATAACTGGGGCAGCTCCAGAGCAGGAAGTCAGTTGTATCTTGGAGTCGAGAGACACCGTGAGGAACTCATACTTGAAGGCCTGCTGGCGCTGCCGCGGCCTTTTCTTGTGAACCATCTTCGAAGCCTGCTGGCGCTGCCGCGGCCCTCTGCAACGTGAACCATCGTCTTGGCCTGCTGGCGCTGCCGCGGCCTTTCTCGTCGTGCACCATCTTCGTAGCCTGCTGGCGCTGCCGCGGCCCTCCTCGTTGTGAACCATCATCCTAGCCTGCTGGCGCTGCCGCGGCTCTCATTGCTGTGAACCATCGTCCTAGCCTGCTGGCGCTGCCGCGGCTCTCATTGTTGTGAACCATCGTCCTAGCCTGCTGGCGCTGCCGCGGCCCTCCTCGCTGTGAACCATCGTCCTAGCCTGCTGGCGCTGCCGCGGCCCTCCTCGCTGTGAACCATCATCCTAGCCTGCTGGCGCTGCCGCGGCTCATCTTTGCGGACCCCCAAGCTCGAGGATTGTGAGCTTCCCTCTTACCGCACCTGTACCGGACCGGTACTAAGACTGTCCCGCTACCCCTTTTCCCTACAGAGACTAGAATTGGCAGGATCCTCGTATCCTGGTTCCACTGTATCGTTATCACCTTGCCTCAAGATTCGTATATAAAGCGTGTTGAACTCATCCTTGTGTGGTGTCCATCTGTGGGGGGGAAGTTACTTGTCTGTACGATCGCCGGAGACGGCCCTCACCGGAGGCCTCTCCCCCTGTACTCGGCCGACCCTCCGGGTGCCCGTCTAACAGGCAGGGGTCGACTTTACATAGGAGTGGCGGTCTCTGACTGGCTGTGGCGCAAGCCCTGGCCGGCCGGGGGTCCCATTTCCTACAGTGGTCTTTAAAATGGGCGTGGCATATGTCATTATAGGCATGGCGTAAAGCATAAACTACATTTCTGTGGTTTGTGGTGTGCCATTCGACAGGTATTTTGGTTTCTCTCTGATCTGTTATTGCATCTAGATATAGAACATAACTGACATACACCTAAAACACCTCGAAGTGTCTAATTTCAGAGTGTACATGTAGTATGGTTCTCCTTAGGAAACAGCCAGAGGAAGTGTAGATTTCCACAAAGAAGTTTATTCAGTAACAGGACCCACGACAGCCGTTCTTAATTTGTTGGCATTGGAGTTTTTATAGCGCCAACTACACCAAAATACTAAAACTCTGTGCTCTCAGTGTAGGTATATGTATGTGGTCACCTCTTATTTAACTCGTTTGTCTCTTCTAAACCCTCTCTTTTCTTCCCCGGGTGCATGCATGTGTAGCTTCTTGCAGCCCCTTACTGTGAGGTCAGAGGAGGCTGCTCACTCTCTACTACTCTATACTCTGTACTACTCTCACTCTCTACTACTCTCTCTACTACTCTTTACTACTCTACTACTCACTCACTACTCTCTACTACTCACTCACGTCTCTTAACTAGTCACTCTACTACTTTCTACTACTTACTCTCTACTACTCACACTCTACTCACTACTACTATCTCTTTACGACTCTCTACTACTCTCTCCTATGTACTACTCAGGCTCTACTTCTCTCTACTACTCTATTACTTACACTCTACTACTCTCTCTTTACTACTCTCTACTACTCTCTCTACTACTCCCTAATCTGTACTACTCACGCTCTACTTCTCTCTACTAGTCACTCTCCAGTGCTGGTTATAGTTAGCAGTGCAAGCTGCGATGCACCTTTTGGGTAACACAAGTAATAATAACTTTCTTTAGAGTTTTGTGATTTAACCACATCGATGCTAGACAGTTTCCCCTGCTGTGCTGGACAGCAATAAAAACAGGTGTGGTCATGACAAGCTCAGCTCGTCATGATCACACGAGCACTGTGCTGCATGACGAGCTGAGCTCGTCATGAGCATGGAAGGGGTTAAAGGTGCTGGCACCACACCTCCTCACTGCCCCCCTCAGTGCACAATACCTCCTTACTGCCCCCTCAACGCACAATACCTCCTCACTGCCCCCCTCAGTGCACAATACCTCCTCACTGAACCCTCAACGCACAATACCTCCTCACTGCCCCCCTCAACGCACAATACTTCCTCACTGCCCCTCTCAGCGCAAATGCCTCTTTACTGTCCCTCTCAGTGCACAATATATTCTTGCGTTTGCAAGATTAAGCTATTGGCATTGTAAATAACAATGCCATTTATTTATCTGTTTTCAAAACCAACACATAAATAAAAATGTTGTCATTTACAATGCCAATAGCTCTAACTTTTGCAAAGGCGAGACCGTTGCATTGTAAATGCTTGTTTTATGGAGGGGTGTGGGCATTGGCATGCCTATTTTGGGCAGAACTCACCCCTACACTAAGAGAAGAAAATAGTCCCTGGTGCCTAGTGGGCTTTCTGCCCAGATTTGGGGCTATTATTCCCATATGCTGTCAGGGGGGCAGAAGGACTGTGCCTCATTTTCTTTGGGGGGGGAGGTGGGGGGGGGCATTGGCAGACCCATTCTGGGTAGGCCTCACCCCTCTTTTATTAAAAGATCTGTGAGAGTAGAAAGTCTGTCATAACCATTTCGGGCAGCCCCCACCACTAAGCATTTAAAAATAGTAATCACTGGTTCCTAGTTAGCTTTCTGCCCCCCAGTGGACAGATTGGGGGTAATAACCCCCATCTGCTCCCCCAGAGAGGGGCAGAAAGATTTTTAGGGTCTGGGGGTTGTGAGGGCATTGGCATGCCCATTGTGGGCAGCCCCACCCCTCTTTTATAAAAATAAAAATAATCCCTGGTGCCTAGTGGGCCTCCTCCCATAAACACTGTCCTTTTTATTTTTGTGGTGGGGGTGGGGCATTACCATGCCTATTTTGGGCAGCCCCCACCCCTATGTTTACTAAAAAAAATCCATGGTGTCTAGTGGGATTTCTGCCCCCTCTAGGGGCAATAACCCCAATCTGCCCCTTGGGGCTGCAGAAACACTGTCCCTTTTGTGTTTGGGGCGTGGAGGCATAGCCCCCACCTCTATGCTTTAAAAAAAATCCCTGATTCCTAGTGGGCTGGCAGATCGGGGGGGGGAGGGGGGTAATAACCCCCATCTGCCTCCGGGGGATCAGAAAGATTGTTATTATTAGGAGGTGGTGGCCTTGGCATGACCATTGTCGCAGCCCGAATCCTTCTTAAAAAAATAAAACAATCCCTGTTGCCTAGTGGACTTTCTGTCCCCTGGGGGTAGATAGGGGGTAATACTTCCCATCTACCCTGCGGGGGGGCAGAGTGACTGTTTTTTTTTATTTTTGGGGGTTTGGGTCATTAGTATGCCCATTTTGGGCGCCCCCACCCCTACGTGTACAAAAAAAAAACCTGGGGCCTAGTGGGCTTTCTGCCTCCCGGGGGGGGGGGGCTTGGAGGTAATAACCCTGATCTGCCCCCGGAGAGGGCAGAAAGACAGACTGTCCTTTTTATTTTTTAGGGGAGTGAGAGCATTGGCATGCCCATTTTGAGCAGCCCCCACCCCAATGTTTGCATAAAATATAATCCCTGGGGCCTAGAGGGCTTTTGCAGACCAGGGGAAATAACCTGCATGGGAGCAGAAATACTGTTGTTTTTGTTTTTTTGGGGTGGGGGCACTGGCATGCCCATTTTGGGCCGCCCCACCCCTATGTTTACAAAAATAAAATAAACCCTGGGACCTAGTGGGCTTTCTGCCCTCCCTGGGGGGCATATCGGGGGATCTTGCCCCTATCTGCCCCACAGGGGCAGAAAGACTGAATATGCCTAAACATATTTGGGGGAGGGAAGTCCCATGCCAAAGGGGCCACTCTCCCCTCCATGGTTTCTAGTGGTAGATGCCTGCCCCCGACTAGGGATCAACTACAGAAGGGTACCATTGGAAAGGGGAGATTATCCCCATTTAAATGATGCCTCTCCCATCTGCCTGCATGCTTGGTGGGGTGAGATAGCCCCGTGAGCACGTAGGCTGTAAAAGTGAAATGAGCCGATCAGCTCATTTCACTTTCACTTTTAACCCCTTTGATGCTGATGACGAGCTCAGCTCGTCATCAGCCACGGGTGACGTGTGCGGATGACGAGCGTCATGTATCGCGGTTAATTGAAACGAGCCGCACAGTGCAAAAATAACCGCAGCAGCGATGCGGTTAACGTAATGACGTTGGCGTGCCATGCACGCAGATTCTCATTACACTGGAGGAAAATATGTTCATGTTCATTGAGATATATTAAAACTGCCATTACAACACATTCCATTACAATGCATTCAAATACAATGCATACCATTACAATGCATAATATGTTTTCAATGTTTATTATTACATTTTCAGTAAGTTAATTTTTTTGCATCCATCCCCTGAGACGGGATGCAAGGGAAATAGGAGTTTTGGGTGGGGAAGATTATTAATACCCAGGTATTAATTTCCATACTCTGGTATTTTCATAGTATCTATCCATTAAAATACCTGGGTATTAATAATACAATCTAAAAATATGTTTGAAAAACCAGCGAAAATTACACATATATTTACAGCATTTTTTAAAAAAAATTAACACAAATGTTAGAGTCAAAAAGAGATTATACATGCAATCAATTGAAGCACATAAAACGGCAGTGCTTCAACAATTTTTTTATTACAGCCCCTGAGCCAGCATCTACTCAAAATGGCTGACATTCTGAGAAGGAACGTCTAAACGAACATTTTTACACATGACAAAATAAATCTAGATTCTGTCAGATTGTGAATCACTCGAAAAATCTGTTTCCAAAACATATTTTCTTTTAAATTCTCGTTTACCCCCAGAAAATGTATAAAATAAGTCATCCACCATTTTATGCTCAGTGGTAAACTGACTTTCATGGCAAACACACACAGCAGGAACATTTTGCTGACTTTCCTATTGAACAATGCCATCTACAGACCAAAGTAAGTGTACGTTTATAAGTAAACAGCTGCCAAATAACACCTAAATCTCATGTAGTTACAATATATTTTTTACTTATTTACAGCATTTACTGATTTTGAAAATCAGCCCCTAATCTACAGCAGATATTCACGAAATTATCTTTCCATTGAAATGTAAGTGAATAAAAGAACAAAATGTTTTTAAAAGTAAAAAGCCCATAAGCAAAAAAAACAAAGATTATTAAAATATTCCTTTTGATATTAACAGAGATTGGACATACAGCAACACAAAATACCTACCTATAACAAACAATCTTTTACAGAATCAAATGTAAGTAAACTGATCTGAACCCAAAAAAAGCTTTATTGATATCAGAAATAATATATTAGCAGACATTGATTAATGATATGTTTTAAAATTACTATTTTTACACCTTCTTGATTTTGCCTCAGGGAACATGCTCAGGGAAAGTGCTGGATGGTGGTGGGGCAAATTACCTATTCCTCCTCCAATAGGTGCTTGCCTCAGGGAAAGTGCTGGATGATGGTGGGGGCAAATTTACTATTCCTACTCCAACAGGTGCTTGACTCAAGGAAGGTGCTGGATGGTGGTTGGGGCAATTTTGCTATTCATACTCCGACAGGTGCTTGCCTCAGGGAAAGTGCTGGATGGTGGTGGCGTTAAATTTACCACTCCTACTCTGACAGGTGCTTGCCTCAGGGAAAGTGCTAGATGGTGGTGGGGGCAAATTTACTATTCCTACTCCGACAGGTGCTTGCCTCAGGGAAAATGCTGGATGGTGGTGCGGCCAAATTTACTATTCCTACAGCGACAGGAGCTTGCCTCAGGGAAAGTGCTGGATCGTGGTGGGTGCAAAAATGTACCATTCCTACTCCGACAGGTGCTTGCCTCAGGGAAAGTATTGGATTGCGGTGGGGGTGAAACATTTACTATTCCTACTCCAACAGGTGCTTGCCTCAGGGAAAGTGCTGGATGGTGGTGGGGGCAAATTTACTATACCTACTCCGACAGGTGCTTGCCTCAGGGGAAGTGGAGGATGGTGGTGGGGGTACATGTAATATTCCAACTCCGACAGGTGATTGCCTCAGGGAAAGTGCTGGATGGTGGTGGGGCAAAAAAATTACTATTCCTACTCCGGCAGGTGCTTGCCTCAGGGAAAGTGTTGGATGGTGGTGGGGGCTAATTTACTATCCAACTCCGACAGGTGCTTGCCTCAGGGAAAGTGCTGGATGGTGGTGGGGCCAAATTTACTATTCCTACTCCGACAGGTGCTTGACTCAGGGAAAGTCCTGGATAGTGGTGGGGCATATTTGCTATTCCTACTCCGACAGGTGCTTGCCTCAGGGAAAGTTTTGGATGGTGGTGGGGGCAAATTTACTATTCTTATTCCGAAAGATGTCTGCCTCAGGGAAAGTGCTGGATGGTGGTGGGGACACATTTACTATTCCAATTCCGACAGAGGTGTTTGCCTCAGGGAAAGTGCTGAATGGTGATAAGGGCTAATTTACTATTCCTACTACGACAGGTGCTTGCCTCAGGGTAAGTGCTGGATGGTGGTGGGGGCATATTTACTATTCCAACTCCGACAGGTGCTTGCCACAGGAAAAGTATTGAATGGTGGTGTGGGCAAATTTACTATTCCTACTCCGACAGGTGCTTGCCTCAGGGAAAGTGCTGAATGGAGTTGGGGGCAAATTTACTATTCCAACTGCGAAAGGTGCTTGCCTCAGGGAAAGTGCGGGATGGTGGTGGGTGCAAATTTACTATTCCAACTGCGAAAGGTGCTTGCCTCAGGAAAAGGGCTGGATGGAGGTGGGGCAAATTGATTGTACTTAAATTAAAAATGTTAACTGCAAATTTCACATTTTGATTTCTGTTCTTTGTCAAGCATGCATACAAACAGTTTTTTTCTTTACAATTCTCAACAGATTAAATCATATAAGCAAACCAGAGTAGAAGAACCCATCCTCAACTACAATAATCTAAACAAGCCCATCAACACTGAGGAAGTATACAAGGTAAAAAATGATCCAAAACCACAAATATTAATGTATTTGCAAGTTTCAAGTAAAGAAGCATTTTATTTGAAAATGTATCACTGCATTTAAAATTTGAGCCTCACAAACAAAAGCCAAATGGCTTTTTTTTCTAGTATATCAGCACTAATCTATCTCATTGCAGGCTATTTGCAAAACTAACATTTTCAAAGCCAATAGTTTCAAAAGCTCCAAACACCACATAAAGAACAACTGAAAGAACATTCCAACGAAAACCAGCATCTATACCAGGACTTTCCAACCACACAACAGAAAAACCTAAAAAAGGTAACCTTTTTCATTCTGTCAAGTCTATCCAAAATTAACCTTTTTTCATCAAAGGTATCAAAAACAGCAAACAATTCCAAACCAACATTATCAAGCCAATGCAATTAAATACTGGTACACATTTATTTTAAAAAGATGTAAACAAATTAATGAGCACTAACTTTTCACTTGCAGGCAAAACATTTTTTAAAGCAGCCACACACAAAATCACTAAAACAATTTGCTTCTTTATTTCTTCTTTCTACAGAGAGAGAACGGCAGCAAGAAAACAACCCAAATATTTGCAATCAAGCAGGGGAAATAGACTATTAAGTTACAGTGGCTTAGTTTATTGTAAGGAAAGATTAACTGAGCCCAGGTGTCATTAGAGGTGCGTGCATTATTACTCATCCCATTGCACAGGCAGATCAGTTACTCTTGGTGACACTGTTGAAATGATCACTGTGCATAACCGCCCTACCTCTGCAATGGAGATAGAGGTAAGAGAAAATATTAATGAAATGAAAGCCCTGGCATCCACCTCCAATGAACCCTGTGGCTCAGTTTTGAGGGAGGTGTCACAAAACATTCCTACCCATGTAGCAAGTTGTATGCCCACAATTCCCAACCTACGCAGAATTATTCAGTGTAAAAAACAGGCAAGTAACCCCCTACGTGTAACACTCCGAACTTTCTCTGATATTAACATTCCACCTGAACTTACTGTAACCGTTACTAATGAAACCATTTTTTGCATGACAACAAAAACCCACTTAACCCCTTCCATGCTGATGACGGCCCCCAGCCGTCATGCGTCACGGTGCTCATGTGCTGATGACGGCTGGGAGCCGTCATGAACCCGCCCATTCTTCAAAACGGCCGCACAGGCGCAGAATGGCGGCCGCGCCCAAGGGGTTAAAAGAATGTAATCTTTAGCACAGCCCATAATCCTGTTAAATTAGAGAGTAGTGATATTTGGATGATGGATGGGACGTTTAAATCCACACACCATCCATGCACCCAAATATACACTATTCACACCTACATTAATCATACAGTAGTATCCTTGGTGTACAGTTTATTCCCTGATAAATCTGAACATACACTGTGATACACAGTGATAAAAAGCTAAAATCATGAACAAAAGTCCTAGAAAATTGTTAATTGACTTTGAATTACCCAAATTCAAGGATTTTTTTTCTTCACTTTTCACAAGCTTATTGGCGAAAAATTCAAAACACCTCCTTAGTTGACGATTGCATATCAGACAATAAACTGCAATTTGAATTGAAGAAACTAACAGCACTTTCCTTTCTTCCTCCTGACAGTGTAGATGTACTCGTTTCAAGCTATATTAGGTTAGCAGTGTGTGGCTAAATAGACACCGTTTGTATTCATGGTATGCAACCCACTGAGTTATTCCCGTAATGTGCAGGCTTCAGTTAGCGAGTGTGACTTCATTTTGTATTTCGTAATCCCTAATAGGATGCTTAGGCTGTGCTGAACTAGTCCTCATTACTCGTATTACTTGCCTCAGCAGAACACTGTATTTCGTTATTATTTTCTCTTCTGTTCAAGGCTGTTTCTTGACTTACTAATGAATAGGCCATTCTGCCCTCGCATACCTATCCAAGTGCATAGTTCTGCTCCCACATTAGGAGACGCTGAGGCTCAGCACAGTAACCTTGAGTTGCAGATAGCATGTACTCATCTGGCAGGTGGTGGCCCATCATTGTGTGCCTTCTTTGTTCATGCTCGGCCCAGGCTGGTAACTTTCCATTGTGGGCGTGGTTGAGGGCTTTTTGGAAGATTCATTACGTGTTGCAGACTGTTAGGGGGCCAGTCCCTCGGCAGACATCTTAGGGTGCAGGTCAGATTGGACTCCTCTGTAGAGTATTGCTAATAAACGTATGTTTGTATTCTCTACTGTCTGACCGACTCTTCATTCTTGGGAAGACAAAGCAGGTGGTTGTAGTAACTGGAGTGGCCCCTAAGGGCCACTTCCTTCAGACACATGGATTGGCCATCTAAGCACGTCAGGTCGCAGGAGGAAGCCACGTTTCCATTTGAAGTGGTGGAACTGCTACTCTACCTGCTTAGAGGGAGGAGCAAAAACAAATAATTCCATAGAGGGATGGCACAACTCCTTCAACAAATCTTTAGGTAAACCACATCCTAGCTTCTATAATTTTTGGGAAATTTTGAAGAAGGAGCAAAGTTTACAAGAAATGAGAATTGCACAATCATTAACTGGTAGTCTGAACCCACAAATTTCAAAAAGAACAAAAGAATTGTCTGAGCGACTATTGGTTGCAATTCAAAAATTTTCGTTGATTGTGGCTTCAGACTACCTAGATAATATTGCACACATATTGCACATATCCTACATTTCTAATCTACACTAACTCCTAAACCACCTTACTTGCCTGTTTTGACAATTAATTTCCCTAATTCATTTGGCATTTTTCAAAATATTTTTACATTATAATTAAAAGTTGGGTTTCTTACCTTCAGTTGTCGTCTATTTTCAACTCTTGGACTTGCGCAAAGTCCCACATTTCACCAAGAGTCTTGAGCAGTCCTTTAATCCATAGTAAATAATCCATAATCCATGATATAAACCATGACCCGAGTTGAACTAGCCAAAATGGACACAGTTTGGCAAAGCCATTTTTTACTGCAAAAATGATGCAGAAAACTGTACTGTGCTCACCTAAAAAAAAAAACGCATCCCCCAAAAAAATTTCAAAAAAAGAATACTTGTTTAGCAAAAACCGCAACAAGAAATTCGTTGTTGCAATTCTCTCTCAATCCAAATCAGGTAAAAAGAACATGAAAAATTAAAAACGTTTTGAAAAAATCTCTACAAAAAAAACATCAATGAAATCCTCTCTCGACCGAAATCCAGCATAAGTCCCAAACACCGTATATCCATGTTTTAAAAATGTCCCAAAAAGTATTTCTGTAATCCATGAAGGCTGTGTCCATGTTCCTTCGACCTATCTGAAAAAACGCGACAACATAAAAACTAAGGGGCCCATTAGGATGGCGGGCGGATCGCCACCGCACGTATGGGGTGGTGATCCACCGGCCATTCTCCACCGCCCGCCTAACATTTCACCACCCCCATATTACGATGGCGGTGGGGAACCAGGCGGACGGAAAGGCAGTTGGGGGGGTGGGTAGCTGCATTTGGGGGGTACGGTACCCCCAGACATTTGCATGCACAAGGTGGCAGGCACCGCGCGGTGCCTGTCACGTTGTGCATGCAAATGCACCACATGCAGTTTGCAGCACCGCCCGCAACAATGTAAAATATGCTTGATGCGCCCGCCAGTGTGGCAGGTGCATCATAATCGGCACAGCAGGGCTGCCACACCCCAGGCTGGCGGACCCGCATCCCGTTACAGTGGCGGGCGGACTTTGTCCGCCTGCCATCTTAATGGTGCCCTTAATTTAAAAAACCCATCGCAACAAAAAGTGTTACGAAAGCAATCAACCCGACGTGGGCCTACAACTGATAACTGTTTAGGAAAACGTTTTTAAGTTAAAACATACAAAAACATCAAAATACAACTACCCTAGTTCATACAACCTCCCTCCTCTCTCCGTACAATAAACTATGCCACCCTTAATCTATTTTTAATAATTTAAATTTGCCTTATCTGGACGCAGCTCTTCCTTGCTTTTGATCTGCAAGCGCCGATCCCTGCAATGAAGAAAGTTATGTACAACTGGCAACGTCATCTCTTTGTAAAAAGGAAAAAAGGACAATTTCTCTCATTCACTTAAATGGGAAACTGTGGGAAACCCTACAAAGAAAATAAAAAAATATATATGTTACAACACAGTTTAAAATCTATGTTTATTTAAATAAAAAAATACAACTATTAAAGTTTTTTTAAACATTTTTGATTATTTTTTCTAACTGTATTATATTTTTATTAAATGTAATAAAAGTACCTACAATACTATTAATGTCAATTGATTTTTTTGTTAACTATTACATTTTTTGATACTTGAATTTATGTTTTTAAACATTAGCAATGTAAATTTATGCAAACTCATGTTCATATATTCTTTTTTATTTTTAAACTAAATTAAAAATATGTTGTTTAATTATTTTATTAAATTAAATGTAAAATATATGTACATTTAATGCTAGCTTATAAGTAAAACTTCATAACAAATCTCCCCCAAGCCAGAAACACCCTGTGTTTGTCTGCATATCTCTTTTCTTAAATTTAATCATACAATTTAATTTAAAAATGTTATAATAAAATTAATTATTATGTATGTAGCAAATAATATTCAAGTATTACAATTAATACCTGAGTATCAATACACCCCCCACCCAAAACCCTGGTTTCCCATGTATCCCGTCCCAGAGGATAGGTGCTAAAGCCTTTTTTATTAATTTTAGATTACAATTATTTTAAATATTATCAGTAAAACTGAATATCAATTAATTCTTAAGTATTCAAATTAATACCTGAGTATTAATACACTCCCCCACCCAAAAGCCCTGTTTCCCATGCATCCAGTCCCAGAGTATAGGTGGCAAAGCCTTTTTTTATTAATTTTAGATTAAAATTATTAAAAAAATTATCAGTAAAATTGAATAACAATTAATTCTCAAGTATTAAAATTAATACCCACATACTAATACACTTCCCAACCCTAAAGCCCTGGTTCCCAGGCATCCCGTCCCAGAGATTTGGTGCCAAAGCCTTTTTTTATTATTTTTTCAAAAGATTATTATTAGAATATTGTTTACTAAAAATAAATATCAATTAATTTCCAAGTACTAAAATTAATACCTGAGTATTAATACACTCCCCCACCCAAAACCTCTGATTCCCATGCGTTCCGTCCCAGAGGATAGTTGCAAAAGCCCTTTTTATCAATTTATAAAAAAAATATTTTTAAGATTATCAATAAGTAAAACCGAATGTCAATTCATTCTCAAATATTAAATTTAAACCCTGAGTATTATTATAACCCCCAAAGAACCATTATTTAATCATTATTTTAAAAATAAGAATGTATTATATTTTATCAATTAATTCTGAAGTATTAAAATTAATACCTGAGTAGTAATACACTCCCCCACCCAAAACCGCTGTTTCCCATGCATCCCGTCCCAGAGGATAGGTGCCAAAGACTTTTTTTATTAATTTATCAAAAAATATTTTTTTAATTTACTATCACTAAAACTAGATATCATTTAAATCTCAAGTAATAAAATTAATACCTGAGTATTAATAGTCTCCCCCACCTAAATCCCCTGCTTCCCAAACATACCATCTCATTGAATAAGTGCAAAGCACATTTAATATTTTTTTAATGTATTATATTTATGCTATATATTATTTGTTTAAAAAATAACTCCAAATCTACATTTTAATAATACTCAAGTTTAAAAATAAACCTGAATATAAAATCCCTTTTAATATTTTTTTTAATATACATCTATTTTTTTAAAACTATAAACTTATAAACTAAATATTAATTAATTCACAAAAATTAAATGTAATACCTGAGTATTATAAGACACCCAGATATATATTAATTAAAACCTAAATAATAACCAAATATAAAAAATAATCAAAAATAAAAACGTACCTCACTTACCTCAATTACTCACCTTACAATGCGTTGTAATGGCATTCATTGTATTGGCACATGCGTTGTAATGGCATGCGTTGTAATGGACGTTTCCCATACCATACTGGGCGAGGACTCCTTAGATAGCTTGTTGAATGAGACAATTAATCAATCAATCAGATTACTTGTAAAGCGCGCTACTTACCTGTGAGGGTCTCAAGGCACTAAGGGGAGGGAGGGTGCGGCTACTGTTCGAAGAGCCAGGTCTTGAGGAGTCTTTTGAAGGCGAGTAGGTCTTGGGTCTGCCGTATGTGGGTAGGGGGGGTGTTCCATATCTTGGCGGCGAGGTAGGAGAAGGATCTGCCGGAGGAGGTTGCTCGTTGAATGCGGGGGACAGCGGCAAGGGCGAGGCTGGCGAAGCAGAGCTGGCGGGTGGGGGTGTGGAAGCTGAGTCTGCTGTTCAGGTAGGCTGGTCCGGCGTTGTGGAGTGCTTTGTATGGATGGGTGAGGAGCTTGAAGGTGATCCTCTTGTCGACGGGGAGCCAGTGTAGGTCTCTCAGGTGGGGGGTGATGTGGCTGCGGCGGGGGACGTTGTTGATCAGTCGGGAGAAGGCATTTTGGATGCGTTGTAGTCGTCGTAGGTGTTTGGCTGGGATTCCTGCGTAGAGTGCGTTGCCGTAGTCCAGTCTGCTGCTGATGAGGGCCTCGTCACCGTTCTTCTTGTTTCAGTCGGGATCCACTTGTAGATCCTGCGGAGCATGCAGGGGGTTTTGTAGCAGGAGGAGGAGACGGCGTTGACTTGTTTAGACATGGAGAGGGAGGAGTCAAGGATGAATCCTAGGTTGCGTGCATGGTCGGAGGGTGTTGGTGCTGTTCCCATTGTGGTCGGCCACCAGGAGTCGTCCCAGGCTGAGGGGGTGAGTCCGAGGATTAGGACCTCCGTCTTGTCCGAGTTCAGTTTCAGACGGCTGCTCCTTATCCAGTCGGCGACGGCCTTCATTCCCTCGTGGAGGTTGGTTTTGGAGGTGTGTGGGTCCTTGGTGAGGGAGAGGATGAGCTGGGTGTTGTCGGCATAGGATATGATGTTGAGGTCGTGATGGTGGGCCACTTGTGCGAGGGGGCCATGTAGACGTTGAACAGCGTCGGGCTGAGGGATGAGCCCTGGGGGAAGACCGCAGATGATGTCAGTGGCTTTGGATTGGAAGGGTGGGAGGCGAACTCTATGGGTTCTGCCTGAGAGGAAGGACGTGGTCCAGTCAAGGACCTTCTATTGGATTCCGGCTTCTAGGAGGCGTGTCTTTAGAGTGCGATGGCATACCGTGTCGAAGGCGGCTGACAGGTCCAGGAGGATGAGAGCTGATGTTTCGCTGTTGTCTTGTTGGCGCCTGATGTTGTCTGTGGTGGCGATGAGGGCTGTCTCTGTGCTGTGGTTTGGTCTGAATCCGGACTGGGACTGGTCCAAGATGTTATTGTCTTCCACATGGCGGGCCAATTGCATGTTGACGATTTTCTCGATGACCTTTGCCGTGGAACGGGAGCAGGGAAATGGGCCGTAAGTTCTTGAGGTCCTTGGGGTCCGCTTTGGGCTTCTTGAGGAGGGCGTTCATTTTAGCGTGCTTCCAGCTTTCTGGGAATGTCGCTGTTTCGAAGGAGATGTTGATGACCTTCCATATTTGGGGTGCGATGGCTGCATCTGCTTTGTTGAATACGTGGTGTGGGCATGGGTCTGTCGGAGATCCTGAGTGGATGGAGTTCCTGAGTGGATGGAGTTCATGACCTTGCGTGTCTTGTCTTCATTGACGTTGGACCAGCTAGCAGGCCAGGTCGCTCCCCTCTGCCGCGCAGCTCCTCCTGCTGCGCCAGTGCTCCCGCTGCTGCTCTGCGGTGCTGTGAGGTGCGGGTTCGATCTCACGGTGCCTGACTGCCGCCCGCCTTACTGCTGCTCCTTGCGGCCCAGTGTCTTCTGTTTGGTTTGTATAATTACTGTCTAGTGCCGGTTGTGCCCTGTTTTTTCTATTCTTTCCATTGCCTTTCCCCCCTCCCCTCTTTGCTTCGGTAACCCCTGCCTGTTCCCGCCGCTGCTCCCTGGGGGCCCGCCACCTGGAAGACCTTACAATCTATTCTATGTTTCATTGACAAATAACTTCATGTGACATGGGTCGAGGCCCTAGTCCAGTCAAGGGCAGGTTATGGAAGTGCTACCTACTGTGCAGCCATGGAAAAGCTTTTAGCCTCTTACGGTTCATTCAAATTACAGCCACCCATTTGAGCAATGGTTTAATTTCACTAAATCAGATCACATTTCACCCATCTTGACAGCCCATTGACTTCCTACCTTCATTGACTGACTTTCAAGGCCATGGTAATTGTTTGCAGAGTAATCTTCCACGGTACCTCACTTGGCTGCCATATTCACTTAGTATAAGTTTGTTATACTGCTTCGAGTAACATTGGAGTTTCTTTTCACCCTTTCTAAATCTCAAATAGTCACATTCAGTTATAGATCGTCCTCCATAGCAGCAGCCATAATACGGAGCAATTGACCGCTAAACGTACATATTGATTTTACATTGCTCCCTTTAAAAGAAAACAATTACAAACCATCTTATTCAACTTTTAATAAGACATTGATGAGTTATTAAAAATGGTATCCATTTTAGCCCAAAGAAGTGCATTGCGCATGTGCACTCAAGAAGTACTGTGTAAAATAACATAGGGGCCCAATATGATGTCGGGCAATCCGCCCGACATCCACACTAGTTTTTCCCCGCCATATTAGTATGGCGGGAGGAACCTCGGCGGACGGAAAGACTGTCCGCCGCTTTTCCGCCCCGGTCGCCTTGCGGCTGGGACGGAAAAGGAATAATATGGTGGCGGTGTCTATCAGACACCGCCAGCCATATTATGATGGTTGTTGTAAGGTGCCTTTCCACGGCGGCGATGCCGCCACGGAAAGGCATGCAGTCTTCACTCTGGGGGCCCCTTACGGGCCCCCAGAGTGAAGTATAGGCTGGGGGTGCACACGGCGGGTACCTGTGGTACCCCCTTCATTTGCTTTAACAAAGCACCAGGCACCGTGCGGTGCCTGCCGCTTTGTTAATGCAAATGCTGAAATGCATTTTTAGCATTGTTGCCAAAATGCTAAAAATGCAGGATGTGCCCACCACTGTGGTGGGCACATCCTAATACCCCCCACGGGACCCCCGCCCTTATGGCAGGCGGTTCCTCTTTCTGACAGGATGACGGGCGAGCAAAGTCCGCCCGTCATCCTAATGAGGCCCATATTGTTACATAAGAAGCTGATGATGCTAATAATGAGATAATGTAAAATTGCAAAGTGTATTTACCATTTCAACAGACTATACCATGAGGCATCAGCAAATATAACTTTAGTATGAATACACCTCCTGGCAATTCATGTCCAGTGAAAACTGTTTGTTTTTTATTAAATATTTTTATTTTGTTTCCAGTTTCATGAGAAACATACAACCTACAAAACGATATCAAAAGATTGCACATAGGTCAATTATGAGCAATTTAGTCATCACAGCCTCAATGATTACACACATCGTCAGTGAACATCAAATATTACAGTAACAGTTTCTCCCCCCTAGTTTACAAACGGTAACACAGTTCCCACATGGCACCCTCATGGCAATTCCCCAATGGTTTGCAGGGGACCACAGCTTGTTCTCTTCCCCATCATCTGGGATCTGTGAAGCCTCGTCCTGTTGAGCCAAACCGTAATGGTTCAGCCAGCTTCCCCATACCATACGGAATTTTCTTGGGCACCCTCTACTCTTATATGTGACTCTTTCCACTGCCATGTATAAGTCCACCCCCCTTTTCCATTCATGGATTGTCGGAGTTTCTTGGGTTCCCCAGTGTCGTGCCACGTCAGTGAAACACAGTTTTGAACATTCAGATTTGTCAAATTTCTGAATTTACTAAGCTGGAACAGTGACATATCCATCTCTGGATAGTGAGGTGCATCGTTTGGCAGTGATAGAAAAATATATTTTGTAACAAATGCTGTGATCATAGTTCCTTAAATGAGGAGAAATGGTTAATGTGTGTGGCTGTTGTCAAATTGCTTTGTTTAACTGTGTTCTGTTGTAGCGTGTGCCAAAAATGTTAGTGATTAGAAGCAATCTCAATGTAAATAAGTTATAAATTAGGTAAGGAATGTCTGACCTTTACATTTACTGGTGTACATGGAAGTAGTATGTTTAATGTTGCCTGGTGGTACATTATTGTGCTGTGGCCTTGCTTCATTTAATTGAATAAATAATGTAATACACCTGTTAACTTAAAAAAAAAAAAAGATTTTATCGTTATATTGATTGACCAAACATTTTGACACATTTTAGCATAAATCAATTATACAGAAAGTTGACACAATAAGGCATATGGAGAAGTGTGGCTCAATGGTTAGAGCAGGAGACCTTAATGCAGAGCGCTGGCCAGGGACCAGGGTTCGAGTCCTGCCTCGGTGGGATCGGGCTTAAATTCCTCTGACCGGATATTCTCGCCTCAGTGCTGAATCTAAGCATGGGCCCCATGCTGAAACTCTGGGCAATAGCTTGCTTAGTCTCCACAACGGCCCCCGATACACAAGGGATGCCTGGTTTCACCATGGGATGCCCAGGATTGGACACCTCAAAAGGAAAAGCCAGGAGGGGTTCCCTTGTGGTAGGAGTACAAGCACTGGGATGCTTACGGGTTACTGTTCGCGCTATACAAATACAACACATTTACATTTACATATATCAGAGTACTGGCAGTCATATTATAGTAGGTGGTAGTTGTATCGACTTTATCCTGTGAGCCAGTGGTGTATGGGCTGTCTCGTAACCAGTCTTTTACCTTGGGTCGCATCAGTCACTCATTCCTGATAGTGACTCTACGAGTGGGGGTTTGCATATGTTTCCGCAGTAAGTATTCCAACTGTCCCAGACCCTAGACCATTTCTTGGGACAGCCCCGGTGTATATATACTTATTTCTCTGCGATCATGGCACCATCCATGTCTCTGCACTATTGGCGTAAGGTAGGTGTTTAGTGGCCTCCCCAGCTCTGCGCTATATTACGTTTTGCTACTGTCATACCCATTGTCACCCAGTCCTGTGCTGTGTGATTGAGATCTGTGGGTTCCCATATATTAAGAAGGCGCCTATTTGGTTCAGGGAGAATAGTGACCTTCATGACCTGCAAAATTGTGCGCATCATTGCAGTCCAGTAACCCGTAATCCCGGGGCACAGCCAGATGGTGTGAAAGAATGTACCTGGTGTGCCACATTGTCTAAGGCATAGTGGAGTGGGTGTCCTATTTATTTATTTATTTATTTTTTATATCCTCATCTTGCGGATGTCTAGATAACGAGGTTTTTGGAGTCTGATGGTTTTTCGTTATGAGCCTTCACTGCCCCGATGTTCTCATCTGTCCTTGGGGAGTATTGTTATGTAACCAATCAGTTTACTCCTAACACCTTTTATCGTAATCAATAATTCCGATGTTCGGGGAAGGAGCTAGCCTATTCGGCTACTCGGCAGAGATCAGTTCTGCCTGGAATTATTGTCTCCGCTTTAATCATTGGATTTATAATTTCCGATGGTATAAAGGAGTTAATGGTTTAACTGGTAATGCTGTTCCCAAATTTCCCAATATCTTATTCTTCCGGAGTCTTTCCCATTTTTCCCTTTCCTATGTAGTTTATTTGTTTTTATTATGGAATTTAGCCAGCTTACATGTGTAGGTGGTGCCGGCTTGACCCAATTAATGCAGATCTCTCTCCGCGCTAGCAGAATCAACATAAACAATAAACTTTTGTGCTCTTTACTTAGGTTACTCGTGTCAGATTCTATATTACTGTGTATCCCGAAAATAATGAGAGGTGTACTTACAGTTATGTGGGTTCCCATTACCATGGTCAGTGTCTTACCGATCTCGAGCCAGTAGGTGGAAAGTGCGGGGCAGTTCTGGAACATGTGAAAGTCATCAACTTTTGCCTCGCCGCACTTTGGGCATGATTTTATATTTGAGCCTCTGAATTTAGACAATTTTTTTGGAGTCCAATATGCTCTGTGTACTGAGAATAAATGATTTCTTTTCAATGAAGCTGGTTTTATACAGGACCAACATTTTTCCATCGATTTCTTCCAAATGTGCTGTAAGTCTATGTTTTGATCAGTAATATCTTTTCTCCAAATTGTTTCCGGTATTAAGATATCTTCTTCTCCAGATTCGATAAAAGCCCAATACCATTTTGATCTTCTTTCTTTATTGGTGATGTTTTAGTCATTTCGTTTTCAAAGTTCCCAGGCTCTATTTTTCCTTTTGGTAAAGAATTGGCCCAGCTGCTTAGTTGGTAAAATTTAAATTTCGACAATTTACCTTCCGTGATTGTATGTAGATGTTCCCATGAAATAAGTTTGTTTCCTACCAGTAATTGTCCCCAAGTTTCAATGCCTGTTTTTTTAAGAGGTGCTGCTAATGCATCCTTCAGGCATTCTGGTGTCCCAGGCGAATCCCATATTGGGGACATGTTGCTGTAGTATGACATATTTATTGTGATTCTGATTTGATTCCAAAGTTTTGCAGCGCTTTGTAAGATCTTTAATTTTATTTTTTTAAAGTATTTTGGGTGGCCAAATTTGAATAGGAAATGGTCTACTCCTTTTGTCATATTTTGTAGGAAATTTGGGTATGATTGGTGTTTCCTTAGGAGGGGTCTGATGTTTTTGAATTGAAATGATCTGTAGTACTCATATATATCCGGGCTTGCTATTCCGCCTTGTGCTTTCCTTCTCCTAAGTTTATTCCATGCTATTCTGATGCTTTTTGACGCCCAAATGAAACTAGATATTTCTCCTTGGATTTTCTCCAGAGATTCTTTCTTAAATTCCAGTGGGATGGTGTTAAATAAGTAGGTAAATTTAGGGATGATGGTCATTTTTACTGCGTTAGATCTGCCAAGAAAACTTAGTGGTAGGCCTGACCAGACTTTAAGAAGTATTCTCATTTCTTTAGCTACTATATTTAGATTCAGTTGTGGAATATTTTCAAGTTCTTTTGTCAGTGTAATTCCCAGATATTTATTTTGTCCCTAGTGAATGGAGTATTCGGATTCGTGTTCCAGCTCATCACCTCTGTCTTGTCTTTATTTGTTAAGTACCTTGAAACTTTGCCGAAATTGTTCATCATGTTTTCTATTACTTGGTGAGATTCCTCATAACTATCTGTAAATACTATTAGGTCATCCGCATATAATGCTACTTTTTTTATCCAGTTTTGATATTTGAAAGGTGTTATTGAAGGATGTGTTCTGATTGAACAAGCCAATGGTTCTATATATACGTTGAAAAGTAGCGGCGACAATGGGCAACCTTGCCTAGTGCCTCTTTGTATTTATATATTACTAGTCAAGTTCCCATTGACTATTATTTTTGCTTTTGGGTATTTATATACTTCCCTTACCATGTGTCCGAAATTTTCTCCTAGTTTGTTTTTCTCGATGATTTCATTTAGGAAGGCCCAATTTACTCTATCAAACACCTTGGCTGCGTCATATGTGATTATCGTAAAGGGTAGTTTCTCACTCGTGGCAATATCAACTGCTGCAATTAGTTCATGAGTTATCTCATGAATTTGTCTTCCCTTTATGAAACCCTTCTGGTCAAGGTTAATCAATCTTGGCATGACCTTGGCTAACCTTTTGGCTATTACTTGCATAAATAACTTTTAATCACAATTGAGTAGAGATATGGGTCTGTAAGAGTCACATGATTTTGGGTTTTTACCCAGTTTTAAGATAATGCTGATCGTCGCATCGTTCCAGGAGTCCGGTATTTTTTCGTGATTCAAGTATACATTGTTCATGATTTCTGTTAATTGGTTAACTATGGATTCTTTTAATGTTATGTAAAATTCATTTGGTAGAGCATCTGGACCCGCGGCCTTTCCTTTTTTCAGGCCTTTTATTGCTTCTCTGACTTCCTCGGGTTTGATTTCGCCATTTAGTTCTGATATTTCTTCTTCTGTTAATGTTGGAAGTGGTACGGCATCAAGATATTTTCTAATCTCTTCTTTTGTTGGGTTTATATCTTCTTTATATAAGCTGGAAAAGAATTTTGTAAATTCCTGTCTTATTATTGCGTCTTCTGAGCTTTGTAAGTTTTGATCTTGGATCTGGATACAACGGATATTATTCCTTGACTGGTCCGTTTTTATCTTCCATGCCAGCATTTTCCTGCATCCTTCACCATATTCATAGTTTGCTAGTTTGCTGTTTTCCCATTTTTCTTGTACTATTCTCTCCAGGTAGTCAGCCAATTCCTCTCTGAGTTTACAACTCTTTTCCAATAATTCTTCTTTTTGTTCTGGGTGGTTTCCGCTGACTAGTTGTACCTCTACCGTTTTAATCTCCATTTCCAACTTTTTGATCTCTTGTTTTTTGATCTTTGTTTTGTGAGCGCCTAGATTGAGTAGTTTCCCTCTGATTACAGCTTTAGATGCATCCCATGAAATTTGTTTCGAATTCCTGTTTCATTATCCTCAAAGTAATGTTTAGAGGCAGTTTCAAGCTGGTTCAGGCTTTGTAGGTCTTTGAGTATAGACCGCTCTACGGTCCATCTGGGTATGGTTTTATTTTTCGGTAGAGAGAGGGTTAGTTGTACTGCAGAATGGTCCGATAGATGTGCTGGATGATGTTTGATATTCTTAACACTATTTTGGAGATTTCTGCTTCTTAAGAAGAAGTCTATTCTTGATCTGTGACCTAATTTTTTATTGTGAAAAGTATAAGGAAGCATTTTTTCTCCTTTTTGCTTCCACATATCCTCCAAGTCTATGTCTTTTTTAAGGATTCCTAGCCACTTTCTCATTTTAGGTAGATTCATCTGTTTGCTTGGGGGTGATCTATCTACTTTAGGATCTGGGATGATGTTGTAGTCCCCCCCCTACTATTATGGGAGCAGTTTTTGTCAGGAATTCCGTATAGAGTTTTTGGAGAGGGACAGCATTGTCTAGGTTAGGGCCATAGTATCCAGCTATAATTAGAATATTGTCTTCTATCCTGATTTTGGCCAATGCCCATCTTCCATTGTCATCTACTATCTTAGTTTCTATTTTGGCTTTTAAGGATTTTTTATCAAAATTGCGATCCCTTTTATGTTACAGTCTTGTGTGGTGTATATACAATCATCCAACCAATTTAATTTTTTTTGCTATCTGGTCCCATTCTGATCTTACAAGATGTGTTTCTTGAAGGATAATAATCTCATTTTCAGCTTCCTTTAAGTATTCTAGGATTCTTCTTCTTCTATTAGGGGTTCTGAGCCCGTTAAACATCCCATGAAAGGACTCTCACAAATTTTTCTTTTGTCATTTTATGTCTGGGTTTATACCTACCCGTTTTGAATTGGGGCATATTTTATATAGGTTAATTGATTCCTATTTTACTCCTTTTTTTGCTTCATGAGGATATTTTTTATTATTTTTTTCCCCCTAATTTGCTCCCCACCCGTGTCTTATCGTGTCTAGTATTATTATGTACATGTGTAATTTGGTGTTACCACCCTGAGGAAGCCTCCCTTCTTCTTTTGGGTAGTATGTCTACCCAATTCGTGCTCCGATTTCACCAGTTTATTTAATATGATTATATGATTATATGATCACTTTCCTTCATTCGGTTGAACCCTTTTAGGACTTCATTATGTTCTATTGTTTCATGTGGTTTTATTTTAACTTGAGTGCTATACAATATCTATGATTTTTTTATTTTTATTTAATTCATAGGTCTTTTTAGTTGGATTTCTCGGTTTGAATCTGTTCTTTTATCAGTTGTATAAGGTTCTCTACTTCTTGTGGCTCCCTTATATTATGCATTTTATTGTGCCACATGATTCTCAATGCTGCTGGGAATTTCATTTGTACAGTTGCTCCTAAACTTTTTAACTCTTGCATATGTTGTCCTAATTCCCATTGTCTGTCTTGCGTGGCCTTGCATATATCTGACCGGATTCTAAAAGACCAATTGTCTTTGTTTTGTGTTCCATTTTTTAGACTCTCGCTTAAGATTTTTTCTTTCAAGGTATAGGTCTTGAAGTTAATCAGTATTTTCCTTGGAGCTTTCCTGTCTTTGCCTTTCCTGAAGGGATCTCTGTGGACCCGTTGGATGTCCTCTATCAAGTTGCAATCTTTCGTCCATGGAGAGAACTCTTCCAGGAGAGATACGAAAAAAGTTTTTATGCCCGTTCCTTCTTGATTCTCGGGAACATTTAGTACTCTGAGATTGTTTTTTCTCCCTTGGTTCTCCAAGGACTCGTGTTTCTCCTTTATAAGTTTTTCACTATCTTTCAAATGTCTTATTTCTTTTTGATTTGCTTCGACTTTTTTGCTGACAGACCCCACCGCCATTTCCACTGTGGTGACTCTTTCGCCCAGGTCATTTAATTTTTGATCCAGGTGTTCGCATACCTCACGTATCTTGCATTGGTTTCCCTCAGAAATAGAAAATGTTTCTCTCATTTCTCCCATAATTTTGTCCATGAATGCCTCCATCATTTTTCTCATTTGTTTTTTTAACAAGGAGTCGTTATTTGCTTGTTCCAGTGGCTGATCATCATTTTCTATTTGAGGTCTCGTGGGGGTACCTTCATTTGAGTCTGTAGGTTGCATTGTGCTTAATGGGATAGTTGGGGGTACCGTAGACATTTCACTTTTTTGACTTTTTACTAATACCTCTGATAGTGTGGATTCCAACTCCAGTTCCCCTTTTGATATAGTAACTGTGTTTTGATCGTCTGGGGTTACGAGTGATAAGTGGGTCTTAATCTGTGAGGAAGACTGACCTCCCCTCACTTGTACTGATTGCTGAACTTTAAAGTAAGACCTTAGGGAGGGAGTTACTTTGATTTTTTGTTTTAATCCACTTGACCCTTGTGCTTTTGGTTTCGTAGATCTTGATTTTATATTTTCTGATAGTTCTACTATATTGGGAAGCACTCGTTGTTTTCTTTTTGTGCTTCTTGGAGTTAAACTTTTTTTCTGAGGGGATATGTAGTTTTGTTTTATTAACTGGCGGTTTCTAAGACAGTATGAGGACCTACCTCCACTATCCAGCGATTTTATTTGTTCAGAATTAGTGGTCTGACCCCCCTCAATTTTTCTGAGTTCTGTAGTAAGAGGGGAGCTCCCTTCTCCTTCACTACTATTTTCTGATAAGGGTGCAAGGTACTGTTTGTCATTTTTATTTAGATCTGGTGCTGTTTTCTCTATATTATAATCTAAATCTAATTCAATGTCAAAATCAGTCCCCCCGCCTTGTACCTGTCTCACTTTAAGAGTTTCGGTCTGCGGCCTAAGTTGCTTCGATGCTGCTTCCAGTGATGTCTCGCTTTTCAGGGTATTTTCAGTTTCTGGGGGGAATGGGTTTCCCTCTCGTTACTCATCCAGTGTAATGGCACCGAGTGTTTCACACTCTGTAAGCTTGGAGCGTTGTTGAAGTTTTCCTCCGTTAATGCCTCTCCGGGTTTAACATGCACCAGTGAGCTCAGCGTTGTGCTTGCACTTGTGAGTGAAAACAGTCTCTTTGATCTTAACGGTATGCCTCCCTGGCCGATAGTGACCCCGCTGGCTCTGTCGCTCGTGCCCGGGAACAGGAAGGAAATCCTGCGGCACGCCCTGCGGCAGCTCTGTGTACCGCTCAGCGCTTTCGCCCAGGCTCCACGATACGGTGGTGGCGGTTGCAGGGTTTCAGGTACGTTTTCGTTTTTTTCTCTAAGATTCCGTTTGTCATGCTTTTTTGGCGGTGATTTTGTATTAAACAATCTTTTTCTCATGCAAATATTTGTCCGACCTCCGATATTAATGGTCTGATCTGGTCTGGTCAGCTCAGACGGTAATCATTTTACGAGTCGGGTTTTTCGCTAGCTAAGATGAATGCAGACGCTAGCACTCTTTAGCGGTTGAAGTTGATACTTTCACTACTGCTTCATCCGTATAATAAAAGGACTTTTCGTTGCTTTGTCCTGGGTTGTTTCGAGTTTCTCTGGAGAGTGGTCAGCATGTCTGTACTACGGTGTGTCGGAGCTCGCGACCGAGATTCTCAACCGGCCGCCATCTTCCTCCAATGCCGCCCGGGTGTCCTATTTATTTTGTGTAGGAGTGTTCGAGTATAATATGTGCGGTGCAGGCTTATTTAAAAAAAATAATAATAATAATTTGAAAGATTAACAGACAAATTCACTGTTATTCATACAATCCCACAATGCAGGTTACATTTAGCATCATATTAGGAGTCAAGTTCAATTTAAAACATACAAATTACATATTTTGCTCCCCACCCCTATTCCTTTGCATTTCTAACTCCACCACAGGTGACACACAAATTTCTCCTCTATACAAATTCCATTTGGACCGCTTCCTGTCCCATTTCTTCGGGCATCCTCTCGCAATAAACACTTCTTTTTCAGCTATCATACACTTATCGAGCTCCCCCTTCCACACTGCCTCTTCAGGTGGCTGCACTCCACCCCACCCCCTAGCAATTTCTCTTTCAAATAGTGTGAAGCCTAACGTTGCAAACTGCTGTTCCGTCTTCGTAAGATCAGTCGCCTCCCATATGTTGAGCAGGCCTAGTCGTGACGTCAAGGTAAGTGTTTTTCCCAGAATGCATAATGTTGTGATTCTGTCCCATCAGCTTTGCACCATCGGGCATTCCCATACCATATGGTAAAAGTTAGCTGACTGCCGGCAGCCCTTTAAGCAGAGATCATCTGGCCTAGACCCAATCCTTGCAGGGGTGACCCCAGTCAGATATGAGCGGTGGAAGATACGGAGTTGAATAAGGCGAAATCTAAGTGTGATGGCAGCCTCTCTGGGAGACATTAACGCTTACCTCCAATATTCTTCCTCAATTACCCCTAGGTCCCTTTCCCATTTCTCCTTAAGCTGTCCGAAGGAGTCTGGCATATTATTACTAAGTTTCCTATAAGTGAGGGAGATTACCTTGGTGAGCAACTGTCCATCCAAGAAACGGTCCTCCAGAGGAGAAGACTCCGGTATGTCCACACAGCTAGGGAACGCTGCCATCAAAGCATGTCATCTTTGTAGATAGCGAAAGACCTCACTGGGCGCCAATCGGTAAGCCTTTTCTAGTTCCTCAAACTGAAGGATCTTACCCTTCTTAATCAAGTCACCCACCGTCAAAATACCGATCATATCCCACTTATCGAATCCTGGGTGATGGCAAAGCATATCCAGCTCCTGTGAATACCACAGCGGCGTCATTCTAGTGAGCCTGTCTGTCCATCCTAAACGAGAATTGGCCAATCTCCATATCTGCAGCGTGTGTTGAGTGGGGCCTACAAGCTGCTTTTTCCTTGTACAAGAGTAAAGTGCCCCAAGATAACCAGATCTATCCATCTGATACCTATCCAGAGCACATGCCGGATCATCCGGTGGGGCATAGAGCCACCTATTCACAATCACCAGTTGCGATGCACAGTAGTACAACCGTATATCAGGTAACGCGATACCTCCATCATACCATCCCTTCATCAATTTCTGAGGCTCTAACCTCGGGCATTCCCATCCCAGAGCAGTGTACGCACCTTCCCCTCCACTGCATTGAAGTAGGCATCTGAAACTCTATGTGGGCAGTTTTGTAAAATATATAAAAACCGCGGAAGTGCAAGCATTTTAAAGAGGGCAGCCCGGCCAACCAGTGACAATGGCAGGGATCTCCAATGTTGGACATCAGCTCGCAACCGTGTCAACAAGGGCGCTAAATTGCGACCATAAAAGAGGGCCGGATCCGGCATGACAAAGATTCCCAAGTACCTAAAACCATCCTCCGCGACCATCAGAGCACAGTCTTTTGGAAGACGCGGGGTCTGTCCGTGAAGCACATACAATACTGACCTGCCCCAATTAATAGCGTACCCTGAATACTTTCCAAAATTTGTAAAAATATTAAGGACCATATGAATGGACCTGTAGGGGTTCGCAAGATATAACACAATATCATCTGCGTAAAGTGATATTCTATCTTCACAATCATGGGACCACCGCAGACCCCTGCTCATAACCTCCCGCTGTATCCACGCAGGATTTTTAATTGCACTAGTTTGAGCTTGGATGGTATTGCGACCTCCTTTGGTGATGCCAGCGCCTCTTGACAGTCCGCGTCATCCAGTTCACCTACATCTTGTTCCCATTTGGCTTTGAGGGCCGCAGTGGGATTGGGTGGCTGTTCATTAGTTTTCAATACGTCTGTGAAATGGCCTTCTTCGTGAGGTGGTCTTTCTATCCTCCAATGGTGAAGATTCTTCCAGTCTTGTACCTTTTCTGATTAGTGACGTGAGTGCATGTCTGATCTGGGTATACTGGAATATCTTGGTTGGAGCCATATTATATGTGGTCTGTAGCTGTGTGAAGGGGATCATCTCTCCTTTTTCTCCAAAGATCTCCCACCCTGGAGATACCTATCAGGTCCCACTGTCTGAAACCTCTTGTGTACGCAATGTACCAAGTTGTTTGGATTCCCAAAGTGGCATGGCCTGTGTGGTTACTCCCTCCCACCCCATCACTCGTTGTGCTTCAAACCATATTTTGATGGTGTGCTCTGTCGGACCAGTATATGTACCTTCCTGTTAACTTTTCTAAAGAAAAATTGGGATTGAAAAATGTGTGTCACACACATTGAGTTACCTGGTAATCCTTGGTAATCCCCTGTGCTTAATTTGCCTTGGTGGTTACAGGTGCGGCTCACCGGCACTCATTTTTAGGGACTGCCACTTATTTTTCCTCATCAGTCTTTTGACCCAGAGGAACAGAGAGAAAAACAAACCAGGGAAAGAAAGGAGGAGGAAGAGAAAAACAGGGACAAAGAAAGAAAACATGAATGACAAGAACTGGCAAGATTGAGATAAAGAGGCATGAATGCCTATGGTGCATGAAAGAGGCACACGGTGAAATCAAGACTAAGCAGCTTTGGTAATTCGTCAAAGATTTGAGCCCCAGCACTTATTCTTTTACAAATGATGCACTGGTAAAGCTAACTATTGGGATATGTGTACACACATACATCTACAAATGAGTCGTCATGACCAAGACTGAATAAGTAGGAGTGATAGTGTTCTTGGAAACTAGGTTTTACAGTTCTTAGCAGATAGTCAGCATATGGGGACTATCTCTGAATTTGTTCTAGCGCTGTTCAGTTCCTAAACTACTTCTGCAGCAGAAACATATTCTCACCTCTAAAGTCTGAGTACAGCAATGCACGGGTGAATGGTGGAAACACCTAAATGGTGAGAGCTGGAGCTTCAAGCACCAACCCCTTTTGTGCCCTTTTCAGTGATAAAATGAGTGAAGCCAGTGAGGTATGGAGACACTATGAAAGCCATGCTTATGGAGCCTGCAACAACACAAGTTCTACTTTAGCAGCCAGCAGTTAGGGGATTGCAGCTGGGGGCAAAGGGTCCTCTTCCCACCACTTCTTATCCTCATTTAGACCCCGTTTACCTTCAGGAGGGGCAAAGGCAGAAACCCCAGTTTCTCCCTTAACTCTTGTGGTAGAAAGGCATCTTCATACAGTGGGGTCTATTCACAAACTGCACATTGTAGTACGCTTATTAGTTCTACAATAGTACTACTTACATACTACAAAATGCTGTTCATAAACCTATGTCCAGAGACCCCTACCTCAACTATCTTTTCTATGCGGAGGTCTCTGCCACGAGGGTGTACATATCCGCACACATAGGTATACATTTTAGTAGTAAATGTGGGAGGAACCCAAGGGAGTGGATGGAAAATGGAGAATGCTTTCTACTAAATGGAAGGTGCTAAAGGAGATGTAAGGAGGAGGTTTAGGGAGGGACATATACAATACAAACATACACCCACCAAAGAGTAAGCCCATTGCTATTCACAAACCACTCTTCTAAAATTACTATTGCCAAAAAGACCTTAATCAGTCGAAAATGTAATCCATACATTATGCACCCGTATCATTTTAAAAATAGTTAGCCCCAAAAACCTTTACAATTAAAAAATTGATGACTTCCTCCGTGCCCTAATCACATGGATAATAAATAACCACTTACAGCTCAATACCGCAAAACATAAAATATGAATTGTGGACAATAACGAAAGTATGAGCCTATTGGTATATGCCCTAAGCAGCTTGAAGCTCCTCCAACAACATCAAGAGAAGTTAGAAACCTAGGAGTCACCATTAATTCAGAACTAAACTTGATACCGCGTGTTAACAATGTCACAGAGTTCCTTCTACACAATTAACACCTTGGGTGCTTGAGATATTTTCCTCCTGTGCTGCATTCCCTTCATTCCCATTGTTCATGACGAGCTCAGCTCGTCATGAGCACAGCTCAACCGTGCCTCATGACGAGCTGAGCTCGTCATGAGCATCGAAGGGGTTAAAACACAGTTGCATCTTCCCATACTTTGCATACCAACATAAACTGCAAGCCATCCTCACACTCATAATCTCCATGCTTGACTATGAGAATAGCCTATACCTTGGCGCACCCGCATTCATCATACAGCCAGTACAACTCACCCCAAATGCTGCTGCGTGGCATCTTCTCTGTCTTCACCCAAGAGAATGCATGACTCCAGTTGTGCAATCGCTCCACTGACTACCTATAGCTAGAAGGAGAATGTTCAAAGCACTCTACTTTGTCCACAGAGCCTCCTAAGGAAAAAAATCTCTACACCTACATGTTAATTTGAAGCAATAGAAACCAAACTGAACAGTACGCATTGCTTTCTTAGTACAAGCTGCCAAGCTCTGGCACTCACTGCCAACCAAAGTTAGAAGCACCCAGGGGGTGCTGAGGTATTACAAATGAATTCCAACACCTTCCCTATTGTTGCGCAAACTGGAGTAGGAATAGTAATGAATACTATTCCCAAGTCCAGCGCGCCCCCTAGTGCAGGTCGTTGTAATGACTAGCGATGTAAATGCATCATGTACTAACAATGCAGTCGTTGTAACGACCACGTTGTAAAAGCACGCAATGTAAAGAACCATATTCGGTGGGGGTAATTTAAAAATAATTTTTAAAAAATTAAACGTGCCTTTCCGTCGGCCGGGTCCCCCGTCTTCTCTACTCCTGCTCTCCTGCCTCCGGCAGGAACAGGAAGGCAGCCAGACTCCCTCCCCTAGGCCAATCACAATGCTGCAAGCAGCGTTGTGATTGGTCAGGACGCCGCCCAGCCAACGTTTTATGGTGCGGCCATGTTCTCTATTGCAACCTGCATGGAGAAGGGCAGAGTGCGCATGACTGGTTTGGGCGGCCCCAGTGGCCCGACCAAACAGTCTTTGCGCACTCAGGAGTGGGCAAACCACTCCTTCCCTGCCCTGGTTGCAGAGCAGCCCCCCCCCCCCCCCCCCGCAACCAAACATAAAATGGTACTAACTGGAAGTTATTACCATTTTATGTTTCTGCTTCTCGGACTGTGGGAAAGGAGTGGGGCGACGCTCCTCCGCCCTATTGAAGGAGCCGCCACTGATTAGAGACCTGCAGAGCAGTTCAAATCTACACTGAAAACCAATTAACAATGCCACTATCTCTCACACTTCATCACGGACCTCAATGCTACGCTCGGCATCTCATAACATGATAACCACACCTCGGTGGTCATCACACATGACATGGAAACACTTGCCACACAGGATCAGAATAAAGACAACAGCCTTCCAACCGCACACTCTACTGGTGTAGCGTGCTATTCACGTTGGCAAGCGCTGACTCCTCACGCAGGGGTATTAAGCGCTTTATAAATCCTGCAGTACAGTACGATACAACCCTCCTATTGTCCATGTCAATTAATTTGACTTTATACAAGTACGTGTTCAACATTGCTCGACAATAAACTTTTCATTCCTCTTAGGGGAGAAATGCTCGGGCCCAGGTTCTATAAATGTTTTTAGCAGCTGCAAAACAAGAAATATTTTCACAAATAGCGTTGAGACTTTCAAGTGTACAATCAAAATAGAGCCCTGTGTCAAGAATAGGACTGAACTATTGTCTGCATACCTCAGAGCAGGCAGTCAGCAGCTCATTTTAATACACTCCCTGAACTCAACCAAAACACTCTCGAAGCGAGCACAACTTGCTACCCGGCCACTGCAAACGCTCTGTCGTGGCGTGCAAGATGATTTAAATTATGCGGCTCTAAACAGCGGTCCGAGACAGGCCTTTTTAAATCCAGTTTGCCTTTTTAGGCTGCTGGGCGAGTCGCGCCCCTTAGCCTGCTATACTCCCGCTCTCAAAGCGAGCACAACTTGCTACCCGGCCACTGCAAACGCTCTGTCATGGCGTGCCAAATGAATTAAATTATGCGGTTCTAAACATGAGCCCGAGAAAAAGCCTTTTAAAATCCATTTGCTTCTTTAGGCTGTCCGGTGAGCCACGTCTTTCAGCTTTCTGTACTGACACGACTTGCACTTCATTAGAACTAACATGGTCGTGGTTATAAACATGTAGGCAGTGATTAGGAAGTTGGGTGCTCCATAAAAAAGTTTTTTTTTAAAACAGAATTATCGAAAACGGATACTATTAAGTTTGTCAATCAATGCTGCATGTGCCTACTTGAAACAAGGAAGTGATAAGCTTGTTTATTTGCAGTCAGCAATCTGTTTTGTACAGTGATCCATTACTCTGGAAATAGGCAGTGCTTGAAATGGAAAAATAGAAGTGTTCTTGTTTCTGAGAAGTGCTGGTTCTCTCCAATTAAAAGTATAGCATTTCTCTTGCGAAGTGCCGGTACTCTCCCTCTCGAAATAAAAAAGTGCTGGTACTCCGTAACCGGACAGTGCCGGCCCATTTAAAATTGTTTGCACTATTTAGGCCCTTTTCACTGGGGAAATGTCCGGTGCCCGCTACCCGCTACGGCCAGTCCGGCCTATTCCCCTCCTTGTCATGTGTGTCAGCCCGGCTGAGGCAGCTTCTCGGGCACACACACAGCCACACCGGAGTACGTCTCAGGTCTTTAAAAGATCATTTACTTGCTAATGAGGCTTTGTTGTGTTTTCACTCCTTCTTAGAGCCCCTGCATCTCCACTCTGCATATTACTATAAGAATCAGCCCACCCTGACATTTTTTGTAGCCACCCCACCCCGAAATTTACATTTCGCTCTAATTCCAATTCCAAAAATTCTTTATTTCGGCCACATAGGCCATAAAAGATACAATAAAATACAGTACATATATTACACAGTATTTACATATAAAAAAAATCTACTGGATCTGCATGGGGTAGGGAATACATGGTTCCAGTTCAGGGGGACATTTTCTTCCTTATTATCCATGCTGCCATTAGGAATTTTGAAACAGCAAAGACAATATGGCCCAGGGTGTTAGTTTTCATAACCCTGTATGCCTGTAAGTACTCCCTAAAACCCAGGTTTCGGCACAGCGGTGCTATCCAACGCTTCCTGGGACTCTGGTAGGCGTGGCAAACAAACATTATGTGTAAATCATCTTCATCCTGAGTTTTGCAACAAGGGCATAGTTTGTCACCCCCTGTGGACCATTTATGGGTAAATACTTTGGTGGGGAGTGTACCAAACCTCCATTGCAGGAACAGTTTCCTCGCCAAAAGAGGAAAGATAAAATCCATAAAAGGTTCGAAAAGATAAGAATTTTTGGATTCCATAAAACGTCCCGTCAAGGTGCCGCTGTTATGAGCATTATCCATGTCAGCCAGATTTTTGTTTTTGTAGAGCTGGGTGAGAGTTTTGCGCGTAATCCTTTGGCAGCCCTGAGCTGGATCATCCCATAGGTCTGGCAAGTTCAAACTGTGCAATTCCGTCTTGATAAAAGCCAGCCAGGGAATTTTGTTGCTACCATTCAGCCTCAATACATGAACAAGGTCCTGTCTGTAATGGTACAGTTCCTCGGTAGACCATATCCGGTGCCAAAACTTCACGGGTTTCGACAAGAGATCTTCAGCAATGGAGTGTAAACCCAAGTCTAGTCTTAGGGGGAGGAGTGGCGTACCTTGCGGGAGAGCAAGTAGGCGTCTCAAAAAACTATTTTCCACCGCTGCCAGTGCCTTCCCTGCTTTGTGCCCCCACAACTCGCTGCCATACATGGCTGCTGCCTTCGCTTGGGATCTATATGTTTCCAGGGCCGGGCTTACAGGCTTAAAGGTGGACTTGTTTGCCACCTTCAGGAGTGCGCCCGATAGCTGGGATAGTTTCAGCCTTGATCTCGCTATCTGGCAGTCCCAAGCTAAGTTTTCTTGTAGTGTTACCCCCAGATATATAAAGGTCGAGACCCTCTCAAGACTAACTTCCCCGAGTTTTGGATTGGGTCTGGTTTTGGTAGGGGGATTGAAGATCATGAACTTAGTTTTTTCTGTGTTCACCTCCAGCCCATGTTGACGACAGAAGAGGCCAAAACCATTCACAATCCTCTGGATTCCCATGGGGGATTTGGAAAGCAGGAGGGTATCGTCAGCAAACATAATTGCCGGGACCCTCCTGCCTGCCAAAAGCGGGGCATCATTTTCCTTAACAGTGCCAAGATGTTGAATGACACTGTTAATGAAAAGACAGAACAGGGTCGGCGCCAAGACACAGCCCTGTCTGACTCCTCGACGGACCGGAAATTTGCCCGAGAGCTTGCCATCCCTCCCACACCTCACTTGTGCATAGTTGTTCTCGTGCAACCTGATGATAATACTGAGGAGGTGGGGGGGTACTCCTAGCTTCTGCAGAACCTCCCATAATTTCCCTCTAGGGACTAGGTCAAAGGCTGACCTCAGATCCACGAAGACCATGTACAGTCTTCCTCCCTCTAGTGTTACGGTCTTCCAATATAGAAGGAGAAGGCGGAAGATCTGGTCCATGGTCGACGTGTTCTTTCTGAAGCCAGCCTGAAGGGGGCTCATGATGTCATTGTCCTCCACCCAGTCCAGGAGGTGATTAAGGATAAGGCGTGCAAAAAGCTTTTGGGGTACATCTATCAGGCTAATGGGCCTATAGTTCGCGGGGAGCAGGGTAGATCCCTTCTTGTGGATCGGAACAATCTCTGCCCCCAGCCACGACCCGGGGATTGACATACCTCCTAGAATGGCATTAAAAAGAATGAGAAGGTATGGACCCCAGATGTCCGAGTGATGCCTGAACAGATCCCCAGGTAGCCTATCCAGACCTGGCGCCTTCCCCGATGATAAATGCTTCAGGGCTGCCTCCACTTCCCCCAGGGATAGTTCCATGTCATGGTCCTGTGCGCCACAGGGCGCTAGCAGGGCTATATCAGGGCAGGAGTTAGTGTCTTGGTAAAGCGCCCCAAAATGGGCCTCCCAAACCTCGGGGGCAATGTTGGGTTCCACTGCTTTTTTAAGTTCCCCTATCCCATTATTAACAAGGGCCCAGAATTTACGGGAGTCCCTGACTTTTAGGGCATCATGAAGATCTTGCCAGTGATTCCAGTCCCACTCGGTCCTTGCAGTCGCCATCACTGCTTTATATTGTTTCCTAAGGTCACGTACCTTGGCCTTATTAGACCCCTCTTTTATTGCGGCCATAAGCTCAGACTTTGCTGCCCTACAAGAGGAGGTATACCAGGTGGGAACATGGGTCTTTTTCTTTCGCTTTGGCACCACCGGGTGAAATACCTCAGCCAGATCCCTCACAAGATCCTGGTGGATGCCACCCAGTTTCTCATTATATTCTGGGGTTCTTGGTGCATTTAGAAGTGCGTCCACCTCCATAAACCTTGGGAGTGCCAACTCGTATAGCTTACTGATTGCCTCTTCTGAGCTCACAAGCTTTCCCCACTTAACCCGGCGCCTGTTAGTTGTAAGGACCAGTTCCCCCGTGTCTCCCCCTGGATTTTCTACCAATATGCCCGCTAAATGCAGGGGCCACTGGATGTTTAAACAAAGGGCATTGTGGTCACTATCTGACCTGTTTATTACCCTAAAGTCGAGGACTTTGGGCCAGAGTGTAATATCTAACATGATATAATCTAGCCTCGACTCATGGTTGAAAGTACACACTGAGGGGGTATCGGAAGGGGTAAATTTCGCTCTAATTGTGCCCCTGCAAGGCTGGCGATAATGAGAGAACAAGGCTGCTTTCTCCCATGAGCGGGAACGTTCGCAGAGATTCTGCTATGCCAGTTGGTTGAAGGCGATTAGTGGCTGCCTGTATACATAGGAGAGAGGTAAGGCCTAAAAGGTAGATTTGGGGTCATTAGCACTCCTACTGTGACTTGGCTTCCTATCAAATCCTAGCCATCTTATCTGCTTCGAGGTTAATGTCAGGCCCAAACTAAGGGGCCCATTAGGATGTCGGGCGGATTGCCACCGCCATGCGGGCAGTGGCGATCCGCCCGACATCCTTGTCCGCCCGCCACCCACTTCCCCCCGCCATATTACTATGGCTGGGGGGACCGCGGCGGGCGGAAAGACCGTCCGCCGCTTTTCCGCCCCGGTCGCCTTGCGACCGGGGCGGAAAAGGGTTAATATGGTGGCGTGTCTATCAGACACCGCCAGCCATATTAGTATGGGCTTTGGGGAATGCCTTTCCGTGACGGCAATGCCGCCACGGAATGGCAGGTGGTATTCACTTTGGGGGCCCCCCTGCGGACCCATGGTGAAGGCGAGGTGGGAGGTGCACATGGGAGGTGCCTGTTGTACGCCCCTGCATTTGCATACACAATGGGGCAGGCACCGCGGGTTGCCTGCCGCTTTGTGTAAGCAAATGCATCACATGCATTTTTAGCATTGTGGCGGGCGGTGCTGAGAGCACCGCCTGCCACAATGTTAAAAATGAAGTATGCGCCCGCCACTGTGGCAGGTGCATCCTAATACCCCCCACGGGACCCCCGCCCTTATGGCGGGTGGTCCCATAATCCAATAGGATGGCGGGCGGACTAAGTCCACTTGTCATCCTAATGACCCCCTATGTCTGTTTGCAATCAGGATTACGTAGCACACCGGGCGACCGCTTTCCCTCTTTTTGTAGTAATTGTTAGCATACTATAACACCCCCCCCAATCCTTATGTGTTTCATCCCTTACCCATATACCTATTTAGTAATGCCAACTCTAAAACATACATCCCTTCTTTAATTATTCATTTTTGTATGAATAAATTCCCTCAATACCCAATTCTTAAATGGGGCCACTATCCAGTAACATAGCTAAGGCTTCATAAACCTTGATACAACCAAGGGAAACGGACCTCAAACCCTGATGTGGTAGTATAAAATAGTCCTAAATGGGGTAAAGTGGGCCAATCACACCCCAGGACCTTGGTGCCACTGCACCTCCTGCACCATTGATAGCTACGCTCCTACCGCCATCAAGGCTTCTTTGTCCACTCTTGTGTCAGGTTGGTGTTTTGCTGGTTTTCTAGATAAGCAAAACTCGTATTTTGACATCTTGGCAAATGTATATCTTTGAATTGGTAGCCCTGAAAATCAATCATTACTAATCCCAGTGAAACTCTACCTGCTTTCCCACCTGGCAGAAATGAAAGTAGGGCCTTTTGATCAGCGTCTAAATCAAATCAACCCCCAAAATATGTTTTTAAAGTAAATATAATCTGTGCACAGTCCACTACTTTTCTTTGCATGATCACATAATCCTGTTGCAATAGTCTTACCACTCTCAACATGTTCGCTACCATACATTTTTTCTCATGAATTTTACTCCATCTTTTTTTTCTTCAAGAGTATATTAATTACATAATCTGTTCGGAGAATCTGTTAACAAAGTTTGACTGGTATTTGCCGGAACCCGTAAAGGTAATCAATTACTCCTTGTCCATAGGCTGTGGTGCATCCATTATGGCCTTTACCAGCTACCTTCTTGATATCATCCCTTGCGACAATATTGTATGTCCTCAGTATTCAACCTTATTTTTTAAGAAGCCCAAAATACCATCTGAAGAAGAATAGGCTACATCTTTGTAATATTCTCTGCACCACTTCCAGCAGTCTCATCTGAACGCCCCTAAGACCATTGTGTACAAGTATACTATCCCAAATGTATGCTGCGTTTCTTTTGCATTTACACAGGCTCTGCACAACCCCTTGAAAATGCACAATGCAGCTCCAAAGCCAAACAGCATTCAGAAAAATCTACATGCCCCCTCTGGAGTTATGAAACCTTTACATCATATAAGTCTGGGTGCAGAAGGTTCTGCTGCTATTCATAAAACTAACATCATAGAAATACTTGAATGGTGAAACACAGACACCGTTTTGTTTATTATATGGAGAAGTTTGACCTAATGCGTGACAATGAGGAGCACCAGTTTCCAGTTTGTGGGGTTCCTGAGTGTCAGGACCAAGGGAGCATGACTGGTGTGCAAAGATGCATAGGTTGGTTGGATCCTTTGTTCTCACAGGTGCCAATAAAGTTTTGTTTTGCCCCAGGAATATAAATAAGCAATCAATCAATCAATCAATCAATCAGGGTTCTTATAAAGTGTGACTGCTCACCTGTGAGGGTCTCAAGGCGCTGAGATGAGGAAGGGGAGAATCTGAGGTTCAGTCAAAGAGCCTGGTCTTGAAGTCCTTCCTAAATTGCAGCAGTGATGATAATTGCCTGAGGTGCAGAGGCATGGAGTTCCAGGTATTTGCAGCAAGGTAGGAGAAGGAACTTCCTCCAGCTGTGGTCTTGCGGATCCGTGGGATGGTGGCCAGGGCCAGTTGAGCGGAGCGAAGATGTCTGTTTGGAATGTAGAAGGAGATGTGGTGGTTGAGGTATGCAGGTCTAGCGTTGTGGCAGGCTTTGTAAATAGAAGCATGGGTCTAGAAGCCTGGGGCAGTAAAGGTGGTGAAGAAGAATAGTCAACTACACTTTTGGGGATTGAGATTTCTGGGGCTTTCTGGTACATATCTCACTCTTATACTAACATCTGAGTCTTTAAAACCTGAAAGGGCTTAGGACTGAATGACTGGTTTCCATTTTGAAAGATAGGTGCACAGACAGAATGTGATGTTATTTTTGTAGTGTTCTGGTTGGTAACCTATTCATAGGTTGGTGGACGTGACCCATTCTGCAGGGTTATCCCCCAACTTTTTGCCTTCTCCCTCCTATTTTCTGAATACAACTATACTAAACTAAAAAGTTATATCTGCAGTTTAGGCACGGTACACTGCCCATACATGTTTTTACAAATAATAGGGGAGGGGAGGGCACTTCAACCCAGGGCTGCCTGATATGTAATAATACACCTGAGACGGACCAACATGTATAATTTTTTTACCCTGCATACAAGAAAGCGAGCAACCGATGGTTGCTGCAGTTATGCAGAAACCTCAGAACAACTCACTGCGCACAGGCTTTTAGGATATTAAAATACAATACTAGTATGCCCATTGCGTACTGAGTTTCTCGTTATCTGTTTTCAATGTGTTGTGCACGCCGAGCTATTTTAAAGTTAGGGCAATCAAATGACCCTATTCCACCACTGTGATTGGTTGTTTTACAAATCTGATTTTATTATATTTTAAGTGTCACAAATGTGTACTTTTAAATTACTTATTATACTTTTAAACTTCCTTAGGAATTTTCTAACAATATTGTAATGCACATGTATTTTATTATTGGAAAATTTAAATTGCATGAATTGTGTTGTACTTCTTTTTAATTGTGCTTTTATGGCCTGGTTAGGCCGAAATAAAGAATTTCTTGACTTGAATACATTTTTGTTGGCTTTTAGGACTTTGCACACTTTACCACTGCTAACTAGGGCTAAGTTGCTTGTGCTCTCTCCTTTAAACATGGTTACATTGACTGGGCAACTCACTTAAGTAGCCCTTTAACCATGTCCCAGACCTGCCATCACAGCCTGTGTGTGCAGTTTTTACACTGCCTTGTCTACCTAGCAGAATAAACCTCTTTCCAAGCCCAAACCTTCCTTTTTTGATCTCGCTGAACCAATGCGTAAGCATTGTTCGGCGAGATTTTAGTAAGAGGCTTTCAAAAATCTACCCAAACTGCGGAGTAGGTGCAGTTCATGTGAGCCAGGTGCGTGCACATCAGCAGCCACATCGCACATCGCGCACCATACACCATTTGTCTGAGCCTCGGCATCAGACTTCAAAGGAAGCCACTCCCAAGCCGCTCCCCCGCCCCCCCATCATACTTCAAATGAATGCGCTCCCCCACCCCCGCCACAGCAATGCCGAGAGCTTTTTGAGGCTGCAGCCTAGCCCCACTCCTTTCTGCTCTCTCACACTTGTTTTTTTTTATGGAACGGATTCCTAAATCCACTGGGTATGAGCAGCCTCGCTCTCTGTGCTCTGCTATTTTGCTATGCTCCTATACATAGTCAAATTTACGCCTTAAAAGCGTGAACATCTCAGTTTTGACCTCCCAGATCAACACTGTCACTTCTGAACTGAAAGCGGGCCCTGAACTGAAAGCGTGCCATTTGAATTGAAACCCTTTTGGTGTCTGACCCCCACCCATAAGACTTCAAAGGAATGCGCTCCCCTGCCCCCGCCACAGCAATGCAGAGAGCTTGTTAACCTAATTCCCACACGCCCCCATCCTCTTGTTTTTTTATCAGTGCCCTCTGCACGTCGTGTTACTGGGGTCATTTATTGCATGGTTTAAGGCTAAACCCACTCTTCCATGGCCTCGAGAAAAACTTTGCACTTCACCATTGGTGAGAACCCGCCGCAGTGTATTTTCACGGGTTACACATGGTCTTTTGGCTTTCTTCTAACTGGTTATGTTCACTTGCTGGAAAACAGAGTCTTCTTTACAGTGTTAGAAGGTGACCGGGCAGTAAACTGTTCGTACTTGCCCATTCCTTCTTTATTTGCTGCACACTTTTGTATTCAGTACTTGGCAAGCTACGTGTCAGAAATATGTGAAACCATTCCTCCCACATATTTGAATTTAGGTTATTTAAGAGGCTGATTAGATTCGGCATTTACCAGATGAATGCATTTATGGCCATAACACAGAAAATAATTGGGTCTCTGAACTTCTTGAAAATCAGAACATTCAAATTTAAAACATAGCAATGCTTAATAAAAAGTAAGAGCCGCTGCAAACTCATAGTTTAACGTGCCTGCAATGTGAGAGTTTAAGAGTCTTGTACTCCTAGAGTGGTTTAGACATGTGTTTAAAGGAATAACTGAAGAATGATTAATTAGTAAAAGTCCCTCTTCATACAAGCGAGGTGCCCTGCCTGAGAGCTATTTTCGTCACGATATCGCACATGCTGCACTAATGTGTTACAGGATCTGCCTTGACAACGTTGAACGCACAATTGGTTTGGTAAATGATGTGGCAGTAACTGTACAGTGATGCCACCACGTTTGTGTTGCTGTCTTTCGTTGCATGATTGTTGGTGTCTTCTACTATAGGCTTTCTGCCATGAAGACAATATGCTCTGTTGGAGTCTTCATAGGTGTCTCGCCCTCACTCTACCGCCCTCACTCTACCACTCTACCGCTCTCACTCTACCACTCTACCGCCCTCACTCTACCGCCCTCAGTCTACCACTCTACCGCCCTCACTCTACCACTCTAACGCCCTCACTCTACCACTCTGCTGCCCTCACTCTACCTTCCTCACTCTAGCACTCTACCGCCCTCACTCACTCTATCTCCCTCACTCACTCTATCACCCTCACTCACTCCATCGCCCTCACTCACTCTATCTCCCTCCCTCTATCTATCCCCCTCACTCTATCTATCCCCCTCACTCTATCTATCTATCACCCTCCCTCACTTTATCTATCTATCTATCTATCGCCCTCCCTCACTCTATCTATCTATCTGTCTCCCTCCCTCACTCTATCTATCGCCCTCCCTCTATGTATCTATCGCCCTCACTCTATCGTCCTCCCTCACTCTATCTATCACCCTCCCTCCCTCTATCTATCGCCCTCCCTCTATCTATCTATCGCTCTCCCTCTATCTATCTATCGCCCTCCCTCTATCTATCTATCGCACTCTATCTATCGCATCACCACAGCATCACTCAGGACCACCACATCATCACTCAGGGGTACAACAACATCACTATGCGCTACCGCAGCATCACTGAACGCCACAGCATCACTCGTCGCCAACACATTACTCAGCGCCACAACAGCATCAATCTGTGCAACCATTCAACAACAACTGGTTCAAATATGTTCTCTCAATGTTTCAAGCTTTATTAAAAATGTCACAAAAAGATGTTAATATTTCACTTCTGTTCTTGGATTCTCGTCACAATAAAATGCACTGAACATAATCTTCACAAAAGTTATTTACAAAAGTTTAAGCTATTGCCACTATAAATTACAATAACTTTTATTTAAGTATTAAATATTTAAAAAAAAATAAAAGCCATTGTTATTTGTAATATCAATACATCTAAGTCAAGTAAATACAACACATATTGCATTACAAATGCTATAGGTGTCACATTTGCGAAAGTTAAAACTATTGGAATTGTAAATGACAAAGCTATTAATTTAGCTATTTTCAAAACCAACACATAAATACAAAATTTGTCATTTACAATACCAATAGCTCAAACTTTCCTAATGCGAGACCTATTGCATTGCAAATGCTTGTTAATACTTATAGGTCAACCCTATGGCAGGCCATGAACATCCCAGCCAGCGGGGTGCAGTGTATTTTAAAAGTAGGACTGGCACTTTTAAGTTTTACATGTCCTTGTAGTGAAAACCCTTACATTTGTTTTTCACTAACTCAAGGCCTGAATCTCCTATCTCCTATTGGATAACATTGGAGTTAACTTATTATATTTAATAAGCTGTAACTTCCAATTGGGAGCAGGTAGACAGGTCGAGGTTGGTGCCTAACGCATTGTAATTAAAAGCCCTCTTTAATGGTAAAGTAAAATGTTTAGTCACAATTCTGAAAATGCCTCATTTAGAAAGTTTCAAATAGAATAATTGGAGTACAGAATGCTGAACAATGTCAAACACTCACCCCCAGTCAGATCTGCGCCTAAATCCATAGTTTTTTTTTGCTCAGCATGCCACCCCAGTTTGGACCCAGCCATATACAAATCCGTCTTGACCCTGCTCCCCATGGGAACTGTCCAGCCCGAACCGCCAAACCAGGTCCTCCCTGGACTGGAAACAAGCATCCTAGGGCTGGTTTCAGGGCTTCACCCTTCATCAGCCAGGACAGCCTAAATCCAGTAGCATGTCCAGCACAGGACCGACGTTTGGGTAGTCTCATCCCATATGGGGTGACAAATGCAAAAAGAACAATTGTTGGACGGAATGCTGAACAATGTTGAAAACCCACCCCCAGTCAGAGATCTGGATCTATATCCATCGTTTTTTTGCTCACCATGCCACCCTAGTTTGGACCCAGTCATTTGCTCCCCATGGTAACAGTCCAGCCCGAACCGCCAGACCAGGTCCTCCCTGGACCAGAAACAAGCATCCTAGGACTGGTTTTGGGGCATCACCCCTCATCAGCCAGGACAGCCTGAACCCAGTGGCATGGTTGCTGAACAATGTCAAACACTCACCCCAGTTAAAGATCTGGGCCTAAATCCTTCATTTTTCTGCTCACCACACCATCCCAGTTTGGACCCAGCCATATGCAAACCAGTCTTGATTCTGCTCACCATAGGAACAGTCCAGTTCAAACCACCAGACAAGGTCTTGCTTGGACTTTGGGTGAGTGTTTGACATTGTTCAGCAATCCGTCCATCATTTGTTTTAGCTTTTCTCCCCCTAAGTGGGATGGGTATGCCCAGACATGGGTCCCATGCTCACCATGCCACGGTGTCAAGCTGATGAGGGGAGACACCCCGAAATTGGTCCTGGGATGCCTGTTTCCAGTCCAGGCGAAGACCTGACCTGGCAGTTCTGGCTGGACTGTTCTCATGGAGAGCAGGATAAAGACTGATTTGCATATGGCTGGGTCCAAACTGGAATAGCGTGGTGAGGAACAAAATTATGGTTTTAGGCCCAGATCTCTGTATTGGGGGTGAATGTGTGACATTTTTTAGCATTCTGTCCTTCGTTTGTTCTTTTTGCATTTGTTGCCCTAAGTGGGACGAGTATGCCCAGACGTGGGTCCTGTTCTAACCATGCCACGAAAGTCAAACTGTCCTGGTTGATTAGGGGTGATGGCCTGAAACCAGTCCTAGGATTCTTGCTTCCCATCCTGGGAGAACTTAGCCTTGCAGTTCAGCTGGACTGTTACCATGAGGAACAGGGTCAAGACTGATTTGCAGATGGCTGGGTATAAACTGGAATGGCGTGGTGAGGAAAAAAAATGATGGATTTATGCTGTGGTCTCCGTACTGGGTGTGAGTGTCTGCCATTGTTCAGCATTCCGTCCAGCATTTGTTCTTTTTGCAATTGTCGCCCTAAGTGGTACAGGAATTCCCAGAGATGGGCTCCATGCTCCCCATGCAACCGGAGTCAAGCTAAGCTGGCTGATGAGGGGTGATACCCTGAAACCAGTCCCAGGATGCTTGTTTCCAGTCTGGGAGGACCTGGCCTGGCAGTTTGGGATGGACTGTTCCAGTGGGGTGCAGAGTCAAGGCTGATTTGCAAATCTTTGGGTCCAACCTGGAATGGTGTAGTGAGCAAACAAATGACGGATTTAGGTCCAGATCTCTGTACTGGGGGTGAGTGTTTGACATTGTTCAGCATTCTGTCTATAATTTGCTCTTTCTACATTTAGAAAGTTGGCATTTTCTTGTCCTAACCATTTGGTGCCTGCAGCCTTTTCCTGGGTCAAATGACTAAGTGTAGCTGGCAGTTGGTCATTTTATTTTTCCTTTCTTTCTCTGCTGCAAAGCAGTGGGGTGACACTCCTCTGCCTTAGCTGAGGAGCCGCCACTGATTTATCCTGTCCACGGCTTCTGTGTGTGAGTTATTACCAATGTGAATATATTGGGGCGTGCAAGCTTTGTGGGCAGTCTGAAATGTTTATTGTTAATTTCCCTTTTTCAACTCTAGTAACTGCTATGTCTCTCTACTGTGTCTTGATTCAAACCCCCTTTTGAGTCCTATGGAGATGCTTTCATTTCTTGGTATTTTACCCTGGTGGGGAAATCATATCATTCGTGTCCTTATATGGTGGCAGAATATGGTCAATAATTTAAAGTATTTCATGCAATCCAACCAGACTTGCCAACCTGATGGCCCTTTTACTTACTTAGAACACACTGGGCTTTTTGACAGGCAGTAGGCAAAACCAATCATGTCAAGAGAGTTTGTTGCAATGAAGCACATGGCCTGAATTAGTGGAGGCATACTGTTTCTGACAAAAAAAGTAAACATAACAATTAACAACTCTAGCAGCCTTTCCACCCAACGTGAAATTGCTATGATTGTGGACATTACACCAGCTTAAGCAAGCTATGTATGTGTGCTCGTTGGTTTTCCTACCAACCATAGAGATGTACTGGAAGGAGAGTACGACTTAAAGGACCAGGGACGTCATTTAGGGGTCGCAGTTGCGACCCCTGGCTTGTCATTTGCGACCCCTGACACTGACCTTACGACCACTGGCCTCAGAGGTGGCAAAATCAGTGGCAGGAATAAAATGGCAACTCGTCCTTATATTCATCAGTTGGGGCTCAACTCTCTTTGTTTTCTGTCAGTTTTTTTATTAAACACATGGTGAATAATGCTACATTATTTACTATTAGCGTAATAAACATGTAGTACAAAAGTACAATTAGCTGCGTTTTGACCTTCCCGGCAGCTAAGATAAGTAAAAAAAGTGTTTAAATGTATATTAAATGCGTGTTTGCGCAACCTAGGGGTCATCCTGGACTCATTGCTGTCTATGACCCGGCAAGTCAACGCTGTCTCCTCCTGCTTCAACACCCTCCGCATGCTCTGTAAGATCTACAGATGGATCCCCACCAGAACTAGAAGGACGGTCACCCAGTCCCTCGTCAGCAGCAGGGTGGACTACGGCAACGCCCTCTATTCAGGAACCTCAGCCAAACTCCAGAAACAACTACAACACATACTGAACGCCTCTGCACGCCTCATCCTCGACATCCCCCACCACAGCCACATCACAGCCCACCTGAAAGACCTGCACTGGCTCCCCGTCAACAAGAGGATCACCTTCAAGCTCCTCACCCACTCTCACAAAGCACTCCACAACGCCGGACCAGCGTACCTCAATAAACGACTCACCTTCTACATCCCGAACCGCCAGCTCCGCTCCACTGACCTTGCCCTCACCACCGTCCCCTGCATCCGACGAGCAACCGCCGGCGGCGGATCATTCTCCCACCTCGCCTCCAAGAATTGGAACACACTCCCCATCCGCCTGCGACAGACCCAGGACCTGCTGACCTTCAGAAGACTTCTCAAGACCTGGCTGTTCGAGCAGTAATAGTACCCCCCCCCCCCCCCCCCCCCCCCCAGGCCTGAGACCCTCACGGGTGAGTAGTGCGCTCTACAAATGGATTGATTGATTGATTGATTGATTGATAAGAGTGTGTTTACGTGAAAGAGAGCATGTGTAAGTGTGAACGTGTGTGAATGCGTCAGCATATGTGTACGAGTGAAAGTGAAGGTCGAAGGGTGTGTGATGTCACTTCTACTACCCCAGGCATTTTGGTGAATTGGCCTCAATGTAAAGGACCCATCCACCCTCAGTTTGTCAGTCACTTGCCCTTGCGTGTATAGAACGCTGACGTCCTCGTTGTCAGTTTCCCAGACAGGTCTCCACTCTAGCCACATCACTGGTGCATCCGCGAGTCCCTTAAGAATATACATAAGCCAAACAACTCAATGTATATTCATTCAACGGCGTGGATGCGCTTTGCTGCTGACCACCATGTCTGCCTGCTTCCTCTTTGAAAATTCAGAAGTGCATGATGTGCACTTATACAAAGAATCTAGGCGTCTTTTTACCTGATGAATGCAGAATTTAAAATGAAAAACACACGAGCGACCAAGTGTCACAACTGTCGTTTCATTAGTAGGCTTCCATATAATTGCTTTCAACTTTGGATGTGACACTGAAATAATGCCTGGGTTTTCGCCGCTCGGTTGTTATGTGCTAACTGCCTATTTTGCCTGTAGAAAGAGTTCTTTAATAGGGATGTAATATGCTACAGAACGAAGCCTTTCATCTTTGGCACGCCTTGCAATTGTATCAGAGGGAAGAAAATAATGCTGGCAGTTTCATGTTAGCTGCAGATCAGAGGTATGTTACCTGCTTTGAAAGTCGCAGCATCAGCTATGATCACTGAAAAACAATGACAGGGCTGTCTTACGGGGGATGCAAACTGACAGAAGCAAACTGGAAGACTCAGCAACAAAATATATTTGGTTTCATTTAAATTGTTAATTCCAGTGGTTTGCATGAAAATGCTTTTTCAAAAGACTGCAGTACAGCAAAGGGAAAAAAAACACAAGGCAGTTTTTATTTTCTAGATCGAGGCTTGTGCAGAGCGATTAATTTCTTTAAAATGTTCTTTAAAATTATAGCAAGCATGTTATGTCGCTTAAAAAGTGACAACGTGGCAAAGTTAAAGGGATATATTTGTAATATGTATCGTATTTGATCACAGACTGGATGTTACTCATGTTGGTTTTCGAAAAGATGCACTTTCTTTACCTTAACAGGCATTCTCATGGGAAAATAGTTATTTTCATTCTTAAATGATGTGAAGCTCGGTGCTCAAATGGCATGCGAATATAATTCCCAATAAATATTAATCAATCAATCAATTAGTGCTTTATAAAGAGCGGCTACTCACCAGTGAGGGTCTCAAGGCACTGGGTGGTGGGGGAGGGTAGGGCTGCTGATCAGTCTGGGTAAGGGGGTCAGTCGAAGAGCCAGGTTTTGAGGTCCTTCCTGAACTGTGTCAATGACGCGGATTGCCTCAGTTGGAGAGGCAGGGTGTTCCAGGTCTTGGTGGCGAAGAAGGAGAAGGATCTTCCTCCGGTTCTGGTCTTGTGGATCCATGGGATGAAGTCCAGGGTGAGTTGGGCGGAGTGGAGTTGTCTGGCGGGTGTGTGGAAGGTGAGGCGGTGGTTCAGATATTCATGTCCTGATTTGAGGAGCTTTGCTGGCATGTGTGAGGAGCTTGAAGGTGATCCTCTTGTTGATAGGGAGCCAGTGAAGTTGTCGGAGGTGTTGTGTTATGTGGTTGCAGCGGGGATTGTCGAGGACCAGTCTGACTTCGGCGTTTTGGACATTCTGTAGTTTCCTGAGCTGTTTCTGGGTGATGCTGGCATAGAGTGTGTTGCTGTAGTCAAGTCTACTGGTGATGCGTGTGTGGCTGACCATCTTCCTGGATTCTGTGGAGAGCCATCTGAAGGTCTTCCAAAGTAGGCAGAGCGTGTGGAAACAGGATGAGGATACTGCGTTAATTTGACGGTTCATTGAGAGCGTGGAGTCCAGTATGATACCAAAGTTGCATCCGTGGTCCGTAGGGGTTCCTAGTGCAGTGTGCCACCAGGAGTCATCCCAGGGTGAGGTGTGGGTCCCAGGATGAGTACATGGTTTTGCCTGAGTTGAGCCTGAGGCAGCTGTCTTGCATCCATTTAGCACCTGCCTTCATTCCGTTCTGAAAGTTGGTTCTGCGGTCATGGGTTCATTGGTGAGGGAGATGATCAGCTGGGTGTCGTCAGCACAGGAGACGATGTTGAGTCCGTGGCTTCTGACGATGGCTACGAGTGGGGCCATGTAGATGTTTGAAGAGGGTGAGGCTCAGGGAAGAGCCCTAAGGGTACTCTGCAGCTGATCTCTGTAGGTTCTGGGAGGAATGGGGGCAGTCTGACTCGCTGTGTACGGCCGGCCAGGAAGGTGTGGATCCAGTCCAGTGCCTTGTCACGGATGCCAACACCATGGAATCTCGTGATTAGGCTACCGTGAGAGTGGGGTCGAATGTGGCTGAGAGGTCCAGTAGGATGAGGGCTGCGCTTTCTCCCTGGTCAAAGAGGGAGCAGATGTCTTCAGTGGTGGCGAGGGGTGCACTCTCAGTGCAGTGGTTGCTTTGGAAGCCCAATTGGGAGGTGTCCAGGATCTGGTTCTCTTTGATGGACTTTGACAGTTGGTCGTTGATGGCCTTCTCGATGACCTTCGGTGGCAAGAGGAGGAGGGAGATGGGTCTGAAGATCTTGAGGTTTGTTTGTTTGGCGGATGGTTTCTTCAGCAGGGGGAGGATCTCAGCGTGTTTCCAGTCGTCTTGGTTTGGTAGGTGGCGGTTTTGATGAAGCAGTTGACGGTGTGGCAAAGCTGGGGGGTGATGTGAGTGGCTGCTCTGTGGAAGATGTGGAACAGGCAGGGATCTGATGGGGCTCCTGAATGGATGTTCTTCATGGTCTTGAGTGTGTCATCCGTGGTGAGCAGAGTCCAGTTGATCACAATCTGTTGGGGTGCTGCGTGGTGGGGTCTTGGGTGTCGAAACAGTCATAGATCTGCCTGATATTCTGATGGAGGAAGGTGCCAAGCTTGTTGCAGAGCTTTTAGGGGTGGAAGGGGACATCTGTGGTCTCCCTGATGGGCCTGGCGAACTCCTTAACAATGGCGAAGAGTTCCTTACTGCTGTGTGCATTGGTGTTTATTCTGTCTTGGTAGGCCGTTTTCTTTGTGGCTTTGAGGAGAAGGTGGTGTGCGTTAACGGTGGATTTGAAGGTTGATGGCTTTCTTGGAGGGTTGCTTGCCTGGTGTCATCTTGATGGGTGCCAGGGTGTCGGCACAGTTGGAGATCCATTGGTGAAGGTTGTGAGCTGTGGTGTTGGTGTCTGTTGGTGTTGGTGGGGTGAGGAGGTTGATGAGATATTCTTCGGTGGCCTTGTTCCAGCTGCGACGGGGGGTGATGAGTGTGGTGAGGTACGATGGATGTGGCGAAGGTGAGATGCATCCAGTGGTGGTCGGTCCAGAGGAGCTTGATAGTATGGCTGTAGGTGATGATCCCACTGGCAGAGAAAAAAATGGAGTCAAGCGTGTGTCCTGCTGTGTCACTAGCTGCTTGAGTCCAATGTTGGTGAGGTCCTTCAGTAGGGAGGCTGTGTTCTGGTCACTGAGGATGTCAAGGTGGAAGTTGAGGTCTCCGAGTAGGAACTCCCAATAAACATTCAAAATCTCATCCATACCATTTGTATCAATCTTAAGAGTGGAAGGTTAACAGGAAAGAAGGCCATCTCACTTCCATGTACATATACTGGGGACCTTTGCCTCACACAGGGCGCCAGTGGCCTGCACATCCCATCTTCTTTTCCAGGCTTCCTTTCCTGGGCCAAGTCCAGAATCCCACAACATGCCCTTTCTTGTTCATTGGAAGCCACTGTAGAGCATTAAAAGGGAAGCTGTGATGTTTTGAGGGTGACTTTAAGCAAGGTACCTTGATTCAGGGCTTTTTGGCCTTTTAAGATGTTTTATAGGTCTTTGTAGAAATGATCACTACAACTTTAAAGTGCATTTGTGTTGAATTAGGAAAGATGAAAGACTACACATTATGTGATTGTCACATTTATGTGAGGGGTACAGGAGAGAAGAATGTCAAGTAGCACACCCAGGTTGTGTCTTTGCTTCAAGGCGTGGGAAGATCTCCATTTAGTCAGGCCAAGAGGTACTGAGTCTGTCGGTACCATGTGGAGAATTTCAGTTTTTTCACTGGTCAGTATAGCCGATTCTTTGATCTAAGGAAATTCTTCTTTTTTGTTGTGTTTCTGCCATTTTCACTCTGGACATGAGGTTCTCTTGGCCTCTGCAGTGGCCAGATCCTAGTAGTCAGGCCTCAGCCTGGTGGGTTCTGTTTAAATAGACACCTATTTTATTATAAATTGCCATAACTGTCACTCTGATGAATCAGTTGTTCACAGAGTACCTGGACAGTTTCACATAATGCATATACTGGGTGCGGGTGTGAGGAAAATACTTTCCCCAAACTTTTAAAAATAACAAGGTTTCAAAAGGGCATGTTTCCAGCAGACAGGCTACAGGATATACTCCCAATCTGTACCATGGTTTAAAGCGTAATTGAGTAACGTTTGAAAGGAATTTGGTATAAATAGCAAATTCTTAGTGTATCGGTAATAGGGTCTAAAATATCCGGGGAACATCCTTTACAACGCAACTTTTACCACGCAGAGCCTTTGCGACGCAACTATTGCAACGCATGCCATTACAACGCATTGCGCTGGGGGGCGCTCTAGGATAGGGAATAGATTTAATTTACTATCCAACACCATCCCTGTTATCCACGGGGACTGGAGTTGGAATAGTAAATTAAACTATTCACTTTCCAGCACCCCTCAACACTATGCGTTGTAAAAGCATGTGTTGTAAAACTTGCGATGTAAAGGCATGTGTGGTAAAAGGATGCATTGTAATGTCATACATCCAAAATATCCAGTGATGAGGCTGCATGTTTATTACCTGTAATGCATTCACTAATTTATGAAATAGATTCTGCTAGCACAGTGGTGGGCCTAACAAACAGCATCCCCATCCTTAGTTGGAGTTCCTTTCATTTTGCATCTAGTTCACACCTCTGCTTTGCCTCAGCAATCAGCTGGCATAAAAAGCCCTGATGTGGATAATAGGGTATCCTCAGGGCACATTTGAAACTGAATAGGTTTTCCATTTCCCTCTCATTTTGGGTTGCAAGCACAGAGCACTGGAGTGAGGTATTTTGAAGCTTGGTAGGCTGAGGTGGGAGGGCCTAGGGACGAATTAGGACGGAGGATGTACTCAGCGCATTGAAATTGATCTGACACCCTATTCAAATGTGTGGTAGGGGAGATTGTTCGATAGATTTTTGCCTGAAATGCACTCCTGCTAAAGAGATATGCTCACACTAAAGCAGAATCTGGGAGGTGGGAAATTTGAGTCCAAGTTAGAAAGGGCTCCTCACCAACTGATGACTTATACCATCTTTTATTAAAATACACTGCTGGACTCACTCCAAAGAGAAAACCGTCAGCAGCACTGGAACGCATAAACACTTATGAAGAACAAATAGCTCCGTGTTTGGCAACTTTAGATGTTGTAGGGACTTGTAGCTGTTTTCAGTTTACACCGTTTTGTATCCCTCACCTTTGTTTTTCCCCACTCTCATTCCCTACATTTGCGTAGTTATATGCTGCTTTTGGTTATTTTGATCTCCCGTCTGTGTTCCTAAATTTGCAGACCTCACCAGACTGCATTTATAATCCTGGCTTGAAATCCGGTCCGTCCCAGAGTATATTTACAGCCAACTCCATCAAAAAAGCAGATAAACTACATATTACTGATTAGTATACTTGAAAAATTGGGGCAATGTACTAGTCCTCAATATGTGGCAACAACATCTTGGACCCGTCCCAGTCTGCGTTCAGACGAAACCACCGCACCGAGACAGCCCTCATCGCCGCCACAGACGACATCAGGCGCCCAACTAGACAATGGCGAAACATCAGCCCTCATCCTCCTGGACCGGTCAGCCCCCTTCGACACTGTCTGCCATCGCACTCTAAAGACACGCCTCCTAGAAGCTGGATTCCAAGATAAGGCCCTTGACTGGACCACGTCCTTCCTCTCCAGCAGAACCCAGAGCGTCCACCTCCCGCCCTTCCGATCCGAGGCCACCGACATCATCTGCGGCGTCCCCCAGCGCTCATCCCTCAGCCCGACGATGTTCAACATCTACATGGCCTCCCTCACACAAGTGGCCCGCCAACACGACCTCAACATCATCTCCTACGCCAACGACACCCAGCTCATCCTCTCTCTCACCAAGGACCCATACACCGCCAAAACCAACCTCCACGAGGGAATGAAGGCCGTTGCCTACTGGATGAGGAACAGCCGTCTGAAGCTGAACTCGGACAAGACGGAGGTATTCATCCTCTGACCCACCCCCTCAGCCTTGGACGACTCCTGATGGCCGACCACTCTGGGAACAGCACCGACACCCACCAACCATGCTCGCAACCTAGGATTCATCCTCGACTCCTCCCTCTCCATGTCCAAACAGGTCAACGCCATCTCTTCCTCCTGCTACAGCACCCTCCATATGCTCTGCAGGATCTACAAGTGGATCCTGACTGAAACAAGAAGAACGGTGACACAGGCCCTCGTCAGCAGCAGACTGGACTACGGCAACGCACTCTACGCAGGAATCCCAGCCAAACACCTACGACGACTACAACGCATTCAAAACGCCTCCGGCCGACTGATCGTCAACGTCCCCCGCCACAGCCACATCACCTCCCACCTGAGAGACCTACGCTGGCTCCCGTTGACAAGAGGATCACCTTCAAGCTCCTCACCCACGCACACAAAGCACTCCACAACGCCGTACCAGCCTACCTGAACAGCAGACTCAGATTCTACACCCCCTTCCGCCAGCTCCGCTCCACCAGCCTCGCCTTCGCCGCTGTCCCCCGCATCCAACGAACAACCTCCGGTGGCAGATCCTTCTCCTACCTCGCCGCCAAGACCTGGAAAACCCTCCCTACCCACCTACAGCAGACCCAAAACCTACTCGCCTTCAGAAGACTCCTCAAGACCTGGCTCTTCGAGTAGTAGCGGCACCCCCTCCCCTCAGCACCTTGAGACCCTCACGGGTAAGTAGCGCGCTTTACAAGTAGCCCGATTGATTGATTGTTGTGTGTTACATAGAGCCTCTATAGCCCCTTATACTGCAAACTAACTTCTTAAAAGGTTCGGTGAGACTTGAGAGACAACATGTCTGCTGTGTTCTCTTGTTCCCTTCCCCTTCATTCCCCTTCCCTGCCAGCATCTCTCTGTGCCCTAGGGTTCAACCCAGATACAGATCGGACTTTAGAAGGGAGGTCTGGGACATTAAAGAGAAGAAGGCATCCCTCACTGCTGCACGGAAGAATTCCTGCCTACCTGTGCGTTGAAGCGGTCTCTAGCTCATGGACTTTATCTATGGGTACATAACTGTGGTCACAGCTGTGGCACTAGACTTCTTACCATCACACCACAGGGTTAAAAGTGGTAATTTTCCAGCTAGAGAAGCCTGCGCTGAAGAACTCCTGCCTGCATGACTGTTAATGCAGCCCCCAGCTTGTGAATTGAACCCCTAAGTCCAGTAAGGTGGCCAGTGCCTAGTGGCATCAAGATTCTACTGTTCCAATCACAGGGTAAAAGCTAGGCCTGGGCGGAGTTTGTGGAGCTTCGCTACGCGGAACTCTTCGAAGTGACCAAAAAGCTCTACCACTCTACGCTGAGTTTCGCAAGCCGAAGAGTGCTTTATGTCACACCGTTCAGGAGGATTTTTAGCACCGGGTGTTTGTCCCTTGCTGTGAAATTAGTGTGAACGCCACCACATGCAGCACAAGAGGGTGCTGCTTCTCTCTGCTGCTCTAGTAGATGTTCTACTCGAGCAGCAGTTTCCTCAACCTGAACAAAAGGTTTCTCAACGGCAGCGGTAGTGACCATCCGCGACCACCCACGTTGAGAAATTTTGCAAAGATGTGGTCTGTAGTAAGATTTTACTCGCTCACGCTCGACAACTTAACGTTGGCGAATGAGAAAAAGACTCCTCTCCATGGAGTTTTTCGGAACTCCACACTCTACGCGGAGCGGAAAAAACTCCGCAAACTCCATGAGTGGAGCAGAATTTCACACCCAGGTCTAGTAAAAGCCTGCTTTTCCTGTGTGACTTTTCTCCTATGGCTGTAATATGCAGAATGCCCCAAGAACAATGGAAACAGTTGCTGTTATAGAGAATTCTGGAAATCAGTTGGAACTGGGCAATGTGTGTGTACCTTTTCCTGCAGAGGGTGGCTAGGTCGAAGTCTGCTGCACCTTATAGACCAACATTGAACATTTGATTCCCTGTTAATTTAGTGGCTTTTAAGTTGACCTTTTAAGTTCTTTGTTTCTTTACTGCATTGTTGTTTTGTTGATGTACCACATGCAGTTTCTTTGTTGCTGCTTGTGCCAAGCTAGCAAGAGCGAGTAAGGGATTCTTTACAGGAACCAGATTACCTTTTGGTGGTGAGACTGGGGTTTGTGGGGGCTCAATCACAGCTTACATCAAGGCAGTGGCTCACAGTGTAGCAACATAATGTCCTACCTTCTGCATATAGACTTTCCATTCTTTTTGCTGCAACTTGCTGCTTGCTTTTTTAATCCCAGGTTCATATCTTGAGGTAAATGTGGGTTTTATCATCTTACAAGAGATGATCCATTCTGTGTTTGGTTGGATGTCAGTCAGCAGCCACATGTGTATGTTGAAGGTTTTCAGCAAGAACGTTGAATATTAAAGGACACCACAGTTGATGACAGAGATTTTAGGGAGGAAGTGAACTGATTTAACATGCTGGGTACAGCTGGAGAGAAAATATGTGAACTAGGCTGGAACCAATCTGACAACACATACAGGCTATTACTCTGCATTTTAGAAAGTCTTGCTGGTCAATAAAGCCCAACACTGAAGAGAGGTTTAGTAAGGTCTAGGGGCAGGAATATCCATTGTCAACTACTGTTGTCTCTGCCAGGCAGCCAAGGCTTGGGATAGATCTAGAGTTGAACAAAATGTACCATAGATCAACATTTACTTTTTATAGAACGGATAGACTTTGGGTTTTAGGATGAACTTCACAAAGGAGAACGCAGCGTTAATGAAGCTGCCAATGATGTCAATGATTCTGCAAGTTGTTTATAATAACGATGATCATTCAGATACACATAATATGTAGACACATACTGCGAAACAACAAATCGTATGATAGTAAAACTCCAATCATTGTGTGCGCAAACTGATCAAGGGTACGTTGGCGGGGATCGTTTTATCATTACCCGCAGATAAGAAATTTCTCTGACAGGCCTTTCTAACACCAAACATTCACCATCTAATAGAACATAACTCGCTAGAGGAGGGATGAGGAGCACCTGCCGGTTCTCCTTTTCTCCAAAAAGGATGCCTTTCCTAGTGAGGCTAAGGGGACCTACTGGGAGTGACCCTAATCACATTGCAGTGACCATGCTATTCTTGTCTCCCCTGAATAGCAGATAGGCTTTTCTATACTTTGTCCAATAATTGGAATTCCCTGCCTGCAGAGGTTAAAAAAAACCTACAATCTTCATCTTCACTAATGGCATTAACATTCTTCTTATTGCGACAAAATGAATGTTGTTCTTTGATCCATCACCGATCTTCTCCTGCTCCCACCACAGGGTTTAACTGAGATTTTTTTTTTAATTTGATCCTGGTGCCCTAGAGACAATTAGTCTTCTAGAATATGTCACATCAATAAATGAATACGAGATTATGGGGGTCATTAGGATGGCAGGTGGACTTTGCCCACCCGCCATCCTCCCGGGAATTGGGACCGCCCGCCATAAGGGCGGGGGTCCCGAGGGGGGAATTAGGATGCGCCCACCACAGTGGCAGGCGCATCCCGCATTTTTAACATTGCGGCGGGCGGTGCTGAAAGCACCACCCGCCGCAATGTTAAAAATGCATGGCATGCATTTGCATACCTAAAGTGCCAGGCAACACGCGGTGCCTGACGCATTGTGTATGCAAATGCAGGGGGGTACCACAGGTACCCCCCATGTGCACCCCCACCTCGCCTTCACCATGGGGGCCCGCAGGGGGCCCCCAAATTAAAGACCCCTGCCTTTCCGTGGAAGCATTGCCGCCTCGGAAAGGCATCTCCCACAGCCCATAGTAATATGGCTGGCGGGGTCTGATAGACACCGCCATCATATAAACCCTTGTCTGCCCCGGCCACAAGGCGACCGGGGCGGAAAAGCGCAGGCGGTGTTTCCGTCCGCCGCGGTCCCCCCCCGCCATAGTAATATGGCTGGGGGAAATGGGTGGCGGGCGGGCAAGGATGTCGGGCAGATCGCCACCACCCGCATGGCGGTGGCGATCGACCCGACATCCTAATGGGCCCCTCTGTCTTTTACGTTTTTAAGCTTTACATTTGAAATCTTGGACTTAGTCATAGTTTGTATATTCTATTTAAGGTGTAGTGTGTCATCTAGAAGAAAACATAAAGATTTTGCAGTGGCTGACACTTTAAGAGTAATACCAGCTATCTTGATGGTTTGAGACCCTGTGGGTTGTTTGCTGGGTCAGAAGTTTGATTAAGAAGGAGAATTCCAGTCTTTACAGTATTACATTTTAGGTATGTTTCTTTTCCATCTATGTACTGAAGCGCTGAAAAAATTATTTATTTCATTGTGGAGCGGGAAAGTCTCTCACCTTCAGGATAGAGGTTCCAATACTAATCAGGTGGCTCAGGAGGTACAGTATCTGCTGCCGTGATCTGTGGGTAACCTGCAGGTAACATGAATAACACTATTAAAGTGACATGGGTTTTAACCACAAACACTGACTCTATTGAGTTAGGGATTTTTAAGATAAGTGTGTCCGCAACGGATAGCTGGAAAAGAGCTCTGATATACCGCCCCTGGGGCTTAAGACCAACTTCAGTCAGCTATTGATAGAACAGAGAGACATGCATGTTTTAGCCTCCAACACATTTCTCCTTCTAGACGACTTTAACTTCCATGGAGAAGAGCATACCAACCCTTAAGTTAGGAAACTTCTAATTGACCTAGAAACATTAGGAGTCTCCCAAAGAGTCATGGGCCCGATGCATACAGCTGGTCACACACTGGACATAATCTTCTCCAATATAGAACAACTTGACTGTAAGACACCTCTCCCCTTTACATGACCGATCACTTTCTAATCACTTTTGAGGCACAGCCCCCTCACTCCCTGGGAATTATTACAAACAATAGACCGCAACGCGATGTGGACAGACCATGGCATAAACTTACTCTTGAAGCCTTTAGTGAAGCCTTTCACTCCAAGTTACCAAATGATAACCCCGAGGTCTCTGAATTGCCGAATTCTTTTAACACTGCCCTTACGGGGGCACTGGATGCAACCGTCTCCTTCAAAAACATTGGTCTCGCTCGTCACCGACCATCAGTCTCGTGGTTTATGTCAGAACTAAAACAAGAAAAAACAAAATGCAAGACTTTAGAGAAATTTTGGCAAAAAAGGAAAAAGCCCCAAGACAAGGAACAATATAAACAAGCGCTGTCCCGTTAACACCAGAATATGAAATCTGCTAGGCGGTACTTTATCATTAACCAAATCAAACGAGCCAATAACTCCCCCAAAGTCCTTTTCAGGATAGTTCAGGATTTTATTTTCCCACAAGCGTGTAGTCAATCTCCCGTGGAAATCCAGGACCATTGTGACTCTCTGGCTAATTTCTTCCAGGAGAAAATTTCCCATATCTACTCAAAATTCCCTACTGCTCCCTTGCAGGACACAGTGACCACCATTTCTAATGAACAGCAGCAAAAAGCACCCCTATATACACTAGACAGGTTACAGCCCCTCACTTTAGAGGAAATACACAGCTCTCTGGCTGCAGCTGAGTCTGGGTCCCATCAGGATCCTTGTCCACCTAAAATAATGTCCCTTCTGGGTACCTACTGCACCGCAATGATCCAAGAGATCTTCAATTGCTCAATAAAAACAGGCAATATTTCGACAGAATGGAAGGCAGCACGCGTACGACCCATATTAAAAAAGCAATGCTAGATCAACAATCTCTTGGCAACTATCTCTCAATATCCCTGTTACCTCTTCTGGGCAAATAGCTTGAAGGCCTAATAAACAAAGAGTTGGGATCTTATTATGAGTCCAACCATATCCTTGATCCCTCACAATCTGGCTTTCGCTCAAGGTACAGCACAGAGACTGCGCTCCTGGCCGTGATCGATTCATTGAGACAGGGGGTGGATGCAGGAATGCCAGTCGTACTGATATTATTAGATCTCTCTGCAGCCTTTGACACCATCTCTCATCTAAGGCCCATGGAAAGGCTGCAAGCAATCAGTGTACAGGGTGTGGCACTTAAGTGGCTTCAGCATTTCCTCACAGACAGACAGCAGACTGTCATCCTGGTCCTGTACTCATCATGTAAAATGAGCTTAGACAAGGGTGTTCCGCAGGGCTCATGCTTGAGCCTCACCTTGTTCAATATATATGTGGCCCTGTTAGCAAAAATTTCAGAACACCTCGGCTTTGAGATTATATTATAGGCTGATGACACCCAGCTGATATTTACTCTAGGCCAAGACCTGAAAACAGCAAAAAAACGTTTTGCATCAGGAATGCTAGCAATCTCCAACTGGATGACTGAAAACTGTCTCCAGCTAAAGCCAGAAAAGACGGAGATCATGCCGCTGGGAAAAACCCCCTCCATCTGGTCGGACGACTAGTGGCCACGTAAATTGGGTGCTATTCCGGTGCCCAAACTAACTGTAAAGAATTGGGGGATAAAACTAGATCATGCGCTAATGATAAAAGATCATATCGTAGCAACCACGAGTGCTTGCTACTACAATCTGCGCCTTCTGCGCAGAATCTTTCCCGTCCTCCCCACGACAGTTTGTAGAACACTGGTCCAGGCCATGGTGATAAGTAGACTGTATTATGGAAATGCTCTTTTGGCAAGGGCTAATGAATCACTGCTCTCCAAACTCCAGTTGGCCCAGAACACGGCGGCCAGGCTTATTCTGACCTGCCCTTCCGTAACTCCCTCAGCGCCTCTGCTGAAGGAACTGCACTGTGAAGAACCGATCCCAATTCAATACCTGTTGCCTCACCCACAATGCCTTAAAAGGCAAAGGCTCGCTTTATCTCCCAAAAAAGATAACGGCCTACGCCCGAGTCACAATCTTAGATCTAGCAACAAAACCTTACTGTGTGTCCCCAGCATCTGCCAAACACGCACAGGGGTAAGGCCATCTCCTATCCTGCTCCAAGGTACTGGAACAAACTTCCTCATACCCTTCGATCCACCCCCACGTACTGAAAATGTAGGAAACTACTAAAAGCGTATTTATTCTGAATCCATATGGCCCACACCTCATGATAGGATGCGCAACAGTGCCGATATGCCCCTGGGTGAGTCGAGCGCTATAGCAAATGATGTTAACATGATCCAATGCCATTAAGGAAGCCTGTGGGTTATTGTGTCTGATTAGAAGAAGGCCCATGTTTGTGAATTGTGAATTCAATATGCTGGTTAATCAGATCTGGTTTGCTAAATCCTAAAACAGCACAAGCTTTAATTGGAAACAAGTGGCTGTTTTGCATATTCCTGAATTTTAAGAACTTTCCTTCAATATATAGCCTAGCACAAAAATCTGAATTTTTAGGCAAGGGACATAGAATGAGGTTATTCTGTAGCAACCCAATAACAGAGCCTTATATAGCGCTGGGCACAATACAAAGAGCCTTCAAAGTTACCAATGTCCCACAGGTAACCAAAGTGAGATAAATATCATGGGAAACATGAATTTCTGGTAAAGTACTACCTTGCTTGCTCCAATGTTCTGACTTAGTTTCAGCAGCTCCTTAAGGCAGGCCTGAAAGCCAAGCTGTAAAGAGTTGCTGTAGGTAGTTTTGGAGCCAATCATTGCATCCTGTGCAGATGCCCTTGACTTCAATATGGTTTCAATACAGTAGCAATTACTTTAAGAACTCTACGATAATAAAGTCAAGATATTGATAATGGATGGGTAGAGGACTATGGTTTAAGAGAATGGCTTTTGCAAACGTGCAGCTGATATTGAATTTCATCTGTGATAGGGAATTTAAGGCACTCATCCAAGCTGGCCAGGCTGGCCAGACTACCAGTGATAAAGGAATAGTGTTCCTTCAAATCACCATCACCTTTGTTTTAAATTTATTTTCAGCAATGTCTACCTATACAACGATGTACAACCGACAAGCAAGTCTGAAAGTGCTTAGCCTCAACCATTCATTCATTCATATTTAAGGAGGGCCTGGCTGTTGTAGGGACGCACTTATACAAATGGCAAGCTTGCAAGTGTATGTGGTCGACCAGAGACCAAAGCTGTCCTTAAAATGTCACCGGTAGGGAAGATATCTTTAGAACCCTCCCAAACAATGCTTTAGTAAGGGGAGATGGAAAGGGAAGACATGTCTTCTCAGAAGGATAGGTCATCTATTCCAGAGCTCCCCCAGTTGCCCCTATTTCTTTTAAATGTTTCAGGAGAATAGCATAACCAAAGGAGTTGAAAGCAGCCAGTAAATTAAGCTGAATTCAGGGGTGTGGAATTTAATAAAATATCTACTTGTCCACGGGGCAGGTTGCTTTAAAAATCTACTTGTCCTGTAGCAAAATCCACTTGTCCCTTTTGTGCCATGTAATGCGGGGAAAAATTATGGTAGCAATCTCATTATATAAGAGCTCTGAAATAGCCTCTCTGATTATGCCAGCGCTCCTTTCACAGTAGTGGTTGAATACTAGCATTTCCTTTATGTGGCCACGTTTCCGCAGATCTACATACTGGGGCTGAATGTAATTGTAAGCAATAGTTCCAGGTTGGAATGCCCTTTTAAGTCTGTGCAAACCTACTAACTTACATGTTTTAAGGGTTTTTACCAACTCTTCTCTTATCTTTTCCCGTACTGAGATAGGTTGGAAATGTACTCCCGACAATGGCAGACATAAAACTTCTTCCAGGGTTGGGAACAAAGTCGTTGGAGGGAAAGTGAACTTGCAAACACTCAGGTTTTCGCATGAGCAAAGCAACACCTGCATATTTGCTCATATTAAAATGCAGTTCACAAATATTTTCTAGGAATACTATTTCTTGGCCTACTTCTGTAAAGTCTTGTGAATTCACGAAAGCCGTATATCTGCACTTAATGCAAGGACATGGGTGCACTTTCAAGACTTTATTTAATATTTGGGCCCTCTGGCGTTAATCATGACGTTTTGTGTTTAAAATTCTCTCTCTCTCTCTTTCTTTCTAACAGCTAGCTTCACAGTGATTGACAGCCTTCTGTTCTTTCACAAGGAGCATATCGACACACAGTCGTTTTGTTCAGTGCCAGGAACTACTGTGGCAATGTGTGCTTTTTGAGACCAAAAACAAGGTTTGCTTTTGCCAATGTTTGTTATAAGGGTGAGGGTCCAGCAGCTCCCACACCAATAAGATTATATAAAAACCATTCCAAAACAACCCACGCATTGACAAAACCAAAACACTAGCCAACAATTTCAGGCGCAATGCCTTTACCAATGCTTGTTTATTTTTATGTTTCCCATAATCGTAATAAAACCAGTTACACTGATTATCCATTGTGAATATTTTGGGAAAATACTAGCATACATCAAAACATTTTAGTAAATGATGCTGCAATGAAATGGTACCTAACATTTTACAGTAGTTAAGCGAAATGTTTTTGAATTTTTTGAACATTTTATTTTGAAAGCAAAGATTCGTCAATCTTGCTTTCAAGCTTCTGCAAATATTTGCATCTAACCAGAGAGCATTCTGGAAGCATTGTACATAGCCTCATATTGCTCAACATTGAAAACGTGTGTACACATTTTTATACTGGAACCACTAATACATAATCACCCTAATAATAAAGGCTTTGCATTAATGAACCATAAATACAAGTTTGAACAGCATTAACACATGGACACAAATATTACTTTAACTGCAGGCAATGCCTTTCTCTGAGCCATAATGTGGTACTGTAAGCTGGCAGCCAAAGGGTTTGTGCTGCTGGGCGTTGGGCCTACTTGTCCCAAGGACAAAATATACATGAAAACTTGTTGCCCTTGACCCAAAATAATATGTCCCGGGCGTTGGGCTATAGGAATTCACATCCCTGATGAATTAGTTTCCAACTCTTCTCCATCTGCCAGGCCAGCATCTGCTGCTATCTCGAGCAAAGAGAAGTACATATTCCGTGATTCAATTGAGATGAAAATCCACTTGGTATAGAAAAAACAATTGTTGCCTTCAACGAAAGGATAAAATTACAAAAAACAATTTGATGGACAGAATGTAGATCAATGTCTTACATTCACCCCAGTACAAGGATCTGGGCCTAAATCCATCGTTTTTTGCACTCCACACCACCCTGGGTCAGATAATGGCTTTATGCAAATCAGCTCTGACCCTGTGCCCCATGGGAACAGTTCAGTCCGAACTACAACAGCCATATCTTTCCCAGACCGGAATCAAGCATCCGAGGACCGGACCGGTTTCGAGGTAACACCTCTCATCAGCCCGGCTAGCTTGACTCCAGTGGTGTGGAGTGGAGGCTCTGGGACCCACGTCTGAGCTACCCCAGTACACTCAGGGAGAAAATTACAAAAAACAATTTGATGGACAGAATGTAGATCACTGGGGTGAGTGTGTGACATTGATCCACATTCGGTCCATCACCTGTTGTATTTGCATATTCAACGAAAGGATGGCGTTCATGCATGACGGTTCCTTTTGTACCCTTAAAGGCTACACCGAGGAGAGAAGCTGATTAAATACTAGATGTAATTCTTTGGTGTTGTAGTAGATGGGTCAACCTCTGCTTTAATTTCAGCTTTTTTATATGTTTTTTAAATGTATTGATGTGATAGGTCATTTTTTATTTTTAGGTCTCCCCGTAGTCAGCACATGTGCATTCTGGAGCGATACATATTATTATCTAACAGTGGGCTTAGAGAACATCCATTGCTTACCATTGGTTGGCTTCATTATCACTCTCATTTACCTGTTTCTTATTCATGTGTTTGAGCTTACCTTCCTATTGTATTTGTCCTTCCCCTGGAGCATGGGTGCATTGCTATGTCCTGCTACTGCTCGCTTTTTCAGATGCTACTTTTTTCTTTTTATTTCAGAACTTTAAGAGAGTGCGCTTTCACACTGTCTCACGTTTGTGCTTATCTCCGTCTCCTCTACCACATTCTGTGTTCCTCTTTCTCGCCCATGTGCTTCTCTCTCACCCCACGAAGCCTTCTCGTCCGTGGTCTTCGGCCCCACCAGCTCAAGATTGCCACACTGCTGTCTCTTGGGCTTTTGATCCTCCATCTGTGCCCCACATGTTGATTTCCCTTACCGCACCCCCACTTTGCTTCGACTCCCCCACCTCCGGCCCATGTTGTTTTTGCCCCTTGCATTGCTTCTGCCTGATTCCCCGTTCCCGTGTTGCTTCCGACCTGTGTATTGCTTCCGCTACAGTTTGAATCCCACCCTCACCCATGCCCACACGTTGCTTTCCCCCAACCCTGTATTGCTTCCACCCCCCACCTTCACCCCCCTGTTGATGCTGTCCCACTATTGTTTCTCCCACCTGCTTTAGGGAAATTATTTATTTTTAGTTATAGATCCAACACAGATACTCAAGTCGATGCTGCATGGCTACATCCATTGGAAAAGACAATAGGACCCAAAGGCGAGACCTATTGGCTTTGCAAATGCTTGTTTTACTTAATTTTTTTTTAGACACATGCATGCCACCTTAAGATGATGATGTTCTTACTTTGTATTATGTTTAAACTTTTAATGCCTTTTGCTTATTTTAGCAAAAACACAAGCTGGCCAATGCTTACCTATTTGATTTCTTAATGCTTAAGATAGCATCTTATTTGCCCTTTCTTGATACACTTAATATGCTGGACTCTCCTGGAGCATTTTACTGGTTCCAGGATGGTCGGTTGTCAAGCACACCCATTTACATTTCTTATTGAATTATACCACTAGAAAAATGATTAAAAGACATTTCCGTCCTTATTTCCTGCTCTAAAAGGGAAAGGATAGAGTAAAAAATCAGTATTGGGGAACATTTCCAAAAGCGTGATAGTGAACAATAAAAGCAATGTAAGTGGCATGTATGTGTCGCAACCTGACCCTATTAAATAAATGAAAAACACAGCGGTCAATTGGCTGCACATCATGAGGGTTAATGGACAATTCTCATTACTACATCTTGGAATAAATATTTGCCCAAATTGTGCTTGAGCACATGGGTATTGGCACAAGTTACATGTAATTCTGTACCAACTCCCTCCCCGCTAGATTCTTGCAACTGAAAGCAGTGTTGCCCTTGCCTCGCAGATATCACTGTGTATTTCTGATGCAAAGAAGACACTCTGTAAAATATGAAGTGTCACCAGGCCCAAAGATGCTTAGAAATTACGGAGGATCGTATATGGCAATTCTGGGCACATATTTAGGGGGAAAATGGAAGCTATCAGAAACCTACACAGGTAAAGTTTGCACAAACATTCTGATCAGGAATAAGGTGAGAGTTTACATTTTAAACACGTGTTCTTCTAAACCAAATGCAGTATCTTCTGCCCTATGATATTACGCCCCACAAATGATATATCCTGGGCAATTTCCTTAGTCCTTTTTCTAGATTGCTTTTTTAAGAGCATAAAAATAAAAATCTGCAAAGCTGTTGTACTTTAATGCTTCCACTTTCCCCCAAATGCCCCTTACCAATGGAACCATTTATTCTGCTTTTTCGTCCTTTTTCATTTCATCAGCGACAAGTTCTCTCTTTCTTACCCCCGCCTCTCCCCCCCGGCTTCTGTGGCATTTATGCGCTATCACCTACATAAATTCTTAATTTTTGACTACAGCCTTTTTGCAATGGAGATGTTATTGGCAAAGCAATAAGAAAACATCCCCTGCTTTAAGGTGTAATGCGCTCTGCCGACCCTTATGCGAATATTGAATCGACTTCATTATTTTTTTCAATACAAGGCTGAATTCCACTTTCTGATTACTTGAACCGAAAGTATTTCAATATGCCATCCATCACCCCCCGACCAGTGTAAAATGCTGAATATTCAGATTACATTGCAACTTTTTTATTTCCATGAATAAGGAATTTGATTCCTTGCTATAATGTACGGCCTCTCCTGGGAGAGGAAATTGAGCTGAAGGTCGCTAAAGCCAAGTGAGAAAATTGTATTACCCAAATACGAAATTCTATTTCTTATCATATAAACCTGCAATCCCGCCCTGGGAAACAGCAGGGTCAAGGCGGGAATTCAATTAGAGAGGGAGACGGGAGAGGTGCGTTTCTCATCTCACCATCCATTTTTTCTCTGTAAACAAGTGGCGATTGCGCGCCTGATGGGCAAAGTGAGACATTGGCCAACATGGTCTAACTTTTTTTCTTTTTGGATTGCTCAGGAACATTCTCAGTGATCATTTCCAGAGAGAGCACACAGTCTGGTTGGATATCGTAGCGGTAAGTTTAGTCACAGTCTAAGAAAGGAACCATATAAAATAAGTTGATCTTGTACGCCCACGACCCATGCAGATCTATGCATTTTTGTGAAGTTATAGAATCTCCAGGAGTGTGCTATGAAATCCATGTAAGATATAGGTTTACAGATATACTACTACACCCATAGATTTACTCCTTCAATTTGTCCCCAGGTGTACGGTTGGCAGACATGGTTTGCCTACTTATAATGATTATAATTCCTATTTGTAAAGCGTGAACATATCACTGACTTAAGTGTTTCAAGGCGCTGGGGGCCATCAGGGAGATTAAGTGAGCTATTGCCCAGAGTCACATGATGCTGAGCAGCCGCCAGCGATCAAACCGTGAGCCCCTCACTCCGTAGTGAGCAGCACTGGCCGCTGCGCCACACACTTACAGGTATTCCCATTAGACCGATTTTACTTCCTTGTCCAAGCTTTTCCAAGAGGCGTTCCAATCTTTTGGAAACTAGAGCCCTGCATCCTACCTAACAGAAAAAATGTAAATGTCTCCCATTTCAGGTGTACCCATATAGGATCGCCTCTGAATTGAGTACCAAAGCAGCCCAGCAGACTGCGTCTGAAGGTGAACTTACAACATGGAGAATAGAGAGTAATAAGGAATGGGAAGAGGAAGTAAAACCAGAGTAATGGGATTACTGGTAAGTGATCAAAGCATTACCTTCTCATCATTTCCTTGTCCCAGTCCTTACCTCAAGACTATATGCAAAGCAGGACTGTCAGTGATCGCCCACCAAGGCAGCGAGTCAGAAAGGGTGAAGGCCAGCCACAAAGGAGGAAGGACCAGACCCAGAAGGCCACCAAGAAAGCAAGTGCCAATGCTAAAGCAAGCCCCCAAGCACCACCATCTCAAAAGCAGATGCCTCTGGGCACCTGTCTGCCAAGAGGAGCAAAGGCCTAAAATTAGGAAACATCCACACGTACAGAAGGCAACAAGGAAGTAAAGTATTTCAGAGGCAGCAACACTAACCCAAAGAAAACGATGTTGTCTAGAGAAAGAACTAGGAAGAGACCAAAAGACATTAGGACGAAGATCCTCCAGCAAAGCAGGCACTCCCCGGCTCAGGCCCAAATGAGAGCCCACAGAAGAGAATGCCACGAAACCGCATCACCGGGTGGAAGCAGGAACCTTAACACCAAGCTATAAAGTCCACATCTGAGAAAGGAGGTTTTCAAACCAAACCCAAACTCAAAGCACCCTTAAGTTTGCAAGGAAAAGGCCACAAACAGTACTACTTCCAGGGGCGGCTCTAGGCTCGTGGCGGCCCTGGGCAGGGAGCATAGGTAGGGGGCCCCAGAAGAGGGGGTTGGGGCGGGGCGGAGCGCGGCGGCCAGTGAAGAGGAGGGGGGGGGGGGGTCAGGGTGTTTGGAATTGGAACAGAGCCGGAGGCCTCCAAATCCCTGCCAGTGGCCGCCACGCAAATATGTTTCCATCCTCAGAGGATTAATATATTAAGGATATATATTGGCATGGTGGCCCCTGGGGTTTGGTGACTCTGTGCAGGTGCACAGCTTGCACATGCCTAAGGCCGCCCCTGCTACTTCACACTCAAAGCAGGGCGCAAGAGCAAATCAGCCTGAGCAATCTACAAACCAAAGAGGAAGCCAGATGTAGGGCCAACAAATCCCCAACAATCCAGCAGACCAGTGTGAAAAACATTGAAGGGAAAGACCCAGCCCAAACGAACAGGCATGTCAAGGTAAAACAAACCTCAAAAGGTCTCAGGTGTCATACACACTACAAAAAGGCAAGGACCCAGCACATCGCTAATGGAGTGAGCCCAGAATGGGAAATACATGCACACAATACACCAAGATATGCCTACAAACGTCAGAGCACAGGTGAGGTCAGGAAAGCACCAAGCATACGTCCTCCAGAATACAGTTCAAGTGGGACAAGAAAACTGAAGAACATGAAGCAAGGAATCAAACAGCCAATAGCAGATGCAGTCCGCCCCGTTCTTAACTGGGAGTACCAGTACGAGGCAAACAGCAGTTAAGGTCACACAAGAAGTCAGTAGCACCCCAAGAGTGACCACAAATACAGGGAATACCTCAGAAACGAAAAACTGCAAAACCCAGCCAGCCCACTTGGGCACGGTCGATCACCCTAAACAGGCAGGACAAAGCGTACCAAATCCAGATAAGCTCTAGTCCTAACAAGAATGACACTCGAATGCCCAACACCAAACCACATGCCAAATAATGAGTGTGGGCAAAATCCTCTAAACAAACAGAAACTCTACTGGAAGTAACTAAATCATACGGGGGAAGCCATAATGCCCAACTCTGCATCACAGAGAAAGCAAAATAAAGCCCAGACAGAGAGGCAGGAAGCTACACCAAAGACCACATGGTCAGCAACCATGAGCTCCCAAATCCAAGAGAAGAGGCACATATCTGTAGGAGACCAAGAGGTGCAAGGGACTCAAGCAAAGTTGCAGTGAAAAGGCAAACCCTTTCACAGAAGCCACATAGTGAGAAGTGGGGTGGTAGGGCAGACAACCCCCAAAACCTCAAGCTTAAAGTAGGGAGCAGGTGAGCCAAAACTCAAGCAAGAAGATAGAGCCAGTCCCCCAGCAAAGAACACAGGAGCTAATCCCAGATAGTTCTACCAGGGGAAACTAGAGAGAAACCCACAACCACCAAGCCTAACAAGGAGCGAGTTGAGAGCGCAGCAGTACACCAATTAGCGCACCATGGCACTCCAGGACACCAGTGCCCAGCCCTCAGGACAGACCATTCCACACCTCCTAAAGCTTGAAGAACAGCCTAATGCCAATACATAACACAGAGAAAAAAGGTGGGCAGAAGATACAAACTGGAAGGAGCAACCGCACCCAGAAATGTGAGACCTGCATAATGTAACAGCCTGAAAGCAAAAAGACAAGGGCACAGCACATGCAGGGGATGTTCAACCCAAACACAGAACAGAGTGTTTGGTCAGCGAAGCTACGACCCACGGCGGAAGGAGTTGCAAATGTGTGTGGGGAGTTCAACATGAGTGTGTATGTAAATGTGGAGCCAGCAGAGTTCTCCGAGGTGTGTGATGTGAGCTCTGAGTGGGAGGTTGAGGATGAGGCTAGCTTCCGAGTTCCAGATGGTTTGTAGTTGTCTGGTGAGTTACTTGGTGATCATGGCTTAGAGCATGGGAACTCACAAACTTTCTCTCGGGGCCAAGTTTACAGTGTGGTTTGTGGCCGAGGGCCGCACCAGTGGGGGCGGGGGCAGTGGAGGAGGGGGCGGGGCTCGAGCGGTAACAAATGTGACCTTGAGGTTGAATACAGGCCACTGCAGCAGACGCCTTTGTCCACTCAGCCACCAGACCCGGCATACACACATTTCTCTCCCTCGCTCTCCCTCTCTCTCTCTCCATCTCTCCTTCTCTCTTTCTCTTCCTCTCCCTCCCTCCCTCCCTCTCCCTCCCTCCCTCTCCCTCCCTCCTTCCCCGCATCCCTGTCTCCCTCTCCCTCCCTGTCTCCCTCTCCCTCCCTGTCCTCTCCCTCCCTGTCTCCCTCTCTGTCACCCTCTGTCTGTCTGTCTCCCTCTCCCTCCCTGTCTCCCCCTGTCTGTCTGTCTGTCTCCCTCCCTGTCTCCCTCTGTCTGTCTACCCCTCCCTCCCTGTCTCCCTATCCCTCCCTGTCTCCCTCTGTCTGTCTCCCTCGCTCCCTGTCTCCCTCTGTCTGTCTCCCTCTCCCTCCCTGTCTCCCTCTGTCTGTCTTCCTCTCGCTCCCTGTCTCCCTCTGTCTGTCTTCCTCTCTCTCTCTCCCTCTGTCTGTCTGTCTCCCTCTGTCTGTCTGTCTGTCTAGCTCTGTCTGTCTGTCTCCCTCTGTCTCTCTGTCTCACTCTGTCACCCTCCTCCCTCTGTCTGTCGCCCTCCGTCTCCCTCCCTGTCTCCCTCCCTCCCTCCCCCTCCCTCACTCCCTCGGTCTCCCTCCCTCCCTCCCCCTCCCTCCGTCTCCCTTCGTGTCCCTTCCTGTCTCTCTCTCCCTACCTCCATCTCCCTCCCTCCGTCTCTCTCCCTCCCTCCCTCTGTCTCCCTCCCTCCCTCTGTCTCCCTCCCTCCCTCTCCCTGTCTCCCTCCCTTCCTCTCTGTCTGTCTCCCTCTCTCTCTCTCTGTCTCCCTCCCTTCCTCTCTGTCTGTCTCCCTCTCTCTGTCTCCCTCCCTTCCTCTCTGTCTCCCTCCCTATCTCTGTCTGTCTCCCTCCCTCTCTCTGTCTGTCTCCCTCCTTCTCTCTGTCTGTCTCCCTCCCTCTCTCTGTCTGTCTCCCTCTTTCTGTCTGTCTCCCTCCCTCTCTCTGTCTCCCTCCCTCTCTCTGTCTCCCTCCCTCCCTCTCTCCGTCTCCCTCCCTCTCTGCGTCTCCCTCCCTGTCTCCGTCTCCCTCCCTGTCTCCGTCTCCCTCCCTGTCTCTGCGTCTCCCTCCCTGTCTCTGCGTCTCCCTCCCTGTCTCTGCGTCTCCGTCTCTGCGTATCTCTGTCTCTCTCCGTCCCTCTCCCTGTATCTATTACTGTCTGTCTCTACCTCCATCTGTCTCTGACTCTGCCAGTCTGTCCCTGTCTCTGCCTCTATCTAGCTCTCTCTGCCCCTGTCTGTCTCTGTCTCTATCTAGCTCTGTCTCCAGCTGTCTCTGCCTCTATCTGGCTCTGTCGCTATATGCCTCTATCTGCCTGTCTCTATCTGTCTCTGTCTCTATATGGCTCTGGCTCTATATGGCTCTGTCTGGCACTGTCTCTATCAGTCTGTCTCTGTCTGTCTCTGCCTGTCTCTGTGCCTCGGTAAAAATCACATCACAGGATCTTAACGCACACCTCATCCGGCTCTCAGTCCCTGCTGCCCTCCATCACCTCACCTGGCTGTCACTCCTTGCTGCCCTCTGTCACCTCACCCGGCTCTCACTCCCTGCTGCCCTCTGTCACCTCACCCGGCTCTCACTCCCTGCTGTCCTCGGTCACCTCACCAGGCTCTCAAACCCTACTATCCTCCGTCACCCTGTGATTTCACAGCTTGGATCAAGCGCATATAATTATTTTCCCTAAAACACAGGACTTATGTTTGTGCTCACTTTCAAATTCTACACACCATTATCTTCATGTTCCAATTGGCGATTGCTAGGTCTGTGATCGTGTTACTTGTTGTTGTTGATGGATGTAACTGGAAAACAAACTTTTCTATCTCTCTCTCTCTCTCTAACGCTCTCTCTCTCTCATTTGGTTTCTCTTTCTCTCTTCTGCTGTCTCTTTTCTCTTAATCTGTGTCCCTCTTTCTCTTTACCTTATTTTCCTGCCTGTGACTGCGTTTCTCCATGTATTGTCTATTTTCTATTTGTTTGCTCTATCCTCCATCATTTTTAACAGGACACACTGATATAGCTTGCATGACTCTTTTTAATGGAAAATCTCAGTGAAATGCAGGGCCACCTGCAGCATCACCTAGTTGGCTTTGGCAATGATATGATTATTCCATGTTACTTTCAGACACACTTAATACCAAGTTAGAAATTTACCCCTTCATTATACAGCAGACCCCGATTTCCTTTGCAGTTTGCCATCCACTTTCACCCTCTGTCACCTCACCCAGCGTGTGTCAGCTGGCGCGTGCACACAGCCACACCCGAGCACTTCACAGGTCTTTAAAAGACCATTTCCTGCTAACGAGGCTTTGTTGTATTTCACCTCTTCTTTAGCAACCCTGTGGCTCCACTCTGCCTATCCCTGGAATTGCCCAGCCCCCTCAGAGCAGAGTCTCTTGGAGTCTCCGCTGATGCGGCGGTGTTTGCTGAAACTCTTAATTTAAAAAAAAACAGGTAGGAGTAACACAGCAAGGTGTTGTAGTCGAAGATCACTAATTCTTTGTCGGTGTTGAGCTTGAGACAGTTGGCTTTCATCCAACATTGGTCATGCATGTGGTGAACTTGTTTCTTATGTTTGGGGTGTTATCTAAAAGGAAGAGTATGAGTTGTGTGTTGTCAGTGTAGGAGAGGACGTTGATGTTGTGTGTGAAGATGGCACTGGCTAGAGGGATCATGTATGCGTTGAAGAGGGTGGTGTTGAATGATGAACCTTGTGGCACTCCACTGATGAGTGTGCGAGCTTTCAAGGACTGAGGTGCCAGCCTAACAGCTTGTGCTCTACCGATTAACAAGAAGTTGCTGCAGAGAGTGGATCCTTGGATACCAATCGCATGTAGGCGCCTGATGAGGATTGGGTGTGAGACTGTGTGAAATGCTGCAGAGAGGTCCAGGAGCATGAGGGCGCCAGTTCCTCCTCTGCCAAGGATCATGTGGATGTTGTCTGCAACTGCTGTGTGTTCGCCTTCTTTTAGGTGATTGGACTTGAATCTGGACTGCAGGGCATCAAGACGCTAGTGGTTGCTGAGGTGTCAGATGATCAGTTTCTCTAAGACCATGGCTGGATATGGTGGGAGAGAGATAAGTCTGTAGTTGAAGAGCATGGCTAGGTCAGTGGATGGCTTATGGAACAGTGGCATGATGGTGGCATGTTTCCAGGTATCCAGGAGTGTGGCTGAGTTGAGGGAGGTGTGGAGGGAGGGTGCTATTGCTTTGCTGATCGGTAGGAGTCCTTTGGTGTAGACAAGGTAAGCTCAAGGGTCAGATGATGCCACTGAGTTGATGGTCTTCATGGTAGTGGCAGTTTAGATGGTGGTGAAGGCAGTCCACGAGGTCAGAGTTCGTTCTTGGGCCGTGATGGACAGTGGGGTAGCCAAAAGGAATCAGTGAGATTGGGGACACCCCTTAGGCCAAAAGTCCAGCAAGGAGCAAAGCCCACAACCCAGCAGCAAAAATTAGAGGGGGCACACACTTGTCCTTCAGCAAAGGGGACTCTAGGAGCACTCTGCAGACTGTCACACCCCGGCCCGAACCTAGCTGGGAGAACAGACGGAGGAAGATTCACACTCAGCCCTGATAGTTTAGGTGAGGGACAATCCCCTTTCATCGATGAAGGCCCAAATTAACATAAGCGAGTCAGGGAAGGACAGGCTAAACACCAGTACATCACCACAAGACCTCATAAAAGCTCAGCAGGTAGCTGGGGCATACCACAGCCAAATAAAATACGAGACAGGAAAACAAGGCAACACCCTACAAACCCCAAACCCACCGGGGAGCATAGTGGGAAGTCCCTACCCAGTCTAGCCCCAAGGTAAAGAACAGCGATGGGGAACTTCAATGCCTCACAGTACATTTCTGCCCCAAACTCAGCAGGGCACACACTGGGAATAGCCCACACTTAGCTCCACTATCCTGGAAGGGGGGAATCCACACACACAGACTCCAGCCACCCAGAAGGGAGCTAGGGAAGTTAGGTCATACATAAAATCAGACCAACACAGTCACAAACAAGGCCATAAGGTAGGTGTAGGGCACACAAAGCCAGCATAAACCTGCCGACAAGCCCAGCAGGGGGACAGGAACTCAGCAAAAACCAGGAAACAATTCACTGCAAGCAGAAAAAGCCCTGACATGGCCCACAAGGTAAGCAAGAACTCCCATCACATAATCTTTTTCTTTTTGTAGATAGCGGGGTACCTGCCGCCTGGGCGTGGATACACCTCTTGAAGTAAGTACTGGGATTAGGAAGTAATGAAGAGGTAATGTGTATTAACTCTTCAAGAATGTTTCCCTTTTTTCTCTACATGCTAAATATTTGCACGTTCTGAGTCCATGAATCGGAGATTTCCATTTGTGAGCACAGAAAAAAAAATTTGCACACAAAATGTTTGTGACTTGGGTCCATATTAATTGTTTTATGCAGTGTAATTACCTCCTGAACATGGGCTATAAGGCTATTGGAACATTCTATTTCAAAATATTTTATTGAAAATAAATTTTACATATACAAAAACAAACAGTTTGTCTTATTTCTTCCTGGCTGTATGGTTCGCCGCCTGGTGTTTAGCGGTGATGTTGTCTGCGCCCCGTAGGAATGTTACCAGTTGAACCAGCGTTTGAAGGTGGCTTTGCTCATGTTTTTCCAGTTCCCCAGGATTGTTTTAACGGCTGCCGTAAGCAGAACATCGACTAGTTCATGTTTTTCTTTGGATTCAAGCTGGGGTGCTAGGAAGGCCATGGCTATACCTTCTAGGCCACGTTGTATCTGGCAGCCAGTGATCATGTCTATGAGGTTGTAGACTTAGTTCCAGAATGTTTTGACTTTGGTACAGTCGTATAGCATGTGAGCTAGGTCTCCCCTTGCTTTATGGCAATTCCAGCAGGTGCCGCTTTTGCTCGCCCCCACTGTTTCTAGCTTCGCTGGTGTCCAGTGTAGCCTGCGTAATATCCAGTATTTTGTTTGTGCTAGTTGTGGGGTTACTTTGTTTTTGGACGCTGATGTCCATAGTCTAACACCAGAGGGCAGAATGTTCAAACAAACAAAACAAAGGCCTCTCGAGGCCGAGGGGATTTAAATCCCCTCGGGCTCGAGAGGCCTTTGTGAAAACTTTGGAATGTTGCTCTGTGGGCCTTTACCGGCCCGTAGAAGCACGGAGCACACCATTGTCTTCAATGGAGTGCTCCACATTCCAATGTTCTAATATTTGTTAAACAACCATATGAACAATCTCCCTTAAACACCCGATGGAGCACTTTGCTACATGCGAATTCTGGTGCACTTTTAGGACCCGACAAGTGCTCTAGGATGAATCTTTAGTTTTGACTGAGGCCAATGTAAAATGCAATATATTTCAACTACTTGAAGCACCTTAGGCTCCACAAGGAAGACAGAGAATGGTTAAGTTGCAACCAATGAATGTTTATTAGAGGTTTAGGAAAGTTACAAATTCAAATCATCAAAATGAGCTATTACTCAATAATCAGTACATGAATGCATTAATTAATGTATACTTCAGAGCAAACTGAAAATCATAAAACAAACACAAACTATTATAAAGGTGTTCCAAAAGGAAAGTCAAACAAGATAGATTCTCCCATAAAGAGACCCCCCTACTCTGCTAAGTTAGAGGAAAGGTTTTGCTAAATGTCAGGATGAAAGACATCTAAATCTCATCTACATTGCATTAGTTTGAATCACACAAATCTATTGTTTGATACACCTACCCACGGTTCCTACTTAACAGACCAATCAGATTTAAGGCATGATTATATAACTAAGCTTATTATTTTTTCAGCTGCTATACAATGAGATTACTCTAAGCGTCCTTCACACTTAGTCATCTGTAACATAATGAGATACATTGGACCAAGCTGTATTCTGCAAGTGCCCCGCAACAGCCCGTTAACACAGTCTACAAGGACTGCTTAAAAAAAACATTTCACATGAGACTTCAAACAAAGCTGCTTTCTTGTTGCAAATGCAGGCTCAGCTTCTCCTGGAACAAGGAAAAACATGTGAGACAAACCAGGATGGCAACCAGATGTTAGCCAATTTAAAAATACAGGCCTACATTAGCTATAAATAGTCAACACATGAAAAATATACACCCAATATATTTGTGTGTTGCATGTTAAAGTAAATAGAAATGAAAAACTCTCAATAACAAAAAGACCTCTATCACACTTGAGGTAGGGCTACCATCTTGGCCTGAAACATGGCATGACTATGGGAGAGCCTAAAAGAGGTAGGAGGGAGTTCAGGAAAGTTTTTTTTATGCATTACTCCCTCGTGTCTTGTCGGAAGGAGAAGTAAGTTTCCTTATGGCTGATGAGTGATCTACTTCAACCTCATTGGGCCTAATCATTGGAGTGCAGTTTGTGGTCCAGCAAGCATGGGTCCCAATTCTCGTTAACCTCAAGCAATTGCCAGTGGCTGAGCATTTTGATAGCATTCTACCCATCGTCTTTGTGTTTGAATGTGATGTCCTAAAGAAGATAGGTGGCATAGAACTTGAGCTGAACCTCACATATGAGGCCCAAAAAGGCTGAAACCAGTAGGGGTTGCTAGCATTCATGTCCAGAGGACATCTAGTCTGCCAATTTGGGCTGGACTGTTTCCATTGAAGTAGGATCAAGTCTGATTTGCATAAGTCTGATCACTGTGAGGAGTGGTGGAGTGAGCAAAATAATGATGAGCTTAAATGTGGATCAAAGGAATTACTAGTGGCTGAGACTTTTATACATTTTATTTTTTTTTTTTAATTTTTGAAAACCTTTATTGTGCACATGGAAAAGTACAAATACGAGCCTACAACCATCCGGCCGGCCTCGAACACTCAGTCGAGCACTAAAGCATACATTATGACGACCCAGTACTGCATCAGAACCATTTACATTGAGGGGAAGAAAAAAACTGGAGGATAACGCAGCACCGTGGCGCAGGATGAATGAAGGTTAAATTTTAAAGTTTTTTGTTATGCAGCTGTCACACAGGCCGTAGTGATCCGTACTAGCAAAATAAAAAAGAAGAACAAGGTCCATGTAGGTGGGACACGACATTAGCAACTACAGCAAGCAATTCGCGTATCAACAAGCAAGTCCCCGCCAGGCAGGATGGTCACACAATTTCCACGTTACAAAGTAGCGTCCATAACCCAGTAACACTACCACTGCCACCCAACACCCAGCACTCCCTACCATGGGCAAAAAGGGTGAAATCATAGAAGAATAAAACCGGTCCCATAGAAACTAACAAAAAGGAAATATAACCCCCCACCCTACACACATGCAGAGGCTATGGCCTACCCCCCCTCTAGCAGCGTGCCTGTCGCCCTATAAACCCGAAATTTAGGAAGAAGAAAAGTCGGAAGAGAGAGAAGGAGACAGCAAGAATCGCCAAAAGAAGGAAGAAAGGTGAAAAGAAGGAAAATGTCACTCTTGACTATAGGGAGGGAGAAAAGAACAAGCTAATCTACCACTCCCAAATAGGGGGGGATGGCGGGGAGGAGCCCACCCAGTAACCGACCTCCCGGACTCCAAGTCACCTGCAACCCTAGCGCTCTGCGGAATAGACAACCAGCGTCATGCAGGAGAGGAAAAGTGACTCTAAGGAGGCAGGCAAGGGGAACCGAAACAGACCCAACCCATCACCGCCCGTCACTGTATCTAACACATGTAATAAAGCCCAGTCACCAATATTACTGAACAGTCCCGCCATACAATCCACCACCACCCCGGAAATTCTAGTAAGCAGTTACAATCATGGTATAATATAAGATGGGGCGAGGCCTATTAAGTCGCACATTGCAGCATAGAATAACAATTTTCCGCTCCGAGTCCCCGCCAACCTGTCAGTCCCGGTCACAAAGTTCAGCAGATCAGCCCTGGCCAGAGCGTGAGCGTCCCTTCAGACTCGGCAGCCGAGGGGGGCCAGCTCCACAAAGTACCTGAGAGCAAAATGGCCGCCGCCGATGAGGAGGAGGGAAGAAGAGGCAAAATGGACGTCCAGCAGCAGCTGCCGAGCAGCAAACAATCAGAAAAAGTAACCCCAAATACCAGAGTCGAGATTCGGGCCAAAGCTGGAGAAAGGGCACTCGGGAGGCAGTAAACGCATGGGGATGTAGCGGCAGTGAGGGTCGGGAGCTCAGCATCAATCCCAGAAACAAAGTACCAAGTTCCGCAGGGAACTGCAACATTGTATCCCCGTCAAAGTCACCAAGCCGTCCTGCGCCGGAATCGCAGCTCCGGGAAGCAATCGTCACCTCACCGGCAGCGGCCGGCGCCATAGTATCCACCGTGCCCGTGTCAGCTGGGAAGGTCGATGTCGCACCGTGCCAGGGGTCAGCCAAACAGTTCCGTTGCAGCCGTTGCACCGCTCCGTCCATCCGGACCCCAAACCGCACAGAAAGTGACCGCATTTCCACCCTGAGGTCAACGAGTGCATCCACAATATCCCGGCATGTCAGCTCCCTCTGAACATTGGGCTGCCTCTCCGTACTCGGCGGGTGTTGTAGTGCAGCCCCCAGTTCACCGTCGAGCGGTGAAGTAATGCCAGCGGGCGAGTCAGCCATCGGCACTGTGGAAGAGGCAGCCGCCATTCCGGACATTCAGGAAGAAGGGGGCTGCACACCGGGAGGAAACCACAGTGGATCCAGGGAACTCGGGGCTAGTCGCAGGAGCCGAGCGGACAAGTCGTGAGGCAACCCGCTCAATGGCCGCCGCGGGCCAGTTGCAGCGTCGGCCAATGGAGCGAGAACTGAAGCAAACACCGCTCCTCAATACTTCGACCCACCGAGACGGGGCTGTTGAGTGTCGCTCTAAAATTCCGTCCCAAGTCCCCAGCACCGGCTCCAAGAAACAGGGATGATCGCATTCCCAGGGTCGCAGCAGGCGGCAGCCGTCCTGAGGGTCCGCGATGGCCGGGGGTGGCGCCGGTCTCAGAGCGCGGCCATGGAGCCCAGCGCCCGGCACGGCGCTATCTACGGGAATCCGGCAGGTAGGGACACCGGAAAAACTCCCAGAGCATCAGCGCGATCGCGGCTACTGTCCGCGGCTGTTGAATCTCGGATAAGCGAGCAGGATGTGGGTGCAGAGCGCACTAGCCAGCGGAGCCGGGAATCGAGCGTCCGTTCAGGTCGCCATCTTGGCTCCTCCCTCTTTTATACATTTTTTAACATTACCTTTGTGTTTTAGGTCGATATGACAGAGGTGAAAAATACCTTTCTTTAGGTAAGTTAGTGTGGGAGAAATCATGCTGATACCCTGAGTGGAAGAAGAGTGCTCCATGAGGGCAACACTGATATGATTCACAATTTGGATTAAGGAGGAAGGAACACTTGAGGCATTGGTTCTCTGAACCTGCTGATATACCACTGAAAATCTTCAGATGGAAACACCCATTCCAGTATCTACTCTTACCACCACACAGTTATTTAGTAGGGGAATCCTAACCTGTCTGCATCTCCATCAAGCCTGCTTTGTCAGTGTCTCCTGACTTAGAGATTGTTAGATTATGTACAGCTGCCTCTTGCTTAACAGTAAACTCAGAAGAGCCCCCCCCCACCCAGTGGATGAGTGACTCTTTATCAAAGGGATCAGCTTCTCACCCTATTCAGTACACATCGAAATTCTTGACCATGTTTGGACAGTTTGACATTTTTCACTATTGTATTCTCTTTGATTTGGATTCCCTCAGGACCTCCAAATTTTGAATGTCTGCTTGCTGATATTAGGCTGATGACTATTTTGGAGGAATTTCCACCAATTGCGCTGATTTACTTGTATTTGGCTCTGCTTTCATGACGTCTAGTAAAATCCCTTTCCAGACACTTTGGGGCATATTACCAAGCAATAGCGATAATTATCGCTATTGCTTGGTTAGGGACAAAAATGTACCGCTGAGCTGTGGCGATTTTTATCGCAGATAAACCTTGGTATTATCAAGGTTTATCGCAAATGCGATAAAAATTGGCCGCAATGCATGAATATCGCTGAAAAGTCAGCGATATTCATGCATTACCGAGCTAATGCTCTCAGCCATGTTATCCACCTCCCATTGGCTTTGTAGAAAATCGCATTCTTAGAGTGGGCTTGGAGCAAACTTATGCCAATAAAGTGTTTTAAAGCTTTACAGCCTATAAATTACATCAGTCAGCCTTCCCACAGCTCCAGTCTCACCATTCCTCAGAGGGGAATCAGCCTATTGCTTAGAGGTGTTTCTATGATGATAAAAGCTAATTCCATGAATGTGGTGGTCATGGCTGCCACCTCAGTTCTCCACAAAAAAGTCTTAACATATAATCCTAATATATATTTATCCTGTGTAATAACGATTCGTCTGATTGTCAGTCGAGGAACATGTATTAGAAGTCCTCAGACAAAGGATCCCACTTGCAAAGTTGGCTTTTAGATTTTTCCACTTCCCGCCTCGAAACCCATTCTTGGTTATTTGTGTGGACTCCACTCAGAGCTCTTTACAAGTTTGTGTTTTTTTGTAATTTGTTTTTATAATTACCTTCCTATTGGTAAGGTAAACTGGGACACTAACTATGAACAAAAAATGTGTGCAGGGATGCTATTAAGTTTTTTGGTGCATCCCAGTTGCATCATTAAAACTAGGGTTCCATTGCATATTGTATAATCCATCTCCTTGATGTGTTATATTATAAACATGATTCTGCCCTTGTAAACGGCACCCCAAGGGCCCCATGCAATCCTATTATGTGGGGCCAGATGTATCAAGGCTTTTGCGACTCGCAAAGGCCGCAATTCGCAGAATTTCGGCCTTTGCGACTCGCAAACGGGCGATTAGCGATTTTTGTTATGTATCAAAAAATCGCAATTTAAGGAATCGCAATTATTTGCAATTCCTTATTTTGCCATAGCATTTAAGGAATCGCAAATGTTGCGATTCCTTAAATGATATGTATGACACATTTTTGGTTTGCGAATTTGTGTTAAGAAATCGCAATTTACCACCAACTTGTAGTTGGTGGTAAATTGCGATTTCTTTTAAAAATGCCCTAATTGGCATTTGTAAGGGTGGCATGTGACACTCATACATGCCCATGGGGCATGTATTTGTGCCACATGCACACACATGTAGATTTGAGGGGTGCAGCAGGGTGTCTTTGAGACACCCCTGCACCCTTGAAATAATTCTCAAATTGCGATTAGCAATTTGCGATTTCGCAATTTGAGAATTAATGCACTATCATTCCTATGGGCCTCCTGGCCCATAGGAATACATTGAAAATTATTCTTTATTTGCGAATTTGCAAAATGCGAATTCGCAAATAAAGAATAAGGAATCGCAAAAAAATTGCGGTTTTGTACATACATACCGTTTTGCGAATTCTAAATAGCGATTCGCTACAAATCGCTATTTAGGATTTGCAAAACGGTATCTTGATACATCTGGCCCTTGGTCACTTATTGTTTCTTTAACACTCTTTTGTCAGGTTAGTTGTTATAGTCAAGAAAAAAAAATAAAAAAATAAAAATGTACATTTTTTTCTCTAGGCTTTCACACAGTGAACAAAGACCTGATGTAAAAATCACAGAATCAGCCAACATCAAACTTTGTAGCCACATTGCCCACAGGTATATTCCCAATATCATTCTCAAGGGAATGATCAAGGGAGTAAGTGATCCAGCACTTGTGATCACAGTAAGCACACTGAAAGTTCTACAGTGGCACAGCCACTAGCACCCTGTAAGAAGTCCACACCATTAGTATAAACAGAAGCAGTGCCCCCTCGTTTCTCCATGCTATAAGACGCTTTATTGGCATTATGTTCCGTGGAGCATCACATTCCATTCTCACATCACCTTTCCATGTCTGAACACCTTGTGCTTCACCTGTCTTTTGTACCTAGTGTGGCCCAACATCAAGTGCTCCAAAATACACCAACCTTTTGAACCTTTTGAGTGTTCATTCTCTGGGTGAGCTGAGGGCTATTTCCAGGAGCTGTGAACAGTGGAAGAGACTCAGACTCTTTCCTGCTTTCTACACAAGGCTGCATGTAATTGTACACTGTCATTTAAATCAGTTTTCATTCTAGAAGGCCAAGTGTTGTTGTTTACATATTTATTTTAGGAGGGTTTCATTTGCAAATATTATATTTATGCTTTTTCTATGCCCTATCAGCTATGGTATTTGCTGTGAGAGGTCTGAAAACCAGGCATTGCCTTCTTTCTTGCATATTACCTTTCTGACGCTCTAACCACCTAACTCAAAGAACAAGAGAGGGAAAAGAGGTTAAGGATGTAGTGGACTCAGCCTCGTTAGGAAATTATGAAAAAACAAAGGAAGTCCACCCTTCATTCATGGGACACCTTCTCTCAGGAAAAAAACTATCCTTCCAGTGATTGCTACAAGTATTACCAAAGAAACATTGTAAGTTTCCTTAGGGAAAACGATATGTTTTCTTAAAATAACCGTCACCCACCAAAAGGTCCCTTGGTTTCATGCTTCATCATTGGGTTCTTGCCGCCCTGCAGCAGGACGGGGAGTGCTGCAACCGAGGGAGACTTGTGAGCACATTTTTTAAGTAATACTATGTGTTGTTGTGAGAGTGGAAGGGTCAGAAGAAAGACTGAGTCTAAAAAATACCAGGCTTTGTCGAACCTACACTTTATTAATTCCTGTAGCTGGTATTGTTAAAATGGGGGGATGAGAAATATGCACTATGATGAGTGGATTTCGCCTTGGTATATATATTTCAAGCCTTCCCCCAGGCTTTTCCTCTGGACTAAAGTAAATTATCCCTCTAACCACTCCTGGTTAACCTAATCAGTGCCCCGGATTAATGTCAAGGTACAAAGAGCATTTAAACATGCACAAATAAACCGACGGAGCCAAGGGGCAGACAGGAAATGGGTGAGAGCAGCTTTGATGACTATTTGACTACAAGCGCCTCTCCACTCCTGTGAAAGGCTCATAGGGCCCAAATTAGGCTACAAACATATTGCATAGACAAGTTATACTGATTGGGTATTGTATTTATGCATGCTTAAATGCTCATTGTACCTTGACATTAATCCGGGGCACTGATTAGGTTAATCAGGGGGACCAATTAGGTTGACCAGGAGTGGTTAGAGGGATCATTTATTTTGGTCTTGAGGAAAAGCCTAGGGGAAGGCTCCACCCACCTACCCATGCCTCTGTCCCTCAGAGTGTGAGGCCCAGTCACCCACAGAGAAAGGCTGGGATACCTTTATTCTACATATCCTTTCCACAAACCTAGACTCCAGGAATGTAGTCCTCTCATGGGCCTGTGGCTGCTAAAAGTGAGGATTACACACCCTGTGGAGATCTTGTCACTTGTCATTTCACAGATTAGTGCCAATTTTACCTGATATCCTGAAATTGTTGATGTGCGAAAAGCTTGAATTAATCTTGCGCACTGGAAATTACTTTAGGCCATATTTTTGTCCACCGGTTTTAGCACACTATGCCACTAAAGACAGGTGCCAATAATATGCAAATCAGCCTTCAACCTCCTCCAAAAGGAAAAGTCCAGCCCGAACTGTCAGCCCACATGAATTAAATGACTTTTATATAGCACATGGCTACCTGGGAGCATCCCAGCGCTGACACAGTGACTAGAAGCACAACACCTTAGGGGAAGAGCCAGGTTTTTAGCTGCTTTCGGAAGGTGAGATGGTTGGACTCCCTACGAAAGTTCAGTGGAAAAGTGTTCCAAAGTCTGCCGGCGTTGTATGAAAACAACCGGCTGCTACTTCTGGCTTTCTTAATCCTGGGAAAAACTGCTAGGTGGAGCTCATTAGAGCAAAGCTTTCTATTCGCCCTGTAAGGGGGCATCATGGCTTTATTGATGGAAGGTCCACTCCCTTCCAGAGACTTATGGGCAACGCAGAGAGCCTTGAAGTTAATTCTCTCCTGCACCCAGAGCCAGTGGAGTGAGCATAACACAGGGCTTGCAGAGCAACAATTTGGGGTCCCTGTCAGTAGTCTCGCTGCACAATTTTGTACAACCTGCAGTTTAGCAACCACTGATTTCAGTGCCCCTAGGTAGAGGGCATTACCATAGTCCTTCCTTGAGAGAATTAATGCCTGGATCAGTAGTCTTTTTGCTGGAAATGGTAAAAGGGGGAGGACTTTATGTATCATTCTGAGTATGCCATAACATGAGGCAGGCGTCTTCCTAGCCTGTACTTTGAAAGTGAGGTCTTGATCTAGCCAGATTCCTTGACTTTTTATCTCAGTTTTTGGGACTAGCACTGGGCCCATACTTGCTTTAAAAACTTAGAGGGTTGCCGAGAATCATAAGCTCAGTTTTTTCGCCATTAAGCTTTAGGTGAGACAGACTCATCCACTTGGCAACTTCCTCAAGGCAAGTGTGGAGATTATTGCATGACTGGTCGAACTGATTCAATGCTACGACCAGCTGTGTGCCATCAGCATATGTTACTATATGGATTCCGAAGGGGGATCCAAATCCGCCAACGGGGCCATGTTGACATTAAAGAGAGTCGGACTCAGGGAAGAACCCTGAGGTACTCCGCACTGTAAAGAAATGGGATTTGAGGTGATATCACCTTCAAAAACCTGCAAGACTCGTTCTTGGAGGAAAGATTGTAGCCATAGTAGGGCTGTGCCATTCACTCCCGCCCTCCTGAGGCGGTGAACCAAGATACGATGGTTCACCGCTGTGATGATGTGAACGGTCTAGTAGTTGGTATGGGGGAAGTTACGGGGTTGGAGGAAGACGAGGGGCAGCAACAGGAAAGGGCAGTTAGAGTAGGGACAGGGAACTGAGAAGAAGCAAGAATAAATCTCCTTAATCAACATGATTGGTGTTTGTCATAATTGTACCTAATGCATGACAACTGGCAACGAGGGTGGGATGGTGCAGTCAGCCACCTACAGAACCCCAAGGAGAAGCGTCCCTGTCCCGGCAGCGTGAAAGAAAAAGAAACGCTGTCGAGCCACGTGTGGCTGAAGCAGGTCCGCCGCCCAGAACAAGAGGCCAGCGGTAATTGCCCCTGCTCCGCGATCTGTCCGTCGCGTAGAGCCCTGAGGGAGAAAGCGTCATCGAGCGCTGGGGTGTTTGAAGCGGTGCGCTGATTCGCGCCAAAACCGCGGTTCACCCTTGATGCATGCAAACTGGCGCGCGCCTCATGAGGAGAAGTCGGGTGCCTACCCCGATTCTGCCTACTGCCCCGGCGGTCAAGAGCGCCTAAGGTGCTGCCCAAGGTGCGTGAAAGCGTCCCGACGAAGAACGCCAGGACGCGTGGAAGGAGACGGCTCACCCCCGATGCGTGAGAGACGGCCTGACCATCATCCACTGATGCTGAGAGTTTTTCCTGCTCATACCTGGAGGTCCTGAAGGTCTGGGAGCGCAGGGACACTGAAGAAGCGATACAGCGTGCAGAAATCGGCTGCCGGTGAGTCCTGGAGAGTGAGCATGCCCTGAATGAAAGCAAGTCTCGTGTGGACCGAGATCTCATATACGGCGGCCATCTTAGGAACAGGCAACCAGTGGGACACCCTATGTGTAAATCATAAGCGGCCATTTTGAAGTCAGGCAGCACCCGGCTGAAAACAAAACAAGCATTGAAACTGTAAAAACAAGCATTGGAAATTGCAAAACAAGCATTGGAAATTGCAAAACAAGCATTGACAATTGCAAAACAAGCATTGAAAATTGCAAAACAAGCATTGGAAATTGCAAAACAAGCATTGACAATTACAAAACAGGAATTGAAAATTGCAAAACAAGCATTAATAAGTGCAAAATAAACATTGATAACTGTAAGAACAAGCATTGATAACTGCAAAACAATTGTAAAGCAAAACAAGCATTGGTCACTGCGAAAGTAAGCACTAGCAAGTGTACAAATGTGACATCAATAGATCAGTTCAGCCATGTTGAATCACCGAACCGAAGTGGAGGTGGTGCAGCGGTGGCTGCCCCTGTCACACCCATAGTCTCACATCTGCGCCCCACCGGAATCACTGACCCTGGTGGCTGGCGGAAGCTTGGGCCCTCGATGGCAGGAGTGGTTGGAGGACTTCGAGGATTACCTTGAAGGATCGAAAGTCACGGGAGACAGAGATAAGCTAATTGCACTCCGCAATCTGGTCGGCAAAGAGATTGGCAAAGTGATCAAAGAATTGCCAACGGATGATAAAGGGACTTATGACAAAGTGCGAGATGCGCTAAACAGAAAGTTTGTGCACAAAAGAAATGTGGACTACGAGAGATATGTATTTCATCAGGCCCGTCAAGACAAGGATGAAATGATGAGCACATTCATATCCAGACTACGCTGACTGTCTCAGTATTGCAATTTTGACTCGTTCTTGACGGAGGATGCCATCCGACTGAGAGTCATTGAGGGCTGTCATTCAGAGAAACTCCGAAGGCGGCTGCTAAGAAAAAAGTCATGATCTCAACGAAATAGAGGAAATGACGAGAGTGTACGACCAAGCGGAAGAGCATGCCAAGAACATGGAGACAGGGTGTGGTGAGAAAAGAGAGCAAGCATATTGGACTCAAAACACCAACGCTCAGAGAAGATCAAATGATCGTCAGCGAAGGTCTCGTCCAGCGTCCAGACACCCACACAGAAGTCATCAACGCTATGAGTCTGGAAGGAGAGACAAGGAATCAAGGTACACCAAGAAGCCAGAGCGCCCACGGAAATGCTACTGATGTGGGTATGATTTCCCACATACAGATGTCTGTCCAGCAATGGGCCAACAGTGCAGAAAATGTGGACGCAAGAACCACTTTGAAGTAATGTGTGGAGTGTACAGTAAGGAGAGAAGGAGTGAGACAGCCAGATCTCGCCCAGAGGATAAGCGACATCATGCAAAAGCTGTCCAAGACAGGGCAATATCATCCTCTGGCTCATCACATTCCAGCAGGGAGTCTCGCAGATCCCAATGGACCAGAAGGTCACCATCGAGGGAATCGAGGTCGACCTCTCAGGAGACAGTATACACGGACGAATATATCTGCATGGTGGCCGACTCGGACCAGCTGAAGAAGTATCCTCCACTGGATATCAAAGTGGGGACACATGCAACCAAATTCGTGTTAGACAGTGGGGCATCACTGAACTACATGCCCATGACCGAATATAACAAGATGAAACCAACACCTGCCCTGAGTCCAGCACATGTCAGGGTGTTTACATGGATGGCAAAGAAACCACTTCCCTGCCTGGGCAAGTTCACAACGACGCTCAAGCATGAATCCACATCAGTATTGGCGTACATCCACATCATTGAGGGCCCGGAGGCTGATTGTCTTCTCAGCCTGCCCACAGCGGAGCGACTCCGACTGGTTGAAATCTTGTACCGGGTCAACGACAATCCAGACATTGTCCGCAAGTTTCCCAAACTATTCAGTGGACTTGGCAAAATGAATAAGTGTCTGATTCGCCTGCACATCAACGACCAAGTGCGCCCTGTTGCTCAGCATCCAAGGCGAGTGCCTTTCCACCTTCAGCAGGCCGTAGAGGACGAAATCCAAGAACTACTACAAGCAGACATTATTGAGAAAACGGATGGCCCCACACCATGGATGTCACCAGTCGTCATAGTTCCAAAAAAGGGCACACCGGAAAAGGTACGACTATGTGTGGACATGAGGCTTCCCAATACAGCCATAGAACGAGAGCGTCACCCAGGGCCTCGCCTGAGTGATATGATATCAGCATTGAATGGAGCCAGGGTATTCTCAAAACTTGATCTCAACAAGGGATACCATCAGCTGGAGTTACACGAAAAGTCAAGGTATATAACAACGTTTGCCACCCATCTGGGTTTGTTTCAGTATAACCGGCTGAGTTTCGGTATCTCCTCTGCAGCGGAAATATTCCAAGAGGTCATCCGCCAAACCATCAGACATATCCCGAAAGTGATGACATTTTGGTGTATGGGTCAAACACACAGGAACATGGCAAAGCTTTGGATCGAGTATGCCATGCTCTGCTAGAAGCTAATTTGACTCTTAACAAAGACAAGTGTGAGTTCCATCAGTCCACTCTTAAGTTTTTCGGACATGTGTTCTCCGGGGCTGGAATGAAGCCCGACCCTGAAAAAGTAGCAGCACTCAACACCACCAAGAGCCCTCAAGATGTGAGCGACATTAGATCGTTTCTGGGCATGGCAAGCTATTGCTCCAGATACATCAAGGACTATGCCACAATCAGTCACCCACTTCGTGCCCTCACCAAGCAAGGACAACCGTTTGTGTGGAGCCCTCAGTGTGAGCGGGCCTTCCAAGAGATCAAACAGGCAGTGGAATCGGCGAACAATCTAGCCTATTTCAACCCCAAAAGGAAGACGAGATCACGGTGGATGCCAGTCCAGTGGGTTTGGGTGCCATCCTGGCTCAGTACGATAGTGACACTGATCAGCGTCACATTGTGGCAAACGCCAGTCGCAGTCTATCCGACACCGAGAAGGCTTATTCTCAGCCCGAGAAAGAGAGCCTAGCAGTCTTCTGGGCGTGTGAGCATTTCCATGTGTTCATCTATGGCAAACATTTCACCATGATTACGGATCACCAGGCCCTTGTCACCATCTTCGGTAATCCCAAGGCCAAGATGCCACCTCGCATTGAAAGGTGGGGCTTACGTCTGCAGGAATACACATATACAATCATTCATAAGCCAGGAAAGGCCGAGAATCCTGTGGACTACATGTCCAGACACCCTCAAGCATCTCAAGCCTCACGCCCGTCTATAGCTGAAGAATACATTCACTTCGTGGTAGGTGTAGCCCGACCACCGGCGGTTCCCTTGGAAGCGATACAGGATGCTACTGCGCAAGACAACGTTCTCCAGAAGGTAGTGCGCCGATTGCGCACACATCGCTGGAGACATGACAGTGAGGACGAGGGAAATGATCCGCAAATCCGTCAGGAAATGTAAGCCTTCCGACATGTCAGTGAAGAGCTGTCTACTACTTCAGAGGGGCTCCTACTGAGAGACCATCGGATTGTCATCCCGAGGCAGTTACGTCAAGGAGTGGTCAACCTCGCTCATGAAGGTCATCGGGGAGTTGTTACCAGAAAGAGAGCTCTCCGGGAGTGGGTCTGGTTCCCACAACTTGACCAAATGGTAGAGCTCACCCTAAAGGACTGCCCCCAGTGTCAACTGGTAAAGCCGGGAGATCCCCCAGCTCCTCTTCAAATGACTAAATTACCCAGTGGGGTATGGCAGGAACTTGCCATAGACCCTCCAGTCAGGCAGGTATGTGGTGGCTATCATGGATGAATACTCGAGATTCCCAATAGCTCAGTTTGTGTCTTCTACCAACGCCTCCAGCACCATCGCCATACTAGATGAGGTATTTGCCGCATGGGGTGTTCCCAAAGAACTCAAGACAGACAATGGTCCCCCTTTTAACAGTCATGAGTTTAGTGAATTCGCAAAGCATCTCAACTTTCGACATCGGGAGATCACGCCTCTGTGGGCACAAGCCAATGGCACCATTGAACGATTCATGGCCACTCTGAAGAAGACTTTTCAACAAGCCACATTGGAGAAAAAGGACTTACAAATAGCCCTCAACGAGGTACTAAGAGCATATTGCACTACCCCACATGCTACAACCGGAAAGTGCCCTGCCACTCTCATGCTGGGGCGACCCATTAGGACAAGGATCCCGACGAGGAAAGGAGCCCTGAGACCGGTGTCCCCGACACGTGTCCATCGAGAAACAGTGATGGCTGATCAAGCTGGGAAGAGCAAAATGAAAACATATGCGGACACTAGACGGAGAGCCAAGTCTCCCTCTCTTCATACAGGAGATTGTGTAGTGGTCAAGCAAGAGCAGTCCAAGAAGACGGATTGTAGATTCAAAGAGGAACCACTGATCATCACGCAGCAAAAAGGCACCATGATCACTGCAGAATCTGAGAAAAGACGGCTCACCCGGAACGTGTCTCATTTTCAGAAATGTACCCCGGGCATGAAAGAAACACTTGATAAAGATCCAACACAATGAGATGCCGAAGGACTGAGTCAACTGAGTCCAACGCTGAGACCTGATAGACCAATGGAAGATGCATCTGCAGAGGTTGGAATGTGTCTCCGACCTCGAAGAGACATACACAAGCCAAAGGGACTGATTGAAGAACTATAATCGAAGCAGTTATTTTCTTTTGTTAACAAAGGGGGAGATGTGATGATGTGAATGGTCTAGTAGTTGGGATGGGAGGAGTTACGGGATTGGAGGAAGAGGAGGGGCAGCAACAGGAAAGGGCAGTTAGAGTAGGGACAGGGAACTGAGAAGAAGCAAGAATAAATCTCCTTAATCAACATGATTGGTGTTTGTCATTATTGCACCTAATACATGACAACCGCATCGAAGGCCGTGCTCAAATCGAGGAGGATTATAGCTGATGACCCTCCTGAGTCAAGAAACTTTCTAGTTTCTTCCACCACTGCTAGTACGTCGGCTCTGAACGGGAACACAAGCAACCCCACACCAGTTTGGGCCTTATTTGGGCCAAAGCCTCCTACAAGCTTTGGGGCAGATTTATGAGGCCCTTGCGCCACGTTTACGCCGCTGTTGCGTCACGCAAGGCAGCATAAACGTGGCGCATCCCTATGAACGATTTACAACGTGACGCATCTAGGCAGATGCGTCACGTTGTAAAGCCCTGCGCCGCTTGTGGGCGTTCCGGCGCAGGGTGGGCGTTCCGGGGCAGGTGCGCCTCGCAAAAGTGGCTTAGTGAAATCTATGAGATTTCACTCTGTCACTTGTAAGCCAATGCTGCGTCAAAAGCCTGCGCCTGCTTGAAGCAGGCGTAGGTCTTGACGCAGCATTGTTAAAATGGGGCACCCCCGAGCCTTGCTGGAGCTGCGTCGCGCTTGCGACGCAACTCCAGCAATGCGCCACATTTCCGGCACATATGCGTGACGCATCTGTGCCGTTTTTGCACCATGGTGCGCCGCATTATAAATGCGGCGCACCATGGCTGGCGGAGCTGTGGCGCACTGTGGCGCATGTTAACTGGCGCATCCCTGGGGATGCGCCAGTTAACATAAATCTGCCCCCTTGTCTTTAGCTCCTTAATTACACTCATAGTAATTTCTGCCACAAACAGACTTTACAATTAGCAGTGGCTAAGCTGTCATGCTTTCTCCACACTGGGGGACCTGGCAGTAATTCTTGGGTTTCTAGAGAAAAAAAGTAGCTACTGCAGCTTGTTTCTGGATTGGCAATAAGACCTATCACACTTGTAGTGCTGTTAAAAAGTGTCTCTTTTAGACCTGTCAGCCTTAGGGTGGTCTTTCCCTATTTTTTTCGCTTTTGCCTCATTTTTCCCACCTTCTTTTTGTTGGCCTTAGGTCTCTGGGCACCTTCCCATTGCAAATCAATGCTAAGGTGCAGGTGCTCTCTTCCCCCAACATGGCTGCCACTGACCCCTGCTACTGCAGCGTGGTCTTTTTAGACGCACTCTAGTAGCCAGGAGCTGGCTGGAACCACTAAACATTGTTGCAATACCAGCTTGCCTGCCTGCCCATAGCTAGAGTGAGGAAGCTCCTGGAACCTTCCAGAATAGGGGAGTGGTCACCAACTGCCCACTGCCAACTGCCAACTGCCACTATAAAAGAAAAGGGAGGGAAACTTTCCAGTCAGTTGGGGCATCACTGACCTGGGGGACCCTACGCAGGAGACTTAGGCGGTAGAGCCTAGTCAGGAACCTATACCACTGGGGGTGACAGGGTTTAGGCGCTGCCCACCAAGCTGAGTAAGGAACACTGAACTAGCCCACTGATCTGGCCCGGCGGGAGGGGAACTCAGGGACCACCTGAAGTGACCTGCTGAGGAAAGCCTTCAACTCACAACCCCCCCCCCCTCGTCCAGAAACCAGGACTTTACCTCAGAAGGGCGCAGGACTCAACTGGCATCGAGAAGACCCTCTTTCTGTTCCCCCAAGGACTACTGGGGATCAACCAGGTATTGGGCCTTGCCACCTCTGCGCCCCGCGTATCAACCTATGCCCCCAGTGCTGTCCTGCCTGGAGTGATAACCTGCCTGCTAAGCGCTCTTCCTTAGGACTGGAACACGGACCTGCCCTACCTGCCCAGCGCTCCCCTACTGTGCTCTGAAGCGCTGCATTCCCCCCTGAGCGCTGTAGCCTGCCAAGAACTGCTGTCATTGCTCTTGATGCGCCGGTGCAGAGTGAGCGCGGTGACCCCCTGAAGCGCTAAAGGTGCCACGCGCCATTCTGCCCCATTGCGCTGTGCCCGGAGAGAGAAGCAGCACTGACCGGCCCCCGAAGCGCTGAGGTGAAGAAGCGCGGTAGCGGGGCGAAACTCAACGCCGAGGCCCGGCGCTGTTCGCATCATCCCAGCTGTGTTTGGAGGCCGGTCCTCACGACCCCGGCCCCAGAGCCCCCTTCGCGGAGATCCTCGCGTCTCATCGCCTCACCCCGGCGGCCCTCTGAGGCAGGGGAGGGCTGCCGCTGCACATGGGAGACCGCCCTAGGCCTCAGTAGGCCGAAAAAGCCTGACACCAGCCTAACATGATGGGGGCGCGTCTTGGACACCGCCCCCACCACGCCCTCATTGGCCCGTTGTGACGCGCCCTTGCAAAGGTTGTGCCTGACTGGTCCCCCGGCCTCTGACGACAGCACGAGGCCCGGGGCCGACTGCATCCCGGCGCGGGGGGGGGGCTCTTCAGGAGTCGTGAGCCTCCCCGATCCGCCACCACACCGCACTGGGCCGAGTGAGGCCCCGGTGGACCGCAGCCCCCCTCTGCCTGCCGAGATCATCGCAAGGGGCCCTGGGAAGGTCCGAAGACTACAGGTAAAGCCCCGGGGGAGGGCGGAGAATCCACACAAACGCGGGACCTCCCAGGAGCGAGGGGGAGGCCCGTGACCGCCCCACCCCCCTGGAGAACTTGAGACTGGGCCCCGTTGGCCCTAATTGACCCTGAAAACACCGCAACTGGGCCAGATCGGACAATCCTCCTTCCACAACCATTGGGGAGAACTAGTTGCTTCCACTCACCCTAGACCAGCCCAGAGGTTAGGTATATGGGCTGAGGGATTGTTTATTGTTGCTTGATGCAGGGTTTAACTTGGCTTGATGAAATACATTACCTACGCTCAATGAAATGTTTACCTTCATTTGATGACCCGCTAATTCCTGCAGCTAGGGAATGTTATTGCTGAGTAATAAAACGTTATGCCTTGGATGAAATGTTTATTCCTGCATAAGGAAAGGTTGACTAGATGCCTACAGGGGTATAAGGAAATGTTTTATTCCTGCGAAATGAAATGTATGTGCATGTCTCCTTAACGAATTCCTTGCAGATGCTCACTGGAAGATTTTACCAATGCTCCATGAAATGTTTTAATCCTGTCTAAGGCAGTATTTTCTGAAGGGCCTACAGTTATTCACTATTTAATATTTATTTATTTATGTATTTATGGCCAAGTACTGAAGAATATGCGTTTGAAGGAAAAGTAATGAGTTAGTACTACTGTGATTTTTTGATTGCCCTGCTCTTGATCTTAGATAAAACGTATTTATTTGAATCAAACCCACTGGTGTGGTTTCAGTCTCTGCGTATACTTATTGTCTCAGTGGATGAGTGTGCTGGGTAGTTGCTTAACACCTAAGCTTCGGGTGCCTACCTGCTCGGTTCATGCTACCCCCCGGGGATCTGGTGAACCCAGTTCCTACACAGAGAAAGTAGGAAAGGAAGTGAGACGTGTAAATGCAGTGCTGCTCGTGCAAGGGAGAAAAAAATGCAAATCTCCCAGAGATGAAAGACAGAGCCTTTGATTCTGTACCCTTGCCCCGATGGGTATTATTAGGCCTGTCCTAAAGACTGCCTCAACTGTCTTGCCAGACTCATGTTTGCCCAAAAAATCATACAAAAAAACGTATATATATAGGGGCTTCCAAACAATACTCCATTGGTCTGTTGAAATGTCACTCAGATTATCCAACCTCCCATGCTAGGAGAAGGCATGGATCAACAGACAAACACTCTCCATCCATTATATACTTTCAATCTGAGTGACTGCATTTTTCCCTTGCACATGTATACATAAACTTAAAAAATTATTCCCCAACTGTGTGCTGCTGACTGCATATAAAAACACTCCACCACTTCCTTTTTTCTCTTTTTGTGTCCATCTCAGATACATACAATCGTCACCTGTCGTGAAAATCTCTTACTAATAAGTCGAAAGTAACAAACTCGAGAACATGTGTACAAGCTATCCCTTTGACCCTTTGCCTGTGAGGGGAAAATGTCAAGTTAGTGAAAAAAAACTTTTACTTCACCTGTCTTCATCTGTCTTCCCCTTGCCCTTGTCACTGCATGGTTCCTGGAGGTTTGAGAGAAAGAGAAGACAGTGTTAGAAACTCCTCTAGTGTCTCTCAGCAGGGCCGGGGGATTCCTTTGTGACCTCAGGTATCCTCATTGTTTTTATTTTTCTGGTCCATCGATTACTGGGTAGTCATGCAAGTGGCTGGACATCATCTTGTGGCAGACCAGAGGCACCAGGCAGTTACTGGAAAACAGAAGAACATTTTTTAAACAGCACAGGAGCCTCCATCAGTCATGTAGGTCTCCGTGTGCGTGCATCCCCGAAATAAACCATACATTACTGAGTCCGTGTAATACATGTTATGGGAATTAGGGCCAAAGGTCTATGGCTAGAGGCCCCATGAGTTTGTGGGCATAGGTGCATTGCCAGAAACTGAAGTAGGACGACTTACCTGAGGTGCATCCCCACGGGCAGGACCTGGATCGGTTGAGCCCTCTGTCGTGCATGAAGGCTTTCACAGGCAGAACTCCTTGGATGGCCATCCAGGTGATGCTCTTGTGCTTGTTGGTCAAGTGTCTGAAGGTGATGTTCTTCCACATGTGTTCCGCTGTTGCAAAGGGGAATGTGCTGATCTGTTCACTGACGTCTCTTGCATGGGTCTGTCAGCGGACAATTTTCAGAGTCCACTGGTTTGGGGCAGCAGCCTCAAGGCCAAACTCTTTGACAAACATCTCCACTTTTTGTACAACCATGGTGTGTCCCATTTGAGGGTGCGGCCTTACCCACTCTGCCCATCAGAGGTGCCTCCATCTTGGTAGCAAGACGAAGCATGCCATTATAAAGTTGGCGTGGCTTTCGTCTTTGGTCCTCAGGGTGCTTCTCGCGCAGTGGCACATGAAGATCCCCATTAGTACGATGGCAATGTCGGGCACTTCATTGCTTCTTTTATTGTGGGTCTTAAACATCACTTCCCTCTCCACTCTGTCCATCTGGAGTTCCGGATAACGTAGAAGATCATTCTTGTAATGGCCTTGGCCATCTGAGGCTGCACCAGCCACAATTTTGTGATGTACTGGAGAACCGGCAAGGATGTGCTCCGCAGGATTAAAGACATCCATCCATTCGTCAGTTTTCTGATGCTCCAACGTCCCAGCTTCTGTTTTATCTTTGCCATTTGCTTGTCCCATGTTTTCTTTGCTGCACCATCTCCTCTGAACCAGACTCAAAGGATCTTCATGAGATACTGCTTTATGGGGATTTGCAGTGGGTCTCGGGTGGGGGTCCAGTGGCCCAAAGAGCAGGGTTTCTAACTTGGTGCTGTTGATATTCACTCCTGACACCTTCCTAAACTCGATATATGTCTTCTCCAGTTCCTTCTCTAAGAGCCCCTCCCCACAGAACACAGAGACATCCATGTAGAGGAGCACTTCACTTTTCTCTTCCCATTGCTGCCTGGTACAGTCACGCCTCTGATGTTGCTGTTCTGTCCCATATATTTTGCGAGAAGTTCTGAAACACAAATGAATAGGATAGGTGAGGTGAGAGCAGACAGACCTGCCTAACAACTGAAAGGACAGGGAAGTGGTCAGTTTTCCATCTGTTAACCAACACTTTGCTAGAGATATGTCTATACACCACCTCACAGAAGAAGTTGCCCAGTTCCAGTGCCTCGAGTGTCTGACCCATGAACTCATGGGAGACGCAGTCGAATGCCTTCTCCTGATTGAGACTGACCCAGGCTGCCTGAACCTTTCAGCTTTTGACATACTCAATCCTGTCTTGGACTAGGGCAAAACTGTCTGAGATCTGGCAACCCTGTACCCACAGGACTCTTCAGGATGGACTGTCTTTGCAATTACCTTCTTCATATGGTTGGACATTATCTTTTTTAGTCCACCTTTTGGAGGGACATTTGCCTCCAGAACTTGAGGTCCTCTCTCGCTCTCTCTTCTACTTATATGAAAGTGTTATCATACCTTCAGGCAGGGATAGTGGCATTTGCCACGATTTCCTCAATGAGGTCTAGCAAGTCCAGTATGATCAGGCCCCACAGTTCAACATAGAGTTCCAATGGTAGATCATCACTGCCCAGGGTCTGGCCTCTCATGAATGTTATGGCTGCTAGGTGCCGCTGTTCCATAGTGAAGGGAGCATTCAGGACTACTTTCTCTTCCGCACTCAGTGTCTCAGAAATGCCCTTTAGAAAACTTTCCGCTTGGGCTCTCTCCAAAGACTTTAGTGAGTAGAACTCGTGGTAAAAGTGGGTCATTACTCTCATGACTTTCTCTGTCCGACTTTGGAGGTTTCCCTCTGAGTCCTGAAGCTCATCTGGTGGTATGTGGGCTTAGTGAAGTTTCTTAAAGAAGAACAAGTTGCATTTCTCATCCTTTTTTAGGGTCTTGGTTCTGGTCTGAAAAAGGATTTTCCTGGATTCTTCCGTGAAGGGCTTTTCAAGCCCTTTGCTTGTTCCCCCAGGATGCCACCCACATTCTATCCCCTGAGCTCAAGTTTGAACAGGTTCTGCAGTTTGCTTTGCAGCCTTCTGAACTCATCCTTATTTTCCCCTTGCAGCAGCTCTGTTTACATCTTGCAAGAAGCTCTGGAACCCAACCATCATTCATTCCCACCACTTGCCGGTCGAATAAAAGAGGTCCTTCATGTCACCCTGCTCTACATACGTGACTGAGGTTTGCCACTAACTCCTCTTTATCCAGCAGGAAGTAGTTCAGCTTCCAGGAACCGGGTCCAGCAGGGAACTTCCCTGTAAGGTTCCCCTCACAACTGACTGCTCTGTGGTCAAAGAAGTGGATGCCAAACATTGAGCTTCGCTCAGGCTTTACTGTCAGAAAGTCAACCTGGTAACGCACAGAACCATCAGGTTGGCTCCAGAAAAAAATCCTATCATTCGACCCCCATCCCACTGATGACTCGTAGACCTGGCACCTTTTCTCGTGATTTCCCCAGTCATTTTGCTTCTGACCTCCTGTTTTTGACTGTGGGCTGACATTTGTTTTTGCTGACTTTAGAACTCTGGGCACTTGACCACTGCTGACCAGTGCTCAAGTGCAAGTGCTTCATGTCCAAAACCTGATTTTAATTGGGTTCTCCATGATTGTAAATTGTAAATTGATACTTGTATAGCGCACTACTCACCCACAAGGGTCTCAAGGTGCTTGTACGAATACCGCTGTGGAACCCATCCTGGCTTTCCCTGTGAGGCATCCACTCCTGGGCACCCCCAAGGTGGAGGCCAGGCATCCTTAGCGTTGTGGGGGCCATTGTGGAGATTAAGCAAGCTATTAGCCAGAGTTGCTGAGTGGGACTCCATGATTGGAATAGGCACAGAGGCGAGAATTATCAGGTCCGTGGAATTTTGAACCCAAGACCCGCCAAGGCGGGGAATTGAACCCTGGTCCCGGGCTAGACCTCTGCATCAGGGTCTGCCGCTCTAATCATTGAGCCACACTTCTCCACTGATTGACACATTTGATTTACTAGTAAGTCCCTAGTAGAGTGCACCATGTTTGCCCTGGGCAAGTGGGTCTGCAACACTGATTGTGCCACCCACACGAGTAGCCTTGCAAACCTTTCTCAGGCCTGTCCTCGTAGCACCTGTATGTGCAGTTTCAATCTGCCATTTCAACCTAGCAAGTGCACCCACTTGTCAGGCCCAAAACTTTCCTTTTATTACATGTAAGGCACCCCTAAGGAGGCCTGCAGTAGCCCCATGGGGTGGGGTGCAGTGTATTTTAGAGGTAGGACATGTACTTGGGAGTTTTACATGTACTGGTATGGAAAAACTGCTAAACTCGTTTTTTGCTATAGCAAATCTATCTCTCCCAAAGGTTAGCATTGGAGCTGCCTGGTAACATCGTACCAGTGTATCTTCCAATTGGGAATTGATAGAAAATTTGAGTTTGGTGTCTCTGGACTCACAATTCAAAAACATATCTTTTAGGGAAGGTGGTTTTTAGATTGCAGGTCTGAAAATATCACTTTCGGAAAGTTGCCATTTTCTTACTCAACGATACGGCGCCTCTGCCTGTCCCTAGAATACATGTCTCGGCTGGATGACAGTTGGACTTTGTGAATTCACTCTACACAGTCACACACAGAAGGAGCTTAGGTGTGCTGTTGAGCCTTTTGAGCTAGAGGGGTGGGAGGAGCTAACAAAGGCACCTGAATAGGGCTGTGTCTGTCCCCACATAAAGAAGTCTCCATCCCCTGTAGTGTGTCTGAAGCCAGGGCCAGGAAGGGCAGGGTCTTGTGCACTACAAAGACCTTTCTTTGAAGTCTCCCTACTTCAAAGGTTTGATTGAAATTGTACAGAATAATCATTTTATATAACTATGCACTTTGATCAATGATCTCATGCGATAAGTGACTCTGATGACAAATGTGATTGTCTAATGCATTCTCCCTTTTTATGTTTTAATCTTTTTATATATATATGCACTTATATGAAGTGTGTATGTAGTGGTGTATAGAAAATATCCTTACTTGGATGACAAGAAGAAATCAAGTATATTTTACTCTTTTTAATTTCACAAGATCAAGGTTTATGGTCACTGTATTGACGATAAGAATGTTATGTCCTTGTATGATGATAATCTGACTATACAGTTTTTGCACATATTTATTTATTTGTATAACAGATATGTTTTCATAAATAAAGCTGAACAGTTTTTTTACACACAAGGGGGCCGATTCCGATCCTGGAAAAAAAACGTCCGTACGATTTTCATCCGGAACCATCGCCGTACGATTCGTACCCGCCCATCCGAGTCGCGTAGTATGATCCGTATTCCGTCAATCCGTCCGAATCGTCGCGATCCGTACGTATTGCAAGGCTGAACCAGTGAACCGTATGACTCGTACACATGCCGTACGACCCGACGAGTACGATCCGGACCGGGGTATGAGGACGCGATTCATACGGTCCGTGTCAGGTAAGGGCGATTCGTATGGAAAAGTACACAATCACTTACACACCGTACGTGAGTACACCCCATGATAGCAGGGGTATGGTGCGTACACCTGCGATCTTGGGTTGTACGCACAGTACCCCGCGATCGCAGGGTGTACGCACCGTACACCCAGTGAACATGGGGTACGGTGCGTACACCCCAAGATCGCGGGGTACGGTGCGTACACCCCGTGATTTCAGGGGTACGCACCGTACCCCTGCGATCATGGGGTGTACGCACCGTACCCAGGGGGCCATTCCGTACCTGTTTCGGGGCGAACTCTGCTTGTACTGCTGTTTTCAGCTCCCGTAGAAAAAGGGTTGTACGGTGCGTACCCGACACGAATCGTACTTGCTGGGTCGGAAAAAGCAGCCGCGAACCGTACAGATGTCGCGTACAGCGGGTTCCGAGGGAGATTCGTACGGGGATTTGATTTGTACGGTCTCTGTACAATTCGTATGGAGTCCAGCTCCTGGTACGAATCGTACTTCGTCGTACGTACGGGGGACATTGCAGGGTACGATTCGTAGGGAAAAACCGCTCCGTACGGCTATTCAGAGCGTTTTTTCCCTAATCAGAATCAACCCCATGGTGTTGAGGCACTATTTTAGTGATATTGGTGGTACTTTCGAATGAGCGAATGGTGAATTTATGGAATGAGTGATTGATTTAAGAATGAATCCAAATGGAAAATTCCTATTTGACTTATAGTCGCTTTTGGTGCTCTGTCCTTTTGGTGAGGGGGCCCCATCTCTCCTATCTTGGATTTACATTTTGATTATTCCTACCACAGCTCATAGCATAAGGCAGTGGGCATTGTACTGAGTCATAAATAGAGTGCCATTCAAAAACCTGTTTCCCAACAATATGGGTTGGGGCACTTCACATAACCAGTGACCGCTAGTAACTATATATACTTAATGTCTTCATAAGTGTTCTGTAGTAAGGAAGAAATGTATTGAAAGTTGCAATATTGATTCACTGGCATATACTCACAATGGCATATTTACTTATCCTATCGAAATCAAGTACAATTTATTAGAGGAGCAAAAGTGGATATGTACATTGTTATGTTGCAGCCACACCTCCTCAACTTTGTGAAGGACATTTGAAGCAGTCGCATCTTACTCTAGACAGACATTTAGTAACAACATGGGTTATTGCAGCTTTGTGGTCGACTTGTTAAGCAGTTTCTTCTGACTCAAGAGGGACATCTCGTTAAGATTTGAAGGGCTGCATTCTTGTTAAAGAATTCACACTGTTTCTTCTGACCCAAAAAGGACATCTAGAAATTACTTGAAGTGCTGTAGCTATGTGAAAAGCAGGACCGATTGTCTTTGCTAATGCCTGTTGGTTCTTGGCAGACCACCCAAGGGGTATTCACATTGTCAGTCAGTGCTCCACCTACCATGTGTCAGCTGCAGGCACTCCTACATTAGTCTTTAACATCTGTGCTCTTTTGGATCTGTCTGCTGCTTGATATAAAGGATGTTTGGAGTACAGAAAGTATGCTAATTTGCGTTTTTCATTGATTTTTACTGAGACCTACTCCTCGATTTACTGTTGGTTTCCTTGCTTCGTGTTTGTGGATTTGTACTTGCCCCAGGCCAGACCTGTATTTGTGCAGGTACATAATTGGGCTCGTATAGGCAATGTCGAGCAGGCTAAATCAACTAGCATGCCTGACACAAAGCTAGCACACTCCTAGCCAAAGTTATGTTGGCCTCATATATGAAAACTGTTGCATCGCTGCGTGAAAACAGTGATGCAACAGTTTTCACTGCGCCCTCCTTTGACACGATGGATGCGCCGTATTTAATATATGGCGCTCCATGTCACAAGGAGTTACAGATACGTTAGTATTTCTGACGTGTCTGTCAGCGCAGTAAAAACGCATTGCTGGAGTGTGTCACAAAAGCGACAGAACTCCATCAATGTGTCATTCCACATGGGCAAGTCCAATGTTAAATGTGCCTGCGTCAGTCTTACACCTGCTGTGAGGCAGGCGTAAGATTTTGACACAGTGACGTCCTAGAAGTGACGCAGTGAAATCTGATTTCACTGTGCCACTTCTACGAAACTTTTTGTACGGGAGCACCCACCCTGCATAGATTCTACCTGACTCTGATATAATGTAGTGCAGGACTTTAAAAAGTGATGCATCTGCCTAGATGCGTGACTCTATAAAGAGGGCGAAACGTGGTGCATTTTTTACGCCGCCGGTGCGTCACAAAAAGTGAAGCAACGGTGGTGCAAAAGTGTTGCAAGGCCTCATGAATAAGGCCCGGGTGTCGAAAGTTGGCAGGACTTGGAAGAATTTTCAACCTTAAAATAGAGAAATAATGTAGGTGTTGGGTGACATCTCTGCAACTGAAAGGGTCATTGAGATGGGACCATGTATCCTGGAATCAGGGAGGCTAGCCTAAGACTAAGCGAATTACCTTGAAGTGATAGTGAGTGGTTTTATATTTCCCTAAAAGACCGTAGTAGTTCCCAAGGCCAAATATATTGGATAAACAAGGTGGGCAAATGTTCTTCTTCCACAAGGTAGGCTGAGCTTCAGTACATAGCAGACTGACTCAACACACTTTGACCCTTGGAGCTAGCAATCAGAGTGGCTGATCTAGGAGGTGTTATAGCAGGAACTCACTCCTTGAGGTATGGGCTTTGGGCTACTAGTGTTTTGATCAAAGACCCCTTGTTAGAGGCGAAATTAGAATTAAATAGGGGAATTGGTAGCGGTATGGGAAGGGGCTGTTGACGGAGATGTCTGCGATGCTTCTTTGTAAATGTAATCATGTACAAATATGGAAAAATTGAGTAATCACTGGAGGAAATATATCATTTTTTGTGAGACCTGGCATCAGTTTTTCCATCCAGTATCACTAATCTAATCCTTAATAGAGTTCTCGAATAAATGTGCTTATCTGTATTAGGGTTTTCAATGATATATGCTTTTATTCATTTTACTTCTGTACCCACGAAGGAAGTTACTTCTTGTAAAGTCGCTCCATTGATGCCAAAGGCGATGTAAAGTGAAGTGACGCTGCTTCCTCTGATGCCCCTTCCGATGACGTTGCACCATATGTAAATTATAGACTTCTTACTTTTTCCCTTTTTGCCCACTGACCAAAAACACTGGCACCAGCCTTGAGTGTTCGAGGACAAGTCAAGCCTGGCTTCTCATCGGTGATCATGTACCTCTGCTGTACCTGGGGTCTTGATGAAGTGACATCCATGTCAAACTTTGCTATAAAATGCACTGCTTACCATGAATTATTTTGATCACATTGTTTACAGCTTCGGGTCACTAGTAGAGTTTCAAAGGGTGCTCCTGAATTTAAATATGCAGTTAAATAATTAGGTTGCAGAGCAACAGTTCAAAAGAAACCCCTTCTTTCCTGCGTCTGCACAACAGTGTGGAACTCTGGGCTTTTCTGGGCTGCGGCCATGGCTTTAATCTTCATCATGAACCTTTGTTCTCGGTGATAACTTGCATACACTGACAAGCGGGGCACTCACATTCTCCTTTCAGTGACGTTCGGCTGAGCCTTGGCTTACAAAAACAATGCAGCGCCCTTTTGAAAAGAAGATAAGGCGGCTTCTGTGAGATGCAGCTGCCGGCCTCAACTGACTGTCACCGCCAGAGCCTGCTCCCTTTCTATGAATAGACACAGTCTTTCTCAATGATGTTGTTGTCTGTTGACCAATCAGTTATGACTGCACCGCTGTAAAACCCTCTCAGCCTGAAAACTGGCAATGGAAGTTTAGCCCTTTTTCTGTGTCTATTGCTCTAAAAACACAGAGCTCCATATTTGGAACGAAGAGCTATACTTGCCACATCTGTATATCTTATAACGGTATATGGTGCACTGATTATCAGGCCTATAGATCATCCATGGAAAAACATATGTTTAAATGTTTTGATTGTATTTGACAAACCACATACAAATAACACTACCCCTAATTTGGCGAGAACAAATTTTTTTTTTTTTTTTTGGTAGACCTTTATTGTACATTATACATTTACACAGCGGTGTGCCTACAACCCACTGATAGGGCCGGCCGCAATCAGAGCACCACAGAATAGACAGGGCAAGCAATACATCGTGTCAGTTCAGTACAAACGCATATGCAGTGTATGCTAAGCCCATGAAGGCATCACGAATGTTCCAGAAACGTTGTCCAAGGTGCACTATCAATTCCGGCCGTATAGCCCTTATGTGATCTCGGTCTTTTTTCCATTTTTGTAGAACTAAAGGTAACCAACATCCAACCCCAACACCCTCCCTCCCTTCTCCATCCTGGTCCTAACGAAGATACCAAATCAAGTCAGTGTGTGAAACATATGTCAACTGGTTCAACAGGGTACAGAAAGTATATGAACGAGTTGGGCAATATCCCACAGTTTCTGTTTCAACAATCACATTAGTACGGAGCAACAAAGGCCAGCAAATTCCCGACATTTCTCAGGGCAAAGGCGAGAGACCCAGGGGGCATTACTAGTCATACATCCCACATAGCAGGGACGTCTCATACAGAGTGTGGCCGCATTTAAGCAGATTCCTGGACCCCCCCGGCAATTCAACTATCTAACTCCTTTCGCTATCAGAATCTTCCAATGACAGCGCGTAGAGCGTAAACGGCTCCCACACATCCTTCGGACGAGATCTCTCTGGCAGCCCCTCATAATAGCAGTGCAGTTGGTCTCTACAGTAGGCCATGTCTTTCAGCCACAGCTGTACATCAGGCGCCCGTCTCCCCCCCCATCCAACCGCAACTCTTCTCTTAGCCAACTGCAAAGCCAGGACCACAAGCCGTCTCGATTGGGCTGGTACCCCAGAAGCGATGCCCAAGAGGCAGAGACGCACATCCAATTTTACCTCGCTAGAGATCATAACAGTCAGTCTTTCAGTCACCTCTTTCCAAAAGTCATACACACGCGGACAACCCCATGCCAGGTGTATAAAATCGGCGTCGTCAGCTCCACATCGAACACATTGGGCACTAGCCCGGAGCCCATATCTGACAAGCTGGACCGGTGTGTAATACCATTGGTGCAGAAATTTAAAGTGCAGAAGGCGAAAGTTCCCATTAATCACGCACCCCCCAGTCATGCTACAGCATTCTTCCCATTCACCATCGCTCAGAGGTTCTGGTAGGCTCCTATCCCAGCGCGCCCTGGCCAAGACCGCCCCTCCTCCCTCATCCTCCTGCGCAGCCTTATAAAGTCTAGAGAGTAATTTAGTTCTATCTTTGGCTGTGTAGAGCAGCTGTAATGCCCCAAGCGTCGGCGGTTCCGCCGGATATGATGGAAACAAATCTCGTACCGCTGCCCTCAATCGTGCATAAACAAAGGTAGCCATAGTTGCGTTGGTGGGGCCCGCTGTCATGTCTTGTAAAGAAAGAAAGGACGCCCCTGGGAAGAGATCCCCCATGGTCTGAACTCCAGCTTCCCTCAAAACCTGCAATCCCCCGGGTTCACTGGTCACTGAAATATCTGAGTGGTACAACAGAGGCACAGCCGGGGCATATAGCGGCAATCTGGCAGCTCGTCTACCAAGTTCCTCCCAGGCGGATGCCGTGCGCCGCACAGTATCGATCTCCCCTTTCTCAAATATCGAATGTTTGTTAGTTATCATCGCCCTAAGCGGATACGGCAGGACTGCACTAGCTTCAAGCGCCACATGTGGTGTATACGGCGGAGCCTGTATCCAATAACTAGCAAATTGCGCTTGCGCGCATAGATAGTACAGCTTCATGTCCGGTAAGGCGAACCCACCCAGGGCATGCGGCTTGATCATGACGTCCCAAGTCACACGCGGTTTCTTGCCGGCCCAGGTGAGCGAGATCAGAAGAGACTTCAGTCTCGCAAAAAAGTGCGACTTCATCTGTACAGGGATATTTACGAATAGATAAAGAAACTTCGGCAGAACCACCATTTTAATTAATGAGGTGCGATCAGCAAGCGTTAGAGGGAGCCGAGTCCATCTCGCCACCTGATCCTCCAACTTAGATATGGCGACCCCGTAGTTAGCCCTTATGACCTCCTGGCAGTCCCTGTGCACCCAGACGCCCAGATAGCGAACTGACTCCGTTGCCCACTCCAGAGGGAATTCCAGCGGTATCTGGCTAGTCGCATCCGTGAGTGGGAGTATCACCGATTTATCCCAATTGATAGTCAACCCGGAGTGCCGACCAAACTTAATGAATTCGCGGAGTATATTTTCGAGATGAAGCCCCGGGTCTCTTACATACAGGACCATGTCGTCCGCATACATCGACACAGCCAGCGATCTGAGGGGGAATTTTAACGTTGCTTCCGCGTATCTTTGCCGCAGAATACAGGCTAAAGGTTCCATCATGATGGCAAATAGTAGCGGCGATAGAGGACACCCCTGCCTTGTCCCCCTCTGGATCGGGAACGACGAGGAGACATGCCCGTTGACCCTGACTCTTGCAGTCGGCGCAGTGTACAATAGAGCAATAAGGGAAGTGAAGAAAAAAGGCACCCCCATCCGGTGAAGGACAGTTAACATATATTTCCATGCCACCGAATCAAAGGCCTTAGCTGCATCCAACAGGACTGCAGCTGCAGGGAGGTCCGGCTTAAGCAGGTGTAATATGGCGAAAAGGGTCCGCAGATTATGCGACGTGGACCTGAGAGGGATGATTCCTGATTGGTCCGGTAGTACCATGACCGGCAGGAGGAGACGCAGTCTTGTAGCTAAGACTTTGGCAATGATCTTGACATCCGTATTCATAAGCGATAGGGGACGATAGGAATCGCATTTATCTGGTGGTTTTCCAGGTTTGGGCAGCGCCACCAAGAGCGCCTCTCTCATGGTCGCTGGGAGTCGCCCGCACTCAAACGCTTCTTCCAAGACCTGCGCCAGCTGCGGAATCAGGATATCAGCATATTTTTTATAAAATTCGGAGGGTAGGCCATCCGTGCCGGCTGCCTTCCCATTCGGAAGTGCCGCAATAGCATCCCTAAACTCAGCTTCCGTAATATGGTGCATTAGGAATTCTTGCTGACCTCTGGAGAGCCACACCAAGGCAACACCCTCTAGGTAACGGTTCACCTCTTCCTCATCAGCCGTGTCCCTTCGCTCATAGAGTTGCGCATAATGCTTCGAGAAGCAAGCCAAGATGCCTTCAGTATTAGTCACCACTTCCCCTTGGTCCTCGATCTCATGTACCGTGCAGTGATGCGCCCACGGCTCTCTGATGCGATCCGCCAGCCCTTTTCCCGGCCTGCCCCCTTCTCCATAGTATCTAGCAGTAGCGTGTTTAGCCATGAATTTCACCTCTTGCTCCGCCAACTCATTGTACTCAGTGACCTTCAGCCTGATATCTGCAAGTATCGTGCCCTCCGCACCCTCTTCCAACCGTCGCTCAAGGGATAACAACTCCCTTTCCAGCCTGGACATGGAGTCCCTGATGGACGTGAGCACCCCTGATCGCAAACCTATGCATGCACCTCTCACCGTCACCTTAAAGGCCTCCCACACCGTACCTATCTCTTCAACAGATCCCACGTTATTAACAAAGAAATCCTCAACTATCTGCCCCAGGCGCTCGGAAAGCACCTGATCGGTCAGTATCCCGGGAGAGAGTCTCCAAGTGAAAGGGGGCGGAGCATGTGATGGTATCCGCAATACCAGTGTAGTAGGTGCATGATCTGAGATAGTGCGAGGCAAATGCGCAGCTTCCACCACCCATCCACTCACATCCCTAGTCACCAGCCAGAAGTCCAGTCTCGACCATGTGTCGTGTGCCGATGTGTAACAAGTACCCACTCGCGCAGTCGGATTTCGTAGTCTCCATACATCCAGCAATTGCAGCCCAGCCATACCCTCTCGCACCGCTTCCGCCGCCCTCTTGTGCACAACAGGTCTATCATGTTTCTTGTCCAGCTCCGAGTCCAGCGTGACATTCCAATCCCCCCCGCATAAGATAGCTGACGGAGCAAGCACATAAAGTTTGTTCCAGAGCATAACATAGAAATCAGGATCGTCAATATTTGGACCATACACATTAAGCAAGGTAATCAGCGTACCACATAATTTGCCCTGCACAATAATAAACCTTCCCTCCTGATCTATGTCCTCATGTACCACTTCAAAGGGTATATTTCTCTTGATCAAAATCATCACCCCCCGAGCATAGGAAGAGTACTTAGTGGCCAAGCGCACCCCCGCCCATTGTCTGCCCACCATTTCAGCCGCCCTGCCCTGAAGGTGTGTTTCCTGCAGGAACACCACTTGTGCGCCATGTCGATTCAAAAATGCAAGCATTTGTCTTGTCTTTTGCGGCCTATTAAGACCCCGTACATTCCAAGTTACGCATGTGATCTTACCCCCCCTATCCATATCTCCCGTTCTGTAAGCCTCCCAAAAGCCAGTAGAGCAGCCCCCCTGTCCACCCCGAGGACCCCACCTCTGCACCCCACAAACCATGAGCAACAGGAATATCTTCATTGAGAAGGTCGACCCCCAACCAATGGAGTCGAATATACATTACCAGCATCACAGATCCCTCATCCCAGACCAGAAATGAAAACAATCCCCCAACATCCCTCCAATCCCCGTCCCCCAACCCACCACCCACTTCAGCGCACCCAATTTGCCAAAGCCATCCCGAAACCCAACACCGCACAACCCTCAACAAGACAACCAACAGTGTGTGGGGATCTCCCATATCGGGGGGCGTAGAGGCACACTTCCCCCGCCAAGAAGTGACGGGAGCGTGGACCACTCTAAATAAGAATACCTCCAACCTTACAACCCTGATGTCGTAATCAAAACACCCAGTGGTAAGACAAACATTGGCAGTACATTGTCAGGAGTGCCCCGGATTTGTCCACAACCATCAGCGCTATAAGCATAACCAAGAGCACAGGCAGCCCCAGTACCAGCCGCCCCCCCGTGCCCACTGCCCGATCAAGCTTTCAATCTTGTGCAGTGGGGACAGAGCCAGCTAACCGTAAGTCCACAGCAAATGTAAAAATGCCACCCGCCAGCTCCTCCCTCATTCCGCAATGTACATGTTCTCGCTCTGAAATTCCCCAGGCCTCAGTGGATCGCTCAACATTGTTAGAAAATAAGCAGATAAAAGACCACAGGGGAGAGCTCAGCACAGCACCCCGCAGCAGCGCCCCTGTCGCAATCAATCAGTCCAAACACAGCTCACTCGGCCTCTTCCTGCCCCTCATCTTCAGCCGCATGTCTCCCGTCCGGTTCCTTGGCGCGCTTTTTCAATTTTTTGGCGTAGTCCATTGCTGCTTTGGGGGAGGAGAAGATCTTGTTGTCCGACGGTGGCCCTATCCTCAGGCGCGCAGGATACAACATGGCGTACGCAACGTCATTATTCCTCAGCAGTTGTTTCACCGGAGCGAATTCTTTACGGGCTGTTTGCACCGCCATGGTGAAGTCGGGGTAGAACTCTAGCCTGTTGCCCTGATATTCAATGGCCCCCTTCTCCCTGGCGAGCCGAAGTATAGTGTCCCTGTCCCTATAGTTCAGAATTCTGGCTACTATCGGCCGCGGCGGCGCCCCAGGTGGCGGTCGTTTGGCCAGTGAACGATGGGCGCGCTCCACTATGAAGACCCTAGACAACTGATCTGCTCCAAATATGTCAATGAGCATCCTTTCCATATAGTCCTCCATGCGTCCTACATTCGTGGATTCCGGCAGGCCCGTGACCCTTACGTTGTTCCTCCTGGACCTCCCTTCCAACTCCTCGTTCTTCGCCTGTATGACCGCCAGCACCCTCTCCATGCTGAATACTTTAGATGAGACAGTGGCCAGACCGTCCTCCGTGGCAGACACTCTCTGCTCCACCTCCCCCATTCGCTCATTTTGGCGGTCAAATTGCGTCGCCATTTGATCGAGACGGTGATTGACTGACTCCATGGTGCCCTCGATGGATTGTAGGTTTTTTTGCATGGCTACTAACGTGGACTCCAGATTCGGGGCGCCCCCCACGGCCCCCCCCTGGTCAGTGTCCACCGGAGCCTGGGAGGACGAGAGTGCAGTTTTTTTTGCCTCGAATGTGATTTTCGGCTGGCTCCTGTCCGTTCGGCCCATGGTTGCAGAGCACTCAGCACTACCAAGTATACAAGTTAGCAGATCCGACGTGCCAGCCGAGTGGGTCCGTTGCAACTATCAGGCGGGCTCCGCAGCTTCAGCCCACTGTAATGTACCTGTCCGAAGTTCAAGCAAGGTCACCGCTCCCAACAGGAACCAGCACCCCAATCAAGTCTAGATAATCGCAACGCTCCCCCCCAAAGTAGCGAGTCTCAGCCCCCCACTCAGGGACCGATAGCCTTAAGCCTGCAGCGTGAAAAAGTGAATTGGCGGGCTTCCCATAGATCTCTCACGCATCCAACATGGCTATGGAAGGTAGCAGTGCAGAGGCGGCCAAACTAGCACCCATTCGTTGTCCAGGGTGAAGGCGCTGCAGTCAGTGGTGGCCCCCCTCCGCTCCACAGCTCCGCTTACCCCCTTTCCCTGCCCCCACCGGAATCGGCTCACGCGGCGCGGCCTCGGCAGGCCCAGCGCCACCTCCGCAGCCCCGGGCTTGCGTAGCGCCCCGCCCCACTCACCAACCCCGGCGGAGCCGGGTCCAGGCCGCTCTCCGCTCCTGCGCCTCTCCGGGGACACACCGCAGGTCGACCCCGCTCCGCCTCGCTTTCGCCGGTCCCAGTCCCCGTCTCCGCCGACCGGCAGCTACAGGATCCAGCGGGTGCCCAAGTCAGCCAGCAGCGGCAATCCAGGTCCACGAGGTGCGAGCGTTGCAAGCGGCAGGTTCCCGGCTCGCAGCGCTCCTCCCCAACTGCGCTCAGGACAGCCTCAGATTCCGTCCAAAGGGTATGCAGCAGGCCCCCAATGTCAGCGGGGCCCCCCCAGCTCAATTACAGGGTGCAGGCTGCGAAGTAAGCAGGATTAATGGACGAATATTGTGTGGTCCAGACAGAGCCTCACGCAAGTGCGGCCATCTTGTCCGGCGCCCTCTAGCGCCCCCCAATTTGGCGAGAACAATTAGTGCCACCACCAACTTCCCCCATGTAAACCCACTAACTTCGTCACTTCGAACAATTAGTGCCACCACCAACTTCCCCCATGTAAACCCACTAACTACGTCACTTCCCCACGTAACCAAGGCAACTTTCAATTAAACCCCTGCACTAAGGTTGCATCGTTCCTAGATAAAATACTGGCCATTTGCTCATATTTTAAGATTTGTCCAAGGCCTGGACTTGATACTTAAATAGGACTTTATATAAAATCCTCAATATTCATTTTTAACATGGCTTTGCTGACTTTATTTGCTTTAACTATCTGACATGAACCATTAAGAGAGTTCTAGAACACATTTTAAGGTGCTTTCTGGTAGATTTCCTGTTTTAGTGTGCACGGGTAAAAGGAAAAAACACCTGCTTCAGGTGATTTTTCTTCTTTTTTGTACCGGCCAGGACGTCCAAATACTGGCCATCAGGTAACCAGCCACTTGGTAACCCTATCCTTCACTGAGATACCTACCTCTACTACCCAGGCCATGTCAAGAGTTTTCCAACCGGTATCAACAACCCCTGCCGAATAGGACACTTTACCCTGCATGCTTTTACAATGCATTCCATTACCCTGCATTTTCTACTCCGCAGAATCTTTTACAACGCAGGGCTTTACAACACAATCCATTACAACGCATTACCCATTCCAACGCAATTTACTATTCTATCTCCACCGCGGCTTTATTTTGACAATGCATTGTAATGGTTTCAGGTGTAAAGCCCTGTGTTGTAAAAGATTTTGCAGAGTAAAAAAAGCAGGGTAATGGCATGCGTTGTAAAGGATATTTACCACCCCTGTCCCATTGCCTACCTCAATCCTTTACTTTTCTTGTTATTGTGTGAAATCTTTTCCGCCATCCATCTTTTTAAATCATTCTGTCGTCTCTGGGAATGAAAACCGCCAACCTCGAAACACTGAGGAACCCAGAACGTAATTGTTTCAAAAGGGAGGCTGGTATAGGCTCCCCTTCTGCATCAAAGTTATTATTTTACCATGCCAATAGTTAGGTTTTTCATAGCCAATAATTGCCACACTTTATGCATCAAGTCTCATAGCATCAGGACTAAGTCACTCTCCCACAAATAAGCTGGTGTGTGTCTAGTTGGTGATAACACCTGAGCTATTGGAGAAAACTCAAAAGGAAAACCTCTGGCTTTTACTTGGTAAAGTAACATTGTATATTGAATTAATTAGTGACACCAACACTCCCCACTGCATCTAAGTCTAAGGCTTTACCGGAATGTCTTAACATGCGTTTTAAATGCAATGCAATTCTAATTCATGAGAATGACACATTTATAACACAAATTATTTTAAGTGTAAATAAAAAGGCTTCAAGCTATTCCATCAAGAATTTTCAATTCTAATAACGACACAGAGGCGAAGATTATGCTTCTTCTTCTTTTCTGACTTTTAACAGCAGCCAATAAAAAAAAGTACACACCATTAAACTACATATCCCATGAATACATATCCTACATCATCAGTATCTCCACCAAACCCTATTGACATATCCCCTCAAAGCTGAGAGACACCATCTTGTTTTTTGTGAAGTTTTAAAACATCTGCCCATGAAACTAAGCGGCAACTTTCCCAGTTCTGAACATCTTTCCACCTTGAACTCTGTCTAACGTCTGTCAGGCTACATTTAATCCATAATTGAACCTCTGGAAACCCTCCTGTGTCTGTGTTGCTCTCAGACTGAGCCTCCACTGTTCAGCTTTGTTTCTATTCTGTCTCTGTAACAGAAATTTGAGAACTAATGTCTGTTCCTGGTTGTCTCATTTAAACAAGTGTGGGTCCCAGAATTGTTACATTCATATACAACAATTATAGACTATACTCTCATGATTCATTATGCCATGGATAAAACTGTGCCTAGAAGAAATAGTGATATGAATAATATCACCAGTACCTGGGGTTGGATAATCCTCACCGAGGTGATCTTCAATAAAATTGAAAATTCTTTCTTGATAGGATAGCTAGACAATGTTTTATTCTAGGGCAGGACCTGAGGGTCAGCTTATGCTTATTTAAAGCTTAGGCATGACAATAGAAGCAACTTCACAATAGGTCTGCGCAAAAACTTTTTTGAAAGGTGAATCAGAGGACCCATCCGCAGCTTTTATAACCTCTTCTAACGTAGAAATTAGTAAATCAGCTTTGAAAGCCACAGATCCCCTAGCTGAATGCGCTCCAAATTTACGGATATCAATTCCAGCTTCCCACATTAGACGTTTGAACCAACTGGAAAGCGTGGCTGAGGTTACTGGCTTGTAGGATTTCTGTAAAGTAATAAGCAACTGACCCTTACTGTCTGAACCAAACTCTCTGGAACAGTCTTCATATGCTTTCAAACATTGCACCACACTATGGGGCTCATTATGATCGCGGACAGACTTGAGTCCTTCCGCGACCATAGAGGAGGAGGGAACCTCCGCATGGCCTGCGGAGTTCCCTCCTGTCAAATTAGGATGTGACCGCCACCCTGGCGGTCACATCCTCTATTTTTACCATTGCTGCAGGTGCGGCTTCAAGCTGCACCCGCCGCAATGGTAAAAATGCATACATTTCATTTGTATGCAGAAAGCGGCAGGCACCATGCGGTGCCTGCCGATTACTGCATACAAATGCAGGGGGGTACCGTAGGTACCCCCCATGTGCACCCCCCACCCCCCTTCACCCAGGGGGCCCGCAACGGCCCCTGCAGTGAAGTTACACATACTTTTCCACGGCGGAAAAGCCGCCGTGGAAAAGCATCTGTTTTCCACCATCCTAATGTGGCTGGTGGTGTCTGATAGACACCGCCAGCCACGTTACAGCTTTTCCGCCGCAGTTGTGTGTCAACCACGGCGGAAAAGCGGTGGACTGAGACCAGGACCCACCAGCCATCCTAATGTGGCGGTGGGTCTTTGGTGGGTCCGTAGAGGATTTTCCGCATCCTCCGCAATGGTAAAAATGCATACATTTCATTTGTATGCAGAAAGCGGCAGGCACCGTGCGGTGCCTGCCGATTACTGCATACAAATGCAGGGGGGTACCATAGGTACCCCCCATGTGCACCCCCCACCCCCCCTTCACCCAGGGGGCCCGCAACGGCCCCTGCAGTGAAGTTACACATGATTTTCCACGGCAGAAAAGCCGCCGTGGAAAAGCATCTGTTTTACACCATCCTAATGTGGCTGGCGGTGTCTGATAGACACCGCCAGCCACGTTACAGGTTTTCCGCCGCGGTTGTGTGTCAACCACAGTGGAAAAGCGGTGGACTGAGACCAGGACCCACCAGCCATCCTAATGTGGCGGTGGGTCTTTGGTGGGTCCGTAGAGGATTTTCCGCATCCTCCGGGCCGGCGGTGGCTTCCGCCGGCCCGGAGGATGCAGAAAATCCTCCATCATAATCAGCCCCAAAGTGTGGGGTTGTCTGGAAATGCAGGATATGATATGTGTTTGAATATGATTTTGTGCGCCTGGATATGTGAAATGAAATTCCATCAGGAGAGAATACTCTACCTGCTAAATCCAGTGCTCACACATCCAACACTCGTTTACAGGAAATCAGGCAGAGCAGCATAATCAACTTGTAGTGATACTTTCACTTTCTGGTTTATTGTCCTAAAAGCAGACTATGTATGTAGTTTTATACATACCCACATTTTTTTCCCTTTTTCTCTGGTTCAGTCTGGATTATTTGGTTCCTTTTCAGGTAGGAGCAGTGGCTCCCCTTCTAGTATGGCGTCCCTCTGGAAAACAAAACAGGTTATCAGGTAAGATTTTTGAGGGAAAAAACATTTCTTCTCTTTTTCTTTACACTACATTCTTTCTACTTTGTCATGTTGCCCCAGTTTTCTTCTGTTTTTCCATTCTCTTTATGCTCTTATGTGATCCACGCAAAGCGTAAAGCGGGAAAATCCAAATCAATAATCCCGGATTTAAGGAGCACCTATGCTTAGTAAAGGGATGGTGAGCTGGAGAACTACCTGTGTTGTGGACGCTCTCCCCCGAGCATAACGGTTTTACCGCATTCTCCTTTTCATTGCTTAGGTGAGGTAAGTAGGGTTTACTCCGTCTGGCAGGAGGCCTAGGTTAATCCTTGACATTCTCAGATGGCGTATAATCCCCCTCCCGTCGCACTCCTTGCCTAACCTCTATAACCACCTGGCGTACCCAAAGTCCTCCAGGATTGTGGTCGACATTTTCATTGCGTCCATCCCTGGAGAACTGTCCACACCACTCATATGGTCCCTGTCTGGTTTCTCTTCCCTCGGACTGCTCTCGTATTAGGTCTCCACTGCTGGTCCTGAATCCTTGGTTCCTTCTTCTACCTCTGTTTCCTGTCCACAATGTCGCACTCTCCCCTCCTTTCTGCCTTTAGCCTCCTTTTGTGGCCTCCATTTACTCCTGGGTCGTTTCTTCTGAAGATCGCCATGCAACTCCTCCCCTGCTTAGAGAAAGTGCCCTATTTGAATCCTTTCTCTCTTTTTGTCTCTCTTTACTCTTAGTCTTTCTTCTCTCTTCTGACTGTATTGTTTTTTTCTTTTCCAACTTCGCTGCCAGACATGGCACTGGATCCACCTGTCGTGACCCCCTAGCTGTAGGTAAGTCCTCCCTCTTACATTCCTACTCCTTACATCTTCCAGTCGGGAAGAACTGAGGCATATGGGTCTCTCGATAAGAAATTTATATTCCATTGGATTTTGACTTGCCTGTGATAAGTTTGGAATGTAAATGGTTGTAAGGCCGGAATCCAACCTAATACTCTTGCATTGTTCCGTGCATTCCTTGTCAGCCAGGCAAATGGTGAGTGATCAATATATATTAAAAATGCACTCCCCTGTAGATAACTTCTTAAGGTTTCTATTACCCACTTAATAGCCAAGCAGTCCTTTTCCACTTCTGACTAATGTTTCTCTTTAGAGAACAGTTTTTACTAATAAATACATTGGGTTTCCTACTCTGTCAGTTAGGCAAAGGACTGCTCCTAAACCCACTCCCAAAGAATCTGATTGCAGTACAAAAATCTTTGAAACGTTTGGAGTATATAAAACGGGTTAGAATGAAATGACCTTTTTTTAAATTCTCATAGTCCTTCGACACATCATGTTGTGAGTTCTTCAAAATATTATTAGTGTCGCTGTTTTCTCTCAGTAAGTCTGGTAAGGCAGTAGCAAGGTGAGAGAAACGCAGAGTAAACCTGCGGTAAAATTATATAAGCCTGAAAAACACTCTACGTTTTTTTTTTGCTTTCAGGAATGTCACACCTTTGATTGTTGCCACTGTTTCTTTATAATGCTTTATGAGAACTTGGCCCAACAGATATCCTAGATATTTAACATATCTGCTTGTCAGCTTACTTTTTCAGGTTAATGTTTGATACTTCCTCATTCAGAAAAGTAAGGACCTTCTTTACATGCTCTACATGGTGTCACCAAGAAGGACTGTAGATGACAACATCATCAGTATATATACAGCTGGAAAACTACGGTGTATCTTGAGAATGTAGTTCTTAATGCATTGGAAGGTGACTTGAGTCCAATGGAGGCCAAAGGGAAATACCATATAGCCTGTTAGGGGTTGGGAAGGCTGTATTTTCTTTATCTTATTGGATTTCATCAATTCTGCCAGTATCTCTTGCATGAGTCTAAAGTTATATTACACTGAGACTCCCCAAGTTTCTCAATCATTTAATTGAAAGGAAGAGGATATGTATCAAATTTAGAAATGTTATTAACTTGCCAAATGTTGTACCATCAGGTTTCAATACTAATACTACCAGAGATTTCCAGTTACTATTGGTTATCTCAATTACCCCTAACTCTAATATTTTCTTGGCTTCTTCAATAGCCGCCCATCGTGTTTCTGGTAAGGTCTTTGTCTGACAATTTTGCTTACCCCAGTTATTATGGAATGGTGAGCCACTTGGGTACGTCCTGGTCTTAGAGAAAGTATATTGAGGAACTTTTTTAATACTTCCATCAGCTGAGTGTTTTCTTTCCCTCCTATTGATCATCTATGCTGACCAATGCTTCTTGGAAGCTTGGGGGACTTGCTATGTTTACCTCTGCTGGAATTTGTCTTTCCCATTTCTTTAGCAAGTTTACATACTAAATCTAAGTCTCTTTTCTTCTGCCTTCAAGTTCTATCTGATAGGTGACAGTGGTTGTTTTCCTTAGAACCTTATAGCAGGGGTATTCATACTGTGGGGAGCGACCCCCAGGGGGCCATGAAGTGATAGAAAGGGGGTCGCGCATTCCCGGTCACACTTCTGCCAAGGCCCTTAGCTTAAGCCCCCATCCTTCCCCATCGTGTGTCTCAGCCCGAGCTGCTGCAGTGCAGCTTGAGTTGCTGAGGGCTCGGCTGGGTAGTGTCTGGTGTCTTATCGCCGGCACGCCCGAGTTTTTCACAGGTCATTAAAGACCATTAGCATATTTAAATGCCTTTGTAAACTGGTTACTGAGACTTTGGTTTTCTTCTAGTTCCAGTACCCCCTGGGCCCTCACTCTGCCTATTCCTCACATTTGCATATTACATTTACTGGGGTAGTGTGAGAATGTATTTCATGAAAAGGAATATAAAGTAGGGTTGCCTAAATAAAATGCCAGCCCTGTGTTGTTTAAAGAGGCTGCAAAGAGGTCCTCTTGACACTAAATAGAGTTATAAATAAAAAAATCTATATTAATTAGTTATGTGACTTTTCTGTCGTTGTTCTCTTTAATTATCAGTCATGGATCATTGAGACAGCCCTAGAACACAATTAAAAGTGCTTTCTATTTAAATTTGCTGTTCTAAGTATGCACATAAGTGCTGAAAATACAGCTTTAGGTGACTGCTTATTTTTGTACCATCCGGGACATCAATATAATGAGCTGGCAACCCTAATCTGGTACAATGAGTCATGGGAGCACATACTGTATATTCAATGATGTTGGAACTGTTGGGGAGCATTTGAACTACTGCTGGGCGTGCTGTGATGAGGATACTGGAGGCATGATGGTTAATGCTGGAGACATCATGATGCTGGTACTGGTGAGCATGTGAGCTAGGGCTGGGGTATGGAATGATACTCCTCCTTTCACTGCTTTACTTTATATGGCTAGTGGAAAAGAAGGATTGTACTGCTGCTGGAGGGCTTGTGAGGTACCTCTAGGCACACGATTATGCTGGTATTTCAAGAGCCTGTGAGCTGTTACTATACATGCCCTTATTATAATACTGAGAGCATATGAGCTTATACAGCGGTATGCAACGGTTACCACGCATTTTTTACAATGCGGTACCGTTAGCACGCTACTTTTACCACGCAGGTCACTACAACGAAATGCGCTGGGGGGCGATCCAGGATAGTAAATACTTTAATGTACTATCCAACTCCTTTCCCTAGAGTCCACGGGGACTGGAGTTGGAATTGTCAAGCCCGCCCTGGTGTCAACCCGCTGTGCCCCACTGCCAGGAATAAGACTCAAAGAATTTCCGTGGTATTACCGTTCCTGTGGGTGCAGAAATTCATTGAGGCAAGAACGGTATACCCGGCAGGTCAAGGCAGCGCTGTGCCGCTTTAGCGCAAGGTTAGCGTTCTAGTCTGTCACAATTCGAGCGGCCATTTTGTGCGCTCCATCCCTGAGCACTGCGCACTTCAACCGTCATACTGAAGCGAGCGGCAGCATTCCGGAGAGTCTCCTCAGATTCTCATTCTGGTTGTCGTTCTTTAGAACTTCGTCATTCTGAAGAGGATTCGTTTTGGACAGTTCCTCGCATCCTGTTTCGGGTCATTCCGGAGTCACAGCATTTGTCTTGTTTTGACCCTTCGCCTCAGCAATTGTGAGGTAAGCCGCTACGGACAGCTCCTAGCGGAAGATCCTTCAGCGTTGGTTTTTCCTCGACCAAGTTCGTCATTTACATCGAACAGATAATGCTTAGTTGGAATTAGAGACTTGTCGGAACTGGTTGCTGAGTCAGTTCTCGTCAGTAAGTGTTCCGGTTCAGTTCCTTCAGCTTCTTGTCAGCAGCCAATGCGTGAACTCTACATGTGAGCGCACCTTTGAACTCTGGTTCTAAGAGTCATAGGAGACTTTGTTGTTCTATTCACTTGAGCATCAACTTTTACCTTCAGAGACATTGGGAATTGTTCTTGCGGACCTCCAGTTGGGATTCCTCATATCCATCAGGTGTTTCCACTTCATCCTTGAACTGTATCCAGTCGGAGAAGTGTTTAGGGGTTATAATATATGCGCATATAGGTTATACCCTTATCCACACACACACCAAGTAATGTCCTGGCATCGGCAGAGTAAGACGCCGTTTTCCTATGTCATCTGAGTATCCAAAGAGAGCAGCTCAATCCACACTCTTATCAGGTACAGCTTGGAACAGAGATATCTCAAAATCGTTAAGTTGCTTGAACTGTGTATTGTGAATGGTGAATTCCAATCCTTGAAGGGACGTATTAATTTGTGGTTACTTTTGCAGGTGTTCTCGACTCCACCAAACCTAGACGACACCAGGGTGTGGCAGCCTCTCTTGTTTGTTATCCACTTCACCTTTCCCTTTCGTTCCTGGGCTCAGAGTACTCTGGGTGCAGGGGCAATTGGGAGTTGGGAACTTATCTTCTGAAGGCCCTCGTTTGATCGCCCCCACAGACCATAGGAGTTCAGGTTAGTCCTCTTGACAGATTGAAGTGCCAATAGACACATTGTGCCTTCTGTCTGGGCGAGATGACTGAGGGTTGGGATATGAAGGCCTTGACCTCAGTGCTAGAGGGAATGCAAAAACAGTTAAGCGACACTCAGGAGGAGATTAAGAAATCCAATCAGGAGACTAGTTATTTACGGCAAAGATTAGACGAGTTAGCTACTAGTACCAATCCCAGTTTTGAAAGATCGAAGTTTCAGAGTTTTGCTTCTTCCTCATCTTCCTCAGAGTTAACAACCCAAGTGGTACATGCCATGTCACCCACTATCCCATTAGCTCCTCCAGAGAGGTTTCAAGGGGATCCACATAAGGCCCAAATTTTTCTGACACAATGCTCGTTGCATTTTTTGTGCAAACCCATTTTGTTTAAGGAAGACCAGTCCAAAGTGGCTTTTGTTCTGTCTTATCTGAGTGGAGATGCAGCAGCGTGGTCTCTACCCTTGGTATCTGCAAATGATCCGGTACTCTACAAGTTTGAAGATTTCAAAGCAGAATTTCTACGCATTTTCGATAGGAGGACCATTTCACAGGCCACCGACAACGAATTGTTGGATCTCAGGCAGGGCAATAAGGAGTTAGTTGCTTATATAGCACAATTTAATCAACTCATTGTGGAGACCAGCTGGCCCGCGGCCAAGAGAGCCGCTATTTTTTACAGAGGACTTAAAGATGAGCTCAAGGATGGTTTAGCTCAAATTCCTAAGAGACCAACGGATTTGTCGGAGTTGATCGACTTAGTTTTACACATCGATCAGCGCCAGTCCGAGAGGCGGAGTGAGAGACGCAAGGATTTCAGGTCAGCCCCGCCAAGGTTGGATCGTGCTCGAACCGAGGTCAGTAAGAGTCATGAAGGCACCCAGGCTGAGGAACCAATGCAAATCGGCTCAGTACGGGGCCCCCTCAGTATGGAAGAACGAGAGAAGCGTCGAGCAGGAAAACTGTGTATGTATTGTGGTCTGCCGGGCCATTTTGTTCGTGAATGCCCGAAGAGACTGAAGAAGTCTACGACGGTAAAAGATCGGCTCCACCAGTAGACGGGGTTGCCCTGGTGGAAGCGACACAAGAGTCGGCCCCAAAATCGCAGTCTTTGGCAAATACCTTACAATGTGCAGCACCTCATCTCATACTGTCCAGCAGGATTCAGTTTGGAGAAGATGTTCACCATCACGTCTCAATTATGATAGATTCTGGAGCCACTGGGAATTTTTGCGATATTCAATTTGCTAAGGCTTTGGGAATTCGATTTGAGAAGAAATTAAAGCCTGAGTTGGTGCGAGCAGTTGACGGAACTAACCTGTCTTCGGGACCCATCGTAGCAGATACAGAGACCATTACCATATTCGGTCCAGGGAGCCATCGGAGTTTGGTGCGATTTAATTTGATTGATGCTCCGCAGTTTCAGCTAATCCTTGGTCTGCCTTGGCTCACTGAACATAATCCCAAGATCGATTGGGCCAAGCGCACATTGGAGATGTCATCGGAATATTGTCAAGAACACTGTAAGGCATCCTCTCCGGGGGAACTTCAGCAGTCCCTGTCCTCTAGTCTGGCGGGTCAAGTCCAAACAATTTGCTCTTTGGAGATACCTGAGATTCCGGAAGAATATCTAGACTTGAAGGAGGTGTTCAATGAACAGGAGGCACAGAAGTTACCTCCTCATCGTGTTTACGACTGTCGCATAGAATTGGAGCCTGGAGCAGCACTTCCGTGCAGTCGCATTTATGCCCTTTCAGAACCAGAGAACGAACACCTCAAGGAATACATTGAGCAACATTTAGCCAATGGATTTATACGGCCATCCCAGTCCCCAGTGTCGTCTCCGCTCTTTTTTATTCCTAAGAAGGATGGATCTCTGCGGACCTGCATTGACTATAGAGCACTCAATTTGGTCACTAAAAAGAATCGCTATCCTTTGCCCCTCATTTCGGAGCTCTTGGACCAGGTCAAGGAAGCATGTATTTATACAAAACTCGATCTCAGAGGAGCTTACCATTTGGTTCGCATGGCAGAAGGAGAAGAATGGAAGACGGCATTCCGCACCCAGCTGGGTCTATTTGAATACCAAGTGATGCCTTTTGGGCTCTGTAATGCTCCGGCTGCGTTCCAACACTTTGTAAATGATATCCTTCGGGAATATTTGGATCGCTTCGCAGTCGTGTACATTGACGACATTTTGATTTTTTCAAACAGCCGAGAAGAACATGTCAACCATGTGCGATCCATTCTGAACCGATTACTCGAAAATCAGTTGTTTGTGAAACTTGAAAAGTGTGTCTTCCACTCATCCAAGGTAGAGTTCCTGGGATTCATACTGTCTCCAGAAGGAGTGTTCATGGATGACACCAAATTGCAAGCCATCAAAGGTTGGCCAGCTCCTCGATCCGTCAAAGAGATACAAAGTTTCCTTGGATTTGCAAATTTTTACAGACGGTTCATCCATGATTTTTCCAGCAAGGTGAGCCCAATCACTAAACTGTTACGAAAGAACGAAAAATTTGTGTGGAATTCGGCGACGGAAGAGGCCTTTCAATCTTTGAAGGAGGCATTCACCACCGCGCCGATCCTTCAGCATCCTGATTTAAATGTTCCATTCTTCGTGGAGGCAGATGCCTCGAATCTGGCCATTGGAGGAATTTTATCACAGCGACACAAGAACACGGGTCAGCTCCATCCAGTTGCTTATCATTCACGAAAACTCACTCCTGCTGAGACTAACTATTCGATTGCTGATAAAGAGTTATTAGCAGTTAAGGATACCTTCCAGGTTTGGCGACATTATCTTCTGGGAGCCAAGCATCCCATTACAGTATTCACAGACCACAGAAATCTCCAGTTTTTGAAGTCAGCTCGAACTTTGACTCCTCGACAACTAAGGTGGTCTCTATTCTTTGCAGACTATGACTTTGTCCTAACCTATAAGCCTGGAGCTGCAAATGCTAAAGCAGACGCCTTGTCTCGGTTGGAATTTGGAAGTGAAGCTGAGCATCAGGAAAAAGGTTTTGTTATTCCCACCAAGAAAATTGTGGCCACCTCCGTAGAAGACGACCTGGAAAACAAGATTCAGGTGGAATTTTCACAGCAGAAGTTTGAAGATTGGGTGAATGAAGGTCCTGATCGTGAAGTCAAAGAAGGGAAGCCTTACCAGTCAGGGAAGATGTTCGTTCCCAGTGAAGATCTTCGAGTCCGGATAATTAAGCAATTTCATGACCATCTGTTAGCCGGCCATAAGGGAGTAGCGAAGACCTCGGAGTTGATCAAGAGAGAATTCATTTGGCCTGGCATGGAAGCTCAGGTAAGACAGTTCATAGCCACTTGTGAGCAATATGTCAAAGGCAAAGTCATGAGACAACTCCCACAAGGCCTGCTCCAACCCATCCCTGTGGCCCCTTCCCCTTGGCATACCATCTCAATGGATTTTATTGTCGATCTCCCCTCCAGTCAAGGTAGCACAACTATTTGGGTGGTGGTAGATCAGTTTTCCAAGATGAGTCACTTCATTCCGTTAAAATCCCTACCAACAGCTCCTCAACTAGCCGAGTTGTTTGTCCAACATGTAGTCAGGTTACATGGGATTCCCAAGGTGGTGATCTCGGACCGTGGGCCTCAATTTGTGTCCCGTTTTTGGAGATCTTTTTTTAAAGGAATGGGGGTGGATTCTCGCCTGTCCACCAGTTTCCATCCGGAAACGGATGGACAGACTGAGCGGGTGAACCAAGATTTGGAGCAATACCTCCGTTTGTACCTTATGGATCGGGAAGGCGACTGGCCCTCCTTACTCTGTACTGCGGAATTTGCGTACAATAATTCTGTCCATTCAGCCACAGGTTTCTCCCCGTTCTTTTTGAACTCCGGTAGGCATCCAAACATGAGAGTAGGAAAAGCTGATGTTGAGGTCCCAGCGGCCCAAGAGGTACTATCAAACTTACAACAAGCTTATCAGATGGCCTTTGCTAATCTTTCCAAAGCCAAAGCTAATTATAAAAAGTCAGCAGATCGTAAAAGAAGGGACAGTCCTCAGTTTAAAGCGGGAGAGTTGGTCTGGGTCTCTACTAAACACATGAGGCTTGGGGGGACTAAGAAGTTCCAACCGAGGTTTGTTGGCCCTTTCCCGGTGGTCAAGATGATAAACCCTGTCAGTGTTAGAGTCTCCCTCCCCAGCTCGATGAAAATCCATCCCACTTTTCATGTTTCTTTGGTCAAGAAAAGTCCACCCCAACTAAGGCGGGAAACCCCTCCAGCACCCATTTCGATCCAGTCTTCAGAAGAGTTTGAGGTCAAAAGAATCCTTGATTCTAAGATTAAGAGGGGAAAGTTGTTCTACTTAGTAGATTGGAAAGGCTATGGTCCTGAGGAGAGGTCTTGGGAGCCCAGTGATAACGTGCATGCTCCCAGATTAGTGACAGCTTTCCACAAGATGTTCCCTTTGAAACCTGGAAGGGGGGTTTTGGTGGGGGGTACTGTCAAGCCCGCCCTGGTGTCAACCCGCTGTGCCCCACTGCCAGGAATAAGACTCAAAGAATTTCCGTGGTATTACCGTTCCTGTGGGTGCAGAAATTCATTGAGGCAAGAACGGTATACCCGGCAGGTCAAGGCAGCGCTGTGCCGCTTTAGCGCAAGGTTAGCGTTCTAGTCTGTCACAATTCGAGCGGCCATTTTGTGCGCTCCATCCCTGAGCACTGCGCACTTCAACCGTCATACTGAAGCGAGCGGCAGCATTCCGGAGAGTCTCCTCAGATTCTCATTCTGGTTGTCGTTCTTTAGAACTTCGTCATTCTGAAGAGGATTCGTTTTGGACAGTTCCTCGCATCCTGTTTCGGGTCATTCCGGAGTCACAGCATTTGTCTTGTTTTGACCCTTCGCCTCAGCAATTGTGAGGTAAGCCGCTACGGACAGCTCCTAGCGGAAGATCCTTCAGCGTTGGTTTTTCCTCGACCAAGTTCGTCATTTACATCGAACAGATAATGCTTAGTTGGAATTAGAGACTTGTCGGAACTGGTTGCTGAGTCAGTTCTCGTCAGTAAGTGTTCCGGTTCAGTTCCTTCAGCTTCTTGTCAGCAGCCAATGCGTGAACTCTACATGTGAGCGCACCTTTGAACTCTGGTTCTAAGAGTCATAGGAGACTTTGTTGTTCTATTCACTTGAGCATCAACTTTTACCTTCAGAGACATTGGGAATTGTTCTTGCGGACCTCCAGTTGGGATTCCTCATATCCATCAGGTGTTTCCACTTCATCCTTGAACTGTATCCAGTCGGAGAAGTGTTTAGGGGTTATAATATATGCGCATATAGGTTATACCCTTATCCACACACACACCAAGTAATGTCCTGGCATCGGCAGAGTAAGACGCCGTTTTCCTATGTCATCTGAGTATCCAAAGAGAGCAGCTCAATCCACACTCTTATCAGGTACAGCTTGGAACAGAGATATCTCAAAATCGTTAAGTTGCTTGAACTGTGTATTGTGAATGGTGAATTCCAATCCTTGAAGGGACGTATTAATTTGTGGTTACTTTTGCAGGTGTTCTCGACTCCACCAAACCTAGACGACACCAGGGTGTGGCAGCCTCTCTTGTTTGTTATCCACTTCCCCTTTCCCTTTCGTTCCTGGGCTCAGAGTACTCTGGGTGCAGGGGCAATTGGGAGTTGGGAACTTATCTTCTGAAGGCCCTCGTTTGATCGCCCCCACAGACCATAGGAGTTCAGGTTAGTCCTCTTGACAGAAATAGTAAATTAAATAATTTACTATCCAGCGCCCCTCCACGCAAGTCGTTGTAACGACTTGCATGGTAAAAGTAGCGTGGTAACGGTACGCGTTGTAAAAGTACGCGTGGTACCGTCATACATCCTTATACAGCACATGTAAGGATGTATGTCGTTACAAAGCATGCTTTTTCCACGCATGCCTTTACAACGCAGGTTTTACAACGCAAGTCGTTACAACAACTTGCGTTGGGGGGCGCTGGATAGTGAATAGTTTAATTTACTATTCCAACTCCAGTCCCCGTGGATAGTAGGGAAGGTTTTCGATAGTAAATTAAACTATTCCCTATCCTACAGCGCCCTTCAGCGCAAGTTGTTGTAACGACATGCGTTGTAATTCTTGCGTTGTAAAGGTACTGCGTGGAAAAAGTTTCGTTGTAAAGGATGTTTCCCCAAATGTAACGATGCTGTTGCTGGCAGGAGAGGAACGCTAGCTGCTTCTAGATATGCACAAGATCAACCCATGCTATTTACAACCAATGAATTTACATTAATGATTTAAACAAGCATTCACAAACACAGTATGCGTGTTTTCTTTTTTATAAGTGAAAGCACTTTTTTATGTATTTGCAAGTTTTAGGATATGAGATATATGCATGAATAAACGTGGGTATAGAAATGATGGTATGCAGTTTGGAAGAGGCACTTTATGTGTACACATGTCCGATCAATTAGCACCGCTTTATGGAAAGGTTTATTGTGAACATTTTCATGGGTTTTATTTATGTATTGTTCGAAGTTTAGTGAAATGATTGGTTGTTAAAATCAGTTACAAGTACATATTTGTTTATATTTTTAGATGCCCCTGATGAAGGGAACTCATTCCCTAAATGCATTGGGTCTGTTACAACAAAATAAATTATGTCACGGAACCTACCTTATGCTTCTGAGCCTTTTTGAACACCAACATTGCAACATGGATTGGATAAAATGATAGGAATAAAAGAAAGAAGGATGAAAATTAGTGTTAAAAAATGAAAAACTAAGTTTAAAAGAGATGAATTTAGTTCATTGGATTCAGGCAGTGATGAGGCTGTGCAGCTTGGTGGAAACTAGGATGGGTCCTTCGTTGTTTAGTAATGTTGCAGCGCAAAGAGACGAAGCGCGAAGCAAGCTTTGCACGCCAACGTTTGAAAGGAGGAATGTGGTTTACAAATGATTAACTTTTTGGATTACATGGAGTGCATCTCATCGCCATTAAACTCATACCCTGGTATGCAGCATGTCCAGCTCTTCCGCCATTATGCTCTGACACCTCCATTTGAAGCTTTGGCTCCTGTTTGGAGATAGATCTGCACCAGCAATTCTCCTCACACTTCTTTGATCTGGTGCAGCTCGCCTGGGTAACCCCTCTCTCGCTACCCCCACATCCATCTGAAGAGATCCCTTTGCACAGCCACTGCCTGGCCAAGAAGTATCCCCCCCCCCCCCTTAGGGCAAAGGCACAAAGTTACTAGAGGACCAACACTTTTAAAACAGACGGATCAGTCACGGCTCACATAGGCATGTTGTTAAACATACATGGAGTATACAAGTCCCAACCGCATAAAGAGGAGCACTTCTACCTTGGAGAGATGGGGTTTCCAGTGCTTAATTTGTCAAAACCAAGTGCCAGGGCCCTTCTTGGAAGGCCACTGCAGCCCGCATCGCTCATTGTCCCTGCCAGTGATGACTATGACAGTACAAACACAGCTACCAATCCTCACACTCCTACAAGTGTGACAATTCAGACTATTGTAGGCCACCCAAAGCTATAATAATGACATGATCAGGGTGCAGTGCGGAGGTGGAGGGTGTTCCAGGCTTTGGCGGCGAGGTGGGAGAAGAAGCTGTCCTCCGGAGCGGCTGTGGTGGATATGTGGTGTCCGAGTGAGGGCGAGGTGTGCAAAGCAGAGGTTTCTGGTAGGTTGGTGGAGGATCAGGTGATGGATCATGTAGGCTGGTCCTTGGCTGTGGAGGGATATGCAAGTGTGGGTCAGGCACTTATGGCATCTCTTCTTGATGGGAAGCCAATGGAGGTCTTTTACATGCTGGGTGATGTGTGTCCTCTAGGGCACGTTGGGGATCAGTCTGTCTGCTGCATTCTGAATTGTCTGGAGTCTGGCAGTCTGAATTGTCTGGAACTAATGACGGATGAATTTGGACTGATCAGTATACAAATGATACAACAACCAATAACTGAAGGGAGCTGATGTTTTGATCCTGTCTTTGTAAATAAGATATATATATATGCTTTTGTGTCTGTGTTTTTTTGGTCTAAAGATTAGAAATGAGAAATAAACACTTACAATGGCCCCATTACCTCTAGCTTAGGAATACCACATAAGTATTCAAGATCCCAAAATTACAGGTAACCCGAGTATCAGTATTTGTGGAAGCGGCAACATCATGGGATTCCGAATTTGTCCACGAGGGGCCCCCTACTCCCCTGAGTGATCAGGACTTAGCAAACGATTCAGGAATACTGCACACAATTCCCACACAAGTTCTTCATTTATCAGGACTTTCAATCCCAAAGATTTCACCATCTTCTAGCTAGTGAAATGTGTGGAGGGAAATATTCTTTACCACGCAGTCATTACCACCATGTGCCTTCACAATGTCACTACCAAATCTGCTACATTACCATGCATCCCTTTACCACACAAATCATTACAACGATTTGCTTTAGGGGGCGTGTTGTTGGACTGGTGTTGGATCTTAAGTACAACACCTTCTATACTGTTGCGTAGACTGGAGTTGGAAGAGTAAATTATACTATTTCAAAGTCCAGCACCCCCTAAGGCAATGATAAAGGAATGTGTAGTAACGTCACAGTCGGGATAGAGACTGCATTGTAAAGGAATGCGTGGTAAATACATGCAGGGTTCTATCATACATCTGGGAGGAGGGAGAACAGTGCAATGAGATAATGCAGTCTTCCCTCTATTTCCTGATACTGCCAGAAATAATGTTTAACTTATAAAAAAAGGTACACCTATTTGGTTTGTCAATGTTTGTTTAAATGGGTCTTGTGAATTAATCTCTTGTGAAAGGCATGGGTTGGTATTTTTTTTGTGCAGAAGCAGCTAACATTCTCCTCACACCAGCATCAGCATCCTTGGGTGTACTGGACCAGCTATGTTCACAATATCAAATCATGGCATTTTCCAGTAACAGCTCGTGTCCTCTTAGAATGCCAGCATCATCTCATACCTGGCCAGCTCACAAGGCCGCTAGTATCAGCATCACTGTGTGTGCAATAACCACCCCATGTTTCCATTATCAGTATAAAGCAAAGGCAGTCAGGCTAGGAGTACTGTTCTGGACTGCAGCCCTAGCTCACATGCTCGCCAGTACCAGCATCATGGCATCTCCAGCACTAGGTAGCATGCCTCCAGTATCCTCATCACATCATGCTAGCTATAGTCCCAGTGTTCCCCAACAGGACCAGCATCACTGAATATTCAGTACATGCTCACATATATATATCTGGATGTATACACAGATGTTGTCCACTAGCAGAATATATAGGACATGCAACTCACCAGTGAGGAGCAATGCACAGCAGCCCATGTGAGAAGGATCTGGGGGGAAGTCATGGGAACCCAACCAATACATGCTGATTCTTCCAGATTGTGTGTGGAGTAAGTTATTTAAGTTAAGTGGATCAATGCATGTATGGCAAGATGTTTAAATGTGTGCGCTTCTTTTGTCTGGCTGATTAGCGGGTTTAGTTGGTTGAGTCAATATGTATGGTGTGTGAGTGAGTATGTTTTTGGTAGTATGAGTGAGTGATGTATGTGCCTCATTTTATTGTTCTTCTTGTTCCTGGGCTGATGTTACATGAATTATATGCAGTCCTCTTCCAATGAACTATGTATTTTTGTACCTTGCACTTTTGACAGTGATTTTTCTATAAATATAAATGACAATAAAACAATTTAAATATTATTAGCTGTTCTGTGGGCATTTTGCATTTTAAATTCTTGGAACTCTTTAGTTCTTTACATTATTGGGAACTGCCCTCTCATGTTGTTCTAATTAAATGTGTCATTCATTCACCTTGCTTAGACTGTGCTTGGCACATGAGAAACAGCCAGGTCTGTTACTATTTTGTCATATCATTGTTTGGTGCACAAGCAAAGCTCTTTTTTTACAAAAAAACACAAACAAAATACACACACACGCAGCCACTCACGCACACACACACACACGCACACACACAACCCCCCTCCTTTCCCTCGGAAATATGGACTTAACTTCCAGCACTGCCCCCTCAAATTGAAGGGTGATGAGGAACACGTTCCTAGAGAGCAGAGAGCCATGCAGGCTCTGCATTGTACAATCCCGATACAAAAATAGAAAGTGCGTCGGGGTTAACAAATTTAGAATATAATAAAGGGGATTTGGCGAGCTCAGGACATCATATCAACCAACACCCGGTTTAGTTGCCAAGCAGGGTCAGCTGCTAATGAAACAAAACAACAAAGCAACACCACAAGGGACTCTGATGCATCTGCTGAACATGTGAAATATTCCAAATATCAAAGGCACGTCTCCACTCTCCTACCGCCTGGAATGGATTGAATTGTCGATAACTTTTTTTTGACTTACTCCTTTGGGTGGGGATTTTATCCTTCTATTATTTTGGATACTTTTTTTCACCTTTTGATCAATTGATAGTTTGTACAGTACTCTATGAGATTTCACTGCGTCACTTTTAGGACGCTGTTGCGTCAAAATATTGCGCCTGCCTCACAGCAGGCGTAAGACTGACGCAGGCCCTTTCACATGGGGCTTGCCGCATGTGAAAGGACGCATTGCTGGAGTTGCGTCACTTTTGTGACACACTCCAGCAATGCGTCACTTTTGCGCTTACAGACACGTCAGAAATACTGACGTATCTGTAACTCCTTGCGACATGATGCGTCATACATTAAATATGACACATCAGGAATGTTGCAAGGAGTGCGCACTGAGAAGTGACGCATCGCTGCTTTCACGCAGCGATGCGTCATTTCTCATAAATGAGGCCCCATGACTTCTGTGATCGAAGGGGGAGTGCAGGGGTGGTAAGGAGTTACAGATTTATATTATTAAGAAAAAACATGGAGTAGAGGAGGATGTAGTGCGGTATTTTGCAAGAAGGCATTTGCTATCAGCATAGTAGGGGATGGTGATGAAATGCTTAGGCTGAAAGTTTGCCCATGCCTTTAACGACTTTGAAGGGCAGATATTTTAAGAAAGGTTCTCATTACAATATGATAAAATGTGCCAACAGAAAAGAATTCTGAAAAGCCGAGCAGATTCTCACGAAAACCTTTCACAAAATGCAAAGACTACACTGCTTAATGCTGTCAATTTTTAGCGCCCTGACTGAATTATTTGCACATAGTGATGTAATGGTACTTGAAAGCAGTGCTTAATTTGTAAAAAAAGAAATGCAGGTGCTGAAAATTTTGCCAAGGAGGCCACATCTCACTTCTTCCTACGGTGAGCCCCACTTTCAATACTCTCACTGCCTCAGTCTCTATCTTCTAACCAGTGCTTAATTTGTAAAAAAAAAAAGAAGTGCAGGTGCTGAAAATGTTGCCACTCTCACTGCCTCAGTCTCTATCTTCTAACCTTGATCTGTTTCTGTCCCCTAAATCTTTGCTCTAAGAGACTATCCTCTCACCTCTCCTATTGTTTTCTATCATCTTTGTAACACCTGGTTTGTTACCTTATTCCCTGTATTTCTGATTTGCCCTCTATTCTTTCTAGGCCTGCCCTTTTTCTTCTTCACTCTTATCCATGCTCTGCTCTCTCCCCCCTCGATCTTGTCTCTTTACTATTACTCTTCTAGCAGTGACCAGCTGTGACTCCGTTTTATCATTTGTCTGCTTTTTTCCCCCTGTCTTGTTAACTACATCCTTTCATTCTATCTTCTCTCTTCTTAATGCTCTCTTCTTCACATCATGGCTGCTTTCTCTTTGTATCTGATTTGCTCTCCTTTATTTCTGCTTAGCTCTGTCTTATCTCTCTACTCTCATGTTGTTTCTTTCTCCTCTTTACTCCTGCTCTCTCTCTCATCTATAACACTGCTGCTGCTTGTGACCCCTGTCGTCAGCCTGTACATGTTCCTGCTATTTTGAACTCTAAAGAAGTGGAAGATGGCGTGTTTTACTTTCATACCTACACCGAGTGCAAAAACAAAATGTACACCAAATGAAAATGCTTTTTTTGAATATATTAATCAGTGCTGTATAACTGGGTTTATTGCGGAACAAACGACTGCTCTAGCACAACAGGTGATGTCACTGCTAGTACTGCCTGTAATTAGTAGGTCCAGGTATGGCGACGGCATTGGCATCCACTGCTCAGCTTGCTGTGAACCTGCCTGCTACAGCACAGGCATTGTCCCCAGCCATAATGCTGCCAATGCCTGTAAGTATGGCTGTGGTGCCTACTGAACTAACGCACGCTCAGCAATTACCATGCTTACTTTTGCTTATTCTTCCTCAAGAGCCCTCGCTCCCAAGTTCTAAATGCCCTCTCACAGCTTCCTTGCCTCAACTCCGTCATGAGCCAGCCCCCAGCTGCAATTATCCAACGGAAGGCTTAGGCTCAGGCAGTGGCAAGGTGCAGCAGACTCAGGGAATAGAAGGCAAGCCATAGTTTGTCGATGACTGCTTGGATTTGTAATCGGCATGATGACATCATCACTAACGTGGTGCTACACAATCATGCCTGCCTGGACAGGCATATGCTGGCTTGTCTATGAACATTTACCAGCCAGTCACCATGCAATGTATGTTACTCTTTTTATTTTGAATTTGAACAATTAATATTGAGAACACCACCTGCAGGGTCAGAAATTGTAGCCCCGGCCCTGTGAAAGAAGTACCGGTACTGAGCACCTGAAAGCACCTGCTCAAATTAAGCACTAAGTGAATCCACAATAACAAAACAAAAATTTCAGCAAGGAGGAAATTAGGGTCACAACCTGTTTCTAAGGAATGATATTGTATAGAACCCAGATGTTGAGGGGCCGGTCTTGCTCCATGTCCAGAGAGCATTTTCAAATAACTAACTACATATTTTGACACATCACTTATAGGTGCAGACCACACAGAGGGGATAAATTCCACAGGTTACACAGACTCACAGAGCTATCCTAATGGGCACACTGAATGAACAGACCAAGCCATTACACAGAAGTGCTATCCTTGGGTTGAAAAGATTTTATATGCAATGTAATGTAAGGTGGATTTCAAGAGTACTGCTTGCCACCTGTGAGGGTATCCAGGCGCTGAGTAGGTGAGAGTAGGCATGTGGTGAGGCTGGGCCTGAGTACATTCAGTCTCAATGGTCCTGCAAGAAGACTAATTGAAAAGCTAGGTCTTCCGCTTCTTACGGAAGCCAAGAAGTGGGAAGGAGGCCCTCACGTGTTGGGGGAGGTCGTTTCAGGATTTGGCAGCTTGGTAGGAGAATGATCGACCTCCCGTTCTGTATCTGTGGATTCGGGCCATGTGTGAGCAAGAGAGTGATTCTGAGCGAAGTTGTCTGGTTGGTTGATGGAAGTGAAGCCAGTGATTGAGGTATGCAGGTCCCATGTTGTTTAGTGACTTGAATGCATGTGTGAGAACTTTGAACTGGCAGGGCTTTGGATGTACAGCTAGTGGAGATCTCTGGGGAGTAGTGTGATGTGGGATCAGCTTGTTAGGTCGAGTAGGAGTCTGGTGGTGGTGTTTCTTCTTCTCACTCTTGCAGGTTCTTCTTTTTCAATCTTTCTCTCCCTGTTTCTTTCTCCCAATTCTGCCCTTCTCCTTCTTGCTCCGGGACAAAGTCTTATAAGCAAAATGATGTCCTGGTAACCAAAAATCTGTGCTGGTGACTGGTGCCCACCACCTCAGCCCATAGCACAAATTGCGTGGCTTTTGAGAAATCACAGAAAAAGGTGTTTTTTATGATGATAAAAGGGTGACTGATATTTCACTTCAGCTACGAACACTGATTTGTCTTAGTTTAGGTGTTCACTAACCTCAAATATCATTGCTGGTTCATGGGGTCCCTTTGAGGCCCATACTGCATGTCTTTTTGCTCTGTGCTCAGATACAAACCTGTCCCTCTGCAATCTTTGCAGCTTCTGCCTAGGAGCATATCTAGCTCCCAAAATTGTTCTGTTCTTGAAGGTGGACATTGTTTTCTTGTATCAACTCCTAGACTGCAGGCTCAAAATCCAAACATTTTTATTGGCCCTTTTTCAAAGTTTAATGGTGTATATCTTAAGTCACTTCCAAAATCATAATATTCATCAATTTCTTATGATCAGACCTTCCAAGCTCCTTGTTAAAGTCAAACAAAATGAAGGTCCTTTCTTCTGATTTAGGTCTCAAATTATTTTCCAGGATTGTCCATGATGTCATCATGTATCCAGTGAATAGTGGCAAGTATGTTACTGCAACTTCCTCTACGGCTACTCAAAAGTGCTTCCGCCAGCAAACACGTTCCATTTAAGGACAGCTATTGACTTCAGTGATGCTATTGTCTGAAGTGATGACAGCCTGCTAAAACCCCCCTTCAAAATCCTGTACTCACCCGACCTCTCAAAAACAATGGCCAATAAACCTCAAACATAGATATTAAGCAATCTCCCTGAAATCCTCAAAGTAGACCAATATCAGAGCGCAAGCAGTGGAAGGTTGAAAACAGACCTTGTGTTCGTCTCTCATAATGTTCCTGTCTGCACTAAATCTTCTTGAAGGACTTCCATATTGCATTCAACTCTAATGTTCCTCATGGCTGAACGCCCTCTTTGTCTCCTAAAGTGCTATTGAAGGCATCACTGACAGAACATCGACAGACAAAATATCGAGATGCAAAAATATCGAGGATAAAATATCGACTGACAGAATATCGACTTCCTATCTTCAAACAGGTAAGTACAAAAATATCGACTCCAAAATATCGAGTGTAAAAAATATAGAATGTCAAAATATCGAATTTTTTAAGTATGTTAAAAGTAACTTAAAAGTAATATAACAGTAAATTAAATTATTATAAACATATTTAAAATACTTAAATAAACGAAAAATTAAGAAATAATTAATGTAACTTAAAAAAATAAATAACTATTAATACTTATATATATATATATACATATTTATTAACAAAATATATACAATATTTTTACCGTAGGATAGCGAGAGGGTTAAATGTACTCTAACGACTCCAGTAGGGAAAGCGTTGGATAGTGTAAGGGTAAAAATTACTATTCCAACTCCAATGAGTGTAACAGTAGGGTAAGCGTTGGATAGCGTAGGGGTAAAATTTACTATTCCAACTCCAGAGAGTGTAACAGTAGGGTAAGCGTTGGATAGCGTAGGGGTAAAATTTACTATTCCAACTCCAGAGAGTGTAACAGTAGGGAAAGCGTTGGATAGCGTAGGGGTCAAATTTACTATTCCAACTCCAGTGAGTGTAACAGTAGGGTAAGCATTGGATAGCGTAAGGGTAAACATTACTATTCCAACTCCAGAGAGTGTAACAGTAGGGAAAGCTTTGGATAGCGTAGGGGTTAAATTTACTATTCCAACTCCAATGAGTGCAACAGTAGGGAAAGCATTGGATAGCGTAGGGGTAAAAATTACTATTCCAACTCCAGAGAGTGCAAAAGTAGGGAAAGCATTGGATAGCATAGGGGTAAAAATTACTATTACCACTCCGGAGAGTGCAACAGTAGTGAAAGAGTTGGATAGCGTAAGGGTAACAATTACTATTCCCACTCCAGTGAGTGCAACAGTAGGGAAAGCGTTGGATAGCGTAAGGGTTTAAATTACTATTCCAACTCCAGTGAGTGTAACAGTATGAGGCTCCATGAATTCTGAACCCTTGGGTTCCATTTTGTGCATGGCAGCCATTTTGTGGTTGCCCTCACATAGGCCGATGACTTTAGCTGACTTCTGGATGACCTGAGTGAACTGACCCTGTTGCCTGAAGCTGACCTTGTTAGACCAGTTCCTTGCCCAGTAGCTGATCAAGATTAAGGATCAGAGCACAGGAGATTGTAAAGTTTGGTATGCACATACACACCCCTTATCCTACTTCTCATCTGTTTCTGTTCCTTCTTTTATGGCTTGTTTACGATATGGGTTGTGGTCTTTTATTATGGGTTTGTCCGGCTTGTGTAAGAAGGAATGTTGGGCTTTTTGCATGCTTGCAAAAGCTAGGACTGCCCCTTACTTTTGTGCTGATTTTTGTAACCCTAAGCATATAAAAGGCCTCTGTTCTCTGTATTCCTCAGACTACCTCATTCAGTTGCTACGGCTTCTGTGTGACGTAGCCTCACTTATTAAATTTAATAAAGATGTCTTTTCATATTTCAGCTTCTGTGCCAAGTTCTTCTTTCTATTAATAAGTATTCCCTGAGAATGAAGATTTCAGTTCTTCAATTGGCGCGGCCAACGCGGGCTTCATCAGAGAAGTGACTTTCTCTGGGAGTGATCTTGTCAGGAGACTGAAATCTACTGAGGAGGACAGAACAGGATTCTACTAAGAAGGTACTCTGTGCACAGGGATTCTGGAGATTCTTTGTTCCTGCAGCCCAGTATATTTCTGATCTTCCTGATTTTGATCCTCCACATGATGTCACCCCTGACTGAGAACCTTTTTGGCGTGAGTATTCTAAAAAAAAAAAAGACCGTTAGGTCATGTAGAACTTGACAGTTAGAATTTGAATAACCTTTTGATTAGTAAAAGTTAAGTATAAGTGGGTCGCTCCCAGTCCTTTGGTCTTTGGTTCTTTGGTTCTTTGAGTCCTTAGTTTTTGGTTCTTTGGTCCTTAGTTTGATTGGTTCTTAGTTTTTGCTGGGTCCTTAGTTTGGTTCTTAGTTTGTTTGGTCCTTAGTTTTTATTTGAATATTGCAATTTTCAAAAACCGAGGGTCTTGTATATTTGCGAGTGTATCGATAGAGATAGCCCCTTGAAGTTTGAAGCTAGATTAGTGAGCTATAAGATGCCTGATCTTAGCAAATTTGAAGCTTTGTGTTGGCCAACTTTGTATACGTTTGGATTAGCCGGCTTTCCCTAAAGGGAATATCTAAATAGGTTTAGATTTAAAAACATATTTCTTCCTTGGTGATTTTGTATCCCCAGGGAATTAAAATATGACATAATACAAAACAAGGATCCTTTGTTCTGCGCAGTTTTATGAATGAAGATATGTAGAACGATTTTGTTTGGTGTTCTGCTAGCCAAAGCTAGTGAATTGAGTGTATTTTCGCTTCTTGGACATACATCAGTCTGTTGGGCTGTTTTTGCAGTCTTTTGGAACACTATTGAGAAGCGTTCCTTGTAAATATGACTTACAACTAGTATTTGCAAATGGTTTGGTTCAAGTATAGTCTGTGGACTGTCCTGTGTTTCTGTCCTGAGTATTGATTTGTGGGTTAAATGTGTGTTTAAATGTCTATGTGGTTTTCTCATTAGTGCAAACTTCTGTCAGTGAATAGCGATGGCGCTATTCACGAAATGCATGGCTAAAGCGCGCTGTATTGTGTGTCCTGAGTGTTTTGACCCCTTTCTGTTTATGTCTGAAATGAGCTCAAATGTGTGTTTGTGGTTTCTTATGTTTTCAGTCTATTAAGCAAAATGTCTAAATGCTTAAAAAAACAATTAAGTTGAACATTCACATTCACTAGGAATAAAAAGGCCTCAAAAACGAAATTGGTTGTTTTATAGAAAAACAAACTTATAGCATTTTTTTTACTTACCTACATTGTATTAGAAATTTCCAGGCAAACTCTTCAGCTGAAGTAAAGTCTTGCTGAACTCAGTATATTATAGAACATGCATTGATGTGTTTTCATTTGAAAAAGACTGCCATTTGTGCTCATGTTACAATGCTGAGAGACAAGCTAAATAAACAGGAGTATTTACTTAGCCAGGATTTTGCCCTTAGTTAAACACGGGTGAATACTTGCATTTCAGAATGTTGTTTTCAAAAGGTTCCAAAACTAAGGTTCATTATTTTGTATTACAGGAAGACATTCCAATTAAGGGTTTCCTCTCCTTAAGCAAATTTTTTTTGTAAGCATATTCGTGGGTCTGTTGCTAAATAAAATTGTCCTTTTTAGAAAACAAAAAGTGCCGCAAACATTTTGTCATGTTTCAAGTTAGGCTTCTGTGCTTAGGCTTATAAATGAATGCGTCTAAAATGATAGGCAAGAGATGCAGCTTGCTTTTATATGTGGACTTATCAAAAATGATTGGGTTTATTAAAAATAATTATTCATTATGAAAAATAATTTTTAAAAATAAGTGCTACAAAATTCGTTTTTACTATTCATGAAGCTTAATGCTCATACTGTGACCTCCTAGCATTATAATTTAATTTAAGTTGTGCTATCCTGCATAATGAGGACATTACCATATGGAATTTTTACTTAGCGCAGGCGTAAAAAACTAATTTTTATAAAGATTTACATGGGATATGTCTAATGTCCAATCTCTGCGATTTGTAAAGAACATTCTAAGGATGATTAATATGTAACACAATTATAGGATATTCATTTTTAAGTGCCCCTAATATCAAAGTCGAATTTGGGTAAAATAGACCATTTAAAACAGCATTCTTGCCATTTTTAATAGCTTTAAAGAGCTTTAGGCTTCAGTAAATGCATACATTTAGGTACAATACAAATTTGCAGGTTGTCCCCATTTGGGTTTACTTTTAAATGGCCCAGTGAGATCTAATTAAGGTTGCTGAAATGAGTACCATTACAACAAGCATTTGTTCTAAAAACTGGTATGTGTGTTATTAGGTTTTGTGAATTATTCACAGTAAATGTAGTTTAATAATCTGGGAATAGAGATACTTTTTTTAGCGCCTACAAAGGAGAAATTATTTTTCAAAATAGAGTGAATTATTGAAGGTTAGGAGGAATCAGGAAGGCCTTCTGTCTTTGTCAGCCTCACAGTGAGCAGAAGCTGGGGGCTAGGAAAGCTGCAGAGGCTCAAGTTGCGCTGAGATGCTATCTTTAGTTTCCCTGTAAACAATGGAAGAGGCTGTCATGTTGACATTTGTGACCTTTTAAACTAGGGCCTTGTCTCTGTGGAATGCAGAATAACCTTGCTAAACAGGCCTCTAAAAGGTGGGGTTTTTGGTTTCTCCATAAGAACATCAGTAAAATTAAAGAACTTAATTCCAAAGGGAAAATATAAAAAGGGTTTCTTTGAAAGCTCCAACATCATGTTAAATGCTCTGCAGAACTGATACATTTGTGCCTCTGCTCTGAAAAAAAATAATGTCTGCTAGTTGCTTTTATTTGACAGAAAACGAAGCGTTGCATTAAGTCTTAGACAGAAAATAAGATGCAGCCCTTTTCTAAAATTTTGAAGGCTACATGCCTAAGTGAGAACGATTTGCCAATTAAGAATTATTCTTCACAGTGGAAATTGTAGGTGCCAAATTAATATGGAGTGTCAGTGTAACAATTTTACTTTTAGAAAGGCAAAACTAAGGTGGCTTGATGTTGCAAGCTGACTGACAAGATTGTAACAGTTAAGTAATGGAAATGTATTTTTGTGTTTGTTAATGTGTATCATGTTTGTCTTCTGATTAAAAGTTATAATTGATATTTGTTTGTTATGAGAAATGTCTCTCTTTTATGTGTTGTGTATGTTTTTTTTTTGCTCTGCCTACAGACCATTCATGGATTGTTCTGGGTGATTTAAGGCTGACAAGACACGTGAGTTTGGTTGGTTGAAAGGAGATGTGTTTTTGCGTAACTCCTTTGGAAAGAAATTTTCATGTGCTTTTTTTGTTTGTGTATTTGGTCCTATCATGAATTGTTCTTGCTGGTCCTGTATGTTAGAAAGTTGTATTTGACAGCAGATATCCACTAACTTGTGATCTACTGTCAAAAGGAGGGTAAGGATTTTAAACCTGACAAATTAAGCAGGCCGAATTTCACAGTAACATACAGTGCATGACATGGTGTTGTGTGTCACCGCTCATTCACATATGTTATTGTTTTGTCTATGCTTTTTGTGCTTGATATACAGCAAGTATATCTGATGGCTTGACATGTACGTTGTGTGTGTGTGCGTTTTTTTATTTTTTATTTTTATTTTATGCATGTTTTTGTTTTATGTTGCTGCTTTTGATACTATTACAAGTTTACCTGTGTTGTGAAGGGATGTACATGACGATGTGTATCGCTGCACAACAGTTGGGTTGATTTGCTAAATTTCACAGATAATGATATTTTCATACTGTGCACGACACAGACAACACTTCACCAGTGTATGTCAATTTGGCTATGAATAGTATTCAAGAAAAATAAAAAAAGATATACAGGATCAAAGTGTGTCACAGTCACTTACTGCCCCTTCCCTTAAAGGAACAGGCAGCCCTACATTTATGTATCCTGATTGGACGCAAGGATAAAATTATAGATCTGTGACTCTTGTACATGGTGACCTAATGTCTATATTACATCAGTCAGTTTTGTTCTGCTTCCTAAGTAGTGTATGGCTTTGTACCATAAAGGAAACCAGGTTTCATTTTTTCCCTGAAGAAGGAACTGGAACATTAGCTGAGGTTACCGTATATGGTGTAGCGGCCAGCGGTAGAGTTACATTTCTAAACTATTGTGATTTTCATTTTTTTGTGTATCACTCATACTCTTGGTATTGTGTTACATGCTTGACTATCACCCAAGTAATTTCTTGTTCTTCCTATAGATTTTTCTTTTGTCGCTTCTCCCCTGTCCAATGTCGCATTGTACCTAGTTATTGGGGATTTTAGCTATGTCTTAGTCCCATTTCTCTTTTCCGTATTCCTTTCACCAGTCAGCTTTTATTATTATTAGTGTATTGTTCAGGTTCACACTTCCAGGCTGCAGTAATGTACCAGAAACCCCCATATTATGTATAATCCCCTTTTGTATGACCAGACTGGTTTTTAAGAATGTTCTTTAGACTTAATCATGTCGCTATCTACCCTTAGATGATGGAGGATATGCTCTCACACGGAAACCCAATTGAAAAGCCTAGAGGCACTGTTTTGCCTACTGCCTTTGTATTTGTATTGCTTTTTGAAAATGACAGTGTATTCTAGACCAAAATTGTCCCATGGCATATGGCCACTCCTTTGAAGATTGCAGGCCACCTGCTTGCAGTCCCCTTGTTATACAATGAACTGTTTAAAGCATCGCACTTGCTCCATCAGACGGCATTGGACATCACAGAACCAGAATTTCAGTGCAAAAGAGCGAAGGAGAAGGACACCTGTTGTTTTGAGGCTTCCGTTGTCCACCTGTCATGTGCTGGTAACCTCTGACAGTGTGCAGTCCCTTGAGCCCCTTGGCCTGAGTTTTGGCCACACGCACCCCCCTTTTCCTTTGCTCCAACGGAAGTGCAGTGCACCGGAGGATCCAAGATTGGCAAAAGGCACTACATTCTGGTGCCCGTGAAAGAGCAGCCTGAGCGTCCTCTGACACTGAATGATGAGTGTTGGAGCCTGAGAATGGTCCCGGGTCTGCACGAGCTGATCTGTGCCCATGACCACCCCCTTTTCTGAATCATGACCAATGAAGAGCACAATATCTGTAGTGTCTGCCGCAGAGGAGAGATACTGGTGACTGCATTGAGACATTGAGACTTTTAAGTGAGCATTGAGTGTTTGCCAGGAGGGCACTCCAACGGATACTGAGAAGCATTTTTTTTCATGGGAGGCCTGAATCAAGAGGCCCATGCAACAACAGGAGCAGATTTGATGGACAATAGAAGCCTGCCAGAGAGGCTTTTTGAATGGACTCTGGGCATAGTTGGTTTCACAAGAGGTTTCCGTGTGATTGTATAGACTAGGTGTTAGGAGACTGATTCTTATTGTTTTGCTGGCATTATTTTAAAGTAGTATTCTGTTTAGTAAAAGTAGAATAAAGTCCATTTTCTGTGGAAGAATATCCCCTTTTCACCTCAGAGCATTGATGAGGATCACCACTGTTTCACCTGAACATGTGATGGGTTACTGAAATGCATAGGAGCCATAACAATGTTACTAAATAATTTTAGGATTTGCTTTCCGCTTAGGGTTGTGAAAAATTATAATTTTGTTTGTAGTAGAGGTCATTACTATCTCCTGTTGTCTATATGTTCTTAATAACGTGTTTTCTAGTGTTTTTTTTTTTTTTAAAACATGACGATGTCTTTTATGGGTGGGATTGTTTTTTGCTACCCAATTGACATCTGTACCCACCTCCCAACCTATGTCTCTTCCTACTACTACTTCTTTGCATTCTTTCCATACTTTACCTGAACTTGAACTGGTTAGGAGGTCAGAGTTCACTAATAATTCCTTTGCACAGCTTCTGCATCAACGCTAGTTAGTAGTGAACATCACTAATTGTTGGGTGTGCGGTCTTATGCCACATACTACAGATAGAGGTATTCCCTATTTGGTCCTGCCATATGTGGCCTTTGTGCTACTACGTGTGTAAGGAGACCTGTCCCGAGAGAATTGCTAAGTAATAAGATTATGCTCCAGCAACATCTTGATGATCTGATGAATATAGACCTGGATTCAGATTGACGTGAGTTTAGGTTATTGCCTATGTAAGGGCAAAAGGAGGGTCTGAGGTTCCGTGAATTCTGAACCCTTGGGTTCCATTTTGTGCATGGCAGCCATTTTGTGGTTGCCCTCACATAGGCCGATGACTTTAGCTGACTTCTGGATGACCTGAGTGAACTGACCCTGTTGCCTGAAGCTGACCTTGTTAGAACAGTTCCTTGCCCATGCTTGCAAAAGCTAGGACTGCCCCTTACTTTTGTGCTGAGTTTTGTAACCCTAAGCATATAAAAGGCCTCTGTTCTCTGTATTCCTCAGACTACCTCATTCAGTTGCTACGGCTTCTGTGTAACGTGGCCTCACTTATTAAATTTAATAAAGATGTCTTTTCATATTTCAGCTTCTGTGCTAAGTTCTTCTTTCTATTAATAAGTATTCCCTGAGAATGAAGATTTCAGTTCTTCAAGTAGGGTAAGCATTGGATAGCGTAGGGGTAAAATTTACTATTCCAACTCCAGTGAGTGCAACAGTAGGAAAAGTAAATACTTCTTATATAAATATAAATAACATAAATAGTAAAATCTATTACAAAATATTTTCAATATTTAGAATTGTGTAACTTATATTAATTAATCTATTAAATTGTAAAATACAAATTATTTAATAATATAAATTACCTACTAATACTAATAATTTACCTATTAACAATCAATGAATTTAAGTTTTAAAATTATTATACAAAATAAACTCAATATATTTTTTAAAACAATGTAATTACTTAAAATTAAATTAATTCCAAAACTATTCCTCTATAAACACACAACCCACTACAAAATTAAATTAATTAAATTAACATATTTATCAATTAATCATTTAAAGGTATTTACCTATTATATTGTAATTAATTACCAATTAATAATTATTGAACAATTAATTCTAAATAAATAATGTTTAATTAATTTACATATTTAATTAATTATATTTAAATTACTTCCCACCCTATTCCCCTATAAACGCACAACCCGCTAAATTATCAATTAATCAATAAAAATTAATTACCAATTATATTTTAATTACTTACCAATTAATAATTAGTTAACAAATAATTTTAAATAAATAACAATTATTTAAATAACATATTTATTTAATTATATTTAAATTACTGCCCACCCTATTCCTCTATGAACCCACAACCCGCTACAGAAAATAAATTACTTAAAATAATATATTTATCAATTACTCAATTAAAAATTAATCACCAATTATATTTTAATTAATTACCAATTAATAATTAATTAACAATTAATTCTAAATAAATACCAAATATTTAAATAACATATTTAATTAATTATAATTAAATTACTTCCCACCCTATTCCCCTATAAACCCACAACCCGCTACAGAATTGTATTACACAAGAATTAAACATTAATATTAACTTACCTTAAATTCAATTTTTTTGTTGTCGATATTCTGTATAGACGATATTATGTCCATTCTATATTTTTGAATCGATAATATTGCTATTCTAGTCAATATTACATTTTTCTAGTCGATATTTTTGTAGTCTATATTATGTCTAGTCGATATTATGTCTAGTCGAAATTAAAAACTCGATATTATGTCTGGTCGAAATAAAAAACTCGATATTATGTCTACTTACCCTATTGAAGGAAAGCCTCTCTATCTTATAATAATACGATTAGGATTCAGACTACAGTTGTTAATCTTGAACAATTGAATTTCCAATTCATTACTCTTCTGACCTCATGGAATGTTTTCCTCATCCACATTTATTATTTACCCCTTACCTATAAAATTATCCACCTTATACACAGGTTCAAATAACAGCTCTCACTGCTCTTCAACCTCTCCCCTTTAAGTGCTGTTCACACATCCACCAAGTTTCTACATCCTAGAACACTCCCACTGACTACTTCATCTAACTCGATCCCCCATAGTTACGCCTGCCCTCAATTCCAGCCACACTCTAATGATGATCTAAATAATGCAGTGATATATTTCCCCACATGCTCCTCTGAGCCTTGTTACATTAACCCTCAACCATCATCTTCTATTAATAGCCGATTTCTGGACTTCCCCCTCACCTATTCTACATCAAAGACGCAATCCACACATCAACACAAAGATTGATCACCCTGAATGTTTCTCATGAGGGTAAGTCTTCAGTCCCTAGCCCTAGTAAACTCAGTGTCTCGATTCTAAGATTAGAGATTCCTCTTCTAGCCTTGTACTATCAGTCAGGATGATTTATGCCACTCACAACCTGCAACAAGCATCAACAAACAGAGTGACTCCCTGGATCACCAGAGTCAATTGGGAAATCCACAAATCTTCTAAATGTGACTGCTAACTCAAGGACTCATTCATTCTTTCTTTGTCTGCACTACTGACACAATCTGCCTCAGAAGATCAATAGGTTAGGTTTTTTACCCATCAAGATCAAGCATAAAACATTTCAAACAGTAAAACACGAGATGGAAACTGCAGCTTTATACATTATGAACCTCTGCATGCCTATGGAGACCTTTCTAAATTCATAGACTCAGCCAGTATGAGACTTCCTGGTTCCAGAAGAATATTCAATTGTCTGCCTGGATAAAATAAACAATAGGGGTGGGGATAACAGCCATCCACAGAACCTCCATCAAATGCAAGAGTAACTGATGACAAATTCTTTTTTTTTCCAAAGAGATTTTATTGATTTTCAAGAAAAAACAATTAAACATCCAGCCATGGATCTATCAACAACTATTAAAATGTGCTATATGTCTCTCCTTTTTCTCGCTTAACAGTCTTGTGCACATCCCCCATCCCTCCAGGTGAAGCAAAAAGTCGTCCTTAGGCTTTAGCATGCATTCTCAACGGCGCCTTCTTGGTAGTATCTAGCTGTTGGTAGGTTGCTAGACTTGCTTTTTCCTATCTTATGAACTAATCTTCTAGAAGGAGAGATTATAGAGTTTTGAGGCAGCCATATACAAAGTTTCTTTCCCACAAGAACTCCACAAGAGTTTCTATTGTGTTTAGGATTCAGTTCGTTGAGTTCTCAAGTTATTTTTTCCATGGTCAGCAACTGCCAGAGTGTATTAGTCCATTCATGCATTGTGGGAATGATTAGTGATTCCCACTTAATAGTGATCAGTTGTTTAGCTGTCATGGTCATATTGGTTTTTGTTAGAAATTGGGCTACGGCTTGACTGGGGTCTGACCCCTGGTCAAGCATGAACCACAATCCTAGTCAGGACATGAGGCAGGCAAATCCCAAATTAACCTGTGCTCACCCTCTGGTAGCTTGGCACAGAACAGTCATGCTTAACTTAGAGGCAATATGTAAAGTATTTGTGCACCATTTCAACTAGTAAAACAGTGAAAACACCTCACAAAAAGATCTCACACCAGGTTTGAAAAATAGAGAACAATTTCATAAATAAACATGACCAAAATGACAAGAATCCAATCAGTAGAACCAGAGTTATACATTTTTAAAGAATAAATTGTAAAATATTGCCTAGAAACAGAAAGCTATCTGGTCACGATAGACCCGGTCAAAGTCAAAAGTTCAGCCAACTGCAATGGAGCGTGGGTCGGATACAGCCCCAGATGAGTCCCCCTGAAGTTTTACATTCTCAAGTTTTGTGCCGAGTCCACTTGAAATTAATTAAGCAAAGACTCCTCCAACCACAACGATCGCTTGACTGCAGAGTCAATAGTTTAGAGGGAATGATGCGAAGCGCACAGACCCACATGTCTAACTCCTGTGCAACAAGAAGGAATCTTTGCCTAATTCATTTCAGGCGACCACATTCTCCCTAAATTGTTTGATTTATCTTTGCCCTCATTTGAGGTTTCACAGTCAGGGACGATCCAGCACAGTGCTTTGAGGCAAATACTTACCACAGATTGCCTGTTTCCCATTTCCTCTTCTTGAGAAACCTAACCATGGAATCTATCTACTGTATACTGCACAGATCCAAAACAAAATCCTAAACTGTTGGATACATGTTCTAACAAAGGGACCACACAACATAGATTGGGCTAAACTCCCAGCCACTCCAAAGCCATTTCATGCCCTAGTACCTCTCTGAAGCATCCCATGCTTCAGTAGCACTTTGAAATATCTCTGCATTCATCCTATACATTGGGGTGGTGCTTCCCAAACTTACATCCTGACGATGACCCTGTCTAAATTGTATGCGTATGGTTGATCTTCTTGACATGACACAATGAAAGTGTACTGTTTTTATTTGAATCTGGAGCATTTCACTCTGTGACAGAGTGTCTACCAACCACTTGTGTATCCTGGATCAGCCATGATGTTCCTCAGTCGGGGCTGGTGATATTTCAAAGTAGTGGGGCGCTGCTGAGGAAATGAAACCAAGGACAGCGGCACTCTAGAAGTGGGAGTATGTGGGCTGCTTCGAGGAGGAGGAGGAGGTGGGCCTGGGGACCTGAGCTGGCTTTTACCAACACCTCTTGCTAGCTAAAGTGCATGCGTATTTCCAAGGCCCCATCTGTCAAACCTGATCGCGAATCTCGTTACAGTTCCACTTTCTCTGGGAATAACGGGAATGAGAAGAACCTCAAAGACGCTTCTAAGCCTAAATGCTTTAGATGTGGGAGTTTTCTCATTTTTCAAATTACCCCCAATGTTATGCTAGAGAATCCATTTGTATGAAGTGTGGGGTCAAAGGGCATTATGCTCGTGTGTGCAAGTCAACTCAAAATTCTGGAAAAAACACATAAGTTGTGCGCACTGTGATCATGAGTACATGTGATGGTAATGGTGAGATTGATGCGGTTAAAGTGTCTATGCCTGAGTGTGACATTCTTGTCAATGACTTTAATTTTGTCGTCCTGGTTGACTCTGGGTCTCCATTCACTATGATAGGTAACAAGCAGTGGGATGAGATAGTAGATCTAGATAGTACAGATTTGATTCCTCCTGACATAAATCCAGTCAGCTATGGGGGTGCAAAAATTAATATGCTGGGCTACGTTGTAGGTTGTATCCAGTTTAAAGACAGGAAAACTGAGAGGTGACAATCTGTTAGGATGGAGACATCAACGTGATCTTGGGATCATGTTAAACACTGGTGCCAAGGATCCCAAGGATCAAGTTATGTTGGTGGATGTACTAGGTGATCAAAGTAGCCTGTACTTCAAATAAATTCCAGACGTTTTTACTGATAACTTGGGTTGTCTTAAGGGATTCGAGCACCGTATAATTCTTAAGAAAAATGCTGTGCCATGTGTGCACAAGGTAAGAAAGGTAACCAACATGATGATGGAACCACTTAAAGCTGAATTGGAGAAGATATTGAAGTTGGGAATCATTAAAGAAATAGAAGCGTCAGAATGGTTGGCCCCAATTGTTTTGGCCCCGAAGGATGGTGGTACTAATGTCAGGATGTGTGTTGACTTGATGAGTTTGAACGAATGGATTTGGGTTGACCGCCAACCCTTACCCAACATTTCAGAGTAACTTAGTACACTCAAGGGTGCCCGTGTGTTTAACATGTTGGACTTGTCGTCTGCGTACCTCCAGACTCCCCTGCATAAAGAGCCAAGGCATCTTACCTCTTTCGTGACACCTCCGGGAGCATACTGTATTTTGAGGATGCCATTTGGATTAGCGTCGCAGCAGCATGCTTCCAGAGGGTCATGAAGAAGGTTTTAGAAGGCATAAATAACATAATGTTTTTTCAGGACGACATTTTGATCTATGGTGAGGACAAGGAGAAACACAGTAATACTTTAATAGAAGTTTTGGAAAAATTGCGAGACAAAGGTTTAACTGTAAAAAAAGAAAAATGTCAATCGTGGCTTCTTATGTGTGTGGCTCCCTGATATTAGGATGTAGTCTATTCTTGTGTGTGACTTGTGGGGGTTTGAGTAGAATGTGTAGTCTCTCGTATCAGGGTGTAGCAGTCTCCATGCGTCTTTAAGATTGAATTTGGAGCATATGTTTTGGAGCGCTGCGTGGGAGTTGTTGGGGTGGTATTGGCAGGATGATTGTCTGTCTATCAGTAGGTATAGTGGCATGTTGAGGTCCCCCGCTACTATTAGAAGCTCGTCCTGTGGTAGTTTGGCTAGGGCTTCGGCTACTTCCTCCCAATAGGAGGGGTCGTCTGAGTTGGGGCCGTATAGATTAGCTATGTGGGTCTGTTCCTCCCCTCTTGAGATGTTTGTGATCAGCAGTCTGCCCTCTCTGTATGTGTGTGGGAGTCTATCTTTAGTTTTGACTTTTTAGAGATGAGGGTCATAATTCCCCTTCTCTTTTTGCTCGCGGGTGAGCTCGCACCCTGCGCTATCCAATTAGCAGTCACTAGATTGTGATCTTCCTCATCGAGTTTTGCTTCTTGTAGTAGTACAATGTCACTTTAGGACTTTGCTCGGTATTCTACTATCTTCCTGCGTTTAATGGGGTGGTTCAGGCCCTTGACATTTAGTGAAGTTATTTTGAGGTCCTCAGCCAGCGAGATAGTGTTGTTACTAGTCATTATCTAGGACTTGAGGTGGTAACTGTCTGTGCCCAACACTCAAGGGACTGCAGTGGCGTGAGCCGTCGTACATCATGGCATGTGAGATTTTGAATAAGTAAAGAGTGGAAAAAGAAGAGATGAAGTTCAAAAAAGATCCTACCTCCCCCCCCAACTCCCTCCACCCTCCCCTGAGCTCTCCCTCCTCCCGCCCCTCCCCGCCCTCCCTCCCTCCCCCCTTCCCCCACTGCCCCAACATTAAAATACGGAAGGTGCAACGGCAGGATCGCCATTGCGCCTCCTGGAGCTTAGTAGACTCTAGACTTAAAACAAGCTGTATTTCCCCTATTTAAGGCCTATTCTAAGGCCTTATTGGAAGACATAGTGTGTCAGCATCTTGTCTGTATGCCTCCCCTTGAGTTAGGATAAGGCTAGCCATGTCTAGAGGAGGAATGATAAAGGAAAAGGATACTATGTGTTCCCTTAGTTTTCCTGGCTTGTGCCTTTGGCCAACTTGTTCATACGGTCTCTCCATTCGCTTAATCAGAAATCTTGTTGGCACTTACGGGGACCAGCCCCTTTTTTTTGAGGTAGCTCTGTTGCCTGGATTGTCTTTTAATCAGTCTTTGGGATTTTCATTCTGCTGCTCCCTCGGTGTTCGGTTCTGGTGAGGGGCCTCTCTTTGCTGTGCCGTGTAGCGAGGTGTCCATAGCTTGTGTCAGTGGGCCTTGTAGGTATCGATGAAGGTCCTGAGGGTCCGTGAAGAAGTGGGTTTTCTCCTTGTCCATTATTCTAAATTTAGATGAAGTTACAAACGAGAATTGGATGTCTCTGTTCTTGAGCCTCTGGCGTTGGGCAAGGAAACCTTTCCTGGTGTCGATTGTGGTTTTTGAGTAGTCTTGTGTTATTATAATTTTGTGCCCATTCCAGTTGATCTGGTGATTCCTGCGTGCAAAGTTGAAGATGTCCTCCCTGTGCTGCGATCTCAAGGGCTTGCATATGATAGGTCTAGCGAATTGTGCCGTTGGAGATTTGGTCGCAGGTACTCTGTAAACCTTGTCCAGTTCAAATTGGCGAGCAAACTTTAGGTTTGTAATTTTAGGTAATAGATCTTCCAGAAAGTTGGCGCATGATCCAGCCGTATCCTCTGCCCCTTCTGGAATCCCTAGTATATGTATGTTCCCCCTACGATTCCAGTCTTCAATCTCCGCTGTTTTCTTTTTTAGGGAGCCAGTTACTACTGTGAGTGCCTTCACCTCCTTCTTTGTGCCTTGGCTCGTGTCTTCTGAGTCGCTGATCCGCTGTTCCGCTGTTCCGCCGCTGCCAGTCTGATGTTGACTGTATTCAGGTCTGCTCTGACTGCGGCGATCTCCAGTTGGATTGGTTCAGTGGTGAGTGTCGTTGATTTTGCTAGGTCATACACCTCAGCAAGTTTCTTCAGGATTGTTTCCAGGGTGGTATTTATGTCCAGTTTTTGTTTGATCGGGGAGTTTAATATCTGTGGTTCTCCTTTGCTCTTCTTCAGCTGTTGCTGTTGTAATCTTAACTCTCTGTCCGCCATCTTCCTGTTAGGACTTTCCTTGGGTGTTCCTTTTTTGTCGGGTACTTTGTGCTCTCTCCGGTTTCTTTGTGGCCCAGACGCTTCTGGCCCGGACCTTCTCTTCTCACTGCCCCTTGTCTCCGTCTTTGTCCGAACCCTGGGTTAGTTGTTGGGCTCGCTTCTGTGTGGCTTGGCCAGTTTATGTTCCCCTTTAGTTGTCCTTTAGCTTGCTCACCTTAATGGAGCACCCTGCCACGCTTGGCGTTAAGGTGCCTCTATATTGTTAAGTTCTTCCTGGTTAGTCCGAGCACTTATGCGTTGTCTTTCATCCTATCCCGCACCTTACGTCTCTGCTATTTATCCTTTTCATTCTTAGTGCGGTTGGTTGGGGCTCTTGTGGTAGTGGTGTTTTCTTTCCCTAGGAGCGCTCCACCTGGGCTCTGCCCGTGCGAACTGCTTGCTTGCACACTCCCTGTCAAGGCCCCCTCCTTCGTCCCTTGGTGTCACCATATGGCCATTGATGCCGCGACCTGTGGAGGATCAGTAGCTAAAAGAGTGCCCATATTCCATCTTTGTCTTTGCTTAAACAGTACCCAGTCCCCTTTACCAAAAACTGTCACCTGGGCATGGCGACGCTGATCTGCATATGTTTTCTTTTTCCTTTTCCGAGTTGCATCAGTGTCTTGAACCTTATCAATATTCACTGATCGATCCGGGGTCCATTGAGGTAGCTTTGTTCTGATGGATCTCCCAAAAAGCAAGGATGCTGGATTCTCACCAGTTGTGGAGTGAGGAATTGAGCGATAGGCCTGGAGGGACTTGCACATGGTTGGTTCAGATCTTTCCCTCCATGTACACTCGTTCAATTGAACCTCTTGAGGATGCCCATGAATCGTTCAACTACACCATTGGCTTGATGCCAGAGGAGTGTACTCTTGTAGTGTTTAATGTTGAGTCAAATAAGAAATTGTTTGAACTCTTTGCTGTTAAAGGCCAGTCCATCAACAGATTTGAGGATTTCAGGGATAGCCCATGTCTTGGGTTGTCGAAGATAGATCTTCTACCAAAGGAAAAAGTGAATATTCATCTATGAATACCATCAAATGGTGTCTATTTCCTAAAAGCCCAAAAATGTCAACTGCAAACCTATCCCAAGCATGGGTAAGTAGTTCAGACATTGTCACTGGGTGCTGCATCACCTTGGGGAACAAACAACTGCAAATGTGGCACGCCTTCAACTCCTTCTCGACTCCTCATCTAGCCAAGGGACTACACTCGATCTGTTAAGGCTCCTTCTTTTGGCAATGATACCATGGTGTTCTTCATTAGGCCAGCTCAATGACCCACTGTCTTAGGGTTCCAGGTAAGATGATTCTCAAGCCTCGCAGTATTATGCCTTATTAGGTGACTATTAACTTGTCTCATACATTTTTGACTTTTTGGAATTCAACATCATCGGCAAGGGGCTGGGTAGGTCTCTTGCATGATTGCGTGGTAATAAGTTCCTTGTTTATGGTCATGTCTTTATCTGCATTGGAGGCAGCAATGATTTGTTGCACATATAGAGCCTCTGGTGTGCTGGATCTCACACCACTTGATTCAAGCAAGCCGGGCTGAAGACGGCTGGAATGCCAGAAACCGGTCCTCGGAAGCTTGTTTCCGGTCCAGGGAAGACATAGCTTGGCATTTCGAGCTGGACTGTTCCCATGAGGCACAGGGTCAGACTGATTTGCATATAGCCATGTCTGAACTGGGGTGGCAGAGTGGGCTAAAGAACGGTGATGGATTAAACCCAGATCTTTTGACTGGGTGTGAGCGTTTGATTAATTCAGATGCTCCGTCCATCACCACCCCCTTTTGTACCGCTTTTGGCCACCATAAGTGTGGCAGGGTATGCTCAGACGTGAGTCCCTTGCCCACTTTGCCACTGGATTCAAGCAAGCCGGGCTGAAGACGGCTGGAATGCCAGAAACCGGTCCTCGGAAGCTTGTTTCCGGTCCAGGGAAGACATGGCTTGGCAGTTCGGGCTGGACTGTTCCCATGAGGCACAGGGTCAGACTGATTTGCATATAGCCATGTCTGAAATGGGGTGGCAGAGTGGGCTAAAGAACGGTGATGGATTAAACCCAGATCTTTTGACTGGGTGTGAGTGTTTGATTGATTCAGATGCTCCGTCCATCACCACCCCCTTTTGTACCGCTTTTGGCCGCCATAAGTGTGGCAGGGTATGCTCAGATGTGAGTCCCTTGCCCACTTCGCCACTGGATTCAAGCAAACCGGGCTGAAGACGGCTGGAATGCCAGAAACCGGTCCTCGGAAGCTTGTTTCCGGTCCAGGTAAGACATGGCTTGGCAGTTCGGGCTGGACTGTTCCCATGAGGCACAGGGTCAGACTGATTTGCATATAGCCATGTCCGAACTGGGGTGGCAGAGTGGGATAAAGAACGGTGATGGATTAAACCCAGATCTTTTTACTGGGTGTGAGTGTTTGATTGATTCAGATGCTCCGTCCATCACCACCCCTTTTTGTACCGCTTTTGGCCGCCATAAGTGTAGCAGCGTATGCTCAGACGTGAGTCCCTTGCCCACTTTGCCACTGGATTCAAGCAAGCCGGGCTGAAGACGTCTGGAATGCCAGAAACCGGTCCTCGGAAGCTTGTTTCCGGTCCCGGGAAGACATGGCTTGGCAGTTCGGGCTGGACTGTTCCCATGAGGCACAGGGTCAGACTGATTTGCATATAGCCATGTCTGAACTGGGGTGGCAGAGTGGGCTAAAGAACGGTGATGGATTAAACTGAGATCTTTTGACTGGGTGTGAGTGTTTGATTGATTCCGATGCTCCGTCCATCACCACTCCCTTTTGTACCGCTTTTGGCCGCCATAAGTGTGGCAGGGTATGCTCAGACGTGAGTCCCTTGCCCACTTTGCCACTGGATTCAAGCAAGCCGGGCTGAAGACGGCTGGAATGCCAGAAACCGGTCCTCGGAAGCTTGTTTCCGGTCCAGGGAAGACATGGCTTGGCAGTTCGGGCTGGACTGTTCCCATGAGGCACAGGGTCTGACTGATTTACATATAGCCATGTCTGAACTGAGGTGGCAGAGTGGGCTAAAGAACGGTGATGGATTAAACCCAGATCTTTTGACTGGGTGTGAGTGTTTTGATTGATTCAGATGCTCCGTCCATCACCACACCCTTTTATACCGCTTTTGGCCGCCATAAGTGTGGCAGGGTATGCTCAGACGTGAGTCCCTTGCCCACTTTGCCACTGGATTCAAGCAAGCCGGGCTGAAGATGGCTGAAATGGTATGTTACACTTACAACGCAACTTTTACGTCGTAATGCTGTTACAACGCAGCTATTACAACGCAGGATCCATGACATCGGATGCCATTACAACGCATGGCATTACATAGCAGATGCTATTACAACGCATACCATTACATCGTAAGTATTGGTAAGTATATAATTTTTTTTATTTTATTTAATATTATATAATTGATTTAATTATTATTAATTATAAATAAAAATATTTATTTATGTTTTTAAATATTATAAATTAAATATATTAATTTAAGTAATTTTTTAAATAAGTATGAGTATAGGAGTATATGTTTTGGGGTACTGAGGTATATGTTTTGGGGTGTTTGGGTATTTTTAGGTTTTAGGGCAGGGTTTGGGTTTTGGGGTACAGGGGTGTTTTTAGGTTTTAGGGCAGGGTTTGGGTTTTGGGGTACATGGGTGTTTTTAGGTTTTAGGGCAGGGTTTGGGTTTTGGGGTACAGGGGTGTTTTTAGGTTTTAGGGCAGGGTTTGGGTTTTGGGGTACAGGGGTGTTTTTAGGTTTTAGGGTAGGGTTTGGGTTTTGGGGTACAGGGGTGTTTTTAGGTTTGAGGGCAGGGTTTTGGGTTTTGGGGTACAGGGGTGTTTTTAGGTTTTAGGGTAGGGTTTGGGTTTTGGGGTACAGGGGTGTTTTTAGGGTTTAGGGCAGGGTTTGGGTTTTGGGGGACAGGGGTGTTTTTAGGTTTTAGGGTAGGGTTTGGGTTTTGGGGTACAGGGGTGTTTTTAGGTTTTAGGATAGGGTTTGGGTTTTGGGGTACAGGGGTGTTTTTAGGTTTTAGGGCAGGGTTTGGGTTTTGGGGTACAGGGGTGTTTTTAGGTTTTAGGGTAGGGTTTGGGTTTTGGGGTACAGGGGTGTTTTTAGGTTTTAGGGCAGGGTTTTGGGTTTTGGGGTACAGGGGTGTTTTTAGGTTTTAGGGCAGGGTTTTGGGTTTTGGGGTACAGGGGTGTTTTTAGGTTTTAGGGCAGGGTTTGGGTTTTGGGGTACAGGGGTGTTTTTAGGTTTTAGGGCAGGGTTTGGGTTTTGGGGTACAGGGGTGTTTTTAGGTTTTAGGGCAGGCTTTGGGTTTTGGGATAATTAAATTATAATTACCATTTTTAAATTAATTAAAATATATTTAATAAATTAAATAATTTTATTACATTAATTACATTTTTAAATTAAATTAATTTAATTAAATACATTATTTCAATTAATTTTATTTAATTTCAATTATAAAAATATGTACATTAAATTAATTTCATTATTTTAATTAAATTAAATTATTTCCATTTTTTATTAAAATTACATTTATTAAATAGATATTATTTTTTTAAATTAAATTAATGGCTATTTTAAAATGTATTTTAATTAAATTATTTAAATTAAATTAATTAAATTAACTTAATAACATTTTTAAAAAAAAGGTATACTTACCTATACTTACGATGTAATGCCATGCGTTGTAATAGCATCTGCTATGTAATGCCATGCGTTGTAATGGCATCCGATGTAATGGATCCTGCGTTGTAAAAATTCCGTTGTAACGGAATGCGTTGTAAAAATCCGCGTTGTACTGACACCAATCCGGCTGAAATGCCAGAAACCGGTCCTTGGAAGCTTGTTTCCGGTCCAGGGAAGACATGGCTTGGCAGTTCGGGCTGGACTGTTCCCATGAGGCACAGGGTCAGACTGATTTGCATATAGCCATGCCTGAACTGGGGTGGCAGAGTGGGCTACAGAACGGTGATGAATTAAACACAGATCTTTTGACTGGGTGTGAGTGTTTGATTGATTCAGATGCTCCGTCCATCACCACCCCTTTTTGTACCGCTTTTGGCCGCCATAAGTGTGGCAGGGTATGCTCAGACGTGAGTCTCTTGCCCACTTTGCCACTGGATTCAAGCAAGCCGGGCTGAAGACGGCTGGAATGCCAGAAACCAGTCCTCAGAAGCTTGTTTCCGGTCCAGGGAAGACATGGCTTGGCAGTTCGGGCTGGACTGTTCCCATGAGGCATAGGGTCAGACTGATTTGCATATAGCCATGTCTGAACTGGGGTGGCAGAGTGGGCTAAAGAACGGTGATGGATTAAACCCAGATCTTTTGACTGGGTGTGAGTGTTTGATTGATTCAGATGCTCCGTCCATCACCACCGCCTTTTGTACCGCTTTTGGCCGCCATAAGTGTAGCAGGGTATGCTCAGATGTGAGTCCCTTCCCCACTTTGCCACTGGATTCAAGCAAGCCGGGCTGAAGACGGCTGGAATGCCAGAAACCGGTCCTCGGAAGCTTGTTTCCGGTCCAGGGAAGACATGGCTTGGCAGTTCGGGCTGGACTGTTCCCATGAGGCACAGGGTCAGACTGATTTGCATATAGCCATGTCTGAACTGGTGTGGCAGAGTGGGCCAAAGAACGGTGATGGATTAAACTGAGATCTTTCGACTGGGTGTGAGTGTTTGATTGATTCCGATGCTCCGTCCATCACCACCCCCTTTTATAGCGCTTTTGGCCGCCATAAGTGTGGCAGGGTATGCCCAGACGTGAGTCCCTTGCCCACTTTGCCACTGGATTCAAGCAAGCCGGGCTGAAGACGGCTGGAATGCCAGAAACCGGTCCTCGGAAGCTTGTTTCCGGTCCAGGGAAGACATGGCTTGGCAGTTCGGGCTGGACTGTTCCCATGAGGCACAGGGTCAGACTGATTTGCATATAGCCATGTCTGAACTGGGGTGGCAGAGTGGGCTACAGAACGGTGATGGATTAAACCCAGATCTTTTGACTGGGTGTGAGTGTTTGATTGATTCCGATGCTCCGTCCATCACCACCCCCTTTTGTACCGCTTTTGGTCGCCATAAGTGTGGCAGGGTATGCCCAGACGTGAGTCCCTTGCCCACTTTGCCACTGGATTCAAGCAAGCTGGACTGAAGACGGCTGGAATGCCAGAAACCGGTCCTCAGAAGCTTGTTTCCGGTCCAGGGAAGACATGGCTTGGCAGTTCGGGCTGGACTGTTCCCATGAGGCACAGGGTCAGACTGATTTGCATATAGCCATGTCTGAACTGGGGTGGCAGAGTGGGCTAAAGAACGGTGATGGATTAAACCCAGATCTTTTGACTGGGTGTGAGTGTTTGATTGATTCAGATGCTCCGTCCATCCCCACCGCCTTTTGTACCGCTTTTGGCCGCCATAAGTGTGGCAGGGTATGCTCAGACGTGAGTCCCTTGCCCACTTTGCCACTGGATTCAAGCAAGCCGGGCGGAAGACGGCTGGAATGCCAGAAACCGGTCCTCGGAAGCTTGTTTCCGGTCCAGGAAAGACATGACTTGGCAGTTCGGGCTGGACTGTTCCCATGAGGCACAGGGTCAGACTGATTTGCATATAGCCATGTCTGAACTGGTATGGCAGAGTGGGCTAAAGATAGGTGATGGATTAAACCCAGATCTTTTGACTGGGTGTGAGTGTTTGATTGATACAGATGTTCCGTCCATCCCCACCCCCTTTTGTACCGCTTTATCTGCATTGGAGGCAGCAATGATTTGTTGCACAGATAGAGCCTCTGGTGTGCTGGATCTCACAATAAAGTTGAGATGCTTCAGCTGTCCTTGAGGTTGAACTGTGACAAGATAGCGGAACTCGTTAAAAGTAATCTGCAGGGTCTTGATTCTTCACTGGTTTATGCGCAATCTCTTTGTCGGACTCTTGTAGTCGTGACCCGCAACTCTTGATGCGAGGGGGAATCTTAGCCTTTGGGTTTCCAAAACTTGTAAGCAACACCTGGTGATCCGTGATGACGGCGAATCATTTTCTGTAGAGAAATACATGAAAATGTTTGCAGGCCCACACAAAAGCCAGGCTCTTCTTCTCTGGATAAGAGTAGGCATGTTCTGTTTTAGACAGGTTTCGACTTGCATAGGCCACAATGTGTCTCTGAGCATTCAGCTGCCATTGTGTTGATCAAAGATTGCCCCTAGCCCTACCATTATTGCCCAGCATCAACCATTATTCGATATGTAACTTGGGGTCAAAGTAGACCATTTCAGGTGCATTCTCAATTGCATGTTTAATATATGTGAAACTCTGGTTGCGTTCCGGAGACCACTGAAACGGTACATCTTGCTTTGTCAAGCCTCTCAATGGGGCACTCACTGTAGCAAAGTGGGGTCACAATTGCGGGTGGGAGTGAGAAAACAAATCACTTACCTTGCCGTTGCTGGGTCCCGTGTCTCTGCTCCTGCTCTCCTGCCTCCAACTTCAGGAACATGAAGTAGGCAGCCAGGCTCCCCCCCAAAGCCAATCACAACACAATGCAGCATTGTGATTGGTCTGAGTGCAGTGTAGGGGTGGACATGTTCTTCATGCAGGCTTTAATCAGCCTGCATGAAGAAGTGGTAAAGTGCGCATGACTGGTCGGGCCAACCAAATAGGCACTGCGCACTTAGGAGTAGGCAAACCACTCCTCCACTGCCCTGCTTACAGAGCAGAGTAGTCTCTTCCACCCAGCCCACCCGCCCGCAAAGCAGCACAAACCTAAAATCATAAAAACTGAAAGGTATTATCATTTTCTGTTTTTGCTTCTGCACTGCTTGAAAGCAGTGGGACGATACTCCTCCACCATAGTGGAGAAGCCACCACTGAAAAATACTCAAAAAATCAGTCTCTTATTTCTGAACAAACCCACATGACTCAAAAAGGTAGTAATGTACCTGCAGTTCTCCTCTAACTCAAGTTGATAGTATCCCTTATTTAAGGCAAGACGGGAAAATACTATGGCACTGTCCAATTGCATGATCAAGTCGTGTGGACAAGGGTGTCTCTCTCTCTCAATGGGCTTGTTTGCCTTGTGCATATCAACGCAAATGCGTACCGCAAATGGGCAAATGTCTTCATTGATATGAAGCTCTACTTTCATTTTCTTGAGTTTTCCAAGTCCAAGGAGCAACAGCGGGAATCGACTTGTGATCTCAGACAGAGAACACAGGTTGTACTTGAGGAATCTCAATCCAGTTTCAGCAGCAGTGGCACAACTGAGCAAACTGGTACTCAACAAAGGGCCTTTTAGAACATGGATGGTGGCTCATGCCAATGTCTTTTTGTGTCACATTGTCACTGTGAATGGCCCTTGGCTTTGCAGTGGCTCAGAAGTGGCTCAGATATATACCTTCATGCCTGATGGAGTAAGGCAAGGCAGGGGGATAGACTGTGAAACTTTTCCACTGGCATATTAATCGATGCACCACTATGTATGATTAAAGTGTATGGGTGATCGTTCACCTTTAATCTGACTTTGGGATAGTATCCAAATGAACTTGTCTCTTTTCTTAGTACGCTTTCTTTGAACTGTGATTTTCTTTACAGGCAACTAATCCCACATGTGCACACTGTCCTTTGGTAGATATCATCAGCCCACACCCATATTCTTTGCTGGTACTTGATAGTGACGTCAAACAACCTGTGTACGATTAGCTTGATAACAAATGATTTTGCCAAGTTTCTACTTGGCATAGCTGATGTTGCTTTTTATTTTTAGGGGTGGGCTTAGAATGCTTCTGGAACTTTCTTGCATCCATCTTTTCTTGCCATTTTGACACACTTGATTTTTCTTTAGCCTGGCACACAGTTATGAAATGGTTCTCTTTCCCACAACATTTGCAGACTTGAGCTATGACTGGACATTTACCTTTATGGGGAAAAGAAAATTCACATCGAAACCATAGCTTTGTTTTCCTTTAAAAGCATTGACTTACGTGTATCATGCTTATGCTTGCTTTTCACGGTCAATGCTGATTCATTGTGTGCTGTCCCTGCTTCCATGTCAGCATCTTGTTGGCCTACTCATTCTTCTGTTCTCGCAGCCATCAGAAGTTTCTCTAGACTGTTTTTCTCTCCGCATGCACTTTCTAAATGAATCTGAAAGACAGCCATTAATGACTCTGAGGTGCATGGCTTCTTCGTCGGTGAAGTCACAGAACTTGCAATGTTTAATGAGTGCATCAAGTCTTTCAACAAACTAGTCCATTGTTTCACCAACCTGTTTTTGTACTTTGTTGAAGATATACCTTTAATAGTGGACATTAGGTAACAGATTGAACATCGCCTCCAATGCTTCTTTTACCTTTTGGTACGATTTTACATCAGTCTTTGAGATTTTCTTTAACACATTTTTCACTCCATCACCTGCAAGGTTTTTAAATATTTGGTGATCTTCTTGTCATTTTCTTCTTCTAGCGCATCTATGAAGTCATCAAATTTTTTGATCCACGCAGCCCACCTGACACCAATGTTATATTTCTTAGAAATGTCAAAAGGTTGTGCTGGCTTCAGGAACAAGGCTGCAGTGAATTTTGAGCTCCCTTCTGCCGCCATTAAGAGCACATGCTATTCATACAGCTTTCGCCATGCAAGGCGGCACCAACAACTTCTGCAAGCACCAGCATTGTGCTTGAACTTGGGTTACAAAATGCTTCAATCGCCCTTGACAGTAAGTTCTCTGTTCCTCGTACCTTGTTGTTGTGATTGTTGCTTCTGGCTTTGTCTGATTAGTTGCTCTGTATTTGAGGCAGGGCGAAGGGTCTCTGTCGACCACCTTGTCGGTGGGTTTGGCAGACTTTTTGAATATGCTCCTCCGTAGGGCCATCGATTTCTTCCGCGGCTGTGTATTGGCTCGAAGAGGGCTTTGACTCCTCATGTGCCGGTTAAATTGATTCTGAGCACACATAGCATGCACAAGCAGTTTGCCCTATCAATGCAAACTCTCACAGAGAGCAGTATTGTCTTCTCGGGCACGTATCCCATATCCATTGCCAGTTGTAGCGTCTGCCCCAGCCCAGGAGCATGAAGATGTATTATGCAACACCAGAGCTGCAATCAAACATTACTTTAATTTTCAGCATACACTATGGCTCTGCACATTATATCATACTTCCTATTAACCACAACCTAACACTGCCCGGCATATTACGTATTTTCTCTTCAGAGTCTGCCCTGAACCAGGAGGGTCCTGGTGCTTATAACATCAATATGCTACACTTGTCAGTAGCTAGTTTAATTGGTGATTGCAAGTACAAATGTTTAAATATCACATTTGTGGCTTGTCGTGGGTGTGGTGTGAACGGACCGGGGAGCCACCAACAGCTTCGGGGGGGGGGGGGGGGGGGGGGGAGAGGCTGTGTCTTACGTTAACGGTGTTATGCGCTTCAGCCCATGAGGCTGGTGAACCCTAGTGCAGTGGGCAACGCGGACAAGACAAAACAGACTAGTGGGCCTAACACAGGCCACAGCTCAAGGAGCTTCCACCACTGCAAACCAGTATGCAGAAGACACAGCCCCCTTCATACAACCATTAAACCCGGGACACCCCTCAAAAACGACCAGTGTGTGGGTGTAGGAGAGAGCACATTCAGGTGCGCACTCTAGACAAACACAACGCAGTGGGAGCAGAGTGGCCATAACACTGACAGAAGGGTGAATCCGAACAGGAGGTCGGTGTGGGACTGGTGTGATCGCCAAAGGCAGAAGGGCCAAGCTCACGTCGCTGGAACACTCTAAGCAACACTACAAACAAGCGCAACACAGCAGGCTGTCGTGGGAGCAACAAGACCATACCGCAGACCTCACACACACAGCGCAAGGCATTTAAACGAGGCACAAAGAGTAGAGGCGCTAACCTCCTGACAAGCACACAGAGTCGGATAGAATCACGGCAGCAACTAGGTCTATCAACAAGAGCTCCCCGACAGCCAATCACCCTTGCGCCAATGGCCAACGACCAGAAAAATGGAAAAGGAGTAGACGGGGCTAGGAGGCTAACCGGGACTTGGAGAAACCAGCCCTGTGAACCACTTGTGAGTAGCAGAAAACAGAATAACCGTGGAGCCCAAACAGCGGCAACACACTCAAGGGAAGACAACTCAGGTTCATGGAACTCAACTCGCACCTCCTAGAGGTAAAAGGAGATTTGTCCTACAACAAGAGAAGAGAGGACTAGCAAACATGGTCAAGAGCCAAGCAAGACTTCAGCAGCAACTAAAAAAGCAGGCACCAGTAAAAGAAGAGCCTCACCGGAGCTGAGGGTGGAGTGAGCCGACTGGAACCCTTTAAGACGCTCGTAATGCACTATTATAGCAACCACAGCTACCTCAGCTACCTCATAAACTATCTAGTCATTAACCAACATGCACTAACCACCTATCTACCTCAAGAATTTACAAGAATATGAACTGCACAAATAACCAGCAAACCTCACTGTAGGCCAAGTAACCCAAACACATGGCCCCAACCTCACGATGGACCTGAAACGAACACCCTCATCAAGCTAGGGGTCCAACAAATGGCAGCGGGGGAGGAGTTACAACCCCAACCCCTATCCAGCGATGAGTGACCAAGCGCAGATGCACCAGACCCACAGTTCACGGCTACAGCAATGACTACCTCACTGGAGATCTCTCCACACTACCTCGAAGGGACTGTGCCCAAGTCAGAAGACACTTGAAGCAGCAAATAACGCAAGCCGCACAGAAGTGAACACTATCATCATATCCTTTTTTAACCAAGCTATCAGGGTGCCGTAAGAGGGAGAGGGAGAGGGAGAGGGTGTGTGTGAAAAACTAACAATGACTTATGCACGGCAAAGAGACTGTAAAATAGACTCGAAAATCGCACTCTTGGGTACAGCAAGACACAGAACAGTAACTAACAACTCCCAGGGAGACGGAACGGCGACCTTGTCGTCGCACGTTCATCATACAATGTTTTTATGTAGAGGGGGAGGGCGAGGGGAGAGGGGGAGGGGCACCTCTATCGTTTTCTTTTTCTTTCCTTTTCACTGCTATCTACTATTCATTCACTTCCTTCTCCTCACATTCACTTACAAGAAGATACACTCTGACCCGTATAACACCCAGTAGGGACGAACCTATTTCTGAGGTAGGCGTGGGACAGACACCCGACCAACAACAGATAACTGAACCTAACGGGGGAGGAATCACAACAAAAGAGAGCTGGGACCGCAGATTAGAACCACCAGACATTACCCACCAAAGATAATGGCCCCCACCAACAATCTTAACCTGGTATCTGATCTAAAGATAGTATCCCTCAATGTCAAAGGGCTAAACCACCCAGTCAAGCGCAAGAAAATACTCGACTATCTCGCTAAGAGTAAAGGGGATGTGGTTCTGCTACAAGAAACCAAACTATCCCTGAAAGACCTCAAACTAGTAAAAGCCATGTGGATTTCACAGGTGGCGTGCTCTCCGACAGAAGGGAAGAAACGGTGCAATTACACTGCTATCTAGAAACTCCAACCTAACAATAGAGTCACAATACCACGACAAGGTGGGAAGACTCCTGCTAACACACTTGAGAAGGGGGGAGGAGCTCATCCATGTCGCCAACATTAACGGCCCTAACACTGACGACCCTGCTTTCTGGGAGGGTGTAGCACATAAACTGGACAGCCTACCACAGGACGACCTTACAGTGGTGGCAGAAGACTTTAACATGCCTCTAGACCATATACTGGACAGACAATCAAGCTGTCACGCCCAGCCCACAAAAGAACACTCCACGCTAAAAAACATCTGCGCCAAACTCAGCCTCAAGGACTTATGGCGGCTCCAGCACCTGGACACTAGAGACTACACATTCTACTCCAACCCTCACCACTCATATAGCAGGATAGATTACATACTAATCACAAGCCCACATACACACCGGATATGACATACAGACAAAGCGCTGAGACTAGTGTCAGACCACTCATGCATTAGCCTAAAGCTGAGCGGGTGCCACAACGAAGAAATCCCACGAAGATGGCGTTTTAACAGCGATGTCTTAACAGAGCCAGAAAACAAAAAAAAGATAGAGGAGGCCATAAATGAATACCTTAGGCACAATGACACGCCGGAAACGAATCCAACTACCCTTTGGGATGCACTCAAAGTGACAGTCAGAGGCACAATAATCGAAATTAAATCCAAAATTAACAAAAACTCTAACCTACACCTGTCCCAGCTTGAGCAAGACATAAAAAAACTAGAAGCAGCCCACATCAGGACCACGCACGATACTAGTAGCCTACGTGACCTAACCAGCAAGAAGTATGAATTTAACAAAATCCTAAGTGAAAGGTCCGGTCTGTGGATCAACAAATACAAGCCCATAAACCTTTGTCAGGCTAATAGAGCGGTGAAACTCCTAGCCTCTTACTTAAAACACAAACGTAACCAATTCACCATCTCATCCATCACAGACTCTCACAACAAAACCCACACAAGACACAAGGACATCCTAAAGACCTTCCAGGAGTTCTACCAGTAACTCTACAAAAACGACCAGAACTTTGACCTGTAGGCGTGTACAAAATACCTCAGCAGACTCAACCTCCCCAAACTAACCAAAGTAGAAACACAGAGACTAGGGCAGGTAATTATCACGGCCGAGATCGAAATGGTGGTCAAGTCAATGAAGGACAACAAAGCCCCAGGACCGGATGGTTAGACAGCCACTTTTTGCAAGTCCTTTCTTGCTCAACTGAAACCCACCATAAAAAGGGTGTTCAACCATTGTGAGGAGGAAGGGCTGGTTTCACAATCCATGTCAGAGGCCAACATAATTGTCATACCAAAGCAAGGCAAGGATGAACTGCTGCCCCAGAACTATAGGCCCATATCCTTAATCAACATAGACTGCAAAATGTATGCGAAAATCCTGGCAACTAGATTAAACCCTGTCCTACCCAGTTTAATAAGCAGCTCACAAGTAGGCTTCCTAAAGACCTGTATGTCTAACGACAACACCAGACTCCTCTGCCACATTCTAGAACACACCGCTAAACTGACAGAGCCAGCTGTGGCTATCGCCCTAGATGCCGAGAAGGCCTTCGATAGAGTCTCATGGGCCTTCCTCGAGCAATGCATGCAGTCATTCAACCTGGGGGAAGGGTACATTAGGAAGGTGATGGCATTGTACAGGGACCCAAAAGCACGCATAGTCATTAATAGATCACTCTCACAATGCAACGCAGCACCAGACAGGGCTGTCCGCTGTCTCCCACACTCTTTCTGTTAGCTTTAGAGCCACTGATTAGTGATATCAAGACTAATGCCAAAATAAAGAGGATCAACATAAAGGACATGGAAATAAAATTAGCCGCCTATGCGGACGACATTCTTATCGTAACAGAGCAGCCTAAGACCTCTATTGCATCCCTGAAAGAAATATACTCAGGGCACACAGGATATAAGCTCAACAGGGACAAATCAGAGTGCAAATCTCTCTACATCCACACCACTAGGGACTTCCTGGGAGGGTCGGGCCTGACCTGGCAAAAAGAGTTCATCAAATATCTGGGGATTCACTTTGGTAACGACCTCATGACCACACTAAACCAAAATGAGAAGCTACTGTTAAAAAAAATTAAGAAACTCCTGGAGTCCTGGTCCCCCAAATTTATAACATGGTGGGGCAGAATAGAAACAATCAGGATGAGGATCACACCAATGATCAATTACCTGGTGTGCATGCTACCCCTACTACTTAATGATGACTTTCACCACAAAGTGGATAAACTAATTAGTAACTTCCTATGGCGGGGTAAAAAAGCATGCATAAGTATGAAAAAACTAAGGCTAGACAAAAAGCTGGGAGAGTTACATTTAGCAGACTTTAGAAACTACCAAACTGCATTCCTGATAAAACAAGGAGCCTGCTGGTTGTCACCCTGCAAGGTTACACGCCAGTATGGCTACTAGTAGAGCGAGCCGTACTAAACAAACTTAACCCGCTGGTGCTGCTGACAGCTAACAAACACACACACGCCTCCAGCCCAATCTTAAAAAACACAAAAATCACCCTACTAAAAATTTACAAGAAAATGATGAACAGTGTTCAAATACAATGAGCAATGTCTAGCCTTTGGGGCATGGATAGAGAAAGGCATCTCATACCCAGCCCTATAGGAAGAAGGCTACACCAGCACGTTCAACACACTGAAAGATAGACATAAACTTCCGGCAATAGAGTTCTACAATTTCCTAAAAATCAAAACAGCCCTAACAAAAGCCAAACTTTCTCCATCCAACCCGTCAATCATGCAGTATATGACAAAAATCAATAAAATAGGTCATCAAGTATCGCACCTCTACAAACTACTCCACCCATATTCCACCAAACTTAACGACAAATCAACTAACTACTGGGTAAAACAAGCCAACACCTCACTCAATGAGCAGGAGCTAGCTCTCCTTTGGGCCTCCCCCTCACGGAACAAAATCTCGCCAGTACTTTCACAAACAAAATTCTGGCTACTCCACAAGACCTTCTGGAACCCCGCTTGGTTAGCCTTGCTAGGTCTCAGAGAAAATTACCTATGCTGGAACTGCAGCAACGAAAAGGGGGATCTAGCACACCTCATCTTCTACTGCCCAACACTCAAAAAGTTCTGGGAGGAAATCTTTGATTTCATTAAAAAGGCCCTGTGGTGCACACTAATCCCAGAATTTTCCTCCCTCATCACCCCATTCATAAAAACAGGACTCCCTGCACAGCAGGACAGGGACCTTTTGGACCTCCTATTGAACGCGGCAGTTAAACTGGTCCTGTCCAACTGGAAGGACACTGCAAGGAAATCATACAAATGCTGGTTTAACTGGGTGACATACCTCAGAGGCGCAGATAGCACTGCCCTACAAATCTCACCCTGGAGACCAGCTACTAGGGGGATGTGGAAGTCACTAGACATGTTCCTGGACTCCAACGAACCCCCGTGAGCTCACTTGGGACCACCGGGGAGGATCGGATTTCACTCAGGGATACAACCCCAGACTAGGCTCATAGCGATAGGACACTTCTTGTAACCTATCTCTACTCTTTCTCTCCTATCTTCTCTCTTTATGCTAACTTGTCTCTAATTTTCCAGCAAGTCAACACAGAGGGGCTCAGCTGAACGTGCACATCACAGTACCTGTAATTAATGTAACACCAACTACGTTTATCTTGAACCCCATAACGAAAATGTGAATGTACGTGTTCTGTAAAAATGAATTAATAAAATACTTTGAAATAAATAAGAGCAATGATCCGGAGAGAATAAAGTTAGTACAGACAGGATAGCAATATATAGTCACATATTCTGAGAGGGCCCATACAACATATTCAGATGTAGATAAACACTTTCACACCATAGGAGTTACCTGCTTTTTAGGTCGAGCCTAGAGCAGTGCATGCGCTCCTTACTCGACTTTAGTAAGGGGGTTTTCAAAGTGCTACCAGAGGCTTTTGCTGGCCTCAAGCTTGCATGCACGTGCGCGTGCACGCGCGCAGCCGCCATGTGGGTTTCTGTCGAGGATCATTAAGCCTTACCGCCCAGGCCTTTTCTTATCTTGCACAGGGCCTTATCGGAGATTTTATTGCGGTTATCTTCTGTCTTTTTGAATTCCTCCTACCAGATTTGCTTTCTTGGGGCGTGCCTGTGTGCTTTGCTTCTGATGTTAAGTTGATTATGTAGTATATTTGTCTACATGTAGGCTGTAAGTTTAATGTTTACACTTGTTATCAAAGCAATCGAGCTAGTTTTCTGTTGATGTACCCTATTGCAAAGGTGTGTAACCTGAAGGACAAGCACACAGTTGCCGAGTACCCTTCTGTGAGCCACAAATTGTGTGACATCAATACCTGTTCACTATGATGTGAGTCTTATGCAGTATGCAATCTTCAACTAAGCGAAACTTGCCAGAATTAATTTAGTAGCTAACCTTTTATTTGTGTTAGTGTAGGAAGAACTTGCCTGTTAAGTGGCTCTGCCTTATCAGCCCATCTTCCTCCTCCTTCCCGATTCTTAGCAGTTGATATTAGAAACCAAAAGTGGGCATATCTAGAGTGAGAACCTGGGCCCCAATGATACAAATTCAGCCTTTTATTCCTCTGGAGGTGTGGGAGGGAGTGTAGTGTCACGAAAATAGCCCAACGCGCTTTCTGTGAGATCAACATCTTTTGGGCCACTGTGACGATCCCGAGGCTGCATTTGACTTTCCCTTCAAGGACTCAGAGACGCATTTCGTTGAAGTAGGCAGAAAAGATCTATTTTTCATCTTGCCCTAGCCTGACATCACACTAGTATGTCCTGATTCAAATCAAATTTCCTCTCAAAGTATTCATTTTTGTTGGTCATTTCGTTTCTGCTCACAGCTAGAGAAAGTGCCATTGTATTAAACACTGGCGGTTTGCATATGTACTGCAGAGATTTTTATTTTGAAAAGTGCTCCTTCTCTGTGTAGACATGCTCTACGAGGCTGTTACTGTCTTGCTGCTCGGAGTTCGATGACGAACATGCTGTTCGAGAAATGGGAATTCTTCATTCTGATTTCTAAACTAGAGGGTACCATGCTGCTGTTTGCAGGCCTGCCAAGTATCACGCATCAGGCGTGACGCTACCGCATTTCAGTGTGGTGTTCCCGCATCACCGCACTGAAATGCGTTGTGAGAACTGGAAATTGCTTCTAAAAGCCCTTCATTTCCAAGCTCTCTTCAGTGTGGACTGAAACCGGGTTCCCCCATACTTAACAATGCCATTCCTCAGTGCTCCCTAAAAGCATTGCATTTTTTTGTGTAATGGTATTGTCTTCTTCAGTGTGGACTACCTATGCCACAGAACCCCATTTCACACCATGTTGCAACTGGTATAAGTTATTTGCTGCATCAGACCTCTAGACTTGGTGTGTGTCCAGTCTGTGGAACCACTACTGAGTGCCCAACTTCACTTACATGCCACAGTAAGGAAAAGATATCTTATGAACGGACGTGATCCCTAGTAAGGTTGTGACTGCTGGTTCAGACCATCTCTCATTGATAAAGTAAGGCATCCAGTCTCCGGATGCACACACGTGGTGGGAGGCTGGTAGGTCCTGGAAACGTGCTTCATTCAGGCTCTTCTGCTTAGCATTGGCATAGCCAATAGGTCTCGCTATTGGGACCTTATAAGTATTTAGTTATGCTGCACAATATCCTTGGTTCAACAACATCAACTGTTGCATGGCTAAACACTTATAAGATCCCAAAGGCGAGACCTATTGGCTATGCCTGTTGAATGCTGTGGAGAGTCGGGGTTTGTTCTTAGGAAACTGTTATCTGGCGCGAAATGCTGCCGCACTTCATATAGCCCACTAGGTGGCGGTACAGCTCTGCCTACGATAGAAATATATTCTCGGTTTATTGACGAACGGTGAAACATAAAATGTTGCATACATTTATCTGTTTTACTTTTGTCACAATATTAAGGAACACAAATATTCCAGTGGGACAATTTGTATTTTAACCTTAAATACTTTAATTCTATGTTACTTGCCCATCACATTTGTGATCACAATTTTCGTATTCCAAATAAAAGCACTTGTTCAAACACGACATAGAAACACTTCCCACACAATATCATCACTGTACTGTTTGTATATATGAAAACTTGCTAATAAAAACTTGTTGAAATAAAAAAAAACAAAGACAACACAGTTGCAAGTTGCAACCACGCACTCTAAGGGGTGTAGCGTGCTACCCAGGTAGGATAACGCTTCGGCGCCCCACAGGTAGGTAGCAAGCGCTATATAAATGCTGCAATAAAATACATACAACTATCTCGAATTGAAAACGATCTTAGTGTTACTTATTCTTTTTTAAGCTAAATTTGTTAAACTTTCATACCACCGTTAATCAGCCCCCAAGTGCTAGAGGAGTGGTGAAAAAAACGAGTGGAAGGAAGCTGAATTAAATATTGAAATCAAGTTACAAATTCAACAGCTTATTTTATTAACAAATTAAACATTAAAGGCCTTATTCCGAATTTGGCGGATAGCATACTACAGCAAAACATGACGGATATCCCATCCACTGTATTACATGAGTCATAGGCAGGGCCACTGGAATTATGCAACAGAGATGAGTTAAATTATGCGGCAGGATTGACTAATTATATGACAAGAAAAGGCAAACTATTCAGTGCACTACAGCATATTTTGTGATAGTATTACTTCATTAGTTTCTCATTTTTATTACACGTTAACCTGTCTGTGCAAGATACCGGTTTAACACTCACCTATGACAATAAGCCACTAAAAGGTGACCAGTGAACCTTTGTTGAGGCCCTTCCATTGCGATTAATGCTGCTTTTTAAGTACGTTTTAACCACTTCTTTTTTCTTAAAATCTATAAACTATGCAGCAGATAATGAATTATGTGGCAAATGTGACAAACTCTCAATTTTGTGGAAAATGCAGAAGCTGCAGAATTGCATAGTTCTAGTGGCCCTGGTCATAGCCCATATTGCGATTGTAATGCCACAGATGGGCATCACCACGTTTGTGACAGAGTATCTTGTCCACCAAACTCTAATTAAGGCACTTAGGGGGAGATTTACTAAGATTTTGCACCATGTTTGCGTCACAAAAGTGACGCAAATTGTCGCAAAATCTTTTTTCTCAATTTACTTTACAGCGCTAAACTTGTTTAGTGCTGGAAATAACGGAAAAGTAATGTGAAGCAGTGCTTCTTTGCATTACTTTGCGCCATGGGGGCATACCAAGGGTGATGCATGGGCTTTCCCATGTAACCTCCCGAGGTTTCTCATGCTAAACCCAATTTACTAACTAAAGTAGATTGGGTTTAGTGTGAGAAAACTGCACCCTTTTCAATCAGGAGGATTATAAGCGCACTACTAACCAGTGAGGGTCTCAAGGCGCTGGGGGGACGGATGGGTTGGGGGGTCAGCAGTTCCGTTTCATTGGAATAGCCAGGTCTTCAGAGCCTTCCTGAAGGTGTCCAGGGAGGAGGCACATCTGATGTCGGTGGGCAGTTCGTTCCAGGTCTTGGCCGCGATGTAGGAGAAGGATCTTCCACCTGCTCTGGCACTGCGGATGCGCAGGGTTTCGGCGAGGAGGAGGTTGGTGGAGCAGAGGTTTCTTTTGGGTACATGGAGGGAGGGTGATTCTGTCATTGAGGTATTGGGGTCCGGTGTTGTGTAGGCATTTGTAGGCGTAGGTGAGAATCTTGAAGGTGACTCTTTTCTCGACGGGGAGCCAGTGGAGCTTGCATAGGTGTTGGCTGATGTGTTCGTGTCGGGGGATCCCGAGGACGAGTCTGGCGGCAGTGTTCTGTATTGTCTGGAGCTTGCAGAGTAGAGACTTGTTGATGCCGTCATAGAGGGCGTTTCCGTAGTCCAGCTTGCTGGTGATGAGTGCGTGGGTGACTGTCTTCCTTGCTTCTGAGGGGATCCATTTGAAGGTCTTTCAGAGGAAGCGTAGGGTGTTGAAACAGCTGGAGGTGACGGCGTTGACCTGTCGGTTCATGGAGAGGGAGTAGTCGAGTATGATGCAGAGGTTCTTGCCATGGTCCATGTGGGTCAGGGGGCTGATGAGGGCGGGGCCACCAGGTGTCATTCCATGCCGATGGGGTGGTTTAGAGGATGAGGACTTCCGTCTTCTCTGAGTTGAGTTTTAGGCAACTGCTGCTCATCCAGGCTGCGATGTCCTGCATTCCTTCCTGGAAATTGAGTCTGGTGGAGGTGGGGTCCTTGGTGAGAGAGAGGATGAGCTGGGTGTCATCGGCGTAGGAGACTATGCTGAGTCCGTGCTGTTGGACAATGGTGGATAGGGGAGTCATGTAGATGTTGAAAAGGGTTGGGCTGAGTGATGATCCCTGTGGGACTCCGCTGTTGATTTCCGTGGGTTTGGAGAGGAAGGGTGGCAGTCTGATCCTTTGGCTCCTACCGATGAGGAACGATCGTATCCAGTCGAGGGCGGTCTTGTATGCCGGCGTTGTGTAGTCTGGCTGCTACTGTGCGGTGGGAGACAGTGTTGAAGGCTGCTGACAGGTCGAGTAGAATCAGGGCTGTGGTGTGGCCTTGGTCGAGGAGGGTGTGGATGTCGTCGGTGGCGGCGAGTAGTGCGGTCTCGGTGCTGTGGTTGCTTTGGAATCCGGATTGTGAAGGGTCGAGGATGGCGTTGTCTTCGATGAACCTTGTCAGTTCTGGGTTGACGTCTTCTATGCGACTTTCGCCGCAAAAGAACTACCTGCCCGATATGGGCAGGTAGTTCTTGAGGTCCGTCGGGTCTGCTGAGGGCTTCCTGAGCAGGGGCCCGACTTCTGCTTGTTTCCAGTCGTCGGAGAAGGAGCCGGTCTCGAAGGTGGTGTTGATGGTGCATTGTAATACAGGTGCGATGGTGATGGTGGCTCTGTGGTATATGTGAGGCGGGCAGGGGTCTATGGGGGCCCCGGAGTGAATGCCTTTCATGGTCGCAGTGGTCTCCTGGGCCGTGATCGGTGTTGAGGCAGAGATGGTGGTCTGACTAATGTTGTCGCCAGGTGGCACTGCGGGGAGAGGCGTGTGGTCATGGAAGTTGTCGTAGAGATTCTTTATCTTCAGGTGGAAGTAGGATCCGAGATTATTCTAGTACAAAACCTATGCTAGACTCACCATAGACACCCTTGCACCATGGTGCAAAGGTGTCTCTGTGGCACACGGCAGCTGATTTCAGTGCCAGTGCTAATGAGAGGGGAGGAGAGTGCCTTATTTTAGTAAATTGGGCGCTCTCTTCCTCTCTCCTTTTCACGTAGCGCAGCATTTGTGACTGCTGCAGAGCGCTATGTGAAAAGTAAGTAAATTTCCCCCCTTCATCTCCTAAATGTCTATTAAATCCTACTGCTTTCATTTGCTAGATTAAAATTTAAGTTTCAAAATGTCCACTTTTATTCTGCAGGGCATTATCAACAAAATATGAAAGTAGAACTCTTTCAAAAACAGATAAAAATTAAATTTGTACAATTTTTTATTTGATCTCAAATAATATTGTTAATCTTAATTTGCATATCTGCATTGATTTAGTTACAGTTCTCACTTCATTTTATGTAGGAATTTGCAAAGTTACATTCGCTTCTGATCCAACAATATAAGGAATATACGTAACAAACATATGCTCATTCGGTTAATGTGACCAGAAGTGCTAGGACACACCCACCATCCAGAGGGAACCACAGCTGGGTCTCTCTGTTAGAAGCTTTATTCATGAGGCTTATCTTTAACTATACCTGTTTAGATCTCAAAGTTGGGGCTGTTTTTCAGAGTACAGGTCATCTTCTAAGCTCTACTCTTTTTTATGTCCTGTCAATCAAATAAATGGCGTAAGTTATTAGCAGGAGCGGCCCGTGCAGGTAAGTGTGGTAAGGCGGTGGCGCTGGGTTGAGGGGGTGGGGGCCGTGGAATTCGACAGATCATCACAAGAGAAAATTAAATAAATAATTAAGTTTCGCTCATGGTCGTCGTCTGTCGAAATCCCCCCCACCCGGCCCCACCCCCCTACCGCTTTTACCTGAACGGGCGGCTGCTAGTTATTAGGCTAGACATGACTGTCTGATTCATTTAGACTTAGGGCCTTATTTGGAGTTTGGAGGACATGGTACTTTGCCAACAATCTAGTGGAGTACCCTGTCCACCAAATCCACAGTCCCCCTCTCTATTTAGGGTTAGAGGAACTGACAGACAGTTGAGTATGAGCTGGCTTTGTGATTGAAATCCTTTAACCGATAGTCCAACTAAGACTGGTCCAGTGTAACACGGCACCCATAACATTTCTGGATCTTCAGTTGAAGTGAAGTGGGAGTAGCTCTGGTGAAGGAACATATATGTCCACATGCTCGGCTGAGAACTACAAGGCTGGAGGGCTTTACTCCACCAGGACAGCGGTGTACAATCCTCAATTGACCTGGTAGAAGGGAGTACAACCTACAACATTATACATAAGGATCTTGTCTTGATAAAATGGAACCTTGCTTCCATTGGAGGATTTAAATGTCTGGACTCTATTGCTTACATAAATATTTCTTGAAATCTATAGCAGTGATTGATTTCTGAGAATAACTCCATTTACCCAAGCAGAACATCTGTCAGGCGGAAATATCTGAATGTATATATTTGACACAAATGTACATTTGCACATGTATTTTTCATCTTTGTTTCCCAAGTTACATTAAAAAAATCACCCTCCCTCATGTCCATTAAAGGTAGGTGGGTTGAAAACCTTTGGCGTTCTAAAAAGTAGGTCATGGTTAAAAAACGTTTGTGAACAACTGTCTTAAAATATATATTAAAAAACACAAATAAAAAAATTCACATTAAAACCACAGCTGTAGTTACCTGAAACCACAATCATGGTTAGTAGCACAACCCATTACTTGCACCACAGTCATGAAAATAATAACTTTGCATTACTATGTAAATAATCTTCATTTGTTTTGATCCTGCTCAATTCTCCGTTTCCATCACACTTCAGGATTACAAACCCATGTGCTTCATGTTTGCTTTCCTAATTCATTAATGCATACAGTTCATTTACAGGTATTTAATTTTTTTTGCCTGTTATAAAAAACACAACATTGTACACCCTTTCCTTTCACACTACCTGTACTCCATAAAATTGTCTCATATTTCACTTTAAAAGCTCCTCTCTCTTTACAACTTTGTAGATCACAAATCGGAGTAAGATGGCGTCTGAGTAGCAGCTACCCAATGCTGCTCCGTCGAACCGACCCCTAGCTAGCAAGGAAGGAAGACATCTCTGATGGAAGGAAACCGCGAGTAAACCACCACTCGCCACTCGTTGCCTGACAGATCTGGTGCAATCTTACCGCATGGGCCGGCTCCATGTCACCGCCTGTGTTGTACTCACATGGGTTGGAGAACCGGAGGTGCGGCGTGGAGTGAAGGGACATCTGGATTCAGCGCTCAGATCAGCAAGCCAATCTGCCCTGCCGTCTCCCACTTCTCCCACATCATCGATCTACAACGCCTTGCGGCCCCCAGTGACGCGACAGTCCAGCGCGGCTTTGTCGGGGGATGGCGAATTCCTGGCGGCTCTGCGAGGCCAACAGCAGAGGCAGCAGCATTAGCTCCGGGCTCTATTACTGGAGAAACCGAAAGCAGAGGACGGACACATCGTTACCCTGACTCCTCGGCTTCCACAGCATCCAGAATAAAACAAGTAAGGATGACGGGGAGAGCAGGTGGGAGAGCAATTAAGGGTAAAGACAGTAATTTACCGATAGCAGGAGTAACTGACATGACTAACATGGCACAGTCTAATCAAGCAGAACCATTGCCGAGGCGCCCAGAAACTCGTGGGCTAAAAGGCAAGGAAATTAAAGAGTGTACCGAGAACCTGAATTCCAGTGAAAAGGCGAAGCTGATGGCTAAATAGGCAAAGAAGCTTCAAGCTAAAACAAAACAGTAAGCTTACAACTAATGCTAATGTGCAGATATCTGATTCACAGCCATTCATTTCTAATGTCTTTGGCCCTGTGGTGGGAGAAAAAGCGCATAATGAACAAAGTATGGCGGGATTACCCAGCAGACATACAAGTCTAACCACCTCTGCAATATCTGAAGGGACCCCACAGGAGATCTTGCAGGAGACAGCAGTGGCAAAAACTGTAGTACCGGCCCAAGCTACTTCATCTCCAGGAGCCATCCCCACTCTGGAATCGGATACATGTGTTAACAGTGTGCCGACTCATAAGGATCCTCCTAATGCCCCTCTGGTCAGCCCTCAAAATCAGGATTTAAGAGTGCTTGGGATAGAACATGGGGCAGAGGAATTCCCCGCTAACTCAACAAGCACTGTCACACAACGATGTGAAAACCATAATGACAACGTAAACCCCCATTCTGTTACTGAGGAGTCAGAGAGGTACGAGACTGGTATCTCAACATCTAGTGAGGGGAAGAAACAAGACTGGGGAAGCACAGACTCGTGGGGCTCAGAGGATTCGTGGAAAGACATTACCTAAAAAAAAAGCTGGAAAAGAAAAGGAGAAAACAGAACAAGCAAGGCCGACATATGAGTGGGGAGTCTACAGACCAAGGGAGTAACACCGAACTTAGATGGGACTACTCATCCTCTCAATTTGTGATCCCCCTCAGATCAAACAATCTGTTCAGGCGGCAACCCTACAACCATGGAAAATTGGAAAAGGGGAGATTCGGGACCCCCCACGCACAAGGAGGAGCCCTCTCTTGCTGACGTCTTGAACTCAATCAAAAGCTTTCAGGAAGAGGTCAAGATAGACAACCGTAAAAACCAACAGGTCACACAAAAACTACAGGGTGCAATCCGTAAAGTGGTCCATACATGTGCGGAGAACTCTGACAGAATGTCCTCTGTAGAAGTGCGCACAGAAAATCTGGAGAAGGACGTCTCCTCCCTCCAAGTGCGGGGGGATGAGCATGATGGTATTGTAAAGGACCTAATGCTGAAGATCGAGGACCAGGAGAACAGATCGAGGCACAACAACCTTCGCTTTCTGGGAACTCCAGAAGGAGTGCCAGGGAGCAATCCAAGGGCTTATATGATCACACTTTGTAAAGGAGCATTTCCAGAACTCCAATCCTGGGATTGGGATAGGGAAATACTACGAGCGCATCGCTTCCCATTAACATATTAAACGCCCCGTGACTTCAGCGCAGTATCCTCGGGCAATGCTAGTATTCCTGGGTAACTTTCTTCTACTGAAGAAGTAAACAATGTCCCTAATACCTAATATCTAGAATATTAATAAGTGAGGGGCACACAATCAGGTTAAAAACATATGTTCAACATACAATTAGCAGAATATATCATAAATGTCATATACAAGAATATAATATTAAAAAATTAAAAATTAATAAGGTCAAACCAACAACTGAGTTGTTGGTTTGACCTTTTTAATTTTTAATTGCTTACTTCTTTACTTGACTCACCCCGTCCCTATTGTCATAATAGTAGGGTTCCTCCCTCTTTGTTGAATATAACTTTCTTCTACGCCAGCCATTTTTTGACCTAGAACGGCCCACCAGCAAGAGGGAATTTAATGGTGTTACTTTCTTCAGCAGGCCTGATTTGCCCATGCCAAAGTTGAGCGGAGATGGAGGATGCGACAACTCTTCGCCCCTTTTCAGCAAATTGGGTCGACGGTTTACCTACAAAATCCGTCACGTCTAAAAATCATCTTCAATGAGGCCACACGCAGTTTCTCTTCATAAATTCAAGCACAGGCATATCTCCGGGAGATCACAGAATCTAGAAGAGACTAAACCAAGAACTAAACAATCTATTCTCCTTATACCCTAAAGGTTGATAACGGATACCGATGGAGACAGAGATTGAGATTAAAACAGTTACAAAAGAAAAAAAACTTTCTGTAATAATGTCAAAAAATCCATATCACTTGTCAGGTTAATGGGGGTTTCTTCTCCTTCTTTCCATTTGTTTATCTTCCTTTTTCTTCTGTTATTTTGGTTCAATTATCTGCATAGGGGTCGGATCGAGGGGCTGGGACTGGGGCCCTGACTGTTCAGATGTCCTCATCCTGGTTCATGTTGAACTGGGTAGTCTCAATGGGTGGTGGAGGGTGGTGGGTGGAGCTCATGGGGGACAGGACAGGGCGAGGGATGTGGTGGGGGTTGGTATTGTGTAAGTTAACGTGGAAGTTGTCTCGAGATAGCAAGCGTATTTGTTTTCTTTTACGAGATTTTTTCTGGGGAAACTTAGCTATATTTAATGAGTAAACTACGCATAGCAACGATCAATGTGTGCGGCCTTAATGATATAAAGAAACGATGTAACACAGCTGTAGCATTACGGCTTCTTAAAGCTGATATCTTATGTTTACAGGAGAAACATATAGAGAGGACACAAATACACCTGTTAGACTCACTAGGCTTTACTGTGGTAGGAGCCACTACCCAAAATACTAGGATATGTGGGGTGCAATTTTATCAGCAAAACGCTCTCTTTAATTTACAGGTACATTAACTGACTCAAATGGAAGGTGGGCTATTACAGTATGCCGAAGGGAAAACGGGGATACACTTAGTATATGAAGAGATCCAATGGCACTTATCCTTCTTGATGCCGAGAAGGCCTTTGACAGGTATCCTGGCCTGTGTTAAGGGAGACACTGTCAAGGTCAGGGATGTATACAAGCATTCAAGATGCTGTACTATCAACCCACCGCAAGGCGATTCTTAAATGGACCATTAACTGAACTGAAACTTTTAAAATAGCTAGAGGAACCTGCCATGGTTGCCTAAGCTCACCTCTCCTGTTTGCATTATATATAGACCCCTTCTTGCGCATGCTGGAAAGGTATCAAAAAATTAGTCCTATCCTATCGCATGGGTGGGAAACGAAAGTCCTGGCCTATGCCGACGACATTGCCTTGTTGACTACTAATCCAGGTATATCTATGGCTGAGGTGGAATTAGAGGTGGCTAGGTTTGGAAGTCTGTCTGGATATTCCCTTAAACAGATCTAAAACCCAGATAATTTGTAGGAATGTTGACATGGGTCCAGACACAAAACAGGAAGAAAAAGCTGTTTATCTCGGAGTGGAAGTAATGGCAACAGTGGCAAAAATAGTCGATTGCAATATCGATCCATTGATTGACAAAACTAAACCTGAATTAATTAGACTTCACAAATTAAATCTTTCAATATTAGGGAGATGTAACTTAATTAAAATGCATTTTTTCCCTAAATTTTTATACTTTATGAGAGCTATTCCCTTAGAATTCTGCAATACGTGCCTAATAAAGATAGAAGATCTGTTCTTACGATTTATAAGGTCCTTTGAGAAATCCAGAAGAGCTTACAAATTTCTCTTGCTACCAAAAGAGAAAGGGGGCTGGCTCTCCCAAATATAAGACATTATTACTGGGTAACTACTATGCTGTACAATCTTACCCTCTTAACTGATCAAACTACAGGTAATGTCCTAGAAGATATACCCACGCCTATAGAGCTCATAATGGGCAAAGATGCGTGGGGATGGATCTGGCGGTTTCTAAATGATTCTCATTACAAAAAGGTGCACTTCAAGACGCTGGCAGCTGTATGAAACTGGTTCGTAAAATGCTAGGTCTGGGTCAGTTTAATTATTACATGCCAATTTGTAACAACCCAAACTTGCCTGATGTATTTCAAGACCCACTACTCAAAAAGTGGCAAAATAAAGGTCTGGTCAAACTGGGGAATCTTTACTCTCTCTTGGATATTGCTTCTTTTGAGAGTCTTAAAGAAAGGTATAAATTAGATTGGAAAGGTTTTTTACAAATACCTACAAATACGTGATTTTTTGAGGAGAATGTGCGGCGGTCCAGCAGGATTCATTAACAACCCTATTATCGATAATTTAAGATTGAATCATCCATTGATTGGAACTGTATATAACTCTTTTAACGTGTTAATGCCGAATGATTTAACAACGCAAGCTAGGAAGTGGCAGGAGGAAATAGATATCTCAGAAGATTTATTTCTCCACTCACGCGAGCTAGCACACAATTTGCTTATCCCGGCACGGCTTCAAGCCCAGTACTATAAGTCCTGCTTTTCGCTGTATTATACTCCAAAAAGTATGGCAAAGTGGGGGATGGGAGAGGGACTTTCTGCCCGCGATGTTCCTTATACCAAGCTGATCTTAATCATATGTTTGCCTCTTGTGACATATTAGGTAATCTCAAACTCGAGATTACGAATTTCTTTAAGGAAGTTCTAGGGAGGAATGTCCCTCTTTCTTCTTCCCTGATCTGTCTTGGGGTAGATCAGGAGACGCAAGGCAAACCTGGAGAGCATCTGGTCTTTATAGCTATGGCAATATACCGCCTTTATGAGTTATTGGGTATGAGATGCACTCCTTTCTTGTTCCATTTTTCTTATCCTGTTTCAAAGTCACATTTTCAATGTATATGGCGTGCAGGCTTTTACTGCGCTCGTCTCATTGCGCTCAAACAATATCTACAAGTACGGTGGTCCCTGGGTCGGAATCACAAAAGCTGCACATTTTAAGCCAGGTTCTGGATTAAATCCAATGAATCAAGTTCATTAATTTCTTACATTTCTTTACGATTCCTCTAACGTTTAAACCATACTTTTTCCTCAGTTCAATTCATTTTATTCAATCTGTTATTCATGTTCAAAGAAGCACTCAGAAACATGAGATTCATTCTGTGTCACGATTTATTGATCCAATGCATTTCGGGAGAAAAAACTCCCTTCGTCAGGGATATCTACGAATATAAACAAATACAACATGTTAAACACTGTGTACCAAAGATTAACTTTTCAACATCATGTTTAGATTTTTCTAAAATACTAAAGACCTCCGTTTAAACATATGATCTGTTAGCTCTCATTTCGTTCTTGTGGTAAAACACTCTGGAAAGTTACTCACTGCTGATTCATCACAATTTACGTGCACATATTCAAACCCTCGCTTACCGTAACAAAAAGTAAATCGTGTTTTAAAAAAGGGCATCCCTGTGTAGCCTTCTTTGCGCAAATCAATCACCATTTCAGTTTGTTTGTTTGACGCGCTCTCACTACGTTCTTCCTTCCTCAAGTAGGTTACTTACAAAGACTCACTCCCTTTACACTTTAATATACTCCCACCTTACTCAATCATCAACAGGTGATGCAGTGTGCGAACCTAGGTCTCTTTCGTCCTATCTATTTAGAAAGTCCTCACTTCCCCAGAATGCCTTGTCCTTGTGTAATCACCGATTTCTACATAATGAGTTGTTTTTCACGATTATTTGACCTCAACATTTAGCCTACAATTACAGCTGGTGAACTCGTAAATAATCTCTTCAATCATCTGGCAACAGCTACTTGCAAAACCAATATTAAAAATAACCGTACTACAAATAATCAACAAACATTTCAATGTGGCACTTAGTCATTCCCATGTCTCTTGTGAACCTTTTTGTTCGCATAACATGACTGCCTTTTTTAACCTAATTTCTTCTCTTTTCCTCCGTGGGTGCTATCTCAGAAGAGACGTAGAGTTCATATTTATGAGTTATTGGGTATGAGATGCACTCCTTTCTTGTTCCATTTTTCTTATCCTGTTTCAAAGTCACATTTTCAACGTATATGGCGTGCAGGCTTTTACCGCGCTCGTCTCATTGCGCTCAAACAATATCTACAAGTACGGTGGTCCCTGGGTCGGAATCACAAAAGCCACACATTTTAAGCCAGGTTCTGGATTAAATCCAACGAATCAAGTTAATTAATTTCTTACATTTCTTTACGATTCCTCTTACGTTTAAACCATACTTTTTCCTCAGTTCAATTCATTTTATTCAATCTGTTATTCATGTTCAAAGAAGCACTCAGAAACATGAGATTCATTCCGTGTCGCGATTTATTGATCCAATGCATTTCGGGAGAAAAAACTCCCTTCGTCAGGGATATCTACGAATATAAATAAATACAACATGTTAAACACTGTGTACCAAAGATTAACTTTTCAACATCA